>NC_044308.2:11062861-13611654 GCF_007474595.2 Lynx canadensis | reverse complement strand
TTCCCTCCCTCCCTCCTTTCCTTCCCTCCTTCTATTTCTTCTTTCTTTCTTCTTTCTCTTGTTTCTTCTTTCTTTCTTTCTTTTCTTCTTTCTTCTTCCTTCCACTGCAGACACAAGAAAAGCTTAGAAAGCAAACATTCTTACAGAGTAGCCAATCATGCACTCATTTTTACTTCTGACTACGCTGAAGTCTCACATATACATAAAGTCAATACTTATACACATGAGCATGTGATACATTTGTCTTCCATGTTTTCTATAAGCACGTATGCATATGTAAAAAGCAAGGAGACAGCTTTCTGGAAGCCCACGAGAAGGGTTAACCGGCCTCCCACACTCTGTTTTGTTCCGTGCTCTAAGCTTTAAGACAAATATCCCTTTGTTTTTCTTCTTTAATATCCAATTCCAAGCTCACTAGGGAAGAGAGGACAAGACTCCACAAAACTCACTTTGTCTCAGCTAGAACTCTAACACAAGCGGGACATACAACACACTTTTCATGCTTAATTCTTTCTTCATACTTCTGAAGACACCTGCCTGGGGGGCTTTGTGGCTAATGGGCTGCAGAAGGCTCGGGTCATTGTTCCAACTCGGCAGCCCCCACGTGATGTCCAGTCGAAGATCAGTGATTCCAGAGGAGCTCACTTGTCTGAGTCTGCTTACCACACAGTTTCTTTCAGGACCTGAAAGTCTCCCCGCCACCCCTTCACTGCCTTCCGCCTCTAATGCTTTTTTAAGACAGAAAGAAAGAGTGACCCGTGTGGGTGAGACAATCCGACATCAAGGTGAATTCTGGGTAACCAGCTCTGTTCTCCCTTCTGTCTTGTAAACATGCCAATTACAAGGAGGTTGGTTTTGAAGATCAAGGGAGAAAGAATTCTGAGACCGGAGCAAGCAGTGGCAACCGTAACACCTTCCGGTCACTTCCGGAAGTTTTTGCTAGCTTGCTTCTGAGAGCCCACCGAGGGGAGAGCCTCATGACATGTAACCTCTCAACATCCAGATTTTTTAAATTGCCCGAAATAACAAAAGCAGATACCACAGAGAGCTCTCCGTGTCACAGACAAGCCCAAAGCATGGCTTTTCCTCTCCACCTAGAACACTGAAGCACCCTGCGAGCCACAAGACTGAGTGCCGTCCTTCTCTTTCCCTCAGTGAGATTCTCACGGAGAGTTTCCTTAAGACAACTTTGCCTCTCTCCCACGTTACTCAAGAGTTTTGTTCTTTCCAAGTCGTGCATAATGCAAATACATAGCTCTTGGCGGATGAGCTCACACTCATATACCACTGCACTTGGGCATACGGCCAACTTGCCGTATCCACACCACAGTCCTTTTGGCAGCCCTGACGGAACGTGCTAGGTGAGCCGCTATGTTCCCACTGCCCAGGCCGCTGTAGACAGACCTTTGCAGAGCAGATTTTCTTGGATTATGAAAGTAGCATAAAAACAGACTCCATCGAAACCACCTGTTTAGAAAGTTCATTAGGTTTTACAAATCAAGGCCAGGCAAGGAAGAAGTCAAACTTTCACTATTCGCAGATGACATGATATGGTACGTAGCAAACCTGAAAGACTCCACCAACAAATTGCTAGAACTGATACGTGAAGTTAGCAAAGTCTCAGGGTATAAAATCAATATACAGAAATTGCTTGCATTTCTATACACCAATAACGAAACATCAGACAGAGAAATCAAAGAATCAGTCCCATTTACAACTGCACCAAAAACCGTAAGATATCCAGGAATAAACCGAACCAGAAAGAAATAAAAGAACGATATCCTGAAAACCATAGAACACTTATGAAAGAAATTGAAGAGGACACAAAGAAATGGAAGGAAGTTCGGCGCTCATGGATTAGAAGAACAGACATTGTTAAAGTGTCTATACTACCCAAAGCAATCTACACATTTAATGCAATCTCTATCAAAATACCACCAGCATTTTTCACAGAGTTAGAACGAACAATCCTAAAATTTGTACGGCACTACAAAAGGCCCTGAATAGTCAAAGCAAACCTCAGAAAGTAAACCAGAGCCAGAAACATCACAATTCTGGACTCAAAGCTATATAACAAAGCTGTAGTCATCAAGACAGTATGGTACGGGCACAAAAATAGACACATAGCTCAATGGAACAGAATAGAAAAGTGAGAAATGGACCCACAATGATATGGCCAACTGATCTTCGACAAAGCAGGAAAGAATATCTAAAGGAAAAAAGACAGCATCATCAACAAATGGTGTTGGGAAAACTAGGCAGCGACATGCAGAAGAGTGAAACTGGACCACTTTCTTACATCATGCATGAAAACAGATTCAAAATGGATGAAAGACGTAAATATGAGATGAAAAACCACAAAAACCCTAGAGAAGAACACAGGCAGCAACCTCTTTGACCTCAGCGGGAGCAGCTTCGTACTAGACGCATCTCTGGAGGCAAGGGAAACCGAAGCAAAAATCAACTATTGGGACTTCATCAAGATAAAAAGCTTCTGCACAGTGAAGGAAGCAATCAACAAGACTAAAAGGCAGTCTACAAAATTGTAGAAGATATTTTCAAATGACGTATCTGATAAAGGGTTAGTATCCAAAATCTATGAAGAACTGATAAAACTCAACACCCCCCCCCAAACAAATAATCCAGTTAAGAAACGGGCAAAAGACATGAACAGACATCTTTCCAAAGAAGACATCCCAATGGCTGACAGACACATGAAAAGATACTCAACATCATTCAGCAGCAGGGAAATACAAATCAAAACCATGGTGAGATACCACCTCACAGCTGTCAGAATGGCTAACGTTAGCAACACAGGAACAACATACGTTGGTGAGGGAGCAGAGAAAGGGGAACTCTCTTCGACTGTTGGTGAGAAGTCCAACTGGTGCAGCCACTCTGGAAAACAGTATGGAGGTTCCTCCAAAAGTTAAAGATAGAACTATCGTATGACCTAGCAATTGTACTACTAGGTATTTATCCAAAGAATATAAAAATATAAATTTGAAGGGGCACACGCACCCCGATGTTTATAGTGGCATTATCAACAATAACCAAACTATGGAAAAAGCCCAAGTGTCCGTTGACGAATGAATGGATAAAGAAGACGTTGGTATATACATACAACGGAATATTACTCAGCCGTCAACAAGGAAATCTTACCCCTTGGACCCACATGGAAGGAGCTAGAGTGTATGATGCTAAGCAAAATAAATCAATCAGAGGAAGACAAATACCAAAGAATTTCATTCATATGTGGAGTTTAAGAAATAAAACAGTTGGATGTATGGGAGGGGGAAAAAGAGACAGGGAAACAAACCATAAGGGACTCTTAATGATAGAGAGCAAACAGAGTTGATGGAGGGAGGTGGGTGGGGGATGGGCTAAAGGGGTGATAGGCCTGAAGGAGGGCACTTGTGGTGACCACTGGGTGTTGTACCTGAGTGATAAATCACCGAATTCTCCGTCTGAAACTAAGATCACACTATGTGTTAACTAGCTAGACTGTAAATTAAAATTTGAAAGAAAACAAACAAAAGCTCCTTTATAAAAAAATAAACTAAATGTTAAAAAGAAAAACAAGGTCAAGGGGAAAAGATACAGGGGTTGTGGAATCTCACAAGAGCTCATTTCACTCGCAGTTTCCTATCGGCCGGGAGAAAGGAAACAAGAGCCGTGCAGCTAGTGGTTTCCAACCTGAATGTGCCTCAGGATCCTTTGGAATACTTTTAAAATCGTGAGATTCCTAGAGTCCTCCCCCAGACTTGCTCAGCCATTTCCAGGAGGGGACTCAAAATATCTGTGCTTTTTCTAAGCTACCCAAGTGAATCTGATGTCCAGTGGGTTCTGCCAATCACGGATTAAATGACTTGCTTTTTCTTTTTTCCTTCTTCTTTGTCTTTTTTAAAAAAAAAATTAATGTTTATTTGTGAGAGACAGAGACAGAGCACGCAAGCAGGGGAGGGGCAGAGAGAGGGAGACAGAATCCGAAGCAGGCTCCAGGCTCTGAGCTGTCAGCACAGAGCCCGACGCGGGGCTCGAACTCATGAGCGGTGAGATCATGACTTGAGCCGAAGTCGGACGTTCGACGGACTGAGCCACCCAGGCGCCCCTCTTTTTTTTTTTTTTAATAAGGAATATGATGAGGTGCCTGGGTGGCTCAGTCAGTTAAATGTCTGACTCTGTATAAGATGGGAATTTGAAGCCCCTAACTTCTCTTCCTCTGTTCCTCTCTCCCAGCCTCACCCCCTCTCTCTCCATGGCGGCACATACAAATCACTTTCAGACTCCATTGATGTCTTTCAAGTGTTGTCTATAGGTTGATTCTAAATTCGAAAGTGCCTAATACACATTATGACTATAGAAATATTGACCATGGCAGAACCAAATGGGGTGCTATAGCTACATTTTCTTTTCGAGTGACTCACCTTTACAACACCCATGTGAGTGCAGAACGCCCCTCATTTCCAGGTTGCACATATTCTCTTCGCTTAAACTCCTTCTGTATAACAAGCTCAAAAACATGCCATTTTTATGGTTTGATTCCTAACTGTTCGGAGATATTCTTTGTACAACCTTGTTTGTTATTTTTAAGCATCTAATTACCTTTATCTTTGAAAGATGCCTCTTCACCTTCTCATTTATAACTTCCATTTTTGTATCCTCTCTATTACTGAGAATTCATTTGTTTTCTTTGTCCAGGGACCCCCTAATTTTATTTTTAGCCGACTGCCTTTTTAGGCAGCTCTGATCCAGGGAAATCTATCCCGTAAATCATCCTGGGATATTGCCATCATGTCTTCTATTATCTGTCCTTCTCTGTTCTGATTTTGCCCTCAGTTTTCTTAAAGTATGTAAGTAATATCATCAAGATACATAACAAGTAAACTTGTAAAATCCTTAAAGATCTGCGAAAAATGCATTTTCCAAATCTAGTCTATATAAATGCATTTGAGAGTCTGAATGAAATGGCTAGTTTTTAATGAAGGTATGAGATACCAAATTCCTTCCCACAAATACAGAGCATTTTGTACATTAGCAACGTAGAAAATTGGCAGATGTATTACAGGAATACTGTCCAGGAAAAGCCACTGTCTAAATGGTTTCATAGGTATATTCTTTTAACCATTCATGAAAAAACAATTCTGATGTTCTTAACTAATCCAAGTCATGTAAAAAAAAGGGAGACAGTCAACCTATTTTTATAGACCCAATATGATGTTAAAACATCTTAAACTTACAAACCACAGAACCTGAGCAATACAGAAATATATATATATATTTTTTACTTTTGAATATTGTTGCAAAGTACCAATGCATTATTAGCAAAGAAAATTCAACTTGATCATTAAAGAATAACATATTCCAACCAGGTGGAGCTCATGCCCAATTGGCTTCAAAATGAAAAAATCTATTCATAAAATGAATTGTATCCAAAGATCAGAGGACAACAGTATGTATGAATATCTCAATGGTTGTGGGAAAACACTCGACTACATTCAATGTCCATTTTTTGATTAAACTGTGTTTTAATAAAATAGGAATAAATAATGTAACATCAGGGGTTCTGGGTGACTCAGTAGGTTAAGTGTCCGACTTCAGCTCAGGTCATGATCTCATGGTTCACAGGTTCGAGCCCCGCGTCCAGCTTAGAACCTGGAGCCTGCTTCGGATTCTGTGTCTTCCTCTCTTTCTGGCCCTCTGCTGCTTGCTCTCTCTCTCTCTCTCTCAAAAATAAATAAACATTAAAAATTTATAAAACAGTATATAGAGAAATAAACATAACTCTATATCAATAAAGGAAACACATTCAATATTTTATATATTTATCAAAGAACTGGACAAATGAGATAGCGGATAAATATAGTGAGAATATGAAAATAAAATTATAACTATTTTCGTAGGACACCTTACATACCTAGAAACCTCAGGGGAATCATCAGAAATTATAATAATGGAGATAATTTAGTAGTAAGATGTTATAAATAATAATTTTTCCATGTAGAAGTAAATACTGACAATACAATGAAAGGAAACAAATGATCTCAAGCCGGAGTCAACAAACTTTTCAGTAAAGGGCCAGATGGTAACTATTTTAAGCTTTGCAGGTCATATGGTCTCCGCAGCAACTATACAACTTTAAGCAGTGTAGACTGTATGTAAATGATGGGCGTGGCCGTGTTCCAGCAAGCTTTATTTAGAACAACGGGCAACCCCTGATTAAAATAACAAGGCAATGCATACAATGCCCAAGCACCTCAAGAAACACTGAAAACCCATCTAAGGAAAACGAAAATTCCACGAAGGGCAAAAAAGTGATTTTGTGCCCCTTTGTAGTAAGATTCAGTACTGTAATGATGTGAATTTCCCCAAATTAATTTATAGATTGGCTACAAGCCTTTCCAAAGATCAGCTAAAGTTCATTTAGAGCCCAACAGAGAAATGAAATAATATGAAAGAGAAAATTAACAGACAAGAGCCCTCCACATGAAGATCTTGGGGGAAGTATAAATCAATGTGACCTGCTTGGAAGGCAGTTTGTGACATCTGTCAAATTTGTGAAAATGCAATCCGTTGACTCAATCATTCTGCTGATAGGAGGTCACCCTACTGATGTGTGTGCAGATGTTCACCAGGATACTGGACTGTGCTTCTTCTGACCACGTTTCACACCTTATTTTGTTTATATTGTCAGTGCGAGCAGGGCTATCTAGGCAGGCTACTAAAAGCTATTTTATTTATTTTTACTCTTGTCTCCCATTTTTTTTGTTGTTTTTATTTATTTATTTTTAAAATTTATTTATTTTGAGAGAGAGAGAGAGAGAGAGAATGAGTGGGGGAGGCCACAGAGCCCCATGTGGGGCTTGAACTCACGAACACGGAGATCATGACCTTAGCCAAAATCAAGAGTGGGATGCTTGGGGCGCCTGGGTGGCGCAGTTGGTTAAGCGTCCGACTTCAGCCAGGTCACGATCTCGCGGTCCGTGAGTTCGAGCCCCGCGTCAGGCTCCGGGCTGATGGCTCGGAGCCTGGAGCCTGTTTCCGATTCTGTGTCTCCCTCTCTCTCTGCCCCTCCCCCGTTCATGCTCTGTCTCTCTCTGTCCCAAAAATAAATAAACATTGAAAAAAAAATTAAAAAAAAAAAAAAAGAGTGGGATGCTTAACCAACTGAGCCACACAGGCGCCCCACCTATTTTTTAAAGACTTAATTAATATTTTGGTCAAACATCCAAGACAACATCAGCATACTCTGGTAATGATTTGTGAAGTAACTTTTGGCTGTCCTGGAAATTGCCAAATACTTGAACTTCCTTTGCAAGGAAAGCGAATCATCAGATGCGCTAAATAAAGCCTATAATGAATATGCTCAGAAAGGTAACTGTTAGAACTATGTTGCTGAAATTATATACTCTTGCCCCTAAGAGCTCTGTGACCCCCTTCCATATTAACAAATGGTCTGATGAATAAAAAGACTCTGTTATAAATAAACTTTGGGAATATGCATTAGCCAAATGTACTTAATAAGGAAACACATTTTCCCCCCTTCATGAAGAGTTTGGGAAATATCTTCTTATAGAAAGAAATAAGACAAAGGAGAATAAAATTTAAAAACACAGAGAGAGACATTAAAATACATTTACAGGGGCGCCTGGGTGGCGCAGTCGGTTAAGCGTCCGACTTCAGCCAGGTCACGATCTCGCGGTCTGTGAGTTCGAGCCCCGCGTCGGGCTCTGGGCTGATGGCTCAGAGCCTGGAGCCTGCTTCCGATTCTGTGTCTCCCTCTCTCTCTGCCCCTCCCCCGTTCATGCTCTGTCTCTCTCTGTCCCAAAAATAAATAAACGTTGAAAAAAAAAAAAATTAAAAAAAAAAAATAAAAAAAAAAAAAAAATACATTTACAATTTTTTTAAGGTTTACTCATTTTTCAGAGACAGGCTGAGTGTGAGTGGAGGAAAGGCAAAGAGAGAAGGAGACAGAATCTGAAGCAGGCCCCAGGCTCTGAGCTGTCAGCCCAGAGCCCCACACGGGCCTCCAACTCACCGACCTTGTGATCATGACCTGAGCGGCAGTGGGATGCTTAACCGACTGGGCCACCCAGGCGCCCCTAAAATACATTTTAGATGGGGTTCCTTGGGAAGATGGTTCTGAACTATATATAATATAGCTACTACTACTACTGTTATTGTTATTTCACTGTTGTTGGGGGCCAAAATTGAATAGACGCCCATGATGGCCTATTCATTTATTTTTTTCCCTTTTCTTTACAAAAGCTGTGAGGGGGGAGGGCGGGGAAAAAAGGGGTTTCCACATTATCACTTCTTGAATGTCGTTCTGTACATTTACGACATGAATTTTAAAAAAGAAAAAGAAAAACAAAAACCCAGAAAAGGAAAGGCTTCTAGTTCTAAAGGGCAGACAACCTTAAGGGTTGATTAGAGCCAGGGCTGATGTTACTAGGAAAACAATAGCTGTGCTGCGCAGACACCCTTCACTGCCCAGAAACGCACAGTTTGTTGGGGGGGCTGGAGGGAGGAGGGGTAGAAAAGAGAGAAAGAAAAAAAAAAAAAGTAAAAAGATATCTTTTGCAAGCAGGTTCATAGATTTCCCTTCTATCTGCCTGGCGTAATGAGGAAATGAGAAAATGGCATGTCTCGTGTCAGGATTCTTCGGGGGTGGGGGGGACCGTGGGGGGCGGGGGCGTGGGGGGCTCACCTTGTACGCAGAGCGCCAGCTGCCAGTGAAAAACTGCGCGTTCTGACTTTCAGAGTCTGGCCCTCACGCTGCTCTGCCTTTGACATCATCACCTCTCTTCCCGGCTCTTCCTCCGCGCCCCCCAGCCCCGCCTGCCCCCCGGTTTTATTTTATTTTTTTCCACAGTCTCTGAAAATGCAATGGAGAATAAAAATGTGGTGAGACCTGCCGCCGGCACCTATGCCCTCCAGTTCTGAGCTGACAAAAATGTCAAGAAACTGACAGTAAAATATGCGAAGAAAAAGCCCTCGCAAACAGGGACAAGCCCCAGACTATTTGGCGCTTTCACCACACTGTGTCATAGTTTTCAGACAGAAATAGCAGTTGTGGGATTTATTATCTCTAGCATAACTTGTTAAATTTGACACTGTGCGAGTTATATGTTTTATATATTAAATTATATATAATAAATATATACACATAAATATACAATCTATAAGCTTATATAATAGGTATAATATTTATATATTTATGTTTATAAAGATTTATAATTTATGATCATATATTGAAAATTATCTTTATACAATAGTATATTTATAGCATTGTAAATATAAGTTTATATTATACAATACAAAAATTGTAAATGTAAAATTATATTTATAAAATATTATATTTATAAAAGTATAAGTTTATATTATAAAATATAAAAATTATGAATATAAAATTATATTTATAAAATATATATGAAGAGTGCTAAGAGGAAGATTTCGAAGACAGGAGGAGGGAGGCCCATAAGGAAATGGACAGATGGACGCACCCAGCGCTGATGCAGGGATCTTCGCCTCCATCAGTGGAAGGAATTCTGGTCCCCCTACCTCTGGGATTTGTAACAGGGCGGGAAGGCTGGTAAGGGGACCAAGAGCCTGACGACCACCACCCCCATGCTGCCCCCGCAACTGCAGGAAAATGGTTGAAACACTGAAATCTACATTTATTTTCTTGGCCAACTCGGCGACCGAGAACCTGGTTAATTTCCCTCAGTCCTTTTAGCGCCTGTTCACTACGATTCTACCTGGTTCTCAGCACAGGATCTTCTTGAAATGAAAGGGAACTTTTGAGAGGCTGTGAATAATCACTCTCCCTGTTTTCCGAGCGCCTGATGGAGGCTGGTATTGTCTAATTTCACCTGAACAGGTATCCTCCAAGGTGAGTTTTGTTCTTACGTTTGTTTGTTTTCCCTCATTGGAGGGAGGAGGAACCTAGGCTCACAGGAGAGTAACTTTCTCAAAATCACAGTTGTTTGTTAACAAAACGGATTGAACCACAGTTGTCTGATCCCAGACAGCCCTCTTGACAAAAAGCTCTTTCTAGGAGAGAACATAGTTGATTCACATCCTTTAATAAATATTAAATATATTCATATTTAATAAATATACTATTATATACTAATAAATAAAGCTATCATTTTAAACACGGAACACGACCTAAGGCACATTAGAAGCGAGAGCTATAGGTATCCTGTATTTATAAAAAATGCATGATTAACCCTTCGCTTTCTTTAAAAATCGAGGCAGTCCGTAGATGTGCTTTGTTTCCTGATCTCTTGACAGACTGATAAACTAAGGCACATAAGAATGGAATGTCCTGTTTGGTTTAAACTAATACCTACAGCATTCTTGTGAAAATAGGAAGAAGCACCCCCATTAAATGTCTCCATCAAAGCAGAATTAGGTTACTCCCTGAAGACATCAGATATCATGGATGTGTTTATAGCTGATAGTTTTAAAGTGGAGTTGAGGTACCCTACTTAGCTTGGGGTATGCACAACTTAATTGCACATAAAATTGGCAACTCCTGCCCTTAAAAACAAGAGGGAGAGAGGAAAAAAAAAAACAACAAAAAACCACAACAACAAAAGAGGAGCAAGTAGGAAAGCTCGCAGGACTCAATTGCCCTTGAAATTTGCACACAGCATTTGCCACAGGCAATTAATCTGCACACAGAAGAAAGGGAGCCCCCGGTAATCTCATGTGGCTTTTTCAAGGCTTCCAGCAGGTGACCTGCAAAGCCAGGAGTAGAACCCGGGGTATGTGGTTCCCCATCGTCTTCTGACCAACAGACTTTCTTCCCTTTCCTGACAGGGAGCGGTACCATCTACACACCTCCTCTCCTATCAAAGATGTCTAGAGAGCCATAAAACTGCCATTGGAATCCAAATGTCATATCAGTGGAAATGTCTAACGCCAATAACGGCTCCAGTGATAACCCCTTCATGTTCAAATAGATCCCTGAGGGAAGGAGACACAGCTGCTCCTTCAAGATCGCCACCATGGGCTTGGTGCAAAGTCAGAACACGCCAGTGTCCATAAGCCTCCACCTCTCATGGCACTCATTCATAAATTTTATTATTGCTTTAAGAGCAGATTGTAGGGAAGAAAGAATAACATCTTCAATCCCATTTACATATGAATAGAATAATATGTGCAGGTATTGGAAACGAACTTCTAGGTACAATATGAGCTGCAGAACAAAGACAGCCTGATTAGGAGTCTGTGCGAGGTGACGCAATCTCATTTATTTGAGCTCTAGTTCAAAGTGTTCCCAAGAGGCTGTGACCACTTCCCCGAAAACTTTTCAAAACGTTATTTTCGGCAGTTCTACTTTTTTTCCCCCCTCATTTAAATGATCCTACTTTGCATATTATACAGACAGAAGGTATGTATTTATTTTGAGTGAGAGATAGAAATGTAAATAACTTTTATTTTGGAGGTAAGCCTCTGCTATCTTAATTTGGGCCATCAGTTGGTGACAAACGCAAACAATATTTTTAACCAAATGTAGGGAATAGAGCTGCATATATTTTTTGTATCAGTCATACCTTATTCCACTGAATAGTCTCTTTTGAAAACAAACAAACAAACAAACAAAACAACAGCAACAACAAAAGCAAAACACAGGGAGATCTTTCTATGTATCTTACCTTAGAGGAAATGAATATATTTGTATTTCTACCTACCGAGAAATCCGAAGTCCTGTTTTTTTTTTCTTTATGAAATAGAGAAATTAATTTACAGTGAGAAACATTTTGTGTCCTCACTTTCTATGTGTAGCAGAAGCTAAATATAAACAGTGGAGGACTGGTGTACAAATCGAACAGGAAAGAAGTCTCGCTGCTTCTTTTTTTTTTTTAATTTTTTTTTTTCAACGTTTATTTATTTTTGGGACAGAGAGAGACAGAGCATGAACGGGGGAGGGGCAGAGAGAGAGAGGGAGACACAGAACCGGAAACAGGCTCCAGGCTCTGAGCCATCAGCCCAGAGCCCGACGCGGGGCTCGAACTCACGGGCCGCGAGATCGTGACCTGGCTGAAGTCGGACGCTTAACCGACTGCGCCACCCAGGCGCCCCAAAGTCTCGCTGCTTCTAAGACATTCCAACAGCATCGACCAGGATCAGCCTTCCTTTGGCCAAAATCTTACGTAGCTGATTTTGATCATGTGTCTGACGGTAAGTTTACCACGGTTAATTTCTCTCTTTACTATTTTTCTTTGTCTGTCTGTCGTCTGTTTATTTACTTATTTTATTGGTCTTTCCAAATTTCACAGCCATTACAGATTCTGTGTTTCCCATTTCAAGTGCTATGTGTTGGAGCTGGTAACTTTTTAGCAATGAAGATGTCTTTCAGGGATCTTTCACTTCTACAATGGTGCTTATCGGGGCGCCAGGTGGCTCAGTACCATTAATCGTCCGATTTTTGATTTCGGCTCAGGTCAGGATCTCATGGTCAGGAGATGGAGCCCCGTGTTGGACTCTGCTTGGGAGTCTCTCACTCCCTCTCTCTCTCTCTCTGCCCCTCCCCGGCTCAAGCACACTTTCTGCCTTTCTCTTTCTCAAAAAAAAAAAAATGGTGCTTATAATTTTCATATAGCAAGAGAAGCATTCTGATTCTTTCAAAACATTATATGTTACATAGTCTTAGCCGATTTTCACTCATGCTTTAGTAGACCTCTTAGGACTTTTCCTCTTTTACTTGTGGTCAATTTCTTATTTTCCTTGGTGGTCTCTGTGCATAGTATAATTTAAGTGGAAATTGAAAATCATATATATTGGATTAAAAAAATTTTTTTGTAATGTTTTTATTTATTTTTGAGAGACAGAGACAGAGCATGAGTCAGGGAGGGGCAGAGAGAGAGAGAGAGAGAGAGAGAGACAGAATCTGAAGCAGGCTCCAGGCTTTGAGCTGTCAGCACAAAGCCTGACGTGGGGCTCGAACTCACGAACTGTGAGATCACGACCTGAGCTCAAGTCGGACGCTTAACTGACTGAGCCACCCAGGTGCCCCATATGCATTGGATTTTTAATTATAGGCATATATTCACACAGGCGTGTAAGAAGTCTAAAGGAAACAGAAAAATGACCAGGAAAATAAAAAATGAAATAAAATAATTCTATAGGCTGTCCTTCCATAAATGGTATTAACTAACCAGAGAGAACATTATTTTAAGTTGACATGATGAACTCTTTAGAATAGAAGTTAAGAACACAGCTTGGACTTTATAGAGACCGAGTTTCTGATTCTGCCACCTGCCAATCATGTGATTTTGCAGGAGATGAATCTCCCAAGCTGTAGTTTTCTCTTGTGTTAAATGGAGCTATGCATACTCCTGACTCCTAGGTTTGTATGAGCACATAAAATACTTAGCACCATAGAGTAGGATCTCATTATGCCACATGATGTAGGATGTCACGTGCCAACATTGTTACTAAGTAGTAATAGCAGTAATGGAGATAATCAGCCTGATACACACACACACACACACACACACACACACACACACTCCAAAACACCGAAAACAAACTCCTAAGGACCTACTCTGGTCCAGTCCCGTCCCAGAAATTCAGTCAATATCACTGATTGGATGCTCTGTGTCTTTGACCCTTGTTCAATTCTCATACCTTTCCTGATATGACCTATTTAACACTCAGGAATTTCTTTTTTGCATAATTTAATTATCATCCTTCTCTTTTCCTTTCCTTTCCTTTCTTTTCTTTTCTTTTCTTTCTTTCTTTCTTTCTTTCTTTCTTTCTTTCTTTCTCTTTCTCTTTTTCTTTTTCTCTTATATCAGGATCAATTTCTGTTTACAACTGAAGAGGACCCATTGATGTAGATGAGAAAACCCAGATATTCACTTGGTCTCTCTAAAATCACCATATTCTTCATACAAAGCTGATTCAAAATGTCTTGTGACTTCAGGGACAGAGCACTACTCAAGTGATCTGAAATAGTTAAGACAGCTTCTGATGCATAGCTTGCAATCTCTAGAGAAACATAACTCACTGTGTTTGCATGATAGTGCCTTCTGGTCAGTTCAGCCCAATGACCAGTCAAGTTTGCGGAACAAAATCAACTAAATTGGTTGTTCAGCTGCCTCCAACCATTCATGTCAGTCTAAAAGTATGAGCCCGTGCAACAGTTTGGTCACAGCTGTGTAGAGCCACGTCCTGACATTGAATCTGCAAGGATTACATAAGAAATGGTAGATCTGGTATTTTTAAAATGACTTGTTTGCATCTTTTTATCTTTAATCATAATAACCCAGACTTTAACAGGAGACTAAAGTATCTAGGCTTTATTACCATTCCTATTTAAGGTTAACATAATCTAAATAATATGCCTCCGTGGGGAATAAGACATGGAATTCTTTTTTTTAATTTTTTTACAAGTATATTTATTTTTGACAGAGAGAGAGAGAGAGAGAGAGAGAATGAACGGGGGAGGGGCAGAGAGAGAGGGAGACACAGAATCCGAAGCAGGCTCCAGGCTCCGAGCTGTCAGCACAGAGCCCGACGTGGGGCTCGAACTCACAGACCGCGAGATCATGACCTAAGCTGAAGTCGGACGCTCAACCGACTGAGCTACCCAGGCGCCCCAAGACATGGAATTCTGAGTCTGAAAATCCAGTTTGGAACATCTCTCCTGTCTCATGGTAGCAAAACCATTTCCACTGAAGTAGATATAATCTGAGCCATTTTTTTACAGACAATAGTATTGGCTTACGTATCCCACAGGCTATCATGAACATCATTTGAAACTGGATCTCGCTGGTGTTTCCTGAACAAATAAACATTGGACTTGAATGAAGTGTTTTGTACATTGGAAATCTCTATATAAACTATGATAAAGCTATATGACCCATCAATCCTGTTATACTTTTCTAGTAGGTTTGTTTTCCCATCCTCAAGGATAATATTCTCTCCTCTGTCATACATTCCCCTTTCCCCTTCCTGTACCCATCTTGCCCCCCAATTCTTCCTCTCTTTTCTTTTCAAGGCTCATTTCCTTTGCTCCTGAAATGCTAGCATTCGCCAGGCTCCCTTCTAGCTAGTTTCCTTGCTTTCTCTACATTTTCTGTCTGAATGATCTCTGCTATTCTTCTGTTTTCCAAGATAACCTATATTTCCATAACTTTCAGGGTAGTACTCTCATCCGAACTCCGGAACTTTAGACTCAATTGCCTTCTCGACATCCAAAATGCCCCCCACATGCACGCACATACAAAACACATCTGTCTTTGTCTGTAAAATAGCCCCTTTTGCCACCTGGGACAACTCTCTCCTACCCCACATATGATCAGTTCCTAGTCTTTCTCCTTCAAAAACAGATCACAGGTTTGTCCATGTGTCTTTATCTCCACTACATCCACTTTGTCCAAGCCACCAGCATCTCATCCTTAAATTATGAATAACAATCAACCTGCTTCTCTCCCAGCTCCAAGTATTGGCCTTTCCAATCTATTTTTCAAAGAGGAACCCAAGCGACATCGTAGAAGCTTCTTCCTACACTTAGAATAAAAGCTGAACAATTTACCTACCATGGTCTACAAAGTTCTGATTAAGCTGGCATGATCTTGGTCTCTCCCCCATCTTTGACTCCTCTTTCCTTGGCCCTTTAGACTCCAGCAACACTGACTTTTCAAACCCTTGAGGGCACCAAAGTCTTTTTTCATCTAGGGCCTTAACATGAGCCATTCCCTATGACTCGTCCCCTTAGTTTTTGCCTGGCTCAATCTTATTTCTATTGGATAACAGCTTAAATGTCTTTCCCACTCCACCTACAACTTTACCTTTGTTCTTCCTTTATACTACCGCATTCCTATTTTGTTCATAATAGTATGAACTCACAGTATATTTTTATATGTGTGTTCATCTATTCTTTTTAACTAGACAAGAAATCATATTTTGCATTGATTTTACTATTCAGTGGATACATATGGCACAACACAATCCCTAGCATAGAGCCATTGCTTAATCAGTGTTTGTTAAGCGAGGGAACGAAGGAATGAACGAATGAATCCTTTATGATGCTCAACTACTAACGCCAACTTTCTGTTCCTTCTTTATGCCAGAAATGCTGCAATAATATTTATGATTCCATGTTTCAACCCTTTTATGTACATGTAATAAAGACTTCTATTGAAGATAAGATTTAGTAATTACATTAAACATATTTTTCTACATATGCTTCATTTTAAGTGCACAAAACAGTATAAATTTTCAATGCCCTAAGTAGTGTAAAAAAGCAGAAGTAAACGGTTTGAAGAAAATGAATTCTTCAAGCTCATCCGATTCTGATCTCATCAATGAACAGAATGGTCCATGTCAGAAAATTTGAAATGCGAATAATCTTCAGATGTTCTTTTATGTTTTTAGCCTGCTCCTTAATTTATCATTTCAAGAGTGGATGTCCTAACTCTACTGATGAAAGAGAACTTGCATAGCCCGTAAACTCAATGAGCCATTAAATAGGTGACAATAATCTTGATAGAAGTTTGGAATATTTAATTAGTGCAAAAAATACTCTTACCAGTGCGCTCAATTACTTCCGTGGATACTCCCCAAAATATCAACCAACTATTTTGCATGTCCATGAAATGCTTTGGAAGCCATTTAAGACTGAAAAAGGAGATAATATTTCATCTGTTAATTGAGGACTTGACATGCTTGGCCATATCCAGTAATAAAGTTTCAAAGTGAATTCAGTTTAGATCCTTGAGATATTTTTAAAGGTGACATTTCTATCCTTAAGGTTAACATCATATGAGAGTAACCAGAAGGCTATGAAAACCTCTAGGCTAGAGAAAGGAAATATATTCCCTGGTCTGCTAAATAGTTTCTCCTGGTTACAAAATAATAACTAAATATTTGGCCTTCCAAATAGGCTCGATGCTTTGGACAAAATGAAAGTGTGGTTAGATGTGTTACAAAACTCCATCATCCAGATTTCCCCAACTAAGCAGTCCTGACATCCCAATCCTGGCCCACAGGGGTGTGAGGAACAGGTGAAATGTTTGTTCTACGGGTTGTGAAGTTTGCAAACCAGTCCTGTATACATTGTTCTCACTGTTTCATCAGTGCCTCCCTCCAACGATATAGCCTATATCTAGGACAAAACTCTGGGATAGAGCCCGATATAGAAGGTCATGGATGCACACTTAAACTCTCTGTCCTGAAATGAACATAATGTCAATAGGAGTCCAGTGGCCACAAAAAGGAAAACTCTATAAAGAGGACTAGTCCCAGATATGAGTATGTTGGCAAAGCTAAACTGGCTTGGTTCTATCATCTATTGACAATGGATTGTTTCTCATAAAATATGGCGTCCACCTGAGAATTTATTTATTTGTTTAATCATTCTTGTATTGATTAAATGATCATTATTGAATGCTTCATATGCACTCTACTTGCTTCCGGAGATACAAGAATGACTCAGAATATCAAATAGTTTAGTTTAGTCTTATGAGTACAATGCAAGTAAATAATACAAGCAAGTGTTATTGATACGAAGATTAATGTTTGTATCAGAGGCTTGTGAGCATAGAGGAGGTCTAAACCCTGCTAGGGAATAAGTGAAGAAAAAGCTCCCTGGACAATTTTTGGGAGTTGAGTTGGTGCTGGAGCAGTAAATATCTTTTCAGCCAATGAACTCGAATAGACGTCAATTATTATTTTTTACTCACAATGGAGCCATTCAAAATTTACAGTGCATTTTCCCATTTAAAGATTTTCATAATTATTAGTATTCATAATGGATGCTTGTGTAGCCAACTCAAGACAATTTCTTTTTGTCTACTTTGTGTCAAATAATTGTTTGCTTGTTTTCCACTGAATGATGAAATCAGTAGATATTTTGATGTCCTGTGAACAACACATGTGCTTGACTCTTGCACATCTCACAAACCTCTATGACCTCATACGCTCAGGCCTAAAAATAAGCAAAGTTGATTTATGGGCCATCACCAAGACTCACTGTGACACATATTACTCTATGACAATATATTAGGTAGGGGCTTAGTATTCCAAAATGATCCCCCAACCCATTTTGGGACTCAGGTGCACAAAAATTAATTAATTATGATGCCTGGATTACGACACATGGGAATCGTGGGCCAACAAATAGCCTACGTTTATTTAGATATTTTTAAATAACAGTAAGCACCCATGAGCCCACGACTCGTGAAAGCAATCTACGACCTTGACAATAATGTATATCCAGCAACCTCACTGAACTCTATTATTTCTAATAATTGGTCTCTCGATTAACTTTGGCTTGTGTATATAAATGAGTATGTGATTTGCAATAACAACCTTTTGATTTTGCCTGTTTCAATCATTTAACCAATCCTGTACTTCTCTTGTGTTCTTTCGTTTCTAGGGCTTCCTGTAGTACGTTGACTAGAAGTAAAGTTTGTGAGCTTACTAGTCTTTTTCCTGCTTTCAGATAATGAGTCTCACATATTCTTATTTAGAAGGCTATACATTTTAAGTTTTTTATTTTGTTTTTAAAAACAACTATTTTACCAAGATAAGAAAGTTCCTTTCTGTAATTAATTACGACTCTTTAATCAGGAATAGATGTTAATTTTTTAAATGCTTTTTAAAATTTAGATAATTACGGAGATGTTTTACTTTCAATATGTTACTATGGTGAAATGCATTAATGAAGTTTCTAATGTTGAATGAGTCTTGCATACATATGATCAAACCAGTTTGGTTGTGCTGTATTATCTTTTTATTCAGAGTTGGGTCAATTTAAAATGTTTTACTTATGATTTTGATATCTGCATTCATTAGATGAAGTAGTTTTATAGTTTTTTTCCCCTTTTCTTTAACAGTTTTGGATTCAGCAGCAAACATACTGAACTCAGAATGAACTGGTGTGTAACGATTTTGTTTTGTTTTCTTATTGTTTGGACATGTTGTAAAATATGGATAAACTTTCCATTGAACATTTCATAAAACTCACTTGTGAAATCAATATGTCTGGAATTTCCTTGTTAGAAGAACTTTAAACTACTCTTCCATTTTTAAAAAAGCATATGACTAAGTTTTTTCCATTGTTTCATGATTAGTAGCCATACTTTTCTAGAGATATATCCATTTTGTCTAAGTTTTCAAAGATATTAATATATTGATAGTTGATAGCATCAATTTTTTGGTAACAGATTTACTGAGATATAATTCACATATCATACAACCCGCCCGTTTAAAGTGTACAGTCCAGTGCTTTATAAATATATTCAGAGTTGTGTAACCATTACTATAATCTAATTTTAAAACAGTTTCACTACCCCTCAAAAGAAACCATAAACTCATTAGTTGTCAGTCCCCATTCTTTCCCAACCCCTGGCACTAAGCCACCATGAATATACTGTACATCTCTAGAAATGTGCCAATTCTGGGCATTTAATTTAAGTAGAATCATACAATATGCGGTCTTTAAGGACTGGTTTCTTTTTCTGAGTATAATTTTTTTGATTCATTCATATTATAGCATTTATCAATACTTCATTGCTTTATATAGCTCAATGATATACATTATTTGGATATACCACATTTTATTTGTCAGTTCATTGGTAGACATATGAGTCATTTCCACCTTTTGGTTATTATGCATAGAGCTGCTATGAATATTTATGTATAAGGTTTTGTATGGACATACATTTTAATTTGTCATAGGTATGTATCTAGAAATGGAATTGTCAGGACACATGGTAACTCTACATTTAACTTTTTAGAGAATTGCCAGACTATTTTCCAAAGTGATACTATCATTCTACCTTCCCATCAGCAGAGTTTGAGCATTTTGATTGTTTCCACATCTTCCCCAACACTTGCTATTATCTGTCTTTTTATTACCCCGATTCTGTGTTATATAAAAAGATATCTCATTATGGTTTTGATTTGCATTTCCTTGATGGTGTTAAACATTTTTTTTCTTGTGTTGGTTAGCAATTTGTATATCTTTTTTAGAGAAAAATCAATTCAGAATCTTTTCTCATTTTTTTTGTCTTCTTAGGCAAAATTATTGAGATGTAAGTCTTCTTTATATATTCTAGTGCTGTGGTGTATGATTTACAAATATATTCTCACATTCATTGGGTTACAACTTCACTTTATGGTGACTTCTGAATCACAAGTTGTTAATTTGATGAAATAGAATTTATCTTTTTTTTTTTTATGTTCATGCTTTTGGTGTCACATCTAAGAAATTATATCTTCCTGAATCCAAGGTTGTGAAGATTTACACCAGTGCTTTCTTCTAAGAGTTTTATATTTTTAGCTCTTACATTCAGGTCTTTGATAACATTTGAACTAAATTTCTGTATATGGTGTGAGATAGGGATCCAATTTCATTTTTTTCAGTATATGGTCATCCAATTGTCACAGCACCATTTGTTGAAAAAAAAAACTGTCCTTTCCACACTGAATTGTCTTAGCAACGTTGTCAAAAATCAATGGGCTATAAATGTGAAATTTCATTTCTGGGTTCTCAATTCTATTCTTTTGGTTTATATAGCTCTCCTTATGCCATGATCACACAGATGCTATTGCTTTTGTTTTGCAGTAATTATTGAAATCAGGAAATACGAGTCATAACTTTGTTATTTATTAACATCGGTTTTGTTCTTCTGGGTCTCTTGAGTCACCTTATTAATTTTAGAATCAGTTTGTTGATTTCTGGAAAGAAACTAGGTGGGATTCTAATGGGGATTGCACTGAGTCTGTTGACCAATTTAGGAAGTAGTGCTATCATATTTGAAGTTTTTTATTTAAATTCCAGTTAGTTAACATATGGTGTAATATTAGTTTCGGGTGTACAATTTAGTAGATTCAACACTAACAGACAACATCAGGTGCTCAATACAAGTGTACTCCTTAATCCCCATGATCTATTTCACGCATCTTCCCACCCACTGGACTTCAAGTTATACTACAAAGCTGTAACAATCAAGGCGGTATGGTACTGGCACAAAAATAGACACATGGATCAAAGAACAGAATAGTTCTTTAAATACTATTATATTTAGAAACAAATGCACAACTGTGTGGTCAATTAATCTTTGACAAAGCAGGAAAGAATATCCAATGGAAAAAAAAAAAGCCTCTTCATCAAATGATGTTGGGAAAAGCGGACAGTAACATGCAAAAGAATGAAACTGGACCACTTTCGTACACCATACACAAAAATAAATTAAAAATGAATTAAAGAAATAAATGTGAGATAGGAAACCGTTAAAATCCTAGAGAACAGAGGCAGTAACCTCTTTGAAATTGGCCACAGCAACTTCTTACTAGATATGTCTCCTGAGGCAAGGGAAACAAAGGCAGAAATAAATTATCAGGATTTCATCAAAATGAAAAGCTTTGGCACAACGATGGAAACAACAATGAAACTGAAAGGAAACCCATAGAGTGGAAGAAGATATTTGCAAATGATGTATTTCATAAAAAGCTAGCATACAAAATGTATAAAGAACTTCTAAAACTCAACACCTGAAACACAAATAATCCAATTAAAAAATGGGTAGAAGACATGAATAGACATTTTGTCCAAAGAAGATATCCAGATGGCCAACAGACTCATGAAAAGGTGCTCCACATCACTCACCATCAGGGAAATGTAAATAAATACTGCAATGAGATACCTCCTCACAGCAGTCAGAATGGCTAAAATTAACAACACAAGAAAAAACAGATGTTGACGAAGATGTGGAGAAAAGGGAACCCTCTTGCCCTTCTGGTGGGAATGCAAACTGGTGCAGCCACTCTGGGAAACAGTATGGAGTTCTTCAGAAAGTTAAAAATAGAACCACCCTATGACCCAGCAATTGCAACACTATGTATTTACTCAAAGAATACAAAAATACTAATCAGAAGAGAGACATGCACCCCAATGTTTATAGCAGAATTACCTACAAAAGCCAAATTATGGGAGTGGTGCTATCTTAACAATATTAAATTGCCTGACCCAGTAGCATGGGATGTCTTTTAATTTATTTGGATCGTCTTTAATTTCTATTAACAACGCTTTGCCTTTCCGTAGTGAAAATTATGTACTTATTTTGTTAAATTCATTCCTAAGTATTTTTCGAATTCTATTTTATTTATTTATTTATTTTTAAGCTTTTATTTATTTATTTCGAGAAAGAGAGAAAGAGAGCATGAGTGGGGAAAGGGAAAGAGAGGAAGAGAGAGAGGGAAAGAGAGAGAATCCCAAACAGGCTCCATGCACTGGAAGTGTAGAGCCTGATGCAGGGCTCGAACCCAAGAACTGTCACGTGAGCTGAAACCAAGAGACGGACACTCAACTGACTGAGCCACCCAGGCACCCTCAAACTTTACTTTAAATGATATTGTTTACTTCATTTCATTTTTTAGATAGTGAATTTCAAGTGAACAGAAATACAATGTATTTTTGTGAGTTGACCTTTTGTCCTATAAACTTGCTGAACTTGTTTATTAGCTCTAATTTTTTTTTTCTTAAATTGAGATAAAACTGACATTTAACATTAGTTTCAAATGTACAGCATAATGGTTTCATAGTTGAAATGATCACCACAATAAGTCTAGTTAAGAGCCATGGCCACACATAGTTATAACTGTTTTCTTATGATGAGAACTTTTAATATTTACTCTGTTAGAAATTTCCAAATATGCAGTACAGTATAATTAACTACAGTTACCATGTTGTACGTTTCTAATAGTTTTAGTGTGTGTACGTGTATTTAATTTTCTGTAGATACTATCATACCACTTGCCAAGACTTAGTTTTAGTACTTCCTTTTCATTCTAACTGCATTTTAATTTTACTTTATTGACTTTTCTTGCCTAATTGCCAGTACCATGTTGAATATAAGTGGTGAAAGTGGTTATCGAAGTCTTTTTCTTTTTCTTTCAAGAGGGAGCATTCAGTCTTCACCATTAAGTATGATGTCAGCTGTGAGATTTTTACACCTGACCTTTAACAGGTTAAGAAATTTCTTCTTCTAAGTTTGCTAAAAATTGTGTTTATCATGAAAGAGTACTGGATTTTGTTAAATGCTTTCTCTAAGTGTATTGACATATCTTTAAAAAAACTGACTTGGTGTATTTACATCAATTGGTTTGGGGATGTTAGATCAACCTTGCATTCCTAAAATAAATCCCCTTGGTCATATTACATAACCCCCTTAACTGTTGCTGGAATCACTTGTTAGTAGTTTGTTGAGAATTTTTACATCTATACTCATGAGAGATATTAGTCTCTAGTTTTCTCTTCTTGTAATTTCTTTGTAATCAGTGTTTGACCTATGAGAGCAATACTGGCTTCATGGAATGAGTTAGAAATTGTTGCCTTTTTTATTTTTGGAAAGAGTTTGTGAAGAATTGTTACTACTTCTCAAGAAATGTTTGGTAGAATTTACCCGTGAAACCAGCTTGAACTTTTCTTAATCGGAAGTTTACTGATTCAATTTCCTTAATGTTTGTCCATTTGTCCATATTTTCTGCAATTCTTGAATCAGTTTCAGTAGCTTGTGTCTTCCTAGGAATTTTCCATTTTTTATCTAGGCTATCAAATTTATTGTCATACATTTACTTATCATATTCCCTCAAGATCCTTCTTTATTTTTGTTATTTTGGTAGTAATGTCTCCTTTCTCAGTTTTGACTTTATTAATTTGAAAGTTCTTTTCTTCTTGTTGAGCCTAATTAAAGGTTTGTTGATCTTGGGGTGCCTGGGTGGCTCAGTCAGTTAAGCATCTGACTTCAGCTCAGGTCATGATCTCACAGTTCATGGGTTCGAGCCTCTTATTGGGCTCTGTGCTGACAGCTCAGAGCCTGGAGCCTGCTTTGTATTCTGTGTCTCCCTCTCTCTCTGCCCCTCCCTGCTCATGCTCTGTCTCTCTCTCTCTCTCTCAAAAATAAATCAACATTAAAAAAAACACTAAAACAAAAATAAAAGTTTGTCGATCTTTTCAGATAACTAATTTTGGTTTTTTAAATGTTTGTTATAAATTTTCTATTCTTTCATTCAATTTTCTAACTTTTATTATAGTATATTAATTATATATTTCCTTCAACTTGCCTTAGATGTAGTTCCCTCAGTTGGAAAGTTATGTTACTGATTTGAGATCTTTCTTATTTTTTTAATGTAGGTGTTTACACCTATAACTTTCCTTCTAAGCACTGCTTTGGGTGCATGTATATTTATTATTATATCACCAGGATGGCTTTACCCCTTTATCATTTTGTAATAACTTGTCCCTTATTACAGTTTTTAAAGTGTATTTTGGCTGATTGAAGTATAGCTCTGGTTGTTTTTTTTTTAAGTTTTTGTTTTCAGGGAATATCTTTTTCCATTCCTTCGTTTTGAGCCTATGTGTGTTTTTACACAGAAGGGAGTCTCTAATAGTATATAGTTGGGATGTACTTTTTAAAAATCTGTTCAGCCATTCTATATGCTTTTGATTGGAGAATTTAATCTATTGCATTTAAAATAATTATTTAAAGGTAAGGGCTTACTAATGCCTTCTTATTAGTTATTTTCTGGCCTCTTGTATTCCCTTGTTGTTCCTTTCTTTCTGTCTTACTGTTTATCTTCATGAATTGATGATTTTCTGTAATGGCAGGCTTTGATTTCCTTTTTTGTATCTACTGTAGGTTTTGCTTTGTGGTTACCATGAGGCTGACATAATTATGTAACTTTATTTTAAGCCGATGACAACCTAACTTTGATCACATACAAAACCTTTACTTTGTTTTTCTTCACCACCCCCTTTTTTTTTTGCTTTTGATCTCACAATTTACTTGGTTTTCTATTGTGTATCAAATAAAAAAATTATTATAGCTCTATTTGTTTGAATACTTTTGTGAATACTTTACCCTTAGGTGAATAATACACCACCATACGACAATATTAGAGTGTTCTGAATTTGAATATCTCCTTACTCTTATAAGTCTGTCTTACGTTTTTATTAGTTTTCATGTTACTAATCAGCTTTTCTTGTAAGGCTGGTCTAGTGATGATGACCTCCCTTAGTTTTTGTTTGTCTGGAAAAATCTATCCCTCCTTCACTTCTGAAGGACAACCTTTGCTGGGTAAAGTGTTCTCGGTTGGCAGGTTTTTGTTTTTGTTTTTGTTTTCAGCACTTTGAATATATCATCCTACTCTCTACATTCCTCAGTGCATCCAACCTCAGATTTGTTGATCCAGCTGGAACTTCTTCACTGGACTCCTGAGCTTCCACAAAGGCTCTCTTATCTATGGGTGATTTTCTAAATCAGTGTGCTTTGGAAGGACGATGGTAAAAAACTCAAACGCAATCATTGTGATCTTAACACGTTATTGTTAGCTGTAGGCATCATGCTGTATAGTAGACTTCTAGACCTTATTCACCTTGTGTAATTGAAACGTAGTACCCTTTGACTAATACCTCTCATTATCCCTGCCTCCAGTGCTTGGAGATAATCATTTTACTGTCTACTTCCATGATTTTGACTATTTTAGAGTCTTCATATAAGTGGTATCATGTATTATTTGTCCTGTGTCCAGCTTATTTACTTAGCATAATGTCCTTTTGTTCATTTATGTTATTGCACATGGCGGGATTTCCTTCCTTTTTAAAGCTGAGAATATTCCAGTGTAACTATGTACCACATTCTCTTTATCCATTTGTCCATCAGACATTCAGATTGCTTTGAGGTCTTGGTTATTGTGAATAATGCTGCAATAAACATGGGAGTGAAAATATATTTTTGAGATCCTGATTTAAGTTCCTTGAGATATATAGCCAGAAAAGGCTTTGCTGGATCATATGGTAGTTCTATTTTTAATTTTTAAAGGGACCTCTTTACTGTTTTCCACGGCTGCACTAATTTACATTCCCACTAACACTTACAATAGCATAAGAAAGAATAAAATACTTGAGAATTTTAACCCAGGAGATGAAGACTTGTACATTGCAAACTACAAACACGTGAAAAAAATTAACGCTGACAAAAATAAATGGAAAGATACCCCATGTTTATGTTTGGAGGAATTAATATTGCTAAAATATTCATGCTATCTACAGGGAGCTACAGATTCAATGTAATTTCTACCAAAACCCCAATGGCATATTTCAGAAATAGAAGATAAATAATCTTAACACTGATATGAGAAAAAGATCTTGAAAAGGAAAGGAATTTTTAGCAAGGGGAATACAGAGCTTATGGCCTTATACTTACTAAGTTTAAAATATATTACAAAGATACACTAATTAAAACTGTATAATCCTGGCATAAAAGTAGACATATAGATCAGTGGAACAGAATGAATAACTTAGAAATAAGTTCACACATATGTTGTCAACCAATCTTCAACACAGATGCCAAAAATACTTAATGAGAAAATAGACTTCACTAAATGGCATTGGAAGACTAGATATCCACATGCAAAGGAACGAAATTATATTATTACTTCGCACATATAATGGATTACAGAGTTCAACATAAGACCCGGAACAATAAAGAACCAGAAGAAATCACGGCGGAAACCTTTTTGACATTGGTCTTGGCAATAATCTCTTGGATATGCACTAAAAGCAAAAGTTGACCAGTGGGACTATCTCAAAGAGAAGACTTTCAGAGGAAAGGAAGCAATCAACAAAATGAAAAGGCAACCCACAGAATGGGAGAAAATACTTTCAAACCATGTGTCTGTTAAAGGGTTGATATCTAAAATATGTAAGAAACTCCTACAATACAATAGGGAAAAAACGCTTCAATTTAAAAATGGGCAGGGGCACCTGGGTGGCTCAGTCGGTTGGGCTCCGACTTCGGCTCAGGTCACTATCTCACGGTTCGTGAGTCTGAGCCCCTCGTCGGGCTCTGTGCTGACAGCTCGGAGCCTGGAGCCTGCTTCAGATTCTGTGTCTCTCCCTCTCGTTGCCCCTCCCCTGTTCACGCTCTGTGTCTCTCTGTCTCACAATAATCAATAAACATTAAAAAAAAAATTAAAAGAAAAAAAAAGAAAATGAGGGGAGAGGGAAGATAGTAGAAGAACTGAAGACTGAAGAGTAAATTGTTCCAGAAACCAGAAAAACCTACCACTTCCCACAGGACGACTGTTTAGGTAAGGCTTTATCCTTTCCTGGGAAAAGAAGAGATTCATTAAAAGAAAACCCTTCTTAGATTCTATTTATGCCAGCCCTGGGATGGTTGATGGATGACGTGAAAAATGTAACACCTGAAGTTAGTTATTCCCTTTGCACCCCCAGCTATGCACCCCCAACTATGCACAAGGCCCACTCAATACTACTCTTGAAGAAATATGGGCAAGAGGAACCATAAATGTGGGGGCAGACATTTTATCGTCCCAAGGCAATGATAGAACAATATCAGAATTCCAAAGGTGCCTTTCTGTTTCCACATCTCATAGCTGTCCCAGAATGCCTCCTACCCGAGGCCAAAGCTATTTCCTTACACACTGTTTCAAAACAGTCCTCTGTTACCAGGGGATTTTTTTTTTTCTCAATTTTTCTCTCCTTGAAGGTATTTTTTGTCTCAAATTTGTATTGGATCAATCTTGGAGGAGGAAGCCAACAGTCATTTCTAGTCTATATCTGGAAACAAAACCTCCACACATCTGAAAAACGTCATTGTTTTGAATTATGAAAACAGCAACAGTTGGCAGGCAATATTTAATTTTTTATGTTTATGGAAACATCGCATTTATGAACTGGTTTGATCGTCATAGCAGTCTTATAAAATAGCTAAATTATCAATATTCCTGTTGTACACACGAGAAAACTGAGGCTTAAAAAAGCTGAATGATTTGCCCCAGATCCCGTACTTAGCTATTCATGCCTAATGACTTATTCCTCAGAAAACACTTTTCTCAGTGACTGAATCTCTGATGTTTATCTCCCAAGTATTCACCAAATCCCTGTCATTCTCCTCGTGACTTCAACTATAAATACTCTTACTTTTATCTGATGCCAGGGTCTCTTCATTTGAAGTAATCAAAGAAAGTGGGTCCTGGACGGTGAGACTTTGAAACTCATGCACCCTAGTGGGATTCAGCCAAAGGTCCTGGTTTATAGTTCATTTTATTAATGAAATATTAACATATAGATTCATATCGGTTCCACACGTGAAGAGCTTGGAAGTCACCTGCTCAGTCTTAACAAGTAGAAAGCTGGACAGGCTCAAAATTTAATAACTCCTCCTGAATCCATAAAGGAAGGAAGGGGACAGGGCAAGCTGCTGGTCCCCACATTAGAGAGACAGACAGGTGAATACAGGGTGTCATGGTGGACCAGAGCAGAGCCTCAAGAGCAGAAACCTTCATGGGAACTGATATCAAGGTAGGGAAACCTCAACTGTAATTGATGAACTGCTGGAGTCTCAGGGCAGACAAGTCTGAGAGGTAAAACTTTAGGGCCATCCAGTCATAGAAAACCCCACAATTCGGGGGAGGGGGGGAGGGAAGGAGCCATTTTGTAATGCACCAGAGCATTCTATTTTTCTCAACAAGGCCTACCTTCAAGGGAGGCGAGTTAACCAAAGCCTAACCTGCTGGGGTGTTATCACAGCCTCGGTGACCTGGGAGAAGGGTAATAGCCAACTCGGCCGACCCTGGCCATTCTGTCCTACCTAAGTGGGGAGGAAAAAACCCTGAGAGACATTCGTGAAGTTCCCAGTCCTGAGACAAAGGCTCACTGAAAGACTGAGATCTAACCATAGGATTGTAGAATGCTTCCCCTTCTCCAGCATCCCCACCATCAGATCACTGAAGACCAATTTACAAGAGTTCCTTTTACCCACACATCATTTGGACTATAAAGAAACAAATCACAGGTATGCCAAAAGGGGGGAAAAAAACCCACAGTCTGAAGAGTCAGGGTAAACATCAGAACCAGGCACGACGGGAATTGTCAGATTGAGAATCACTATACTAGAAATCTGCAGACCTGCAGGAGATTTAAAATTCCAACTCTTGTTATCACCTTTTAAAAGACTGTGAACTTATTATAAAAATGCACATGAATGAAGCTTTTTTTTAATCTTTTATTTATTTTTGAGAGCAAGAGAGACAGAGCACAAGCGGGGCAGGGAAGGCAGAGAGAGAGGGAGACAAAATCCAAAACAGGTTCCAGGCTCTGAGCTGTCAGCACAGAGCCCGACACGGGGCTCGAACTCACAGACCGCGAGGTCATGACCTGAGCCGAAGCTGGACGCTTAACCGACTGAGCCACCCAGGTGTCCCCATGAATGAAGTTTTAATATACTGTATGATGGATGGGTGAGGCTGTCCATTGTACCCATTTCTTTCTTTGAATTCTCAGGCATAGTTTGGCGGTGCAAGGACTCTGTGACATTAACAAATTCAATAAAAAGTAAATATGTGGAAAAGATAAATAAAACAACTATGATTAATATGCTAAGAGCTCTAGCATGCAAAAATAGATACACAATGTAAGCAGAAAAATGGAAATCCTAAGAAAGAACCAAAAGAAAATGCTAGGGATAAAAAACACTGTAACAGAGGTGAAGAATGCCTTTGATGGGCTCATTAGTAGACTGGACATGGCCGAAGAAAGAATTTCAGAGCTAGAGGATTTATCAAAAGAATCCTTGAAAACTGAAAACCAAAGAACAAAGACTGAAACACACACACACACACACACACACACACACACACCCAGAACAGAATATTCTGGGGGCCAACTACAAAAGGCGTAACGTATATGTGAAGGAAATACTGGAAAAAGAGAGGAAGAAACAGAAGAAATAGTTGAAACAATAATGACTGAGAATTTCCTCCAAATCAATGTCAGACATCACACCACAGATCAAGGAAGCTCAAAGAATACCAGGCAGAATAAATGCTAAAACAAAACAAAACAAAACAAAAAGGAAATAAAACAAAACCAAAACACTACCTAGACATAGATTTTTCAAACTACAGAAAATCAAAGATAAAACAAAACAAAAACAAACAACAACAACAAAACACATGAAAAAACCTGAAATAAGCTAAAGGCAAAAAAATGCCTTACTTTAGAGGAACAAGGGTTAGAATTACAACTGACTTCTCAGAAACCACGAGAGCAAGAAGAGAGTGGGATGAAATATTTACAATGTTGAACGAAAATAAAACATCAACCTAGAATTCTGTATCTTGTGAAATACAAAGTGAAGGAAAAATGAAGGCTTTCTCGGATGAACAAAAATTGAGGGAATCTGTTGCCAATAGACCTGCTTTTATTTTTTTTTAATTTTTTTTTCATTTATTTATTTTTGAGAGAGAGCACAAGTGGGGAGGGTCAGAGAGAGAAAGAGACAGAATCTGAAGTAGGCTCCAGGCTCCTAGCTGTCAGCACAGAGCTCAACGTGGGGCTCGAACTCACAGACTGTGAGATCATGACCTGAGCTGAAGTCAGACGTTTAATCCACTGAGCCACCCAGGCGTCCCAGACCTGCTTTTAAAGAATAGGAAATAATATAAGTCAGAAGCCTAGATCCACGTAGAGTAAGGAAGAGCACAGAAGAAGGAGTAAGTGAAGGTAAAAGAAAATCTTTTTATTTTTTCTTATTCTTAATTGAGTTAACATATAAGCATGTTTTTCAAAATAATACTATCAGCATCAGTAATGTAAATGTAAATAATAACATACTCTGCCATAATGCAAATGTATTGGATTATGTGCACACACACATATATACACAATATATGCTTATGAATGCTTATATATCAGTTAAATGAATGGCAGTAATGACCATGATACAAGGGATGGGAAGGAGGAATTAGGATGATTTTGTCCTTATAAGGTCCTTATATTACCTGTGAAATTTTATAGTGTTATTTGAAAGTGGACCCAGGTCAGCTGTCAATGTATATGCAAACTCCTAGGCAACCATCAAAGAAAAGTAAAAAACAAACAAACAAACAAACAAAATATGTGCTTAGCATTGATATGCTAAGAAAGGAGATAAAATGTAATAATAGATAATACTCAACTAAAACCACAAAAGGCAAACAAAGAGTGGAAGACAAAAATAAAAACAAGTGACAAGGGCAGCATAAACAGTAACAAATATGGCAGATATTAATATAACCATATTGAAACCATTCAAAGTGACTACTTTGAATGTCAATGGTTTGAATGCACCAATTAAAAGACAGAGATTGTCACAGTGGATCAAAAAACATGACCCAACTATAGGCTGTCTATAAGAAATACACTTTAAATATAAAGACATATAGATTAAAAGTAAATGGACGAAAAAAATAGACCATGCTAACACTGACCAAAAGAAAGCAGACATAGTTGTATTAGACAGAACAGACTTCAAAGCAAGGATACTTATTAGGAATAAAGACATTGCATAATGATAAAGGGATCAATTCTCCAAGAAGATATCACAGTACTTACTATGTATGCACCTAATGGCAGGTTGTCAAAGTCCATAGGCAGAAACTAATAGAATTACAAGGAGGAATTGATGAATCCACTATCACATTTGGTGACTTCAGTACTCCATTATCAGAAGTGAACAGATCCAGCAGGCAGAAAAGTCGTTTCAAGTAATCTTTTATTTTAGAAAACTCCCGTGAATGGGGCGCCTGGGCTGCTCAGTCACTTAAGCATCTGACTTCAGCTCAGGTCATGAACTCGCAATTTGTGGGTTTGAGCCTTGCATCGGGTTCTGTGCTAATAGCTCAGAGCCTGGAGCCTGCTTCGGATTCTGTGTCTCCCTCTCTCTCTGTTCCTACCCAGTCACACTTTGTCTCTCTCTCTTTCTCAAAAATAGAGGTTAAAAATTAAAAAATAAATATTAAAAAAGTAAAATTTCTTGAATTATACATATATTTTTAATCCTTTTCCCATTTTCATTTCTTGGTTTTCTTCTTCCAGGACTACTGTTATATGTATTTTGGATTTTCTTTGCCTGTTTGCTATTTCTTTCATGTTTTCAAATTCTTTTTATCTCTTTGTTTACATCATTCTGACTTAAAAAGTTTATTAATTTTTATACCATAGGTCTCTTGAGGCATTATCTGTTGTGTTCATTCTTGTGTTTTAAAATTCACTGTCTCTGAACGTCATTTTTATCTTTCCTTTTAATTTTTTTCTGAATTTGATCATCTTTTTGAATCTTCTTTTTCTTAGATTAAGTCATCTCTGAGTTTGTCAAATTTGTATTATTCACTCACAGCATCTAAAATTTCGTTAATTTCCTTTATCTTATTTTAAAATACTAATTTTCACCTGATAAAAAAAAATTTTTTTAATGTTTATTTATTTTTGAGATTGACAGGGACAGAATGCAAGTGGGTTAGGGGCAGAGAGAGAGGGAGACACAGAATCCAAAGCAGGCTCCAAGCTGTCAGCACAGAGCCCGACGCGGGGCTCAAACTCACAAGCCGTGAGATCATGACCTGAGCCGAAGTCAAATGCTCAACCGACTGAGCCACCCAGGTGCCCCTTCACTTGAATTTTTAATATGTCTTCCTGGCATGTCCACCATTCTCTGTTCCTTATTGTCTTTTAGGGTAGAATAACTGTGTGTAGAATTTGGCAGCCATCCTTTTCTATTATTCCATTTTTAGACGGATTCTTTTTCCTTCAATATTTTGATGGTAGGTCAGGATAGGCATAACTTATTCAGCTTCATGGTTCTAGAGAATCATCTTTTGTTGTTTTCATGAAGAAATAAGAATCTATGCCTCATTCTGAAATCTCTCTCCCCTGTTCTTCCACTCGTCTTATCTAGACATCTATTTCTGTTTTGTCTTTACTATCCCTGTCCCTCTTCAACTAGTATTATATTTCTAAAAGTTTCTGTTCAATGTGAATGTTCTTCTTGGTAGGGATTATCAGTTTCTTAGTACCAAAGTTCGGAACCCAAGCACAACAAAGACATTCCTTAGCAGTGGTCATATCCAGTTCACAGTTCTTTGTATCTAATGTTCTACTAAAAGATACCAGGTGTCTTGGAAGAAATGGATTATTCTAAAAATAAGGCAAAATAGGTATAAAATAAGGCTGTCATGTCTGAAAGAAAGAGGTATTTAAAAAAGAAAATGTAGGGTGCCTGGGTGGCTCAGTTTGCTAAGCGTCCGACTCTTGGTTTTGGCTCAGATCATGATCTCAGGGTTTGTGAGTTCGAGCCCATGTTGACAGTAAGGAGCCTGCTTGGGATTCTGTCTCTCCCTTTCTCGCCCCCTCCCCTGCCTGGTCAACTATGGGACACTTTGAGCATCTAAAATAATGAAGTACAGGAATAAATGGCAAACCATTGGAAAACAGCAATTTATGAGTTCATACAAGTAATAAGTGGCAAATAACTAGTACAGAGAAAAAGGTTTTGCTTACAGATGAAAATTGGAAGTTGTTTCACAAATACATACAGTGAGACCATAAATATTTTGCAATTATCATAGTAAAGATTAAATCAGGCAAGTATTAAAACTGATGCTACATCGAAGAGGAAATTTTGATAAGGATTGGGACATTTATATCATTTCAAAATTTCTCTTCACAGATTACCTATTAGTTTCAAGGAAAAATGTAATAATTATACAGTCGTCCATTCTCAGCTGAGCTATTGAAGTATACACCCCCAAAAAAGTACTAATTATAAAGAAAAGAAATCAGAAAGCATTTTGACCAGATCATTAAAAATTAATATTGCAGGGGCGCCTGGGTGGCGCAGTCGGTTAAGCGTCCGACTTCAGCCAGGTCACGATCTCGCGGTCCGTGAGTTCGAGCCCCGCGTCGGGCTCTGGGCTGATGGCTCAGAGCCTGGAGCCTGTTTCCGATTCTGTATCTCCCTCTCTCTCTGCCCCTCCCCCATTCATGCTCTGTCTCTCTCTGTCCCAAAAATAAATAAACGTAGAAAAAAAAATTTAAAAATTAATATTGCAGGGGTGCCTGGGTAGCTCAGTAGGTTGGGTGGCCGGCTTTGGCTTGGGTCATGATCCCACGGCTCATGAGTTTGAGCCCCGCGTCAGGCTCTGGGCTGACAGCTCAGAGCCTGGAGCCTGTTTTGGATTTTGTGTCTCCCTCTCTCTCTCTCTGCTCCTCCCCCACGTGTGCTCTCTCTCTCTTTCTCTCTCTCCTAAAAACAAATAAACATTAAAAAATTAATATTGCAAAGTGAGAATCAAATGAATATTGCATGCCTCAGTTATGAAGAAGGCACGGTATCTCTTTTGTATTACTCTGCCCTAGAACATATAACATGAATATAATCATAAGGAAGCATCAGACAAACCCAACATGAAGTGTGTTTTATTAAAACAAAAAAAAAATGGGGACTATAGTTTTAAAAAATGTTAATTGCATACAAGGCAAAGCATGATTGTGGAACGTACACATTAAAGGAATATGGAGAACTTTGACAAATAAATGGAGTACAGGATCCCTCTGGATTTTCTACTGAAAAGGAAAAAATGCCATAAGGATGTTCATGATACCAATTGAAAAAAAAATGGAATACGGATGATTGAGTAAACGGAAACATTTTACCACTGTAAAATTTGTTGCATTTATTGTTTTATTTCTTTTTCTTTTTTTTACATTTATTTATTATTGAGAGGCAGAGACACACAGAGAACGAGGGGGGAGGAGCAGAGAGAGGGGGGACACAGAATCCCAAACACTTTCCAGACTGCGAGCTGTCAGCACAGAGCCCGATGCAGAGCTCGAACTCACAAACTGCGAGATCATGACCTGAGCCGAAGTGGGTCGCCCAACCGACAGAGCCACCCAGGTGCTCCTTGTTTTATTTCTTTTTAAAGTTTATCTATTTTGACAGAGAGCATGCATGAGTGGGGGAGGGGCAGGGAGAGAGAGAGAGAGAGAGAGAGAGAGAGAGAATCCCAAGCAGGCTCCACACTGTCAGCCACAGAGCCCTATGTGGGGCTAAATCCCACAGACGGGGAGATCATGACTTGAGCTTAAATCAGAAGTCGGAGGCTTAACCCACTGAGCCACCCATGCGCCCCTCAAATTTACTGCACTTAATGCCTATACTGCAGTTTTATAATATCATATGCCTATTATTAAAAAAATACACACGAACTAACTTAAAAGCAATTGGCCATGAAGTATATAACTTCCCCTTAGTTGGTTCAGAAGAGGATATATCGTGCGTGTATATGTAGGTGGAGACACATCTCTGCAACTGAAAATAAATATGGAGGACAGAGAATAAACGAACGTGATAAACATAGGATGAAATGCTAAAGATAGATGAATGTGGGTAAAAGGTGTCCTTGGTACTATTTTTTTAAACTCTTCATTGCATTCAAAATGATTTCTCAGCGAAGAGTTTAAAATTGAAAACAGAGCAAGAGTTCATAGTCCAGACACCCTCAGCACTCTCAGACCTTACCCCAGCAGGCTTGAGATGGAGACCATGGTGGTACTGAGCCCAATTCACCCAACATTCATAGGTTGCTATTCAGGGCTCTCCAGTGGTAATTTGGAGCTTTCCTGTTCTTTTTTTTTTTAATTAATGTTTATTTGTTTTTGAGCGCGCGCGTGAGAGAGAGAGAGAAGAGAGAGGGAGACAACATGTGAGTAGGGAAGGGGCAAAGAGAGAGGGAGACACAGAATCTGAAGCAGACTTCAGGCTCTGAGCTGTCAGCACAGAGCCCGACGCAGGCTGTGAAATCGTGACCTGAGCCAAAGTTGGATGCGTAATCGACTGAGCCACCCAGGAGTCCCTCCTATTCTTTTCTTTTTAAGTTCTTTATATTTATTTATTTATTTATTTATTTATTTATTTTGAGAGAGAGAGAGAGAGAGTGCAAGTGTGGGAGGGCAGTGAGAGAGGAAGAGAGAGAATCCCAAGCAGGCTCTGCAAATCTATCAGTGCAAAGCCGGGCCCAGGGCTCGAACTCACAAACCAGGAGATCATCACCTGAGCTGAAATCAGACACTTTACGTAATGAGCCACCCAAGCACCCCTGGGGTCTTCCTATTCTTAGATAGGTCAGCTTCTGCCTCTCTCACCTTCCTTCTACAAAGATGCTAATATCATTTGATTCTATTGGTGCTTTTTGTTTCCACGTATTTTTAACAGATGCATACTATTCTAAGAAATAAATGATCACAATTTTATTAACTACTTTCATATTTTGGGTCAATTATGTTAGCTCTAATTCTTCCTGTCATAACTAGGAAATGTGTGTTGAAAATAGTTTTTTGTCTGGGTTTTTGAATATTACTTAAAAGTTTTGGAGTTTTAATGGCAAGATTGATAAATATGAAGATCTTTTCTTTTTTTAAAAAATTTTTTTTTTCAACGTTTATTTATTTTTGGGACAGAGAGAGACAGAGCATGAACGGGGGAGGGGCAGAGAGAGAGGGAGACACAGAATCGGAAGCAGGCTCCAGGCTCTGAGCCATCAGCCCAGAGTCTGACGCGGGGCTCGAACTCACGGACCGCGAGATTGTGACCTGGCTGAAGTCGGACGCCTAACCGACTGCGCCACCCAGGCGCCCCATATGAAGACCTTTTCTAAACACAGACATAGTATATATTGCCATACCTTTTTTAAAAAGTCAGTAATTTTGCACATACTAGTGGGATACAACTTAAGGGCACAAACTGCGTTAAGGCCCATTAAAAAAATGTGTTCACTGTTTCTACCAATCAAATTTTGGATGGTCATGTTGGCATTGTCATTCTGAGACAGGGCTGAGGGTAATGTGAAACAAAGCACTAGGTCAATAAGAACATGATATTCTAATCCTATCATCCTTAGTGATCTTGAAAATCAGAGTTCTCCATAGGAGAAAAAAAGAAACAGAGGCTAGTTAAAAATGCTGTAGTCCTGAATTTGAATAGGAAGTATTAGTATGAACTCGTAGCATATCTTTAAGATAAAACATATTCTCAGTTTTGTCCACTGAAAAGACCTAGAAACAATAATTAACCCATAAGAATAACTCCAAGCTCTGAGATTGTGATCTCCACGCACAGTTATCCACTCAATGGAATCTGTTCTTGCAGAAACTCATGGTTCCATGACACAGGCAGGAAACAGACAAGATGATCTTAGAACATCCTGTCACACCAGATAACCAGGAAACTGTCAAAGGCTACCAGGTTCATATCCAAATAACTAAAGTGACTTCAGTGTGAAACTTTTCCTCTGGCAAAAGAAGAAGAAATGTGAGAATCATTGAGAATAGCTACAATTAAGGGCATCTGGGTGGCTCTGTCAGTTAAGCCTCCAACTTTAGCTCAGGTCATGATCTCCCGGTTTCGTGGGTTCAGGCCCCGCATTGGGCTCTGTGCTGACAACTCAGAGCCTGGAGCCTGCTTCCGATTCTGTGTCTCCCTCTCTCTCTGCCCCTCCCCCCCTCATGCTCTCTCTCTGTCTCAAAAGTAAATAAACATTAAAAAATTTTTAAGAAAAGAGTAGCTACAATTAATGTAAACATATAAAAGATGTTTGAATCTTTGAGTTTATGCTAAAAAAGGATGCTTTGGGAAATCATCGTGGCAAACTTCTAGAGATCCATCTCATTATTTGAAAATTGGTTAGCAGAAGGAATGAATCAAGCATTTAGACTGCCTTCCTTATAAGAATTATAGCACCGGGGCGCCTGGGTGGCTCGTCAGTTGAGCGTCCGACTTCGGCTCAGGTCACGATCTCACAGTCTGTGGGTTCGTGCCCCGCGTTGGGCTCTGTGCTGACAGCTCAGAGCCTGGAGCCTGCTTCCGATTCTGTGTCTCCCTCTCTCTCTGGCCCTCCCCTGCTCATGTTCTGTCTCTCTCTGTCACAAAAATAAATAAAAACATTAAAAAAAATTAAAAAAAAAAGAATTACAGCACCAAATAATCCAATATTTGATTAAGGACAATAATTATTTATGGAGGTATTCCAGATAATAAATGAAAGAAGAATGACAGAATATCTCCATTTTACAACTCATGAGAAACTTATGGTTCTAGGTATGAAAACATTTTTGGCTTTAATATTACATTAAGATAGATAAACAGTTTGTGGCCTCTGATGGCAGAATGGGAAATCTATAATGAATGAATTTGACCAGAAATGAAAGAGGGACAGGGGAAAGAGAGAGGGATGGGTGAAGGAAGGAAGGAAGGAAGGAAGGAAAGAAGGAAGGAAGGAAGCAAAAAAGAAAAGAAAAGAGAAAGAAAGAGAAGGGAGGGAGAAAAGGAGGAAAAGAAAGAGAAGGAAGGAAGGAAGGAAGGAAGGAAGGAAGGAAAGAAGGGAAAGAGAGGGAAGAACGAAGGGGAGAAAGAAGGAACAAGGGAAGGGCAAGCTTGAATTTGGTCAAGACCCCAGATCCAAACTCTAATTCTCAAATTTACAGGAAATAGAGAAAACAAAGAAACATACTAAATTCTCTGGCAAGTATGCAATCAGGAAAATCCCGATTTCTAGAAACTATAGTAGCAATTTCTTTGTCATATTTCATGAGGAAACGAAGAAGCAGTACAAGAGAGATGAACAGGGAACATCAACCACTCTCACGTGTTAACTTTCTATAGATCCTTATTTTTTTTTAAAAATGGCAACAAATAGTTGACATGATATTCATGAATTAATTCTAAATTTGTACATTGCCAACATATTCGGCGATATTGATATTATTCTTAAAATACTTAGATGTGATAATTGTGTAACAGTTATGTTAAAATCATCCTTACCTATTAAAGATATGCCTGGGATTTGCTTCAAAGTAGAAAAGGGTAAGGGGGTAACCTGGGTGAGAGTGAGAAGAAGTGATTGGTTGGTGATTGGTTGGTGATTCTTAAAGCTGAATCGGGAGAATCCAGCAGTGTATTGTGGTATTTGGTCCACCTGTTGTGTTTGGAAAAAAGAAAAAAAGAAGCAGTATACACGTGGAATTTAAAAATATCAAAAGGGAAGATACGTATATATCTTAGGTATGCTTAAGGATTCATCCAGTGGTATTTACAATGTGGTTAAAAAGAATGGGATTTCAAGATATGTGTTGACCTGGGTAAAGCTCTAATATACACTGTTAAATGAAAAACAAGATCACTAAACAATTTAAAATAATATATAATATGTAACAACATAAAATATTCCATTTTAGTTTCTTATAGTGGTAATATTCTGGAATAAATCTATTTACTTTTAAGATACTGCAAATTTTATTTGCTAGTATATACACTTTTAATTTGAGGTGATGTTATAGTAACTATTCTTATCTATTTAGTATTAGATTTTAAACTCTCGATGGGCAAGGATCATGAACATTTGATGTGCTCCATGGCACGTTATATGGTATTTAAGCAAAAAAAAAAAAAAAAAAAATACACAATTAAGTTTAGAACATACATTGAAAAAATACAGAAATGTGTTAACCATTGCCTTTATTAAGAGATTATTAAAAACTGATTTTATTTACTTCTTTTCTTCCTCTTTATATAAGAGTTATATTTTTTGTAATCAGAGGAATCAAACAAGGTAAAGAAGATGTTGAAATAGAAAAAAAAAACGCAAAAGAATTCTTAAAAATGTGTAGCCCTTAGCACCATCTGAAACCAAACTATTTCCATTGGGCCGATGTTCAGCGACCCAATAGTTTTCTCTTGACCAAAAATGTGAATCAAATATGTAACTTCCTATACAGCTTCTTCTAGCTCATTGGAAAACAACAGCCTGTTGCACAATTGAGTGTTTACTTGTTTCCTTCCCATATTATTATTTATAGAACAAGTACAGAGTAGTTTGTTGCTGATTAGAAAGGAAATTCCAACCGGCAGTTTCTCAGAATGACTCTTATTCTGATGGGTATTTTTTAATGAACCTAATTTATGTGAAGGTTGTTCTGTTAAAAGAAAAGTTCACAAAGAAATCACGCATGATTGATCTCAAGACTGTGCCTTGATCCAAAGACAACACACAAGAGCAGTCAAATATACATTTATGGGCTTTTGTCTGTTTTGCAATAACACCGGAAAACATTCTTTAATTAAAATTTAAAACCGTAACTGATTAATTTTCTGTGTAAACAATCCGTGTAAACATGGAATGTCAGCGTTTTAAGGCTGTGTGAGTATAAATTTTACTCTCCTCGCATGGGCATTCTGGGAAGGACTTTGACACAAGCCGAAGGTGAGCATGTGACCCAGGGGAGAAGGGTCTGGAGCCTTGGGGTACTCTGTAACCCCACTCCTGTCCTCTTTGTAGAGGCCCGGTCAGAGCTAAGGAAAATGTTCTCTGCTGTGTGATACTGTTGGCAAGGGCCCGGTTGTCACTCACTCCATAGCTTTTTATTTACTAGCTGCAAATCTCCAAGGGTCCCAAAAAAGCCCCTTCAGTAGCTGGACCGGCCCCTACCTCATTGGTGCAGCAAGGGAGACACTTCCAAGAATTTGGCCATCGACATGGCTGTGTGGAACTTAGACTAAGCACTCCCACTTGGTTTTTGTTATTAAACATAATCCCCAATTTTTACAGGAGCCAGAAAGCAACCTCACTTCTCCTTGGCAACTTTATGATTTTTTTTTCTTTCTTTAAAACAGAGGCAAGCTTTAAAATGTTACTTAAAATACTCTTGAATGACTTCTCAAGGAAACATGGAAATACATTGCCAGGAAAATGGGGCAGTATGTTCAACGTAAAGAATCTAAAAATCTCTGCCTAGACATTTGTTTAAAACTTGAAATAAAAATGCTCATAATCAAGTTGCTTTTATTAGACATTTATAGCTGTGCCAATAATACATTACAGTGACCTTTGTTCTTCTAGAGTCTAGAAAAAGAACCAGAATTGAATCCCTCTGAGCTTGTCTAGGTGACAAGCTTGGGTTTGCATTTCCAAATGGTTCAGTTCATTTGGATACACTTTGAACACTTTACTTACCCAGACCCATCCTGCAGGAGAAATACCAATCTTGCAGCAGAGTAAGGGGATAAACCATTCGAAGGGAAGACCTTCACACGTTTGGGCCTTGCTTCATTCCCAGTGAATTTATTTCACTCGTAGTTATGTATTGAAGCTTTAAAAAAGTTTCCATATAAAATAATCATACTATTATTACTACAGGAAGAAGAAATATGAAGAAACTTTTTTCAAGTAAAAGAAAGCTGCTGCACAGCGAGGCAAAACTAAAAGGCAACCTACAGAATGGGAGAAGATATTTGTAAGTGGCACAACACGTAAAGAGTTAGTATCCAAAATCTATAAAGAACTTATCAAATGCAACACCACAAAAAAACAAATAATCCAGTGAAGAAATGGGCAAAAGGCATGAATAGACACTTTTCTGAAGAAGACATCCAGATGGTTCCCAGACACATGAAAAAATGCTCAACATCATTCACCATCAGGGGAATACAAATCAAAACCACAATGAGATAGCACCTCACACCTGTCCGAATGGCTAAAATTAACATGTCAGGCAACAACAGATGTTGGAGAGGATGCAGAGAAAGAGGAACCCTTTTGCACTGCTTGAGGGAATGCAAACTGGTGCAGCCACTCTGGAAAATAGTATGGAGGTTCCTCAAAAAATTAAAAGAGAATGACCCTACAACCTAGCAATTGCACGACTGAGTATTTATCCAAAGGGTGTAAAAATGCTGATTTGAAGGGGTACAGACACCCCCCATGATGATAGCAGCACTATCGACAATAGCCAAAGTTTGGAAAGAGCCCAAATGTCCATCAACTGATGTATGGATAAAGAAAATGTGGTATATGTACACAATGGAATACTACTTGGCAATGAGAAAGAATGGGATCTTGCCATTTGCAACAACGTGAATGGAACTAGAATGTATTATGCTGAGTGAAATCAGTCAGTCAGAGAAAGACAAATATCACATGATTTCACTCGTATGTGGAATTTACGATAAGAAACAGATGAGCATAAGGGCAGAGAAGCAAAAATAAGATGAAAAACATAGAGGGAGGAAAACCATAAGAGCCTCTTAAATACAAAGAACGAACTGAGGGTTGCTGGTGGGGTATTGGGTGGGGGGATGGGATAAATGGGCGGTGGGCAGAAAGGAGGGCACTTGTTGGGATGAGCACTGGGTGTTATATGTAAGTGATGAATCACCAAATTCATACCTGAGATCATTATTACACTATATATTAACTAACTTGGATTTAAATTAAACAAATAAAAGTAAAAACAAATAATACAAAAAAGAAATTCAGTCTCTTGCCCTGCCTGCCAAAGAGGTTGTATGTCGATACATCATTGAAAACTGCTTGTGTCTGTGAAGGGATTTATTAGGTGTTTCTTCCATCCCATTCATTAGCAATGTGTTTATAAAATGATGATTCGTGTACCAAATCGTATAGAAGATAAAGATTTGGATCTCCTTCATAGGGGATATGGAGAACAAAATAAAGCATACCCATAAGCTCTGAATATAAATAGTAAAAGGGCACATTTTCTTTAAAGTTTACTTATTTAATTTTGAGAGAGAGAGTGCACGCAGGGGAAGGGCAGGGAGAGCCAGAGAGAGAGAATCCCAAGCAGCCCCCCACTGCCAGCAAGGAGCCTGAGTCAAGGCTTTAACTCATGAACCGTGAGATCGTGACCTGAACTGAAATCAAGAGTTGGATGCTTAACCGCCTGAGCCACCCAGGCGCTCCTAAAAAAGCACATTTAAAGAGTACCTACTGGAGGAAATCTGTATATGTTATCTCATGTAACTGCAACTTCTCCATGCCATTGGAAGATGAGGGGATTGAGATCTTACGAGGTTAGAGAATCTGACATAGGACACGAAGGCAGAATGCTCATGGCCAGGATTTCAGGATTTAAACTGAAGTGTAGTTGACATTAAGCCCAGGTACTTCCCACCATAGTGTACTGCTTCCTGAGAGATGGAATTGGCCAGGCAAAGAGATGACATGTGTGTTCATGCAAATCTAGAGGAAAATGAGACGTGGACCTTCAGGTGTGTGAGAGAGAGAGAGAGCCAGAGACACAGAGAGAGAGAGAAAGGCAACACCTTAGGACGGTAGAATGGAGATCATGATTAGGGGTAGTTTGGTCGGCGTGGCAAGAGTGTAAAGTGTGGAGGTGAAATGGGAACGGGGCACATAGGGGTTCAGCTTTTCTCCTGGGCAATGAAATATTGGTATATTCCAATTCCTAAGCTATTTTTGTTCCCTTTCAAAGACTCCCTAAGACTTGGGTCTTTGTGCCTACAGATCACTCTTTGTTGACTCCTGAGCTGCGCTGCTTAGGAGAATCACAATTCTCATACCTGTAGGTGTATCTTGTTGGAGAAAATGGATCGGCTTTTAGAAGAGCAACCAGGAACATAAGGTGAAATCCGCTGAGATCTAAGTCTCCAGACCTTTCCTTGACGTGATAAATTTTCTTTCCTTTTTAAATTTTTTTTAACGTTTATTTATTTTTGAGACAGAGAGACAGCATGAATGGGGAAGGGACAGAGACAGAGGGAGACAGAGAATCGGACAGCCATCAGCCCAGAGCCCGACGCGGGGCTCAAACTCACGGACCGCGAGATCATGACCTGAGCTCAAGTCGGACGCTTAACCGACTGAGCCACCCAGGCACCCCGACGTGATAAGTTTTCTTGACGTCATAAATCCACACACCTAAAATGCCTACTTGCTCTTTCCCATTAAACTGGAAATCAACCTGTGCTTTCTGTAATTCCTTCCCAAATGTGTTCACTGCTCCACATGACTAACATTTCTTGGTCATCCTCCATAGTAACCACCACAAAACTACATGAGCGCCCACTTGGCCTTATGCCTATCAGTCACAAATTCCTAACTAGAAATTTTCTACAGCAACATGTGACCAATAATACAGAAAGCCCTATACTGACGATGCATTTGGGAATCTTGCTGGAGGGTCCAGTGACCAGCCGCCTTCAAAGGGCATCTGACCCTTGTTTTGCTTTTCGATAGTCATTCAACCAACAAACTGTTCTGAAATCCTCTGAATCTGAAATCTGAAATCCTGGAGATGGTTATTGTCATGTTCGTTTTTCAGACGAAGAAATGGATGACAGGGATAGTATGATCCTATTCTCAAATAACCAGATCAATATGTCTCATGGAGACTTTTGGAATTGCCAAGACGGGCACAGGGGATGTGCGCTGGGAAATGTGATCATCATCTAGCAAACCAGTGAACCTCATGCGCTAAGTTCTTTTTCAAGGAAATGATATAAGATGGAGTTAGATTGGGGTCTGATTTTTGTCCTGGCTGCAGCATTTTCTGCAGCATTTCAGACACATCACGTAGTCTCTTTATTTTTTTTTTTAAAGTTTATTTATGTATTTTGGAAATGAGAACAGGGACGGGGCAGAGAGAGTGGAGAGAGAGAGAGAGAGAGAGAGAGAGAGAGAGAGAGAGAGAATCCCAAGTAGGCTCTGCACTGTCAGCAAGGAGCCGACTAGGGGCTCGAACTCATGAACTGGGAGAGCATAACCTGAACTGAAATGATTGGTTGCTTATCCAACAGAGCCACCCAGGTGCTCCCCGTAGCCCCTTGAAATCACAGTTTCCTCATCTGTAAAATTAGCAAATATAATAGTACCTACTGCTTCATAGCATTGTGAGGATTAAGTGAAATAATGCGTATAAAGCGTATTAACGCAGCAATCGGCATATTTATGACAATAAAGACGTACCATGGTCGGTGTCGGCGTTGCGATCATTCATTTCAGAGTTCCTAAAACACTCCGTCCTGTATCTTCAGCGACGTGCCCCGTGTCTTGCACACACCCCACACCCCCACCCCCGCTCAGTAAATGCTGGTGAAATCAATTAATATGCTCCTTCTTAAACTCGGGAACCATCAAGAAATAATAACTGGTGTTTTGCTCTATTCACATCTTGTTCCTACAAATCCCTCCCCACCCCCACCTTCCCCCCCCCCACCCCCCCAGTCACAGGCACACACGTGGCGTCGTATTTCTTTATGTTGAGCTGGAAGGGGTGTTCATGTCGATAAGAAGCCTTCCTCCCACCCCACTTTGTCTGCCCTGCACTTAGGAACCAAGGTTGAGTTCAAACAGGGGTCAGGGAGATAAAAGCCCGAGGCTTAACCACCCAATTCACTAGTCTGGTGCCTAAAACTTCCGTCATTTATTTATTGCCATTAGAAAGGATCCGCCGGGTCCTGTGTCACGAAGGCTGTGGGCAGAAGGCTCTGCCATTTATTATGTCCCCTTCAATGGGGAAACAGCAGACGGATGCCATTTCCCTGGGACATACTGTCCTGCCCGTGTACCGAGGCCCGAATGGGAAGACAGGGAAGTTTCCTAGCCCTTTATGGGATCTTTTGTTTTTCATCAAGAGGCCAAGCACGGACATTTTGAAATAACTGTCAAAGACAGAACACATGCGGGTCTAGGGGGTGGAAGCCAGCTCAGCCCAGGGCTGAGGCTTCCAGACTGAAAGAGATTTACTGCAGCAGCTACAGACGCTATTTGTTATGGAGGAGAAGATAAACAAGAGGCCGCTTCGGAGCCGGTGGTCATGTGGAAGGTGCTAGAAACATTCCTAGGCAAGAACAGGGCCCGGCCTGGCACCGGTTGGTTGCGGTTGGATTAGGCCCTCTGCGCACACGGTATCAGTGGGAGGGGATACCAGCCAGGCTCCCCCCCAAAAGGAGATTGGAACTAAGACAGCAGTCCTGATGTATCCAAACAAAACGCGGAAGGCACCAGCCAAGGGAATCGGGGCAAGAAATGGTCTTCAGTCTTCAGAATCCCTGCTTTGGCTGCTGAGCTCATGGGAGTCTGTGTGGTACCACCTCCCGCCTGCTACAGATTCCTCCCCCCCCACGCTGTTTCCTCTCCCCTCCTCCACTTTGGCAAAGCAAGCAAGATCATAAACGTCAGATGTGAGCTTGTCGCTGTAATGATCCTGTGGCTATGAATAAAAATGGCCCAGGAACAGATTTATGAATTGAATCGTCTTTCTGGAGGCGGGGGTGGGGGGGGGGAGTGGGCTGCCTGGGCCAAGGGCTCATGTAGCCTGGGCATGTGTGCGTGTGTGTGTGTGTGCGCGCGCGCGCCTGTGCGTGTGTGTGCTGCTCATGTTGAACTTTTAGCAATCGAGAGCCCACAGGGTTAAGCCTAGAAGGCTAGAATGATATTTTCGCCTCCTTTGATGACACACGAAAATAAAGCACGTCTCATTTTGCAGCAGAACATTGAGTCTGCGAAGCCAATGTACATGTGGTTACTATTTGCAGAATTTGGCATTTTCTATGAATAGTATAAAACAGGCATTGGATCAGCTGTCATGTTTTGACAGGGTTGTCCTTTTTTTCCAGAATGCCACTTTCCCTACCCCCTTACACCACCACCCCCCCCCCATATTTGAGCAGCAACCTCACCACTATTTTTTTTAAGTGGACTCAGAAATTTGATGAATAATGAATCATAAGCTGGAATGGGTCAGGGGTTTAAAGCACAAGGAAGCAATCACCCTGAAGAAAGTGGCCCCCCTAAGGGGAGGCAAGTCCCTGTTATGACTATAGGTGAGATTGTCTCCAGACAGGACCTCCCCCAGCCCCAGGAATGGGGACAAGGTCAGGGACCAGATTAGTTAACAGTGTGAAATGGGAGTTTAAAGCTGTTTTGTTTACAACGAGCAGATCAGCCTGACAGCAAAGTACCCCAGCTCTTCTCTCTGTTCAATGTATTTGATTCCTTCCAAGCTGTTTGGGCCTCTGTTTTCAGATTCTCTTCAATTCTGCACCTTTCATACGTCCGACACTTGACAGGGATGCAATTGACAATGAGAAATAATTTTACCTCTTCACTGTGGCACACATCCATCAGTTTCAGCCCCGGGGTGTAAACGTGGGTGTGACGTTTCACCTTCTCAGGGAGAGATGGAGTTTGCTGTGTTTAACCTGTAAACCATTATTACACACACACACACACACACACACACACATGCACGCACGCACACACACACGGGAAGCCCTCTTTTAACCTCTTGAGAATTTGAAGCTTTGGGTTTTATTAACACAAGACCTGCATGTGTTAATTAAACTTTGATTTTCCACAGCTCTCTCTCACTCTCAGGACCACCTTTTTTACTCATCTTTTTCTTTTGTTCAACATGTACAACCCTCCCCTTTGTTTCCCGCGGGACCAAAAGCCAGAATGAACCCATGTGGGACACCTTTCCTAATCAGCTCTTCAATTTTACATGAGAATGATCTCACCCAGTCCTTTTTGTCTGTATTAGCAAAAACAACTGATCCGGCATTGGAAGGAAAAGAAATAGCTGCTACATCTATTTCGAACAAGCAGTCGTGTTCTGATTAAACAGCTTTATCTTGCGTGTTTAAATGAACAATGTAATTATACTCAAAACTAAAACCAATTGTCAAGATGTCTCTGGCTTGGAATCACTATAGTATCAATCCGGTGATGGGATTTCTCAGAGCAGTAATAAAAATATCAAATAGGTCATGCACTGTATTATCATTTCATTGTTATTTATGTTTGCCTGGACTGGATTCAGGGTCTCGGAAACTCCCCCCTCTCAGGACGATTTTACCTATTCAATCATCTCATTACACCAAGCACCTGTGGAGGAGCTTCTTCTCTTAAAAAAAAAAAGTGAATTCAGGATTAAATTCTTACTGTTCATCTTTGATTTCTTTGGTGGTCACCACTTTATTATTCTAACTATTATTAATCAGATCAAAATTCATGTATTTAGCCATTCATTTATTTTTCATAAAACAGATTGAACGTCTACTATGCGATAAACATTATGCTGCAAATTAGCAGGGATAAGGAGACAATTAAGAAAAAAAAATTGTCCTCAAATTCCTCCTGAGAGGAGAGAGAAAATGATGACTATGTAATCGACAAGGAAATATAGTTTCTACCTAGGTAATATTTACATATTATAGAGTTAGGTGTTATGTAACTATATATTTGATTTTCTATTTTCAGGGAAAACTGTATTACGTAAAGAATAATCCCGGCATCTACTGATAGAACACTACCAGTCGTTGTCGAGGATTGTATTGTTTAGTTGTTATAATAATTACCAAAGAGAATTTGAATATGATAAGGTAAGTTTCAGGAGACTTACACATATACTGTCTCATTCAAATTATCCACTATATAATACTTTCTTCCTCATATTTCACAGAAGAGTATATAATGGACGTTCTTCATCCAGGGGCTCGGCCAATGCACAAGTTTGAAATGAGCAGTTCATTCATTCAACGGCTAATACATATTAATCGACAAACATGTGTATTGAGCTAAAATCTTGTGTCATGTAAATAGTAACAAAGAGAACAATTCCTTTCCTTGCACATGCAGAGAATACAGGCTGGTGAGGGAAGATGTACAAATAAACACATAATTAAATATTGAACAAAATGCTATTGAGGAAAAAGATAGGGCTCTATGAAAGAAAATCAATGAAGCATGTGTTTTAGAATGGAGAACAAAGGATGGCCTCCTTAAGAAACTGGTATATGGGGGCACCTGGGTGACTCAGTCAGTCAAGCATCCGAATTGATTTTGGCTCAGGTCGTGATCTCACAGTTTGTGAGATCGAACCCCGTGTTGTGCTCTAGGCTGGCAGCGTGGGCCTGCTTGGGATTCTCTCTCTCTTCCTTTCTTTCGGCCCCTCCCCTGCTCACCCATGCTCACTTACACTCTCTCTTTCTCTCAAAATAAATACACAAAACATTAAAAAAAACCAACCTGATGTATTACCTGAGGATTGCAGATAGAGGCAAGGAAGAGCATGTCCAACAGGGGAACAGCATGTGCAGAAGTCCCAAGTAAAAATGAGTGAGTGTATTTAAGAAACTGAACAATGCCAACACGCTGGCAGTTTACTAAACAAAGGGAGAATGATATAAGATGATCCTGGATAAGTAGGCAAGACATATATTGTGGAGGGCCTTGTACACAAAGTATTAGTCAGAGCTGGCAAGGATATGCTGCAATAACAAATAAACCCCCAAATCAGTGGTAAAGCAAAGTATGAATATCTGATAATTTATGTATCTCACAGTCTGATATGATGGTGATGGTGGGGGGCAGGTGGTGGACAAAGAACTTCTGTTCCACACATAGTCAGGGGGGCCTGGGGTAGGGAGAAGTGCACAGAGAAGGCACTCATGCCCTTAACTGTCTTGAGCTTGTAGGCACTTGAGAGGCACTTCTCACTCAAACAGATCTCCATCGATACGAACTTGTCCACAAGGCCTCACCAGGATGCAAATGGAATTGTCGTTTAGTTGGGTGCTTGGAACAAATGAATGATTTGGTAAGGTTCTATCCGGTCTCTATTCAGAATTACATGTAAGGGCAGGGGGTTTATACACTTGCTCCTAAAGGCTATTCGACAGGGTTGTAGCATATCCCGATTCTAATTTTTATGTGCTCATTTTAATAGGAGGGTCAAGAATGGAGCTGGCCTCCATCTGGGCTCTGAGTAAACCAATGACCTACACATTTTTTTTTTCCTTTAGGCAAACAACTGAGTCTTATGCCCCATTGTCTTTGTGCAAAATTGAAACTTACAGTTGACTTTGTAAATCCCACAACATAAAGACAAATCTTTATTGAAGCTGACTCCAGAGTCTAACAAGAGAACAAAACAGAGGGGAAAAAAACTGTACTAAAACTAATAACCAGGAAACACAACAAACAAACTTTAGAGCTCGAACAGATTTAAAATATATAAGAATAAAACATCCCGCCAAAAAGCAAGGCTAATAGAACAAATGTGAAAAAAAGAATGGAATAGAATTATAATTTTAAAATGTAGTCTTTAAAACTTTTAATAGCAGATAATAGAGCTACATAGCAAGCTAGACATTTGTAAAAAATGCATTAGTGATTTTATTAGAAGACAGTTGCCAAGAATTCAGCATAGAAACAAAGAGACGGTAAGTATGAAGATAGGAGAAAATTATATGAAGAAAAGAATGAGAGAACCAAAAGGGAAGGGGGAAGGGGGAAAGGATATTTTGAAAATATAAAGGTTCACCATTTTACAAAGGACTTGCTTTTTATATTTGAGAAGCATGAAATGAAGCATAATTAGAAATCGCATCAGACTATACACGGAGTAAAATTTCGGGAAAGCACGAGAAAAGGAAAGGAAATCGTAAAGCGATCGTTGAGAATAGGCAAATTACCTACAACTGCATACCCATGAGTTATTTCAACCCTAAAGTTTTTACAAGGGTGATAATGGACATAAGACAATGCAATGATCATTTCAAAGAGGTTGGAAGTGAATGGTGATGGAAAACAAACAAACTCCGCCTTGCCTACTATTTCTAAGAAAAGGAGGTGGTGGAATGGGGAAGAACCTCGTGGATCGTGTTTTAAACTCCTCTCAGTGTATTTACTGTATCTCAGATAAGAAATGAAATCGACCCACCCCAACCTGCTTAGAAGAAAGAAAGAAAGAAAGAAAGAAAGAAAGAAAGAAAGAAAGAAAGAAAGAAAGAAAGAAAATTTCAAAGTATGAGTGAAAAATAACGACCAACTTAAAATTCCATTCTCAGTTAACTTACCATTCAAGGATGAGGGCAAAATGAACTCATTTCGTTCAAAGTATAAGTTAGTTTTCCACTTACAAAAGTTTCTTGAAAGAAAAGAACACTAATACCCAAAAGGGACAGTAATAATTATGACTAATACGAGGAGAGGATGAAAACATTCTGGAGCTATATACTGTCCACAAAATACTAACGATCATCCTATAAATCTTACCATTTCTAATGTCAATGTGATATTAAAATAAGGCTATGTTGGGGCGCCTGGGTGGCTCAGTTGGTTGAGCATCCGACTCTTGATTTTGGCTCAAGTCATGATCTCAGTGTTGTGGGATAGAGCCCCATGTCGGGCTCTGCACTGAGTGTGGGGCCTGCTTAAGATTCTCTCTCTCCTCCTGCCCCTCTCCCCGACCCGTGCATGCACTCTCTGTCTCTATCTCTAAAATAAAAAAAAATAATAATAAAAATAAAGTAAGGCTATGGGGCACCTGGGAGGCTCAGTTGGTTGAGCGTCCGACTTCCGCTCAGGTCATAGTCTCACGGTGTGTGAGTTTGAGCCCCGCCTCGGGCTTTGTGCTGACGGCTTGGAGCCCGGAGCCTGCTTCGGATTCTGTGTCTCCCTCTCTCTCTCTTCCCCTCCCCTGCTCATGCTCTGTCTCTCTCTCTCTGTCAAAAATAAACATTAACAAAATTAAAAAAAATAAAATAAGGCTGCATATTCTTATTCCTTTTTCTATCTGTATGTCTCGGAACAGCTATAGAACCTCTATGTCTGATGGTGTGTGCAGCTGGAAAGTGGAAATGGATCAAAATGTCCAAAAGAGATGCTCTTTAATATGTGGAGGGATGGGTAAACCTTTAAAGGGATTCTAAAAGACATTTTTACTATCTTATTATCTACACCATCACCTGTGTCAATTATTGTCTTATTTATTATCATCTAAATAATGAACTTTCTAAATCGCCCATGTTATAGTTTCACTTTTTATACCCTGAGAATGGTAACAGCTCACATCTCTACGGTTTATGCAAAGGTATGTGTATACACAGGTGTATATACTCCATCTATATTTGGGGGTGAATGTTCTGTATTTATTGGTACGGTTATCGAAAAGCAATGACATTAATTAAACATTATTTTGATGTGTTGTAACAGCCTTCTCATCTCTCCCAGCCCTTGTTCCATCTTTTTGCAAACTCACCGGTATCCTTCTAAGAGCTACCTTCCCACAGGCTAAAACTGTACCTAACATTCTACCATGGAAATAACGAACTCCACCACCGTTATATATATTCCTGGCTCCCACCATCACCGTCTCCTTCTCTTCACCAAGAAAGCTTTTGAAAAAATGACTCGTTAGCCATTAACATCTGTAGCCAAAATTTCCCTTTTCTCTACATCCCTACTGAACACAGGTGTGTTTTTTGTTGGTTTGCTTGTTTGTTTGTTTCAACCACCAGCCCTCTGAAATGACTATAGCAAGCTCCGGGGTTACATCCTCACTTCCAGATGCGATAAGCTTGTTTTACCATCTTACTCACTCATCATCGTAGAGCCCTCCAGTCTTCTTGAAGTTCCTAGCGTGGGTTTGGAGCTACCACACTGTTGTGGCCATCCGCCGGTTCCACTGGCCATTTCTTTTTGGTCATTACTGCCATCTCCTCTTTCAGACTCTCTCCCTGCCCTGCCCCACCTCCCCTCTATGTTAGAAAATGGATACTTTTTTTAGATAGTTCATATTCTCCGGTGCACATTCAGCGTGATCTGGGATTAAGCCAAAGGGAAGAGAGGGAGGATCCCAAGCAGGATCCAGTCAGTGGGCTGACCCCGATGCGGGGCTCAGACTCATGAAACTGTGAGATCATGACCTGAGCCCAAATCAAGAGTCTGACGCTCAAATCGACTGAGCCACCTAGGTGCCCTGTTATCTGGATAATTTATATAGAGATGCCAGAGAGCCAGCCACAGTGACAATTGGTCAACATGTGTGCATGCTTTCAGCTGGTAAACATATAATAGGGAATAGGAGTATACCACTGGGACAAAAATGTTCCAAAGGAAACAGTTGATTATTTTTGAAGTGGAAATATAGACACCTTGAAGGACAGGTATCCCTGGACACTTATGTAAAATCCATTCCCACTTTCCTTCTGACTGACAGAATCCCTGTTTTGTTTGTTTGTTTGTTTGTTTGTTTGTTTTTGTTGGTGGGGGAAGCAATGTAATAAGGTAAAAAAAAAAGTGCATCTCTAGGGATGCCATAGTGGTTACTATGGTGATCATAGGAAACACATTCCTGGTCATTTCTGCATATTTCTGGAAAAATGTTGCTTCCCTGATATAGGAACCCCTCCTTTCCCTTGTTTTTAACTGCTTTCTGCTGCCTGGATGATAGTTGTGATGGCTGGAATTGCAGCTGCCTTCATGTGCCTGATTGCAGTGGGGAAGCTGAACTCATTTCTGTGTATGAGCTCTGGATGGCTTAGCTTTGGACTTGTTGTGATATAGGGAGAACACAAAGGTCTATCTTGTCTAACCTCTGGTCATTTGAATCATCTGTTGAATCATCTGTTGTATACAGCCAAAGCCTAACCAGTGCAGTTTTGAATAAGATGAGTCAGAAGGTCAGAGTTGGGCGGGGGACAAAAAACAAACAAACACAAAGATTAGAGGTTTCCAGGCTTTGGCTTGGGTTCCAAATCCTCCAGCTATGAGCTTGAGGCCCAGGGCAAGATATGAACGCTTCTGAACCTCAGTCTTCTTATCTGGGCATTGGGGCTTACAATACAGAACTCACCCCCTTGAGGCTGCTATGAGGACGACCTGAGTTATAAATAGCTTCTGTGGATGGGAAGTAAAATTATAATAAAGCCTTAATAAGAGCAAATTTTGAAAGTCCTCTCCAAAGTAACGTACATCCAGAAGATTCCATTTAAAGGTGTCGTCAGGCTATTTCTAACCGAGTCCATTTGTTTTATGCACTGACAGCAATTTCATTGTAGCGGAAAACATATTTCATGGTGTGCTGGCTGGTTGCAGTAGCACTTAGATGCACAGGCACTAATTTCAGGTCAGCGAGAAAGATCCAAAGCACCCTGACAAGACCCAAACTGACCCCTTTTAACTCTTGAGTGAAATGTTATTTTACACACTCAAGAAATCACTGAAAATGAAACTAAATCTCAAAGAGGAATAAAAATGCCAGGGAAAGGAAAACTCTCTTTGGGGGCAGCCCTCTGAGCTTCTAGGTTTTGTTATTGTTTTTTTGTTTGTTTGTTTGTTTTCCTTTTAAATAAGAATGCAGAGTATCAGGTGTGTTTTCCATTTCCCTATAACCTTCATATTATTCCGTATTGTAACACATATCCTAGTGTGTGCCTTTCTTGCTACTTTCTTTCCCCTTGCGGGCTTGTGAGAACACGCACAAGATCAGAATATGCTTTCCAAGATCAGGTGTACCTTTGGCACAAGGTAAACGTGATGGGATATGTGTTGGGACAGGAGCCGGGAGAATGGGGACTTCTTTTGGTTCCAAGGAAGAGAGGCTTATCTGAGTGACTTCAGGAGAGGGGGAAGAGATGGGTGGCTTCTGTGTGGTGGCCAGAAACCGAAAAGGGAGAGCAGACCCAGAAGAATAGGCCTCCAGGAGCTGGCTTTCTTGGGTCCCACATTCTCGCCATTGTCTCCCTCCACTTAAAGGCATCCATCTACTTTCCCTATCACCTAATGTCCTCTGCAATAGTACAAAAAATACCAAATCCAGAGATTTGTGACCCTGACTCTGAACCTTTACGGTGGGATGGTTACTCTGACTGTCTATCTCATGATTTAAAGTTCACTAAATGTTTTTATTCCCACGTTTTCATTCCTCAATGTATGACTTCTCTAGCTCTTAATTGGAATTCAACTCAGTTCGATTCTAAATTACTACCTGATCTGTAAATATTCAAAATCGTCATGGAAATTAATCTTCAAGAAAAAAAAAAACCAAGTCATAACTCTTGGGCAAGATGTCTCTATATGACCCTCAACTAAAATCAAGGCCACGTTTCTCATTCTTATTCATTTGACAAGGAAGCCTCGTTTCGTCTGCAATATTGTTTCATTCACCGACACGGCCATCAACCAGTGTTTTGGATTTCACTCAAGTTATGGTCAAAGGACCACATTGCTTAAGGATTGTGGATTTTGTGAACTCTAACAATTGAACAGAGCCTCCACATTCCCCTTTGATTCAGTTGCCATATGTCACTGCTTCCTGTCTGTCCTGGAACACTGCACCTTTCTCTGAACCACTCGTGTCCTGCCTTTCTTTTCCTGACTTGGGAAGTATGACTTCCGACAGGCTCTCTGAGGAATTAGCTGCCATTCTCTTGTTGATGTCTGTTTGCTTATCAACCTCACAGGGAGGTTTTTGTTAAAGAGTCAGGAGGAAACGCTGATCCGTATAGCACATGTGTCCATTCTTTGGTGGCGGTGGTCAGTGAAGCTTCAAAAGATGTTCAAAATATTAGTGATGGTCGGGTTGTTTAAGGTTGCCAAAGAGTTGAAACGGCAGGAACCATTGCGCGTAATAGAAAACACACACGCACGCATCAATTAGATGATTATGAGGACGCAAGAACTCACTTTTAACACCGACGTGGATACCGTTAAGTCTTCATCTGCGTAGAAAAGTGTAGAGGAAGAGAAACTTGGAATATGCATTTTGGTTGCAAAGTGGTATTAGTGTTTTTCAGTCCCCTACTTCCTTTCACATGTTGAAAAGCAGCCTCGATATCCAACATAGGAACATGAATGCATGTCCTCATATCTTTAAGACTGCAGAGGCAAGCTAATAGTATGACAGATATAATGCGTATAATGCACCGTATAAATGTATACAAGTGCCTGGGTGTCTCAGTCAGTTAAGTGTCTGACTTTGGCTTAGGTCATGATCTTGTGATTCACAAGTCTGAGGCCCCGCATCAGGTTCAGTGCTGACGGTGCAGAGCCTTCTTGGGTTTCTCTCTCTCTCTCTCTCTCTCTTTGCTCTTCCCCCACTCTCATTCCCTCTCTGTCTTACAATGAATAAATAAACTTAAAAAAAATGTAAGGGCCCCTGGGAGGCTCAGTCAGTTAAGCATCAGACTCTTGGTTTTGGCTCAGGTCATGATCTCCCAGTTTCGTGAGTTCAAGCCCTGTGTCGAACTCTGTGCTGACAGCTCAGAGCCTGCTTGGCATTCTCTGTCTCCCTCGCTCTCCACCCCTCCTCCGCTCACACTGTCTCTGTCTCTCTGAAAATAAATAAATAAACTTAAAAAAAGGTATATAAGGGGGCGCCTGGGAGGCTTGGTCGGTTAAGCGTCCGACTTCGGCTCAGGTCATGATCTCACGGTCCACAAGTTCGAGCCCCGCGTCGGGCTCTGTGCTGACAGCTTAGAGCCTGGAGCCTGTTTCAGATTCTGTGTCTCCCTCTCTCTCTGCCCCTCCCCTGTTCATGCTCTGTCTCTCTCTGTCTCAAAAATAAATAAATGTTAAAAAAAATTAAAAAAAGGGATATAAGATTTTATTTTAATATTATAAGCACTATGCCCTACAGTTATAGGTAACCCCCAACTATATATGCATTCTACAAAAACTGCTATTGAGCAATGATAGGAATGATATGAATGTCAAAGCTACAACTGTGTCTTTGAAAATCCACATTTGGGGAAATAATTAACTTGGACATGGAGTGGTGACAAAGAACAATGAAACATTAATGAATGGGAACATAAAGGCTTATTTACAAATAAGAATCTCTGTACCCAGTAACTCTGCTTCTGTAATTTTCAACAAAGGGTACAATTCAAAAGAAGGAGATTGCTTTCTTCATAAATATTCTCTTGCAGTATTATTGTCAAGAATAAAAGTCTGAGAGCAGCCTAAATGTCCAACAGCGGGGATCAATTAGGGAAAAATGAGGGCAACTTAACGGAGTCTTAGCCTCCCTGGAAATGGAAAATTGTGAAAAGTAAAGAACAGTGAAACACACATAAGATACGGAATCTCTTTCCTTTTTGGAACTATTTACAATTTCGACGTGATTCTGTACAAGGACTGGAGAAGAAGTGAAAAACTGGAAAACAGTAAATGTGTTCTCGCAGTGAAGTTTGATGCTTATGTTATATATAAATATAAGTGTGTACTCGTATTTTAGTGTAAAATTAAAAGCTTGACATGAGGGGAATCGATGGACTCAGTTCCAGGAGGCCAACACCTGAGAACCAGGAGTCAAAACTACACCTTCAGTGTTGAGAACTAGGGAACAAAACTACACGTTCAAGTCCACTCCAAATGACCTTGGCAGAGGGGGCCCTCAGGTGGAAGTCATCCATTTGCCTCTGTGCTCAATCATGTTTTCCTTCAATCCCAAGACCATGATTCGGCTTTTGGGTTCCACCTTCCTTGTCCTTGCTATGTCAATTCTTCCCTGTGATGATCCCTATCACCTCTTTTATGTTCTCACCTCCAGGCTGTAGTCCCTTCCTGGCGAAGTCACCGATTTGGGTACAAGTGGCCACTGCAGCCTCACACTGTCCAAACCCAGGGGGGCTGTCAGTACTAATTGTTATCTCTGTTGATTCTCTAGTCTGGTTTCTACCATATCTCTTACAAGGGCTTTCTTTGCCCTGTAAAAGGAGAGGCATGTGCTTTCTACAGTGTGATTTTTCAGTTTTTCAGTTAGACAGAGTGAGTTCGCTTTTTTGGTTCTTCACTTATAGACACGTGGGCGCAAGTAAGTTCCTTCCACCCTGAAACCCTTGTGTCCTCCCACAAAATGGTGTAATAATGCCCGTCTTCAGCTATGCTGTTCTGAGACTTAATCACAATGCCTGGAACATAGAAGGGGTTCTGTTGATAGCATTATTATCAAAATGCTACAAGCTAGTGGTGGGGCTACAAGTACTGGGGGGGATGGAAGAGAATTGTCAGATAGGAAAGTGACCATTGAAGGCCAGGAGCTGAATGGAGACAGTGGATGGGGTCAAAGGTGGGCAAAACTTCTCAAACATCCATGGTAGGAAAGGGGTATGTTTGCCATTGAAGCAAAACACAACAACAACAACAACAACAACAACGAAACAAATAACTAACTAATTGACAAACTAAATACATCAACTGTTGGGATTGTGAGGGGATAGTAATGAATTTCATTTTAAGCCACTCATTCCTTTTTTTGCCCTCCTCTGCTCTTACCAGGACAGGTGTTTGTCTTTCCCCAAAGTACCTATCTCTTGATGCAAGCTTCCGATCTCAGGTCTTCCTTCAAATCTCCCTTCTATCCCTTTTCCCTCTGGCTCTCCTGTTCAGCTGACGGGTCCATGCCTGCCTTCATTCATGCACAAGGTCCTTGTAGTGAGGACAGGTCGCTTGGTTCTTCAGTGATGGCTTCTATGTTTTCTTTTCCACTGGAAGACTTCCAGATTGCCTTTTTCTAACCCCAAGTTCTACCACATGTTCATTACCCAATCATACCTGAGCTTCCTTCATCTCATTTCTACTGTCATGACTAGTCTAAAAATGTACTCTCTCAAAGTTCTACCCAGTGACTTCCTTTTCTCCAGATTCATGTCTGTTGTTAATCTGTATCCTCCTTGGCATCCCTCTTTGATGTGAACATGTTTAATACAACAATCTTCTTAACAATTTTCCTTCATGGGGCGCCTGGGTGGCTCAGTCGGTTGAGTGTCCGAGTTCAGCTCAAGTCACGATCTCGCCATTCACAAGTTCGAGCCCCGCGTCAGTCCCTGTGCTGACATCTCAGAGCCTGGAGCCTGCTTTGGATCTGTGTCTCCTTCTCTCTCTGTCCCTCCCCACTCGTGTTCTGTCTCTCTCTCTCTCTCAAAATTAAATAAACTTTGAAAAAAAAAATTTCCTTCAGGGTTAATTCTATGTTAATTCTATGTTAGTATCTTCGCCTCCAGTCTCAGTTAAACATTTCCTCCCAATGGTCATATGGTTAAGAAGATGTGCTAAAGCTGAAAGCATCTTATTTGTTCTTTCTTTGACCTAGAAACTCGGGCTTCTCTAAAACTGTGTTTTCCCATCTATAAATTTGGGTTAATTATCATAGATATAGTTGTGAGGATTAACTAAAATAATGTCCACCACAGGACTTTACGCAGAGAAACGGTTTAAAATTGTTATTATTTGTGTTGCTATTATGACAATTTTACCTGTTTGGGGGAGCTAATACATTGATTATGATTTTTTTTTTCTCTTAGGCAATATTTGTCATGTCTAAAAGATACCACTGTGGAAGGATCAATTATCTAAAAGTCTCTGATTTTCCTTTACTTACTTGCTTTTCCTGTCATCCAGCTCCTTGGACACATCACGAAGACTAAAGCTGGTCCATCTTTATGCCAAATGAAGCCAAGTGACATGCTTATTGATTATTTTTTGTCCCTGTGGAATCTCAAAGAGCATCCCGGGGAAAAAGAGTCAGATGAGCCCTTATCCATGTTAGAATCAGTAGCTGGTTGGTTCCAAAAGAGCTTGACTAACTTTGTTCCTGACCTCCTCACCACCAAATGAACGACACCAGCTCTGGCTCTCAGTGTCATTTAGAAGATGGAAAGGTTAGGGTTGAGTGTGCTGGAGGCAGTAGGGATAATATCTGGATTTTGCTCAGCAAGGCTCTCAATGAGGGTGAGGAGAGATGAGTGGGAGACCCATTGGTTTCGCCTCTTTGAAGGCTACATCTCATTGTAATAAAAATATTTTTAAAAATCACCTGGTCTAGATAGAAGGGGTGTCCCCCAATTGGTAGATTTGGCACACATACTCAAAGATCTCATTCGCCTTCAAATGCCTTCACATGATCAGTTTATTAAGACAACTTGCCAGAACTTTTCTTCTCGAAAGGTGAGAGGTTTATCAAGTCACAGACGCTTTTCTACAACGACGATCTAGCGTATTTTCTCCTTAAATGCCCCGCTGTCTTTGCTAACCCAGGATCTTTTTCTCCTTCTCCTTCTAGGTGAGTTGACTCTATGAAGATTGCCAGGATTTGTTGGGTCCCCCAGGCTTAAAAGCCTCACAGGCACCATCAACAACTGCTTTTCCTTCCTCTACATCCCAAACCGTATCCGTCACCAAGTCCTCTCGATTTGGTCATTGAGATTCTCTCACATAACTTCAGTTTCTTTTGTCTCCAACTTAATTCGGACTCTTTCTTATCATGGGATGCCTGGAGACTAATGAAAGCTTCCTAACTTTCTTCCTTCTCCAATCTATCCTGTAGGAGTAATCGATCAAAGAGAGTGCTTTTCATCATCTTTGCCCTTTTGAAGACTCCACATCACAATGAATACCAGATTGACATCCAGAATCTTCAGCCAGTGGTTCCAGACTAACCAGTGGTTACAAACTCCTACCTCCCACTACTGTGATGCATAAATTTTGTCTTCTATTTAAACCCACACTTAGATCTGCTTTATGCCTTTGCATACTCTATACTACACTAAAAATGCTGGCCCCTTTCCTCTCTGCCTTTTAACTACTACTCCTTCTTGAGCACTGAATTCAAATTTTACCTTTTCTGTGCATTTTCTCGAATCGCTTAGCCAGATTGTTGTCTTCGTATAATTTTTGAGCATTTATTCTCTACACGGTTAACAGATTTGCAAACATGTCAGTCTCATTCTTCATATAATCTTTTATTTAAAGTAGACTTCATGTGCAGCACGGAGTCCAGTGTGAGGCCTGAACCCACAACCCTGAGACCAGGACCTGAGCTGAGATCAAGAGTCAGACGCTCAACTGACTGAGCCACCCAGGGGCCTCCTTCATCTAACCTTTAACTTCCTTGAGGGTAAGACCCATCTCTCGTACCCTGTGGAACGCAGGGTGTCCTGTGGGTCCGCATGATATTAGAGCTGTTCTACTTGTTGGGTGGGTACTGTAAGTAGATATTTAGACTCCAAAGGGTGACTTGAGAACATTAGGGTAGACCAATAACTCCTCACATTAGAAAGAACCAATTTTGGAGCCTAAAGAACCAACTATTCCCTAGTCAGGGTAGTAGAAAACAGTATAGGTGGCAAATAATCTGAACAACCACACAGCACCCTACTGTTTATCCAAGAGATCAGACCTGAGGCACTCATATGAGCCGGTGAGGGCCCATGAATCGAACACATCCCGGGAAAATTCATCCCATGCCTCTTATAAAACCTGGGTATGTCAGAGCCTCCACCTATAAATAGAGAGTGCATGTAAATGACAGACTGCACAGCAGTTCTTACCAAATTGTCGAGGGGTATTTTTTGTACACTAAACTCATACTATATTTTATACTTTTGTAACCCAAAATTGTATTCCTCATGCAAAATGGTTCAGCCATTGTGAAAAAGATTTTGGCACTTCCTCAAAAAGTTAAACATAGAATTACCATATGGGCCAGCAATTCTACTCGTAGGTATATACCCACAAGAATTGAAAATGGGTATTCAAACAAATTTATGTGCACTCATCTCCATAACGGCACTATTCACAGGAGCTAAAAGGTAGGAACAACTTCAGTGTCCATCCCTGGATGAATGGACAAACCAGCCGTGGTGGATACCTATCATGGCATATCATTTAGCCATACGAATAAATGATGCACTGATAAACGATCGTATGCTACAATGTGGATGGAACTCTAACGATGCCAAATGAAAGAAATCAGACACAAGAGGTCGCAGAGCATATGATTCTGTTTCTACAAAATATCATGAATAGATAAATCCATTGAGACAGAAAGCAGATTGGTAGTTGCCACAGTTTGAACGGAGAAGAATGACGAGTACCTGCTTGATGGAGGACACCAGGTGTCTTTTGGGGGCAACATATCCAACATAGTCGTCTCTTTTCTAGTATGAATTTCCAGCATTGCACTCTGGGAGAAAAAGCCAATCGATAACAACAGTTTCCCAGCCACCAAAGCTTTTGTAACCTGGGAAGTAAGTCATAATGGAAGCAATTGGATGATGACAAGACTATAGGATGACAAGACAGACTAGACTACGATGGTACCGTTGTCATGTGAGAAATCTGTGCTCGCTTGGTTTCTGCTCCTAGTTTCGTGGACAGCTTCTGACCCTGGGCATGTCATTGGCTGTTCTGTAGTTTCTAGAAAGAGGAGATGGAACGAGATGGTCTTTAAGATTTCTCCTGGGCCAAAAAAGATGGGGAGTTTGTAAAGACAATGGCCGAGACAACGCGTATCATGGAAAGCAAATACCCAAGAATGTAAGAGTGGCCATATCCCTGAGAAGTGTTTCAAAGAAAAGTCCGGGGGACAGCAGCAGTCCCCTAGCCTAGAAGGCTGGATTGAAGGATTGCTATTGTCAAGTGTCTGCCCAGAACTTTACAATATCTTTATTATTGAGTATCATGAAAAAGTAAATTACCTGTAAACAATTAAATATGTTCTCAAGTTACAGCTGGGTCATTCAGAGGTGATGTCTTATCGAGTCATCTAAATGCACATTCTTCTCCATAAAGGAGAAGAGACCCAGACATATAAAAATTCTAGCTAACCGTAGTAAAGTCATCAGCGACCAACAAAACACACTGTATTTTATCACCGCGACCGTTCCATCTCACTGCATTTACATTGAAATCTCCAGTTGTGGATCTTGTCCTGCTATATACCCCGCAAGTTTCCACACGATCAACTGAAGTTGGGATGAGTAAGATTTAAGTGTGAAAGCATGGATAGGATTAGTCTTTCCGACTAATTGTATATTACCAACCTCAGACCTACCCATTATTTAATTCTTGGTATAAATCACACGAAACAAACTGCCCCCCTAACCAATAATTACACTACTGTCTCAGATAGACATTTTCTCCACCTCCCCAGGGTAGATGCTTTATTTCTAAGGAGAGGGCAAATGTCTGACAAAACCCCATGGCTTTGCTGTCCCGTGGTTGTTACACAATCTTGCGTCCTCCATTACCACGTTACAGAGCAGGGGGCCTGGATTTTCTTCTTTCACAAACAAATATTCTTTTGAAAGGTGCTCTCCTTCTTGCATTTCATCTGGTATGTAAATTACCAAACTGCCAAGCTGCTTGTCTGAGAGGGTTTTATAACCCTTCATTGTTTATGCTTGTCACTGATGAGTTTCTCCTTTGTTGCTCAGCACATTATTTATTTGGAAGAAAAAAAAAATCTCCACCTCTAGTTGAAGCACCCCTGCCTTCTCTCTTCAGCTGGAGGAAAGGAGAGGGGAATGGGGAGCGGAATGGAAGGTAGGAAGTAGACTGAGTGATTTTCTCCCCTAGGAATCCACTTCCTATCAGAAGGACATCCAGTGGCCATCACTTGAATGATCAAAAAGGGGGAAATAGCAGCTGAGTTTGGAGAAGATGAGCTTCCACAGCATTTAGCTCAGAGAGCCCATGGTCACCTGCGACCACGTTCACGATAAGCCCCCCTCCGGCAAAGACCCCCTCCCCCCACATTCACGTATTACACAAACAGGCGGAGAGAAGTTCCTAAGCAAAGTGCCACAGCCATTTCTTCTAGCTCCTTGGGTACTGTGGCTGCAGGGACACCTTCCAGAAAAGCAAGCAAAGATTTTTGTCCCTTTTCACACCTTCTTCAGCAAATTTCTGTGGCAGAATATTTGGGAATGGGAACAAGTACAAATGCAAAAAAAAAAAAAAAGTGTTTATGAATAATGGAACATTTCAAATCCATCTGGTTCCTGAGACATTTTTTACTTTCTCACTACAGCCAATTATATAGCATGCTTGAGTGAGAACTGGTTCTATCCTGAGGCTCATTCTGCTCTCAAATTTCTACATTGATAGTTGCTACCAACCTCTGAGGTTAGTAGCCATATGGTAGTCCAATATGGCGCTTTATACGCTACTTGTTATATGGTAGGTGATATTCTGGTGAACATAAATCCACATTGTAGTGGGCGCCATCAAAGGGGGACCCGGGGTGGGGAAGCTAGAGGGCCTTCCCAGATTTTGGCAGTGTACAATGATTTCCCTTTTTAGTTTAAGAATGCTGGGGAATTATTTCCATAGTTCTTCCTTTTGTTGCCTATGTTTACCCAATGTATCTCTGAATATATAACAAAAGCCCATGAGAAAAATAGGGAGAAAAAAAAAAACGCTTTGGTTTTGGGAAAAAGCATTTTCTTCACGCCATGCTTCAAAGAGCTTGCTGTTTTAAAAAGTTTTTTGGGGGACAGAATATATCAATTTGTAAATGTATATGCTTTTCAATTGATATTTACGTCTATTACGGTAGAGATAATACAATATTGAACCTCCACATGTATCAGTATATCTCTGCCAAAGGTAAGACTTCTTTACAACAATAAACAACATCATCACTCTAAAAGTTTATATCAGGGATTCCTTATTACCATTAAATAGCCATTCAGTTTACAGAGTAGCAAGGACTTTGTATTTACCCACTAAATAGGCAGTTTTTCTGGTATATAAGGCCTTTCTGGATGGCTCACTGGAGACTACCCATTTTTACAGATGAAGAAATGAAAAATATAAATTTATATTTAAGTTGACTGGAAATATACATTCATTTCCCAAACTCGGATGCCCATCAAGGATCCCAGCCCCAAACTCTCGCCTCTACTGCTTTGTCTCATTCCTTAATTTCTGAGTGCCTAAGGCTCAGCCTGAAACTTGGAGAAGCAGAACCAGTGTGGAGAGGGCCAAAACCAATGCTGAAGCTTAAACACTATTTGACTGGCTTTATGTATGTAGACCTGGAATCTTGGGAGAGGTACGAATACACGTTTAATGCCTATGATGCATTCATACGTATACTATATGTGGGCAAAAATTAGTATCTCCAAGGGAGGAAACTGTAAGTTTTGCTGTCCTTCGCTGAACATGGCCCTTTCTGACTTGTTTCCTCCTGCCGCCACTAAATTATAAATTCCATATTTTGAAAGTTATTGTACGTTTCCCCAGTGGCCAACACTATACAGTATGTCTCAAAGAACTACATAAATACTCGCTCAATGAAAGACTATAGAGAAAATCAATTATTAGTATGGTAAACTTTACTTCCATTAAAATTTTAGCTAACATTTGTCTAAAATTTCATTCCAAATGGCCTATCGTGGATTATATAATACTCAGAATAGCTCCCCAAGCTAAGATAAGCAAGTGGTAAAAATGTTATAAAATGTCTAATAGTGTATCCCAAGCCCCAGATGGCTTATCTTCGTCTTTTGGATTTTCTGCATGTCTGTACTCTCTGACCTTGGCACAGCTCTCGATTTGCTTTAGTTAATTATGTGGTCTACCATGGCGAGTCTGACAGCAGGACCTCAGTGACTTTAAACGGTTATAGGCTTTCATTTTAAGTGGCACACGATTATTGACCCTCAGCTCTATGACTCCTTGAACCGCCTTGTAATTCACACGTGTGAAAGTCTTTATGTCGTCTGTTAACGGTAGGTTTCATTTCTTATCTATTGATGGGGTACCAGCTCCTTCCGCAGTTGAGATTTTTTCTTTTTTGAAAGGATTTATGCCCTTCTTCCCCCTTCCGAAATTGGGAGTCCAAGATTCATGGAGGTTGACCGGACCCAAGTGACTTTGGTGGGGCGTGTCGAGCCGGACCTCACACCGGTTTCCCTGGCTTGTTACCTTAGCAATTCCCCTCTCCGGTAATTTCCACCCTTGCTCAACCCTGAAAATCACTGAGTGCTTGTTGAAAAAAACAGACTCCTCAGCTTCTCGTCTGGAGTAGATTTGTCATCATAGGAGGAAGGCAGTTGTGTTCTTTAATTCTTAAAGAGGAGTTGGATCTTGAAAAGAATGATTTGACTGAACCAAGTGAATACCTTCTTCACTGCGATCTTATATGTAAAAGGCCTGGTGTAGATCCCCATATAAGAATTTTCAGTAAAGGCAGGCAATTACCATGAGGTGCCAATGCCGATGCCCCTCCTTGCTTCAGCTTTTAGTGGCGGGTGAAAGGAGCCACCCGGGGAAGAGGAAACCGCTTCCCACTTTCTTCCGACCTTTTAAGACAAGTCTGTACAGGCACCGAAAGGAAAGCTCTTGTTGCTTGCATGGGAATTACTATTTCTCTGCATGTCTGAACTCCAGCACGGTCCCTCAATGAGCTGGTCTCCCAAGTTTAATTCATGTAACACTCAATCACTCCAATACTAGCAAAATGTGTTAAGATTTTCCTGCTTGGTATTTGTGGAAATTGGTGGGAGAGAAAAAAAAAAAAAGAGAGGAACAAATAGCTCTGGGCAAAACCAGGCATCTGAGAACAGATGGTGTGCAAGTTTCTACCACTGAGCATGGCTGACAAACCGTAACAGTGACCTGTTCTGATCACAACTGCAGGGAGTTTAGTGAGTGAGAATTCCCAGCAAAGCCAAAAAGTTCCCCGGTGACCTTGACTTCACTTTGCAGTAGGGCCCCCAAACACACCTTTACTGGTAGCGTAATGGAATGACAACAATAAGAAAAAAGTCTTTTTGATTAAAAAAAAAAAAAAAAAAAAGACTGCAGGAAATATGTGGCCCTATTGTGCCGTGCAGAGGAGCACAAATTGACATTATCCGAAAGGGTCTGGGGCACCTAGAGAGTGTTCGAGTATTTGCCTGGTCTCTAAATGAATTTTCGCAAAGTTGGAAAAAGGGGAAGCAGTTAGAGACTATGGATTCAGCTTTCCTCCTTTGCCTACCGTTGCTCTTTCTCTCCAACGAAAAGTAGAAAAGAAGTCAGAAAACGGGGAAAGAAACCTTGTAGCCTGGCCGGGTAGCTCTTATTTCACGGACGCAATTATTTTTCCAGTACCCTAATTTGGAAACCTCAAGGTCATCGATTACCCGTAACGTCCATTCTATTTCCAGTTTTCCCTTCACTCGGATGTATCTTTCTGTAACCATCTCTCAAATTTGTGCTTTTCTGTCTTCCCCTTTGCCATTCACACTCTTAATTCATATCCACATCTTTTCAAACCTGGAATACTGTGACGGCTTCCCATCTGGTCTCTTTGTCTTATATCTAAATCACCCTGTAGCTTTGAGAACACTTTAAGAAAGTCCTCTTCCTTGGCCCCACGTAGGACCTAAGAGACACTGTCACCGCTACGTTTCCCTCAGATAACTAATTATTATCTTAATTTCTCCAATCTAGCATATAGCCTACCTGTTTCTGCCATATGAATTCCCATATATTTTCATCTCGCCGAGGACCTTCGTGGCTCAGTGTCGTTATACTTCGCTGCCTGATTTCAAAAACTGTCATAGATGGCAGTCTGGCCGGTATGGCCACAGTCATTTATTTATTTAACACATAATTATTCAGTCCACCACGTGAAAGGCACACTACTCAGGGCTGAGAAGCCAGCAATGGGCAAAACAATGTCCCTGTCCCTATGGAGCTTATGTCCCAGTGGGGGGAGATAGACAATAAGTAAGTGAAACACATACAGTGTATCCTATTATAATAAATGTAGTAGTGGTGAAGAGAGCACGGAAGACGAATAGAGAAATCCAAGCATCGGTGGGGAGTTGCAATGTTTGGGGGGAGAGTAAGAGAGCTGAAGTGTCATGGAACGAAAGAAAGAGAGTAAGGTATTTGGGGAAGGAAATGCATGCTGAGAAAACATGCAGCACTTGGCCCTGATGCAGAAGCAGGTCACCTGTTTTTGGTATATGGCAAGACCGGGGTTGCTGGAGTGTAGGTCAAGAAAGAGGAAAGTTGAGGTTGTTGAAACAGCAAGAGAAGGCCAGGTCTTTTGGAATCCAGCAGGCCAGTGGAAGGATTTAGGCTGTGCAGAAGCTAGATGGGACCGGCAGGTTCTGAGCACAAAGGTAACATGGGTCACTCAGGTGCCCTGTTGTCAGTACACTGAATGGAGGCAAGCCTAGAAGAAGAGAGTCCAGTTAGGAGACAATGGCAATAGCCAGGCGATGATAACGATGCCTGGGGAAATGAAGAAAATAGTAGTTGGTGAAAAACAATTACGTTCTAGCTATATCTTAAGTATTGCACCCAAAGGAATTCTTGATGGATAAGATGCCGAGCGGCAGAAGGAGAGTTAAGGATAATGGCCTAAACACGTGGAATGATGGCATTGCCATTTGCTGAGAGCAGGCTTGGGGGAAGAAAATCAGCAATCTGAGTCTGGTTACAGGAAGTTGGGAAAACTTGTTGGCTAGCCAAATGGATGCGATGAGTAGGGAACTAGATATATATACCAGGATGGAGTCAGGGCTAAAGATGAGTCTAAAGATTGATATTTGGTAGTCGTCCGCAAATTCTATCCTAGTGGTTCCCATTTTCCTAGTGAACAAGAAATAGAGGGCATCATTTGAGAGTGAGAATGAAGAAGGGTGGGTGGGAAGTTTGCAGAAGAAGGAAAAATCATGAAATGGTGGTCGAGTAGCGTTGGCTTAGTCAAGGGGCTAGTGGTCTGGCATATACTGTGATTTCCCATCAGTGACTTGAGTGGATGCCATGCTTTCTCTGTCACCCATGTGAGTTCAGACACAGAGTAGACAGAGGTTCATAAGTTTTAATTTAATAACATTCCTGGACTTCTACCCTGAAGGGCTGTTCACTCTAGTGGCCTCTTTTGAATGCTTGCTCTGTCTTTCCTCCTATCTCTTGTGTTCCTTCTTCTGAAATACCCTTTATATCTTCTGAGTTCTGCTGTTTAAATCATATCCATTTTTTGAAGAACTTCTCACATCCTGTCTCCTCCTTAAAGTTGTCTTCTGGCCCTCCAAACATTTCCGTACATTGTCCTCAGTCTATACGCCACGCCTCATATTCCAAAAATTTCCTGATAATTAATGGTACAGTAACAGAGTGGAAAACGTGGAGGTAAAAATAACTGGAATTAAGATTTGGCTATGGGAGGGGCGCCTGGGTGGCTCAGTCGGTTAAGCGTTCGACTTCGGCTCAGGTCATGATCTCACAGTCCATGAGTTCGAGCCCCGCGTCGGGCTCTGGGCTGACAGCTCAGAGCCTGGAGCCTGCTTCAGATTCTGTGTCTCCCTCTCTCTCTGACCCTCCCCCGTTCATGCTCTGTCTCTCTCTGTCTCAAAAATAAATAAACATTAAAAAAAAATTAAAAAAAAAAAGATTTGGTTATGGTACATGTTACCTGGGAGATCACTTAACATCTTTGAACTTCAATTTATTCTTAAAAAAATAAAAGAGAGAGAGACAACAAATAGAATAGTCCTCTTTCCAAAGTTGTAAGAATTCAATGAGAACATTCATCTGAAAAATAGTTTATACATTATAAAGTGTTGAATAATTGGGAGATGATATTGTCCCATTTTATATTTTTTTCACAAATTACCGCCACAAATTTAGTTTTTCTCCCTTAACTGGATTTTAAGGTCCTCAGAAACACGGATTGCACATCTATTTTTATCCCTACTGCAACCTGTACAGTGTCTTGTACACAGGAGAAATTCAATAAGAGTAGACCTGTTAAATGGAGTTTAAGCAAAAGCAAACCAGTCATAATAAGAATAAGGTAGTGAACAAAAATGAGCACAATTTTACTTACGTATTTTGAACACAGACTTAGTGAAAAGGATTTTATCCATGAAAGCTCAAGACGCACAACCAGAATATGACCCACGCATTGGTCAAGATTCTTTGAAGTCAAGGTTGTCAGATTTCGCTAATTAAAAGGCAGGATGCCAAACATGAACTTCAGATAAACCAAAATAATACTTGTATTGAGTAAGTTTTGTGCAATGTTTGGGGAATACTGATACTGAAACACTTTTTTTTTTCTGTTTATCCACATTTTATTTAATTGGAAACTAATTCAAATTCAGAGATTTCATTGGGAAAAAACTGAAAATTATTTGGTGTTTATCTGAAATCCAACTTGAACTGGGCATCTTCTATTTTATTTGGTAACCTTGTACATTTAGTCACAAATGACAAGAATCCAACTCAAAGTAGCGTGGACCAAAAGAGAGGAATTTAGTGGACCATTTGTCCTCTGATGGAAGGGCAAGGAACGGTATTGGGGCCTCCTGGTCAGCGGGGTGTGGTACTCTGCCATCATCACAAGCTCTGTTATTATTCACCTTTGCTTTTCTCTGTGTGAGCTTCATTACCTCTGATGGTCTCATTCTGCCAGATACTTGGGCTCACATCTTCCTAGATTTGCCATCACAAAGAGAAAGACTTACAAAATTAGGTTAGAGACACATAGGTGGCTCAGTGAGTTAAGCATCTGACTTCGGCTCAGGTCATGGTCTTACAGTTCATGAGTTCAGGCCCTGCGTTGGGCTCTGTGCTGACAGCTCAGAGCCTGGAGCCTGTTTTGGATTCTGTCTCTCTCTCTCTCTCTCTCTCTGCCCCTTTCCCACTCGCATTCTGTCTCCGTCTCTCTCTCAAAAATAAATAAACATTAAAAATTATTTTAAAAAATCAATAAAATTGGGTTAAATCACATAATCCTAGACAGGGTCTGGATTGATTGGCCAGGCCCAGGTCACGTATCCCCGACTCAAGCAATGTCTGGGGAGAGGAAAATGCAGTCCTCAGAGTGTGAGATGTATCCACACCCAGATCAAATATAATGACCACGGAAGTATACTGACCAAGGCACCATTTCAGGTCACACGTTTAAAATGGGAAGGGGAGGGGCGCCTGGGTGGCGCAGTCGGTTAAGCGTCCGACTTCAGCCAGGTCACGATCTCGCGGTCCATGAGTTCGAGCCCCGCGTCGGGCTCTGGGCTGATGGCTCAGAGCCTGGAGCCTGTTTCCGATTCTGTGTCTCCCTCTCTCTCTGCCCCTCCCCCGTTCACGCTCTGTCTCTCTCTGTCCCCAAAATAAATAAAAAACGTTGAAAAAAAATTTTTTTAAAAATAACAAACAAACAAACAAACAAACAAAAAAAACAAAACGGGAAGGGGAATCCAAGCAGGGAGGAGGAGATTTCCAAACCAAAGAAGAAGTCCAAGAAGGGTAAGAAATATTCCTTATAACCAGAATTGGAAAAAAGAAGGATTTTTATTCCGGCAGTCTTCTAAACTGACTTCTTTTCTCTCGTTCTGATTGGCAGCTTCCTGGAAGTCTGGGTCATCTGCACAACTGTGACATATACGTGAGTGGATGACTCCAGATTCTTCATTGAAAATCCTGAATTAATTTCGGGATTAATTTCATACAATGTTAGAGTCTTACCTTCTCTCAGGTGAAGGCCCCCACGTTTTCATTTTCCCTGTGCTTTAGTAGAGTCATCCCCCAGGAAAAAAGGGGCGGGGGCAATGCTTCCCAGGAGAGGGAGCTCCTGTAGCTGGTTCTAGATAAATCTGCAATAAGTCCCAGAAAAGCTACACAAACCTAAATGACCAGTTCATAATTTCGTCTCCTGAGGAAGCTAGCCAGGCATTTTAGAGTGTAATGCGCGCACAATCCAGGTTCCCGATTGAAAATGAGCGTGTTTTAAACAAGTCCAGTGGAAGGGAATTAACAGTAGAACTAACAACACCATCTGCCTATAGCAGGAAAAGTCACTAGGAACAATATGCTACGGGGATATAATTGAGTGAAGATTCAATTGCATCAGGACAAAAGTTAAGACACTGAGTAAGTTAAGCCTGGTAACTTATGTTGCCTAGTTCAATTGGTACGTCCACGGCAAGGAGACTCTTGTCTTTTATTTATGTGAGGGAAGGAAAACATCTCTGGCTGGGCTTCTGCTTCTAGGAATGGTGAACCCAGGCAATTTGGACTGGTAAGGATAACCAGAAAAAGCCAATTCTATATTCTCTTTGCGGGTCTAGAATTACAAGGGGGTGCTGGAAAATGATTGGGCCAGGATATGGGAGAGGACAGGGATCTATGGAGAGTGATTTGGCGTCACTCTTCCCCCAGGGGAAGTTGTCATCATGATGACATCAGGATGAAGGGATCGTCAGTGATTCTGACCGTGCATGGAGACCAGAGAATCAGGGAGTAGAGTCTGGAACTCAGGAAAGGGGACCAAAAAACTCACGTAAGCCGTGCCTCAGAAGAGTTCCAGCTTAGGAAGGAGAGGGAAGAAGACAGAGCCTCATAGAGATTGCAGCTCAGCTTGGAATCTCTTCAAGTATCAAATTGGCTGAAGAAAATTCCAGGTGCTAACGCCTCCATTACCTGACAGAAGCAACTAAAAATCATTGTCTACAGGGAGATACGTCATTCGAGGTTTTGCGTTATTTCTACAAACAATTTCAAGTTTAATTTATAGCATACGATGAAAAGAAAACAGCTTATAAGAAAATAAAGCAATCTGGGGCGCCTGGGTGGCTCAGTCGGTTAAGCCTCCGACTTCAGCTCAGGTCATGATCTCGCGGTTTGTGGGTTCGAGCCCCACGTCAGGCTCTGTGCTGACATCTTGGAGCCTGGAGCCTGCTTCCAATTCTGTGTCTCCTTCTTTCTCTGCCCCTCCCCCACTTGTGCTGTGTCTCTCTCTATCAAAAATAAATAAATGTAAAAAAAATTTTTTTAAATACTTTAAGAGAAATAAAAGAAAGCAGTTTGAAGAAAAACCCGAAGAAACTTTGGATATTGCAAAAAGTCTCTTAAGGGCTTTAGATATTGATTGGAGCCATCAAACATGAAATGTAAAGTAAGCATGTTTGCTATATTCTAGGAGATAGAAGAAATAATCCAGAGATCAAGGAAAAAATCAAAGTGAGAATTTAAAAAGTATCTAGGACCGGGTGATAATAAAAAAATATAATATCCCAAAACTCCTGGAAGACAGCTAAAGCCATGCTAAAAGGAAAATTTATAGCCTTTTAAATGCACATCTGTAAGGATGGCTGCAGAGTAATCTTAAAATCCGCCTCAGATTAGAAAGGGAACGAGAAACTGAACTCAAAGGAAATACGAAGGATGAAATAAGGAAAGAGTGAAAGGTAAGAAAACAGAAAATGATTATGTAATAGAAAGGATCAACAAAGTAAAATTTATTTGTTGGGAAAAATAATAAAACTGCAGAAGTTGTGGTCAGTTTGATAAAGAAATATGTGAAACGAAACGAATAATTTATGTCAGGGCCATCACTAACCAAGCCTATGACATTCAAAGAGAAAAGGAGATTTTGAAGAATTTTATGGCAATAAATTTGAAAATTCAGATGATAGATGCAAATTCCTACAGGAATACTATGTTGCAAAATGCATATGAAAATAAACAGAAAAGCTGAATACCATTTATTAAAAAAAAAAAAACCAAAAAACATTGCATCAACGATTTGAAATAGTTGTCTCAAGAAAAACCCAAAGTAGTTTTGATAGCAAGTTCCACAGAACGTTAGGACAAATGGAAAGTCTCACACAGAATATTCCAGAAAATAAATAAAGAAGGAATAATCTTTCATTTGTTTTATGAGGCCAGTGTAACCTTGGTACCACCTGAAACAACACCAGGAGAACAGAAAATTATCGTCAAGTTATGTCACTGATTAATGTGGATTTAAAAATCATTAAAAAAAAAAGAACTAGGAAATTCAATATGACTAACTTGGAGTTATTCCAAGAATGCAAGGTTAGTTTGGCATTTGAAATCTAAAATTATTGTTATTTACTGCAACAGCTAAGTCAGTTTTTAAGATGATAGTATTCTAATAGATGAAAAAATGAATCTGTTAAAGATCAAACTCTTTCATAATATTTTTAAAAATACGAGCATGATAAGAATAGAAAAAAAATTCCTTTTTTTAGTAGAGAGTAGATGTTAGAACTTACATCAAACATCGTATTTATTGGTGAAATATTTCAAGTTGCCTTTTGAGACTGGGAAAAGCAACAACAATAAAAATATGCTTACTATGGGTACTAGCCAAGAAATGAACAAGAAAATTAAATCAAAGGCCTAAGGATTAAAGTGAATCGAACCGTCATTCTTACAGATGACATGATTTTTACATAAACTTCCGGAGAATCAACAAATACATTTTTAGAATCATTAACTACGTTTGTCAGGATAGTTTGATACAAATCAAGCAATAAAAAACTATTTTAGTTGCCCTCTACCAACCAAATTCAGAGAAATATCACATGGTTGGTGTCTACCATATATAAAGAACTTCTGTAAATCATTAATAAGAAAACGAAGGCCAAATACAACAACGGACATGGGACTTGGGAAGGCTATGTCCAAATGATTAATAAATATACTAAAGAATGCTCAACGTCATCACTTACATCATAAAATTAAAACCATAAGCTGATACCACTAAACAACCATCAGAAAATTTAAAAACAGATAAATAAAAACCACTATGTAAAACATTCGAACACTACCGCTAGGAGGGCAAATTGGTCACAACAACTTTGGAGAACTGTTCAGCGTTTTTTTTCTAACATTGAAGAGATGTGTATTCAAATATGCACCAAGAAACAGATAAAGGAAAATTCACAGATACATATTTAATAAACCAAAACAAAAATAACCCAAACAGCCTCCAATAATACAGTAAGCACATAATTTATGATCAGGTAATAGTGGGATACGCAACAAGGTTATTGATGGATTACAGCTACCCACAAAATCTTTTGAATTTCCCAAGCATAGTACGAATGACTTGAGCCAGATACAAAAGAATACAGTTTCTTTCTGTAACCCTACTTCCTAAAATAGGTAAAATACATTTTTCGCAGTCAAAATGATAAAACGGGGTCCGTGTGAAAAAAAGTTCAAAACAGGCAAGGCTCAGCTGTCACGTTAGAAATGCATTGGTACGTGGTTCACGTATAAAGAGAACAAGAAATAATTCCTTCAAAAGTCAAAAGAGTGGGGATTTTGAGCAGAGTGGGGGCTGCGACCGGAAAGGAATTTGCTGGGAACGAGGAGCATTCTAATTTTTTTTTTTTTTTATCATGGATGCTGATTACCCTTGCGTGTATTTACAGTTCATTCATTTCTTCTGTATGTGTCATTGATACTTTTTTTTTTTGTATGTGTGTTTTATAACCACAATAATTAAAGCTTTAAAATAAGGATGAAGAGCTGAGGTTGTCAAGCCACTTGAGGCTTTTCAACTACACGTCACTTTGCCTAAAGATCATAGAGTGGCTTCCACAGCCTTTCCACCCACGCTTTTCTGGAGAAAAAGAGGGTTTCTTCTTCTTTGATCTCTCGGAAACCTGATAGCATCTAGCTTTTCCCTTTCTTTTCTTCCTGAAATCTGACTTGGGTAGCTTATGCTCTATGAACATGGGGTGCCACTTAAGATTCCTTTTTTCTTGCAGGAGATGTCAAAACACGGGGTTAGTGTGTCATACCTCGTTTAAACTGCAAATCTTCTCCTAAGATGTAATTGAGCTACCCCCTACAGATTAAAAACTGACTCGAATTTCCGATTGTCAGAGATTATGCCTCAAGGCAAAATATGCCCAACGCACTTTCTAAAACACGTAAAGCTATATTTGCAACGTCACATGTGAACTATGATTCCACGTGTTTAACATCAGGCGGGCTTAATACAGACATTTTTTTTTTTTCATGAATTTCTAGATACTGGAATTTGGGGAAAGCCAAGTTCAGAAGACAATCAGCCAACCCTATACGTCTGGTCTGTTTTCATGCAGACTCTGAAGAAGTCATTTGTGGGCAGGGTTATATATCTGACGCCTTTTACAGCATTCACAGTGTCCCCGTATAATGGTGTGACTGGTTCTTTAAGCCATGGAATCTTAAAATTTTGAGAAAGGCACGAAAACATGATTTCTGTGGGTAATACATGCATCAAACAGCCACGTAGATCGTCATGGGAAGATCATTAGATTCAGAAAGTATGGATTCAGATTCTGGCCCTGCCTCCGACTGATGTGTAATCCAGGACCGTTTTCTCTGTGGGCCTTAATTCCTCACCTCTGCATGATGGTGGGCGCTATACAAGATGATGCAAGTTTAAGTAATCTAGCCGTTGCGTGGGATGTAGGGTATTTTGTAGGCGCTCAATAAATTGTGGCTGAACATTCACGGCGAAGTCCAAAAACAATAAATACTGTACAATGGGAAATATTTTAAAGGAAAGAGGTGATATTGGAAGACACATCTCAAGGACAGTCCTCTCGCCTTACGATGATACAATGCTCTCCCTGCTCGGGTCGCCATGTCCTTATTGGTCACATCTAAATCCACATCTCCCAACACCATGGCTCCTCCTGAGCTCCATATCCCCAAAGTTATAAAACAGACCCTTCCTGCAGTCATTCTGCAGTGCCTTCTCTCTGAAAGGAATATTTTCGAGGCGCCTGGGTGGCTCAGTCGGTTGGGCGGCCGACTTCGGCTCGGGTCACGATCTCGCGGTCCATGAGTTCGAGGCCCGCGTCGGGCTCTGTGCTGACAGCTCAGAGCCTGGAGCCTGTTTCGGATTCTGTGTCTCCCTCTCTCTCTCTGCCCCTCCCTGTTCATGCTCTGTCTCTCTCTGTCTCAAAAATAAATAAACGTTAAAAGAAAGGAATATTTTCATGGAGTTGAGAATACTTAAATGGTGAGTTCTGACAGCACATTTCAGTCTGTGCTATATATATCCCAGAAGCCAGGCCACCCGAGGTCACCTGGAAGGCTCTTCTGACTTCCCTTGGTGCTTCGAGGAATCGAGTTCACCTAGAGTTATGATCGGTTCTGAGCCTCAGGCAGTAAATGTGGAGCTGTCTACACCGACATCTATTTTAGTTCTTCGGTTATGGCCACGACAGTCTCGTGTATTTGCAGTGGGACTGTTGCTGGTATAATAATCCTGTCATACGCAAGTTTTAATTCACTTAATTAGTTAGAAAGCCAGTTTTCCATCAGAGAGAAGGCTATCACTGAGTTTCAGCAAAAGTGTAATTAAATATGTGGTATCCTGGCCTTATGAAGACTTAATTCACTTCAAATAGATTTGGACTCCAGTCCCCCAAAATAATTTCCATCCAAGTAATTGGAGTTTCCCTGGAAAATAGTGGTAGAAAAAATACTCATCACTTCTGCCCCAGTCGCTCATTTATTTAACAATATTTATGGAGCTCCAGGCACTAGGTTAGTCACCGAGAATCTCTAAATAAACACAAATCTCAGCTGACTACAAACATTCAATCTAGTATTGTGGATTGGGACGTTGAGACATGGGGACACTCTGTGCAGTAAAAGGAACTACTGATCTATAATAAAGGTATTTATCTTCCTCATCTGAGTCTTCTGAAAACTTATTCTATGTGTTTCTGTGTTGCCCTCACTCTTCACATCTCTGTAACTTGTCTTTGGCCCTCACAGTCCTGTGGAAATGCTCCAACAAAGTCCACCAAGGACTCAGTTTACTTCCAAAAATTACACTGATGCTAATGAGTTCTTGGTTTTACTTTACTTTCTTGAAATGTACAGCTCCTGCCCTCACCTCCTTCTTGAAATGCTCTTTTTCCTAATCAATCCCCCCTGGTTTTACCTCCCTGGCTAGTTCTTAGTCCTCAGTGTACCAGCCTTAGCCCTCTTGGCTTCCTAGGCTCTACACAATTCCAAATAGTTGTATTTACCAGTTGCTGGTTCCACTGATAGGTGGTTGCTCCCAAATACCTATCTCCAGTCTACATGTCTTTCTGAAGGTAATCCCACCACTTCTGATGGAAATATCCATCTCTTTGATATCTCAGCTGAATGTTTCACAGGCCATTTCACCTCAACACCAAAACCAAACTCGGTATCTTCTCCCCCAGAGTAGTTCCTACCATTCAGTTTTCTCTCCCAACAAAGTTGTCACCGCCTCTTTGTTTCTCAGGACAGAAACCTGAGAAACATATATCATCCTTTGTGTTTACTTCTCCCTCTTTTCCCCTACCCAAACAGTCAATAATCTCTTGATTTTGTCTCATAAGAAATGCCAACTTTCTCCGCCCTTCTCCATTCCCATAACCATTTACTGTATTCAGATCTCCATGATCACCACCTATAAGGCCCAGCTGCCCTTGTCCTCATAATAAAATGTAAATCCTTAACTTTTATGAACTGATCTCTGCTCAATTGTCCAGTGTGTGTTTTAATCAATTCTCAGTATGGAATTCTACCCATGAACCATTTTTCTTTTTTTTCCCATTTGCAATTCTCCCACAAAAACTGTTCTTTCACTTCTGGAAAGACAAAGCACTGTGCATCTTTTCCTTATACGAAGGGTTTTTCTGCCTTCTCCCTACTCCTACTCACTGGGACTAGACTGCCTTTATGAACTCTGGAGGGTCACGTCCTTAACCCAACGAGGAAGATGCCCTTCTTACGTGCTCTTGTCATACCTCGAGCTTACAACTTGTGGATGATTTATTGCGACTGCCCATTCTTCTCTCTTTGGAGTGTATAAACTGTATCTTGGTCCTGATTGTATTTCAAGTTCTAGCAAGTGCCTAGAACTTTAAAAAATTGTGTTGAATGTGGAAGGAATCAAAGTGTGTCCACAGTATCACTGAGAGCACAGGGGAAGGAGTAGTTTCTCGGTTTCGATTCTGTAAATTGAAACCGAGAAGTTTCGTAATGGAAATGGTAATAGAACTGAATCTTGAAAGAACGTCAAGAGCGACACAAAATTTTGCGTCCATCATCATAGAAAAGACCCTTTGGTTGTGTTTATCCTCACATGTGATTAAGTAAAATGCAGCTGATCTGATCATTCCAGCCATCCTTCTATTTCAAATGACTTTCTTTCCTGGTATCATTTTTAAATTAGGTATTAGTCAACATTAGCCACCACATAAAACACGCTGATTCTCACTATGGAAGAAAGCGACCTAATCTCATGGGATGCCCACTCTCCAGACCACTACTTTGCTAGTTGGCAGAGTCAGATGCAAATAAGAGATGAAATTAGTATTATTTCAGCTTGTACATTTAATCAGCAGAGGTCAGAGAACAAAGACGGGCTGGGGAGGCCTTGAGACTCACAACAGAGGATTATTGTACCCTAGCTGCTCAATCATGTGTCTGTTTCTCCTCCCGTTCTTGTGTTATAAAACCGGTGGGCCTGGGGCTGCCTTTGGATTACAGACCCTTGAAGTGATAAACATGCTGTTTCCCTGAGATTTGCCCCAGGAGATAAACATTTCCGGTGGATTTTTTTTTTTTTTTTTCCTTTTTCTGACAAAGCCACGAAAGCTAATAATTGCCATGTCAGGCAAAGAAAAAAAGTGCAAACTAATTCAGTGTGATCCCTTATGAAAGAGGGGGAAAGAACAAAAGATGATTCACAACTAGAAGCATGAATTGTCAGAGCTCTTTGAGAATCGTTGGAATAAGCACATCCGCCAGGTTATAAATAACGACCACAGACAGTAATTTGCATGGATTAGGGTTGTTAACATTTATCAATTTCTGCATTTTAAAATACTCCCAAATTCTTGATTAGGAGTGTCTCTTTGTAGTGAAGGATTGATAGTGGGAGTAAAAGAATCCGACGAATTTAAAACTCAGATGAGAGAAAGCAAAACCATCCAGATCTAAACTGAGATACCATTAGCAATTCCCATAAATCAAATCATGTTTAGAGTAAGGATACACTGAAATTACCATCTGGACTTTTTAACCTCGACATTTATTTCCGAATCATTCCCTAATATTGGAAGTAAACTTAACCCTTCCTTTCATCTCCAAGGTTTGCCTTAATGCCAGCTCTCTTTGAGAGAAATGATCTGATTTTTTAAAAAAAAAAAATTTTTTTTTAATGTTTATTTTTATTTTTGAGAGAGACAGAGACAGAATGCGAGGGGGTTGGGACAGAGAGAGAGGGAGACACAGAATCTGAAACAGGCTCCAGGCTCTGAGCTGTCAGCACAGAGCCCGATGCGGGGCTCGAACTCACGAACTGTGAGATCATGATCTGAGCTGAAGTCAGACGCTCAACCAACTGAGCCACCCAGGCGCCCCAGAAATGATCTGATTTTTGATGGAGACAAAATGTCATGTGTGGCACGGGATCCGAAGGGCCAGAGAAATCCCTGCGTAACATTAAGCTATAAAAGAAGGAAAACATACTTCGCTTTAAAACCACATCAGCTGAGAAGAATTTAAAGTGAAGTCAGCGGGTGGGGAGAAATGGGAAATCTGTATTCCAAAGGCTTAAGTTTGGGGCATATAGATGAGCTTCATGCATATAATTAAATTGATTAAAAAAAAAAATCTGGGGCGCCTGGGTGGCTCAGTCGGTTAAGCGTCCGACTTCAGCTCAGGTCATGATCTCAAGGTCTGTGAGTTCGAGCCCCGCGTCCGTCCCTGTGCTGACAGCTCAGAGCCTGGAGCCTGTTTCAGATTCTGTGTCTCCCTCTCTCTCTGCCCCTCCCCTGTTCGTGCTCTGTCTCTCTCACTCCCAAAAATGAATACATGTTAAAAAAAAAATGAAAAAAAATTCTGTGTAGCTATGGACAGGGTTGACTACAAATAGAGAGAAATCCACATGGATTTTCTAAATCTCTCATTAAATGGCTAAATAATTTTACTCAAGTCACTTATGCCTCGAGCCTTTTTGGACTCCCGTTTTTCTTTTGAGTTGTCTACCGACAGTGTTTACAGTGACAGAAAGAAAAAGCCAAAATTCCTACGCAAAGGCCTTTTCTAATTTAAGTTTCTAGAGTTTAAGACTTTGCCAGGGAGCACATAGCTGGCTACCGTAACGAGTAGCATGTTTAGCATGAGTCAGGTGACTCAAATATGGAAAGAAAAGTGGGGGTGGGTACTGGTGTAGCGACAGAGGGAAGCTGGGGGCCGACCAGCAGGTAGGATGCGACTTTTATAACTGAGGGGAAGTTTCCAAAACACAAGGCCGTGGAATGTAACGACAGAAGAATACAGCCTTTGGAAACAGAAAACCGTGTGCTCAAATTTCAGCTGTCACTGGCATGAAAACGTGGGGTAAGTTTCTTCAATTCCCCCGAGTCAAAATTTTTCTCATCCATAAAGCGAAGACGCTAATGCCCACCCAGCAGGTTCAACATGAAGCCCAAATGGAAAACCATGTAGATGACTGTGCGTGGTAGGTGCTGGGTATCATTGTCTGTGTAAATAAAACATTTTTAAAAATGTGTCGTTTGCTGCATCGTGGAAAAACAGCCAGGTGGATTTCTACCGCACTGAAAGATGAAGGTCTTAAAATGTAGCGAAGGCAGCGTGGATGAAAATTCACATTTGAGGGGCTTCAGTAAGCCCCAGGAAAACATGAAGACAGTCCGTGGTTTCAGAGGGGAACTTGAAACTCTCAGTCGGTAAGGCCTGCAGCCCAAAGAGAAGGCTCCCGAGCGTGTTCGAGTGACTTTCCACCCAGTATGTTAACCATCTTACTGATGGTTAATGATCAACCTTATCAACCCCAGGGAGTGGCTAGGTAGTGATTTAGCACAACCAGGTACAGAACTTTTCCATTTACCTTACCACAAAACTGGGAAGATTATTAAGGACAAAAATGTGTGTGCATGTTTTTTTGCTCTCTCCTCGGGTATGTTAACCCCAGGATTTTCCCACTGTGGATTGATAACATCTTACTTTTTAAAAATATTTTTTGAATGTTGATTTATTTTTGACAGAGAGAGAGAGAGAGACAGATAGAGCATGAGTGGGGAGAGGAGCAGAGAGAGCGAGGGAGACACAGAATCTGAAGCAGGCTCGCGGCTCTGAGCTGTCAGCACAGAGCCTGATGCGGGGCTTGAACTCGTGAACCGCAAGATCTTGACCTGAGCCGAAGCCAGACGCCTAGCCCACTGAGCCGCCCAGGCGCCCCTATAACATCTTACTTTCTGACCCCGTCACAAAAAGAATTTGAGTTGCTGAGATGATAAACTTAAGCAGCTAGGGTGGAAATCAGAACGCTATCCCCACCAAGAAGAGGTTTCTTCTAAGGCATTAGGTCTGGATAACATTTATGCAAGATGACTGGCCCATGTATAATTGATTGATTGGGAAACAATCTGAAATTAATGTAGAATTGTGAGTCTCTTCATGTTTGATTGGAGTCAACTTTTAGGGGCAAAGGAAGTCCATCATCTCAGACCTAGGATGTGTGAAATTAGCCTGTCCTCGTCCACCATGATTCAGCTCTGATCTTAGGACAAACGTCTCTCCCAGAAGTTCAGCAGTTTTAGGGGCAGAAGGAGAAAAATGTGTACCGGTCTAGAAAAAATGTATTCCTCTGCCTGAACATCTCAGTCTGTTTCTCTGTCTTCTCTCTTCGGTCTGTCCCTGCCTTTCTTTCTCCCTCTTTCTTTCTCTTTCTCTCTCTATGTCTCTCAATCTTTCTCATCTTCAAGTTTTTAACGGACTGTGATTTATGGGCGAGGGGTGCGCCTCTTCTGATTTTCAACTGGCTCACTTATCACTACCGACTGTTTTCTGTCAGTGCCATTTATAATAATTGTGACAAGTTTCAATGACAAGACATTTGGTCAGAAATAGCCACTTCCTGTTAAAGAGATTTAATTGAGGGGAAAAGTGAGCTTAATCTACTCCATTTTGTTGGTAAGTTTCTGTTTCCTTTCCTTTCCCTCATCACTAAGAAGATTTTGGCTCAAACGTTTGGCTCCTGAGATCGAGAAGAGTTTCTCCTGCACAGAGCTCAGTGCACCGCCGATCGGCGACACTCACGCCAGAGGACTTTCTTTAGAAAAGAAGAATTGGCTTCTTGAACCACCTTCAAAGTTGCCTTGATAAGTTTCTTTATGTCATTGTATCTTTCATTTTGAGTTGAAGGTTTTTCACCCAGCCCTTATTATAGATGACCTAACATTTTGCTCCGGGGCTGAAGCCAGGATCCTTTTCTTTTCGTTCCTGGCAAGGTCGCTGTCATTTCCTATTGCTCTCCTTCCTGAATTTACCTAAACTGAAGTTCCAGGCTTTTGTTGAAATGCCTTTCTCCCTTCCGCTCTTGTGTGCCCCGTGTCACATTATCTGCAAAAGGTTGCAACCAACTTCCCTTCACTGTGGACACAGGAAGGGGAAATGAGGAGGAGAGAAGTTACTGATCTGATTCTGGAGGTCAAGGGTGTGGGGAGGGTGAATGTACATTTCTCAATAGCTTTCACTGGGCTGTGTGCTTTCCTTTGTTGGCCATCCCTCGCTATTGTGTCGGGAAGCCTTTTAATAACAGCTAGCAGAACGGGCTAAATGGCAATACCAAGATGAAAAGGAGCTGGTAAAAAATTATCCGTGCCCAGACGCCGGGCCACGTACATAGCAAATGCCCAGCTGTTTCTGGAGGATACAATGTGCCTGCGACTTTTCTCATCCGCCATAAACCGTATCGACTTCAGTATTATTTAATCCTTGCAGGGTCTCCTCAACCGAGTACTTTCGTCACCACTTTTCCGAGGGAGAAAACTGAAACCTGGGACTCAGGGAGGCGCGGTCAGCTGCCCAAGTTCACGGTTTGTCCCTCCTTGCCCTTTCCGGCCTCCCGTGCTGCAGTCAGGTACCAGCCCGCAGGCTACAGGAATCAAACTTTCAATTGAGGACAACTTTCCCCCATCCAAAGGGCAGCGAGATTATCTCTTGCATTTAAATGATTCTCTTCTGGCGAGGCAGGCTAATTAACGCGAGCGGATTTCCGTTCTCCCGACCCACAGATACTCGGACGATGGCTCTCCAGGTGCCGACAGATCTTGCACTCGGAAACCGTGTCTCTTCCAGACCTTAATTTCCGTAATTAGGCTCCTCATCTCCACCGTCTCTGCAGGGCTGATGGTAGCCCTGTGGCTCTTCCTCCCGGTTTATGGTGATTACGAACGAGGCCTCGGAGGCACATAAGCAGGCGGGACCCCTGCTCTGAAGGGGACTCGGGATCCCGGAGCACGCCGCCTGGCAAGATTTGGGGACGAGGCATGCGTCGTGCAGCAGCCAAGCCAGCGAGCTGGGGCTTTTCAAGACAGTTGAGAGGATGTCGTGGCAAGAGCGGGAGCCCAGAAATGAACACCCGAATGCCTTTGAGTTATTATTGTCGCTCCTCACGTGTCAGATCTAATGGGAGGACACATCCGAGGTAGTATTTGCCTTAAGGAGGGAGGGATCCACACACAAGATGGGGGGGGGGGGGAGGAATTAGATATGGGGGGGGGGCAGAGGAGTCATCACGATCCCTGCACCTGCTCCGGGTCAGCAGAAGAAACTCTTCACTGAGCAACTCCTGTGGGCAAGCCCAAGCGCGGGGCCACAGAGGATAAGAAAAGAACGGAAAGGAAACGGAAGAAAAGGAGCAAATCAGGTAAATGGAGAAGTCAGTGGGGACCCAGAGAACTAAGAGCATTTGCGCTTAGTTGAAATGTACCCCGTTGTCCTCTCGGCTGCCCAGTTCCAGGGCACGCGGCCGACGTATTTCGTAGACGAACATAATGAAACGGCTAGAGGTTGAGTGGACCAGTGAGTGGTGCAACCAGGCCTTCCGGCTTCTGGTCCCTTCCAGAGTGTCTTTCTCCTGAGCCGGGGCCACGCCGGAGACCGCGGAAGGCCCACAAGGCGTCCAAATAAAGCAAAACGAAACAAGGCGCGCAAACCTGTCCTGCGGCCTTAACTAAAGCAACCAAGCGGGGGGACTTCAGAGACATTAGCCAGATCGTTGCCTAAAGGCCATATGTTCGAGTCAAAGACTGTCACGGAACACAAACTGATCCACTTTGGGGGTCCTTATAAGAACTGAGAGAGATTTTTTTTTTTTTTTTAGAGTTTATTTATTTATTTTGAAAGAGAGAGGGAGCACGCAGGCTGGAAGGGGTAGAGAGAGGGAGAGAGAGAGAATCTGAAGCCAGCTTCATGCTGTCAGCACAGAGCTTGGTGCCGGGCTTGAACTCACAAACCATGAGATCACGACCTGAGCTGAAGTCAGACGCTTAAACAACTGAGCCACCCAGATGCCCCCAAAAAGAAATATTTAAAGAAAAAAATTTTAATGTTTGTTTATTTTTGAGACAGAGAGAGACAGAGCTTGAACGGGGGAGGGTCAGAGAGGGAGGGAGACACAGAATCCCAAGAAGGCTCCAGGCTCTGAGCTGTCAGCACAGAGCCCGATGCGGGGCTCGAACTCACGGACCGTGAGATCATGACCTGAGCCGAAGTCGGACGCCCAAGCGACTGAGCCACTCAGGCGCCCCAATTTTAAAGTGTGTTTATACCCGAAACAAAGAATACCTTGCTTTCCGAAGCTAAATTGTACGGGTAGCTGAAGGTTTATGATTAGCAACATCATTTCTATCAGCAGCCCTTACCCTGCTTTTTATGTCACACCCTTCACTGTTTTTCTTATTAAGAAAACAAACCAAAACCAGAACGAATCTTTCCTTCTTAATTTACAGGCTACACAAACTCACGTTAGGAAATTTGGAAAATGCACCGGCTTATCAAGAATAAAAAGCTAAACCACCTGGAGGTGCACACATACCCATACTTTGGGGTGTTCGAGTGGGGTGTGGGGTGAATAAGAAGAACGGGGGGCTGGTTTTGGGCAGACTCATGCCTAATCCCAGCTCTGCCTCTCCTCCTCGGGGGGGTCTCCACCAGAATGACTGAGCTCCTTCATGCCTCACTATCTCCCTTACAAAGGCGAGTCATTAAGAGTCCCTACATTGTAGGATTGCCAGAGAGGGTCAAGAGGTGTGCACCACAGGCCGGCAGGACAGCAGTCTGCAGGTGGCATTGTGCAGTACCTGTCACATGGGGGGTTCAGCGTCATACACAGAATAGCCAGTTATCGGGGGGGGGCGCTGAGATTTGATACTCCACCCCGAACAGACTGAAAATACATAGTTCTCTGAATTTTGCCGATATTTTCCCCAGAGGTAAATCTCAAAATGGAGATCACAATCCATGTACGACTTCTCATATTTTCATGTAGGATATTGTAGCATAAGCCTTCCTGTTTACGAACACTCAAATATTCGTGGTAGCTGCATAATACTCCAGTATCGGATATTGCAGAATTTACTTTATTAGTTAAATGTTTGTTTATTTATTTTGAGAGGGGGGAGGGGCCCTGGGAGAGGGAGAAAGAATGTCAAGCAGGATCCTCACTATCAGTCCAGAACCCAATGTGGGGCTCAATCTCATAGTTGCCTTTAGTAATCCTCAATTATTGGAGATATATATATATATATATGTGTGTGTGTGTGTGTGTGTATGTATATATATGTATATATATATGTATATATATGTATATATGTATACATATATACGTATACGTATATATGTATACATATATACGTATATACGTATATATACGTATATATGTATACATACATATATGTATATATATGTATATGTGTATATACATACACACACACACACACACACACACATATATATATATTTCATTAATAATACTGAAAAGAACAAATTGGTTTATCAAGTCTTAGGGCATTTTCGATCTTCCCCTCCTTAGAAGAAAATTACTTTGATTAACACCTTACATGCTGTAAGAATGTGTATATCACCTTAAGAACCCTAAGAGGTGAACTTCAACACTGTCCGTTGCACCATTCAACACATTTTGTCAGTTTGGTTTTGATTTCTACCCTCAGATATCTTTCTGAGATCTTTTACTCACACCGTATCTCATGTTTACTTTTTAGCTCAGACCCCATTATCCCGACATTGTTTAGAAGGCAAACACACACAGTCCAAGAATGGCGAGCTTCGAGGACCCAGCTGAGGGTAAGATCGGGACTTCCGGTGAGGAAGTAAAAGTGGCTTATGAAAGAGATCACGTAAAGTCCTTGTTAACTGTGGTAGAATTCCTTAAATCATGGGTTTTGTGGTTTTCAGCAGATTAGGGTGTTTTTAAGTCATGTGGAACAAGAACAATCCCCCAAATCGGCCTTCTGTTGGTGCCCTCACTTGTAATTATTCCTTTAATTTTTCCTTATGAGAAAAATCTGTTTCGTTAAATATTCCTGACCATTGGTTTTGATGTGTGCATAATGTTTGATTCAATGATTGGATCGTGACTTATCGTAAATTCACACGTATATGATACCTTACACTTTTTTCTAACTTTGGTTAGTTATGAACAACCTAGGGTGGATATAATTTTATCTGTAACATTATGAATGCCCATGATTATTTCCTTAGACAAACTTCTGTGGGGAGAAATGCTGAGCCAATGAGTATACAAGTATGCCTTTCAAAAGTCATGCCAAGGTTCCCTGCTACCAATAAAAAGCCTACAATCATATATCTGTATTTATATGTGTGTATATATACATATATACACAGGCACACACATAAACACATCAGTGTATAAGCCAATGAACATCACACACACACATATACATATGTATACAATGAACATCATATATATATATTTATATATATATAAAATGGAAGCTACATAAAAATGTGTATACATACACACACACACACACACACACACATATATATATACACAGACATATTTTTATGTAGCTTCCATTTTAATGTTTTATTAATAAAGTAATTGAACTTTTATAGCTCACACATGTTTCAGTAGGGGAAAAAAAAAAGACAAATACAAATCCTGGCTATTCTAACAAAGTATTTCAGATGAAATTTAGAATATTTTGTCAAATACCCAGTCTTCAAATAAATCATCCTGGGATTTTAATTGGAGTCTTTCAAAATATTTTTCAGGTTATCCAACTTCAGCTCAGGTCATGATACCGTGGTTTGTGAGTTCGAGCCCCACATCAGGCTCCCTGCTGTCAGCATGTCAGAGCAAAGCCCACTTCAGATCCCCGGTCCCCTTCTATCTGCCTCTCCCCCACTTGCGCTCTCTCAAAATTAAAACAGTTAACAAATAATTAAAATATTCTTTAGGAAAATATTTTCTTATAAAAGGTCTATTGGTTTCTATCATAGATATGATTCATTATTTCCATGTAGATTGTCCATAGTTCTTCTCATTCACAGATTATCTTTTCAAGAAACTGTTCTCAGCCTTTACTGATCTTTCAAAAGATCTGTTTCAGAATAACCAATTTTTACTGCTCTTCTTCTTCATTAATTTCTGCTTTCATCTTTTATCTTCTTTCTTTAGGTTCAGTTCATTGTTGTTTCTTGATTCAGTCGAATCTGTAATTTAATTAGCCTTATTATTATTTTTTAATAAACATGTTTAATAATCACCTGCTAATCACGTCCACATTTTCTCTACCTCTCTAAAATGGCCCTCCATACCTAAAAACCTAAATTCTCAGTGTGGAGGCAAATATTCTACTTAAACTTTTACCCCCTGGATTTTTGACGTTTACCCTGCTCTGGCTCAACACCATTTCAGCCTCTCTAGAGTCTGACATCTGTTACTAAATGTAGGGAGAGGGCGGATTTGAGGGAAATGGTTGTAGGATTATTAGAATCACTTTGAACATATAAAGTATTGGTCAGGGTCTTTCATTTCTCCAGTTTTTAAATGTCTCTCTCTTTTAAGCGTCAGTAAGTAAATACGAGGAATAAAAGACCTCCTGGGGCGCCTGTGTGGCTCTGTTAGTTGAGCGTCTGACTCTTGATTTCGACTCAGGTCATGATCCCAGGGTTATGGGATCGAGCCCCACATCAGGCTCTGTGCTGAGCGTGGAGTCTGCTTGAGATTCTCCCTCTGCCCCTCTCCCCTGCTCTCTCTCTGAGAAAGAAGGAAGAAAGAAAGAAAGAAAGAAAGAAAGAAAGAAAGAAAGAAAGAAAGAAAGAAAGAAGCGGAAGGGAGGAAGAAAGGATAGAAGGAAGGAGGGAAGGAAGGAAAGAAGGAAGAAAGGGAGAAAGAAAGAATTTAAATAATAAAAATAGGGACATCTAGATGGCCTAGTCGGTTAAGCATCCAACCTAGGGTCAGGTCATGATCTCGCAGTTCGTGAGCCCAAGCTCTGCATCGGGCTCTGTGCTGACAATTCAGAGCCTGGAGCCTGCTTCGGATTCTGTGTCTCCCTCTGTCTCTGCCCCTCCCTCCCTCTCTCTCTCTCTCTCTCTCTCAAAAATAAATGTAAAAAAAAAAAAATTAAAAATTTTAAATAATCAAAAAATAAAATAAAAGGAAATAAAGGGCCCAGGTCCTGGAACTATACGAAAGAGCTTATCTTACTAGTTTCTATTCCTTTGATTGGACTCTATCTTTGAATGGCTATTCACATTCACAACCTCAGCTCTCTTTTTTTCCTTCCAAGAGTTACACTATAAATAAAGCTACTAGCTTCTTAAAATCTTTTAAATTACCCAGATTTTCGGGGCGCCTGGGTGGCTCAGTCGGTTAAGCGTCTGATGTCAGGTCAGGTCATGATCTCACGGTCCATGAGTTCGAGCCCCGAGTCAGGCTGTGTGCTGACAGCTCAGAGCCTGGAGCCTGCCTCCGATTCTGTGTCTCCCTCTCTCTCTGCCCCTCCCCCGCTCATGTTCTGTCTCTCTCTGTCTCAAAAATAAATAAACATTAAAAAAATTTTTTTTAAATTAAAAAAAAATTACCCAGATTTTCAGTGAAGAAATGGCAAATCCTCTTTTTTCCCTCTCTTATAAAAAATAAATAAATAAATACCATTACCCCTGTGCCTGCTATAATGAGGACTGGCTTGATAGACTAGGTAAGACAGTCATTCTCAGAAGTCAGTTGCAAGATAAACCTCAACTCAGAAATGTAAATCCTGGGTAATTATATGTTAAACAGGAAAGATAATAGATATGATTGAGCAAAAAAAAAAATAATAAAGCCCCAAGAACCATGGAGCAGAACGTAGAACATGCCAAACGACGTTGACCTTTATTTTATACTTAAATTTTACACTGAGATTGATTTTTTCCCCCTGCTTGATATGCTGCTTGGTTTCTTATGAATCAAGGGCGGTGGGGGGTGGGGGGGGGATGCTAACAAAGTAATTATGGGGTTGGAAAATGGGTCTCATCCTAAATTGTTCATCTTTTGTTAAAGAAAATATTTCTACTGGGTTTTATTTTTTGAAGGAAGACTTTTACAGAAAGACACAAAACAAAAATTGATCAGGAAAAGGGAAGCACTTAGAAAAAAGGGAAAGGGTGGGACAAAGAAGTAAGAGTTGGAAAAACCAGTGCAGTTTGGGTGAAAAGAGGGTGAGAGGAGAGACACGACCCAGAAAGGTTGTGTCAAATCCTAGGTAGCTGGTCATCCCTTTTCAGAGCATAAAGCCACTGTCTTAGCAGGTATGGGAACTGTAGCAAAGGTACAGTCCTTCTAGGCTCTAATATCGTTTGTTTTCCTATCTTATGATCCAGTCCCAAGACAGAAGGTAGCTTTATGATCAAGGTCCCAAGACCACATTCCTGTTCAGTTTGGGACATTGGGAGCCTGAACTTTCTAGCCTTCCAAACAGTGAGGATTGATGATATCTATCTCAAAGCCCCCAGGTGACTACAGAAATGATGGAGGTTTCATCCCGAACTCAACCAGATTTCCAACTCCTACAATCCCAGTTGATAAGTTTCTAGGTCCCTCATAAAACCTACCCTCCTCTCTCCCCTGCTCCTTCTCAGAAATCATCTGCTGCCCGGGAGAACAGAATTGAGAAAGGACCACACCCTCACTGAGCTGTCTTACTCGTATCTTTGTTTCATGCATCCACTCCATCAGAAAGGCTTTCAGGAGAGAGCAGTGACTTGGTTTCTCAATTCCAGTCACATCCTCAATGATTGCATCAGGGCCGGTCACATAATAGGGGATCAATAAATATATGTTGAACAAATAAAAAGTGGCATCATTGGTTACAGTAGGATATTTTTATACAAACAGGCTGATTGCCAGGAAGACAAAGTGTATTCTGAATAAAACATTATAGGGGCGCCTGGGTGGCTCAGTCGGTTGAGCGTCCGACTTCAGCTCAGGTCACGATCTCACAGTCTGTGAGTTCGAGCCCCGCATCGGGCTCTGTGCTGACAGCTCGGAGCCTGGAGCCTGCTTCGGATTCTGTGTCTCCCCTCTCTCTGCCCCTCCCTCATTCATGCTCTGTCTCTCTCTGTCTCAAAAATAAATAAACGTTAAAAAACAAATTAAAAAAATAATAAAGTAAAACGTTATAGAATTTTACAAAAGGATTTCAATTTTTTCGTTACTCTTTAACTTTTATTTTATTTTATTTTATTTAGCTTATATTTTATTTAGCTTATATTTATTTTATTTTATTTTATTGCATTCTTATTTTAGTTTAACAGAGTCTGTATCTTCACTTATAAGCCTGATGAGGGCAAGGATTTTGGCTTCTATCATTACTTTATTGATTTTCCTTCCTCAGGATCTCTGTGGCTCTCTGGCTGACCTAGCATCCCTGCTGTAGAGTAGAGTGAATTCAGTTGTTATTTCTGTTGGTGGTGAAGGGACCATTCCAAATAACTCTACTGAATTTACATTGAATATGGACAAAATCTTTAGCTGAATTGGTTAATTCCTGTATGAGGAACTGGGGTATTTAACCAGAAAAAGACATGAATACAGAGGAGGCACCAATGTCAATCTCAAGTAGCTGAAAGTAAGTCGTGTCATCTAGAAGAAAATGTGACCCTGTTCAGTGTTGTACATATCACCACTCTTCTCTGTGTTTATTCCAGTCAAGGAAAGGGAACAGGTTTCAGCCCCAAATAATCAGTAATCTGCACAGAGATAGAACTTCCAAAACTGGTTTCTCAAAACCGAAGCAATTCAAAGGCACACTCAGTTGCTGTTTGACCTTTTGTGACGATGGTAAGATCAGCTTCCTTCCTGGGACTAAATGTCCCTTTATTTGGACTTCAACTGCAAATTCCCAGTATATGTGATTGAATCAATACCAGCAATATATTTCGCATTCCCACGAGAGGTTAAGGAGATGCACAAAAAAGTGTAAAAACTTGCCACCTACCTGAAGGACGCTGCAATCTGACTGAGGAGTTCAGTATTAAGCGCAAGAAAAATACAAGAGAGAACGCCAATGCAGGAGTTAAATGAAAGCATTTCTGAACACAGTACTGTCTGAGACTGTAATTTCCCGTAGCAACGCAGTTGAGGGCAGTGAAAGTGGCTTTTCTAGGCCAGCCTATGTTCTCTGTTACATAGGCCCTTGTCTTCCAGTTACAGAGACTCTAAGATGAACTCTGAAAAGTCAAGAATGTGGATCCAGAAAGGAAGGTAGGCTCTGGCCAATGAAAGACCTTGCTTGCAAAGAGCCTTACTCACTCAACAATCCTGAGTGAGGATCTGAGGACTGGATCAGGCAATCCCAGTTTTGAGCACATGTAGAGTGCTCAACTTTGCTCACCCTTGGGGCTCTATGCAGAAGAAGAAATGTCACTGAACTGGGAGATGAGCATTGAAATCCACAAGCATCCCTTCCCCCCCCCCCCCCCCCCCGCTTTACAACGTATCACTATCTCTCATGTAATATATAGCTTCCCTCGCTCATCATTGCTGCCCTGTGAGGAAGCAATCATTATTCCCACTTTACAGATGAGGGCAGAAAACGTGAATATTCTCAAAATATAGCCCTCACGCAGACTAGCAGCTTCACTAAAACAGCTGGAATTGTTGAAATGGAGTTCAGTGGTGACATTCGAGGTTGAGGCATTATACCAACATGGAAAGACAGTATGTGTGCATGGGATTGTGACTGTTTTCAATACTATTGGGGAAACAGAAACTTTTGAGTAACGCCTGCGGTAGAAAGACTCTAGGGTGACTTCCAATGTCTCCGTCTCCCACCATTCATGCTCTTGTGTCACCCCCTCCCTTTGAGTAGAAGTTGAACCTAGTTACTCTTCTTATGAGTTAGAATACAGTAAAAATGATGGGCTCTCATTTATGAGTTAGGTTAAAGCAACACCGTGACTTCCGTCTTTTTCGTTCTTTCTGGTTCTCTCTCTTGGAGCTTTGCTCTGGAAGAATCCAGGTGTCATGTTGTGTGGAGCCTCCTGAAGAGGTTCAAATGGCAAGAAGCTGATATCTCCAAGAGTCAGTGAAGGCTTGAGAATTGCTAACAGCCCCTTGAGCGAGTGAGGAAGCAGCTTCTTCCCCATTGAGCCTCGTGATGGTATAACCTAGGCCAACAACTTGATTACAGTCTTGTGAGGGGCCCTGAATCAGAGGCACCGAGGCAAACCATGCCCAGATTCTCGATGCATGGAAATTATGAGATTATAAGCAATGAGTGTTTTACACTGCTACATTTCAGCATCGCTTGTTACACAATCAAGAGATAACGAACACACCAATCATATGAAAAGTGAGATATCTTTGGGAACCTAGAGAAATTTTAGGCAGATTTTAGGAAGAGGAGAGGGAGTTGGAATTATAGCGACTTCAGTAATAGAAAGTCTGGGATCAGTGTAGAAAACGGGCCATAAATTTACAGAGACACCGAGACTGACTGACCCCGCTGTAGCTTAACAGAGCAGGCCTTACTGGGCAGCTAGCATGGAGTGGAATGTGATGTGCTAGGGAATAATAAAATGTGGGGAAAATTGCCTAAATACTTAGGGGAATTGTTTCTAAATTTTTCAACGACAAGGATGCTTTTTACTTCCCCCTATGGGGACCATATAAAACCAGCCTTGTCAAACTCTAATCGAAAACCTTGCAATGGTACACCATTGTCCACACAAAAATGCTTAATCCTTCTGGCATAGCACATTAAACCCTCCACCGCATCCCCGCTGCCTCTTCGGGTTCATCTCTTAGCAACTCTTCCTCAAATTTCATGCTTGGAACTCCCCAAATGCATCAACGTCCATAACACCTCTCGCACTTAATCGAGATGATCTTGTGTTCCTGCAAAGCTCTTTACCGCTTTCTTTGTAACTCCTCAGTTGCCTTTTGTGATTCTGCTGAAGGACCACACCAAGCAAGAAGACTTGTCCTTTGTGACCAGCAGGAGTAAACAGCAATTGTAGAACATAGCATGTTGTCCTGACGTCACCTTTTCATATATCTTTCTTCCTGCCCTTCCCCATGGTAGGCACCCAACTGAACTGCCCCATCTTTGTAATATTTCGCGTAGCAACCTACTTTTATAATTGTCCTTCTTACTTAACCCAAAGTCTGTAAAGCGGCCTATTAGAGCTTAAGGTCAGGATGAGAAAAGATCAGACATGCTGAATCTGTATCATCCATAACGAAAGCAGGTCATGTCAGCGTTTTTGTAATTTTGCAGATGAAGGTATGGCTTCTGTGCGTCTCTTTAAAACGTTTCGGTAGCTCCTAGATCCCCTCTGGTGCTCTTGGAACGTGTGGAGCTTCTTATGGGCTCCTCCGGTTTCTAGTTTTCCTCCTAGAATCTGTTGCCCTTTCGCTAGTTCGAAGCAAAAACAAAATTAAAAGCCCGTATGTAGGCTTCTTTCATTCATGTCTTGAATGAATTCTCAGAAGTGCCGTAGCAGTGTCTTTCCAACCTATCAGCCTCGAGGGCAGGGCTCCTTGCTGTTAACGGTTTCAATCTAATACAAGTCCAGCTATGGCATCCATGCTTTGGATACACCCACAAGATCACACAGGAACGTCTCGTGGTCCTTTACAATTCTTATTTAGCGAAAGACTAATATAATGTTCAAAAAAAAAAAAAAAAAGGAGATGTTGGCCAAAACGTCCCTAAAGGAGTGGCTGGACGGGACACCAGAAACTTCTTGGGGCAATACCTTAGTTCTCCTATGGTAAAGGAAGATCGAAAGTCGAGGAACCAAACGAGTCCACGTAACTGGTGAGTTGCTGGGCTGGCAGTGACCTCAGGCCTCAAGTCCCAACCCAGGGCTCTGCCCGCCATACTACCAGCTCTCCCCTATTGCCCAGCGCTCAGTCTGCATGAAAATAAAAACTCAATGGCAACTGAGGCAAACGTGTAATTTTCTGTTTTATTGGCAAGAGCAGTTGCCTCCATTTTGCTTCCGCTCTGAATATTTGGGACGGGAAATATTTTCACTTCAACGTGCAGATATTAGCCTCGAGCCCTGCTTCCTTCTGTCTGTTTACAAGCCCACACAGCAGATTTTGGGGTCAAGCAATGTGTTGCATTTGCATGAGGTTGCACTGGCTCACGTTTTCTCTGGGATCCTGCCTTCTGTTCTTGCCGTATCCCTTTTGTTTATGAGATCATGGAGCACAACACCACAGCCTGCGGTTAAGCTTGCTGACAGAACAGAAATTGAATCAATCCCTGGGAGCAATAGATTCAAACCCTGGGAACCTCCAGAATATTCTGGCAGCTGCTAGCGAGGCTTATGCTGTACATGCCTCCCAGGGATTTCCCGGGGACATTGCTTTTTTAAGAGAAGCATTTATAAAAACTACCCACTGTGCAAATCTAACATCAGTTAGTGGTTTTCATACAACTTGTAGGAGCTGTGCACAATTCTATGAAGAGAAAGCAGTGACTATCCTGTAAAGAGACTTGCTGAGGGGACTACGGCCCTGGGCAATCAGTAAGGAAACCCACATCTGCTGGAGACAAGGATACTGGGGTTCCAGTTCTCCCTTGGCATCCTCTTTCCTCCACTCGAGAGAAGTCAGACCATGTGGCCTGATTCTAATTTGCCAGATTTAGGGATCTTATTTTTCGAGATTTTTAAGAAACAAACAAAAATGTAGGTATATAAAAAGCAAGTAAGAATGATATGAAGGAATTCAAAGGAAAAAAAATAATAAGGAAATGTGCTGAAATATTGTCAAGTGGATACAAAGCATTGTAATATTGGACCATTTTATACGTATTAAGTGAAAGGAAGTGTATGAAAAATTAATGATCACTTCCACTCAAGTAACAGAGAAGTGAAATTAGAACCCTTACTCATTGGTTTAAGTTGGTATTAACCTGTATCAGTACTTTGGAAAGCAAGCTACCAGTATACTGAGAAAAACTTAGAAGTATTCATGTTATCTGATTTAGAAATACACTAGTATATTTATATCCCCCACCAAAAAGATAAGCTAAACACAAAGGCACTTTATTTGACCTATTGACAATGTATTCTTTCTAAAAAATATTTTATAATTGGGAAAATTAGAATCTAGCTTACTACCCAGAAAAAAATAACCAATAATTATTTTATCTGGTACTTCATGGTAATTTCAAAACACGCTGTCACAGTGTGTTGTGCGTTACGAGTTGCAAAACACTTTCTCATTCGTCATCTCAATTTTCCCATATAAAACTCCCTTGAGAAAAAAACCTTATTCCACTTACATAGATGCAGAAAATTCAGCTCAGAAAGGAAGTTACTTGGCCAACATCACCAGAAGTTGGAAGTGGTATTGGCAGGCTCTAAGTCTGGTTATTCCCAGGGACGCGGAATTAACAGTGGAAGGCACTTATGGATCCAGAAAAGTCCATTGCCAAGGACGAGTGGGGAAGGGGTATAAGAAGGTGTGCCAGAATGTTTCATAAGTGTTAGGAAGCCAGTGGGTTATTTATCTAGAGTGGGGTAAAGGAAATAGTTTCAAGCAGACCTCACAGGGACTCCTGTCCAAAATGGCAGGTCTGGAAACCAGGAGGGATAGGAGCAGAGACGAGTGGAGAGTGAAACACAAAAGGAAGCAACCAAAGCACACTGAAGAGAGAAGGTGGCTTGTTGACGATTGAATTTGGGTCCTGTCTTGTTCCATTCAGGTTGCTGTAACACATTGCCATCAACTGGGTGAATTAAACAACAAACGTTTATTTCTCTCAGTTCTGGTGGCTGGAAGTCTGATATCAATGTGCTGGTGAGGGCCAACTTCCTGGTTAGCACATGGCCATCTTCACATCCTATCTTCACATGGCAGGGAGCAAAGAGGAAGGATGAGCTCTCTTTCTCTTCCACAAGGATACTAATCCCAATATGGAAGTCCATCTTCATGACTAAATACCTCCTTAAGATCCCGCCTCCCAGGGCTATCACGTTAGGGCTATGGTTTCAACATACGAATTCTGAGGAGATACAAATATACGTCCACGAGGTAGCCACCACAATCTACTCTTCCTTCCATAGTCATTGAATCGACATGGGGCACATGGCAAGACCGCATTTTCCAACCGCCCTCTCAGAGGTGAGAGTCAAAAGGTACGCTCTCCCCAGTGAAGTGTGAGTACACAAGTGTGTGTCTTCAGGTGTAAGCCTCATTATTGAGGATGTGACTTCTCCCCACTTTTCTTTCCAACAAGTTGAAAGCCAGGCAGGGTGGAACCACACAGATGTTGAGGAAGGGGTCCATGAATGACCACGGGGAGCAGTCTGCCCTCAGCCGAAACGCTCACCTAGGTCTGTCATGAGCAAGAAAAAATGTATCAGTCTGTTTCCAAAGACACTTTGGTTTTTCAAGAATTTCATTGTCTTATTCCAATGAATGCAAGACATCGCTAACGTTTACACCATATGACTACACCAATTAAATGCTTGGATTTCTGGTTGAATACTGATTCCAAGGTAAATAGGATTATTCTTACTTTCTGAATGAAGAAAATGAGTCTAAGGTTGTGCAAGAGACATAAATGCCAGGGTAAAATGTCATGGGGAGGAGGAAAATCTCGAGTATTTTGTCAAAGCCTGCCCATGCCATTCATTAGAGCAGAACCTTTAGGAGTGGCAGGGTGGCTCAGTCCATAAAGGGTCCGACTCTTGATTTTAGCTCAGGTCGTGATCTCACAGTTTGTGAGTTTGAGCCCTGCCTTGGGCTCCACACAGCTCATGTGGAACTTTCTTGGGATCCTCTCTCTTCCTCTCTCTCTCTCCTTCTCCCCCCCACCCAACACTTCCTCACTTGCAATCTCTCTCTCTTTCTCAAAATAAATAAATAAATTAAAAAAAAAAGAATAGGACCTTTAATCTTGGAAAGCCTCATTTTGTCCTTCCACAAAATGGGGTTCTGATAGAACATGTTTTGTAGGGTTTGGGGAGGATTCAGTGAGAGAATACATCTAAAGTGCCTGGCGTATAGTAAGAGCTCGGTCAGTGCTGATATCTTTATACCAGTCCCAGTGAGTCATTGAGATAAGATTCACACTCAAGTCTCTAAAGCTCCCAAACTCATAATCTTGTCACCAGGGAGCAAGCTCTGGGGCCCAGATATAGTTCTCCTTAGTGCTGTTAGTTTCATGCCTTTAGCGTGTGTATTTCCCTTCTTTCTACACCAAGGGATGCTCTAATTCTGGCGTATTTTGTGAGGCCATCGGCTTGATATTACATCTGCCACTGAAACTAACAGCGGTCGTAAAGAAATACAGCTTCTCGCCATTAGAATGACTTTTCTCCGTATCCAGGGAAAGGTGTTTCATCCATTTAATGCACAATACGGTTACATAGGTCCTCTAGTCAAAATACTCCAAAATGCATATTTTTTTAAAAAATAGTTCCGATGTCATACTTTTCCCTACAGTACATTCGAGCTAAATGTGCAGCAGTATTTTGTCCTCGTTTTCTGGTTCTGAGGTTACTTCCCTTTCTTCCTAAGTATTCATCTATTGGCTATTCAAGGTGCTGTTTTTGGTTGTTTGTTTTTTGTCCCCCTGCAAGCAAACCGATGTGCCTGTGCGAAGACCTGCCCTTGAAAGGAATTCATCCCTAAAACCACAGATACATTTGCCTGATGACAGTTTCCCAATTTTATGTTTAGTTCTTTACTTTCTTAACGGAATGCTTGTCATTATCAATAAAACAAATCAGGCAACCTTCTCATCTTTTTCTAGGACAGCCTTATCAGTTAGAACTTTCTGCAGAGATGGACATGTTTTGCGTCTGTGCTGACCAAGATGGTAGTCACCAGTCACATGTGGCCGGTGAGTACTTGAAATGTGGCTTGTGTGACTGAGGAGCTGAATTTATAATTAGCGTAGATTTCATTTTAATTAATTGTAATTTAAATGGCAACATTAACAGCTACTGCATCGGCAGAATTTCATTTTTTTATTTTTATTTTTTAAGTTTTTTTGAGAGATTGGGGACAAGTGGTGGGGGGGAGAGGCAGAGGGAGAGAAAAAGAATCTCAAGCAGGGTCCATGCTCAGCATGGAGCCCGAGCCCAGGGCTCGATCCCATGAATCTGGGATCATGATCGGAGCTGAAATCAACAGGTCGGTTGCTCAACCAACTGAAGCACCGAGATGCCCCTGGCAGAACAATTCTAAAGTTTAGACGCACACAGTCCAATAGAAATATAATATGAGACACATTTTATAATTTCGAATTTTCTAGTAGCCACTTTTGAAAAGTCAGGAGAGGGAGAGAGAGAGAGAGAGAGAGAGAGAGAGAGAGAGAGACATGAGGATAAAAGTTATTTTAATGATATACTTTCTTATGTAATCACATGATCCTGTAAAATAAAATAAACATGTGGTTAACATTAAAATTTCTTTAATGATATAATTCACTTCTTTTTTTTCATACCGAGTCTTTAGAAATCTCTTGGCTCTTTTATAGTTTCAGTACATCTCAACTCACAGTAATCAGATTTCAAGTGCACACCAGACACATTTGGCTAGTGGTTACCGTACTGGGTAGGGCGGCCCTTTCCCGTTAAAATTTATACTCTTTTGTGGCACAGGTCTGTCTTGTTCATCAATAAATCCCTTGCTCTCAACACTGTGCTGGCCCGTAATATGTCTTTCATAAATATGTGTTTATTGACTCCTGATTACAGCGATCAGTTCTTCCTCCGGATTTACAGGTAAACCAAAGACTTCTTACAAAAATATAGGGAGCCCTTATATCAGCTCTCCCATTTGGAGTTAAATCTTTTTTTATTTTTGTAAGTACAGATCTTCCTCGGCTTATGATGCGGTTCCATCCCAATATTCCCATGGTAAGCTGAAAATATCGGTGCAGGTTGAAAATGCACTCAGTATACCTAACCAACTGAGCATCATAATTTAGACTGGTCTACCTTAACCGTGCTTAGGACCCTGACATTAGCCTACAGTCGGGCATAATCATCTACCGCGAAACCTGTTTCTTTTTTGAAACCTGTTTCTTTTTTATTTTTTATTTTTTTTTAAAATTTTTTTTTTCAACGTTTATTTATTTTTGGGACAGAGAGAGACAGAGCATGAGCGGGGGAGGGGCAGAGAGAGAGGGAGACACAGAATCCGAAACAGGCTCCAGGCTCCGAGCCATCAGCCCAGAGCCCGACTCGGGGCTCGAACTCCCGGACCGCGAGATCGTGACCTGGCTGAAGTCGGACGCTTAACCGACTGCGCCACCCAGGCGCCCCGGAACCTGTTTCTAATAAAGTGTTGAATATGTCGTGATGTATTGAATGCTGTGCTGAAAGTGAAAAAAACAAAACAACTCCACGGGTACAGGCGGCTGGTAAGTGTAGCGGTTGCTTATCCCCATAACCGCACGGCTACCTGGGTGCTGTGGGTCTTTGCCACAGTGAGGCATCACAAGGGAGGATCACGCAGCCTAGCGCTCACTCAGGCAAAGCTCAAAGTTCAAAATTTCAAGTACCGTTTCTAACTGAATGCGTATTGCTCTCACCCCATCGTAGAGTCAAACTCAAACTCCTAAGTTGAACCATCGTAAGCAGGGGACTGTCTGTGCCTGACAAATGTGACGCTCCACGATCAAGGGAAGGCTTTAGAACAGAAATCCGCGAACTTCTTGTGTAAAGGGCCAGCTGGTAAATACTTTCAACGTCGTAGGTTATACAAGCTCCAGGACAGAAGCAGCCATCGACGAGATGTAAATGAATGGGCCTGGCTGAGTTCCTATAAAACTTTCTTTGCAAAAACAAGCCGCACGAAGGTTTTGCCCTGAGGGCTGCATAATTTTTGGAACCTCTGCTTTTTTTTTTTTTTTAATTTTTTTTTTCAACGTTTATTTATTTTTGGGACAGAGAGAGACAGAGCATGAACAGGGGAGGGGCAGAGAGAGAGGGAGACACAGAATCGGAAACAGGCTCCAGGCTCTGAGCCGTCAGCCCAGGGACGGACGCGGGGCTCGAACTTCCCGGACCGCGAGATCGTGACCTGGCTGAAGTCGGACGCTTAACCGACTGCGCCACCCAGGCGCCCCTGAACCTCTGCTTTTTAAGTTCTGCGTTTTAAATTTATTTTGTTTCTGGGGCTCCTGGGTGGCTCAGTCAGTTGAGCGTCCGACTTCAGCTCAGGTCATGATCTCACGGTTCGTGAGTTCGGGCCCCGTGTTGGGCTCTGTGCTGACGGCTCAGGGCCTGGAGCCTCCTTCAGATTCTGTGTCTCCCTCTCTGTCTGCCCCTCCCCCACTGGTGCTTGCTCTCTCTCTCTTTCTCAAAAAATAAATAAAACATTTAAAAAAATAATTTAAAAAATGTAAAAAAGGAAGTTGGAATATAGTGGAGACACCTGACAAGCACTATTCGTCCAGGTGATCAAGGTTAACATCAAGAGCCATGAATCATGTCAATAATGCACATTCTTGACATGATGAGATGAAAATAGTGTTTTATCTCTGTTTTCCCTCCCAGTAGCTCAGAACCTGGGTCTTATCATGGAAAAATCATAAACTCCAACATAGGTTAGTCCTTTAAAATATCTGACCATTACTCCTCAAAATGTCAAGGTCATCAAAACCAAGAAAAGCCTGAGAAATTGTCACTCTGAAGAGAAGCCTAGGAAGGCATAACAACTAAGTGCCATGTGGTGTCATGAGTGGGAGCCCAGGAGAGGAAAGGGACATTATGTAAAAACTAAGGAAATCGGCATAAAGTGTGAACTTTAGTTAATAATAAGGTACCAGTATTAGTTCATTAATAGTGACAAATGTATACTAATTATTGTGAGATCTTAGTGATAGAGGACATTGGGTTTGGGATATATTGAAACACTCTGTACTATCTGCCAAATTTGTCTGTAAATATAAAACTGTTCTAACAATTTAGTCCATTTTAAAACAAAGAGGGGCGCCTGAGTGGCTCAGTCAGTTAAGCCTCCGACTTGGTTTCGACTCAGATCACGATCTCACGGTTTGTGAGTTTAAACGTCGCTTCGGGCTCCATGCTGACGGTGCGGAGCCTGCTGGAGGTTTTCTCTCTCCCTTTCTCTCTGCCCCTCCCTCACTCGCTCTCTGTGTCTCTCAAAATAAATAAATTTAAAAAAATAAATAAATAAAATAAAAATAAATAAAGAGCATTTATTACAAAAAATAATTTTTTTTTGTATTACAAAAAATTATTTTTTGTAATAAAAATTTTCAATTTTTTTTCTTTTAATTAATTCATGGTGTGGTCATGATATTGAGAATGAAGGCTTTCATTTTTGAGAATTGTGCTAGGGAACTCGGCATGAAGTTTACACTGTAAATACCAATTATGTCCCTCTTAATATCCCCATTTTACAGATGAGTAAACAGAGGCACAGGAAGATTATGTTACTGGTCCAAGGCCTAACAGTAAGAACTTAAATATTGGTACAACACAGTACTATCGTTGCCTTCAGTATCATGGTTAAAAGCAATACCCTCGGGGCACCTGGGTGGCTCAGTCGGTTAAGCATCCAACTTCAGCTCAGGTCATGATCTCACGGTCAGTGGTCAGTGAGTTCGAGCCCCGCGTCGGGCTCTGTGCTGACAGCTCAGAGCCTGGAGCCTGTTTCAGATTCTGTGTCTCCCTCTCTCTCTGACCCTCCCCCGTTCATACTCTGTCTCTCTCTGTCTCAAAAATAAATAAACATTAAAAAAAAAAAAAGCAATACCCTCTTGTTTAAGTGAGGGATGGTTAAGGTTATCACTTTTGCTTTAAAGATTCTCAGTAAGTGGTAGTTGGACCCACACAGACTTGTGAAAAGAAACACACCTAAACCAGGATGTGGAGCTGATGCGCTAAGCCACTTTGCAGGAGATCTTGAAAAGATGTCATCCTGGGATGCCGGATGATACAAAGTTATCTCAGTATTGATGCCATTACCATAGAATTAGAAAGAACCTATGTATAAAAGAGCTATTTATTAGGTGTTGAAGCAAGTATATTAGTTTCCTGTGGCTAAGGACACACATGACCACAAAAATGATGGATTAAAACAACAGAAATGTATATCTCGATATTCTGGAGTCAAAAAATCCCCATTCCCGGTGTTGGCTGAGCTGCCCTCCTATTGAAGGTTCTAGAAGAGATTCTTTCCTTGTCTCTTCAGGCTTTAAATGGCACCAGGAGTTCCTTGGCTTGGGGCTGAAAAACCCTAGTCTTTGCTTCCATTTTGCTTTCCATTTCCATTCATACAGTCTTCTCATTTTCTCTCTGAATCCTTGGTGGGTCTCTTATTAGGACTCTTGTCACTGGATGTAGGGCCTGCCCAGATAATCCAGAATGAGTTCATCTCTAGGTCCTTAACTTAATTGCATCTGAACATACCCTTTTTCCAAATAAGATGACATTCACAGGTCCCCAGAATTAGGACATACCTTTTGGGGACCATCATCTAAACCAATTCATCCAAAAAAGTTCATCCAAGCTTTCATGATTCTATGAATTCCAATTTTACTTTTAAAAAGCAAGATTGACATTCTAAACCCTGCCCTACTCATGATTGCATTGTATACTGGGGTATGGGTCATAACTTTATAATGACTTTCCCATGCTTTACATCATTATCAAGCTAGAAATTTTTGCTAATGGTTGGGAATAGAATGGAGGGCTTTTTATTCTTTCCACCTCACCAGCAATTCCTGACCTACAATGCTCCGATCCCTAAAGGTTTGAGAAGGAAACAAGAAGAATCCAGGAACTGTTTCCTATATTTCAAAGAACGTGACTAAAGTTATGCACTTGCCCAGAGACACGAGGTACAGGACAACCAAAATGTCAAGCTCGTCTGCTTTTGGCCGGAAGAGAATGATATCGGTGAAGTAACATTGGCTTCCCTCCTGAGATCCCAAGCGGTGGCTGGAAGTCATATAGATGTTGTCTTTGTTCATTTCAGAGCAAAAGAGAAAAGACTGGTCCGAGTTGTCCAGGGTACTCTGCCCACAGGTTCTCTGCCATGTGCTTTATTTGGCAGGGACTACGGTATGATGGGGCAGACAGGACAGTAGGGTGAAGCCCTGATGATAAACAAGAATGACGTCTGTTCCTCCCTCATGCATCGTATGGAAGCCCAACTTCATAAACTATCTGGATTAGTGATATTTTCTCACCGTCTGTGCCTCCTAATGTCAGTGATGTAAGATCCCAAGGAACCACTGTTCCATACCCCCAAAGATTGAGGACTTCCACCCAAGGACATTTTAGTGAACCTGACTTCCAATTATCTTGATAAAGATATATTAATTTTATCTTGTAAGCCAGGCAGGATAGAGGCTTACTACGGGGATCGAGTTTCAACATGAAGAAGACAAACTTAGAGACAGGACTCTGTATCTCTCGCTGTGCTAATAGCGATTGAGACAGCAATTCTAACATGAAAAACATTGGAGAACGATGGCCATCAGATGGTAAGAACGGGATTTTCATAGGTACCGCTTCCTGACGAGTCTTAGCAGCTTTCTGATGATGCACAGCCCGAGATGCAGACTTTGTAGCACGTGAGAGAAGAGCTTGGATCCCCGGCTGTTGTTTTACCCTGGCAGCAGGAATTTTATCCGTGGTCTATGCAAGCCTGGGGCTTCAGACACGTATCATTTCCACTGCACCTTAACAATTACCCTCGTCTCCTATCCCGGACTCGTCATTGCTCTTAAATAACCACCTCCCCAGAAGGTCAGAGACTTGACTTGCAACTTGGATGGGAACAGACTGCGGCCGCGTGGCTCTCTTCGACATTTGTCTCATATGCCTGCATTTGAAATCACTGCAAAGTAGCGTGAGATCCGTGTGTGGTTAAAGATGAGGGGTCTGGAGCCCCGACCCCATGGCACGAATTTGCTGAAAGTTAATTTGATCGGTACTCACAGTGCAAACAGACACCCCATCCCAACGTGAGACGAGTCCACTTCGCATTAAAAAAAAAAAAATGTGTTTATTTATTTAGTGTGAGAAGGGGAGGGGCAGAGAGAGAGAGAGAGAGAGATGACGCAGCCTTCATGCTCAGCCCAGGGCCCCCCCACGGGGCTCATTCTCATGAACCACAAGATCACGACCTGAGCTGAACTCAAAAGTCAGAAATCACAAGTCAGAGGCTTAACCCGTCTGAACCACCCAGGTGCCCCCAGCTTCACATGTTTTTTTGTTTTGTTTTGTTTTGTTTTGTTTTGTTTTGTTTTTAAATACTAGGTCTATTGGCATATAATTCCATATCATCCAGTTTCCTAGTGTAGGGCACACCAGAGAGGGGTTTTTAGTATATTCACATGTTTAGCATATTCACAAATTTGTGCATAGATCACCACTATCTAATTTCAGAACATTTTTATCACCCCTAAAAGAAACTCTAGAAAACTTGGCAGTCACTCCTAAGTCTTCCTGCTCCCCACCCTGGGCAACCGTTAGTGTAGTTTCTGTCACTATGGATTTGCCACATTTCACTTATATGGAATCACATAATACGCGACCTTTTTCACCTGGCTCCTTTCACATTGCATGGTATTTTCAAGGTTCACCTATGGTGTACAAATATCCTTTTATCCTTTATTCCTTTTTATGATCGAGTAACATTCCATTATGCAGCTACAGGCATACCTCAGAGATATTGCGGGTTGGGTTCCAGACCACTTGGATGAAGTGAATATTGCGGTGAAGCCAGTCAAAGGAATGTTTTGTTTCCCAGTGCATGTGAAAGTTGCGTTTATACTACAGTCTATTGAGCACGTAATGGCATTATGTCTAAAAAAAAAAAAAAAAAACAATGCACGTACCTCAATTTAAAAATACTTTAGGGGCGCCTGGGTGGCTCAGTGGGCTAAGCATCCGACTTCGGTTCAGGTCACGATCTCGTGGTCTGTGAGTTCGAGCCCCGCGTCGGGCTCTGTGCTGACAGCTCAGAGCCTGGAGCCTGTTTCAGATTCTGTGTCTCCCTCTCTCTCTGACCCTCCCCCGCTTGTGCTCTGTCTCTCTTAAAAAATTTTTTTTAAAAAATACTTTATTGCTAAGAAATGCCATCCTTCATCGAAGCTTTTAGTGACTCATAATCTCGCTGGTGAAGGATCTTGCCTACCCGTTGTTGGCTCTTGGCTGATCACGATGGCGGTTGCTGAAGGCTGGAGAGGCTTTGGCAATTTCTTAAAAGATGACAATAACATTCGCCACATTGATTGACTCTGCGTTTCACAGCCGATCTCTCTGCAGCAGGCTTCTTTCAAAACTGTAGCCAATCCTCCCAAACCTGCCACTGATTGATCAGTTAAGCTTATGGAGTATTTTAAATCCTTTGTTGTCATTTCAACAATCTTCAGAGCATCTTCAGGAGGAGTAGATTTCATCTCATGAAGCCACTTTCTTTGCTTGTCCGCAAGAAGCAAATTTCATTAAAAAAATTGTTAAAATTTTATCATGAAACTGCAGCAATCTGGTTCCATTTTCAGGCCCCGTTCCTGATTCTGGTTCTCTTGCTGTTTCTAGCACATCCACGGTGACTTCGTCGTCTGAAGTCTTGAACCACAATCCATGAGGGTTGGAAGCAACTTCTTCCAAACGCCTGTTCATGTTGACATTCTGACCTCTTCCCAGGAATCACCGGCGTTCTTACTGGCACCTTAGAGTGGTGAATCCTTCCCAGAAAATTTTCAATTTTCTTGCCCAGGCCCATCAGAGGAATCACTTTCTGTGGCACCTACAGCCTTACGAAATGTATTTCTTTCTTTGAAAGTGAAAATGACTCCTTGATCCGTGGGCTGCAGAATGAATGTCGGCCTGCTGGCATGAAAACGACACGGATCTCATGGTACATCTCTGTCAGAGCTCTGGGGTGACCGGATGCATTGTCAATGAGCAGTACTCTTTCGAAAGGATTGTTCCCCCCTAGGCAATAGGTCTTGACAGTGGTCTTAAAAAATATTCAGTAAACTGTCGCAAACGGGTGTGGTGTCCTCCAGGCTTTGTTGACCCATTGATAAAGCACAGGCAGAGTAATTTAACATAATCTTTAAAGCCCTTAAAGATTTTCAGAAGGGCAAATGAGCATTGGCTTCAAGGTAGGAGCTGCATTGGCCCCCAACAAGAGTCAGCCTGTCCTCTGACGCTTTGAAGCCAGGCACTGACTTCTCCTCTCCAGCTATGAAAGTCCTGGATGGCATCTTCTTCCGATAATAAGGCTGTTGCGTCCACACTGAAAATCTGTCATTTACTGGAGCCACCTTCGTTAAGGATCTCAGCTGGATGTTCTCGATAACCTCCCGCCACGTCTCCATCAGCACTTGCTGCTTCGTCTTGCACTTGGACATCACGGAGATGGCTGCCTGCCTCACCTCACGAGCCAACCTCTGCTGGCGTCACGCTTTTTCTTCGGCGGCTTTGGCGCCTCTCTCAGCCTTCACAGAATTGAAGAGAGTTAGGGGCTGGCTCTGGATTAGGCTTTGGCTTAAAGGAATGTTGTGGCTGGTTTGATCTTCTATTCAGACCAGTAAACCTCCCTCTATATCTGCAAGAAGGTCGCTTCGCTTTCTTATTATCAGTATGTTCACTGGAGTTGTGCCTTGAATTTCCTTCAAGACTTTGTCCTTTGTATTTGCAACTTGGCCAACTCTTTGGGGCAGGAGGGCCTAGCTGTTGGCTCATCTTGGCTTTTGACTGTCTTCCTCACTAAGCTTAATCGTTTCCAGGTTTTGATGTAAAGTGAGAGACGCGGGACTCTTCCTTTCCCTAGAACACTTAGAGGCCACGGAATTAGGCCATTGCCCAATTTCAATATTGTGTCTCAGGGAATTGGGAGGCCTGAGGACAGGGAGAGAAATGGGGTGACAGCTTGTGGGTGGAACCGTCAGAACACACACGACATTTATGATTAAGCTCACCATCTTCTCTAGGCATGGCTAGGGACACCCCAAATCAATGACAAATAGTGATATCAAAGATCGGTGACCACAGATCACCATAATAGGTAATACAAATGCTTTCAATATTGCAAGAATCACCAGAATGTGACAGAGACAGATGCCGTTTCCAAATGTCGCTGGCAAAATAGTACCTGTAGACTTGCTCCGCAAAGGGTGGCCGTGAAACGTCAATGTGTAAAATATTATCAGCAAAGCACAATAAAGGGATGCACGAGAAAACATAGTATGCTTGTGTATGTGCTCTTTGCTTTCTACTCAAATTCTTCTTTAAACTTTTTTTTTAACATTTATCCATTTTTGAGAGTGAGGGGGACAGAGCATGAACGGGGGAGGGGCAGAGAAGAGGGAGACACAGAATCCGAAACAGGCTCCAGGCTCCGAGCTGTCAGCACAGAGCCCGACGCGGGGCTCGAACTCACGGACCGCGAGATCGTGACCTGAGCCGGAGTCGGACCCTTAACCGACTGAGCCATCCACGTGTCCCGGCTCAATTTTTTCTTTAAACCTAAAACTGCTTTTTGAAAAATCACCTAGTTAAAAAAGAGGAAAACAACTCTCTTTGTGAGATTTTGCTGCCTCCTCCCTACACCATCAGGCCTGGTCGGAGCTCCTGTCTTCTCCACCCATGGAGCTTCTGGGGTCTGAGCCCCGGCAGCCCTCAGGACCCCCAGCCTGGCCTCAGCAGGCAGCTCTCTTGTCCCCCTCTCAGCAAAGGGACTGAGGACAGGTTGCTCGTGAAGGGTCCCAGGGGATGGACAAGGAGGCTCTGCGCTGAGTCTGCCAGAGAGACGCCAGCAGAGTGAGATGCGCTTTGACGAAATAAAAACTGGCAAACGGAGCCCAAAGAAGGACCCGCCCCCTGCCCGGAGGCCCACGTCTGAAGATGACTTCAGGGGCTGGAGACACTCCTGGGGGCCACCCTGGGGGCATGGGCCGAAGACAGACCACATGGACCTCTGTGATGACCCTCAGAGCAGGATGAATCCCTTCCTGGATTGAACGGGGACACGCTGGCTCCACAGAAAACTCATGAAACCGTAACACGCTGCCAGTTCCAACTGATTTCTCCGGACTTATTAGGATTGGAATCCAGGTCTCTTAGCTGATGCGTCTGGGGAGACCCTTCACTCCTGGGCCCCTGCCTGCCGAAGGTGACCTCACACAAAGGAGAGGGAGGCTCAGAGGAGACAGATCCCTGGGACTTTTGTGAGTAGCTCCGGGCTTCCCTACGTCAGAAGGAAGCTTTCAATCAGGAGAGTGAGCCTCACTCGGGGACAGGGCCCAGACCACGGCCCTGACTTGATCTTGTGCGCAGAAAGGGTCATGGCCTGGTCTAGGTTTGCTGTCGGGCCACATTGGCCTAGAGTGGCCGGGCTCCCGGTTGCAATCAGCCCTTTCCAACCCCCCTAGTGCTTGTGTAAGCGAGACCGCTTTCTATTTCAGAGCAAAGTTAAGGGGGACTGTCTTCCAGAAGCTGGCTGGCCTCCCCCTCCCCCAGCCCACCTGACCTGCTCCGGTTGTCAGGCACCTGTTTACCTTAGAGACGGAACACTCCCCAGGGTTCTGAGCCATCAGCGGAGACCCACGGGACCCCGGCCCTCGGAGGCAGAGCTATGGAGCCCTCCGTGGCCATGGTGGGCCTGCTGCCCCATCGGATCCACTTCCCAGCTGGTCCTGGAGCACCTGCGGGATGCTCTGCCGGCGATTTCTGAAGGCTGAGACACGTCCCCGGTCCCCGTGAGTTCCCCTGGGAGATCCTGGTGTGTATGGCGGTGCTATTTTTGACAGTGAGGAGACGACGCATCTTAGGAAGTGTCAAGGCACTAGGCAAAAGGTGTTCTGCCCACACTGAGGTCTGTGGAACGCGCAGTGGGAGTGTGGGACCAATGACCCGAGCTGACGATGCCCTAGGGCGGCCGGGGGCGGAGGCCAGTCCTCTCCCATCACAACCCTTGTGCCTGTCAGCCCTAAATACAAACCGCAGTAGGCTGTCACTCCAGGTCCCCGTTGACTTTCTGGAAAAGGCTCAGAAGCGCCAGCCTCCTGAGCTTCCCCAAGTGACTGGTGACACCCCCACGTTCAAAGCGTCAGAGAAGGAGGGAGAACAACTTCAGAAGAAAATAATGGATGATTTGAATGCAAACTCCCACGTTCCAGAAGGTCCAGAACCGCTTGCCCAAGAAATTGCCAGACGGAAGCAGAGACGCGGGGGACAAGGAGCAGGAGAAAGAAAGGCGGAGCCGTGGCGCACACGGATGGAGCGGGCTCTGAAAGCGACAGCCAGCCGATTCGCATCAAGGACTGGAAACCTGCCCAAGACCAGCCCCTGGCCCGATCTCCTTGGAGCTCACTTGGGTCACGTCCCCGGGGAAGTGGAGCGAAAGTAGGAAAGGAGGAAGCAGGAGACGCTCAGAGATGGTCAAAGGCTGATCCGAAGGGTGTCGCTGAGGATGGTGATTTCAACGGGTCCCTTCAAAGTGCGGAAGCGAAGAGTCGGGAAATAGCCAGACAATTGTGGGAAGAAAAGCGAATGAAGGAAGAGCTCACAAGACAAATAATAAGCCTGCAAGCTGAGGAAGCCTCTTTGCGGCAGGAAAATTCGCAGCGTGAGAGTGAGATTCAGCAGCTGAAGCTGAAGCTTCAAATTCTGCCCGATTTGTATCCAGAGAACCTCAGGCGACTCCAGAGAAAACTGTCTGAGGAGGAAACGCGCTGCTTTGAAATCGAGAAGAAACTTTGCACCGCGCGGAGAAACATGAAGTCCGTGTCTCAGATTCGAAACTTATACAAGACGATGGCCGAAGACGTGGGCAGAGAACTGGAGAGAAACGCCTCCTACTGTCGAAAGGGGACCCTCTTCCGTGAGAAAATCGTTCAAGAAAGCTGGAAGGCGGTTGTGCTGACACAGGGACACCTCCAGGCGCTTAGGAAGGAAAACGATCGCAGCAGGCACCTGCTGGCCAACGCAGAGTCCAACTTCCAGCCCTTTCCGAGCGGCCCCTGGGCTCCTGCCGCTCCACCGGGAGCCCCCAGAGGCCCAGCAGTGTCCCCAGGGGATCCCCTGCATCGTCAGCACCCCTAGGAAGGAAAAGAGTCGGGCCATGGGGACCCAGGCGTCCGGGGACACCCGCAGGTTTGGCTGAGCTCGAGGCGGCCGGGTCCTGAGCTCCCACAACCACAGCACACGTCCGCATGTGTTTTCTGCCTTTATAAAGTCATTTTGACTCATCTCTTTTTGATTCCGATATTGTTATTTAATTGATGCTAGAATTGCTCTTAGTCGAGTAGACTTAGCATTACAATTTTCAGGTAGCATTTTTCTAATAAATATTTATTCAATGCAATTCTTGTGAATATACTGTTTCCACATCATCAAACCCTCTAGAGATAGACAATAAAAGTATTGTATTTTGATTTAAATAAAAGGTCCAAGGGCACCTGGGTGGCTCAGTCAATTAAACACCCAACTTGGGCTCATGTCATGATCTCGCGGTTTGTGGGTCCGAGTCCCGCATCAGGGTTTGTGCTGACAGCTCAGAGCCTGGAGCCCTCTTCAGATTCTGTGTCTCCCCCCCCCTCTGCCCCTCCTCTGCTCATGCTCTGTCTCTCTCTGTCTCTGTAAAATAAATAAACATTAAAAATTTTTTTTAAAAATAAAAGGCCCACTATTACTTTAACCATTGAAATTTGGCATAGATACAAACATGTAAGATTATAATAAAGACCATTTTTTTATGACATGAACAGTTTTGTATATTTTTATGCCATTTTTTTTTTAATTTTTTTTTTCAACGTTTATTTATTTTCGGGACAGAGAGAGACAGAGCATGAACAGGGGAGGGGCAGAGAGAGAGGGAGACACAGAATCGGAAACAGACTCCAGGCTCCGAGCCATCAGCCCAGAGCCTGACGCGGGGCTCGAACTCACGGACCGTGAGATCGTGACCTGGCTGAAGTCGGATGCTTAACCGACTGCGCCACCCAGGCGCCCCTTTTATGCCATTTTTAAACACATGAGCATGTATGAGAAGTCTACAAAAGTAATTTAACGTTACTCGAGTACATTTTGAATAGTTTTCAAAAACAATTGGGAAAATGCTATAAATGACACCTTGTTCAAACTTCATGATATTTTTATTAGATTAACCCTAAATTCACAGATTAATCCCTTTTGGAATCGTGTTTGATACATCAGGCAATCCTCTTTTGTATGTATATAAATTAGGTATCTGGCGTATATACATGCTGTGTGAGCAAGATTTCTCTTGTTAAACATGTTTTTGAAATGTTGCAGCTTTCTTTATTTTTCTATTACCCTCTGTGACTGACATACCAACTAAAAGTGTCATGTATCTGCACTGTGGGGTGTGTGTGTGTGTGTGTGTGTGTGTGATCAAGGGAAAACTTTTCTTTTCACCATAAACAATCTAGAGAGGCCCAATAACAGTGTCTTTCACAAAATTAAAAAATTTAAAAAAATAGCAAAATAATAAAAAAAAATGGTTGCAAAAGGTAAAGTCCTCTTCCTATAAATCACCATGTTTTCAGTGGCACCTAGAACGGGGAATCCTTTCCAGCTTTCCAATTTTTAGGCCCAGATCATCAGAGGAATCGCTACCTCTGCAGCCCTAGCCTTACAAAATGCATTTCTCGCATCATAAAACCTGAAAGTCAGGATGACTCCTTGATCCATTGGCTGCCGAACAGATGCGGTGTGAGCAGGCCAAAAACAAGACAACAATGATCTCATTGTACATCCCCACCAGAGCCCTTGGGTGACCAGTTGCATTGTCAACGAACGGTAATATTTTGAAAGGAATCCTTGTTTCTGAGCAATGGATCTCAACAGTGGGCTTAAAATAGTCAGTAGACCATGTTGTAAACAGATGGGCTGCCATCCAGGCTTTGTTGTTTTATTTATAGAGCTCATGCGGAGGAGATTTAGCATAATTTTTAAGAGCCTGAAGGATTTTCAGGATGTTAAATAGGCAGTGGCTTCAACTTGAAGTCAGCAGCTGTCTTAGCCCCTAACAAGAGAGTCAGCCCGTCCTTCGAAGCCTTAAAGCCGGGCACTGGCTTTTCCTCTCTAGCTATGAAAGTCCTGGAGGGCATCGCCTTCTGATAAAAGATGGTTTCATCTGTATCTGTTGTTTAGCGGAGCCACCTTCCTGAGTTAATTTTGAATAGCTCACTGCAGTTTCTATATTGTCACTTGCCCCTTCATCTTGGTGCCCTGAAGATGGCTTCTTTCGTTGAACCTCATGAACCAACCTCGGCTAGCCTCGAACTTTTCTTTGGCAGCTTCCTCACCTCTCTGAGCCTTTAGAGAACTGAGGAGAGTTAGGGCCTTGCTCGGGGTTAGGCTTTGGCTTCGGGGAGTCCTGTGGCTGTTTGATCTTCTATCCAAGCCAGTAAAACTTTCTCCATATCTGCGATAAGGCTGTTTCACTTTCTTATGATTGGTGTGTTCATCGGAGTAGCACTTTGAATTTCCTTCCAGAACTTTTCTTTTGCTTTCATAACTCGGCTAACTCTTTGGGGCAAGAGGCTTCCAGCTTCCAGATCCAGCTTCCAGCTGATCTTGGCCTTCAAAGTGCCTTCCTCACTAAGCGTAATCATTTCTAGCTTTTCACTGGAAGTGAAATTGAGGCAGACCCTGTTTTATTATTTTTTGCTTTGTCCTAGCTCTCTCTCTCTCTCTCCTCAGGCCACCCCACTCAGTGTAAGTCGAAGCCAATGCTCATTAGTATTCTGAAAATTTTAGGGCCTTCAAAAGTTATGGTAAATCGGGGCACGTGAGTGGCTCAGTCGGTTGAGCATCTGACTATGGCTCAGGTCGTGATCTCATGGTTTGTGGGTTTGAGACCCGCAGCAGTCTCTGTGCTGACAGCTTAGAGCCTGGAGCCTATTTCAGATGCTGTGTCTCCCTTTCTCTGCCCTCCCCTGCTCACTCTCTCTCTTCAAAAGTAAATACACATTAAACAATTTAAAAAAAAAAATCATTCAGATTCTACTCTGCCCACTCTGTCAATGGAACAACAATGCCTAAATGAAAAGCACACCTTTTTACAAAATGGTTTACTGAATATTTTAAGCCCACTGGTGAGACCTACTGTTCAGGAACAGATTCCTTTCAAAATATTACTGCTTATTGACAAGCCAAGAACTCTGATGAAAATATGCAACGAGATTTATGTTGTTTACACGGATACTAACACCGCATCCATTCTGCAGCCCATGGATAAAAAAGTAATTTTGACTTTCAAGTGTTATTGTTGAAGAAATACATTTTGCAAGGCTATAGCTTTCATAGATAGAGTTTCCTCTGATGGATCTGGGCAAGTTAATTGAAAATCTATTGGGAAAGATTCACCATTCTAGGTGCCTGTATGAACATTAGTGATTCCTAGGAAGAGGTCAGAATATCGACATGAACAGGAGATTGTAAGAAGTTCACTGTAGATTGAAGAGAAAGATCTCATTGGTCTAAGTCACTGCAACTGTGGGGGAAATAGCAAGAGAACTAGGGTTACAAGTGGAACCTGAAGATGGGTCTGAATTACTGAATTGTTGCTTCTTAACACGTGAGCAAAGAAAGTAGGTTTTCGGGTGGAATGCACCCCTCATGAAGACAGTGTGAAGATTGTTGAAATGACAACAGAGTTGATAATATTCCATAAACTTAGTTGCTAGAACTGCAGCAGGTTTGAGAGAATTGACTCCAGTGTTGAAAAACGTTCTTCTGTGGGTAAAATGCTATCAAACAGCATCACATGCCATAGAGAAATCATTCATGAAAGAAAGATCGATGCAACAAACTTACGGTCATCTAATTTTCAGAAATTGACACAGCCACCCCAACCTTCAGCAACCAGCACCCGGATCGGTCAGCAGCCATCAATATTGAGACAAAACCCTCCAACAACAGAACGATGATGATTTTTGAAAGCTCGGTGGATGGTTAGCGTTTTTTAACAATACATCGTTTTTAAATTAAGGCATGTACATTTCTTTGAGATGAATGCTCTTGCACTCTTAATAAACTACAGTATAATGTAAGCATAACTTTAACAGGCACTGGGAAAGCAAAAAATTTGTTGGACTCACTTTATTGTAATATTGGCTTTATTGTGGTGGTCTGGAACCAAAACTGTAGTATCTCCCAGTTATGCCTGTATATAATAAGCCTGCCAGCTCCATTTTTTTTTAATTTTTTTAAATGTATATTTATTTTCGAGAGACAGAGAGACAGAGTGAGACTGGGGGAGGGGCAGAGAGAGAGGGAGGCACAGAATCCAAAGCAGGCTCCAGGCTCCGAGCTGTCACCAGAGCTCAAACCCACGAGCCATGAGATTGTGATGTGAGCTGAAATTAATGAGTCGAACGTTTAACCAACTGAACCACTCAGGTTCCCAGGTACTTGTTTTATTGTTTTTTAGTGATATTCTTGACTATTTCTTTAAAGTTTGTATTCTTTATCATGTGTAGTAACTGACATCCGCTCAGTTACCATAGTGGAAGGCTAATGATTAGACAGAGAAATCCTTGAGTGCTTTGAACCAGGGAGTCTCCCAGTCTTTGGCGAGAGGCTCTGTTGGGCCTGTGTTCAATGGTCCGACAGGCAGTCTCCCTTAGCCTTCACTTCCGGATTGTGCAGAGCCTGGGGAGGCCCTAAGATTTTACCTCTGACTAGCATCACTCCCTCAGGCAACTATGGTATTAAACAATTGCTACTGCTTCTTTTCAGCAAATACCCTGCAGGTTAGTGCTGTTCCCAGAGACTGGGTTCTGAGTCAGGCACGGAAAGTGGACTTTCAGACAATTCCCTCGCACTTTTAGGGGCTTCCAACCTGTGTTGGCCCCTCCAGTGCCTGCTGCACTCCTTGATTTCACGGCTACCACCATTGTGAGACTATTGCTTTTTAAAGCTATCTCGTTTCTGGAAGGACAGTGATGAGATAATGGCAAGCCAAAGTAGTATAAGCCTCACGGGTTTTGTTAACATTCAGCTGTTTTTCTTGAATAAACATTTCTTGAATTGTTGCAAGGCTTTAATTTCTACAATTCGTTTTGCTTTTATAGGAAAGTGGCTTTTCAGAAATCTCTACTCAACCATTTGGAAACCAAGCCCTTCTGTTTCACTTTTGGTGATCATAACATAAATAAATTCCATGTGTATATCATGCCAGGTTTTACAAAGGACCTTCACATGATGCCTCTTTGTGTCCTTTAAATTCTTGGTTTATGAAACATTTTAAACATGAAAGTAGAGAAAACAATATATTGGCTGTCCTTGTACCCCCTTCCCAGATTTAACAGATGTAATATTCTGCCGTATTAGGTTCAGATTTATTACTTTAAGGAAAGAAATATATTTATTGTCTTTCATTTTCACCTTCTGAAGAACTTACCCCTCTTTTGTGGTTGACATGTTAATGCTTCCATATTTGCACATTTTTGCATATGAATGCATAAATGAAACATGTATGTGCATATATCTATATCTACATAATAGTTTTGTATCTTCTTAAAATATTTTACTTTTATACCTTTTTGAAACTAGTTTTCCTTCACTTGGGCATTGCCATTTGACATTTACCTACGCCGATAGATGTAAATCTACTGTTTAAAAGAATGACATTTCATTGAATAATCAACTGCAACGTATGTATTCAGTCCTATACCCATGACAGTTTGGCATAGAGGCTATGAATGTGAGCTCTGAAGCCAGAATTCCTGGGCAATAATCCGTATTGGTTACCTCTCTTTTTCTCTGTTATTTGGGGGAAATTGTTTAACTGCTATGCCTTGGTTTACTTATATGGGCATGACATAGTTCATACCACACAGAGTCATTTTGAAGATTAAATTACATAATACAAATGAAAAGCTTAAAAGGGTTCTTGGGAAATAATAAGTCCTTGGCAAGAATTAGCTTTTATTACGAACGATGCTATAGGGAACACTTCTACGTGTATCTCATAACATTTCTGCATTAGAGCATATGAAATATACAGCTCAAATGGATGGGACCAAGGTGCATTTCCACCGATATTATCCGCATCCTAATCATATATTGATGTACTCAGACAGCCCAGCCTGGGAAAAGGTATTTACCATGTATGCATTCAACAAAATATTAGTGTCCAAGGTACACATTTTATAAAACCTTCTGTAAGTTGTTAAGAAAAATATATATCCATTTTTAAAAATGGGAAAATACACGTGAGCAGAAAATTCACTGAAAAGTAAATTCCCAGAACCAGTAGAGTTAGAGAGGCTAAGTGACTGACTGGTAGTTAGACAATTTGCTAACAAGTGACCCAATATAGCTTTAATGTACTTCTTCCAAAATCTACCCCCAGGTTTTCTCAACTACGACATTTTTTTTTCTTCCAACTAATCATGCAGTTGCTAAATCTCTGCTTCTCTAAATGATGTATAAAAGAAGTGTCTTCCCCCTGCTTTTGGTGTGTCCTTTTATTTAAACAAAAACATTTTTCCCCCCAGGAAGATGTTCTCTGTGCTGAAATTAGCTAAAGCAACTTGTAACACATGGTGTGTTATCCATGGATGTGTGCATGTGTTTAAAAAATCTGTGTAGTTGTTTCTACAAATGTATGAATGTAACAGGTGTCCGGGCACACATGTGTTTTTCAGAGCTACTGCTGGTAAAAGACTTGATGTAAGTGATCTCCTTTCAGAATAGCAACACGGCTAACACAGCTATTTATTTCAATTCACATTTACCGAAATGAAACGGACATTTGGCAACTTGACTTGGAACAACCAGAAGTTGGTATGCTCGCGGGCTTCTGAAATACAGGTGGGAAAGACATCTCCTATGTAATCTTTGGCATTCAACGTTCCAAAAGATTTTTATTTTAACCCCGCTCTTAATTGCCCTTCAGTCTAAAAATTAATTGTGTTTTCCACTAAAAGGCCAGTGCAGCTTAAGGTTGCTCTAGGGTCTTGGCAGCCAATGCATCTTCTGTAAATGGCTCGATTGCCGTCTGCGGAGAGAAGTGCTGGGAAAGATGTGCTTGACCGAGGCTATACATTACGGTCCAATTAGTGTGAGGATCACTACATGAGTCTTTAACTTTATCTAGTAACTGTCGGAATCTCTAATAGAGACCACAGAGAGAGTGGAGAGGAATTTAGAATCCACTCTCTCTGCCAGGCAGAAGGGGAATGCTTTTTGGCTGTATACCAACGGACAACCAGGGGCACGTCTCTCAATGTTTCTGTCCCCCCAAATGCCTCTATTCCCCCTAAATTAAGCGTTAAAAACAAAACCAGGACGCTCAGGGTACATGTTAGTGTAGACAGTACCAAGTACAACAGCGGCTCCTAGCAAGGGGTCTGGAGTCAGGGACCTTGGTTGGCATTTCAGGATATCTGTGTTGGGTTATTAAAACTCTGTAAAGGGGCGCCTGGGTGGCGCAGTCGGTTAAGCGTCCGACTTCAGCCAGGTCACGATCTCGCGGTCCGGGAGTTCGAGCCCCGCGTCAGGCTCTGGGCTGATGGCTCAGAGCCTGGAGCCTGTTTCCGATTCTGTGTCTCCCTCTCTCTCTGCCCCTCCCCCGTTCATGCTCTGTCTCTCTATGTCCCAAAAATAAATAAAAACGTTGAAGAAAAAAAAAAATTAAAACTCTGTAAGTCTCAGATCCATCAATTAATAACAGGAATGGTAATTGCATAGCCTTCATAGAAGTACTAAAATTATTAAATAGCATCTTGATTTAAAGAATCCGGACAAGTACTAAGCAATTTGAGTATTATTGCATTATTACTGAGTATTAAAGGAAAATAATGCTCTACACGGGCTCCAAAATCAGGATACCCAAAGCAACTCATCACCATCACTCGTTATGCGATCTTACAAAGTCAGCTTCCCAATCTTTTCCTTCTCTTCCCTCATTCTCCTCTGGTCGTTGGGCATTGTCTAGACTCACTTGAGTTCAACACTCACTTTGTGATAAAGGTTTCATTATAGGAATTCTCTAACGTCCATCATAGCAGGACTGACTCCACCCAACCCATTCCTGTGAGTGTTACTTGTCAACACCGCCTTCTATCAGTGATTCCTCTTATCCCCCTTTCCCAAAGGTTTATCTTCCACCTGGACAGCCATTGGAGACTGAAGCATCCACTTTTCATTCTTGGTCTCTCCATGCCCCTGTCTCATGGATCCTCTGTAGGCTTTTTTCATCTCCTCTTGGAAACACGCGTACTTCTACAGGCAATGGGGGGAGAATGTAGGCTACCTCATAGGGAAAGACTTAGTAATTCCCTTTCTTGATGGCTCCTCCTTTGAGAACAGAACCTTCCTTTATCTGGCACCCCCAAAGGCAAAAAGAGGAGTGTAAGATTTGAACCAGACTCCCAGATGAGTTGCAGGATATCAGACACTTCCCCCTATGCACCTATGTTTCTGTGCAGAGGGGACTACATAGTGGGCCAGCATACTTCTGCTTAACAGCAACATTCAGAAGAGTATCTTTCTTGACTACTATGCTGACCAAAAGTCAGGTATGTTTGCTCTAAATCTGTATTCCAGGTTTATCCCATTGCAAACACATACTTTAATGAATGTATAAATGGATGAACTAGGAGTATGGGTTGTTGCTACTATGAAAACTACGTTGATGGCTTGAGGGAAAAATACAGAAATTCACCAGAAAATTCAATAGGAAAATCACTGTCTTAGTTAGCTCGGGCTGCTCTCGCAAAAGCAAGACAAACGGGGAGGCTTAAACAACAAATATCTATTCCTTACAGTTCTAGAGGGTGAGAAGTCCAAGGTCGAGGTACAGATCAATTCGGTTCCAGGTAAGAGCCCTCTTGCTAATTTCTTCTGTGTCTTTCCTCTTCTTATAAGTATATTCATCTTATCACGAAGGTTGGACTTTCATGATGTCATCTAAACCTATCCATCTCCCAAAGGTGCCACCTCCACAAGCCATCCCATAAGGGGTTCAACATATACATGGGGTTGGGCACAAGCATGCAGTTTATAATAATTATCAAAAAGATTTCTCAAGGGCGCCTGAGCGGCTCAGTCGACTACGTGGCCGACTCTTGATTTCCGCTCAGATCATGATCTCAACGTTTTGTGAGTTCAAGCCCCGTGTGACTTGGGATTCTGTCTCTCCCTCTCTTGCTCTCTGTGCCCCACCCCCTTGCTCTGTCTCTGTCTCTCTCAAAATCAATAAAGTTAAAAATATATTTCTTGGGAACTCAGTATGGGTGATGATAGTCATGGAAAATAATAGTAAAAACAAAGAAAAGGCTCTGCAATTCTGCTTAGCAAGCTCTGTAGGTTATTGCACCATTTTAAAGAATGTGAAACTAAAAATCATTGATAATATATTTCGATGTGGTTTATATCCTTCATTCATTGGATAGTTTCCATTCTTTAAGATGAAATAAAATGTTTTAAGCAGGTATGCATATTTTTATGATTATTATCTTAAATTAATTTAAAAATACTAACCCTATAGTCAGAGAAGAGGCTTCTACAAAGTCTAAAAGTCATTTAGAAGTTCTGGAGCATTCGAGAGTATGGTCTTAGGCTCCCGTTAAGATGTCTCCTCCTGTCCTCTCTCCTCTGCTCTCCCACTGAGCCAAGAGGTCACATCAGAGAAGATAGTGAGAAGACCAAAAATAAATAAATAAATAAATAAATAAATAAATAAATAAATAATAAAAATACAGTGTTTATGAGGGTGGTGCCTGGGTGGCTCAGTCAGTTGAGTGTCCGACTCTGACTCTTGATTTCGGCTCAGGTCATGATCTTAGGGTTAGGGATTGAGCCCCATGTTGGGCTCCATGCTGAGTGTGGAGCCTGCTTAAGAGTCTCTCTGTCTCTCTCTCTCTGTCTCTCTCCCTCTGCCCATCTTCCCCATTCATGGGGAGAGAGAGAGAGAATGAGGACGCCAATGCTTGGTGAAGGCACTCAAGGACATGAACCCGAGGAAAGGAGGCAAAGAAGAGGGTGGGTGGAACACTGGGAAGGGAATAGGAGAAACAAAAATAAAGAAAGTCAAGAGAACAAGAGAAACATTTTGGGGGGGCAGGGGGAGCCACTATTAATTAAATATAAACGCAAAAAATATGAACCAGTTAATGAGAATTTACTGTATGTTAGGTACCACTGTATATAGTCATATTAGATGAGACTATTTTTCTTGATTAAAAGAGAGTCTGCCTTTAACCCATGTGTCTTTGAAAGCCTACTATCACACATGGTATGCAGCATACATATGTTACTTGTTCAATCAAGGAATAAAGTTTCATAAATTGTAAAGGACGACGCGACATAGTGAAGGATTAGGGTTATCCTTGGTCTTGGCTCTTAGTTACGTCCTTGACGGTATTTCAGGGGGAGGGGGAGGGGCTCTTTAGAATCTTCACAGGATCACTTTCCACCCCTTTATTTCTCTTGGTAAATAAAACTCTTTCCCATATAATCTCACTATCTTTTATTTTTAGTGCTTTAGGAGAATAAAAGAATGGAGAAAGCAGAACAGCAAATTTCAAAATATTTTATGTCCTCTAATACATCATTAAATTGATTAAGTATACTTATCAATATAAGTATACTTATAATCATAATATATATAATATATTTATAATATAAAATATAAATATATAATATATATTAATTATACATTCCGTATAATATTATATATTTTTATATTCTATAAAATTAATATATATTATATATTTTATAACTTAGGGCCCATTCAGAGGAGGGCTGATGTATCCATTGCTTAGCAAATAGAAGGTGTTCAATAATGTTAAATATCATCATTGCAAGGCTTCTGTATGCTTTGTTTCACCCTCTTGGGAGACTGACACATATTTTTTTATATTATATAGAAAAAACACTTTTCCAGTTCCAACCGGCCAATTTACAAATGAGTTTTGGGGATAACACATTTGCACACGGTACATGCACGAATAGATGTGGAAACTTAACCTGCAAATGGCAGGAGAAAAACAGCAATGCTGGGATACCATTATTATTATTATTATTATTGTTATTATTATTATTTTAAAGTTTATTGATTTTGAGAAAGAGAGAGAGAGGGAACGTAGGAGATGGGGTGAAAGAGACAGAAGGAGAGAGAGAAAGAGAGAGAGCATGGAGGTGGGGTGAGAGAGAGGGAGAGAGAGAATCTGTAGCAGTCTCCACACCAGCAGTACGGACAGTGAGATCATGACCAGAGCCGAAATCAAGAGTCCGACACTTCCCCGACTGAGCCACCCAGGCGCCCCCACCGGGATTTTATCATTTACATCATCCTTTCCCTGCTGCATGTTCCCAAGGTGGTCCAAGTTGGAATGTTGGTAGAAATGTTGTCAATTTTAAGTTGACCAAGAAAAGAACAGTTCCTCCAAATCACTCATTTTACTTAACGGGTCTGGGATTCATGAGGACAAATAAGAAAGGTCTACAGAAAATAACAGAGTCCAAAATTACCCCCCCCAATTTTATATTTAACCAGAGAAATGCCTAAAGATGAAAATACAATAATATTTACTGTGTTTTGTTTTGTCTTTTTTTAAATAACAAAACAAATCCAAGCGCACAGCTCTGGGAGAACGTTAGCCTGATCATGGTACATGTGTGCAATCGAATGCTCAGCCCCTGATGGACGCGCTGATAGAAAATTGCTACTTCCTGCTTTTTGCAATTATAACGTGTCCATGCTGTATTATAAGCTCCATGCATATGCGTGTGTGTATTTAGAAAGCCACGCGCAAAATTTTCGCAGCCATTGCTTTTAGATATTTAGATATTTGGTGACTTCCCAAACAAGTGATTTCTTCTTTCTACTGATATTCGGTTTTCTGTATTGATCCTATAATTTATAATTACCAAAGGACATAGATGGTTATACATTATTTCACACTAGTTTCCGTTTTCTTTCTCTTGGGGTGCTTAGAAGCATTCCTCTAAGGAAAGATTCACTAGAAAATGAGCCAAGACATGGTTACACAAGTGTGATCTCCAGGGCCCTGGCAGAAGAGAATTTCTTCCTCCCACATCACTGCCAACAAATCGAAAGCACCACAGACGGCAGTGGATTAAATGAAATCCATTGCTTCCCTCCCCCACCCCCACCCCAAATTGCCACAACTACCGTCCAAAGGAAAAGACGGGCTTCAGATGGATTTTTAATTTTTCTCCAGATCGTTTCCAGGCTTTCTTGTGAATTTCTTGCACCTGAAGGGCCTGGCCCGATTTCAAGTTCCCCGCCTTCCCTGCACGGAGAGCACATGGCTGGATGTCAGCAGTCAGGCTCGGCTTCCCGGGGATCTCTGGTCCTTGCCTGAAGACCACTGGACAGCCCTGGGAGCTGCCCAGAAACGCTGGGAATGTACATGGGAGTCTGACCCGGACAGGTGCTGTGCCTCACGGGGCTCTGTGTCTTCTCACCAGTCTCTAGAATAGTTTGTGGAAAGCCCCCTTGCCCTCTGCCCCAGCTCGGGTATGCCATCTGCCCTCAGCCCAGACTTGGAGGCCCCAACCAAATTTAGATGCATTAATACCACGTGCAGTTAAAAAAGGTACATGGCTCATATCTCCCCCAGCCCTGCTTTGTTACCTCTGACAGGCACTCGAGGCTGGGGAGAGGGCTGTGTCGCTTCCACTCAGCTCCAGCCCAGCAACTAAGTACATTCTTGCCTGGGACATCAATCTTGGATGCCAAAGCCTGGCGATTTGCATTGCAGATAGCCGACCGTGGTGACATGTCGCCACCCGGAGCAGAACCCAAGGCATCTTCCCCGGTTAGAGCTCTGGGCGGAGAAATCCACTTTGCAGTCAGATTGAGTGCGGAAGAAAGGAAAGAATAGGGCGGGCAGAAATTGGACCGGTCCCCTTTTGAATGACACAAAGGATATTGATTTTTGAAAATATGAGGGTCGCAGTTCTTTTCAAACCATGAGCTAACTGCTTCCTCCAGTAGGGAGATCAGAGTCCTCTCCGCCCCGTTTGCAACGCGACCCACACCTGACACCTGGCCGACACATGGTCTTTTCCTGACCCATGACTTCCCCAACTTTTTTGTTTGTTTTCAGTTCTTATGTGCCATTCGGGTCTCTTACTCCTTGGATTCTCCAGCATTTTGAATCTTCGACAAGGACACATTTACAAAATAGGAGTAAACAGGAAAGTGGGTTTTTTTGTTTGTGGTTTTTTTGTTTGTAGTTTTTTTGTTTGTAGTTTTGTTTTTTAGAATTAAAGAGGTTTTGTTTCGTTTTACATAGAAAGGGTTTTGCACTTGATGCACCTTAGCTATTATTTTATTATTATTTGATTAAGGTAGTTACTCTTTAAGGAGGAGAATTATAGCGCGAGAACTTAGTTTTGTCATCAGAAAGATCCGGATATTTACGGTAGGTCTACTCCTCTGTAATTTTATGACTTCAGACCAGTTACCTGACCTCTACCAGAGCATTACACACATAAAATGGGGATAATAATAGGTTTTACCTTCTATTGTTGCAAGAATTAAATGGGACAAATGGTGGACATAAAAAGCTTAGTCCAATGACTAATCAAGGACTAATTAAGAATCGGATGTTGCTATTTAATTATACACTGACCTGCTGGAGAGAATCATCATTGTGCCTTTTTGCATTCCAGACCAGCCACAAACTTGCTGTTTATCTCTGACCAATATATTTATAACCTTCAAAGGCTTCCCATCTGTAAACTACAGGTATTGAATTACACCTGATATGGTTGTCTGAATATTAAATGACATGATATGGGGCTGAGACCTGTAACATTTCTTATTAGTTCGTGTATTACAAACTGTATAAATTGTTCCCTAATTTCGGTTCCCACGGCATGGTGCCCACTTTTTGTTCCTATTAGAGCTCTTTTCCTGTTGTAATGATTCTCAAACTGTGGTCCAAGAAGCTGTCCGAGTTCCCCGCATTCTTTTGGGGATCTGTGAGGTCCATACTATTTTCATACAAATACTAAAATATGATTTGCCTTTTTCACTGTAATTCCCTCACAAGCATACAGTGGAATTTTCCAGAAGCTACATGAGATGGGATGATATCATCACTCTGATATAACATGTGATGAGTTTGTAATTATCATTTAAAGATAAGTTTTGTAAATAAATTTTAAATGTTTATTTATTATTTATGTATTTATCTTCATCTATTTATTTTTGAAAGAGAGAGCATGAGTAGAGAAGGTGCAGAGAGAGAGAGAGAGAGAGAGAGAGAGGATCCCAAGCAGGCTCCAGGTTGTCAGCACAGAGCCCAATGTGGGACCCCATCACACGAACCATGAGACCACGGCCTGAGCGGAAATCAAGAGTCAGATGCTTAACCGACTGAGCCACCCAGGCACCCCTGTAAATAAATATTTTAAATGGTTTTTCCTTCTAATTCCTAATTTGAGAAATATTGACAGATGTAATCCATACGCACAAAATATCGTTAAGGATCCTCAATAATTTTTAAGGGTGCAAAGTCCTTGAAAGTCCCGGTCCCATCAAATCACAACTTGTCTCCATACACACATTTCCCCGGTGGACCTGGAGAGCCTTAAAGGCAAGTGGTAGATTGATCTTTGAGTTTCTACTTTCAACGCCGTAGCTGTGCTCAGGAAAGGTTCATTGGCTCCGTGCTGAGGAAACAAACTGTTAACATGTGTGCGTCTTACATCTCCCCCACCTAGAACGTAAGCTCGTTAATTTGCACATTTCTTGTATACTTTCTTTTCCTCCCCCTATGGCATCCAACCATTCCGTAGATGAATCAACCGTTCATAGACTTGTGTTAAATCGTGTGACCTGCTCTGCGTTCCCAGGGAAGAGTGGACGCCAGGCACAGCTCGACTGTCCAGCACTCCTGGGAGGTGCCTTGGGTTCTTGGGTTCTTGCTCCGAAACAGCCTCGACTCTCCCACTTCTGGACCCGACAGCATCACAGAACGGTGAGTCCTTCCAGCTTTGCCTCCTCGGCATCAACAGTAGCCATCGCCTCCTTGTGATATCCCCAAAAACGCCCCTGGGAAAATGAAGGCTCATTCTCTACTCCTTCAACATTTTTCCCGGACAATCTTTACCCCCCTCCAATGGTGCTTAGCTACAGATACCCTCTGGCCCTCCTGGATCTTTGCCCACCTTATCTCTTCCTCCTGATACACTCCGTACTTTGACTCCACCTATGAAATCTACCTGTCCTTCAAGGTCACCATCCAGTGCCAGGTTTCGGTGGAACCAGTAAGAATGAATCACCCTTTCTCAGCCTGCCAACAGTACCTAGCACAGTCTATCTGATAAAAATCAAGGGTAGCGGGCACGTCTATCTTTTCCCATCTCTTGTAAGCTCCTTAAAGGAAGGAATTCTTTCCTACTCATCGTTAGCAAACACCCTACACGGCCTCGAATAGGAGCTCACAAAAAGTCCTTGAGTCTCCTTCACTTGTAGCTTGACTGCACACCCTGGGTGTTTTTCCATATTGTTGGACTGTCTCCTTTGAAAATCACAAGGCAAGACAAATGCTCACCATACATATGCTGTATGAAAGCACATTGGGTCCTATGAAACATTTCCAAAATGGGGCACCAGGCCATTTTTATCCACAGGGGCTGTGTGTGTGTTTGACAATGAGCATTTCACATTTGCTCGTGGTGGCCGGGTAAACACAGGCATTGATGCCTGCTGAGTGCAAAGATCTGTGTTAGGTGCCGAAGCCACAAAGCTCTGGACCATCTGCACATCCAGATAGCATGGTTCGGTTAGAGCCAGAAGTAAACCAGCCGGTCAGAGTTACTGGCTCATGAGAGAGATACCGAGAAAGACAAAGAAGGCCTTCAGAGCCAAGGCCGGAGCTTGGAGCATCCTACGAAAGAGTTTGACTTTGTTTTTATTCAGAGCTCTATAAAAAATAAAGAAATAAAGAAATACACAGAACCTGGCGGAGATTTCATGACTCACGGGGGAACGGATTACAGGCTCACAGGCCATGGGTCATCAGCATTTCCCCCCAAACCACAAGAGTGATCCGAAGAAACTCAGCCTGAGAAAGACGCTCGGCCGTTCAGGTTCACGTCTAATGAGGCAAAACTGCATTTGAGTCTGTCATTCCCACCCCCGAACTTTTCTCAAATTAACAGCACCACTTAATATTGACGTTTTTCTGGAGCCCATCACGAGCCCTCAGGACTGCAACATTAGGCAGGAAATACCCCACAGGCAGGCCCGTCCGGCACGATCTCCAGACTTTGCAAGAGAATCTTGAACACTTTTATTTCTCAGGGAAATAGAGAATATTTTTTTCCCCGTGGCTCCAAGTTCGTTCTTTATCTTCAACTAACTATAAACAAATACGGTTTTGGCAATCACCACTGGGAAAGATAATGCTGACGCGGTTATCGAAAATTCCACTTTTACTCAGACTCTTTTTTTTTTCTCCCCCTTGGGATTTCACAGCGGTTTCACATCCCCCTGCGTTTTTCAGTTGCACTGCGTTTTGTTCAGCTTTAAATGGGCAAAGCAGAAACTCTGCTTTCTTTGGAACATGACTTTCTGTCTCTGAACTAGAAGCTCTGTTTTAAGCATTAAGACCCGTGGTTCCCAATTTACCAGTTGCTTCTCCATTTAAAGCAGCAACAATGTCCCCAGGGCAGTTGAGTAAATGAGGTTATACTCTCTACAATTAATGAAACACATTAATATCTTTACACGTTCCTGCACTCCTTTTCCCAAATTTTTAAATAAGGTTTCCAGGCATCTCTGCCTTCTGCGGCAAAGCCAGAAGGATGAGATTGAATAAAAAGGACGTAAATGAGCAATATTTTATACTGAGGGCGGGGGTGGGGGGTGGTGGGGGGGAGAGAAGCCATTTTATAGCATTTTTAGTCCTGTATGCCCTTTCTTGATGAATTGTGTTGACCCAAGACTAAATTGGCTTAGTAGACTTTTCTTAAAGACATAGCATGCTAATGTGCTTTTATATTAAACATTTAATTTAATTTAATTTAATATATTTGCTTGATGCTCTAGCTGGACTTACTATGGAAAATATTTGCCTTATTTCCCAGTAAGAGTAGATTGGTATCTCGGTAGCATCCGGAAGCAGCAACAGCAAAGTAGCCTAGTTCAATCCACGACACCATTGTAATATTCTGCACACATAGGTGTGACTTAAATTACACAGATGCATAAAAATTGGGAACTGCATACAAGCGTTAATCCTACAGTGTCATCAGTGGGTAAGCCCATTACTGACAGTTACCAATCCTGTCGTGACTCTCGTATATTTTTAAATTTTCTTCTGGTGAAGCCCGGTTTTACTTTCAAACTCGGAAAATAATATATACTGGTTTAAAAAATCAAAACAGATAGGGGCGCCTGGGTGACTCAGTCGGTCGAGCTGCTGACTTTGGCTCAGGTCACGATCTCACAGTTCGCGAGTTTAAGTCTCACATGAGGCTCTCTGCTGTCAGCACAGAAATCGCTTTGGATTTCCTCTCTGTCTCTCTCTCAAAAGTAAATACGTAAACTTAAAAAAAAAAAAAGGTGGATTGGTCTTTTAAAAATTTCAAAATAGATGTCATTTAAAATTATTTGTATAAACGCTGCCTTGATCCCAACACTGATTTCAGGCAATTTTAGACATCGGTAGTGCTAACATTCATCTTTTGATTATTTTGAATATTAGAAGAGTTCATTTCACACATTCATCAAATGTTTATTGTGAACCTACTATGTGCTGATCATTGTACTGGAAGAATGGTCATCATTTGGGGCATCTGGTTAAACACACGTGCACACACAGGCGCGCACACACACACACACACGGAAGATATAATTTGATTGCCCCCTCAACAGATTTACCTTAGTAATTATGTTTTTCTTAAGCTAATATTAAAATTAGATAGTACTCTCTAAGCACAAATCCACCAATGTTAGGGGAAGTGGTTTTAGAGCTAAAGTAAGCTGAGGGCATTAGCAGTTCAAACTCTTCAAACTCTTTCTTTTCCGTACCAAAAGCGAAACGGAGCAAAGCCTGTCCTACCGTAAGTGTTGCAATGATTTACTGCCTTGCTAATTCCTCATGTGTCGTGATGCAAGCATTCCATCCCCCGCTGTGAGAGGTGATGTCTTTCAGATGGAAGTCAGGATGATCATGACAGCACCCATGCTGTATTCTGCCCGAGCAAGATGCCCAGTCATTCTCATTCCTTGTTCCAAGCTAGGAAACCAATTGCTACCTCTCTTGAAAATTTCCTTGGAATTTCAGCTAAAGAAGTTGCTTTTCTGTTATCACCCCCATCTATTTGGAGTGCCTCAGCCCACTGCGAGACGGTTGGCCTGTCACACTCCAGCCAGGACCGATTTCAATAACAAGCATGCCAATGTCATCAGAACCATTATTTGGGAGTGAGAGTTCAAACAGGCTAGTCTCGATGGGAACACAAACTATCAAATCATTAATATTGCTGACCGTAATGGTTGCACTATGATAGAAATTGAACTAGTTTCTAAATGGATTTACCAGTAGTTATCCTGAATTTGATTTAGTTTGGCGTAAGCTTGACTGGTAATGTTTTCCTTTGGGCCAACACTTGAAAATGTTAAAAGATCAGGGGTGCCTGGGCGGCTCAGGTGGTTGGGTGCCCGACTTCGCTCAGGTCATGATCTCAAGGTTTGTGGGTTCAAGCCCCACGTCGGCTCCGTGCTGACAGCTCGGAGCCTGGAGACTGCTTCGGATTCTGCATCTCCCTCTCTTTCTCTGCCCCTTCCCCGCTCGTCCTGTGTCTCTTTCTTTCAAAAATAAATAAAACATTAAAAAAAAATTTGAAATGTTAAAGGATCATCTTCTGATGGTGATAGTACAGCCACCCAAGCTGAGGCTCAGAGAGTTTAAGTAATAGCTTGTTCAAGTCAGATTGTAAGTGAGAGTCTAACTTTCCTCCCATTACATTAATTCCCTTTAAATTTCAAGTTCCAGGAAAGCTTGGAACATGTCTGTTCCACTCAACCAGCACCTAACACTTTCTTAGGACTTAGGAGGCATTCAGTGATAATTTTGAAGTAATGACTGGAAAGTTAAGTTTTAAACTCATGTCTCCCACTAAACTAAGATTTTGTAACCTGGAACACATTCTGCCCACTCATTTTCTGGAGACCTCTAATCCTCTACAATAAGTTTCTAATTTTTTTTTAATTATTTTTTAACGTTTATTTATTTTTGAGACAGAGAGAGACAGAGCATGAATGGGGGAGGGTCAGAGAGAGAGAGGGAGACACAGAATCTGAAACAGGTTCCAGGCTCTGAGCTGTCAGCACAGAGCCCGACGCGGGGCTTGAGCTCACGGACCGCGAGATCACGCCCTGAGCTGAAGTCGGATGCGTAACCAACTGAGCCACCCAGGCGCCCCAACTTTCTAATTTTTTAATGCTTCTATAAACAAGAGAGCATGAACATACACTGGACCGTCTGTAAACTAAGTTCCGTCATTCAAGTTCAGTGCTGTAATTTGCACTTTTTTTTTTTTGTTTCTGATGGATTAAGTTGAAATAAAAGCAAATTGCATCTGAGTTATTTATTTATTTATTATGTAATTTTTAAATTTATTGTTTAAACAAAAGTGTGTTAAGGATGAAGGCCACATTTGTGTTGGAGACAGAATGTATTGAGTGGACCATGGTTTTATGTGACACAACACCCTCCGTTTCATTAGCAGTCAATGTGACGCCAAGACAAGGAGAATTTTTCTACGTGTACTTTGAGCAACAATTGAATTAGATGCCCGTAATGCAGTTATCAGTAGTGCAGCAACACCAACATTATATTTAAGTGAAGAAAGCCTCACAGATATAGCCAATGATTCATTACAATTGGTATTGGCACATTGCTTACGCGTAAAGTTTGGAAAAAGTTTGAGTTTCAATAATCCCGGAATGGCAAATCGAGTCTTAGAACAATTGTTTTGTACACAGTACATAGATTATTATATGACATACAAAATCTGTAATGACAATATTTAAGTTGAAATACAGACACAAATTTAATGTGGAGCCGTATCTGAGGCTATATATTTCTACTGCGTACCTCCCCTTTTTAGTTTTACCAAAATAAAATCGTCTACCATGTTAAAAATAATACCATATTGAATTTTACCGGCTTTATGGTTTTGCCTTCATTTAATGCACTTAGAATTGTTCAGAATTTTTAGTTTTAAAGAAATTGTAAGGATAAAGATACTGTACTTAGTTTTATATTTGTATGTATTTAAGTAATAATATAAAACTGATGAAAAAAATGATGGCTTAATTCAATACTATGTCCTTTGAGGACTGATTTATTTAATGTATTATCATCCACGTATGTGTGTTCTATATATTATAGAGAGCAATTCATTAAATAAATGAGTATTTTATATATATTATATAATCTATGTGATATATAATTTTATATAATATATAATGTACATTTTATTTTATATACTTATATTTTAAATACACAGAAAACATTTTGTCATACAATTATATATTATTTAGTTATACATAACGTTCACTTAAAAAATGTATTATGTCTATAATCACAAAATTTCCTCAAAGAATGTGTGACATCATTGCTGCTGTTCACAGGATGCATTTGTATCTGTATACTTACCAAATTAATCTCATTGAAAGTAAAAATACACTTGGAAAAAAGTGAAAAGATGAAGACCGAATGCCCAAGTAAAACAAAAATGTTGGAAAATGGCAGCATTACATTTTTTTAAATTCTTAGATTTTTTTTTTTTTTTGGTTCAACTAGCATAATTTCAAATTTAAATAAAAGCATGAGAAGAAATTACTTTAATGTCTATGATTATACTCATGCATACTATTTTCAAATACAGGGCACCATCTTTCATTTCTGAAGGAGTATTTTGAAAAAAATTAAATGTATATTGAAAATTAATAGGGGCATCAAGGTGGCTCAGTCGATTAAGCGTCCAACTCCTGATTTTGGTTCAGGTCATGATCTCAGGGTCATGGGATCAAGCCCTATGTCAGGCTCTATGCTGAGCCGGGAGCATGCTTAAGATTCTCTACCCCCCACCCCGCTCACGTGCTCTCTCTCTCTCTCTCTCAAAAATATATATTAAAAATAAAAATAAAAAATTAATAGCATTTTGGAAAAGTTATTTACTGATAATGTTCTGATAATCATGAAACAATGTTTTGAAAGAATTTTTTTTTTAATTTTTTTTTTCAACGTTTATTTATTTTTGGGACAGAGAGAGACAGAGCACGAACGGGGGAGGGGCAGAGAGAGAGGGAGACACAGAATCAGAAACAGGCTCCAGGCTCCGAGCCATCAGCCCAGAGCCTGACGCGGGGCTCGAACTCACGGACCGTGAGATCGTGACCTGGCTGAAGTCGGACGCTTAACCGACTGCGCCACCCAGGCGCCCCTGAAAGAATATTTTTAAAAGTTTGATGGACAACAGCTCTGGTAAGTAATTCAAATAATAAAGTATAAAGAATAAGTTAAGAAGAATTCTTGAATCCCACCGCTCAGAGAGAGCCTCTATTAATCATGTAGGAAACATCCTTTCAGACATGTTACACACATTTTTTCCATCTTGTCTACACCCACACGTATCTTCAGCTTTATCTGAACCTATTTTTAGCAAGGGACCATGTACATGGAAAAAGTGACTCAAGCAAGCGAATCAATTTAATGAAACCCAACCCATCAGTCTGACCATTGAAGAGGGCTAGGTAGAACACATAGAGTATGCAATTGATTAGTGTAAATTAAATTTAACAGTAAACAAACGAACATCATGGATAAAGGAATTAGCACCACGTTTGAACAAAAAACTGCCACGTGAGTTTTTCCCACTGGGTCTAACTTATATTGGGCAATTATTATGATCTACTTTAAGAAAGCTTGAATTTATAATAAAGTAAGAAAAGGTAGCATGGTGTTTCTCCATTATCATTTTAGAAGCTGCAGTGAACTACATTATGTGATTGTATCTCTAAATTAATTAAGCAGTGTGTTGGGGCATTCTTAATAAAGTTGGCCAATTTTTAATTCAGGTTGACACTGCTGAAGATACAAACATAATTGCTATTGGTTCAGAATCTGCAGATGATCTGATATCAGTCCCCGGCATATGTTCAAGCATAGTAAAACCTCATTAATTTAGACTTCTTCATTTGAATTTCAAGACAATTTGAACAAGGTATGCTTCTTCATTACCTAGGGGAAAAAGAAAAAAAAAAGTTTCCCAACAGGAAAAGAAAATATTATCCCAACAAGATCTCAGGGCTACAGGATAAAGAATTGAATAGAACAAATAACTTTCAAAAAATTAGCATTATTCATGTGTATAAAAATACAGCGACTATGCACTTAAGAGATATCATCTGCCCTTAAGCATATTCAATATAACATCTGTTTATAAATACTCTTGGTGTATTGTAATCCTTTCTTTCTTTCTTTCTTTCTTTCTTTCTTTCTTTCTTTCTTCCTTTTTCTTTCTTTTATCCTTTCTTTTCTATCTATCTATGTATCTATCTATCATTTTTCTACCCCTCTATGTAAGTCTTACAGTTCGTATCTTCACTAATTTAGAATGATATTGCTCCTTGTTTTCATATTACTAGTATTTAATTTGTTGGGGAAAATAGGCTATAGAAGTTGTTAGTTCATATATACGTAAATAGTATTCTCATATTAAGGGTAACAGTATGAAAGACAAACTCAGTATCTTTAAATCACGGCTTAAAAAGTAATTACCTTGGACAGTTTAAGCTGCCAAAATGTTCACAGGTGCAATTCTCAACTAGGACTGCTTTCGCCCCTCGGGAAATATATGACAAGGTCTAGAGACATTTTTTGGTTATCACAGCAGGAGGTGCTGTTGGTTATGTCATGGGTAGAGGCTAGCAATGCTGCTAAACATTTCACAGCGTACAGGACAGTTTCCCACAACCGACAATTATCCACTCCAAAACGTCAATGGCGCCACGACGATTTAAAAAAAAATTAATTATTATTGAATCAGTTATTGGTATAATTAAATAAGCTCAAGCTGTCAAGTATGAAAATGACCAAAAATATTAGTGTGGCAATTTTGAGGTCCACTGGCGGTCAACTACTAAACAAACGTGACCTGGTCAGGTTCCATGTTGAATCCATTTTGATTGGTCAGGCTTTCCTCATGATACCTGGAGCAAATGCGATTAGATGTCTCAACCCAAGTTTTTGAGAAAACAGAGGCTCAAGGAGAGATGAAGGCTAGTCCTTTGTTTGGGAGGTGCAAGCCCAATTTGATGAAGATGAGGAAGAGAAACTTAAGGCAAGAGAAAAGGTGAGGTGATTCGAAGTGATACTTTATGATGTCAGCTGCTACTTGGCCAAGAGCCACGGTGAGAGACAGCGGTTGACTCAGCAGGCTTGTAATGCTCCAAGGTAAAATCTCAGAATAGTTTTTGCAAGATAGGAAAGAGAAAAATATTCTCTTTGTCATTGGCCAAAATCCACTCCATGGTGGAGTGAACCCCCAAACACATTTCTGACTGGCATCATCATTTCCCTTCTGCAGCTTTTAGGGATGCCAGACTTTCCACTTCGCACTCAAAGTCTGACCGTGGCGGCAAGGTCCTGGTACCCCAAGGTATGGCTGTTTGGCTGTTGTGTTGCCAACATTGGGAAGGACAGCCGGCTACTCCCAGAATGAGTGAGTGTTTAGTCCACTGGTAGAGGCAGCTCAGGGAATAAGGGGAAGCACACAAACGTGTGCCTGACAAAGTAAACCGAGTGGCCATTTAAGCTGTTTTCCAACTATTTCTAATTGCTTCCCTTCTAAGAGCCAATGAAAGATCCTCCAGAGTTCTGTCTTTTGCTTTGGGATGGAAATAGCAACAGTCAAGATGGCGACTCCCCAGCAGCCAGAGTCGCTTCATGACTGTAATAAACAGAGCGCCTTCACCCTTACCATCCTGACCTATAGTGGGCATGTAGCGTAAAGGTGAGAAAGAAAACACCATCATCCTTTAAACCATAGGTATTTCGTGAGGTAATTCTACTGGTCATACTCGCTGTGGAAGTCGGCAGCAGTGGAGCCACAGTGAAACAAAGCTACAGGACCACCATCCGGAAACGAAGAACAGAATCTTCAGAAAGAACCACGTTCCTTCAATTTTACGTAGTCATATCCATTTCCCAGCTGCACTGCAAAATGCAAGGTAAAATGGGGCACAATTGAGCCCTGGTTTTCAATCTGGGCATGCCCGGTCCAAACTCCGCCCCCCCCCCACCCCCCAAGGAGTGAGGCAACTTTCAGCAGTGACCTCACAAATCTGGCTCCTGCTTCCCTCAAGCTTGGAGCTGTCACAAACGCTCAAGTGCATGATTCCAGGCCCTTTCTTTTTCTTTTTTTTTTTTTTCAACATATGAAGTTTATTGTCAAATTGGTTTCCATATAACACCCAGTGCTCATCCCAAAAGGTGCCCTCTTCAATACCCATCACCCACCCTCCCCTCCCTCCCACCCCCCATCAACCCTCAGTTTGTTCTCAGTTTCTAAGAGACTCTTATGCTTTGGCTCTCTTCCACTCTAACCTCTTTTTTTTTTTTCCTTCCCCTCCCCCATGGGTTTCTGTTAGTTTCTCAGGATCCACATAAGAGTGAAACCATATGGTATCTGTCTTTCGCTGTATGACTTATTTCACTTAGCATCACACTCTCCAGTTCCATCCATATTGCTACAAAGGGCCATATTTCATTCTTTCTCATTGCCACGTAGTACTCCATTGTGTATATAAACCACAATTTCTTTATCCATTCATCAGTTGATGGACATTTCGGCTCTTTCCATAATTTGGCTATTGTTGAGAGTGCTGCTATAAACATTGGGGTACAAGTGCCCCTATGCGTCAGTACTCCTGTATCCCTTGGGTAAATTCCTAGCAGTGCTACTGCTGGGTCATAGGGTAGGTCTATTTTTAATTTTTTGAGGAACCTCCACACTGTTTTCCAGAGCGGCTGCACCAATTTGCACTCCCACCAACAGTGCAAGAGGGTTCCCGTTTCTCCACATCCTCGCCAACATCTATAGTCTCCTGATTTGTTCATTTTGGCTACTCTGACTGGCGTGAGGTGATATCTGAGTGTGGTTTTGATTTGTATAATTTTCAGGCCCTTTCTTAGGTGGCCCGGTGGCCTAGTGTATTCCTGATGTTCCAGATAGCATTAGTAATAACTGTCAACAGTGATAAAGGAATATAATTATTTCATGCCTGCGGCTGTATCACTTTTCACGCAGTTTTATGCACCATCTTCTGGGGGCGGACTCGGCAAGGCACGGGAAATACGAAACTGATCACGACACAGCCTCTGTTGTCACGATGTTCACAATCATTTCGTTGATACAAGCAAGTACGTAAGTAGACTCACGGTGGCCTTTATTGTACAGAAAAGAAGGGTACCAAATGAGGTACACACGGTCATGCTCCGTGTGAACGTTCATGATAGTTATCATCTACTAAGCATTGTATGCAGATGAATTATGGTGCCATGCTTGTGTGTTTCTAATCAATGACCCCTCTGGTTCTTGTAGACTCTCTTTGCATGGGAGTAAAGTTATAATAATTATATGTGCTCTAATTGGCATCAACCAGAACATCTTGTCTCTATGGGAACCCTTGGCCTGGCCTTCCATTGGAAAACCGGTAGAGAGAACCCAGAGGTGCCCATCTGTATAATACGCGTTGAAAGATTTATTTAGCGTGGACCTCCTGTTGCAGCAAATGCAAGTACATAACAAAGGTACTGAGCTATCTTGGAGAAATGGAACATTTCGTGTATTAAACGTATTCCAGTTTCTCTGGATACATGATGCTATGCTATGTAAGTGTCTGGAATTTCTGACACTGATAAGATCTGCCAAGCAAAGCGTCTACGGATCTGTTTCTTACAAGAGTAAACCCTGGGAATATCTAAACACTCCGCAAGGTTTATTTTAACGCCGAAACTCCTATAAGAAAGGTAGATCTTGAAAGGGATAGAAAACAAATAAATAGAAGCCTTGTAGTAAAATGTAAATTTGCAGCAAATTGTAAAGTGGCAAGTGGTTATGTTTGCATTTTTTACACTAAAGATGTCTTTCAATGCCATTTTGGGAAACGTTTGGTTCTTGCAGAGTATGGTGCGAACTGACAAAATTCTCATTTTGGGGGAGAAACAATCCCCAAACAGACACTGCCTATAAAACCAAATACTTTAAAGCTTCAAAAATAGTTCTTTTGTCGCTTTTAACATCCAACAACAGCTTGGGGGGACAGGAAAGAAGAAGTCACACAGCAGAAGTCCAAAGGTTGAAATGCTTTCAGTTGATTTCACCTTTATTTCTGTTCCACGTTAGATCACACTTTCTTCAAACTTCATGGACCTTTGTGGGAGGGCCAGAGATTTATCATTAATGATGAATTTTAAAAAGAAAAGCAAGGACTAATTTCAAAATGGTCTCTAGGCTATATTGTATAATCTTCTGAATGACATATGTAGTCAAATGTTCGTGATGGTGCACTATGTATGCCGTGGTTACATGGAACAGAAGGATGGCAAGCTTAGTGATGAAAAAAAAAAAAAGACAAGAAGAGATACTCTAAGATGAGAGCATCCAAGAGGAAGACACATTTTCCATTTCAGGAAACATCAGTATACCACACAAAAATGCAAGAGCAAAGGAGTCTGGGTGGCTCAGTCAGTTAAGCGTCTGACTCCTGACTTCAGCTCAGGTCATGATCTCATGGTTGTGGGATTGAGCCCCACATTGGGCTGTGTGCTGGCAGTATGGAGCCTGCTTGGGATTCTCTCTCTCCCTCTTTCTCTGCCCCTCCCCTGCTCATTATTTCTCTGTCTCTCTGTCTCTCTCCCTTTCAAAAAAAAAAAAATATATATATATATATATTTTTTTTTTTTTGAAACAAGAGCATAGAGGTATCTGGGTGGCTCAGTTGGTTGAGCGTCCGACTTCGGCTCAGGTCATGATCTCACATTTCGTGGGTTCAAGACCCGCGCCAGGCTCTGTGCTGACAGCTCAGAGCCTGGAGCCTGCTTCAGATTCTGTGTGTGTGTGTGTGACTCTCTCTGCCCCTCCCTTTCTCATACTCTGCCTCTCTGTCTCTCTCAAAAATAAATAAACATTAAAAAAATAAAAATGAATGAAAAAACGAAAAAGCAAGAGCATAAGGTCCAGGGTTTATTACCTGTCCTGCCTACTGTCTCTGAAATAGCGGGGCAAGTTAAGTAAGTGGCCAAAAGCCAAGGGTTCCAATCTGTTGACTAGACCATTAACAACTCCATTTGGTGTGAGTGTCATAAGAGGATTTGTTAATTAGTGTTTGCAAAGCACACCAAGGATGAAAAGCTCTAAACATTAATGATAACCAATTTCACATTCTCTAGCAAGGCCTGCAGTGATTTCTGCATGTACAGAAATGATAGAAACGAGCTTTCATATCGTATTAACACATCGCTTAAAAGGTGACTCTTCAGTGGATGAAACAGAATACTAAATTGGAAACTGGGGGACAGGGAGTTTACAATGGTATTAATTATATACGTGGGGCATGTTAATGATTGACAAATGCAAGAGAGAAACACTTGATTTACATACAGCTCTGAGTGAAGTTTGGGCAAATAATTTAAGAACCAAGATTTTATGCCATTTGACCGTAAAGGCTTTGGATAATCATGTAAGTTTCATTTTTTTTTAAACTGCCTAGAGAGGAAATATGGGCAACATCTAGTCGTTAACAGACTCCTTTTTTCTTTGCAAAATAACTAGTATTGTTTTTTTAAGTTTATTTACTTCTTTTGAGAGAGAGAGCATGTGTGGGGGAGAGGCAGAGAGAGAGACAGAGAGGGAGAGAGACAATCCCAAGCAGGCTCCATGCTGTCAGCACAGAGCCCAACGCGGGGCTGCATCTCATGAATCCCGAGATCATGCCCTGAGCCTAAATCAAAAGTCAGATGCTTAACTGACTGAGCCAACTGGGTGCCCCTAGCATTGGTTTTGTTTCATTTGACATAGTTTATGTTCACTTCAAGGGCAACACTGGCAAATACTAGTGCTTTTTTCCATTTAATTTTTAGATTAAAAGTAGTGGGCTTACTTCCCAAGATGCCAAGCATGAAAATATCTTAAGTTCTTTCAAGTATTATTTTGGAATTAAGCCGTACGTACGTCACAACTGAGAAGACACACAGAAAGGGGATACAACACTGTCATGATCTTATCATTCAGCTAGTTTTATTTATTTTGTAGCCAAAAGTGAAAGATGTTTTTTTTTCTTTTTAACTAGACAAATATGTGTTAAGGTGTAATGGGTTTTAGCAAAGAGATCTCCTGCCTCCGTAGAACTTTTTCTTGTAATTAAGTGGACAATTCTATTTTGCGGTTGTTATACATCCATCATATGCATATGAATAGAAACCGATGAATTTGCATAAGAAAGCTATATACATTCAAAATAACACTCACCCCTTTATGAGCAAATCTTACTTAGTTGGGTACCCGCAGAATCCTACTGGAGAAAAGAGAAGAGTGCAGGATGGCGAGAGCTATCCCTGCCACATCCTTTTAGCGTTCCACAGAGATAACAAAGGAAAGATGAAAAAACAGCCTTTAAAAACTACCAGGGAAAGGAAAGAAAAGGACCCAGTTTCTGAAGAAGCCTAAGTCCTGGGGGTCCACACCAGACCTCAGCATGCATAACTCACCTAGAATATGCCGCAAGCTTCAGCAGATTAGTGCCTTTAGTTTGAAACCTTCCGCTCACTCTGCATTTTGATGGGTATTTAAAATAATAAATAAACCTATTCCTACGGTAGAGGCTCACAGAATTTAGCTGCTTGCTACAGAAGGAAAAGAAAAGAAATTGGAGCAAAAAAAAAATTGTGTCAGAGATCCACTTACCAGACTCCAGCTTAGACAACAGAGAAGTAAAATAATTATATATATATATATATATATATATATGTCACCACATTGAGTGACAAAATGGTAACTGTCATAATGCGCCAGTTAACATGTCCAATACGAGCTGATCGTTGAGTGTCCCCTGGGAAAAGAAGACAGAAACATGACAAAGAACAAAGAACTTGGATCAATAATGCTTGGGGAAATAAGACAGAGAAGGTTATTTACTTGCATTGATCCGCTGCGACCATCACGTAAACTTGGCCTGTTTTTCTTTTGTTAACCTTTAAGCCTGAGTATACTCAGAGGCAACCAGGGAGCCAACTAACAGGTGTAGATTAAGGATCGAAGGAGGTCACCGTACCTCTGTCACCACCAGGCACCCATGTAACAACATCCCTGAAGAAATTTAAACATCAATAGCCATAATAAGGGCAAATTTATCAAGCCCAGCCAGCTCTAGCTGGGAGCCCGCCTGCGTCCAGCTGGTTCGCCCTTGCTAAAGCTCAATTGATTTGGACATTCTTTTACTAGAGTTGATTATCAATTGTGACATAGCAAATTTGTTACCTTCCAAGGGCTGAGCGTATGGTGGCTATTGAAGGCTCTGAAGTGAAAACACCTGGGCTTGGGTTTACCCCTTACTAGTGAAAAGAGAAGAGCGGGGGGCGGGGAACAATCTTACTCTCACAAGCGCAGGCCAGAGGAGCTGCCCTTTGGTTGAAGTCCGGGCTGCTCCTGGAGAAGGAGAAGATTCGTCGAAGCAGCAGGAAGGCAGATTTTCGCAGCTGAGCTCAGAAGACCTGGTGAAGAGAGGGGGAAATGCCCAGGCGAAGGTCTGTCCGGGAGCCAGATCAGGAAGGTCAGACTCATGCAATTCCCTCTGCCTGGAAAACCCTCAACGGTCCATCCCCCCTCTCCCCAAATCAGACCCACCTTGGAGGTCTGGTTTGGAAGCTACTTCCCCTGAAACCCACACCGTAAAGGGTGTTCCTATTTATCTCACCGCCCTGGCGAATTACACCCATTTTTGTAACTTAGCTTTTCTTCCCGATTAGATGGATCACCGACTCTTCGGAGTCAGAACGTTGGTTTGCGCATCTCTAGATCTCCTGGGTCACCCATCACAATAGCACTAATTCGCTTCATTTTTCCTTTTGATACCCGAGTAGTGCCAAAGGGTCTGTTTTCACTGATGCGTCCTCAGTCAACCAGAAGGGAGGCTATTTCGGCCGCCTACGCTGAGGTTAGACATCCTCTAGGAAAGAAGGATGGTGAGACTGACCTCAAAATACACAGAGCTATGACCAGGTCTTAAGAGAAAAATGAAGTGAAATGTGGTGTGTGCCATGTCAGTCTAGGGAAAAAAAGGAGGAGGAGAAGAAGAAGAAGAAGAAGAAGAAGAAGAAGGGAGAAAAAGTAGCGGGAAGTCCCAGCAAAGAGATTCCCCAACATTTTTGTCAATGCAACACACACAAACAAACGAAAACATATTTAATAAAACAACTCAGTAATTCAAATATAGATAATAAGTCCAGACTGAGTGTGAAAACAGGCCCCCTCGGAGGCAGAACCACCCACCAGCTTGTCCATGTTCTGTGACTACATTTTCTCTTCTGGGGCTATTTTTCACTACCTGGTCCCCCCTCCCTCTTGCCAGCTGTACCTCTGGGCCTCTCTTCTGGGTACATGACACTGAGAGTCATGATTTGTCACAGCTGCTTACACGTCAGTGCAACTCCGTTACTATGTCTCTAGAGGGTATATATATTTGCTAACATTTCATTAAGAACTTTTGCATCTATATTCAAGGATATTGGTTGGTCTCTCTCTCTCTCTTTCTCTCTCTGTACTGCTTTGGTTTTGGTATCAGGAGTGCGCTGTCTTCTTTCAGCTATGGGCCTTCGTAAATAAAGCTTTGGGTAGAAAAGTAACTGACCACCCCTCTACAAAGCCTTATAGCCATAGTTTCTTTAGATTTACAGAGAGATCGCACATATCATTACCCGTTTCCTAGTCTGTCTGGGTTGCTGGGTGTCTTGAAAACAATCGGAAACTTATTTCTCACGCTTCTCGAGACTGGGAAGTCCATGATCAAGGTGCCGGCAGAGTGAATATCTGGTGAGAGCTTCCTGGTTTATAGACCGCCATCATTTGCCGTGTGGTTCCATGACAGAAGGGGCAAGAGAGCTATGAGGTCCTGTTCATAAGGGCACCAGTGCCATTCATGACCTAAGCACCTCCAAAGACCCCATCTGCTAATACCATCACATTGGGGGTTAAGATTTCAACATATGAATTGGGGGGCAGGGGTGCATTCAGTGCATAGGCGTTGCCAATAAACAGAGTTGTCTGCCATTAAGCAGGACAGGCAGAGTTGCCTTGGTTCCACTTGCAGAGAACCTGATGATCACATTGCTTAGTGATGAGCCCAAGGTCACCCAGCTAGGAACTGAGATGGTTGGGACCGGAGCCCACATCTCCTGACACCAAAGTATGTGTTCTTGGATAGCCTTGGTTTTTAACCCACATCCGCAGGGCGCTGTTTCAGGCAACATAGAAACTGTGTAAGCCAAAGTAGGGCTTATTCTGCAAAAGACTGCAGGTGGTAGAAACAGGGGAGCAGGGGTGCGGTAAAGAAAGGACAAATGCTCATTGTTCTCAACTCCTTTCCCACAAGACTCATAAGGCAGATGGAGACCAGTTCAGGAAACTCACTCAGACCAGCCTCTCCCGCCATATCCAAAAAGGACGAGTAGTTTAGCAATGTGTAACCATCCCAGCTTTAGAGTGCGTCCACTGCCTCTCACCATAGTCCGCGTGGAATCTGGAGTCCCTATAGAGTGACAAGGGTCTGTGGCAGGGGGACCCTCCTCATAGCCAACGTGCAGGAGGACATCTGGGTCCAATGGCGGCTTGCGGCCCCACCGGCTCGCAGCCCTTCCTTTGCGGAGAGCGTCTGCTGGGTACAGTCCTCATTAAGTCCTCATTACTACTGTGGAGTAGTCTCACTCGGTGGTGTCTGGAAAGCAGCTGTCTCCCCCGCAAGGTGTCCTTTCCTGAAACACAATGCTTTCCCAGTCCGCTCTTGCCAAGCCTGGTATCCACATCAGGAGAAGGAAACAAATGAAAAACCCCAAAACACCCTTATTACGAGCACTAATTGGTGGGTCTGCTGATGAGATCTGCAGAAAGGCCAAGCCAGGCAGGGGACTTCAAGAACAGATTCCTTTTTCCTGCTGACTGCAGGCCCCCAAGGTGGCGGTGAGTGTTAGTACCCGGAGACAGCTTGGTGTTCCTGTTCCCTGAGCACATTGCCTCCTCCGGACAAAAGCTGTAGGGCAGTGGGCCGTCCTAACGGGGTTTCCTAAATGACCCCTCACCTAATGATGGCAGAGAGCGAGCATGAACTCCTTCTTGTTAATTTGGTTAAGTTTGGTAGCAAAATGCAAGTGGTCATGAGCTACACAATAGAAAGACACCATTCTTCAAGATCGGGAGAGGAAAACCTCCAGGAATGCATTTCTGGGGAGATGGAATGAATCTCACACCCATATTCTGGGATGGAACCGTCGAGGCGACCATTTGTGTATTCATACATTTACAGGGATCAGACTCAAGCTAGGTGTTCAGGATAAAGTTCAGCCCACCCCAGTGGAGCTTCCCGCAAGGACAAGGTACACAGTAAACATAATCACCCACCACGTATGATTTTTTTTCCCACTTTCTGTAAATTGTCAGCAGGAAAAAAGCAGAGAGTGCAAATAATATAATAGTGAGAGAATGACTTAAAGATTCCAGGAAGTTTCCTCAGAGGAAGAGACTTTCAAACCTTAGACATTAAAAGGAATTAGGAGGTAGCCAGCCTGAGAAGGGGAGAGAAAGGGAACAGAATATTTAAAGTCCTTGAAGCAAAACAGAGCTCAGTAAATCCAAAAAGCTGAGGAAACGCCATTGTGGCTGGGGTGTCCAAAGGGGGGCAAAAACCGGTAAGAGTGCTCGTCTTCATCAGACAAAGAACAAAGTTTTGTCCCGTGTGCAGCAAGAAACCACTGACGTATTCAAAGTAGTTTGGTGATATGATCCGATTTACATAAAAAAAAATAACCCATGGGGGGTGGGAGGGAGGGGAGGGTGGGTGATGGGTATTGAGGAGGGCACCTTTTGGGATGAGCACTGGGTGTTGTATGGAAACCAATTTGACAATAAATTTCATATATTGAAAACAAAAAGAAACAAAACAAATAACAACAACAACAAAAAATAACCCTGGCCATTCTTTGGAGATTAAAGGTTGACAAAAGACAGAATAGGGAATCAAATAGGAGGCTCTTGCCATAATCATGGAAGGAGATGATGAGGTTAAGGCTATCGGATGTACAGTAAAACCTTGGATCGCAAGTAACTTGTTCTGCGAGTGTACTGCAAGACTAGCAAACATTTCTAATAAATTTTAACTTGATAAACAGGCAATGTCTTGCAAGACAAGTAGTACATAATGCCGGATGTCACATGATCACAACTGAGCCAATGAATTTTGAAATTCGCGTTGGTATATGAATGCTTTGGATTACAAGCATGTTTCTGGAACGATTTATGCTCACAAAGCAAGGTTTTACTGTATATGCAACACAACACAGGCACATATTCATACCTCCCCTACGTGGACCCAAACTAAAAGATAACTTAACATTTTTAGAGAGAGAAAAAAGTATCATATACTTTAAATACGAAGAGGATATATTTCAAGATTTTTAATTATATATAATATACATTATATTTAATTACTATATAATAAATATTACTATATATTATATATAGTAATTATATAAATATACATACTATATATTATATATAATCTACAATATTACTATATATTATATATAATTACTATATAATAAATATTACTACTATATAATATATATTATATTTAATTACTGTATTAATGTATAGTAATTATATACATTTGCATATTATATTGTATATATGTAAAATATATACAAATCTACAGTCAACCCTTGAACATAGGTTTGAAGTACACAGCACAGTTCCATTTATATGCAGATTGTTTTCAATAAATACAGGAATGAATTTTCTCCTCCTTATGATTTTTTTTAATAACATTTTATTTTCTCTCGGTACTTTATGGTAAGAATACAGTATATAGTACGTATAAAATGAAAAATATGTGCTAACTGACTATGCTATCGGTAAGTTTTTTGGCCAACCATTAAATACCTGGGGAGACAAAAGTTATACAGAGCTTCCCGACTGTGCAAGGGGCCAGTGGCCCCTAATCCCTTCATTTTCAATATATATAGAATATACTAGTTCTATATCTATATCTATACCTATATCTATATCTATCTATATCTAATCTATATTATATATAGTTATATATAATTAAATATCTGAACATGGAAACATAGGGAGGGATGTCATCAAGATGGTGACACAGGCTGTTCCTGACTTCGCTCCCCATCATAAGAACAACAAATATTTAAGAATAAGACACCCCTGAGTGAATCCTAGCATGCAGAAGTGAGGCTGAATCATCCCCTTGCACCACAGAGAGCAAGACAGCCTGCGTTGGAAGGCTAAGAGGAGCAGCTACAGGTTGAGCACATTGCCCCTCCCCCAGGGCACACCGAGAGGTCTTCCCTGAGCTTCCAGTTCCTCCACCGGGGAAAGAAAACCCAGGCAGTACAACCAGCTACACTCAACATTGTGAGTTGCTTTGTGGGAGCCCCTACTCTGATCTCACACCGTAGAAACTGCAGGGGAATGTGTTGGGCTCAACCACTGGAAATCTGAGTGAGAGGAAGGGCCTAAAACAACCCACACATAGACCTTGGCACTGACTTCATACATGCAGCGCCCAAGTGATAACCCTAATCAGAGGTTTTGCTCATTGAAAGGACCAAGTCAATACCTTCTGACCAGGGAACTTGGTGGAGTACAGAGCTGATTGCTTAAAATCTTGAAACGAGTTTTCTGCGCCCTGGAGCTGGGTTTGCTCATACTCAGGCAAAGAACTGAACTACTCACCCACCATGGAGCATGTCTTCCAGCCCACCTGGCTAAAAAGGGCTGGTGAAAATTCCTGGAATCTCTATCAGTCCAATGGCACTTCAGCTGAGAGTCAGGCAGGCAGAGTTGATAGCCCCCAGGGCACAGCCAGTACCATGTGTAGAATATTCCTGTGTTATGGACAGGCTGGAGGATTAAGTCAAGGCTCAGGGCAGTCAAGGCTAAGGGTAGCTTTCAGCCACTCACAACCAGAGAACCTAATTGGGAAACCGAGAGCAGCCTCAGGCAGTCCCTTCCCCTTCCACCGAGGCAAGGGAGCTGAAACAAAGCCATCCACTGTGGAGAGTGTCTTTTGGTCCCATCTGCCCAGAAGGGTTGGTGACAACTCCTTGAAGCTGTGCTACTCGGTGAAATTTGAGCCAGGATGCAAACAGGCATAGCCTATAGTTTGCAGAAAGAACAAAGCCCGTGGTCGGCTTACTCAGGGAACTTGAGGTGCAGGTGGGCTTGAGTTAAGACAACAAACAAAGAGCTCTTACCAGCTTTGGAGCTGCTTCTCCTGCTGCACTCAGTTAGAGAATCCAATTCATAGCCCTGCTCATCACTGAATACTGCTTTCAGCCTGTCAAACCAGGGAATCTAACCAGAGCACACAATAGGTTACGTGTCCCATTCAATAACCCTAAGTACAGTGGCACTTGAACAATGAACATAGCCCATGGCATCTCCCATCTGTAGAGCAAAACTGGTGGTCTCACATTTCCAAGGAATTCAGCATACACTCTGGACTGATTTGTGTCCCCAGCAACAAGTTGTATAGGCCCTGGGCCAGGGCCCTGCTGGCCTGCCATGTAGGAAAGCTAATTCATAGCCCCATCTATTATTGAATACAGTAGCTGGTTCTGACCATCTAGTAAGCCTGACCAGAAAACCCAGGCAAACACAGAGCCCATCCTATAGCCTCATTCGGGTAGGGAACCACGCCAGCAGTTCTCTAATGGTTCTTAGCAAGTGGCATACACCTCCATCCCTGTCCTCAGAACTCGAACAATTGCCTTACCCCAATATAGGCCATAATAGCAGATTCCACCTGCTCAAGGACATTGATATACCAGCAGATATACCCAGAGACACAAATTAAGCTGAAAACTGTCTGCTCTGAAAACTATAACGCATTGGCGAAAGAAAACGAAGACACAAATTAATAACAAGGTATCCTATGTTCATGGATTAAAAGAATATTGTTACAATGTCAATACTATCAGAAGCCATTTATAAATTCAATGTAATGGTTATCAAGAATCCAATGGCATTTTTTAATAGAAGTATAAAAAACACTCCTAAAATTTATGTGGAACCACAAAGACCCCAAATAGCCAAATAAATCCTGAGAAAGAAAAACAAAGCAGGAGGCATCACACTTCCTTCTTTCGAGCTTTACTATAACATTGTTGTCATCAAAACAGTATAATACAAGTATACAAACCGACAAATAGACCAATAAAACAGAATCAAAGGCCCACTAATAAATCCAAACATATACACTCAACTCATATTTGACCAGGAAGCCAAGAATACTCAATGGGGAAAAAAATGTCTCTTTAATAAGTGGTGCTGGGAAAATTGGATATTCATATGCAAAAGAATAAAATTGGGCCTATATGTTGCATCACTCAGAAAAATTAAACTCAAAATGGATGAAAGACTTAAATGTAATACTTGAAACCATGAAACTCCTGGTTGGGGGGAAAACATAGGACCTTGATGTGGGTCTTGGCAATGATTATTTGGCCATGGCACCTAAAGCACAAGCAATAAAATAAAAAGTAAACAAGTGGTAATAAGACCTGAATAGACATTTCTCCAAAGAAGATATGCAAAGGGCAACAGGTGCATGAAAAGATGCACGACAACAGTTGTCATTAAGGAAGCACAAATTAAAATCACAATGAGATGTCACTTCATGCTTGTTAGAATGGCCATGATTAAAAACACAAGAAATAACAAATGGTGCCATGGATGTGGAGAAAAGAGAACACTCAACCACTGCTGGTGGGATTGTACATTGGTACAGCCACTGTGGAAAACAATATAGAGGATCGTCAAAAAAATAATAACACAACTACCATATAACCCAGGAAATCCATTTCTGGGAATATGGCCAAAGGAAACAAATACACTAACTCAGAAAGATATCTCCCTCCCATGTTTATACCAGCATTATTTAGAATAGCCAAGACATGGAAACAACCTAAGTATCCATTCATATGGATAAATATATATGTACATTTATAAATACATATATTTATATATAATGGGCATATATAGAAATGTATGGACATGTTTTATCCAGACATAAAAAAATGAGGAAATCCTACCATTTGTGGCAATGTGGAAGGACCTCGAAGGCAACGTGCTAAGTGAAATAAGTCAGACCGAGAAGACAAATACTGTAAAATCTTACCTACATTTGGAATAAAAATAAAAGAACTAATTCATAGAAAAGAAAATCAAACTTGTGGTTACCAGGGGCAGAATTGAGGGAAGAGGGAATTGGATGATGGTGGTCAAAAGGTACAAACTTCTAGGTCACAAGATAAATAGGTACCAGGGACGTAATGTCCAACGTGACGGCTGAAGCTAACACTGCTGTATGATGTATAGGAAAGCTAATGAAAAAACATGATTGTCACACTAAAGAAATGGAGTCTCATCAATGGGAAGTTTAATGGATGGGATAAACAGACTGCACATAGCTGAGGAGCAATTTTCAGTGGGCAAAAAACCAAGGGAACTCTTCCAGAACACATCTCAAAGGATGTGAGGAAAATGAGAGAAAATGAAGCAATATGAAAGATGCCATGGCATTCTTCTCGCCGTCTGCCCACCCCCACTTTTTGGAGAAATCATTCTAATCCTCCCAGGTGAGTTTAAGTGCAGGGGGAGCATGCTATGCGGAGGACTAGGATACTTGTTCTTATCCTATACCCACCCTCCTTGGCTTCTGAGAAAATGAGCTTCTTATTTTTGTCGTTTCAAAGTACCATCCAGGCAGAGTTGCTAATAGAGAGAAACATGACAAGAAGAATGTGGAACCACAGGATTGATTCTCTACTTTGGAGGGGACTGAAGTCCGGATGAAAAAAAAGTACAAGAGGTATGCTTCTAGCAGTTCTTCACTACGGTTCAGTTTGACCATTTCATGCCCGACTCCAATTATTGCCTCGTGACTTTGTTTTGTGCCTGTAGGACAAATCTACCTCAAACTCCTTCCAAAAACGTTTCCCAAAATGTAGCAAGACAGACAACAAATGGGATCCCCTTAATTATTACTTGGTTTACAAATGCTGTGTTCTAATGACACTGTCATTAGCATGTGGTGGGATCTTCAAAAGCAACGACAGGCCATCTATACACAATTCAGACGTTACCGATATTGTAGCTTCATTTGCTAAAACCCCACTAGTTGTAAGTTGCAGACCCAGGATTCAAACCCAGGCAGTCCATCTCCCAAGTCTACTCCCTTAAAGACTGAGCTGTCCCGTGGACTGGGATAAGATTTCTCACCCTTGGGACTGTTGACAATTTGAACCAGATCATTGTTGTGGAGAGTTCGTAACATGATTAGCAGAGCTATCACTGTGTACCAACTAGATTCCAGTAGGGGTCATCTTTAGATCTTTTGCCAAATGTTTCTGGGTGGGGTCGGCAACACTGCCTCTGGGGAGAATCATGGGACTAAGGTACCCACCAGAATCCTGAGGCAATCATTACACTTGGGTGGAATAGTAAAACTATCCCCATTAATATCTATGCATTCTTACTTACACGATTCACCATTGCCGTAGATGTCCTAGCCAATGCAATAAAAGAAGAAAAAGTCATGTAACACACACAAATCCATCGCTATTTGTGTGTGTAAATGTGATGGGGAAAAAAAAAAGCCTTTTTCTGATGGCTTGTGTTTTGTCTTGGTAAAGTTTTAAGAGAATTCACCCACAGGAGAAATGGAAGAGAGAAAGACAAGAATGAGAGGTCTGAGGAGAGAAAAGAATATGAGATGATCTTAGGGACAGTGGGAGGGCTAACAAGACAAAATAGTGGGGCTGTGTCTTACTAGTTCTGCTTGAGGCTGATGATCCTGGTGATATTATAGTTTTACTTCCCAAAATTCTCAGCAGAGATTTCTGCCAGCTTCTTACCAATGGCCCCACCAATACCACCCAAAGGGCCCCAAATCCATCTCCTTGGCATGCACTTTCCTTCCAGTTACCTGAAAACTACCGGCTGCTATTTTTTGCCACACTGCAGATAAAAATCAATTCATGAATATGACGGCATTTTATAAAATCCAATCGTTAATATATATGCTGAATAAATAAATTATCAGTTATTTTGGAAAGCGTAACACCACACACCAAAGGTCAAAATGTTACTACCACTGACTCGACAGCCCCGTTTCTAGAAATTTTTCCTAATGCAATGATTGCCTAGGCACAAGACATTCCCCACAGCATTGCTATAATAGAGAATTGGATACAATGCAAATGTCCTCCCTAGAGGACCGCTTAAGCAAATATTTGTGCACCTATGCAATGGTCTCTGACGCCACGTTTAAAAAATAATACGCATGATATCTCATTGCATGGAAAATGCAGGTTATGAGTGAGCATGGGTGGCAAGAACTGATTCATAAAATACTGTGTATGTGAATAGAAAGATTTCTATAATCCTATTTTTCAAAGCATTATCTATGAGTATTGCTAGGTGGATGGTATTTGGAATGATCTTTCTGCATTTCATACTTTTTACCTCATTGCGCTTTTCTACACTGAACATCTATATATAGATATATAGATATTTTATGAAACAACAGAGCAGTTTCCAGAACAATCAGATTGACCACATGACCAACACTGGACAGACAATGCTGAAAGTAAATGCTTTGATAAGCTGGGTGGCAGGAATTCTGATTTTTACGTCTCAGCTTTTTTTGAGGCGGCTAAGTCCATTTCACACACGAGAGGGACAAGTTTTAGGGGTCCTCACCAAACTGCGGAAGCCATGCTCTCTACATGGATATTTCACCGGGAATCCCACCCTTCTCATTGTAATACTCTACAGCTACGTTCACAAAACAAATGATAATATTCAGCGCCGCAGCCCAAATCAGGACCTCCCTGTGTACGTTTTTCCAGAGCATGGCGTCAGTGTGGTTGGGAATGAGCAGGTCCGCCTCACCCAGAGGCCTGGTACATTCTGACCTGCTCAGTGGTATCGGCCAGTTGGCTGCTTGGCACCTTTCCCAGCAGTCACTGCTCTCCAAGCACGGCATCTATCATTGCTCCAGTCAGAAAGATAGCACTTACCTGATGGGTAGGCAGAAGCGTCTTCTCTTACCATATGCTGGAAATTGTCAGGGGCTGTTCACGCCAAGACTGGCTACTTTTCGTGCCAGAGAACGGGCCTTTCAAAACGCCTGCCAAAAAAAATACAAATAAAAATTTCAAAAGAACCAATTTTCACATATCAAATTTTGTGTTGAGAGTTGTGTAACAAGCTATGCAGAGCGGAGAATTATGGACATTTTTCTGGCGTTGATACATTAAACACAAAAAAGGAAGAGCAATGCGCATTTGTGAAAGGAGAAAGGGATTAAAAAAAATTCCCTGACCTACATAAATATTAGGTTTAGACCTAGCTCCACGCAGAGTCAGGGGGGTTGGCCCACCTACGCAGGGTAACTTCACGAATGTTAAGAGATGCACCTTCAGTGGAAGCCTAGGGTCCCAATGCTTGAGTCATCTGAGGGGGTGAAGGCATTATCTGCTGAAGGGTCCTGTTGAATCTCTATCTGTTCCTTTGGAGGACAGAACGGCATTAAACTGTTGTCTCCAATTATCATATTTGTGCAGACTAACTGATTAGGCACAGCAGGTAGATATGCTTTAATGAGATCACACAGAATTGGGAAATATTTGGGAAACCAGGTGTCATAGGAGAAAACTAGCTACTGTCCTTAGGCAGCAAGACAAGGTCCACACAGGTGGACCTGGGGTTCTGAAGGAGATCTCCAAAGAGGGATCTGGAAGGAAAAGAGGAGTCAGAGTCCTGAGACTAACCAGATAGGAGCAGGACCGACCCGGGGGGCACAGTCTGGGGGCTCCTGCTGGCAGGACCCCGTGAGCTCTAGTTGGACGCATTGTCAAAACAGAAAGGAAGAAACCAGCTGGGGGGTCTGCCTGAGCGACTGGGCAGGAGGATGTCGCCTAAGCAGAGAGTTCATTGGCCCTCAGAGATCAGAGGAAGATTCCAAAGGTGGGTGGGGTCAGGGAGCAAGGAACAGCCAGAGTCAAGTCAAGTTCATTCCCAGGCTCTCGGGCAAGTATCTCAGGGCAGACGAAGCTGCGTAAACGTGCCTCTCAACTCTCCAGGCTGCAGCCCGACAGCCAAATCCTTTTCGAAGGAGAGCAGTCTCACACCATCTTCCCTAGCAGCCTGAGGTTTCTGCTCTGGAGGTTTCTGTTTGCTCCGCGTGTCCGCTTGGCCATGTTCACCCTTGCCAACTTCTTACAGGAGAGGGTGTCACTGTGTGTGTGTCTATGCGGAGCATGTCTGTGTATGGGGATCCTTTAAATACATTGCTAGTTGCAAGGTTATGCTCCGAAGACATACCTTGACTCACTCATCCATGCCCGCTTTGGCTATTTAGGCTTTGTCATGGAAAGGTCACACCAGAGCTCCAGTCAAGGCCAACAGACTCTATAACCGTGAGCCCTAACCTCTTGTGGGAAACAAGGAGACTTCCAGAGCCTTCTCTCTTATTCGGGGAAGCTTAGGATTTAATAATTCTACTCAACTATCTTTGAATTCTCTTCAACTGAAAAGCCATCGATGGGAAATCCACAGAAAGGCCATACACCCTGGCAGGTCTGGGGTCAGACCATTGGAGTTCCTCTTGGGGTCACGGGTTAGCAGGGAGGTCTCTGGGTACTTCAGTTTTCTTAGCCACACGACACAGACAATAATAGAACCTATATAATAGATCCAGAGCTTAGAAAAGCATCACCTCTGATTTGACTATACATTTTTTTTGGTGTCATTATATAGCAAAAAAAAGAGATTTAAAGAGAGCTTAAAGAGCTTAAAAACATGTAAAGAGAGCTTAAAAACAAATCAAGACAGATTAAGAAAGCATTCATATCTATAATACATCATTGGTTCCTTCAAATAAATAAATAAAGCAAAATAAAGAAAGGATGTAAACAGATATTCCTCAAAAAAAATAAGTAGTCAAAATATCTATGAAATAGCCCTAAATGTCAAAAAAAGAAAAAAGTAGAAACACAATAAAAACATAATCACATTTTTCCCTTTGATGTTTGTAAAAAGTTTGATAATACCAAGGTTGGCCAGTGAACTTGGAAACAGGCTGTCCTCAACAGTATAAATGGGAAAAATCACTGTGACTTTTTGGGGCCCCTGGGCAGCTCAGCGATTGAGAGACCAACTCTTGGTTTCAGCTCAGGTCATGATCTCACGGTCCGTGAGGACAGTGTGGAACCTGGTTGGGATTCTCTCTCTTCCCCGCCCCCCTCTGCCCCTCCCTGACTTGTTCTCTCTTTCTCAAAACAAAGGAATAAACTTTAAAAAGATTATTGTGACTTTTTGAAGGACCATTTAGCAATGGCCTTCAAATTTTCAGACGTGCAGTTTCACATGCCCAAAATTCTGAATGCTAGGGATCAGAAACATTTGTGCAAACTCGCAAAAACAAACGTTTGTATTTATTGCGGAATCATTTGCAATAACGAAAGAAATAAAAAAATGATCTAAATGTTGATAGACAAATATGTCACGAATCATGGTTCAGTGTCATAATAAACAGGCATGAAGAAAGATTGATCTTGGGGTGCCTGGGTGGCTCAGTCAGATAAGCGTCCGACTTCGGCTCAGGTCACGATCTCCCGGTTCATGGGTTCGAGCCCCGCGTCGGGCTCTGTGCTGACAGATCGGAGCCTGGAGCCTGCTTCCGATTCTGCGTCTCCGTCTCTCTCTGCCCCTCCCCTGCTTGTGCTCTGAAGCTCTCTCTCTCTCTCTCTCTCTCTCAAAAATAAATAAAACATTAAGACATTTTTAAAAAGATTGATCTATACGTATCAAAAGAAAGCGCAAGTTGCAAAGTGGCTTCATGGTGATTTTATTTTGGAACACTGTGTGTTTATCTGTGTTGCTGGAAGGAGTGGTAGAATATATCTACCTGTGTTTTTGTCAGTATGAAAGGGTCGGGGAAGGGTCAGAGAAGCAGATGTGTCCAAGCTGAAATCCCCAGAAACTTTGTGGTCCATAAACTATGAGCGACTAAGCTATTTGTCAAAAAGGCATCAGGAAGTGATGGAAACAAACAAACAAACAAACAAGGCTTTTAGCATCCTGCCCATCAGTGTTCAAAATTCAGCTTTGCTCCTCGTTGCCCTTAAGAGATTTGGACAACTTTCCAGACCTCAACCTTCTCCAATTCCTAGCTTGCAGGCTTGTAAGAATTACATAAAATAATGTTTCTAAATCGTCTCTCATACAATGCATTCTCAAAAAAAATGTCCTCATCACTTTTGCTGTATTGAGATGCGCGTTGACCCTGATACATTTTCAGAGGGGAAAAAAAGACGATTTCTTTTGCTTTTGATGGGAATAACAGCTCATCGTAGGTCATATCAGCATGGAAGATGCTACTGTATTTGTGGCTATCGTTGCCAATTTCCATGATTAATCATTTAGGAGAAAGAGTGAACTGCTAATAACGTTGGTTGGTAGAACAAAATTTCAAAACTTTGACTTTGGGGGGAAACCACCAATTACATGTGCGGAGATAGTCACGGAGAGTTTTGCTTCATAGGACACATTATGGGACCTGAGCTTTTTGAATTTTGAATCTGAACACATACTGTTAAATGATTCTTTTTTCCTCTTGAGGGAGGCGGTGTTAAAATATCAGAAATCCATGCCAAAGGATCACTTCAATATTTCTTGAGGCAGAAACCTTTAATAATGAAAAAAAGTCTATTTTGTATTATTCAGCAGGCCTTATTTCACATGGAAAATTCTTCCCACCTACCCTATCACCCCCACCTAGTATGTTTATTCTCTCCGTTCTTATTTACTCATACATACATGCAAACCACAAAAATGCTCTTTGATTTATAAATAAACGGACAATTCTGCAAAAGTGCAGAGAATATCTTTTGGTAAAATGAGTTTGAGGTCAGTTTTCGGGGTCCTTGGGTTTTTATATGCAATCTAGCCTCATTTCCTCGCTCTGCTTTGCTTGCTTAACTCACTAGAAACTTGGGCACAATTTTGCTGGTGTTGGCAGTTTTAAGGTATGGATTCGTGTAGGCTATTTACAAGATGCCAAGGGATGTCAAATCCGGAACATGTGTTTTTTATCCCACGGTCCTTCTTTGACAGCAGAAATACTCTGCAGATTATCAGATCCATTTGCTGATATTTAACATCTTTTTTTTTTTTTTAATCCACTATGGGTTTCGGCTGCGATGAATTTTAATGTTTCTTCATGCTGAAACTGACAAAAAAAAATCCTTTAAACATTTAAGGAGAGGCAACGGAAGCTTTACATTTCAGTGCAAAGAGAGCCCGTTTCATTTACTTAAAAACTTCACAATTACTTTTCTGCCAAAGAAATTCAGCTTTTTACTTTTTTTTTTTTAAAGAACACTTTATAGATATTTTAAACACCAAGCAGAGCTAATGAAGACACGGTTATGGCCATTCTGAATTTGTCAATACTTGCTTTGCTCAAGTTTTCATGAAGGGACGATGGGCTGATTCAGGATTCTCTTGTCCCATAAAATGTTAATATTTTTTTTTTCTAACTAAAACAGTTATTAAACTAGCTGGCACTTTTAGTGAATATGCGGAGTCATCAAATGGGAGTGAAGATTAGAAGGGAAAGGGTCTGGGTTTCCCGTCGTCTTTCTCACGGTGTTCGGTTTTGGGTGTTCTCTCTTTATCTGGCTCATATGCTGAGAGAGACCCTGCCCTGTCATTCATGTTCTTCCCTTTCGGTCCGTTCGAGTTTCTCCAAAGATCTCTATGCCCGCCACCATGAGTCTTTTGGGCCAGTCATCGGGGGCCTTCCCAACTGGGTATACCAAGTGCATAACCGTGACAGTAACAAGACCATGCTGGGCTCGAAGCTTCCGTGCAAGGGGGTCACGAGTAGCTCAGGCCCATGGTTCTGGGTGGCTGACACATTCTCTGTCTGCTTTTATGCCATATCTCCAGTCTTTGACTTCACAGTCTCTCTTTGCAGCCGGTGCTTACGTGACCACTGAGGATTGTGGCCTTGACGTCACAAATCTCCATCTGGCAGGTTGATAACAAATGTTTACATGAAGCAAGGAAGGAGGGAAGGAAGGAAGGAAGGAAGGAAGGAAGGAAGGAAGGAAGGAAGGAAGGAAGGAGGTATCGCCACTACTAATTGTATGTCCCCCAGAGTGTTTGAGGACAGGCGTCCCGCTCGCGCTTTCCCGAATACCAGACTGACAAAGAGTGGCCTCACTCATTCCCTTTAATGTAACAGGGCTTTCAAGTTGGGCCCTCTCTCTCTGAGTTGCTCATTGAGCCCTCACTGAGCCAGACTGGCGTCCCCACTGAACACAAATGATCTCACAGAAAAGAGCACTCAAATGCGTGTACACCTTGACTGTGATGGAACAGGACAAACCCAAGACCACTCGACATAGACATAAAAAGGCCACTACGCCGTCCTGAAAAATGACCAAACGCTCCCCTCCCTACTGCTTCTTTAGCAACGGTGACACCTCACTCTCCTCCTCCTGGACAAAAATCAAATGCCCAGTCCAGTTGCCCTTGCCTCCTGACAACGCCCCACTCAGACCAGATTCCTGTGTTCTTACACTCTCCCCCAAACCCCCTCTACAAGCCCAAGTCCTCTCATAAATTTCTCCCCATTCTACTTTTCTGGGAAACCTCCTAATTTCCTCCGGCGCGTTCTCCTTAACGGCACCAACTTAATAAAAGTAATATTTTGTGTTCCTGGCGGTCGTTGGGCCCCTGTGCCCACAGGGCACACCACCCTAGGGGAAAACCGAGACCAGAAGCCAGTTCAGAAGACTCTTGAAGAGCCTCTCAAGGATCTTGGCTCTTCCGACCATCATACGGGATACCGTGATGGAGTCCAGATAGCTTCAAGGTGAGCCCACCAGCAAGCCCTCAGGTTCACCAGGGCTTCCGGTATCGTATGACACCCCCTGGTTTGAAGTCTGGGTGCCAGAGGCCAGTTGCCTATTTTAATCTGTCTCCACGCCACTCTTCTCAAGAGGCCCATTGAAGAGACGCAGGAATACACTTCCCCGAGAGCTCACTCTCCTGGGTTAGAATTCCCAGGCAAACAGGTTAGGGTAGACACATTAGGCTGGGATGTTAGCTGTTCCAGACAATGTAAAGACACCCATGTTTGTGCGCTTGTATCTGTGTATGAATTTTTCTTTGGAAAGTGATATCCCACTGAAAGAATGGTACCTGTTTCAGAGATGTGTCACTGAACTTGTGAGTTTTGGATGCTGGAGAACAGGAACCATGATACAGCCGTGTGATTTCTGACATGTCAGCAGCACAATGATGTCAAGCAAAAACGCTCCCGTTTGAGTTCAACTGGTTCCGTCTTTAGAATTAAGAGGTCGTTTGAGGATGACTTTTGTAATATTGGAGATAACTTCTTGAAAAACATCCATTACAACGTAAACCTTGCTTCCACTTAAAATTTTTTAAAGAATGTTTTTTATTATTTATTTTCGAGAAGGAGACAGAGTGTGAGCAGGGGAGGGGCAGAGAGAGAGGGAGACACAGAATCCGAAGCAGGCTCCAGGCTCTGAGCTTTCAGCGCAGAGCCCGACGAGGGGCTCGAACCTGCAAACCACATGATCGTGCCCTGAGCCGAAGTCGGACGCTTAACCACCTGAGCCGCTCAAGCGCCCCCAAAATGCTTCGATTTTAACAGTGTTCACAAAGATGCACTGTTATTTTGTACAGTAGCTGACCCCGCCTCCCCCCATGGGAGGAAGCTTCCTGAAAGTGAAAATGCTGTCTTCGTTGTTTATGTATTTCATCATCTAGTACAGTGCCGGGGATACAGTAGATGCTGAATAAATAAATTAGCGCACAAACAAACATGAGCAACAGTCCTGACTGTCATGACTAATGTCTTTTAGGTCTCGGTGTATAAAGAACACATCAGTCTTCAGAAAAACGTCTAATGAGATCTTCTGTCCAAGTAGCTTTGTGACGAGTTTTCTTAATTAAATGTTTTAAGTTTCTTTACTTATTTTTTGGTGGGGAAGAGGGAGAGAGGGAGACAGGCAGAGAGAGGGGGGGAGAGAGAATCCCAAGCAGGCTCCACATTGTCAGTGTCGAGCTCGATGCAGGGCTGAGACTCACGAACCGTGAGATCATGACCTAAGCCAAAACCAAGAGTTGGACGCTTAACCAGCTGAGCCACCCCGGCCTCACACTCCGTGTCTTCTTTTGTCTCTGCCTCTTCCCATTTGGTAGGGCAGGCATTTATTGTTCGAGAATAGGATGAGAAAAAGATTTCAGTGATCGCAGTAAAGACCATTCACGTTTTTCCCCGACTTTTTATACATTCCAGACCCAGTAAATGCTGCCGAGACTTCTGGAGGTTCTCTTTAATATTTCTTTTTTTCTTTTTTTTTTTTTCAACGTTTTTTATTTATTTTTGGGACAGAGAGAGACAGAGCATGAACGGGGGAGGGGCAGAGAGAGAGGGAGACACAGAATCGGAAACAGGCTCCAGGCTCTGAGCCATCAGCCCAGAGCCCGACGCGGGGCTCGAACTCACGGACGGCGAGATCGTGACCTGGCTGAAGTCGGACGCTTAACCGACTGCGCCACCCAGGCGCCCCATTATTTCAAAGCAAGAGAAACGGCTTCATTCTCTAAACTCCCTTCCATGAGGAAAAGAATCCATGTGCCGGCACCTTGGCTCTCTCCACCCATCACAGATGGGGAAATTGACCAGAGCACTTGAGATGAAAACTCCATTTCTTCTCTCTCTTGGAAATGCAGCCACATCCACTGGTATCACATCTTCCTGCTTCAGGGGCCCCAGAGACTCTGGTGCACTCTAACCACACTGCCACAGATAAATGAAAAACAAAACAAACCTCTGCTTCAACAATAAAAAAAGATCCTGGGGTCTAAGAAGACCCTGGGATCTGCACACCTGTTATCGCCAACTCCTTGGAGTTTCTAAACAGAAGGTGGAAATTATTCCATCGATGCCATGTCTTCTGTGGTCGTGGCCTCCCATCTGCCCTGTAGTCTCACTTCATTGCCTTCCTGCTACTCCTAAGTGCAAGATCATGTCTAAGGAAGATATTGCTTTTCCAGATCGTATTACGTATAAAGCACATGCATCGAACTCTGTCCAAGTGCCAAAGACATAAAAGAAGAATAAGATTAGATGAGTAGAGGGGCGCCTGGGTGGCTCAGTCGGTTAAGCGTCTGACTTCGGCTCAGGTCACGATCTCACCGTTCATGAGTTCGAGCCCCGCGTCGGGTTCTGTGCTGACAGCTCAGAGCCTGGAGCCTGTTTCGGATTCTGTGTCTCCCTCGCTCTCTGTCCCTGCCCCACTCATGCTCTGTCTCTCTCTGTCTCAGAAATAAATAAACATTAAAAAAAAATTTTAAGAATAAATGAGTATGACTACAAAGTATATTCCTACCCTTTGCAAATTCTAAGTGACATTCAAATGTTAAATGTCCTAATTTTAAATATAATTTATTAACTTTTTCACTATGGCTTTCTAAAGGATAGAAGGCACTTGGTATTAAAACCCATGTTCATGAGAATAATAAAAATAAAACAAGACGAAAAGTAGAACGCTAAGATATGTTCCCACCATGTGCATTAATCTTTCTGTTGTAAATAAATACCAAAAAGGAGTCTGATTTTTCTCAGGAGTGAGGGAAAAATGTGTGGACACAGTAATTTACATAGCCCTCACCATCAGAATGAAAAGAAGCACACTGGAATCCTTAGGGAAACAAAGATTTTCCTGGCAAGACATTCTCAAAGAAATTTCTCACTTCAGACCTACTATAAATAAAGAGGAGCAAAAATCATCCCATCACAAAATCTGGGCGTTTTAATCAAATGTTATACTCCCAGTGGAGGAAGAGATAACCTAAAGAAGAGTTATGAAATTTAGATACAGAGACCTTTTTGTTTAAAAAAAATATGATTCTATATTATTATATACTATGACACAATATATAATGATTAGTCTAAAAATTAATACCATTAAAAAAATTTTAATGTTTATTTATTTTTGACAGAGAGAGAGAGAGAGAGAGAGAGAGACAGAACTTGAGCGGGGGAGGGGCAGAGAGAGAGGGAAACACAGAATCCGAAGCAGGCTCCAGGCTCCAAGCCATCAGCACAGAGCCCGACGCGGGGCCCGAACTCACGGACCGCGAGATCATGATCTGGGTCAAAGTCGGGTGCTCAACCGACTGAGCCACCCAGGCGCCCCCGGAAGTGCATTTTAAATATTAAATTGAGTCCACTTGAGCCTTGCCCTCACTCAAAGTGCGCTCAATATCCATTTGCCCCCCCCCCTTTGATGACCTTATAAAGTCATGTGACCAATAAATTCAGACACTCTTGACCAAAGTGACTGGAAACTACAGTAAGCAAGAGTGAGGTGTGAAGCCGCGGGGAGCCCCAGCCAGGAGGAGGGAGAGGATCATGGGTGGGGAGGCTGGGGGGGGGGGAGGGGAAGAGCTGACCAGGTCTCTGGAATAGATCTCATTTGGACATGTGTGTTCTTATCTTCAATTCGCACTGTATTCTGTGTGCCAATATTTTCTATCATATGTTCGCTTTGCCCTACGTGGGAAATACTGATCTTGGTTTTCTGTTGCTTTATAAAAGAATTCAGGAAGTTTTCCTTCTTCTTCAGTGGCTCTGAGGTAACTTAGAGGGTTATCCCTGGCCTTTGAAGATATTGTAGAACCCCCATGAAGTTATCCGGGCCCAATGCTTTTGGGATCACATTTCCTTAGCAGCCGTTTCTACTCCTTCAATGGAAATTGGTCTTTTCAAGTTTTCTGCTTGCAATGTGGCCGGTGTCACTCAAATGTATTTCCTTAAGTTATTCTTTTTACCGAGGTGTTCCTATTACTTTGCATAGAAATCTGCAAGGGATTCTCTTAGGATTTTAAATGTTCTGTTCCTGTGGTTGTGTTACCCTTGTTATTTCTAATTTTAGAGGTCCCTTTTTGGGGGGATAAACTTAGCTAGCGATGTGTCTATTTTGTTAGCTGTTCTAAAAAAAATCAGAATTTAAACTAATCAATTATGTCTATCATTTTTCTATTCTTGATCTCATCCATTTCTGCTTTATTAATTCTTTTCTTTTGCATTTTTAAAAATTTATTTTGTTCTTCTAGCCTTTGAGGTGAGAATTTAATTCACTGATTTTCATCCTCTAATTTTTCTAGTAGAGATGTTACTATCACAAAGTTTCCTCTAATTACTGCTTTAAATGCACTCCATAGATTCTGATATGTAGTATATTTATTTTAAGAAGGTCATTATTTTTAGATGTGTAAGTTCAGTTAATATCTCTCTTTTCACTGGAGACTAGTATGATTATCAAATCCCAAAATAATCAATCTCAAGAACTAAAACTATTAAATTTTAAAGGTATATGAAACGCGTTCAAGGATTCGAGGCAAAAAGATCAAATAACTAACATACACAAGAAAATTAGGCAGTCATTAGACTTTTCTGTACTCATACACAAAGTAAGATGATTATGGAACAATATTTAACAAAATAAAACCACAAACTCCTCAGTTTAAAAAAAAATCAGTTACAAAAATGAGTGAATGAAGGGTTTTAGGTACAATCAATTGGTCCTTCAAATACCAAAGCTATACAAATGATTTATCTTGGATTAATTTAGAAAATTTTGTTTTTTTTAATATATGAATTGAATTATTTTAGTAATTTTCAAGTCTTTTCTCTCTCTCTCTCTCTCTCTCTCTCTTTCTGGAAATTTTCCTTGGGTTAAATATTAACTCCAGCCCTTTGTTTGTTTGTTTGTTTTTTCTTTTTTTTTTCCTTTAGAGATTCTGATTTAATAAATACCTTTCCTTCTGTGCTTCTCTCTCCTTTTCGCTGGTTTCTCTCTGGCCCTTTAATTTCCCTTTTATTTGCTTTTCTGTCTTTCTTCAATGACCTTTATTAAATTACCATTTGTGTCTATTCTTCAGGCACCTTGCAATATTTATTCATTTGGGAGACAATTCTGTCCCTCTCTTTCATTTTTTTCTCCCGCATTAAATCAATTACCTTTTCATTTCTTCCAGTCTTGGGGGTCAAGATTTTGGTTTTTACTTTTAAAGTTTGTGGCTCGAATTTGCTTTTTGTATATTAATTGCTTGTTTGGGTCTCTTTAATTGTTTGAAATATTAACTTTGAGGTGTCTTCTGTTTCATGGCTCATTTCCAGGAGGACTTCTCATCATTTAGTATGTATGAGATTTTGTTTCCCGATTTTCTGTAATCATAGCTTTTGTATGGACTTGACTTTCCATTTGTTTAATTTTCTGGTATTGAGGGGTTTTCTAGGATTCCTGGTTTAATAGAATTCTCATCTATCAACATAACAAAGTCCAGGTATGTTGGCCAGTCTTTTTATCTATTTATTTGTGAATTCGTTTTGGAACGAGAGGGGAGTTGTAAACTTCTCATGTAAAATTCTCTTTTAGGGGTGAGCCTAGGTGGCTCAGCCGATTGAGCATCCGACTTCGGCTCAGGTCATGATCTCATGGTTTGTGAGTTCGAGCCCCGCATCAGGCTATGTGCTGACAGCTCAGAGCCTGGACCCTGCTTCAGATTCTGTGTGTGTGTGTGTGTGTGTGTGTGTGTGTCTCTGCCCCTCCCCTGCTCACGCTTTTTCTCTCTTTCTCTCTCTCAACAGTCACTAAACATTAAAAGAAAATAATAATAAAGTTCTCTTTTGACTTTCAGGACCCTGAATGAACCATCCCCTATACACCCACATACTTTCTTCTTTACTACCTACTGCCAAAGTGTGCTTCTCTCCCCTTTTTATCTTCTTTCCTCCTATCGTCTATGCATTGCCACGATTGCCCCTGCCTTCCCTGTTAAACTGGGCCTGCCACTTTTGTTTACACATGCATTAAAAACCCTTCCCTATATGCCACCCCAAGACCCACTTGGATACTTTTTCTGACTTAGGGTCAGACTTAACGTTGTTCGGGTAGTTTAAGAACAGCCTGGGGTTCTCTTCACTGGCTTGCACCTTCGGTGTATCTCCACCAATTTTTTGGACGCCCTGAAAAATCCGCGGGGCCTTCTAGGGTTTGGACCCCTTCTAGGGGTCTTACGTCGTGACGGGTTGTACTAGGAGAGTGAGAGATGTGAAGCTGGGAGTTGTTTGGTTTCTTTGGTTGGTTGTTTTAGTTGATTTTGGAGGCTAGGCGTCATCGTCAGGTTATTCTGAGCATGCAATTTCCACATAGAGACCATTTGTTTTCTGCCGTCTTGTTTTGTGCTATAATAAGGACACTGTCGCTGGGCTGCGGCCATCATCTTCCGTTACTCCTATCTCTGACTTTCTTTGATTTAAATTGCATTACCATCATTTCTCCACTTGGCCCCTGTCCTTCTACCTTGGCTCTCATGATATTCACGTTGCGGTTATGCCTTTTGTGACCTTTTTGATGGTGCAAATTAATAATTAAACAGGAAGACTGGCTGGAGAAATAAAATTTTGCCCTCAGTCTATTTCCTTCTTAGTGTGATCATTTTCGTTCACACCATAAACATATTCTTCTATGACATTTTACCAAAAGCTTTTGAAAAAAGAATAAATATATTTTAGCTCTCTCAATCCTCACATAAGCACTGTAAAGTGTTTACTATCTGCCCTGTACAGATTTAAAAACCTGATACCTAAAAAGGCGAAGTGTTTTGCCCAAGGTCACACAGTTAGTGTCAAAGCCAAGAATTCAATGTCACTTCTACGGCAAGTTATAAGGAAGAAAAAAATACAACAAACATCTAAAAATAAACATGCCATATGTGTAGAAACATTTCTGAGCCATCATGGTCTTTTAGTATATTTACAGGGTTTAGCTAATTAGTGAATAAGTAGTATTAAGCCTTGACTCAACAGTAATTTTGGCTGCAGACTCAACGTTTTCTAGCCTGTGCTAATTCAGCGAACGCTCCGTGGGAAAAAAAAAATGGGGCAATTGAGTTTGAGGCTAACATTTTAGAGTAGATAATATGAAATAAAATGTTTAATCCAATATGGATAATCCAAGGTTGACAATTGCTTTAGTATCTGATATAACTTCCCTGAGAGGATCAATTCTATTTCCAGGGATGGGGATGTGGGCAACTTTGCTTAATTTGAGACCTGAACACCATTAGAGTCCATAGATTGGTTTAGGTAACTATTCAGTATAGAATGACTTGACTGAACAGTTCTTGGTCAATTTGAAGCAGTTGAATTTTGGATACGAAGAAAAATTAGCAAATCACTTCTCACTCACTGAGTGCTAAAGTCATTCCTTTCTTGCTTTAAATGCGCTTGTTTAGCAAAACTCTTCAGAAAATAATGCACTGATCATCTCTCTCCTTCACATAAGTATTCCCCACCTTTACATGCTTTCACACGCTAAAGACTCATCATCTGAAATAACGTTTAAATAACTCTTCTCCATAGCAAATGGCTGTTCGGTTTACACTGGAAGAGGGAAGGTAATCCAACACAATTTGGATAATTCCATAATCAATGTTCAAGGATTGCTCATAGAATCCTTCCGTAGCAAAAGTGATGCCAAATTCTTCATTAGCTGCACCGAAAGACTGACCTATGGCAGAAACCGAATCACCTAGGGGCTTTTTTTTTTCTTTTTTAAACATCTTTCTGTAAGTGTCCTCCAAGAAAGAGAGGCACGTGCCTGGGTGGCTCAGTCGGTTAAGCATCTGACTTCAGCTTGGGTCATGATCTCATGGTTCCTGGGTTCGAGCCCTACATCGACCTCTGTGCTGACAGCTCAGGTCCTGCAGCCTGCCTCAGATTCTGTGTCTCCCTCTCTCTCTCTCTGCCCTTCCCCCACTTGCACTCTGTATCTCTCTCTCTCTCTCTCTCTCTGAAAAATAAACATTTAAAAAAATTAAAAACAGTGAGAGGCAATACTTACAGCAGTTTGTTAAGAACATAACTGCCAGTCAGCAGCTCAAGGCAATACATTTATGTTCCCTTCTTGTAGCAATTCTAATTTTTCATTTTTAGAGTCAAAGATCAGGTTAAGTTCCAGCAGGGCAAAAACTGAAAAAGGATCACAGTTTCAGTGTTTCCCTTCCCCATCCGTTTCTAAACATGATATCCACTAACTTGCAATGAGTGAAGATGTTAATGGAGCTCTGTGTGTGAGGGTAAAACATAGGGTTAGACAAACATTGACACATGCATCACCTTCTGAAAAATTATCCTATCAGAAAAAAAGTGTCCTGGAATGGAAAAATCCTCTTATGTGTAATCTGATTTAAAAAAAGAGAACACTTTTTTTTTTCCAGGAAGTGCCATTGCAGGCATGTGAACTTGGCGTGCTGAACATACGTACATGCGTGTGTACAGGAGGTAACAACCCGCATTTGGGAAATCCTCCCTCAGGCAAATCAAGGACCTGTAAGTAGTACTATTTTCCTATCAGCCCTGGAGAGTACAGAGGCAGCCCTGTGTGTTATTAATGGATAAAATCTGAACAGCAGCCAACCCCAAGGTGAACCCTATGCATTTAAAACATTTCATCAGACAGCTAAGTATTTTTTTTTATTTTTTTCTCTCTCTCCTTTTTTATTTTTTATTTTTTTTTAGCAGCGGATATCTCTCCAGCTGCCACTCAATAGATCCTGATAGAAAAGGGCAGTAACTGGTCTCCCTAATGTGCAAATTGATAGTATGAGCTCTCCACCATAATATAAACAACCCTGTGTTTCTTAAGTGTCAATATCACAAGTGGGATTGGTGTGAGTGAGGGTAGGAGATTAACCCCAGAATTATCTGGCAAAGAGTAGGGGTAAATGTAAAATCTTTGCCCAAGCAGCTGGCGGCCCCGGCTGTTGGGATACTCTGTCGAATCCTGGCACCTAGAACCCTCATGGTTACAGACAGTTTATGGTTTCCATAGCTCACAGGGTCACGGAGGAAACGGGTTGGTAAATCAGGGAGAGGATAAAAGCATTAGTATTCACTCTATTGTTTTGCGAGTTTGTCCTCCGCTTAATTCCTAAAACGATTGGAGGTGCGTGATGGCTATTTTCCATTTGCCATTCGTTCCAGACCCAGTGGCTGCCTAGTTTTGTAGTCCGGGGAAACGGACTCCTATAGACTACGTCACCCTGGCTACTTAGCGACTGGTTTCCGGTTGGGCTTAACCAATGGAAAGCCCTGGAAGAAGCCTGGTAAGCAAGAGGAGACGGGGATTGTGATATATGTCCCTTGCATCCTTCCTGCTGCGGGCCACATCGTGGGAGTGGTTGTATCTCTCCAGGAACAATTTCCAAAGAAGAGTCCGTCTTCCCGGGCCCAGAAGGCTCTACTGGCCTTATTTCCTTTCTTGTGCCTTATAAGCTACCAGCCATCGCTGATCTGTGGGTACCTCTTATCCTTTGTTTGCCTTTTCAGCCCTGTCCACAATCAGTACGCAGTTCCCCGTCCCGCCTGGGTCAGGAATCATTTTCTGTTATTTTTAACATCAAATTAGTTAACGTTTGTAAAATGCTTACCACACTACCTGGCACATAGAAAGCGCTTTTGTTGTTGTTGTTGCTGTTGTTTCTTTAAAAAACGACCACATATAATCATAATACTGTGTTCAAAACATGAGGTCGGTATCATTGTCCAGGCTGTGCCAGGCGTCCACTCCTGGTGTAAAAGTGGATGTGATATAAGGTGGTTAGCAGTCAGGGGAAAGGGAATCCTCAAAAGTGATTAAAACTACGAGAAACACAGATGTATGCCACATCCTGGTTCCGAACATCACTCTCTTGTCCTCAAGGATGCCCCGTTTCTATGATAATGGGGTGAAAGTTAATTCCTGAGCTTTCTATTAGTTAAGGATTAATTGTCTCATTCCAAAGGTAGAATCGAGGGGCGTGTCCCCACCTCCTAACTGCAAAGAACAAGACTCACGTAGTATGAGTAAAACCATTGAAAGCCTTAATGACACGTCATAGCTATGTTCAGACCCATTAGGGAGGAAAAGGAGACAGGGATCCAGCCTTAAAAAAAAGAATAAGGAGTCAGGGCTCTTACCACTGCAGTCAGAGTATGTGGCTCATGGATGCCGGTCACCATGGCAGGGGGTTTGTCCAGATAGTCTCTATTTCCGCAAGGAAGTGGGTCTGCCTTGTTGGATAGGACCGTGGGGAACAACGATTCTGCAGCCCAGCAGGTAAAATGGAAAAAAATCTAGCACAGAAGGCATGCCTTATTATCCCAAACCATCATGAGGCCCTTCTCTTTTTTTTAAATTTTTTTTTTTTCAACGTTTATTTTATTTTTGGGACAGAGAGAGACAGAGCATGAACGGGGGAGGGGCAGAGAGAGAGGGAGACACAGAATCGGAAACAGGCTCCAGGCTCCGAGCCATCAGCCCAGAGCCCGACGCGGGGCTCGAACTCACGGACCCCGAGATCGTGACCTGGCTGAAGTCGGACGCTTAACCGACTGTGCCACCCAGGCGCCCCGAGGCCCTTCTCTTAACTGGATACAGCTTTGTTTCTTACTGAACTTGGTCACGCTGTCATCAGCTGATCCGCCATGCATGAGAAAACCATCAATACTTTCCAATGATATGGCTTCCCGCGTCTCCAACATGTACCATACACCTAAATACAGACTACTACCCTATTATCGAGGTGCGTTACAAATGCATTCCTGGACAGATTGTCCTGGGAGCTTCTAGTATATCTTCTGCAAAGCGCACTTCAGTCGGTCTTTGATGAAATCCCATCCAGCAGCTAGCCTCACCCCAAGGTCTACTACCGGTTTCGCATCCACACCTCTGCTCAAGTCTGAGCTTTTTAGTCCAAAACACTACCTTGGGGGCGGTGATAGAACACACTGTGGTTAGAAGGCAAAGACATGGAGAAAAGTTACGAAAGCTTGGGATTTATTTTAAGTTCTGCAGAAGACACTGGAGTTGGAAATCTATGCCCTGTTCTTTGAGGTGTTCTAAAGTCAACGGCAGACATACCCCTTTAAAATTCCAATTTCTAGTAAGTAACTGTCGGCTTCCACAGATGCATACAAATGTGCATACGAACGTGCACGCGTGCACGCGCGTGCCCACACACACACGCACATACACACATCAATGCCATACGTCTCATACACTTGCATGGCAAACATAATGTCTACTCTAAACTCATAAGGAAGAAAATAAATGTTTTTCTAAGTGCAAGGGAAGTAATCATTTGTAAGGCAGCGTCCCATAATAAAGTTCAAATTGAGTTCCTTCTGAGCCCAGTGCAAATAAGAATAAGACACATTATACCACTTTTTTTTTAAGTGAAGAAGGGAGGTTTTGATAAGTATTTTTTTATTCTGAAATGAAATATGTTCATGATTTTAAAAATAAAGAAGCAAGATTAATAATGAACACTGACAATGTGCAAGCGCACTCCAAGCCCATTTTTCTGTTCCAGAGATATAACCACTAATGATAGATTATTATTTTCTTTTAGTTCTTGAAAATGTGTATATAAAAATGTGTTTTTTTGTTTGGATCCTAAAGTAAAATTGACCTTTTGCGCTGTATAGATCTATGATGTTTTTGCTTTATTTATTTTGGTAATATAGAGAACATGAAATTTATCATGTTAACCATTTTTAAGCATGGCATTAAGTATATTCACAATGTTGTACAACCATCACCTCCATCCGTCTCTATCCCATTTCTCATCTTCCAAAACTAAAACTCCATATCCATTAAATATTAACCTTCCATTCCCTCCCCCACCCAGCTCCTGGTAAGCACCATTCTATTTTCTATGAATTTGACTATTCTATATACCTCATATAAGGGAGATCATACAGTATCTCTCCTTTTGTCACTGGCAAAATGTCTTAGCATGATGTCTTCAAGGTTCATCCATGTTAAAACATGTATCAAAATTTCTTTTCTATTTAAAGCTGAATAATATTCCTTTGTAGGTATATACCATACTTTGTTCATCCACTCATCTTCTGGTAAACGCCTGGGTTGCTTCCACATTTTTCACCAATGTGAATAATGTGGCTGTAAACATGGATGTCCAAATACGTCTTTGAGTCCTTCCTTTCAGTTCTTCTGCGTGTATACCCTCAAGTGGAATTGTTCGATGATATGATAATGCTAGTTTTAATTTTTTGAGGAAACACCCTATTGTTTTTCATAGCGGCCGCACCATTTTACTTCCCACAACAGCGTCCAAGGTAATCAGTTTCTCCGTATCCTTGCCTTGTGCACTTCAGAATGTATATTTTGCTGCTTTTGCATGAAGTACTCTGTATGTACATGTTAGGTCCAATTGGTCTATAATGTTGTTGAAGTCATCATTTCCTTATTGATCTCCCGTCTAGATGCACTATCCGTTATTGGAAGTGGGATGTTGACATCTCCTGCTACTGTTGTAAAACTGTCTATCTCTCCCTTCAATTCTACAACTGTTGGCTTCATATGTTTAGAAACTCTGATGTCTGGTACCTGTATGTTTATAATTGTTATATCTTCTTGGCGAATTGATCCTTTTGTCATTATATAACCTACTTCTTTGAGTCTTGTAACAGTGTTTGATGTAGTCTATTTTGTCTCAAATTACTATGGTCACTCTTGCTTCCATTTAGTCACTCTGTGCATGGACTATCTTTTTTCAACTCTTCACTTTCAACATATGCCGTGTCCTTAGATCTCCATGAGTGTCCTGTAGACAGTATGTTGTTGGACCTTGTCTTTTTTATTCCATGCTGCCGGTCTATGTCTTTTGACTGGGGAGTTTGATCCATTCATATTTAAAGTAACTATTGGTAGGGAAGGACTTGCTATTGCCATTTTGTTATTTGTTTTCTGAATGTCTTACAGCTTAATTTGTTCCTCATTTTCTCCCTTGCTGCCTTCCTATGCGTTTAGTTGGATTTTCTTGGTGACACATTATCATTCTCTTCTCATTTCCTTTTGTATAAATTCTATAAATATTTTCTCTGTGGTTACCATGAAGATTATATATACCATCTTAAAATTTTAACAGTCCGTAGTAAACTTAAATCTTAACTTGAATTGCATACAAAAACTCTACTCATGCGTAGCTTCACTCCACCCAATTTTATGTTATTTGTGTTATTCATGTCACAAGTTATAGCTTTCTAAATTTTGTATTCATTAATATAGGCAAAAATGCTTTATGCTTTTGTCTTTTAAGTACTGTAAAAGACTAAAAGGTGTAGTTTAAACCAATATTATAATAGGGATTTTTACGTTCACCTATGTATCTGTTTTTACTGGAGAAATATATTTTCATATGGTTTTGAGTTACTATCAAGCATCCTTTCATTTTAAGTTGAAGGACTCCCTTTAGCATTTCTTGTGGGGTCAGTCTCATGGTAATAAACTCTCTCAGTTTTTATTTATAGGGTGATATTTTAATTTCTGCTCCATTTTTGAAGGACAATTTTCCCAATGCAGAATTCTTGGTTGGCATGGTTTGGAGTTTTGTTTTAGCATTTTGAATATATCATTCCACTGTTTTCTGGCCTGTTGAGAAATCTGCTGAAAATCTTATTGATGATCTCTTGTACATGACAAGTTGCTTTTCTCTTGCTGCTTTGAAGATTCTCCCTTTGTCTCGGGCTTTGGACAGTTTGATTTAACGTATGGTGTGGGCCTCTTTGGATTTTTCCTACTTGGAGTTAGTTGAGCTTCTTGTGTTTGTACATATCCATGTCCTTCATCAAATTTAGAAAGTTTTTGGCCATTATTTCTTCGGATAACCTCTCTGCCTCTCTCTTCTCCTTCTGGGACTCCCGTAATTCGTATAATGGTCTTCTTGATAATGTCCCTCAAGTCCCTAGGTTCTGTTCATTTTTCTTCATTCTTTTATCTTTTTGGTTCTTAGACTTCATAATCTCACATTTCTTTAAGTTGCTAATTTCTTTCCCCTGCCTGTTTGAGTCCACTGAACTTCATTAGTGAATTTTTAAATTGACTTGTTGTATTTTTCCTCTCCAAGATGTCATTCTTCTTTGAATAATTTCTATCTTTCTGACAATATTCACATTTTGTGCATATATTGTTTTTTCTGACTTCCTTTAGTTTTTTTTCCATACTATTTTTTTTAGCTTTTTAAGCATTTTTAAGATGGTTGTTTTAAAGTCTTTGTCTAATAAGTCCGACAGCTGTGTTTCTTCACAGCTGTGTTTCTTGTTGAGATTTATTTTGATATTTTGAATGGGCCATGTTTCCTTGTTTCTTTGTATGCCTTGTGATTTTTTTCTTAGAAATTGGGCATTTGGAAAAACTGCCACCATTTTCGGTCTTTACAGGCTACTTCTGTGCAGGGGAAGAATTTACTAGTCAGCCTTAAACGAAAGCTTAAGTTCTTCTGAGGCCTTTACTGGGTCTGTGTTTTCCCTCGCATGTATTCAGTGTTTTCCCGCCCTAATTTCCCAGTGTACATGATTATTTTTAAGTACTTACATTTTCCTTAGAGTCTCACTCTTACTTCTTGGAGCCTTAGTTGTTCTGTTGAATTCCTCTGGTTTTGATACCTGGCCTCCAGGCATTTGTAGATCTGTAATCTCCTTACAGTTTTATGCTGTTTCTAGCATCCTTTTCTAGCATGAAATCCAAGGCACTTTTGGTCATGTACCCTTCAAGTTAGTTGATATAGAGATCAATCCCTCAAGCAGCCTGCAGATAGTTCAGAACATTGCAAATTTAGAACACGTCCACTTGTCTCCTTCTGATTTGCAGAAGTAACGGGGGTATAGACTGCAGCTCCTCCTACACTATGCCACACCATGCCAGTTTGGGGACGGGGCAAGAAGAAGTAAAGACACCATGAAATCTCCTACCATTTTGAATGTGGCCTTTTCCTCCCATTGGGTGTTTGCTTGGTTGCTATAGCTCTCTGATAATTTCCACACCTTCTATAAAGTTATTTCAGTTCATTTCTACTTGTTTAGATAGTGTTTCCATGGAGGAACAAGAGCCTACAGCTACCTCGTCTGCCATTTATCAGACATAACTTTCCGTTCTAAAGATTTTAAGTTATCTATAGATTTGTGCAGTCACCTCCGTAATCAGGATACATAACAGCTGCCATACAAAACAATCCCATCACTCCAGAAGACACATTCACGCTATCCTTTTGTAACCACACTCTCCACCTCACACCTAGACCTTGGCAGCCACACAGATACGTATATCAAACACAAGTAGAATTATAACACACCTACTACTCTGCAACTTGCTGTATTCCCTTATCAGTACATGCTGGATAGCATTCTAAATCCGTGCCTACATACACTTAAGGAATACTTCAATGAAAGCATAGTTTTCTATTATCATATGTTTAAGTGGTCTCATATGCATGTACAAAACAACCTTCTTTCCTAGATTTTTCAAACAGTACTCCAATGAAAATGTGTATGTATAACTCACTTGATACTTGTGCGAATGTGTCTGTAAGATCATTTTAATTCTGTTTCTAAAAGTATGTGAAATTGTCCAAATTCTACTGCACTTCGTACTTTCACAAAAATAAAGTGCCCATCCCTTCATATATTCATTAACATGAGTATAAGGACACCCAGGTGACTCGGTCGGTGAAGTGTCCAAATCTTGATTTTGACTCGGGTCATGATATCCCGGTTCTCGAGATCAAGCCCCACATGGGGCTCTGGGCTAACAGGGCAGAGCCCGGATCCTGCTTGCAATTCTCTCCTTCCTTCGCTCTCTTCCCCTCCTCTGCTCATTCATGAGCTCACGTGCATGCATGGTCTCTCTCTCTCTCTCTCAAAATAAATAAACGTTAAAAAAAGATCGACAATCTAATGGAGAAAAATGCTATATAATTTTGTTATATTTTATATTTTTTCAACATTAACAAGGCTGGCATTTTTCTCTTTGTTCAGGGAAAGGAACATTTTTTTCCCCCCTGAGGACTGCCTTCTGGAATCTTTTGCCCAGTTTTATATATATATATATATATATATATATATATATATATTTTTTTTTTTTTTGCCTTTTACACCTGTGTGTAAGAAGCTCTTTGTATATTGATGAAACTAGTTTTCCATATGTCGTATTCAGTTTTCTATTTGTATTTTTACCTTATTTGTGACATTAGCCATCAAAAATTTCTAAATTTTATGTGCTTATCTTTCCGTTTTTGAACCATATATCATGCTTAGAAAGGACCTGTTTTCACGGACAAATACATTTCCTCACACCAATTTGAAATGTTAGTTTTATGAACTACTAAACTCCCGTGTATAATTAGATACATTTCTGGACTCTCCATTCTATTCTTTCAAGCTGTATATTCTTTGCCCTCACTGCCAAATTTGTGTACTTACGGTACAGGTATAAAATACTTTATTATATCTTTAGTTAGTCAAGCCTCATACTATTCTCCTTTCAAAAATATTGCAATAATTATCAAATGCATTTTTGTGAGCTTCATAAAAGTAACCAAGTAAAAACCACAAAGAAGTAAAAAATTACAATAGAAATAAAAATAATCTAAGAAATGAATAAACAATTCTGAAATGATGGAAATGTTTCATATGTCAACCTTTATGTGTCTCGATTATGGTGGTGATTACCCTAAACCATGGATACATTAGCATCCACAGAACTGGGGCGCCTGGGTGGCTCAGTCGGTTAAGCGTCCGACTCCGCTCAGGTCATGATCTCACGGTTGGTGAGTTCAGGCCCCACGTCGGGCTCTGTGCTGAAGGCTCAGAGCCCAGAGCCTACTTTGGATTCTGTCTCCCTCTCTCTCTGCTCCTCCCCCACTCTCGCTCTGTCTCTGTCTCTCAAAAAAAATTAATAAACGTTAAAAAAATAAAATATAAAAAAAAATCTACAGAACAGAAAGTTATGTCAGATATGTGACATGTTATTAATTATATGTTACCTATATAAGGTAAATATTATATATATATATATATATATATATATATATATATATAAAAGAAAGCTTTTTGAGAAAGCTCTACACTTCTTCTAAGGACCGCAAAAGGGCACATAAATAAATGAGAAGAAATAGTTGGTCTTCAACTGGGAAGACACTATTGTGAATTTGTCAAATCTCTGTATACCATAAAATAATTGTAATTGAATCCTAATCAAAATACCAACAGAAGTTTTCTTTTCAATTTAACCTAATGCAACTAAAATTCATTTTTAAAAACTGCATGCCTCCTATTAATTGTTTCCTTAGCAACATAAATAACTGGCTAAAGCTTTTGAACCAAGGGTCTAATTAACATGTTAAATAAGGTCTTTCTATGTCCCAGTTTTGGGTGGTGTGGTTTTATTCTTCCAGTTATATAAAGACATACAGATTGTATCTTTATTTGCAATGTAAGGACAAATATATGCTGACCAACTGCTAAGAAAATAAAGTATTTTCCTAATAAATGTAGCTTTTTTTTTCTTTTTCTAATGCAAAGTTCCAGGACATTTTGAAGTCCAGATGCCACATATCACCATGCAATGAAATGACACTATATATTTTTTATTTAAAGTGTAAGCCTCGGGGCGCCTGGGTGGCGCAGTCGGTTAAGCGTCCCACTTCAGCCAGGTCACGATCTCGCGGTCCGTGAGTTCGAGCCCCGCGTCAGGCTCTGGGCTGATGGCTCGGAGCCTGGAGCCTGTTTCCGATTCTGTGTCTCCCTCTCTCTCTGCCCCTCCCCCGTTCATGCTCTGTCTCTCTCTGTCCCAAAAATAAAAATAAACGTTGAAAAAAAAAATATTTAAAGTGTAGGCCTCTCAAAACCAAGAGCCTTTGCTTTTATATATATATATATATATGTTTATTCATTTTTGAAAGACAGAGAGAGACAGAGCACAAGCAGGGGTGGGGCGGAGAGAGAGGGGGACACAGAACCTGAAACAGGCTCCAGGCTCTGAGCGGTCACCACAGAGCACGACGCGGGGCTCAAACTCACTAACCACAAGATCATGAGCTGAGCCGAAGTCAGAGGCTCAACAGACTGAGCCACGCAGGCGCCCCAGGAGCCTTTGCTTTCATTCTAAAACACATTCCCATGCAAAGAGGCTCAAGGAACATCTGGATGGTGAACTAAGTACAGAGCTCACAAGCGTTCCTGAAAAATATTCTCTCTCTTTTCCTTTCTTTTTTTCACTTCTTCATCTGATTTTTGTTTCTGTCTGGAATTAGAAAAAAAAAAGTGACGATAATTCTAATATGTGTCTTTCACGGAAGAATGAATTTGGGAAAACCGAGATTTCAGGGAATCGGGAAAATCACATATATTCTCCTGCATGTTGATAAACTGACTTCTTTAAGGGTCACCCAGCCGTGTGTTCTGTGCTCTGAGCATGTCTCTTTGAAACCTGGGGATGTGTGGCTCAAATTGTCTATCTCTCACTTGTTGATCCAGGCTGCTTTCTACTTATTCAGCTTTAGGGACTCCTCTACTTGTGACTTGGTTAGGGGAAATCCAAATATCCCATTTTTATCTCACTAACTGCCAAATTGTGGGGTTTTTAAAAAAAATTTTTAATGCTTATTTTTGAAGGAGAGAGAGACAGAGTGTGAGTGGGGGGGAAAGCAGAGACAGAGAGAGACACAGAATCTAAAGCAGGTTCCAGGCTCTGAGCTGTCAGCACAGAGCACGACGCGGGGCTTGAACTCACAAACCGCGAGATCATGACCTGAGCAGAAGCCGGACGCTTTACCGACTGAGCCACCCAGGCACCCGACCAAATGGTGTTTTTAATCTACACGCTGTGGGTTGGTAAGAGATCATGCCTAAACTGGGAGTCCTTCTCCCTGCAGGGCTGACCGAACACCCTATAAGCAGATCTCGCAGGATTCACGATGAGAAAACCTTGCTACACTGGAGAAATTATTTAAAGCGAAACAGGGTAAGAAGGAGTTAGCTGCATTTAGCATTCAAGTGTCCTATTTTCTCCAAAAATTTTTTTTCCAAGAGATTACATGGACTATGGTCAACAAACGAGAGTTATAAATACATACAAATACATGCCTACATCTTTTTATGGCTATCCCAAAGCTGAGATTCCCACCCTACCGTACCACCACCTATCTCTCTCTCTCTCTCTCTCTCTCTCTCACACACACACACACACACACACACACACACATCCATTATTTTACTAAGTTAATTCTTTTTACTCAAATTCCTTCTAGTTCCCCAAATCTAAGGTTTTAACTATTGGAATAATCAAAGAAAAAATAAAAAAGAAAAAAGTTCACATTTGTAAATGTTACAATTGTGAAGCTATCCTTTCCCTTCAGTTGGCAAGATCTGGTTAAAATTGACCCTGGTCAAGAAGGTGCAAATACTTATTAACTTTGCCCTCAAAATATCAGGGATCTAAAAAAAAGTCTTTTCAGCAAACATTTCTTATAGAGGTACCGCATGCAAACAAGAGGCACCTCCCAGTGACAAGAGTTAATCAGAAAGAGGTCAATAGTGGAGGTCCCAGTCAAGAAATGACTTGTGCAGCTGTAATATAAATGTTAGTATTCTAATGACTTCAAAGTTTACTGAAACATTTACTACACATTTATTTTAAAACCAATTTTTTAAAAAGGAATTCTTAAACAAGAGCTACAAACCAGAACAGAACAGGCACATTTGTCTCCATTAAAATTAAGAGGTTCTAGTCACCAAACCCAAGATTTTGAAGACGTTTGTCTACTCTTCAGAATTGAGAAATGATTTGATATTTGGTCACAATTAGGGTAAGCGAAGAGAAAGGAAAACTAACTTAAAATTTTAAATGATGCTTTCTTTTTCAGGGATGGTTATTACTCTTTGTGTGGCTACAATTTTAAAATCATAAAATAACTACCCCACTCCTCCATTCTTGTGTTGGTTATATCCCCTTTCTCTAGCACAAGGTTCGACACAGATATACTACAGAAAAAGTAAATGTGGGGGGAAAAAAAGGAAAAAAAAGAATGAAATACTATCCCTCAATGCTCATTATTAAAAAAAAATAAAAAGACACTGTTTGTTTGTTTTTTCCAAAGGACGGACTGAGGTGCTTCAATGAATTCGGGTTGTTTTTCAGTGACCGAGCCAAAATGTACATTTAAAAGTAAAAATTATCAGGATCTTCTATTGACACATCTCGTCTTAATCCAAGTTCTTTCTTACTTTGCCATGGTTGGTTTTATTGCTGAATGTTTCTTAATTTGGATCCTCCAGAGAATACTGGGCGTGCATAGTTACGCTGGGGACATTTCCATTGGAACTCGATGCCCATGATGCCAATGTATACACTAATGAGGACTATTACTCTCAAGTAGGTATTTTTAATGTCATGTGACTTTGCTGCCCTCCTGTGGTTGCTCCTTGAGGTGCCCAGATCTTGGTTTACACCTACAAGATCCAGTGACCCTTTAACTAGGTCACCTCCAGGTCCCTACACGTGGTTCTTGGTGTCACGTGCATGAAATACTTCCCGACTCACATCCACCAGTCAACTGAATGAATCACTATTCTACCAAGGACTTTTGACTATTTTGTCTCTTATTTCACCCAAGAGCCCAGAAGCAAAGGGACAATAACACACCAGTTTTGATGCATTCTTCCCTTTGGTTTTCCTGCTTTGCAACTCCCTCCAGACAGAGCTGTCTGCTACTCAATTTCAGGAATCAGCAAACTCGTACTGTTCAAAGGCGAGGTAGTACGTCCTTGAGGTGTTTGGGGGCCAGTCTCTGTAGCAGCTACTCAACTCTGCCAGCGTGGCACAAAAGCAGCCATAAACAATATGTAAATGAACTTAGCTGTGTCCCAATAAAACTTTACTCAATAAACCTGATTCACAAAAGCAGGCAGGAGAGGGTGGGCACAGGATATGCCCCACAGGTTGGCCTTTACCAACTCCTATAGACATTTTATCAATGCTAGACTGATTTCTTAATCAACTGAGTGACAAATAAATACACTTGAATAAATTGATAAATGGCTCTTTACATTCAAATGCAGTATTTCTACATATTCCATCCAGAATTGTAGTTATACATATCCCGTCACTGGCTAACCTGAGCTTTATACTCTAGTATGTTTTGCAAATTTCTGCAGGAATATAGGAATGCAATATTTTTTTTTTTTTGCCCTTAAACAGTGCTAATGACCCACATTCCGGAAGCTGCTAAGTCCTGCTGATTTGTTTCTAAATATCTTTCCAATCTATCACAATTGTGTATTCAGACCTCTAGATAATTTTGGCATTAATGTACATGTCTTCAATTGTACTTGTCTATTCTGACTCTAGTCTTATATTTCGATCCACCATGTAAATCATTGCCCCAAAGACCGTTTTGTGATATACATCTGACTTCACCTCTCCTCTGATCTAGAGGCTTCTTGATAATCAAGTCCAAGCTCCTTAACTTGGCATAAAAAGCCATCCCTGAAGAGTTTTCTTTTTCTCTTGTGAGCTTCACCTCGTGGCTATGCTTCCTGCCATGGTATGCTACTCTGGCCATATCAAGCTTCTCATAGTTTCCAATTCCATGAGGTCCTTTTATTAAGCTTTTCTCCACCCTACTTTCACTAGACTGCCTGATCTTCTCCACGAACTCGTTTTTCTCTCCATCTATCTATCCATCCATCCATCCATCCACCCACCATTTTATCAGTATGTATGCAACAAATATTTCATAAGCACATTCCTGGTACTTCCCTCCATCCCGATCTTGCTAATTCTTGCCCCATGTTCCCAGAGCACACCTCCATTAACATTTGTCACAGCCTACAGTATTTTTTTTCCTGCTTTTGTGTTCCATCCATTAGACTATAAGCTAAAAGACAGACGTAGTGTTTTTAGTAATTCCATATTCCCAGCCCCATGCGTTTTTACATCGTAGGCAATCAATATGGATTAAATGAATAAATGAGTAAATGAGCGAGTGCATGAATAGACTAATGAACGCCTTCCATACTCACTGATGAACAGAATGTGTTATACTCCATTTAACGTTACCCAAATAACAAGTGATGTTGCTGGCATTAGCTGAACACCAGAAAAGAGGTAAAAAAAAAAAAATGTTTCTCCTCAGACCCTACTTCATGAACTGACTTGCATAAAGCTATCTTTTTAGCTAGTATTTTTTTTAAAGATTATTTTTGATGCTTTAGATTTCAATTAAGTAACAGCTCCCCCTACCGATAGTGGGATAAGTAAGGACCTCAAAATCAACCATGATGCTGCATCTCTGTGAGCCAAGTTGGCAAGGTCTAAAAGCAAGGTGATCAAGGGATCAGGCAGGCTGCTAGACTTAACATGCCCAAGCGAGAGGTCAGGGGCAGGCCACTGGCTACACCAACAAAGCAGCCCCGTCCTCACCCAAGGACAAAGGCAGCTGTAATTTTACAGCAGAGAAGCATTTGCGGTTCCCCCTTCCAACAAGTCTTTAAAAATGCTGATCTGAAAGACTGAAGCAAGCCACTTGAGACTCATTTTCAGTATGGCAAAAGTTCTGAAACCCGGACTGCAAAATCTCAGGAAGCAGCTGGGTTCCTAATTAAAACAAATCGTTAATAGATTTAGCAGTCCAAATTTATGCTTTTCAATTAAAAATGCTATTGCAGTTGGTGTATCTGTGCAAGAGTATATGTGTCTGGGTGTGTGTGTGTGTGTGTGTGTGCGCGCGCGTGTACAAACAAACACGCCTACACCCCGGGCTCGGGGTATTCCAGAGTTTAAGAGGCAGTTATAAAGCCTGGGTCAAAACTAAAATACAAAGGTTCATTGCATCAATTCTTAATTGTTTGGGTAACTTCCTTCAGTCCCGATTCATGTTTCAAAAATAGTTGTATATGGACAAATGGGTCTTTCCTATCACAATTCTTTTAAGGAGACATTTTTAACTATTTTGTACATGTTAGCTATCTCTTAGAAGATATTATTTCCAGTTCACATGAAGAAGACATTTTGACATGCACAGTTTTTTCTCAAGTCCATCGAGTAAAGTCAGCAGAAAACACCCAAACCTCGGTGCCTTTATGTATGCATATCAGCAGGAGGCCACATTTCTGGATGAACAAGCCAAAGTTTGTAAATGAGATGGACATCCTGTTCTTGGCCATTAGTTTTCAGAGAAGGTACCAAGCAATAATTTATGGTGCCTGTAAGCAGAGCAATTAGCTCCCTCCCCACCTAGAGGAGAAGTCAATCTGTCTTTATTCCATTCAGTTATCGCTCTGCTGACTTGACCTGGGCTCTCTCAGTGCTTCGAGCGCTTAGGATAGGAGAAAAGTTTTGGGGACCAGCTTATGGGAAAACACACCTCCCAGTCTTGCTTTAGGAGAATCACGTTACCCCTTTTGCCAAGGTGTTCTGAATTATATTTGTACCATTGCTGTCTATTTGTTCCAAACAAAAATAAGTGTTTTTAGGCAACAGGATGATAGAAAATGCATCAGACCATCTGGAGTATAGGAAAGACTGATAGTTTGGAATCAGGGAGAGGGCAATGTGAATGCTGGGTCCGCATATGTATGACTAGTTGTAGGCAGGTTAGTTCAACTATCTGGAAGCCAGCTTGTTCATTTTTTAATTTTTAAACGTGCAATTTACAAAAGTGTTTACATTCAAAACCTCCTAGCTTGTTAGGCGATTTCAAGATGCCTTTTTGTAAAGAGCCTGTTAAAACACTGGCACCTTCTGTGACCCATGGTAGGTGCGTGAAAGGCACTGCAAAAATACCAACAAACAAATTCTAGAATGGTCCTGAGTCTGTATTTTTCCTTCTGTTTCCTCCTGACTCCCATCCTTTGTTAACTCTCATCCTCTGAGGACATTCCCATTTTTTCTGATCTGCGTTTCAAGTACCATCAACAAACTGCTTCAGATTCCAGATTCGTGCCGGCTGAAAGGTGAACTTCATCCTAGGAAGCAGTCCGTGACCTGGGCCTCCATGTGGACGTAGTCGTCCTGCGGTTGCAGGAACATTGTGTGCGACTGTATGGACGTATATGAGTGGGCATGCAGAACTTTCCTCCGTTTCTCAAAAGGTTTTTGTGATCCAAAATAAATGTGAAGAACAGCTAATCTATAAGGTTTTTACTTGAAATCCAAGAAAAAAAGGTAATAAAAAAAAAAAAAGACGGGCTAAATGATACTCTCCTAAGATACTGACACTATACATAAGAGAGCATAGTGTGATTTGAATGCAGCCCATCATGACTTATAGCCAATACTGTAATCTCTGGAGAGAACACTAGAATAGCTAAAAAGTCAACAAGATAAATGATATATTAAGAAATGTGGGATGTGGGGTGCCTGGGAGGTTCAGCGGGTTAAGCGTCCGACTTTGGCTCAGGTCATGATCTCACGGTCTGTGGGTTCAAGCCCCCTGCATCGGGCTCTGTGCGGACAGCTCAGAGCTTGAAGCCTGCTTCGGATTCTCTGTCTTCCTCTCTCTCTTCCCCTCCTCTGCTTGTGCTCTCTCTGTCTCAAAAATAAATAAATAAATGTAAAAAGGAACGTAGGACCAACTCAAAGAAGTCAGGAAAAGACAATCAAAGGGTAAAGACCATATGGGATAAAGGAAACACAAATAAGGGGACTCAAAAAACACATCAATTATTATATTAAATGAAATACTTCAGTGAAAAGCAGAGATCATCAACCAGATTAAAAAAAAAAAGCAATACCCATCTATATGTTGTTGACCAGAAGCACTTTAAATATAAAAACACATGCCGATTGAAGATAAGAGCACAATTAAGATATAGCTTTCCATCAATAAGCTTAAGAAAACCAATGAAACTGTATCAACATCATACAAAATGCACTTTAAGACAGAGAACGCTACTAGAGGTAAAGAGAGGTCTTTCACAGTGGTAAAATAATCCAGGGAACTGAACAGCCCTAAATGTATAGCCAACTAATAACAACTTCCAAGTACCGGGAAAAAAAAAAAAAATGACACACTCAAAACGAAAAACGGACAAGTTTTTGGAGATTTTAATAATTATTAAATACTTTCCACATAGTTGATACAACAAATAGGGACAAAGATAGCAGACATCATTTTATTGCTTAACTGTATAATTTTTTTTTAATTTTTCTTGTGTATTCAGGGGGAAACATTACCTTTTGGAAATGGGCCGCGTCAAATAATCAGTCCTTCTTGTATAGGTTGTTTTAAGGAGATTATTTGAGAAAGGAGGCAAGATTCCTTCATGTGAACATGAATTAAGTATACGTACGTGTGGTGTGTGTATGTGTGTGGAACGTCTTTGTTTGACTTCTTTTAACAGAAGACTTTTTTGGGCTCCATTTCATTTCTTTCCCGCTTATGGCTCCTCTGTCCCCATTCCTTACCTGTCAAACTTCTGGGATCTGCTTCCCTGTCTTACTCAGGATAGCCAGTTCTTTCAATGTTGATTTATTTTTGAGACAGAGGAAGACAAAGCACGAGCAGGGGAGGGGCAGAGGGAGAGAGGGAGACACAGAATCTGAAGCAGGATCCAGGCTCTGAGCCATCAGCACAGAGCCCGACGCAGGGCTCAAACCCATGGACCGTGAGATCATGACCTGAGCCGAAGTCAGACACTTAAGCAACTGAGCCACCCAGGCGCCCCAGGATTATATATTTTTATGAAAAGAGAGGAAACTAAGCCATAGAGGATTTGAGCGGACTGGGTTAGAATTTAGACTTCTTTGCTGTCTGCCTTGTACTCAGGATGGAGCTGTCAGCATTCATAAACTTCTGCCCAGAACTATCTAGAACCATCTTACTAAGAACAGAGTCTAGGTGCTTCTGATGGCCCCGTTTATGAACTTGTGCTGAGGTCTTCACCCATCTTGTTAAATGCCCCTTAGTGCATTACAGGAAAATGATGGCATCACCTTTTTTTTTTTTCCTGTAAGGAAAATGTGAGGAAAATGTGTGTGTGTGTGTGTGTGTGTGTGTGTGTGTGTGTGTGTGATTGTGTATGATTCTAAATATTTGAGGAAGGTGCATTGGAATAGAGACAAAAATTCCAATGCATAATATATTTTTGCCTGTATCTCAATAAAATGGAGATAATCTCCTAGAACCGTGTTCTGAAGTTAAGCCTGGGTCCAAACTCTAGGTCAACTATTTCTGTGCTGGGTGACCTCGGGCCATCTATGGAACCTCTTTGAACATCGATTTCTTCCTCAGTAAAATGGAAGATTTAAAAAAGATATCCCTACCTTGGTCAGCGTGTTCTGTGGATTAGAGATAATACATGTGAAGCGCCCGGTACTTCTCGGTGCGTGTGCTCAACAAATAGAATCACTCAGCATTACATTATTCACAGCTTAGATGATGGTGGAGCAGTGGCTGAACCTCTAAGACGACGGACCCTCCTCGCACAGCCAGCAGGCATAAGGTAGATTTAGCTCATTGCTCCCACGGAATGTTGGGATCGCCTGCTTGAAATAAACAAATCCAATTACCGTGTAACGTCGTGGTCTGGGGGGGCCTCACCGGATGCCCAGAGATGCATAGTGAACCTGTTAGAGCAGGTTGCATGTTCAGGGACACTGTTGGGGTAAAGAATGCCCAACAGGGGCGCCTGGGTGGCGCAGTCGGTTAAGCGTCCGACTTCAGCCAGGTCACGATCTCGCGGTCCGTGAGTTCGAGCCCCGCGTCGGGCTCTGGGCTGATGGCTCAGAGCCTGGAGCCTGTTTCCGATTCTGTGTCTCCCTCTCTCTCTGCCCCTCCCCCGTTCATGCTCTGTCTCTCTCTGTCCCAAAAATAAATAAACGTTGAAAAAAAAAAAATTAAAAAAAAAAAAAAAAGAATGCCCAACAAATGCCACAGGGCTCTACCTAACAGTTCTGAAAGCTCTTTCACACTCTCGAGAGCAAACCACAAAACTGGCCTGAAAGCAAGGGGAGGAGAAGCTCTCAGATCCTACTGCTGACTAGGTAGCTCATGTGGCCCTGACACATAACTTTTACCGAGTTGACTATATCTCACTTCCTGTAAGTGCCTGTCCCTCATGCTCACTTTCAAGGACTTGGCCAATCTCCTTTTGTAAATAGAACAATGCTTTATATTCCTCTATTACTCTGGAGTGACTATATCAATAATGCAGGAAACGCATCTGTCCAGCACAATGAGATTATTTTTCTGATTTCGGTTGACAGTTATGGTAATAGTTTGGCAAACAATCTACTCCACCATCAATGACCGCAGATTACAGCTGTTTTTAAAAATCTCAGGCGCTTCTGGAAACTTGGAAGATGAATTGCGCACTGAGAGGGAGACAGAAAGACATGCCATAAGCCTTTATGGTAGAAAAATTATTAACTCTTTCTGTACGTAAAAAGCAGAGCAAATATTAAGGAAAGCACAGCGCGTTACTGCGGATAAACTATAATGAAAACAGAGTGAGAAATGATAGCCTTCTGGAGGCAGCACTGGGATGGTCTCGCATGGTCAGAGCGGTCACGAGGCAATGAGGAGAGCCTAAAATGTTTCAGAGACCTGCCTTTTCTATTGATAAATTTCCCAAGTCACCCAGGAGTTATTGCAAATATTTACAGGGGAGAAAATTGAGAGAGAATATTATCATGTCTTCCGTTTCGGTCTTGATGAATCAGCCACTAGCTAGACAATAATAACGACCCAAGGCTAGGATTTCCGTGTTGGTTGAAAACAAATGTTTCAGTTCACTTCTGCAGAGGTGATGAAGAGAAGTTCTTTCTTTCTTTTTTTTTTAATTGGGACTTCTTAAATCTTCACCAAACATGTGCTTTTCCTAAAGGTTCGTAAGAGCCCTGGAATAAGCCTTATTTTCGATATGAATTTTCCTCCTTTGGAATTTTTCCTTTACTTCCGTTCCCTAAGAAGCGGAATGCTGACCTTGCTAGAGGCCCGCGACCCTGGCATCGGGCCAGCCATTGTTACCCAGGGGCCAGGAGAGAGAATGCTGGCTAGGCAAGTCTCCCAAGGTGTGAGCTTTTTCCCCTCTGAGTTCCAAGGTGAAGTCTTAGGAAGAACACTTGCAAAGGGGAGGCCACTGGGCTATGCGGAGTCCTCATAGCCAGGTGAGTTCATTTGTCTTGTGAACTTTTCACCTGGGCCCCAATTAGTATCCTATTAACCTCCTTAAATATGGAATTGCTAAGATCTTAGAATACTCCAAAATGGACTATTAGCCAGCCCATTTCCTGGCTCCATCAGATGAAAATGCCAAAGTAGGTCATACAACAGAATTACCTTGATTAATTTCAGCTCTCTCCCATGGGCCATGATGTCATGCGCCTTAAAGGAGATTCAACTTCAATGCATCATGTCAATGACTGATTAAACACGGGATTTTCAAAAAACATTTACAGTTCCAGATTTATAAGGATTTTGCCTTCTGATCCGGCAAACGTTTCAAAACGTGCTAAATGGATCGATTATACAAATGGTGACTTCCCTGGCATGTAATTTTGAATGCGTCTGTTCTCCGAGGCCTAATACGGAAAAAGGTTTCTTTTCCCCAGAAACTACTATGTCAGATCAGAAACGCTCAGCATTATGGCCCATTCCTATCCGTAGATGCAGGCTGGTTTTTAAACACGCTATGAAAACACGACTTTCACTCTAGAGCCCACTCAGAATGGCATTTGTAAATATAAATGGCTTTGGTAAGGCTAAAATAAGCAACAAACTTCACATTCTTTATCATCTATTCCTTAAGGCCTGCCTTTAGAAAGTACTTAAAAAGAAGCATCGGATATGTTAGCGTCTCATATATTGATGCGATTTCTTTACGATTGGCAGATTTAATTTGCTTCCACGTATAAAGCAGCTTTAGAGGCATATTAGCAACTTCACATGGTGCAGCCCGATATGCCGAAGAAATGTACGTTTTGTTACCACAAGTAGACTTACTCAGGTGACGTTATTTGGTTCTCAAAGTGCAGACTATCACTAGCGCCTTGAAGGGCTAATTGTGTTATACTGAATTATTTTACTTAGATATAAGGAAACCTTCAGATGCAGAAGTTATGCTGTGACATCAGGGCTGCGGCTCTTTGGAGTTTATAAGTAATGCGGACACATCCTGCTCCTGTACGCCCTGGGTACGGATCAACACTCCCCAGCTCTTTCCACATGGAAATACAACTTGGTTTTTCATTTCCACTAATGAACTTCTAAATTATATCATGTATATATAAGATGCAAGCATTCCTTCTGACGGTAGCCTGTGATGTGTATCCATTTTTGCAAGTTCTCTGTGCCATTGGCCTGTGAAGCATCTATAAACTTCAGGAGGTCCCCTTTTCTGACTCAGGGCTTCGTGGGCACCCGCTCGGCCCAGCCCGAGCTGTGGCTTGGCTTCCAGCAAACACCTGCTAAGAAGCATCCTGATTCTTCCTCCCTCTTGCTTTGCCATCAGTCCCCTGACCACTAAAAAAAGCCGTGGTGAGCTGCAAACTTGGGGGAAACGGATCAGAAGACAAATAGCTTGCCGCTGTCAAAGAGATTGAACGCGGCAGATGGATACTTACGCTACTGAGCCCAACATAACCTTCAGAAGTGGCGGACCCTCGGAATCCCGCTCCTGGACTCTCCTAGGTCCAGCTTTTATCTGAAATCCCCACCTGAGCAATTCCGTTTTCTAGGACCCTGGGGGTTAAAGCGGCCTTATTTGTCACCAGAGGAACTGCCCCCAAACTCAGATCGCCCCAATCCTGGCTCTGTCCATCAGTTGACTTCATTAGCTAGTTAGGTAGAACTCGTGAACCCAGAAAAACGCTATGACTCGGTTTAGTACTACTAAACTACTCAGATAGTAGTTTTAGGAAGTACTATATAGAAAATACACTCCAGAACTTCCGTCTTTTCTTTTCCTTCTCCGTATGGGCATTTATATGTTTCTGTAATTCATGTGCATGTATTCTCAGTGTCTTAACCTATCCGTGCACTTTCCAAGCAATATGACCTATGTTTTGTATAAGCAAAAATGAAGGAATTTGAACTAACTCAGAGATTTAAAAATCAGATTGTCTTTCTGCCCTACCTCCTTGCTTTTTTATTGCTGTGACTTTTTTTTCACAATCACAAAAGAAATGCATGTTAGTCTTTAACTTAATTAACATTCCATAAAGTAAAAAATTTCAATTCTTTCGTGACACTGGCCACATTTCAAGTGCTCATGATTATGGATGGTTCTCTTAGATGACATTGGTCTGCAGGGAAAATCCTCTTTACGTGCAGCTCCCAGATGCCAATCTCTTTCCCGGTTGAGATTTGGTACAGATGCTTCCGAAGTGTTCCTCTGCATTTAAAAAATACCCTATTTTATCATGCTGCCCATTCTAATCAGTAGCTTGTCCTTTTCTTGCAAATTATCTCTCACACCATTACAGATCCTCCCCATTTTTGACATTATTTTTTTTTTAATTTTTTAACGTTTATTTATTTTTGAGAGACAGAGACAGAGTGCACGCGGAGGCAGGAGCAGAAAGAGAGGAGACACAGAACCCAAACCAGGCTCCAGGCTCTGAGCCGTCAGCCCAGAGCCCGATGCGGGGCTCGAACCCACGAACCATGAAATCATGACCTGAGTTGAAGTCGGGTGCTCAACCGACTGAGCCACCCAGGCGCCCCTTGACTTTTTAAGCAGCTGCATGGTATTCCCCGGCACAGGTGTACCGTGCTTTATTGAAACATATTTTCTTGATGAATATTTAGCTTGCTTTGAGTGTCTCACTACTTTATCAATGACAAAATGATCACCCTTGTTTAGACATCTCTGAACATATATGTCCAGTTTCTTTGGAAAATGTTGCCACAAGCTGGGCTCTTTTCAATGCCCAAACTGGCCCTTTCCCTCCCTCCCTCGTGCACGCTACTTGCGGTGTCTTGGTGATAGAGTCAGCATCTTAACGACAGATATCTGTCATCCTTTCCTGGACAAGTGCCAACATTATCAGTCTTGACTTTCAGAGGGACCTGAAAGTGTATCCATGTTATAAAGCCATAATTTTATCTACAGTTTTTCAGTAGAACCAAACCGGACCTGGGCTTGGCCAGTATCCATTTGCATGCACTGAGGATCAAATTATATCTGCAAACACCACAGCACTATCTCTAACATCGGTGTGGATCTCCTACCTCCCTCAACACCAGTTTCCTAACAGTTCAGGAGTTTACTAGTTACCTAAGATCCCCCAACCCTTGCGATCCCCCAGTCCATATGATCCTTATACAAATAAAAAACAGAAGGCACTCCCCTGTGAAATCAATGTATCCTGTCGGTCAGAAAATTGTTGTATACGCACTGGTGTTTGAGAGAAGACGCCTGAATAGAATACTGGCCGAAAACACGTACAAATTTGAGACATCTCCAGTGTGAATGGAACCCCCCGAGTTGTGGCTGTAAAATATCAGCCCCGCGAATGTGCACCGCCCCATCCCTATCTCCCTCCATCCAGTCCAGGCCAAAAGACTCTTGAGTATGTGGATTAACTTTCTTATTTCTATTTGTGCCAATTTCTCTGTGTCAACCTTTGTTTCCTTTGGTCCTTCTTGACGTTTCTCTCGGATTACCATAATAGCCAACTAGTTAATAACCCTGTCCTCCAATACGATCTCCCCTCCCCATTTGCTATCACCCGGCCACCCCAGGAATGTGTCTAAAATGCCGGTCTGGGGCGCCTGGGTGGTTGAGCATCCGACTTTGGCTCAGGTCATGATCTCACGGTCCGTGAGTTCGAGCCCCACGTCGGGCTCTGTGCTGACGGCTCAGAGCCTGGAGCCTGCTTCCGATTCTGTGTCTCCCTCTCTCTCTGACCCTCCCCTGTTCATGCTCTGTCTCTCTCTGTCTCAAAAATAAACAAACGTTAAAAAAAATTGAAAATGCCGGTCTGCCCTTGGCAGTATGGGGCCACCTCCTATACAGCTTCTCATGAACTCAACACCAGCTCCCACCACCCGCTTCCCCAGGTTATACCAAATCCCATGGCGTTTCCAAAACTTACCATACCTGCTCAGCCTGTTCCCTCTGCCCAGATACTGGTCCTTCAACACTCCACTTAAGCACCACATCTTCACAGAAAAGTTTACCGGGTATCTCCCCCGACCCTAGAAAACGTACATCTCTTTCATTTTCTCCTCCCCAACCCCTGGCTCTTCACAAATCTGCCATGACACTCCATGTTATGACAGTTTCTGGACATTTCCTTGAATTTCCTTTCCTGCTAGTCAATGTAGCCTACAACGGATGTCTTGATTTGGTGCAGCAATTGGTAGATAGTAGATGCAAAATGAATGGCTGCTGGGTTGCCTGCGTGGCTCGGTCGGTGAAGTGTCCGACTCTCGGCTTTGGCTCAGGTCATGATCTCGCAGTTCGTGAGTTCAAGCCCCACGTTGGGCTCCATGTTGACAGTGTGGAGCCTGCTTGGGATTCTCTGTCTCCCCCCCCTCCCCTGCTCACTCTCTCTGTTTCTCTCTCAAAAATAAGTAAATAAACTTAAAAACATTGAAAAATGAATGGCTGCTGAATCCTACCGTTCCTAGGAAAAGAATGTCCCCAAATCCCCCCGGAGCAGACCCAGAGGTGAGCAGGTGTGAACATCTGCAAGTCCCATGATGCACACTGTCATCAAACTCTTTCTCTGTCCACCTTACAGTTTCTTACCGGTTTTCGGTGAATCTGACACGTAACTGAAAAATCTGACTCTTCAGGGCCACTGGGAAATCTCAGATGGTTTCCCTCAGTTGTTTCTCTCCGAGCTCATTCGCGCATATTTTTTGGGGGCTACCCTCCACCTCTCTCCCTTGCAGAATATCAGAACTCACTTCTCATAGGTTAGGTCTGCCTCACCTTACTGTAACAACATTAAGAAAGATGAATTTTCCAAAATGAGGCTAGCCGGTGAACTGTGATGCCAGAGCGATCCCATTACTTTCGGAGGCTTTGAGTCTGTTATAACCACTCAAGTGTAGCGATGCTATACTTTAAAAGGGAAAGGATGTGGTCGTGGCTTGGTGGGAGGTTGTTTTCTTCCAGAAAGAACTTCCAGCCTTGGACAGCATGTGGGTCCAAAGCACCAAGACCTTTAGGGAGCTCATCAAGATCATTACAACGACTACAAATATTTATTAAAATGGCGCAACAAAGTTGACATCAGTTACGTCCAGCATGCCTTCTGCATGCAATAAGGGTTAAAATAAACGTGGGTTTTTGTTTCTAGGCAGATGAATCCCCTGGTTTTGATCCTATCTATGTTAGCTCTGCTCGGATGACATCCAATCTTTCTAACGTTAGCATTCTTGCGAAAGAGTAAAAGAGAAAAATTACCAAAGTGAGGAAGGACACCTCACGGAACGAGCCTTTCCGCAAAGAACGCTGAGATGATATCAATGTCTCCCTCAAATCCATGTAGCCCTATGTTTCACTGTGTCATGCATTGACCATGGATGTGGATGAAACAGATGCTGAGAGTCACACAGATTTGCTTCAATGTTTGGGCTCCAAAGAAGCAGTTCTCAGAGTGAAGTTTTTGGTCCGCTGGTGGGCTGTAAAATCTAGAGTCCTCCGGAAGGTCCAAGAACTTACCAAACATTTTGGAATTTATTGTGTGCTGTTTCTATGCAAATGGCACGAAATGCCGCTGGATGTTGGTAGCTCTTAAATGAGTTATGAAGAGCTACCTCTATGTGATATCAATAAACTAAAATTAGCACGCTAAGGGAGTTTGCTCTTAGACCTTAATCCCGTATGGTGCCAGGAAGTCTGGCTGCTACAGAGAGCTGAGCAAGGCTGTGAAGCTCCCACCATTTAGGTTTCAAGCAGATGGCTAGAATTCCCGGCGTTTCCTGGAAGTAAGCTTTGTTATCCGTGTATCGTTAGTGTCTTATTGAGTTGTCCTTGGTTTTTAATGGCTACTAAGTTTGTATTAATATTTTACTTTTGTGGATTGTTACCTTCTTGCATAATTGCTTTGCTTTAGTATTTTGACTGCTGTTACTTGGGTGCTGTTTGCCCCGGAGCCTCGGGAAGCCCTCACTGGCCTGACAAAGCACAGGCCCGCAGTAGGGAAGCACAACCTTAGATTTATTAAGACCCGCTAGTGCCTGAAAATCTTCCCGGCAACGTTAAGTATCTGATTGATTTGACTGGCGATACAACCTAAACTCCAGGCAATCTCATTTTAGTTCTTCGGGCCCTTTTGACACTTTCAGATCAAATCTCCAATACCTGCTATAATTTGAAATTATATAATTTGAAATATAATTACTTTTTTTCTCTCCACCTTTATTTTTGAATAGTGTCACATATAAGTTAATGGAAGAGCACAGTAAACATACATATGATACCCACTTAGATTAAACAGTTGTAAACGTTTTGATACCTCTCATGGGGCGCCTGGGTGGCTCAGTCTGTTGAACGTCTGACTCTTGATCTCGGCTCAGGTCACGGTCTTCTGGTTCGTGAGTTCGAGTCCTGCGTCAGGCTCTGTGCTGACAGCCGGGAGCCTGAAGTCTGTTTCGGATTCTGTGTCTCCCTCTTTCTCTAACCCCTCTCCCACTCTCACTATACATCTTCTAGGAAGAAGAACATATCTAGCTACAATGCCATCGTGACACCTAAGACTATGAGTTTCGTTATATTATCTAACATCTAAGATCTAATCCATATTTGAATTCCCCAGTTGCCCCCAAAATGTCTTTTCAAGTAGTTTTTTTTAGTATATGTGCTGCCGAAGCGAGCACTCAAGTAGTTTTTTTGAACTCGGATCCACTCAAGTTTCATAGGTGGTCTTGGATCTTTCTCTTTTTAGTTCTGTTCTTTAAGAAAATTGACTTTATAAAGACTCTAGGCCACTGGATTATCGATCATGCTTCGTTTTAGACTTGTTTTATTGCTTTCACAAGTTGTTTATCTTGTTTCTCCTTTCCCCTGTATTTTTTAAGCTAGAAATGAGATATAGAGGGTTGATTACAGTGGTTTATGTTCAGCATGTTTTGCAAGATCGTTCCATAGGTAATGTGGACTTCATAATGCATCACATCAGGAACCACAGAATACCAAGTGGTCCTTTTATTGGGAAAGCTGTTTGATTTGTTAACACTGTTAATGTGATAACTGCTGGGGATCCACTGTCGCAGTACATTTTTCTGTTTAGAATTAATAAATGCTCTCTAGGTGTATTTTGTTTTATGGTGCCTGTGACAAAGTATCACAAACACAGTACCAAAAAACAACACAAGTTTTTGTTTACAGTTCTGTAGTTAGAAGTCCGATGCAGATCTTACCGGACAAAAATCAGTGTGTGGTTAGGGCAATGGCGGGGTGGGGGGGAAGCAAACATTGAGAGATGCAAATTGGTGATCTTCTAGCTGTAATTATTCTTTCCACCATTAGTAGCAGCCAGTTTTGTTCTCGAAAGAAGAGTTGCACATTTTCTCCTTTATATATTTTCTATTCCTTTTTAATGCCACGATGGGCTCAGGTTTTTAATGTATTACAACTATAAAAATCATCATCATTTTCTTTTGACATACCAACTGTGGCCAGCGAGAGTTCCTTAAATCTGGCTTTTATGTCTTTATTTTCTTTCTTAACCGTGTATAGTCTCACCTTGTACTTTTTCTGAATAAAATCAGGAAAATAGCTATTTCTCTGAGAAGACTCTTCCGCATCTCCTTATTCAAAGACAGCAGTGAAGATCTGAGGGTTAGATGTGTTCCCTGCTACCGGAATGTCTTGTTTCTAGGATACAATAGATAGACAGACAGATACATCCATAGATACATGCCTAGATAAGAATAAAAACACAGTCCTATATAAATTGTGAGTTCATATCACTATTTCCAATACAAATTTAACACCACAGACTTTTACCTAATTCAAACAAGATTCTAACATTTTCCTGACAGTGTAATTTTTGGATCCTACGCCTACAATATAGAAAAACAAAGATTGAAAATTACAGGGAAGATTACTAACCGCAGTGTTCCTTCTGTGTACATTTAAGATTTGTTTGCAGTTCTCTCTGTTACCACAACACATTTCACACATGCACAAAACATGTATGCCAAAGTAGTGTTCAAAAGGGGTGCTTGGGTGGCTCAATCAGTTGAGTGTCTGGCTTCGGCTCAGGTCATGATCTCGCGGTCCGTGGGTTCGAGCCTGCTTCCGAATCTGTGTCTCCTTCTCCCTCTGCCCCGCCCCTCCTCACATTCTGTCTGTCTGTCTGTCTCTCTCTCTCTCAAAAATAAATCAACATTAAAAAAAAATTTTTAAAGTTACCGGAAATAATTATTTTCTTTGTGTTCTCTTACCAACCTCATTAAAAGTTAGGTGTCTTTTCCTTCTGTTTTATTCCATGCTCGGATGAATATTTTTCCCTCGGACTCATTGTCATTCTTCGAATATGTAAATATTTGCATCATTAGAAGTCAAACCTGTGGAAAAAATGTTATAACTCCAACTTCTCCCTCATCCCTAACGTCTCCACCCTACTCCCCACACACTCCCTTGTGAGAACCTTCCTGATTTGTTTCTGATCACCCTTCAAGTGCCTCTCTTTGGAAAAATGGGTGCACACATATGTGTCTTGTTATTTCTTGCATTAAGTGCATGCTTTGTTTTCGCTTTTGTTCGTTCATCGAAAAAATATTTCCTGAAATCACAGAGCGGATTATTTGGTCTCGGCCATACATAGATGATATCATCCCTCTGAGGGGGTTACCATTACTATCCGCATTTTGTAGATGCTGAGACACATAGGAAAATGCACAATTGGATGACAGCGCCTCAGTTTGTAGGCGGTTGAAGTGAGATGTGGACCTAACCACTCTGCTTTCTGAACCCACTCTTTCAACCCCAGTCTACACGCATCTGGCACATGTATGCATCCTTTTTGTTTTTTATCCTCTTTGGGAGCAATGCCAGCAATGATGCTGCTAAGATATCTGCCTTTCCTTTCTTTTCTTTCTTCCCTTCCTTCTTTCCTTCGTGTGTGTGTGTGTGTGTGTGTGTGTGTGTGTGTGTTGTTCTTGAATATAAAAAGTTGAGTCTGAAATGCCTAGTTATTATTAGAAGTTCATGAATGTAGTCCATTTAGTTTATTTTCTTTCTTAGCACATATATTCGAGCGATACCCATTGATTTTCAGAGTTAGAAGGGACCTTTGAAATAACCCAGGCCAATATTTCCTTTTCCTAGGATAAGACAGTTGAACACAGAGGTGAAAAAGACTGACCCAATGTCAGATAGTTAGTGCCAAACACCTAGAGCTTTGGTCTGTTAAGTGCCAATCTAAAGTTGTTTGTTTTTTTACCATAATCAAAGTTTTGATGGGTAAAACACGGGCAGGCACAGATAACTCAAGTCCACAATAATGCAGAGCTCTAGAAAAATGGGTACCACTGCATGTTGCTTAAAGGCTTTGGGCAATCTATCTAATAATCCAAAATGCTGTCGCCGTTTTCTTCCTCTTATTTCAGCGGGAAGCATTTGACTACTTTCCAAAGAGTGCAGAAATGTCCTCTGATAGAATATCCACTCGTCTCACGTGAAGAACTTAAGTACATCGGGTTGTTAGAAAGCACAGTCCCAACCCGGAGGCTTGGCAGCTACATTTAAAAAAAGAAAAAAGAGCCAGGCTAGGATACGCTCCCAAGAGCATGGCTCTGCCACAATTTGGAAAGAAACACATTTTTGCACTGCTGTAGAATGTACACATTATGTTGCCTGTAGGTGCATTAGTCGGTCTCCCTTCTAAGTACTTAAGGGGAAGTTTCCGACCACTCAGCCTCACTCACCAGTGTCCCAGGAGCAAGTGTTAACAGTGCAGTCCCACATGTGGCTCACTGACATGGTGTCTTACATTTCCAGAATGGTAAGAAAGCAGTTACTAGGAGAAGAGAATCAAGAATTTGACAGCTGTTGCGAGATTGTGCTTTACTCGTAACACTGTGAGATGAAAATGAATATCAGGTCAAGCATTATTGTGGAATGAAACCCCCCTGGCTCCGTTCTGGCTTATTCACCCAGCAGGTGATTTTCCTTCGGAAGGCTTTCCTGCCCTGGTGGAAAGTCTGGTATTGATGGGGCTTTCTTTCTCTGTGTTTTTCTCCCAACCAGTTGTCTCCCTTTTTCTCTCAATTTTCCATCTTAAAAAAGCCCCCCAAAACAATGAGGTGGGTTCAGTTCACATTGGCCGCCCCTTGAAGGCACTATTGATTTATTTTCGTGGTTGTATCTGTGATGCACTTTTCAAATGCTTAAAACAATGTGGCAAGGTCCTGAGAGTGGGATCACATGGATATTACAAAAGGTCTTTGATTGGAAAGATATTTTGATGAGCCACAGTCTGATCTCAAAGATGGTAATATTGAGTTTACTCTCTGCCTCTGTTCCTTCTTTCCCTAACTTCTGGTCATTCCCCTGGCTTTTACTAGCCAAAGTGAGTTTCCAATGGCTGGTGGTTAAAAGCCTCTGAGGCTCCAGCTGGCTCTTTTCTGATATCCATGCAGATGGAGTGTTGGATGCTTTTATCAGAATAAGACTATAACTTAACCTGAGAAGCAGCTCTTCAAGTCGTTGATGAAATTGTCCAAAAACTAGAAGCCAAGTGAAGAAGAGACTAGCGTCAATTCCTTGGTTGATGAACTGATTGATTGATGTTTGCTGATTAGTTTCACTGTAAAGAATAAAATCAAAATATCCATGTCGTCTGGGTTTGGTAAACCACAAGGTCAAGTTCTGATGAGGTGAAGAGTCAAAAAGGAGGTGAAACCAAACAGGAGCCATGACAAGTCCCTTCGTAGAACATAATAACAGAAACAAACAAAGCATGAGTGCCTTTGTATGACATAAAGATTATCGCCATCCAAAAAAAAAAAAAAAAAGACTATTGCCATCCTAGACCCTAATGAACAAGAATCATAACCAATCACTCATAGAAAAACATAATACCCGCAAATAAATTCTGTATGATAGTAAATGTTACTACAATCATGCACCTATAGAATTCTATGGGGCCTGGTGAGCTTCTAAGATGAATAAAGTTAGTTCAGAGAGGAGACACAGCATTCTTAGGATTCTAAAGAGAATTTTGGAAATATTTGCCAAATTTAGAACGTTGAAACACTGAGATAAAAACCAAGTCAATTAAATTATGGTTTGTATTTCTGACTAAAAATCAATTCACCCCTTCTTTAATGCACATTTCCTGAGAATCCTCACATATATATTTATATACAGTAGATGCATGTATTTTTTTGTGAGAAGAAAAGCAATAACACAAGATAATTCGACTCTCCTACTTTATCCACGAATATATGGTTGAACAAATGTTTATATGCCTGTGTGTGTTCTAGAAATGGATTCCTAATCCTCACAATGACTTGATATGTTATACACTATTATTATCCCTATTTTAGACATGAGAAAAACTGAGTCACAGGGAGGTTATAACCCACCCAAGTCCACAGAGCTGGTAATACTTTTTTTTTTTCCTCAGAGAATTTTGTCAAAACCTAATATGGAGAAAAGTGCCTCAGTCTTTACCTATAGGTCTCAACATGATTTCTTCCTCTAAGCCTGGGGAAGAAGGTAGCACGTCCTACCAAGCTGCCTTTGTCCTGCTGGATGGATAGTTTCTAAATGCTTACGTTGAATGCGTAGCCTTGATTCCTCGTTGTAGATATTCTTGGGAGTTTTTAGGGTTTCTAATAAACAAGCAAGCAAATAAAGCAACAGAATATCTGAAAAACTTGGTTGTGGCAGGAGGAGAAAAGCAAAACATCGGAGTTAATTGTAAGCAATTATCTCAGGGAGGACAAGTTTAAAGAATGGCTCATTCCCCTCTTTCTGCGTCATAAGTTTTATGGAATCACTGGGCGCAATAACCCACTGGCTTTTTATTCTGGAAGCCTCAACTCTCTATCATCAAGTTAACCGAACCATGGAGAGTGCTGAACTCTGGTCTCAGATTTACACACACCCACACACCTTCCGACGTCGTATTGAGTCAACTCAGCTATCTGCGCCCCCCAAAACTTCAGGCCATTCAGTATTGAATAATTATTGAAGAACCAGAATTTTCATTCCATATTAATGATAATGATTAGTATGGCCGTCCAAATGGTAACGATACCGCCACCTGAGTGCATACTAGGTTCCAGGCACTGTGATTTCCGGTTCCACAGCTTACCTCCTTGAGTTATAACCATCATTGGGTACCAAGTACTTTGAATGCATTTAACTAACGAGGAAATCAAAGCCCAAAGTGTTAAATGAACTTCCTCAAGTGACACAGCTCCTAAGCAGGGGGGCTGTGTTCAGTTCTCTCCGTCATCAGACTGGGATGGGCTATGTCAAGGTCCTTAGACATTGGTTTGGCTTGATATCATGTGTATCTCAAAGAGGGTACAGGCATGTTATCTAAGGACCTCACTTTATTTATGCTCTGTTGGATAGTCTCTGATTTCCATCACCTCTAAACATTGTTACTCACTAGAATCTACAAATCCAAAGGAAGGAAACCACCTTTTCGTGCTTACCCACTTTCTGCCTCGTTGTGTATATTCACCTCATTTCAGTCAGGACCCAGGTTTTTTTTTTTTTTTTTTTTTAACATTTTTTATTATTTATTTTTGAGACAGAGAGAGACAGAGCATGAACAGGGGAGGGGCAGAGACAGACGGAGACACAGAATCTGAAACAGGCTCCAGGCTCTGAGCCATCAGCACAGAGCCCGACTCGGGGCTCGAACTCAAGGACCGTGAGATCAGAGCCGAAGTCGGATACTTAACCGACTGAGTCACCCAGGCGCCCCCAGGACCCAGGTTTTAAACGCTGTAGTAGAAACAGTTGGATTTTGAGTCATGAGTGAAATTGTCATGAAATAAATCGTGAGCTTCACTCCCTGTTTTGCTCAAGCCATTTGTTGTTAGAAACAAGTAACAGGATAATGCAAAGGAAGGATGTCGTTATCATAGAATAACTACTCCCCTGGTGATTAAAGACACTGGCGATCTGTCAGTCCTTCTGCTCTCCCAGGGGGATGAGTATATGTCCCTGAAGGTGTTGGAAACAAACCGAGAGAAATCACACGTCCCTTTCCAAAGTGGAACCACATGCTCATAGAAGAGGTTAATCTGCATGGCTTTTTAGCTAATCACCTTGCATTCGCCTGCTTGCATGGCTGCTAGCAATTTTGGGGGAAGAGGCCAAGCTGTGAAGATACACCACCCCCCTCCGAGGTAGAAAGATCCGCAAAGCGCAGACTATCGGACTTCCACTGCGAGCTCTTAAAAGATCAAAATGTGTCCTTTATTTCATGCACTTGGAGCTGATTTCAGAGCAGCCGAAAAACAACACAGAAGGTATACTTGGAAGGGCTCCTTGCCAACTGAAATTAACAAAACACTCATTGATACCGTGTTGTTCACAGCAACACCAGCATCAGGAACATTTACCAAGCATGAATCTTACCTGGCACTGGGGTTGTTTTACCACATACAAAGGAACTATTACCTTCTGAGAGTTTTTTTCCTTTTTTTCTTTTTTTTTTTTTTGTTTGTTTGTTTTCTACTTTCCTTCCAAGACTCAACACAGCAATGCCAAATCTTTTTAGAGTGTGGATAACAATATATTACTTATGTTTGCAGATGAGCTGGTCCCATCTCCCAAACTTAAGTGCAACACAGATGCTGATGTGCAACACTTTCTCAGAAACTCTTCTTTGGAAAAATCTATGTACGTTGACCGCATCCAGGGACCTGAATCCGTAGGGACTCAGCATTTTACATGCTGGCTCATATATAAGTTTCAGAAGCCAGTACTTACTCCAGAAGCTAGGGAGAAAAGTCACCTTCAAAGAGTACCGTTGAGGGGCACCTGGGTGGCTCAGTCAGTTAAGCATCCCATTTCAGCTCGGGTCGTGATCTCACAGCTCATGAGTTCGAGCCCCACTTCAGGCTCTATGCTGACAGCTCAGAGCCTGAAGCCTCCTTCAGGTTCTGTGTCTCCCTCTCTCTCTGCCTCTCTCTCTCAAAAATAAACATTAAAAAATTTAAAAAAAAAGTAGAGTTGAAATTGTGCATCATTGAAGAGACTACACGCAGACTTAACACCAACCTGTGAGCTCCACGGATAACACTACACATCGATTTGGCAGGAGGAACCCAAAAATTACAAGTCAGAGGGCCAAGAATGTCCAGTCAAAACCAATAACAGAGCCCTCTGAAACTTTCACCGGCGCGGAGACTAAGAAGTTACACGCTTTGCCAAACCTATCTCGCCTTCGTTGTAACAAGGGAGCATCGATTAATCACCAGAAGCATATGTAAGCAGGTCAACTTTAGGTACATTTGGTGCGATCCATCTTACGTCACAGAAATAATGTCCGTTAAGTTCACAAGTCACTTTCTAATAATGAGGGAGGCAGATTCCTGGCCCTAATGCTCAGGCATCAATGCCATGGGCATTGTCACAGCCAAGTGCGTGGAATGTTGGGCTCTTGATTCCGTATTTATCACCAAGCTACAGAGGTCATTGTCAATTTTGGAAATAATTAAACAGGGAGGATTGTTTGCAAGCTACTCTTGGCAGACAAAGAGCAAGCTGCAGTGATCTTTGTTGGGGAGGTGGAACAGATACGTGGGTGAGGGGGGTGACAAAGCTGGGTCAGAGCGAATGCTGGTTTTGCAGAATTTTGGCAAGGGATTACAAGACACAGAATTAAGAGTATGTAACTCTACGTGGCAAGGCAGAGTTTGAGAGAAAACCCTGGAATAGATGGAGGCTTCTTAATCACGCCTGCCTACTTATGCTTTCAGCCTTAACCCTTTGGTTTCCGCATCTAAGTCACTAAGAAAATGCTGCCTCCAGAGACACAACTCTTCATAAAGAGAGCATTAACAATCATCCTCTTCCGGGATAACATTGTCCCCTGATGCCCTGCCTCCCTGCTCTGAACTTAAGCTGAAATGTGTTGGGACCTGCGGCATGACGGTGCGGACCTTGCGCGTTACCTCTGGCTCAGGCTTTGGAAAGACGCCACCTCACCACTTACCTGGGCCACAGCATTTTTATCAGGACAGAGACCCTTGTCACTGATGCTTACAATCCGCAAAAAAGACTGAGTGTCAGTATCTTCCTCCAGTACAACATCCAAAGAAAGATGACTTTCATGTGGGACCAAACCCTAAGAATATCCAGACCTGTTCAGAGCCATCACTAATTGTTCCTATTTTTCATCTGGAGAGCTTGGCAGGTTCATGACACTATAGCAAAAGTCTTCCCACTAGGACCTTGCCAATTTCAGCTTTAATTCCATCAGCAAACAACTTTGACTGTGTTGGGAAAATTCCATTAATCATTCATGTTCGGTGAAGAATGATACACAAAGGAGCTGACAGCATCAGGCAGCAAGTTTCCATTTGTTTGGTAATTAAGAACTCCAGGCCATCTAATGGTGCCGAGATGCAAATTCAGTGCCCGGTTGGAGCCACCAGAATGAGCTGAAAGGAATTCACTTGCACTTACACCCCTCATGTCCGATGATTTGATGGATCTTTCCCTCTCCTGTTAGGTGAACAGCAAGCGTATTGCTTGAAGCCGAAATGATGCATTTTGAAAAGTGCTTCTTTCAAGGAGGTACCAACTCTTTAGGACACATCCTGTTTAAATCTGTTTCTGAAATATGTTTTAATTATACAAATACATAAATGCCCATTTACCCCGAGTCAAGGTGTTAGACCGTCCAACAGAGTGAATTGCACTTTGATTTAAAATCTGAATGGGATTTTCTCTTCCTGTACAGGAACCTTATCGTTGAGCAGAACAGAGATCCAGAAAAATCTGGCACTGAGAATCTTCTATGAAATAAGGTCTTTTTTTTTTTTTTGATCCGAGTTGTGCATTAATACATCCATTTTGAAATACCAGAGGTAATTTGATCATTAAAATTTACCAGGAATTCAGCCAGGGCATTAGAAGAGACTGTGAAATTGATCTTCTAGACCAGAGATTGCTAGTGCGTCTCACCTGGTTTCTCACATCCTCAGAGAAGCATAACCACAAGGTCGCACTTGCAAATCCAGATGGCATCCCAGGGGCCCAGGAATCCTGTCATTCTTTGCCTCTCTTCTCTTTCCTCTTCCTATCATCAAAATGTCCACATGAAATGTCTGACTGTATTTCATCAGAAGCTGAAGGGAGAGAATCCAGGCAGGTGCAACTCACATGTTTATGGCAACAAAAAGAAACATTCTTGCCAAGCCTTTCTGTGTTCTTCCTATCAGTTACTTGCTCTGCCTTTGAGACACTTTTAGCTTACACCTGCTGAGAAAACAAGAAGGATCTCAGGACTTCTTTTAATGGATTTGTTTCAACCTTAAGCTTCTCTCTCTATATAGGGATTTCCAATTGGTCTCCTGGTTTTTCTTTATGTAAAATGTGTCCATCTACAGGGGAAGATGCAGGGTAACATAGAGACTTAAAAATCCGGGCTTGATAGTGGGCGCTATTTTTTAAAAGTGCAAAACTATAAGGACATTCTAGTTCCTTAATATTCATGCCTTTCTCACAGTCGTGTAATAATCTGCCCTTCATTTAATATTGTTCTCAGATACTTCCTTCCAGCTCTTGGCTGATCTTATGAACTTTGACAATAAGAAAACATCCTTAAAGAATCATATTAGCAACAACTTTTGCTCATTGGGCTCATCCCTGGTCACAGCCATTTGTTATGTGATTGATATCAATCAATTATGCCTAAAATAAATTTAATACAAAACATAACAGGAAATGGGGCACCTGGTAGCTCGTCATGATCTCACAGTTCATGAGTTCGAGCCCTGCGTCGGGCTCTGTGCTGACAGCTCAGAGCCTGGAACCTGCTTCAGATTCTGTGTCTCCCTCTCTCTTTGCCCCTCTCCCCCCCCACCACTTGTACTCTCTCTCTCTCTCTCAAAAATAAATAAAAATTTAAAAAAATGTTTTAAATAAAAAAAAAACATAACAGGAGAAAATAACATTGCCTTATGCTCTCATCTCCCTCGCAAGACAAAAGGTGTTTATAGGAATGCATGCTATTTCACTCTCCAGTTTAAATATTTTAAAGCATTTTTCTGTTTTCTTAAATACACCGGCTACATTGACTATGCATGTTTAAATTTCCATTTTGCCTTTAGAGAAACAAAAAAAAAAAGGTCACACAAATAACAAATTGTTGCATTTATGTGTCTCCAATATCACATTTGTGGTTTCTTTTTAGAATAAAATAAAGCAGTTCTGCGATGTTTTAGCTCCGGGGGAAGTTTTCACGTGTTCAACTCCCACAAATTGATGATTTGTGTATGTACATTTTGGGAGCCTTATGAGATGATTAGAAATAGTAATGCTATTAAGTTGGAACGTTGTGACTCAATTTTTCCTCTGACTTTCTAGAGATCTCGGGAAGTGAGTGAAGGATGGGGGCTGGGAGGAGAACAAAGGAGGAGGAAGAAGACAGGCCTCCATTCACACGCACCCTCACAGCACCTTCACTGCCACAAACAGAAAGCTTTCTCTTTCATTCCCCTCAGCCTCCTGTACCGGGGCCTCGAAAATGTCAGACTCTCACTTTTCAATCTTAGATCATAATTTCCCATCCTTTCAGTTCTTTCTCACTCTATACTCCAAACCATTTTTCATCTTTACCGAGACTTCGAATACCTGATTCCCGTGCTCGCTCTGTCCGTCAGAAACTTCCTGAATCTCTTCTTTTTGTACTGAACCCAGGATTCGATGGATAATCTCCCCCAGAGTATCATCGAACCAACATTACCCACCGTTGCCCATTCTCCACCTTCTCATTCATTTGGGGCTCCTTTCCTGAGTGTGGGATGGGTGCAGTTACACGAGACTACATGCTCAGAAAGTGGCCTCTTGCTTGGGTTTATTGCTCTCCAGTCGCCATCTTGAAATTCTAATATTCTACCTCTGCACGTGTGTTTTGCAGGCCAAGTCCAACGGGATGACGAAGCATTGGTCAGGCGCCTGGAGGCTCTGCTCCTATGTGCACCTACCTGTAGCTATCTCCTCACCTCCCTGGTATATAGGCTCCCACCTGCCTGTTCGCCAACTGTTCAACGCCCCCCCCAATGGGTCCTGGATAGGGGATGGCACATGTTCACTGCACCCCAGGTCCTGGTGTGGGACCCCAAGGGCCTGTGTCGGTTTTCACCCCACAGGAGTCCTGGGAGCCAGAAGGACCACCATGATATTAAACAGTCAGGGAAAAATACTACAACAAGAAATGAGAGAGACTGTGGAAGAAAGGAAAATGTTTTTCCTGATTTGAACATGAGGTCGCATACTTTCATTCTGCACCATGTCCTGCAAATTAGGGAGCCAGCCCTGGCCCCAGGCTCCCAGCAGAAGGCCAGTATTGGTTTAACTTACAGCCTTTCCACCAAGGCTTCTTGCCTGCTGAGGTCTACAGGCGACTCATCACACACTGGAGTTTCCAACTTCAGCTACTCCTCAACCTCATTTGTTAGCTCCTTCTTGTTGCTCTGAGCAAATGTTTAGAAATGATACCACCCTCAGGGCGCCTGGGTGGCTTAGTTGGTTGAAAGTCCGACTTTGATTCAGGTCATGATCTTATGGTTCATGAGTTTGAGCCCTTCATCGTTGGGCTGGCTGCTGTCAGCACAGAGCCTGCTTTGGAACCTTCTGTCCCTCCCTCTCTCTCTGCCTCCCCCACCTTTCTCAAAAATAAATAAACATTAAAAAATGATACCACCCTCTTCATGAGCCCAGCTCCTCACCGTTTGTCTCTTTTTCAGCCTCCTATTCAAAGTCATGAAGAATATTGAGACCATGAACTTTGGATTATTGCAGTTACCAGACATTTCCCAAGATGTAGTCCCTTCTACGTCTCGGCTTCCCTTTTAGCTAAAACAGTTTCCTCTAGATTTCCCACTCACTCTCCTTGCCTTCCACATCTGTATTTTTGTAGCACCCATCCCCCCAACCAACCACTCCCCTCAGGTAGAGCTCACCCTGAGCTCCCCTGGAAAATCCAGGGGTCATTTTTCAATTTTTATCTTTCCCATCCTCTCTATTTCTCTTCGGTACCATTATCATTATCGGCTGAACTGTGCTCCCTGCTACCAATAAGTGAAAGTCCTCCTACCCAGAGCCTGTGAATGTGACCTCGATTAGAAATAAGATCTTTGCAGTTGTAATCAAGTTAAGATGAGGTCATACTGGATTTGGATGGGCCCTGATCCCGTGAATGGTGTTCTTGTTTTTTTTTTTTTTTTAATTTTTTAAATGTTTGTTTATTTATTTATTTAAATATGAAATTGATTGTCAAATTAGTTTCCATACAACACCCAGTGCTCATCCCAGCAGGTGCCCTCCTCAATGCCCATCACACACTTTCCTCTCCCTCCCACCCCCCATCAACCCTCAGTTTGTTCTCAGTTTTTAAGAGTCCCTTATGGTTTGGCTCCCTCCCTCTCTAACTTTTTTTTTCCCTTCCCCTTCCCCATGGTCTTCTGTTAACTTTCTCAGGATCCACATAAGAGTGAAAACATATGGTATCTGTCCTTCTCTGTATGACTTATTTCACTTAGCATAACACTCTCCAGTTCCAACCACGTTGCTACAAAGGGCCATATTTCATTCTTTCTCATTGCCACGTAGTACTCCATTGTGTATATAAACCACAATTTCTTCATCCATTCATCAGTTGATGGACATTTAGGCTCTTTCCATAAGTTGGCTATTGTTGAAAGTGCTGCTATCAACATTGGGGTACAAGTGCCCCTATGCATCAGCGCTCCTGTATCCCTTGGGTAAATTCCTAGCAGTGCTATTGCTGGGTCATAGGGTAGGTCTATTTTTAACTTGCACAGTTGGTGGGAATGCAACCTGGTGCAGCCACTCTGGAAAACAGTGTGGAGGTTCCTCAAAAAATTAAAAACAGATCTCCCGTGACTGGTGCTCTTACTAGAAGAGGGGGATTCGGACACACAGGGAGAAGACCATATGAAGATAAAGGCAGAGAACGGAGCAATGCATCTGCAAGGCAAGGAATGTCAAGGGTTATAGCGACCACCAGAAGCTAAGAAGAAGGAAGGAAAGATTCAGAGTCCTCTTCGCAGAGAGCGTGGCCATGTTTACACCTCGAGTTCAGAGTTTCAGCCTCCAGAGCTATAAAAGAATTCATTTTTGTTGTTTTAAGCCACTCGGTTTGTGGTAGTTTGTCACCGCAGGCTTAGGAAACTAACATAAGTACTCCACTTCTCCCTACGATCTTTCACTTCTTTGGCTTCTGTGTTCCTCTTTATTCTCTATGTGCCTCTCTGATGGTTCTTCTAATTCTCCTTCCTTGCTTGCCCTGTGAAGGAGCGTTTCCCCATGGTTCTCACTTGTCCCACTGCTGCTCTCTCTCTCTCTCTCTCTCTCTCTCTCTCTCTCTCTCTCTTTCTCTCAAAACTCTTTCAAGCCCATTCATGCCCACTTCAAACTTTTTTTTTTGCCCACGTTAGTCTTAAATATCTTCCAAGACTCAAGGTGTGTTCTCATATTCTCCGGTGTTTCTCATATCCTCAGACTTGGCCAAGAGTCTCTCCTCTGAGCTTTATGGCATCCTATGTGGATAGCCCCCATCACTTACCATTTTAAAATGGCACATAGCCTGATTATGTGGCTCTCTTACTGAATACATGGTATGGTGGTAGAAATCTAAGACCACCCCCAGTACTCCTGCCCCATCAGTACACACCTTGTATTATTGCCTCCCCCTAAGCGTGGTGAAACTATTAAATATGATGGGACATCATTCCTGTGATTATGTTATCTTGCATAATAGGAGGCATTTAGTGAATATAATCAAGGTCACTATTGAGTTTGATGTGAATTAATCAATAAGAAGACCATCTGCTGAGCCTGACCTACTCATTTGAACCCTTAAGAGGGGCCTTTCTGGAAGTGGCAGCAATTTGACAGGAGTAATGGAGATTCTCCTCTATTCCTGGCTTTGAAGATGAAGACGTTCTCATGGCAAGAACTTGAGGGTGGCTTCAATAAACTGGGAGCTGTCCCTGTCAACAGCCAGCAAAATATAGGACCTCAGTCCTACAGCTACCGGAGATGAATTCTGGAAGCAGCCAGTGGGCTGGAGAGAGGTCCCCAGCCCTGGATGTGAAGGGCAGCTCCAGCTGGTACCGTGACGGTGACTTCATGACACCCTGAGCAAAGGACCCTGTTGACTTGCACCTGAGTTTATGACCTGTAGCAATGTAAGCTGCTACCTTTATGGTAATTTTGAAGCAACAATAGAAAACTAACATGGAAGCTCTTCAATAGGTCAGGATCTAGGTTTTTCTCATATTTGTCCCCAGGTTTTCTTCGTCATCCCCCAGACCTCTTAAGTATTTAATGATGAGTCTTTTGTCCATTCTTTCACTCCCTTATTTATTCAAGGAAGGTAAGACTGATTCTTCACTTTGTAAAAAATGTTTATTTATTTATTTTGAGAGAGAGAGAGAGAGAGCGTGTGGGAGGGATGGGCAGCGAGAGAGGGAGAGAATCCCAAGCAGGCTCCACGCTGTCGGTGCAGAGCCCGGTGCGGGGCTCGATCCCATGTACCGTGAGATCGTGTCCTGAGCCGAAATCAAGAGTCAGACACTTAACTGATGGAGCCACCCAGGCACCTCTGATTTTTCATTTTTTAGGGCTACTACAAATAGCATTATTATTTCTATTAATATTATTATATTGTTTTTATAAAGTTTACCTCCAGAGGCCAACTGGAAGCATTCTTCTCCTCCTCAAGAGGCCAACTGGAAGCCAACTGGGGTTCCCTCAAACCCCACTCTCCAAACATGTCCCTGCACATGAATAAGTTTCTTTTTCCACATCCCATTACACCTTTCAAGATGAAGCTTCTGCTCTCTTCTCAGAAAAACTGACTGTGGCTTCCAGAAGCCTCCATCTCAGGAAATTGTTATTCATAAAGTGCTTTGAAATTTTCAGCACAACAGGATACAAAGAGTAAAGTGTCTGCTGATGTACCTGTATTGAAAACATATGGCTAAGCTATAAACCTAAATATCTCAGACCCACAAATAATGCACAAGGCAGCATTTAATTTCCCGGTGGAAAGGCTTTCCATTATTTTCTTCCTCAAGCCCCCAGTTCTGTCAAGGTAAAGAATAAACACAATTTTCTTAGACAAGCAAAATATAGAAAGCCAAAGCCATTATTCTAGACCATTTGGAATCACAATGTAGATAAATGTATAAACTTCTAGGACCTTGGGAATAACGATGACCTGTGGTTAACAATCGATGTTCCTGACTATTAGAAAAATAACTCGGTATAGCAAAAGGACCAAGCTCATGGAGGATTTGTGTAGTAAATCTTGTCAAAAAAATTTTTGTTAGGATATATTTTTTTTACATTTTAGTAAAATCCACCTACCATAAAAATTCCAATTTTCACCATTTTTAAGCATACAGTTCAAGAAGTGATATATTTACACTGTCGTGCCATCAACGACCAGAACTTTTTCATCTTGCAAAACTGAAACTCTATACCTATTGACAACCCTTCATTCCCCTTCCTCTCAGCTGCTGGCCTTTCTACTTTCTATTTCTTGAATTCAACTCTTCTCGATACCTTATATAAGCAGACCGTACAGTCCTTTCTTTCTTTCTTTCTTTCTTTCTTTCTTTCTTTCTTTTCTTTCTCCATTTGTTCATTGGTGCGCCCTTGGATTGCTTTCACCTCTTGACTATCGTCAATAACACTGCTACAAACATGGATGTGTGAATACCTCTTGGGGATGCTACGTTCGATTCTTTGGGATATACACACAAAAGTGGGATTACTGGGTCATATGGTAATTCTATTTGAAATGTTTTGAGGAACCGCCATGTTGTTTTGCATAGTGGCTGCACCATTATATACTCTTACTGCATATACAGCTTCGGCTGACGTAACAAACACCATCGCTTAGGTGGTTTGAACAATAGAAATGGATTTTCTTATAGTTCTAAAGTCCAAGATAAATATGCTAGCGCGTTGGGTTGCTGCTGAGAGTCTCTTTCTGGCTTGTAGATGATGGTTGTCTTCTCTCTGTTTCTTCACATGGTGGGAAGGGAGGGAGGGAGAGAGCAAGAGCGAGAGCGAGAGCGAGAGCGAGAGCGAGAGAGAGAGAGAGAGAGAAATCCTCTTATAAAATTATCAATTCTATCGGATTTGGGCCTACCCCTGAGACCTCATTTAACATAATTACCTCCTAAAAGCCCTACCTTCAAAGATAGTCATCCTACAAATTGGAGGGAAGCACAATTTAGTCCACAGCACCTATCAGTTTTTAATTCTGCTTCTCATTGACTTGACACACATTTTGTAACAATTCCACCTTACACAGAGGGCTGAGTGGTAGACGGGCAAAGATTTGAAAAGGTACCATTGGTATACCAGGTACTCAGGTCATATAATAGATATCTGGTACCAATGACACACTTCAGGCAACTGCATAAAATAAAATGTCTAATGATCTACTTAGAAAGAACAACTAATTTTTTTTTTAATTTTTTTTTCAAGTTTATTTATTTATTTATTTTTGGGACAGAGAGAGACAGAGCATGAACAGGGGAGGGGCAGAGAGAGAGGGAGACACAGAATTGGAAACAGGCTCCAGGCTCTGAGCCATCAGCCCAGAGCCCGACGCGGGGCTTGAACTCACGGACCGCGGGATCGTGACCTGGCTGAAGTCGGATGCTTAACCGACTGCGCCACCCAGGCGCCCCAAGAACAACTAATTTAAAAAAAAATTCTACTCTCACATATAACAAAGGAGAAAAGAAGAATCATCTTAACTATGGAAAGGATTTGGGTTTGAAAAGTATGGCTGCCTCAGCTATCATTTATTTGCTTATAATTTTGTTTTCCTCTCTCTTGATTTTGACTAAATTAGAAAACATGTCACGGTGCTAGGTTGCCAACAACGGCAGCAAATACTTGGTAGCTTCTATCACATAATCCTTGATATTTATTTGTTTACGTTTATTTATTTATTCTGAGACAGAGACAGAGTGGGGGATGGGCAGAGAGTGGGAAAGAGAGAGAATCCCAGGCAAGCCCCCTCATCATCAGTGCAGAGCCTGATGGGGAGCTCAAACCCATGAACCGTGAGATCATGACCTGAACCAAAATCAAGAGTCAGACGCTTAACCGACTGAGCCACCCAGGCTCCCCCAGATAATTCTGGATGCTTACATCTAATATTTGCTTCAAATTATGAAGACATGTCTCACTAACCATTCCTTTCAGCACACTATCAGATGCCATGTCAAATCTTGACTGACATTCAAAATCCGGAATAGGAGATAGCCACACTGGTTGCACTCAGCTCTGGAAAATACGCCTTCATATGTGTTGTAGAATTTGAAGATTTTTTTAACGTTTATTTATTTTTGAGAGAGAGAGAGTGGGGGGAGGGAGGGCAGAGAGAGAGGAAGACAGAGGATCTGAAGCAGGCTCGGAGTCAACATGGGGCTTGAACTCACGAACCGTCAGATCACGACGTGAGTCAAAGTCGAACACTTAACTGACTGAGCCACCCAGTTGCCCCTGACGATATTTCAATTTCCCTCCTATCTTCAGTTCCTTTTCCTCAACAGTGAAGGGTATCAAGTTCCCTGGAGAAATGCGTACATGTTATTTTTATTTGCAAAATCAACGGTCATGGTTACCAAATTTTGTAACTATGGATGTTGGTGGATGCTAACTAGACTTATCATGGTGATCACTTTGCAATGTATACAATTATTGAATCATTATGCTGTACCCCTGCAACTAATATGCTATGCATCATTCATACCTCCACAAAAAGATTAATACTTGCTTTATACTCATTATATGTGGCCATGACAATGATTGGGATCTGTTAAGTTAAATAAGATATATATATATATATATATATATATATATATATATTTAGGATTAATAATCATGTTATTAGTATCTACTATTTAGGTTCAGGGATTCAAAACAATGAATAACTAAAATGTTTCTCTTGAACATATCACTTGATATCACGTAAAGAGGCTTTTCTGGCTTTTTCAATGTCATAAAAAGTACTTTTTACATAATCTTTCAATTTCTCAATTAATAAAAGCACGAGTTCGAGCCCCGGATGGGCTCTGTGCTGATGGCTCAGGGCCTGGAGCCTGCTTTGGAACATGTGTCTCCCTCTCTCTCTGCCCCTCCCCCCCCCTCTCTCTCTCTCAAAAATAAACATTAAAATAATTTTTTAAAATAAAAATAAAAGCAAGTAATGACAATCAAATAATAATAGTAATAATGAGGATAATTCCTGGTTTGTTTTTTTTTTTTTTTTTTTAAATGACCAGGCCTAATGACACTTTACATTATACTCTCATCTACTTAAAATATGAAACAAAAGTGTTATATAAATCAAACTCTACTGAAGAAGAGCCACTTGCCATCTCTGGCTGCCATTCACACGTAACATCAGCAATTTATTTGGAGCCATTGTTTCCGCCAGCTTTTATAGGATGTATATTGTATTCGTGCTTAGATCCGAAGCGTTTTATCATTACTAAGGTTATCATATGTGGCAAACGCAAAAGCGCCGAGAATAAGAAAAACCATACTATTATGATGGAAGCAAAAATAGAACTTTCTAATTTTTTTTTTTTTTTTTTACTTAACCTTTTTTTGTTTTGAGATAACTGTGGATTCACATGCTGTTGGAAGAAATAATACAGGGAGATTCCTTGGACCCTTTACTCAGTCTCCCTGAACGGTAACATATTGCAAAACTATAGCGAAATATCACAACCAGGATATTAACATCGATGCAGTCAAGGCATAGACTCTTCCATTGCCATCACTGCCTTCACTGCGGGATCTTGGTCGCCTCTTCCTCCCTTCTTCCTTAACCCCTGGCAACCACTAATCTTCTCTCCTTTTCTATAACTGTGTCCTTTCAAGAATGTTTTACGAACAGAATTATACACTATGTACTCTTTTGAGACTGGAATTTTGTTTTACTCGGTGTAATTGGAGAATCATCGAGGTTTTTTACGGTATCAATAATTTGCTTTCTTAACGTATTGATCGTCATATTCCATCGTATGGATATACCACAGTTAGTTTAACCGTTCAGTCACTGAAAACCAGTCCGGGTTGTTTCCAGTTTGGGGCTATTGCAAATTAAGCTGCCACAAACATTTCTATGTGGGCACATTCGTCTACATATGTCTGGCATAAATACTTAGGATTGCAATTGTTGGGTTGCATGTTAATTGCATGTTTGATATATTTTTAGAAAACTATCAAACTGTAGTTGTAGAATTCTACATTATCACCAGCAATGCAGAAGTAATCCGATTTCTCTGCCTCATTGACAGTATTTAATGTTGTTCTTCTATTTTTCTTTTTAGTTTAGTCCTTCTGATATACATGTAGTGTATTCCATTGTAATTTAGAGTTGAACTTCCCTAAAGACTAACGTTCAAATTTTTTTCATGTGCTTTTTTGTTTTCTACATAACCTCTTCGGTGGTTATATAGAAGTGTCTCTTCACGTTTTTTTTTTTTTTTCCAATTTCTAGATGATGATTGCTATTAATTAATCTTTTGAGTTTTGATAGTGCTTTATACATTCTAGATCCAAGGCATGCATTGGTTGGCAAATGTTTTCTCCTAGTCTGAAACTCATCTTTTCATTCTCTTAACAAGGTGTTTTGCAGAGCAAAAGGTTTTAATTTTGATGAGGCCCAATTTATCGTTTGTTTTCTTTTAGGGATTACACTTTTGATGTCAAGTCGAAGAAGGCTCTGGAGACCTCGATTCTGAATATTTTCTCTTGTGTTTTTTTTTCCCTAATATTGTATAGGCTTACATTTTACTTTTAGATCCTTGATCCATTTTGAGTTAATTTTCGCACAAGATGTGAGCCTTAGATAGAAGTTCATTTTTGTTTTTGTTTTTGCCTCTGGGTCTAATCGCCCCGGCATCATTTGTTGAAAGGGTTATCTCTCTTCCACTGAATTGCTTTTGCACCTTGCAAAAGTTAATTAGGCATATTTGGGTGTCTAATTTCAGATTCTCCAAGCTGTGCCATTGATCTATATGCTTTCCATAAGTACTAGACTGTCTGAATTTCTGAAGCTATATAATATGTCTTGAAATTGTGTAGACTGATTCTTCCCACCTTCTTCTTCCTTTTTTGTAATTGTTTTGGCCATTCTAGTTCCCTTTATTTCCATGTAAAATTTTAAATAACCTTGCCTTTCTAAAAAATTATTGCTGGAATTGTGTTTTAATGGCTTATATCAATTTGTATATCAGTTTGGGGAGAATTACAATCTTGACTATGTTGAGTTTTCTAATCAATAATCATACAATGTCTGCATTGATTTAGATCTTCACTTCCCCCCCCCCCAGAATTGGTAGTTTTCAGCCTAGAAGTCTTATCCATGTTTTGTTAGATTTTTACTTATTTGTTAAGATGTTATAAATGGTATTATGCTTTTAATTTTAGTGTCTATGTGTTTATTGTTAGTATATACAGATTCTAGTGTGTATATATATATGTGTGTGTGTGAGTATATATATATATATGGCATATAAAAATGAATTTTTGTATTTTCATATGTGTCCTACAGCCCCAGTGAACAAACTTAATAGTTACAGGAGGGTGTTTTTTTTTTAAAGTTTTGGTAGGTTTCCTGGACTTTTCTATGTAAGCAATCATGCAGTCTGCAAACAGGAACCGTTTTACATTTCCCATTCCAATTTGTATGCCTTTTATATCTATTTCTTACCTTCTAGAACCAGCAAGAACTTCCAGCACTATGATGTGTAAATGTAATTACAGTGAACATCCTTGTCTTTCTCCTGATCTTGGAGAGAAAGCATTCAGTCTTCTCTCATGAAGTATAATGTTAATTGTAGATTTTTGTATATGGTTTTTATCAGGTTGAAGAATTTCACCTCTATTTCTTTTTATCTGAGAGTTTGTTTTTTTCATTACGAGTAAGTGTTGAATTTTATCAAATGCTGTGTGTGTGTGTGTGTGTGTGTGTGTGTGTCAGTTGTTAATAATGATGTAATTGTTTTCCTTTGGATTACTAAAATAGTCTGACTGATACCAGACTATTGAGCCATTCTGCATCCGTGGTCATGGGATACTTCTTTTTATATACACTTGAATTCTATCTAGTAATGTTTTGCTCATATGTTTTTGGTCTATATTCATGAGAAATATTTGCCTATAGTTTCTTTTTTTCTCTCTTTCTTGTTTTCTTTCTTCCTTTTTTTTTTCTTTTTGGTACTTTCTTTTTCCAGCTTTCATAGCAGGATAATACTAACCTCATAAAAATTTCAGAAATGTCCTGACCTCTTTTATTTTCTGAAAGACGTTGTGTAGAATTGATATTAATTCTTTCAATATCTGGTAGAATTCTGCAGTGAAACTACCCATATCTATATGTTTCTTTTTTGAGAGTTAACAACTAATTATGAATTTAATTTCCTTAACAATTCTGGAGTTATTCAAATTATCTATTAAATATTTATGACTTGTGGTAGTTTGCGGTTTTCTGGGATAGGCTCATTTCATCCACGTTGTCAAATTTACACGTGTAAAATTTCATGATACCTTTTATTATTTTTATTATTATTTCTATCTCTTCTTATTCTTATTATTCATGTCTGCAGGATCTGTTGTGATATCTCCTGTTTCATTCTTGATTTGGTCATTTTCATCTTGTCATTATGCCATGTTAGAGGTTTGTCAATTTTACTGAATTTTTCAAGGAACTTGCTTTTTGTTACATTGATTTTCTCAGTTATTTTTCTGTTTTCACTTTCACTGATTTTTGGTCTTTTGGGTTTATTACTTTCTTCGATCTATTTTCTTTGGATTTATTTTACTTTGTTTTTTAAAAGTTCTTTAGATGGGAAATTAGAGTGTTACTTGGAGATTTTTCCTGTTTTCTAATATATGCCTTAGGAACTGTAATTTTCCTCTCAGTGCTTCATTATTTGCATCCCACTGATTTTAATATGTGTCATTTTCATTTTCATTCAAGTTCATTGTAGTTTTAATTCCCTTGAGACTTCTTTGATTCGTGCATTCTGTAGAAGTAGACTTCAAGGGGTGCCTGGGTGGCTCAGCCGGTTGTTTCCCACCTCGGCTCAGGTCATGATCTCGTGGTTTGTGAGTTCGAGCCCCACCTTGGGCTCTGCGCTGACAGCTCAGAGCTTGGAGCCTGCTTGGGATTCTGTGTCTCCCTTCCCTTTGCCCCTCCCATGCTCATGCTCTGTCTCTGTTTCTCAATAATAAATAAACGTTAAAAGAAGAAGAAGAAGAAGAAGAAGAAGAAGAAGAAGAAGAAGAAAAAGACTTCAAGTAGTTGGAGATTTTCCTATTATCTTTCTTTTATTGATTTATAGTCTGATATCACCATGATGTGATGACATCACACTTGTATGATTATAATACTTTTAAATTTGTTGAGGCTTGTTTGTTGAGGCAACGGATATGGTTTATTTTGTTGCATATTCTGTGGACACTTGGAAAAATGTCTACCATGCTGTTTCATGGATTGATCTATAAATGTTATTTGGATCCTGTTGGTTTATGGTGTTATTAATTTCGATGTCATTATAGATTTCCTGTCTAGGTATCCCATCATTTTTTAAAATAGAGGTGTTGAATTCGTCTATTTGTCTTTTTAGTTCTACCCTTTTTTGCTTCATATATTTTGTAGATTTGACATTTCGAATTGTTATATCTTGTTTATTTTATTGACCCTTTTATCATTATAGAACATTGCTCTCTGTATCTGATAAATTTGTTTTGAAATTTATGTTATATTAATATAACCACTACTGCCTCACTGTAATTGATATAACTTTTTCTTTCCTTTTCTTTTCAATCTATCAAAGCTGTTATATGTAATGTGAATTGTTTGCAGACTGCATCTAGTTGAGTCATATTTTTTGATCCATTCTGCCAATCACTTTAACTGGACCACTTACATTTAATGTAATTATTGGTATCTTCAGGTTAGCTCTGGCATTTTTGTTTGTTTGTTTGTTTTCCACTCTTTGTTTTTTTTATCTGTTTTGTTTTCCCTATAGTCTGGTGGGTTACTTGAATATATTTAGAATTCCATTTTGATTTATATATAGTGTTTTGAGCATGTCTTTTTTCCAATGATTTTACTAGTTTCTCTAGGTATTACATTATATACACATAATTTATCACAAGCTACTAGTATAGTCATTTTATCAATTTGAGTGATGTTTAGGGATCTTACCTACTTTGACTTTTTTACCCTCTCCCATTTATAATATAATTGCCTTAAATACTTTCTCCACATACATTAAGGAGTTAAAAAGAATTTAGAAAACCGGGGTACCTGATTGGCTCAGCTGGTGGAGTATGTGTCTCTTGATCTCAGGGTTGTAAATTCAAGCCCCAGGTTGGGCACAGGGCTTACTTAAAAATAATAATAAAAAAAATAGAAAACTCAAATGGAAAAGAAAATCCTATTGGACTTACTCATATTCTTTCTTATGTTCTTTCCTTCTTCTTGATATTTTCAGATTCCTTTTTAATTATTTCCTTTATGTTTAGAAAAAATTCATTTAGCTATTCTTTTAGAATTGGTCTGCTGACAACAAATTCTCTTAGTTTTCCTTTGTCTGAAAATGTGTTAATTTCCTCTTTATTATGAAGGATACTTTTCATAGGTATATGATTCTAAATTGCCCTCGTTTTCTTTCAGTGCCATACATTGTGCCATATCTTTCTGGCTTCTATCGTTTCTGATGAGAAATCCACTGTTCAAACTTTTTCTCCCTGTAAGCAAGGTGTTGCTTTTTTTCCTACTATCTTCAAGAGTCTTTTTTCTTTAGTTTCAGACATTTAATAATGATCAGTCTTAGCATGGATTTTTTTTGAGTCATCTTGTTTGTGATTCTCTCAGTTTCTTGAATCTATAAGATTATGTATTGCCAAATTTGAAAGGGTTTAACCAATATTTCTTTGACAATTTTTTAAGATGATTTTCTGTCTTTTTTGTCTACTTCTGAAACTCCAATGGCATGAATGTTAGATCTTTTATCATGGACATACAGGTTCTTGACATTTTGTTCCTTTTTAAAATTTTTTTCCTTCCTTTTTCTTTAAATTTATATTTTCTGTCTTTTGTTCATAGAGGGTAATCTCTCTTGTTCTTATAATTCACTTTCTTTCCTGGGCTCCCTATATTCTGCAGCTGAGCCTATCCACTGAACTTTTTATGTTGGTTATTGTATTTTTCCGTTTAAAAATTTTCAAATCTAAAATTCCTAATATACAATTCTTCTTTATATCTTCTATGTCTTTGTTGGATCTTTTTTTTTCCTGGAGTCTTCTATTTGTTTTCCCTTTGCTTCAAGCATGTTTCTGTGTTTGCTCATTGTGTTGCAGGATTTTTTACCGCAATACCTGGGATTCGTTGTCTCGTGGCTTCAATGAATGAAGAGGTGGACACAAAATGAGCAGCTGGCAAAAGTTTATTAGAATATAAGATTAGAATGGAAGAATAGAAGGAAAGCTCTCTTTATAGAGAGGGGGCATTTGAAAGTGAGTGCCCGAGGACTGTAAGCAAGGGTCTTTGTTTTATAAGGTTCTGGTCAGCTCCCCCCTTCCTTTCTCCCTTGTTCCTTCTCAAGTTCAACCCTTATTTGCTTGATAGCTCTAGGTGCTGGGTTGTCCATTCCTGATTGGCTCATTTCCATTGTATGCCAGGTGGTCTATGGCCATACTTAGGTCTTTGGACAAATTCCTGAAGGGAAACCTGAAGGGGAGTAGGTGGGGTCTGTTACATTCTTAAGAGGAACCTTAAGTCTGAGGGGACTTGCTTGTGGTCAGACACTCCCAGCATTGTTCCAAAATAGGTTTTTTCCCCCACTCAGGAACCTCAGGTCCTAATCTATCCCTCTCTGCCTACTGAATCCTATCTTCTCCTATCATAATTGAAGCATTTTTAAATTCTTGAAAATCTGTGTTAGATAGTTCTCAGATCTCTGTGATTTTATTATTCGCACCTATCAGTTGTCTTTTTTTCATTCAGTTTGAGATCTCCACGACCATCAAATGAGAGATTGTCAAGTAGGTACATTAAGGAGGTCCTTCACCACCCTCAAGTTCAACAATTCCCCAGAAAAATTCACAAAATTGAGCAAGGACCATTTCCATAGTCTCACAGCAACTCACAAATATGATTTATTTATTATTTTTTTTTACAAGGAAAGGATATAGATTAAAACCAGTAAGAGGAAAAATTGTATAAGACAGGGTCCACGAGAGGCAAGTCATGAAGTTTCCAATTATCTTCTCGCAGTGGGGTTGTGCGTACAGCTCTTATTTCTCCCAGCCATGATGTATGACAAATACATGGAGTTTTGTAGAAGTTACCAGAATCCAAAGTTTTCACTGGGTATTGATTAGGTAGATATGCTGGCTGGCCATATGACTGACCTTGGTCTTCAGCTTTTTCAGAGATGATGATACCAGGGGGCCCAAGACCCCGTGTATAAATCACATTGTTAGCACAGACTATCCTACATTATCCAAATCTTCCATGTAAACAAAGAAACTCCAATCAAGCAGGACATTCCAAGGGCTCAAAGGCTCTCTCCCAAGAGCCAGAGGCAAAAACCAAAACTTTCTTGGGGCGAGGTTAATCCTTTACATCACAGCACAAAAACTTGACATTTCTACTATGTTATAAGAGTCTGGATCTTTCTTAAACCTCTGCTTTAGGTGGTTTTCTCTGGCACTGCTCCAGCATTGGAAAGGGAAGTAATGTCTTATTATTGCCATGCAGAACTAGAAGTCCAGATTCACCTCTCATCTTCCATTGATATCCTATGGGGGAAAGTCCTTGTACTGCATAGGGGTGTTGGGAGATCTAGCTCTCCACGTGGTCTCCACTGACACAGAAGTGATGACCTTGTTATCTCGGATAATTATGAAAATCCTGACTCTGCACTAGGTTTCCTCTAACATCATCACAATAGGGAGGGGGAGAGGGTGCCTCACTGTTGCCGAATGGGGATAGAATTCCAGGACCCCTCATTATTCTCACTAATACCATGGGAGGAGGCATTGCTACCCATTGATAGGAATGGAAGTCCTAGGTCCTTACTCAAGCTTCTTCTTCACCATCAATTTTGTAGGAGCGTTGACCACCTCATTAGCGCCTTAGGGGTACTAGTTGGCCTTTACTGGCATGGGTGAGCAGGAAGTTATAAAACTTTTGCGGTATTTTGCTGAACTAAAATGATTACCATCTACGTGATTTTTTTCTGTCTTTCTAGGTTGTCCCTCTCTTTTGTTCTTCAGCCAGAGAAAGATAAGGTGTTTGTGGGGGCATTTTTTCTGGGCTTTTAGTATTTCTGGATTGCTGGCTTCTTTAACGGAAGGCAAAAAGCAAACTCAGCAAACCTGTCATCGTGCTATTCCTTAAGTCTTACGGTTCCTAGGCAGCCTATCTTCTCCTTTTATTTTTCAGTCTTCTCACTATTGTTTTATCAAAATATCCAGGACTTTTCGTTGCACTTCGTGGGAGAACTAGAAAGAAGGTACATCTACTGGATCTTAAGTGGAAATCTTCCTGGACATAATTGGAAACTGAAAAGCGGTGACAGAAATTCTGATGGACATAAAGCACACCATAGAACAAGTAAAAAAAAATGCTCCTTTGTGCAACTGATGACAATCAAGATAAATACATAATGTGTTGCTAAAATGAAAAAGGAACATCTTCAAAGTGTGCGATGAGAGGATTGTCTCAACCGCTGGATGTCTGCCGGCCAGATGATAATTTGGGAGAAGGCTAGGGATTTATTTGAGAATGTAAAGATGCGCCCATTGAAAGTTGTACAGGTTCGAAGCCCTTTTGACCAGGAAAGTGCTTTGATAAAAGCACCAGTTGGGGAAGCAGGAGCTATTGAGGCATTCCTGATAAGGACTGTGGGATTCACACAAGGAGGGGCGTGCATGCTTCAATGGGTTTCCAGTGTTCATGAAATGGGTCTGTTTTGCAAGACGCAGGCTCAGAGAAATGTACTAGAAGAGAACCAACACGCCCAGTGAATCAGTCAGAGTTCAGTCAGAAACACAAAGTGCCCTGTGTATTCCAAGCAGGAAGGGATTAAATGGCTGGAACTAGTTACTGACAAACCCATTAGAAAGTCTAAAGGAACAAATTTCAAGGAAAACTCTGCTGGACTTTACGACTTGGAGGTAGTGGGAATTGTAAGAGGCAGTCACCACTGATTTCAGCACCCGGCTGCACTAAAGTGGGTGCTTCACGGGAGAATTTCTGGAAACCACCACCAATTCCTAACATCTGCTGCTTTCTGCCAATGTCTGGTACCTACGAGCTGCTGTTAGAGAACTCCATAGATTTGTTTCACTTGTTCATTCCAAATCTTTTTGGAAAGATATAGACAGACAGATAGATATAGAGATTAGAGAGAGAGAGAGAGAGAGAGAGAGGGAGATACAGATATATAGATATATTTTAGACAGACTAAAACCAGAGCTGCTTTCAGGGATTCTGGGAAATGTAGTTCTCGTGTTTTCAGCCCCAATAATATGAGGGAGAGGCCAGAAGATCGAGAATTCTGTGAACGCCAATAGACGATCTGGCACAGCCGGTTTTAAAGCAATGACGATTCAAAATTGAAAAGCCAGGTGAAAATGAGAGGAAATTCTGTTTTATGCCATCAAGTATTTATACGGATTTTGCTTACAGGAAATGATTCTCCTTTTGTGGGTCAAATACAGGCCAAGTTTAAGCACCTAGCCTGAGGTTTTCAGGAGGAAGCATCAGAACTTTGAACTGGAGGCAAAAGTCAATTTTTCCATTTGCTGCCAACTTTTACTACTCATTCCAAACATTTTGAGGGACTAAACTGAAGGTCATAGCTCAATGCATTCATGTGTAATTACAAAGCATGCTACCATCAGAAAATTACAAGGCTGACAAGAAGATGGATGTGAGAAAATAAGAGATACACTGGAGAGGTGGATGTGAGAATATCCAGAGGGAAAGGAAAAATACATATGTTAACCATATCCAAATGGGTAATATGCGATGATGAACACCAATATCTTAGGGGGGAGAAAAACAAGTCCATGAAAATGCTTGAGTAGGGAATAGCTAAAGTGAGGGAAAAAAAATGAGAAAAAAAGAAATGTTACTAAATTTTAAGAATAAAGAGAGCTTAACTTATTTTAAGGACACATGGTTTTTGAACTCCCCAAAACCTTCGAAACTATAGAACAACTAGATAGCAAAAGCAAAATTTATGAAGAACCTTTAAAACTTTGAGGAAACTCCGTACTTCTTGGCCGACATTTTTTCTTCTCTATTTTTAGCGATCCCAGTGGGTATAAAGAGTTATCGCGTTGTAGTTCCATTTGTATTTTGCTAATGACTAAGGATGTGGAAGATCTCAAGCGTTTGCTGGCCATGTGTACATCTTCCTTGGGAAAAAAAAATGTCTCTTCAACTCTTTTGCCCATTTTAAAATTGGATTGTTTGTTTTTGTGTTGAGTTGTAAGGGATATATTTTGGATACCAGACTCTTAACAGAGGCATGGTTCCATGCCTCCTTTTCAATGTTCAGGTAAACAAATTTCACATAAAATTAAATAACACACAAGTATGCCGTTCAAATACCACACAAAGTTGTAGGGGAAAGGAGTAACAAAAAACAGAATAATATTCCTATGGACAGTGAAAGCACAAAAGAAAGAACTGCTTACAAGAGAGATTTCATTTCTAACCAACTATCTCAAAAGAAAAAAAAATATTTTTAGTGATATTAGATACAGAAAAAAGTAAGAATCAAATTTAAAAAGAACTAAAAAATTGCAGAGAGAATTCAGGAAAATAGTAGGTCTAAATGAAAAAAAATACTTTAGATTGAAACCTAAACTAGACATAAACTAGAAAAAATACAAGAGCAAATTAAAAAATAATGTCTTTGTATGAATGTTATATGACTCAGAAAAAAAAAATGTTTAACAAAATGAAAAGAGATTAAAAGGATTTAAGAGAAAATGAGACATGTTGAATATAGGCAAAGAAGATAAAACATACGGGCAATGGGAGTCTCTGGAAAAGAAAACTAAGGAAGATAGAAAAAAATGCTATAACTTATAATCCAAGGAAAATTATACATAAGGAATAGAAGAAAAATATTTGAAACTATATATCCAAAGAGTATTTCATATACTTGAAGACATTTATCTTGAATGACCAACACAAATGTATTTTGGTAAAATTACTCAACTTTAAAACAAAATTAAAAAAAAATGTAGCATCTAGATAAAAAAAGCAAGACCCATTAGAAATACAAGTAGATTGCTATCCATTTTCTTTATAGCAGTGCTGATTCCAGAAGGAAATTGAGTTAAACAGTCAAAACATGAAAAGAAAAGGTGGGCCACATAATTTTTATCCAGAAAAATTAACTTTTACATATTAGGGTAATGATAAAGTGCTGTCAACATGCCAGGGTTCAAGAAATATTGTTTCCATGAGACCTTACAGAGGAATTTACTAGAAAATGAGCTTGAAACATCCAGAATGTCTAGAGAGATACTGACATAGGGCTGGTGGTGATATTTTATTATATTTATTTATTATCTATATTAATTATATAGATATTTGATAACCAAGACTAAATGAGAGTCACAAGATGGGAAAGTATACTATTTCATGATGATACGCTTTAATATTAGACACGTGGTACAACAACAAAAAAACAAAAACTGGAGGTAAATCAGGAGAGCATGTGCAAAAATATGAACTGTTTTAGTGATCATAGGAAAGTCAGTAATGTTTGTAATATTATTCTGAGAGAAATAAGAGCATAATGTGGGAACAAATGAGTCAAGGTGACTCATGAGTCAAGGTCCAATTCTATAATTCCTGTGCCCTTGAAAGCTAGATTCTTGGTGTGGAAAACAGATGGTACATCCAGTAGAGATGTTGGGTTAAGTAAAAATCTTATACTATTGAGTTTTCACTGGAATTATCAATATGAATGAATGAGGTTTTTAAATCTATCTATCTATCTATCTTACCTAATTCTGTCCACTGAAAAGGCATAGAAACAGTGATCATCTCTATAAGAATAATCAACCCCAAAGCGAAGATCATACATCAATCAAAATGCCTTTTCCTACTATATTAGTCTTACAGGGCTGCCATTAAAAAAAAAAAGAATACTACAGACTGGGTGGTTTAAACAACAGACATTTCTTTTCTCACAGTTCTAGAAGCTAGCAGTCCCAGATCAATGTGCCACCAGATTCAATTTCCGGTGGGGACTCTCCACTTGACTTGTAGATGGCCACCATCGCACTGGGTCCTTATATGGACTTTCCTCACATAGAGAGAACTGAGAATCTCTGACATCTCTTCCTCTTCTGATAAGGGCGCTAGTCTTACTAGATTAGAGCATCACCTTTATGATCTCATTTAGCCTTAATTACTATCCTAAAGGCCCTGCTTCCAAATACAGACACATTTGGGGTTTAGGGCTTCTGCATATAAATTCTGGAAATGCACAATTCAGCCCATAACACCTCCTAAAGGAGAGATGGAGGATTCTAGACTTGAGGCAGGAAACACAGAAGATAAATCTTACAGATTTTGTTATACTGAATAGCAAGGAAGCTATCACAGATTACCAGAATTGTGTCACTAGAATTACTAGAATTCCGAAGAATTAGAATTATGCCAAAGGGACTCAGAAGTCAACTTGTAAAGGCTTCCACTACCAAAGAGGTAACAATTTGAACATCAAAACGATAGTAACTACAATGGAGTGAAGCCCATCAAATATTTTTTTTTTTTTTAAAAAAGGTCAACTAGTTTTGGGCACCTGAGTGGCTCGGTCAATTAAGCACCTGACTCTTGATTTTGGCTCAGGTCATCATCTCATGGTTCATGGGATTGAGCCCCAAATCCCATTCTGTACTGACAACGCAGAGCCTGCTTGGGATTCTCTCCTTCCCTCTCCCACTCATGTTCTCTTTCTCTCTCTCAAAATAAATCAATAAACTTAAAAAAAAAATAATTCTACTCTATGACCAAAAAGATAATACACGTGAAAGAAATAAAAGAATTACATTATCCCATATTATAACCCTCCAATGAATTAATGAATCTAGACATTAAAACATCAATGATTGGTAACTTCACAAAAAGACAAACAGGCACCGTGTGCCTTTGTTGAAAAACAGAGTTTCAATTTCACCCTTGCCAGAGGAATCAACTTGAATCCTATCAAGCCTCTGTTTCCATTTGCCAACCCTTGGGAAACACAGAGGATGTAGGAGGGTAAACACACAAAGAAACAAACAAAAATAAACAAACGAACAAAACCCCTGCACTTTGAGCATGCAATTGCAAAATCCAGACTGTGGGACACTCTATAAGCCATCCATAGTTGTACCACAAAAATGGGAAATGGACAGAATCTATTAACTAAAATAAATCAAAATTAAAATGGGTTAAACAGTAGCATCTACAAATGTCCACTTGGTCTATACAACTGTAAAAAAATGAAAAAAAAAATGATGATTATCAGTTAGAGGGATGATACGCTATATGGCAGGAGGGCTGTGAAGGGCGGCCGATACGGGGCTCTGATACAGCTGACCAAGTCCTGCCTTGACCAGGCTGGTGATCGCAAGGCTGTTGATCCCATAATGGTTTCCTAAGCTCTAAGTTTGTTTTGTGTGGTTTTGTCTCTCCATTTTGTTGTTGTTGCTTCTCTTATTATTAAACCACTAAAAAGGAGGTAATGTCGTAATCCCAGAGGTGATCTAGTAGAAGGGAACTCTCCGGAGGTATATATACATGGCCACATGGTCACAGGTGCAGTCCAGGCTCTTTTGGGAACTTGGGCATGCCATTTAACTCCTCTGAAGTCACCGTGTCCTCGTCTGCATAATGAAGATAACTCTCGGGAATGCAGCAAAGATTAAGTGAGATAAATTGTGCCACGAGCTGGCATGGTGTTCAGCACCGCAGCATACTTGAACAATAACTACACGGTCAATTCGGTGGTGCCAAACTCCAGCGCAGGGTGGGGACTCTAGATTCAGAAGGAAGGAAATAATGTGAGAGAAAATGAGAATTGAGACCAATAGGGAAATTGCTCGGGAGGGTGAAGGATCAGTGATGAACAGACGAAAACGTCCTAAGAGCTGAACGAGGGAGGAGAATGCAGGTGCCTGGGAGGGGGGAGGGGTGGAGTCTGGTGTCATGTATGATGATGCATTACAGGATTTTCTTTGGAAGCGCTCATGGGACCATTGCAAAAGGATGGATCTTGACTGCGCCCAAGAGACACTTTGTCTGCATAACCATGTCACTTGCATCCGACCCTCGTCCATATTCTCTGGGTCCCCAAGGCTGCACAGGTGGCAGTGACAAAGTAAAGGCATGAGATCTAACATTTTCCAAGTGAAGAGACGTTGCATGCCACAAACTCTTGGCCAAATGAATCTCTGCCCTTCCCCATGTGGATGCATGTTCTCTTTTCAGCACCATTATACTCTATTTGGGACAGCCACCCTTCAGGTAGTCGAATACACTATGCATTTAAATATACAGGCATGCATTTCAAGGAAGGTGAACAGATTCCCCACTCCCCTCACCCATGCATATTTGTCATCTTGTCAAAGCTAACAATCCATTATTCTGGGGGCAGTTCTCAGTTTTGTTATTCTGAAAATCTGATGTTTAATAACTTGTGTGATTATCATATACTCAGATACACTCGTATCCTCAAAGTCAAATTAGGTAAACTTTAGGTTTTCTTTAAATACTTGAGCTTACGAAAAGGAGGTGAATTGTGTGCCTCCAATACTCCCAGCAGCACAGCGCTCAAGGTCAAATAAGCCATTTCCTCTAGTTTAACATGGGTGACTGTAGAGATGAACAGATCTGACACATTTAAATAAAACATTCTAATAGCATGTTCTGGTCTTGGAGGCCTCAGGCAGCACACGTTGTATTTGTTAGACACCATAGCTTAATTACTCTCATAAATGAATTATATCAATTTCAATTTAAAACCATAAGTGTTACAGTTGAACTAGGGTCAAATTAAACTTTCTGTCAATTATGCAGATTACTTAAGCAATTCTGTAAATTGTTAATAAATTCTTAAGCGATGTGGAATTTTTCTTGAAAAAATATCAGTTTTACGCTATTGGGCTCCGACACTCGGGAAGCATGGGTACTCAGAAATCACAAAACCTTGGGTCTAGATATCTGTCTTCGGAGTTCTCTTCAGTGCCAAGCACTCACGACGAAATCAGGCCTTCTGATCCCTGGATGCTAGAAAGTGGCTTATGTCTTCGCCTCAAGAACTTTTTCATTTTGTATTGTGAACAGGTACATTCGTTAGCACACAAGAGAGCTTTGGAGTCCCATGGGTTGGGAGCGGGGAGGGAATGGCGGTGATAATAAGACACAGGTCTATTTTTTTGTTAGTTTTATTGTTTTAAAAGTATTTACAGCCCACATACCCCTTCTTGCCTAAGAGATCAAGGCCTAAAAGCAACACTGATTCTCTCTTTTCTATAAGTGTTCATTATATTTTTCATGAATCTGTCTCTATTTCATTTAACATCATTGACCTGGCATACTAATGGGAAGGACTGCTTAGACCGAACAGACTCATCCAAATAGGCCAGTGATTCTGTTCTTACTAAAGGAAAACAAACAAACAAACAAACAAGACGACTTAGGTAGAAAAGCCAACTCGGTTCATTAATTTTTGTCTTCCTGGTTATAAAAGTAAATAACCAATCTGAAGCCTCCAATGAGAGTGTATTCACTCTTTTCATTATAACACTTTAAAGGCGATCACGTGTTTATTTCCCCTTTTTACTGTTTATTTTTTTATTTTGAGAGAGAGACACATAGAGAGAAAGTGGGGGAGGGGCAGAGAGAGGGAGACAGAGAACCCCAAGCAGGCTCCACGCCATTAGACAGAGCCCAACATGGGGCTCCAGCTCAGAAACCACGAGATCACCAGCTGAAGCGAAGAGCCGTATGCCCAACCTACTGAGCCACCCAGCCACCCCTGTTTATTTCCCTTTTATTCCTTGGTTGTTTTTATGTAAAGTTTAAAAGGACTCCTGGGGCGCCTGGGTGGCTCCGTCGGTTGAGCGTCCTACTTCGGCTCAGGTCACGATCTCACGGTCCGTGAGTTCGAGCCCCTCGTCGGGCTCTGTGCTGACAGCTCGGAGCCTGGAGCCTGCTTCGGATTCTGGGTACCCCCCCCCTCCGCCCCACCCCTACTGGTGCTGTGTCTCTCTCTGTTTTTCAAAAATGAATAAACGTAAAAAAAATAAAAAACACTCCTCAGTAAGATGAGGCTTCTTTTTGAAATATGAATGTATGCTGTTGTGTTAGGCTCCCTTGCTCAGGCTACAAAGAGAAATCAGCTCAAGACTTTCCAGGTGATGGGGCTTTATAACACCCAGAGAAGTCGGGACAAGTCAATTGGTCAGGTTTCGGGGAGTCCTGAGTTGTGTTCTGATGCCACAGCTTTGCTGGTGTGCAGCCACCCTCCCAGTAGCCTCTGTCCTTCTTGTGATTCAGATCTTCCTGTCTCTCCCTTCCCCTGTCTGCTTCTGTTATTGCCAACCCTTTCGATGTGTCTAACATCCAAACTCCTTCGAAAGCTTACTCTTGATGGAGTGGTTCAGTGGCTCTACAAAATATACTCTGGAGAGAAAGCTGAGGTCAAGGCATTCCGTGGGCTTTCTGGTCAGCCATGGCCAAGTTGGAAAGACTGCAGGGTACAAAGTATAGTGACCAGGACAGAGAATCAACCATGGTCAACTTTCTTCAGAATGAACCTAAGAAGCCCGCCTGATGTGTGTAAACCTCTCCATGAAGAAAAGGTGAGAAACGCCAAGCCCGTGTTCTATGGGTGAAAACCTCAGTCCTCTGCCCCTTCTTCAAACCTACTGACGTGTTGGATGGTCTCTATAACTGGAGTATGGAACACAGAGCTTTTTACCTGGTGTTTTATTCCATTCCGGGTGTGTTGATGGAGGAGGTTTACCAGCCCCAGAGAAGAAATGACAAAGGGTACTTCTTCGGTTTAGAATGGGATACCCCACTATTACATAACTCGACCATGACCAAGCCAGTATATGAACACTGTTGAGACATGCCAAAGTTCACCTGTGACTAACTGGAGCCCTAATAAAGGCAAAACTTCTGGCCTTGGTCCTTGGGGTCCCCTACCTTGCATAAATGAACATTTGGACATGAATTATGAAATGTGTGACATATCAAAAAAGAAAGCACCTGATAATGCGAAATACGCATATAGATGCGAGAATTGAGATAATTCAACGAATGCTAAATTATGGCTTTTGTTAAAATTTACACCTCCCTATCTGTAAACTCCAGGGTATTCACCAAAAAGCATAGGGGCCAGTGTACCTGGAAAACCTTCTTCTTCTTCTTCTTCTTCTTCTTCTTCTTCTTCTTTTTTAATTCTTTGTGATACAGAAGAAGGACTTTATAAAATATTGGATGAAAAGACCTCTTTCAAAATGTGTTTGCTTTGCAGTGACTCCTTTTCTGGCTCTTCTGCATACTTAAAAGACTTCATCACCTTGAGTACATTGCTGGCTTTGAAAAAGACATTTGCACCTTCCCCAGTTTTGACACAGAGCTACCAGACCTGAAATGTCTCCTTGCCATCACCATAAGGTTTTGGGTGAGGGCCAGCAAAGCCAAACAAAGCCAAAAAAAAATTTTTTTTTTTCTGATTTGCCCAGCTACAGCATTTGGTGGGCGCTCTCTGTTGCCCCAGTTTTAGGGCTACGTAAGACTGTAGACGGAAAGCTATTTCGAACATTGAAAACAGCCTTATTACCCTGCCATTTTTGCACAGGATTTTTTTTTCCCTTCCCCGTGACATTAGAGAGTCCGAAGTGACATACATTTTTTATAGCTTCATAAAGTCGTCTCCTGACCGGGTCACCCTTCTCATAACTAGGGAGCGGAACGCTTGAAAAAACCCATTCATCAACGTGAAAGGAGCCTCTGTCTGCAGCCTCCAATATGCACAGTCTGGCAAGATCCAGCTCAGTGCAAATGCTAACTTACTCCTTTGCTAATGCCAAATGACCCACTCACTTCTATCAGCACACCAAGGAGGACGTGGAGGGCAGGGTGGCTGTCCCCATCTGGAGAAGGGCTTCTCAAGACGGAGCCCGGCACCAGCTTTTCCTGCTAAATGTACTGAACACATTAAAAAATTAGTTTCGTATTTATACTAATTAAATATTCAATTAAACAAAGATAAAATTATGGAGGGGAATTTGTTCTTGCCTAATGGACTATATAGCCCGTTTATTACCTCTTCACAGACATACATTAAAATTCCGTGCAAAACTGCAGGAAATCTTACCCCAGTTTTTGTTTCTTCAAATGTTCTTCCTCGGTGCTTGTTCAGACATTCAGCCTTCGAGTGGCCTATCCCGGGATTATGGGTGGGTAAAAGAAATACAGCGCGAAAGAAGAAAACCGAAAGGAAAATTGTGAGCCCTTAAGCTTCCGGTGACAGGGAAGAAATTCCCTCCGTTAAAGCACAAGTCCATCCAAGGGGATCGTTTTCATGAATTGAATGTTGTGATTTAGGAACATGCAGGCTTGGGGTTTTGAAGGCAACATGCTTGCATGAGATGGATTTCAGTTCCACTGGAATTGAGGTCTCTGGCAAATGCCACCGCCCCCCCCCCCCCGGGACGGGGTGATCAGAACATCCCCCGACCGCACCCTGCACGTGACCCACTGGGTTTATGGACTGAGCCTTTGGATTTCAGAAACCTGGGTTCATACTTGAGGTAAGATTGCAAACGAATAAAAAAATCAGCCATCACCCTGCAGGACTGTGTTTTTATTTGGGATTCTTGCTCTCATGCTATTAAATAGATTGTACGTATTCCTGATTGTGTGCCCATGTATATGTACAACACACACATGTATAGCATGGATCTACCTGCATAGGTTTTTTATGAGCCGTAACTACAAAAATATTTACCTGCACACATGTGTGTACGATTCAATAGACAACTCAGAAATACGGGAATACCATTCAAAGGACCGTGCGAAGATTCTTATAAAATTGTTTGCTTTACCTCAAGAACATCAAATGCATCCTTGAAAACCTACTTGTCTCCGTTTTCTGATGTTTTACTGAGATGTTGTATTGGCACATCTGGAAAAAGAGGCTGTCTAAAGTTTGCTAGACGTCTCTCCAATCACACGGTGTATGTCTGACGTGAAACTCTGACCAACACTGTGCTAACTCTTCACTGCAAGCATCTAGAAGGCCACCTCTAGGAGCAAACGGGTCATCCTTTCTCGGCCATGATGTCTTCTCCCAGGCGAGGCCTGACTGTTGAAGACTGTATGCCTTCTCTTTTCTAAAAATTCAATCCATGGGGCACCTGGGTGGCTCAGTCGGTTGAGCGTCTGACTTCAGCTCAGGTCTTGACCTCGCCGTTCGTGAGGTCGAGCCCCGGGACTGGAAATCCAAATAAACATTAAAGACAAAACAAAAACAAAAACTCAATCCACATGGGCGTCACGATGGGCTGCTGAGAAGAATGTTGGGAGATGAAATGTGTCGTCTCGTTTATTTATTCTGAGCAATAAATACAGGTTGTTGGGAACTTTTCCATATACGTTCCTATTTTTTTTCCTCTCTATTAAAGTGGGAAATAATATGCAAATGTTCCAGAACAGCTTTTGAATGCTACAGGGATTCATCTTCTGAAAATGGCCATCGACAACATCCGAGTGTACTTATTTTTGAAACAACAGATGGTAATGCGATGGCATCGTATTTGATTGTAAGACTCAATTATAAATTCAGGTATAAAACAAAATATTGGGATTAAAAAAGACCACCTCTGCAAGCTTCCTCAGAACCTTCCATAATAAATAAGAACCAGGAAGTTCTTGAGTTCCAGTTCCCTGGCCTGGCCAGTTCCAGAACTGATTATTTATACATTGTCATTTGCTCGTTCAGAAAATTCCTACTTTACCAGTCAAATTGCCTAATGGTTTACTGTTAAGAGACCTAACCATTTTAATTTGTGTTAAAGATTTTGTTTTTATCTAATTTCTCATGTCATATAACACCACCCTGGCTCCAGAAATCAGAGATGTGGTGAAATGCTATTTTTTTAATTATTAAAAATTATATCAATAGGGTATTCTTGACCTGTATTTCATTGTTAGGCTGAATAAGAATTATTCTAAACCTTTTTAAGTTAGACATTGATGTTTTATTAATATTTATTAGATCTCAGGATTTGTTCAAAACATCTCAAATACTATATAAGTTTTTGGATTAAAACCTTACTTTTAATAAACGCTTTATTTGATGTATCCTCATAAAATGAAAACAATCAGAAATTTTATACCTAGAGATACCATACCACTTTACATGGTTTTTCCACCTAATTTCTAATTTTATAAGACCAATTCTCTCTGTTGTCTGTTATTCTGTTGTAAGTATTTTAACGATAATCATGTCATGACAGTGAATAAATGCCTGCAAAGTATGTTATAACTGTAAATTAATATTCTCTAAATCTTATCCCAAATATAATGTGAGATTACATTTGATTTTTCTAAAATTCCCCTGATGTTCTGGGGACAGATGTTTCATGTAGTTTTTCTTCCTTGTCCTGACTATGGATCGTTCGGCTATGTCAATTACAAAATGACCCACACTTTCGACTTTTCAGGAGGGCTGGGCTGTCAACCTCACGGGGGAGGAGGAACAGAGCCATATCATTCTCTGTCATCATCAAATCTTCAGTGCCACCACAGTGTGTAGGCACTTAGAAGGCGTTCAATAAATACTTGTTGAATAAATGAGTATGAGAATATATAAAAAGACGGTAGCTTTACCGCTGGTATAAGCCTGATAAAACACTGGAGGAATTAAAAAGGGTCAGAATGGGGAGAAATTGACATTCTCCCATTGCTTTCCAAATGGGGAGGATCAGAAAGAAAAAAAAAATCAGGGACAAGAGATTAGGAACAAGAAGATATTAGGAGATTTTAACAAATAACCAAAAAGGACCCTTGAGATCACTGTTCCAGTACCTGATGTAAATGACTTTAACCGATGAATTGAGGGCTCCCCCTTGACCTCTAAATTGAAGAGAATGTTGTGGACTACACACGCTGCAAGATGTGGTCCTGGATCTTGTTGCCTTGAACGATTGCCTTTTAAGTCACACACAATGGAAATAACCAAGGGTATCTTTGTGACATTCGAGAAAATTAAGACAAATTCAGATTGAGTAAACGAACCCTAGCCGCCTGGAATCACAAGACAATTGGACTCAACAGTGAAATGTATAAAGTGGATTTCACTATATAAATAATAATGTTGATTTTCCCTTTAACTTTAAATGTTTATTTATTTTTGAGAGAGCATGACGGGAGGGCAAGGAGAGGGGGACAGAGGATCTGAAGCAGGCTCTGCTCTGACAGCAGCGAGGCTTATGTGGAGCTCGACCTCACGAACCGCGGACTCATGACCCCAGCTGAAGTGAGACACTCAACCGACTGAGCCACCCAAGGGCCCCTCTTTTCCCTTTAACTATAAATTACAGATGCAGATTGTAGAATTGCAAACCTTCTGGAGCCCTCAATCCAAGACCATCAGTAGATTATGAAGTAAAGCAAATTCTTGCTTTAGATTTTCTTCTAAATAAGAAAGATGAGCTATAGTAAGGATGTTGGAGAGTATCTTGAGTGCGTTTCATCAATGCAGAATCTGAACCCCTGGCAAATGTATTTCCTCAAGGTCACTCAACTCTAGGCAAAGGTTCATTTGAATTCAACCTTGCTACTCCAAATCCTTTGCTTATCCTACCTAAACAGACTGTCAAAACATTAAGAATTGGCAGCTGAATTGTCACCTAAGACTCTCTGCTTTGCCTCTGCATTCCTAAGCAAGCAATGATGCATAGCCAAATATAAGAAATAAAATTATAGAAATTTCCAGCGTGCATTCATACTTACATTCTTATCTCGGAAAGACCATAACTCAGCTTCATAGATATTGCCTCTTGGAGTATTTGATAAGCATCTCAAACTTAAGGTGACCCAAATTAGTTTTATCACCTCCTCAAATCCCAGACATTTTCATTCTTAACTTGCATTAATCAAGAATATCCAGGACAGGATCTCCCCTTTGACCACCAATTCTGGAGAGGGCCAACATCAAAAAGTGATGTGAAGTTGCTTCCTCTTCTGAGTCCTTGTCTACACCGCCATACCCCACATCCTCATCACATGTCACCTGCATCACCGCAAGAGTGAAGCCCTATTTTGTATCTCATCCTCTTTGACATGTTTTTCTTTCCTGGAGAACGTGCTCTAAAAAAATGGCTTTGTTTGTATCGTGTCCATATCATTCTTCCAAAAGTCTGCTCACCACTTTTAGGGTGACTTTCGAATAGCTCAGCCTTATAGAAACACAAAGGCTCATAAATCGTAGGTTTGCTCATTTTCTTGTCTACTCACTTAACGCCCTCCAGTATACACACCCGACATGCAGCCACCGACTGTTTCTTGAGCGTGCTTTCTGGTTCTCCCACTCCCCTTCAGGAATCTTCCTCCTTGAAAATGAATCTGATGCCAACCCTGGCCTACCACTCCCTTAGATGCCCCTCTTCTGCCCCTCACACCATGCTGAAAAAACTTTGATCCTAACCCTGAATTTTAATGGCTTCTTTTCTCACGTCCCCTCCCCTTACTTAAATTAGGGATTCCTTCGATGCAAAAACTGTCATCATATCACAACACAGATTGGTTCTCACAGCAGGGATAACTCAGCAAAAGCATAGTAGGTGATGTGTATTTGGCCCCCGGCAATTATTTGTCACGTTATTCAATGAATGATTCCAGCACAGTCCGTGACACATAGTGATCACTTGGTAGATTCCAGGTAAGCTTCCCTGTGAGCGTCTTCGCAGCATGCATTTTTGCTACATAACTAATTGGTCTTAAAGCTATTTTGCTGTAAAAGCTTTAAAAAAAAAACTGTCAGCAGCTCATTTTGACAGTTTGTTGATTTCATCAACTGGTTGACAGTTTCATTCCATTTCAGTGTTGATTCAGTACACCTATTTTGTGTTATATGAATCTTAGCCCTCATAATGGTCTATACTGTGGCGTAGAGTGTTGAATCCACATTTCCATTAAAACCTTGGAATATTTATCAATGGACATGTAACTCTATGCTAAGAGACAACAACAGTGTAGAAGGCTTTCACAATGCAATCAAAGCTCAGTTACAAATAAGCATCCTAATATTTGAAAACTGATACCCTCCCTCTTTCTTTCTCCCTTCCTTTCTCCCTTCTTTTCTTTCTTTCTTTCCCTTCCTTCCTTTCTTAATTTACATCCAAGTTAGCTAGCATATAGTGCAACGATTTCAGGAATGGATTCCTTAATGCCCCTTACCCATTTAGCCCATCCCCCCTCCCACAACCCCTCCAGCAACCCTGTTTGTTTTCTATATTTAAGAGTCTCTTATGTTTTTCCTCCTCCGTTTTTATATTTTTTTGCTTCCCTTTCCTTATGTTCATGTTTTGTACCTTAAATTTCTCATATGAGTGAAGTCATACAATATTTGTCTTTCTCTGACTAATTTTGCTGAGCATAATATCCTCCAGTTCCATCCACGTAGTTGCAAATGGCAAGATTTCATTCTTTTTGGTTGCCGAGTAATACTCCATTGTGTGTGTGTGTATACACATGCACATTACCTATGCACATATTATGTATACACACAGGCATATGTGTGTGCATATAATGCATATACATATATGTACGTATGCATATTCATATGTGTGCATATATACATATATGTGTGTGCATGTGTATATGTATATGCATGTGTATATATATACATATATATGTATATATACATACATATATACATATGCACACACATGCATATACATATATATATAAAAATCTTTATCCATTCATTCATCAACGGACATTTGGGCTCTTTCCATACTTTGGCTACTGTTGATAGTGCTGCTATAAACTTTGGATACCCTCCCCCTTTTCAATAAAGAAAGACATTTTAATGAGAAAAGAAAAAAGGCAATGCCAAATGAGGAGATGAATCAATAAGCAAAAATAGGTGTATGATACTATGAACAAAAGACTTTGAATACAAGTACATAGGTGCAATCCACAAAATAAAATCAAATATTTGCACAGTACTACCATGAATCCACATTTTAAATATATTCAAATATTTCCTATTTCACAATAAAGCTTTTTTAATTTTGTTGTCAATTTTTTGCATTTCATTATGTCCTTTCTAATGTATATCTTTCTTTTATGTTTACAGCAAATTACCTTACAGCTAATTATTTCTGTGGCAAAATGGCAACAAAAATGATTGGGGCAAAGATGCTTATGGCAAAAAATACCAGACACAAACCCTGTAAATATTAAGTAATAAATTTCTCTCTCATCGGTATCTCAATATTAGAAACAGGGGCACCTGGGTGACTCAGTTGGTTAAGCATCTGACTTCGGCTCATGTCACGATCTCATGTTTTGTGAATTCAAGCCCCTCGTTTAGCTCTGTGCTAAGGGTTCAAAGCCTGCAGCCTGCTTTGGATTCTGTGTCTTCCTCTATTTCTGCCCCTCTCCCACTTGTGCTTTGTCTCAATATAAACATTGAATGGGTAAAGAAGATGTGGTGTGTATATATATATATATATATATATATATACAATGGAGTATTACTCGGCAATCAAAAAGAATGAAATCTTGCCATTTGCAACTATGTGGATGGAAGTAGAGGGTATTATGCTAAGTGAAATTATTCAGTCAGAGAAAGACAAACATCATATGACTTCACTCATACGAGGACTTTAAGAGACAAAACAGATGAACATAAGGGAAACAAAAATAATACAAAAACAGGGAGGGGGACAAAACAGAAGAGACTCATAAGTATGGAAAAAAAAAACCCATCAGTATTCAACACCAAAGTTCTTTTGAGAATAATCTAAACTATCAAAAGTTTCTCTAGTAGAAAAGGTTCTATGAGTAGAACAAATTTTCCAAAAATGGAATCTATTTAAAATACTCATTATATCACATCTAGATGTTCTGAAAACCTCTAAAATTTCTAGATAAACTCAATCTTCAAAATTGCCAGCATTTCATTTGTAAATAATTCTTCTTCGGAGGTAAAACAACTTTTATTTTCTGTTTCTTGAGTTTAGTCACTTGTATTTGCTAATGGCTACATAAACGACTTTCTGGCTCAAGCTTAGTAACTGAGTCAATGCATTCCTTTTTTTTTTTTTTTTAAGAGGATTGATGAACACATTAAAAAGGTCAAATGATTCACTTAAGGTCACACGAGGTGTCAACAGCTCCACCAAGATTAGCCTTTCTGCCTGGGGACAGGTTTTTGTACTATAAGAGGTCCTCGTGGTCACTATATAGGTATTTATTTATAAGCTGTATCTAGCCAGTGAAGCAGGCAATTTGGCTGCCTCATCCCCAATCCGGCCACTCGCCCTTGACTCCACTCCTCTGTCCTGGTCCACGCCACCATTATCTCTTGACTGAGATGTTTGTTGCAAAAGCCACCTCACTAGTTTCCCGCTAATCACAATTGAACAGCTAGAATGATATTTTTTTATGAGATAAAATTCACACAATGTCATTGATTTGTGCAAGACTCCAATCATGATCAAAACAAGGGTGGAACTCTGTACTGTGTGGTCAAGATCCTCATTTGTTATCATGCTCACTCTTTTTCACTTTGCTTCAGCCACACTGCATTTATATCTGTCCCTGGAACATCCCAACTTGTCCCCTCCACAGGATTTCTAAACCTTTACACTTGTTGTTTTATATTTAAAAAAAAAAATATTTTCACATGACCATTACTTTATCCAGGTCTCTACTTAAATGTTTTCTCCAAGGGGACTTTGTTTACTGTTATCCACAAATATCCCCTTCCTCACTACACACATACACAAACACCATTACCATCATCATCATCATTATCGTAGCCTCTTAATTTTATTTCTTAACTCTATTTGTTTTCATAAAATTAAGCACTACAGGGGCGCCTGGGTGGCGCAGTCGGTTAAGCGTCCGACTTCAGCCAGGTCACGATCTCGCGGTCCGTGAGTTCGAGCCCCGCGTCAGGCTCTGGGCTGATGGCTCAGAGCCTGGAGCTTGTTTCCGATTCTGTGTCTCCCTCTCTCTCTGCCCCTCCCCCGTTCATGCTCTGTCTCTCTCTGTCCCAAAAATAAATAAATGTTGAAAAAAAAATTAAAAAAAAAAAATTAAGCACTACATACATACACAAAACCTTCTCTCCGGCCCTTTTAAGATCCAAGCTTCATAGAGCAAGAACACAGGCTGCCTTTATACCCATTGTATTTTAGTTCTCAATCAGGCATGGGCACAAAGTAGGTGTGAGTTTCCCAAATACAGTTTGGAATGAATAAATGAATCACAAAACGCATGTCTCCTGCAACATGGGGATTAGTCCTCCACTCCTGCAAAACGCCAAGATGGTGAATGAATTTTAACAGATGCAATTTTATTTATTTATTTTTTATTATTTTTTTTTTATAACAGATGCAATTTTAAATGTATTTCAGAATTGAAAAGAAAAGTTGAAGAACGAGAGAGTAAGCTGAAAACACAGATATTGGGAAGCGTAACACAGTTTTACTATCACTAAGCTTCCGAAAACCCCAAGGCTGAGAAATCAATGTGGTTCCTGTTTAATGTCAACATTGCACCTAACAGAGGAAAAAATGCCAACTTTCTTTAGAGAAAAGGGCAAAACATCTTCAAACTAGTATCCTGATCATATCCATAGACGAAATTCAGTAAAACATAAGGAAATAATAAAAATGACAAACTTTTCAAATACGCAAGGAAATAAACCGCCTTATATGACAATTAGCAAGCTTTCGAAATCTAAATGACAGACTTAGGAAAACAATAGATTTATAGTTTCTGAAAAGATTTCAGAATTTTAAATTACCTAGTACATATTTTTAAAATATGTCAAATTATATAAAAATAACATAATTTTATTGAAAAAACTGAACAAATATCCAAGAAAATATCAAAACGGTCAGGAAGAATTGAATAGAAGTCAAATGTAACTTCTGAAAATGCAAATGTAAGTGTTGAAAGTCAAAACCACAAATGAAATAAACAGAATATTTGGCGCAAATCTAGAAAACACTAGTGAGGGGGCGCCTGGGTGGCGCAGTCGGTTAAGCGTCCGACTTCAGCCAGGTCACGATCTCGCGGTCCGTGAGTTCGAGCCCCGCGTCGGGCTCTGGGCTGATGGCTCAGAGCCTGGACCCTGTTTCCGATTCTGTGTCTCCCTCTCTCTCTGCCCCTCCCCCGTTCATGCTCTGTCTCTCTCTGTCCCAAAAATAAATAAACGTTGAAAAAAAAAAAATTTAAAAAAAAAAAAAAAAGAAAACACTAGTGAAGTGGAAGATAAAGATGAAACATAAATTCAAGATATAGCTCAGAAAATATTGACATGAAAATTATGAGTGGTGGGAAAACACATGAAGAATGGAAAGATATGTGTCTTATGTTTAATTACAGTTTCTGAAAGACTGGACAGGGGAGAGAAATTTTGGAAAATGCAGTGGGAAAGAAACCTCCAGGACATTAAAATAAAATATAGAACAGTAACATGAAAAGATCTGAAAGCAGCAAGAGAAAAGGCTGATTATTGCAATTTTCGATTGACAGGTTGATCAGTAGTAAAGAGTCAAAGGAAAAAGACACTGAAAATGCTAAGAGACAATAATGATGAACGTCAAATGTTCAACAAAACTTTATCCCCAAAGCGAGGGCAAAATAAGTTCATTGTGAGCTAAACTAGAGCAAAGAGTGTTTAAAAATCTTCTAAAAGATGTATTTCAGGAAGAACAAAAATCATCCTGGAAAGAAGTTTTGAGAAAAAGGACACAATAGGAAAATACATTAGTAGGCAAATACTAAACAAATGCTAAATCAAAAATGAAACATTGAGTGGTTTACACATATCTAAATAAAGCAACATTTCAATAAAGCAAATATTGAGGTTAAAAATAATAAGAAAGGAAAGATCTAAATTAATAGATAAGACTTGCAGGAGTGGTAGGCTAGACAAGATTTGACCAATGTTTACACTAACAACAACAGAGTCAGGCACCATGGAAACTTGATAAATAAGAGTGAACTTTGCACATCCGCAGGAGGTAAATAAGAGTATTGAGGGTAAGACCCTGGGAGCATTCATAAGCAATGGGAAAATAGGAAATTGGGTCCAATTTTTATGTCAAAATTTAAATTATTCAATCTAAAATGGATTAAAAATTTGAATGTGATATATTAAAAACTCTAGAAGACAATTTAAGAAAATCTTTATTAAAGAAAAAAGAAAATCTTTATGACGTTGGGATAAGAAAAGAAATTTTTTAATTTCCTTTCTTTTACATTTATTTATTTTTGAGAGACAGAGAGAAACAGAGCCCAAGTGGGGGAGGGGCAGAGAGAGAGGGAGACACAGAATCCGAAGCAGGCTCCAGGCTCTGAGCTAGCTGTCAGCATAGAGTTCAATGCCGGGCTCAAACTCACAAACTGTGAGCTGAGCTGAAGTCGGATGCTTAACAGACTGAGCCACCCAGGCGCCCCGAAAAGAATTTTTAAGCAACACACAAAAAGCACTAATGATAAAAAAATATATATATATATAGAGAGAGAGAGAGAGAGAGAGATAGATACTGATATATATTGATATATTTTATTGCATAAAAATGTAAACATCAAGGAGTAAAACATCAATTTCTCTTTTTTTAAATTTTTTTATGTTTATTTATTTTTGAAAGACAGAGAGAGACAGAGCACAAGCAGGGGTGGGGCGGAGAGAGAGGGGGACACAAAATCCCAAGCAGGCTCCAGGCTCTGACCTGTCAGCACAGAGCCTGACGCTGGGCTCGAACCCACGAACCGCAAGATCATGACCTGAGCCAAAGTCGGACGCTCAACCGACTGAGCCACCCAGGCGCCCCAAAACATCAGTTTCTTAAAAGACCAACTAAACCAAACTGAAAGAAGTGGAGACGAGAAGAAGCCACGGACTGAGACAATATTTGCAACACGTACAAAGGACATAGGCTTAGTGCCCCAAAAGAATATAAAGTAGCATAAAACTCATGAAAAGGAGGAAGAAAAGGTGGAGGCAGAGGAGGAAGAGAAAGAAGAGAAAAGAGGCGATCAGATTTTAGTGGACAATAAAAATAAATAATATATGGGAGGAGAATAAACATGTAAATAGATGCTAATTGTGTTAATTAGCAGAGAAAGAAACACGGATTGAAATCATTTTTATGCCAAAAAGATTATTGTAATTGGCCTATGTTGATAAGAATGTAGCACAACAGAAACTTTTGTACATTGCTTGGGTGTTGTAAATTGGTATATTTTGGAATTGGTAGATAATTTGCCATTATCTGGTAAGGCTGATGATATATATATATATATATATGTATATATATCTGTGTGTGTGTGTGTGTATATATATCTGTGTGTGTGTATATATATATGTATATGTGTATATATATATATACATGTGTGTATATATATATATGTATACGTATATATATGTGTATATATATGTATATATATATTTCTGTTTATATTTATAATTTAATTTTTTTAATGTTTATTTATTTTTGAGACAGAGAGAGACAGAGCATGAACAGGGGAGGGGCAGAGAGAGAGGGAGACACAGAATCTGAAATGGGCTCCAGGCTCTGAGCTGTCAGCACAGAGCCTGACATGGGGCTCGAACTCACGACCGTGAGATCATGACCTGAGCCGAAGTCAGACGCTTAACCGACGGAGCCACCCAGGCGCCCTTATATTTGTATTTTAATATCTGTATAGTTTAAGAGCCAGCATTTCCAGACGAATTCTTAAACATACACACCATAAGCCATATGTAAGAATAGTTTTAGTAGCATTTCTTCTTAACAATACACTGGAAACTATCCAAATGCTTATAAACAGGAAAACTGATAGACTATTATATTCCAAATATTTGGAAACTAAATGGCACATTTATTAAAAGCACATGTGTCAAGGAAGAAATCAACATGGAAATAAGTAAGAATTCAAACTATAAATATATGAACACAACATGTCATTTGTGGGATGCACCTACAGCAGTGAATTCACAGGTTATTTTATAGGATTAATACATATATTAAAAAAGCAAAAAAGATCTCAGATCACTGTTTTTCCACCTTAAGAAACTGAAAAATGAAGGGGCGCCTGAGTGGTTCAGCTGGGTAAGCATCAGACTTCGGCTCAGGTCAGGATCTCCTGGTACGTGGGTTCGAGCCCCACGTCGGGCTCTGTGCTGACAGCTCGGACCCTGGAGCCTGCTTCAGATTCCGTGTCTCTGTCTCTCTCTGCCCCTCCCCTGCTCTCAGTCTGTCTGCCTCTGTGTCAAAAATAAATACACATAAAAAAATATAAAATAAAAAATTATAAAAAAAAAAGAAACTTGAAAATGAAGAGTAGATTTAAATGAATATAAGCCTAAGAAAGGAAATAATAGAGTTTAGAGTAGAAATCAAAGAAAGAGACAATTAAAAAATAGAGAATATCAAGGTAGCCAATGGATGATTCTTTAAGAAAAAAAAAATAAAAGAAATAATTCTCTCTCCAGACCAATTAAGAAAATTGTCAAAAAACTTGGAAAGAAAGGATATTTTTTAAGCAGGTGAAAGATACCTATGAAAAAATGTACAGATAATACCTCATATTGACTGTTAAACAACAGAATGTTTTCCCCACAATAAATGTGTTTGCTCTCATCATTTCCATTCTACATTGTGCTGGAAAATCTAGCCAGGATGCAAACAGAAAAAGAAAGAAAACTCTAAGACTGTAAAGAAAAAAGCACAATCCTTTTTATTTGTAAATGGCCTGATTGCCTACTTGGAAAATCCAATGAACCTTCACAAAAAGCATCTAGAAGTAAGAAGTTAGATTATCAAGTTGGCGGAATACAAGACGAAGACACAAACTCCATTGCATTTCTGTATGTTAGCAAAAAACAATCCAAAATTGGGATTCAATTTAGGTTGCTGTTTCAAACCTGACTATTGGACCATAATAACCTGACTTGGCCTCTTGGAAGGGTGAGATAGGGTATGTGCTTGTATGCTACACTTTTAACACATACCATGGTTTTGGCCCTGTGTTATTTTAATTTTTTAAACATTTTCTGTAAATGTATGTAAATTTCATTTACAGTACCATAAAAAATTAAATACCCAAGAATAAATCTGAAAAAGATGGAGAAAATTCAAACAATCAAAACCAAAGACATTGTTGAGAGAAATTTAAGAAGGTTTAAGCAGCTGGAGAGATATACCGTGTTCGTGAATTTGAAAACCCAAGATTGATAATTCTTTGCAAATTTATCCAGGTTTCAACCCAACCCCAATTAAAATCCTAGAAGGTTTTTTTTTTTTTTGGTGGTTATTGATAAATTAATTATAAAATTCATATAAAAATAAAATGGATCTAAAGTAGACAAAATTTTGAAAAAAAAGCAAAGTTGGAGGACCTACACGTCTTGACTTCAAGATTTATTTTAAGCTGTAGCGATCGAGACAGCGTGATGCTGGCACAAATACAGACAACTAAACAAGTGGAACAAGAAAGTGTCTAGAAATTTACCCGCACATTTATGGTCAATTGATTTTTAATAAAAGTGTAAAGAAAATTCAGTGGTTAAAGAGTAATTGTTTTTTAAAATTGTTTACAGCAGGATATTCAGGGACACCTGGGTGGCTCAGTCAGTTAAGCATCCAACTCTTGATTTTGGTTCAGGTCCTGATCTCGCGGTTCGAGACTGAGCCCTGCCTTGGGCTCCAAACTGAGTAGGGAGCCAGCTTGGGATTCTCTCTCTCCTTGCTTTTCTGTCACTCCCCACTTGCAAGCTCGTGTGCTCTCTCTCTCTCTCTTAATAAATAAAACTTAAAAAAAAATTGGATATTCATATGAAAAAAAAAAACTGATTAAAACTTAAGTTAAAATTGATCATCGGGGCATCTGGGCCACCCAGTTGGTTAAGCATCCAACTTTGGCTCAGGTCATGATCTCACCACCAGTGAGTTTGAGCCCCTCATCTGACTCTGTGCTGACAGCTCAGAGCATGGAGCCTGCTTCCGATTCTGTGTCTCCCTCTCTCTCTGCCCCTCCCCTGCTTGTGCTCTGTCTGTCTCTCTCTCTCTCTCTCTCTCTCTCTCAAATATAAGTAAAAACATTTTTTTCAAAATTAAAAAAAAAGATGATCATTGATCCAAATCTAAAACTATCAAACTGATAGAAGAAAATAGGGAGTGTTTTATTTTAACCTTAGGTTATGCAAAGATTTCGTAGACATAACACAGAAAGTATAATCCATAAAGCCAAAATTGATAAGCTGAAGTTTATGAAAATTAAGAATCTGTGATCTTTAAGGGTCGTGCTACAAGAAGCACAGACTAGGAGAAAATATTTGTAACATCTGAAAAAGTACTTGTATCCAGAATATATTTTTTAGAACCCTTCAAAATTCAATTTAAAAAAGTGCAATAAATAATAGGCAAAATATTTGAACAGGCTTTTCACCAGTGAAGATATGTTGATGGCAAATAAGCACATTAACAGATTCTCAGCATCATTAGTCTTCAGAAAAATGCAAATTCAAGTCCCAATGAAATATCTCTACACACCTATTAGAACGTCTAAAATGTAAGAGGCATAGCATTTTAAGTTATGTGTCGTCTGTGGAATAATTGCAACTCTCACGCACTGCCTATGGGAACGTAGGCAGTCACCTGTCCAAGTGCAATCACCTCTCCAAAGATTAGCAGTTTCTTAAAAAGTTAATCATATACTTTACCATGTTACCTACCAATTCTATTCCTCCATATTTACCCCAGTGAAATCACATGTATCATAAAACTATTCCAAGACTCGTACACAAATATTCACAGCACTTTTATTTATAATATGTGTAAATTTTATTTTATTTTTTTTAATTTTTTTTTCAACGTTTATTTTTGGGACAGAGAGAGACAGAGCATGAACGGGGGAGGGGCAGAGAGAGAGGGAGACACAGAATCGGAAACAGGCTCCAGGCTCTGAGCCATCAGCCCAGAGCCTGACGCGGGGCTCGAACTCACGGACCGCGAGATCGTGACCTAGCTGAAGTCGGACGCTTAGCCGACTGCGCCACCCAGGCGCCCCTGTAAATTTTAAACATAAGAAACAATACATAGTTCATCCAGGATAAACCAAATATGGCATATCCGTACCATGTAATGGCACTTGGAAATACAAAGACGTGTACACAAGACAGATGAATCTCAAAATAATTATTCTGTTGCAAGAGACAAAACAAACCAAACAAAAGTAGAGGTACGTACGAAATGACCCCATTTATACAAAATTCTAGAAAAAGCAACCAAATCGAAAAGGACAGAAAACACATGGGGCTGAGGGTAAAAGAAAGAGAGAAGTATTGCAAAGGTACAGAGGAAATTTGGGGGGGGATGTGTGTTTATTTTCTTGACTCTGGTGATGGGCTTTTGGGGTGTGTAAAAGGTACGTACACATACATGCTCGCCTATGTCAAAATGTGTCAAATTGTATACTTAAATATGTACAGTTTCTTATATATCATTTTTAAATGAAGGTAATTATTATAAAAATAAAATAGAAATTTTAAAAAGTAAAGGAATGATAAATGCAATATTTACAAAAGACTCCTTGGCAGGGGACCGAGAATATAAGGCAGTGGGTGGGGGGTGGGGGGAGGGAAGAAAGAGAGAGAGGCAGAAAGAGGAAGAGAGAGGGATAGTGATGGGGAGAAGAGATTAATCAGAGGAGGGCATGAGGAAAATAAAGGGACATTAAAGACATTGAAAATGGTTGGGAAATGCATAAACGTCTCTTTTATTCATTGTGGTCTTTATATTCCTCTACGAGTTGTTGTGTATCAATGTAATATTTCACAATAAACATAAATGAGTAAATAATGGGCATAAATCATTGAATGGCCAAACTCTCTTCACTACACAACCTAATTGTCTTTATTTATTATTCGATTTTTAAACTCTTTAATAAAATATGACAACATGTTCCCATTCCCTTCCTGTCTAAATTTTCTCAACAGCATAAACTTTGTATATGTGGTGACTTCTATCCCTGTTGGTTTTAGAGCATTATCTAAATGTCATGGACCTCAGAATTAGAGTTCAAATCATCATCAAAACAAAAACAAAAACAGATAAAAAGCCCTGTATTATGAGTAGTCATGATCCCTATTTTGAAGATGATGATATGGAAAAATGCAATACTAAATGCACATTGCCAGAAGAACCTCTTTCTCTCAAAGTCAAAATAAGTTAATTTCAATTGAGGTAGACAATGTGGATCAATATCAATAATGTATCTGCTTGATTATTAAAAAACAATATTTATAATCTGAAACTTTATTTTAAAAATTTTTTTTAATGTTTATTCATTTTTGAGACAGAGAGAGACAGAACATAAACGGGAGAGGTCAGAGAGAGAGGGAGATACAGTATCTGAAGCAGGCTCCAGGCTCTGAGCTGTCAGCACAGAGCCCGATGTGGGGCTCGAACTCGTGAACCATGAGATCATGACCTGAGCCGAAGTCCGACTGAGCCACCCAGGCACCCCATGAAACTTTATTTTTTTTAGATGGAAGTAGGTATTAAACTTTTTTTTTTTTAATTTTTTTTTTCAACGTTTATTTATTTTTGGGACAGAGAGAGACAGAGCATGAACGGGGGAGGGGCAGAGAGAGAGGGAGACACAGAATCGGAAACAGGCTCCAGGCTCTGAGCCGTCAGCCCAGAGCCTGACGCGGGGCTCGAACTCACGGACCGCGAGATCGTGACCTGGCTGAAGTCGGACGCTTAACCGACTGTGCCACCCAGGCGCCCCAGTATTAAACTTTTTTTATTTTTGTGAAAGATTAATTTGGTAAAGTGTGCATGAACATGTAGCGTGTCCATATTGACACCAATGAGTGTGAACCAATGAAAAATCGTAGAGCAGAGCAAAATACTGGCAAGATTTCTATCAGCCAGGAGAGAGAAACATTCACTATTTCTTTTGCCAAAACCAGAAATGACTAACTCCAAAATAGGGACATTAATTCCCTCCTGTACTGAATGGAGCTAAGTCACGATGATTATGTTTTGTTTGATCAAGAATTGCTTTTCTCCATGTTAGGTTTTGTAAATATATATATATTTTTTTTTTTCAATAATTGCTTTTCTCCATATTAGGTTGTGTGTGTGTGTGTGTGTGTGTATGTGTGTGTGTATAATTGTCAGTATGAACTTCGACACTGGGTTATGTTCTTTGATCCTTGCTATCTTAATCTATATAATGAAGAGGGAACTGGCATGGGAGAAATTCCCTTCCCCAAATGAGATAAGGCTTTTGGCATAGTCTTCTCCCTGGAGGTTGTTGGTGTATTTCATAATCTTGACTCCTGCTTCTCCATGCCAGGGTTATGAGGCTATGCTTTTTTGGGTCCTAACCTTGAAAAATATGTTGTTGTCCCGGGAGGTAAAGCCCAAAAAAGAGATAGATAATAGATAGATAGATGATAGATAGAAATTCAATAGTAAGAAAAAAATTAAATGGAGAAAAAATTAGCTCAGAATCCACCAAATTCGTGACAAACACATGAACAAATTCTCAGTGTCATCAGTCATTAGCAAAATATAAATCAAAACCATATATGATACCTCTGCATACTTATTAAAATAGCTTTTCAGGAGCGCCTGGGTGGCTCAGTCGGTTAAGCGTCCGACTTCGGCTCAGGTCATGATCTCACGGTCCGTGAGTTCGAGCCCCGAGTCGAGCTCTGTGCTGACAGCTCAGAGCCTGGAGCCTGCTTCAGATTCTGTGTCTCCCTCTCTCTCTGACCCTCCCCCGTTCATGCTCTGTCTCTCTCTGTCTCAAAAATAAATGAACATTAAAAAAAATTTAAAAAAATAGCTTTTCAAAGAACTGACAATAACAAGTGCTGACAAGGATGCAGAGCACCTGGGACTCTCATACGTGACCGGGTGGGATGCAAAGTGGTACATTCACCTCGAAAACCAGTTTGGCTGTTCGGTATAAAGTTATGTACGCACCTGTCAGAAGTCCTGATGATAACGCTTTGCAGTATTTACCAGAACAATGAAAATATATGTCCACACCAACATTTGGACATGAATGTTGCTGACAGCTTATTCATAACACCCCCAAACTGTAAACGTGCCAAATATCCATAAGCTTAGAAATGGCTGAATAAACTGAGGCACATCTACATCATGGACTCAACAATGAGAAAGAATACAAAAGCATGGATGTCTCCAGAGCATTTTCCTAAGCCTACATGACTGTGATGTTCCACATACATGGCATTTTTTCAAAGGAAAGTATCTAGGAACAGAAATCAGATTAGAGGTTTCCAGGAGCTCAGGGTAGAAGGAAGGCATGGACTACAAAGAGCCATGAAAGAACTTTTTGGAATGATGGAGAGAGTCTACATTTTGATTGTTTCAGTGCTTATATGACTGAAGATCATTGAGCTGTACAACTGAAAAGGGTGAATTTTGATGTATGTCGATTATACTTCGTTAAACCTATCTTGAGAAAACGTTTAAAAGGAGAAGAAAATGAAAACTAACAAAATTGCGGGGCGCCTGGGTGGCTCCGTCGGCTGAGCGTCCGACTTCGGCTCAGGTCATGATCTCGCGGCTTGTGGGATCGAGCCTGGCGTCGGGCTCTGTGCTGACAGCTCGGAGCCTGGAGCCTGCTTCGGATTCTGTGTCTCCCTGTCTCTCTCTGCCCCTCTCCCACTGTCTCTGTCTCTAAAAAATAAATTAAAAAAACATTAAAAAAAAAAGAACAACTAACAAAATTGCTCCTAATGTTGGAAATACCTAAATATAATTAGATTGTCTGTGAATTGGGAGCCTAAGAAGTAAATTGCATTTTTGGACCATATGTGTGTGTTTGGGAGAGCATCTCTATGAGATTAAAAGAGCCGGGGGAGGGGGGGGAGAGGGAAGTAATAGGATGGTAGAAAAAGAAAGCAGTAGTAGGCAGTAGTAGATTGATAGACTACTGTAATGTAGAAACATGTCAACATCACTAACATCGCTAAGCGTTAATGTTTCTATACTTAGTATCATTGAAATACATTTAACATGTATGACATTGATGGCTGACATGATTTTTGCATAGATCTTTTGCTTCAAGTTTACAACTTAACTCTACCAACGCTGGAAACACAACACACAAACGGTGCAGAAATATATTGTAATAAGTAAGTCTTCAGAAAACCAAAAAATGTATGTAACTGATATTTGACAAGAGGTTAAAAGATCGGTCGTCTATTGGGGGGGCGGGGGAAGGAAAGCGTGCATTAATGAACACATTAGCTGGTTTGGACGAATGATTTCGTCTGACATCATCTGAGGCCCCAGTGAAGGTCAATGTGAATGAGAAACTTAAACATTCCTTTAAGTGTAGTTGATCCTGCATGCCTGGGTTCAAACCGATTGGGAATATTTGAATATAACAAGAAATGCTGTTCTAGTGTTTTTGGTTTTTTTCTCAGAATAAGGAAATACGGAAAACCATATAAAATTCCCCATGCCAGACCCCTGGAGAAATCCAGATAAGATTTTGAACTTGGGAGGGATTATCTAAACCAAACCTGTGAACTACGGGCCTGCTACTCTCCTGTTTTTATTTCCTGCTATGCAGAAAGATTTTTCTCTTCAGCAATTTCATTTACCCACCCATTGCGGACTCAGGACTATACTTCTCACTCCCCAGAAAAGTATGTTAGAGACCTACACATTTTGATATTTAATCAAACAGAAGCATCGTACTGAGTATACTTTCTTTTGCTCCAAGAAATCTGATGAGGTCCTAAATAGTTGGAGACAATCAGCAAAGCAACATTTCCATGTCACAGAAGACAGGGTTTCTCACAAGCTAAAGGTTTGTTTGTTTGTTTGTTTGTTTCACTTATTCCATCTTTTCCTGGAAGTTTTATCTTAGAGGTGAAGGGTCAGTTATCATGAAATTGGAAGAAAAAGAATCTGCTATGCCCAATAAGAAAAAATGTAATTAGGTCTCTATCTGTCTGAGATGCTTTTTTGGAAAATACTGTTCTTCAACCAGTTTCTTTTCATTCTTGGCAGGAACCAGAGTATCAGGACAGCAAAATGAATTCCCGGGTTATCTGAATCGTTGAGTTAGATCTCTCTCTCTCTTTCTCTCTACAATTGAACTCCCCACAACCCCATGCTCAATAAAAATAATAATGATGTAAGTAATGAGACCAAAGTTTATTCTTTATGTTTATATATATATATATATATATATATATACACACACACACATACATATATATATATATACATATATATATATGTGTATATATATATAATTGGAATTACTAATTAGTGGGCTTTGCTGTTTGGTTCTGTCTATTTGGCAATACTACTATTGCATATTATAAATGAAGGGTATCAGAGAATTCATTTCTTGGTTCAGAGAGACAGTGGTTTGGTTGCAGTCAGTTACAGTATTTTAATATGGCTACCCCCTTCACGTTTAGTTACTAGCTTCATAGTCATGACGATTCAATTTTCTTAGCATGCTGAGGGGTGACTGGACTCCAGGGTACTAAGTTATGGTAAACAAATGCACAATGGATAAAACCAGAAAGCCAATTTGTTAATTCCCAGAAAGACTCATAACTATCAGATAGAATTAGAATATTGTCTCTCGGTGAACAGATTTACAGGGGGGACTTTAATCAGAGGGTTATTGCTTAGAGTTCACGGGATTAGAAGTAGAGGAGTTAGCTATTTGATCATAATGGCTGGTGTCACAGAATTTGATATTCTGGTGCCTATGTGTGGACACTTATTTTCAAGAGCCTAAATACTCTCTCTTCTGCACTCTGAGAGACCACAGCCAAAGAATGCTTCTCTAAACTTGCTTTCTCTCTTGACTTTCAAGGCTACCAACAACCTCAATGACAGATTTTCTTTAGGCATGTTAATACCAACACTCAAGTTCCCCTCCGACCTGAGAAACTTCCAGTTTTTAAAAGTAACTAATTTAGAGATACCAGTCCTCGATTCCTTTTCTTACACGGCACCTCATTTAATGAGCCTTCAAGAACTTTGAGTAGCTGACTAAAGTTCAAGAACTTTGAGACAGCATACACCAATTTGATGTTCTGTTTCTAGATACCAGAAGGTTCTGGAAAATTCATATCCACTGCTTCAGTTCTCTTCTTTCCCTTCCATTTTGAATCTAACTGAAAAAATTAAAATGCTCTCTTGACACCATATGAGAAAGAATAGCTAGATGGATTGCCATGGAATTCAAATTAATTTTTAAAAATCTTCATGCTTTCTGTATTTAAGACGTTGTTAGTGATAGATTTACTTCACAGGTGCTAAATTGGTCTATACAGGTAAAAAGTCCTCGTTATGGGGCAAAAACAAGTCAGAATCATTGAGGAGTAGACACATGAGGTCATTTGAGAGGAAATTCCGCAAATTATCCCAGGCATATACGATACGACACAAAGTAGAAATCTTCCTGAGCTTGGAAAAAACAATGCTGTTTGAAAATGGTAGGTGTTCTGTAAGTACTCACTGAAAAAAAAATCCAGTTAACACAATTATTTGACCACATACAATTAGGTAAATGTTTGCTTTTCTTGAAAAATTATAGGTAAGTAGTCAGTGTTAAGTTAAAGTCATTTTTTTAAATTTTTTTTTCAACGTTTATTTATTTTTGGGACAGAGAGAGACAGAGCATGAACGGGGGAGGGGCAGAGAGAGAGGGAGACACAGAATCGGAAACAGGCTCCAGGCTCTGAGCCATCAGCCCAGAGCCTGACTCGGGGCTCGAACTCACGGACCGTGCAGATCGTGCCCTGGCTGAAGTCGGACGCTTAACTGACTGCGCCACCCAGGCGCCCCAAGTTAAAGTCATTTTTAAAGAAGCAAAAGTGTGGATTCTGTACCGTGATAATATTCTTAGAATTTCTCATAGATTCTTAAAACCATACCATATTTGGTAAATTACTCTGAACTGAAGTCTTTAGAGAGTTTTCTCAAAAGTTAGGTGGAAAGGTGCCATCATCTGGCTATTGCAAGACTGGTAATTTGGATGCTTTAGTTGCCTGAGCAGTTATCTCAGAGATAAAGTTCTCTTATCTGAAAACACAGGGAGAGGTGCATATCAGAAGATCTGTCTTAGGTACAGAACCTCTTTGGCAATGTGACATCTCAAAAATATTGAATGCAATGCCTTGTAAATTCTTCTGTTTTTTTTTCCCAGGGTGCATCTGAAGTTATTGTAAATGGACTGGTTATGTCTGGAGATCTCCCCAGAAAACACGTGAAAACCATTGCATGAAGATTACAGAAATTTAGTTGAGGTCTCTACTTGGAATTTTAAAAAGAACTTCTCAGAAATGTGGAATTTTATTGATCGCGTTTTGCCTTCAGACATTATAAAATGAACTCTAAAGAAGTTAACATTTATTAAGCGGACTAATAAATAAGCACCACTGTGCTAAGCATTCTACATGTGTCTCGTTGAATTCTTGCTACAAGCCAATGAGGTAAGTGCTCTTGTTATTCTTTCACAGGATATGACACTCAGAGATTCACCAGCAGGCTCAGAGCCCCAAGTTACAGACAGATGACGTGAGAAGTAAACCCAGACGATCTGAGGCCAGACAGCACACTCTTAACCGCGAAGATAAACATCATCTTTTAGTGTAACACATGCATTGTTTAAAGCCCCGTTTTCCAACAGGACTGGAAAACCCAACTCAAGACTCTAGCCTTAGGGGATGCTGAGAGTTCTGATTTTGGATGCTTAAAATGATGCTGTTTCCCCAACACACGGTAGACATTTTATTCCCAAAAGCAACCTGCTATTTCACACAAGTTCAATCAAGTAATTTATTTGTACTTATGGGTTAGATGGACAGAACTGAAGGCGTCAAGCTGAGTTAATAGAAGACCAGATGTCGGTTGGCACAAATCCTACCAGCCAGCAGACGAGATGAGGACATTACAGGTTCAGTAGGAACACTATTGGCCCAAAAATAAGTGAATAGAATCTCTTACACTTGGGGAAATCTCCATCGTAAATGAATTTTGGAGAAATCCATGTTTCTTCATTTCCAGGAAACAGTCCATGTTAGTAGTTATCTCAGAATGAGAATCTATCTATCTATCTATCTATGTATCTATATATCGGAGAATAAACAATAAAGGGAAAATATATATTGTTTACCACAATGTTCAATGCCGATTAAATCTAGAAGGAGAAGTGGTCTCATAAGGCCAGGCATCTTTTACTAAATGCCATTTGGGTAGAAGACACCCAGAGAGTTTCATTTAGATTTCCTTCTGCCACAATCCACAACGATAAAATTTACCCGAAACTCACATATTAAAAAAAAAAATGTCAAAGATGTTTGGATAAAACCATTAAGGAAAACACGGCATCTTCTCCCAAACGAATGTTCTCCACACATCACTAAATGAACACTCTTTGATGATCTCATACACTCCTAACACCTTGCGATGTTATTCAAATTTTGAGTTGGTTTTATAAGGGCAGTTTCAGCCCTGAGGTGATCACTGAGTCACGCGCTCACGTGACCACACACCTGCAATGGAGGAAACTGGGTGCACAGGTGAGGATGTTTACCATACAAATCATTTCCTGAATTTCTAGCTTTGTCACCTCTTCTTCCTTCTACTGCTTCTCCTGCCACCTCTCAGTACAGCTGAACTTTAAGAGGCCCACGAGAAGGAAGAAATAAGACTTTAAATAATTTATTTGGAGAAACAGTCAGTGAAGAGGAACAAATCATGTTTCACTAAAAGAACCGGGCCCTTTGACCCTTCCCTTCTCGCTCCGGTACCTGGAGCTCTAGCCGGATTGCATTAGCGAAATTTTCATTTGATGGCATTTTAATATTCTGCCTTGATGACTTTTTAGCAACATTTACTTTCAGAGGTCTCGAGCGTTCCCTCGGAGGAAATGAAACATGTCAGAGCCCATTACAAAAATCAAAATTTAAATACCTCGACCACATTAGGGCTTACACACAATCCCATCAGCGCTTAAGCTGAAACTCACAACTATTCATTCTCTTGCTCAATCAGTAATGAGTACATTTGATGAAGCATTCCAGGGTCAGGGAACACACGTTAGTGATCTAGCTTAACCCATTGATTGCCCGGCCACAAAGGACTAGGGCGGGACTCGATTAAATAGTAACATGCAAATAATTTTCAATAGCACCAAAGAAAAGTGTGTTGTTTTTTTTTTTTTTTTTTTTTTTAAACAACTGTGATTCCCATAAGCAATGGCCAAGGGATGACCGTTGTAGATTAGGTTTGGTATTCTTTTGGTATTACTCTACATCTACCTGCCCTATAAAACAACCCGTTTACTTTGCATCGAACTATGGCCACAGCCACTCTGTTATTAAGAGCTGTTGTAAGGTCACTGAATGCAGGATTTTTGTTTGAGCAAAACCTTTCCCTTCTTTCACTCCCCCCCGACTTCCTCAAGAATTTCAACACATTCTTGGCAAAGAAGCATCCCCAAGTTGTGATTTGACTGTCTACGGAGTGCTATATCCTCGCTGGCAACATGGGGCTGGCCCCAGGGTCTCTGGGATATTGATCTTGGAAGCAAAAGTAACGGACATCGCACATATTGTTGTTTGACGTCACAGTACAAGCTTCGAAAACCCAACAAGTGCCCCAGATGATTGCCATTTTTTTTTCTTTAATATGGGAAAGATTCTCTTTCTCTTCCTCCTCCCCCTCTCGGCTTCCTCTTCCTCCCCTTCCTCCCACCCAAACTGAAGGACTGCTACAATCAAGTAGGGAACTACATCACTTGGTCACAGCACTACAGTGCTGTCAACTTCAGGCCAACTTGGTGCTCCTCCTACAGTTCAGCCTATAGTCAATAGGTCAATGTTCATGCTTTATCCCTTCCTCAGGATTTCAGACTGTGAATTGATGATCACTGCCTTGGCTTTCTCCTTAAATGGAATTAAGGGATCTCCTTTTCAGGAAATAACTAAAAGTGGCCAGGGGCCTGATGGAAAATTGTGATGTGATCCTGCCCGGCCAGAATTTCTTCTAGCCCTTTTGGACCATATGCTTCTATCCCCCATCCCATAAAGTACCTGTAGTACTATGGTGAATGGCCTGGAACAAGAATGTCGAAACCTGAAATCAGAGCATTTCCGTGGCCTCCTTAGGAAATTCCACTCACCTCTCCCATGGTCCCGTGCAATTGAGTGTCACTCGCCAATGTTTCATTGTGGGGGTCAGTGAGGACAACTGTGCAGTGTCGTATGTCTTCTAAGATTTACATCTTCTTTAAAAGATACATTCAAATGACAAACGAAAGGCGATGTTTATTGCTTTTCCTTGTCCCGATTGTTTCCCAGTTGCCAGAAGTGATCAGTGTAACTACTATTTGGAAATGAAAACCATCACGGACCAGTAAAAGGCATTAAACAAATCTAAGGTGCCTTTCGGAAAGCTGAAAAAGTGAAAGAAAGTGAAATGTTGACAACAATGGAAAAGGAGGCAACCAAGGTGAATTTCTTACCCTTTGCCCAGCAGCAAAGTCACTGAAAAACTTCCTTCAATGAATCCTCTCCCGGCACCATGAAGCCAATAGAGCTCAGCCCCACAGTTTCTAGCCCTGCCATCCCTGAGTGAGGAAAAGATCCATTGAAAAATTTAAATTAAAAGTGCTCGATGAAGAGAGGAAGCCATGAAGCATTCTTAATGCCACCACTAACACGCAGCAGTCCAAATCTTAAGCAACTTGCATTTCTCATAGAAACTTAGAAATGAAAGAAGCAGCCAATCTCTCTCTTTTAACCATGTCTGCCCTTCCCAGATCCAGAGAAAGCAGCACAGACAGAACAGCAAAGGATTTGGAAAATCTTGAGACCACTAGATAATTTGATTTGTAATTTTAATAACGGTAGGCATGAGCAAATGTAGTAAATTCATTCTAGCTCACTCTCTTGCCTTTAATTAACCACGTGGCACACACCACACACACACCACACACACCACCACACACACACACACTGCGATTCTAACTGAAGAACCGTGTTATACAGAGCTGAAATCTCCTGCTACATATTTTCCGCTAGGTTAAAATCAGAGAATGTCTTAATATTTTACTGTCTGGGGTCGTAGGTAAAGAGGGTTACAGCTATAACTCCCTTTGCCAAAAATCAATGACAAACTTGTGTTTGAATATTTAAGCTTCTTAAAAACTCTTCATAGATGAATGAACCTACCCTTCTCCCGAACGCTAACTCCAACCTCTCTCTATCGAGCCATGCTTTCCGTTCAAAGCTCATTGTCATTCTTTCCTGACACCTGCCCTTCCTTTTTACTGTTACCATTCTGTGCTTTGCAGCCAGAGAGGTGCAGATTTACATGGGTCTAGAACTGTGCTTTGGACTTCCTTATCCATTACTAGGAATACGTAGAACATGAGGAAAAGGGATAAGGTATAGCGAAGAGTGTTTCTTAAACTTTGTCTCTTGTTTTCTTTGTCATTCAATTTGGGATAAGGAATATCATTTTGAGGACTGAGTGATATAGCATGTGTACAGCCTCAGTAAAGTGCTTGGCTGCCTCTTAAGTGCTAGCTATGGTCATCATCATGAATATTAGCATGATTGTTACCATTTTTTTCTTGTCGAAATCCTTTTCTTAAGTCCTCAAGGAGTTCAACGAATATGGTTCTTTCCCTTTGGTGCTCCATAGACTCCCTTCAACTCTCTTTTTTTTCTCATGTGTTTCACTTTGGCCTCACTGGCTTTCCTTTTTTATTAGCACTTCCTCTCACACTTGTATTCTAACCTAAGAAATAATGCAATGGTAAGAGCTTTCAGTGATGGTCTTTCCAGGGCAATATATAGTTTACAGAAATATTAACTATAAGCCAAAGGGATAGAGTTTAGGCAGTGAAATATGACTAGCAGGTGCCAGGAAGAGAAAAGAGTTGGAACATATGGGGTGTGTATATTGTCTCTGAAAGGAAATGATGGTGGAAAGAAGGAGGGAAAAGAGAGGGAGAAAAGGATAGAAGGGAGGGTGGGAGAAGGAAAGAAAGATAGGGAAAGGAAAACAGGAAAGGGAGGGAAAGAAAGAAAGAAAGAAAAGAAGAGAAAGGACAAAGAAAGAAAGAAAGAAAGAACAGAAAGAGAGAGAGAAGAAGAAGAAAGAAAGGAAAGGGAGAGAAGAGAGAAAAGAAAGATGAGGAAAGAAAAAAGAAAGAAAAAAGAGAAAAAAGAAAAAGAAAAGAAAAAAGAAAGAAAAAGAAGAAGAAAGAAAAAAAAAAAAAGAAAGAGGGAGGAAGGAAGGAAAGAAGGAAGGGAGAAGAAAGAGGGAGAAAAAGAAAGAAAGAAAGAAGAAAGGAGGAAGGAAGGAAGGAAGGAAAGAAGGAAGGAAGGGAGGAAGGAAGGAAGGAAGGAAGACTAATTAAAAATGTCTACCGTAGGGGCACCTGTGTGGCTCAGTCGGTTAGGCGTCCAACTTCGGCTCAGGTCATGATCTCACAGCTCATGTGTTCGAGCCCCGTGTCGGGCTCTGTGCTGACAGCTCAGAGCCTGGAGCCTGCTCCAGACTCTGTGTCTCCCTCTCTCTCTGCCCCTCCCCTGCTCATGCTCTCTCTCTCTCTCTCTAAGGTAAATAAACATTAAAACATTTTTTAGTATCTACTGCAAGCTTTGCTTTCTGTTGGAAAAAAATGGATAGGTTGATGGTTCTTAAAAACTTTACAAGCAGTGTATTCTTACTCTGATTATCTGAGTCTTAGAAAATCTCAGCTTAAAAAAGTTTCTCAGAAAATACCCAATTCCAAGAAATTAGGGGAAACAAAAGAAAGGATGTCAATTCAAATAGATTGTGACCCAATCAGAGCAAAATGTTCTACCATGATAATTGATGATAATGCTTTTTTTTCCCCTGCCTTTGAAAGTATTTTCATTTTCTAGGTCTATTAAAACTTCCTAAAATGCACAAGTATCCATTATACCATGAAAATAAGAAAAGCAAAACATCTATGAAATAGGAATTCCTAGAAAGTCTCTTTTTTTAATGTTTATTTCTTTTGAGAGAGAAAGCATATGCTAATGGGGAGGAAGGCAGAGAGAGAGAGAGAGAGGGAGAGAGAGAATCCCAAGCAGGCTCCATGCTGTCAGCACAGAGCCCAATGTGGGGCTCAAACTCATGAACTGTGAGACCATGACCTGAGCCGATATCAAGAGTCAGCTGCTTAACTGACTGAGCCACCTGGGCACCCCAAGAAAGTCTTTTAAGAGGCTTTTGATTGAAACAGAGAGAATATTTGCTTATTTTAGCTTTAGGCAGAGCCCAGAAGAATTTTATTTCTTATGTTTTTAATTTTTTAATTAAAAATTTTTTTTAATGTTTATTTTTAAGAGAGACAGACAAACAAAGTGCGAGTGGAGGAGGGGTAGAGAGAAAGGGAGACACGGAATCCAAAGAAGGCTCCAGTCTCTGAGCTGTCAGCACAGAGACCTATGTGGGGCTCAAACCCAACGAACTGTGAGATCATGACCTGAGCCGAAGTCAGACACTTAACCGACTGAGCCACCCAAGTGCCCTGAAGAATTTTATTTCTAAATACTAAGTGTTTGAAATAAATTTGCTGTATGGTCATATGTAACTGCTACGTCATGATGTGTTATGAATTCAAAAAAAAAAGAATGGAAAGATATAACTATCTCTAGAATTATTGAGATATACACATTTCTCTAAAATAATTAGTGAATTATTCTATTTCCCTGTCTTTAAAAGTTATTGAGCAGGAGTGGCACAGTTGGGCCCATTAAGGGAAGGGAGTTCTAGCTACCAGAGGAGGGTATGTCTCATGCCGAACCCACTAGAAACTATGGAAGCTTTCCTTGCCTCACGTCCCTTCACTTGGCATGTCTGTGTTACAAAGTCCCAGGCGCGAACACCGTTCAAACCTAATGTGGTTATAATTTGCAAAGGTTTTATCAACCTGATCCAGGGCCTGTATATGGATTCTCTGACCCACTTCCTTCTATCGATCTCCATCCTGCCCCTCGCGTACATTGTAAACCCAGCGAGTCGTGCGCAGCGCTGCTCTTCTGTAACATGAATTTATGCTAATGGCTGTCTGCATATGCTTATATCACATATCTATATTAAGCTTAATAGTCTGTTACATTGCTTCTTAACCCCGTGTCCACACATGATTAACTTTCCTGATTTCTTTCAAAACCGTTATTAACACAGTGTAGCGTTTCACTCAACATGTCGCGAAGTTTCTCTGCCTCGCACTGGAGTTGGGGTGATTACCAAAGCCCTCAGCTTTTGCAAGTAAAAAGGTACATAAAGAATTAAAGGTACCTGAGAAGAGGCTCCTTTTTTTACGTGCACGTACGACTGGAAGCTGGTAAGAGCTTAAAGGCTAAGCTCCTTAGGTGGCAAGCAAACCGACAGGTTCTCTCCAAGTTCATGGAACAGGAGAATTCTATCCTGAGAATGTCACTAAAATTTTATGGAGAAATAGGGCAGTTGCATGGTGTGGACAGACTCAGGAAATGAGCCACATGAGACAGTCCTCTGTTTTTGAAGGATGTTAGAGGAATTACAGAATTTGGCATGAATATACTTTAAACGTTCCACTACATAGTTGATGGTGAATGAATAAGTCTCAAAATTTTTCATACTTCACCCTTGTTACTGTAGAGTTTAGAACAAATGAAGAAGGGCTTCCAAGTTATCACAAAGATCCTAGGGGAAAAATAATCCTTGTAGTGTATATCAAGACATATCTCGGATGCGTTCTCTTCATTCAGCAAGCTTATGGAATCTTCTTGGAGAGAACTTGAAAACCCTGAAATGGTCAACATTGAGGCCCATTATATACAAGGCACTGTAATCAGTCAGGAACTAGGAATTTTACAGACACAAGCATAGTAGGAATTTGCCACACATCAAACAACCCTGTGCGTTGCGATTTCAGTTTAACGTACTTTGAGTCGTATGCGAACTTTGTGCGTAGCAATGAACAAACTTTGGGCTGACATAATGGTGTCATACTTCTATGAATGATGACAGAACAAATATTACTTTTTTTTCAAAGTTGTATGTGTGTGCACATACTGTCAGTACTAAAAAGGGTACAGATCTATTTAAAAAAAAAGTTAACACGGGGGCCTGGCTGGCTCAGTTGGTAGAGCATGTGACTCTTGATCTTGGGGTCTTGAGTTGGAGCCCCACAGTGGGGGTAGACATTAATTCATAAAAATTAAAGTGGGGCACATGGGTGGCTCAGTCAGTTAAGTGTCTGACTTCGGCTCAGGTCATAATCTCCTGGGTCATGGGTTAGAGCCCCGTGTCGGGCTCTGTGCGGACAGCTCAGAGCCTGGAACCTGCTTTGGATTCTGTGTCTCCCTCCCTCTCTGCCCCTCCCCCACTTGCGCTCTGTCTCTCAAAAATAAATAAACATGAAAAAATGTTTTTAAATAAAAAATAAAAACTTAAAGTAAGAAAATAATAAAAACTTAACAAATAACTTGTGTTTTTACCTTTCATGCACTCATATGCACATATTAGATAACATCCAAATACTGCCCTGATGATAAATTTAATAAAATGTTAAAATTGAGCAGTAGGTCGCCATATACAAGTCTCTCTCTGATACCTCATTCAACCACTTCTATGTGTATGTAGACAACAGCACAATCGTTAATGTTCATTTATTTTTGAGAGAGAGACAGAGACAGAGGGTGAGTGGGGGAGGGTCAAGGAGAGGGAGGGAGACGTGGAATCGGAAGCAGGCTCCAGGCTCTGACCTGTCCGCACAGAAGACCTCATAGGTCTGTCTTGTCTGCAATAGACTTAATTTGAGGTTAAATCCTACCGCAAGCTAGAGTTTGAAGATAAAGGAGATCTAATCTTTGAGCTTCTTCCAATATTTGGGGGGGCTGTATGAGCTGCTGAAGGTCCCAGAGAGCCTCCGTTACCCTGAGGACCATTGATGAACTTTCACATTTTGTCTATTATGAGAAACACACCTTGTCCACCCTTTCTCCATATGATGCTTTGCTTATCAGTATATTAAAACTTCTATCTCATGTTGTTTTACACGAAGAAGTGTTCTGCACTGTGGGCTTTTGTTCTTGTTGATCATATATATATCTATAACTCTGAAATTGCTGAATATCGGAACTTATCTATTGATCAAGCATACCATTCCACCTTTTATGAGAGGACACTGGCCCAATCTACTTTCCAGAATAAAAGTGTGAAGGTTTGAAAATTCTATGAATCTTTTTTTTAAAAAAAAAAAAAAGATATTTATGCACTTGGCACTTGACTTCATTGGTACCAGTTATGGAACAGAATACACATAAGACAGAGCTCAAAATGTATTTCCTACTAAATATACCATAATAGACTTCTTATGTGTTTAAAACATAATCATCTAATGCACAATGTTAAACATGCCTGGTTGGATAATATTTATTTTGTTACGCACTGATATTTACGTCAAAAGCATATGTAACACATATGCTAAATAAATAAGAGAAAACATGTTTTCTGTCAGATCAAAACTATCCCTGGTAATGAAACATGCTTTCATTTTAATAAAGATGTTTTATTAGGTTTCAGAACTGAATAAATGATTCATAATCCTTGAACCCTGAGACATTTCCCTGGGAACACGTGGCTTCATTTCATTTCTCCTTTTGTCTCTGCAAATTCCATGTGCGCGCTGCCTGATTTTATGTGAGACAAAATGCTTGGGAGAGTCTTTTCACACCACGTTGCATTAATGAGACCATAAGATTTTTTTTTTTTAAACCAAGTTTTCAAATGACTGCTTGCTAATTTCACATTGCCTTTCACATTGGCCGTTTTTCTCATTTGGGGCTCTGCTGCAGATTTCACAGGATAAGAAGACTGGTGAGAACTACAATAAGAAGAATTTTAATGGCCCAGTAGTAGCTTCTGCCAATTCTAGCAGGTATTTGGGCAATTTTAAATACAATCAGCAAGTGAAAAAGGGAGAGATCATTTTTTCAGAAACTAGATTATTTTTATTCATTATTCAATCAACATGCATTCCCGATTTTTCTAGGACGTTTTGCTACATTTTCAACAGTTAAGTACCGTTTATGGGTTAATAGCAGTTATTTCGATAAATATATGGACCCTAATATCCATTTTCATGACATAGGTGATAAAGGGTAAGACGGTACGTTGATTTTGTTTGTGAAACGCTTTATAAGGATGAAGATTTGTGAAATCTTTGAAAGCAAGTTACCGGTTAAAACATGGTCGAGGCACCAGATCCTAATAAAAGGTGAGCGCAATTCTTCGCAACAAATGCTTGACTATAGATTCTTTATTAATGACTCATGTGTTTCAAGTTGTTTTTCTATCTGCCCTTTTTTTTTTTTTAATTTTTGTTTAACGTTGTATTTATTTATTTTTGAGATACAGAGAGACAAAGCATGAACGGGGGAGGGTCAGAGAGAGGGAGACAAAGAATCCGAAACAGGCTCCAGGCGCTGAGCTTGTCAGCACAGAGCCCGACGCGGGGCTCGAACTCAGGGACCTCGAGATCATGACCTGAGCCGAAGTCGGCCGCTTAACCGACTGAGCCACCCAGGCGCCCCTCTATCTGCCCTTTTAACTAACATTTTCTTTGATTGGACAGCGACACTTTGCTCAAGTGTAAAGTCATTTAGAATGACATTTCCTAAAATAAGTTCTCTTAGGAAGGGAAAGATTTTGAAACCCATTACGTGATGGTAAATACATACACACACCCTTAGAGTTGCAATGACTATTAGATGTTTAAGAGCAGTGGAGAAAGCTGTTCAATATCTTGTAACTCAGGGTATCCAAATATTTGGTCAGAAAATCTAATTTTAAGTAAACTTATTGGGCAGAAAAAGGTGAATTCAACAGGCTGGATTACTCAAATTCTGAATATTCCTGAGAAAGACCTTTCTTCAGGACTGGCCCTTGGTTGGCTCATAGGAGACAAGCTAGAGCCCTTGGAATATTCTACATGGTAAAAGTGTTATACCTTAGGCCTCGGGCCATACCTTACCAGTTTGATCACATACATTTCTCCTAACAATGTGATTTATGTGAAGGCCCATTTTGCCTGGTGGGGCTGTAAATTGAGTATAAGGGCATGCAATGCCCACGTGACTGGATCCCAATAAAAACTCTAAATACCCTCGTTGGCAAAATCACATGTGTTTTCCCACATCCTTGCTGGAAGAATTAAGCATACCTTTGGCTCTACTGGGAGATAGCTCCGGAACCTTGCATTTGGTTTTCCTGGACTCTGTCTTACGTACCAGCTGTAGGCTGAATCTTTGTATTCCTCCCAGATTGATATGTTGGAATCCTAACGCCCAATCTGATGGGGGAAGTGTTCAAATCATGAGGGAAGAGCCCTTATGAAAGAGTTCCTAAAGAGATTCCCTACCCTATCTTCCACATGAAGATATAGCAAAAACTTTGCGTCTGGAAGAGGGCTCTTATCCAATCATGCTGGCGTCCTAATCTGGACTACCAGTCTCCACAACCATGAGCAATACATTTCTGTGGTTTATAAAGTACCTAGTCTGTGGTATTTTGTTATAGCAACCCAAATAGACTAAGACAGTATCTTTTCCCTTTTCCCTTTGCTGATTTTAATCTATATCCTTTTGCTGCAGTAGATTACAACCATAGGTATAACAACTTTTCTTAGTCCTCTGAATTCTTCCAGAAATTTGTCAAGTCTGAGGTGTCTTCAGGACCTCTGACATACCCACCTATTAATATTGAACTGAAAAGAATTTGGGGGAAAAATCCTTGGAGCCATTTGCAACCAACTGAATTGACCAAAACAATTTTTAAAGACTAATGATACCCATAATATTGAGTTCCCTCTGATGCACTTAGGAGAAGAAATAAAACAAAAAAAAACTATCAGACGGTATTGATGAGCAAGCCATCTTTGGTAACTTTGATGTTGGTCTGTGAATATTTTATTCATCAAATTAAAAGATAAAGATGTTTGACTTTGAATGGGCATGCGTGTCACTGTAACATAGATATACACTTACAGGCAAATATTTTTCAAGACATGTTTTTCACCAATTGGTGAAACACATATACCCAAATGAAGCCTTTAATGATTGATACCTGAATCACTACTTATTACTTGGATTTGCCCTGACTGGTATGATGGCAGATAATTCCTCTCATTTAGAATCTGACCTGAAGACAAAGCGGGGTAAAAAACACAATGCCAAGTATGTCCCCTATGCACGATAGATACCAGTAAAATCGTAACTCAGGTATGTCAGATTTGTTACAAACCAAAAGGTAAATCAATTTTTTTTTTCTTTTTACTGCTCATACAGTGGTTGAACAATCAGGAAAAATGTATATCACTCAAATGTGGAACAGGCAGGCACCTCAATTGGATTAACTCTCTTATTGACCATTCTCTGGGATAAAAAGAACAAGGGTGATGAAACCAGATAAGAACTAAGAGAGTTAACGACAGTGGAATGTTAGCCCATTATGGGGATTGAGCGAATTGCATAGAAGAATAAAAAATGGAAAAGGAAATTAGACTTTTCACTAGTGGAAAAAAATGACTAAGCAACTCTGGGATATGTTACAACAAGCTCCTGAATAAAATAAATAGGAAGTATTTTTCAGGCTGTGGGGGATTGAATGAAAGCAATCAATCTTCCTTGTGTGGGAACTGCATCAGTCCTACCCATAAGCTCCCTCTAGTGAATTAAAATCTCACGGCAACTCAACCGATAAACAGTAGGCTTGAGCAATGGCCACTTACCTAGGACAATCTCCTGGGCATAACCCGTCAGACCCATGGTAACACTGCATTTTGTTGTGAGCTTCTCCTGCAGGAAACCATTTTATACTCACATTTTTCTCCCTTTCTTATGCTAAGTACATGAGACCTATCTATTCATAATCACCCTGACTTTGACAATGAGATAATCGCATTGTTTTCCCTGTAAAAAAGCTGACCTCGCTTTTGTTTTGTTCTGTATAGTATAATTACCTGTGTCTTTAGGAGATGGCTCTTAGTTAAAAATGGTATAGATATTATTAAATTTATTTAATAGACCAAACACGGATGGCTGGCTTTGGGGAACCTCTGATCCCTTCCACTTAACAAACATATATCAAGCATACCATATGTAAACGGTCATCCACTAGGCCAGGAAGATGAGAGATCAGTTGCATTGGCTCCTGGTAAATTAGTAATCCCATCACAAATGAGTTAACACATATTATTAGAATAAAAGGCAAAATGTGTAAGGAAATCACAGACCAAAGAAAATGGTGTTTCTGGAAACAAAATCATGAGCGTTTACAATAACCTGTATTCCTGCTCCTGAAAAGAAAGTCTGTTATATCTGAGTTGCTGGGCTATATGCTTTGAGCTAAGCAGCACAATGGACACATTTGCTCAACTGGAGAAACCCGGAGAGGTCAAGTTGCTTAATGAGGACGCATGAATCAGAGAAGAAGACAACTGCATGGAGAAGTAGAGGACCAAAGGGAAGAAAGGGGCAATCAATTGAGAGAGGCAGGGAGTAAGAAGGCACGCAAGTAGTTTACTGTGAGATTATTATCTGAACTCGATCCATATCCGTAATCAATATTCATCAAACATCTCTATTCGTCTTCAGTATTGTTTCTGGGCACTTAGACATTATTTTTTATGTATTTACTATGCCATAACCAATAGGTACGCAGCTCTTTGCTGAATTGCATCTTCTTGGCATCCAATTCAGTGGAGAATAGGTCCACTTTAAGCCTGTTGTGTTTAGCCTAAACACAAGGATAGGAAAACGTAATTGGGCGATGTCCTTTTCTCAACGGAGGCTCTTAGCGACTTTCCCATCTTGATTAGGGGAGTCATTGACCTGGTAGGCATGAAAACTTGTGGGATGTTGTCAGAGAGCAACCAGCTGGGAGCTGTATTCAGGATCATGTGGGCTACTCACAACATACCGTAGCTGGATGCCAACCGGGGACCGGCCATTTGATCAAAGACCTTGAATGCTTAAGCAGAGCACAGCATTGGGAAGAATTTCTAGGACGTTTGCTGTATCAGAGAGAGACAACTACTTTCTCATTCAGTCTCAGGTGTCATCTGATCCAACAGTCTCAGGCGTGTCTTTGTAGCCTTGTCCCAAGTACGGTACGCTTTAAGCGTGGGATATGTGCCAGTAATAAATATCCCGATTTGTAGTGATGTAAATTTCTGAGTTGTAAATATTTACATCCTACCATCGATTCAAAAACCTGGGGTAAGACTAGGATCTCATCACTCTGCGTGTGCATGTTTTTTTTTTTTCTTTCTTCTGTGATCTGGCTCCCTTGCAGAACCGGGGATACACTACAGTGGGCAAATAGGTCTTGCATTGACCAAAGCAGAAATTTAGATAAGCAGTAAGCAGAAGGGAAATGTCTACGGTGTGTTTACCCTTGTTTTTAGATCCTTGACAAATTTCTTAACTTTTCCAGAGATAATGTCACCATCTACATGGAACTATGAGGGTAGCACATTAAGCCAGACTTTTTAAAATAGCCTCTCAAATGACAAGATACGTTACGGTATGGAGTCTGTGAAACCAGACTGAATTAGCTGGGATGCCTCAAGCAGGAGAACAGACTAGGCATTTGCACCGTCTTCTCAGAGACCATGAAACGAGATGAGGGAAAGAACGGAGAAGTTATGGAGGCAGCAGAGGGGAGAACTGGACCTGGAAGAAGGGCCCCAGAGAGTTCCGGAGCAGACTGTCCCGCTCAAGTGCAGGACGTGATTGGGGGCCTCGATGGCTGGGATCAGATGTTCCTGGGGCAGGATGCCCTGACATGCCCCTTCCCTTCTCTGCTCACCTTCTTCCCCTTTCAGCTGTGAATGGGGAGAAAATGGCTGAAGACAAAGTGCTAGTTTATGGCATTTTACACTGAGGCTCTTTCTTCTTTGCCTTTGGCCTGTGAATGACTGAGAATTGTCTTATTGTAAAAAGTTGCTCAGAGAACAGGACTTCTGTTTTACCTAATAATGCCGGAATGGGCAGCAGGCAAACACTCAGCGCCTTGTTTCCAGCTGCCATTCAGATGCTAGAATTGTTAATGGGGTCCCCAGGCTGGGCTGGCTCTGCCTCTCTGGCTTTTCGGTCACTGGCTCCACAGACAGGAGGTAGAAACATTCGCAGATAAGCCACTTTCTTCTCTTTCATTCCACCTTGCATTTGTCAGGTGGAAATATCAGGGGCTTTCGGCATCAAAATGAGACCCTCTCCCCAAAAGCCCAGTTCTCAGAGCAGCTGGCACCGAGGGGACAGGAGAAAGAACTGCAATTTGTCCCCTTTACACAACAAAGGGCTGAGATCAAAGAAGGGGAGGAATGGAGAGTCACCAGGCGCACCCCACATTTAAAAAGCAGACACTGAGACTCATTTGTGCCAATGTGTTAACTGCGGGTTCATACTCGATCCCTGAATGTCGGCCATTTACAGCTTAGTCAGAGTTTTTTAATCCTTTCCTATGGAAAGGGGCATCAGGATGGGACATAGCGGCACAGAAGGGAACTTCGAATGAGTGCTAGTGTGAATCCTGGATGAAAATGTCAATTAGGATCCTTACAAGAAGAAAAAGTAAAATAATAATGCCAAATGCTACAGTAACATTTGATATCTTCAGCAACCAAGGATAAAGATTTTCCCCAGAGTTAGCTTAGATCACTAGAAACAGCAAGTCCCGTTTAGTTCCTCTTAATGGAATTCATTTGTTTTGAATAGGACACGACGTTTTGGGTCTCTTTGCTTATTTTAAGTTTCTAATATTGCTTACTGTATGGAACACTAAAAAGAAAAGATCTCTAGAATTCCATTTAAAACCCACATGCATGTGTGTATGTGTGTGTATGTGTTTAATTTACAACCAAGATCCTTAATTCCAGAAGAAACAATATGTGTGTGCTTATATATATATATGTATATATATACAAATATAACAATATATAATATCTATGTATCATATATACAAATATAATTATATATAATATAATATCTATTAAATAATGTATATTAATAATAATATATAAAATATTGGAGGAAGGAAACAGAAATATTACCTGTTTAGAATAGCATCCTAAATTTAAGACAGAATTCCATTTTACATATTAAGTTTCATCTTCTATATGGGAAAATATATTCATGAAAGCAAATATAATCATGCCTCTTTTTTTCTCATGCACAGAAGACGCTTATTTTCCAAAATCAAAAAAATATATACGTGCAGGGAACACACGCATAGATATAAGCCCTTCAATGGTATTTATACTAGATTACATGTTGACTTCTAAGAGTTCACATCTTTTCCACAATACGCCAGTCCCCAATGCAACAGACAGAGGCAAGAGAAGAGGGGGGGGTTAGATGTTGGGGACAGCAAAGCAAAGGGGTACCCAAGTGAAATGGCAACAATGTCACAATTTTACCTAGAGGAAGTACTGGTAAATATTCAACCAGCTGTTTTATATCGTTTTTATTTTTCACTGTCTTTTTGGCAGAAGCAGAAATGTTATCGCTATTCCTGTCGTATAAAGCATATATCCAATGTACATAAATTTAAGAAAACCTGGAAATGAGTACTCCTAAACTGGTCACATTAATATACATACATGAAGTATGGGGATTCATTCTTCTTTAATTCAAAAAACATTTATCAGACAAGTGTTTCATGCTTTCAGAGTACATTTTTAACCAAACTAGATTTATACTAGAATAATAATAAGCAAGAAACATACAACATGTATAATAATTAAAGAACATAATTCCAATAATGTATGAATCAAAAAGCTGCATAATTATCTATAATCTAGAGAATAAATTACAAAAGAAGCTAGAAAATATTTTGAATGAGTGTATCAAAATTTATAGGGCTTCATGATGCATAGGGGCACTTGTACCCCAATGTTTATAGCAGCACTCTCAACAATAGCCAAATTATGGAAAGAGCCTAAATGTCCATCAACTGTTGAATGGATAAAGAAACTGTGGTTTATATACACAATGGAGTACTATGTGGCAATGAGAAAGAAATGAAATATGGCCCTTTGTAGCAACATGGATGGAACTGGAGAGTGTGAATGCTAAGTGGAAATAAGCCATACAGAGAAAGACAGATACCATATGTTTTCACTCTTATGTGGATCCTGAGAAACTTAACAGAAACCCATGGGGGAGGGGAAGGAAAAAAAAAAGGAGGTTAGAATAGGAGAGAGCCAAAGCATAAGAGACTCTTAAAAACTGAGAACAAACTGAGGGTTGATGGGGGGGTGGGAGGGAGGGGAGGGTGGGTGATGGGTATTGAGGAGGGCACCTTTTGGATGAGCCAGGTGTTGTATGGAAGCCAATTTGACAATAAATTTCATATACTGAAAAAAAAGAAAAGAAAACAATAAAAAAGACTATAATTTAAAAAAATTATAGGGTTTCAGTTAACATAGCACTTAAGGAAATTTTATAGCTTCAAATGTTGTGTAGTAAGAAAGAAAATTCTAAATTATTTTTAATCTTTATTTTGGAGAGAGAGAGAGACAGAGTGAGAGCAGGGGAGGAACAGAGAGAGAGGGAGACACAGAATCTGAAGCAGGCTCCAGGCTTTGAGTTGTCAGCACAGAGCCCGATGCAGGGCTCAAACTCACGGACGACGAGATCATGACCTGAGCTGAAGTTGGACGCCTAACTGACTGAGCCACCCCGACTCCCCAATAAGAAAGAAAATTCTAAGTCCAATCATCTGAGTTTTCATCTTAAGAAATTAGTAAAGGAAGAACAAATCAAACCCAAAGAAATGTAAAAAAAAAAATTATAAAAGCAGTAATCAATGAAACAGAAAATGAGAAAATAATAAGTCATAAAACCAAAAGTTGGTTCTTTGAAAAGATTTTTAGAATATATTTCAAAAAACTGATCAAAGGGGGAAATAGAAATAGCATTATCAAAATTAGAAATAAAGTAAGGGACATCAGAAATACCATGAAAGAAATATCATGAAAAACTTTATGCCAATAAATGTGACAATCTATATGAAACGGACAAATGTCTTTAAAAACAAAAACTATCAACTGGGCCAGGAAGATATAAAACTTAAATAGCTCTAATCATTAAAAAAAAAAAAAAATTCTAAATGGAGAACTTTTCTCACTGCAGAGTTTAGAGCGGGAGGGTCCCAAGACAATCCTGACTCTGAAACCGATTGCAAATGTGGGGGTCTCTAATCCTACTCTCAAATTTGATCATTTTCTAGAAAGACTCACAGAACTCACTGAAGCTGTTATATTTAAGGGTATGGCTTATAGCAATAAAAGGATACAGATTAAAAATCAGCCAAGGCGAGAGGCCCCTTGTACCTGGTAGAGGAAATTTCCCAAAACAAAGCTTCAAACTGTCCTCTCCCAGTAGAGTCATAAGCAATGTTAATTCTTCCCAGCGACAATGTGTATTGATATGTGTGGAGCTCTGCCAACCAGGAAGGCTCACCTTGAGCCTGGTTAAACCAGTTTTATTGAACTCAGTCTCTCCTGTAGATATGATTGACCACAGAAGTGGCCATGTGGCTGACCTTTCGTCTCTAACACTTAAGGAGGTGGAACTGTTGCAATGTGACCCAAAGCCCCACCATAAATTACATTGTTAGACTATCTGGTGTGGCCCAAGGCTTCCAGGTAAACAAGGTCAACTCTTATCAGGCAGGACATTCCAAGGTTTAGAAATCACTTCCCAGGAGCTAAGATCAAAGGCCAGACCTTTGGATAGGCAAATTTTTTACAACCCGCCCTTGAGGAAAATGCCAGATCCTGCTTTCTTCCCTAAAAAAATTCTATCAAACACTTAAGAAGAAATAATATTAAGGCTACAAAACAAAACAAAAACAAAACAAAACAAAAACAAAAAGCCACACACACACACACACACAAACACACACACAAAACAAAAAACAAAACAAAAATAGAGGAGAATGAAATATTTACTCTGTCATCTTATGGGGGCAGAAGACATGTGATATAAAATGAGCTAAAAACATCAGTTTTGAATGTAGACACAAAAGTACTTACCGAAGGATTAGCAAGTGAATCTACCAAGACGTAAAAGGATAGACATCGCCACCAGGCAGAATTTGTCCCAGGATTTCAATGTGGTTTCCATGCTTGGGAAACCAATCAGTGTAACTACCCAGATGTACAGAATAAAGGAGAAAGCCATATGATCATTGAAGTAGATGAAGAAAAAAAAATCATTTCACATAATTTGACACCCATTCATGAAGGCAAAAAAAAAAAGAAACAAACTAAAAATAAAAGGGAAGTTTTCAGTTTTTCGCAAACGAAACATAGAAAGAAATTTCTTCAATCCGGGTAAAAAGATGTGGGAGAGAGGTCAATGCTTGCTACCTAGGACTGAGAACGGACAAGGATGTGTATTCTTACCACTTATTTGCAACATTATCCTACATCCTTAGCCAAAGCACCAAGGTAAGGAAAAGAAAAAGGCATACAGTTTGGGGAAAAAAAAAGAAATAATTAGTGTCTTAATTTGCAGACAACATAAAAACTTCCAGGGAAAATCCTAAGGAATGAAAAAAAAAAAACCTTCTAGGAATAAAAGTAAACTTAGCTTGAAGGATACAAGGTCTACGGAAAAACTATATATAACATAAATTGTAAGCCTGATGCTAATGGAAAATTAGGAAGTGAAATTTTCTCCACTCACAATAGCATTGAAAAAGTACTTGGAAATAACAAAAGATATGCAAGACTTGTACACTGAAAGCTGCATAGCATTGGAAAAGGACATTTAAAAAGACGTAAAATAACGGAGCCTGGATGGCTCAGTTGGTTGAGCATCTGACTGGATTTGGCTCAGGTCATGATCTCACTGTTCATAATATCAAGTCCTGTGTTGGGCTCTGTGCTAACAGTACGGAACCTGCTTGGGATTCTCTTTCTCCCTCTCTCTCCCTGCCCCTTCTTTGCTCATGTTCTCTCTCTCTCTCTCTCTCTGTCTCTCTGTCTCTTAAAATAAGTAAATAAACTTTAAAAAGTTTGAAAAATGTATTTAAGAAACAAAAGGAAAACCGCAAATATGGTGAAAATGTTTGCAAAGCATCTATCTGTCAAAAGGCTTATGAAATCAAGAATTTAAGATCCCTTAGAACCAAGCAATTAAGCAAGCAGCTCACTTAATAAGTGAGTAAATACTTGTTTCAAACAGTTCAAAATGGAAGATACATGAATGGTAATAAACAATGGTAATAAACAATAACACACTCGACATCACTAGTCATCAGGGAGATCCAGTTAAATTGTGTGTGTGTGTGTGTACGTGTATACAATGGCATATTATTCAGCCGTGAAAAATGAATAAGTCCTGTCATTTATAAAACAAGGCATCATGCTAAGTGAAATAGATCTCACAGAGGAAGACAAATACTACATGGTCTCACTTGATCTCACTTACACGTGAAAAAAAAAAAAAGCCAGATTACTGGTTCATAGAAGTGAGGTGTAGGGGAGACAGAACTGGAGAAAGGTGGTCAAAAGTACAAATTTCCAGGGCGCCTGGAAGGCCCAGTCGGTTAAGTGTCTGACTCTTGGTTTTGGCTCAGGTCATGGTCTCATGGTTTATGGGATCAAGCCCCACATCGGGCTCTATGCTGGCAGCATGGAGCCTGCTTGGGATCCTCTCTCTCCCCCCGTCTCTCCTCCCTTCCCTGCTCATACTCTCTCTCTCTCTCTCTCTCTCTCTCCCTCAAAAAAATTAAAAAAAAAAAAAACTTAAAAAAAAAACCATACAACCATCCTGTTATAAGAGAAATAAATACCGAGGATGTAAAGTATAAGAGACTATAGTCAACACTGCTATAGGATATACAGGGAAGTTTTTAAGAGGGGAATCCTAACAGTTCTCATCAGAAGGGGGACAAATTTTCTTTTTTGTTTGCGTTTTCTTCTTGTTGTGCCTTTGTGAGATAATAATGCTAGATAAATTATGGTGGTGATCACTTCGCAATATATGCAAGTCAAACCACAGACATCATAGACAGTCATGCATATCAATGATATCTCAGTAAACTAAAAAAACCTACAACCATGATGAAATACAGTTGTACATCCACATGAACGCCTAAATTCAGAAGACTGTCAATATAAAAAAATGAGACCCCTCGCATGTCGTCAGTGGGATGGCCAAATGGGACAGCCAGTTTGGAAAACAATATTGAAGTCTCTTATAAAGGGAAACTTACACTTTTCATATGACCCAGCAGTCTGACTCCTAAGCTTTACCCAAAGGAAGCGATAGCATAATTTCACAGAACGACTTTCATGTGTACGTTCAGAGCAGCATTGTGCATGGAGGAATCTCAAAAATATTACACGAAGTCAAAGAAATCAAACGAAAATGACAAAATATTGCAGGATTCTATCAGATGAAATTGTAGGAAAGGCAGAACTATAGTGACAGAAAGGAGACCAATGGTGGCTCACACCTGCAGGGTAGGGGAGGCGGTCAGCCGCAGAAGTGATGAGGAAACTCCAGGGCCATGGAAATGTTCTGTCTTTTGATCGTGGTGGTGGTCACATGATAGTATACAATTATCAAGATTCATCAAACGTATCCTTAAAAACTGCATGCTTTGGGGGGCTCCTGGGTGGCTCAGTTGGTTAAAGCGTCCGACTTTGGCTCAGGTCGGTATCTCGTGTTTGTTGGTTCAAGCCCCTCATCCGGCTCTCTGCTGTCAGTGTGGACCCCACTTTGGATCCTCTGTCCCTCTTTCTCTCTTCCCCCAACCTCCACTCTGGCTCGCTTGCCCCCTCTCCCTCTCTCTCAAACTAAACATTAAAAAATATTATTTTTAAAATGCATGTTAATTGTATGCACATTGTATGTTAATAATGATAAAAAAATAATAAATTGTGGCAACTATTTGAAGATTATTAAAGTGCTTAGTGTCTGTCAGGGTATATCTGCTGTCCTTTACTTGGTGTGGAATGTCCGTCTGAGTTCAGTCCCTGGCCCAAAACAAGAACCAGGCTGAAAGAGTAAACAATAACAAACCAAATACTGCTGATGAATTTGACCATTTCTTTCAGGTAAATGTAATTCACCCAATGCAGTGATTACTCCATATGCATTTTGTGTGTGGATTCCCCTTCTATCCTTTCCACAGAGAGCTCTTAGTTAACTATTACTGAAATTGGAATCTCAAAAGCAATTCTGACTGAAAGAGCAACATTTCAATTAAACGAATAATCAAATTCAAATGTTATTTGAATAATTTGAGTTCTTAAATTAAGCACGCTGATTTTTTTCTTTTTTTGCAGTAGGCTATAAATTACATTTTCCGCTACATTGACAGTAAACGGGTAATTAATATCTCAACTTTTCTTTCTCAATGTTGATTTAAAAAATAAAATTAAATAAGCACAGAACATAAATCAGCATAGCTATCCCAGATTAGATGTGATTGTCCATCCCCTGTTTATCCTACTTTCTCTGGAGTGTGTTCTTCCTTTTTGGAGAGCTGCCTGGACCTAAGACAGATTGGTACACACCAGACAAAAGTTGACGCGTTGTAGAGGTGGTCACTGAAACTTTAGTAACATAATAAAACCTTTCAAACAATTATTAGATTTTTTCTGCTCCAAATATATAAATAATAGTCATATAAATATGGCACCTGCTATTTCATATACTGTTTCTGGCATGACTGTCTTAATCATTGGAAAAAGATAATTGAGTAAGAAACTAAATAGATTACTCTTTAGGCTGTACTTTCTAAATGTTCTATTATTTTGGTGAGAACAATGAAATGTTATCTTAAAAATATCATAAGGGGATTTCGTATATGCCAGGGAGTGCTTTTAAATGCTTTAGACATAATTGATTTAGTTTTCACTATAACCTTTGAAGGATGTTACATTTACTGTTTCCATTTAATGGCTGCTCAAACTATTAAGAGAAGGGCAGCTATTGTTCAAGCTATTGTTCAAGATGGAACATGGCGGTGTTTCGCCAGAGCCTCAGATCCTAAATCCCGTCCATCTCCCCACCCCACCCCGACAATGTGAACTCACTCCTGCAATTATACATCAGAGCAGGTATTTCACTTCTTGGGGCAATATAATTCTGACACTAACTACCCAGAGTTCGGTTGAATTTCGCAGGTTCACTTCTGACACCAGCTACAAAATGAGGGCTTCTCAGGTGACCAACTGGTTAAGAATTTGGGGGTCCCCGCTATCCCCTCAGGTTTGATAATTTCCTGGGATATTTGCAGAGGTCAGAAAAGCACTACACTAAGATTGCACTTTTCTTATAGTGGATCCGAATCAGGACCAGCCAATGAAAAGATGCATAGTGTGAGGTCTGAAAGGGTCCCAAATGTTAAGTTTCCATGCCCTCAGGACATGTCACTTTCCCAACATATTGAGATATAATTACCAACCAGGGAAGTACATCTGAACTTTGGTGTCCAGAATCTACTGAGATTTTGTTACAGAGACATAACTAATTGAATCACTGGCTATATCATTGAACTCAATCTCCAGAGACTCTCTTCTCTGGATTTTGGGAGGCCCGGCCAGCATCACATGGCTCAAAGTCAACACTCTTGTATCATGGTTAGTCTTTCTGGCATTGCTACCCCCAACCTGAAATATCTTGCCAACTTATTAGCAAAACTCACTAATGGTCTAAAAGGCCCAGAATAAATAACAAAGACACTCCTATCACTTGGGGAATTTAAGGGCTTAGAGTCCTCTTCCCAGGAACCAAGAACAAAGACCATGCCTTATTATACAATAGACCAATCCATGACCAGTGGTCTCTTGCAGCACTGTCTCTCTCCAGCTTTTTGAAAAGCTGCACCAAAAAACTCTACCAGTACCTCTTGCTTGCCATGAAACAAACAACAGTTGTGAAACCCAAGAGATGATGTTCAAACAGTCGTAGGGAAAATCTGCCACATGTCATGTGACCCAAATCAAGAGGCAAGAATAAAAATTCGCCACTTCTCGGTTTCTTTCACTCGCTTTCTCTTCATCTTTGGATCATCCTCTCAAATCTTCTAACCCATCTCTGCCCCTCGCTACCAGCCTCCTAGCACAGTTGTTCTTTTTTCACAGGTGCCCAGCACCATCCCTATCCTCATACACCCAATCTCGATTTCTTCCTAACCATGTCTTTAGAGCTTATCCATTTCCTCCAGTCAGTTTTGACTCCATGTGCCTTTGAGTTCCTTTCAGCATTCACAGTTCTTTCAAAATAAGATGCGATGTTGAATTTAAAGAAATATGGCATGGTCTCTGGCATATCTTCTAACTTGATTATCTCAGTGAGTCTGTGGTCCCCAGTTTGCTCTCTCATAACCACATAGCACAACACCGATTCTCTCATAGGGGGAAAAACCCAACAGCTTATGTTCCTTCTAAAATCTCTCTTCATATACTCAAAGACATCATTTCACAATCAGACTCGCAAGTTATACTGATGTCTCAAAATATCACTAAAATGTAAAAAAAAAATAAAGATAATCAACGCTCTATAAACATAACTTGTTCCATTTCATTGTCTTCATGGGCTTGGTTGTAAAGACGTTTTAACACCCTTTTTTAAACTCAGAGGTAATTTCATCTTGGATTTTTCTGCCATTCACCTGCTGGTTAGATTAATGTGCATCCATTAACTTTAAAGCACGTAGAGATAGGGAGGCAAGAAACAAGCGTCACGAAACATGGTCCTTCTCTTTGAGCCCTTGTGTCTGACACACCTGTGGTACAAAGGGGCAATTGTGAATTGTAAGTATTATGCTTAAGGTAGAAATAGAGTCCAAAACATCCATTCCTCCAGCTGCATTTTGAGCACTTCCAATCACTTTTAATCCTCTCTAATGCTTAAACATTGTTTTGAAAATGTTTCCCTCTTTTCTATCTCACCCCTATTCTCCAAAAAACAAAGGAGCATTCTTCGTTCTATGAAGTCAGTCTTCCCTCTGGCTCCCGGGGAGTGATCCAGTAGCCATGCTCATCTACTACACAAGAAATATAAACTCTTCTCACATGACAACGTGCTCGCTAGAGTTTTGCTTTCACAGTTAATGCTACTATTCACCTGGAAAAACTTGCTCATTGCTTCAACTGTTCCTCCTGAGACATGGTTTCTTGATGCTTTCTCATGCTGGAACCCTTCCTCCGAACCTACTTTAGACTCCCTTATGTTCTCTCTGAGGCTCCGCACACACAGTCCAACCCAGAGAGGCACAATGAAATGGATATGAGTTTGGAGGCCAGACAGACCTGGGAACAAATGTCAACTTGGCCACTAAAATGAGCTGAGTGGCCTTGTGTTAGGTGCTCACTTGTTCTCATCTGTAGGTGAGGATGATTGTCTTTCAGGGCAGGGATTTAAAACAGCATATGGTAAATGACCAGTTTAATGCAATGCATGCCTAGACAAATATTTGGGATGTTGACTTTAGGTATCACTTATTCAATGAGAGTACCATTTAGATCCCTTTATCTTTCTGATGACTACACTGTATTGTTTTCCGCTATATTTGTTTCCATTCATTCACTCAAGCCATAAGCCTTTTGCTTGTTTGCATTCTTGTTCTATATTTTCTTACACAAACAGGAGATTTTTGCCATGTTGTTAATTTATTGAATTTCAGAAGAGGACTTAGTGTTTTCCTAAACAAATTTTAAGATGTGAAATAATAATTAACATACCCCTATTTCTACCCCCTCAGCGCCCACATAAAATCTATACATATTTATTGGTTTTATTCTGGTCACCCTTTGCCACTAATATTCTCCACTATATTAAGGAAATCTAATAAAATCACAAGTGAATGCCATCATTCATAACTTAAGAATGACTATCAGCTAGCTAATAATTAGGATTCTGCTGTTGGAGAGAGTTAGTTGACTACTGAACGGAGATACAGGAAATGTGCCCCCGCTTGCAACTTTGCTATTTATATGACCTTGAAAAAGTTACAAATCAATCTATAAAATGAGAGTTAATGATTTCGGAGGTTCCTTCCAGAGAAGACCACGATTAACTTACTTACTGATTCGCAGGTTCACATTGCTAGCATCTTTGTTCAGAAGAAAATAAAATTCCTAATTTCATATTCTGATCTATCAGGTTATCATAATTAGCCTTCTGTTCCATGCATACTGTTCTAATCATTGAAGAAATGGCCAAAAAAAGACAGAGAGAGAGAGCAAGAGAAAAAAGAAGTAATAAAAAAAGAAAGAAAGAAAGAAAGAAAGAGAAAAAAGAAAGAGAAAGGAAGAGAAAGAAAGAAAGGAGGAAGAAAGAAAGAAAGAAAGAAAGAAAGAAAGAAAGAAAGAAAGGTACCTGGGTAGCTCAGTTGGTTAAGCAGCCAACCGTTGATCTCAGCTCAGGTCATGATCCAATGGTTCATGGGATTGAGCTCCATGTCAAGCTCTGCATTGACAGTGGGGAGTCTGCTTGGGATTCTCTCTCCCTCTCTCTCTTCCCCTCCCCTGCTTGCCCTCTGTCTCTCTAAAAATAAATAAACATTTTACAAAAAGAAAGAAAGAAAAAAAGAAAAGAAAGAAAGAAAGAAGGAAAGAAAGAAAGAAAGAAAGGGAGTGAGAAAGAAAGAAAGAGAAAGAAAGAAAGAAAAAGAAAATGAACATATCCATGTGCTTTTGAGTTTAATATTCAAGCTGTTGCTTATAATTAACTTGAGGCTGATTCATTTTCCACCTCAAAAATCTTGAATTTGCTATTTTGGCCCTTAAATGAACAACATCATTACTCTTGAGAAATCAATTTATTTGCAAGTATCTCTTATTCTCAATGAGACAAAAGGTATAAGGATGCTCGCTGCAAAAATAAAAGAAGGAGAATAAGAGGTACATGGAAACTCCTGCATTACCTCATAATTTTTCAAATGGTCTTTCTGGAGTATGTAGGTGGAGATACTTATAACCATCTTCACGAAAGGAAATTTGTCAAGACAGTAAGGTAGGTTCGGAAGATGGCATCACAGGTCGTTCCTAAGTTCACTGCCCTCACAAAAACAACTAACAATTATTCAAGAACAAGATACTCCTGAGAGAATCTTAGAATGAAGGGTTGAGGCTGAAGACCTTGCAGGAACCACAGAAACCAAAACAGGCTACATTAGAAGGGTAAGAGGGTGAGGGCAGCTACATGTTGACCACTTTTGTCCTTCCCCCAGGCTAGTGCAGCACCACATGGAGAGGTCTCCCCTGAGCCTTCAGTTCTTCCAGTGGGAAAAGAGAACCCAGGGGACAGGACAAAGGGGAAAAGCCAGCCACTCCCAACATTTGTGGGAACCCCTGCTCTGAATCTGCACCACAGCGACTGCAGGAGAATCTGCAGGAGAATCTGTGGGGCTCAACCTTTACGGATCTGCCTGTGACCAGGAAGAGGGGCAGGGCTTGCAACAGCCAACACCCAGATCTTGGCGCCGACCTCATATCTGCAGTGCCCAAGTAGTAATCCCAGCTGGCAACTTTGCTCATTGACAGCAACAAGTTGGGGGTGCACTCTGACCAGGGAATTTGAAGGGGTGCAGATCTGCCTAATTCAGAGCCTCAGACGAAGTTTGCTGGCCTTCGAGCCTGGTTTGCCCACAAGGCAAGGACCTGACTTAACAGCTCCACCCATGGTGGAATATGTCTTCCAGCTCCATTGGACCAGAAGGGCTCGTGAAAACTCCTGGAAGTTGTTCTGGACCAGTGGTGCTCTAGCAGAGAGGTGGTGAGGCACAGCTGATTACCCCCAGGACAAAGTTAATACCAGGAGATTATGGGTTGGAAGAACTGATATTGTTAAAATGTCAATACTACCAAAAGTCATCGATAAATTTAATGCAACCCTACCAAGATTCGCGTGACATTCTTTACAGAAGTAGAAAAAAACAATGCTAAAATTTATATGGAACCCAACAAACCCTGAATAGTGAATGAAACCTTAAGAAAGAAGAACTAAGCAGGAGATATTACACTTCCTAATTTCAAGCTATACTATTAAGCTGTAGTCATCAAAACAGCTTAGGACTGCTAGAAAAACAGACAAAAGACCAATGGAACAGAGCCAAGAACCCATATATAAACTGAATATTTGACAAGGGTATCAAGAATACTCAATGGAAGGACAGTCTTTTTAGTAAATGCGCTGAGATCATTGGATATTGACATGTAAAAGAATGAAGTAGGACTCATGTCTTTCCCGTCTCATAAACATTAACTCAAAATGGATTAAAGACTTACATCCAAGACCTGAAGTCACAAAACTCTTAGACATTAACATGGGAATAAAGCAATTGGGCATGGGTCTTGGTAATACCTTTTTGGATATGACACTTAAAGCACAAACAGCAAAATAAAATAAAATAAAATAGCAAGTCAGACTACATTAAACTAAAAAAAAAACTTCTGCACAGCGAAAGATACCTTGCAGCAAAATAAAACACAACCTATGGAATGGGAAAAAAAAAATCTGTAAACCGTATGTCTGATAAAGTTTCAAAATATATAAATTCTACACCTCAACAGTAAACAATCAAGCAACCTAATCAGAAAATGAGCAACGCCCTAAAGAGACATTTCTCTAAAGAAATATATTGAAGACCCACAGATACATGAAAAGATGCTCATCATCATGAGCCGTTAGGGAAATGCAAATTAAAACCACAGTAAGATAACACTTCATGCCTGTTAGGATGGTCACCATCAAAATTACAAGAAGTAGCCAATTCTGGTGTGGATGTGGAGAAAAGGGAACATTTGTGCACTGTTAGAGAGATCGTGAATTGGTGTAGCTACTATGGAAAACAGTGTGGAGGATGCACAAAAAAATAAAATTAAAATAGAACTACCATATGAACCACTTCTGGGAATACCCCCGAAGAAAACAAAAACACTAGCTCGGAAAAATATCTGTAGCCCTACATTCACAACAGCATCATTTACAATAACGAAGACATGGAAACAACCTAAGTGTCCATCATAGGATAAGTGGATAAAGAAGTGTTGGCCATAAAATGAAAATGAGAAAATCTTACCATTTGTAACAACATGGATGGACCTTGAGGGCATTATGCTAAGTGGAAGAAGTCAGACAAAGAAAGACAAACACTGCACGATCTCATTTACCTTTAAATTTAAAACAGGGGTGCCTGGGTGGCTCAGTTCCTTGGGTGTCCGACCTCAGCTCATCTCACAGCTCGAGAGTTCGAGCCCCGCGTCGGGCTCTGTGCTGACAGCTCAGAGCCTGGAGCCTGCTTCGGATTCTGTGTCTCCCTCCCTCTCTCTCTCCTCTCCTTAGCTCATGCTCTGTCTCAAAAACAAATAAACCTTAAAAAAATTAAATTTAAAACAAACAAACAAACAAACATTATAGAAGAAACTAGACTTGTTACTAGAGGTGGAAAGTGGGGGGAGGAGGGAAGTGTACGAAGGGAGTCAAAAGTTACAAACTTCCAGTTGTAAGGTAAGTAAGTACTAAGGCTATAATGCACATGATGACTATGGTTAACACTGCTGTATGATAGGTAGTGAAGTTGTTACTCTCCAGTAAATCCTAAGAGTTCTTATCACAGGAGAATTTTTTTCCTTTTTTTTCTTTCTTTTTTTGTATCCATATGAGAAGATGGATATTAGCTGTATGTATTTTTTTAAGTTTATTTATTTATTTTGAAAGAGAAAGAGCATGGGTGCGAGTAAAAGAGAGGCAGAGAGAGAGAGAGAGAGAGAGAGAATCCAAAGCAGGTTCCACACTGTCGGCACAGAGCCGTATGCAGGGCTCGAACCTGTGAATTGTTAGGTCATGACCTGGACTGAAACCAATAGTCAGATACTCCTCCGGCTGAGCCACCCAGGCACCTCAATCATCTGCATGTCTTAAACTTACACATGATGTATGTCAATTATAACTCAATGAAACTGAAAAAAAAAAAAGTAAGTTACTTCCTTAATTTAAGCTCAGGAAGTTCTCAGGCCTTTTACAAAACACGATGATACTTATTTTCCATGTGAAACAATGTGAGTTGCCTTCTGTTGTGTCCTGGAAATTTTAGATAGTGTGGTTTGCCAGTTCAAGAAATCCAGAACAAAAATTCCCAACACTGATTCTCAATGTCTGAGAATATTCCTAGCTCTGTGTCATCTCTTCCCAATGGTTCTATTCCCTGAATTACAGTTAGTTAGAATGATCTGTGTATTAAGCTCATTAACCTACTTACAGGGAAGAATTTGTTAATGAAAGAACAAAAGAGAAAAGTCAGTATCTCATAACCCATGAGTAGTAAATCTTGGTATTGATGTTGATTCCACAAAAGGAAAACTGATCATCTTTGATACATAACTGTATTTGAATGAATAAGTATCAAACCTTTGCATCCACTGAGTGTTAAGTAGATTTAGGGGGGGGGGATCCATAATTCAAAGGCCCCTGAGTCACCATAGTAAAGTCATATTAGTTAACCTGACACCACACGAAGCCATGTCATATCCTGTTTTCAAGTAAAGGTGTGTCTATTATAAGCATCTTCAAAGTGAAAAAAACTGGGCTTTGGTCTATATACTAGAACATGAAATAAGGAGTAGGCGTTACCTATGTACTTTGGTGCATCCGTGACGAGGATGATGAGTATTATTATTATTGGAGGAAATGATAGAACAGACCTCATGTCACCCAAAAGAGATACGAGTTTATAAAAATCGCCCATCCCGTGTCAAAAGGTTTTGATGTTACCAGCCCTCGCTGGGACTGATACATCTTCTAGAAACACTTGCAATACTTCAGTGAGCTACTATGGCCAAGGGAAATGTATTGTCCCCTTAGGGAAAGGATAATTAATAAAATAGAAACAGACAGAAGACCATTAAGTATAGAATTCAGGAGTGCAAACTCCCATTTCTACAACGGTTAGATGGGTGATATCCAGGGAGAGGGGTAAAATAATGAGCAGCAGGCAGAGACTGGAAATCTATAGAGTGCACACCCTACTTAAGAGCATGCGACTGTGTTGTTGTTGTTGCTGTTTGAAAATACGGAGCTGGCCAAATAAGGCACATGTGAACGCTGCTGGGTTTTGGTCTATAACAAATAATCAAAAGAGGGAAAAGTGACAGGGAGTCCGTATTATTTAGAATGGTTTGTAACATTGATCAAAATAACTGAATGTATCTCAGAGGTCTGTAGGAGGGTTTCTCAAACTCAGCACAATTGACATGTTTGGGCCGGCTAATTCTTTGTGGTCGGGAACGTCTGTGGGCATTGCAGCCCGTTTACCAACATCTCTGGTCTCTACCAACGAGATGCCAAAAGTATCTTCTCCCCCTCTGGTGCAAGTTACAACATTCCGAAGTATCTTTAGACATGGCCAAATGTCCCTTGGGGAGGTGGAGGGTGAAATTGCTCCCAGTTGAGAACTACTGCTATCAGATACGATGCAAAGTTTATAAATCTTATGAAGATATTTTCATTAGTAACTAAAGGAGAATGAAGATAAAACATGTGCATTGAAGCAAATGTATAATAAAGACCCAAACAAGCCTCAGATGAAAAGAAAAAAGAGAAGAATAAAGCAAAACAGATAAAAATAGTGATTGTGAAAGTAGAGTAAATTTGATTCCCCCAAGAAAATCTGCAGTTGAGTTTTTGTGGGGGCAAAAAAAGTTGTTGACAAATATAACTTCAAAAATAGGACAAAAATGCCCAACAAATACATAAAGAACATGAAAGATATAACAAAGACGTTAAGAGAAAACATGTCTAAACTTGTGTCAAAATACTTAAAATTATCAGTGAAATAAGATTACTGAAGAATATAAAATGCACTAAAAGAAAGCTAAACATTTAAGATTTTAAAATTACAGGGGCGCCTGGGTGGCGCAGTCGGTTAAGCGTCCGACTTCAGCCAGGTCACGATCTCGCGGTCCGTGAGTTCGAGCCCTGCGTCGGGCTCTGGGCTGATGGCTCAGAGTCTGGAGCCTGTTTCCGATTCTGTGTCTCCCTCTCTCTCTGCCCCTCCCCCGTTCATGCTCTGTCTCTCTCTGTCCCAAAAATAAATAAATGTTGAAAAAAATAAAATAAAATAAAATTACTAAAAATAACTTCATAAAAATATGCTGGGCTTACAGAATATTCTGAGTCATTTCTTCAACTTGAAAAAAGCTAACTCATACTCTGCACAAACTCTTGAGAACAGAAGACAAGATGAAATATCAATTTACTTTTCAGAGTTCTTAACTGTTTACATATTAAGAAAGCATCCCATTCAAAAAAGAGGAAGAAATTTTATCTCTATCCCAACCAACGTTGGGATTAAATTGTTAACTTAAATGTGAGAGGAATTAAATGAAATTAAACTATTAGAGGAATTCCCAGGGTCACCATTATTAATAATTAATATTTTAGTAGGTAGACATAAGCAATATAAAGCAGGTAAAACCACTGGAAAAGATGAGGATTTGTACATGTAATTTTCTGAATAGAACAGGAGAGTACTTCCTTGACCTGAAAAGTGAGAAACATCTAACAGAGGAATATTGAGGACGGCATCTAAAATAGGAAAAAGAAAATAATGGTCAATATCACCACAATATCATCACAACATTGTCTTGAGATATAGCCAGCACAATAAGAAAAGAAAAAAAAAAAAGGAATTAAGATTGGAAAGGAAAAAATAAATCTGACCATTTTGTAGGTGATATGGCCTATGTAGAATCCTAAATTATCCACAAATTATTATAAATAATGTGAGGGGTGCCTGGGTGGCTGAGCTGGATAAGCACCCGACTTCAGCTCAGGTTATGCTCTCATAGCTCGTGAGTTCGAGCTCTGCGTGAGCCTCCCTGCTGTCAGCACAAAGCCTACTTCAGATCCCCTGTCCCCCCCACCCCGGCCCTCCTCGCCCTCAAAAAAGTAAACATAAAAAAAATTAGAAATTACATGAGCTTAGCAAAATGGCTGGATATCCAAAGCCAGTCTCATTTCTGTACACTAACAAGTAACTAGAAAAAATATTTTAAACATGCACCATTTGCTATAGAAACCAAGATGATAAAATATCAAGTCATAAATCTAACAAAAATGGGAAAGACCTCTGCACAGAACATTTTAAAACTTTAGTGTATTTCTTCAAATACGTAAAGAAGTTGCACATATTCATGAAAAGAAATAAATATCCTTAAGAGATCAAATCTCTGCAAACTGACCTGGGTTTTTAATGTAGTTCCAATCAAATTTCCAACAGTCTCCTTCAAGAAATTTGAGAAGTTTCTTTAAAAGTTTATATAAGAAACAAAGGATTGTCTACCACAAATATTTTCTGAGGAAGAAGAAAAGGTAGAGGGTGTTTTCCCTATCAGATAGGAAAACATAGAATAAAAACATATTCTAAAGGTATGCTATAGCTATAAAACATATTGTAGAGCTATAGCAATCAAAAGAAATTTACCAGTGAAATAAATATTAAACCAGAAAATCCATGCATATATGGAACTTTGATATGTGACAGAAATGTATGTCAGATCATCGAGAATAGAAGCTGTTGGTCAAGAAAAGGGAAAAAAAATACACAAACTATGTACTGGAAGATGTTTGGAATGCATCTATTTGAAGAGGTTAAAATTCTTACAAATCATTAAGAAAAGGGACGCTTAGTGGAAAAATAGGCAAAAGATGATAAAACTCTCAACATCACAACATCAATATCACTAATTGCGGGAGGTGTAAACCAACACCAGTTAAGATAATTGTTAACAATTAATCATATTCTAAAAATTACGAATTCTTGATAATACCAAGAGTTGGAGAGGATGTGACTCAACATAATCTCATACTTTGCCTGTGGTAGTATAAACCACCACAACACATTTGGGAAATCATTTGCTCTTATCTTACAACATTGAATCCTTGTGCAACCAGAATTTCCACACTTAGGTACACACACAACAGAAATTTCTGCACATACGTACAAGAATGCTTACTGAGTCACTTTAGTCATCCAGAAACAACGCAAAGGTCCATCAACAAACAAATCGACAAAAACACTGAGGTAGAGCTACGCCAAGGAATTGCAGCGAGGATACACGACGCGAAATCGAATGCAATGGAACACGGCCACACTCAACATTATCAATGACTCTTGGTATCAGTTTGAGGGAAAATACCGGAAGACTACCTAGAGAATGATGTATTCCTTTTATAAAGTTCAAAGCAAGCCAACTCCCGCGATACGTTATTCATTGAGACATACGCATGTCTGTGGGTGGAGGGTGCCTCGCTCTCCGGGAAGGGCCATGTGTCCTGAGTACTGTCTCTCATTTCTTCTGATCAGCAGAGATCACTCTCAGCTCCCTTTAGACGTCACCAGCTTTCATCGAAGCCCCTGTAAGTAGTGGGTAAAGATACAGAAACAATCGGAGGATAGGGACAGACCTGCTATGAGGCTCGGGCACCGCGGAATTCTGATCTGTCCTGCCAGTCCGCATAGAGCCATTAAAAGACCATTAAGAGTTAGGCTGGTTTCTCCTCACTCTTATCTGTGGCCTGCCCCCTTCCTCCTGAGCTCCGTCAGGGATGACAGCAGCTGTGGCTCTATTGTAATCTATCAAGGGATCTTGGCTTTCTAGAATTAATTTAACTTTCTTTGTGTTCTTATCCCTCTGATGTTTTTAAAATAAACTAGGATCCTATAGCCTATCCAGTTTATTTTGCTTGTTGTGGTGAGGGCAATAATCTCTTTCAACTTTCTACATCCTGAGCCTAGACGGTACAACATTTTAAAGCTACAAATCATCGAAAACAGCCAACTTTTGTCAAATGTGTTATTGTCGTCCCCTTGAATGTGTCACTCCTCTTTTGTTTTCAATATATACTGACTTATCAATGTATACATCTTTGGAATCATCCCTTGAGGTTTTTTATTATGCTTAGAAAGACCTTCCTTAGTTTGGGATTACTTACAAAAAAACATCTCCTGCTTTCTAATAGTACTTTAATGCGTTTATTTTTAGCGTAAAATCTTTGGTCCATCTGGAGTTTATTTTGGTGTTGGAAATAAAGTAGGAATACAATTTTATTTTTTTTCCAGATGGCTACTAAGTTGTCCTAACTCCATTTATGGACAAAGAATATGAACAGAGTTTTACATACAAGTAATTTTTAAACATATGAAAAGATGTTCAACTAGAGTCCTATTTTAAAAACCTGAAAATAATAACTGTACTTAAATATTAATTGGCCTTCTACATCTAAATTAAGTGTGCACATATTCTTTGGTCCAACAATATTATTTCCAGGAGGTTAGCCTTTAGATGTTATCACATATATTTATAAATACCCACCTATATGGATGTTCATTGCTACTTTATAAGTATACAGGAAAAAAAAGTACAACCACATAAATGCCCTTTAAGATGAATTGGTATGAAAAGTTCTGTGTGTCCACTATAAAGGACTGTGCAACATTTACAAAGAAAGATGTAGATTGCACATTAATGTTCAAGCATGATATTTAAGACAATATTAAATTTAAAAAGCCAAGTGCTTTTATGTATGTTTCAAACACTCCCACTTCCCCCAAAAAGGAACACACGCACATACGTATGTACACAAACACGTTACACACACATGCAAATTTATATGCATAGACTGCTCGGAAAAGCTACCCAAGCGTCTTGTAACAGTGTTAGGTGGGGAACACGATGAGTCTGGAGACAGAAAGAGATCGCCTCTAAGTTATTTGACAGCAATGAGTATTTTTCGGAGTGTGATTTCAAGAATATTGCTGTGGCCCTACCAAAGCAAGAAAAGAGACGAGTCAGCTTTGGGAATAAAATGGCCCATCTCTAAATTCTTGCGATACTCACAAGTTCCCCGGGTGATGTTTTAGACAAAAGCCAAACCGGGAGCAGAACATCAGGCTTAAAGTTTAACCTGCAACTGAAAGGTATTGTTTGCTTAGCACAAATTTGCTAGATGCAAGAAGAGAAAAATTCGGTTTCCAACACTTTTTCTCCTCCATCACCACCACTACGAACAAAATACCCCCACACACTCGTTTTCTCAGCCACTGGTCTTCACACACTGAGTTTGGTAGAGAGCCAGGCTTCCCCTATACAGGCTTCGGATGCCGCCCTGAGAAGTGGGGGGCCAGAGCAGACCAAGGGAGCCTCCCCTCCTCCCTCCCCTGCTTAACCAGAACCGTTTCACTGTTGTCTTCTTTTATCGATAGGGAGGAGGGAGGATTCTGAATAATTTGTCTCTTTAAGAAACAGATCTTCAGTCAACTAAAGAAAGTCATCAAAGCCTGTTCTCTGTCACTGCTGTTTCAATCAACATGATGCGTTTAACAACAAAACGGCTTTATAAACTTTATGAGCTTACAAACCTAGAAGTTTAGGGTGAGGAGAGACCATACGGGTTATGCGGTCCTGTCCTGTCATTTCACAAAATAGAAGGACGGTGAGGTCACAGAGATGAAAGGACCTGTCCAAGGTCAAGTTTGAGTGATTGGTGGCAGATTTGGGATTAAGGTGGCAGCCTCCAATTTCCTTGGGCTTTTCTCTGTGTTCCTCATTGGTAAACGATTAACCAGCCTCTCAATATTGACATTTGACAAGGGATTTGGATCAACATTTTGCTGCTGTGGCTATAAGTTACTCATGTGACCAAATTCCCCGATTCCTCTCTTTGGCAAATATTTGCTTTTCAGTTCAATTTTTTGAAGGCTTCCACCAAGCAAATTCTGCCCAAGAAAGACAACTGCTCCCACTGGTTGTCACCTTTGACAGTTATGTCTAAACCCAAACCCGGTCAAAGACAAAGCCACTCGTCCAAAAGGGAACAATTCGTCTTTAGAATAGGTCTGAAGAAGGTAAAAGCCTTGTGATCATTGTATCTATCTATGCACTTGTATTATCATTTCATAAGGCAAAACAGAAGGTGGCAAAAGCCTACTGCCATCCCCTAGCTTTTGATGGAACATATTCATCAAAAAAGCATCCAGTCCCCTGAGCTTGCAGCCATATGCTACAGGAAAATGTCACCAGTTAAAGATGTATTCATTTGCTGTTTCGAAAACTCTGTTTGATATTCATGCATTCCAAGTGTTTTGACCTAGATTTCTGTAGAGGTATTAGATCCAGTCTTGTGCAGGCAGCTAACCAGCTGTTGCTTATGTAGTCAAAGGAAGAATCTAAAGTTAAAAAAAGAGAGAGAATGAAAAAATGAAAACATTTATTAATGGGTGCCAACATTTGCACAGCCAATATGTTTAATACTAGATGAACTAATATAAGCATATGGGGATGCATTTGTTGCAAAGCTTTAAAGAAAAGAACAAAGAAAAAAGTTGGAAGTAGCTAAAGTTCAAGGGGAATGGAATTTGCACTTTCTTCTGTAAATGAAAGCTTGGTGAAATGGCAACATACTCTAATTATAAGCAAGTGGCTAATGTCATAGCATTTAAGATATTTTCAGAGGAAATATATGATGTTCCATGCTCTGAGCACATCTTAGATAAACCTCAAGTCTACGCAGCCCAGCACATCCTTGAAATCTCTTCGGAGATCAATCTTGTTCTCGGCCAGAGTTGTCTATTTTTGATGTTTATAAGGTCCAGTTAGTTCAGTTATGAATTCATATTGAATAATGTGATAATAATGACCGTAATAAATGTGAACACTAATTCCTCCTTGGCTCTATGTCCTTCCAGCAAGGAGAACAAAAAGGCTATGTTACTCTGTTACTCTGTTACTCATCTCATGATCTCCGTGTCACATGTCTACGAATTCTACCAACTATTCATCAAACTATTCACCAACACCTCCACCCTCCCTCTAGTAGTAGTAGTAAGTTGAGTTATAATGCAGAATCATTTAAGTAAACACTCCCAGATTCTCTTCCTCTGCCCTTGAGGCCACAGTGTTGTCCAATGTGTATTTCTATAGCAGGTAGGAGGGTGAATCCATTCATCTGCCCAGCCACAAATGGTGACTGAGCCCCCTGTAAGAGCAGACACTGCATTTGCTTCCGGGGCTATAGAGATGAAAGGCAAAGTCCTTGTCTTCTAGCAAGCTAGAGAATGATAGGTAATTACTCATCAGGTCACTGGAAAAGTTTCATTCAGCCAGAGTGTGGATTTGTGAGAAGCACAGTGGCAGATCATGGAGAGTTGGGCCATGCGGAGCCGCTCCTCCAAGCGCCTGGGATCTGACAGAAGACTGCAGCATTGGGACTGACCACACCTATTTCGAATTATGTTTATTGCTGGTCCTTCCAATTCCCAGGAGGAGAAATTGACTGAAATTCTCTTTCGCCCACATATATTCATTCTGTCAGTAAACACTTACCTGAGCGTATACACTGCAGTCGATGTCGTAAAACTAAGATGGACGCCGGAAGTCCTTGCCATGAAGATGCTTGGAGTTCAAAAGGAAAGATAAGCACACGCACACCTGATCATGAATACAAAGCAACAAATACTGCTCGAGATTTATACAATGCCCCTGGGCTGCAGAGTTGAGAATGATTTATGACCGGGAGGTAATACACGAAATGGGTCGTAAAGGATTTGGGTAACTTGGCCATTCGGAAAGTTGGGAAGTGGCACTTTAGGTGGGAATAATGGAATGTGTGTGGAGAGAAAGGCCAGGATATGTAAGGGGGTGTGTTCAGGGAAGAGACTGAGAACATAGTGTGAAAGGAAGGGCAAATATTATAGTTACCTGATAACAATTTAGAAGAAGGAGAAGAAAAAGGGGGGGGGGGCGGAACCACAGGAAGGAGAAAAAGAAACTGATTGGCTATTGTATGCTGGGATTGAGAAACCCCCAAACAATATGACCATGTCCTTGCAGCTCTGCAGGTATACAAGCTTCCTTACTCCTTCATAGGGGCAATCTTACTTTCCAGAATAGTTTTCAGAGTTATTTGAATACTTCTGTGAATTTCTTGGGTAGCTGGTGAGACCCTCAGGACATGCTTACTCAAGAAAAAAATCTTGTGTGGGGCACCCGGATGGCTCAGTCAGTTAGCATCCAACTCCTGATCTGGGCTCAAGCAATGATCTCCCGGTTCATGAGTTTGAGCCCCACGCTTAGGATTCTCTCTCCTTCTCTCTCTGCCCCTCCCCTGCCTGCTTGTACTTCTCTCCCTCTCTCAAAAATAAATAACGAAGCATTAAAAAATGAAAAAAAAGAGAAAACTCTGTGCAAACTGGAATCATAAAACAGAGAAAAAAATATACCTGATTGTGGAGGACGATGGGACAAAATAATGGAAGTAAGGGAAAGAGAACCATGAGCTAATCAAAAGTGACTCACACCAAAGACTTACTTTGGACCGGGGATGTTCCATATGCCTCATATGTAACAATTAATTCATTTTTCACAACAACCCTAGGCAATGGAAATTATTTGTGTTCCCACTTCAAAGGAGACGACTGAGGCACAGAGAGGTTAAGCGATTCGCCCAAGGTCACATAGGAAGTAGCAGGTGCACGAATTCTGGTTTCGGAGTCAGCACGTTTGACTTTTCTGCTCCACTGCCTGAGAAAGCTATGAGGTGCATGATGGACCACTGCCCACGTCAAAACGTAAGTAAATCTTGGTGAACGTGGGTTTCCAGTGGACCAACCTAGGAGCTAAGGTTAGCAGCCGGATTGGATGTGAGGCAAATGAGTGCAAGCAAATGAACAAACATAGCACATGTCTAGGATGGTCTTCCTTTGGGATAACCTGTACCCACGGGACCGAGAGAAAGACGATTTGGACTTTACATTCTAAACAACTCAATCCCTGCTTTGCAAAAATGTATGCCGTCAAGCACAGATAAAAGAGAGCTTCTTCAAAAGCGGGTCCTGCAGATTTTTGAAGAAATGGAAAACCACATAAATCCTGCTGTGAAACAGCCAGTGCTATTTATTAAATGCGAACTAATAAGGGAATGCAATTCAATTCAACAAGCTGATTTGTGTATTTGAAATGTGCCAAATCACGGCTACAAGAACTCATTCTGCATTAGTCAGCCCTACTGTTTCCTGGCTCAGGCTGTGTGCACTGCCTCTGACAAGACCAGAAAGGGCTCCGGCTACACCAGGTCCCGTGGGGATCCATAGAGGGAGTTTTCATCAAATGGAGACAAAACTGTCAAGCGGGCTCTTGCCTGACATAAGGGATAGGACCATTAGGTGCTGACCCACAGAGAGAGCATGCCGAATGGGTATAACTTCCTTTGAATCTGAATAAGAGATCAGGGAATCTACTGTTTCTTTGTCATAACGTGGGGTTCAGCAGGAACACAAAATAGAAACTGAGCCCCAGATTGGGTTGGTTAGCAAAAGACATTTGGAGATGCTCCCCTAGACCAGTGATTATCATAAGGTTGATATGTGGTGAGCCCCTAGCTGAGGAGAAGCTAGAAATAAGCCAAGGTGAAGGCTTTACAATTGGCATATGTTGATTCCTCAGCTAAAGTGTGTTAAAAGCCACCAAATAATCATGGCAAGCAATCAACTTCCTTCAGCTGGAAGGAGGGGGCTCATAGAAAAGTATACATATATTTAATAAAGTTGAATGTGAAAAGTACCCAAATTACATAGCTAAAATCTTACCTAAGACTTGAGATAAATTTTGTTTTTATAGGCTGCAAGCAGGACATGCTCAAGCCCTCCCGGGCTCCCTGCCTCCTAGAGAACGAAGTCAGTTTCCTCTACTATTGGAAGAGTTGTTGTAGAAACTACTGAGATGGTCCTGTGAAAAACATTCCCTTTGTGCAAGGACTGAGTGTCAATACTGAGAGATGATCTGGGGAAGAATATGACAGAAATGATGAGGTAGGAGCTGGCCTCCCCATCTGACTTTAAATACGTCCAGACTGGCGGCTTTATTGGTCCTTCACCATGTTATGAAGGAAACCCGCTAACTTTATCATTACCAATAAAGCGTCAGCTTTTGATTAGAATATGAAAGGTCCCTGTCCTTCAAATCACAACGTTTTAAGGAGGTAATTAACACAAAGTCCAAATCTTTCTGCAGTAAACGTTAAATTCCTTTCTCTATTACCAATACTCTCGATCCGGAAGGTGCTCTTCCCCAGTATAAGTGACTGTGTCAATCTTATTAAAATCCCTCCACCGATTATAATTAGAGTATAATGAGAAAATATTTGTTTTAGCAAGTCAATTATATGTGGTATTATTTTCAGTTCAGCAAGCATCGACTGACGAGTTGCCATCTGCCCACATTGATTTAGTAACAGTACCTGTGGCACGTGTATATGTGTGTGCACATGTGTCTGTATGTGTATATATCTATACAACACCATATGAATTCTTCAAGGTAAGAATAAAAAAAAACATACTTGGTTATCTTTGGAGCAATTGTTAATAAGAACATCCCCTTTTTTTCTTTCTTAAAAAGTCAATAGAGTTTCGTGCTGTAACATATATAGTGGGGTCCCTCGCTTTGGGTTTTCCCAGTCTCAGAGAATGTGGCCTTGAAGAAGCGACATTCAACCAGAGTCATGCCACCCCATGTTTCACAAAATATTTTAATGCTATAGATTCATATTTGTCTCAACACCTATGAGGGACATTCTCAGAAGAGGCGTATTTCTGCTCTACTTGGGTAGCCATATGTAGCCCACCAGAGAGTCACAGAGATAAAACCCCGTACGCAGCAAGGATGTTGAGGACCATGGGACAGAGAGGATGAGTTGTCGATGTACATTCAGTCCTCGCGGTTACATGTATACACACGGGAGGCAACTTTGCGTAATTAGGATTGCAGATCCGACAGTTTCCCTGTGAGCTGCCACATTAGGTTAAGAACTGAGGATTACAGAAGACCAAATGTTTCTGTTTCAGCTCCAGAGGATTAATTTATTTTTTCCTCCTTTTTAAACTTGGCAGGGGAAGGCATCTAAATGTGAAAACAGAGAGTAACTCAAGAATTGTAACCAGTGCATCTTGGTTAGTCATCACAAAGGTAGCAGCCTATATGTACCCGGTTTGAGACGTTTGAGAGATGGAAGGAGTTGAGTGTTGTTCCATTCCTAACCGGAAGTGATTTCCAAAGGATCTTTTAGACTGGGACTCTCCCACCCCAGGAGCCCAGATTACTGTATCAAAGGGGTTATGGGAAACTGATTTTTTTTTTCATGAGTATCATCCCTGTCTCTAGCCGTAAAACTGCATTTTTTAATGTGCACCAATTTAAAACTACATGTAGCGAGCTGTATTACAGCCAGTTTGAACAGATGGATTTAAGAGAATCAGAGTCAAATATATTTCTTTTTGGAATTTGGCTGCTTAAGTCACTCATGTTACTGTTACAGAGAGAGCTGAATTACTGAAGCTGTCAGATGTTTACTCTTTTGCAGAGCTCTGTAGTAGGCTTCCCTTACTCCACTTGTAAGTAGAATTACTGAAAAGATGAACCGACCAGAAAATGCAAACATTCTCTAGGATCTGTCCTTTTTGCTCGAGTGTCTGGTGTAGAGGTTAGCGTGTGTGTGTGTGTGTGTGTGTGTGTGTGTGTGTAGACCACGTGGGAGGCTGGCATAATCCTAGAGACATTCCAGCAGAGCTAATGAGATCAATAGGGAATCCAGAAACAGGCATATGCAGAGTGACAAAGAGCCTGACCATGGGGATGGAGGCAAGTCCCGCTGGGCAAGAGCAGGGCTGCAGGGACAGTAAGTAGAGGACACAGTCCTTGGACCAGTGAGTGGCTACTAAATCAAGACAAGTCTCCAGGAAACTGGGGAGGGTATAAAGATGAGGAATTAAACACAAAGGGAAAAGAAGAGGAAGCCTTTACTAGAGCTGAGAAGAAAGGGTAAGTAAACAAGATTGAGGAATGAGCTAAGACCAAAAAGAGTCAAGTTGGGCAAATGGGAAAGGTCAAAGGGACTTAACCTCAAAAAGGTCTGATGCTAACTGAAGCCTGTGCCATGATACCGTTTAACAAACGCTCAATACTTATTCACATGGCATTAAAGCTAATTGACTTGGAATTATTTGCCATAATTATTTGGATCAGATGTTATATCTTACAAGAGCATTAAACTCAGAAATCTGCATAAAGGGTGAAAACCATCTATGAAACAAAACACAGTTGAGAGTCTCACAAATCTCCCATATACAATCTACAGAGCAATTCCTATGCACATTAAGCTGGCGAATACTGTTTAGACTGTAGAAAGGAATACAAGGGAAGTCTATATGCAATATTAGGATGTTCAAAGCATCCCCCTTTATAGTAGCAAATCTCTCTTGGTAATTAGGCGATACAGGAAGAGTTCCAGTGTGATGTCTGGCCTGACGGCAAGATTATGTTATTCGTGTTTTACTGTCAAGTTTCTATGACTTGAACACGTGTAAATAGATTTGCATTTTGTCGTAAATGTTGAATAAGGTAATAAAATTGTGTCTTATAAGGAATCAAGAGCCAAAAGTCCACAGGAAACCAAAGCACTAGATCATAGCTCCAATACAATGTAATATATAGTTATGGCCGTTACTTTCTTTGAAGAAAGAGTAACGTAGAAATAGGCTCAGGATCTTGGGCTAAACACATTGTGTAAATTAGCTAACTTAATCTTATGGGTCACTTTGAAAGGAGACATTTTTTATGCCTACTTTACAGATAGGAAAAGCAAAACTCGGAACTATTAAGTGACTCTCAAGTCCATACAAATGATACGTGATAAACCCATGATCTTTATCTATCTACAGATCTCTTCTCTACGTTTTCTCGCTACATTTTCACTTCACTTGCAGATGTAATTCCATGTTAATAAGTTACATTTTTAGAAGATGTGCCATAATGACCTCAGAAAACATCCCCCAAACTCATCTATCCCATTGACACAGGACAGGTCAAGCTGGCTGGGAAATAACAATGTCTCTTTTGAATTTTTTTTTTCCACCTCGAGAGGCCCAAATCAACGGAGAAGTCAAGAATTGCTGGGGAACTAAGACATGCAACAATCTAAACGTTTATCTTCCTCTTGCAAGTCATAACAATGATTAAAAATTAAATGAAGCGAGGGTACTTTTCAAAGACGTGACTTACAAACACTCTAAATGTCATTCCACTAACTGATGCAAGAAGGAACTAAACTCATTTTAGCTGCTAACCGCTGCTGCCACACTGCTTCTAGACAAAATCCATATGAACACCAAATTCACCGACCCCCCCCCCAAAAAAAAAATCAACAATGTGGTAAGTGACATTCTTTCCTTCCTTGCAAAAATAAATCGGAAATCAGGAAACATTTAGCAATTTCATGTGAATATTGGAGGATAAGGTTCAACTTTCTGACTTCTGCTGCATTTGCTTTTTTTTTTTTTAATTGCTCACTTGCTTGCTTGTTACTTGCTTTCGGGTTTCCTTTTCTCCTCAGCCTTGTGCAAATGGAGAAGCCTATCTTATTTTCAAAAATACGGATGTCTATCTTGAACACACTGTCCTCCGAATTCATTCATCTAGCAAAACACATGACTAACCCGTTGGGCTCCTGGGTCCAAGCACACACTTTTGTGAGCTTTTCAAGGCAAAGGTGGATTTATGGACTCAGCCTCCATTGGACTGGGGCAGGGGTGCGCTTTTGCACCGGGTTGTCAGGGAAGGTGTCTCCGACCTGTGATCCGAAGGAAATGTTTCGCAGCAACTATGCACTGCATTTTCTCACATTTGATAGACGAGCAAGCCGAGGTCCAGAGAGATCAAGCAATTTGCCCAAGGTCTCAAGAGTATGGAGTGGAAAAGGTGACATTTACATCCCAGTCCATCTGACTTCAAAGCCAATAACCTTGTCACCACATGAAAAAGGTGAGCACGAAGTGATTCTCAGAGAAACAGACATGTGGAGAAGACACTCACACATACACCCAACTTGAGACCCTTAGGAAGAAAATAGGTTATCTGTTTATTTTATTTTTAATGTGTGGAGCCTACTTTGAGCTCAGAGAAATTCGGCTCCTATCAGCCAAGTACAAGAGGGACTATTCAGAGAGACCTAAGTCATCAACAGCCAAAGAAAACTGGAAAAGTTGTTCTTCCCTAGAAACTTGGCTCTGGCTCTTCTAATATACACAAAAACAGAATGATAAAAAAGGAAGAATTTAGACAAATATTTATACATATGGTGGGTGAGGACACCTGGCAGAACAGGTGAATCAGCTACAGAACGATATGCTGCCTGCAGATTCAACTATGAGGAGAAGTGACACATTTTACAGTTGAATTTCATGCAGAGCAGATCTCCAAACTACCTCCCCCCTCCCACAAATGCGATAGAAACGAAGGATTCCTTTGTTTTCTTTGACATGCACAAGGAGATTTTAAAAGTAGGTGTTCACGGGGCGCCTGGGTGGCTCAGTTGGTTAAGTGCCCAACTGCAGCTCAGGTCATGATCTTACGTTTCATGGGTTCGAGCCCCGTATCAGGCTCTGTGCTGACAGCTCGGAGCCTGGAGCCTGCTTTAGATTCTGTGTCTCCCTCTCTCTCTACCCCCTCCCCATTCCCACTCTGTCTCTCTCTAGCTCTCTCAAAAACAAATAAACGTTAAAAAAACCAAAGTAGGTGCCCATGTGAGTTGACACTCTCCTCTTGCATCACCCAATTGATGAGGACAGAACTGAACATTTTTGCATCTTACCAAACTTGGGATGGCACCTATATCATCCCAGAATATAATCCAGCCTTGGTGAGTGTAATTCTTACCACTAGTGTAATGCACAAACACAGGCGACTGTAGTGATTATTTAATTGAATATAGATGTTGGCTGAATACAGTGCAAAACACCATGCCTTTTAAATCAATCATGATCTGTATTAATTCAGCACTCACAATAGGCTATTTCCTATAACAGATGTAAAAGGACAGACTCTCAGCCTTGTGGGAGTTTATAACCTATATAAACACATATTCTACATTTCTAACTTTCATATTTCATTGGAAGATAAGGGGGGGGGGATTTCAACCAAAGTTTTAATTTGGCATCAATGAGCAATTTATTTTTGCATAATGAGAGTAATGTTTCTCAGAAAGCAGTTCAAGGATCTGCAGTATTATTAACTATATAAATGGTCATTTTGCACAAATATTCATGGAGACATCTACTATGTACCAGGGCTTATGTTAGATGTTGAGTGAAGGGCAGTGAACAACAACCAAAAAAAAAGGCCGAGGGTGTCCTCATGCAATTTATGAAGGTAAAGATACACAATAAAATAAATAAATAAGTGAACATATAAAGCTGCAGATGATCACCACTGTACTAGGACAAAGACAAAACATAAATTCAAGAAAATAGAAAGTAGCGTTAGGGTAGGGAAATAGTTTTATGTAAGATGTCCAGAGAAAACTCTTTTAAGGTGCTAATTGACCATTGATTTGAAGGAACTCTGGAAGTAGTTATGTTGATGTCTACAGATGGAATATTCCAGAAAGAAGAAACGCAAAGTCTGTATGGGCAAGTACATGACTGTAGAGTAAGAAAGGCAGTGCCATCAAAGCAGAATGACCTTGGGTGGCGCATGGATGAAGTTGAGAAAAGAGAGAGGGCATCAACCAAATCATGGAATCTTCTGAGGCCATTGTTATGAACCTATCTTCCGCGCAGTGAAGTGGGGTACCCTTTGAGGGTTGTGAGCAGAGAGAGCGTGATGATGGTTTTAGATGAATACAGCATGGAATCCCTAGGAAGCGAATGGTCATCACTCAGAACTTGCATAATCTCCCCCTGGGCTTCCTCTCCTAACAGACTGTTGGTTTAGTTCTTAGAAGCAACAGAGGTGAACAAAGCGTAACTATCGAACTGATGCGATCATTCTTCTGGAGTGGAGAATGCTCTCCTACACCTTCTAGAATACTCATATTTCAGTAATCATCGAATGCCCAAGTGCTCAAGAACTTTATTTACATTATAACGTTTCTTCGTAACAACCAGCGAAGTAACCATTATCCTACATTTACAGCGTGTCCACATTATACAGTGAGGGAACTGAGCTTTAAAAGCTATGTGACTTGCCCACGTTCAAAATTAGTAAGAGGCAGTCCTGATGCAGGAATCCGGTCCTCTCTCTACAGCTGACTCCCTTAGCAAGAGAGGAATTACTCAGGTGAGGAGAAGAGAAGAAAAGTGGAGAGGAAAAAATGAAGGGTTAAAAATGACTAACATGCTGTGGCAAAGAGCTTGGTGGTTCCTCAGAAGGTAAACATACAATTGCTATATGATCCCACAATTCCGCTACTCAGCGTGTACTCAACAGAACTGAAAATAGGTGTTCAAACAAATTAAGTACATTAATTTTTTTTATACTGCGCTATTCACCATAGCCAAGAGGGAGACTTGATGACACAAGTTGTGGTATATCCATACAATGAAATATCTCTCAACCATAACAGGAATGACATACTGATGGATACATGTTACAACATGCATGAACCTTGGGAACATTATGTTAAGGGAAAGAGGCCAGACGCAAAGGGTCACATATCGTGCCGTTTTGTTTGTAGAAAACATCTTCCATAGGGAAACCCATAGAGACAGGAAGCAGATTGAGGGTATCCAAGGGCTGAGGAGGACGAATGGGGAGTAACCATTCATCTGATACGGGGTGTTCTTTCGAGGTGATCGACGTGTGGTTGCACAACATTGTGAATGTACTAAATGGCACTGAACTGTTCATTTTACATTGATTAATTCCTTTTGTTATTTTTATTTTAGAGAGAGAAAGAGAGCATGAATGGGGGGAAGAGAGGCGGACAGAGAGAGAGAGAGAGAGAGAATCTTAGGCAGGTTCCACACTCACTGCGGAGCCCTACGCAAGGCTCCATCCCAGGACCCAGGGATTGAAGCTGTCTGTACGTCGTCCCCTTCAGTTCTGCTGTCACATAACACCGGCTCAATGTTCATTACACAGAATCATCGAAAACCACGTCTATCCTGAACTACCTTTTGTTTTATAAGTCACATGTGATAATTCTCATTGTTTAAAAATTCAAACAATATAGTAGGGCATGAAATAGTCAAAGAAAGTATTCCCCCATTTCCACCCCTCAGTACTAACTGCCGTTAACAACTAGCTTTTTTTTTTTTTTTTTTTTTTTTTTTAATTTCGTTTAGTGAAAGGTGATTGCCTGGAGATCTAAGGTCTTAAGAAAATGTCATCGTAGTTTAAGACTGATGACCCTCCCCCCAAAAAACTTACTAAATCATCTGAATCATACTAAGAATTTATAAAGAACATTTTTTTCAGGACGCCTGAGGTTGGCTCAGTCGGTTAGGTGTCCGAATTTAGCTCAGGTCATGATCTTAAGGTTGGTGAGTTTGAGCCCCGCATCAGGCTCTGGGCTGACATCTCAGACCTTGGAGCCTGCTTTAGATTCTGTGTCTCCCTCTCTCTCTGCCCTCCCCCATTCACGCTCTGCTTCTCTATCAAAAATAAATAAAAATTGAAAAAATTTTAAATAATAAAAAAGAATATTTTTTTAAAAAGAACAGTTTTTTTTCTATGAGGCATAGTTCCTTCTTCCTAGTTGACCCGTTGTTTCTCAGTGAATATTAAAAAAAAAAAAAGACCGCCCCCCCCCCCAAAAAAAAAACAAAAACAAAAGAAACAGAACTCTGCCATAACCAGCCATTGACCTGGTTGAATGAAGTGAGGGCTGCAGGTTAAATTAGATAGACCGCCTTTCCATTGCACAAAAGATGACAAACCAACTGAAACAGATAGAGAGGCAATGAAAGTAAATGAGCCCAAAGAGCTTGCAAATAAACCCTGCTTCACCTCATCAGAAAATACATGAACTTCCAATATATCGTCGCCTTATTGTGTGTGGCTAGTTTTGACCTGCTGTGTCACAAATAAGGGCTTATCATCTGAACGACTACTGCTTTTTTTTTTATGATCTTAAACATAGAAGCCTTTCCTTCCAAGAAGAAATAGCACATAAGCTGTCATAAAGCCAAATAAAATATTTCCCATTACTATTACTATTAGCTAAATAAAACCACGCGAGGAATCCGGGGCTCAATACCAACAAATATTCACATATTACTTTTAGTGTTAAATTGAAGATTTTACAAGCTGTTTGTTGTAATGCGAATAGTATTCTTTGCTAGATGAGCTTTGTAATTGTCTAGTTCAAAATCTACCAAGATGGAACATTGGTAGGTCTCTCCCCACAGAAACAAATATCATGAGATACACATTTGAAAACAATATTCCCGAACCTAGCTATCACAACAATGGCTGTATTGGCACAATACAGATAATCGTATTATTATTATTACTCTTTAAATCTTGTTTAATTATTTTTCAGTACATATGTGCTCAACAAGATTTTTCTAGCAATGGTTTGCATAATCGGCCTGCACTCATTCTGAAATGCAGCTGCAATTATGTTAACACAGGTAAGAGTATCATATGGACACTTTTATTTTCTTCCTGGAATGAGGTCACTGACGGTTATTTTATGCCATTAGTCCAATGGCACAAATGCTTAAAATTTGTCGTTATTGTAAAATTTACCCTTGGCTATACTGAACAATTTGGTCAGTGTCTAAGTCCGTATATCTCCTGGTGGTCCATGATGTACTAGCTGTGGAGAGAACTCTGTGACCTTCTTTGTTTCTTAAGAATCCCCAAAATCTAAAAGTTTATTGTCACTCATATCATACCGTCAGTGTGAGATTCTTGTGTAAATTACAGAATTTAAGAGGTCAGCTGGGTTCCCATAGAATGTACAAAAAAGATGAACTAAAACACTCTCTTGATGACATAAGTCTGATATTGTTAAATGCTTCAGAAAGTTCTGTACTGAAATATGGTTGGTTTATTAAAAGGTAGTTTTCTGCACCCTTGGGTACTACATCCTAACAGAGAAATAAATATAGCATATCTAGAAAAACCAGCAAGAATGACTGTTTGGCAGTTAACTTGCTAACTTGGACAAGAATGCTCTAAACTGAAATTTGAGGAAGAGAATGCCACTATACTAAAATAGAAGAATTTAATATTAGCAAAGACAACAGGTGAGGCATGAAAAGAACTATAACCGTGGTTCTCAACTGGTCAGAAATTAACCGGGAGAGCTTTTAAGAACCTGAATTATCTAGGCAGAATATTCGAGGGTGGGGTTCTGGAAAGTATTTTGTTGTTGTTGTTGTTTATTGTTTTTCTTTTTTCTTTTAAAGCTCTTCTAGTGATTATAATGTGAAGCCAAAGCTGAGGAACTTCTGAATTACAGTTATGGATGAGAACAACCTCAGATTTGATGTACTGATAATTAGATATAAGTAATAACCGGGGCACCTGGGTGGCTGGGTCGGTTAAGTGCCTTTTTTTTTTTTAATTACTGTTAATAATTTATTTATTTTTTAATTTACATCCAAGTTAGTTAGCATATGTTGTAACAATGATTTCAGGAGTAGATTCCTTAATGCCCCTTACCCATTTAGCCCATCCTCCCTCCCACAACCACTCTAGCAACTCTCTGTTTGTTTTCTGTATTTAAGAGTCTCTATTTAAGAGTCTCTTTTTCCCCCTCCCTGTTTTTATATCATTTTTGTTTCCCTTTCCTTATGTTCATCGGTTTTGTATCTTAAGTTCTACATATGAGCGGTCATATAATATTTGTCTTTCTCTGACTGACTAGTTTCACTTATCATAATACCCTCCAGTTCCATCCATGTAGTTGCAAATGGCAAGATTCCATTCTTTTTGAGGGCCGAGTAATACTCCATTGTATATATATACCACATCTTCTTTATCCATTCATCGTGGGCATTTGGCTATTTCCATACTTTGGCTATTGTCAATAGCACTGCTATAAACATTGGGGTTCATGTGCCCCTTTGAAAGAGCACACCAGCATCCTTTGGATAAATACCTAGCAGTGCAATTGCTGGATCGTAGGGTAGTTCTCTTTTTAGTTTTTTGAGGAATCTCCATACTGTTTTCCAGAGTGGCTGCACCAGTTTGCATTCCCACCAGAAGTGCAAAAGGGGTCCTCTTTCTCTGTATTCTCACCAACTTCTGTCAATGCCTGAATTATTAATTTTAGCCACTCTGACAGGTGTGAGGTGGTATCTCATTGTGGTTTTGATTTGTATTTCCCTGATGATGAGTGATGTCGAGCATTTTTCCATGTTTCTGAGAGATATTTGGATGTCTTCTTTGGAAAAGTGTCTATTCATGTCTTTTGCCCATTTCTTCACTGGATTATTTGTTTTTTGGGTGTTGAGTTTGATAAGTTCTTTATAGATTTTGGATACTAACCCTTTATCTGATGTGTCATTTGCAAATATATTCTCCCATTCTGCCATTGCCCTTTAGTTTTGCTAATTGTTTCCTTTACCACGTAGAAGTTTTTACCTTGATGAGGTCCCAGTGGCTCGTTTTTGCTTTTGTTTACCTTGCTTCTGGAGACATGTAAGTAAGAAGTTGCTGTGGCTGAGGTCAAAGAGGCTTTTGCCTGCTTTCTTCTCTAGGATTTTGATGGCTTTCTGTCTTATGTTTAGGTCTTTCATCCATTGTGAGTTTATTTTTGTATATGTTGTAAGAAAGTGGTTCTGGTGAAGGTGTCTTTACAAGTAAAATCTGGCAGCTCAGAAACTTGTTTAGGAGAGAAACAAAGTAAAAACTTTCTGGGTTAAATGGTCTTGGAAAGTCTCTCCTTCCCTCCCCTACTCCTTCAAATCCATGGAAGAGAGGTTGACTACAATATAGGTGGTTTCTACTATTGAGAAGGGACAGAGAGTAAGACTTCGTTTGAGTTGTTCAGTGGGATGAGGAGGGATTAGCTATAGTTTTCTGTGCATAGAGTTTTCCAGACCATGGTTTATCTGTTCCAGCCCCTCTGTTCTTGAACTCAGTAGAACTGATGGTCATTAATATCTCAAGGGTGTTTGAGTGGACTGGATAAAATAAGGAGGTTGAGTTCAGACAGGTGTGAAAGAGAGAAGCTCCTGGGGGCCACAGTCATAAGTGGGATCTCAAACTTTCTTGACTATCTTTTCAGGGACACCACCACATTTTCATGGTAAATACAGGTAACGCTCCCCAAGCTGCCCTCTCTAGGAAGAGGAAGAGAAGCCAAAGTGAAACCTTTCTAGATTCTTCTACCTAAAATGTCTGGTATCCATGGGGTAGGACTTTTCCAAAGGGCACTTCTGAAACTTTATCCCAGCTGAGGGAAGAAAGCTCTGTCCCACACTGGTCTGTACTAGCTTTCCTGCCACACTAAGGAATGATAAATAATCAACAACCATAGTTAACAGAGGAGAAGTCTTCAGGAAATAGACTGGGATTGGGGTAGCTAGGTAATGGACAATGGGAAAAAGGTGGAGAAAAATCTTTACTCCTGGAGGAGGGACAAAATACCTCTGAAGTCTGTACTTCTAAGAAATGGCCCACTACAAGACTGAGACTTGATAAAAATGTTAGTTCCCTCCCCTACACTCTACCACCACATTAGCAAACCTCCAGTAATAATAATAGTAGGTTATGACAGAAAGTGCTTCAAGACATAGACTTTTTCTGAGAAATAGTATAAAAGGAAGCTACAAAGCAGGAGCAAATAAAAACAACGACATTAAAGGAGTGGAAACCTCTGGTACCTGTAACTACAACCATTACACATGATCTAATTTTAGAGCGCCTGGGTGACTCAATTGGTTAAGCGTCCAACTCTTGGTTTCAGCTCAGGTCATGATGAGTGTGAATTTGTGAGATCAAGACCCACATTGGACTCTGCACTGGCAGCATGGAGCCTGCTTGGGATTGTCTGTCTCCCTCTTTCTCTGCGCCTCTTCCACTTGGCACTGTCTCTCTCAAAATAAATAAACTTAAAAAATGTTTTTATTTATTTTTTATTTTTGTTTAAAAATTTCAAGTGTTTGTTTTTGAAAGAGAGAGAGACAGAGCATGAGCAGAGGGGCAGAGAGAGACAGGGAGACACATAATCTGAAGCAGGCTCCAGGCTCTGAGCTGTCATTACAGAGCCCGATGTGGGGCTCGAACTCACAAACCGTGAGATCATGACCTGAGCCGAAGTCAGACACTTAACCGACTGAGTCACTCAGGCGCTCCTAAAAAATGTTTTTAAGCACAATATACTTCTTAGCTAGATTAATATAAATCCTCACTCTAGAGACTTGGAGTTCCTGTTACCTCCAAATTTCAACATCAACAGCAAAAAAAATCACAAAAAGAAAAAAAAAAACATATTCTAAAGAGGCAAAGCAAGCATCAGACCAAGGCTCAGGCATGACATAGATACTGGCGTTGTCTGATAAGGAGTTTAAAGTAAACATGATTGATGTGTTAAAAAAGCTGATGCAAATAATTAGGCAAAAATGTAAGGCTAGAAGGGTAATGCAAGTAGTGAGATGACAACTCTAAGGGAGAATCAAAGGAAAAGCTACAAATTAAAAAAACACAACATAACAGAGTAACAGAAATAAAGATGCCATCAAGAGGCTCATCAATAAAATCCAGAGCCACAGAGATAATCAGCTAACTTGCAAACAGATCCAAAGTAACTTCCCAAACTGAAACACAAATAGAAAATTAAAGAAAGAGACAAACTTTAGAGAATATCTGAGAACCAGGGAATAGTATTAAGAGGTGTCACATATATATAACTGGAATATCAGAAAGAAATGAGATGATAGATTAGAAAAAAATACTTAAGGAAATAATAGCCAAGAACTTTAAAAGATTAATGACACCAAACCACAGTTGTAAGATTCTCAGAGAACACCAAGAAGGATAACAAAAAATTCCCACCTAGGCATATGATATTAAACTCAGGAAACCAAAGAGAAAGTGAAAATCTTCAAGAAGCCAGAGTAGCGGGAAAAAATCTTACCTTCAGAGGAATAAGAATACGAATTAGAGCCATTTCTCATCAGAAACCACATAAACAGCAAGAAATTTCTGTAAAACCTAGCAAATGTTAAAAGGGGGGAAAAGAAAAAGAAAAAGAAAAAGAAAACCATACCAACCTAGAATTCTATACCCAACAAAATTATCCTTCTAAAATGAAAGATAATTAAAGACTTTCTTAGGTAACGTGAAACTGAGAGAATGCCTATCAGTAGAACTGCCCCATAAGAAATGTAAAAAAAAATACTTCTTCAGGCAGAAAATGGCATTATTCCTTTGTTTCTTTGTCTTAATTGATCTAAAAGGTAACTGCTGTTTAAGACAATACTGGTAACAATGTATTTGGGTATTTATATCATATGGAAAAGTAAAATAAATAACAGCAGTGTCATAAGGAACAGGAGAGAGGAATTTGAAAGAGTCCTTTATAAGTTACCTGTACTATCTGTGAAGTGATATAGTGTTATTTGAAAGTAGACTTAGGTTACTGAAAAATATATCTTACAACTAGAGGATAATTACTTAAAAAAAATTAAACACAAATGATGTATTGAGAGAAAAGATAAATTGGAATCATATAAGTTGCTTAAATAAAACCAAAGTATGGAGAAAAAGACAGAGGTTTAGGAGAGAGGAAGAAATAGATTATGAAGGAAACAGATAGAAAACAGTTAATTAAAAAGATAATAAGTTTTAATCTAACTATATCAACAAACACTTTACATTTACACACCAATTAAAAGAAAAAGATTGTTCAATTGGATGAAAACAAGAAGACCCAGATATACGCTATTCATAAGAAATCAACTTTACATATAAGGACTCAAATAAGTGAAAAGTAAAGGGACAGAAAGAGAAATGTCTTGCTAACACTAATCAAAAGAAAGTAGGAGTAGCCATAATGATTTTAGGCAAAGAAGACTGTAGTACAAGTAAGATGACTAAGAATAAAGGAGGGATATTACCTAATGGCAAGGTGGTCATTCTCCAAGAAGAAAGACCTAAAATCAAAAAGAAATTAGAGAAGGGGTGTCTGGTGTCTCAGTTGGTTGAATGTACAACTCGATTTCAGCTCAGATCATGATCCCAGGGTCGTGTGATGGAGCCCTGTGTCGGGCTCTGTGCTGAGCTTGGAGTGTGCTTAAGATTCTATTTTTGCCCCTCTCCCCCACTCATGTGCTCTCTCTCTCTCTAAGAAACAAAACAAACAAACAACCCCCAGAAATTAGAAAAAGAAGAGCAAACCAAATCTAAAGCAAGCAGAAAGGAAATACCCATTTGGAAAGAAATCAAAGAAATTGAAAACAAGGAAACGAAAAAGAAAAAGAAAATCAACAAAATTGAAAGCTATTCCTCAGAAAACAATAGCAAATGTATCACTCTGGTTAGCCGAGCTAACCAAACAAAAAAAGAGAAGACAAGACATAAATTACCAGTATCAGAATAAAGAGGGTTGTAACTATTGATCCCACAAAAATTGAAAACACAATAAAGAATACATGCGCTATCTTTCCATATGTTGCTGGTCGGGATGAAAAATGATACTGTCACTTTGGAAAATGGTTTGGCAGTTTCTTACTCGGTTGTGCATCTACTTACCATATGATCCATCAACCCCTCACTGCGCTATGGTATTTACCAGAGAGACATGTGAACTTATGCCCACACAAACTCTGTGCACGATATTTATAGCAGTTTTATCCAGAATTGCTACAACAGGAACATGACTATTCATATAACGTTCTGGCAAAGAACAGTGTTAGGAAAAAATGATACACCAGCAGTGGCCAGGAGCGGTGGCGGTGAGGGGTTGGGTGTTCACTACCAAGTGGTGCAGAGAAATGTTTCTGGTGACAGGCTGTTTTGTACCTTCATTGTGTGGGAGGTTACTTGGCTGTACACATTTGTGGAAACTCATGAAGTGCGCATTGTAGAGCGAATTTTTCTGTAATTAATTTTTTAAAGTAAATTTAAAAAAATCCAAGGTTCATCCATGTTGTTGCCAAAGGCAAGATTTCACGCTTTTTTTTTCCACATAAACTTTAGTTAAAACACAAGTAGACAATGAGTGGTAACACAAGAAATACTCTAAATTTCCAGCATAGTATTTATATCTTGTATCTTATACCTATGTCTGTATCTCCACACACTCGTAGAGAGAGAAAGAGGCAGAGAGAACATATGTAGCTGTTTAAATCGTTTGGGAGAGGGGCGCCTGGGTGACTCAGTCTAAGCATCTGACCCTTGATTTCGGCTCAGGTCTTGATCTCAAGGTTCCTGAGATGGAACCCTGTGTCAAAGCAGAGCTTGCTTGGGATTCTCTCTCACCCTCTCTCTCTGTCCCTCCCTGGTTCATTTCTCTCTCTTTCAAAATAAATAAACTGTAAAAAATTTTAAAAAATCATTTGGGGGACTCTTTGCTGAATAAAGTTCTCAAGAAACCACAGCAAAAAAAAAAAATACAAAAAACAAAAGCAATAAAATATATTAAAAAAAACACCAAAAGAAGCAAATATTGAGGGCACTATGCTAGGGGAAATAAGTCAATGAGAAAAAGATAAGTACTGTATGATTTCTTGTATATGTGGAATCTAAAACCAACCAACCAGCCACCAATCAAAATAAAAAATTCCGAGCTCATACAAGGTCATAGATACAGAGAACAGATTGGCGATTGCCATGGGCTGGGGTCAGAGTGGATGAAATGGGTGAAGGGGGTCAAAAAGCACAAACTCCTAGTTACAAAATAAAGAACTCATAGGGATGGAATGTACAGCATGGCAATTACAGTTAAAAATAATGTATTGCTTGTATAAAAGTTGCTAAGAGAGTAGATCTTAAAAGTTTTCATTCACGAGAAAAAATTCCGTGACCATGTATGGTGATAGTTGTTAGCTAGAACTATTGTAGTGATCGTCTCTCAATGTATACAGTGCACATGTCACATACATTATGTCATAGACTTGAAACTGTAATATAACTCTGTACGTCAATTATGCCTCAATAAAAAAAAAAAAAATCCAAGACTTTTAGCTAACCAGACATATGTATGTCTGCAGTGTCAATGGATATAAGACGAAAACAAGCACGTAACATATCAACAGGCAAACAAATTAACCATGAACATTTTGGCCGTGTTTTAAAAGCCTGAGTACCCAGATTAACAAATTTAGTAGTGAGATTCAAGAACTTTTTTTTTTTAGCTTAATTGAGCCCCAGAAGATATTTCATCGAACTCCAAAGGTATGATCTTCCCTGGAGGGTGGCTAAGGAATGGTTTTGAACTATGAACACGTCCAGTCAAGATGAACCCTGACTCTCTGAGCCCTTAGTTGGTATTTATGAACAACACTTGAAGTGTTGTGTCTTTTTTGTTTCTGTACCTTTTGTGAATCATCCCGAGGACAGCAATTTAGATAGTGAGTGATCTCAAAATCTTATCACAAGAGGGATGGTGGATGAAATTGGTGATGCATGGTCTACAGAAAAGTGTTTTGTAGGTATGGGAGGAGATCCAAAGAACAACTTTAAGTGATTTGAGAGACTCCTAAACAAAACAAAACGGGGGCGCCTGGGTGGCGCAGTCGGTTAAGCGTCCGACTTCAGCCAGGTCACGATCTTGCGGTCCGTGAGTTCGAGCCCCGCGTCAGGCTCTGGGCTGATGGCTCAGAACCTGGAGCCTGTTTCCGATTCTGTGTCTCTCTCTCTCTCTCTGCCCCTCCCCCGTTCATGCTCTGTCTCTCTCTGTCCCAAAAAATAAATAAACGTTGAAAAAAAAATTAAAACAAAACAAAACGAAACAAAGACCAAAAAACAAACAAACAGAAAATTGGGCTTGTCTCACACAATGGTGAGGGTCCTATTATGGAAGGAGTTCATGCAGCATACATGATAAGTCTCAGCGGTCTTATGGAAAGGACAGGTAATACTTGATAGCTATTGAAATTCCTTCACATTCCTCACATTCTTGGATTTGAATTGGAGTTCTGTTGATGAGAGGGATGTCCTGAAAAATAGTAAACTCTCCTTCACACGCATTTCCAAGAAGAGACTCAGGAATCTAACCTCAGTTGGAAGGTTAGCCCAGATGACTTTCAGGTTTCCTATCAACCCAGAGCTTTATGAAGACATATCCGCAACGTTATAGAAAGGAAAGTCTTCACTGGGTGATAAGTTAATGTCAGTGGCCATGTTTGAACTCAAATACACTGCAGGTCTTAAGAAATAATAGGAAATAGAGTCCTTTAAAACTAGTGAGTTCGCATTTGGGTTTTGAACAGAAAACTATGAACTCTGATTTTCCCCTCTTTACCTTCTTATTGGTATACTCAGAAAGCATAAAGGGAGATGCACAGTTCAAAGAATATTGGCTGATAACACGTCCACCCCAATGTGAGTTCTACCGTTGAGACGGAACAGCACTGACACACGGTAATAAAGAGGGGGGACTAGTTCTATCCACACATCATATCCTTACTGGAGAGAGGAAATTACCTAACCAGATGTACGGTCTCCAACCCCACATCAACACACACACACACACACACACACACACACACCCTGCACAGAAGCAATTTAAGGTGAATAGACTTTCACTCCTGAACTTTCACTTCTGGGTCTATATTTCTTAGAGCTACAACATAGTGAGAAATGTGCTTAGTTCAGCAAGAATAATCCACCTAACTGGATAATTCAGAAAAAGGAAGGAAGGAAGGATGGAAGGAAGGAAGGAAGGAAGGAAGGAAGGAAGGAAGGAAGGAAAGAAGGAACTAGAAGCCAATGAAATACTCTCCTACCGTATGCCAAGCACGGGGTGTTAGTTCCTTCAGCTAGGTCATTTAACTCTCATGTCAGTCAGGTCCCCCCACGTGAATCTATGAGTTATCTACCCCGTTCAACTACTAGGCTCAAGGTTTCTATATCCTTTTCTGCCTTTCTTGCCCTATTTTTCTGTCTGTGATTCTCTTTACTGTACTTTCTATGGGCAATTCCTCGATTTCTCTGTTCCTCTTCTGCCCCCCCTACCTAACTGGGCAGCAGGATGGCAGGCATCTAGAGTCAGAATTCGTGAATTCACGTTTTGTTTCTGCCACTTCGTACCTGTGTGGTCTAAGCAACTTAACCTAACCTCTCTGGGCCTCATTTTCTCGTCTGAATGGAGCCAAAATCATTCTGATTTCAAAGGGCTCTTGCGAATATGGGGATGGCTTAGGAAAATGGCTGTCCGGTAGCAAACTCAGTAAGTGACAGTTATAATTATCAGCAGTCCTCCTCCGTCTGTGTTCCTCTCTTTCCTTCCCTCTTAACTCTTGCCCTTTTCTTTATTTTGAAATACATTTTTACTCTATTATTCAGATATCAAGGACCCAAAATATCCACCAGGAATATGAAACATGTTCCATGAAAAGCAACATTTGGCATAAGGACTGGGTTCTTTATTTCCGAGAGTGGATTTACCTTCGGAATCTTCTGGAACAAATAAGAAACAACAAGAAAAGACACGGAACAAATAAGAAACAACAAGAAAAGACACGTAGCAGTGGTGGGTAGGGAGAGACCCACATGTATTCAGAGAATGGCAAGATCCTTGAGGGTCAGAAAAGCTGTCAGGTGGAGTATTAATGGAGATTTAATAGGTTCCTTTAAAGAAGTCACATTCAGAGCAAAAAGAGCCCTGCCATATCTACTTGATGACATCTTGATGACTCACTCCAAGGCACCTGAAACTCAACATACCAAACACTGAACTCAGCACTATGCCCTTCTCTGCAATCCGACTTTTCCTTATATTCCCTCCACTCAAGAATGGCTCCACTCTCCATCTAGTGTCATAGGCCGGACATTTGATGTCCTCTTTGTCATATCTATTTCCCTTCCATCACAACTTCCTAAATACCCATCACCCCAACTGGCCTTTTCTTTCCATCGCCACCTTCTGGGCTCTCATTGAATCAAACATCCTTCCTCTCAGAGCTAAACTAATACAATAGCTTTCTAACAATAGAGCATCTCTCAAATCTGTTGTCCATAGAGCAAAGCCACTTAATGGGAGGAGGGAGATGTATCTATACATCTACCTATCTCTATCTCTATAGATATCTATATCTATATCTATCTATTAACTCATTTCTCTCTTTCTCCAACATTCTGTTAGTGTTTTCTTTTAATGTTTGTTTGTTTGTTTATTTATTTTAATGTTTATTTATTTTTGAGACAGAGCATGAACGGGAGAGGGTCACAGAGCGAGGGCCCAATGCAGGAGTCGAACTCAGACCGTGAGCTCATGACCTGAGCGGAAGTTGGAAGCTCAACTGACTGAGCCACCCAGGCACCCCAATGTTTACTTATTTTTGAAACAGAGAGAGGCAGAGCGTGAGCAGGGGAGGGGCAGAGAGAGAGGGAGACACAGAATCCGAAGCGGGCTCCAGGCTCGGAGCTGTGGGCACAGCGCCCGATGCGGGGCTCGAACCCACGAAACGTGAGATCATGACCCGAGCCAAAGTCAGACGCTTACCCGGCTGAGCCACCCAGGTACCCCTGTTTTGTGTCACTGTAACCGCGTCTGCCACAATGAGATTCAATAAATATTTGTTGAATGAATGATTTTTTAGACCGTTTATAGAAGATAAGAGTGTTTTGAAACATTTGAACTTTCTGTAGCATTCTGACCCCAAGGTGAAAGTATTGATCTCTCATCCGTGTTCTTCTTTCATATTATATAGCACTTACCACATCAATTTTTAGTTATTGGTTATTATCTTTCCTGGCAAGCCAGTGACTTATTGCTTTGGGTATAAGGAGTGTCTTATTCATCTGTGCCTCCTCTGTCCCCAAAGAGCATTCATTGGACCTTAGTGAGAAGTCAGCACAAGGTAATTGGGGTGACCTCCACAGCTACCAGAGGCCGGCTGGAACAACACAGGAGACTGAGTTGTCATTTCTCTGTCCCAACACGCAGAGTCCAGATTTATACAAGACAGACTCACTAAACTGCGATTTAGATCACCTTTGCCCAAGTTGGATTAATCAGAAAATCGAAACTCCAGCCTCATTATCCCCGTTGATTAATTAATTGGTTTCAAATACTTTGGTGCTTTTTTGCTTTGATTTCCATTTGAACACTTACCATAGAAATGATATACTTTCACAGAAAGGACAAATTGCATTTCAATTCCACAGCCCTTCATTGAAACTCTAGAGAGAGCCTAAGTCCTAAAAAGTGTAAGAAATCGTTAATAAGGAAAAAACATATACTGGGGCACCTGGGTGGCTCAGTACGTTTTAAGCCTCCAACTCTTGGGTTTTGGCTCAGGTCATGATCTCACAGTTTGTGAGTTCGAGCCCCACAATGGGCTCTGGGCTGACGCTGACAGCACGGAGCGTGCTTAGAATTCTGTCTCTCTTTGCCCCACCTCAAAAATAAATAAATTAAATGGAAAACAAAAACCAAAAAGATAAAACATATAATTAATTAAGTTCCTTGCTCCTCTGATCTGTGGATTTTTGCTTTGTTAGGAGATTCCCTAGATAACCAGCTCCTGACTGGGCAAGGGCATGGCCTTGAGAAATGTCCTTTATTTCAGGGCTGAAAACAAAATTACAATCAAAACCAAGGCAACGCAGAGGTGAAAAACTAAGGTGCAAGACATCATTTCAGAAGTTAAGAGGGTGGATTCTGGAACTATCAGCCTAGGTTGCCATCCACACCACGGGGGCTGCTTTCCTCTGTGTCTTCCTCTCCTCGTCTAGAAAACGAAGATAACAATACCGGGGAACTCACAGGGTTGTAATGGAGAGTGAAGAATTAATGCGTATAAAGTGCTCCGAGTAGTGCCTACACATTTTAAAACCAAATGAATGTTAGTATCAGCACCCGAATCACCATCGCCATCATCACCGTCATCATGAAATTACCGGGAGCATAATCAGAACGTTGTCCCTTACGAAATTTAAAGCCTACCCCAGCCAACAATAATAACACATTTTTTTTTTTTAAAAAAGCTCAGTAATAGCGTGAGAATCATAAATGATATCAAAGGCAGCGTTGAAACAAAGGGGGGATACTTCTAGGATGGGCTGGGGATAGAATTCCTGGGCCTGGCGGTCACATTAGACTCCCTCCCCGCGCAAGAGCCCGGCGCTGTTTGTTTGGCTGTGGATGGGTTGATAAGCGGCGGCAGGATGTGTTAATTTCTTGTCAAGCGCGTGTGGATGTGCGCTCGGCAAACAATAGGCTCGGGGCGGGAGACCAGCGCCCGGCCCGCGGCCCCCCCGCCCCCCACCGGCGCCCCGTTTCCGGACTTTCGGCCGCACACATCCCCCCTTTGTTTTCCCGGGCCCCGCCGCGCGTGTCGCTGCCGCGGCCACCCCACCAAGCTTTTCCGCCGGCCGCGCCTCGCCCGGGGGCCGCGGGGTCGCGGGGAGGAAGCGCGGGAGGAAGCGGAGGGCGGCGGGCGACGGCGGCGGGGGGCGGCGGGCGGCCGGGTGTGGGGAGGGGGGGGGGCGGCCCGGGGCCCGCGGAAGTGCCGCCGCCGCCCGCCGCGCTCGGGGAAGGCCTGCGCGCCGCGATAAGGCCCTTCCCCGGCCCATTGTCTGCGCGCCCAGTGAAAGTTCCCCGCGCCCCGCGGGATGCGCAGCGCCGCCGGCACCTGCGCGCCGCGCCCTGCGGAGGGACGCTGCCCCAAGCCTCCCCGAACGCCTGGGTGCGGGGGCCGCGCCCCGGGGTGTCCCCGGCCAGTGCACTCCAGAGGACCCCCAGCCTGACCCCGTGTGCCGCGATTTGCCAGGGAAAATGGCCCTTGGCCTGGGGCCAGGGTACGACCTAGCCATTCTCAATTCTGGGAGAGCCGAGGCCAGGTGCTCCGATCGGCCTCCTGGTCAATTAAAAAAAAAAAAAAGAAAATCCAATGCAGAAAGAAAAATGTTAATTTCTACGAATTAACGTGTTTAATACACACACACACACAAGGGGGCACACATCAATAGAAGGTTGCTGTTTACAAGATAATTACAGGATTTCAAAAAACACCATTTTTTTTTTAACCTCCAAGCGATTGTAGTTGGGAATTAGAGTGCACACTGAACGTTGTATGATTTTTTTTTTTCTTTCCTCGGCCCATTTGGCGTATAGTTGGGGCTGTTCAATCTCGTTTGGATACCACTGAGATAACAAAAAAGTCATTGTCAGAAGGCAGGCCAGAGCCCTGCTACCTCCCGTCTCTCTCCCAGGCCAAGGGCAAGGCAGCTTGACTCTAGAAGGATCCAGAAGCCGGGATGGTCTGACACCCTTGCCCTCTCCACGATGGAAGAGTTTCAGACCCATTTTCTGTGCCTGGGTGAGCTTCTCTGTGATGGTCTTCCGCCAGACCCACAGCGATGTTAATTACAGAGACCACCTCCAGAATCGGGGCCTAGGGTAGAAAAGAACATTCCATTCATTTATAAATCTATTATAGATGGGACTATCGCGTTGTGTGCATTTCAAACGGGTTGTCTTTGAGTGCGTATAATGCTCTAAATGAGCTACTCAGTACTACACCAAGGGCCTGTTGGAAAATAAAATGTATCTCAATAAAGAAAAAATATGCAGCATGTATAGCCTGGCCTTCCTGACTGCCCCATTCCAGCCCTCTTCATTGTCTTGGAGCTTTTTGACAACTCTATGCCTTGTAGGTTACTGATACTAATGCAAATTCTCTCCTAGCCAGTAAAAAATTCATTTAGCGTTACCATCACCTTTGTGGAAAAACGTTTTTGTTTCCGTTTGCAGTCGATCTCAACATCTTCTTACGTATCCGTGCATACGGTGTATATGCCATATACATTTGTGGTCTTCTGACTTTGTGAACTGGGATGCACTCTGCCTGCCTCCTTCGTTTCATAGGAGAAAAATAAGTTCTGTCGTGTGTTTTCACATTGGTAGCTGCGTGAGAATCATGGTGTTATTTTTTTCTGAAAACTGCCTTTAATCAAGCCTCCCGATTAAGAGTCACACAAGTCAAAAGGAAAGCATGAGGGGAAAACGGCCAAAATCAAACAAACAAACAAAACACATTGCTGACACCTTTAGTTCACCATTAGATGCAGAAGCAAAACTCACTAATTTGTTCACTATATAAATGGAGCACAACCCGAGAGCTTAGTATAGTGGGAGACAAATGTGAAGCAATTGTCTCTGATTTTTTTTTTAATGTTTATTTATGTATTTCAAGAGAGAAAGAGACAGAGTGCAAGCTGGGGAGGGGCAGAGACAGAGAGAGGGTTCAGAAAATCCCAAGCAGGCTCTGTGCTGTCAGCCCAGAGCCCCACGCAGGGCTTGATCTCACAACCATGAGATCATGACCCCAACCGAAATCGAGAGTCAGACGCTTAACCCACCGAGCCCCCCAGGAGCCCCTCTCTGAACTGTTGTTATTAATCAGGGAAGAAGTTGGGGACATGTCAGAAAGAGTCCCAAAATTGGGGCCCAGACATCTGCATTCAAATCCTGGATGCTGCCACGTAAACCTTGTAGCCCCAGCGAGTTACTCAACGCTCTGAATCTCAGTTTTCCTTTCCATAAAATGGGTTGAATAGTATTTACCTCCCAGGGTTGTGGCAGAAATAAATGAGGTAGTCTTTGCCACAGCGCTGCTACTGTATCTGATGTTCCCAAAATGTTGATTGGGTCCATACTCTGTTGTGTTCTGTTAGTTGTTTTGGGCAAGGGGACAGGAAATAGGAACAGAATACAAGATACTCATTGAGGAGCTGGGGGGGGGGGGGGATAGGATTTAGAGGCAGAACTAAATTTAACGTTCAGGTCCTGTGTTTAGCAGTGGCCCTTCAACGAGAAAAATAATCCTTCTGAACTCCCACTTCCTCATCTGAACGGAGATTAAAATGTCTACCTGGGAAAGTTCTGGAAAGTGGGGAAAAAAAAGAAGCCCAAAATTCGGCTCCGAACGGCGCCCAGCAGAAAGCACACTCAGGAAAAGGTCCCTATCAATAAGGGGTATCAAAATAGGTGAACTCAATATCTCTCTAATTATGACCATCATTCCTGATTTGCAGCAATGCAATGTATTCCAAGGACAAGCCAAACGCAGCGATTCCTTCTTTTCAAAGACACCAACCACCGTGAATCAAAAATGCTTCCTACTAACTCGGACATACTCGATTCCCTGAAGCGGCTACAGACTGAAGAAGGGAACTACACTTTGAAATGCATAACAGCAAATCTGGGTCTACGTGGAGAAAGGGATATTTATCTGCGACCAGGACCGCCCCTGGGGTGTAAGGAGGCAGGAGGTTCAGGAACCAAGTAGAGATACTCGTGGGTTTTACTGCTTTCCTTAAGGTGACACGGAACGTGGGATGTTTTCAGTCTGTCGCGAGCATGAAGTCTTGCCTTACACTGTCTGATATTTGAAAAGCGGGGGTGGGGGGGAGGCGAGCAAACGACCATACGATGTATAGTAGATAAGGAACCTCAAGGGTGGCCAGACTGATTTCTACGGAAAACCTCAGCAAGGGTAGCAAGTTCATGCTCAGTCAACCTCCACACCCCCACCCCACACGATCAAATAAAGGCATAACCCGTCAGATTAGGGGTGTAGTAAACCAGACATAGGGACACCAACTGACGGACAGCGGAAGCAGCCGGTCATGGGTGACATCAGCAAGATTCTCTCTGCAAGTCGCGTCGGAGAACAGAAGGGACAGCAGCTGAGAGTAAACGCTGAAGTTCTACCAAAATGGAGGGAGGTACCAGGAGGGAATCCGGAACCTAACACGTCAGGCCAAACCCAAATTATGAGTTAGCATGAACAGTGAGTAAGTGGATGGATCAGTGGAGAGCAGAGCCGGGCAAACAAATAAGCCAGAGGGTTAGGTGGTAGAAGTTACTTTCTGGGTACCTTCTTTTCCCTAATGGCTCGTTGTCCCTGGAAGGCAGCTGGCCAGCCAGGGATCTTTCCTGTCCTCTGTATATCCGCAGCAATTATATATGTTAGCCCCGGGCCGCAATCTGTAGGATAAAAGAGGGACTCTTTTCTTTCTTCTTTTACACGGGCTAGATGCAGAAGACGCGAAAACCCTAACGGATCCAAGACAGCTTGGATCCTTAAATCCTGAGAGGAGGACAGCTGCTCCCTGAATTCATGCATGGGACCGTTTCTTGTGTGAATGGCACACCTGTAATGCATTAAGTCACCAGAGCTTATATGCCCCCCCCCACTGCCACAAGTTCAAGGCCACGTGTATCCCTAAAACACATCTCCGCTTATTTCAGGTGACTGGAGACAATCATCTGTGACCCTTACACGTGTGGATAAATACACAGACAGAAAGACAGACCTACCCCCCCCACACACACACATACATACACACGTATATACTTACACACTGAGAAGAGACTTATAATTTTTATTTTTTACATAGATTTCAAATTTTCTAACATGAACATATGTTTTCTGTAAAACAAATATGTGCGTGCACCCATACAGACAAATATAAACAATCACTATATATCTGGCGTAGCAAGTATTTTCCCGTTCATTGGGGCCCTCAAATTCCTGATCAGTAACATGTAATAACTTGATCTTCCTTGACAAACTGTTTACTAATGAAAAGCGGAGCAAATAAGCATTAAAAAAGTGGCCTGAACTTTGTGAAACAAAATATTTTCCTATGGAGTGAATCTCGAAGATTAGGGCTCTCATTTTCCTTGGATGCAGCCATGTCAGTGATATGCTGAGGCTACGTATTGTTACTTATTATTGAAACATGACTGGAAAGGAGTCTTTTGTTGAGCTAGTGTCATTCCTTAATGATTCGAACAGGTCATTTTTATACTGACATGTTTCTAGAATAAACCTGGGATTAAAAAAAGGGTGGGAGGTGGGTGGGTGGCTGCATTTACCACTTGAAACTTCCAATCCAGAAAAGAGAAAATATTCTTTCCAAATTAGGGGTTTCCAGGAACTACACTTGTATCAGGAGGCATTTGGGATTTCTCCTGTGGCTCAAAAATATGTCTAGAACCTTAACAGAAGAGAGAGAGAAAAAAAAATAATAGAAGAAGGAAAAGAAAGGAGGGTAGCGGGAAAGAGAGAGGGAAAGAAAAGCAAAATCAAAGGAACAAAAATGCAGAGCCGTGTTTTCCCTGGACACCCAAAGCCACGGTCATACAGAAACAGGGGACAAGTGAGTGTCAATTTCTGTTGTGGGTACAAGATACAATAGCAGTGTGACAATCCTAATGCAAATAAATGAACATCACGGCCAACTCTGAGTGTCCTTTGGAAGTTAGTGGAAAAATGTGGCATCATATATTTTTGCGTGTGGAAAGCAATAGGCGACATATATTTCAATAAACATATTTGTTGTAGCCAATATTCATTGGCTCTCTATTCTAGATATTCACTCAAACTTCTGGCACAAAAGCACGAAACATATGAATTATAGGATCCGAACTGATTATTCTATCTTTCTGTTTTGCCTTTGAAATGTGAATTCCTGCCTACCAGAATTAACAAACTCAACCCTAATCACGTGCCCCTTAGGGAAACCCTGCACCCGTGATCTTTTCTGAGGCATCAGAATCGTCTCTTTTGTAGCACGATGCTCCTGGAACTTTCGGAGACTTCCCAAATACAGCCTTGCCAAATACAAGGAGTATCTCTGTGTCGCGTGGAAAGCATAAGGTGCTTAATTTTAATGGAAAACGCTTTTTTTCTTTCTTTTCTTTTTTGACAGAGGCAGATCCTGCGGTGTTTGACAAATATGTTGTAGAAGGAAGCTCAATCTAGATGTTGTGTGTAACTTTATCTTATTCCCCTTTGAGCAGTACCGTCCTTACAGAATGATCTCTCCACTGCCCAAACTCATTACCTTCTTTCCCTTTCACATTGTCCCTCTGTAAATGTCAGGCATAACTACATTTTTATTTGCAGAGATACCACGGCTATGAATGAGTAAAAATTTTCTGCTCCCCCGCCTCTCTCTCTTTACCCTCTGTGCATTCTACTAATATGATTTGTTGAACAAATTGTTCCATTAATCTGGGGCTGTTTGACAGAGTGAAAAAATAAGTGCCGAAGTGAGAAGATTCACAAGAATCGGAAATCTCAGGGCCTCTTTCTCAAGGTAAATAGTTATTATATCAGGGTGTCAGACTGGTGAAATGGATGTGCTTTCATTCTCAGTTTGTAAATGTCACTTTTCCTCAGCCCATCAGGGTGACAAATGAGGTGTGGGTTACAGTAAGAGTTCATTCTTTGACAAAGTTCTTAACAGTCTATTTCAACAGAAAGCATCCAGCCTTCCTCACTTTTATGATCTAGACCCTGCCTCGCTGCCAGAAAGTTCCCGAGGCTTGTCTTTCTGCTTCATCACCGTCCTCAAAGAGAAACATGCCTACAACACAATTGGAAGTCTCAAATGAAAGTAAAAGGAAACAGATTAGAAGCTAGTTTATAGGCAATAACCCTGATTTCCCAGGGAAATGCCATTGACGGGATCTCAAGATTTTATGATCCCAGGGAAATTTCTTATATTTTGGCTGTTGTTGAAGGTTCCGTTCATTTTTTTTTTTTAATATACGTTTAACCTTGAAAGAGATTGTTACGCCTTTTTTAAATTATGGGTTAATTGGTGGGTATGTCACACGCAAAGAATGCAGGTGAACAAGTTGCTGTGACAGCAAATGAATGAGTGGCCGGATGAAACATAACACTGCATCTGACTCAAATTCTTCTCCACAAAGGATGCTTTGATTAACGTAAGAATATCTGCTTCTTTGATTAATGTAAGAATATAGCATTTGATCAGGATTGAGATAGGCCGGGTTTATAAGTAAAGGAGTTTAAGATAATAGGTGCAAATATACAGAGATCAACATCTTTAATGGCCATACCTGATATGGAAAGACCGATGCTAAAAAAAAGGTGCATAAGTTGGTGCAATTGTTCCAGGAATTACACCCATTTTTTTTTCCCTTGAGTGCAATTAAACATAGTTTGTTGATGGGGTTCATCATCACTGCAATCTTTCATCAGCCAGTTTGCCACGTCAGCATTTCTGTGGTTAGCGACAGAACCACAAGATTCGATTATTGATTCATCATGGGCTACCTCACACCATACCATTTTCCAACTCAGTTTTTGTCTTTGAGTCATTTAAAGTCCCAAAACCTTGGGGCGCCTGGGTGGTGCAGTCGGTTAAGCGTCCGACTTCAGCCAGGTCACGATCTCGCGGTCCGTGAGTTCGAGCCCCGCGTCAGGCTCTGGGCTGGTGGCTCAGAGCCTGGAGCCTGTTTCCGATTCTGTGTCTCCCTCTCTCTCTGCCCCTCCCCCGTTCATGCTCTGTCTCTCTCTGTCCCAAAAATAAATAAATGTTGAAAAAAAAATTAAAAAAAAAAAAAAGTCCCTAAGCCTTGGTCCCATCTATAAAATAAATATGTCAATGTTTAACAACACAGTTGTGAGGACCATGTGAAATAATGGAAGCCTACCATATCTGAAGCGTATTTATTTGCATATATATATATATTTTTCAGGGACAAGAATCAGTAGATTTCAAAAGGGCAAAGTATCCCAAAGGGCAAAGTACCACTGATATTAAAATTGGTAGATGTAGAGAAAAAGAAAAAAACAAAACCTACAGGAAGAGTGAAAAATTGGGCACCCTAGAAGCCAAGAGAGAAGAAAGATGGATTTTTGATCGACAATGCCAACCTCAAAGAGAGAGGCAAGTCCTTGCGGTTGAGGAACCAGGATGTAAAAAAGAAAGGAGAAGATGAAAACTATCGGCCAGTCCAGAGGCTCCAAGTGAAGATCTTTAAGGTACGACGTGGTGACTAGCAGACCACTGTGAGCAAACTTTCTTTTTTTTTCTTTTTTCTTTTTTCTTTTCTTTTCTTTTCTTTTCTTTTCTTTTCTTTTCTTTTCTTTTATTTTATTTTTTTTATGAAATTCATTGTCAAATTTGTTTCCATACAACAGCCAGGAGCAAACTTTCTTTAAGATGGAAGGAAAAACACAGAGGGACAAAGTACCTAGAGAGGCACTAGCTGAGGACAGTGCAATGACTCTGCCATGGAGATTCAGGCCTTGGACTTCGTGAATCGTACTATGGTGAGCAAGAGGCAAGTCCATGGCTACAAAGACACAAGGGATGAAAACAGAGAAGGCAGTTTTCCTGCTTCTTTTACATGGGTCATGTAACAAAGCTCTTTGTCTCTCCATACTTTCAAAACTCATTTGCCCCCGACAGTTAAAAAAAAAAAAATAGAGAAAGCAGTGATCATAAAGGGAATCAACCAAATTATAATGGAAAACTTTGTCTATCGAAAGATACCATAGACGGGGAACAAACAGGCCTCAAGCAGGCAGAAAGTGTTGTTGATGCATAAAACCAAAGAATCTATTATGTCGAATATATATATTTTAAAACTTTACAAGTCCATACGAAAATGGCCGTCTACCCAAGAAGAAGACCTCACTAGGCGTCTATTATGTCGAATATGTATATTTTAAAACTTTACAAGTCCATATGAAAATGGCCGTCTACCCAAGAAAAAGACCTCACTAGGCGTCTATTATGTCGAATATGTATATTTTAGAACTTTACAAGTCCATACGAAAATGGCCGTCTACCCAAGAAAAAGACCTCACTAGGCGTCTATTATGTCGAATATGTATATTTTAGAACTTTACAAGTCCATACGAAAATGGCCATCTACCCAAGAAAAAGACCTCACTAGGCGCATTGCAAAATAGAAAACCCAAATGACCAACAGACAGAAGAAAAATGTGTTCAACGGCATTAGCACTCAAGGAAGTTAAAAGAAAACCACAATCGGCAATTTGGGAAATACAAATTGGCCACAGATTGACAAAAATTAAAGAAGTTTGTCGATACCAAGTGCTGTCAGGGATTTGGATCAAGGGGAACTCCAATACACTGTTTGTGAGAGTGAAAAATATTTACTACCCTGCTGGAAAACAGGCTTTAGTGAGGTGGACAGTAAACTCAGAAATTCCACAGCATATGCTCCAGATGAATTAGCACATGTGCCCCAGGGGGCATCTGAAAATATTTATAGTCACTTTATTTTATAAACGCGAAAATGTTGAAACAGTTGAAACATACATAGTAGAATGGATTTTTAAAAATGGGTAAATTCTGACAATGGAATGCTATAAAGCAATGAAAACGAAGGAAGAACATCTCTATAGGAAAACAGAGATAAGCCTTACAAGTATAATGTTGAAGATTCTCTTATTATTCCACTTATATGCAATAAAAAATAAACAGTCAAAAAAGAAACAATATGGTTTCAGGATCTAAACCAGAGAACGGCAAACTATAGCCCACGGGCCATGCCTGGCTTCTGTCCCGAGCTAAGAATGGATTTTACATTTTAAAAGGGTGGTGTAGGGGCGCCTGGTGTCTCCGTGGGTTAAGTGTCCGACTTTGTCTCAGGTCGTGATCTCGCAGTCCATGAATTCGAGCCCCGCTTCGGGCTCTGTGCTGACAGCTCGGAGCCCGGAGCCTGCTTTGGATTCTGTGTCTCCCTCTCTCTCTGACCCTCCCCCGTTCATGCTCTGTCTCTCTCTGTCTCAAAAATAAATAGACGCTAAAAAAAAATTTTTTTTGAAGGGTGGTGTAAAACAAATGAAGAAAAGAAGAACAAAGGGAAAAAATAAAAAACACGAGAGAATATGAGACAGACACCATACATTGTCCTCCAAGACTAAAATATATACCATCTGGTCCTTTTCAGGAAATGTTTCCTGACCACCTGATCTAAACTCTAAGGATACGCAAGGAAAGGATTCCGACAGTGAGGATAGTGCTTGTGTCTTGGAGAACAACGAGACACTAGGAAGGGAGGGTCACACAGGAAGGTGTCTGGGATGTTAGCAATGCTTTATTTCTTCAACCAGGTCATTGTTACTTGGGTGTTTTGTAAATAATGATTTTTAATGTGTACATTTCCACCTGTACATTTAACCCATCTATTTAGTGATTTTTCTATGTGTGCGAGATTTCTCACAATTCAAATAGGAAATGTGCTCTCCTCTGCAGATGGGATTATAGCCAGGTGTCTATCACAAGGCTGGCGTGGACCCACTGTGAGTGGTGACCACCGGGATTTACATCAAAGGAAGTTGGATTGGGGCCAAAGACAGTATTTACTCGGGACTGCCTGAGATAATGTACCCAAGAAGACTTCCATAGATACATTCCAAGGTAGAAAATCCAAATGACCAATGAGCATAGGAGAAACATGCTCAAGGTCATTGGCAGTCAGGAAAATCAAGAGAAAACCACAATTGGTCATTTTTGAAAACTGACTGAGGCTGTTTGAGACAGTGTGGCCAGGGGTGGGAAGAGAGCAAAAGAAAAGTACTTCTTCATGCTTCATCATGGATGAAAGTTGAGCTGAGACCATCGATGAGGTGATAAATAGTGATGTCCAGAGCACTTTATTATTTATTTGTTTGTGTGTTTGTTTGCTTATTTATTTATTTATTTATTTATTTAAGTAAGCTCTACACCCAACATGGGGTTTGAACTCACGACCCCACGATCAAGAGTTGCATGCTTTACTGGCTGAGGTGCCAGGTGTCCTGAGGAGCGCTTTAGAATGTAGCTCCCCAAATGGTTTGGGTCCAGCAGTTCAGGACTAACCCCTGAATGGTGAGAGTATTTTAGAAACCGGTTATTGTGTCGCTCCAGCTCTAAGAGTGAGTCAATGAGGCAAGACGGGCAAGCAACAGATTTCAAATATCAGCAACATAAGTGACACGTAAAGACTTGAGTTCTGCTTATAGACCAAAGACTTTCTTTAGATTACCAGTGAGCGACCTCTAGCCAACCAACCCATGCGGTTCTTTGTACCTAGCTACTTCCAAGTAGTTACAGTACTCTCAAATTCCATGAATGAGGTTTCCCCTCTTGCCCTGTGCTCGTAAGTATTGTCTGAGAAAGGAAAAGAAGTCTAACAAGATGGCGTCCTGCTTCACCGAAGACCTGGTCTGGGTAAGAGACTCCCACCTAAATGCACAGGTAGAAGTTGTGCATACGGACTCAGTCATCAAGAAGTCAGAATTGGCTGTGGTGAAATAATAACCCTCAGAGAGTTAGTAATAACTGACTTATTCAAGCCACATTTTTTTAAGCCTATCAAAAATTACCGTACACCTGAGTGATTCTAAATCCTTTTGCCTGGTTTTGGCCTTGTGTCTATTTTCCAATTCTTAGGGTGTTCAATGGGTATGTTGATGGGTTGAGAGAATCAAGGTGGTTACAATCCCATTGCAATTTGTTTGATGAACTGTATTCATATCCTATTATGTTCCCCCGAAGCAGAGAGAGTGGATAAGACAGGTATTATGTTCCTCACTTTACAAATGAAGATGCGGAGACTCAGAGAGTCTAAATTATTTATTTAAGGTCTCAGGAGTAAGTTGGGAGTCAAGATATTGAAACTCAGACTTTCTGGTACTAAGTGCAGCTCTCTTTCAGTGATCCCATACTGGGCCATACGGGACAGAGCACAAATGAGGTGTGGAGGGTCATGGCTGGAGTGGGTGGTGACACTGACATAAGTGATTGGTAAAAAGGCACTGGAAAGAGTAAGGGTGGGCTCGGGTGGGGTGGTCAAAGATAAACCTTCTCTCCTTAAATTATCTGAGGCCAAGTCCTATTGGGGGACTTTATATCTGTCCTCAAGACACATACTCATTACTTTTGTTTTCACAAGGGAAAATTAACCTGTGAATCCAGGGATGCAGATGTTGAAGCTAAGATTCTGACTTTGAAAGGGTCCCTGTATGTAGAGAGCATGTATTGTCATTTTCGATGTTTTTAGATTAGTTCCACCTGTGTTCTTAGGGGTTTCAGTCGAGAAAATAACAAGCTGGGAAAATATTTGCTACATATTCTTAACGTGCTTAATCTATAAAGAGCCCTTTTAAATCAGAAAGAGAAGGAGGAATACCCGTGATAAAAAGTATAAAGAATGTGGATACCCAATTCTCAAAAGAATGCAAATGATAACAATAAAGATATAAAATAATATTCTCCTTCACTAGTGATCAAAGAAATTCAAATTAATGTGAGATCATTTTCATCTTTCACTTAAAAAAATTAATGATATTTCCTGGTGTTATGGAAGATATAGGAAGAGCTGTTATATATTGCTGTGAGAAGGTAATTGGTATGTTTTCCTGGAGGGCAATTTGGTAATGTATATCAAAAGCCTTAAAAATGCTCACACTTTTCATTCTTTAATTTCCACTTCGAAGAGGAAAAAGTCAAATCAAAGTGATTGACTCCTTGTATGAAGCCAGAACTATCCTGATTTTTCATCAAGACAATGACACTCTCAGACAGAACAATTAGAGATCAATATCCCTTATCAAAATACCTTTAAAATCCTTAACAAACTATTTGCAAATCCAATCCAGCAATGTATAAAAATTACCATGAGTCTCAATTACAGTTTATTCCAGGGCCACAAGGTTGGTTTACCTTTTGGAATCCATCAATGTAATTCTTTATTTCGATGGAATAAATAAGAATATATATTATTTCAACAGGTGTAGAAAAGCACTCCTGACAAAATCCAATGCTCATTCGTGATAAAGAGCCTCTACATACCAGGAATAGTAAGAAACTTCTGCAACCAGATAAAGGACATATATAATAAATCTATAGCTGTCACCATAACTTATGCTAAAATAAAGTACATTTCCCTTTAAATTGAGAACAAAGTAAGGACGTCTGTCTATACCTTTTATGATCAGAATTTTACTGGAGGTCCTAACCAGTGCAACAAGGTAATAAAAGGAAATAAAATACATATATATCAGAATCAAACTATCTTTATTTTTCGATGATGACATTATTCTACACTTTTTAATTCTAAGTAATTAAGAAGAATGGAATATAGGGAAAAAGAAGGAGACAAAGAGGGAAGAAAGAAAACTTCTGTTTTTCAAAGGATACCATTGAGAAAATGTAAAGTCAAGGCATACGCTGAGAGAAAATATTTGCATTCTGTATCCAGAATGGTTAAGTTACTCTTGAAACTCTATTGTGAGACAAACAACCCAATAAAATGTGGCGCATACATTTGCACAGCCATCAGAAAAAAAAAAAAGGAATGGTCAATAAGAAAAAGAAAAATGCTCAACATCATTAGTCACAAATAAATTCAAATCGGAAATCACGATGAGGTACTGTTATTCATATACTAGACTGGCTAAAATTAAAAAGTCTGAGAGTAACAAGTATTGAAGATGTGGAACAATTGAATGTCTCCTTTGCTGGCGGGAGTTGTAAATGGTACATCTATTCTGGAACACATTTTGATAGTTTCTTACAAAGGTAAAGGAATACTTCACAGAGGACACAGAAATTTCATTTCTAGATATTTCCCCCCAAAAGAAAATATATGCCTACAAAAAATCTGGATGCAAATTTTATAAGCTTTATTTATATTATCCATACTAGAAACAATCTAATTGTCCATCAGCCAAGAAATGTATTAATAGTGGTTATATAATCATACAATGGAATACCACCCAACATCTGAAAGAAATGAACTACTAATGTATACAACATGGAAAAACCTCAACAACATTCTTCTGAGCAAAAGGAGGCACATACACATAAATGATTATATACCGTATGATTATCTGTTTTATGGGAATTATATATATATATATATATATATATATACTTATGCTAAAATAAAGTACATTTCCCTTTAAATTGAGAACAAAGCAAGGACGTCTGTCTACACCTTTTATGATCAGAATTTTACTGGAAGTCCTAACCAGTGCAATAAGGTAATAAAAGGAAATAAAATACATATATATCAGAATATATATATATATATATATATATATATAAAATGGGAAAAACTAATCAATAGTGACAGAAAGGAGAACTGTGATTGCCTGATACTGTGGAGGTATCCGGGATAGATTGACTACAGTAGGCTAAAGGCGAACTTTTTGAAATGATGGAAATGCTTTATTATCTTTTTTTTTTTAATGTTTTATTTATTTTTGAGACAGAGAGAGAGGCAGAGTGTGAGCTGCAGAGGGACAGAAAGGGAGACACAGGGTCCAAAGCAGGTTCCAGACTCTGAGCTATCAGCACAGAACCCGATGCAGGGCGTGAACCCACAAACTGTGACTGTGAGATGATGACCCGAGCCAAAGTCAGACACTTACCTGACTGTGCCACCCAGACACGCTTATTATCTTTTTTTTAATGTTTATTTTTGAGAGAGACAGAGAGAATGTGCATGCCTGCCTGCGTGCGCACACAAGTGGGGGAGGGGGCAGAGAGAGAGGGGGCCAGAGAATCTGAAGCAGGCTGCAGGCTCTGAGCTGTTAGCACAGAGCCAGATGTGGGGTTCAAACTCACCAACCATGAGATCATGATCTGAGCTGAATTCAGACACTTAACCGACTGAGCCGCCCAGGCGCCCTGATGTTTTGATGTTTTATTATCTTAATTAGGGGCATAATTACCTGGGTGCACATGTTCATCAAAACTAATTAAACCATACATTTAAAATGGGTGTGTATTGTTGTATATAAAGTGCATTTCAAAAGAAAACCTGATTTCAAAAATGCGATTTAGTCAGGGGCACCTGGGTGGCTCAGTTGATAAGACTTCCAATTCTAGATTTTGACTCAGGTCATGATCTTGCAGTTCGGGAGTTTGAGGCCCACATCAGGCTCCGTGGTGGCCGCGTGGAGCCTGCTTGGGATTCTCCCCTTCTCTCTGCCCCTCCTCTCTCTCTCTCTCTCAAAGTAAATAAATAAACATAAAAAAAAAAAGCTTTCATGAGTGATTGGATGTGGAAGGTGAAGGAGAAGAGTTTCTCATGTTGGCAACTGACGTTATCATCCCCTGGAACAGGAATCCAGAAGAGGCAAACTGGAGGATAAGGGCAAGCAGATGAGTCTAGTTTGGGAACTGGGGAGCCCAAAGAGCCAGGGTACCCAAATAGAGATGTCAAGGACGCAGGGGACTCTATCTGTCTGCTCTTGAAAATGTGAGAAAGATAGATCGATGTCGAAATCGCGTGCATAGCACTGACATGGGAACCTGCCCTAAAAGGCGTGTAGAACACCAAGAGAGTGTTGAGAAGTTTCAAATCTGAAGGGGAATCAGCAAAAGAGAAGTGACACGTGAGTGGAATGTCACTTTCGATTTCAGCGTCTCCGGTTTCTTGGAGATTGGGTGCTTGGCGATAAGTAAACAACGGACGGATGGAGTCTGCCCCATCCCATTTTACAGGAGGACAATCGGTTATTCTGGGGGAAAAAAAAGGGCAGTTAAAGTTGACCCACGTAGCACATTTTCTTTTTGAGAATCCTTACAATCATTCTCACAGCGATGCATTCATTCAGCAAGCAAGCAACGGAGCTTATTCAAGGGTCCAGTCATCGGAGATAGAAAAGACATAAGGCATAGATCTTATCCTCAGGGGGCTTGCATTTTAATTGAGAAGACGGATACATAGACACGCAGACCTAAGTAAACGTTTCAGGCATGGTACGCATATGTCAGGTCATGTGGAGAGCACATAAAAGGGAGTAGTGATCTCTTGATGGAGATCCAGATACAGCCTCTGGGAAAAAAGCATAGACGGAAGGTAAGCAAGTCTTTTGCAGAAGCAGAGGGGAACGGTGAGGGCGTTCTAGACAGCAGGGACGGCCTGAGCAAAGCCATGAGGCCTGGCATATGAAGGTCCACTCAGGGAAATGCAGGTGGGTCTGGGGGGCCTCCTGAGTAGAGCTGAGAGGTATAGGATTGGGTGGGGTAGAGATGAAAGGCAGGAACATGGCAGATGTCAGCGTATATTTAATTCCTTGGGAAGCATGCCACACTCAGATCGTAAGATGTATTTATTCCTTCTCATTGTTAGCATCTCCTTCCAAGGGGCTCCCAGCTGTTAGGGAAAGGGCTAAGGTAATAAATACAACAACGGTATTTGGAAACATGTTAAATTTCAAACCTCTGAGCCTTCTGGTCATTTACACAGTCTTGACTGATCCTTATCATGCATGCCGTTTCGAGTGACCGACGGGGAATAAAGGCGAGGGAAGCAGCTATTCCTTTATACGTGCCTGGATTGTTGAGACGTTTAAAAAGGTTTAGATGAAGTAGAAACTTTAATGATTAAGAAGGAAAACTCAGTCTGATCAAAAGAATTCAGCAAGCAAACAAACGGAGCCCTTCGCTGAGAACGTCTGTGATGTTTTACCCCACTCAGTGGCAACATGTTATGATTTTATGAATGGCCCATGGTTAACTGGTTTGCAGTGATTATTCCTGCTTGTGTGAAAAATAATCAAAGATGCCTGTTTATATTTTAAGATTAAAATGTGGTTTCTAAAGGTCACTTGCACAAAGTACTTTATTTTTTTTTTATGCAAGGGAAATAAGGTAGGTATTTTCATGCCCGTTTCAAAGATTAAAAATATCAACGTTAACAGAGTTGGAATAAATTGCCAGCAGTCACAAGGTTACCAAAGCTACGAAGTAGGTCTCCTGGCACAGTCTCTCCCCGGCTCTGGAGTATGCTGGCTTTTCATCCTAAACAAGTAAACACGCAAAGAGCCGTGTCCAAAACAGGGCATTACCCTCGGCACACAGGATTTTGATTGGATGCACCTCCAGAGCCAAGGGATCCTGAAGACAGAGAATGACAAACATCATCTTTCAAAAAGTCAAGGTCTTCGTGTAAAAAAATATTCTGGAATTAGGGTTCAGGAAGACAAAAGGGCGGCCGGCTGGATCCCCAAGGGTAGTTTGTGTTCTGTGACGCAGGGATTGGAGAGAGAAAGAGAGCAAAGGGAGAGTGTCCTCAGAGGTCAATGTCTGTAGCTGAGAAGTATGTGAGGAGAGGTGGAGAAGTGGGAGTTCCTCATGGAACTCAGTAGCGCTATCATGGCGGAATTAAAGCTGAATGCTGGACCCTTTGCATTTCTCACCCCAGACCCCCCTTCCATATTTGTAAATGTTTGGGGATTGAGGCTCTGAGTCCTGCGCAATAAACCAGGGAGGCTCCCTGGCTTTCTGGAGTCCAGCTGGGTTCGGACCACGAGGCACTGGTGAGAAATTGGAGGGAGAAGCATAAGCAATTAGAGCATTTATTTTCCTGTCCTCAAGTGCTTCTTAAACAAAAAGCCCTCTCCATACCCTTACCTTGTCTTTACTCAAGTAACTGTTTCCTCCTCCTGCCCTTCAGATCCCGGATGGCAACGGCTACCTGTTACTAGTTCTAGAACAATGTATTATCCCTTGTGGGCTCCTTAAATCCTCCTATACCTGAGTAAATAACACCTGTATTGAACTCTCCACAGGTCGTCCTCTCCGAGATGGTGATCTGTCTCTCACTGTAATAGTGGTTCCCTCTAAACTGGGGAGATTTCCCTCAGCTATTTGAGTTAAATGGCTTAAGCAAATGACAATCCCTCCGTATTTCTTTCTCGTTTAATTTCACGTAGCACTTTCATTCATACCAGTTCTCGTTTTTAACATGTGCACCTAGAATATCTTGTCGGAGACAACCTTGCATTTTGTCATCCAGCCTCAGCGCTACTCAACTTCCTTTCACTCTGGTTAAGAAAAGACATCTTACTTTCATGCTGTACCCGTGATTGAAGATCAGTTTGCACCTCTCCTGCTTCCATTCACTTGGGCCAAATGTTGAAATGAAAATGTTCAAATTGACTTTCCCCCACCCCATTAAAACGTCCAACTCCTCCTGGCTGACCAAATAACAAAAGGTTGTTCCCCCAAAGGAGAAATATTAATCCCGTTAGCTGTTACATTCTTAGAGTCCAATAGTACCTGTCTTATTATAAGGATGTTGTTTAATCTACTCTCCTCATGTGTATCTTTGAAAACACTAATTACTTATGAGTGACGGAGTTTGTCAGAAGATGTATTATTCATGGAAGCTATTCAAGATTCCTTCCCATTTTTTCCTGTGCCAGTGATTAGTTCAGGACGCCTGTATGTCCTTTCTCTGTCTGATCATCAATATGGATCAGATAAAAGGGGACTCACACCCACCGATGAATGAGTCACGATCTTCAAGTATGTGTGTTTGGGGAGGAACAGAGGACCTCTTAAAAGCCCCACATTGTAGAATAAATGCATTTTTGATTTTAAGAATTCAGCGCCCATTTTAGATCACTGGGTATCTTCTTTTTTTTTTTCTTAATGTATGATCATGTGTTAATTTGTTATCTATCCTTTTCACTGAGGTAATTGAGAAGACAGGCTTTTTTCAATTTTGCTAAAATGATAATCGTAAACAATAAGTTCTCTGGCATCAGGTGAAAATGTCACGACACCTTACAGCAGGTTGAATAAGCACATGGAAAGGCTCCGATAAATATTTTCTGTCAAGTCAATAATGTAAAAAAGGATTTCAGAATGGTAGTATAGAAGACAGAGATGTGCTAAATACCTGCCCCATAAGGTTGACAGGAGGCCCATTCTTGTGACAATATTTAGACTTTGAAGTCATGCTCTGTGTCGACGCACATTGCTTCTTCCTATCTGTGATATATGTTTGCATGTGATACTCTGCATTTTTTTCTTCTCCCTGCTCAAAACCTGTGGTCCAAAAAGGATGGCCAAGTCAGCGAACAAAAGAAGGATATTAAGAGCAAAATCTGTCATGCAACAACACCCTTTTATTTGTAAACATCATGCTTTACACATCATTATCGGCGATTTATGTGCTCACCAAGCATATAGTTTTATTACTATAATGTGAACAAATTGCCTGTAATTCATGGGCCTGGGAACACATATCTGTAATTTGGGTCAAAATATGTCTGCTCACTCCAATTTACAATAAACCCTTAATGTAGTTCCATTCAGAGTTGGAATTTCTGAGTTTTCAACTTCATCGCGTCCTCCTACAACTATAGAGAGGAAAATAACCAGAGGGTAATTCCCAGCTTTGGGTGAGAGGAATACAGCTAGGGTTGGGATCCTTTCAGACATATTTAAGAATATATATATTGGGGCGCCTGGGTGGCTCGGTTGTTTAAGCGCCCGACTTCGGCTCAGGTCACCATCTTGCAGGTGGTGAGTTGGAGCCTTGTGTCAGGCTCTGTGCTGATGACTCAGAGCCTGGAGCCTGCTTTGGATTCTGTATTTCCCTCTCTCTCTGTCCCTCCCCTGCTCATGCTCTCTCTCTCTCTCTCTCTCTCTTTCTTTTTCTCAAAAATAAACATTAAAAAAAATCTTCGCCTTTACCTAATATTAGGAGAATATTGTATTCATTGTAGGAAAAGCCTGGAATTTGAAGCCAGGAAGACCTATGTGTAAATCTTTGCTTAGTTTAGTATTTCTTGAAGGACTACATTAGGGCTAGTTTTGGTTTTCTCATCATGGCGTTAATAGTGTCAGCTTCATGAGAATCACTTGAATACGTGTAATTTAGTGCCCAGAAAAGTATCATATTGTGTTTCTAAATGGTGAACTTTCCTCCTTTCTTGTGTACAGACTCTCTCCTTAGGGAAAAAAAAAAATCAATCGCTAATTGTAGATTATAAAAATGACTCTGAATGCTTGCCCTCTTATGATCCATACCATTGAGATGGGATGCTGTGAATGCTCTCATCAAGAGGGGGAATCTGTTTTCTTTCTCCATGATTCTGTGCTGGCCATGTGCCTTTCTTTGGTCAGTGGGTATTAGAAAACATGATGCAGGATTAAAAATCACTTGCACTTCAGGACTTGTGCTCTCGCACTTAGAACCCTAAGACGGCTGAGTGAATGAGTCCAAGCTAACCGGTTGGAGGACAGGAGGCCGTGTGGTAGAGAACTGAGACACCGCATCCTCCAGCCAATTCAACAATGGATAACCGCTCATCTGCAAGAACACTACAGCCCTGGTCCAGACTAGAACCATCCAACTGACCCACAAAATTATGAGCTAAAGAAAATGATTGTCATTTTAGTTACAAAGGTTTGTGGTACATGGCAAAATCTTACTGATATACAAATGAAGTTTCTTACATTTGGAGCTCTGATATGGCAAAAGTGACTTTTCAACAAATGTGTGCACATGTGTATGTGCGCATGTCATAAATTTGGGAGAATTGGAATTATGGTGGTCCTTTTAGGTCTGGCTAGTAAAGGTATGGACAGGGTATATCCTCAGTATTTTAAGGCCAAAGGGAAGGAAATCCTTGTTGGTGCTATGAAAAGAAACAGTCACTGAAGTGAAGAGGGAAATGTAAAGAAAGAGAGAAGAGAAGAGAAGAGAAGAGAAGAGAAGAGAAGAGAAGAGAAGAGGAGAAGAGAACAGAGAAGTGATGTCTAAAGATTCTAATTTACAGGAGGAACCAAGTGAAACATCCATGATGCGCAAAGAGTATGTGATGCCACCAACAATGAGCTATACAATCAGAACAATGGACAAGTGCTACCAATGTAATAGTATGGTAACTGATTAACACAAAGACAGGAGAACATCTCAATAGAAATGTTATAGAAATATTCCTATAAACATAGCACCTGTGGAAGGGAAGAGATAAAAGAATACTGTGGGGAATATGAGGGGAATATGAGGTTTTGAGTTACCTGTGCCTAAGGACCTCACTCACCATGAATCAAACCTTGAATCTGGCACTAATGACGGAAGTGTTGAGAAATATGAGTGAGACTATGACTTTAAAAATCTAGTCAGTGTTGGCTGTAATACTTTCTACACATTTCCCGCTTGTAGAATGATGGACATAGGACTGATGGGGATTGGGAAGAAGTGAGTTTGCTGTTGGAAGACATTAGTGGGTTCAACTCTGAGAAAGTGGCATGGAATTAGGCTGCAGGAACAAGGAGGAAGGCTATTAGTGAGGATTTTGTAATAGAAAAATTAATATAAAAGGGACTTAAAAGTATTTGGGTTAGTAGATTATCACTCAAGGACACAAGGAACTAGGATGAATTATTAACAGCCATTTCACCTCCAGCTCATACAATCTTCAGACTTTGGGAGAAAATATCCCGATCATTTTCATTTCTTCTTAAACTTTGGACTCTTAACCCTCAATACTTTCAGTCTCGGTGCAAGGAAGGAGCCCCCTGCTCAAACAGTGTGTAACGCCACCTGAATGCATCCATTTGTATGAATTAGTCCAGCACTCATTAATCTCATTAAAATACAGAATATTTTTGTTATAATGCGGTGGTGAAGCACCATACATATTTATGAGATTTAATTTTTGGGTTTTTTCACTTACGGCTCCTTATAGTTCCATTCAACATTATTTTGAAGTTTTTGAACATTGCAGTAAGAAAAAAAAGATGAGGCATATATTGGACAGGAAACAATAAAGTGATCAGAAATTAATGATACTATATTCACACACCTAAAATTTCCAGGAGGATTAATTGAAAAATTATGAAACTATTAGTACCAAAAGAGTATTGTAGGTAGCCAGCTAGAATACAAGTGAGCTTTCCCTTTTTTACAATAAGCAACCCGTTATGTCACTTTAAAAGAATATTTAGAAGAACAACCAAAGTTATGAAATATCTAGAAATAACTAAATGCGGAGTATGTATGGCTCATAAAACATAAAATTTTCCTGAAGGATATAAAATAGGACCTGAATTGTTGACAAGATATTGTCTTCCTGGATGAGTAACTAAAAATTGTAAAGATGTCAATTTCCCCCAAATCATCTTATAAACATAGTGCCACTCACATAAAAATCCTAATGTATTTTTTTAAAAAACCTTGACAACTTGATAATAACTTTTAACTGAAAGAATAAATACATGAAGGTAGGCAAGAAAATTGTGAATAAGAATAATGAGAGAGGACTTGCTCTGCCAGGTGTCAAAATTTACTGCAAAGCTACAGTAATTAAAGTAGCATGTTGCAGATAGAGAATCAGCAGATAGGTCATTAGGAAATACAGAAATTCCCAAGATTCATCCATGCTTGTGTGGATTGTGTATTTCCTAAAGGTGAAATTTCCATCCCAAGAGGGAAAGGCGGATTATTCAACAACCGGATTGGCATTTGGAAATAGAATTAGGAATAACCCACAACCTCTTATGTAACATCAACCACAAAAATATACCTAGTAGATCAGTTGTGCAAACTGGGGGGAGAAAAGCAGTAACAAAGGCCCTTGGGGGATCACTTTTATAATTTAGCTACAGAAAAGACTTCTGAAAGCCTGATAGGAAGATAGGAAACAATGACAGTAAAACGCGGTCGACTTGGACAAATAAAAATGTTTAACTTCTGTGTTAAGACAAGGGATAAACTAGGAAAACATTTCTAAAGAAAATTTCAGGCAAAAAGTTGATGCATGATATATAAAGAATCCCTACCAATCAACTTTGAAAGATTTATTCCTTAAAAAAACAACAACTGGCAAAGAGCATGAACCAGCACTCCACATGGAAAATAATGCCAAGTAAATTACAAATATAAAATGTCCTTAAAAACTCATATAAGATTTCCCATCACATTAGGAAGTAACTTTCAAAGCATGAGTTTCTACGTAGGTAAAAAATAACATAATCCGGTACATTACTTGATCTGTATCCCTAACATTGTGTGATTTTCCTCTGCTATAATTACTCAATAGCTGCTTGCTTTTGAGTAACCCACGCACCCACTCAAAAAATGAATTAATTTTTAAAAAATGAATTAATTTAACGTACTTGAATAAAGGAATGTAACTATGATAAAAGCTTAATTTGGACTCAGAAATATACAAATTATTTTCAAGTTTATAACTTTCAGGGAGCTAGTCCCTAAACTGTTTGCAATGAGATAAATATTGAAATTGAGAGAAAGAATTTAGAGGTATTTATAGCAATTTGGCAGAGTAATTTTATGTCTATTGAACCTAGTAATCAAAAATTACAGATTGTGGTTTTTATTTCATGTTTTAGTAATACATTTCTATATATTTTACAAAAGCATTAGTCCCCTTTCTTTCCATTTTCTCTTTCTTTTTTCTTTGCCTTACACCTTCTCTTTCCTGAACTTCCAATTTCTCCATCACTCCCTTTGTCTTCCCTGAATGCAGGAAGCAGCATGGTGGATGAATGCAAGGAAACTTGAGGAGAAAGACAGCTATCAGGGACAAGAAAAAAGGTGGGCCGGGGAGGGATGCTGGTAGTGAGTGGGGAAAATGGTCAGAACAGTTGAGAGACCGGTTCCATTAAATAAGTAAGCGCAACGATTAAGTAAAGCAGCAAATATATCAAAGACAATGTACATAATTTTCTAATTGACAGAGACGATATTTACAACCATGGAAAAGGGGGATAGAAAAAGAAAATAGTGACAGATACATAGAGAGATCATTGTGTGTGTGTGTGTGTGTGTGTGTGTGTGTGTACATCTATAAGCATATGTTTACATATATTTGTGGGGATATATATATATATATATAATATTTCTTAATACTGTGCACTGTACTGATAACAGTGAGCTGACCAGCTCAATATTTTCAGTATGGAAAGTAATGCTAGCAATTCTTATCAAAATAATACCAGCATTCTTCACAGAGCTAGAACAATCCTCAAATGTGCATGGAACCACAAAAGGCCCCAAATAGCCAAAGCAATCCTGAAAAAGAAAACCAAAGCTGGAGGCATCCCAATTCCGGACTTCAAGCTATATTACAAACCTGTAATCATCAAGACAGTATGGTATTATTACAAGAACAGACACATAGATCAATGCAACAAAATAGAGAACCCAAAAATGGACCCACAAATGTATGGCCAAATAATCTGTGACAAAGCAGGAAAGAATATCCAATGGAAAAAAGGCAGTCTCTTCAGTAAATGGTGTTGGGAAAACTGGACAGGGACATGAAGACTGAAACTGGACCCCTTTCTTATACTGTATACAAAACTAAACTCAAAATGGATGAAAGGTCTACACGTAAGACAGGAAGCTATCAGAATCCTAGAGGAGAAAAGAGGCAACAACCTCTTTGACCTCAGCCACAGCAAATTCTTATTTGACATGTCTCCAGAGGCAAGGGAAACAAAGTAAAAGTGAACTATTGGGACCTCATCAAGATAAAAAGTTTCTGCACAGCAAAGGAAATGATCAGGAAAACTAAAAGGCAATCAATGGAATGGGAGAAGATATTGGCAAATAACATATTAGATAAAGGGTTAATATCTAAAATCTATAAAGAACTCATCAAACTCAACACCCAAAAAACAAATAACCCAGTGAAGAAATGGGCAAAAGACCTGAGTATACTACTTTTCCAAAGAAGACATCCAGATGGCTCACAGACACATAAGAAAAATGCTCAACATCACTCAAGGAAATACAAATCAAAACCGCAATGAGATACCACCTCACACCTGTCAGAATGGCTAAAACTAACAATTCAGGCAGCAACAGATGTAGGCAAGGATATGGAGAAAGAGGAACCCTTTTGCACTGCTGGTGGGAATGCAAACTGGTGCAGCTACTCTGGAAAGCAGTATGCAGGTTCCTCAAAAAATTAAAAATAAAACTACCTTTGACCCAGCAATTGCACTAGTAGGTATTTATCTAAAGGGTACAGGAGTGCTGATTTGAAAGGGCACACGCACCCCAATGTTAATAGCAGCACTATTGGCAATAGCCAAAGTATGGAAAAAGCCAAATGTCCACGATGAATGGATAAAGAAGATGTGGTATTGTGTGTGTGATATATATGTATATGTATGTATATATATATATATATATATATATATATATATATATCACACACACACACACACACACACAATGGAGTATCACTCGGCGATCAAAGAGAATGAAATCTTGCCATTTGCAACAAAGTGGATGGAACTAGAGTGTATTATGCTAAGTGAAATAAGTCACTCAGAGAAAGACAAATATCATATGATTTCACTCATATGTGGAATTTAAGATACAAAACAAATGAGCGTAAGGGAAGGGAAGCAAAAATAATATAAAAACAAGAGGGAGACAAACCCTAAGCGATTCTTAAGTACAGAGAACAAACTGAGTGTTGCTGGTGGGTGTTGAGTGGGGGGAAGGGCTAAAGGAGTGAAGAACATTAAGGAGGACACCTGTTGGGGTGGGCACTGGGTGTTATATGTAAGTGATGAATCACTAAATTCTATTCTTGAAATTATTTTTACATTATATGTTAACTAACTTAGATTTAAGTTCAAAAATTATAAATAAATAAATGCAAACAACCCGCCCCCCCAAAAAGAGGAAAGTGATGCTAAAAGCTCTCCTTAACTGAAGGAGATTCTCACACTGATTGGCTGAGAAGAAGATACCACCGTAGGGTGTCTGTAGCCCTAACTGATACTCATTCACTTTTTGCTTGGAAGCCCCATCTGATTAAGAAATTTGAGGAAGTTAAGGTTAGGGATGTTTACCAAGAAGGATCTTTGGAAAGACTCTGTACTAGAGAACCAGAATCCACAGGCAGAAGCATGAAGAGCAGGAAACAATGACGACACTCAGTAGGCCAAACCTCGTGATGTGGGAATTAATTAAAACAAAGACACTCCCAGTGAGAAGGCTGGGGCTCTGGGTGACGGACCTATTCTTCACTCATCAGGGCCCTGCAATTACGTGAGGTTGGGGCTATAGAGAACCCCTGCAATTGGAGATTCAAATTTTTGGTTTTAAACTTTTGCTGTGCATCCAACATTCCTCATTTAATGTCTATCTAATCCTTCTAAATTCTCTTGCTGGCTGCCGGTGCTGTATGTGTGCTCTGTACTAAATGGGGCAACCTGGAATCAACATGGTGTCAGAAGAGGAACAAGATAATGTGTCAGATAGACTCAAGGAAGCAATTTCACAGCAGAAGAAAATCATCAGATAGCATTAGTTTAGGACACTTCAAAGAAGATGAGACAAATGAACCATGGCAGAGAGGAAAGAGGAGCTTCAGAAAGGTTGATTCAATGAGAGGAATTGAAAATATTTGAAGATATTTATCCCTCTTACTCAGAGTTTGCTTGTTAGGTTCTGTTCCTGGGAAAGGTCTTCTGAAAGTATTCAAGAGTTTTATTTTTCCACACCTTGCTCACCACCAAAGATTAGAGATCTCTGATATATCAAAGAGCTTCTCCTCCGAACATGTTCTTACTTTACCTGTGAGCTCCACCCAGGTGAGATCTCTAGATGAGAGATACAACATTCCACCTCCTGAAAAACTCTCTTCTATGGGCCTCTAAGCTCTAGAGAAAGAGCAACAGCCCTAATCAGAACATAGGACAGCATTTGACAATTAATTAATTTAAAAAGGCTTATTCTAATGAGGAGTAGCAGAATATGCCACCCCAAAATATGCCACTTTGGCATAAGGATTATTTTGAGCTGAAGGCAATCTAGAAGAAGCAGATACAAGAAAACACTTCTGGTCTCTTCCTTCTTTGCCCAAAAGGAGGACAGAAATTTACAGAAGTGTCCCTTCTCTTCTCCACTAGGAAGGACAAAGGTTAATTCCTGGAGACAACGTTAGGTTCTTATCAGTGGATAACATGCCCACTTACATATGCATAAAATACTCTTGTTTACCTTGCTTTTCCAGGTAACCCCCTTATTACTGGTCTCCCTTTACCTTTTTCTTTTGTCTTTAGTTAGATATTTAAGCTGGAGTTCTCAGCTACCTCTGAGAGTTACTCATTTTTCCCTGGTTATGTCTTTTGTATACACAAGGTATAGATATTAATAAACTTCTATTTGATTTTATTTTGTTATTCTTTGTTTTATTACAGGGGTCTCAGTAAAGAACTCAGAAGAGTAGAGGGAAAATTATTTTTCCTCGTCTATACTAATGAACTCTTGTGTGTGTGTGTGTGTGTGTGTGTGTGTGTGTGTTTAAGTTGGATTTTAAGAAGTGTATTATATTAGGAGAATGTATTCGCAAATTTTATGTTCACAGAATATTTTAGAACTTAACTTTCTGCGGAAAGGAAGTACCCACATTCTCTAAAATTTGCCAAATTTTTAGATGAGGTCTCAAGTCACAATGGCATATAGTATCTTCATGACATAGATATGTCTGACACATTTGTTGATTTGGTCTGATAATGATGGATACCTTCTATTTGTTTGTATAGCTTATTTTTCTTGACTAGAACTTCAAACAACAAAAGTTGATTATAATTTGCATAGTTAATTACCAGTGTAAAATATAACATTTGAATGATCTAGTCTACACGTTAAAACTAGTTTACAAGTTCAGCATACAGGTTCAAGGTGCAAATAAAAAAGAGGTCTGCAGGAATCCTTGACTTTTATCTAACACATATATATATCATGGTTGCCAATGCCAATGCTTTTCTAAGCACTTTAGAAATGCTTCTCTGAAGATACACAATGTTCCACCCAATATGATTTTCTTTTTTTTTCTTGAAAACTTATTTAATGTTTAATAGGCAATGGATTGAGAAGAGGGTCACAGGTGGGGAAACATGATCCTTGTTAATAAGGCTGTTTTTTGAACTCTGGATAGAAACTTAGATTGATAAATTAGCTGCTTCATAGTTTTTAACCACTAAATAGTACTGCAATTTCATTGCATCATATTATTTTTGTGTTTTTAGACCCACAGCAGATTTGCCAATATTTTGAATTCGGGTATTTTGACTACTGTCTTCTGAATAAATTATCAATTTAAACCAACCCCCCCCAAAAAAAAAAACAAAATAAAAAACAAAACAAAAAAAGGAACAAATGTCCATTTTGAATCATTGCAGAACAATTAGTTCTTCCATAAGATAAGGGAATTTGAAACATGTTGATGTAAACTGTAAACAATGTCACCCTCGCCCATAATCATTTCACAACAGCCTGAGAGGAAGAGAATACAGTGTGAAATATCTATGCTCAACAGCTTGGTAGCTAATTTCATTATTTTTTGTGAAAAGAGAGTGGAAGGAAACAGAAGCATTCAGTCATGTCGAATAGCCGTAGAAATCTTGACAGGTGGTTGAAGAAGAAAATTCCCTTCTTTATAATTAACCAGAAATCAGAGATTATGGAAAGATTTATAAAACAGCATACGAAAAACAGGCCCTTGAAAATAAGCATAACCAATAAATGGCATTTAAAAATATCCCTGGGACACCTGGGTGGCTCAGTCAGTTGAGCATCTGACTTCAGCTCAGGTCATGATCTCGCGGTTTGTGAGTTGAAGCCCTGCATTGGGCTCTGTGCTGACAACTTGGAGCCTGAAGCCTGCTTTGGATTCTGTCTCCCTCTCTCTCTGCCCCTTCCCCGCTTGTGTGCTCTCTCTCTCTCTCTCTCTCTCTCTCTCTCTCTCTCAAAAATAAATAAACATTAACAAAAAAGTATAAGAATATCTCTACAGTGTTTCTGAATAATCTGAAACTGAAGGGTGGGTGAAGGGTGTCATAGGAGAACTTCCTTGTTTGACATAGGAGAGATCACTGTATTGTGTTATTGAATCACACAGGACAGATTCATGGATTCATACATACCATTGCACCCAATAAAGTTTGTAATAAAATTGGTAAACTCGAAGCCACCAAATTAGCTACCAATATTTTCTACTGTATGTAACTTACAAAAAGCTGGAAATAAGAGATAAGAGAAGATAGAATACCAAGATCGCCTACCTTCACCAAACTGTCATATTTAATGGCTTCATTTATTCAATTCATTCACTTGTTTACTCAGTATGTGCTGATGAAGGGTCTACTATGTGCAGGTCCTTGTTTTTTTAGTAGATGTGATATTTGGAAAAATAGGACATAGGATAAAAAAGATTAAATAGGTCATCACACAATTTCTTAATTACATGTTGGGCCTCCCTAAAGGAAAGAAAACCTGTTAGATTTGATTATTTTCAGTAACATCACATAATGAGAGTAAATGTTCTGTTATTTAGTCTCTCAGGGAAAAAATAAAACATCCTTCTTACTGATCAAATCATCCAGTTCATAGAGATATTTCTTCTAAAGAAAACAGTACTTTATTTGGACAATATTTTTATTCCAAAATAGTTCTCATTCAACACTTCTATCTTAATGAATACTACAAGTCATTATATATTTTGTAAACAAAAATTTAATAAATCGGCCATGGAATCAAAAGCAGTCTGCTGTATATCTGGCTTTGCTTAACTTGCTCAACAAACATGACCTTCCATAAAATATATAATTTCTCCTGGGCTTGTTTTCTTTTTTTTTTCTAAAATAACATTAAAAACTAAAATATCTGTATTTACAGAATTCTACTTTAAAAATGGAAACAGCAGCAATACTCTTAGATTATTTAAAACCCTATGTCTTCACCTGAACCACCCACAGAATATAACTCTTGCCTTATGTGATGGACTGAATATTTGTGTCCTCTGAAAATCCATATGTTGAAACCCTAACACCCAATGTGATGGTATTCGGTCGTGGGGCCTTTGAGAGTTAATTAGGTCATGAGGATGGAGACTTCCAGAATGAAATTAGTGCCCTTATAAAAGAGATTGCATGGAACTCTCTCTCCACAGCATGAGGTTGAGTCTATGAACCGGGAAGTGGTTCTCAGTAGTCACTGAGTCTTCCAGAGCCTTAATCTTGGGCTTTCCAGCCCCCAGAGTTATTGGTTATTTAAGCCACCCAGTCTTTGATAATTTGTCCTAGCAGCCAAACGAACTAAGACAGCTTCTAAATTCACTCATGGATTTGAGTTTCCTCTTTACAGACTTACTTCACAGTGGCAGGCCTTTATCACTTTTTGGCTTGCTCACCTTTGAATTTATTTTTGAGATCTGGAGACCTTCCACATAGACTCCAGCAACAACACCAATTTGCAAAAACAAAACAAAACACACACACACACACTAATTTGGAAGTAAACCAAGAAGAATCTCATTCCTTTCTATTCTAGATAGAAAAAGAATCTGCTCTGAGTGTGCCTGTCCTTTTAGGTGTTCTCTGACGGAAAAATAAAAGAGAGAGACGAAAACAGAAAACAAAACCCCACAGATCACTGGGGTCATGTTAGACAAACCCTACACAAAATGCCACTTGCTATCAATGATCTGGAGATGTTTTGCGCCTCGTGAAGGAGAGAGGAAAGCTGTCCTAGATGGGGGCTCTTACCGTCAGCATCTTGAAACTCTTTACCCTTTTATGTATTAAAATATTTAATCAAAATCAAATGCTGCTGCCCCTATTTATACACGTGCTTTATTATCCTGTACATTATACCACAACCTGTCTGGTTCTTAATGTGACCTAAAGAGCTAGTCGGCATTTATTACAAATGCGAGGCAGTAAGCTTCTGGCTGAGCAATTAATCACTGACACCAAGAAATTTCTTCTCTTCAGGTGGGGAACCCATCCAAAAACTAAGAAAAATAATCGGGCTAATTAATTCTTATCTGCAAAGAGCAATTAGATAAATGACCTCAAAAAAAGACTTGTCACCCCTAGTGAGACACTCACTTTCTAAATAGAATGTGTCTGTGCCTCTTTTCACTGGGCAAGTGATACTGTGAAATGGAAATGACAGAAATGAAAAGGAGGGAAATGATAGGGGAGCAGGTTAATTAGAATGAAGGTCAGTGAGAGAGACAGAGACAGAGACGGAGAGATGTTGAGAGATTTGGCGTGATCTCATCACCCCACTCTCCTTTCTCTGTACACAGGTAGGCAACAAAAGCGGAAATTTTTGTATTCCCAAATATGGTGAAATTCACAAAGACAGACTGCAATCTGCTTTATTCTCTACAACCCTTTGCTTTCTCCTAGTGACCTGCATTTCCTCTGTCTGGCTCTCCATGGCACATTACTGCTCGTGGGAGGTACAAAATACTGTTCATAACCGACAACCTTGGCTTCTGTTCCTCCCTTTCTAAGCTCCTCTTTGATTATGGCTCTCTGGTCATATCTACACCTGACAACTGAACCAGATCATGGAATAGTTCAGCCTTAAAAGCTGGCCACCACAGTTAACGTTTTTTAATGTCCAAAATGCAAATTTCATGGTTTTTTTTTATAAATACAGATTTGGCCCTTCCTTTCCCCCTTCCTTCCTTCCTTCCTTCCTTCCTTCCTTCCTTCCTTCCTTCCTTCTTTTGTTCCTTTCTTCCTTCCTTCCTTCTTTTCTTTTTTCCTTCAAGAAAATGAGAAAACATACCTCTCAATGGTAAGTTCATTTATTCCCTTTCTTTCTCTTCCTCCCCTTTGTCTTCTTTTTCTCTTCTTCTCCCATCTTTTCCTTTAAGCCAACTAAAGTAAACCACAAACAACTTTTAGTGGGCATCCTTCTACAATCATCATCTGCTACCAGTTGTCTTAGGATGTAAGCCCACTAAGGTTTTTCAAGCGTTGTGAGGTCTAGCCAATCTGAAGAGGCTAGCTAGAGACGTTAGCTCTGAGGGAAACAAGAGCACCATAAATACATCCCAAATCATTACCTCATCTGTATCTTGGTTGTATTGTTCTCTTTGAGGAAATCTGCCCTTGGTCTTTGAGGAAATCTGTCAAACACTTTTCCATTTTCCCTTCTTGTAAAGTCATCAAAGTCTTCTGTCGCGGAAATAAAATAGATGTAAAATCCAGGCTAATCTGAGGCTCGGTAGGGCAGAATTGAGATTATGGGGAAATAATACCACTATACACTATTAATGCATTCTCTGTCTCCAAAAACTCCTTCCAAAATACCTCCACCACTGGCTCTGGCAAGTGCCCTAAATGAATCCTTTACCCAAGGACAACTTTTTTGTCTTCATTATCTCTTCCGTTTTTATATGTAATAAACTTTATTTTATTGTATTTTTATATTTACAGGGAAAAATTACAAAGATAGTATGTAGAGTTCCCATACATTTTGCAGTTAGTTTTCCCAATTATTAACGTTTTGATGATATTATGGTACATGTTATAATTAATGATCCAACAGTGGCAAATTATTATTATTAATTAAAGTCCATATTTATTCAGATTTTCCTCGTTTTTTTTACCTAATGTCCTTTTTCTGTCACAGGATGCCACTTAGGATGCTATATTATGTATGGTTATCATGTCTCCTTAGGCTCCTCTTAGTTATGACAGTTTCTCAGACTTTCCTTGTTTTCGATGACCTAGATAATTAGAAGACTACTATGTGCAACTGCACCCCAGCAGACTCTGAACCCAAGGTGGTGATGGCCCGGTGAGGCCAAAGAAAAGACCGGGGACAGTGATTGAGATATAGGTTCACTGGGGGGACTTGCACACAGGGAGTCCAGGAGCAAACTGGACAAAACATCTGCTGCTGGGATCTACATGCAGCAAGTTTCTATACGATAGCAACTTATCCTAGCAACTATCCGTGACAACTTCCACTCCTTGCACAGCCAGTGTTTCCAAGGAGATAAAAATCTGTCCACTTGGACACTTCATTACAAAACAGACATTGGTATTTGGCCATCCGTAGGGTCCCTGACTTTGAACGCTGGACAACACATTCTTCTGCACATTGTCTCATGGGAAGATAGAAGGAAGACAGGACCTCTGAATTTGAGAGAGTGATAAACAGGGATATTCGTTACCTGCTTGCACAAACTAGCTATCCAACGTGTACCAAATAACGGGTCAGCTATTTTGTAAAGATGCCCCTCAACTGGGATTTGTCTGATTTTTCTTTCATGATTAGAAGGGGGTTATGGATTTGGGGGAGGAAGACCAGAGGTAAAGTAGACTTCTCATAATACAACAACAAGGCACATACTATCCACATGATTCATCGCGGTTGACGTTGACCTTGATCACTGAGCTAAAGTAGTGCTGGTCAGGTTTCCCCACTGTAAAGTTATTTCCTCCTAGTTCCCACATTTCTGTACCATACTCTTTGGAAGGAAGGCACTATGTGGAAACCCATACTCATCTTTCTTGAAGATAGAGCATCTACATAAATTATTCAGAATTCTTCTGCATGGGAGAGCTGTCTGTTTGCTCCCATTTATTTAATCAATTGTTTACTTATATCCATATGGACTTATGGATATTCATTTTATTCTTTGGTCTATAATCCCGCACTGTTTTATTTTGTCATTCAAACTGTTCCAGCTTTGGTCACTGGGAACTCTTTCAGTTGGCATCCATATCTCTTGGACATATCTGTATCATTGAAATTTTTTTTTTTTTTGGATAACTTCCTTACTTTTGGCATGAAAAGTTGCTCCAGTCCCCAAGAACAATTTTTTAGTCCAAAATCAAAGCTAAATTTTAAATTGACATAGAGGTAACACAAATACTGGATTAAATTCATACTAAAGAGAGTGTGCGTGTGTGTGCGCATGTGCATGTGTGTGTGTGTGTGTGTGTGTGTGTGTGTGTGCGTGCTTAAGGCGATGCAGGGCTGTTCCACACAAACACTCAGAAAAGCAGAAAGCAGAAAAATGTTCCCCCAATGATTAATGATATAAATAGAAAAAAAGAGTGATCAGAGACAAGGAAAGAGAGAGAAGAAACAGTGAAGATCAGAAGATGATGTAGAATAAGAGCCTAAGGAAAGATGGAAGGCACAGGAGGTAGGCTTGGTCTAAATTTCAGGCTTACTCAAGGCTATTCCCAAGTACTGCTCTAAATTAGACTTTCCTATGTAATTCACAGATGATTTTATTTTCCATTTTTGTTCCTAAAACAATTTCATGTCCTGGGAAAAATATTATAGCACAATTGTGAGGGAGTGACTATATGCTGAAGGTAGAACAGTATTATGGTTAGAATATGAAAAATAAAAGTTTAGATTTCTGGTTCTTCCACTCCCTGGCTTTGTGATCTATGGTAAGGCTCAACCTCTCTGAGGTTCACCTGACTCAAAATGGATATAAATTCAGATGTATAGATGATAAGTAGGCAGGTAGGTAGATAGGTAGATGATAGATAGATAGATAGATGAAGAAACAGAAAGTGGGATTCTTGTGACCACCTAATAAGTTGCCATATTAAGAGCTGGACATAAGTACAAGCACTTAGACTGTAGGTAATCAGTCAATGTCAGCTCTTTCCTGCAAATCTAGTTGTCTGGTGTACTGACCTGTCCGTACAACTATCTGCCTCACTGATTTTGGAAAACGCAGAACTCAAAGTTTATGTGTGCATGTAAATCATGCTGAAATCAGATGAGGTCGTTAGGGGCACATGGGTGGCTCAGTTAAGCAGCTGACTCTTGGTTCCCACTCATGATCTCCCAGGATGTGGGTTTGAGCCCCGCGTTGGGCTCCACACTAACAGTGCAGAGCACGCTTGGGATTCTCTCTCTCTTCCCCTCTCTTTGTCTCCCTCCCTTGTTCATGCTCTCTCTCAAAAATAAATAAACAAATGTAAAAAAAAAATCATTGTTTGAGAGCAGGTGAGGTCTTCGAAATACTAGGCTATGTCCAAAGCTCTTGAGGTTTCACATAATTCTTTGAGTATTTTTGTTCCCATAAGATTACAAGGGAGAAGAGGTGCATATTCGCAAAAGTGAATGACACTTAAAAATCTCTAAAATTCACTATTTTCAAAGACAACTCCTCCAGCAACAATTCTAATACTGAAGATTGATATTTACCACTTCTATAAAATAGATACATTTTTGTGCTTCAGCCCACCAATTGGCCATGACATTTTGACTCTAGAAATAAATAATAAATAATTTGAAATAAGTGATAAGATGAGAGCATTGTTACAAAAGCCTGAGTGTAATTTTAAGGATCAGATATTCTTTCTAAATATTCTAAAGGATCCAGATATTCTTATATTGGATGTCAGAGACAATAAGGAAAAATGGAAAATTTCTCCACTTACATAGCCAATCATGTATGTATTGGTTAATTTTAAGCAATTAGCAAAAGTTTAGATGACCATACATTGACCATTAATACCAAAAATTTAATAATTAATATAATTTCAAATGCTGAGATGCTACTTAACAATTTAAAACCCTTTAAATCTGCTAGATGAGACCCCAAAGACCCATGGTTGGCCTTTTATTTTTCAAGGCAACTTTGATTCCAGCCAAGTTAAATATTCAGTGGAGTGTTTAAATATCCCAGCCTTTACAATCCTTGTGAGACGAGGCTGAGGGGAAAAAATGAAAAGGAATGATATATGCTTCAATTTTCTTTCAGGTTTATTTCGGGCCAAAGACAAAATAAAAGGCTAACTTAGAGGTTACTTCCAGCACTACTCCAATATGTATATGTTAGAAAACTAAGTAAAGCCCCCCAAATGATGCAATTTATACATTAGCTCAAAGAATCAAACAAGCTTCTGCAAGAGGTATAAGTCTCTTATCTGGCTTACACGAACATGGTCATGTGTCATAGGAGGGCTGCAACGGACGCGATTCATTTCCATTAAGATAAGTCGCTGACAGAGGACTGCACCTCCCCAGGACTCCTGTCAGACTATTACAAAATGAAGGCTGCTATTCAGTGGGTGGGAAGTGTACCTGCAAATGAGCTTCTTATTAAACTGCAATTCTACTCCAGAAAACTCCAATGGAGAAGAGTGTATGTGGACAGAAAAGCACCGGACATAGTGCTAACCCAAGGTCCCTCGGTTCCATTAGAGACATTCTTCCTCCCAGTAGATGTAATGCCAGTGTATGAGGTGTGTTCTCCTGTTTAGCAAAAAAAAAATAAAATAAAATGTCTCTTTGAATGCCTCTTAGGCACACATTGGATATTGAAATTTTCACATTCAGAAAATTTCTTTCTGGAACTCATAAAATAAGCTGGGACATCGGGAGAGAAGGCAGTGAAATGTAGATGACAATGATGATGATGTTGATGACAAAAGGCATCATTTCCTGATTTTTCAGGTTATGATTCGTAGTAGGCCATTATAAATATTAGCTTATTTATGTATTCTAGTTTTATTTTATCTAACCATTATTAGAATTACCTCACTTTTATAAGAGCTACGTGGCATAGTTTTTCAGACATTTCTTCCTTTTCACTTCTAGAAACCAGAAATTTATGCAGGAATGAAATCAAACCAATAAAATTTCATTGCGATAGGTTTTTGGGAATATTACAGAAAACTGAAATTATTTGATTTTAAAATTATTATATGTGATATTTGAATGTTGCATTGGATTATACATAAACGTACAATGTTGTTATCCTGCCATATACAATGTGTGAAATGTACATGAGATATTACACAGAAATTCATATTCATTTAATCCTTTTAATTGATTTTGAACTGAAAATAAAATGAAGATTGTTCAGAAGATAAGATCTAACTGAGGTCCAAAGATGTAACATTTTGTCCTGGCCAAGTATGCGCAAAACCAAGTACATTTGAATTATAGACTATAGGGATTTATTGGGAAACAAAAGACAAATCGTGAAGTCCAACCAAGGAGGAGCATCCAATAGAACACCACTATTTAAGGCTGGCACCCAGTGTCCTATATTTCAGTACCATGGTAAGTAAGAAATAAAATTGCACATAAAGATGCCTCACTCTGTAGTTAGCATGGAAGCTTGCTTGTCAAATCTTAGCACTGAAGGAGTAAAAGAATCCCACCATTGATTTGTCCCTGTAAATCGGCTTTCCTATGGATCTGAAGCCTGAATTCATGATACCCAAATGATCTGAAAAATCTCAAGCGGAGAATTCATTTTAAGGTGTTTCTGATTGTGTGATGGCTTTAAACACCTTCTGGAAACAAAGCCAAACTGAATCAAACCAAACTAAAACAAGGCAATAAAATCTCTTTATAGAAGACCTGACAGTCAAAGCAGGACTCAAAGAATTTCTGCTATAAAGTTTCAAAAAAAGGAGATGACAGTCTGGGGCTCCTGGGTGGCTCAGTCAGTTAAGTGTCTGACTTCAACTCAGGTCATGATCTCACAGCTTGTGAGTTCAAGCCCTGTATTGGACTCTGAGTTGACAGTTTGTGGCCTGGAGCCTGCTTCTGATTCTCTTTCTCCCTCTTTCTCTCTGCTCCTCCCCCACTTGTGCGCTCTCGCTCTCTCTCTCTCTCTCTCTCTCTGTTTCTCTCTCTATCAAAAATAAATAAATAAACATTTAAAAATTTCAGATGACAGTCAAAAACCACAAAGAACACAGAGACAAAAAGGCTCCATGAGCTAAAGCGTAGAACTGAACTGCAAAAATCCTCTGATTTTGGGAGTATCAGTCACAAATGATAAAATAAATTTGTATAAGGTGTTTGAAGAAATAAAATAATTAAAATTCAGAAAAGAGAGAAAGATAACAAACCATGTATATTTTTAAAAATTACCCAATATTACGTGTAGAAATAAAAATAGAATAAATTAAAATTCAATGGACCAGTTTAATATTAGTTAAAACACAGTTAAAATGATAATTCCTGAAAACTGGACAGTGACATGCAAAAAAATGAACATGGACCACTTTCTTATACCATACACAAAAATAAACCGAAAATGGATGAAAGGCCTACATGAAAGCCATCAAAGTCCTCGAGGAGAAAGCAGGCAAAAACCTCTTTGACCTTGGCTGCATCAACTTCTTACTCAACATGTCTCCAGAAGCAAGACAAAAGCAAAAGTGAACTATTCAGACCTCATCAAAATAAAATGCTTCTGCACAGTGAAGGAAACAATCAGCAAAACTAAAAGGCAACGATGGAATGGGAGAAGATATTTGCAAATGACATATCAGATAAAGGGTTAATATCCAAAGTCTATAAAGAACTTATCGGACTCAACACCCAAAAATCAAATAATCCAATGAATAAATGGGCAAAAGACATGAATAGACACTTCTCCAAAGAAGACATCCAGATGGCCAACTGACACATGAAAAAAATGCTCAACATCACTCACCATCAGGGAAATACAAATCAAAACCACAATGAGATACCACCTGACACCTGTCAGAATGGCTAACATTAATAACTCAGGCAACAACAGATGTTGGCGAGGACGCAGAGAAAAGATCTCTTTTGCACTGCTGGTGGGAATGCAAACTGGTACAGCCACTCTGGAGAACAGTATGGAGGTTCCTCAAAAAATTAAAAATAGAACTACCCTATGACCCAGCAATTCCACTACTAGGTATTTATCCAAGGGATACAGGCATACTGTTTCAAAGAGGCATGTGCAACCCAATGTTTAGAGCAGCACTATCAACAATAGCCAAAATATGGAAAGAACCAAAATGTCTATTGATGGATGAATGGATAAAGAAGATATGGTATATATATATACAATGGAGTATTACTTGGCAGTCAAAAAGAATGAAATCTTGCCATTTGCAACTACGTGGATGGAACTAGAGTGTATTATGCTAAGTGAAATTAGTCAGTCAGAGAAAGACAAATATCATATGACTTCATTTATATGAGGACTTTAAGATACAAAACAGACGAACATAAGGGAAGGGAAGCAAAAATAATATAAAACCAGAGAGGGGGACAAAACAGAAGAGACTCTTAAATATGGAGAACAAACAGAGGGTTACTGGAGGGGTTGTCGGAGGGGGGATGGACTAAATGGGTAAGGAGCATTAAGAAATATATCTCTGAAATCATTGTTGCACTATATGCTAGCTAACTTCAAAGTAATTTAAAAAAAATAAAGAAAATGGTAAAGAAAAAAAATAATTACTGAAAATAAGACAAAGCAAAAGAAATCATCCAGAAAGTAGCATGGAAAAATAAGGATGGAGATGCATGAAAAAGGGACTTACAAATATGGAGGAAAGAGTAAGTTCTAGCAAACATATAATTTGATAAATGAGGGAAGAGAAGGAGAGAAGAGGAACAATACAGGAGAGGTAATGTCTGAAGAAACAAGTCTGATCATTTTTTTTGAACTGGTAAAAGATCAATTCAGATTCAGAAAGCCCAAGGTAAGACAAACAAAAAATGAAATCCAAGTTTACATACACTGTAGGGAAACTGCAGAACATCAAAGACAAAGTCAAAATTGTAAATGAATCCATAAAGAAAAAAAAAAAGTAATTACTTTCATGAGAGGAACAATACAGCTGGCAACGAACTTCTGCACAAAAAAATGTATTAAGGAAACTTAACCCAAACCTGACTCAGAAAGCCATGAAGGGATGGCTGTCATGCAAACACCACTCATCACAGCTTGCAGGAAGAAGGAAGATTTCCTCTGGCCAGGCAACAGCAAGCTGCCCTCACCTACAGCCAATCAGAAGCCACCAATACTCCAAATTCTCATTTTGCCCTAATGAACTTTTGTCCAAAGCAACCCCCCTCAACCTCCTCCTTTCCTCTATAAAAGGGTGCTCCCCTCCTTTGTTCTCTAGACTTTCCTATTGTAATTTCTCTGCTATTGCTGAATAAATTTGATTTCACTGGCAGTATTGCTTGCTTCTTTCTTTTAAAAATCTGACATTTCATGGTGTCAGAAGTGGGATCTGAAAAGGTTAACCCTGACCCCCCACCCAGGAGCTAACAACTCCAGGACCATTTATGGTATCCACCAAGCTTCTCGTGCTCTCCATTTCTGTGAATCTTCTTCTTTTAGATTCAGTGAGTCCCCTCTCAGCTTTGAGCTCCCTCCTTTGGGTTTAGCTCTCTGATTTTATCCAGGATTTGTTTTCTTGAAGGCATCATCTTTTAAGTGAATTCTCCTTTGTTTTCTGACTCTGATTTTGAGGAATGGAATGCTGATCCTCTAAATTCTCTAAGGGGTTCTCCCTCTGAGATCCCAGTCGACTTTATGTTCAAAAACTATTGCAATGAAGCAACAGAAAGACAAATAAAGAAAATGATCCCATTCACAATTGCACCAAGAAGCATAAAATACCTAGGAATAAATCTAACCAAAGATGTAAAGGATCTGTATGCTGAAAACTATAGAAAGCTTATGAAGGTAATTGAAGAAGATTTAAAGAAATGGAAAGACATTCCCTGCTCATGGATTGGAAAAATAAATATTGTCAAAATGTCAATACTACCCAAAGCTATCTACACATTCAATGCAATCCCAATCAAAATTGCACCAGCATTCTTCTCGAAATTAGAACAAGCAATCCTAAAATTCATATGGAACCACAAAAGGCCCCGAATAGCCAAAGGAATTTTGAAGAAGAAGACCAAAGCAGGAGGCATCACAATCCCAGACTTTAGCCTCTACTACAAAGCTGTAATCATCAAGACAGCATGGTATTGGCACAAAAACAGACACACAGACCAATGGAATAGAATAGAAACCCCAGAACTAGACCCACAAACGTATGGCCAACTCATCTTTGACAAAGCAGGAAAGAACATCCAATGGAAAAAAGACAGCCTCTTTAACAAATGGTGCTGGGAGAACTATTGCCTCTTCATGCAAATTCTTAACTAAATGGACAAATTTCACCAAAGATAATTTATAACTCTCATGGTAATTATAAGGAACTTTCAACCTCCCTAAAGTTCCTTTTTTTCCAGAACAAAAGTAGAAGACCATGGTTCTAAAATTAAATAAACTGAATGAGATGGCTATTTTAATTGGAACTGGGAGGCTTTCAAATGTATCCAGGATTCTTGGGGCACCTGGGTAGCTCAGTCATTTAAGCATCCAACTTCGGCTCAGATCATGATCTCATTGTGAGTTTGAGCCCCGCATCAGGCTCTGTGCTGACAGCTCAGACCCTGGAGCTTGCTTGGGATTCTGTGTCTCCCTCTCTCTCTACCCCTCCCCTGCTCACATGTGATTTCTCTCAGAAATAAATAAACATTAAATTTTTTTTTTATGTATCCAGGATTCTAAAATCACCTTTTACAAAATTCCAATCCTAGGGGCACCTGGGTGACTCCGTCGGTTGAGTGTCACATTCTATTTCAGCTCAGGTCATGATCCCAGGGTCATGAGAGCAACCCCATGCCAGGCTCTGCACTGACCATGGAGCCTCCTTAAGATTCTTTCTCTCTCCCTCTGCCCCCTCCCCCATGCTCTCTCTGTCTCAAAAAAAAAAAAAATAGTTTCAAAATACCAATTCTAAATTTACTAAAGCAAAACAAAATTAAAATAACAATTTAAAAATACTTCTGAGGGCACCTGGACAGGTCAGTCGGTTAAGCATCCAACTTCAGTTCAGGCCATGATCTCATGGCTCATGAGTTCAAGCCCCCCCATCACTCTCTGTGCTGACAGCTCAGAGCCTAGAGCCTGCTTTGGATTCTGTGTCTCTTTCTCTCTCTGCCCCTTCCCCACTTGTTCTCTCCTTTCTCTCTCTCTCTCTCTCAAAAAATAAACCTCAATTTTTTTTAAAAGCTTGTGAGGTCTCTTTTTTCCTTCCCCTGTCCTTTTTGACTCTGGCATAGATTCCTTTTTTCCTCTGTACCATCCCACCTCTTCCATACTCTCCACTTCTTCATTCTAATATCCTTACCACACTTCCCTTTTTCTTTGAACCTCTCCTTGCTTCCTCTTTCCCTAAACCTATTACAACCTGCCCCTTTAAATCCAGACCCTCTGAGGAGACAAATACTAAACTCCTAATTTCTTATGTCCCTTGGACTAAAGCTGAACTACAAACCACAGTAAAAGATTTCCCCAAAGTACCTAAGGAGATTTTCTCAAAGTAACCACAGATTTGTTGAGGAATTTCATATAGTTTATTCAAACTTATCAACATGGCTTCTCTGAATTACATCCGGTAGTCCGGATATAATTTTTTTTTGATGAAGACCAGGCATGACACTAGACGAAAACTGCCAATGGGAATGGCCCAGAGAAGTCTCTAGAATTACAACTTGGGGACAAAGAAAGTCTTGTGTCTTATTATTTGATCAGGCTCAGGGAATTGCCAACTGGAGTCGCTTGGCAATTCTTAGGGCTTTTCCAAAGCCAGTCAATTGAACCAAGATTCAGGCGTGTACCAAAAAGCACAAAGAGCCTGTGCGTAATTACTATAGCTGGCTCCTAATTGTCTTTAAAGAAAATTCTGGTCTTCAGAATTTCCTGAATTCATGCAGGTAATCTTTATCTCTATGTTTATTAATCAGCTGAACTGGGATCATTCTTTTCTAGTCATAAGGACCAGGAGGGAATAAGAAAATATGTCCATTCCAGACTTGGTTAATTTAGCAAACCAGATCACCTGTACCCTAGCTAATTCTAATAAAAGGAAGACTTCTAAAATCCTTAATTTTCAACTCCAACAACTGGAGGCCCCTAAACAAAAGTTAACCCCTCCTGGTCACTGACTGTAATTATTGCAGAGAGGCCCAGACATTGGGACAGAAACTATTTACGATCTGGAGCACCCCAAGTTACCCTCGAACCAGCCTTCCCAGTGTACTCCCAATCACTAATGCCAGGACTCCAAGGAATCACAGGGGATTTTCCTAAACCTCCCCCTTAATTGACTTGGAGAAACCATTCTCCAGATTGAGAATGAATCTCTCTTTGTCTTTATCTACGCCAGAGCTACACTCTTGGTTCTCAAACCCACTACTATTAAACAGCCCCTGCCTCATAGTAACTATGAGCCTATCCTATTTTGCTTATACTTTCTAAGAGATACCCACCCTTTTCTCCTTAGTTCTTCTGTCCCTGTTCATTTCTTAGGCTGAGATTTCTTGCCAAAAAAAAAAAAAAAAAAAAAAAAAAATGCTGGAATTTCTTTCTTCTGAAAGCAGGGAAATAATTCTAGAATTTGACAGCAGCAACCAAAATAACAAACTAGATGGATTAAGTGACCCTTCAATATCTTTTATTTGTTCTTTCTCTGAATATAGTAAAGCTAATTCCAAAGGCGCTACTCATTTGTCCCTATTGAATCAACTACCATTTTTCTTACGGACAAAATCTTCAAATGATATTGGCAGAACCAACGGTGAACCTCCAATTAGGACTTAATAGATCCCTCAAAACCTCTCCTCAGAATTAATCACACCTTATAAATAAAAAGGCACCTCAAGGAATTAAGCTAATAATAGACTATAACACCCAGGGCCTTACTATACTCTGTACCAATCCTGCAACATTCCTATTTACCTGTGAAGGAATCAAATGCCTGTGGATGGAGGCTTGTCAGGACCCCTGAGCCATAAATAACATTGTCATCCCTTGTCCCTGTTGTCCTCAGCCCCCACATTTATTAGCCTCCATCCCTACTGAGAGCAATTTTTTTCTATGATTGATTTATGTGGTGGTTTCTTTAATATGCCAGTATATAAGGCTAGTCAATATATTTTTGCCCTTACTGGGGAAAGATAACAATATATCTGGAATTAACACTCTGGAGTTTCACTGAAACCCCTTTTTATTTCTCACAAACTTGAAAGGCCAACCTAACTGGTACCAAGTTCCTATAGGCTTCCACTTTATAAAATATATGGATGACTTATTTCTTCGTTACGCTTCCCAAGCCTCCTCCCAAGAAAATAACATAAACTTGCCAAAACTCCTAGCCAAAAAAAGGGACATAAAGTCTCTAAAGAAAAATTCCAGTTTGTTTAAACTCAAGTTCAACATTTAGGACATCCAATCTCAAAACAAGGACTGTATCTAGATCTAGACAGGCTTTATGGCATCTTGAACTTCCCAAAGTCCAAAACCAAATGTCCATTGTGAGGTTTTCCAGATGGGCAGACCATTGTCACAACTAGATTCCAAGCTTTTTCTTATGGCCCAATTTTTATATGCCTTGTTAAAAACTACTAAACATGACCCTATCATCTGGAAAGATTTAGATGATGTCACTTTTCAAATATCAAAGGAAAGCTTAGTCCCACCCACTTGGGCACCCCAATTATCAACTCCCTGTCTACTTTTTAAACATTAAAAAGGGGGGAATGCCCTTGGGATACTAACCTGAAAGCATGAAGATCACTGATCCGTAAGATATTACAGCCAACAACTAGACTCTGTACTCCAGGGATACCTGCCATGCTTCAGAGCAACATCCCTGCTGCTTTCTTTCTTGTAAAAACCACTGAAGAAATAGTCATGGGATCCTCTTAGACCACGTGCTGTCAAAGCGCTTCTTAACTCTCATGATACTCAATATCTTTCAGTACGCTGCCTCACTTCCTATGAAAATGTCCTGTTAACTGCCCCTTATATCACTCTTGCTTACTGTAATAACCTTAACTCTGTTACTCGTCCCCACTCTTGTACCTCCAACCCCCTCCACAACTATTTAATACTGACAGATCACCTTCTGACCTTCTGTGATAACTTACAGAAAACTCCTTTGGATAATTCTGACTCTTCATGGTTCACTGATGGTTCTCATTTGAAAGATGAAAATGGTAAATATTGCCTGGATATGCAATATCAACTTCTTTTGAAGTAATTGAAGTGGCACCTTTGCCTTTGGCTACCTCAGCCCAACAAGCTAAACTATTTGCACTCACATGGGACTGTATCCTAGCCAAGGGCAAAACGCCGACATTTACACTGACAGCATATATGTCTTTGGAGTGGCTCATGATTTTGGAACGTTGTGGAAACAAGATGGTTTCCTTACTTCCAGCAGAGATAAAATTAAAAATGGCCCTGACATTCAAGAATATTGGATGCTATACCCTTACCTGCTGCTTTGGTTATTATTAAAGGCCTAGGGCATTCAAAGCTTGACTCTCTAGAAGCTAAAGGAAATTACCTCACTGACATTTCTGAAAAAAAAAAAAAAAGAAAGAAAAAAAGAAAGAATACTGCCCTCAAAGGGTCCAAAAGTCAAACCTCTGTCATTGTCCAAAGGAAACTCACCTCCAGATGATAATTCAGAGAAATTGACAAAGGCCCCAATATTCAGCAACAGAAAAGGAAATACAATGTCAACAATTAAAGGGTTGTTGGTAAGATAAGAAGAGACACCTCTGATTTGGACCAAGTAAAAAGCCAATTCTACCAGAAATTCTAATATTCCCACTATGACCACTGTCTGTCCCTGAAACTATTGGTCCATGGATAAATGATAACATTTATAAATCAGTATTGGTGAGGAAATGCTAACAAGACATAAAAAGTGCCTCCTTTGCCTGTCCCACCTGCCCCAAATCCAATTCAGAGAAACCTGTCTGCATTGCTCCTGGGCAATTTAAACCGCCTAATGATCATTGAGGTTTGGCAAACAGACTTTACTCAGCTACCCTCATCTCATGGCTACAAATATGTCTTAGTAATGACTTTGTAAGTTTTGTATGTTTTCCCATTGGGTAAGACTTCCCAGGTAGACAAGCTACTCCCTCTTCAGTAGCTAAAATCCTATTTAAAAAAAATCATCTACCTAGTGAACCCTTCTAGAGCTCCATAGCACCCAGGGAACCCATTTTACACGTCAAATATTATGGCAAGTCTGTGCTCTTTGGGAGTATACAACATTTTTAATGTGCTTACCACTCTCGGTCTTCAGGACTAAGTACAAACTAATGGCATAAACTTCAGGTTGGCAAAATTTGTGGAAACAATAGTTTGGCACAAGTATTGCCATGGGTTTCTTCTACATCTCAGATCACTAGCTTTGGAACTCACAAACTCTCACATTCTGAGAGTGTTACTAGGCACCTCATGCATTTAGCATCTATCTCTTTTGGTCTCATATCTAATAAAGGAGATATGCTTAAGTATTGTGAGAGTCTATTCTATCCCTTGAAAAAATCATGCTCTGATAGAGCAATCTTTTCACAGCATGCTCCCAGGAGACAAAGACCTCAAAACCACAGCTTGTAATTAGGGTTACTATAATGGAAAAGGCTCTCCAAAAAAGACTCTCTTCCACCATGTTGGAAAGCCCTTGTCAAGTGTTCCTGACCATATTTGTGCCACCAAACTCCAAGGCCTTGACTTCTGGATCCATATTTCTTACTTAAAGAAAGTCCTTGGCTGGACCTGAACACCACTGGTGATCTCAAATTAAGTTTCTTCCAAGGAATTGATGTAGATGACAACTGAGCAGACAGCTTTCACTGCAACTAATCATACCTATTCCACTTACACCGTTCTCTATTATCACTACTACCTTAGGTATATATGTTGTAGCAAATACTTTTCCATCTGTACTTCCCTCGAGAGTGAAGTCCACACAAACAGGATGGCTCTCCCTAATTGTTCCCCAAACACCACTGACCCTTGGCTTGAAAGGGCTAATCAAATTAATCTCAATTAATGGCACTATTAATAACCAAACTCTAATGAGAGTCTTATAGTTTTATTTTTGTGGCAAATGGGCCTCTTGGTAAGCCTATTAATGTTTTGACAGCTGGCAGTGGATTGGAGGCCAATGCTCACTAGGATTTTTACTGTCCCTGTGCACATCCACATAAATCTGAAGACTTCCATCGGTCCTGAACTCCCAGGAGGTATACATGACTCTAGATTTACCTACATCAGAAGGGCACTTATTGCTTTTGTGGGAATTCATGCCCATGAAGAAATTATTAGAAATCTCTCTCTGGCAGTGAGAGAAACTTGTTGGTTCCACCACTGAGGGAATAGAAGCCCAACACCGGTCATGCGCTTGTTGGCTAAAGTAGCTTTGGGCAATCACATAGCCGTCTATTACCTACCTGCTGAACAAGGAGGTATTTGTATGATAGCAAATGCCATCTGCTGCACATAGATAAATTCCTCCAGAGAAATAGAAACCTAATTATATAATATTAGAGAATAAGCACATTGGTCATAAATCCCACCTGATGATCGTGGTCATTTGATCTCTTTAGCTGGTTAGTTACCTTCAGGTTTGGGCTCCGGGTTTAGAACTGCTTACAAACTGGCGTCATTCATCTACTCCTTATCTTATTTTGTATACCCATTTTAAGCTTTGTACCTATTGCCTGTCAAACCTTTGTAGAAAGCACATGCCCGATAGGGTAATGCTGGCTCAACGTTTTAAGATGATCTCCAGTGCTTACAACCTGGATAAGACATAGTTCTTACTACTCAAATGTGGCCCGCGACAGTTTCCAATCTGTGCACTTCCCTCTGAAGTGGGACATGACACCAGAAGAGGTCCTTCTTGGCACCAAGGACAAAATGACCCTCATAAGGAATAGATGAGCCACGTCCTGATCTGCAATGCTTTCAAGTAAGATCTTGGTCAGAAGGGGGGATATGTGAAAATGAGTTAAGGCAAGCTTATTGACTGGGGAAATGATAAGGGAGGGCTCTCATGCATATGTCACTTGTTATAGCTTGCATGGTTCTAGCAGAAAGAAGAAAGGTTTCCTCTTAGCTCAGTTAAAATAACCTGCGGTCACATGGCAACAGCAAGCTCCCCTCACCTGCAGCCAAGGAGAAGTTGCCCCCCACCCTTGAAGCTCTCATTGTCTTCCAATGAACATTTGTTCAGAATAGGTCCCTTCCAATCTCCTTCTTTCCTCTTGTAGAGGACGCTCTTCTCCTTGTTCTCCAGACTTTCCTATGATTCACCATAGTTTGCTTGTCCCAGATTACAATTTCTCTGTTATTCCCAAATAAACTAAATTTATTTATTTTTTTATTATTAATATATTTTTTGAGGAAGAATGTTAAGTAGGCTTCATGCCCAGTGTGGAACCTGATGTGGGGCTTGATCCCACAACCTTAGGTTCATGACCTGAACTGAAATCAAGAGTCAGAAGCTCAACCGACTGAGCCACCAAGGTGCCCCACAAATAAACTAAATTTTGCAGGCTAAATTGCTTACCTTTTAAAAGGTTGGCATTTAAAAAGTGTGTATTTACTTTGAGAGAGACAGAGAGCACTGAGTGGGGAAGGGGCAGTGAGAGAGAGTAAGAGAGAATCCCAAGAGGGCTCCACGTTGTCCCAGTGCAGAGCACAATTTGGGGCTCAAACTCATAAACCGTGAGATAAGGACCTGAGCTAAAACCAAGAGCTAGATGCTTAACCAACTGACCACCAGGTGCCCCAAGGCTGACATTTCTTAAGAGTCAGATGGAAGCCAGGAAATCCAATAGAATATGCTAAAGGATAAATTTCTCCAGGAAAAAAGAAGGAAGAAAGAAAGAACGAACAAAGAACGAAAGGAAGGAAGGACGGAAGGAAGGAAGGAAGGACGGAAGGAAGGAACGAAAGAAGGAAGGGGAGAGGAGAGGAGAAGAGAAGAGAGGAGAGAAGAGAGGAGAGGAGAGGAGAGGAGAGGAGAGGAGAGGAGAGGAGAGGAGAGGAGAGGAGAGGAGAGGAGAAGAGAGGGAAAAGAGATATAAAAAGGAAATTCTGAAATGAAAGGATTGATGACATATAAGTGCTTTCTAATATAAAACTAAATACCTAATTAGACATACAAAACAAACTAAATACATTCATATAAGACATACAAAACAAAAGCGATGATGTATGATTTGTGGAGTTAAAAGACAAGATTAAAAACATTACTGGACCAAAATAGAACTTAAGAGGAGAGTAATCTGAGTTAACCTGAAAATTTTTAATTATTTGTGGAGAAGTTCAATATATTGGTGAATTTCTACTCTGATAATTTTACATAGGATGACAAATCTTCTAAGAATCCAATAGCAAACCGACATTGTGTTTGTAATTGTTTATCTGGTAGACAGAGTGAAAAAGACAATTTAATCAACAGAAAAGAGACAAGAAAAAAGACATAAGAGAAAAAAGACACATAACAAGGGTAGAGTAAGAAGTAGACTTGAAACACAAAAGTAGAAACAAATCCAAATATACTATCAATCAGAAAAATTTCAAGTGGATTTAATGTTTTATTTAAAATACAAAGACTGTCACTTTTTAATCCAAACTTCGTTCTGTTAACAAAGGAAATGTTTAAACATCAGAATATGGAAAAGATAAAATAAAATAATGAAATCAACCTGGTACAGCTATGTTAATATCAGGGAAAAAAACAGAATATCAGGCAAAAAACCTGTAGGAATCAAAGAAAGGTTTTATAATTTACATATGATAAATCCGGACATTCCTCAAAAGAACAGATTTTATAACATACGTGCCATATAACTAAGATGGACAGAACCACAGGAATCAATAGGCAAATTCACCTTTTATTAGGAGATTTGATGTCAAACAGACAAAAAAAAAATGCTAAGGATAAAGACAATTTGAACAGCACAACTAAGAATCTCCATCCAATGGGCCATATATAAAATATATATATCCAATAACTGTAGAATAAGCTATCCTTCAAGGACACAGTGAACATTTATGGAAATGACTACATATTGAACGATTAAAGCAAGTCTGAATGAATTGCAAAGAATTGCTATCAGAAGGACCATATTCTTGGGGACCTGGGTGGCTCAGTCAGTTAAGCACCTGACTTCGGCTCAGGTCACGATCTCACTGCTTGTGCGTTCGAGCCCTGCATCAGGCTCTGTGCTAACAGCTCGGACCCTGGAGCCTGCTGCACATTTTGTTTCCATCTCTCTGCACCTCCCCTGATTGCTCCCTGTCTCTGTCTCTGTCTCTCTCGAATATAAATAAAACATAAAAATAGTTTAAAAAAAGACAGACCCTATTCTTTTGTGGCAGACATATTTAAACATACAACATTATTATGAACAAGTTTGTGCTGATAAAAATGAAAGTCTACCTTCAGTTGTTTCCCTACGTTCACATCCCAGACAGTTGTCTATCTGTGTAATAAACTGAAAATAACACAGGTATCTACCAAAGAAGGAATAGTAAGTAATTATATCTATTTATGCATATAGAATATCATGCAATGGAATACTATACAACTGTGAAATAAGGATTTACAAATACGTTGCATATATGGAACAATTGTGGAATTATCTGAGATTCTAATACTGAGCAAAAACCCCCAATAACAACAAAGTGCACAAATAATTCCATTGACAGGAAGTTCAACAACACCCAAATGAACAATATGTTGTTAAGTTCACAAATACGTATGTTAAATCTAAATGGAAAGAGAGCAACAAAATTCAAAATTCAGAAGAGCATTTATCTCTGAAGGGAACCCAAAAGGATGCAATTAAATAGACATGTAAGGGACTCCAAGGGTCTCTTTACCTGAGAGAGACTCTGGTGTCTTTACCAAGAGACTCCTTACCTGTCCAAGGGTAAAGACAATGTTCTAATGTTTATTTATCGCACTGAGTTGTGCTTATTCATTATTCCTTATATCATGTACATATTTTTAAAAAATACTTTCAATGTTTAGGAAAAGTGAATTATCTCAATTCTTAACACTGGAGTCTAGGCCAAGAGATTTATCGTATTAAATGAAAAGGGACCTTGTATAACAAGTCTGTCATGTAATTATTACCAAATCACATGATTAATTACTTGGCGTATTGCAGAAGTAATGGAAACATTTCCCCAGACTTTTTAGTTTAGCAAATTCCAAGTACAGAGGAAAGTTGAAAAAATAATAGAGTAGCCATGTTTAACTGCCACAAAAAATAACATGTGTTGGTATTCCATCCCTCTCTCTCCCTTGCTCCCTCTTTCACCTCGCTTTGGATGTTTTAAATGTTTTATTATTTTTGAGACCGAGAGAGACAGAGCGTGAGCAGGGGAGGGGCAGGGAGAGAGGGATACACAGAATCCCAAGCAGGCTGCAGGCTCCGAGCTGTCCCCACAGAGCCTGACTGGGGCCTCGAACCCACAAACCATGAGATCATGACCTGAGCTGAATTCGGACGCTTAACCGACTGAGGCACCCAGGCACCCCACTTTGGATTTTTATTATAGTGTATTAAATGTAATACTTTTTTTAAGTTTATTTCTTTACCTTGAGAGAGTGCAAGTGGGGGAGGGGCAGAGAGAGAGAGAGAGAGAGAGAGAGAGAGAGAGAGAGAGAGAGAGAGAATCCCAAGCAGGCTCTGCACTGTCAATGTAGTGTAACAGACCCCGACTCAGGGTTCGAACTCATGAAATAGTGAGATCATGGCCTGCGGCCAAAACCAAGAGTCAGATAGATGTTTAACTGACCGAACACCCAGGCTCTCCAAGTTTAATATCTTTTAATCCATTACAGTTTCAAATTTGCCCCATTGCAGGCCCTCTGAGCTGGCTTTTGGGTTCTTTTAGCCTGATACCTTTAGTATTTGAGCATGGCCTTGTTTTAGGGCATAACATGACGTCCTGGGCTCACTGCACTTTCTCTGCCCAGTGGAACGAATTTTGGCCGTTAACTTTTCATCGAAAGCAAGCACATACTTCTGATGTTATTCCCGGGGTTCGCTAATTTATTGTTATCCTTCTTTAAATTATCTTCGGATTTGGTGGCTATAAATCAAACCTCAATGTACCTATCGCCAGCGTCGTTTTCTAGAGACACTTGCTTAGAAATAAAATCTCCTGTGTGTTTGTCTTAACTAAGTTGAATTCAGAATTGACCCTTTAATCTTCTCGAGTACGCACCCTGTGTCTTCCTCGCCTTTTCTCCTCCTGAGTCTGGCAAATATAGATGTTCAATTAATATTTGTCAAATGGCATTAAATGCCCAGCAGCTGTGCGTATGTATGCGCGTGTGCGAGCACACATGGACTGAATCGAAATAACCCGGAATGAGGCCGGGCGGCAGTCTGTAAGTTAACAGAAACCACATTTCATTTTTATCTCTCCACTTAAAAGCTGATTGGCCTCTGTTTTCAAGGTTATCACCCTTGTCTGAGAACTGAAGAGGCTTGAAATACTCTGCACAAATGCGGTTGTTCCAGCCAGAAGCTTCTCCCTGGTTCCCACTCCTGGGAGCCCCCTCCCGGAGACAAGTAGGCTTTTGAGTGACTTCTGCTTCAGTGGCTGAAGTGATGGGAGCTGACTGGAACACTACAGGCCGGCCTCAGAGCCACACGCTCGGCCTAACTTATGTAAACACCGGCCTGAGGACACCATTCTCCTACCCCATCTGCAGCTGCAAGGGAATCCATTTTTTCCCGGTCCCTGGGGAAGGAAAAGGTCTCGGGCATCATTACTCCTAGGCAAATGTAACTGAATCTGCCACATACCCTAATTTGCTTGCCATAATTATAGGTCGCTCACCGCTTTGTTATTTCCAACCCCCTCCCCCCCCCCGTTTTTTGTTCTTATCAATAATAAATGGAGCCCGTGAACCACGCCGCTGTAATATTTGGATATTATGAAAATGCTGATAATAAGAAGAAGAAGGTAGCGTCAGCAACACCCAGGCTTTATCAGCTGATCAGATGCCCTATTAGGCAGCCAGTGAGGAGTTGGAACAAATTGGTTATGTTAATGTCCTGTAGTACTTGGAAAAGATGAGGCGTTGGCAATTAATTTTTTCCAAGCTGCAGGCCGACAGGCAAATTTATATTCCTCCCTCTCCATGGGATCAAGCTAAGAGAAGGTGAGGTAGAAACGTGAGCTTCAAGTAGTTTTCCGGGATCTAATTGAACGGTGCTAAATAAAGCCTGGAGGAGGAGAGGGGAGAAGGGAAAAAACACCCAACAATGGGCGAGCGATCATCCCGCTGACAGGGCTTTTGCAACTTAAACCTGTTTTATTAATTATGTTTGACATTTCCTTAATTAGTTTCATTTACATCCCATCAGCCCCTACCAGACGATCGCTCCATACATCATTTTACTAGAGGAGCATGATGCCTACAGAATTATAACAACAACAGACGATTTTATGTACCTTACAGAAAAATGAGTGGACAGTCCTTTCCATTTTAAGTGGTTTTATAGAAAATGGGAAAATTCATCCCATCAGGTTTTTTTTTTTCCTCTTCTTCTCAATTTCTAAGATACCTGATCTGTTTATACAGTTAAAGATATCAAAATTATATAGTGATATACTCAAGTTCATTGTCCAGTTAGGGAATTCACATCTGAAGATTACTCTTAAGGAAAAAATATATGAATAAATGAAGTAGGGTTAGAAACATATCTGGGATGGCCTTAGTCCTTACAACCTAACGTCCCCTGCTCTCACCAGCCAAATGTACCCAGGCGCTCCTTACTTAAGAACTCAACCAGTACTCATACAGGAGCTCCAGCCTGACTGATCAAGCTCTAAGGTACCAGATTGATCACAAATTGGTTGATTGAATGAATGAATGAATTAGGAACCCCAGGTCCTGATTTTACCTGCCCAAATTTACTTTGTGTCGGTGAGGGATCTAATCTGGCTTTGGTATGGGAGCTATGCAGTGAAATAACACAAATGACAGGCGTTTGTAAAAATGAGCCACCGCACTCACAAAAGATGCTATTTTGTTGGCATTGCTGTCGTTCAGGTCTGTGCGTGTCATAGAGGTGCTTTGCAGGGCTCCTGATGCCTGTGACTGTGGACTCGTGCTTTAAAAATTACATTTCTAGTCCACAGTACTTTTGCAGAGAGCCCTGAGCCTTTTTCTCAGGTTCCCAACCTGAGGTCATGATTTCAAGATGTTTTACAAATGGCACCTTCCCTCCGTCCATTGACCTGTTTGAGTTTCTGGAGTTTAACAGCCATATTGCAACTTCCTTATCTCTCTCTACCGCCTTCTTGGAATTTGACCACGTGGAACCAACCAGCCTTCCTCATCGCCCCATTTCCTTGAATATGGTGACCTGTTACTAGCCAGATTCTAGAGGGATGATTACTTAAAATATATTCAGAATCAATATGAAACAAATCACTTCTGCCCAATTACATTTTGCCAAACAACTGGGGACTAGAAGACGTTATTTTTTCTACCATTTAACCATAACTATGTCGAATAATGTCTTCCTAATCACTACCACTACGATCCAGCTCACATCGCTTTCATTCTCCAAAGTTACTGTTACTTCTCATTGTAATCATAGTCCGGGGTCATGACCATTATTGGCTTTGTAATGTTTTACTGACGGATGGCCAGTCAAGATAAATGTGTGGGGCTGCTTTTCTGGATGCACACTGCGTTGTTTTCGGCTAAGCTTCAGAGACAGGAGTTGGCACTCCCTCTAAGTAACAGCCCCAGCATAGACCTCAGTTAATTGGTAACTTCCACATAGGTTAATCCATAACACTTTAATGAGCATCGAAAAACAGAACCATCGTTATCGTGTAATTTGTTATTAAATGCATTAGAGATTATATTTAATGAGTCCTTTCTCTAACCATCATGTCTCTGGATCTATCTTTTATTCGTTTTTTCTGCCAGACAGAAATTGGGGATTGTCCTTGTTTCTAAAACCATCTGTGGCATGGAATTGCCCACTCACATTTTCTTTAAATGTCCTTTAAGTTTTCAGATTTTTTGTCATTAATCACATCCATTTTTCCCTTTTGACAGAGGCAAAAGGAAAAGAGAAGACGACTACAATTTCTCCCTGTGGGCTTTTCTCATTTCCATTCAACTTTTCTCTTGTTTTCACTGGTAGAATTCTTGGAGAAGTCATCCGTATTTCTGCACCCTGTTTCTCCCTCTGACTATGCACAAACTCCCTGCAATGTCTCTCAAACATTTCACCATTGAGGTAGGATTGCTGCAAGTTGCTATTTCCATCCCCATCAGCAGCTACAATCCCAATTCTTAAGCCTAGATTTTTTGGGGGGACCTTCATGGACCTTCAAGCCCTTCCTTGTTGAAACTCAACTTTTTCCTCTCTCCTTTCCCTCAGTGCATTAAAAAAATTTTCTTTCATTGCACAGAGTGTGCAAGAAACAACGCTTGTGGATTCACCAAAAAATGGGGAAAATTCTGTTGCTCCAAGAGTTTGAATCAGGAAAGGAAAATAGATGTATGAACATGGGTGTTAGCAGACAGAGAGTGGAAAAGGGTTCCAAGGAACATATGATTCTTCCTTCTGAACCAGCCAGCCTCCAATGCTCTACTCCTATACGTAAGACTCGTTTGCTCTCCAACTTACCCAGTCACTAGGCTTGTTTTTTTTGCCTTTCTTTCTCTTCAGCTACTCCAAATCCCTAATTGCTGGTTATTTTAGTGTCGTTTACTAAAACCTCAAATCTCTCAATCCATGAATCCTGACCTCATGCCTAGAGCTCAGCCCAGTGTCCTCCCAGTGAGTTCTTGCCAGCTCACTCAGGAGATGCTCCTCACCCGAATTCTCATTCCCGCCTCTCCACTCTTGATTTCTGCTCCTGCCCTGATCTTGGACAGCTCTTGTGCTGCTGTTTTCAAACGAATATTGTTTTATCCTCATGTATCATTCAACTTGTTAGTTATTTATGCCTTATTTCTCCAATAAGATTGCAAGTCCTTATGTTTTCATATATTTATTTGCTCCATAGCGTGTACATGGTGCTCATTAAATACCATGAAGCACAGAACAGCATGCTATGTTTGTCTGTACCAAAACAAATTAACTGGAGTATCATCACGTATTGATGCTCTGGAAATACATGATGAGTGAGAATTAGTACCTTCAGGAAAAAAAAAAGTTTAAGAATCCGTAGATTCTGATGAGATCTATACTATCATAAAGAATCATTCATAAAACTATCAGGACCCCATTTCTTTTTAAGTATGAGTCATTTAGCTCATTTTATTTAAGTAGGCACTTATGAGGGAAGTATACTTCTATTCACGTAATTGTCATTTAGAGAATAATCAATAATATCAATAGTGTGTTTTTCTAGGTACCACATGTCACCCTGGGTACTCTATATGCATTATTTCAAATGTACACAGTACAAAGGGAATGTTACTATCAAGGCTTTACATGTTGAAAAAATTGAGACTTCAGAGACAAAGACTTTCACAAGTTCTACAAGCTATTTTAGGGGCGCCTGGGGGGCTCAGTTGGTTGGGCGGCCAACTTCAGTTCAGGTCATGATCTCACAGTCTGGGGGTTGAGCCCTGTGTCAGGCTCCGTGCTGACAGCTCAGAGCCTGGGGCTGCTTTGGATTCTGTGTCTCTCTCTCTGCCCCTTCCCAGCTCACGCTCTGTCAGTCAAAAATGAATAAATACAAAAACAAAAAAAAAAAAAAAAAAAAAAAACAAGTTCTACAAGCTACTTTAAACACTTGAGCTGAGCTAAGATTTGTGTTTGCATCAGCTTGACTGCAGGACGATGTTCTTTCCAGTTTGCTATGGGTTAGTAATTATATTCTAAATCCACACCAATCTTATCAACCTTGTAATTGCTCTGGGTGGTGCAGGTAGAGAACAAGACCAAGTACTGCTTATGATCTTGGCTTATCTCAAGAAGTATAATAATAACAGCTAATATTTATTGAATTTTTACTACATTCCAGGCTCCGTTCTGGGAGCTTTACTTGTGGTTGTATTAAATCCTCCATCATGAGATGGGCACTGTGATTCCCACTCGTAGAATAAGAAATCAAAGCACAGAGATGTTGGTTCCTGGCCAACATTCTACAACCAAGAAGTCACAGAACCATGATCTCACATGCAGGATGACTCCTAGGAGTTTAACAACAGTGTCCATTCAAAGAGTATATTTATCTGTTGGGAAAAAGGAAAGTAACTGAAGCCTTTGAAGGTAAGCCCTTACACAATAATTGGACTGCTTTGTACTTTTTTTGTTTTTGTTATACACACCTGCTGACATCCCTAAGTAGTAAGGAGCATTTTATGCTGAAACAACCCTTCTATCACTTCTCTCACCAAGCTAGGACTACCCTGTCATACGACGGAGGAAAGCGTGCGACAAAGGAAGAAAAAAATAATGATCTTCCCCCGTCTCTGAAACAGGAGCTCTTGAATTGGTCCTTGTCTACATGACCTGACACCTTGCAGCGTGCACATATTTACCATTTTATCTTCTTCAGTCGAGTGCCCGATGTGCTCCAAATATCAGGCCATAAAGGTCATTTTCTGTTCTATTGCTTCTATTTCAATAATTCTATTTTACATTTTTATGGAGCTTTAGAGAGAGTGCTTTTGTAAAAGCTTCTTGCATCCAGGGAGGTAGGACAAAGGCCAATTAGGAGACCACATGGGATGTGAAAAATACAACTGAGGTCATGATACCCAGGGCCGTTAAGGCCTCTTCATAGGGGTCATGGCAATAGATTTCAATAGTCTGTTTCTAAACTAGATAATTACATTCTGCTTTTTTTTTCTTTCCTCCTGAATTCTTAGTGATGTAAATTCATCACACACGTCTGAAATTATCATTGTCTATTCTATAGCACTTGAAAGTGGCTTTATTTTAGTACATGAATGAAATGAGGTCTAATATCTATCGTCCGCTGCTTCAGAAATCTGGCTGAAAATAGCACCAAGTATGAATCTAGCAACAACCTACATGGTTACGTCCACCTAAGTCTGCCATTAACCTGTTTCCCCAAACGCTGCATCGGTAGCTGGTGACCATTTCAGTCTGGGTCAGTACAGATCACATCCCTCCCTCCCACCCCCTCATTTTGCTCAATTACACAATACATTCTTGGGTCTTTCTTTAATGGTGGATCTTTCAGCGTTAACTTCAATCAACAGGAGTTATCAAACACTTGCTATGCCGAGACAGTGCTGATAGAGCAGTGAGGAAGGCAGGTAGGACGCTTGATGTCATAGTTGACTGATACCCTACTGGGGAGAGAAGGTAACATACAGAAGAATAGTGTGAGACAGTGAAAAGGTATCATACAAATGTCTGGTCCTGAGGGGAGCCAGAGAACATCAGTCAGGACGATCGGGAGGACAGAGTAGATGCAAAGAGGCAAGCTGTGGGGCGCCTGGGTGGCGCAGTCGGTTAAGCGTCCGACTTCAGCCAGGTCACGATCTCGCGGTCCGTGGGTTCGAGCCCCGCGTCAGGCTCCGGGCTGATGGCTCGGAGCCTGGAGCCTGCTTCCGATTCTGTGTCTCCCTCTCACTCTGCCCCTCCCCCGTTCATGCTCTGTCTCTCTCTGTCCCAAAAATAAATAAACATTGAAAAAAAAAATTTTTTAAATAAAAAAAAAAAAAAAAAAAAAAAAGAGGCAAGCTGTGCCAAGATACGGGTTGAGAGGGGCCAGTCGAGACAGGGAAAAGGCACATGCAGAGACCATCGCAAAAAGGAGTTTGATATGTTCAAGGCAAAGAAGCCTGCCTGGCCTGACCTGAGCGAACAGGAAGAGAAGCACGAGAAGACACCCAAGGTGGAGTAATGGACATCATTCTAAGCTTGATGGGAAGCCACAGAGGATACATCTGCTTTATTTCAGGACAATTAAAAAATCAGCATCAAAAGGACATGAATTTAAATTAGAAAATAATTTCCATGATAATGAAAGTTTAATGCAATTTTAATTTTTTTGTTTAGGTTTCAGATCTTGTGAATAACTGATAGGGAAAGACTGGGTTGAGATGTACAGGGGCTTACGGTGAACTTATTAATAATTGTTTTCCAGTGGATTTTTTCCTCCCACCCCCCCCCCAATCGTTGTTTGCCGTGTTCCCCGAGAATTTGTGAAGAGATTGGAATAAGAAGAGTTTTAAAATGTATTTTCAGTACACGATTAAGGAGTTGTACTTTCGTTTTTCTTTCGTACACAAGGAGTCACTCCGGAATTGTTCCGAAAAAGCTCAGAAAAATTAAGAGAAGATGTTTACATTTTCCTGGAGCCTCTGACAACTCTGGGTTTTGGGCTGTGAGTTCATGCGTATTTTTTTTTTCCTGTTCATAAGCAAAGTCCTCGGGGTCACTGATGGTCTATATGGCCTGTTACTCTCAAAATGTAAGACTCATCTTCTAACTTCAGATTCAGCTGAAAACCAAAAGAGACAGAGCTTCCAAGGCAATTAACTGCCTGTATCCTTTTCCTATAAAACACTGTGCTGGTTTATGAAGGACTTCGAGAGATCTGAAATATCATCAAATGGTGAAAAATCAAAATATTTTGCTGTCATATGCTGTCACATACTGTCAGAAAGCCTTGTGCTGAGGCCACAGTCGAGTTGAATCCGATTAAAAGATCAGCAAACAAGGCAGGTTTAGGGGTATTTGACCCCATCAGGGCTGTGCCTGCAAGTACCTGTCAGCATTTCAGTTGTCCTATGCTGTGACACGATGGCTTATGCAGCCTGCCAATGGACATGTCTGATGACATCCAGGAGAGGAAACAACAGATTCATGTGTTCAGTTTCTATTTTCAAATACTACTCAATGCTGCTAAGATCGGAGCTTAAATTTAATTCCAATTACCAGTTCCACAAACAATGAATTATTCAAGATAAACTGCCCAGTTTTACTGAAGCATGTGTATAATATGCATATATTTGCTTCTGTCTACACATATGTGGCCAGAGACGGAGAAATTAAATGAGCCTATCTTCAGTTGATTAGAATTCCATAATGCCATGTATTTCAAAGAATCTGATCAATATTTGCTGAGTTGGGGTTGCATAACTCATGTAAACTTCACACCTCCAAATATTCACATATCCACTTAAAATTTTAAAAATTATAAATAAATCAAATGAGAAAACATTAGTTTTTATCTTATAAGCAAGAAAAGGAAGCCCCCGTGTAATATATGTATGTATCTGCGCACGTGTCTATGTGTTTTCGGGAATGGGATGGAGTGACTAGAATCATAGGGACAAGATTTTTTTTTTTCTTTAAACCATTCTTATATGGCATTGCGTGAGTGGTGATATCATAGTGTCGTTGTCCCTTGAATTAGTAAAGATAAAATTTTAGCCAGTTTAAGAAGAAATAAAGCCCCTCTTTACATTGTGATTTATATGTTGAAAGGACACATTCCACTTTCAGTGATTCTGCCCCAAGAATTTTCATAGATTTGCCTTAGGCAAAGCTACTTTTTTTTTTTTTTTTGTCCTCACTTAAAGTTTTCACATTTCACAGGGAAAGAAAAAAAATTTGCATAGCTAAAGCATGACAGTTTCCCCATCTGTGAAAAATTGCTCTGAAAACACGGATGTAAGTCTAAAAATTATTTCCATTTTTAAAGCCCTCAATTTTTAAGCTATTTTACTGAATTATAAAAATATAAAAGAAAGTGCCACAGATCATTAGGGTAAAGTTGGATTAAAGTTCATAGCCAGAATACCTGTAGAAGCACCGACTGATGGAGAACCAGAATGCTTCCAGCCTCAGAGCCCCTATCATTCCCTCCTTCTGATCACCAGCCTCACATCTATGACTAGGAGGTTGTGTCCCTAATTTGAACTGTAAATATATGGAATCCTACAGTCTGTCCATTTTTTGTGTTTGGTTTCTAAATGTATCCATGCTGCTGTGTTTAGCAGTGGTTCATTTTCATCACAGTATAGTATTCCATCAGTCAGTTAGACCACAATTTATTTATATGATCTACAGTTGATGGAATTAAAAACAACAACAACTTTAATTGCAAATAATAATGTAATAATCAACCTTACGCATGCTTTTTAATACACATTAATATGTACCTGTTAGGGATATACCTAGAGAAGACTCCCTGTGACACAGAGCCCAAATATGTTCAACTTTAATAGGTTGTGTTCTATAGGTTGCTAAAACAATGTCATAAATTTTCACTCCTAGTTTATAAGTATGCCACTTATCCCACATCTTGCTAGCACTTGGCAGGATTAATCTTTTTAATTTACAGCCATTTTAGTGGACACACATTGGTATCTCAATGTGTTTTTTTTATAATTCCCATGAGACTGATATGTTGTGACTCCTATTTATTGACTCCTTGGATATCCTCATTTGTGAAATGTCTGCTTAAGCATTTTTCCATTTTCCTGTTCCATTTGCTGTGGTTTATTTTTTCATTATTGTTCTATTTGTTTAGTGCATCTTATGTTCTGTTTAATAAGTCTTTACCTCCAGGTTGTGATGCTATGCCACCATATTATTTTCTAGAAGCTTCTATTTTAGTTTTTACCTTTAGATCTTCAATTCATTGAGAATTGGTGGGAGAAAGGGATTGGGTTCATTTTTTCTCTAAGAATATCCATTTGACCCTGCATTATTTGTTAAAAAGGCCATCTTGGCTCCCACCATACCACAGTGTTATCTTTGTTGTAAATCAAGTCACCATATATGTATTGATCTGTTTCTGGTTCTTTATTTTGTTTTATTGGTTATTTGTCCATTCTCATGAAAATACATTTTCTTTATAAATTTCTGGAAGTCTGTAATATTGTGATGTCAAATAGTGTTAATCTTCTAATTTTATCTTTTTTTTAAGATTGCCTTTGCTCTTCTCTACCTTTTGAATTACCATATATATTTGTGGGGGAAAAATCCTGCTAATTTCCATGAACAGCCTTTCTTGATTTTAACTGGATGGCCTTGATCTATAAATCAGTTTACAAAAAATTGACATTTTATAGTATAGAGACTTCCATCTATTAGCTTGGTATATAACTCCGTTTTTTACAGCGTTTTAATTTCTTTCAATTTTGGTAAAACTTTTTAGAAATCTCATCTTTTGTCAAATTTATTTTTGGGCATTTGATTTTGATGCTATTGTTACAAATAATATTCTTAAATTTCATTTTCAAATTATTTGCTAACACAGAAATGCAATTAATTTTTGCACATTGACCCCATTTCTGGTGACATTGCTGAATGGGCTTAGTTATTTTTTTTACATTTTTAATGTTTATTTATTTTTGAGAGACAGAGAGAGACAGAGCACGAGTTGGGAAGGGGCAGAGAGAGAGAGACACACACACACAGAATCTGAAGCAGACTCCAAGCTCTGAGCTGTCAGCACAGAGCCCGACGCAGGGCTCGAACTCACAAAGTGTGAGATCAGGACCTGAAGAAAGTCAGATGCTCAACCAACTGAGCCACCCAGGGGCCCCGACTTAGTTTATGTTGTATAAGTATTATCGGTTTTCTATGAACATAATACACATTTTATTATAAATCTTTATATCTTTGTCTTATTGAACTGATTGCACTGTCCAGTACTGATAGAACGGTGTTGAATACAAATATCCATAGTAGATGTAACTTTTTCAATTTCAGGATCTCAGAGGAATAGCTTTCAATGTTTCCTTATTACGTATGAAATTTTCTATAGATTTTTGTGGACACTGTTTTTCGAATTGACCAAGTTTCTTTATAATCCTCGATCTTATGTCTAATTGACATTTCTAATTATGAATGGGTTTTGAATTTTTTCAAATGCAGAATTTAGTCGAATATGAGATGCTCATACTACTGTCTTATTTAGGTTATAATGTGGAGAATTCCATTGATTATTTCCTTGATTAAAATAACCTTGCACTTCTGAAATAAGACCAACATGGTGTGGTACATCATCTTTTTTATATTTTTTTTTAGAATTTTGCATTTCTATTTAGGTAGGTAATTCACCTATTATTTTCTTTCTTGTAATGCCTGTGTCATGTTTGGTTTTCAAAATTATGCTGGCCTAATAAAACAAATTGATAAATGCTTCTTTTTTTCTATTACCTTTAAGAGTTTGTGTAAGAATGATGTTATTTAGACCTCTCTAGAGAGTTTACTAGAAAAACCATCTGGGCTTGGATTTTTCTTTTTGAAATTTTTTTAATTATAATTTTAATTTAGATAAGGGTTTAGAATCATTGAGATTTTCTATTTTGTGTTGTGTTGTATAAGGGAGATTGTATTTTTCTAGCAATGTGTATATCTTATCTAAATTCCCCAATTAATTGACATAAAGTTGATGTACTATTTTTATTATCTTGATTATGTCTGTAGGATCTGTAGTGTTTTCCACTTTGTCATTTCTGATATTGGTAACTTCCAGTCCATCTCTTTTGTTCTTAACCAATCTTTCTAGAAATTTATTACTTTTTGAAATCTTTTCAAAAAAGTAGTATTTGACTTAGTGATATTGTTTTCTTTTATGAATTTTATTATCTTTTTAATGTTTTCTCTTTTACTTGTTATGGGGAAATTTATGGTTCGATTTCTAAGCTTTTACGATGGATGGGTACTTAGATCATTGACTTTTAGCCTTAGTTCTTTTGAAAGACACACACACAAGAGGCCTTGGATGACCACTATTTTACTAGAGAGATTTTAATATTTTTCGTTTCTAGTTAGAGAGGATAGGGACTTGGTCACTTTAGTTAAAACATAAACTGGGTTGGGTTAATACTAGGAATTTGTTGATATTTACCTTTGATTCATTTCTGTTCCTAGAGAGATCCTCCAGAGACTGACAATCTCTGTGCTTCTCATATTTGTGACTTGATGTCCTTCATATTTTGGGGGTATTCATGGCAATAATCTGTTCAGATACTGCTTTTTCCCCATTTCTTTCTCTTTTCCTTGTGAAAATTTTAGTTACAAGTAGGTTACAACTTTCCCTACACTCAATGTATCTCTTACACTTATCCCCCAATTCCTATCACTTTCCATTCAATTTCTCTCCAGGCTTCAGTGTGGACACGTTCTACAAATGTGAATACTTCTCTTTTCAATGGTGTCCAATCTGCCGTTAAACTCATCTAAATGCTTAAGTTCAAAAAATTGTATTTTTAGGTCCAGAATTTCCATTTATTTTTTAAATAGATTTTGATTTGTTTCAGTTTCTCACATCTATTATATATCTTAGCGAATATTTTCAGCATTTTACAGTCTGTAATTGCTAATTCTGATATGTGTATCTTAGGTCTATTCCTATTGTCGGTTTTTATTCTTGGTTCTATTTCGCGGTATGCCTAGTAAATATTTATCAAATTCTAGGCCTGTACACACAAAAACTTTAGCAACTATGTATGGATTTTTTTTTCTTTTTTCTAGTGAGAAACTTTTCTATTTTCTGGCAGGCAGCTACCATAGGGGCATATCGTATTCTAATAAGCTGGGTTAAGTCAAATTTTAAGAGTTTGTAAGCCTTGATCTACCCCTGGTGTATTCTACTGCATTCTCAGATGAATTGATTAAGAGCCTGAAGTTATTTTTCAGGGACTTGCGGGTTCTGGACTGCAATTTTTATCTCCTTAGTACTCTGAAAGTTCTATTCAGATTTTTAATCACTTTTTGCCTGGCTTCTTAATCTTGTCTCGTGCACCTTTAGAATCTGAAATTTTTCATGGGGAAAACTGATACAAACTCACTTCACTGTATGTCGCTTTCCTTTGGAATAAAAAAGGTCTTATATCCTGGCTGTACTAGCAAGCCCAAACTTGACTTTTTTTATACAGCTCTCTGTGATTGTCACGAGTTCTGCTCGTTCATTTTAGCAGTGGCCTACTACAGGCCTCTCAAGTTCTTTTGCAAGGCTTATAAGCCAACAAATGCCCCGAGCAAAAATTATGATGAATAACACTGAGCTTATTACAATGAGTTTTGCATTTCTCCAAAATCTTAGCTCCTCAAGAGGTAAGTGCCAGCTTGGAAGCTCTCTGATTCCTTCAAACACAATATTTTCAGCATTTATATAGATGTACTAGTTGTTGTTCATGGGAATTACGATCTGCCTCAAGCTACCCCATCATAGCTACAAGGAGAAACTGGCAAAGCTTTTTCACTTTTATTTATTATTTTTTATATTTATTGATTTTTGAGAAACAGAGTGAGACAAAGCATGAGTGGGGGAGGGGCAGAGAGAGAAGGAGACACAGAATCTGAAGCAGGCTCCAGCTCTGAGCAAGCGGTCGGCATAGAGCCTGACGCGGGGCTCGAACCCACCAGCGGTGAGATCATGACCTGAGCCGAAGTCGGACGCTCAACAGACTGAGGCATCCAGGCGCCCCAAAGCTTTCACTTTAAGTTATGAACTATCTCATTTTATTTTCCACCAACTTTCTCCCCACCAATAATACTTATGGACTATGTTGTCTTTGCCTTTTAACAAATATCCAATGGAACATCCAATAACATATCAGTGAGGATAAAAGGTCACTAGTATGAACGGAATTTTGCACATAAACAAAATAAAAATGTCTTAGGCAAATGCACATCAGTTTTTCAAGTTCTGAGCTCACCACTTGTTCGGATTTTAATAAAACTGCACACATTTTACACTACTTCCAAGATAATGCAATAAACAAAAAGTAAAGTCATGAAAAATGAGTAGATTTTCCCTTTGGGTTTTGGAAGACCTTCACATATCATGTCATGACATACTGACTGGCAGAATATCTGATGGACTGTCATTTATGACAGAATAACTTCAATTAACTTGATAACAGGATGGCATATTCTATAGTTGGTATCCTACCCAGTCTTGCTATTTTTTTCCTAATAGCAACTCTGACCTTAAAGGGTCACATTCCTGGTTATTTAATGAGAATTCATTACTTTTATATTTTTAGAGTAAAAACAAATATTCACTAGAAATATTTCCAAATGTAACCTTGGGAAACCCTTTCTCTGAAGAGGATGTTTCTGCAACCTGGACCCCATAAGCATCACATTATTCGCCTAAGAGCTTCCATTTCTAAACACACACACACACACACACACACACACACGCTTCTTCTCTTTCCTCTCCCTTTCACTTCCCCTTTCCTAAATGGTGAGTTAAGGGGAAAGAATTATTGAATTGCTTTTTAAAAAAAAATTAGCTGAATACTGTTTGTTGGTACTCAAAATCCTTCCTATTTAATTTCTAATCATAAAACTCATCCCTGATTAAGCTTACCCTAGAATGACAGTTTCCTTATCTTGAAGTCCACTATCACCTCCTTGAATTCTGGTTTGGCTATATATCACTGATGGTGTCCTTGGAGCTATTCTTTCTCTTGTGATTTGTTTTCCCCACATGAGTTAACTTAGGTCAGGCTCCCTAGACTCAGAGCCTGGGGTAGGGATTTGGATGTATATAATTGACTGAGGGAATGTTCTTTAGATAACAGAAAAAAAAAAACTACAAAGTTTAGAATAAAGCAAGATGGGGAAAGGCAAAGAACCGAGCAAGAGCACGGTCTTGAATAATGTCTTGCATTGGTTTAATTCCCTGTGTTCTTTGAAGTATAAATTCCACTGTAGAGTTGTGCCCCTTAAGGCAAGGGCTGGGCTTTTGTGCTGGTTACCACTCAGTCATTGTTGTTTGGGACACTCTCGGGAGGGCTGCATAACTTCCCAAGAAAGCGGCCCCAGTCAACTTAGGAAGTTTTGCAGAGGTGGATGAGTATGGGCTTTTGGTAGCCAACACTCATGGGGGTGGCAGGACATCCAAACAGAGTCTAGCCTGTGAGCCAGGCGGTCTTTTAAAAATATAAACTAAACTATGTCACTCCTTTACCTAAAGGCTTTCCTGTTTACAATAAAACATAAATTTCTTACAAAGCTTCCTCCCCACAATGCCCTACGTGATCTGGCTCCCAACGACCTCTTAAATTCCATCTTGGGCTATTCTTACCTTCATTTACTTTCTTAGCACTAGACCTTCACTGAGGATGTACTTTGTGCCATGCACTTTTCTGGCATGGAGAATGCAACTGTGAGGAAAGCAAAATTCCTACAGCCAGAAAGTTCTCTCGTCTTTTCACTCCCTCATTTGAGCCCTGCATGCCTCCATTTTTTTCCCTTAGAAAACATGAAGAATTGGAAATTAACTCTCCTGGTTGTGTTGTGGTAGACTCATTCATATTCCCATCTCAGATATATCTCCTCAAGGAAGACCTCTGCCCTGCCCTTGTCTAAGCCAACAGCCTCACCTGTCTTAGTCAACACTGGCTGCTATAACAAAATATCACGGGCTGGGTGGCTTAAACAGCAGACACTCATTCCTCAAAATTCTGGAAGCTTGGAAGCCCCAAGATAAATATTTGAATTCTCTAATTCAGTTCTGGCAAGATCTGGCTTGCAGACCATCTTCCTTCTTGATGCCCACATATCCTTTCCTGTCGTCTTTTCTTCTTCTTCTTCTTCTTCTTCTCCTGCTCCTTCTCCTTCTCCTGCTCCTTCTCCTTCTCCTGCTCCTTCTCCTTCTTCTTTTTCCTGTTTTAAAGACTCTCATCTCATGTTGAAGGTCCCACTCTCACACCTCATCTAAACCAAAGCTTCTCCCAAAAGCCCGACTTCAAGTACTATCACATTAGGGCTTCAGATGAATTCTGGAGGGACACAAATATTTAGTCTATAAAGCCACAGATTTCTTTTTAAGATACTTTCTATTATTTAATTATCTTAGTCACAATAATCTCAATGTATAATTTTTATTTAATTATGGTTTTACTCACCAATCGACTATCTCCATGCTATATGTTAGCTCCGGGAGAACAGGCACCTTGACTCCCTTTTTTCCAGGATGATCTCCAGTTATTGGGCAATTTCTGAGGGTTTAGAAAGTGATTGAGAAATGTTTGAAAATAAGCATCTAAGTTAAGGAATGTCGTCTAATATGTAGTTTGGATGTGTTTGTTTCTTTCTTTTTTATTTTGATTAGCTTAAGTTTTTATTAAGTGTCAGTCTTAATGGCACAGTCTGTATCTCTACTCGTTTTACATCCCTCAGAGCATTACACACACAACTGACCTTACGAACTACCAATTTTGATTAATAGAGGTCACCTTCTCCAGTTGGATAATCCATGTTGCAGCTACCAGTAACCAAGGTCCAGAAGCATTTTGATATAGGATGCATATCTCAAGTAGAAGGAGTGTGGCATGTAAACCCGACAGCTTCCGTTTGTCAGAAATAAAAATGAGAAGTATCCTAACTTGGGTGTGCAGAGGGTTACAAGAAAGATAATGCCCGGAATGAATGCCCAGTACTATCCCAAGGGATGAACACCTAGTTAGGATATTTTATGCCCATTTTTGAAGAAGTGCGATGCCGTTATGGTGGGCTGGGACAGGATCAGTTGTTCACACACAGTTGTCCGTGTGTCAGGGACAAGGACTTTGGATGCATGGATATTTGGACTGACATAGGTTGAGGAGGAGGAAGACTCATAGGGCAGGTAGAAACTGGGAATCAAGGGCATGGTTTATTATCCAAATCTTACTGGCTCTCTCCATCTCGAAAGCAGCTTCTCTTGGGAGGAAGCATTTCCTTCATATATGTGTGAACATACCTTTAAGGATGAAATGCTACTGAGGGTCCAGCCTATGCTCAGTGTCCCAGGGGGGTTCCAGAGGAAGGAAGCTGGGGGTAGTGAGAAATCATGGAAAGTGAGAGAGAGAGAAAACCCTGCTGAGTTTAATCTGAACAGTGTATCCATCACCCAAAATGATACAAATCAGCCATTACTGGATCATGCAAAAGCAACTCTCCTACCTGCGATCCCTTCTTGCTTTCTAAACCTCTTTTCAGCTCAGCCTAATGAATTGTCAGAACTGTCAGACAGCTCTAAGGAATGACAAATGTCTATGATTTGCTGCTGCTGCTGCTGCTGCTATTTTGCTAGAAACACCTGATGTATGTAGTCTTGCATTCTTCAGTTGCGAATTAGAGACTTGGAAAACAAATCAACCTTGATAAATATAGCAATTTTTCCCCTGTTCTGTAAGCTGAACTGAATGGGTATTTTTAAAGATAAAGAACTCTCTTTTGTTCTTATAATATGTACATGGCACCGGGTAAATCTCAAACAAAGAGCTAATACCCTAGTTGGGGCGGGGGGGGGGGGTGGGGGGTGGGGGGGAGGAGGTAATCGCCAATTCATGAATTAGGGTTCTGTTTACATTACTATTGTCAAGATTAATCATGTGTCCCTTTTAAGTAAGTTGTGCTGCCTTGATTAATGCTATTAGAGACCATAAGAAATTGAAAACCTTGGATTTCCATAGCAGACATCCAGGTTCAGCCATTACTTTATAGACCGTTGGTGATATTTGCTGATAAAAGAAATAAGATTGATTTTCAAGGTTATTTGATGTCTTAAGAAATAAAAGAAACATCTGTACTAATAAATAATTTCCTTTAATGATATGAAAATAATTCTAAATACTGCAGTGTTATACTTGTTTAATACAAAGCAGCTGAGGCTTTAGTAGGGTTAATGCGCGTGCACGCGCACACACACACACACATATATAATCTTGAAATAACTGAAAACTTAGTGCAAATTTCAGTACGTTGGAAGAAGGAAAATATTGTAATTGTGGAGAGTCTTCTCTAGACTCTCTATTACATTTTTATGCAGATGTCCATATTTTAATTATGTGATTTTAAAGCTGAAACTTCTAAATAGCTTTCCCTCTTCCAGTACCTCAACATTTCTTTTCTCCATGTAATGTGTTCACATGAGCTTTAATAGGCAGAATGGTTTACAATGCTTTCAGAGATCAGAATATCCCTAAATAAATGTCTCTTTAGCTTATCAGTCCTACCAGAGCCCTCAGCCAAACTCATCCCAATTATAAAAATGTTATGATTCTATCTAATAAAGTTATTTCTATTTCTGTAACTATCACAATGAGAGGAGTCATGTCAATTCCTCCATTACAAGCTTCTGTCTACAGTCCTCTCTTTTGGTCGTCTTCTAAAAGAGATTTCATAAAGCCAACATTTACTACTGTCAAGGAGGCCTCAAGGTCATCCTCTGAATGGTTACAAGTAAGAATATCTACTTTCAGTGCTATGTGTCCTTATGCCACAGATAGTTATCTCAACGGGGGTCAGCAAGTCAGTGAGCTGACATGCCCTGACAGTGCAAAATAGAAACTTGAGGACTCTGTGGATGGTTTGGGTCATGCCAGTTTGTCTGTATTACTCAGTAGCGAGTGGGTAACTCAAAGGGGAGATGGCTTAGTGTCCATGGAAAATAGAACACGGGCTTTGGATTCAGAAAGATTGGCGTTTTCTTCCTTCCCTCTGTGGAAATTTGGGGCAGGGCCATCATTTATGACACGAAGGCGCAGAGTCTTTAATGTTGTGTCCATGAATAATGTGTATTTCATGAAGTGTATAATAATAAGTCCGCAACAAGTTGGCCTGGATAAGTAAATATTTATACCTGGCTTTATAGGCCAACAACAACACACTGTCCTTGCCAACGGTTTTTGTTTCTAAGTATGCTTTTGGAGGTTTTCAAAAATCTAACTTCTTATTTCAATATCCTGTATCTCTAGAAGCCATTCAGATTCACATGGTGGTAATGATTCTCTGGTTGAAAACGTCTGCACTTGAATTGACAAGTAATCTATCGAAAAGTTTCCTCTCCTGCCCTGAAGACTCTCTCAAACCCTTAGTCATGAGAAAAGGAGAGAAATTATATTTCTCTACATAATAATGTAAAAGGAAAAGGTAGAAAGGGGGTAAAAAAAAAGGTAAATGCCCGGAGAAATAGACAGGCCAAAATGATTATACTTGATAACTGTATAAAATTTTATGCTTTCACAAATTATTTAGACTATAGAAAGCACTTCATATTTGTAAAATGCTTTATAATGGCTAACCAGATAGCTTTTCTCAATAACCCTTTGAAATATGCTAGTATTTTGACCTCCATCTCACAAAGGAGGATGCTGTGGTACAAGGAGATTAAATGATCTATTCAGGGAAAAATGCTTTTGAGCTTCCATGGAGAGTGGAAAGGAAATCCTGAGCTTGGTTCTTACCCCAGGGCCCTGTTCACAACCTGAAAGGAAGTTAAGTGCTGGAATGAGGAGTGGACGTAGCGGCGGTGGTGGGTGAAACATTTTCAGTCAACAGCAAGACTTGTTAAAGTGAATTAACTACCGTGAGTACGTGATTCTTCACCTGTTTTCCCCAGGGTGCTTCTGGGACTGGGTCTGTGAGTTAATTGGAGAAGACCAATGAGGTCAAATGGTTACAGGTACTTCCTTATCGCGGATACACATCAGCACGTGACCTCATTCACACAGGTAAGCAGGGCTACGGCATCCACCCATACACCACGTTTGGAAAGATACGTCAAATAATCTTCTTTCTTTCTGTCTTTTTTTTTTTTTTTTTTGTATTATTTTCATAGATGAAAGGAAGCCTGATTCTGGAATTCGAGGTATTTTAGGTCTCATTTTTAGGCTAATAACAGTGTCCTTTTTTATTTTCTATAAAATTTTCAACTATTCATTCAAAGTATGGAAAACCATAGGGGAATTAACCTTTTTTCATATCCATTTTAACTCTAACCTCCCCCTGACCTCGACACAGAGTCCCTTCCTCTCCTTAGGTAGATGATTAAAATAATGGGTAACTAAGCCGAAAAGGGGAGAAAAATGTCGATGGAATTAGGAAACTCGGCTTTAAAAAATCAGCTTTGGTCTCTGCTGCCACAAGAATAAAATAGCCAAGCTTGGGATTTGGGCAGTGGATGTGGAAGTATTGAACAAGAAAAAACCAAATGGATTTGTTCTTCCAGGGCACAGAATACGAGACAGGCCATGTTTTAAATGCTGGGCCAGGGCCAGGCCACTTCATAATACAGCTGTATTACACAGGAACGAGAAAGATAGAACTGAACGCAAACAGAATGATAGAGGGACTTGGGGAGCAGAGATTCTCATGAGGGATGAGCAAATGGTGTGGATAAAATAAAAACCAAACTGAACTCTCACCCCAGCTGAAGTGAAATCAAACTCTTTTAAGAAAAAAAAATTCCGAACGTTCTATCATTTCTTTTCTCATCACATTATGTTCATTTTTGCCCCCTTTGACATCTAGAAAATCCCAGCAATATGGCAAGATGAGGGGATGGAGGAATAACAAGACCCCTTCTGGTGTTGTTTCCAGCAAGAAAAAAGAAGCCCGGTGCTGCAAGAAATATCACCAAAGCCCAGATCCATAGGCGTACGGGCTAGAGATACAGACATGTGTGTATGTGATACGTAGATGGATGGATAGACTGCAGATGTAGCTATAGTCACGCAAATTCCAGCAGTCAGGAGGTTAAACGCATTAAATTACACCTACGTTCAAACTCCCATCTTCCCATCTTCTGAGTTCGATCATCTCCGCACACAGACTTTGGCAGATAATATACTCCGGCACCTTACTCTCCTATCTGTGGTGTCAGAGCTCTTGGTTTATGAGGCTATCCTAAAGTAATCTGTGTCAGGGGGCTGGTGAATGGGCCACTGTTCCTGATCGACGGCCATTGAAGAGTCCAGCCATCACATATCAGCTGACAATGGGCTTTTCCCTCCTTTGTCATGGTGTGGCTGGCATGGTACCACCGTGTGTGTGTGTGTGTGTGTGTGTGTGATGATGATGATTAGGCACTGACGCTTCAGAAGTGGTGGCCTCTGCCCAGACAGCAGTTGCTCTCCCTACTACTAACTACACCCCATTATGAAACCTCAGAAGCCCCCATTTGCCCCTTGCGACCAACAGCCCCTCCACAAGAACTTCAGGTGTGGAAAACGCAGATGGGCAGGGAGGTGTGTTTGACCTTCAAATTTCTCTCTCTGCACCTCACCCCCAAGCAAACACCATCACCGATGTGGTCAAAGGCACCACTCCGAGAAGCCTAGCGATCACGCCCTATCCCAGTCCATTTACTGCTTCTGCCACTCAGCTCACCTCTGAATTAAAACCTGAAGTTGACGATGAGAAGAAAGTTCGAGGGACCTCAGTTCCTTTAAGTCCCTTTTCTCCTGAGCTCTGAATATGAAAATAATCTTAGATGTGCCTGGGTGGCTCAGTCAGTTAAATGTCCGACTTCGGCTCAGGTCATGATCCACGGGTTCACGAGCTCAAGCCCCGTGTCGGGCTCTGTGCTGACAGCTCGGAGCCTGGAGTCTGCTTTGGATTCTCTGTCTCCCTCTCTCTCTGCCCCTCACCTGCTCCACTCCGCCTCTCTTTCTCACTCTCTCTGTCTCAAAAAAATTTTTTTTTAATTAACAAAAAAGAAAAGAATCCTAAGACAATCATAACTCCAAGAACTGCCGCGTGTGAAGGACTTCATGTTCTTCGTAAGAACCATTCGGAGGTGAAGGCACTGATGTGAGAGGAGAGAGCGCCTGAGCTCTTTTTATTCCTGGGAATGGACGGCTGGGGAACACACATTTAAGAGGACACGTCACGGCTCCTCAGGACTTCACCTGACACCATTGCACAATGATGGGAAAGGAAGACCTTCAAGCAGCCATTTAACATTATTGCTAAAATTGGTAAATAGCAGCATGCTGGGGAAGAGTCCATGCTCTGGAATTTAAATTCAAATAGCCCTATCATTAGGGAGTTTTCTGGGTTTGGAAAAGATGCATTTGAAATCTATTTTAAAATCAGCCCAACAAGAGCTCTGATTTTCTTCTCCACGCTTCTTTTATTTGGTCATCATTATAATCATCCAAGCAATGATCGTTTTCGCTGGCGACTCCCACAGAGGAATTGGAAGTAAATGCTGGTGGAGGGTCCTGGATTGCCCAGCGCCTGGATGCATCAACCCATAATGGCCTCGCACACCTGGGTTTGGTTCATGTCAATTTTCAACGTGAAAAAAAAATCACGATATTGTCATATCGCCAACATAAGAGGGTGACCATAAGTAATGCAGAAAGTTTGGGCGTCTTCTCCAGATTGTTAAATGAGGCTGGGGATGTGGGGCATGGTGACTTGAGAATGAATTATATATTTGGAAACACACTATCATCATGACATCACTGGGTGTATTGTTTTGTATCCACTGATCTTATACTTGTTCATCAAAACTTGTGTCCCCACCCAACCTCATATATTGAAATCTTAACCCCAGTACCTCAGAATCTGACCTTATTTGGATATTGGATCTTTACAAAGGTAATCGAGTTAAAATGAGGTCATTGGGATGGGTCCCAGCCCAAAATGACAGAGGTCCTTACAAAAAAAGGATATTTGGACACAGATACACCGGGAAGGAAGGTATGTGGGATGCGAAGAGACACAGGATAATGGGAAGAGATATGGGGAGCAGCCAACCATCTCCATGCCAAGAAGAAAGACCTAGAACAGATTCTCCCTCATGGCCTCGGAAAGAACCAAGCCTACTGATACCTCCATCTTGGACTTCTAGGTTCCAGTACATGTGATAATTCGTTTCTGTTAAGTCACCCGGTCTGTCGTATGTTATTACGGCCCCGACAAACTAATACCCATTTATTAACATTTTATGGTGGACCGGGCGCTTTACATTAATGACATTTAATCTTACCAAATAACTCTATAAGCTTTTTATTCTACACATGAGAGAACTAAGAATTACCCATTAAATGGCTTGTTCAAATCACCATCTGGTGGGCATTCTGGCTGGGGTGCCACCTTGGACCTGCCTGACTTGGTGTGCTGAGTTTGTGCACAGCTACAGGTGACAAGGGACACAGGACTTTACACTATACGTTCACCTCCTTAGGGTTTGGGGTTACATCCACAAGACTATACGTGTGTACGTGTATGTATACGTATATGGAAGTGAGGGTGTAAGCACATAGGCTCGGGAGCAAGTTTTCCAAGGGTCTTCCTGAATTCTCTGGGGTTATATTTCATAATTGGTGGAAATCCTAAGACTCATCAGATCTACCAAGCGGGACAACGTTGACAGGACCGATCAAAAGACAATAAAGACAGAAAGGATGATTGTCACTCGGTTGGATCTGCTTCTCCAAAGGCGTTTGGGCCACTTGTAAAATCCTAGACAAGTACCTCGGGAGCAAGGGGAGGAATCAGAACCGCTTCGCAGTCATCACGGACTTCTTGTTGCATCAGCAGGTAGATAATAGCCAAGTCTTCCAGGATTTAACCGTAAGAAACCCCCTTAAGTGGCCTGAACCTCACACTGTATCATCACTCGCTATTGTCACAGAAATAATCATGCAGATTCGGCAGCGGAGGAACGTCTCTGGTAGAACAGAGTTCATGCATGACATATGATGTATCTGTTCAAAGGGACAGATACATCTTTCTTACTGCCGCCACGCAGAGGCTCTCATCCACTGGCACTCCCGTGCAAATCACCTCAAATAAATGTGAGTACTGCAGTGCCCACAGTAATTCCTTCATTTTTAAACACATAATGGAAATGTATAACTAGTCCTCATAAAAATTTATATCTCAATCCGTCCCTTTAATTTATAACAGGCCCTCTAGGCGGTTATTATTCAAACATTAATAAAATGCCTATGGATCACCAAAAGCAAGTGTCTCCAAGTTCACTTCTCTTCATATTTGTATATATAAAACTAGATTAGCATTAACGCCACTTCTGGTTCTAACAACAATTATGCTTTTAATAAGAGACGGCCGTGTGATGTATTATCTTAATCATGCTAGGAATCCGGGCTCCTATCATGAAGCCGAAGTTGAATTTTCATGCCCTTTGCAACAATTGTTACTCTTAATGCCCTATATGTTTGGATTCCGCAGTTTATGCAAATGTTCCCTTTCTAAATTTTAGATTTATCTCCATTTGTCATTGTATGTATTGTAATATAAGGTGATTGTTATTTTTTCCCTAAAATATGATTAAAGCCCATTTCAATTATTTATACTGGGCAGGGAAATAAAATAAAAGTCGATGGGATTTTCCTCTACGGCAGGGTTAATTATGTGACTTTTAAAATGTTAATAAATTTAACACAGGTCCAAACCTCTCCTGAATTTTTAAAAACAGTTGTCTCGGAAAAAGACTTCACTGAACTGAGGAAAGAAAGTAATAAGCATACAGCTATTATTTTCATTACGCAGCCAAAGTGTTTGATTCAGAACGTTCAGTGGGAGAGCGTTTTTCGCTCCCGTGGTAACGTGGCTCAGTTCCTGTTCCTGTGTTTGCCCAGAAGCCTTACAACCTTGTAGCATGTGTTTTCCTGAATTAAAGAATAAATAAATAAATAGCTGACCTGTGTTTCTCCTCTAAACTTGAGTGATGCATTTCAAACTGTCTTTGATGCTTTCCAGCCAAGTGGTTTAGCACAAGGCAGAGCTATCCCCATAGAACAACGACACGGCTGTGGATGGAAGTCTTGCTCTAACGTCTTATTTTTATAACAGATCTTTTCTGATATTAGCAGTGGGTGTCCATCAATGCTCAACCGCCACTGGTTGGTGAGATAACCTTCTATACCATGAGAAATCCAAGGCTTCTGTACCAGATGTGTCCGTAAGAAAAGTTTATTTTCTAATAAGTTACACCCCTTCCCATCCATCTCTCTCCACGGCCATTTAAAATTACCAAGGGGGAAACATAGACGAGAGGTTTCCAGTGAACCAAGAAAAATCTTTAATAAGGCCCGTGAGTTCAATATATTAGCCGATTTCCCACAGATTTTATCATGACTCTTCATTTTTCACCTGTGATCCCCTTTCAATAGATGTACAGCAACGAAGCTAAAAAAAAAAAAAAAAAAAAAAATCACAGATTGATTCTGGTTAAATGTTAGTCGTTATTGCTAATGAGATCCTGTACCTTTAAAAAGCTAACTCTGCTTCAGTCCCTTTATATCCTGCAACTCTAATGGTCTTTCCACTAATTGGTTCTGTGTAAATGAAACAAGCTGAAAAACACTGTGGCACCAATAAATATTAATAAGTTATTGTTTGTTTTCTTTACCTTGCTTATGAATTCATACAAAGACAGTGCGAAGACATTAACTCCAGTCTATTAATTGCCACCTGATAATTGCCACCTGATACTTTTCTCCTGGATAATTAGGTACCCATTAGTTCTAATCAAGTAGTTACTTAATTATTGCAGTAATTAGTCTAATGGACTAGCAAATTGAAGCTTTATCACTTTTGGATACTTAATGTTCCTGACAGAGTACTTCACAAGTGTCAGGGTTCCGGATTCAGCAACCTGTCATCCAAGAACCCCCTCCTCCACGCCACCCTCGCCCCATTATCCCCGCATCCGCTTTCCCTGCCATTGTTCTGGAGCCTTCCACGAGGCAACCCAAACCCAAATTCCTCCTGCCGGGGCCCTTCCTGGTGCAGCCCTATCGCAACACGATGCAACACCTTCCCCAGGGCAACTGTACAACGAACCGTCCAGGGTTTGGGCCATGTGAACCATTGGCCGAAGGGCAGAGACCATTCCAGAGAGAGGCAGAGAGACTGCAGACAAAGTATACCGATGAACGGAAGACTTGTTTAGGAACGCTAGGGATCTAATTGATGATAGTGTGTCCTATCTTCCCGGCTGCACCAAAAGATGATGCATAACAACCAGAGCCATCCCCAAAAACGTACACGTTGTTTACACAGAAACTGAAGTACGCCCTAAGTCCAAAAGAAATTCACATGATGGACCAGAAAAAGCCCCGAAAAGTGATAAAATTGCTTTTCAGGACAATCTTGTGTCCTCCTCTGTTACGGAATTTCCATAGACATTGAATTTACTGATGACCTTCTTCCCCATAAAGTGCAGTCTACGCTGCTCAGACATTCTAGAACATTCCCTCACCCAATGTGCCTCTTCATTTCCAAAGGTGATCATTGCTTACCTTCTCCAGTGTCCTCTCTGAGAGAGTCACTTGATGGCTCTATTCAGGGTCCTTTTCACTGGCCAACATTTCCCCCTTTTTGTTTTTTATCTTATTTCCTCTGCAAAGGTCTGTATTTCGGCAGATTCCCTAGGACTGCGTCCTGGGATTGATGGATTGATTGATTGTTGTAGTCAAGGAGGCAGCTATTTGTCTATTCAAATCTACGTCCTCTCCTTAGGTGATCCCATCTCCGTCAATAGCCTAGAGATCAGATCCTGTCATTTTCTTGCTTAAAATCTTCCAAACATTTTCATTACACTCAGAATACACTCCACACTCCTGACCCATGAGGTCCTTGCCTGATTTGGTCCCTGTGATCTCTCTCATTCTCTGTGTATGGGCATGCTTCCTCTCTTGGGCCATGTCAGTCGCTTGGATTTTTCTAGTCTTGGATCACACCCAGGTTGTTTCTGCCTCAGGGCCTTTTCACATACAGTTCTCTCTATATTTGGAAAGCTTTTCTCAGTTCTTCTCATGCCTCATTCTTCCTTGTTTCAGCTTCAACTCAAGTGTCACCTTAAAGAAGCTTTCCTCGAATATCCTATCCAAAACCAACTCCTGAAGTAAATCTCAGTTTCAGAACTCTGATGGTTCCCTTTATAGCACCTAATACCAGCTGCCATATCCCCCCCCCCCCCGGAAATTTAATAACACGGAAAGGGACCTTGCCTCTTTCGTTCACTTGAGCACCTGTGGCACAGAGTAGGCACCAAATACGTTTTTAAAAAATTCATCAGTAAATGGCTGAATGAAAGATGGGAGTCATTCTTCAACTCTAAGATATGTAGATCAAAGACCTTTCCTTGGAAATTCTTCCTACTGAGAGTGACCATGTGATCCTGTTAGGTTCCGGCGACAGAGGCAACTTTCAAATATCATGCATTTCTACCGAATGCGATCCTCTGGGCCTCTCTGCGTAAAGTAGTCCAAAACGTATAGCAGTGGATTAAAAGAGAGCTTTCCCGGTCACGGGACCTCAGGCTTTGCCTTCTTGATTTTTGAAATGGAAATAATAAATAATAACAACACCTAAAGGAGAGAGCCTCCGCGAGTATTTGAGACAAGGAATACAGGTATTGTTCAAGTGTGAGGCAGCAAACCCCTCTGAGGATATGAACTATCTTCAGAGATGCTTGAAAATGTGGCTCCTGTATCCCAGAGGCCCACACCACTTTAGCAAGCTCCTCTTGCAATGTATCACGTCCGATGGCGAGCTCAGGGTTTGGGGGCTCACCAGAATTGCCTCTCGACATCTGCGTTTGGGCCCATCTTGCTCATAAAAGTACTAGAGATTTGCTCCTGTAGGTTCCTCGCTGCTAGGTCTCCACTGGCGTCCGATTTCCCTTTATGTGAAAAATTGCGTCGCAGAAATTTCCAGGAGGCAGAGACGTTGGCTGTTTTCTCTTTCCTTTTTTTCTGACCGGCTGCCTAATCGCAAGCCTCATGAACAGGGCAGGGCTAGGAAGACAGGAGCCATCCAACCGCAGGCTGCAGGAGACATGACGAGGCCTGGGAATGGCAGTCCCCGGGGATACGGAGAGGCATTATCCCACGAAAGGTGCCGCTAACCATGTCGCCACGCTGAACCTGGACTTTATCTCGTACATCGATTTGATTCGGATTCTTTCAGTCTTCAAGTCAGATTTGTATCTGAATTGATCACCGAGCCTTGACAAGTGTCATCTGCCATATATATTGCAATTCTGACATTTAAGGGCCTATTGACCTAGAAATTCTGCTCCCACGTGGGAAACGAGATACCAATTTCATTTAAAAATGTGGGGCGATTGACAAATGCTCATATTAACTCAATATATACCAAGAGGCAAGAGATTAAGTGTCCTGAGATCCATTTAATGACTCTATTTAGTTTTGCCACAGCTTGTTCTTTTACTAAACAAGAATATGTTTATTTAATGTCAGCTGAATATCAGAAACTACAACCTATGTCCCCTGGCGGCTGTGGAGGAATTTCAATTTTAGAAAACATAAGAATTTCAGAAGGAAGTACTAGCTGTATCAGAGTCTTTTAAAAAACAGATGGGTAAATATTTAATACATTATGTATTTATTTTAATGAAAAATAGACTTCTAATACTAGTATAGTTTCCAAGATATGTTAAGAATGGCATAAGGTAACAAGAATATAATATGTGGACTCAGTTTTCCGGAGGAAATATGCAAAACTAACCATGAAATATAAATGATGCTGTAGATCAACCTCAAGATATATGGTTAAACCCATACTTGGCCTAATCCCAGTTTTATTATCTGTGAAATGGGAATGTTCATATCTGTCTACCACGCTCATTTCATAAAAATGCTATAGGGTCAGTTGGGTTACTATAGAGAAAAAATTATTTGGCAAATTAAAATTTTTTTGCTTTATAGGAAAGCAAGAGATCATAAAGAATAGAGCATATATTTCATTTTTAAAAAATATTTTGTTTTGTTTTGAGAAAGAGAGACAGCGTGAGCAGAGGAGGGGGGGGAGAGAGAGAGAGAGAGAGACAGAATCTGAAGCAGGCTCTAGGCTCTGGGTTGTCAGCACAAGAGCCGGACGTGGGGCTCGAACCCAAGAACCCCAAGATCATGACCTGAACTTAACCAACCGAGCCACCCAAGTGCCCCTCATTTTTTTTCCCAAAAGAGCAATTATCGAATCTCATCTTCTTAGATTCAGAGCAACCTCAACATGTTACATCTTTCCTGTGTATTTTTAAAGAGTTTTTAAAATGTTTTATATTTTTGAGAGAGAGAGAGAGAGAGTGAGAGCAGCGTAGGGGCAGAGAGAGGGGAACAGAGGACCCAAAGCAGGCTCTGTGCTGAACAGCAGCAAGCCCGACAGGGGGCTTGAAATCATGAACCCTGAGACGATGACCTGAGCCTTTGCTCAACCAACCGAGACACCCAGGCACCCTTTACCTGTGTCTTTTCAGATGTGCCAAGTTAGGGGACCTGAGCCACAGTATCTTCTAACCCACCTCTCAGGGCACGGCCCCTTGACTGACATTGGCAGGGTGACCCCAGAACTCCAGATCCAATCAAAGCAAAAGAAGGGGACTCCGGTGAGGAAAGTCCCTGAAGCAATTGATGATTCAGTTCTGTTTGGCTTTGTTTTGTTGTTCTGTTTTGCTTTGTTTTAATCCTTGGTTCCAATCTGATGGAGTGGCATGGGTGTGCCCCCCACCCGCCATTCCTTGAATGCCAATGGTAACAAGAAGATTCCCATCAACTGAACGGCTGCCGTGTGGCGGGCACATGCTGCGTATCTTCAGAATAGACGTCGCAGCCGAGCAGCTGGACCTCCAGGAGTGTCAGGTGGTCTCTCCAGCGTAACAAGGTGGTGATTAACAGCTAGAATTCAGACGCTACCGGAATAGTGAACTCTTCTAGGGGTAGCTTCCCAGCCCCTACGGAGCCTGGCGCTTTTGCTGGTTGCCGAGTTTTCTAGACCTCTTCTTTGAGGAGAAGACGCAGGGTGTGCCATCTTTGCCTCCCACACAGTTGGCCTCCCACACAGTTTCTAGCGGCATCCTTAGCACGTGGTGAGTACCTAAAGGAATGTTGGCGGCCCTTAATTGATTGACCATGTCTAGGCGTACCTATTTCTGTTGTGGACTGAGAACAAGTTGCTCCCTCTTCTCACTTGTAATATGAAGTGTCTCTGCTGGCACTCTAGGCTCCCTGGAACCTTGTGCTGCACAGCTAAGACAGCCCAAAGGCGAAGCCTGGGTGGAAATGCTAATTTCATAAGACGCCCGTTCGAACCCGAGGCGGGATTCGCCTGTTACCACTTTGCCACGGGTGCCTGAGAAGTTGATGATTTGTTCACATTGGCTTCCAGCCACATGCTAGGTGCTTTAGTGGCATCGTTTGTTAATGGCTGTGGGCATTGCTTTTTTCCACAGCTGAATACCACTCGGGTAAGATGAGCACAGGCTTTGGAATATGGAAGTGATGGTACTGGGTCATGCACTGAAGTCTTTGTCGGGTACCGCTGCTGGCCTTGTCCCTTAATGTCCACCGTCCTTGGGCCTCATCCACGTAACTAAAGACATACTGACTGCGGATGGTCCCAATCAAGCAAATTAAAATAGATGTAAAATAAGCTCTTATGAGTAGGCACTTACCTCTTTTTCTTGAGCCAGTGTAGTATAGCGAAGGACTTTCTTTATTGAACTATAATCGACGTACAATGTTATATTAGTTTCAGGTACACAATGCAGTGTTTTCATGATTCTATACTTACACAATGCTTACATGATGCTAGTGTTCTTTAAGCCAAGTGCAGTTGACATCTGTCACCAGAGTTATTACGATATCATTGACCCGCCTTCTCTGTGCTGTACTTTTCCTCCTGTGACTTATTTTAGAACTGCAAGTTTGTACTTCCTAATTCCGCTTCATCTAGTTTGCCCATCCCCCCACCCGCCTCCCCTCTGGCACCGCTGGTTTGTCCTCCGGATTTGTAAGTCTATTTCTGTCTTATCTGTTTGCCCCGTTCATTTGTTTTGTTTCTTTTAGGACGCCACAGGTGAGTGAACTCATACCAGGTTTGTCCTTTTCTGTATGACTTATTACACTCGGTATAATACCTTCTGGTCCACACTGTTGTCAGGAGGGACGTGGCTTTTGGATTGTGGTTCCCATGGCTGTCGAGCCGATACTGTTGGCTGAGGTATTCATTCTCAGTGTGGCTTAGTTACCCCATCTCAAAAGTGTCTTTGTCATGGGCACCCAGTTCTGTGGGAGCACAGAAGATAAATGAACAGAGGAAAGTATCTTGTTAATCATAATGCACTCTGCAAATGTCAGATATTCTTGTCCCTGTGGGGAGTCAGGTTTTCAGTAGAAGAATCTTGCTATCATTTTACTTCCTACTCCACCCAGCAGTGTGCTGAAGGCTGGCTCGGCCAGCTCAGGAGACGACCCGCAACGCTTCCTTGAATTCAGTAATGTCAAGGTGGTCATTGAAATAAGCTTTATTGAGGGTATTCATACACAGAAATTGTCAAGTGCTGCAAATCACTGCTTTCCACGTTCCTCCCAAGGGCCTGTTGTGAAACATTTCCCAGCGCACCTCTGACCCCATCCCTTCTTTAAGCTCTAAGCCCTCCCACCTTGTATCTCCCTAGAAGCCACAGGTTCCCAGGATGTTGGACTCGTAAACTCCGGCGGGGAGAGACCTTTTTGGTGTGAAGTTTTATCCACTGCCTCACAAAGAGGCAGGCACGTAACTAAGTGCTCAATAAAAAGGTATTGAGTGAATGGGTGAATTGGATGAATGAAGATAAAGATAGATAAATAGATAGATAAAGAGATAGCGTTAAAGATACATGGGAAAGACGTACTGGAGGGTGAATATTGACTCTAACCAATAAGAACTTGAGCCTGTCAATGAACTTCTCTGAGGTTAGGTGTCTGCGTCGTAGAATGGGTAAGTAGATTATGCACTTCACATAGGATTGATGCGAAGATTAATTAAGGCGGGTGGACAGCACACATTGGGCAGTTAATAACTGTTAGATGTCTTCTTTCCCTCCCAAAGCTAATGGGTAATTCTGTTCCTTCTCCGATTCATCCTCCTGCTTGACTACACCCCCCGCTACCTCCCACTGAGTTTATATACATATTTATGTTTACCACAAACACATATGTTTAACAACTAGCTGTGTGACTATCATGTTCACACCAGGATGCCAAGCTCAGCCAACACATTCAGATGCTAACACCTGTGATGGAGGCAGAAAGATGACTTCCATAAACCAATGTTTAATTTTTGAAATTGGAGTGGGTAATTCAGAAGGGTAATTCAGGAATTCCTTAATTGTTGTTTTTTTTTTTTTTCCTTTCTTTTCAAGCTCTGAACTAGTGGGGATCCTGTATTCATTTTGCTTACCTGTTAGAGGTGGCTGTAAGGGTCAAGTGAGACAATGTGTATAAAACACGCTGCACACGCTAATTATTGCCACTGTTAGAACAGGAAAATGACATCAATGAATCCTAGAGCCACAGAGCTGGCAGGGAGCTGAGATTATCATTTAGTTCTACCCCGTTCATTCTTAGAGGAGCAGCTTTAGGCAAAAATAAAGTGACTTTTCTTGGGTCACTCAGTTTAAATCAGTAGCGAAAAATCAATCCAGCAGCTATCGACTCTGACCCAGCACCCTTGTTTGTGCTAGTACACCCCCCATCTCGTCGATTTGACAATAATTAAAATGGACAGCTGCTGGGAGCAAAGTGTGATCTGAAGCACACACATGATGGTTAAAAAGAACAAGAAAAGCCTAACGTATACCGAGAAAGTATGCATACATCCTGAGTCACATTAGCTTTTCTCTGTCAGATCATTTAAAATGCATCGTTTTATCACCATGAAAATACATTGCAATTAGCAGAAAGGACAAAAAAAAAATTCTTCTTAGAAGAGCTTTATAAATGGCCAACAGAAAATATCTTTAATGGCCTAAAAGAAAGGGGAGAAAAGTAATAACTGGGGCCCTACATTACTTGGATGTAATTAATGGTACCGGAGCAAAAGGAACCAAGCGGGGATTACGACACAAAATAGCAGGCATAAGCCCCGCACGTGTCGAACGCAACATCTTCCAGCCACGTTCAAGCGCTATCTTCTCCCATTCTGAAATTCTCAAGCTCAGATGTAATCAATTTGAGCTTGTAATGATCCAGCAGCTTAAGATCTCCATAATTGTTTAGCCCACTGCTGTTCAACTGCCTGTAACTTCTGGAAAGGAAGATGGCCTAGTAAAGCACACAGTGGGAGGGAGTGGGTGGCAAGAGACTCTCAGGGATGGGCGAGGAGAAGCAGGCAGAAGCATTCAGACCTCCTCAACGTTCCAGGTACCAGGTGACTTATTCAGCCTCTGCTCAGGGGTGATATTAAAAAGATTCCACAGCTAGTCGGGTATAGGCTCCAACTGATCCGAGCTGATGTTGGCTGCCATGTTGGAGCGGGCTTTCTGTTGTGTTAGGTGTTGACCAGTCCCCAGAGGTGGGGCCAGGGCTACCAGTGTGGGTGGAGGTGGGCAGGGATTCTCAGAGCTCACGGCACCAGTTATTTGCCAGCTGCGCGGAAAGAGTACGGTTTTGTGACAAACAGAAGCCATACGGCTGCCTACCCACTGACTTGTTAGTGTGTCCTTCCTATTTTCTGCCTTCCTCCTTAGGCCTCCCCTTCCATACCTTCACGGTTGCTGGTCGTTGGAAAGAAGTGCCATCAGTGCACAGTTTAAAGCTCTAGGAGGAGGGTTCTCGGAGAGCAGAGAGTGAGGCATTACACATCAGTGAGCCTTGTCTGGGGCCGATTCCCCTGTGTCTGGGGTGGCAACACCAGGCCATGGTTGTCCAGGGATGAGGCAGGTCAGATCAGCACGCTGGACAGCTGAAAAAAGCACTTTCTGCCCAGAGACACTAGCCTCACCTCAGCCCCAGCCTCCCAGACAGGCAGGTTCATTCAAGGTGGCTTCACCTTGATTCCTAAAATGATGTCAGAAACCCAGGGTTTCTAGTTTTAACCCTACGCAGGCCCATGCTGGCAGGAGAACTTTATGACTTCATGCTTGCCAAAACCTTCCCCGGGGGCGCGTCCTTCCCAGGATGAGTGGACGTTGAATTTTATTCCAAGTAGATATTCTCTCTTTCTATGCAAGGACAACAATCCATGTGAACGTAAAGTTCACGGGCATTCCGTCCTCCTTGGAGTGACCCCCCCCCCCTCCGCTCTCAATGGTAAAGGCTAGTTGATGACCCTTAATGGCAGGGGCTGTTTCGACTTGCAGTGGCCCCTTCTCTATGTCATTTCAAGGAGCAGTTGCCTTCGGGAAAGGCCCCTTGTCCTTTCTGTACTGTTTTCTGCAGCAAGAGGCTTCTCAGCTGCCTACGTTGCTGGGGCCTGATGTAGCCAACATCTTGCAGATATAAAATGGAAAATGGGCTTCCCCTCGGAACGGCAGCAGCTGCTTAGCACCATCAGAAAACAAAATCATCATACTTGAAAACCGGATTTAGCAGTTTCAAAGAGCTGCTGAGACAAAATTAGGCGGAGACAAGAGTGTGGTTTGCAACTGGCAATGCCTCCACCAAACCCTCTAATTCATGGAAGAAGGACTTCAAAACATGAAATGCCTGAGGGTTCCCCCACCCCCTGGGCTCCATGTGTGCTAAAAAAGAATGCTTAGATTTATCTCATCCCCTCCTGGTTTTAGCTACTGGCATCCCAGATTTAAATTCCCAGGGACGATACATTTTAACCTTGACCCCATAGCCACAAAGGCGGCCCAAAGTTTTGTTCCCTAATGAGATACACAGCTTGTACTGAGGTATCTCCAGTTACTAATATATTAAGGTCATCTTTTCGCCTTCTGAGCCAGCAACTGGTCATTTCAGAAAATCCACCAGAGAATCACTGGTCCTAAAGATTGTTATTCAAGGGACCAAATTGTTTTAGAGGCCCTCCTGTGACTTATTTTGGTTTTCGTGATATTTTTGTTTTGCTTTGTTTTCCTTTGTTTCCGATCTAAGGTAGATCCGAAAGTTAAACTTGTAGAGAATCCGTTCCACATTGCAATTACTTTGGAAATCACCTGTGTCCCAGCTGTGTCTACTCTTGTGGAAGGGGAAAAAAACATGTCAGGGGCTTCTGGGGGGCTCAGTTGGTTGAGCCTCTGACTTGGGCTCAGGTCATGATCTCACAGTCCGTGAGTTTCGAGCCCCGCGTTGGGCTCTGTGCTGACAGCTCAGAGCCTGGAGCCTGCTTCGTAATTCTGTGTCTCCCTCTCTCTCTGCCCCTCCCCGCTCGCCTCTGTCTCTCGTCTTTCTCTCTCAAAAATGAAAATAATATTAAAATTTTATTTTTAAATGTTGACGGGTATATTGCAAAATTTTTAAATACTGTAATTGGACTCTTGTTTTCTTTACCTAGCAAATGAAATAGTTGCATTTTGTTGGCTTTTGTGTCTCCCTACAGCAGAAGTTTTGTTTTGCTGTTGTTTTCTTCTTCTTTTCACTCTGGGCTTTTTCCAGAACTAGGTAATGAGTTTTCCCTGCATAAGTCACCTGTTTTTTTGTTTTGTTTCGTTTTGTTTGAAAAAAAAAAATTTTTTTTATGTTTATTTCCTTTTGAGAGAGAGAGACAAACACAGAGTGCGAGTGAGGGAGGGACAGAGAGAGGGAGACACAGAATCCGAAGCAGGCTCCAGGCTCTGAGCTGTCGGCACAGAGCCCGATACGGGGCTTGAACCCACAAACCACGAGATCAAGTCCTGAGCCAAAGTCAGACCCTTAACCGACTGAGCCACCCAGGCGACCCTGTTTTAAAAAATGCTTTAATGTTTATTCTTGAGAGAGAGAGAGTGAGCACAAGTGGGGAAGGAGAGAGAGAGGGAGACACAGAATCCAAAAGGCTTCAAGCTCTGAGCTGTCAGCACAGAGCCCGACGCGGGGCTCAAACCCACGAACTTTGAGATCGTGACCTGAGCCGTAGTCGGACACTTAACCAACCGAGCCCCCCAGGCGCCCCATAGTCACCTGTTTTTATCCAAGATACTTTATCATAGACTGTTTGACACACCAATCATAGTCATGGTGAAGACCAGCGTTATTTGCCAAGTTTTAATTTGTTTAACTAAAAGTAAGTGTATCCAGAGCAAAATCTAGAAATGCCAGAGAGTGGGGAAGGGTGTGTAGAAAGGACATGCTGGAATGTGGGGAGGAGGTTGGTGTTACTTAAGGACCCTTGAGATGAGATAATCTGACGAGGGTGTTCAGGAAGGGTGCTGAGTATGCTGCTGTTCCGGAAGCCTGTGCCAAAAGGGTATAGTAAGATGTGAGTATATAAGGGGAGTTGGAAATGTCCTCTCTTCTTTGCATGATCCTGCCAAGGAAGGGGAGAGCAAGTGAGAGTAAAACTGGGGAAACTGAGTCGGGGGAGGGCCAAAGCCTGACCCATGTGAGGTCATTAAGACTAGCAGCAGGCCTGGGACCCCGGTGATTTCGGGAAGGCTGTCTACAAGAGGGGCCCTGGATGTCCTCTAAAGGCATTTCGGACAAGCCCATCGGCTGAGGGGGGTCAGTGCCGGCCTTGACCCACACCAGCGGGTAGCCAGTCAATCACCCTGTCCAGTATAAAGCCTCATTTTCTTTAAAAGAACATTGTGTACTTTGTTCCAGGCAAGGAACTCAAGTGACCCCAGACTAACTGCAAGCTGTCCCCTGACCCAAATCAAAGGAGCTCTCCAGCACCTGCCATTCATCAGGTTCCTTTCAGCAAAGTAGTCCATGAAAGAGAAATAATTTTACTCACACTGAAAGTGTAGTTCTTTGGGGAAGCAGATGTTGAACAGCAGCCCAACAACCTGGTACAACAGTTTTAGGACAGGAAGGGAGAAAAAAATAGATTCAACAGGACTGCAGAGGGAATTGACAAAGGCAGAGCATAATTACCTGCCTTGGAGTGGAGCCTGAACACTGACGCTAACATCATTACTCTCACATTAAGAGGAGAGGATTTTTCCCTAAATACGATCAGAGCTTTGCCCTTCGATACCAACCATTCTATCGAGGGCAGTGGAGGCAGGGAGCCTTTCAAGAAGGTGAGAAGACAGAAAGAGGAAATTAGGCAGACAGACATAAGGGCACCTTTCTATATCAATACTCTTGGCCTCGCTATCTGCTTCTCTACCCACTTGTTTTTGGCAGGTACCCGCATCGCATTAAAAATGTATCCTGTGAATCTAATATATTATCTCTGCATTTGTGTGGGCATGGAAGGGTGGAGACACTCAGAAGACAGGCCTTACGTATTTCTTAGAGTGGCAGTCGCTTTTCAGAAATGATTCAGTATATACTCGTGGCAAGATCCCAGCTCATACAGAATTGATGATTGCTTGTTATTGGAAGAACAGAGCGTCGGGTTGTGACCGAGGGTGGGTCAAGTGCCTGGGTCCAGTCCCTAACCGGCGATGCCGGACAGGGTCACTTACTTCATCTGTGAAATGCACAATGATAGAACCTAACCGTGTGGCGTTAAGCAACGTAACATTGCGAAGCAATATGCGGTAAGTATTAGCTGGTATTATTATTCTTAATATATTACAACTCCAAAATGAAAATCCAAACTACAAAGCCTGTTTCAGCTTCCAAAATGCCCTAGAGCCAACAGGCATGGCGTGAGAGCTCCCTAAAACAATGTTCCCAGTAAGACCATAAACCTTCCCAAACCAAGACGAGCTATGTTGTCCCTGTCAACTGACAGCTGGGTCCGTCTTTAGATTTGCTATGTCATGCATGCAGGACTGGTTAAAAGGCTTTTCAGACAAGAGTCCCATGAAACCACAGAAGAGAAAAAGACAGAAGGCGGAAAACATTCCTCACAGGCAAGTGACAGAATTCAGGATCCAAGCGTGCGGTGATGCCCTGAGCTCAAAGTCTTTACAAGCTAAGTGGTCGATATGGCTGCCTAAGATCATCTCCCAATATGGCCCTGAGAGAACCAATAAAGGACCTGGAGGTAAGGGGAGAGAGAGGAAAGCACTCGGCTGAAAGATTGACTGATCTTGCCACAGATCAGATGGATGGTTCTAAATGACCTGTAAAGACATTCCCAGAGCCCTGGGCCACAGCATTAAGAGCCCAGACACCACTCGCACTTCTGAAGTAGTTATTAGTGACTGAAGTCACAGTTGACAACTGTGACTTCAGTTTCAAGTAATGGTTTAACAGCATCAACTGAGGAAAGGTTATATCTTGGCGTGTCTGCTCTACTGCTGACACTTAAAGGAAATAATTGGTAGATTTAGAGCAGAGAGAGAAGCCAGTGGGTAGAACAGGAGGGGCGGTCAAAACTTCGGGTAGAACTCCACCGCGATCGCAGCGAAACAGAGCCAGAATTTTTGCTAAGCTGTGGCACCAGAATTAACCGCGCGCGCCCGAGTGTGTACCTCACACACATGTAGGCAAATGCCACCCACCATCCCCAATCCCTCCTTCTTCCTAACACCCGAAGAGGGCCATCGTGTTGTTCCCATCTGTCAACCTACTGACTCACGAGAATTCTTCACGTGCCTATGCCTGCCGGTTGGAATGCGTTGCAATTTTAGGAATACTGCGTTGAACAATGTGAGAAATGTGCTTTCCGAGCACCTTTGGGGTGTGGGAGGTCTGTGAAAGGGGCGATCAGACCTTTGGTTCTGCCCCTGCTGCTTGGCATAAACCATCAAGAACACACAGGGCTCCCACCCACCACCTGACTGTCATCACGTTCAATCAACAGGATTGGATTTTGGGGAGGTGCCGAAGGTTCACGTTGCCAGGCGGGATGCTGGGGACACACTGCAAGCAGGGAGAGGAAAGGCTGTGTGTGCACACGTGCGTCTGTGTCTGTGTGTGTGCGTTTAGCCCCACATACAGAGCTGCCTTCGCCTCCACGGAAAGTCATACAAGCAAGTGATCCGTTTGTTGTCAAACTTCTCCAGATTTCGATCCCAAGCACCTTTGCATTTAACCATGTCAATACCACAGAGATTTTTTTTTTTCCCCCAGAAGACGTTCTGGTGCTTTTATTAAGAGGTAACAACCCATGTGATTTTTTTAAAAACCTTCGCACATCTCAACAACAGCACCGCCACAATTTACATATTGTAGCGTTTCTGTTGTTATTTGGCCTTCCTGCCTCTTTCTATTCATCCTTCCTTCCTTTTCCCCTTGAATTATATTTCATCTGCTTCTCTTGCTCCTGTATGTGTCTATCAGTAGGAAGATACAGACTAATACGCACGTAAGGGCCACCATTCATGGCATGGGATCATAAAGCGCATTCATGGGCTGCCCTGAACAGCTCAAAAGGCCCGGAGAATTGCCCTAACTTCCCACAGCACGGATAGACCTTTGAGCTGGATGAGAGCAGCTGAAATTCGAATACAAGCAATATGGCAGATTGGAAAGGATGCTCTCCTCAATCGCTCCTCGTTGCCCTTGATTGAAAATATTTAGATGGGGATCTGACAAGCCAAGTTAAGCTGTATACCCTGACTCCGGTGAAGAGTATCTAGGGCATCGTGGCAATTCACCACCGAGATGGACAGACCCAGACACTTACGTTTTTTCTGGGAAACCACCAAGATAAGGTTAAAGGCATAAAACAGACAAAAATAAAATAACATAAAATTAAAAAAACAAGTGACAAACGAAAAGGAAAATCAGCCCAAGTTTGGCCTGCCCTGAGATCTGGCTGCGCTCCGTGAAAGGTAACCCAAGGCTGACAAGGGCATCCCCGGAGGCCCAGCTGATTTAACCAGGTCTACCTTGCGGGCCATTGTTATGGAGAACAGGCTCTGCTGTATTGAGCCCACCCAGCTGCCTCTTCACACTAATGGCAGAGAATTCACCTGGGAGGTGTTAAATCTTCAGTCTATTCCTAGAGGGACTTCATGTTCCCCATAATTAATTCCTCCACTGGATGTCTATATAACGCCATACTCTAGCGGTCATTACAAACTGGTGTGATGGGCTCCCGGAGACAGCTCCGGGGCCGCTGGCTTGATGTTTTGGGAGGCCCACGGAGACCAGCTCATCACGGCTGGTAAGGACAACGTGACCGTGAGTGCCACAAGCACACGTGCGCGCACACACACAGGGAGACTCGCTCCAAACTGCTGAGATGGCTTTTCTTTTGGCCGAGGAAATGCTTGTCAGACGCATCAGCTGATCGCATCCACAGAGCTGGAAGAAAGAAAGTGAACTGCACTGCGACGAACTCAGATTTCCCAAGTGAAAGCTGCACGCTGACATTTATATTAGCTTAGTTTGACATGACCTAGCCGCTCGGATTGAATGATGAAGAACTGTCCCCCGCCCCGCCCCCCCCCATCCTCCCACCCCAGACACAGAAAGTGCACCTTCCCGGGTCGGTAGGGCTAAGAGATCATGCAGAATGTTGCAATTTCCTGTCGGCTGTTCCCTGGGAATGCAGAAGTCCTGGTAGTCTAAAGCATCATGTTTTCCATCGAATTGCTAACTTGGGAGGAAACGATCCATGCATCAAAAGCACGGAGAGGCATTCGAAACAGTGGTCCTCAAACTTCACTAATGCAGAGGAACATGTAGGGGGTGGCTCAAAACGCAGATTCCAGGGGCACCTGGGTGGCTCCGTGGGCAAGCGTCTGACTTCAGCTCCGTCATGATCTCACGGTTCCTGAATGTGGGCCCCGCATCGGGCTCTCTGCCGTCCGCGACGGAGCCCGCTTTGGATCCTCTGTCTCCTTTCGCTGTCCCTCCCCACCTCGTGCTCCCCTCCCTCTCTCTCTCTGAAAAAATAAGGAAGTAAACTTAAAAAAGAAAAGCAGATCCCCGAGTCTACACTGCACATAAGCAAAGTCATTGGCCAGCGTGTCTGCCCCTCTGACAAGCAAATTCTCACTACATGATAGCTACGATGATGGGTATTAATAGGGTATTACGGACATTGAAATTTAATTTATTTATTATTTAATTAATTTAATTTAATTTGCTATTTTAGCAATATCATTAGGTTACTAAGTATACAGCGCTACATATATTTAATCACTGACCACTTTACCGCATATGAACTTGTCCTATGAGTCAGGCTAGGATGGGGTCCAGCCAGTTAGGAACAAAAGACTAGCAAAGCAGAGGAGACTGTGCTCAGCACACGTCAGGCCACCTTGCAGGTAGTTGAGAGACTTGAGAATTTCACCAGCAATTCGGACATCTCCAAGTTGCCGAGGGGGCTCGGAGAAGTGAAGTCGTAAAAGCCAGGTTAGGGGCAAAGCTGTGATTAGAACTTCAGTCTTCCGTTTTCCTTCCTGATAAAGAGATTCAGGCCAATGAAATAATCATGTCTACTCCTCACCATCACCAATCTTTGGCAAGGATTATCTAACATATTCTTCAAAGTCAGTCTATGAAGAAGGCAATATATTAAAAAAAAAACAACAACTTCCTTTGGCAACAATGATATGAACTTGAGGACTTAGTAGCTTGTCCTGTGGTCACCGTCCAGTCAGCAGGGAAGCAAGATTCAAAACTGAGGGTCTTCGGCTCTGGGACCTACAGTCTTAATCATTGTGTGATATATTCATCTCTTCAATTCATTTTCAAGGAGGCACTGAAGGTCCATCATCTCCAGGCCTGGCTTTAGGAGATGGGGACACACTGAGTGTTCCTGACACAGTCCCCTGTCTCCAAAGCCTAGAAGCTAATGGAGTAGAACGTCCCGATCCTGGGCAGTAGAGCACGGTCCAGCTGGTGTGGTAATGGAGAAAGGGCGTAGACTTACTTCTTCCGGTGCTGTTATGGAAGGCTTCCAGAGCAAGGGAACTTGCACAGAGTAGTGACAAGATGGGACAGGGGAATGTGAGCAAAGCACGTGAAAAGGCGCAGAGGTGAAATCCCACTTGGAAAAGGAGTGAGGCAAGTGTGCTTTGAGGCTACACTCTTACCTGTGCACCTGCACAGCCACTGACGTTGAAATCGACAACATCGCTTAACCATTGAAGGCCAAACCCAATGTTCACACCAGCTAAGTACGTGAGTCTAGAGGGTTTGCTCAGCTTCATGATACAGGGAAGATGATGAAACGCTATGATGCGGGCCGGAAGAATGTTGGCTTTCGAGCCACAGAGATCTGGACTCAGTTCTCTCCAGCTCCCACTGACTAGCCAAGAGGGTAGTATTGAGAAAGCCTTTCATCCTTTCTGGTTTGCAGTTTCCCCACCGTTCGTAAGAATGGACAAAACCTGTCCTGCAGGGTTCTTGAGTTTAGTAAGAATGCGTTTCAAAATCTGACACATGCTACTACGGCAACACCAAAGCCAAATTACACGCTGGGAAAAAGCATTTGAAATACGTTTGGCAAAGCATTAATTTCATTAATATAGAAAATATTCCTACAAATCAATAAGAAAAACACCATGAGGCTATAAAAGAATGGACAAGGAAACAGAAAAGGAAACACAAAAGGGCCTTCAAAACACAATATTGAAAAAAGAAAACATGCTTGATCTCACTTAACATTAAAATAAGTACAAATTAGAGGTGCCCGGGTGGCTCAGTCGGCTAAGCATCTGACTTTTGATTTTGGCTCGGGTTACGATCTCAAGGTTTGTGATTCCGAGCCCTGCGTTGGCTCTGCACCGGCAGCGTGGAGCCTGCTTGGTATTTTCTCTCTCCCTTTGTCTCTGCCTCTCCCCGGCTCGCCCTCACATGCTCTCTCTCTCTCTCAAAAATAAATAAGTAAAATTAAATTAAAAAATAGTACAAATTAAAACTACAGTGAGGGGTGCGTGAGTAGCCCAGTCAGTTAGGTGTCCAACTCTTGATCTCGGCTCGGGTCATGATTCATGGTTGGTGGGATTGCGTCTCCTAAAGGGGTCTGCACTGACAGTGCGGAGCCTGCTTGGGATTCTGTCTCTCCCTCGCTCTGGCCTTTCCCCCTCTTGCGAGCTCTCCCTCTCCATCATAATAAATAAATAAACTTAAAACCAAAACCATAATAAGATATTGTTTTTACCTTTCAGATGATCAAAGTCAAATATAGTCAAAGTCAAGATCACCCCATGCTGGAGATGGGGAGGAGGTAGTTTTAGCAGATCTGTTAAAAATTTAAACTTGCCAGCTGTGTGACCCAACGATTCTACTTTTGCTATTCATCACGCAGATGTTCTGACACTTGTGTGCAAAGAAGTATGTATGAGAATGTTCACCGCAGCATATTGTGATAGAGGAATTATTTGAAACAACTTAAATGCCTATCAAAATGCATCTAGTTCAATAAGTCATGGTAGAGGGAAACAGGGCAATATAAAGCAGCTGCTAAAATGAATGAGGCAGTTCATTCATGAATTGTTGCAGAATGATCTCCAAGTAGCAGTCATCGGTATGAAACAATACATTTATTCCTGTATGCCTGCATACGCATAGAATATCTCTGATAATAATACACCACGGACCGAGTGGCACTGGTTCCGTCTGGAGAGGGTTTCAGAGTGGTGGGAGCCTCCTACATTTTGAATTCTGTACCTGCTAAGAACACATACGTATTTAGCGAGCAGAGACCTACAAGCAAAACTGACGAAATATAAGAACTACATTTGTCCCTGATGCATACAGCCTAATCTCGGAGGTGTTATTCAGGAAGGCAGAATGAACTTGAACATCCACACGCTCCCCCCGGTGTCCCCTGTGACAGATGTCCTTTTCATACTTTGGGACAGCCTATCCTCGACAAAGAGGTGCCACAAGGAATACCGGGACAGAACAAAGCGGGCAGCTGACTTCGTCACGTGCGCTGTTGAACTAAGCTTGAAGCTATGTTTGGTCTGTGTGCTGTGCCCAGCAGAGTGAGCCACAAGACCCTAACTCTTCTGTCCTAACTGTAAATTCCAGCTCTATCCACCACGTCAGTAGCTACCTGATCTCCAGCAACTTACTTAACCTCTCTGAGACTCACTGCGTTGAAAACCTAAAGGAAAATATTTCCTTTACGTACGATGAAAGGATATGCAACGGATAATGGGGTTACAGCACAGCGGTGGGCACACAATTGTTCGATTTTGCTGCTACACTCAGGAGGAAAAGGTCTTTTATTTTCTTCAAGTTTTTTCCTTTTCTCTCCGAATTTTCATTTAAATTCCAGTCGGTAACATACAGTGGCATATCAGTTTCGGGGGCAGAATTTGGTGATTCATCACTCACACACAACACCCAGTGTTCATCACAAGCGGCCTCCTGAGGGCGCCGGAGGTAGCCCGGTCGGTGAAGCGTCCAACCTCGGCTCGGGGCATGATCTCCCAGTTTCGTGAGTTCAAGCCCCGCATCAGGCTCTGTGCTGACGGCTCGGAGCCTGGCTTCGGATTCTGTGTCTCCCTCTCTCTTTGCCCCTCCTTCCGCTCACAGTCGCTCTCTCTCCTCTCTCTCAAAAATTAATAACATTTAAAAAATTTAAAAAAAATCACAAGTGCTCTCTTTAATATCCATCACCCATTTAACCCATCCTCCCCCCCAACTGCCTCAAGCAACCACCAGGTTGTTCTATTCAGTTAAGAGTCTGTTTTCTGGTTTGCTTCTCTTTTCCCTGTTATGCCCACTTGTTTTTATTTTTCTTTTTTTCATTTTTTTAAATAATTTCTACAATCCACATGGCGCTCAACCTCACAACCTCGAGATCAAGAGTCGCATGCTCTACCAACTGAACCAGCCAGGAGCCTGTAAAGGACTTTAAATTATTTGCATTTTGTATACATTCTATCTAGTCAGGTTGATGTTTAGATATCTGGTCTTTTAGATTATCATTTTTCAAAAGCTTTAATAAATACATAGATTTTTGTTGAGGGGCTCCACCTAAGATCCAGGCACTAACTCTCAACACGGGTTTGGAAAAGTGGCTCATTCTGCCTGCTTCAGTTGTCTCTGGTCTGCAAAGCAGTAATAATAATGGCATCATCTCATGGGGGTGTGAATCTCCAGCGCATGTGAAAAGTGAATTCACACATAGCAACTTAAAGTCAAAGACTTTTTAACAAATAAGCCAAAGTCATTGACATTCATCATGTGAAACGTTCATCTCCAAGATGAACAACAGGCTCGGGGGACTGCCATAACGCGCTCCCCTCATCTCCATCCCGCCATTAAACCCCCTTGCGCTAAACAGGCTACTCTTGCAACGTCTTCTTCAGAAACAGATATAAGTTCATATTTTAATGGGCAATTGGTAAGTTTATTATGAGAGAGAGAGAGAGAGAAAGATGTCTTGTGAGAATATGAACAAAGGTTGAAAAAGGTAACGATCGGCTCTGGAGCTAATCAGAAGCAACGGAAAGATAGAGAAAAAGGAACCGAATCACATTACTGTGTAGGATTTATAGCCCGGGTGTTCACAAAGAATACTGGAGTTGGGTGTCCAGGACTCTCCTGCTTCAAGGTAATCAGCCCCAGCGTAGGGGAACTTGAACAAGGTTGACATTGCTCCAACTGGGAAGGAAAGGCTCACATTCTTGACAGCTACATAGGGGTCACTGAAGGCAAGAGTCTCGTTGGTCTCAGATGACTGAGCAGGGCACTATGGAACTAAGGAAAATTCTATGTTAGCTTTAATTTCTCTGCTGACCAAACTGGACCCTGTGCTTCGTCTACAGGTTCATAATTTTTCTGCCTAATGCAATTAATTATCTGCTAAATTTCCACATGTTGTTACTCTACACCCAAAACACTGAGCTGAGTGTTTTCCTCATTAATACGTTGCCACTAGGAGTAACTATGTTACATGGATGTGTTTAGGATAATCCTAATTTCAAATACAGTATGATTTTGGCCCCAAGAACCATCCAGTAACTTAGGGATTCCCAAGCTTATGTACAGTTTAATTAGATTCGTCACTCCAGAAGGCATTAACGTTAAAAAGCGTGTACACGTTACAAAAAGATTCCCATAAAAGAATCGATGTTAGAAATCACCGAGTTACTCAAAAGACCACCAACACTTACATCTGAACTTCAAGTGTTAATGGGTCCATCCCGTCTTGTTGCTCTATTCACCTTGGAGTCGAATTATTTGCACGATCTGCCCCTATAGAAACCCACACAGTTGCGGCTACAAGGCAAAGCCAGTTGGGTCCGATTTACAGGGAACTTAAAATTTCCAAGTTGCGTCTGTAAACAGGACTCGTGCCTGCCCATCAAATCATGTAAAGTGCCCCGGTCCATTTAATTGTTATGTTTTCGGAGCACTTTTCAGGAAAATTACACACGAGGAAAGAAAATCGTCTTGCACCTACATTCTTAGCTGGGAAAATATTAGTCTCCCGACTTCAGCTCAAGTGAGAGTGCCCCAAGTTCACAAGTTATGGCAGCAGATGTGGCGGCCAGAGCAGCAGCCTGAGAATGTCAACGTGGCCTGGAAGGACTGTGAAGCCAACGATAAGCAGCAGGCCCTTTTGGATGACAGCTTATGTGAAACAAGAAACGAGCTTCCATCCGACTCCCACCGCATGGGTGTCAACATCAGAAAATGCTCCATCACACAGCTAGTAGAAGCACAGCCTGATGGACACAGAGTCTGACCTTGCTTCCCCAGGAGACAATCCCTCCAGGTCGTGGGTGAGGGATACTGGCAAGGGTCACGGAGGGGGGCGTGCAAGTACAGCTGCTTGCTCAAAATCCATCCCCTAATAACAGGACTCAGCCTCCAGGGTTGTCATGCCAGCCCTTTCACTAGCATTCACTGAACAGGCAAAAAGCAAAGCCCAGGAAAATGTTCCTTTTGTTTTGTTGTTGTTGTTTTTTTTTTAAAGATCCAAAGCTGTGCAGAAAAGAGAGCAGGGAAGAAACATGTTCACGTAAGGCTCCAGCTCGGATAGGTGGGCCGAACTAGCTGGCCGTGTTCACCACAGCTGAGTCCTGTATTGCCGGGATTTAAAAAAGCCAACTGAGAGTGGTGCAAAGGAAAGGGAAGATGGATGATGGAGGAAAGGATGGATTGGATGGATACAATGGAGGGATGATGGATTCAATGGATGGATGGATGGATGGATAAATGGAGGGGATGATGACTGATGGATGGATGGATGGCTACTGGCGGCTCTGCTGGCTGGCTGGCTGGCTGGGGCTGGCTGGCTCATGGCGGGCTGCTGCCTGGCTGGTGCTGGCTGGCTGGCTGGTGGCTCCTGTCTGGCTGCTGCTGCTGGCTGGCTGGCTGGCTGGCTCCCTGGCGGGGCTGCTGCCTGGCTGGCTGGCTGGCTGGCTGGATGGCTGGCGTGCTTATGCCTGGCTGGCTGGCTGGCTGGCTGGCTCCTGCGGGGATGCTGCCTGCTGGCTGGCTGCTGGCTGGCTCCCTGGCGGGGCTGCTGCCTGGCTGGCTGGCTCATCGCTCGCTCATAGATCGATCACAGGATGGACGAGAGAACGAATTTTGAATCTATAGTTATACCTTTATACTTAGATCTGTACCTATAACTTTTTCTCTTCTTACACATGCAGCCATGCTTGAGGCACACCGACTCAGGCAGAGAGCACATAGACCCCACTTTTACATAATCAGAGACATTAAGTTCCCAAGTGATCCCTTCAGAATGAAATCCTGCCTGCGGCCTTGGGTGATACGCAGAATTCTGCAGGGCCCCGAAGGTATACATCAGACTCCCTGGCTTCTTGGGTAGCTGGCAGCAGCTTCGATTCAGGGCCAGTAGAGTGATGTGTCCTGCCTCTGGAAAAGGGGTCGTTAGCTGCCCGCACTGTGGCCTTCAGCGGGCACTTCAATGTCGAGGCACGAAGGCTCATTATGTTCCTTGCTTCCTTCGGTCCCATCTCTTCTTCCTCGTTGCCCACACTGGTCTCTTCCCTCTGCAATCCACCTCATCCTCTCATTAGGTTTATCATCAGTGACTACTTAGCCGGCCTGAAAGCAGAGACGTCAGGCTGGACTTGCAAAGCCAGAGCAGTTCATGAGCGCTTTCCAGCTGGAAAGAAGTAGGACCTGGTGGTGGTCCTTCCATGTGGAAAAAAGAGATCTGTTTCTCAGATGTTTGTCCAAGCCGACTCCTCCCACGGAGCTAAATAGTTTCTGACACTTAGTACGTCTGGCCTGATTTGTAACCCATCGTAGAAAGACAAAAGAGGAGAAAAAGGGAGAGAAAGAAAAATTAATAGGGCACCGTTACAAGGTATTCAACATGTCTGCAAAGGATCCACACAATTAGAAGTTGAATTAACGAGTTCATTTATTAGTCAAGGGACACTTAGGTCAGAGCAAAGCGTGTGGTATCTGTACCTCTGTTCTCTAACAGTAACAACAGCATCAATGTCTGAATGTTCCAGGGGGTTATGTGCATATTTCTACACGTTTGGATTTCGTACACTTCTGGTAGAAAAAAATAGGTGAGGCTTATCCTCAAAGTAGCCGTGATATTAACTCCTAGTGTTGAGGGCTTTAGTGTCCCTAATCACTCGACATGGAGTATCTTTAAACCTTACAACACTTAAGGAGACAAGAATTATGACTTTGACTTCATTTTACAGAAGAGAAAACTGAAGCACAGGAAGGTCAACAGCATGTGCAAAATCTCACGCGGACAAAAGGTAAACCCAGGAATTCAGACGCCAGTGCTGTTCCGCTTAACTACCACACTGTTCTGTGCCCCGTTATATTTCCTGATGATTGATCTGGGTAAACGCTCATTTGAAGCATCCATTGCTTTTGCAAACCACCTACAGGCATAAGTGAAAACACATGTTTTGTTCATTTATTTTCGTTGTTCCTTTTATCCGTATTGTAGGTGAGAGGTGTTAACACCATTGTACAAATGAGCAAACTAGAGAGTTTATCCTGTAGTCAAGACAGGGACATTCTGGATGAGGGTTTTAGAATATATGGTTCTGATGCCACGTAAAAGGATTGATTCCATCTTTTTGCACTGAAACGGGGCGGAAGGACAAGGCCGGCTCCTTGTTCTCAAAGCAATAATTGCATGGGAGGAAAATCAAAATGGAAGCAATGAGAAAGCGGAAGCTGACAATAATGTGATGATGATAAACTTTCAGTACACTCCATTCCCCTGGGCTTCAAACTTTGAAAACAGACGTGAGGAAGAATGTTACAGTGAGAACGTTAATAAGTGGAAAGCCTCTTTGGTCCTATACAATGAAAAGAATCTATCACACTCTATCCAAGTTTCAATCGTTGGGAAATAAAGGCATCTCTGGGTGTAAAGTGAACAGGAAAGAGAATTATTCTGGAATAACTCTAGGTAGATCAATACATCAGCTTTGACTCAGACACGATTCTCTCACTGCCCTACGTTTTCTGTCACAGTAAACCTGCCTGCATGTCACAGAGAAACAATAAAATGAAGGGTTAAGTGGCCTACAGCCTGGTGACACTAATGACAAAATTAGTTAAGAAGAAAAAGGTAATGGGGCGCCTGGGCGGCTCCGTCGGTTAAGCGTCCGACTTCGGCTCTGGTCACGATCTCACGGTTCGTGGGTTCGAGCCCCGCGTCGGGCTCTGTGCTGACAGCTCAGAGCCTGGAGCCTGTTTCAGATTCTGTGTCTCCCTCTCTCTCTCTGCCCCTCCCCCACTCGAACTCTGTCTCCCTCTGTCTCAAAATAATAAACATTAAAAACAAAATTAAAAACAAAAAGAAAAAGGTAAAATAAAACCCAGTGCTAGTTCATTTGCTGTACACAAAACAAGTTACCTAAATCAGTGCAACAGGTTACCAAAACCAATGTGAGCAAACTATATCTTCCTCCACTGAAATGTTCCAGAAAATATGTGTGTTCCACGTTGAAGCACATTTAGGAAACACCACACACTGTTCCTGGAATCCACTGTGACTCTGAACTACTTTTCAAAGTTCAAACAGCCTGTTTACCATTCACTTAATAATGATTAAACTAGTATTAAATCACTCGTAAAGGCTCTGAGAAGGCCTGCAGTAAAGGAACTTCCTAACTTTCCTTAAAGTAGTGTTTTCCCAAATGATTGGTCTTTTTCCAGTGATGTCCAGAGACATCACATCCACTCTGGGAAAGTCCTTATTTGGGTATGGACAACACTGAGGTCAGCAAGTATGTCTTTGCCACTTCCCCTTCCATAATTGTTTCACTGTGAGAAACCCCTCACGCTTATAAAAGGCTCCTGTCTTTATAGAAGAATCTATGGGGAAGCATAGTTTGTATTGCTGCCCCTGTATCTTTGGATCAGCCGGGGCCACTTATTCAATACCCAGCCTGCCATACCCCGACCTCAATACCTGAGCATCTCAAGACTATGTATATTAAGGGGCTATATCTGCCTTTCTTTCCAGAAATGTGTTTTCCCGGATTCTGGTCTTTTGGCTTGATTCGCCATTCTTGATCCAAGTTTGCCCTTGAACTCAACTTTGTCCCCGATACCCTTCTCCTGTACCTAGATTTGTGCTTACCCTCAGGTCTGGCCATGGCGGCTCACACCTAGTAGATTGTCTGATAAGACCTCAGACCTGAGGCCCAATCACAGTGCAGCTTTCACAACCCAGTGATTTCTCTTCTTGAAGGAGAGTCAGAAATCACCTGGCCCCGATCATTTACAGAGCCGGCACCTGCTCTGGGTGCATAGGAGACAGCATTGCCTGTGACGCTAAGCAACAAGCAACTTCTCTAGCCTCAGTTTATTGGTCTACAAAATGGTCACTTTCTTGGGGCGCCTGGGTGGCTCAGTTGGTTAAGTGTCTGACTTCAGTTCAGGTCATGAACTCAACGGTTTGTGAGTTCAAGCCCCGTGTCAGGCTTGGTGACAGCTCAGAGCCTGGAGCCTGCTTCGGATTCTGTGGCTCCCTCTCTCTCTGTTCCTTCCCTGCTCACTTGCTCTCTCTCTCTCTCTCTCAAAAGTAAATAAAGATGAAAACAATTAAAATGGTCACTTTCTTTGAGCACAAGAGGGACAATACGTCGCTACCCAAAAGTGTAATCTTTCAACTTCTAACTTACCCTTGTCTTTTTCTTCTGTATCAAGTTGGTCAAAATATTTGTATGGCTCTCAATAGTTTACAAAATGGCGTTAACATGCCTGTTTTCATTTAATTCTAGTAACTAGGTGAGGTAGGGGTTACAATGGAAATTCTAGATGAGACAAGTGTGAATCCAAGAAACTGAATTGCTCAAAGTTGCCCAGCTGGTAAGAGAGATGCTAATCTGAGACATCATGGAGTGAGGCCAAGGGCAGGAGAGCAGCTTCTGGAGTCTGCTGACCAGAAGGTGTCTTCTCCTTTGACATCAGGCCACTGTGAACTAGGCCTGTTGACCTGATGTCCAAACCCGGCCCTAATGACCAGTTTCCCAAGAACACGTTACTCGAAAGAAAGGAAAGTTGACCACCTGCTTGACCGTTCCTTTCTTCGAGTCAAAGTAAAGCTTAAATAAATGCCTCCTTCCAGAATCTCATACCCAAAGCTGCATTACCTCTAGATATGTTTGAGGTGTGGCAGGTCAGCTAAGTCATGGTTGATGAATACTTTGCTTTATGAGGTAGAAATAAAACCCAAAATGCCCGTTCATTCATTCATTCATTCTTTCTTTACTACAAATTGAAAACTACCCTGTGCCGAATGTTCTTCCAAGAACTGTTGATACAGAGATAATCAAAACAGAAGGGTTTTTCTTCCATAGGATTTTCCTTCAAACGGGGGGCCAGATCATGAGTCAATAAACACAAGTGGGATTTTTTTTTGACATTAAGAAGCCTAAGAAGAAAACTTGGCTGTAATAGGCAAGAGTTTCTTTGGAGGTCAACAGACATCATTGTTGAGGAGGAACAACAACCATCATTGAGGAGGGCGGTTATAGAAGTCCTCTCTGGGGAGGACCATGCAAAAGATACCACCTAGGACCGTCGGAACGAGGGAGCGGGCCATTAGCAAAGATAAGCTGGACCTGTTATCAGTTTGTGTGGGCTCAAGTTCATCAAGCTGGTCTCCTACAATTCTGGATCCTAGGCGATTCTCCAGGTTCTTTGGGAAAAACTCAAGGCAAATCTGTCCGAAATCAACACTTATAGGATGTCAAGGGGCTGAGGAAAACAGAGTTTTAGAGGAGAGTGAAAAACTCAGGGCTGACCTTGTGTTCTTTAATTGGAATCCTTCCACTTTGATTGTTAAAAGAGAATGAGCAAAAGGAAACGAAACATTATCTTCACGAGAAGGGGTCAGACGTGGTCTGCTCACCAAGCAAAGCCAAGGTCAGTGGCTGCTGCCTTTTGGCACCATTAACCAGCCTCTTGTTTATGCAGTTTGAATTCTGACTGCTGAAGAGTTTGAAACTATTCAGTGAACGTCTTCTGTCATGTTCATTTTCAAAAGGATATAATTTCCTATCCAAACTGTAACATACCAACTTTCAAAGGAAGCTGCCGTGGGTAGGTGGTGATGGCACTGTGTTTCCTAACTGGTGATTAGCAAATTTATTGCATGATAAACCATTTTCAGTGCAGTTTTGAAAAATAAAAACATGCTTCTTCCCGAGTAATTAGTCGCTCTTTACCGCCAACAAACTGTAATTTTTATTCCTTTTATACAAGCCCATTTATTAGGAGAGAGAGCTAGCGTGCGTTTATGCTTTTGTGTTTACACTGCAAAGACATGGCATCGAAAACCCGCTATGAGAATTCTGAATGCCGTTATATTTTAAAATCCACATTAATTATAGATCCACTTACTCTTAGAAAAGACAGGAATTGCAGCAGGATGGTGGTCAGGGGGAGGGATGCATGTATAAATTGCCTCCCAAGGACCCCACTGAAATTTCCATAACATTCACCACATGACACTGATGTGTGAAAATTGACATGAAGATTTGAAAATTGGGACCGGGGGAGCCCAAGCATAAAATAACTTCAATTTTGCGCTCTCTCTGGCTCTCAGAGGAATAGCGCTTAGGACTGACCAACACAACACAAACAAGCGAAGGGGAAAAAAAATCCAGGGAGAAGGATAGGAGTTATTAAGGAGAAAACACACTTCTCACTCACAGAGAGAAAGGATGATCAATGGATTTAGTCACAGAGAAATTCAAGCAGAAAATTGCTGCTGTTTTTTATCTGAACAGCAGAAAGTTTAACCAAACCAGAATTCTCAGATCTGAGGAAAGCGTCTACAACTACCTGTGGACAAAGGGATGGGAGCTGGGTCTCTGACCCAGATGAAAATGGTTAAGTCCTCTTACACTTTCCTTATATAATGAGTCTGTTTTTGTTACAGGAGACTTTGCATCTGAAATGCCCTGTGTCAAGGCTGACATTCACTGCAGCCCCAAAGAGTTTCAGTGTGTACGAAGTAATCTGCTTGGTTCCAATGCCTGCCCTTGAATGAAAATAATATCCCCAAATAGTATCCAAAATGAATGTGAAAATGGCATGCGGTCCATGGACAGTCTACCTGCTAAGAGTGACAAATGTAAATTCATAACTGACACAATGGAATGTACCAGCATTTCTTCACCTGACAAAACTATTTACAGAATGGCTCAAATGTCACTATTTTGGCAAGTGCACTCCAGGGGCTTGAGGAAAACAGAGAAGGGAGAACAAAACAAAACAAAACAAAACAAAACAAAACCCTTCATCATCCACTTGAGACTTTGGCTGTCCTGGGTTTCTTTTAATGCAAAAAACTTTTTTAAAAGGACAACATAGTTGCTTAAGCTCTACAGTCTTGAGTGGGAGGTAGCTTCCCACACTTGGAGAATGACTTCAAAGAATGTCATTTTCAACATCAAGATCTTCAGCCCGGTTGGAATGAACAGAATGTTCTATGTGAACATCTCTCTGCTATTCCTCTGAGAAGGAGGAAGTAAATAGTTTGACTTTCCTCTAGAAGAGGCTTAAGATTTTAAACACTCTAATAGGGTGTAAAACCAGATTTGGAGGAAAAAAAAAAATAGAACTTTAATGAAAGCCCTCAGCCCTTGGCAGGTTTGTGATTTTAGGCAAGTGGATTGATTTCTCTAAGGCTCAGTTTCTTCAACTGTAAAAACTGACAAAAAAAAGAAGGAAAAATCGGCTTCAGAGTGGCTGGAAGGGATAAATTAGATAAGCTTTAGAAGATTTACATCCTCTAGTAAGAATTGAATAGATATCAGCGGATGGTATGTTATTTTAATATAACTTTAGCTGTTACTCCCAATGCTTTTTGCAACCAACCCGTTAGAAAACCTTAAATCTGTATAGTATTCTAGAGTCTGTAAGTTTTTCCCACTTTCTTCCGTTTCATCCTTGTATTGATTAGGGTGAGACTAGCTGCTGTAACAAACGAACCCTGAAACTTTAGTGGCATAACACACACCATACTTTATTATTACTCTTGTAAAAGTCCTACATAGGTGTTCTTGGTTGGGATACAATCTTCTTCCCAGTGACTCAGGCAACCAGATACCTCTCGTGTGATTCCCTCTTCCTCTTGGGCCTTGGAAGCATCTCTGTTCAGCTGGCAGTTGGGGGTTGGTAGACTCACTCCCACTCATGGGAGATTTTTATCAACCGCATCCTTCCATTCACACTCCATTGACTAGAAGCTGTGTGGCCCTAATGAACCAAAGAGACTGGGAACAGTCCTGGGAGTCTGTGCGCAAGAGCAGAGAAACAGTTTCTGCCCAAAGCTGCCTCCTGCTAAGCCCAAAACCTCCCCAGAGTAAATATGGTTTCCCTATTGTATATACAAGAGTAGAACTAGGGCACCTGGGTGGTTAAGCGCCCGACTTCGGCTCAGGTCATGATCTCACTGCTGGTGAGTTCAAGTCCCGCGTCAGGCTCTGGGCTGACAGCTCGGAGCCCGAAGCCTGCTTGGGATTCCGTGTCTCCCTGTCTCTCTCTGCCCCTTCCCTGCTCGTGCTCTGTCTCTCTCTGTCTCCAAAATAAATAAACATTACAAAAATTAAAAAAAATTCAGAAAAAGTAGAACTGAAAACAGTACAATGACTTCTATAAACTCATGAGAGACTCAGATCCCATCTCTTGAATCACAGTTCACTGATTTTGCTTCTAGGTCCCTCGGCCTCAGAGCGGGTACCAAGATAGCTCACAAGAGAAGCAGTAGACAGTATCTTTGGATCTGTTTCCTTTTCACTCTTCTCGCCCACTCTCAGGCTGAAGGTCACTTCAGCCAAGGAAGAAAAGGACGCGACATTTTTAAGGAACTAAAGTCTTACGTATCCATCTAGCACTTGTATTCTACTAAAGCACAGAGGAAGCTTCATGTTGGAGGGGACAGGGCTCTACCCCTTGGAAAGAACTGGGAACCAGCTCACACATCGCTTGGGTAGTGGGCCCTCCTCTATTAATGACCTTGTCCAGGAGAACAGCTGCTTTTGATTTTCTCCTAAATATCAGAATCCACAAAGGAATGACAGCAGCCCAGACCCAGTTTGTTCTGCTCCCTTCCCCCCGTTCCCAGAACTTTCCAGATAAAATGCACAGAGAACTATGAGTTTTTGAGAGGCTTTGGAGATCCACCAGGTGATTGCAGGCTTTGGACCAGGAAATGCACTAGGAAATGTGCTAGGAAATTGCAAGCTTTTGACCAGAAATGCCCCATTTATCATCTTGCGTGGCCTTAGGGCCAACAAAACGTGGGCAGAGAAATCCCACAAGATTGTGAACCAGCACCATTCCCTTATGTCACCTGGCATTGATCTGGTAAATATTCAGACGGTGAAGACAAAAGGTAACGGGAGTTTATTGCTAAAGAGTCTAAATTCTTTTGCCCAAAGGATAGTTGTTTTCTTTCACCTCGGACAACTTCAAGATATTGCCCCAGGGCCGTGGGAGTATTTTGTTATGGTCTGTGTGAAATACTATATTCCCTGGTGGACGTGGGGAGATCGTATTACTGTCCGCTGATTCTCTGAGCCGACACAGCGAGCAGTGCTCGTGACCTTAACGGTCAGAGCTGCGTCCAAATGTGGAGCTTTGCTGATGAAGGAACAAGGTAGAGCCCAGAGACTGGAAGAGGCCGTGGAAAGCCAAGGCACTGGAGGATCCGTGAACTCTGCAGGGCAGAGAGGGCACATCACGTCCCCACTCGCATGAGCGCTGTCACGGCCCGAAACGCACAGGCTGGCGGGCTGCTTGGCACAGGTAGCCGACAAAACCCTCGTAATTCACGCCACTTTAGCCATCAGGGCTCACAGGAACTGAAGCAGGTGTGATATGACTTGTTCTCAACTGAGTTCCTCTCTACTCTTACATACAGATCAATCTCTTTTCTGCTGGTGAAAATCCCTTGGCGGAGGACACAGAAAGATCTAGCACTTACTTTTTTTTTTTTTTTTTCCAACCACCATTGGAGCCCTGATACGTTTCAGAGGCATGAAAGCTTCTAGAGGGGGCTAGAATGCTGAGAGAAGAGAATTATGGTAACAAATCTCACCAGGATGACTGTCCTCCGGGTTCATTTATTTATTTATTATTTATTTTTCACTTCGTGCCGCGTTAGGTCTGTGATTTTCCCTAAGACGATGATCTACAAGACTGGCTGTTTGCATCTCTGGATCTCATTTATTAGGAAGTGAAGTATGTAATGGTGAAAAATAGCTCAACGGGTTTCCTCTTTCTCTGGGGTATCTCCGCGGCAGCACGGCTGACTGCACACACAGTCAGCGCCACGGAAATAAATAGAAAGGAGAGGAGATGGGGATGCGGGGAGTGGGAGACGTTCCTCCACACCTGCTGGAAGCTTCCGAAAGCCCTGCCTCATCTTCCTTTCTGAACAGGGCTTTGGCTTGAGAAGGATGTGGGGGTCACTAGCATGGGGCCTCCAAAGACACATGTGAGCTTTGCGCTCAGTCATTTATTTTCTTGAAGGACTGTGTGTGTGTGTGTGTGTGTGTGTGTAGTCGCAGCTCACAGGGCTGATGGGGGCGAGGCAGACAGTCTCCGCCTCCCAGTCTGCAAGATGCCTGTCTCAGGTCACCTTGAGGACTTGCCTGCAGTGAGTGGAAAATCCCTGAGAACAGAAAAAGGTTTTAAAGACTTGGCGGGAAGAAGGACTGGGAGGTCTTTTAAGAAATCTTTATGAAATGCATTATTGATTTACATTTCTGCATTTGTAGCTATGGGAGAAACACTGCCCTTCGTGAATGTTACTCCTGGAAACTCTTGCCAGCCTATTTTCACATCGATACTCCGGACTCCCAAGACCGTTAGATGACTCCTCCAAGTCTCGCGGTAGGTCCAGAGCGGAAATGCCACGCCACAGCGTCTAGGTTCCTGTGGTCTGCAAGGCCGAAATCTTGGCCTGTCCGGCCGTATCGTTGCTGCTGATCAGCATTAAGGTACTTGCACCCCGGGCACTAGGAGAGAAATATTTTCTAGGAGGGACCACTCCTAGAAACACTCCAGTGTTTCCTCGGTAACACTGGAAACACGCACACACAGAGAAAAAAGCTTTTAGAGCCTGAGGGTTACAGGGTCTGAGACTCACGTGCACATCACTGGGTGAGGCATTCTTTGTGCCTTGACTCACTCAGTTTCACGATGCCTCCGAGAGGCAGCGGAGATGTTGCAACGTCCATATCAACAAGGAGGAAACGGGAGCTCAGCGAAAGTGGCTAATCTGCTGAACATCTCACAGCTCGTTAATGAAAGAGCCAGAATTTGCACTCGAGCCGTGGTGCCACAGTATCTGGCTGGCTCACAGATGCTCCTGGGTAAAAGGAGAGACAGGGAGACCTACCTGAGAGTCAAGGCATTGAAGATTCTGCCATGAAGAATTATTTCTTCTTGAACATAGGGGCCCTCCTCTGGGAGGGGCCTGGACTGCATGCCCATTTTCACCTGGTCTTCATTTCTAAAAGCCAACGGGAGCCCTCTTGGGTCATGTACTCCACTCCCTTGAATTGTGGTTGAGGAAACCGAGGGCCAAATAAATGAAGTGACTGGTTCAGGGTGATATTGATAGTAAAGAAGTTGAGACTCCTACCTGGGTCTTCTAGATGCCTCCGATGCTCTTGGTTCCCCGGACTTTTAGCAATGGATTCTGCCAATCTCTTTGCTTGCCAGGATTGACTCCATTTTTCTGGAAGGTTGGGGAAGCATTAGCCAGCCTCCGGCTCACACGGGGCCTTTGGCGGGGGTCACCGTGGCTCTGAGAAAGACTCACTGGTGAGTGAAGGCTGTGAGACATACTGAGCTCCAGCGAGAGCCCCTCGAAAAGTTCAAGACTTTTATTGAGCATGCCGGTTATATCATCCACCTGCGTCTAACGCACTTCTGTTCTCAGTTAATTTATCAGGGATCATTTCCCTGGGTAACTTCTGCCAGATAACATGCCCGTTATCAAGTTGCTGCCCAGGTAAGTAGTGATACCCCAGCATCGCAAATGGCCAGGCTCTGACCTTCTGTGGCATTCCCAGATAGGGAGTACTCCCGTCATTTGGCTCCTGTCATCTTTCTCCTTGGTCAAGGCACACCACTAGGAGAACTTAGAGAATTGCCTGTACATCAGTCATGGGCAATTTTACCTCTGAATGTCCCAGCCGTTCTGTAGTAATGCTTCACTCCCTAACTCTTTGTTGTGGTATCTTACCGACTCCCCATTTAAACTGGGTGGGTCTTCCTGTGTTCTTGAGCTTCTAGGATAGAAGTAATCAATCTGGGATGCACATTAGAATCCCCTGGGAAGATTTTGAAATTTCCCATGCCTCCGTAGTTCTCTGAATGCGGAGCCCAGACATCACTGGGTTCTAAAGCACTCGAGACAAATTCCATCGTGGAGTCAAGGTAGAGAACCAGCATTGCCGTCATACCCATCATCGTTTGTGGAAGAAAAGGAAAGACAAGCGAGCATTATTTTTTGTATGTACTGTACCAAGAACTCTACACCCGTTGTTCGGAATTCACCACACTTCTGTGATGTAGGTTTTCTCATTCCTTTGCAAGTGCTCAGAGAGTTTATGCCCTACGCCGAGATCACACTAGCTGTGGCAGATCGGGGATCTGAACGCGGTATTACTCAGTTCTCCTAATCTCACACTTTGTTTTTCCTACCTAAGGCATCTAGTGTGGTGCCTGGCACACAGTGTGGAAACAATATTCCTTAATCCCCTTCTCTTTCTAATCTCACATCTATCCTGCATAATTCTGGCTGATTAAATTTCCATTGGCTTTACTCAAACCATGATCACCTCTGAAGAAAAAACTGAAGATTTTTCTTTTCCTAGGATATCAGATCTAAACGTCTATACTTGATTTGCAAAAACCCACTTGATCCTTTTGCCTGACTTTGGGATTTAATCTATCACACAAAATTATAAGTTCCTGTAAGCCTATTTAACATCCCATGTTAATCCCAATGTTTCTTTGCATCTCTTATTTTCTCGCCTTCTTACAGCCTATAGATTATGAAATTCTACAATCAGGCATGATTTTAGAAGAATGATCAGTGAATCTGAAAAATGCCTAGATATACTATTAAGTGAAAAAGTAGCACCAAAAATGCATATAAACTTTATTCCTAATTATGTAGGTATACATTTTGCTATGATCCTAATTATATTATATAAACACATGTTTATACATATGTATACATACATTACATATGTTATTTTATTTGTATATGCAAACATGTGTTTTTAATTAGAAACAGTCATGCCAAATAATCGTAGCGATTACCTCTAGGTTATAGTTAAGTTTTTGTTTGCTTGGTTTTTTGTTGTTGTTGTTGTTGTTGATACTTTCCTAGTTTCTTTCAAAGTCCTCACAAAGTAACATCTATTTTACCGTACTATAAAACTCAATAAATCCAGTCTGCCTTCCAGACACAAGGAAAAAGAAACCCCAGATCTTGACTACAAAGGCCTCCAAAAGGACCCTAAGAGAGATGGAAGCAAAAAGTTGAAATTAGGCTAGCAAATTCTGAAACTGATTCACAGCAACAACAAGTATTTTAAAATTTATGTACTTTTAACCTCAAAGACGTTACAGCAAAAATAACTCTAGGCTTGCAATCCAACCCAGTGATAGTACCTCAAATTCACTAATCTTGGCAACTGAAAACAAAATTATAGGGTAGGAAGCAACCACACAGAGTAACCCTTATTTGTAATTACTTTAAGTGTGGGACAAAGAAAAAACAACCATGCCAGCTTTCTAAGAACTCATTCTCAGCCAAGAGCACCTGGGGCTAAATTGTGCCTGTTTCACAACATCCTGCTGAAGGAAAGACAGGAATAGAGCAGAAAAATCCACCCTAGGAAACATGCTGGACACGATTATGGGTCTGACTCCTGAAAATGTCCTCTCCTTCCCCAGCTGTGTCCAAAAGCAACCTTCAAGCTTTCCAATAGACTTTTGTTGGGGAAGGAACAGGGGCTTCGCTATCAAGCAGGCTCTGACTTGAGTCCCTACAAGACCATTTGTTAATCCTGTAACCTTGAGAAGTTCCCTTAACCTCTCCCAGCCTCAGTTTCCCCTTTTGTACATTACAGGAGACATAAACTCTCTCACAGTTTTTGGAACATGAGATAAGTGACGTTATTTTACTTTTCTCCTATGAGAGGACAGTTACAGTGGATATCATTCTTCTGAAAACTTTTTTTAAGTTGATTTATTATTTTGAGAGAGAGAGAGAAAACATGCATGAGAGGAGCAGAGGGAGAGGGAAAGAGAGAGAATCCCAAGCAGGATCCACAGGGTCAGTGAAGAGCCCAATGCGGGGCTCGAACTCACGAACTCATGAGATAATGACCTGAGCTGAAACCAAGAGTTGGATCCTGAACCGACTGAACCACCCAGGCACCCCTCTTCTGAAAGTTTTAAGTTCAACAAATTAATTGGGCCATTTTAATTTTGGGGGTTGAAGTAGGAAAGGGGTCCAAAGGTTTAACCAATACTCCTACCCAGACAGTATTACCTGTGGGGAATATTACATAAAATACACATGAAGGTGCCCACAACCTTTCCCCGCCAAGTCATTCCAAAGACATTCACGAAGCGGTGAGACCAAATTTATACGTGTACCTATCCTGTATCAGGATAAGGAAGGGATTTAACGTTTTCTACTGGATACGTCTCATGCTACGCTAGCTTGAACTACATGTGTATGGCAACTTACACATAGCCTAAAAGTAGAGGGCACCCCAATGTCCGTCATCCGCTGATTGGATCAACAAATTGTCGTATGCCCATACAGCAGACCTCATCGATGGAAGGATCCAAACCACTGATACTCACAACATGAATGAATGTTAGAAGCGTTACGCTCACTGAAAAGAGCCAGAAACAAAAGTCTACCTATGATTTAACTTCTTGAGAAGGCAAAACTATAGTATAGAAAGTGATCATCAAGGGCCAGAGGGCTGTAGGGACAGCAAATAGACACGTGGCAACACTAGGGGTAAGAGAGTTGTTCAATATCACGTTCGTGATGGTGATGACACAGCTCTATATGCTCATCAAGGCTCATCACTTCCTTCTCGTGTTTTTAATTAAAAGTTTAAGGAGTAAAGTCCATTTGAGAGAAAGCACATGAAGAAGGTAGGGATAGAAGACCTAATCAGAATATTGACCTAAATTTGAATATTGACCTGATATTGACCTAATATTGACCTAAATCAGAATATATACATTAATTTGCGTTAAAGTGACCCTGTCCTTAACCACTTCTCCAGATGATTGAGCCATGGTCACTCCTTTCACTGACACCTACCTGACTTCCATAAAAACTGGGAGTGTGTTTGCCCTTAGGTTGGTGAGTTAATGAGCCCCGATGTGGGATGGGTAGGCTCTAGCATCTTGCACAGAATAGGATGATGCAATCAAGGCACGCTAAATTAATGTGCGGTATTCTGCAACTCTTCACCGTTTACCCCCCAGAACAAGGTTTCACCCTTTCAATAGGAAGGAAACTCTTATACAGCATTGCAGTCTTAAAAGAATCACTACATTTAAGTTACTGAGATGCTACCTTCGCGGGGGTGGGGGGGTGGTGGTGGGGAGGATGCTTGTAAACAAGAGGTTGGGTCAAATGACCTTCCAGGGAAGATCAACTCTACGCAACAGACAGAGCAGGAAAAAGCAAAAGTTAGGGATGGAGGGGAATCATCTGGAGTCTCTGGGCTTTATGCCTTGTGATTCTATTTACGGAAGCTGAGACAGAAGCAATGTGTATGCCCACGCAATCAACGACTAAAACACCGATTAATAGATTTTTACTTTGACGTATGTATCAAGAGGGTTTTTTTAGGGGAGAGGATCAACTGTGAGGACGTACTGCATCGTCTTTTTAGAATGACGTCGTACGCATCTCCATGCGGAAATTATAGAGTTTTTAAATAGCGACTCCTTAAGGACAAGGACCAAGTCTTATTCGTCATCACCTCCTCAGAGCCCGTCACGGCATACAGAAGGCACTTGAAGATAGTCGTGGAATGAGTGAATAACTGAGTAAATGCATGTGTCAACTGACTCACATGACCCACCCATGGGAAACAAAACCCAACACTGTGTGTGCACTCTCCTTGTCACTGAGGCGTGATGAGCGTTACCTTTTCTTCTTTTCAATACTAACATCTATTCATCTGTGTACGGAGCGCAGCGTGGATTGGAGAGCGACTGCACACGTGCAAAGACAGAGGTAGCAAGAAGGCGCGAGAAGAAGAAAGAGGCGGAGGTGCCATATCTATTGAGAGGAGAACGGAGAAGCTTATTTTGTTAAGCTCAAGAAAACACCCATGTGCCTATTTGATTTTCACATTAGAATCCTATCCGATTTCTTCTCTCTAACATCTGAAATCGGCCGAAATCGTGCTAATACACGCTGCACTAGCTAATACGTATGAATACACGTCATGAGTGGAGCTCTGTACCAAAGATCTGGTGTTCACAACAGCCCTGTGAGGAAAGGCCCACTAGGAGTCCCTTTCCTTCTCTACCTTCTTTTCCCCAAAATACCCAAATGGTCCCTATGAATAGAACCAAAAACCATTTTTCTTCGGGGCAAAAGCCATGTTAGATATTCAAAGCAACTTTCAATTCTAGCCAAAGATCCATATCACTATTGTCTCTACAAATCCTTTAATTGTACCTATAGCCCTAGACTATTAATCAATTCCCTCTGGTGGTTCAACGCATCCGTAGCCTTTTCTGTGTTCTTAATCGGAATGGATGGTGGCCAACCACGACGCACAACTCCAGGGGGCACCGTTTCAATCTTAGTTTATATGGATGATGCAGTGGGAAGTAACACAGCGTTCAACCCAGACAGCATTCAACAGGGTGGCCCTGGGTAACAGATACGAATTCTCAAAGGTGTCTTCTTTTGAAATCTGCATGACTTTTTGCTCCATTTCCTCATTTGGTAATATAATAACAATGATACATAAACTTTAATGAGTAAACACTGTGCACCAGGTACTTAGCTTGCATTTGAATTCCAAGCCCCAACATACAGATTTCAAGTAATCGGGCATGAAAGTTAATACGGTTCCTATAATTCTTCCTGACATTCATTTTTCTTTATGCATTTTCTCGGATTGCTTGAGTTATTCCCTGAGGCTGCATTGGAGGATTGCTAGGAACAGCCTCCTTTCTTTGTGTTGCACTCTGTTGGGGGAAAAAAAAAAAAATCTCATCCCAAAGTGAGTGATGATGATGTGGCTTCCAGGATGTTAGAGGCTGTTCTGCTAGAAGAGGTCATAAGAAGCCAAAACCAATAAAGCACAGGGAAAAGTTTGGTATCTATGAACCAAGCTCTCAGCAATGTGTGAAACCATCAGGTCAAACAAGGACTTTGCTCAGCTAAAAAAGATTCACCTCCAGACACCTGGAAAAGTTTCTCTAACCGGCTTCTCCTTGACAGGACTCCCAGTCTTTGCCTGCCCTGCCTCTCTTGTTTATTTTGCATATATTTCAACTCAAGTTCTGAATATACGAAGAAAAATCTTCTCCCTGCTCTCTTACGCATTCATCTGAAGTCAGGTGTTCTTTTGTCCCCTTCATGCTAAATTTAGTTTATTAGTCAATTCATGTAACATTTATAAGGAGTGGAACCAAAGCTTCCAGGGTATTTTTTTCTCTTGTTCCTGTACGACTCTAGAGTTCGAGGCCGCGGACGTTGTCAAAACAGTTGGCCTAGAAAAATGGTCAAGGCCATGCACTACCCTGCTGCTTGGACTGGGGTGATAAATTGCACGAAGCAGCCTTGTTTTGCTTCTAGAACTTAGTGTTTCAGGCAGAAACTGGCTTCCTTCCCTTGCCACTGGCATTTGAAATTACAAAGAGGATGATACAGCTCAAGGCATATTAGTACGTCTTACATGTGTCTTCTGAACTACTTTATATAATCAAAGGCATGGAAATATTTTTCTCTGCCAAACAAATTAACGTTAAGCAGAGCCATACAATAACGGGAATTACAACTTGGAAATGCGGCAACGCAACTAGGAAATTCTCTTTTACCCAGTCGTGCGCTTTGTATGGGTTTTCTCTCTCTTTTTTCTTTCCTCCTCCTGCTCCTCCGTCTCCTCCTCCTCCTCCTTCTTCTTCTTCCTTATTTTTTCTTTTTGTATCCAGAGCTTTTCTCAAATGCCCAACCTAGTTCTGGAACAATGCTCGAATCAAGGTTACCACCATTCCAAACGTCTACCATTTGCACACAGTTAATGGCTTTTTACTGCAGGACTAGGGGTGTCAAATGGGCCACCCAAACCTTCCTCGCTGCCCAGATCGAGCCTACAAACTTGTCGTGATTTGCCCATGCAGCTTTCTTTTAATAAAGCGACAGTATAAATGTGGAAATTGCATATATATTTTGGATATCTGCCCTTTCTTTTAAAAAAGAAAAAAGAACCTACTTATACGTAGATGACATTCTTGCACTTTACATTTACTTATTCAACAAATATTTCCTGAGCACCTGCTGTTTTGCAGGTGCACTAGGTAGTAGGCATAAATCAGCGGGGGAAACAATTGCAAACCCAAAGCCTCTGCCCTCCTGGACCTTCTGTTCTAGTAGACATTGACCTGGAAAAGAACCCAGCAGCTTCGTAATGTAGATGGGTCACATTTTCTCCAATTTTCTAGAGCCTTTACTCCTCCTGTTTCCTTGGAGTTCCCCTCACTAATTTACGTTACCTTTGTACATTCCTACCTTAGCCTTTAAGTTTTTAAACTGCCATCTAAAGAGACCTAGGCACAGGGCACCTGGGTAGCTCAGTTCGTTCAGCACCCAACTCTTGGTTTCGGCTCAGATCATGATCTCGCAGTTCATGAGTTTGAGCCCACGTCAGGTTCTGCACTGACAGCACAGAGCCTGCTTGGGATTCTCTCTCTCTCTCTCTCTCTGACACCCCTGCTTGTGCTCTCTCTCTCACACACACACTCTCTCAAAATAAATAAATAAACAAACAAACAAAAAAACTAAATAAATAAAGATACCTGGGCGCTATGAGTTTTTACACTGAAGGTCACGGTAGGAGGGAGGGAAAGGCAACCTGGCCTGGAGGGCACAGATCTTGGAGCAGGTTCAAACTCTGGCTCCGATTCTCGCATGTTTTGTAATCTTGGCACACCATTTAATGGCGGTGCCTCAGTTTCCCCATCTGTTACATGAAAATGATAACAGCCTCTAAGTCATGCGGATTAAAAGGGTTAATGCTTGAACGTGCTTAGAAAGGAATCTGGCACATGGAGAGTGTTGTATGAAGACTTTCAAGGTTATAGTGAACTGTTTCTTTCTTCAGGTATGGTCAAGAGAAACATACACAAGGTACAAAGCCAAACTTCTCACTGCAGAATTATTTACTGAACAAGTAACGTTTTCAGAATCCTGAGAGGCACCTTCAGATTCAAATATTTCATCATCATGAAATGCCAGGAATGCTTTCAAATGTCTTTTAAACATGTAACGCACGGCCCTCTCCCAATAAATTCAGAATATTTGAGAACTACTCTTTAGGTTTAACTAGAGAATTTTGCCATTATTTATAAAATTATTAGCTGGTTTCGTGACCCAATTTCCACTCAGGACTTAAAGGCAGCATTAACTTGAAAACATACTCTGATGCACTCCAGCTGGTAGAGACCACACAGAACGAGGCCATTTGCCTTAATAAACAAGCAAAACAAAATAAATTTAAAAATGTTCCTTTTCTCTTAAATACCTCCCTTCCTCTCCATTTCTTAGAATCTAAATCTTCATCATTTCATATCCAACTCCATTAAAAGGCAATTACTACATCAGATATTCTGCTGGGTATCATTAAAAAAATTTTTTAATGTTTATTTATTATTTTTTTGTGAGAGAGAGAGAGAGAGAGAGACAGAGTACAAGCAGGGGAGGGGCAGAGAGAGAGCGAGACACAGAATCCGAAGCAGGGTCCGGGCTCCAAGCTGTCAGCACAGAGCCTGACGCGGGGCTTGAACCCACAGACTACGAGATCGTGACCTGAGCTGAAGTCAGAGGCTCAACCTACTCCCATTCAGGTCTCACTGGGTGCCACACTCCAGAATTCCTACTAAGGAAGAACTTGGGCCTAGCCTATCTCTCCAACCTCAGTTCCAACCACTTCCCTTTCCCTCTTCTGCTCAAGCCACCCTTGCTTTCCCTCCCTTCCCTCCATTCCTGGTACACAACTTAGTGCTGTTGTGGGTCCTTTGCAAGTACTCTCAACCCCTATGTGGCACAGTCTCCCTTGAAAGCCTTACATAGCTGGTTCCCTCACATCATTCTGACGTCAACTCACATGCGACCTCCTAGGAAAGGTTGATGTCTCTGAACTCCCACTCCATAAGCCTGAAATCACTCTTAATGCCCTATTTTATTCTCTAGGTGGTGCTTACCACCACCTGCACTCATCTTATGCGGAAATATGCACTGTCGCTCTATGTCTTTCCACAACTAGAAGTGAGCACTCTGGAAGGCAGACGCCATCATTGTTTCATCCTTTGCTTCCGACCCGGTGTCTAGAACCACGGCAGGCACGTGGCAGGCACCACATAACTACGTGTGGATGATTGACTAAATCCTTCATCATCTGCCTCTCACCGCTGGGCCGTTACTTTAAGCCCGTCTTCCAGGGGGAGCTGTTTGTATTTTCAGAGTTCATCAGGATTCCTCTCCCCTGGATCGTGAGCCTTTGAGTAGTGATGCTTGCCTTCTGAGAGTTTTCTAGTCCTACAGGACTCAGCAGAAGGCCGAAACAAACAGAAGGCCAAAACAAACAGACGGTGTTTGTATCTACGTTCTTCAAATGGTCCCACTAGACGTCACCGCACATCACTGGCATTTCTCTAGTACGTAATTCTTTTTTTTTTTTTTTAATTTTTTTTTTCAACGTTTATTTATTTTTGGGACAGAGAGAGACAGAGCATGAACGGGGGAGGGGCAGAGAGAGAGGGAGACACAGAATCGGAAACAGGCTCCAGGCTCCGAGCCATCAGCCCAGAGCCCGACGCGGGGCTCGAACTCACGGACCGCGAGATCGTGACCTGGCTGAAGTCAGACGCTTAACCGACTGTGCCACCCAGGCGCCCCTCTCTAGTACGTAATTCTAAGTTAAATGCTATCTGAAGTGCTACCAGAAAGTTCTGTATCGAAAGGAACCCAATTACCAGTCCCTACAGAAAAGGATAATACATTTTGTAAAGTGACAAATAAACTCAACATGTAACTTTTGAGGAATAATCCTGCTTTCTAATGCTGAGTATAGAAAAGTTTCACTTGTCAATTGAATAATATCAATGTAAACTAATTTTGATGCCTGCTTATTTAGTATCCCCTGTGAAACTAGGAAAATTACATGCATTATCATGAACCTATTTAATCCTCAGAACCCATTGAGGTTAGCTTTGTTATCATTTCTTTTAGAAGGAAGAAAACTGAGGATTGTGTAGGTGGGAATTTACATGGGGCTCCTCCAGATCTCACAGCGAATCATCTGGAGCTGAGACTGGGATCTCAGATTTGTCTTACAATTCTGCCTTTGTCATCACTTCGCAGTATGTCTTTCATTATATTTACCCCTGTGACAAAATAGAAATATTTTAACTAAATCAGAAGAGCTGAGAAAAGAACATTTGAGGGAAAAGAAATCTAAAATTCAACCCAGTGGTTTGTAAGCATTAAATATATGTTTACCTCGTTCTAAAAAAGCAGTGGCCGTGACATCAAAAATTCAACAGATAACTTATTGGGGATCTCCTCTTTGTTGCAGTTCTACCCCCACCTAACTTTATATTTTCCACATGAGGAAGCCAATCCTGTTTGAAACAAATCACAAAATGGCGGTCCGGTCACCCAATCTTGGCAAGCCATAGTAATGGCTTCCATTTATTTACTGCTGTCCAACTTTTTTTTTTTTTTTTTTTACATATACCATCTTGTCATTTCCTCAGGCTTCACCCTAAAGACTATGAAAATGTCAGTTGATAGATAAGACCACAGAGGGCCCAGAGTCTTACCTCAGGACCTGCCTAAGATTGTGGCAATGCCAGACTAGGGAGCCCATTTCTGTTGCCTCTTATCAAATGTGCGATAACAACACAACACGTTTCAACAACGTGAAAACAAAGCAACAACAACAACAAAAACGGAGCCTACTGACAGGTGCTTTGACATCGTCATGGATATGAAGCCATTTGGAGCAATGGGGGGCTGGATCGTACCATCTGACTGGGGTAAGACACTGAGTGCCTGCTTCCTGCACCCCTACTCTTTTCTCTCTGCCCCTTGGGTCTGGTCCTGATGGTTGGCTTTTGTTTCTTGGCTACATCTCTAGACATGTGAACTTCTCATCTTGTGACAAGAATACCCAATATTTGGCAGGGACCTACTCTTCAGCCCCTTGTCTCAGGGCTTGAGTCCTAAAGCTACTTCTCTGACCCAGACCCATCAGCCTTCCTAGGTGCCTCCTTCCTTCTTGTTTGGCAGTGCTCCCCACATTGTACATCTCCCTGCCCAAAATGCGTTGTCCCAGTCTTTGCCTGCCATTGAATTCTAGACTGACACGCTGTTGTGCCAGTCATTCCAACAGTTACAGCAGAAGCCACCTTTTCTTAGTCACTTGACTGTCACCTGTCTGAACAATAACCGTCGTCAAAAGACTGTGCATTTGCGGCTGCAAGAAAGTTGGTGATGAATTTCAAATACCAGGCATCAGAGAATCATAAAAAAGAAGCATCATATATTACACTCTTTTAACTTAAAAGTTAGCCATAATCTGTCAACCTCTTGGTATAGGGTCAAGGCCTTCTTTCTGCACACAGGCCTGCCGATCAGAGTTCCGCATCATCATTTTGCATAAATCACACTTATTAAGCAGCATCCATGATTTTTCAGTGTCTACGGAGAGGAGCCAGAACTTAAAAACTTGCAGAGCAATCTCAGAAGAGAATCCATCTAAATTTTAATGATCTTTCCCAATCTTATACATTTGTCTAACTCACACCTAATTTAACAGCAATTACTTTTTAGCAAATAGCCTTCATCAAATCTTTCCAAGGCATTCAACTTCGTTCTCATAGACACAACATCTTGCTGTCTTCTAACAGTAATATTTCACCAGTTTACATAATGTTTAATGAAACCAAGCAATTACAGTAACAGATGCAACTAGTTTAAATAGAAATGGGGACAAATACACCTGGTTTTGGGGAAGCATGCTCAATGGCAAGAAGTATAAGTCTGTGGGTGTCCTAGTAAGCATCCTACCCTGTAGTGGGGGAGAACTCCAGCCACCAAGGAAACCAGAGAGGATGGTCACTGGTTAGTATGGTGAGCTGTAAAATGTGGAGGCTGGTTACCAGAGGCAGGTGGCTATGGGCAGATTTATCTCTTTCTCTCATAGAATCAGGAACCTTCAGAGACAGTAAGAAGTCTTCCAGCAGTGCGTGTACTTCAGATTTCCATCAAGAAGCTTCTTAGAAAAATCACAGCAAGTTCGGTTTCAGAGACCGGGGACTCGCGAGCTACAAATCAGTCCATTTCATACCCGGACAGTTGTCATAGCTACAGCATCCTCCCGAATGGCGAGCCAAGATTGTGCCTTTTGTCATGTCTCCAAGTTCAACCTCCTTAAATGGAGAAGTTGCCAGACTCCTCCTTTTCTTGCTCTTTCTTTTCTAGACACACTCTGGTTTGGGGTTATTCATTTCCCCTTTAAGGGACCTTGCCCAGAGATGAAACCAATTTGGCTCAGAACTGATCACCCAGAGGAGGACGCAGAAGATCTTCAGGACGCTCTGCTCTGTAGTCACGTGGTTTCTTATTGCATTCACCTACCTTAAAATAATGCCATCAAACGGCCAGCTCATATTTAGCTCACGGCCAGCCCAAATTTCCACCTCTTCTTTCCCCGAATTGTTGCCGCATCAGTTATTTTTCTTTCCTGCCCTGCTTTCCCACATTTTTTTTTTCTCTTGCCACTGACTTTTAGCCAGAACTTTGTGTTTATTTCAGTTCATCGGTGGCTGTTTCGTTGGGTATGCGCTGCTAATATGATGACGTTAGCAGCTGATATTGGCTGGGTGGTTACTATGCGCCAGGGACAGTTCTGAGCTTTGTTCATGTGTCATTTAATCCTCGTGACAGTTTTGGGGGGGTGCGTGCTATTTAACATACCCATTTCTCAGCTGAGAAAACCGAGGCAAAAGCTATTTACGTCTATTGCCCAGAGTCATCTGTATAGCAATGGTAGACATGGGATACAGTCCCACGCAAGATGGCTCTAAGGACAGGGATCTTAAGGACATCGCTATTCCATCTCTTCATTCACCTCTTCTTTTAAATAGAGCTTTGAGTTAATGGAATCAAAATGGCTGCCAAGTGCCTTTGGTTTCTTCAGTCAAGAAACGGATACACATTTTCCGAACATACCTCTGTTATTCTACGTCGTTCCTTCTCTATTGATTTTTCTGGGGGAAGCTCATGCATGTGGGCTCCAGTGTAAGACAAGAAACACCTGTGCTGAACTGAGCGCTCAGCTGGGGAGAGGGTCTCGAAGAGTGCAGTGGTGATGTGCTCTGGGGTTGGAGAGACTTGAGTTCTATTCCTACCTCTGCCTAGCTCTGCGGGCTTGGTTTTTTTACTAGGCTGACTTCAGCCCCTTTTATTCGTAGGATACAGAAAACGGTACCATTCTGATGGGGCTTTGGAGTGCATCGTATGCGATCACGCTGGTAAAACCCTTAGCGAAGAGTAGACACTCCAGCTGAAGCTCATGCCCTTCCCTGTCTCCTTCCTAATAGGAAAAGAAAAGCCCAGAATGAAAATATTCTCACAGTGGCCTGAGAAATACGGAGGCACGCAAAGTACTCTTCCTGGAGACAGAGGGTGTGAGCAGTGTGAAGATGACATCTCAGGCAGTTCACCAGAGGGGGGGGAGAGTGGCCTCCCATCCCCTGGTAGCCGCTCTGTGGGGGGAGAATGGGGCCATGGAGTTGGCGGTACCTGGGCAGCTGGACCCGCCAGTGAGGGCCACCTCCTTTTCTGAAGTCAGCCTGCTGGTGAAGAGGGGGAGAAAGAACACTTGTGCACAACTCAAAGGAATAATTAATCATCTTGGCAATTACCCTGCTCTCAAATCAGCTTCCTGCTGAGCTCTCTGACACTGCTTCTCTTAATTTCTGGGAACCAGTGGTTCTAATTCCCTTTTTCAGGCGACCACCAACCAGGGAAGCAAATTAAGGATATCTTCCTATATAGCCCGTTGGAGCATATTTTATATTTAAAAAAATGGCAATATTTATAGGTAACTGATTTTTCACTACTGACAAAAGACTCCTACCAAGAACCGAGTTTGTGTCCAATAATGTCATTGGGGTTCTATATATATATATACACACACACACACACACACACACACACACACAGACACACATATATATGAGCATTTTTTCTCCTAGAGATTTTGGGGGTGCAATTCTCTCCTTTTGCTCTTTGTGTAGCAACTGAATTCAAGTTTAAAAGGCACTAACATGTTCAGTGTATATAGTTTATACTTCATTTAGATACCATGGAAATCTGCTAAACTTTAGGAGTTTCTGAGTTCTGAGCAAAATAAGTATTTGGGAATCTGCATATCACCTTATAATTTTGAATGTGACCGTCTCTTCCCTGGGCCACCTGCTCCGCATCTGGGATGAGGAAGTCGTGGGCATCTTAGTCTTTCCAGAGGTAACAACCCTTTTCCCATCCGGATTTCATTTCTGCCTGGTGCCTGTGGTTCTGTCGTGGTAATCCCTCGGATGTGAGGACAAAGTTGACTTGTTCTGTTCATACTCCCAGTCTTACGTACTAGATGCTGCTTAGTATTCACATTTTAACCCCTTCTGAAAAGGGGCTTTTTAGAAAATTCAGGAAGTTCCATAATCTGATTTTATCATTGGTCAGCGGCTGGGAAATTCCACTGACCTTTCTGGAATACCTAAGGCCTATTGTAATTTATTGTCCCTTTGTTTGTTTTGCATACTTATTTGAAATACTGCTGCTGTTTCTCTTATACTGATTAACTAACGTATATTCTATATGAAAGATTCTTCATCAGTCTGTACTTTCCTGTTTCTTTTTCTCCAGCTTTGGCATCTTTCTTTTCTTTCACGTATCTTGTAACAGTAGGAAGGAAACGTGATGGGTCTTCTGTTAGTATCAGCAAACGTCATCCCTCTCATTTGCGTAGGGCCAATAAAGAAGTTTGCTTTATTAAAAAAAAGAAGTTGTATTTTGGAGGTATGACGAGAACTTCACTCTTCTAGCAGAATCCGCGAGAGCGTTAAGAATAGATGATCCTTTGTTGAGGTTCTCAGCACACGTTTGAGTCACCGGTGGCATCTTTGGGGAGAGCTATTGGTGTTGTTTACACAGGAGGTATCAGTGCTTATAGGCTAAACAATCAATATTTTCAAAAGTCACTTCGCAGCTATAATTTTGTCTTATTTGCATGCCCAAAGTCAACACACATCTCAGTACAGCGGGCCTCATGGGACAGACGAAATAGAAAGAACGATTGACCCCCAACCAGGAGTCCTGAGTTCAAAACATGGCTGGGTGACAGGGAATGAGACATATGACCAACATGGGCTTCCATTTTGTATATTAAATGGGTGGGATCAAGTTATCAACTTCTTAACATTGCACTCAGCTCTGACTTTCTACTCTTGCTCGAGGTCATGTACCCAAGGATTAGCAGAGCCTCCCTTGGGACTCTGGAGTCCTTGTTCCTAGTATTCACTCTTGGTATGCCAGACCATATTATTAAGGTCAAGGTGGGGGCGTATCAACACATGTGGTGATACTTGCAGCTGTTGGAGGATTAAAGACATCAGAGATGTCAAGGCAAAGGAGGGAATGGGGAGGGAGGAAGAGGAGGGCAGGGAAGCAGGTTGGAGACCGTAGGAGACCAGGTTATAAATGTTATATGTGGCACAGAGAAGGGAAAGTTATTCTGCTGTGGAAGTGAGGGAGAGGAAAACCAAAAAAGCTAGGGAGGGGAACAAATAATTGGGCTGTGTCACGCTACTAGGCAAAAGAGAGAGGAATAGTTGAAATAAAATAATAAAATGAGTAAGAGCATAACAGTCATCTGTGAGCTTTTCTTTTTGTACATTGATTCACGTTAAGGAGGAAAGGCACCTCCAATGGAGAAAAAACACTCTAGACTTAAGCATGTGGGGAAAAAAATCAGAAAAAAAAAAAAAAAACTTTCTCTGTTCGTAATCTCCTACATAGTCTGTGTTTATGGTAATAAATACCAACAATTCGTATCCATAAAATGGACTCTGGGGAACTGTAAGAATCTAAATCATCAAATAAAGAACCAGGCAAGTTCAGTTTACTGTGATTGCTGAGGCAGGGAAGTGAGTTTATCCATTTCAGAAAATAATTTTGATAGTAACGGCAATGGGAACGATGGGTTTGAGTGTCTCTTGATCATCAATTAACAGCAAAAAATGCCAGCTTACCTGGGAAGCCCCATTTTGTAAATATTCTGGAGAACTGACGTTTTCTACTCGATACAAGATTCCAAATGATTTCTATTAAGGAGTGGTCAAAATTATATCTGTCCGTCCTCTTAATCCCATGTGAATTTTACGAGGTGAGCTTGACTGCTGTTTTCTGCCGCAGTGTGAAAACAGCCTTGTTCTAAATGTCTTTGATGGCAAGATGTTCCCCAGCACCATAGAGCCTCACTATTCAGTTTATTGAGAAAAAGACAAAATGAGGGTGTTGTGCAGATGCGCAGGCTGGGCTGTTTGTTAGTCAGGCTGGTTGGCCCTGGACTTCTGTCTTCACCAGAAGGAAGAGAGAAGGGGAACACGGACGCACGGTTCAGCCACTGAGTTCAGCTGCGATAATGAGGAAAGAGATGGGGACACGAATGACCGGGAGTGAGAATCTAGCTGTGACGCTGGACAGCCTGTCAATTCCCAGATCAGCTCCTACGAGTGGTGGAACTTCGTTCAAATCTCTTGCCCTTTGTAGAGCTCAGTTTTCTCACCTGCACTATGAGAAACAACAGTGACTACCTCACAAGCTTTGGGGGGGAAGATTAAATGAGAGGAAACAGGTAAAATATTTCCCATGGAGCCAGGGTAGGATAAAGGAAGGAAAACTAGCAACTGTATCAAAAAGAATGGAAATGTACGTGGCCGCGTGATTTACCCATTCAGCTGACTTGCAAGAATTATAATGATAACAAGAAAACAGCTATCATTTTATAGCTTCTGCTATGTCCCAAGCACTGTTGTTAGCATTTCACATAATTTAAGACACTCATTCCTCACAACAACCTCACAGAGGAGGGCTACGATTCAATCAAATTCCAGTTAAAGATGTTACCGGAGGGGGGGGGGGCGCCGGGTGGCTCAGTCTGTTAAGTGTCCCACTTCGGCTCAGGTCATGATCTCATGGTTCGTGAGTTTGAGCCTCGTGTCGGGCTCTGTGCTGACAGCTCAGAGCCTGGAGCCTGCTTCGGATTCTGTGTCTCCCTCTCTCTCTATTGCCCCTCCCCCACTTGTTCTCTCTTCCTCTCTCTCTCTCTCTCTCACTCTCTCTCTCTCAGAAATAAATAACCATTTTTTTTAAATTAAAAAAAATAAGTTACAAGAGGAAGGCTTCTATGAGAAGAGTCTACAACTGTTACCTCCATTTAGACACGTTATCTTTAAACCAGTACCTTCAAGGAAATAATCACCTTGGGATGGAGACCCTAGAGGCTACCTTAAAGTTCCCATAAACCACGTGATATGAAAGTTTCCACAAGCAAACCTCTCCCCGAATAACGTCCTCAGATAGAGATGCAACGAGGCTCTGGACAGTAGGTGAATTGGATGCAAGTTAGGACCATCGCTGAATCTGGGGTTCAGATCGGGTTCTGTGCTCAGACCTTATAATGTTTGCCAGTCTGGGCATTTTATTTCATCTCGTGTGGCTGTTGGAGTTGCCCAGGACTCCACGCCAAGGCAAAGAGAAAGCTTTTAAAAGAGATTTGTTGAAATTCTGTCACAAGGTCTTACAAACAATTCCTGTCTCCTTCCTGTATCCTGTTATAAATTGTAATCTATATTTTACCTACTGTACAAATACCATTATTCTTTTGTATAATATTCTCAAACATCTTCACTTGATTGCTTTTGAATACTGTTCAGCTTATTATGATGTCTTATCTATTTTTTTTTTATTTTTACTTGTTGGATTTGTTGGCACCCCTTCAGCCTTTGAGTCACCTCCCTCTTATTATTACCCACAGCTCAACAAAGATCCTTTTCTAGTAAGCGTAGAATGTGAATTGATTACAAGTTGTTTTTTTACGGTTTTAATGAAAATGAAGAAAACAGACGTGCCTACTTGACACGGGTGACCTACTTGAGTTAGTGATTACATGGTCTCTTACCAATTCCTAAACCCATTGTTCGGGAAGGTAAATCATAGCCGGCTGACATTACACTCTTTTAGGGTGTGAGGATAATAATGATGCTTTGCAAATACGGAAAGGGCTAAATCTTCGGCAGAGGAAAAAAAGAGAGAGAGAGAGAGAGAGAGAGAGACTCAGTTGTTTTTGTTTACTTAGCCTTTCAGATTTTTATCCTTGAACCTCTTTCCCAAGAGTTGCCAGTACACCGATTTCTCATTCATCATTATGCTAATGCATTGACCTCAAATTAAATGACAATTAGGATGTATCTTTCGGGATGTTGAGCTATCTGGATGAAAAGTAAATCATCTCAGTGGTGCCACACACAAAAAATGGCTGGAAACAACGCTGATGTTTGGTGTCATAGAAACAAAACAATCAGTTGACAATTGAATTGTTCCCCTTTCAGTGGAGTGTTTTGGCAACACAAGGATCCTTCTCAAACCACCTTTTTCTCTAGTGGGCCTTGAGCTGTAATTTCAACTGTCAATTATTTTTAAGATCAACCTCAGGGAGTTTGCACAGCCAGGGCTCCCTCTGAATGGGTGGGCAAATCTTAGAAGTCCGATAGCAATGCACCTTTTCTGGAACATGCTCTTTCCCTAAGAGAATGCAAATCTCCCTATCTCTTGGGTCTATTTCTCCCTCGCTCTCTCTCTCTCTCTCTCTCTCTCTCTCTCGTAGACACACGCACATACACGGAAGTTATGACATTCAGTTTCTACTTCTTAGGAGAAGCGGACATTATTAACTAGTTTCAGGGTTGAGGGTGTAGATCCCTTAGATAATGCAGTTGGATGTTTTGGGAGAGCATTATGGGTTGGATAAGCCCAGTGCACTCAATAGTTATGTCCTGAAGGATCCCAAAGGAGATCAAATGATTTCTTGTAGTCTTCTAGGAGACACTAATGGAAGTGGGGAAAAGATAGCCACTCTACGCTCGCACGCCCTCAGACTTTCTCCGGGCAGTACCCTCTTTTGGGAAGATCCTTAACTTTTATTCACCTGGCTAATGCCTCATTCCTCCCTAAAGACTCGGCCTCAGAGGTTCTGTGAAACCTCCCCAAAGTCTGTCACTGTGTGGGTGGGTCGCCTTTGCTCGTCCGTCACTCTCTGTCGCACTTGTGTGGTTTTGGATTCACTGTTGGGCATCCCAGCCTATGAGCTCTTTGTGGCCAGAGGTTGTGCCTTACTATCTTGGAAGTTCCACAAACTATCCCAGTGCTTGACAACTAGTCAGTCTGGGTAAGTGCCACCTAACAAATTGTCTCCTCCTCCTCAAGCCGGTGTATATCTTCCTTCACGGGATAAACTTTGGCAGCGGTTGGCAAACGGTGTGGCGTTCAAAGCCCAGCGGTAAATTATAAACTCTCCAGCAAGGCCTCTGGGTGGCCTGGCCCGGTCCTGAGCTCCATAAGGAGGGACCCAACTACCTGTTCGAGGTGAGGTTTCACCTGAAATGGCCAGACGAGTGGAGAGGAGGCAACCGGTGGCATAGCCTCTGGTCACGGGTAAGGAAAGTTCTCACAGAACCACAGATCTATAACAACTTTCCAGAATCCCCAAGAAAGAGTTGTTAACAACGTCTTCGGCTCATTCATCCATCCCATGATTTGAGGGCCTCCAGTGTGCCGAGACAACGGTGATGAGCAAAACAGAAAGATTACAGGCTTGGGATGTAATATGTAATAAGTTACAGTAAATGTCCAGTCCCCCTGCAGCGAGCTCTGTAGGAAAAAGGTAAGGATGCCAGGGGAGGGGCAAGGGGAGGAGAGTCGGGGTGGCCCCGGGTAAGGCGTGTGTGAGGGAAGAACACAGGTGGGAAGGAGTTCACAGGAGAAAAACAGTGACTGCCCTACTTTGTCACAGAGAGAAAGGGAAGGAAGCTGGGAGAGGTCAGAGGTGAACATGTGGGGAGGGGAGGGAGGCTGGGAAAAGGAGGAGAAAGTGTGAGAAATCTACTCTTCAAACCAAAATTACAACTCAACTCTGAATGTCTGCGCTTCAGCAGAAAGAGCCATACAGTCAGAAATACTGGCTTTCAAATACCTCAGATCAAAGCCGGCCACGTGGGAGATGCCCCAACAGGTATTTATTGTGGTGAGCTTGTTCTTAAAACTTTCCCAGAAACCATCCAGGCCCCAGTTTCCACGAAAAGTTGCACACAAGTTGAGCTTTGGTGGGTGAGGCCCACAAAGGCCTTACACCGGACACTATAGTCCCCCTGTCTTCGACTCGAGTACTTTAATTTGCAAACAAAGGAGCTTTCAGAGTGCAGTTCAAAGCCCAGCTGACTTAGAAGATGGCGCTAAGCAAGGACCATACCTTGGGAGAGCGTACTCTGGAAAGACAACATGGGTGGCTTCTGTCAGTGGGGCTGGCGTCCAGCTAGGGTTCCAAATGTTCCCATCCCACACAGGACTCTGTCTGCTTGGAAACAAAGCCAGGTCGCTGCTGACTTTAATGGCCTTTTCCGTTCCTTTCTCTCTTGACAAAGATTAAAGTTTATAGTGGTGCATTCCGATCTTATTAAACACCGAGTGGCCCCTCATCAGAAATTTCAGGAAATGAGGGCCACGGCATCCAACACAATACAGATTCTTTTGTGTCTCTTCTTCTGCGAAGGGGTGAGTTAGGCCTTCAAAAAGGGGATGAGGCAGCTTTAATAATGAGAAAAAAAAAATGAAAGGAGAAGGGAAGAAAGGTGCCTCAGTTGTCTCGGCAGCTGATCAACAAAGAAGCAGTCGTGAGCTGTAACCTCTTGGAGCCGCAGTCTGGAACATGACACATGTCAGCCTATGATAAATGGTGCAGAGTGTATGCAATTTCAAGTGCAATGCCCTTGAGATGCTCAGGACCCCGATCGCAAATGTTATTGTTAAATTAAACCTTAAAGGAAGGATTGGAAAGAGGGCTGGGGGTGGGGTGTGTGTGTGTGTGTGTGTGTGTGTATCAATATATATAATAAGAATTGCACAAAAGGAGGAGAGGAGGAAATAATAGGCAAAATGAAGAAATAAAACTTTGTCTTTTCCACCTAACTGAATACAAAAGCATCCCCTGAAAACTGTCCAAGATAGAAGACTTCTGTGCGTGTTTCCCTCGTTCGGTGTTCCAAATTACTTTGCTTGGCACAGCTGACTCGTACCCTCTGGTTTGTACATTTGCTCTGTTCGTTTATTCTCATCTTTGGTCATCCTGGCACCACTGGCTATCCATTTCGCTTCCGCGCTCTGCGTGTGTTTGCGCATGGGATGCGCGTAAGTGGGGGGGGTGCGGTGTGCTTATCTTAGTGGGAAGGTCTGAAAACCTCTCTCGCCCGCCCATCCCCCATTGACGCACCTCCAACATCTAAGGTAATTAATTTAACGTAGGAAGCACCGGATGGGATGATATAAGGCAAAGGGGAGGGGGCGGGGAGGATGTTGGAGGAAGGGGATATGAGTCTGAAAACTGGTTAGCTACAGAGGCGCCCAGTAATCAGGGATATGAATGCCATGAAATAAGCAGCCGAAGAGATAAAAGTGGAAAAATCCACGTAAGGAACCTAAAATCGGGGTGGCCAAATGTTCCGAGCGAAGTTGTCGTCGTGGAGAATGAAAAGCAACCAAAAGCAATAGGCTACTAGTAATAGGAGTAATAGTAGGAATAGTAATAAAAATCATAGGAGGATAAGCGAGCGTCTTGATCATGTGACCACGCCTGCCGATCACAACCCAGAATTCCCCTCTCGGACTGAAAGTGTCATTATTGGTCTAGAAGTGACGGAAGCAAAGGGATTGGCCAGTGAAGAGAGGCACGTAATCGTGTTCTGGACAGAGTCCACGCTGAAGGGATTTATTTACTTTCCCCTCCCTACATAACACATTCAGATGAAAGGATGTTTAATAGAGGGGAAAAAAACCAAATTACAAAAGAAAGGGCACCCAAGGCTTGTTTTGTGCATTTTGGCCGCGGTTGCCTAGCATCTTGGAAAACTAGAATCCTTTTTCGGTCTTTTGGAAAAGTTCACCCAGGTTTCTTGTTATTAAAGAAAATAAACATCAGACAAAACAGGACTTTATCAAAACTATAAATAATTCAATGCAGATGGATTTTAAAAGCAAGCAGATTTTCAGAGTGTGGAGCACGGCAGGGTTTGGGTGGAAACAGAGAGGGAATATAAACAGAAAAAAGAAATGAAATTATGAACTTGTTGAGGAAAATAAATAGACACATAAAACTAATTGAAAAGAAAATAAAGAGGGACCGCTCGCAAAACAAGGCCGCCTTCCCAGAGTTCCGTGCAATGCCAGGCTGCCTGCAGCCATTGACTAGAGACGCTCTGAAAGCCACCGCTGAGTGCTGACTGCTGGCCACCAGGGCAAGTAAAGACAGGACCCTCATTTGATGTAGTTGAGAATGAAGTCCAGGGAGATGGTCTCCGGCTCAAGTTAGTGTCAAAACTGTGGTTAGGACCCAGTCAACTGGGGTCCTGGTCCGGTGTTTTCTCTACTGCGTGTTACAAGAGGCACCATTAACCTCTTCATAGCATCTCAACTAAACATAAAACCCAGCTCCCCCTCAGCTCCAGTACCATATGATCAAGCAATAATGGTTTCAATTCTGCAACTCCTCAACTAAACCCAAAACCCAGCTCCCCCTTGGCCCCAGGACCAGTTCATCAAGCAATAATAGTTTCAATTTCGCGACTCCTTTACTCCCCCAAAACAGTGCTACAGGAAATGACAGGAGCCAAAGGAAACTGAATTTTGCATTTCAGCAATAGCTCTGGAACTATGCAAAGGGGAGCATGGGCATCCGATGCACTTGGAAGATGTTACAATTCTTTGGGCTGGGAGGGAAGGTTGCCCTCCCTGAATTACACAATAAAAAGTGCTTCGGCGGGCCACGAGGTGGGGAATTTGGGGAATTTCCTCCAGCAAACCCTCTCCCTTTTGGTTTGCGGGTAGGCAGAGAATAAAGGAAGGTAGACCGCTCTTCTGGGTGAAGCAGGAGGCACCCTTTGTCTGCTGCTGCCTCAGCTAATGCCTCCAACATATTTCACTGGTGGTCTCCTCCTTGCCTCCCTTGCACTAGCCCGTGCAGATACTACAAAGCTTCCTGACAGTTCTTTATTGATTTATTCAAGGTGGATTCATCAAGTCTCACTTTGAGTTTCGTGTGCCAGGTAACTGCAAAGGGGCTTTGGCTTTGTTTGGTCTTTAATAAATCTTCAGTGACAGTCATGAAGTGGATGCAGGCTAGTTTTCGAGATCCATAGAACCAGTGTTTAATCAGTCAACAAACACTTTCCACATATCTACTGCAGGAGGATTCCTTCCGGAAATGGAAAATGGAGAACTCCAGGGACAGCCCACCCTGGATCGCACAGCCGTGGCCAGTAGTCACGTGGCACGCGCAAGAGCATAAGGGCCCTTCCCTGTGCGTCGTGGTTGTTTTCAAAGAAGAGGTCACCCGGCCTCCTGGGGGGCTCAGTCGGTTAAGCGTCTGACTCTTGGTTTCGGCTCAGGTCATGATCTCATTGCTGTGGGATCGAGATCTGTGTCGGGCTCCTCACTGAGCGTGGAGCCTGCCTGGGATTCTCTTCCTCTCCCTCTGCCTTTGCCCTCCCCTGCTTGTGTTCTCTCTCTCTCTCTCTCAAAATAAATAAATAAACAAAACAAACAAACAAAAAAGGTCGAGGTCCTCATTTTGAGTTGGCGTCTGAGCCAACAGTGTTGGCCGCAACGATCACAGCACGATCTTCTAATCAACAATGTTTGAGAGTTGCTTCTGCATCCTTGGAGGGAGAGGGGGATAAGCCTTTGTTCTATCAGGTTAAACATGTCATTTTGCCTTATTTCATACACAAGTCATTTCTTTTCCAGTATCAGCACTGTAAGCTACCTAAGTATTGTTGATACAAAAACAGTAGGGTCCACATCATTATCCCTCTTCATATGGCATATGTGTCCCATCCTTTCCCTGGGAGTAACTCAGCATCTTACATCTAGAATCTCGGATCCAACCTTTCAGGAAAGCAAATGCCTCGGGAGGGCATCCTTTCTTCAGTAAACGACTAGGGTAATTGCTACTAGAGTGTTTTTAAATTACATATTTGCAATCAGACTCCAATTTCAAATTACCCCAACGAACAGTCCTACCTGACGACAATTTAGAAAGCCTGACACGCGTATGCATTGTTTGAAAGAGGAAGAGTAAAGGGAATTTGCCAAGATCAGTGTTTACGTGGTCATGACTCGAGGGTCATCCACGCTGAGTCAAGAGCACCCATTAAAAACAATACTTCTTTTTGTATTTTCCCCCTTTTTAAATCTATTTTTTAGCTCCCGTCCTGCCTTGTGCATCGCCAACGTTGCTCCCTAAACGTGAGGCCGATCCAAATTCTACCCACTTAATCTCAGGCCCCGTAAAACTTTCCTCTCTTAGTTTAATGAAAACTTAGCCCAGCAAGGAAAAGAATTAGCTCTGGCAGAAGAGACAGTTGATCAGAGTCGCCTTGTCACTGTGTATTCAGACTTCAAGCTTAACGCTGGGTTGCTCTTCTTATAAGTTAATGTCCTGGCATCATCAGCACTGCTCATAAAGGCCATCCATTACCAGCTCCCCCCTCTTGTCCTAGGGAAGCTCCTTCCTTCACGATTGCTATGATCCAACTGCTTTTTGTGTCTTAGCACAGGGTTGTTCTCCCTGGAACGACCCTTCCCTCTGTTCCTCGTGTACTGGGAGAAATTCAAGTTCTCCATTTAGAACCTTAAAGACATAATGACTGTTTTGAGCTAAGACTGCCTGTCTCCTATCCTTATTCCCTCTCTCCCACAGTATTTATTGAGCATCTATTATGATCCCGGCATAGTGCTGGCTACTGATGACCGTGGTCAGCAGAAAGATATGATTCTCTTCCTCATGGAAACCATAGTCACCTATGCTACCCTCTTCCTCCCATCCTGCCATTGTATTCGGATAACATCACATCAAGTTAAAGTTATTTACATTCACTTCAATATTCATAGGACACAGGGGGCACTGTATGACCCCAGATCACGCTTGATTCCATGCCGTCGCTTCTCCCCCCGGCACAACATGCAATACAGTTTTGTTGAATGAATTTGTTTTCCTTAACTCTAGAATGTCAAGATAGAGAAGAGGAGCCTCCTCGTGAATTAATAATAAGGAAGGTAATTCACTAGCAAGACGATGAACCATAAGGTTGAAAGACTTGGCTGCGACACTGATGATCTCAAACCCTCTTCTCGGGAGCCAGTACTGAGTCTCTCACTGAGAGGACAGGTCTCACGCACAGAGAAGGGTTCCAGATGCTTCGGCTCATTTTTGTAAACTCTGCTCACTCCTATCATTCTTCTCTGCTGCTGATGGCCTTACATTATTAGTGTTGACTTTCAATTAGTGTCAGTTTTCCAAAAATAATATTTTTAAGAAGCTTCTATTCGGACTCCAAACTGACTTGCCACTGAGATGAAAATGTTCAGAGAGACCCCAGCCATCCTCAAAGGAAAAGCTTTGATAAAAGTAAATAAGGAAACAATACACATTTTTCTTTCTTCGTGTTTTAAAAAAAACGAATCATAGGTGGTTTTTTTTTTCCTTCTTATTGGAAACGTGAAGCTGATGTGGGCTTATTTGTTCGATGCTATATGCTAGTTTCATAAAGTCTGGAGATTATGGTGCAAAATGGCAGTCCCACTTAGACAAAGGAAATTCCATCTAAATTGGATCAAGAAAGAATCTTAAGCTTACTTTGATTAAAGAAACAACTGAGAAATTATTTTTCATGTAGAGTGAATAATCATTGTTGACAATTCAAGGGAAATTCAAGTAAGGTTCCATATGGAAGATAAGGAGACGAGAAAAGGTGTGTGTTTGTGTGTAATACATGTATATTCATAGGCGTATATGTATCCAGGGTAAACATATGTACACTTATACACTCACATATACACGTTCATATATACAAATTAATATATATACCTCCAAGCCACAGTAGAATATGAATGCTTTGGTCAAACTGCATTTAAAAATTTTTAAGAGGATACAGGGAATATAAAGCTCCCAATATGTCACGAAGTAACTTATTTTATTTTCCTGACACTCCTGAATGTATACCTTATTTTAAGCCATGATATTAATTTATAAAAAAAAAAAAGCTGACTGTACATGAGTATGTATAATACACATTGAAATTCAAACATTTAAAAACTGGAATTTTACCTACTCTGTCATTTAAAGTTTCTATGATACATTTTCTACAAGTCCCTAAAGAGAACACTTTATAGTTATTTGTATCTATTTATAAATATATATTTAAATATATAAATTTATGTAAGTTTATATGTGCATATATTTATTATATATTATAAAAACATTCTGGAGAGAGGGGCGCCTGGGTGGCTTAGTCAGTTAAGTGTCTGACTTTAACTCCGGTCATGATCTTGTGGTTACATGAGTTCGAGCCCCACATTGGGCTCTGTGCTGACAGCCTGGATCCTGCTTCCGATTCTGGGTGCCCCCCTGCCCTGTGCCCCTACCCTGCTCACACCCTGTCTCTGTCTCTCAAATATTAAAAAAATAAATAAAAATAATAAAAATAGAAACCGGTTTTACATTTATTTATTTTTGAGAGACAGAGAGAGAGAGAGAGCACAAGTAGGGGAAAGGTAGACAGAGAAAGAGACACAGAATCCGAAGCAGGCTCCAGGCTCTGAGCTGTCAGCACAGAGTCTCATGCCGGGCTTGAACTCACAATCCGGAGATCATGATCTGAGCCAAAGTCAGATGCTTAACCTACTGAACCACCCAGGCGCCCCTAGTATATATTATATGTTCAATAATACATATTTATATATAACATATTTATTATATATTATATACATAATAACAGATTCTACATATTCTACTTAGAAGACAGTATGATAAATAATAGTTTATTTAAATAGTTTTCCTGGAGACAAACAACAACGGTTACAGTTGCACCAGCTTGAAATCAGGACACCTGGGTCTCGGTTTGGCCCTTGGCATTGACGGTGACTCTGTGGTCTCTCCAAACTTCCAGTTTCTCCTCTGGAGGATGAAGTCATCATTTCGATCGAGATTCTTCACTGAGTTGTGCGAAGATAAAAATATATGCTTTTGTTTTTGTCTGTCTTCCTCTTAACATTTCTCCAGAAATAGATATTGTTATCACCTCCATTTTACAGATGAACTTAGGGGATCGTGAGGTAGAATAGCTTGCCGTGAGTGACATAGCTTGAAAATAGCAGATATGATCTTTGAAGTAAAGTCTGATTGCGAAGCCTGGACTCGTTTGCCGTCATTGGCTCAGCCTAGCTTGAAAAGCAAACGTACTCACTAAAGCATTCCAAAGAATTTAAAGACTAATCAAGGCACACAAAAAGACAGCGACGATCCCTGTACCCACTGTAGTGTCAGTGCACAAGAAGACAGCACGATCCTAATGTTAAAGGCATATATTTGGAGCCAACTGGCGTCTGATCTCCGATATGTAGAGGTCTATGATGAGATTTTATCCTTGCCAAGGAAAGCACAACTAAAATGTAAAAGTTGATGGAGTCTGCATGTTAGACCCTGGATTTCATGCATTTTAGCTATCTCCTTAATAAGTTCATTGTGATTCTGGGCTTTAATTCTGAAACCAAAAGCTCTCTCTTTGACAGGAATCACAGAGGAGGGATTTAGGAATTTTAAAGGGCACAAATCCATGCCATCTGGTGCGAGACGTAAGTTCAGTCTGTAGGGAAATTCTACATCGCTTGCCCTGTATGGATCCTGTGCTCTCAAGCCACCGGCTTCAACTGTCCAAAGAAGATACAGTTTTATGGATGCCAAGACTTATAAAGCATTTCCTCAGAGTTATATTATCTCCCCTGAGCAAGAAAGGCAGCGATTTTGAGAAGTACATTTCCTCAAGTAGCTTCTGTGGGTCTCCCTGAAGAGTATGTTCCTCTAACTAGAAAGAATTATTCTGGAGAGTATATGATAAAGAAGCCTCATGGGTTATGTAGGGGAAGAAGAGATAGGGTGTGATGGGTATAGGATCGTGCTTATCTTTGATCCCAAATGACAGCAGAATCTCTATGACAGGCACTTTTTCTAGAAAGAATTTTTCAGAGCTTGCGTTTATTCTTAGAATGAGAGACATCCTAAATGTTTAACATCAAAGAAAGATATGGTGAGTGTGGGGGGGGGGGGGAGGGGAGTGATGAACTGCACACTATTTGTGTGACTAAAGCAGTGTGGGAGTGGACATTTAGCCGTGTCTTTCTGGTCTACCACCTGTTAAACATGGAGTAGCAGAGGTCAGTTCTTTCTGTGCGTTTTGGCACCCCGTTCTCCTTGTTCCCGAAACCCATGGGGTTATTGTTTATTTTAGGACTAAAAAGTACCTGAGACTGACATCAGCCCTTTGTCTTCATCGTTCTGTGAGAACATCTGTGACCTTTTAGGATTATCAGAGATCATGAGGGATCCTCAAGTGTTCAACAGAAAAAAAAAAAAAAAAGTATTTTCAATGAGAAGCAAAGGTGGGCTCCGGTGTTCATTCCCAGTGTTGCAGAGAGGCTCAATCCTAGTCCTCCAGGATTGGGAAGCGTGAAAAGAAGCTCGCTCATTTTTCTTCTTCTTTTCCTTCTTTCCTGTCTCATGACAGGGGCAGAGTCTTACCTTTATGGATCCAGTTCTCAACAGTGTTCATCACATAAGAGAAACTCAATAAATCTTTGGGGGAATAACCGAGTGCATTTATTAGTCAATCTGTATATGAATAGTCTAATCTGGTAAGAAATTATGTCAAAGCTCACCCATTCTTTTTGGTGTATGTGCTATTTTTGTTGTGTCCCTTATTTGTTTATTTGTTTGTTTGTTTTTAGGACTTATTCTTTCTTTGGATATTTACCATATATAATGTCTCTGAAATTTATAATGATATAACATTGACAAAAAATTAATTATTTTTTTAATTTCACTTGTTTATTATTGACTATCCTACTGAAATATTTGGCCAGTGATGCAGGGACTATATCTAGTTGGTGTTACACCTCAGAACCTCAGATGCTAACACGTAGCAGGTGCTCAATAAATATTTATTGAATGAATTAATAAATCAGAAAGCAGGGGAACAGCTTCAGTATCATTAATGCTACCCAATGGTCACTGATCTTGGAAGCCATCCTTGAAAATAAGAGGTCACTAGGGCTTTCCTCCCACTGTCTGAAGGTATAGATAGCCTCCCCCATTACCTACACCCCCACCAGAGTGGGGGTGTATCTGTTACAGTTGATGAACCTACAATGACACGCCATGATCATCCAAAGCCAATTCTGTTTTAGATCTACTGAAGGCTCCACAGAGACCTAGCAGAAAAAAGTATTTGCTCTAGGGTCCAAAATAGTGCTTGACACAGAGTAGGTCTTCAATCAATATCTGCTAAGTGAATGAATGACTCCTCAAAGTCCTGGGGTTTCAATAGTAGATTATCTTCCATTTCTCCAGCCTAATGTGAAAAGGCATGTTCTTGTATCCCAGAACCATGTGTTTATAGTAACTTTTGCTCTGCTACTGTCATTCAATGAATCCCCCCCCCACACCCACCCACCTCTATCTTCCCTTCTATGAGTAGATTTGAGTTGAAGAAGGACTCACTGCTTCCTCTCGATGATTGTTATTGACAAAACCATTAAGAAAATTTCCAAAACTCACACTTTCCCAAGGGGCAGTTACTTGTCATAGGAAAGTAAGCATCAGACATAGGAGCCGGGTTGAGTCTCAGCCTATCAAATGAGTCTAGAGGTTAATGTATCCCTTTAATCACGGCTCTATCTCAGACACAAACAATTGTTCGTTGAAAAAGGTAAAACTGAGAACCAGTATTTCTATACCTCCATTCATAATATTGAGGAAATGGGGAAAAGCGTATAACTGCATCGATTCATCGCTCCGAGAAAACCTGTGTTTACAAAGTAAAATAGCAGGGATCGTCTGTGCTTTTACACAAAAGGAAAATTAACTCCAGATCCAAGGTTTATTTACATTTTGAAGAAACTTTCCATGGCTTGGGAAAGTAATCAGATTCACAAGATTTGTTCTAAATGTACAGTATATTCAAAGGAGGATAGGCTTGGGGAGGATCGAGAGCTAGCTTGACTTCCTAATTCTGCATCTTCCAAGAGGAAGAAATTTTACTCTGCTCAGCTGCCCTTTCTGCATCATCAGATGAAGTAACTAACTGTTCACTGAGGTTACTGAGTAGGTCAAGAGTGAAAATATCTCCGTGAATGCCCGGCGCAGGTTTACTTCACCACCCTTCCCTTTGGAAGAAAGACGTCATTTTGACAAGAGTCTTTTAGAGAGGTTTTCATAGATCGATAAAGTAGCATTGCTTTGCATTTTAACGAGGAATAAGTAGAAGGAGAATTAGAGAGTCGCACAGAAATTTAGAGATTATCAAGTCCCAGGGGTTTTCGAATACTTGAACAAATAAATCATTCATTCAAATAAAATATGAGACCCTGTGTGTAACCTCACATCAGAGGTGGGGCATCTGTGAAGGCAGCCAGCCTCTGGGTTTGTTCAGGCAGCACTCGGCCACCCACCGGTCCAGGAAGCTCCTTTGCGGAACCTTCAGGCACTGAGGTAAGTCTTTCACTCGTGCAATGCGATTTGCTATCTCCCCTACCCTACCGCCACTATGTTTGGAGAGTAGGTAAATAAATGATTCGGGTGGACTCAAATGACTTGCCCAAGGCCACTTCGTTGATGAGTTGAAGAATAGGAAATAAACTCAGTTCTTCTAACTACCGATCTGGCACTCGTTCAATCACGGCATACCATATTAGCCGGGTAGGCTAAGTTTTGCTAGGTAGGTAGGCTAAGAATAATACGTTATGGTGGCTTCAATCTATGATTTTTTGCTCACTTACGCCACATGCGCTTTAGACTAGCGAGGGGCTCTTCTCTACAATATCCTGCCTCGGAGACTCCAGCCGAGAGAGGCTCCGTCTTTGGGAATCTCCCACTGTAATGGCAAGGGTTGGAGAGCTGAAGGCTAGCAACTGTTTTCTTTTGATTTTATATTCTAAAGCTGGCTTAGAGTCAATTATATTAAAGTTTCAGATTATAGCATTAGAACACAAAAACTATTTGTAGCACGTGACACTTGCATCCTGACAATATATAGTCGTGCATGCATCTCATGATAGTGGCCACATCTGATGTCCAAATTCACCGGAGAGTCTCTGTGGACTCCTACCCGTTGGGTCCCTGAGGGACAGTATAACGTGAATGCTTGTAATGGGAAAAATTTAATGGAGAACTTTTCCCCCCCAAATCTGCTCACAGTATTAACAGTAAGACTGCTTTCGCTGCAAGGAAGGAAAGCTGATTCTAACTAACCTAAGGGAAGAGAGTTTACTGAAAGGCTAGCGGGGATTCGAAGGAAGGCCAATGAGGCCAGTAGACCTCAGATGTGACTGCTAGTATAAAAATGTGCCCATGATGTTGCGACACAGGCAATCTCGGAGGCCAGGAAGCAGGAAACCAGGCAGCTGTGAAGTTGGAACAATATGGTCAGGGCCAAAATGCAGTCAACAATTATCGGTTGTCCTTTCACTATTCAAGATTCACAGCCTGCGGTGAGGGCTTCCGGTTATTCTCATCATGCCCTTTGACTAAGAGAAGACTTTCCACAGAGGAAGAGGAGGAAATAAGAGAGTTCTTAGGAAGCGGGCAATGATAGATGTCGGCCACACGCAGCCAGGAAGAAATGCGTCCACACACACCTTCCTCAGGACCGGGCTTATCTTCCTCCTGTTCAGTGCCTCGACTGGATTATTTCATGGCCGGACTATATTTCTTCTCAACTTCTGGTTGCACTCCTATAATATCATTTCAAAAGCAGCTACTTGGTTTTCACAACGGGCTTTTCTTCTCCTAATGCACACCTTTTGTGATAGCTCGTGTTGCAAAAAATACTCTCCTCTTGCCAACCCCCAAAAGGCTATGTTCATACGTATCGCCATATGATCCTGGAATCTAGAAAAGAATACAGAGCACCCCAGCTACGGTGGGGTTTTGGCATGTCACTGTGTGAACCACTTAGGCTGATTCTAAACTCTGTTGTACTGAGCCCTGCTTGTCTAAATAGGAAATTCCATTATAAACTTTCCCCCTAGAAATTTCCCCTTCAAGTTGCTCGGTTAACTTTAGGGTAAAACCTTTCATGCTTTTAAAATGATCTCGCTCATGATTGGAGCCCCATAACAAGTAAAAAAAAATTAATATTACTTCAAAATGAGAGAAAAATCAGGATACAGTTGATGAGAGACTCTTAGGCAAATTCCTCTTTGTGGCGATGATGTTCTAGGCTCAAATTCCTTTCCTAAATCTCAGTCATCATCACACACTTGTTGGCCTTAAAAGTTAAAGTTAGAGATTGATTGAAGCCAATTAAATGCAATGTTAAAGCAAATTAAATTGTATCCGTCCACTATGTATGTACGTAGGTATGTATGTACTTATCTACCCATCTATTTATTGAATGTACATGCTTTTTGTTTTTCCTTTTCCTTTTCTTTCCTTCTCATTTCTTTTCCCCAACGATGAAAACTTTAGATGCACTCAATAATGTTCCCCGCCCCCCCCAAAAAAACAAAAAAAACCAAAAAACTTCCCGGCTGCCAACAGTTTCTTCTAAGTCAAAGAACCTCTATTGTCTTTCCTCTGGTAATAAATGATAATAATTAAAGGCAAATACACAATAATTAGTCACACTAGGTTTATCCATCTGGTGTACCTGCGTCGTATCACTGTGTCTTTGAAACAGATGACAGGCAGCATATTGTCGCACATCCTGTTAATGGGTCTAAGAGGTAAAGAGGTCATTGCAAAAAAGGTCAGCAGCAAAGAACAAGATCATTCTACGTTTTTTTTAAAAAGTGCGCATTGACTATTTAGCTCTGTATCCTCCAAAAACATATGTGCTCCCACAAGATAGTAGTAAACTATGGAAGCTTAGCAGGCCTAGGAAGGTGTATAAATACTATTAATTCCATTGTTGTTTCAATCACGGTCACCATGAACGACATCATAGCTCCTATTTAGTGTTTGCTCATTAGAGACCAGCTACTGTGTTTCCTTTGAAAAGATTTCTCTCTCCTTCCGAAAATTTGGCAAGGCAGATGTCAAAAGCATCCCCGATGTACAGATGAGAGATTGAATTAAGGAGAGATTAAGTAACTTCCTCAAGATTACTTCATGTATCGGTACTGAACCAAAGGTTTAAAAGATTTTTGGCAGATTTAACAATGTATATGGAGCTAGCTCTTATCAATTTTCTTAGTTGAAGGTGGACTTTAAAATAGCCTAAAAATTTTGGCCAAGCTTTTACGAACAATATAGACTTCCAGAGCTTAAGTTAATATGGCCATCAACTCCTTCTAAAAATACGATGCCCGAAGTACACATAGAAACTAAGTTGTATGTATGAGAAAGGCACATCTTAGATAAGACTATTAAAAAGGCATTACAAATAAATTCTCCTCTCCCCACAAACCCAAGAGAAATGGTCATTCACGGAGGCTATTGTGTTCCATGTGTATTCTTCAAGGAAGAGGAAGAATATTACTCGATTTGGTAGCTGCCCCTATAAACTGAGAAAGACCCACAATATCTCTTTAATCCACCTAGCCCCTTCTGTACTCGGTTCATATGACTTTAACCTCTATTCATGTTTTTAAGGCTTGAAATGCCCTCAATACACACATTCATATATACAAGACGAGCTGTCACTTGCCACCCCATCTGTTCACACTCTCTGAATTTGTCATTAATTTCCCACAAGTAAAACATGGAGATTTCTATCAGTTTTTTTTTTTTTTCCAAAGGGGAAGATTGGACACTTCCAGACTATTAAACATGGCCGTCCCAAGTTACTAGTGTTTCTCTGGGCAAACATTCTTTCTTTGTCACTGTTAGGAGATCTGCACATTTTCAGAGGCCCATGAGATGGGATGGGAATAAAAGGTATGGTAGAAGCTAGGACTTTTGGAGTAGCAAAAACAAATCCCTAAGTGCATGTCTCAAATAGGTGGAATGAGAAATGGTACCCCACTTGCTCAGTAAAAGAGAGAAACAGGAGAAAAACAAGATCAGGGTTTTGCAATCAGCGTAAATTGTTATTCGCCAACCATTTTGGAGTCTCAGCTTGTATTTTGAAACACCTGTTGCTGACTATTGCAGTCACAGCCTCACCAAGCAATCAAGGCATCCCCATCTGTGGTGAAATTTCTCAATTTCTCTTGTATACATCAGACCCGTCACTGCTAATGAGCTCACGGGAAGCATGCAATGTCGTATTTGATTCTATGGCTTGCAGTATGAAGCAGGGGGAATTAAAAATTAGAATCAGCTGAGGTTTTCCCCAACATCCAAGTCTGATGTTCCCCTCTTTCCAAACTTCCCGTCTTTGCACAGATTTTCAAGATTTTATTCAAATCAGGACATTAGGCATTTTGGCTTGATTACACTTCTCTGTCTGTCTCCCCAGTCGTTGGAGGGCGGAAGCTACCCATTGTCTGGCCCTCTCCTTCCTCTTAACTCTACATACAATTCGATAGCCAAGAACTGCAAATTTTGCACCTTTATATTAGATCTATTTTCTCATCTGTTTCATCCCTACCCCAGTGTCTTAGGATAGATATCTGTTATTGCTCACAGATTTTTTTCAACAGCCTTTAGGCTGTCTCTCCTTGTTCCCAATTCTGGGCCCTTTCCTTGCCTTTTAAGCCAGCATTCAAACGGCTACCACAAAAGGTTTTCTTTTTCTAATTGTTATTTGTTTTGAGAGAGACAGAGAGAGCAAGTGGGGGAGGGGCAGAAAGCGAGGGGGACAGAATCCCAAGCAGGTTTCACGCGGTCGACGTGGACCTCGAACTCACAAACAGTAAGATCATGAGCGGAGTGGAAGTCAAGCGTCCGACACTTAACCAACTGAGCCACCCGGGCTCAACAAAGGGTTTCCTGAAACGTAAGTAGAAAGAAGAAATCAACTCCCACGGTGCCTTTTGAGATTCCTCATGACCTAAACGTAGCCCCGGTGTGTCCATATTCGCCTACAGCCTCCTCTCCACTCAGAATCCCTTGCCCTTTTCTCAGTGAAGCTCTGCTCTTCTGTGAGTAGTGGCCAGTCTTTGCCTTCTGTCCCTCCGCCCAGGTCCTTGTTGTATCCGGTGCCTTGCTTCCTCCCTGGGGGCACTCCTGCTTATCCTTTCAGAGGACTGGAAATGGCTTACGCTCCACATGGCAAATGTAGTACTGTTGGGTCGTGGTGAGTCACGAGCCTCTGTGTCCGGTAGGAATCTGATGTCATGTCCTGGGTTGGGGACAGTGGTACAGAAGTAGATTGGCAATGCCTTCCAAGGGTGAGGAAAGAAGGAGGGTTGAAATGTGATTCGCTCCATGCAACCTTCCCCAAACCCCCCGAAAGGATTTACCAGTTCACTCCTTTGCGTTCCCACAGCGTCTTAAGCTTTTTTATTCACACCACCTATGGTCACTGTGGTTAGTTCCTTGTGTATCTGTCTCCCACATTAGACCGTGAACTTCTTCAGGGCGTGTATTAGACAAGGGGCACTTGCCCAGTCTTTGTTGAACGATATCTCGTTCTTTTCTGGTTCCATGCTAATGCGGTTCCAGAGCGGAGTTTGGCAAACTGCTACAGCCTGGCTTCCGGCCAGATCCCACCCCCACCAGTTCGTGTGAAGTATTATTGGAATAGGGAAGTGCCATCATTTATTACCTATGGCTGCTTACACACGACAACAGCAGACAGAGCTGAGTGGTTATCATGGAGACCCCGTGGTCTTAGTGAAAAGCTAAAATATTCACTCCCTGGTCATTGACAGAAAAAGCCTGCTGACTCCAGTTCTAGAGCTTAAAAAAATGAAGGCTAAGATCCCATGTTTCTGAAACACAGTCTAGGGAACTTCTGTGCCAGGATATGTGACGTGCTCAGCTCAAGTGAGAGACCGTTTCCCCCACTCCAAGGTCAAATCTCTTGTCAGAGTTTCATTGGGTTCTGCAGGTTTCTAAATGATTTTTTTTTTTTCACATTCAGAAATTTTCCCCAAAGGATACTTCACCAAAGCTGGGAATAACCCTTACGATTAGCATGGTATTTCATGGCTCACTTTTTTTTTAATGTTTATTTTGTTTTTGAGAGAGAGAGAGAGAGAGAGAGAGAGACAGAGTGTGCGCGGGGGAGGTGCAGAAAGAGGGGGAGACACAATCCGAAGCAGGCTCCAGGCTCCGGGCTGTCAGCACAGAGCCTGACATGGGGCTCAAACTCACGGACTGTGAAACCATAACCTGAGCCGAAATCAGATGCTTAACCAACTGAGCCACGTAGACAGCCCTTCATGTCTCTTATGAAAATGTTCTGGGTCTGTGCCTGGGCCCAGCACTGCTCTTTGAAATCATTCTCAGTTCTTTGCCTTCCATCTATTTGTTAGTGTACCAATACTTACTGAAGACCAGAACTGCCGTATCTGTTTCTTCTGACTTCTATTCCTAAGATCCCATCTCCTGAGACAATTTCAGTTGACTACAATCCAACAGAAATAAATGTTCCCCGAGCTTTTTTTAAGTTTACTTATTTATTTTGAGAGAGAGAGAGAGAGAGAGAGAGAGAACATGCTGGGGAGAGGCAGAGAGAGAGGGAGAGAGAGAATCCCAAGCAGGCTCCGCACTGTCAGCACACAGCCCAACACAGGACTCGATTTCACCAACCATGAGATCATGACCTGAGCCGAAACCAAGAGTCAGTCACTTAACCCACTGAGCCATCCAAGCACGCTGTCTCTAAACTTTAGATGGTACTTTGTTCTTACAGCCTTGCTTTTGGACAATCGGATCGCCTCTTCTAGGCCTGGCTCCTTCAATAAATGATTGGCTGTTGAATGTATCTTTCTAATCCCTGGTATGTTTCTCTGTAAAAGAGGGGCTGGTAGATTGTTGTGAAAAAGCAATACAACCATCCAACCAACTGTAGGCAGTTGTCCCCAGCATACAGAACATTGGCTTTTTGTCTGTTTTGCCTTCACCATTCATGTCAGATCATCTTGCCAGCTTCTCATAAGGCATTAGGTCTTTGGATGTAAGTGGGTCAACCTCCAGGTATTAGGATCACACTCGTGACTTCTTTGACTTCTGGTGTCAAGAAACCTCATTCTGAAGGCTCCGACCTGAATCTCAGGTGGGCCCAGAATGGTTCTGATAGCCCAGACCCTGAAAAGTAACACAGTTCTCAAGATATCTGAACTGTCAGGTCCCTTCCAGAATTTCTTCTAGATTTCTAATTGGAAGAAATTCATCCCCTCTTTCTAACAGCCAAGTGCGCCCTAGTCTAGTCAGTGTCTGCGGGTTTCATTTTATTAATTAATTAATTAATTTGCATGGCCCAAAGTCTCTAAGATCTAAAGTGGCTGCATGACCTAGTTTGAGAGTTTCTGATTCTGAGTTGATTGGCCTCAAATCAGGAAAAAAAAAAAAAAGGCAGAAAAAAAAGAACAGATGTATTTCTTTTTTCCCCTTGAGCATTATTTTTCTGATCCCATCCTGGAAATTAAAGAAAAACATGTTTTGATTATATTTACAAATTTATCTCATCATTCTGGAATGTTGGACTACATTTTATCTTTGGAAGGGGACATCAAGAAAGTGCCTTCTGGGCATGGAGCTTGCTAGCCTTTAGGGACTGTCTCCACAGGACAGGAAGGGGCGGCGGGGCAAAGAAGTATCTCTTTTGCCTCACCCAACATGCATAACCTCTCCCTCGAGGCTCCGAAGGCACAGTGGGGTCTTCTGATATTTGCCTCTTTGACAACAAACATTTTGGGGAAGCCTGGACAATTGCCACTCCCTTCCAACTGCTGTCACTGCTGTGAGTTTCTCTGCCCTCACCCCATCCATCTTCCTCTGCTCCCAGAGACGTCTATCTGAGACACAAATCTGATCATGTCACTTCTCCTCTTACAAACCATCAGTGCCTGCCCATTGCTCAAGGGATAATGTCTTAAACCCTTTAGTAAGACTCACCTGCATTCGTGATCCGGCCCACCAGCTCAACCCGGCAAATCCATTCTTTCCTTTCAAAACTTCAACCCTCCTACGTACCTTGCCCCTCATTGTGTCTTTGGCATCTCATCACAATGGGGCAGGCATTTCGAGCTACAATGCTTTACACGTTATTAACATCTCTGCTATTCTACTTCACACACCACAAAGGCAGAGACGACGCCAAACTTTTTGCATTGTAGCCACCTGAGACCACAACTGGCAACACTTAGGTTGGGTAGAAACGTTAAGTGAACGAATACAACTGGATGTGGAATCCTGTCTACATTTCCTTCTCAGACCCTCCATGTTATTAGTTTCATGGCCAGTCTTTCCTAATAGACTTTGAGAGTAAGAATGCTGTGTCTATTTATCTCCCGTTGTCTCTCTCAAGCTTTCATCTATTTTTGGCATGTGGGAAAAGCTCAAAGATGATTTGTTGAAGAAAAGATTAAGGTTTTTTTTTTTTTTTAAATGTTAAAGAAGTAAGTAAACTTGAAATCTATTCTCAGGCAGTTTTCTCTCCCTTTGGTTATACAAGATAGAATGCTGATATCAGGTAGACAAAAGTCTAAGGTCGGTGAAAAAGTGTTAAGATTTAAGGAGGTGGCGTTAAAGCAAAGCATGAGGGGAGGGGAAGAGGAGGGGATTACTTCTGGTTGCAATGATTTATCTACTCAACAAATAAATATTGAGCACCTAGTGTAAGTGTGGTGTAAGCTAAGCTCCGGGAAGAAGAAAGAGATTGGCCTTCCAGAGTTTCAAGAGCTCACAGTCTTAGCAGAAGCACAGACCATTGCCACTCATGGGGCAAGGGGGATGACAGAGGTAGCATCGGGCACTATGGGAACGGAGTCATAGCTCTAAAACCCACAGAGGAGTTGGGAGAAGGGAGGCGGCTGGGAGTAGACGAACATGCAGAGTTGGGTCTGAGATGTAACTATGCCTTGAAAGGTGAGCCAGCACTACCTGGACACTAGGGGAAGAACATTGTAACAACTAGCTTGGGAGTCCCTTCACCAGTCTTGATAAGAAATCCTAGGACACTTACTATTACTTTTACGGTTGCCTCCTGGCCCCAAGTCAGTCATTCAAACAATGGATACCAGAATATTGAGGGCTTTGAGAAAGAACCAGAAAGGCCAAACTCCCAAGAGAAGACTGGCCCCAAACCAGTGTCCCCTTCGGTACCCCAGCACAAAAGAGCAGGGAAGATCAGATCCAACTCTAAAATTGAAAAAGGCATTCCAAGCCTCCAACTATTGATACGGGCTTGGTGGAGATACGACGTAGTAATCTCCTCCTTTGAGAAGGTTTTCACTGGGTGTTGCTATTGATTTGAAACGGGTGATTGATCCATAGACTTTGGGTTTTATGGTTGAAAACCCAAACCTCGATGCCATAGAAACTTAGGAGATTTTTGAACTCTTTCTTGTAAGTCCTCTCTTTCTGAATACATGTGTGTGTGACCTCAGACAGAGACCCTCTATTTGCACAGAGTGGAGAAGAGAGTAGGCTCCCGACAAATGCTTTTAAAAATGAATTCGGCTGAATAACTGTCTATTTGGTGCCCATTTGTGTTTGGCACTGAAGGCATAGAAAAATGAGTTCGATTGGGCATCCCCTTCAAGGGACCAAAACTTCAGTGGGAAGGAAGCTTGGGAGAAGATAAAATAAGAACATGATAAGTACATCTACAAGCAAATTGCTGTGGCAATTCAGAAAAGGGAGAAATTACACTTTGGGGGGACAATTAGGAAGCGCTCCTAAGTTGAGAAGGCAGAATTTAAGGATCGCCGGGTTTCTCGGGACAGATTTAGGGTTAAACATTTCTCACTCATCACTTTCCAAAACGCTTTCATGCGATGTTAAAAAATTAGGACTATCCCAGCAACAATGCGTACCACCGTTTAAACTGGAAATTGAAATAAGGAAGAAAAAGAAGGAGGACCAGAAGGGAGAGAAGAAACAACTTACCAGCAGATTTACTCCTTCCCGTCCTACCACTTCTTTATCACCATTAGAGGGATTTCTAACAATGCCATTGTTTTCAAAAGCTTGGAATGCGTGCCACATTTATATCTGTGTATTTATTTAGGGTTTACAAAGTCCTTTACCACACCCTGTTTCATTTGATTCTCCTAATAACACTAAAAGATTAAAAAACAAAACAAAACCCGGGTGGTAGCAGCCCCAAGCTTATTTCACAAATGCTGAAACTCAACAACCCTCGTCTTCCAAGTTTCTCACTGTCACCTTGCATCCCCAGAAACGTCATTCTGCTGTTTCCCATAGAGTTTTAAAAATGTCTTCAGCCAGCTTTACTTTAATAAAAATAATTGCAAAAGTTTCCCTGAAATGGCTTCATCCTACTAAAAAAAAAGAAAGCACATCAAATTCTATTTTCAGCTAGCCAAAATTGGCCTCCCTTGCGTTCTTCTTACCGTCATGCTAGGTCATTCACAGAGCACTGTTTTTTAGTTTGGGTTTTTTTATTTTTTGTTTTTTTCCCCACTACCATCTGGAGAACAAGGGTTTTGTGTTAGAAGGAATGGAGTCCCTAAGAACAGAAACGCTAGAATAGGATATAATAGCTCCGGAAGAAAACAGGGTAGGTAAGAACATTTTAATGGTGGGACTCCATCATCCAAGATGGAACAAAACCAACGCCTAACAAAAACAGAGGTTCCCCATGACCCATGAGAGACAGGCTCTATCTTATGGGTCCATAATAATAGCTGCCTGGAACACTATTAAGAAGGCTGCTGGGCCAGCAGTAAGAATGTTGTATCAGTTCATGATGGATGCAAAAGGGCTAGGGTATCTGGGTTCCATCTCTAGAAATCCTGATTCTGTCTCACTCAAGACAGAATCACTCAAGATAGATCTATATCTATCTATCTATCTATCTATCTAGGATAGGATATATATATATATATATGTGGATATATACAGATATATATATGGATATATATATGGATATGGATATATATATAGATAGATATTGATAGATATGGATATATATATGGATATATGTGGATATATATATGGATCTATTTATGGATATGGAGATATCTATATGGATATGGGATATATATCCGGCTCTCTATCTCTGGAGTACTCTGGCTCTGGCTCTCTCTGGATCTCTCTCTGGCTCTCTCTCTCTGGCTACTGGCTCTCGCTCTCGCTCTGCACTCTCTCTTGCTCTCCTGCTCTTCTGGCTCTCTATCTGCTCTCTTTTTGGCTCTGGCGCTCTCTTAGGGATATTGATATATCTGGATATATTGGATATATATGCTATGGATATGGATATATGGATATATATCTGATATATCCATTATATCATCTTATAGACTATTCACCACATATATATATACACACATATATATATATATATATATCTATCTCCCATTCATTATGTACTTTGGTGCCTCAACTCGCTCTCTATTCCTTTACTTTGTAGATTTCTTTTTTTCTATGAATTTCTTTGAAAAGGCTCCAAAGCCAAATTAAAATAAATAAGAGTTGGAAGAAGGAGGCTAAATTATTTCACGTGATGACTTAAACTCTATTTTTTGGCTATAAGTAATATTGCTTAAGGTAAAAAAAAAATCGAGAATGCAGAAAGTAAGTACAATGAAGCATTTACTATAATCCTCATCTACAAAAGTAGCATTAGCGATATCTTCTACTATGCTCCTTTTTTTTCTATTCATCTATAATGTTACTGAAGGAATACTTTATACATAATTTGTTTTTTACATTTTATATCCCATTTTAACAAACACATTTACTGCGTGTCATATTATAAAGCCTTTGTAAGTACGCTTTTCAATACCCAGACTTACTATTCAGACAAAAGTCTTGAAGCGCTCCCCTAAAAATATACTTCTCCGCAGGTCCGCCAGCCCAATAAAAAGGTATCGAAATCCACACTATAACCTCCGAACTGATGTTTCAGGGCTTCTCTTCTTTCCTTACATCCCAAGTGAGAAACCTGTCATCTCTCGCTCTAGACCTCTTCCTGCGTGCTCCTTGGCTGTCCACTCCCATCATCTCGGTCCTAAAGGACACCATGCCCTCAGCTGGTCTTCCTGCCTTGTCTTTCGCCTTGACCCCTCCGAAGCCCATTGTCCACAGAGCAAGCTATAACATCTTTCCATAAATCAGATAATGTCCCTCTTCTGTCTGACATCCTCCAACCTCTATCCTTTGCATTTGGAATGCAATCTATGTTCCTCACCACAGCTGATGGATGAGCCCCTCCAGTATCTGTCTGTGCCTGTCATTCTGCCCATCTCCAACAACTCTCCCTCATTCCCTGATCTGAAACGATCATACTGTTTGTTGATTTCTTTGCCCATTTGCTTATTTGTGTGTTTATTGCCTATTTCTCCCCACCAGATTATGAGCTTCGTCTCGTGCCCGTGCCTGTCTGCTCATGGCGGATCTTCCCAGACTTGAGTTGGTGACTGGCATATGGCTGGCATTCAACCAACATTTGTTAAATGGATGGGTAACATTCCATGGCGAATTGCTTTATCTCTCCTTCAGTTTTAAAGCATTTATCTGCTCGGTACATTCCTCTGGCTTCAAACAACGTTGACATAATCTTACGGCGTAATTCCTCTGGGGCCCATCCACACCCACTGTATTCTCTGCAGACCTCCACGGATGGATCTTCAAGATGGGAACCTTCCCTGCGCACAGCCAGAGTCTTCTTCATGTTACCTCTGCTGCCAGGCAGACAGACGCCTCACTCTTCCCATCCCTGGATATCTTCATGGGCTGCTCCCTTTGGCTTAGAACACTGATTTTCCTGTCGCCCTAGCCCCAGGCTTCCCTTTCTTCCGGGGGAAATCTTGCAGTCATATTACAGGATACAAGACAGAGGGAGCGCCTGGCCTCTGGGAACTTATATCCTGGTGCGATGCACAGACAGTAAAGAAATAGTAGGAATAAAACCCCAGCGGCACCACGTAGGTGAAGAGATACGAAACCAAGGTGTGGTGACAGAACAGAGAAGGCATCTTGGGAGAAGTCACTATTGAGACTGACACCCGAAAGTAAACTCTCACTGTACTTAATTTTTACTCTTCCCGTGCCATGTGTCATGTGCCCCCTTTGTCACATTTAGGTGCCAGGTTTATCTTTCCTCTTAGTGTGGAAGGTGCCACAGGGCTGATTTCCTGTCTGATTCAAAGCGCTTAGGCACTGCACCCGTCTCCATATGTGACAGAGGGGAGGCAGAGAGAGGAGGTGGGGGTGAGGGGTGGGGAGAAGGAGGGCAGGAGAAAGACAGGAGCAGGGGAGCAGAGGGGAGGAGAGGGGACTGGAAGGAAGGAAAGAAGGGGAGGGGAGAAAGCTGCTTCAGGTTAGGTGCTGAGAATTTGAACGTTATAACCTTAAGGTGGTATTTAGCTAAAGGGTCTGCTTGAAACTCGGGGAGGCTTTGATTGTCCGTACAATGCCTCATTGTATTGATGTCAATCACCCTTCTGCAGGGCGTTAGCACTGGGTCAGGCCAGTGGCTTTTTGCATCTTCCTCTGCTCCCTTGACTTGTGCGCCCTGTATCAGAGCACAGGGATCGCCTACCCACCCATCCTGCTTTTTCTTTCTGAAAACGGACCGGCGGCCACTTAGCCAGTACAACCCTGCCAAGTCCTTCAAGGCCAGCTCTGATCTGGATTTTAGAAAGCCCTGGGAAGTCGGAGCTAGCTTCGAACCTTGCCTGCCGCGTGGGAAAGCACGAAAGATCTCCAAGCCGCGCCAGACCCTCTGAGCCCGCGCAGATGGAGAACAGAGGGACCACCCTGGACTCGTGGCTGACACGGAGGGCCGATGACAAGGGAGACGGAGAGAGCAAAGGGGGTGAGGCGATCTCTTCTCAGACAGCCTCCCTGCAGACTATAAATAGTCAAGTGGCCTCCTTTCTTCGCTCCGGTCCCTGCCCCGATCCTGCGGTGAAGACTGGAGCTTTCACAGGGCCACCAGATGGCCTGGAAGCCAGGTGCTTCTTCGAAAGGAGGTATACAGCTGCCCCAGGAGCAGAGAAGCTGCTGCTCTCTGTCTTGCCCACCCCCCCGTCAGGCTGCGGACAATGTCCTCTCTCTGAATGGCCACCACCGCCCTTGAGATAAATATGAATACCCCCTCGTCACAGCTGAGAACGTTGAAGCCCAGTCCTGCGGAATGTCCTGCCCAAGTTCACAGCCCTGAGGTTCAGACCATTCCTCCTGACGTCCAGGAGGTCAGCCTCAGCATCTCCCTCGCTATGCTTTCTCAAGCTTCTCGAATTGCCCTGAAAGCAGAGCAGGGCGTTGGCAGTTTCGTTGTGCCCAAATGCGTAAACTACTGAGCAAAAGGCCCAAACTCCTGACTTCCGGCATGTGGCTGTTACTAATATGTCTAGATGATATTAACAGGTCGGGAGAGAGAGTCCACTTGGGGCCCGGACGGAGCCAGCATCAGCATCTGTGACCCCGGGCACATTGCTTAACCCTCCTGAGGTTTCTTTTCTTAATCTATAAAACAGACACCGAGATACTCACCTCCTCAGATCACCAGGAGGATCAGGACAAGATAATACAGCACCTAACCCAGCGCCTGGCACCCTGGGGCTTTCCAGGCGTGTTTTATCATTTCCCCCACTTACCAGTGAGCACACGGAGCGAAGAGCCGTGGAAAAAAATGGGTCGGACATTTGAGTCCATGGGCTCCAAGGTCAAGGAAATTCCTTCTTGTCCTGGCCCACACTACCCCTGTGGGGTTTAATCTGGCCTTTCTGGAACATGTGTCGTTTTGATTTCTTTTCCTCTTTCCTCTTTCATGTCCCCGAACGGGAATGGGGTGAAGAAGTTCTAGGTAGACAGGCTCCAATAAGGGGTCATGGGCTGAGGTTTGGGGCCTCCGACAACGAGGCCAGACTCTGTCTTCATGAAGGCTTCAGGCTGTTAGAACACCCATGGTTGGACTGTGAAGGACAGGGTCTCCCAGGGTGGGCCCACATGACCTGGCTGGTGTAATCCTACACCCTGTGGACACTGAGGAGGGGAGAGATGGTCTCAGTCCCAAACAAGCCAAAACCTACAGCCATCAGCACGAGGTAGCAGCAGAAGGCCGGACAATTGTATAAGGTGGGACGATTTGGGAGCCATATTTTCAAACTCACATTTTTAAGAAGACATCCTTGTTTTCGCACATCCAGACTCACCCCACCACCCCCTCCCCGAACAGGGAGGAAATGCCAAGGAAGGGGGAGAAACTTCCCTGCCATTATGGCCCCCCTTCCTGGGCTCCAGGCCTGAGCTGTGTGGGTTGCCATGGTGACGCAGGACTGACCTCTCACTTTTTACTCTTCCAGGAGCTAAAAAGGTAAAAATGAGCCATTTGGTCTCAAATGAAAATCAACCTCCCTCAGTTAAAAGATGTTAAATCGCTTTCCCTTCGTCAAACCTAATGTTCCGTGTCCAAGTTTGAAAAGAAAGAAAAGAAAGAAACGGGGGTGGTGAGGGAAGAAGCAAGAGAGAGGTCTTAGAAGCAGAGAGGCGGGGCTGGCCAGCAGCAGCGGCGGCTGCCAGGGCAGCGGGGACAGAAGAATCGGGCGACAGTGACTGGCCGGCCCCGTGCCCCGCAACTTTCTAGGGGCTCACGGTTGCGCTCCCCCCCCCAACACTCTCTCCAACCTGCCTTGGCCCCACGGTGCCGGCTCCAGTCTGTCTTCACCGCCGGCCTCTTGCGCTTGCTCTGCAGCGGGACCTGGCGTGGCTGGTCTGCTGGCTTTTATTTTTTCTGGGCAGGGAAGTTGGGTCAGAAAAATCGAAATATCGACTGGACCCGTTAGCAGCCCTGCGACCCATTATTAGCCGCGCGCTCCGTGCAAAAGCCGGCCTTGCGCGTTCCTTCGCTGCGATTAATATGCTGATGTGGCCTTCTCCTGCCACCCAGGCCGCCCCGCCAAGTTGCCCGAAACACGGGCCCTCGGAGCCTTCAGAGCAGGACCACCCAGACCAGGAGGCCTCCTGTCTGATTAAAAGCACAGGCTGGGCAAAGTGGGAGAGGTGGCTCTAGGAGGCGGGCCTCGTGGTGCCTGGGGGCTGGAAACAGCTTGCTGCCCATTTCTGGCTTTCTGCTGCATGGTCGGGCGGCCTCGGATTTGCCCTTCTGTCTCCTGCCTTTCCCTTTTGGTCGGTGGAGGAGACCACGGCAGTCCGTCCACCTGCAGAACATATGTGCAAAGACGGTGAGGCTGCACTTGAAGGCGGCTTCCGATGAGTCACTGGTTTCATTTCGATGCAAGTCTCTAAGCATGTGGGCTAGAGTTGTCAACCGTCCCTCTATATGTGAATTACTTTTAATTATAAGCCAGGCAAGAGCTACTGATTTATCACTACCAGACTTGTCTTTAATCTCTTAACTTCTTGAGAGTGGCAACGGAAAGAAAAATTGGGCAGACAAGGAGGGGACGTAGGCAACGAGACTGATTCTTGCCAAAGAGATCGCCTCGCAGTCTCCTCGAGCAAAATCTTAGGGTTTTCAAAAAGTGCTTCAGAAATCTCAGGGGTCGGACGTACCGGGAACATGAAACTCGTGATCAGTTCCCAGAAGCCCAACGTCGGCATAAAGGAAACCAGGTTATAAAATGAGAAACCCGGAGGGCAGAAAACGGTGCCTAGATTCATTCATTCACTCACTCATTCATTCAAAGGATGTACACTTTTTAGTCATTCTTCTCCTCACCCTGATAGCATTTGGCCAAGACCTGCAGGTTTCACAATTTTAAGCGTCATTTATAACATCAGCTTCCCGTGGCAATAGAACTTATGGAAAACGCATCTTCTGCTACAGTCATGCCTCTTGGATCCTACCTAACATATGCTATCCCTGAAACGTGGGAAGAAAGTCTCTTTCCTGCTCCACACGCACGTCGACTCCCAGCCATACACACGCATACGTGGTCCATACTTCTAATGAGGTCTCAGTGGTCATCCTACTCTCAGGGGCCATCGCTAAGCCCATGCTCTGAAGACAGCTTAGTTGCATCAAACTCTTTAATTGGCTGGCATTTAAAAAATGGAAAGGGTTAATGCTCATAAGGAGAAAGAGAAAATACTCTACAGGGCACGCGTTTTGATCTGAGGTTCAAAACATACATCCAGATGAAAATGGCCAGCCTCACGGCTACACACGATTCCTTTCTCTGCCTCCGTGTCCCCCTCCTTCCCTCTCCACAATCTTACAGATCTCCGTGCGATTAGAGAGCTGCGATAAGTGAATGGCCAATGGTGTCCTATGATTTCAGGGGAGTCTGAAGATTAAATCCCTATGAAAATAATATATCTCTCCTCCACCCCCCCCCCCGCCCCCTCCCCACTAGAGGCTGCTGCTTTTCACATTTAAATGTAGCCAGGGTAAGAAGAACTTCTTTTATCACCTACTCCTATTCATAAGGCTTTAAAATACATGCCATTTCTTAATCCCTAGTGCAGCTCTAAGGGGCTTCAGCTTTGTGCAGAAATACTACGTATCTTTTAAAAGCGGCTGATGGAAATCGTCTTCTAAACCAAATCAGTCTCTTAAAAGCAGTCTCCCCAGGGCTTGTGCAGACCAGAAACGCAGTCGCGGACACAGGGGTGTGTCCAGCCTCCCCCTCTACCATGAAGGGCTGGAGAAACAAAGCCGGAGTTTGTTTATAAGTAGCCCCAGCGACTTGGCAAGCTGTGTCCCTCCCCTCTCTCCTCTTTCCACCCTGATCCTGTACCCAACATAGCAACAGCACAACTTGGCATGGGGCAGCACGTCTTCTGGGAAAGGATTTCTGCCGAAGCCAATGGGCATTTGCTGAGCAGGGGCACTTTCAGACGTGGCTCCTTCTGAAGGCAGCCTCTCCAGGGAGAGGGAGTCCGGGTGTGGATCAGGGAGAAAATCACCTGGGTTCCTAGTTAATCCACAGGCCTCAAGAGGGGTGTGCGCAGGATTGATGAATTTTGCAGCCACTGAGAAAGCTATTTTGTGGGCAGGTAGCTGAGAGGAACCAACAGAGCAATACCATATATGCGCATATACATATAGGTATATGGATAAGTATATGGATATACTTATCCATATACCTATATGTATACATGCACACATACACATAGATGCACACATAGACATCCATTTTCTGCCACAGAGAATAGCATTGGTTCCATGTCAAATCATCTAAAAATAGCATGAGAAGGACTATTAGTACAAAGGAAACATTTAAAATGCAGACAGAAATAAACACCCTGAATTACACCTAACTCTTGAGGCTGTATTTCTGTTAAAACTAGTTCCCTAAAATCAACTCTTTCTTTATATGTTTCAGTTAAAGCCGGCCCTTTAAAATACATTCTTTCAGGGGCACCTGGGTGGCTCAGCGGGTCGTGATCTCGCGGTTTGTGGGTTCGGACCCCGCGTCGGGCTCTGTGCTGATGGCTCAGAGCCTGGAGCCTGCTTCGGATTCTGTGTCTCCCTCTCTCTCTGCCCCTCCCCTGCTTGCACTCTGTCTCTGTCTCTCTCTCTCTCAAAAATAAATAAACATTTAAAATTTTTAAATAAAAAAAATAAAATAAAATACATTCTTTCAAAACAACAACAACAAAAACTAAGTAAATATTCATCCTTCCTTCACAAATATATCGAGTTTTCTATCATCCGTAAAATTAGTGGGTTCCTAGTCTCTGGCATTATTGTCGAGGAAGGACAGAAAAAGGTGGCAGAAATATTTGTGATATTTTGTGTTCAGCTCTATGCTTATTTTCACTTAGAATCTTATAGAAGGTATTTCAAGGGAAAAACGTGTCACATCCATCTAACATTGTTTTACTCAAAGTTCCAGTTTAGAAATGTAATTTTTTCTCAAAGCAAGTGAGCATTGCGAGAAGTGTTTTGGATTGTAAGTCCCTTTGGCAGATATGTTTGTCAATTGCTGCGAATTTGCTTTTTCTTCTGATCCTCCCTCTCTTTTCTTCATTTCAAGTTCAAGTGAGGGTGTTCTCTGCTTTGTACAATATGCTATTTTTTACCTATAAGATGTCACAAAGTTATAAAGTAGGAGGACTGCCTAGAAAGATTGGCCCCCTCCCCCATGGGCTAGTCAAATGGGGAAGCAGGTCCAATGGAAACAAAAGTAAGGAATCAGTGAAATGTACACATGAATACATAACATCATTTCAACCCTTTTGTGAAAAGTATCCATGTCACGGAGGTTGTAAGGTTTTTAGTCAAAGGAGAAAATTCTTAGGTAATTTTAAATGCTCTTAAACACCATTAAAGGAAAAACTTCATTTGAAACACTGAAATTTATTGGAAAAAAAATCTTGCTTTCTGGGGTAATGGTGATTGCTTCTGAATCATGTAACCCGACTGCCCTCTTCTGGATATAAAGTGAAATGATAACAGCCTGAAAGAATTCAGAAACCTATACAAGATGTTGATTATTCTATCACTGATTATATAAGTTTATGGCTAGAAAATCTCTAATGATAAAGACATTTCCACTTGCGTATTAAAAACTGAGAATTAAAATCACAAACCAAATAATCCGACTTTCCCCAAATCCAGAATGAGGGTCTTTTTCTTCTTCTTCTTCTTCTTCTTCTTCTTCTTCTTCTTCTTTTTTTTGGCTAGTGTTTCTGGCTTTTGTACTATTTTATGTAATATTTGAGGCTCTCTTGTGAGACACAAGAATTCAAATAAAGCCAGGATGAGGACCAACAATTACTTTGATATTTCCACAACTTCAGGAAGAACTGATATAGAGTGAGCCAAGCATTTATAAACCTTGCCTTCAATGTGTAAGAGGGACTCACATTGATGGAAACCTCTCGAAGTAGCTTGTCAGGAATTAACTGGCCCATATTTTAGAGATGAAAAAGTGAGAGGAAACGATTCTCAAGTAAGATGAAAACATAAGAAAGCAACGATTATGTAATTCTATCATTCAGTGGGGCCTTACATGGTATTTGGCGGGATCATCAGGGGGATAGCCTTAGCTCAGTCAATGTTTTGTCCCCTCTGTGTCTTAGGTGATACAGTCTTATATACTGGTATCATCATTAAAGAGCTTTGGGTTTCTCTCTTCTTCTTCGCCATTTTACATCTGAAAAATGGTATAACAAATTCAAGATGATTGATAATTCCGGATACGGAGTCATTAAATGCCAACAGAAAAAAATGTACCCTCAATTATAATTGTGATACTACGTCAAACAGATAGAGGAAATCCTAATTCTGAGCTCTATTAAAATGCACTTACTTCAATTTCCAGTTGCTATGTATGTCCTATTAGCAGCCTGACATTTTGAGTAGTACACTAATTCATATGAATTGGGTTTTAAATGAAAGCTTTCAAGTCAACCTTTATGGAACACTGAATGTGCAATAAGCCCAGAATTAACAAGAGAACGAGGCGATACTTTTTCACCAAGCGCGCTTCTTAGAAGAAGGAGCAAAACCTGAACACTCCGAATTAGAAAACGTTCTCATTTCAAGGGCCTCGCCCGTAAGTAAAGCACATGCTGATCTCGTCGCATTTTTCTCTAGAGACCTGTTAAGTAGTTAGGAGCCGATATAATTCTAGGCCGCGGTTAGAAAATTAAAGGTCAGAGGTTAAGTATGTGTCTTGCCAGGTAGGCCTCAGCTGGTTCTCCACCTGTCAGGCACCAGAGCTGGGGACAAATTCCAAAACATCACATACAGTGGCCCAAGAATACACAAAATGGGGCAAAGCGCACACACGTCGGTGTGAAGAGAGAACAGGGTCCCCTGATCGTTGACCTATCCTCTAGAGAGGCTACTGGGGGCTCTGTGCTCTAGGGGAGGGACCCTTCCCTCTCCCGTGGCTCTTTTTTGGTAGGACAAGTGTAGAAAGTGCTTAAGGAAAATGACATGGGCTGTTCATGCTCAGGCAGCCTGGCTCTAGGGGACCCAACCTTGGCGGTTGTCAGCAAATGCTGGCCGTGCAGACACATGGGGGACTTGGGCAGCAGAATATTCCTGCCCTCCCACCCCCCTTGCTGGAAGTAAGAACCCCCATCCTGCTGGGAGAATATGAGCCCCTGCCTTCAGCCAGCTTGTTTTCCAGGCAACCCAGCATAGGTTCCCAAGGTCACATTTGGCCAGTCTGGCTCAGGCACTCACTGCATTAATCCAAGAGCGCTGACTAGAAGTCAACTTCTTCCCAAGCTCTGCCATCTTGTGAGCGAGAGTCCCAAATTGGAACCACTTCTCCCTTACCTCAGTTTACTCATCTGTTACATGAGGGACATAGATCCTGTGTCTCCTAAGGCCCCTTCCCAGCTCCGGATCCAAATATTCTTACTAAGTTATTTGTCATTTCCACGAAACTATACCACTAAATTGGGTACCCGACTGTTTCCATGAACAAAGGACACTAATTGTGACAAAAGAATCTGAAGAGTTATGAAAATTTTTGTATCACTTTTTCCCTGTAGATACTGGACTCAACAAAACGACTGGAAACCGTTCGATTTTCCGACACGCCCACTTAGGTCATAAATCCGGCATGACCCGAATCTCTCCCTCTCTCTCTCTCTCTTTTTCCGGTGAATAAGGTCATTGGTTTCTCTTGCCACAGAAAACCGCTTCTGTCCAGAACCAGGAGAACAGTCAAGTCATTGTGGTCGGAGGCTTCAGGAGAGAAATTGAGAAACCCAACAGCTTTTTTAGGTACGACATAATGAAACAACAGGGCTATTTGGTCCTCTAGTCTGGAGAGGATGCCAGGGTGGGGCTGATGCTGAATCCTGTGGAAGGAGTCCTGTCAGTATAGTTTTCTCCTGTTCTGCTGGTCAAAGAATTGTGCCCCTAGAGGCTGCGGGCTCAGGTGCTGGCTGTCTTGTGCCAAGGAAAAGTCCCAGAGCAATGACAGCTGCTGGCCAGGACTCGAGAAGCAGAGAAGAGTAGGGAATCAAGAAAGATAAAAGATCACGTAAACCAAATCGTCATGGCCGCCTTGATTCCAAAGTAACACAACACACGTATCACCACTGAAAATACTTGCCCTGATTCACTTCAATCCGTCGTGACTTCCCTAGTAGAGTTATTCGAAAATATATACGCTAACCCCTTGGAATAGAAGTTCTACGAGGGCAGATATTTTTGTCTGCTTTGTTCGCGGCACTTGCCGTAGCTACAATAGCACTCGGCACCTGGTTGGGATGCGAGACGTATTTATGCTAGAAGCATTGGCGGTGGAAGGAGTTAGAGACGGAGGGAGAGGTTGTCGAAGTGGCGGCAGAAGTGAAGGTGGATGGGGGCGGAAGTGAAGGTGGATGGGGGCGGAAGTGAAGGTGGATGGGGGCGGGAGCGGAGGCGGAAGGAGGCGGCAGTGTTGCCGCGGCAGCTCTGGACTGTGAAGACTTCCCGAGATGGGTTTTGTGGCCCCAGGACAAGGGATTCAAAGAAGAGCACAAGAACTGGAGAGATCATGACAGAGTTCCCGACGAGGTAGCTTGAGCCCCTGCTTCCAGGTAAGTCTACAGAGGAAGAATTCATTTTGAAGCACCAGAGTCACGAAATCCCCATCGTTTCTGTACACAAGGGCGAATTCCGGAAGGCCCCTCCCCTGCCTTTGAAACCTCAGGCCCTACATGTCCTTGAGGCTTTCAAGCCAGGGCTGGTCCTACGTGAACTCAACCATCATCCATGGACGATCACTGCCTCAGTACCCTCTCTGCAAAGTTCAAATCAAGTGGGAGCTCCGTGGGAGAGGTCCAACAATCACATCTAATTAATTCAAGTCTCTCCTTAAAACCTCCTAGTACCGGGACACCTGGGTGGCTCAGTCGGTTGAGCGACCGACTTCAGCCCAGGTCATGATATCACGGCTTGTGAGTTCGAGCCCCACATCAGGCCCTGCGCTGACAGCTCCGAGCCTGGAGCCTGCTTCGGATTCTGTGTCTCCTTCTCTCTGCCCCTCCCCCACTTGTGCTCTGTCTCTCAAAAATAAATAACTGTAAACAAATAATAATAATTAATTTAAAAAACCCTCCTAGTACCTCCCCAGGTACAATGGGCTAAACCCCCCCCAAGCCAGAGCAACACCCCATTCCCAACCATCCCTTCTCTCACCTAATCCCCTTCTGGGGCTAATCCACTCAGCCAACCCTCTGTGTGTACCTCCATAAATCTAACACACCATTTCACGTTTTCCACCCATCCTTCTCTTTATCCCTCACTCCTTTCTCTTCCTGGACAATCTTTCTTCATCCTTTGAAATCCTTTCAAGGACCCCTTTAAACCCATCCTTCAAATTCCATCCTTTGAAACCTTATTTTCTTTTGATTTCTTTTGAAGAAGTCCACCCAGGCACCCTATCTTATCTACCCTCCTCCAGGAAGTGTGCCACTCCATGGTGCCCCCTAGGCATCTGGGCATGTTCCTGCCCCAGCCAGCACGCCTGGCTCTGTGGAATCTTGTTCACATGCCTGTCCTCCATTGCTGCCTGTGCAATGCTCGAGAAGACAGCGGGTATATGTACCTAGCATAGAGATCCACAGCATCACTGATAATTCTCTTTCTTTTCCACCTAACAGTATGGGATGGCCACCTGTATCTACGCTAGAGCATTACCTAACATGATGGGAAGTCATGAGAAAAATAAGTAAATATTGAAAGACCAAGTGAGGACTGTTTCTCCGATCACAGAGCGCAACTGTGCGTCCCGGAAGGAAACATAAATCCACCTGGTGCTCGAGAGCCAAGACAGGCCTACTCCTACTGAGGCATTTCAGCACATGGAAGAGGAGGAGAGCACTTAGTTGCTGCATTTCTATTCAGGATGGCTGTGGAGGTGGCTGGAGGCTGCCGGAAGACTTGCTGAAAGTCGCATTTGCTCAGGGAGGACACTCTTGTTGTTTTGGAGTATTTTAGTTGTGTGGTTGGTGAGAGCGGGGCTTGTGGTGGGTTCTGACGCTTCCCTGAAGCTGCATTCTTTGGTGTCACCTACAGAGGTACCGTAGAAATTAGCAGAAAGTCTCCAAATACACATCTCGCTAAGGAGTAGCCATTTACCAGAGAAGATAGCCATTGTGGTTTAACATTTTCTAGGTGCGTGGGTCTGAACATATATTTGGACACCAGAGGGACCCCAGAAATATGTGAGATGGCTCCTTGTTTGACTGAGTTCTCGAAGCTATCCGGGGAGGGCTCTGAACGCAAGAGTCACTAAGAAATGATACTGCGGAGAGGCAAGAACTATCACAAAGACATTCAAGGGCATCCAGGAAGCCCTCTGCTAATCTATGTCAATAGACACAATAATAGAACTTCAAGTTTTTTTTAAATGGAGAGGAAACAGCAGATCTAGATGTCTATAAGGGACCAGATAATAAGGGGCAGGAAATAAGTGCACCATGTCCAATTATACCACACAGCAGGGGCAGGAGCCCCTTTCAAGATGACAAGCTACTTTTCATTTCCCCAAAGGCTTGAGATCAACAAGGTGGTGTGAACTGGGAGAGTAAGGAAAGGAATCGAGATAGTTCAGTCCTTGGTAAAGGCAACCGGGGATAAAGGTTGGAGTGCAGAGAGAGAAAAGAATATAGGGTGCTGAGAATCAGTTCTTCAGGTGGGTGATTGGGGGGGGGCGGGGATTTTATCACTGGTCTTTCATTTTATTTTATGTTTTAAATCTATGTTCTTCACTGGCTTCTTGGCTCCGTAACAGAGATGAAGTGACTAGTTTGTAGACATCATTTCTTGTCATCTTTACAACAGTATCATTATTATTATTGTTACTATTATTATTATTATTTTATTATTATTATTATTATTACTGCTATTTTAAAAATAGGAGCAAATGGAGGGAGTAATAAAGCTTGGATTCTAAAATTGCTGGAGAAGTGAAGACCAAAGACCAACGCTGTTTGTATGTGTGGCGAGCAAAGTCGAGAGCATTGGAAAGAACGAGAAGGCTCGGGCAGTGTCAGGGATCAAGGGCTGGCCTACCAGGGGAGATTTTTGAAGCAAGGAGAGTTGTTGCACATGGCCAAAACACTAGGAAGGCATGAATCTTTCCCTATTGCTGCAGAAATTTGAAAAAACGAGCACTGCCAATGAACTGTCACAAATATTATGTACAAAACCTTTGCTATTGGAGAGTATAGTTATCGAGGGCTCGTGGGATTAACGAAGAGGGGAGCCAGAGAAACTTCAATGAGAAGAAAGATTGTGCTTACTTACATTATTCCTTTGTAGCGTCACTTGGACATTTTTAATTTCATGTGAAATTGCAGGAGAATGGTGGAATAGAATGGAAAAATGCAAAACACTGAGCTCTGTGCTAACCCACAATACCCTCCCAAGTGAAAGTCAAGGATCTGGAAACGCCACGTGAGAAGTTTCACCAAGAAAAGTCCCATGGAGGCCACAACGCATGCATATGGGTATGGGTTCCTTCATCTTCCAACAAATAGCTATCTAGGCCCTGCTCAGGGTCAGGTTCACTTAACTGGTGCTGAAGAAAGTGCGTTAACCACACACACTCCCTGCTGACCTCGAAAAGTCTAGCAGGAAACATGTGAATTCCTAAATGAGAGCTCTGATTATTTGAGAAGGAGCATAATTTGGTCATCGAGTAAAACTTTTTGCTTGTACTCTCCCAACAATCCATGAAAGGTCAGCTAAGCTAACCTGTCCTTCAGAGCCCCTCTCATGGAGGCAGGGTCCAGACCCTGCCACATATCATCTCCTGGTTTCTAAGAAGCAAACCCAGTACGAGTGCCACAAGCTAGTTTCTCTTTGTTTCCATATGTTTTCCTAGGGGCTCTCTCATCATAACACGTTATACAACCCGTATCAACATCATGTCCCATTTGGTCAAAAGGCATTTCCAATCCAGTGCTTCCTAACCTCTTTTAGGGGAAGTATTACATGTAAGTTAACATTACCGTGCCCTGACAGATCAAATGAGGAGATCCAGCCAGAAAGCATTGAAAGTTCATGACAAACCAGGTCACTTTCTATTATGTGTACATGACTGTAATAAGGTCCTTTAAGGACTCCTTTTAGGGATGGTTTACAATATCTCATGTCAGCTCTTCTCTTGAATTTCACTCCACTCATATCAGGATTATCTGGTGCATGGTTGAATGGGCCCTGCACAGGTAGCCACAGTCGGATGGCAGGCAGCTGGGGGTGGGGGTGGAGAAAAGTGAGGCGTAGAACCAGACCTGTCCAGGAGGACAGGGCAGGAGCTGAGAGGTGCAGACGTGCGATATCCCACGGTGGAGGCCAGTGGAACCATGGAGAGGCAATCCCGAGTGAAGATCAGGCAGGTAGGCACATGACCTTAGGCAGGTCTATCAACGGGAGGATAGACACTCAACTAGCAAGCCTGAGTTCAGGATCCAGGGATTAAAATTAAACAAAAAGACAAGAAAAAAGAAAAAACAGAGAAAATGACGAAAGCTTAAAGAGGGGTGTTTGGAAGCAGACACATCAGTGGATTCAGCCCTAGAAAAGGGCTTTTTTTTTTTCCATCACAGGAAGCAGCACTCACAATATGGAAGAGGTCAGGGAGACCCACGTGAGCTCAGGAACCAAAACAAAAGTGCTTGTTGTCCGAGGGGGCCATCAACGACCTGGGAGAGGAAAGCAAACCTCCTCCGGGATGAGAAAGGGAGCCAGTGGTAAGGGAGGGTCCCATGAGGACAGAACTGTGTGACGGCCCAGAAGATGATCTCCAGCCGTGAAGAAATGTAGGCACACCATGCTGGGAGCCTTCGTGTGTAAATGGTAGCAATGGTAAAGGCAGGACGGTGAATCATTGAAACATCCACTACCACAGATGAGAGTTTATCCGGGAGCGAGGGTGATGATGAGCTTGTAGGTGGCAATTTCAGGGCCACGGACAGCCAGGGACAAAGTTGGAGGAGTCCGGCAGACCTCACTTTCCTCAGGTTTACCCCGGGCCCTGCGTGAGTTACCAGAGACCCGTCTACCAGCTATCCAGTGAGCTCTCTTCTTAAAAAAGTCAGAACCTTCTTTAGCCCCCTGGATCCTTCTTGAGTCACCTTGGGTAGAAACATCCTTCGCTGTTAAAGTTTGCAAAAAAGAGATTTACTACAATCGGCCTATTACTTTTCGTTACGGAGCAAATGTGCAACAATCTCACAGGTGGCTCTCTAGTTTTCTTTGGTTTTTGGTAGGTACGGCTCCTTTTTATGCAGAAAGGATCGACAGGCTACTATTATGTGCCATACACTCTCCTAAATGCCAGGAAACCATGAGGGTATAAGGCATGTCTCCTGCCCTAATGGAGTCTCCAGATTGGAAGAAGAGACAAAAAATATAATAAAGTAACAGGTGATTTCACTATAGTGCGACAGTATGTGGGCGGGTCCCCTATTGAGTCTTGGGAAGAGACTTGCTCAAAGGCAGCCTTCCAGAAGAACTAAGAACAAACTGAGAGCCGTGCCTGCGTGGTGGCCTTCTTGTGGGAGGGCCTGGTGTCTCCATGGAACAGTGAGCTATTTGAGAAATGGATTTTCTATCCTTTCAATGTGATAATATATTTAATAGGATATTATCGTAGGCATAATATGATGTACAAGGCTCATGTTAACTGATCTATGTAAAATGAAAATATGATTAATGTTCTGATCTTTGTGACTGCTCTGAACAAGGCTCTCAGAAGATGTATTTGAGTCTGTGATTACTTAGGCTGTCGAAGAAGGTGATCCCAAGGAGCCTCAGTTAGATATAAAATTTTACTGTGCTCATAAAATCTATACGGAACTTAACGCAGTCTAGTGGTGAGAGGACCAGATCAGAAGTTAGGATTCCTGATACACCTTTTCCATTTCTGTCACTAAGCATCCCTGGCAAATCCTGCCTGTGGTCTCCATGCCCTCATTTCTAAAAGGAAGGGATAAAAGTGAGTTTTTCCCACTAGTGGTAAGGGGCTGTAATCCTGTCCCGAGAGGGTTCTGAGATTGGCGCCAGAAGCACTTGTGACGATCCATGAAAAAGACGACTTAGAACATAACGTTCTTTTTGAGAAACCCAGTTCACGGCAATAGACAGGACGTAATAAATTATCTGCCTGGGGGCAAAAATAAACTGCGGTCAAATTCACGTGCTTAATACCTGGGTGAAGTGGGTAAAGCTATTTGTCTGTTTATACTAACTAAATGATGACCAGGCTTGTACAAGCAGGCATGTTAAAACCATATGCTGTTTAATCCACCTGCCACATCAGGGGGGAAAACAGACACGTGTCGAGGAGGTGTGGTGTAGACGGAGGAACAAGACCGAAAGGTCCCTCTGGCCTAAAGAATCTCTTCCACTGTCTCACAAATTCCCGCCATGGTTTCTTGGGGATTAAAGGTAAATCCTAAACTCCTTATCTCTCTTCACTCCCTGAGCCTCGCAGGATTGTGAGGATTAACTACGAGAATTTATGGAAATGTGACTGGCATGTAACAGTTAACCCATAAACATTAGTTCATCTTCCCTTTCTTTCGGAGGCACTTAGCCCCCTCCCCGGGCAGGCCTCAGCCCCTGCCCTCTCTCCACCGAGCCAGGTAAATGCCACACTGTCTTTAAGCCCTTACTGTACTGTTTCCTCCACCTGGAATGTTCTTCCTTGTCTGTGTGCATCCAAACCCAGTTTGTGTCCAATAAAGGATTTCATCTGCAAGTAACAAAAGTCGACTCTGACTCTCTCGAGCTGAAAGAGAAAGGGGACCAGGGGTTCTCAGAAGACGGAAGGGCTGGGAAGCTGACGGCGGACAATGAAATGGAACCCGGCAATCGCCAGAGGGCTCGGGGCCACACCGCAGGAACCATCTGGTCTGCCCACCGGCCCCATTGCTGCAACCTATCTGACCACCAAGCGACCCTCCCCCCCCCCCACAGTCAGAGCTCACAGACCGCGCATGTATTGGGGGAGACTTAAGTCATGTGCTGGCCCTCTGGGTGAGGTGGGACAAAATCCTTTGAATCCAGTAGGAGGCAACAAAGAGAAGAGAGATCTGGACTTTGCTTTCCAACAGAAGACAACGCCCAGGAAGGCAATATCAGACCATTAATAAGAAAAGGGACTGGGGCACCTGGGTGGCTCAGTCGGTTGAGCGTCCGACTTTGGCTCAGGTTATGATCTCGCTGTTCACGCGTTCGAGCCCTGCGTTGGGCTCTGTGCTGACAGCTGGGAACCTGGAGCTTTCTTTGGATTCTGTGTCTCCTCTCTTTCTGCCCCTCCCCTGCTTGCACTCTGTCTCTGTGTGTGTGTGTGTCTCTCTCTCTCAAAAAATAACATTTTTTAAATGTTTTATTTACTTTTGAGAGAAAGAGACAGAGTATAAGCGGGGAAGGGGCAGAGAGAGAGGGGGAGACACAGAATCCGAAGCAGGCTCCAGGCTCTGAGCCGTCAGCCCAGAGCCCGACGCGGGGCTCGAACTCACGACTATGAGATCATGACCTGAGCCCAAGTCGGACGCTCAACCGACTGAGCCACCTCGACACACCCCCAAAAACATCGTTTTGAAAAAGAAAAAAGGATTGGATGTCAAAGGGCCCCCAAACTACCAGTGCCCCCCCCCCCGAGTCCATTCCCCAGAACTTTTATCAAAGCCTCTCTCCCAAGCTAGGACTCCCCTAACTGGGTTTCTTTGGCCTGGTCTTCACTTCTCTGAGCTCCCTCCACTATCGTCCCTGCCATACGTTTTAAGAAAAGCAGCACCTTACCCTGAACACACTGTGTGAGTCGCGGGTGTCTTCTCAAATAGCTTCTCCCTGTGTCGTCTAACTCTGCCCGTGGCTCCTCCTTGCACAAAAACACCAGTTCCCTCAGGAGGCTCTTGTCGCATAGGGAAAGAGTAGCTTCACGGCAAAATCTGAAGTAGCAAAGGAAACCAGTGAAGTTCAGAGTCTGACTCTGTGGTCAAGGAGCACGTGCTGTGGTGGGACATGACAGGAGCCCTTGGGAGCCAGGTGCTGCCGTGAGGCTGGAAACTCCGGGAATAAATAAATGATGCATGTGTTTTCCTCTCAGTGAGTCTATAGTCTGCTTTGACAGAAGGGCCTGACTTGACTGGTAGCTCTGGGAGAATTCCAGAAAGTACAACCAAATGAACTCCAAACAGAACTAAGCAGAAGCTATGCAACTATTTCTTAAGAACCCCAAAATCTGAGTCGCTCCTGGGTGGCTCAGTCAGTTAAGTGTTTGACTCTTGATTTTGACTCAGGTCATGATCTCACAGTTCGTGAGATCGAGCTCCACGCTGGGCTCTGTGCTGAGAGCACAAAGCCTGCTTGGGATCCTCTCTCTCTCTCTCTCTCTCTCCCTCTCTCCCTCCCTCTCTCTCAAAAATAAAGACACAAATATTTTTAAAAAGAAGCCCATAATCTGAAAAAAATACAACTCCCTTGATTAATAGAATTCCTTAGCATAACTCACAGAAAAGGAATTCTCTGACAAAATGAAGATTTATTTCAAGCCAAAAGACAACATCTTCATAAAATTTTAAATCAAACCAAGGACGATTGCTGACTGCAGTATTACTCAGCATTAACTTCTTAGCATTAAGCAGTGCTATAAGAAAATATTTTAAGCTATTTTTAGATGATACAAATGGGCACTCACAAAGCTGAAAGGATGGTTAGATCAAAAGAATCATAATTATCTATCTCCTAGTTTCTTTTATAATTAAGTTCCTAAAAACATGTCTGTATGAAAGTTATTTGGCTGGTTTACGTGTTCTAAAGGTTGTTCAACTCCAAGACAGCTTATAATTTTAAAAAATTAATTTAGGAGCACCTGGGTGGCTCAGTCGGTTAAGCACCTGACTCTTAACTTTGGCTCAGGTCATGATATCACAGTTTGTGAGTTCAAGCCCCGTATCCGGCTCCACACTGACACTGCGAAGCCTGCTTCAGATTCTCTCTCTCTCTCTGCCTCTCTCTCTGCCCCTTCCCCACTGCACATGCACTGATCTCTCTCTCTCTCTCTCTCTCTCTTAAAAATAAGTAAACATGAGGGGTGCCTGGGTGGCTCAGTTGGTTAAGTGTCTGACTTGAGGTCCGGTCATGATCTCATGGTTTGTGAGTTTGAGCCCCACATCGGGCTCAATGTTGACAGCTCAGAGCTTGGAGCCTGCTTTGAATCCTGTGTCTCCCTCTCTCTCTCTGCCCCTCCCCTGCTCACACTCTGTCTATCTCTCTCTCTCTCTCTCAAAAAAAAGAAAAACATTAAAAAGATTAAAAAAAAGTAAGTAAACATTTAAAAAATTAAAAATTTTTAATTTAAATTACACTAATTTAAATTATTTAAAGCAGTATTTAAAGCATGCTCTAGAATGTTTCCATTATTGCTTTAAATTCTACAACCATCTGACATTTATCCAGGTAGTAAAAAAATCATTTTCAAAAGCAACTTTTACCCAAAATTATGTTTCTTCATTTATTTGAAATAATATTTAGAATTCCAAGGGACTGATTTTATTATTGAAGAACAAGCCTGATCTCTTAATATATATCCCCCATTATTCTAATTGATCGTTACTGGAATTCCGACATTCTTCACAATTTCTGCATACATCTTTCTAAAATGGTTTTTTAAGTTTATGTATTTTTGAGAGAGAGACAGACAGAGCTCGAGCAGGGGAGGGGCAGAGAGAGAGGCAGACACAGAATGGGAAGCAGGCTCCAGGCTCTGAGCTGTCAGCACAGAGCCCGACGCGGGGCTTAAACTCACGAACGGCGAGGTCACAACCTGAGCCAAAGTCAGATGCTTAACTGACTGAGCTGCCCAGGCACCTGTGTGCATGGATCTTTCTTTTTTTTTAAATTTTTTTTTCAACGTTTATTTATTTTTGGGACAGAGAGAGACAGAGCATGAACGGGGGAGGGGCAGAGAGAGAGGGAGACACAGAACCGGAAACAGGCTCCAGGCTCTGAGCCATCAGCCCAGAGCCCGACGCGGGGCTCGAACTCACGGACCGCGAGATCGTGACCTGGCTGAAGTCGGATGCTTAACCGACTGCGCCACCCAGGCGCCCCAGGATCTTTCTAAAACCATGCACTGCCATGCATAAATCTGGAGCACTCTGAGCCACATTTGCTGTGTTTAGTTAGGCTAGGATAAAACCTCATTAGCATACATGTCTACCTGCCTGCCGAACTACTCAATCTGAACAATCTGGCCATCGGTATAGGCAAAGTGGTGTTTGTGCAATTAATTGAATGCATTACTGAATTTTTTTTTTGCATGTTGTCTGTAAAGGAAAGCAGAATGCACAATGAGAGCGAACAACACAGTGGAAATACGAATGAGTTAACCATCAAAATCAGGAAGAGTAAAAGACTTTCTGGTCAATCCATACAGTGGAATACTATGCGGGCACGAAAACCGTCATGTCTAAGAATAGCTCCTGGCATTTGGAAATCATCAGGACGCACATTTCAGAGAAAAAGCCAGAACACGAGTGTACATATATATAACCTTCATTTCGTACACCAGCCTTCTTCATCTCGTCTTAAGGGTATGTTTGCTGCCAACCTTTCACCAGCTGGACAGGCATGCGAACGTTCCCGCCTATGGTGTCTCGGCAGCACACAGGGTTACGAATGAAAAACGTCAGAAAGGAACCCAGGCAAAGGCACGTTTTAGTCGATTTTGCCTGCAGTTGGCCCTCTAAGTAATACTATATTACCGGTGGCAGTAGCAGTAGTCACAGTAGAAAAAATAGCATACCTAAAAGAATGAAGGTACAGTGGGCTACTTTCCATTTATAGGTGCCCTAGGGGAAAAAAAAAAAAAAAGAAGCAAACAAAATCCTCGAGAAGACATAAGAAGATTAATAAGCTGTTAACTACAGAGCTACAAAGGTCATTTTGAGAACCAAGGACCCATAAAATTGGAATCAGAGGCATTCCTTGACCTTGAAATCAGGTCAGAAGAAGGCTGGCTTTGGGGACACTGGCCAAAAAACATGGCGGTGGGTCCCAGGAGTGGGGGCCACATCAGGTAAGCCAGCTGCGCAGAGCAGGAAGGAGAAACGGGACGGGAAGCTTGGTCAGGTCACTCACGGTGGATCCCCGAGGAGCTGAACGTTTTCTCTCAAAAATGTCGTATCTCAGAGTGGCATATATTTTTTACAGGCCAACTAGAAACTTGTTTCTCAGTATCTCTTCAGTACGGGCCAACTCTGTACAGTTGCCGTGTCTCTCAGCGCGCGTGGTCAGTGGAATCTTTGCTTGTAACTTTCTAGCCGTTCTTAGCTTCTGTGTATATCATTTTAAATTTCCTTAGAAGCGTAAGGTTATTAATAAGAGCTAACATTTATTAAGCATGCGGCGATTCTTTGCTCCCATGGCTTTAGCTAATCCTAGTGTTCGTATCATTGTCTTGCCTGGTTATTTATTATCTCCGATGTCAGCTGTTTTTGTAGGGTCTTGGAGCCCCCCAAAGGGGTGCCTCACACAAGTCCACACATGCTTTTCAGCTTCACTCACAGGGCCCACGCTGTTATTTCTTTTCTTTTCTCTTTTCCTGCATGGGCACTCATGTATCACCATCCATTACCCAAGTAGCCTCTTGAAAGAGGATCACCCCGGCTTCTGCTAATGGCACCTCCAAGGGGAGCGGAGTCTTGGTGCTGAGAGCGGAACGCTTACAAAGGGAGAGTCCTCGAGGTGGCGAATCCAAATCAGGCGTGGGGCCAGGCAGGGTGACTGGCCCTCTCACCAACCCTCCACCATGTTTTGTCACGGGACCGGAAGTCATACCTCCAGACCACCGTGTCAGGGCGTCAGTCGGGCAAACCGCTGCCAGCTCTCTCCAAGGGGCTCCGGGCACAGCGGAGGAGTGAGTGGAACACGATGCCTGCCCCCCGCCCCTCCGCGTCCTCCCCACTGTTTTCCAGAAGCAGCTGCTTGGCCTCCGGGTGACCCTGGCCCTTTTCCATTCTGAAGTTTTGTTTTGTCTTGGGTTTTTTTTCTTTTTTCTTTTTTTCTTTTTCCCCTTTGAGCCATGTCTTCATCTCGGGAAGGGAGTTTGGGTTTATGTCTGTACAACTAAATAGCTCGCTGGGGGGGGGGGGGGGGGGGGGGGGGTTTAAAGGAGAGGCGTCTCGCCAGTGGTAAACTCAAGTATCCCCACATAAAGAAACAGAAATTGCTCACTGCTTTGGAGTGACGGTGAGGGACGTGTGGTGGGCTGTGACATTTACTGCTGGGCTTTTCTTTTCTTCGTCGTTTCCCCACCGGGTCTTTGAAACCCATAGGGCTGAGATTCGGCATCGGCCGTCATCTCTCCGGGTGACCTGACCGTCTCATCCGGGCATTTCTGGAGCCGAGTTCTCAGTGGGTCTCCTCACTTCTGGGATTGTCTCCCACTTGGCCTCTGGAGCAACTTGCTCCCACCTTCCTGGTCCCCCGCTATTTCTTCTTCCCTCTTTCTGGTCTCCCTGGAGCTGCTGCTTGGGATCACCTCAGCTCTTTGAATCTACCTTTGTGAAGATGGCCGTCAGCTTCCAGGCATGTCTGCCCAGCAGATGCCCAGCTACACTCTTGGCTTGTGACAAGCCACATGTCACCTTCCAAGGACCCCCCCCCCCCCCGCCCCAGTACAGGTCAGAGTTGTGAGGCTTCAATTATCCAGGAGGAGAGGCTTGGTTTTGGGAAATACGGGCATCTGCAACCACCTCCCTGTACATGTGAGACAGATGGTGTCCATCTAACTGGTCACAAGATGAGCCAGAATCTGGGCCTGCCGATCAAATACCACGGAAGCAAGTCTCCATTGCAGGAAATGTACATGCCTTGTGGACGGTTTGCCAAGAATGTTATTCTCAGGGTGCCTGGGTGGCTCAGTCGGTCAAGCTTCTGACTCTTGATTTTGGCTCAGGTCATGATCTCATGGTTCATGAGTTCGAGCCCCGCATCGGGCTCTGCGCTAACGACTCGGGGCCCGCTTAGGATTCTGTTTCTCTCCCTCTCTCTCTGCCCTTCCCCCGCTTGCTCTCTTTTAAAATTTTTTTTTAATTTAAAAAAGAATGTTATTATCATTTGTGGAAGGGAGCCTACATCCACTCACTCAGCCCATGAGCATCTCTGCTCTAACATATACTAGGCATTGGGCTAAATGCAATAGAAATGAATATGCATCAGGTTTGGCTCCTGTCCTCAAGGAACCGAGCATTTAGATAGGAGGTACCACGTCTCACCCGAGACCTTCAGCACTTGCATAGAATAGCAACTGTGTGATCTGTGTAAATACTAAAGCTTTTGATTAACATTTTATATCCCCAAGTATGTGACACGCAGCCCCCAAATAAATACAAGGCTACGTCCCTCAAGTGAAGCTGCTATCAACTGATGCCCAGTTGGACTATTTAAAACAGGTTTCAGCCACTGCTTTGTGGCCAAATTTCCAAACTTGGAAACATGCACTGGGAATTCAGAAGATACCCAACCAATAGCGTGTCGGGTATTGCTTACCTTATCAAAGTTAAATTTGCTTTCATTAAGAATAATTCCCATTTAAATGGATGACCCAGACAAACCAGTTTAAGCTGCTACAAATGAAAATGCAAATAAAACATCTGCTTCTAACTGATTTCCACTCATTATTTTAACTTCAGAGGAGGAGAGGTTAGGAAGTTTCTAGAATCATTTGAATGCCAATTGCTTTGATCAGACATGCCGCGCGGATCCCACGAGCCGATGGACTGAGCTTTTAAGAGGTAAAATCCCTCAGAGCTTTAAGACACGTAGAATACAAACAAGATGACAAGCTTAAGAGACTGGACACTCCAGGTAGAGATGTCTAAAAACAAATGAGAATTTGGGAGACATAATATACTGCAGCAGAGGGAGAAATGAATGTGAGACATAACTCAATGTGGGAGAGAGACCCGAGGAGGAAGAAAATCTCATTCGTGTCGAATATATCTTCTTTAGAGACGCAGCAGTCATGCTGAAATAAGCGAGTCAATGCAAGAAAGCCCCTTTGATTTGGAGGATACCTGACAGGTGCAAGGAGTCAAGGAAATATAGGGGGCAGAGCAACGTAATGATAAGTACGCAGAAAAAGCCCAACTCTGCTCAGACAAGGTGGGTCACAGGGGACGCTCACTATGACTTCTTGGTCCTTTTGGTCCGGGCTTCCAGGTTTTTCAAGAGCCACTTGAAAGGTTGGAACAGTATTCATGGCTGTCATCTCTGGAGGCAGTAGTTGTTGTGTCCAGCGGTCATCCTACCAAAATAAGATGGGATGGAACCGAGGACCACGCATATGTGGGCTCTAAGCTCAGGTGCGCCACCTGCTGGCTGTGTGACCTTGGGCAACCCGCTCCAAGTCTCTGAACCATATTTATCCCATGCCTTAAAACGCAGCAGCTGTCGGGGAGGGGAGTTTTTGTCTGTTTGCGAAGTGGATGAAACATCGTAGTTGATCATTAAACATAGCTGTTGGCATTATCATTATTAATTCTTCTACAAGGAGTTTTTTTTTTTTTTCAAAGAAGAAGGCAGGATATTGGCTTGAAGAACGATACTTCAATATTGTAGGTAAACATGCATCCTCTAAGGCATGTTTCTACTTGAAATTCCGCATGTGAAACCTAGCATCTTCTTCCTTTGGTAAAGACTTTCAGAGTTAGACTCTAAGATGTCACTTTACTTGGTGAATATTTTGTTTCCCCTAACTCGTCACACGTGTACTTTTAAAATATTGATGTACTGATTCACTCTTTTTTTTTTCATTTTACTTAAAAAATCGGTTTTTTGCGTGGGGTGCCTGGGTGGCGCAGTCGGTTAAGCGTCTGACTTCAGCCAGGTCACGATCTCGCGGTCCGTGAGTTCGAGCCCCACGTCAGGCTCTGGGCTGATGGCTCAGAGCCTGGAGCCTGTTTCCGATTCTGTGTCTCCCTCTCTCTCTGCCCCTCCCCCGTTCATGCTCTGTCTCTCTCTGTCCCAAAAATAAAATAAACGTTGAAAAAAGAAATTAAAAAAAAATCGTTTTTTTTGTAATCTAGTTTTAGCGATTGCATAGGAATCAAGGAAGAGAACTCTAATGCAGTGATTCTTAAACTTTCCTGGGGTCACACATTACTTTGGAATCTGATAAAAGCTGTGACCTCATACCCCACAAAAAAGATACACACACATACAAACATGGTTATAGGTGTCCATAGATCTTCTTGGAGCTCCAGGAAGATATGTCAAGTTATGGACTAGAGCACAACTAGAAATTTTTAGAATTGTCCGGCACTCCCTAAAATAGCAAAGGAGGAATTATTCAACACCAATTCTTTATCACCAAGAAGAATCATTTGTCCTAAAGTTTGGTTTGAATCACTTTCCCTGGTTACTCGTGGAAAAGAAAGGATTTACAGCAAGTATATGACTATAAGTCGATTTAAGGAAATCGATTTTGAATTCATCGCCTTCCATGTAGCCTCTTTAGAAAAAATAATTTGTTCAAGAACGGTCTTGAATGTTTGTTCTTCTACTTTATAAAGAAAAGGCATCCACTTCAACCATCCCTGGAGTTAGTGTGGCTCAATGTCCCATGGAATGAAAATCTTTATGTGTCCAGCAAAGGGAAACCTTCTCCAGTGATTATAATCAAGCTACCATAACTCATTAGCCTACTAGAAGGATTTAGATTCTTCCACTACTTGGCATGTGTCAAAGCAGCGCAAGAAAGTAAATTAATGGGACGCCTGGGTGGCTCAGTCAGTTAAGTGTCCGACTGGGCTCAGGTCATGATCTCATGGTTCACGAGTTCAAACCCCCACCTTGGGCTCTGTGCTGACAACTTGGAGTCTGGAACCTGGTTCAGATTCTGGGTCTCCCTCTCTCTCTGCCCCTCCCCACTCATACTCTGTCTCTCTCTCTCTCAGAAACAAGTAAACATTTCTTTAAAGTAAATTAAAGAGAGCATCAACAAGAAAAATGAAATGTTCAGATTTGCTTTTTACTTTTCATATATCTAAATGTAAGCAGTTCCCCCCCTCTCTGTCCAATTCTTAAGGCAAGTCAACAGCTAAAAAGCAAAGCTCCTTCAAAACAGCATAAGCAGAGTAGGGAATGATTGAAACTTTTAACAGTAACCCCAGTGTTTTATGGGACTACCAAATTTTCCAAAGACACTGGTAAAATCTCAGATAAAAATTTTATGTGATACATTTCATATTCTTTGTGTTATTCAAGGAGTTATTAAAAACTAATTTTTAACTATTATCATTAAATATTTATATGAATTACAGTCAATTGTCACTTTATTTCATCCTATAAAAGCTTTAATAATTTCTACTTCATATTAAAAAAAATAATGCTAGCTCCAGATAGACCAGCTCTTGCCAGTACATGCCCTCTCTTTCCTTAATGCCTACAAAGAATCTGGGCATGATTTGCCTAACTACGAAGTCCAATTCCAATAAAATTTCACTTGTATTTAACCACTGTCAGAATTTATCATCTATTTATGCTGTTTATAGATTGAGTACTAACAATAATGTACTATCCCAATCCAGAAAAAAAGTGTGCAATCATTACATTCACAGGAAACAAAACATGTTAAAATGGTTTTATATGCCTACCACATATGCATATTTTGTTGTAGATATGTATAATAGAGTGACTAATAAGGAATTTTCAAATATATAATTATAATACATTAGGATGACACTGTGGGGCAAGAATAAAAACAGGAGTTTAGAAGGAAAGAGAAACACATACAAATCATTGAATGTTTTTTTTAAAGTATGTTTGTGTATTTCTTTTTTAGTGAGTTTCACAGATGTCATTTGATGTATTTAAAAGTGTGACATAACCATATCATTTGTAAAAATCTGCAGAATTCCATCCCTTGAAACCATTTACACATACGATGAAAGGTTCTAGATGCCAATATTTGTACTGAGTGAAAAAGCACGTTGTTTTATCAAATTACTTCAGGGGCTATGAAAGCAAAGATTTCTAAAGATCAGTGCTCTCAATTATAATTCAATATGTCACAAACATAATGCTAATAATAGGGGGAGTAACTCATGATATATATTACATTATATGTTGCATATTATATGTATATGAATATTATATTACACAATTGTTTATAATTACACATATATATATTTAAATGTATCTCAGCTATCTTGATTTTATTGTCATGTCTCCCTTTTCTGTTTTGTTTTTCTTTTCCCTCTGAGCAGGACTTATTACATGAAGAAAGAATTTAAAAGCCATGTCTGGAGGGATCTTTCTAATTGGTCTTGGGATTGTGCCGATAACAGCAATAGACCTGTACTGAGTCTGCTCATACTTAGTATCACGTGTGACCACAATTTGGAAAGTTACTGCTCGAAGAGTTAAGAGTCTGTGATCAAACAAGTTCGAAAGAGTCATATTGCCTTATCTTGCCCCATTGGGAGCGGGTATGATTAGTTTGCCAACCCTATAAATAACTTCCTTTCAAGTGTCCTTCTTAAGCACTGAGTCTCATAAAGGATCTGACCAGAAGCTATCAAGGACACACAGAGGAACTCACCATGGCTTTCTGTCCATGGATCTTTCAGGCTGTGGAAAATGCTCTGTGGATAGAGAGGTGGGGTAACGTCATACGGGTTTCCCATGAGGATACAATCTCTTCCCCATCATTTCCAGTTCAACAAACGATTGGAGTCTTATGGAAGAGATAGCATGCATGTCTGGAAATATGTGTAGGGTATAAACATTCAGAAATGGAGGGAGGCTAGTCAAGGAGATGCATTAACAAAGTAAATAAAATCGAGGGGTAAAAAATGTCATTGAAAGTTCAACTAACAGCCGTCTAGGATCTACCAGGCATTACATATTTTAGCAAATGTTATACATTTATTTCCTTATAAAGCCCATGTTCTGTGGTTTCATTTGACTTTGTTTTTCAAACTGCAGGTTGCAACACATTAATGCCTTCTAAAATCAATTTAGTGGAGCACGACCAGCATTTGAAAAAGAAGTGAAATCGAATACAGCAGGATAGAACGGTAAATTATTAATGCATCCTACACAAAGTGGGGGCTATTATTATTTTGCGAAACTTTTACTTCAGATATGTATCTGGACGTGATATGATGCGAAATGTAATTCTTATTGTACTCCGCTGAGCAAAAAGCTTCCCCAAAACTGTAACATAAACCCAGCGCTAATAAAAAGGAGTAGAGAAAAAAAAAAAAATGAGTTCGGAGTGGAAGTCTGCAGTCTATTTTCTACTTCGAGTGATCAGGTGGATGGCGCTCTATTTAACCAAACTGAAGTCAACAAGAGAAGCAAGACATCTGGGGAGAAATCAGTTCATGAAGGAAGTTTATAATATCATGCACTGAGACACCTTATTGACTCGAGATGGGTATTTCAGGCAAACTGCTGAGCCTCGGGAAAGAGGTTTGTACCTGGAGATATACATTTGGAAGATAAAGAGAAAAAAAAAAGATAGTTAAGGCTAAATCTTTGATTGAGGCTACCCATTTCCCCCCGGAAGTTAAAGAGAGGTGAAGAAAATGAAGCTAGTTTCCCAGACTAGCTAAGATATTAGCTAATGAAAAATGTCACCTTTGGTCAGTTCCTTTGAGTGACCACCCTCAAAGACCCATAAACGAAACTGATACGGTGCCACTCCAGATTTTTACCGCATGATATTCAGGTGCGTTTTGCATGGCACGGGGGGCTCACCCAGAGAAGGGGACTATTCTCTTTGTATTTCTGCAGCACCACTACGTCTCCGAGGTTTTTATCATTGATTATGTCACTGAATGGGTGAAGGTGGAGTAAAGCTGTCATGTTCTGCTAAGCACAGAGCTTTAGAAATGTCATTGTCACGGAGCCTCCTTTCCCCTTGGGAGCCCAATGAACCTAGCAACTTTACCTAAGGAAAACTCTCTCCAGATCCGTGGCAGACAAGCTACATTGAGATCCCCTGGCATTCACGAACGTCCTTTTAATAGGGGACGAGCAGTGCCATACAGATGCATTTCCCTTGCCTTTCTGCTCACACGCAGGCCCACTGTGCTCCTTCAGAGGAACCGGTGCGCGCGTGAATGTGTCTGACAGTGGAGACCCAGCCGGCCGGGAAGTTGCAAATAAGAACTTGGATCTCTATTTCAAGGTTACAGTGTTAATAGCAAATTTCTAATTTTTTACATATGTATTTTTGAGAGAGAGAGAGGGAGAATGCAAGCAGGGGAGAGGCAGAGAGAGAGAGAGAGAGAGAATATGCAAGCAGGGGAGAGGCAGAGAGAGAGAGAGAGAGAGAATGCAAGCAGGGGAGAGGCAGAGAGAGAGAGAGAGAGAATGCAAGAAGGGGAGAGGCAGAGAGAGAGGGAGATACAAAATCCGAAGTAGAATACAGGCTCCCAGCTGTCCGCACAGAGCCCGACGCGGAGCTCGAACTCACGAACCATGAGAGCATGACCTGAGCAGAAGTCCCACGCTCACCGACTGAGCCACCCAGGAGCCCCGCAAATTAAGCTTTTTGAAGATCTTCACTTCCCTCCTCCCCCTGACTTTGAATGCCCACCGCAAGGTAATAGCAAAAATCAGTTTGAGGTTGACGTCCGTAGAGACACTTTGTCCAGGATGTTTAGCGCATGCTTTTTTCTCCCTGCATTTTCTCTCTTGCTCAGTTCACTCAAGCAGGACCCAGCCTCTAGGTTTCCTGGTCTCTGCTGAAATGTGAGATGGGGCAGAAAACATTCCTGCATTTCCTTTCCAAAAAATTTAAGCTACAGAACATATTATATTAAGTATCTGAGAAAGAGAAGCATGGGGGATTTTGCCCCAGGGAAAGATTTTAATTACTGAAAAGAGTCTCCCAAAGACTGGGGGAATAAAAAAGGCTTGTGGGTTCTGGAGAATGGAAGTCTGTGCCCTGCTCCTGGGCACACCTCAGGGAGAATGGTGACACGTTTCTTACCCCGGTGCCCTGGACAACACAGGAAAGCATCAGGGAGCCAACAAACCTGAAGATATCCTTCGGGCTGGAGCAAGGAGGTTCTCAGCAACAGCAGAGTGGCTGGGCCCATGGCTGATAAAAGAGTGTCCCTGGTCTGTGACATTACAGAAGATTCTGGAAGCTTGTCCTTATTTCAGTACTGTAGATGAGAGGGAGGAGAGAAAGACCTCTAAGAATGACTGACATTAGATATCCCAGTCTAGGGGAAAGGGAGCTTATGTTTGAAATAAAGTTGATTCATGCAAAAAATTAGATTTCCTCTATTTGGCAAATTTTGATTTGTGGACTGAGATTGGTATTCATTGCATTAATTTGTGGTGGAACGTTCCTTGACTCTAAAGATCACACTCTTCACATGTGTGTACACACACACACACACACACACACACTCAGAATCAAGGGCAAAACTTTCCTCGGAACAGCCTAACGACCACTCTGGTCACAATGTATAAGAACGAAGATGTGAAAAGGGAGAAAAAAAGTAAACAAAAGTTCTACGCCTTTCAAATCACAGGGATATGAGAACCACCACCTTTCCCGATTCTTTAAGGTCCGTCAACAACCATTTTCCTATGGAGTATTTATTTCCTTCTAGAAACTTCTGTGTGCTCACATAGGTCTTGTCCAGTGGGAGCATTCAAGCATTCTCAGTTTGGCTGAGGGGGCTGCTTCCTCCCATCTTCGGCTTGAAGCGGCTGTCTTGTTTCTTGATGGGTTTATTTCAGCCAATTGTTCTGGGCATTCCCATTCGGGTTTATTTCTTCCCAAAGAGTCAATGCTAGCGTGCCAAAGACCTATGCAACTCCCCCTTTGACTTAACTTCCACCCTTTAGAACTCACACACCGCTCCCGAAGTGCATATTCAGGACTGTGTTTCTGCCTGTTGGGCAACATATTAGTTCCTGTGGCTAATGTATGAATTATCACAAACTAGGTGGCTTGTAACAACAGACACTTCTTCTTTCACACTTCCGGAGGGCGTAAGTCGGTAACCAGGGCGTCTGCAGGGCCATGCACCGCCCAAAGACTCTAGAGTAAATTCTGTGCATGCACACACACAAAGAGAACAAGATTTAATTAATCAATGAATACATTGTACATTGTACGTCAATGACAATCAATTGTACATCATTACAGTTAAAACTTTAGAGCCATCAATTAATACATTGTACATTATACATCAATTACAATCAATTGTACATCATTACAGTTAAAATTTTAGAGCCATCTGTATTTTATTCATCTGTTAGTGTCATCAAATAGGTTTCAAAATAAGAAATCATTACATCCCTTAAACGTGTGAAATATTCCATCTTATAAATGAATCGTGACTCATAGCTTATTCCTTTGGTTATTCATGGGCAGGTAAGTTGCTGTTTGAAATCATGCTTTTTAATAAATATCTCAGTGCATGTTTCTGATCACGTATAGGAGAGTTTTTCTGTCACAGATACCTGCATTAGAACTATGGGTCACAGACTGTGTACATTTTTTTTTTAAGGAAGAGAGAGCATGCACATGCAAGCTGGGGAAGGACAGAGAGAGAGGAGAGAGAATCCCAAGTAGGCTCCACCTCGGTAGTGCAGAGCCTGACGCAGGGCTCGATCCTGTGAAGTGTGAGAACATGACCTGAGCCAAAATCAAGAGTTTGGGGATGTTTCGCCGACTGAGCCACCCAAGTGCCCCTAGATTGTGTCCATCTTTTTTTTTAATGTTTATTTTTGAGAGACAGAGTGTGAGCGAGAGATGGGCAGGGGGAGGGGGTACAGAAGATCTGAAATGGGCTCTGTGCTGACGGCAGAGAGCTCCATGCGGGGCTTGAACTCACCAACCGTGAGATCGTGGACCTGAGCCGAAGTCAGCCACTTAACTGACTGATCCCCCCCAGATTGTTTACATCTTAAACTACACTTGACTTTGCTGATTTGCTCTCCACAGAGTTATTATGCACATTCATATTTCCATGTGCACGCCTGGAAGGGCCCATTCTTCCTTTGCCAATTTATCCCATCATTGTCATGCACCAAGTTCTAATATTTGTGAAATACATTGTCAGTATACAAACGTATGTCGGTTCTATGTTCCCTATTCTATTCTACTAATATAATGGCCTGACTTGTAAAAAATACACCAATAGCATTATAAAGAGTCTTCCTATTGATTATGGGAGTCTCTTTACATTATTCTTCTTCAAAATTTTCAGAACATTCCTGTTGTATTTCCTTTTCGTAATTTTTCCATATACATTTTAGAATCAGTTTGTCTGATGTTATACAATTCTGCTGGCGTATTGAAAGGAATCACCTTGTATTAATTTGTGGAGAGTTGCCCCACTGTTACCATAGGTAATATCCCCACCCATACCTATGGTATCTTTATTTATTTAGGTATTCTGTTCACTTTCAAAATAATTGCATAAGTTCCTCATAAAGGTCTTAAGTATACACTTTGTTAGTTTTACATATTGGTATTTGTGACTTTTAAAGCTGTCACAGATGTTACTTTTTAAAGAACTTTATTTTTGAATAGTTGCTTATGCAAAATTCACACTCTTGATTTTCATATGTTGACAGCATATTCAGTATACTTGCTGAATTCTCTTTGAGTTATAATATATAATATATTATATTATATAATATGTAATATATATAATATTGAGTTACAATATATAATATTATATATATATATTCTCTTAGCTCTTCTAAGTTGACAGTCATCATATGTGAACATCTTTCTTGCTAAGCCTTATAATTTCTATTTCCTTTTCTAATTTTATTACAGTGTCTGAAACACCCAGTATAATATGTAAACAAAACAAACGAACAAAAAAAAACAGTAAAAACAACTATCTTTGACTTGTTCTTAACTAAAGCACATGCTTCTAACGTTTCATCAGTTGTGAAAACTGCTATAGATTTTTGAGAGATATCTTTTATGAGGCAAAGGAAGATATCTTCTATTCCCATCTACTGAAGGTTTTATTTCCAATAAATCATGAATAGGTGTTGAATTTTATCAAATGTTGTGTATACATCTATTGGAATGATAATAAGCATTTTTACCTTTATCAATTAACAAGACAAATTCCACCGATGGGTTCTTTAACCTTGTTGTATATTCACACTCCTGGATAACACTTTATTACGATGCCGTTTTAAACACGATGTTAAAAATGAGATGCTAATACAGATGTGAAATTAACCTACCAATTTTCTGTCTTGTATACTCCCTCGATACCAATTTGCTATCAAAACTATACCTGCTTCATAAACTGACTTGGGATCTTTCTCTTTTCTACTCTAAACAATTTGCGTAGATGAGGATCGGTTTAGTAGAACTTACCCTTGAAATATTTGGCTTTTAGTATTTCTTAGGGAGATCACTTAAAAACGGTTGAATTTCAGGGCACCTGGGTGGTTCAGTCAGTTAAGTGTCCGGATCCTGATTTTGGCTCAGCGTCCTGATCTCACATGTTGTGATCTCACAGCTTGTGATCTCATGGTTTGTGAGTTTGAGCACAGCCTGAGGATTCTCTCTCCCTCTCTCTGCTCTTCACCTGCTCTCTCTCTCTTTCTCACTCTCCAACAAAAAATAAATAAAATAAATAAAACAAACAAAAAAAAATGGTTGAGGGACCCCTGGGTGGCTCAGTGGGTTAAGCATTCAACTCTTGGTTTCGAGTTAGGTCGTGATCTCGCGGTTTGTGGGATCAAACCCTGCGTTGGGCTCCACGCTGACAGCGTGGAGCCTGCTTGAGATTCTCTCTCTCCTTCTCTCTGCCCCTCCCCTGCTCACTCTCTCTCCCTCTCTTTCTCTATGAAAATAAATAAATGAACTTTCGAAAAAAATATGGAGAATGATCAAGATGGTCCATTTTGTGTTTTGAAACAATCACTTTGATTTCAGTGTAAATATTTGAGTCAAGGGAAGGGACGAGAAGCATAAGTGAAGGAGCTGGGGCAGTGACCAGCTGGAAGGCTATGCTGGTATATTAGGTAGGAGATGAATGAAACCTGGACTGGGGTGGTGGGGCTACAGGGAAAAGCTTGTTTTTGTGAGAGATTTCGGGGGAACCATAGGCAAGTCTTGTGCTTGTACATCGAGGTGAGAACAGGAAGAGTTCATGATGACCTCCACATTTCCAGCTTGAACAGAGATTTACAGGCAGTGAGTCACCTCCCAAGACACAGGACAGTGGCGCAAATTGGATGCGACAGATGACAAATTCATTTCTGTGCATAAAGAATTTGAGGTGCAACTGAGATTGCCGAGCGGTTAACTCTAGTAGGAGTTTAACGGTCCTTTACTATTTGGCATTTGATTTCAGCTTTTCACTATTATCAACAATGATGCAATGGACATTTTTATAGACTAAATCAATGAGCATGTAGTCATATTACCTTTAGGGGATAAATTTTGTTGAGAATGGCCAGATCTGTAAATACAGACATTTTAAAGTTTTCATTACATATTACCAAATTAATTTGCAGAAAGCTTAAAACAGTTCATCATTCATCCCATGGATACATTAAAATTTATGCAAAGGTATTTCAGTAATTTACCATCTTGGACAGTACTTTACCTTTGAATAGATTCTTTTTTTTAATTTTTTTTTAATGTTTGTATTTATTTGGACACAGAGAGAGACAGAGCATGAGTAGGGGAGGGGCAGAGAGAGAGGGAGACACAGAATCTGAGGCAGGCTCCAAGCTCTGAGCTGTCAGCACAGAGCCCGATGCGGGGCTCGAACTCACGGACGGTGAGATCATAACCTGAGCCGAAGTCGGACGCTCAACCGACTGAGCCACCCAGGCGCCCCTGAATAGATTCTTGATTACATTTGTTGAAAATAGTCTAAGAAGTAAAATTCTTAATTCAAAAGGTATGGATTTTAAAAAATAACATTATAACAACAGCCATGGTGTTGATTTCTTACTATGGATTTTGCAAGGTACTTTTTTACTTACATGACTTTAAGCCTCACAACAATCCCAAAGAAAGGATATTCAAATTTTGCTATTAAGAAAGAGAAGACCAGACTGGCTCGGCAGATTACCAAAGTAATCCATACAGCGAATGCAGAAATATGATGCAGTGCCACATCTCTGTGATCCCTGGCTTTATTCTCAGTCTTACGCAATACCTCAGTCCTAAAGAACCTTCCAGAAAGGTACATAAAAGGGCATAATTCGTTGCATACACTACTATTGAATGAAACTTTGTCTTGTCATACTGTCCAAGTACAGTAATGATAACTCCATGCTGTTCATACAAATTGTAAATATTTTCATGGATTACCATTTGCCTTTAACCTTTGTTTATTGAGGGTATTTCTTTCAATCTAGTCCTTGTCAGTTCTTGCATATCTGAATCTATGAATAGATTTTTTTTTTTCCTTATTGATTTGGGCTTTGCTGTCATGTTTGGAAGCTTCTTCTCTACCCCAAGGCAGTTATTTTGTCTTTTAAATTTAATTTTTTTAAAAAATATTTTATCTTATAAAAGCTTTATTGACCTGTTATGTGCATCCACGTAGGGAGCACCTGGGTGGCTCTGTTGGTTAAGCGTCTGACTCTCGGTTTCCGCTCAGGTCATGATCTCACCACTTGTGAGTTCGAGACCTGCATCAGTTCTGTGTTGACAATGCAGAGCCTGCTTGGGATTCTCTCTCTCTCTCTCTCTCTTTCTCTCTGCTCCTTCCTTCCACTCATGCGTGCACTCTCTCTCTCTCTCAAACTAAATAAAAACATTTAAAAATATAAAAAATTATGAATCCATGTATAATTTATTTGGGAAGCCTAATATGAAGCAATCTCTAAAATAATTGACTATATATAAATCAAGTAACTCCTAAAGTCATTTCCACACAGTTTATGTGTTTATTCCTTGCTTTGTAAAATATTTATCTTTATGTGTTTTTTTTAATTTTGTATGCTTTCTCTCGATGCTACAAGATAAAATGTGTCCCCCTAACTTTAATGGAAATATATCCAAGGTTTCTTCAACAATGGGAATATTCATGGTTGGTCCAAGATCTTTTTTTATCATATTTAGAAATGACTTCTCTAGAATCAGTTTGAGCATTTTTTATAGGAATAGATGTCGGAATTCAAATGGATTATAGAATATACTGTGATCATCATGTTTTTCCCCTTTGATCCATTCATGCAATAAGTTATTTTAATAGCTTTCTCGACACCGAGACATCTTTGTTTCAACTTAATCTTTTTAAAATTTAATTTAGAACACTTGCAACTATATCTATGGTGAAGTAGGAAATGGTGCAATGTCGTGGTTGTTAGCTGCAAAGTTACACTAATATAACAAAATGAATTTCAGGACAAATCCTCCATTTTTCTCACCCAAATATTTTTTTATTTTTATTATTTTTTAACGTTTATTTATCTTTGAGAGAGAGAGAGAGAGAGAGAGAGCAAGGGAGGGGCAGAAAAAGAGGAAGACACAGAATCCAAAGCAGGCTCCAGGCTCTGAGCCATCAGCACAGAGCCCAACGCAGGGCTCAAACTCATGAAAGGTGAGATCATGACCTGAGCCGAAATCGGACGCTTAATCGGCTGAGCCACCCACATACTCCCCCGAATATTTTTTGAAATAGAACAGGAATTCTTTGTTCCTTGAAGATTTTCTATAATTCACTTAATAAACTTCACTGCCTTATTCTTTGATGGTGAACAAATATTGCCTGGAGACGTTTATACATTTTTTTGTCTAGAATCAGTTTTGGCCATTTTTAGTTTCCCTAATATTTTCCCATTTTATGAGACTGTATGTGGGATTCTTCTTAATTTTCTTAACCTCCTGTATAGTTACAATTGTACTCCCTTTCTCACTTCTAATATTGTACCTTACGGCTTTTACTCTAGATTATACTGGGCAGGGGCGCCTGGGTGGCTCAGTCAGTTAAGCATCCCACTCTTGATTTTTGCTCAGGTCATGATCTCGGGGTTGGTGAGTTCAAACTCTGCATCAGGCTCCGCACTGACGATGTGGAACGTGCTTTAGATTCCCTCTCTCTGCCTCTCCCCCACTCGTGTTCTCTGTCTCTCCAAATTAAGGAAAAAACTTGAAAAAATTATTTTAAACTGGGCAGAAGGGTGTCTCTTATTGTGTGTGCATCACCAGCTTAGAAATATGTCCAGAATCATCTCTGGAATTTATTACATATGCCATGACATTTTTTTCTCTTTTTTTTCTTTTGTAATTCTCACTGCTTTTAGCTTAGTCTTCAATTCTTTTGATAACTTTTCTTTTTAACTTTCAAAAATTTTATAAAATCCAGTTAATTACAGTGGTGCTTTCGGTGTCTGCTGAAACAGTAAATAATGATCAACAACATTTTTTGTTTGCCTTCCTACCCACCAGGGATTCTTCTAAATACGTCACATGTATTATCTTGTTTAATCCTCACGGTTATCATGAGGTAAGAACTGTGTTTTTTTTTCCATTTTATACATGAGAAAACTGAGGCTCAGAAAAGTCAACCTGCTTCCAGTTACATAAGTAACATGTGGCTTAACTGTATTTCCAATCATTTGGTTCAAGAGCTCACAATTTTAACCAGCCTGTTAAGGATTCAATCATATCTGCTTCTCCTTTCCTCTCGCTTGGTTTAGATTTTTTCCAACACAGAAATGCACTGAGATCTCTTGAAATATTGAATCACTCTTGTACTTTTATTTGACTTCACGATTCATGAACGTGACAACCGCTATGTTGAGATTTCATCTTACCAGTGAAGAATGCCAAAAAGCAAAAGTCTACTTCACATGTGGTGTTGTAAAAGACAGAGTGGGCTTTGCACAGGCTCTGAGACCCCCTTAGAGTTTGCATCTTGTGGTTAACCTCAAAGATAAACATCATGTTCACAAAATGCCAAGTGCTCTTGGGTTGTGGAATATACATGATAGAGAGTAAGGTTCACATTATTAGATAATAGGGAAGTCGTTTAATGAATTATAGCTATAATATATGTCCCATTGCTATGAAAAATGTTCATTTGTATGCGGTAATATTTCTCTACCAGTGTAAGTAGAGACCTAATAGAGCTAATGGTTTGGATTTAAATTAATGAAGCATACATGATGTGACTAAGATTTTATACACTTAGTTCTTGAAATATTTGTCAATATTTGCTTGGAGTTTCTGCAGATAATGCATCAGACTTTGTGCCAGTGCCGGGTGCCCAGACACATTTAGCAGAGGGATAATGAAGAAAGAGGGGTTTAATTTATTTGGGATTTTTTAACAAATAAATAGCATCCCAATTTGTTGTTGCTGGCTTTAAAATAGTAACAGTTTTAGCGATGGCTGAAATGTCTCTATTCACCCGGCACATGCTGAATAGAGGCAATGGAACATCTGATATTTATGAAATGCTGGTTTTCAGTACATATTAAGATTTGTTGATTAACAGTAGGGATAATTATGAACGTTAATGGGGTGTCGTTCTTCTGTTAGCATCTTGTTCAATGGCGGAATGAGCTCCTACAGAAAGGATGGGGATTGGGACTGAAGGGGGAGTCAGAGACAAAGCCCCCTGTGGTGCAGAAAGGTACCATATTTAGGTGATTTGGGAATTCTCAGGAGTTCACAACCCATCCCCCCCCCACACACACACACCCCAGGAACGTGTGCATTTTCTACTTTTAATGACAGTCTCAGCCTCATAGCTCAGTCCTGTTTGCCATTATCTTTCGAGGAAACTCTAAAATTACAGATTACAGAGAAAGTTGAAGCTGTCTAAAGCCTTTTCCCCCTTTCAAATAAAGATGCCAAAGCTCAGAAAGAGAAAGCAGCTTGTCCAAGGTTACACAGCCAACTGGTAACAGTTCTAGAACTGGCACCCAAGTTCTTTTGTTTGTTTGTTTGTTTGGTTTTTTTTTGCACCTCGTACACTACTCTCCAGCATAACCAGGGTTCACGTTCTGCTTATCCAACGTATACAGTCATTCTGATCTGCATCTATGATGATTGGAGTGCTCAGCCATGCCTACTGTTCAGTGTTTTAAGTATCACGGTGTTGTCACCGTGAAAAGTGTCCAGTATGACTTTGGAATTAAAAATAAATCAATTCGGAGGGGCACTTGGGTGGCTCAATTGGTTAAAGGCCCCACTCTTTGTTTTGGCTCAGGTCATGACCTTGCAGTTTGTGGGTTCAAGCCCCATGTCAGGCGGATATGCAGAGTCTGCTTGGGAGTCTCTCTCCGCCCCTCCCCTGCTCTCTTTCTCTTTCCCTCCCAAAATAAATAAATACACTTAGAAAATAAATAAATAAAATAAATACAGACTTTCAGCCTGCACTCGAAGCTTCTCAAAGCCCTGCCCATGGCACTTTCAGGAACCTGTCAGATGTGCTTTAAACTGCCACAGGTGCACTCCCCAAATCAAAATTTCCAGCACTTTCAGGGCAACTCCAGATCTGTTCTTGTGGGTGAGGCGAGGAGGCTCCATCATCATGACGTACCTCTGTCTCTCAAATGGAAGGTAACATTTTAGGCTTCTACACCATTTCGGTATTCCATCCGTTCCCTGTCATCCTCAGACCCCCGTAATTGTTGTTAAGTCTTCTTATCACAAATGTGCACTGCGACTGACAGAGCACGAGGACAATGCTACCATGACAGGCCATCAGGGTAGAGCACCACACGGAAACCTATGTGGGTATCAGGAAACAGTAGTCAGAGGAGGGGGGCACAGTGACAGCTCTTGCCTTACCTACAAATTGAGGGGAAGTAAATTCAATCAATGGCTCCCAAATGTTGGAGTGAAACATAAAACAAATCAGAAAGATTCTCGTCGGAAGTGGAATGGATACACCGGGCCTTCTGCCCATCTGGTCTCCTGTCCACCTTCAACATGGGGTGCCCCCCACGATTCCACACACTGGGGACCCCTGGGCTGGGATGCTTTACCCTTCCTGTCACTAACAATTTCTGATGCTGACACAAGCCATTGCCACGCACGGTGGCTGAGAAAAGGAAGAGAATAATTCATCTAAGCCAGTAGTTCCTAAACTGTGGTTTCGGGCCCAGGGGCATTAGTATCATCTGGGAACTTGTTGGGAACGCATATTCATGGCCCCACCCGGACCTGCTGAATCAGAAACTCTGAACCCAGAGTTCTCTGTTTTTTCCCAGCTCTCCCAATGATTCGGATGCACGTTAAAGCTTGAAAACCACTGGGTTAAATAAGAGTGAGAATATTTACTAAAAACGGGAGGAAAACTGAAAGGCAGCGCTGTATTTACCTCACACCCGAGAAGGTTGAGTCTCAGCCTAATGTGGTAACTCAGCAATAGCACAAGACCCACAGATACTTCCGATCACTCTGCTCCACTCCTTGGAAAGTAGTACTTTGTTACCACACTTGACACTCCAGATTGCAAGATGGCGGCTCCATTCCCAGGTGTATCTAAAGAGACCTTGCCTTTAGGGGCGCCTGGGTGGCTCAGTCCGTTAGGCGCCCGACTTCGGCCTAGGTCATGATCTCCAGGTTCGTGGGTTCGAACCCCCATTGGGCTCTGTGCTGACCACTCAGGGCCTGGAGCCTGCCTCGGATTCTGTGTCTCCCTCTCTCTCTCTCTCTCTCTCTCTGCCCCTTCCCTGCTCCTGCTCTGTCTCTCTCTGTCTCTCAGAAATAAATAAATGTTAAAAAAAAAATTAAGAGACATTGCCTTTAATATTTGGGAGGAGACACAGTCCTCTGGGACTTCCTCTTACATCTCATTGGCTGTAACTGTGCCACGTGGTCATCCTGGGGAAACCAAGGCAGGGGTGAGAAGGACATAGGGAGGTGGGTGTGGAGCCAGCCATAGGGCTTAGGCTATTTTGGTGGGGTAGACAAAGGCAGGGGCACAGGCTCTCCAAAACGTCTTAAAGCATTGTCTTCCTATGTCTATGAAAAGAGCTCCTTCTACTCAAAGAATCAAGTAGTAATAATAATAATAGGGAACATGGGAAATATATAGGAATTCAAAAGAACCACCTGGTTCTATGGTGCTTAGTGCTGGCAAAAGACAAGCAGAAGGTTCTCTGGAAGAGAAGCCATCAAAGTCACTCTCTGTGGGCTCTAAGGTGAAAATTATCCAGGGGCGACTCCCCTGAGTGGGGCCTTGCTGAGGTTGTATATATCCACTCTATTGGGAATAGCTATGAAGTGGGACACGAATAAATAATTTTTTTTAATTAATGTTTATTTATTTTTGAAAGAGAGACAGAGCAAGAGCAGGGTAGGGACAGAGAGAGAGGGAGACACGGAATCGGAAGCAGGCTCCAGGCTCCGAGCTGTCAGCACAGAGCCCGACGCGGGGCTCGAACTCAGGAACCACGAGATCGTGCCCTGAGCTGAAGTCGGACACTTAACTGACTGAGCCACCCAGGCGCCCCAATAAATAAAATCTTGAAGCCTGGGTCCCAGTCTCAATCCCTCCACCCAGGAGCCCCTCCCTGCGTTTTGCCCTCCCTGTAGCCTCACCTCTCTCACATTCTCTGTACCCTGAGAAATGCGTTTCCACTTAGCACATGAAAATTTCATCTGCACTTTATCTTGGCCCTTCCCGCAATTTATGCTTCAGCTAGGATAGATTTGCCCATACTCTCTGCCCTCCTTAAGTGGTTTAAAGAGGTGAATTTACATACTGGTTAGTTGAGCAAAAAATAATGTCCTGCTTTGATAACTTCGCATGGAATAATTCCTGGTCACAAACAGTGTTTACACAGGACCTCTGAACCAGGTGAAATCATTAGAAATGTAGGTGAAGGCAGCTAGCCTCCCACAATGCCTCACACTGGTGAACTGTTGCTCACCACAAGCAATAGCTCATAGCCAAGAATGCTGGTGACTCTGCAATTAACTCATTTCACTCTTCAGATCTTGGGAGTTGGAGTCAATGCCATTAATCTCAATAATCTCATCCATCCACACCTAATGAGATTAATGACTGAGCTGTTCTAGGAGTATATTTTGGTTTCCTTTCATATCATACAAGGTAAGCACCAAACCAGCCCATTATTCTTAGGCCAGATAGGAGATGGAAAATAACATCATATCAAACATCCTGCCACTAAGAACCACTTACATACCAAATCTTCGGCCCTGGTCAGAAGATTGGCTCTTAGTACAAACTCATCAGAAGAAATCTTTTCAGAGTCTTGGCAAGGTTGAAAATAAGGACAAGCCCCCATTCTCCCTTTTGCTCCCTCAGGACACCCCTGAAAACAACAGAGGGTAGTGGGTCCTCCTTTGTGCACACACACCTTGGTACAACCCCAGAGCCGCTCCAGAAGTTTCCCGAGGTCATGGGTGGTTTGTTTGTTTATCTTCTGTGAAGTCTCCACTTTCCGAGGATAATGTAGTCATCGGATGAGGGTGCCACAAAGCTTTCCCATTTCTACGGGTGTTTCTGACCCTTCTCTATTTTCTGCCAGCTGCAAATCCCCAAGAAAATAACGCTGGTTGATATTCACAGCAAAATACCAAGGGTTGAGTTATCAGGAATAGGCTACTTTTTTTAATTCTGTGCGTTCACTGCACGGTCTGGCCACAACTGTTCCTGGGGATTGGCCCGGGACATTTTTCTCTCTCCTGCACACAGATAGGTGAGATTCTGGAACACATCAAGGGCTAATTATATAATGGAACCTAGTCTCCAAACCCTCCCATTAGATCCCTGATGCTTAGCGGAAAAAGCATTTCCTAGCAACAGTCACCAACAAGCTGCAGGAGAAATAATAGAGACAGCGTGCTGCATCTATCCACTGAGTCAAAAGTGACAGCAAATTGTATTTGCCCTTTCTTTCCATGTGGAAAATCTATTGTTTACAGGCAAAAGGTATAAAAACTGCACATCTCAGTGAATGGACACCTTGACCCTTGGTGAAAAATAATCTTGGAGAGAATGAGCTAAAAGTTAAGGACACTAATACCGGCTACCCAAATGCTACAAGCCAAAGGTACTCGCGCATTCAAGTGGGATTATGGATACTGAGAAATGCCACCTTCAGACGTCACGTATCTGCCCTCTGGGTGGATGAGGTCCAGATGCTCAGTTTCCCTGCAGAATAAATCTTGCAAATACACTGTCCCCACAGACCCGAGGCCCCCGAACCCTTTGTGCATTATGCACAGCCGCAAACGTGTCAATTCCCTGCTGCTGAACTCCACCCCTATTACTGGCCACCAATGGGGAAAAACCCAGCTCAATCATAACTAGATTTTTCCAGCACTGGGCTGAGGGGAGGGGTCCCTTGTAGTACAGGCAGTTAATACAGTAATTTGCCACGTGTCCACTAAACAGCAGATGTATAGAAACCTAAAGGGGGAATTTGTAAGTCATACAGAGAAAGACAGATACCATATGTTTTCACTCTTATGTGGAGTGAAACTTAACAGAAGACCGGGGGGAGGGGAAGGGAAAAAAAAAAAAAAAGGTTAGAGAGGGAGGGAGCCAAAACATAAGAGACTCTTAAAAATAAACTGAGGGTTGATGGGGGGTGGAAGGGAGGGGAGGGTGGGTGATGGGTACTGAAGAGGGCGTCTTTTGGGATGAGCACTGGGTGTTGTATGGAAACCAATTTGACAATAAATTTCATACTAAAAATAAATAAATAAAATAAAGGGGGAATTTAAAGGTGCTCCTTTTGATGTAGACTTACTAAAGGCAACTTTCTTCCACTTGGGAAGAAAAATACCCCAAACGGATATCACAACACCGATACAATTTTTCTAATGGGTGTAGTGTATTTATTGAGAAAAACTGTGGCTGTCCTTCTGAGTAAAGTTAATGGAACAAATGAATATTATACATCCACTGTACCTCTTTGGCCAAAAAAGGGGAACAAAGGCCTAAAGCTTTCATGAAAAAACAAAGTAATGATACCAGCAAAGGGAATGTTTTTACATTTTGAAGATATTCCATAAATATATGTTGGGATGGTTATCCAAGAGGCTTACTCCATGAAATGGAGCGACTTCATTTCTAAGAAAATATAATTGTTCCCTTTCTTGTTAGAAATAAAACAGACTTTCAGATAAAGGATGAAATGTTTCTTTCCTTTGTAGCAAAGGATGACAAATATACAGTGTTTTTAAGACTGCTAGGTATTCAAAATATCATTAATTTCTTCACAAAACAGTTCAAAATAGTTGTCTATATATTTTGGTGTGCAAACGTTTCTCTTTTTGTGTTCGAGTATGATTAATGCATGCATGTAGGTATAGATACACATAGGCACACATTTGGTCTTCCTACCCCTTTGGAGAGTTTTTTTTTCTTTTTAATTTTTAAATAAAAAGGTTAATCTGATGTTCTTAAACTGATGGCATTCTAACCTTCAAAAGCATGTGTTTATCATGAGTTTCCACCACCCCGAATAGTTTTGACCTAAGGTTACAATGCAGGCTCAGACTATTTCAAAGGGGGGAAAAATGGATGATAAGCAAACACTTCATTCTGGAGTCTCAGTATATGTAAGACTTCAAATCCCCAAGAAGATTTTTCAGCATATCCAGAGAGCGGTGGAGGAATTCAAACCCAAAGGGTACAGTCAATCAGAGTCCTGCTGTCACATAACAAAGAGCTGAGCCCCTGGACTCTTGCATCATCATTTTGCAGCCACATTGGCTGGCTGGGGTCGTTAGAATACTCGGGATTTCACTCAAGGTGATGCATCATCAAAGGTAAGATTTTAAGTCCTAATTGAAAACGCTCACCTTTCACAAAGACCATACCCTTTCCATCCTGGGGGTCGCAGACGAGAGAGGGAGGAAAGGGTGAAGGGAAAGATACTTCTTAAAACCACATTCTCAGAACATTAAAGAAACCAATGTACCTCCAGCTCTGAGCAAAGAAAGTTTAATTTTTTTTTTCTTATATGCATGGAAACCGTGGTTCCAGGGAGAGCAGAAAAACTAACCAAGACTTGCAGGGACTTTGTATCATCACTGCAGCTTACACACAGGTAAACTGAGGAAAACAGTGAGGAACAAAGAGGCTCCCAGTCGGCTAGAGATTCTCTATTTCACTCGGACAAATTACTCAGCACCACGGCGCTTTTCCAACACCACTGTGACCCGTCTTCACTGGGACAGGCCACTAGCATGTAAGGATTACGTTGAAAGGAGAATTCAGCCACTGTCAGTATTGACTAAATTAGGGTAATTTATCATACACACCCATCTGCACCACAAACTCCAACTGTTTTCGCTGCCCTTCAACTCTTCCTTCTCCTGAAGGCCAGCTTCCTGCCCCATTAAATTTTTAACCTTTGGATCCCTGGCATTTTCTGGACTGACAATCGCATGAACACACGCGGTGTCTACCTCGTGGCTCCCCCCACCCCCCACTCGCCCGCCCCACCCCACCCTCCAGGAGATCCACAGAGAAAACTCATTACGTTTTTCCAGAGTAGGCGGGGTACTTCTACGGAGCAGAAGCTGGGACCCTGTGTTGACCTAACAATGAGCGTTTCAAGTAAACTGCCAGGATCCCCATCAAATCGCGGGGAGTAATTTAGAGTATGAAATGTGCTCAATTATTCAAAGGGCTGAATAAGCATAAACAGGCGGTACCACAGGAGAGAGACACATACCCGGCGATGCAGGTCTGACATTTAATACATCATATTAGCACTCCTGTTAGTGCAAATCGCCCACCTCGCAGCACACTGCCCTGCGCGCTCCCTAACGGATGCAGAGGCAGCGTCGCTCTCCGTCAAGGTTTCTGCTATTTCCATTTTCAGTGATTTGTCCCAGCCTCCACAACTGCCTTCTCTTCTCCACATGCTATGTTTATAACTCCCTCCCAAATAACTTAAAAAAAAAAAAAAATGCTAATGGCCAACTCGGAGCGGATTGGATTTTTTTCTCTCCTTTCAATGCCAGTACATAGTCTAGCACTGTCTAATACTGAAAGGGACTTGTTCAAAGAAAAAAAAAAAAAAAAAACACACACCTTTTTTTTTTTTTTTTTTTTTTTTTTTTTTGGAACCTTGAGGAAGTACAGATTATCAGTGTCCTGAATTTAGCATTTTCCAAACTGGAAAAAGTCTCAAACAAAATGAAGTCTGAAGGGGTTCCCACAGAAAAGAAATCGGTGACTCGGGTCAAAAAATGCAGATCTGGGGCGCCTGGGTGGCGCAGTCGGTTAAGGGTCTAACATAGGCTCCGGTCATGATCTCATGGTTCGTGAGTTCAAGCCCAGCATCAGGCTCTCTGCTGTCAGCACAGATCCTGCTTTGGATCCTCTGTTCCCACCACCACCACCCCCCTTCCCCTCCGCTGCTCTCTCTCTCTCTCTCTCTCTCTCTCTCTCAAAAATAAAAACTTTTCAAAATACAGATTATTTATTGCTGTTTATTCAAAATTGATGTGAATAATTCACTCATCCATTCATCCACCCAACAGATTTTTATTTAAGATCCACTAACATGCCAATCCCTAGGTTTGGGATAGAGGGTAGAGGAAAGGGTGGTATAGAGAAAAATGAGTCTCAGAGATGAAATTACATCGTCCTCGTCATTGAAAAATGAGCAGTCTAGGGGTGAGGGGTAATTCCAAGGCAATGTGATAATCCCATAATGGGGGTGTGTGGAAAGTAATAACGGGGCTCAGAGAACACAGCAATCAATTCTGTGGGGAAATGGAACATGCTTCGCTAAAGCCTGTAGACTGAGGTATTGGGCCCTTCCCCATGATTCTTACCTCCACAACTTTTGGGCCCCCCTCCATCCTATAGTTCACACCTGGCCACAATTCAGAAGGCCAGGTAGAACTTGTACAAGATGGCGGACTCTAATCAGCCCTCCCTTCACCTACTGAGGTAGGCCTTGCTCAGGCAGTAAGTAGTTCTCCCTCTCTTCTTACCACTCCCCCACCTCTTTTCAGGTCTTGTCATTCCTCCTTCACAGGCCTGCTGAAATAGCCATGCAATCAGACCTCAAGACTCTAAACAGCCTGTTAGAAGACCGTTGTACCGAGCAAGCAGCAGGGCAAGACTCCCACAATGCTCTCCTCTGCTGAACTACAGTAGAAGTCTCCAGTGCAATACCATCAAGTCAAAGTGTGTGAGCCATGACCAGAGAATATAAGAATCAATACTAATCATGCCAAAGTGGCTGGATGGGTAAAAAATAAGACCCCAGTCTCTGTTGCCCATAAAAGACTCATGTCAGCTTTGAAGAAACACATAGGTTCAAAGCGAAGGAATAGAAAAAGATATGCCATCCAGGTGAAAACCAAGACAAAGCACTAATAGCTACATTTATATCAGACAAGACAGATTTTAAGACAAACAGCAACAACAACAACAAACAGTAACAAGATAAAGAAGGTCATTGTGTAATGATAAAGCGATCAATTCATCAACGAGATATAGCAATTATAAATATACATGCATATAACATCAGAGCACCTAAACATATTAAACAAATACTAACATCTGAAGGTAGAAATAGACAACAATACAGTGATAATAGAGAACATCAATACCCCCTTTTCAACAATAGATAGATCATCCAGACAGAAAATCAATACGGGAAATGGACTTGAACTGTACTTTAGACCAAATGGACCTCAAAGACATATACAGAACACTCTGTTCAACAGCAGTAGAAAACACATCTTTCTCAACCACACATGGACCATACTCCAGGGTAGATCATGTGAAGGGTCAAAAAACAAGTCTTAGAATAACTTAAAAAAACCTGAAATCATACCAAGGATCTTTTCTGACAACAATGGTTTGAAACCAGAAATCAGTAACAGAAGGAAATCTGGAAAATCACAAACATCTGGAAATGAAACAACACAGCCTCGAACAACCAATGGATAGATCAAAACAGAAATAAAAAAATCAAAAATATCTTGATGCAAAGGAAAATGCAAACACAACCTAGTGACATCTATGGGATGTAACAAACGCAGTGCTAAGAGGGTGTTCACAGCAATACATGCTTATATTAAGGAAACATAAACAAAAATATCTCAAATAAACAACCTAAACTAACCTAAGCCTAACACCCTAGGGTATTAGAAAAGAAAAATGGGGGCAACTGGGTGGTTCAGTAGGTTAAGTGTCTGACTCTTCATTTCAGCTCAGGTCATGATCTCACAGTTTGTGGGACCTAGCCCCATGTTAGGCTCCACACTATTACTGCATGGGATTCTCTCTCTCCCTCTCTCTCTGTCCCTCCTCCACTCTCTGTCTCTCCTAAAATAAATTGAAAAAAAACTTTAAAAAAAGAAAAGAAAAATAAACTAAGCACAAAGTTAGAAGAAGGGAGGAAATAATGTAGATCAGAGAGGAAATAAATGACATAGAGACAGACAAGAAAGAAAGATGGGAAGAAAAAAATAAAAGAAGGAAGGGAGGAATGGAAGGAAGGGAGAAAGGAAGATGACAATATTACAGCTGATAAAACAAAAATACAAAGGATCATAAGAGTCTATTTGAACAAATTATATGCAAACAAATTAGATAATCTAGAAGAAAGGGATAAATTCTTAGAAACATGTAACCTATCAAGACTGAATCATGAAGAAATAAAATATCTGAGAGACCAATAATGAGTAGTAAGATTGAATCAGTAAACAAAAACCTCCCAGCAAAGGAAGTCCTAGGACCAGATGGCTTCACTGGTGAATTATGCCAAGCAATTAAAGAAGATTTAACACCAATCTTCTCAACTCTTTCAAAAAATTGAAGAAGAGGGAATAATCTCAGACTGTTCTATAAGTCCAGCATGACCCAATAATTTGCTGATAATTCCAAAACCAGATAAGGACACTACAAGGAAAGAAACCTACAGGCCAATATCCTTGATGAATATAGATGGAAAACTTCTAAACATGTTAGGAAACTGAATTCAAGAGCACATTAAAAAGGATCATACACAGGGCACCTGGGTGGCTCAGTCAGTTGAGCATCCAACTTCAGCTCAGGTCTTGATCTCACTGTTCATGGGTTCAAGCCCCATGCCGGGCTCTGTGCTGACAGCTCGGAGCCTGGAGTCTGCTTCAAATTCTGTGTCTCCCTCTCTCTCTGCCCTCCCCCCACTCATACTCTGTCTCTCTCTTTCTCTCTCTCAGAAATAAATAAATATTAAAAACAAACAGACAAATCAAAGGACCGTACCGTGTTTTATCCCTGGAATGCAAGAATGGTTCAACAAACACATATCAATAAATGTGATACACCGTATTAATAGAATAAAAGATAAAAGTCATTTACAAATGACCATTGTCATTTGATTTACAACCAATCATTGTATCAATGAATGCAGATAAAATATCGGACAAACTGTAACACCTTTCCATGACAAAAATTCTCAACAAATTGGGTATATAAGGAACACACCTCAGTACACTAAAACCTATTTAAAAGAAGCCTGAGGCTAACATTGTACTTAATAGTGAAAGGTGGACAGCTTTCCCTCTAAGATCACGAAGCAGACATGGGTGCCTATCGACACCAGTCTGTTCACTATAGTACTGAAAGTCCTAGCCAAAGCAATCAGGAAAGAAAAAGAAGTAAAAGGCATCCAAATCAAAAAGGAAGAAGTAAAATTGCTATTTTCACAAATGTTATGAATATATATATTCCTAAAGACTTCACCAAAATGCTATTAGAACTGATTAATAAATTCAGTAAAGTTGCAGATCCGAAATCAATACACAGAATCAGCTGCATGTCTATACACAAAAAATTAAATATCTGAAAAGAGGGGCACCTGGGTGGCTCAGTCGGTTAAGCGTCCGACTTCGGTTCAGGTCATGATATCACGTTCCATGAGTTCGAGCCCCGCGTTGGGCTCTGTGCTGCCAGCTCAGAGCCTGGAGCCTGCTCCGATTCTGTGTCTCCCTCTCTCTCTGACCCTCCCCCGTTCATGCTCTGTCTCTCTCTGTCTCAAAAATAAATAAACATTAAAAAATTTAAAAAAAACATCTGAAAAGAAAAAGTATCCCATTCACAATGGTGTCAAAAACACTAAAATCCTTAGGAATTGTTTTCAGCAAAGAAAAGAAAACTCGGTACATTGAAAAATATGTGACTTTGAAGATACAAATTAAAGAAGACACAAATAAATGAAATAAATAAATCTCATGTGCATGGATCACAAGAATTAATATTGTTAAAATATCCATATTACCGAAAGCCATCTATAGATTGAGTATAATCCCTATGGAAATTCTGGTGGCATTTTTTTCCCACAGAAATAGAGAACAGCAGGGGAAACTGGGTGGCTCAGTTGGTTGAGCATCTGACTTCGGCTCAGGTCATGATCTCACGGTCTGTGACTTTGAGCCCTGTGTCGGGCTCTGTGCTGACAGCTCAGAGCCTGGACCCTGCTTCGAAATTCTATGTTTCCCTCTCTCTGTCCCTCCCTTGCTCACGCTCTGTCTCTCCTAGTCTCTCACAAATAAATAAAATGTTAAAAAAATGTAAAAAGAAATAGAGAAAAGCAATTTTAAAATTTTCATGAAATCCCAGAACACCCGAAGGAGCCAAAGCATTTGTGAGAAAAAACATGAAGGGATTTTACTTTCTGATTTCAAATTATACTACTAAGCTCAAGTCATCAAAACAATGTAGTACTGGCATAAAAATCGACACAGAAAGTTATAGAATAGAATCAAGAGCTTAGAAATACACCCTTGCATATACGGCCAACGAATATTTTATAAGGTAACCAAGAATACTTACTGGAGAAAGAATTGGCTTTTCAACAAATAGTGTTGGGAAAATTGGATAATCACATGTGGATCCCCTATCTCACACCACTTACAAAAATTAACCCAAAATGAATTATAGACTTAAATATAAGGATTAAAACCATAAATCTTCTAGAAGAAAACATATGGGAAAGTTCCTTGACATTGATTTTGACAATGATTTTGTAGATGTTGCACCAAAAGCATAAGCAAAAAAAGCAAAAATCCATAAGTGGAACAACACTAAAAAGCTAAAAAGTCTTCTGGAAAGTTAAAGAAAAAAAAATGAAGAGGCAACCTATGAAATGGGGAACTCTATCCACAAAGTATAGAGCTGATGAGATGTTAATATCCAAAACATATAAAAACTCATGTTGAAAAAAAGCCTATTAGAAAAAGATGGGCAGAGGAACTAAATGCACATTTTTCCAAAGACATCCAGATGGCCAACAGGTACATGAAAGGATGTTCAACACCACTAATCATCAGGGAAATGCAAATCCAAATCACAATAAGATATCACTTCACACCTGTTAGAATGGCTATCACCAAGAAGACAAGATGTAACAAATGTTGGGGAGGATGTGAAGAAAAGGAAACAGTTGTTCACTGTTGGCAGGAATGTAAATTGATTCATCTACTATGGATAACAGAATGGAAGTTTCTCCAAAATTTAAAATTAACCGCCATATGATCCAGCAATCCCACTTCTGGACACCTATTCAAAGGAAATGAAGATAGGATGTTGTAAAGATATCTGCATTCCCACCTTTATTGATGCATTATTCACAATACCCAAGGTATAGAAAAAACTTAAGTATCTATTGATGGATAAATGGATAAAGAAGATATCATATGTATGTACAACGAAATAGTATTTGGCCATGAGAAAGAAGAAAATCCTACTACTTTCAATAGATAGAACTTGTGAATTTAGTCAGATAAGACAGCAAGAGAAAGACAAATATTGTATTATATCACTAATAATGTGGAATCTAAAAAAAAGCCAAGGGGCACCTGTGTAGCTCACTCTGTTAAGCGTCTGACTCTTGATTTCAGCTCAGGTCATGATCCTAGGGTCATGGGATCAAGCCTTGCACCAGGGTCCACACTGAACATGGAACCTGATTGAGATTCTCTCCCTCGTTCTATCTCTCACTCTCTAAAATATAAATAAATAAATAAATAAATAAATAAATAAACAAACAAATAAATAAATAAGAATAGATAAATAAATCAGCCAATATCTTAGAAACAGAGAGTCGAATTGTGGTTACCTGGGGCTGAGGGGCAGGGGAAATGGAAAGATATTGGTCAGAGAGTATAAACTTCCAGTTATAAGATGAATAAATTGGAGGGATCTAATGTAGAGCCTGGTGATTGTAGTTAACAATTCTGTATCATATACTTGAAAGTTGCCAAGACAATAGATCTTAAACATTCTCACCTCAAAACAGGATTACAAATTATGTGAGGCAATAGAGGTGTTAGCAAAAGCTACAATGCTAATCATCTTGTGATATATAAGTGTATAAATCAACACATGATATACCTTAAGCTTCCATAAGTGACTTATGACTGTAAGTCAGTTATGTCTAAGTAAAAGTGTAAAAAAATAAAATAAGATAATAAAATAAAATAATAAAATAAAATGAACATTAAGAGGGGATTCAACATTAACAGTGGAATCATGATGCCTAAGTGGGGGTGAGATGGTAGGATGGCAATGCCACCTATCCTTGTCTTCACAATGATGGGGAGGGATGGAAAAATGGGTTAACACTGTGTATAACTTGATCTCCCTTTCATAACATGCTGCTGTTGCTGGCAGATGGCAGCCCAAGCCAGGGCTACATTTCTGAGGTCCCCTTGCATACAGATGTGGCCATGTGACTGTATCTAACTCAAGAAATGTGATCGGAAGAGAAATTTCCTTTCACAGTATGGACTTTCAATAAGTGGGTGGGCGTCAGGACCTCCTGATGCTTTATTTCCTCTGTTGCCGGCAGGAAGCATGGGACTCGATGGCCTGAGGGCATACTAGAATCATGTGATTGGAGCTGGGTTTCATAAATCAACTGGACAAAAGCAGTTTCTTAACTGAAAATGCAGGAATAAGAAACTGTATTTTGTTAAGCCACTGAAATTTAAGGTTTCTTTTTAAAGCTGTCAAAGTTACCTTAAAGAAAAATGAACTTTAGGGTTTTTGGGTTTTGTTTGTTGTTGTTTTCTTATTTGTTGTTGTTTGTTTTATGTTTTTTGTTTGTTTGCTTCCTTGTTTTACCACCTGATTCAGCCTTCTTGTTTCTCCCAGTCTTCTCAGAATACTTCCATATTCTCCCCAGTGACCTACTCCCAAGAGCAACACTGGTCCAAGTGATATCCACACGTAAGCTAAGTAAATATCATTTTAATAATGGTAAGTCCTCTCTAAAGGGCAATATCTTGTGTGACGTATATTATCCTCCTTTAACTGATGAAGAAAGATCCAGGAAGTAAAGCAACTCACTCAGATTCTCACAGCTAGTAAAAAGACATGCTGGACTGGGGCACCTGGGTGGCTCAGTTGGTTAAGTGTCCGACTTCGGCTTGGGTCATGACCTCATGGTTTGTGAGTATGAGCCCTGCATTGGGCTCTGTGCTAACAGCTCAGAGCCTGAAGCCTGCTTCTCATTCTGTGTCTCCCTCTCTCTCTGCTGCTCCTCAACTCATTCTCTCTCTCTCTCTCTCTCTCCTCTCTCTCTCTCTCTCTCTCTCTCCCTCTCTCAAAAATAAATAAACGTTAATTTTTTTAAATAAAATTTAAAAAAAGAAAGACATGCTGGACTGGCTGGTCAATAAACAAATGAAAACCTCACTGGCAATAGGGAAATGAAAATTAAAAGCCCAAGAAAGACTTTCAACCCAACAAAATAACAAAACTTAGGAATCAGACACTCCATGTGTTAGTAAGGATGGGGAATGGCCACATGTAAAGTGGACCAACCACTTTTGACAACAATCTGGCATCGAATTAAAAAGTTGGACATGGGGGTAGCTGGCTGGCTCAGTCCGTTAAGCATCCAACTTCATCTCAGGTCATGATCTCACGGTTTGTGGGTTTGAGCCCCACGTCGGCCTCTGTGCCGACATCTAAGAGCCTGGAGTCTGCTTCGGGTTCTGTGTCTCCCTCTCTCTCTGGCCCTCCCCTGCTCATGCTCTGTCTCTTTCTGTCTCAAAAATAAATAAAAAGCATTAAAAAAAAGTTGGACATGTATATACACTATGATCCAGCTGTTCTATTAGGCATAAAATCTAGAAAGATTTCTTCGTATTTGCATTATGAAACGTGTAGCAAGTGCTTATAGCAGCATTGTTTCTTACAGCCAAAACAAAAAAAAAAAAAAAAAAAGTGAAAGCAACACAAATGTCCATCAACAGTAGAAATGGATGAATAAAAGAGGGCATATCCAAACTAAACAGCAATAAAAATCAATAAACTACAGGTCTACACATTAACAAGAACATGTCTCTAAAACATAAAGTTGAGAGAAAGGAGACACAACAGCAGAATACACACAGTATTATTCCACTTGTATAAAACTTAAAATCAGGCAAAATGAAACAATTAGATTTAGGAACTCATTAACAGGTGGTAAACTATTTAAAATAAAGCAAGCAGAAATAAATAAGTAACCATCATGCCTCCCACTGTAGGCTAGTGATTGCCAGAACACTAACCCTTGATTCATCAGCCTCATGTGCTTTGTTCAACAACTCCTTCCCAAAGCCCTCCTCTCCACCCTCTGCAGCAACCTTCTCTGGGAAGAGGAACTTCTCCATTGTCTCCTTGAACTATTCCTTAAAAGGAACCTGGGATCTCTGAGCTTCTTGAACCCCACTGCCGTGGTCACACCATTACACCTCTAAAACCCAGCTTGTAATAACCTCCTCTTAGATCTGCAGCATCTGGCTTACCATTCCTGAATTTTCTTTGTTGCTACCATCTACCAGCCTCCCAGCGACTCCCCAATTTACTGAATGTGTTAGCTCCTGGTTCATGTTTCTCTATGTTGACTCTGGTATCATTTCTGATGCCTTTAATATGCACATAGGTAAGTCAGACAACATAAAGACCTCCCAGTTCCTGGACCTCCTGCTCCCTAAAGACAATCCCCTCTCATTCCAATTTAATTTGCCACTCCCATGTCATACCTTGACTTCACTGGAAACGGCCCCACCTCACAAACAAAGAATTTATGCACATAACTCTCCAAATATAACTTCTATGCTTAGCGTTCAGTTGCTCAAATACTCTCATGAAGTCAATTTTTAAGCCACGATGAGATGTCTAAATACTGATCCCATCCCTTTCTCACTATTGTATCAGCACCCTCCTTTTTTTTTTTTCCTCACCACGGGAATTTTTTAATGTGGTATAATTGACATAAATATAAAGTATACAACTTGATAAATTGCAAATAAAGCTGCAGTGAATATTCATGCTCCAGTCCTAGAAGAGAAATGGCTGGACCTTATAGTTGAAGTGGGTTTACCTTTTTCCAATGTAGCTGTACCATTTTTTTTAGCCATTCTGTTAGATAAGTAGAATCCCTTTCTTCACTTATCTTCATATCCAGGAAGAACCCATGGCTCATTCTTGCAATCACTCCCTTTCAATGATCCTCAAATCCTTTGATCTCCTTTCCCACCGCTGCGCTCACCCAGAAAGAGCTACATATCCATTCACTTTTTGTGCCTGTACCACTGCAGCCAAGGGATTTTGCAGAACATCACTCTGTAGGCAGACTGTTGTCATTCTAAATTAATAAACTCTGAATTTAAAATGAGGTGATCCACGGAGACCAGGACCTCTTTCGTGTTTCTCTGTTGTTGTCACAATTATATCACACCTCTACCTTGTTGGCAGCCCCCCTGCTTTGCCATTTCTCTCCACCTTACCATCATCTGATGATCATGTCTCTTAGGTGACCAAGCAAATGAAAGTCATCACCAGATGTTCTTGTGTCTCTCCATCACAAATCCACTTGGGTCCATATGTACCTTCCCTGTGTCCCCCCCCCCCGCCCCCCGTTCCCCCAGGCTCTAGACTCTCCAGAACAGGCTTTCATCAAGAACATTATTTCTCCAGTTATGCTCTCCCTCTTTCTCACATCCCAATTTTCCCCTCTTTATTGCAACATTCCCACCAGTTCATCAACATATTGTAATATCTCTCATTCATTAAAAATCATGCTCCTCGGACCCCAGCGACTCTTTCAGGTGCTATCTCATTTCTCTTCTCTCTGTTACGAGAAACGTCTCACGGTTGTCCACAGAAGCTGTTCCCCGTTTAACTTTCATTTCATCCAGTCTTCAGCCCATTGCTATTCCACTCAACAATCCACTGAATTTTCTCTTATTAGCATCACATGATCCCCCACGCCGTCCAAACCAACGGACCCTTTTCTATCCTCTTCTCACTGAAGCTCAGCAACACTTAAAGTGCTGATTCCTCCACCCTTCTCGAAACACTGTCTTCTTTTGACTTGTGCCAATATAACCCTGATTTTCCTCCCACTTCTCCAATTGCTCCTTCTTGGTTTCTTTCATGGGCTTCACCTCCTGTGATTCCTCAGGACATTTGAGTAGACTTTCTTCAATCACTTCTCTATACTGTGGTCTTAGAAGATCTCATCCATTGCCAAGGACTTAGTGCCATATGCATGTTGGTAACTCCCACAGTTACTCATCTGATTCAGCTGACTCTGCCTCCTTCACCAGCTTTGCCTCTGGTCTCATAGCATCCATAACACCACATATAATAACATGACTCCTCATGTCCCCTCCATAACCCATCCCTATCTCTATCCCAAGCTTCTCCATCTCAGATGGTTCTACCATCTATTCAGAGGAGCAAGGCAAGCACAGCACCTGGGAGCTATTCTAGATGATTCCCTCTTCCAAATTAATGCTTCCCTCCACTGCTACCTAATATATTACAAAATTGTATCAGTTCTGCTCCAAACTATATCTGTAGTCTAGCCATTTCTGTTTCCTTCCTTCCTCATAATACCAACCCTCATCATTCCTTGACTGGACTACAACAATAGCCTCCTAACTGATTGCTTGTGTCTCTTTATTGTATTCTTCCATAGCTGCCAGAGTGATGTTTTACAAATACAAATCAGATCATGCCCCCAGCGTGATTAAGTCCATGCTTCCCACTGTGCTCAAAATCAAACTCAAACTTCTTACATCAGCATGTGTACCGGCATCTGGCCCCATCTACTTCTCTGACCACATTTTTGTGCTATCCTGCACACCTCTCTGCTCCAGGCCTTCTTCTAGTCCCTTATTTAGGCCAAGTTTGTTTTTTTTTTTTTTTTTCCAATTTAGAAAAACAGAGCAGGGGTTCTAGTCACATGAGCTAGACACGTGGTTTTGTGCTTTTTGTTCATAAGCAATTACATCAATTATTTTTTCCATTTGCCTGTTTGGTTACTGACTTTTACATGTTGTAAGATGGGTTCTTGGTCCTTTAAAAAACTCTTACCAACAAATAATTCATCCCAAGTGCAATGTATCATCATGATTTTCATCATATTCGATTTCTTTAATCGTCTCTACTAACTATGATTATATCTTTTTATTTGCATTCATTCTGAGCAGATTTCATAGAGTTAGTATGTTTTTTTTTAATTTTTTTAACGTTTATTATTTATTTTTGAGACAGAGAGAGACAGAGCATGAACAGGGGAGGGGCAGAGAGAGAGGGAGACACAGAATCTGAAACGGGCTCCAGGCTCTGAGCCGTCAGCCCAGAGCCCGACGCGGGGCTCGAACTCATGGACCGCGAGATCATGACCTGAGCCGAAGTCGGATGCTTAACCGACTGAGCCACCCAGGCGCCCCATGTTTTTAAAACATCTCAAGTTTGTGCCAAGTGTAATGAATACATCGTTAATGGCCTAGACTTAAAAGACCTTGGATTATTATTATTCGAATCATCTTCAGTTGTGGTCAGAGTTGATTTATTTTTGCCCTGGAATATACCCTTGCTTGTGTCTATGCAGCTTTGTACTGTGAAAGCAGGTAAGTAGATTCCGAATTTCAGTTTGCACCATTGACTAGAAAGGAATTATTTTCCTGGTCAACTATATAGTACTAGAGAGGTCCAAACGGTTTAACGAATATTCACAAAGGTTCAACTTGGACTCCATGAGAAGCAGATCCTTATACAAGTTAAAATTGGGGATTCTCTTTCTTATTTCCCTTCTCTCTGTCTTATAGTTGCAGTCTCTTTTCTTCTATCCCAATTCCCTCTCCTTTCCATTCTTCAACTGCTACATAGACACACTCGTCTCCACTCCTCTCTTTGCTCCTCCTCCTTCTGCCTTGTCCCCCTGTCTGATCTCCATATTGTCACTGTGCTCCCTGCATTCCAATAATGTCCCAGCTTATCCTTGATGTTAGCTCATTATTACAATGCTTGGTTGCTCAAAAATTTCATTATCAAGCTTCTTTGTTGAAATAATATCCCATGACTTAGAATATATTTTTCCACAAAATTCACTCTTTTAATAGTTTGCAAAATAGTTTATAATATGTTTCCACATTAGCTAGCTATTTGGCATGTAAAGACCATAGAACTTCAATGCATCAACCCCATCCACTATGGTTATTTTTTGCACTAGAATTAATTATAAATAATTATATAGTAGTATGTAGAGCGAATAATAATGCACTACAATTATAATTTATTATAGCATAATTATGCAATTTATTGAAATTCTGTGAAACCATAACCTCAGAGAACGAAGTATTTTTGCTTTGTTTATCCCTTTGGGTTTATCCCTTCCTTGTTCGCATGCTACAGGCTGGACACTGTGTCGTTGCTGATTTTCCTCAAATCAACATCATAAGAACGATACAGTATTTATGAAAATACTTGTTTATTCCCTGTTCTCTTTTACAATGCAAGCCTTTGAAGACAGGACGTTCTTTCACTAACCATTAAACATGGCGATATTGTCTTTAAAAAGAAAGTGTACGCCAACTGTTAGGTAGAGAGGTATGACCAGTTCACTCTTGAAGGTTTCTACGTGGTTAACCTGCTTAACGGTGGAAGGATGGTTTGCGGGGGAAGGGGAAGGCAGCCAGATTCTGGAGGGCAACAGTTGGCCATGGTGGCATTTCCAGCGAGGAAGTGGCATGATATGAAGAAAAATAGCTTTGGCAGCGGTGTGGGGATGGGAACCTGGAGAGGACCACGAGAATTTTGCCTGAGGCAGAGGCCAAGGGAATAGAGGCAGGGGCCAGAGTTGAGTCACGTTGGCCGGGTTCATCTTGATAAGCTGCAGTCCCTGCCTTTCGGTAAGAAAACATACTTGATCCCTGGGAAGAAACGAGGCTGAGGTTAGGTGGTATTTTTGAAATCTAGTGGGGGTGAGTTTCAAGGATTAATGAGCTTGGATGGGATAAGGATAAAACGAGATTGAGGTGGAGATTTGGGGCCCTCCCACCCTCACCCCACCTTCCCCCTTCGCTTGGAGATTTTTCTCATTTCGGAACAATCTGATTCTACCGAGTCCGGGCTGGCAGACAATTCTCTGTTGCTTGGCTGCTCAATTAAAATAACAACTTCCAAAATCCATACAGTGAGTTCATAACATAGAAATAGAAAGAAAAAAAAAATCCCAGGAGGATGGGTAGAAGCTCTTATTACTGGACTTATTACCAAGAGGACCAAACAAATCCGGTGCAGCGTCCCGCAGGGACACGGCCAGCGCCGAAGGAGGAGCGCACGAGGGGCTTTTTGATGTGGAGTGAGAGCTGCCAGAGAGGCATGGAGACATTTCCTTTCTGAGGAAAGCTGATTATAACCATTCTGGTATCCACTTGAACACTGCTGCGTCTCTAAAACGTACGCACACGCGATCCGAGGGTCGGAATCCTGACTAGCTCGTGGCCTTGCAAATGCAGGGCTGCCCCCACCCCCGCCCCCCGAGGCTCTTTCACAGTCATACCAACATAGATGGTGCACTTGAGGGGTGAGCCCCTTCTGGAATTGGGGGCGGGGGCGGGACGCATATGCGGCTCACATCTTTCTGTGTGGGGCCACATTGCGGTGTGCTTAGCTGCTGTAGCCTAGTTAATAACCAGCATCCTACTTCCTGTGCTTGGCTGTCCTTAGGGACTCCCTCTCCATAGCCCCTAGCACAGAAAGACCCCTCTTCCCCACTCTCCCCCAACAGCACCGTTACTGGGGTTATCTGTGTGAGCCAGTGAGGGTGATGGCATGAAGCAGGGGGGGGTGGGGATATCAGCACATATCAGAATAGGAGTCAATGTAAGCTTAAATATTAGATCTCCCGAAGCTGCCTGCCTCCAGAAGCTTCTCTAGCTTTGCTACCTTTTGAAGTGCTACTTGCTGCTTTGTTGGAGAGGCTTACTCTCCTACCAGGAGTCACTTTCCCTTTGTCACTCTCTCTCTTGTCTCTCTAGTCATTCTGAAATCCAAACCGCGTTGCCAAGGGACAGATTTCACATTGGTGCAACTGTATTAAACAGACAAATTCAGTTGCCTTCGTGAGAATCCTCTCCTTCGACTCCCAAGCTGGAGAGAGAGGGGAGTTGGAACCGGCCAAAAACCCATCAGGTGGTTTTCCTAACTATGAAAAAAGCCAACCTCCCAGACACCTGGAAGGAATCCTCTCCCCTCCTAGAATGCCATAGTTATTTCTTCCTTTAAAAAGTTTAATTCTTGACTTTAATTCTTCATTATTGATTCTCCCAACCCAGTCCTATTGGTCAGTAGAAGACAAGGAAATCATCCCTAACCACCCGAGCTGAAAAGGGTAGTATTTTCTCTGGACCATGACCTTTGGCTGATACTTTTGTCCCTAGGACCCAGGACTTCTCTACCATTAGTTTGGGCTGTTCTTGAGAAGTTAAAGTATTACTCACTCAAGTGTTTAATTGCCCATCAGATTCATTTTTTTTTTTATGTTTATATTCGAGAGAGAGTTTGAGCAGAGGAGAGGCCGAGAGCGAGACACCAAAGTTGGACGCTCAACCGACTGAGCCACCCCGGTGCCCCGACCACCCATCAGATTCGTAATGGGACAAGCTGTGATCACTCCTTCACTGACCAGGTACTCCTTTCACTTCTTCTTGGCAGGCTGTGTTCGCACCCTTGAGGGTAAAGTACATGCCCTTTTTCTCTTGTGTGTTTCCACAAGCACCTGCCAGGACCCACAGTAAATACTAATTCACTAGGGCGCTGAACCTTCTCATACCCCCCTCTAAAATGTATTAAAATAGTGGAAAGGGGCTTCAGATCTTCAAAAATTGAATGCACAAATGATTAAAGTAACATCATCGTTTGAGAAGCCTGCATTTCAACACAAAACTCAGCCTGTTTTGAGCAGATAAACTGACAGCTTCACTGTCCCAGTATTGTAAGTCTGACTTTTGTGACCACTCTACATGATATTTTTCTGACTTGAAAAAAACTAACGGGAAAACCCAAGTTGAAGCTTAGTGACTGGGAGAATGAGGCTCATTTGGAATCAGAGAGAGAATGCGTGCATTGATGGTTATAACCCTCCCAGGTTGTAACAATTTGTCTGTTGGTTAAATGTGGTGTCAAACTTATACAGCAGTTTCTTTTTAAGTTTCTCTTTAATTTTAACAATAAAAGAAATTGGAGTTTTGATCCCATATTTCCAGATATAAAAGTGCAATGTTTTCAGAAGTCATTTGATCATTTATTTTGTAGTGCATTTTTTGGATTCTCTTTGATGTCTCAGGTTGATTCTTCAAACAGAAATTCAAATTAAATTTAAATGAGACAATCTGATTTTCCAGACCTGAGAGAGTATTCACAAATATGAAAGAGACAGGGAAGCAGCAGCCCAGTTGTTCAGCTGGAAGGAGGTGGGGGAAGGGGCTTGAGGGAGGAGATAAAAAAAAAATTATAGCTGCTACACTTAGCAGAAGACTTAGCTTGAGGAGCTGAGTGTAAACCCTCAGGGCACACTCCGCTGAGGGCTGGAGGCTGTGCACCCAACAAAGATGTTATTGCCACAGATTTTTACTACCTACTGCTATCCTATAGCCAGCAATAACTTTTCATGCTTCAAAAAAAAAAATCAACTTGTTTAGTTGGCCCTTTAAAAGTACCAAGACAAGCTGCTTGGACCCACACGGTGTAGAGGAAAGTCTGTGTTCCAGGCGTGACCAACTGGCTCTCTAGCTGGTATCTTGAGCAGTCACTGGCGGTAGGGTAAAGATGGCTGCAGACGTTTTGCTACCCCTCGCAAAGAGGTGTGGAGTTCAGTCACCTATCCCTTCAATCTAGATTGGCCTCAGTGCGTTGTGGCACGAGGGTGACTTCCAAGGCTAATTGCGTGAAGCTTTTCGCCTTTGTCTCTTAGAACATCCTTTCTGGAAGAAGCCAGTCACCATTGGAAGCAATCCAACTCTCAGAGACCACCATGCTGTAAGGAAGCCCAAGCTAGCAGCCATGTGGAAAAACACCATGGAGAAAGACCGATGCCCGGCCAGCCCCAGCTTCTCCAGCCCCCCCAGCCAGGCAAGAGAGTGAGTAAGTGGTGAATAAGTGAATATTGGTCACAAGATAGAAAAGACTGAGGAACCCAACTGATACCAGAAATGAGGCCTCGGACATTTGATCCCAGTCAATTGACCCCAGCCACACTCCCTCTTTAAGCCACTCTAGATGAAGCCATAGTCATCGTGGTACAGAGAGGAGCCATCTCCAAAGAATCCCACCCAAATTCCTGACCCATAAAATATTGATCATAAGAAAATGTTTGTAGCTTTAAGTCACTAAGTAATAGAGAGATAAGCAGGGTAGACTGACCATAGATAACCAATAGATAACCAGAATACACAAATTCACGCATGGGCCCTCAGTTCGCTCTCCTCTGAAAAGTGAGGGACCTACTGCAGCAGGCACTTATAGCTGCCCATGATGTCCTTTTTTCCCAACTGTTTGAGCACATGCTGCCCAGCCCAAAACCATATTTTGTCAGACTAATAGCTAGTAGAGACTGTGAGACTAAGTTCTGGCAAGAGGGATATAAGTGAAAGCCAAAGATCACACAGCTGGACGATTCTCTAAAAAAAGAGAGAGGATACAGCCCTTATTTTTTCCCCATTCTTCTTGCTTAGAATGTGGACGTGACAGCTGGAGCTCAAGCAGCTATTTTGAACCATGAGGAGATACGCTAAGGATGATGGAACATCAAGATAGAAGGACATGTGTGGAGCCCTTTTACGTATTGCCCTTCTGCATTCTTTTACGTGAAGGAGAAATCAGCTTTTATCTTGCTTCAGCCATTGATATTTGGGGGAGGAGGAGTCTAATATGTGTAGGGACACCTAATACTAATGGCTGCACCTACCTTAAAGAGTTGTTGAGGTCTACTATAAAATTTATGGAACACTCCATATTCAACAAATGCCATTTCCTTTCCTTGTCATCATCCCATATGCCTAACTATGCCATTACAACAATGGATGCCAAATTTCTCAAACTATCTGAACTTCAGAAAACTTCTTGGTATACATTTTGAAAGGCAAATGGAGCATGGTTTCATATTTAAGATGGATGGCGACTTAGATTAGAACCACTTTTGTGTGGATTAGGACCACTTCGAGCACAAGAGAAGGAAATACATCTTTGCATAGCCTATCTTCAAAATGTCGGTAATCCAAGAAAGGTATATGCCTGTGGAAAATTTAGGCAAGATATAGGAAAAAGTTGGGTTGCATTCAAATCCACGGAGCAGGAGCACCTGGGTGGCTCAGTACGTTGAGTGTCTGACTCGGGCTCAAGTCGTGATGTCACAGTTTGTGAGTCTGAGCCCCACGTCAGGCTGGCTGAGGTCAGCCTGTCAGCGAGGACCCCACTTTGGATTTTCTGTCCCCTTCTCTCTGCCCCTGCCCCACTTGCACTCTCCTAAAAATAAATAAATAAATAAATAAATAAATAAATAAATAAATAAATATTTAAAAAAAAAAGAATCCGTGAGACACCTATTGGCTCGTCCAGTTGGATAGTCCAGTTGGGAGTTTCCTTCCCCCGTGGAAGGTAAGACAAAAAGGATATTACACTGTATCAGGACTTGGTGTTCTCTATGACATTGAACACCCACAGCAACAAAGCAAATTAGGTTTTGATCCCCACTTCCTGATAAGGAAATAGGGCTCATACAAGTCAAGTAAGTTGCCTGAAACAACAGAGCTGCCATCTATAATTTTGCAAACCAGAGCTGTAGGATTCCTAAACTGGTGTTATTGCCTGCGTGGCCCATTTTTAACAATGCCTCTGCAAGAGCAAGGCCAGAGCACCCAAAACTGTGGCAGCATTACGACCCCACCCAAGAGCCTCCAGTCGAACCTTCAGGTACCTAAAAGGTACTCACCACAACCCAGAAACCTCAGAGCCTCTTCATCATCCTTCTTTTCCATGACTGGAGGTGTAGCTGACATAGTTACTTTTCTGGGATGGACTCTACTCTATTGGCACTTTGACTCTGCCCGACTGAGAAAGAAGGTCAGGTTCAAGACTCTAGCATCAGGATAGCAGCTAGAAAGGCAGAAGGAAGAAAGAGGAGGATAGTCTATCATTTCAGAGAAATAATTAGGCGGGAGGGGGTGCTTTATCCATTCTGAACAGAAGACAATGTCCCGCACCCTTGGCCCCTTGAATTGCGGTGGGAACAGAGCCTGTGGCATGTGTCAATCAACCCAAAGGGAACAAGCGTTTCCCCATCTCTCCTTCAGTTCCAGCTGCTCTCAGACCATGATGGAAATTCATGGGGGAGAAAGGATCTCAGCAGTTAACTGAACCTTTGAAATATTTCTCCGTCCCATCCCGTCTTTGCCATGCTCTATCTCTGCCTTAGTGCAGATTCGCCTTTCTTTTCTGGAATCTCGCACATACTGGGGGCTAATTTGCCCCTCCTTCAGCCTCACGCTCCAACCTTCTAGTTCTTTTTTTCACAACTGCTTTCACTGCTATCTTTCTAACCCACAAACCCAGCTGGGTCTCTCTTCCCAGCAACCAGGCTCCAAAGGAAGGTCAGCATGGCCTTCATGACTGTCTCTGTTTCTCACTGCTGGCTCTTCTCCTTCGATGGCACTCTGTTCCCATAGCTCGGGACTGCCCCACTTTCCCCAAGAATGGATGGGTTTTGCAATATCCCATCTCTTTACAAGGTTCTTCCCTCGCCCTCCGGCACATTCCTACTCATCTCTTGTCCTTCTGACAATGCCATCTTTCTGTGGAATGCCTCCCTGACTTGCCCTAGGAGAGTTTCTGCCCTCTTTTCTGCTCTAGCCCGCCTGTGGGTCCTTCAGGACAGCATGTGTCCCTTCGTGGGGGTCATACAGATTTTGGGGGGCTCTTCACTCCCTCTGCAGGCTTACAGGTCTTTAAGATCTCAGTGTTCAGCACAACGCCACTGCGAGAAAATAGGTGCTTGGTAAATTTTTGTTAATAAGGAAGTGAATTCGAAAGCATTTGGGCTGCTAGATGAAAGATAAAAGAGATACATCACTTACTTATGGGATTTCGTGCCCGTCCGCACACTTGTAGTAATTGCTATATATTTACTATCTAATAGTTGGGAATAAATACACATTATATCATTTCTCTAAACAACACAGCTAAATCAGGTCAGTTTAATGCAATCTATAAATGACAAATTTGCAAAATGCCTCTCTCTATAAACCTAATTTGAGACAACCACTGTCATAAACTTAATGAAGGTTGAAAATAAAAGGAACTTCAAAGTGGCCTGGTTTTCCCCATAGGGGAAGTTATGGAATTGCACGCAGTAAGCTCTATATTCTTCTAAGTGATGAAGTCGGGCATCTTGAGAATTGTAGGATAAAAAATTGAGGAAGGCAGCACCGGAGTGAGGAAGAACGGGTAATACTGAGTTACCATGTTTACGCCAGTCGTGCACGGCCGGCCCACTGCTGGCTCCAGAAGAAATGTTATCTTAATGAGACCTTAAATCAAATCCTTAATGACACCTAAATCACATGGTGACAACCATAAGGAAAAATATGCAAGAAGAAACGCGAGTATTTTCCTTCACTTATAATTGCACTCGCATTAAAATGAATACCCCTTTTCTATTACTGCCAGTATGACACAATAAAATGCTACCTATTTTTATTAAAAAAATCCATACTATGTCAATCTGGGTTTTTTGTTTTGTGTATTGTATAGACTATTAAAAATTCCAGGGGAAACTTCTAGACATAGCATGAGTTTATCACTGCTAACTTAACTCTCTAGGTGAGGTATATATGTTCTATCACTGTAGAACTGCTAGGGAAAAAAAAACTCACTTCGCCAAAAAAAAAAAAAAATCCTATGATTCATGGCAGAATCTCTGCTGAGTTGCTCTAACTACAGGTCTGTAGTTTAATCCTATCGGTCTCTTCCACATTGAACTACAAGTGTCGGGTTATTGTCACCAACTGCCGTTGCATGGTTTGCGTTGAAGCCTGCCTATCCCAGCACCCCTCTCCTCCAGCAGTACCTGTGAAGTCCCCATTGTCATTGCACAGGCAAAGAAATGGCAGCGATGAACAAGTGCCCTTTGCAAGTTGCACGGCCAGGCAAGGGAGAAACCCGGACACAAACCTAACTTTAAACCAAGCTCCACCCGTGACTCCAGATGCGGCACACGCATGACACGTGGGTCACAGGCCACCGGACATTCAGCAAACTCTGTAGAGGTTTCCTGCTGTGGGCGGGGCCTCAAGGGACACAGCTCTGAGCACGACACTAGGGTCCTGTCCTTCTTGGGGACTTTCCTCGGCAGGCACACAGCGTAAGTTACCAGGAAGCCTTTTCTCCTCAGTGTCAGGACACAGCCTCATCATTGTCTGTCCAACAACACTCCCAACCAGCCAGGGAGGGCACTAGGTGCCATACTCAGGCTACCCCTGTGCTGCCACCTGAGATAGGATGCTCAGAAAGACTGGAGAACAGGGTCATGAGGGAAGCATCCTTTGCCCAAGATTATTCTAGAAAGTGTTGCACATCAATTCTACCTGTACTACCTGTATCAATGCTTCCAACATTTTCCAAGTTCCTTCAAGGCCCTCCCAGCTCAGTGTCGCCACTTCTTGGAAACCTTCTTAGATTCTCCAGCCCGGCAATCATTTATCTTCTGTGATCCTGAAAGACTTTGTCCCACTCGGTGTTTCTTATAATCGCCCACGGTCAAGTTAGCTGGACATATAGCACCCGTGTGGTTCTTGGATACGCTCATATCCTCATGTCCTAGAATATGACTGGCTGTTGCCGTGGCTCTTACTGCCATGCTGCCCCCTCCCAGAGCCCTAGGCTGGCTCAGGTATGGACAGGAGTGCAAGGCTCTTAGCAGCAATTCTGTCCAATTCTCACCAGTTCAGGGGGTGGCGAGGGAAGCTGGAGAGCCTTGTTTCTCCACTGTTGTCTTATTCTCTGGCTTGGGCATGTCTGTCACCCCACCCACCAGGGCTCAGCTGGTGGGAAATGGCCACCTTCCTACATTCAGTGGTCGCCGGGTACTGCTAGCCTGGTTGGACACACTGAAACCTTCACACCCCACGTTCAACTCTCAGAGTCTTCGTGAAGGGAAAGAAGGACCAACTCACTTATTCTCTGAGTCCCCATTTTCTTATTTTCGCCACTGACCGTTTCCTCTCTTCCTTTTACAGGATTCCAGCAGATACTCTTTCTCAGTGAGTCCCCTGCATCCTAGGCGCTTTCTTACGACATCAACCCTTCTCTGGGAGGGACCACTGGTTGGCTCACTACACTGTGTTCATTAGATCTCTTCGAATAAAGGCAAAACTCCCCTAGCGGTCATCAAGGCTCCACGAGATCTGGGCATCTCTTATCCTGTAACGTTCCCTCCTGCTACTCACCCTGGATCACTCCACTCTGGCAGAACCAGGCTTCACGCTGAACTTGACCACACCAGACACACCTTCACGTCTGGTAATTGCACTTGTTCACTTTTGGTGGAAAGCTCTTCCTCCAGGGTCTTTTCCCAAATGTACTCTCAAGGAGACATTCCCTGACCACCTGATTTAAAATGGAGCCCCTCCCGCTCAGGCTCCACTGGTCTCCCTTTCTTGCTTTAGTGTTCTCCATTAAAAATATCACCTTTAAACTTTTCACTTTTTTTTTTTAATCTGTATCCCAGACTAGAAGGAAAGCTTCATGAGAGCAGACATTTTTCTGTTTGTCCACTGCTATACTACTGTCTGGTACATAATAGACGCTCAATAGCTGCGTGTTGGGTGGACGGATGGGTGGACGGATGGATACAACTGTCTATTCCTACCCTCAACTAAGGTAGGCAGTAGTACAGAACATCTGAAATCAGTTCATAATTGATCGCCACGGTCATATCCTCGGATGTCTACGGGCCCCTCCGTTTCATTTCTGCTCCAGAATTCCAGCCCACCTATGCCCCTGTTCCTCCAATTCCCTGTCCACTCCCTTGTCCGTGACATCCAGAGCTGCTCTAGCAGCAGATGGTCTTTAAACAGAAAGATCCCAGCATCTGCATTTTAGTTAAACACACCCTCCCTATTAAACCCCTCCAAGGACGAAACTAATTATTGCCAACACACCCCTAAGAGTGTGGTCTTCTTCACATGAGTTTTATAATCAGTGGCAGCCATCTGGGGGGTAAATTATGGACGGAGTGGGGGGTCCGATTCAAGTAACTGAAAATAAAGTTGCTTTCCAAGGGTTAAATTAATTAAATCAACATATAATAGGAAGTGCCAGACATGACTTTGAAGTTCAGTGGAAGTCACGTCACCACAGCCTGGTTAGTAGTATGAACACGTCTAAAAGGAAGAATGTGTCAGCAGATGGGGGTACAAATGGGAAACGGAGTAGAAGGGGGGGAAAGGTGTACATGTTCCTCCAGCAGTATCCAGCAAGGTCCATGGTATGTCTAGTGTCCATAATTACTACGTTTAATGCTTGATTTATGCCAGTTCTGGTATCTATATTGATTTGTGTATATCGATTTAACTGTCCTCCCACTGGGCAGGGCTCAGAATCCCTGGGAGAGTTTGGTAGAGCCTAGATTGCTGGACCCACACCAAAGTTTCCCATGCAGCAGGTTGGGGGTGCCCAAGAACCTTGCATTCCTAATAAGCTCCCAGCTGCTGCTGCTGCTGGTCGACAGGGCCACTTTGAGAACCACTGGCTTAGGTGGATGTGTCACCAATGTTTCAGCAAACGATCTGCCCACTATATTTGTTTTCAGAGAGTTTAAATGAAATTCTCTTCCCCAGCACAGTGGACACCATAAGCATGAGGACTGAAATAAATCAAGCACAAAAGTAATGGCAGGTCCTATAAAACGTGAAGTACTCGCAGACTTATAACGTCAGTTTCAACCTCTATAAGGCTGATTATTTCACCCCAAGCGCGGAGCCTATCTCTGCGATTGCTGCTACCTGGTACATTGTAAGATCTAGATATCGAAAGCATTTAAAGCATCCCCCACACTAAAAATGGTGGAAATAATAGTCCAAAACTTCATAAGTTAGTTATGCTTTTATCACACAAAACCTCTACCTGTGATATTTGTATTAGTTGCGATATATTTGTGATCATTTTTATTATGTGGCTTCTATCATTTTCATTTTATATTGCATTGGTGTATTATTTTTTATTGCCCGCTATTGTGTTATTATTTATATAATAAAAGGATTGGTGGTAATACTGTCTGCCAGCCACGTTTCAGTCATTGTTCAAAGACAGTTGTAGATATTAATTTATTCGTCCTCTCCACAACCCCATCTCTGTTTTGCAAATAAGGAACCTGAGTCTTAGAGAGGTTAAGTGATTTGTCTTAAGGACTCATACCTCCATGTGACAGATCTGGGTTCTAATGCCAGGCAGTCTGGCTCAACTGTCCATGCTCTTGAAGACCATACTCTGTGTTCATATAATTCAATAAACTGCAGTAAATGCGTGTAAGCATCAATTATTCGGTAGGTATTAATTTTTGCTTAAGAATTGTTAAGACTGGGGCACCTGGGTGGCTCAGTCGGTTAAGCGTCCGACTTCGGCTCAGGTCATGATCTCACGGTCCGTGAGTTCGAGCCCCGCGTCAGGCTCTGTGCTGACTGCTTAGAGCCTGGAGCCTGTTTCAGATTCTGTGTCTCGCTCTCTCTCTGGCCCTCCCCCGTTCATGCTGTCTCTCTCTGTCTCAAAAATAAAATAAAAGTTAAAAAAAAAAATTAAAAAAAAAAGAATTGTTAAGACAATTCACACGTGGAGAGACCATTTTATAAAATGAAACAATCTCCAAGAAGTTCTCCTGTTCCTCTTAAATATTACCCGTAATCAATTGCTCTTTAATATCGCTTTGGTGGCTTTATCTGCCTAGCTTAATTTCATTGCACTTTTTCGGAGAACATATTGACTCTAGTTAAGTCAGACTCCTACCAACTTCCTTAGTCCCTCATGATAATGATCCGTGTTATTATTATAAGAAAGAAAACATGTATTGAATTGCACAGCTATTTGGGGACGTCTTTGATCAACCCTCACCATAGCCCAAGGAGGAAGATCCAGTTTATTTCCAGCTTACGGATGGGAATCTGAGGCTTTCAGAGTGTAGAACAACTTGCCTGAGATCACATGGCTAGTAAGTCGCAGAGCTGAGATCTGAACCCATTCTCTCTCCTGACTTGGAGACGCCAGCCTGAGAATCATGAGAATCACCACACAGAGAATGACCCGCACAGACTTCCGAGAGGCAAATGGCGGAGTGGGGCTGTGCAGGGGAAAGAGAGCAGTGGTGCTCCCTGCACCCCTTTGACTCCTGGGCATTCTGTGACTTGACGTGAGACTCATCCTTCACTGGAATTCACTGTGTGCTGTGGTTAATGAGGAAACAGCCCATGTGGCTTCAGGTCTATCCCAAGCCAACGCTTGTGCCTTCCCCTCTGGGTTTTTATTGGTGTCGGCTCCCATCGTCTTGACCTGCTCTTCCCAAATCACTCAGCCTTCATCCATGGGCTGCCCTTGACTCAAACTTCCCACCTTCCTTCCCCAACACGCCGGCACTACAGACGCGTCCCTACCCTGCGTATAAAGTGTAGGAGAAATGTTCCATCATTTTGCAGTAGTTCAAATAGGGCTTCGCATTTTTTTTTCTATTTCTCTTTCTCTATATGTTTTTTCTTCCAAACTTACTCATAAATTCTTCCGTAAGTGAGACCTAGCCTCTTTCTTCTTCTTATACCCCGGAAGTCTCAATGAAGGTATCAATCAATAAAATTGCAAATTTATGAATGAGGAGCAACTGGCCCCTATTCATTTCTTCTACGTTGAGCAGAGTTCTAGCCCAGTTTCCACCAAAGAGCAGCCAACACACTAATGTTTGTTAAAATGTACCGATTTCTAGCCCCACCTGTGAGGCTCAGTCCATTAAGCCGCTGACTCTTGATTTCAGGCCAGGTCATGATCTCACGGCTGGTGAGTCTGAGCCCCACATCGGGCTCTGCTTTGCCAGTGGGGAGGGAGGCGGCTTGGGATTCTCTCCCTCCCTCTCAAAATAAATAAATAAATAAACTCTAAAAAACGTACTGATGTCCTGATTTCTAAAAGGAAGCTGGGAAAATGATGGCAACTCTCCGATTTCTGTCTTACAAAGGTTTCTGGACATGTTTCCAAACTTGACATCTGAGATTCCGAATATTCCCTGGGATTTGCTTTGCCATTTGAGAGGTCTGAACTTGAAAGGCTTCTGTCACTCGTTTTCTAACTGCTCCCTCTGTGAAGGTCAAAGTGAATACAGGGCTGGGAGGGGAGGAGCGGGTGGGGGAGGAGGATGGGTAAAAGAAGGACACGGCATATCAACATTCAGATTTGATGTACATTATGCGCAGCAGGATCCGGGGGGTAGAGACTCCCCGCCAGCTGGGATTTGGGATTCCAGAGGAAACAGCTGGTTTGAGATTATAGGAACAAAGGAAGTCTGAGTCCGGAAGGAGGGCAGGAAGTCTCTTTAGTTCCTACGAGTGTCTGTTGTAACAACTCTTCATACCAGGCCTGTGAGGCCTTCACTCGATGTTCCCTGAGACAAATTAATGTGAAGACAGTAAATAAATAAATAAATAAATAAATAAACACACAAATACATAAATAAAGTTTTTATTGGGTTGGTCCTTTGGCTCACTTTAAACTAGCAGTCGCCGGTTTTGCGCGAGCTCAACTCACAACCCTTCTGACTCATGGAATTCTTATTCCCCCTCTGCCCTGGTAACAGGCCGTGAAACATTTTCAAAGGAGCTCCCTACTGTGGGAATGAATTTTTGTTCCTGGAAGACACTGCGTTTTAAACTCTCTGCCTCTCACATACAGCTTGAGATGTCTCCTACACAAATGTCTCTCCCTTGCTTCTTGCCTATGTCTCTTCTCTCTCTTAATATAATAAGGAATTCTTTTAAAACATCAAGTAATTGAAGCTCTTCATGGGTGATCTCACCCATTAAGAGGAACCCTCTAGGTGGGAAAAGGTGTCTCCATCAAATTCTAAATGTTAAACACACACGCGCGCATTTCTGATTTTTGCCAGTAAGAGAACTAATTTTGTCCCAACGTGATATGAATGCATTTGTTTTTCCTCAGTGGCTTTATCTATCCAAACTACATTTGGGGGAAATTTCCCATTGACCAGAACAAGGCAGAGTGAGATTAAATGGCCCCTTACATGGAAATTTATTTCTTGTATTCAGTTGTAACTTGGGTTCCCAGAGGAATAGAAGTGAGAAACCAGGACGAGGGAGAGTGAGAAATAAAGATGATAGAAAACAAATGGAGTTACCTTTCTTTTTTCTTCCTCTTTTGTTTCTTTCTTCTTCTTCTGCTTTTTTTTTAATTGCCTCCCTGTTACTTAGAGGGAAAAAAAATGCTAGACAACACACTCAAGTCCACATCTGCTAATCGGGCTATGATATGTTTGGCTCTAATCTGTGCAACCAGCCCCCCGTCTCAGGACTTGTGCAGATGCCATATCCTTTTAACATCAGCAGTCACTGGCCTCATTCTCATCCTCAGAAACACGCTCCCTGGAACAATCTCGTAACCAGCCAGGACGGGGAAGCAGCCCCACGTTCCGGCAAAAACAAATTGTGCTTGTGTCGGAATATTTGGGCAATTCTACTTTCGGTGACTAGCTTTCGCCTTCCTGGGTATGGGTGTACATGGAAACGCAGATTATGTTGCAGAAATGACCGCAGAGAAAAACAACAAAGAGGGCCAGAGGTTCCCAATTCGGGAGTGGAGGGAATGCCCGGCTCCTGCTGGTGAGGAAGCACCACGCGTAACTTCCTTTCCCTGCGAGAGGAAATGGTGAGAAGACCCATCCTGTCACCGCCCTTGCTGCAGAGAAATACGGGCAGGTATTCACGTTAGCTTCTCAAATACCGTCTTAACAATGATTAATGTAGGCAGGCTTGGTTTGGAGCTGTCCATGAAAGAGCCCCAGGACAGAAGTTCTTATTAGCTTCTAGGCAATGATCAGAAGTCCAGAATACGCACATTCCAAAAGCCTTCTCATTTCTCACAGGTGGAGTTGACCACCGCCTCCCCCATAAAGTGTCATTTCTTTCAAAGGCAACACTGACCGTACTTAGCCAATTGTTGAGAACTCTGATGTTGCCTCACGGTCAACAGGCAGATTCCTCTGCTTTGCTTCCTGTAGGACACGGGGAATGAAGACCAATAATGGTGATGATGATGATGATGATGATAATAAATCATCATCATAATAAATGTAGAACTCCAGATGCCATGTGGTCCAACAGAGGCATCTCACAGAGATAGAAATGGAGCCAGGGAACATGGAGTACCTGGTCAAGTTCCCAGCCCTGGGTGGCAGAGCCACACCGGACCCATATGACCCATGAGCCTTTGCTACAGCACAGGTGGCCTTTCTCAATTGGTGTTATCCATGTAGGTTCTCTTTAATGAGACCAGAAGCTCAAATTGTGGGCCACGGAGACAGATGAAGGTAAGCAGGAGAGGGGAAGGGAAAAGGGAAGAGAGCCAAAAGGGCTGCAGGGAAACCGATATAGGACAGCCAGGGTGGAAAGACGACAGAGAGAAATACTTGCATTTATGCTATCCACTCTCTTTTTCCTACAAAACTACATTTTGAGGTTTTCTTTTTTTTCCCCCTTTTTTCTTGGATAGCAATAATTAGTTGTGTCAAGATGACTACTCAAGGAACAATCTGATTGCCGTTAAGAAAAAGTTGAAGAGTAAACTATTTGGGTACTCATTTGATGAGGTTTCTTGTCCTCGACACATGTTAAATGATTTATGAAGTTGTATGTGGGCATGGGCCGAAGAGGTCACTTAACATATTTTAAAGCCCTTTCTTTCTTATTCCTTTCCATCTCCAGTAAATAACAGCTTATGAGATTGGGGTTGTTGTTGTTTTGTTTTTGTTTTTGTTTTTTCCACTTTCAGTTTTGGCTTAGATAGAATCATTGGCCAGTTAAGCTAATTCAAGATCCAATATTACTTGCTGTGGATATTAGCTGTCTTAAAGAATTGCTCTTTTCATTTCTTCTTTTCTTTTCTTTTCTCTTTTCTTTTCTTTTCCTTTCCTTTCCTTTCCTTTCTCTTCTCTTCTCTTCTTTTCTTTTCCCTTCTTTTCTTTCCTTTTTTATGTGTTGGTCAAGTAGTCTAAGATATGTGTCATTTCACCTAGTTCTGCCCCACCTAAAATAAGATTCTTGGAGCGCTAGTCATTAAAGATGGTTTCCGAAAAAAGAAATACATGGTTAAAAAAACGGAGAAACAGAATAAGTGCATCTCCCACTGAGAAATCTCATGCTACTTTGCATATTAAAGGTTCTGGGAAGTCCTCCATTTAGTACAACTCTTTGACTATGCTTCATTCAGTGTGGATCAAACTTATTTTAGCCAGGACTTCCTTTTTCCCCTAAAATGTGCTAACATTTTGGGGGGATCTGTGAACCACAGGAAACACTTTGGGAAATCTTAGCTCATCTGTACACAACTTCAATCATAGAACTATGATCTACTGTCTTCCTCCAAACAAGAAGAAATAACTCGAACGCTAAACACACTAAGGGTGAGTGTTCCGAACATTGAAATGCCTTTTTTTTTTTTTGACCATATGAAAAAAATTATAGCCTTAAAGCAAGGTTCTTAGAAAACTTTCCCTTAAAAATAATCTAGAGAGGAGTGAATCTGACATAATTCGGTGACAGTTCTCAGCACCTGTCACATGTACCTCTGCAAAGCCTGAGTCTCGTTTGGTCAGCAGAATCGTAGAGCCCTCTGGATTCAAACAATTTCTCTACACAGATTTCATGTGGCAGCTGGAAGGGTCATTTAGAATCAGTATACCTGGAGTTCAGTATCTGGATTTCTTGTACTGATTAGAAAGGTCAAGTAACAAGGTTGTGACTATGAGCTAGGCACAGCAAGGTCTTTGAACGGCAAGGGAATTGTTTCTCTTTTATCTTTTATTAAAGGGGATCAGGTGTTTGCCCATACGAATTACACTCCAAGCAACACGCAGCTCTATTCTGGAATATGCCCATAAACTAGAAATATGTCTGTTTAAATAAACATAAAATCATAAATATCCTACAGCCAAATAAGACAGTGGCATTTAGGAGTCGAGGTGGACAAAATCCATTTACTTTTTCCCCTTCCTGAATGAATGAACTCAACTTTGACAATATCCAGATTTTCCAAGAACAAAGAACAAATATTCTCAAGATCTCGGATGTTTGTGACTTGGTACAGTTTCTAATTTGCATCCTACAAGAAAGCACGTGAAGGAGGGGTTTTATTTGCTTTTGCAAAGAGCTCTAAATATTGTCCCTGAAGCGACACAAATTTGTTAAAGCACTCAAGCCAGCATCTTTGCTTAGAATAATGTGTATTCTGTTCTTCTGAGTCCTGAGCTGGACTCCATATTCTTCCAGGAGGACTGCAAGGGAATTATTAGCTGCACCAGCCTCCGTGTTCTTGTATCTACTTATTTTGAAACCTTTCATTTGTAGCGACAGCTGCAAGGTGTCCCTTCAAGGATTTTGCTTTTTTGATTTATACTTTTATACACTCAAATCTCAATTGAGATATCCGAGCTTCATTCCATTTTCTGACCTTACACTATCAAGCCGGAGTGACCCCCAGTCTCTTAGGACTGGGCTACATTCCAAACCAGGTTATAGAAGGACAAGGGCAGAGAATCAAAGCCACACATCACCCCAGCCCCAAGGAGACACTTCATGTAAAGCCGAGTGAAGGCCAGCCAATCCGCAGACCTCATTTATTTGCCCACGTGAGAATTCTCGACTCTCCACCCTTTGAACTTTTGACATTATTTTTGAGTGTGTGCGAGCCCTGTTTATACCAAACACAAAAGCCAGACAGATGCTCTGTTTGGCATGGAAATTGGCTTCATGGAAATAAATGTTCTTCTTTTCCTATTTTTTTTTTTTCTGGTGAGGACGCATACTGCTGACATGCACTGTACTTGCTGACATGTTAGTGAATATTCCATGCATCTGTTTCTGGTTATTGTTCTCCTCATGACATACCTGTCATCGTGCCCACGCAGCGAGGCGTTTCAGATAATAAAAACCCCTCCGAGCTTGGTCAAATGGACATGGTAGTCAATAAGGCTGTGTGCTAATGTATCTGGGAATCAACTGAGCGTGATTGCCTGAGCACTGGGCGCACTCCCCAGCCCCCATTTTGGGAGGATTGTTTTCACTTAGAAAGCTGCTGTCTTGGGACAGAGAGGAAAATAGACTGGACCCGCCTTCCAGCAGAAATCTTTTCCAAGTGCTCTTTCCCTCCGTGTGCCCGGTCTGATTTGCAAGGGGAAAAATACTAACCAAGTTAAATGCAGACTTTTAAATATGCTCCCCGTTGGTATGAGAATGTAACTTCTGACAACGTATGGTATATCTTTGTTTGTCACCGAGAGAGAAAAATGGATGTTTAGCACTGAGAACCAGGCCTGGCTATGGTGAGCACTCAATACACTCAATGGTTCTTTTTGTTGTTATCCCAGTGGGTCTAACAAGACCCCAGTGAAATAAACATATTTGTATGTCCTTGGTTCACGCTGGCTCATGGGGACCAAGTGGCTTGCCTCACCCACATCGCACATCCAATGAATGAAAAAGCTTGCCACCTTCCCATACTAATGAGAAGTGGCAATGGCATCTTCGCCACCAATGGGCCAGGGGCGAACACAAATCTTCACACTGTAAACCAGATTCACGGTAGGTTTATGGCGGGCTAATAAACCACTAAATGACCCCTACCGGTGGTTTAAATAACAACTTAAGTTTTGGTACAGGCTATTTCTAAACCCCAATTTATGTCCTACTGAAGAGCTACCCTCCTCAGTGAATGAGACTGAGATTGGGAACAAAGGAAAAGAGCATCCTCTCTCTCTTTTCAATAGTGCCTTGTAAATGTTGTAAGTGTCAGATGAATCGTTCTATTTATAAGGCCTTTGTTTTTCCTTACTGTAAACTCTTAAGGACACTCCACTGCCCGGCACAATTCAATATGACTGGAGCTCACAGGGGTCTTGATCTCTGCACACGGTGCACCACAGGAGTGATTTATAAACCACAATCCCAGAGCATCCCAGGACCGGGAGTGAATTGAGGCTTCTAAGTGAACACAAGTGCTATGAATTCCAATGTTAGATCAGCACAAGAAATGTCCCTAAACTCATTTCCTGCAAGTGAGAACGGGGATGTGGTTGGAGGGAATCCGGGGGAATGGAAAACCCCATAAGGAATGAGGTTGGTACCCAATTAGCTTCTTTTCATATTATGGGTTTAGGGAGGCCAAGTAATCCCAAGATGGCTCCAGTCATTTTCACATTGGCAAAGAGGAACAATATCTCTTTTTAATAGTGTGAGGTCGGAGGGAAAAAGGGCAGAGGGAGGAAAAGGGGAGAGTAAACCTAAGGAGGATTGTGAATGCACATAGTAATTCCCTGGGCATGAACATTTTTGCAACAGGAAAAAAAAAAGGAGATTAAAAAATTAATAACTTGAATGTGTGATCAATAAAAATAATTATCATCATGCAGCCGTTTTTCATAAAGCACTCCACGGCCTGAAAGTAATTTCTGACATGGATATAGGAGCAAAGCACTTGAAGCACACAATTGCCAAAAATGCCCTCTTTAAAAAAAAAAAAAAGAAAAGTCTTTCTTGTTCAAATCTCAGTGTGTTTTTTTCTTCTTTCTTCCTGTCTTCTATGCTCAACCGTTTGGTCTAAAGACAGTCAGGGAGCTAAATATATATTAATTAGAACTCTTGGGGCTGGCGTCAGTGAGATACAATTATACCAAACGGATGCCATTTCGGGCTCTGATAGCTTCATTTAAATTCCTGAATAAAACATGAAATATCTTTAATGAGAAATGAATATAGTTGTCAGGAGGGAGTAGTTCCGATATCGTTACTAGTTGAGATCCAGACGATGAAGATATAATGTGAATACCTTCCATTTTATATAAAAATGATGGTGGTTAGAAAAGACACATCCCTCTTCCGAGACATCATGTGTGCAACAAAAATCGAAACACGGCAGAGCCCAACAGCATCGTCTCCTCCCCAGGAAGCGAGGCATGGGCGCTTCTGTGGATTTGCACACACGCACGCACACACACACACACACACACACTCCGTCTGCTACCAGGGAAAAGGACCGCCTCCAACAGCATCGGCGACAGTGAGCACGTGCCGCTCCGTGGAGCAAATCACTGCTTCCTTCTAAGAACGCGTTGAGTATGGTTTCAGAGCCACAAACAGATTTCGTTGAGCGCGAGAGAGATGTAGACGTGGGCACTTATCTGCAATCTCCGTCCCCTTCAGGACGGCCCTGCTCGGCGCAAGGGGAAACGGATTCATAAAATCACTAAAGTCACACTGTCAAGGAGATGAGATCCGCATGGCTTTCTGGCCCTGCCGGGCTTCCTCTTGGATCACGGGCCCTGGGAAGTCTGAGCCCGAGCCCCAGGCTCCAGAGAAAGCCTATTCACCTGCTGGACCGCGGCTGGAATTTTCTTCTCTTCTTTCCAGGGGCTCCCTTTTATTCATTGTGTCTTTCGTAATTAAACTAACAGCAACCACGTTCAGGCTGCGCCCGTCTGAATCTCAGGTGAGATTCAAGCACTTTGGAAATGACACCAGCAATAACCAGGGCTTGCGATGTCTGCCGTTGAAACAGTGGGGCCAGGTCCTCAGCCTGGGAGACTGGGACCCAGAGGGAAGCAGAACTTGTGGGCATGAAGATCTATCACAGGGGGGAGCTATTTTAACATATAGACAAAAGACCACTCAGTTGCCTTTGTTCGAAGAGACAAGCTAGGACTCCAACTTTGTAAAGTAGACAGAGAGGTCAGGTGACCAACTGGGGTTGGTCAGTTAATAAACATCTTGTCTTCACGTTACTTAGCACAGGGTTCATTGGGCAAACAAATGGGCGCCCGTGTGCACCGTGCTGTGGGGAGGCACTGACCTCCTGGGAGAAACTTCCGAACGATGTGGTCTCGAGTGGCGGCTCCCCGAGGGCTGTCTGCTCCCAGCCCTGAAGTCCCGTCTCGCCCGATGGGAGTGGAGTGTGAGATGCTGCGTTTCCAGCCAAGTTCCCAGGTAATGTTGGTGTTGCCAGTCCAAACCAGACTTTGAAAGCAAGGAGCCAGCCAACTGAGTTCTCCAGACCCTTCCAGGCCTCCATGTCTTCCTTTGCACTGCTCTCTCTGCCAGGCCTGAGCCTGCCCGCTGTCTGTTGGGACGTTGCTACGTTCTGTGCAGCCTTCTCTGAACACTTCTTCTCTCTTGGGCCCCCAGATGACCTAAGGGCATCTTTCCTGCCAAGCACAGGCAACCTTTTTGTTGTTGTTCTTTCTTATCGTCCGTTGCTGCTCTAATTTTGTTTTCTTTCCCTTCCGGGAGACCCAATCGCAATTTGGTTAATACGCTTCTACTCTTCACAAGTGACTGTTATTTTCCAAAATTGACGGAATCGACCATTTCTTTCGATCTCGTCTTTTTCTTTTTCAGATGACAATGGCCTACTCCTTATCTCTGCGAAGATCAAAGCAAGATTATGAATGATGAAATGGCATGAGGAAGGATTGGTTCTGCACGGAGAAAATTCCCCTGTCCTGACCTATTGAAGCGAGATGCCCAAACAGAAGAAGCTCTGCTGGAAATAGTTTAACATGAAATGAAGCTGGGTTGGCCCAGGGGAAAGTGCCCTTGTTCCACCACCAGTTGGCTTTGGCCTTGATGTCCGAGATGCACCCTGCTCCAGCCCCCCAGGGCCTTCCCCTCTCTGGCTGTCTCCCACACAGCTGACCTTTGTCAGGTGGATGCAGCTGAGGATCAGCTTGTGGGCTCAGACCAAGGGGTCCCTGCGTACTTGGGGACACCCATGGTCACAGCCTCCCCTACTGATAGTCTTGTTTCAATCCAACATGGTTGCAAGACCTCCACCCATCTCCTTGTTACCAATTTATCCACCGGGGCTGGAGCTCTGCAATTTGTCTTGGTATATTCAGGCCTTGCTAACTCTATTCCCTAAGTGGGAGACAGGATGGGCACAGAGAGAGGCACCGTTTTCTGCTTCTAATTCTTCTGCCACAAATCTGGGTGACCCCTTCTCCGGGGAAGTCGGACACCTCTATGTTTGTTCCCAGTCACGGCCCGTGGCCTGCTAAGAATAGTCTGAAATGTTACATCAGAACAACCTCAACTCAGAAACTGCTGGAGCCATGGCCTGGCGTCGCTAATTAATCAGGGCACTGTGCCCAACGAGCCGGACACGGCCTCAGGGCCCTCCTCCAAATACTGTGCCTGGCAACTTCTCCAGGTGGGTTGGAGTTGGTACATCTCTGCCAAGCCCAGCCTTCACCTCTGGCCCCCAGCCCTGCTCTCATGGCCTGCCCCCCTGACCTGGAGAACCCTTTACTGTGGGGACACTTGTGATTGTATCTGAGTTTAGCCCCCGTGCCTACCCAAACCAAGGCTGCTTTCCTCCATCCTGTAGAACTCCGTGGTCTTCTCAGGCCAGGTTGGGGACCTTTCACACACCCAAGGCTGAGGTCCTCCTTTCTACCCCTCCTCCACCCTGCTGAGGACCCAACATAACTTTCAGGCCGATCTGCCCAATTTAGGCCGAGTGGCTAAAACAGCGAAATAAAGAGGTACACATCCAAAGGACGGACACTTCTGCCTTGAATACTCTCACCCAGATTCAGCACGAGCAAAACTGTTGACCATGTAAAAGTCTAACAATGACAGTAGGTCTTGTTTAGTGCGTGCACCCTCTTGTTCAGGGATTATCCCACTGGGCGCTGAAACTAAAGGCACCTTAACATATGACCCCACTCACCTCTGTGGCTTCAGCTCTCACTTTATCCCCCTTCGAATTAGGTTTTCCAGTTCTGCCTCGCTGAAGAGACTCTTGCATGCTTACGTGTGTCCTATGAGGTGCCATTTTACAGACAGGTAAACTGAGGTTTGGAATGGGAAGCAAGACTGACCAACGGGAATGGGGCAGAACAGAAGGCCCAAGCCTAACGTGTCCCTCAACCACTGCTATCAGCTACAAAATTATACTAGGGAAAAAAAATCTTTCTATGTTTCTCTGTTTCACAAGTGCCGGGAGAGAACATCTTCAAAGAAGAAAGACTTTGAAGGCTTGTGTTTGTAGAGAACGGCTGTCTATGAATACTTCCATTAGACAAACGCACTGAGGCCCTCCCTGCAGACAGTTCCGGTCCTCTGTAAACAGTGTTCTAGAGGGAAAATGGGAATGACCTATGTTCCCCAGTAGCAAACGCATCATCTCAACATTTTAGCAGTTTGGTCTGGGACAACGAGTACAGACGTTGCCCATTTGGGGTGTGAGACCACCAGGACACAGGGTTTTCGCAGGAAACTGTCGTTCATCCTGAGGGTTTTTCTGATTTCTTCCTCCCCTGCAGCACTGAAACGGGTAGTGAGGGTGTTGGATTGGGGGTGGAGACGGGGCCGGGACTTCGTGTTGGTAAGTGAGGCACCTGCCTTGGGCACCCCATGTGAGAGGTGCCAAAACAGAACAAAACAAAGCAAAACTTCAAGACTCAAGATAAGTAATACTTCGGCGCAATATTCGAAAGATCAAAATTCATGCAAAAACCCACGATGGCCCAAATTTCAAAATTTTAAATAAGCACAGTGTCAGCGTTACCGATTTTTCCTCTTGCTTTAGGCTTCAGAACGGCTCAGCAGGGCAGCGGCTGGAGCTGGAATTAGGGAAGGAGATTTAAATTGGAGGGCTTATAAAATCTTTGCCAATCAGTCTTTTTCGGATCCAGGCCGAGCCAGAAACAGTGTTTAAATTATACTAACAGAAGGCGGAAAATTGAGTTATTCAGGTGTGTGTATGTGTGTTGGCTGGCTGTTTTTCACGTTTTGGGGTTTTTTTGTTTATCTGTGTTTTTGTTTGTTTTTGCAGGACAAGACTCAGTGGTTGTAAACAAGAAGCAATCGGTCCTTCCCCCCACCGACCTTGGTGCAGCCGCTCCGGGCCCCAAACCTCCCCCACCTGCTTCGAGTCTTGAGCAGAATCTAAAGTTTTTTCAGTTCTCACTCCTCAGCCAGTAAAATCGTCTGGTCACTTTTGGGTGAGAAAATATCGAGCCCAGGGCCACAGCAAACTTCCGAGCTCTTAGTCAATTGAGAACCTTTCTCCTCTCTGGCTCAGGATTCAATCCATGGGCCAGGAAACTTTCCAGAAAAGGAAGCCAGAGGACCTCCTGGGTGGCTCAGTCGGTTCGGCATCCGACACTTGATAACGGATGGCTGAGGTCTTCATCTCATGGCTCGTGAGATCAAGCCCCACGTCGGGCTGGAATGCAGAGCCCGCTTGGGATTCTTTCTCTCCCTCTCTCTCTCTGTCCCTCCCCGACTCACACACGACTCTCTGCCTCTCAAAATAACTATTTAAAAATAAAAGAAAGGCAGAAAAGGAAACCAGAGACAGATTCTCCTCTTCCTTCAGCCGCTCTTTCCACCACTTACCCTTTGCTGCTTAGGACCCACTAAAGCTAGAGCACGGAGGGCAGAAAAGCTGAGGCCCTGGAAAAGCCTTCCATGGTGGATACTGTTAAATCCGGCATGGATGGCGTCTAGACGGGGCATAATCCAGATGCTGAAGCTCTTCGTCATGGAAAAGTACCACTTGGGGTGAGAGTTTTTAGATACCTCTTGTTGTTCAATGTCATTATCCTACTGTCACCTCGATGTGAACAAAGCCTCCTTCAAATGGCCATGTTAAGACACCCGCAATGCTGTTTCCAATGGCTCCACAGCTAAGGCCCTTCCTGTGGTCCTCCCGGATGGATTTCTTTCAAAAGGACACAGTCCTGTTTCCCTGCAAGACTCCATCGACAGCCCCTGAAGAACTCAAGGTCATGGGGTCCAGCCAAGTTCAGAATGCAGCCCTGTCTCTTAGCCTCAATGTTCCCCAAGGGCAGCACCACCTCTTACATTCATTTGCGAGTCTGACATCTGTCCCCACCCCAACACCCACTTCTGACACCCACAATTGGCACAGGTCAAACTTTCTAAGCGGTTCTACTGAAGTACCTACCACTTAGCAAAAATGAAAATGAAGAGCCCTCTCTCCTCTATAGGAGTCACAGAAGGCTCTCTGTCCTTCAACTTCTCAATTAACTCTTAGCCTTTTCTGACATAGTCTCGAATTATTCCCTTAATAACACACCAAAGAGTCATATATATAAAGGATGCATTTTTAATTCTCCCTAAGCACTACAATAAAATTCATATATGGTTGGATTTTTTTGTCTTATTTTTTAATTTTTTATTTACTTTTTATTTTTATTTTTTAAAATTTTTTATGGTTTTTTTTTTTTTTGTTTTGAGAGAGAGACAGAGAGCAAGTAGAGGAGGGGTAGAGAGACAGAGACAGAATCCGAAGCAGGCTCCAGGCTCTGAGCCGTCAGCACAAAGCCCAACGTGGGGCTCGAACTCACGGACCGTGAGATCATGACCCGAGCCGAACTCGGACACTTAACCAACTGAGCCACCCAGGCGCCCCAGGATGTTTTGTTTTAAACACAAAATACAATATAGAAACAAGCACGATTCACTATAGCATTATAGAAATAGTACCTTTTCCAGATATCGTATGACATCTTATTTAGTGAAAGTGACTGACACGCGCACACACACACACACACACGCACGCACAGAACTAAATTCAGATGGAAGAAATAAAAGGTGAAACAGCAAGAAATGATCTTGGATCATGGGAAGGTAATTTCTCTCAGGCAGATTTATAGGTTTTTCTCTCAAAGCTAACTCCCATTAGTTAATTTCCTTTCCTATTGCCCTCAAGCAGGACTCTGTTGATTCACATCTGATCTGCTACACAGTGAGCCTCCCACCTAGTCTTCCGATATGCATGTTTTCTTCCCTCTTCTAAGCCACTCTGCATACCTTTGCTACATAAATCTTCCTAAAGTAAAAGTGGCTCTTGCATCTTCCCTCTACAACCATCAATGGCTCCCTAGCACCTAGTGAATAAAGCGCAAATATCTAGGGATGTTTTCCTTCTGTCACTTCATTTCTGGTCCCCTACATACATAATATCTCCACTTGAACCAAATTCACTGTAATACCAAACAGCCGTACCTTTCTACCTCCTCAATATTTAAGAAACGGGAAGAAGGTGTAAGTGTTCGTGCAGGTAAAGATCAGTGTAGGGGGTAGTGCTTTAGGTATAAAGGGAATTTCAACAAGGTCCATAAATATATCCCTATTATATTCCAATTAAATGGCCCCTTTCGGTGTCTATTTTCCACATTCATTGAGAATTTGTTAAGAGGACAATCTGTGCCCTTTTACGAATAGAAGCCTAGCACCTGGCAACCAATAAATATTTGCAAAGCAAATGAATAAATTTACATAAAGTATTAGGCGAGATCAGTTGCATTGAAAGGACCAAAACATAGTAACTGATCTAAAAAGTACAGAGCAAATGAAGTAGACAAAACACAGAAGGTATAGGTAACTTGGTCAGGACAAGCTTTGTTACTGCGTAACAAACAGCCCGAGCATCTCAAGGGCTTAATGCAACAAAGCTTGATTCTTGTCGCAACACGATTCACCGTGCATACTCCGGTTGGCAGTTTCCAAGGCGACTCTCTTCCTAGGCAACTCTTCCAGCAGCTCGCTAACCTTTAAATCTTCCTGACTGCTCTCTCCTGGGTCCTCTGCCTCCATCCCGCAGACAAGCAAAGCAGGACGTGAAGGGATCTCCTAAAAGGGGGTGGGACTTGGACGGGGAAACTTTTGGAACCGGGCTGGGTGCATCTGACCCGTGTGCGTCGCTCCCAAACACACTGTATCACGTTCAGCTCCCATCTGGATTCAAAGTAGACTGGGAAGGGGTGCCCGGGTGGCTCAGTCAGCTGAGCGTCCAACCTCGGGTCAGGTCATGATCTCACAGTTCATGAGTTCAAGCCCCGCATTGGGGTCTCTACTGTCAGTGCAGAGCCCGCTTCGGATCCTCTGTCTCCCTCTCGCTCTGTAACCACCCCCCCCACATCTCTCTCTCAAAAATGCATAAATATTTTTTAAAAAGTAGCCTGAGAAATGTGTTTACATCGCGAAGGGCAGGAAACCCAGATCTGGTGAATACTGACAGTCTCTCCTGTGCTAGATTTTTCCAGGTACTTTTAGAGCCAGCAACGTGCCCCTCCATCAGTTTGACAAGCTAGCCTTAGACAATCTCAACTGCAGCGAGGTTGTATTAGTTATCAATCGCTGCATATCGAATTACCCCCACACAGGGCGTCTTTATACGACAACATTCATTATTCCACAGTGTCTGTCAGTCAGGAATGTAGGTGTGGTATGACCTCACTGGGGCCACTGGCTGTAGGTGTCTCCCAGACTACAAGGGATGTGTCAACAAAGGCTGAAGTCACCTCTCACTCAACGGGGGGGGCGATCTGCTTCCAAGATCTACTCAATGGTTGTCGGTAGGATTCAGTTCCTTGAGTTCTTACACGGAGGCCTCCGTTCCCCGCTAGCTATTGGCCAGAGGCTGTCCTCGGTCCCTTCAGGTGTGAGCCTCTCCACAGGGTGGCTCCCAACAGGGCCTAGCTCATCAGAGTGAGCCACCCAAGATAAGCCTGGGGGAGAGGACAAAACACAAGTCACAGTCATTTATAACCTAATCTCACAAGGACACGCTACTAGCATCATCTGTTCATGGAAGTCAAGCCAAACTCAAGGGGAGGGGATTATACAACCATGCATATCTGTAACTGGGGACCACCGAGAGCTATTTTAGAGGCCGCCTACCACAGAGATGAGGGGGAAAGACAACTCTAACTGCCCAGATCCCAAGCGTTGAGTAATTAAACAGGACGCCCAATGAATGGCGTGGTCAAGGACATCTGGAAGGGAGAACGACAGAGGAGATGGAGGGGAAAAAGGGAAGTGAAGTCAATAAACCTCTGTTTCAGCAAGTGACGCACCTGGGGCTAAGTAGAAGCTTTACTACAAACAGGGAAAATTGCTTCCGAGGTACTGGAAACGGCCAAGTGGAAGAAGAAAGCGCAATGAAAAGAAAAAGAGCGATTTCAGGGGGGAAAAAAATGTTAAGAAGTTTTCCGTCGTGACAATCGAATCTCTCCCACGGGTTAGCCCCGGGAGCTCAGCGGGGTGAAGCGAACGACCGGGTGCCACATGCGTCATAAGTGACCTCCGTGCTTCCGGTCTGAGGACCACACTTTGAGTAGCAAGGCCCCAGCAGAGCGCCTGGCCTATGGAGACCCCATGAAAACCGTGCCTTTAGCTCAGCGGCCCTCACACTTGAGTGGGCATCACGGTGACCCGTGGGGTGGGTCACAGCACAGCTTGCTGGTCCCCTCGAAATTACATTTTATAACCTGCAAAGGAAGCTTCCCCTTCTCCCTCCCCCCCCCACCCCGAGGATAAGCTGTTTATAAACCCAGTCAAGGCCAGCACAATGCACCTCGGAGCTATTGAAACACAGCAAAAATGCCTTAATTAGGGCAGGAGCGGGGAGGGGTGTAAATCTCTCGGGGTCCCTCTGAAATAGCTTCCCTCGCTGATGCGACTAGGGGTTCCCTTTCACTTTAGAAACGTTCCTGGAACAACAAAATTAAAGTCCTCCCCCCCAAAAACGAGATTATGAACATGAAATGTGCTATTTATGACTCTCATGATAGAAGCTGCAGGAAAAACTCATTTTAATCGTGTCACTTCATAAATACGCCGCAGGGTTTGGTTGTTTTCCCCCCTCTAAATTATCTCAAAGAACCTTCCAGGTGTTGAGGGGGATGGTGAGCGGCCCAAGGCAGAGAGAAAGGCCCAGGTGAGGGTGCTGGAGGCGCTCAGGGGACACTCCAGCCTGTGTGTTTGCGGGACTTGGTGACCCATCATGTGGCTTTGGGGCTGGCAAGGGGCAGACCGTGGGTGTCTTGTGTGTTGACCTAAGGGACCGGGGCTTCATGTCGAAATCTAAAGGACACTCCTGAGCGTGAGGGAGGGAAGAAGCAGACATCATCAGTGCGTTTTGGGGAGGCGACAGTGAAACAGTCGGACAAAGGAATCCTGCAGCCCCGGAGCGAGGGAAGCCTCCCCGGCCAGAGACTTCGCAGGCGTGCGGGCAGGGGACGGGGCAGGACCTCGCGGAGACTCAGGCAGCAGGTGCACAGGGGGTCATTTCTCTTCTCCCGGAAGCACAGCCGAGCAAGTCCGCTCACTGAAGATGAATTCGTGACCTTGCTCACACGGCTTTCGCTTGTGTCAGGAGGAGACCGTTTCCGGCTATTTTGATCCCAGGTGTGAACCTAATCCATAAACCACATCCTCCCCTTGTCTCTGGTGCCCTGAAGTCCTCAGATGCTTTCAACTGCCTGATGATCCGTCATTTGCCTGCTGTCCCTTCTCTAAGCGTATTGACTTGTCTCTGTTTCTCCAAAAAGCTCCCCTCCAAATCTGTGTTTTTACAATCAGCTGTTCCCTCTGCCTGGAACACTGTTCCCCGTGATTCTAGCGTCCGTGGCTCTTTCTCACGCTTCCCGCTCCCAGGGCACCACATCACCAGTTTTTCTCTTCCCCGAACCATCGTCATCTGAAATGACCCAGAATTCTTCTGGGTGAACTTGTTGATTCTCTTCCTAACCCCTCAGTAAAACGTCTGGGTCATGAGAACAGGGTTTTTTTCTCTGATGTCTTCATTGCTTCCACCTCCGTACCTCCCACAATGCCGGGCACATAGTAGTTGTTCGATAAATTCGGATCGAATGAGTGGCCTGAGGACCTGGGAAAGTGGAGACGATGGAGTTGAAAGAGGCTCTTGGCGAAGGAGTCACCATTTAGGTCTCTTCCCCCGAGGACACTGCATCGCTCTCTTTTCACACTGATTCCCTGGCAAGGAGGGAACAGACTGGCATCATTACAAGAGCAAATTCCCGGGGCGGAGAGGGTGGAATCGGTCCCGCAGCAGGTTGGTCCCAGTGGATGCCAGTTCTGGCCAGGGGAACGCTCACTGCTCGCTTTTTCTCTGGCCAACAGCCTCTGATGAGAACAGCTACCTCGGCGACCAGACAGGAGGCATTAAACATTAACCAACGGAAGAGTCCATCGGCTTCCAATCCCGGGTTTATAGACAGGAAAATGCTGAAGGACAGGTGGTCTCTGTAACAGAGGTGGCCTCGGAGAGACATTTCTCTTGCTTTTACGTTTTAATTAACTTTTATTTTCAGTATTCCGTCCCTTTTTTTCTGCCCCTGCTGGCATGATAGAGAAACGGTAAAAGGCTCACCACTGTTCCCAGAGCCGCCCAGGCCACCTCACCATCCGCCTGCAAGAGGGGGGCAATCTTTCAAGATGGCTCTGTCTTGGGATCCTAACATTGCCAAGACGGTACATTCGGATTCTCCTAATGTGGCCCCCGATCGTAGTTCTTAAAGCTGAAGAGTATACTTCCCCGTGTCGTACTGACAGTCACCTAATTACCCGTTCTGAGCCCTGTGAAATGGCATCGTGCCCACTTAAAGATCTCTACCGTTCTCTGCAAGACGCGCCAGTGAGTTGAGCGTGGTTTTTTTTTTAATTTTTTTAATGTTTTATTTATTATTGAGAGACAGAGACAGAGCATGAGCATGGGAAGGACAGAGAGAGAGGAGGAGACACAGAATCCGAAGCAGGCTCCAGGCTCCGAGCTGCCAGCCCAGAGCCCGACGCAGGGCTTGAACTCACAAACGGTGAGATCATGACCTGAGCGGAAGTCTGACGCTTAACCGACCGAGCCACCCAGGCGCCCCGGTTGAGTGTAGTTTATTTAGCGACTATCGACTGTGCCTGAAGAGGAAAACGAGGCTCGGTCCACGGCTCACTCTACCATGTGGCAGTAGGTTGGATATATTCCGACCGAGAGCGGGGTCCTGATTAAATCAGGCACACACGTGTATGCAGGTGTGCATGCATGCACCCATTCACGAATATAATAGAGCCGTGATAAACACGTCGTATCTTGTTTTCTGAGGGTGCTACTTTCTAACGGCCGTGATCCCATTCGATGGGGGAATGTCTCTGGCCCATGCTAGTCATTGTATAAACCTCAAAGTTGCAGCTCAGGGACACCTAGGTGGCTCAGTCGATATAAGTGTCCGACTCCTGCTTTCTGCTCAGGTCGTGATCTCACAGTTTCATGGGTTCGAGCCCCGCATCGGGCCGCACAATGCCTGCTTGGGATTGTCCCTCTCCCCCCCCCCCGCCCGCCTCTGCCCCTCTTCTGTTTGCTCTCTTTCTCTCCCTCAAAGTAAATAAACTTTAAAAAAATGCTACAGCTCAGAGAGGTTGAGTAACTCACCTAAAGTCACACAGCTAGTGAGCGCCAGGGCCGACCGAGGTTTGAACCCAGGCAGTCTGAACTCCACAGCTTGAATTCTTAACCTCCTCACAAGGCCAAGACATATGGGTGTGTCCTGGGGAAGGAGGGAAGGAAAAAGAAGAGTGATTTTGGAGCTATAACAAGAACTCGGTTGTACAAGCTCTACAATGTCACTGGAAGTCATTTGGACTTTATTCTGCAAGTCGGAAGGAGACATCAGGGTTCGAATGGGGGGTGTCTGAATAAAGGAACCGCTAGCTCTAATACTTCATTTATTACTCTAAAACGTTGTACGTAGGGGCGCCTGGGTGGCTCAGTCGGTTAAGCGTCCGACTTCAGCTCAGGTCACGATCTCGCGGTCCGTGAGTTCGAGCCCCGCGTCGGGCTCTGGGCTGACGGCTCAGAGCCTGGAGCCTGCTTCCGATTCTGTGTCTCCCTCTCTCTCTGCCCCTCCCCCGTTCATGCTCTGTCTCTCTCTCTGTCTCAAAAAATAAACGTTAAAAAAAAAAATTAAAACGTTGTACGTCTATATACTTACCTGTCTGCTGTTTGCATATCGTGTCTCTTCCTTTACCAGAATGAATGTGTCCCAAGACTAGGCCTTCGAGGACCCATCCTCAACACCTACAACGATTTCTGGCACGCGTCAGGCACGCAATCTGGTAGATGAATGAACCGGGGACGCCAGGTTTAAAGTTCTAGCGCCAGGCCGCCTGGGTGGCTCAGTCCGTTAAGCGTCTGACTCTTGACTTCGGCTCAGGTCGTGATCTCACTGTTCACGGGGTCGAGCCCCGCATCGGGCTCTGTGCTCCTGCTTGGGATTCTCTTCTCTCTCCCTCTCTCTGTCCCTCCCCCGTTTGCTCGCGCTCTCTCTCTCTCCCTCTCACAATAAATACAAACATAAAACATTTTTAAAACATAAATAAATAAATAAATAAATAAATAAATAAATAAATAAATAAAGTTCCAGGGCCATCCCAAGCTTGGATCACCTGGGTTCCTTGAACAAAACATACCCCAGCCTCCCAACACGGCTCTGCTATAGGACATGGATCAAAACGGCCCAGAGTCCGGGTACAAATAGCTTGGCCTCGGGTTTTCTTGGTAGGCAAGATGGCCTTGTCCTGGTCTGCTGGTTGGAGCGTCCCTCTCTGGGTTGTCTGACTTGATAGGGTCTCCCCAGCAGAGGAGGTCACCCCCGCCCGTGTGCCACACCATCTCTCATTACGATTAATTATCGTATCGCGTGGCGTCGTCTGAATGGTAGTAAAAGGGAAAAAACAAACACAAAAAAGCCAAACCAAAACCCTGCATCTGAACTCACCCCTCCCCGCTCACCCCAGCCCCTCGCTTCATTGCCTCTTCCGCGTCCTCCACACTGACTCCGGAGCACTTAACCTTCTGCGGGATATTTTTATGCTCCATTTTCTGTGCCGTTATGAAGGAGAGGAAAGCAAATGGAGTTCACTTTGGACGGGCACGGCCATCACCCACTGATGTACTTCTCCACCCTCCCCTCTTCCCAAAAGGGAGACACAGATGCAAAGAGAGTGAAGGTGTTTTCAAATTACACGCCTCTCAGGAAGTCAGGTAGGCAGGAACAAATGCCTTTCGCCTGGAACGGCAAACCGGCAAAGCACCTGTAATGACCCGTACAGACAAAAGCACTTACTTAGTAACAAACAGACCAGCACACGACCAAGGTAGCTGTCTTGTTTACAGTCCCCTGGGGGCTTGGGCCTCTCCTTTCTCACATCACAAATAACTACTTGTTTCATGTCTACTTTCACCGACATCATTATGGTTACCCATCCTCATGAAACTTGTAGCTTAAAACAGAGCCAGGTTATCTATTCGGCTCACAAGTACTCAGTGTGGGGTCAAGCTCATCAGCAACAGCACCTGGCAGCTGCCTACAGGGTCCCTTGTGGCAGCTCCACCGGAGGGCCTGGACCATCCCCTTCCAAGATGGCTGAGGCACAGCCATCTTGGTACGTCGTGCTGGGGAGTCAAGTCAGGGCTGTTGGCGAGGGGGCTCCACTTCCTCTTCCAGGTGGATAGCTCCACCAGACCATTTGGGTTTCCTCATGACAGGACAGCTGGTTTCCAAAAGCAATGTTCCAACAGACAGGAGGTAGAAGTTGTTGATCTCTTAAGACGCGGGCCCAAATACTGACTGTGTTGAATTTTATGGGTGTTCTAGATGTAGTCGTAGCCTCCAAGAGCTCAGAGTAAGCTCAGACCTTATCTGAAAATAGACTGTGCAAATTTAGTCAAGTTAAGGTGAGCTCTAATCCAACGTGACTGGCATCCTTATAAAAAAGGGCAGAGGCGCCTGGGTAGCTCAGTCGGTTAAGCCTCCGACTTCAGCTCAGGTCAGGATCTCTTAGTCTGTAAGTTTAAGACCCACATCGGGCTCTCTGCTGACAGCTCAGAGCCTGGAGCCTGCTTCCGATTCTGTGTCTCCCTCTCTCTCTCTCTCTCTGCTCCTCCCCTGCTCACACTCTGTCTCTCTCTCAAAAATAAATAAAGATTAAAAAAATTCTTTTTAAATATTTTTAAAACAGGGGGGAAATTAGACACGGACACAGACATGAACAAAGAGAAGACGATGTGAAGACACCCAGGGAAAATGTCTTGTGAATGTAAAGGCAGGGGTTGGGATGCTGCATCTAGAAGCCAAAGATTGGTAGCAAAACCACCAGATGCCAGGGGAGAGGCATGGAATAGATTCCCCTCTTCGAGTTCTTAGAAGGAATCAACCCAGCCAACATCTCACCTTGGACTTCTTTTCTCCAGAACTCTGACAGAATGCATGTCTGCTGTTTAAGCTAGCCAGGGTGTGGCTACAGCAGCTTTCAGAAATCCATACACTGGCATGGCATCACCGTGAGCCCAAGAAGCCAGTCACGGGGTCAGCCCAGAGTCCAAAGAAATCTCAGGGCGATTGTCAAAGAATTCTTGGCCCCCGCAGATTTGGCAACCGACGCTAGGAGGCAGTCTCGTTTCCCACCGTTCTACCAGCGCCCGGTACCTGAGTGGCAGACGATAAGTCTTCTTTGAAAGAAGTAAAACAAATAAATGGTCACTGTTTTGTTTGTGACTGGGATTCACATTGATTTCAAGCTACGCTTCTTAGCGTAACAGTCTTTTCTGAAGAAAAGCCTGGCTTTTAGGAAAGACAACAAATGGCACTGTCGTCATCGGTGCTGTGTGCTTCACTTCCGCATTCTAAGTCACAGTAACTCAACAAAATTTCCGACCTCCGAACTCTGAGCCCTCAAATCACTGTGGGTGTAGAGGGGAGGGGACCCAGTGCTTGGTTGGAGCTCCAGGGGATAAAGATACTGCCAAAGAATCGTCCTAGCACTGTATTTCTAGCTTTCCTTTCCATCGGTGACACGCAGGAGCCCCTGCATGCCTTTGAGAAGCTCTACTTGGAAAGTCACCCCTCTATGCATATGGCAACACCGAACAAGAGTCCCTGTGGCTGAGATCCCTTCGCGCTAGGACTCAGGAACCGATCCTTATGCTCCACAGTTCCCCGGGAGGAGGTGGGGGCAGGGATGACAATTAGAAAAATCAGAGGAGGAAGAAGAGGAGAACAAGAATTAGACCTTACTATCTAGCCGGTGTTTTACGTATGTTTCTTTATTTAATAATCGCTGCGAAGTATCTATGTCTTGGTACTATTCTCCCTGTCATACGACCGAGGAAACCGAGGTTCAGAGGAGTTACAAGCCTTGTGCCCATGAGAATGGTGAGAATGGGATTCGAGTTCAAGGGCGTGCAACTCCAAGGCTGCGTTCTTCACCACCAGGCTGAGCCCCACAAGCAAAGTGGATGGACCGAACGTACAGACCCCACAGGGGGCTGTGCTCACGTGGGGTGACCTGTAGAAGGCAACAGAGAGGGAGTTATTAAGTCACCCAGCGCTGTGATGGAAAAGTGATGGAAGTCCTGGGATTCTGGAATCCCTGTTCTCTGGCCACACCCTACCTTCTCCTCCCAATTCCAAGTTTCCCCCAAAGTGCACGAAATCCCACTGTACAATTTCAGACCAATTCGCACACACACACACATGCACACACTTCCTTCCTCTGTGTTATTCGTCTTCAATATACCATCGGCACTTTCTTAATAACTGTGGTCTCCTGGGGACATCACGTGACCCATATCAGTTTCTATTTAGGATGGACAAAGGCAGGGAGGAGAAAGCCGGACCCTGACATTCCACTAGCCCGCCTCCCTTTCCTGGCCGACATCTCTGTCCACAATGGTTCAGGTCCAAAAATCGTTACTCATTGTGCTCCCCTCCGCCTTCTCGGCTTGATACTGGAGGCCTCACGGTCTGGAGGAAGAAGGGAGGGGGGAGAGGGAGGGATGGGAGACAGGAGGGCATCACTGATAAGAACAAAGAGCCAGCCAAGTCCGGAAGCTCATGGAGCACACAGCCAAGAGGAGCCGAATTCCAGCAACATGAAAAGACAGTGAGGAAGAGGAGTACGGGAACTTCCTCTCCTCGTGGTGTGGTCCCGTCATAACGGTGTTGTGGTTACGCAGCAAAGGCTCATTAAAACAATAAATAAACCACAACCGCTATAACTATGAGTTCTCGTTCCCAGCCTGCTTTGCTGAAAGACAAGGAGGCTGGGTCCCTGTCTCCTGCCATTTACTAGCAGTGCTCCTGGTAGATGGCAAGATTAATTTAGAACAGGGAAGGACAGCAGAGATCCCTTACGCTCTATTATATTGTACAGGATAAGAGTGAAGAGAGAGGCGTAGGTATTTAAGTACGCCGTAAAAAGGACTGTAGTTGGATCTTTCTGGATAATAATGAGGTCTCGATGCAAAGTTAAATTTCATGTTCAGAGCTCAGTTTTCTTTGGGCTCTATAGAAGTGTCTTAGCCCATGCTATGACGAGAGAATGTCTGGGTGCATTTTCCAAATGCTTCCCTGGGAGGTACATGCATTTGAATTAATGAAAGCGGCAGAAATGAAAAGCCAAAGCAGGTACTTCAATATAACCCACCGGCACTTTAAAATTCCCCACTTGCCCGGCACCTTTTTCCGTCACTCATTTCAAATTCCCAACAGCTTCTCGTAGGATAGATACAAATAACCCTGTAATTTCAACAGTACAAGATTATAGAAGGATTTCATCCTAAATTGGCTATTTCTTAAATGTAAGTCTGACCAAACGATAGGTCATTCGAGCTCCTTCTCAATTATCATATAAATGTATCTGGCAAACACACTTGTTATTCCAAATCTCCAAATCACAAGCGTTCCCCGCTCGGTGCCGCGTCATATCCAAGCATTTTAGCCTGTCCTTGAAGACCCTTCAAGTTTAAGTTCTGGCCCCTCCTAGCTCTCAAGTCCCATCCCACACAGGCAGGTCCTGTGAGCTAATGTGGATTTCTCTTTGTGCTCTGAATAGGCCGGGGGTGCCTGCTGGTGATGGAGCCACATACACTTCCTGCCTTGCCTGTTCCCTGATCTCTCTCCCGTGGTGCTGCCCACAGGCTAAGGGCATGAACTTGGGGCACCAGGCTGACCTGGAACTGAATCTCTAGTCTGCTACTTGCCAACGAGAGGACTTTGGACGGAAAGAGCCTGGCTCAGTTCAAAATGATACTCGAGAGTATCACCGAACCCACAGAATCCTTACAAGAGTTAAATGAGCAGATATATACAAAGCATTGAACACAGCGCTTGGTATAAAGCAAGGACTGGATAAAGCCAGATAGTTGCCATTGTTGCTACAAATATTATTACCTGCCGTTGTCAACATCCTGCAATCCTATCAAAACTTAAATGCATCCTCCAAGATTACTCTAGTGGAAGCAATCTCTCCCCCCTCTGAAATCCTGAATCGCCATTCTCGAGGGCATTTCTCACATAGAGCCTTCTGATGTAATGATTTCAGCGCGGTAAGAAAAAGATCTAGTGTGTGTTAATCACTCTTCCCCCCGAGCAATTTATGTACGTATCTTACTCCCCTCAATAGCTCTGAGAGCCCTGTGCTCTTATAATTCCCGTTTCGCAGATGAGGAAACTGAGATCCAGCACAAACAAGTCATCCATCTGATGTCGCATGGCTGTTTCAAGGTGACAGCTGCATTCAAAGCCAGCAAGGCAGGCTCTGGGGCCTCTGCTCTTAACTGATAAGTTGCTTCCTCCTCTCTGCTAATCTCTTATCAGGGTGAAAAGTGAGCACACCAGGCATCTCCCTCCTCTTACGATAGCCCGGGTCCTATAACCTTATTACAAGGGGGGAAAAAAAACACAGAATTAAAATTGCAGACGTGGCCTTGAACTCCATTTTAGCCCCTTCATAGCGGTGAGACCTTGGGCAAGTAATGTAATACTTCAAAGTCTCCATTTGCACAGGGAAAGTGAAAATTCTTAAAATATTAGCAACAATATATATCAAATTAGTATCCACCATATGGCAGATACTCAACTAATGTATTTTATTAACACGTTTGAAGACTTTAGGGAGTAGAAGTTATGTTTTGTGCATTTTTATTTTTTGGTTCCTCTTCATAGAATCTCAGAAAGAATCCTCCCCATTCCCTTGCACAGAAGAACAACTCAACATCTATTTTCTGGTCTGAATAAGTGAAAGCATGAATAAACGCCACCTGGGTGATGCCAGCAAACAGCTCTAGAAGAACATGGAAAATGGTCCTATTAGGCTGTTTGTACCTAAAAACCTTCTTGATAAAATAGCACACATTCTTTTATGTTGCGGTAACGTTTAGAGCTTCCCGGAATATCAACTGAGCTCTCCAACTCCGAGGCCACTGTGGTGTAAGGTCCAGGGCTGGTCTGAGACTGACTTGAAGGCAGACAGCACCACCTACTGCACTAGGATTTTCCACGTTCCAGAAGGAGGCCCCAATGGGAGCCAGTTCAAGGCCACGCCGCAGCACTTAACGCCAGTGTAAACGGAGCCTAAGCGAAAGCTACGTGATTGCAAAGGAGACAATGTGTCCAGGAAGCGGAGCTCATTTTGCTTACTCTCACTTCCGTTCTCCGCTCTGACTCCTGTTCGAGTGTTTCCACGGCTCCAGAGAGGGCGGTCCCCCACCCCCCTGAGCGCTGATCTCAGCCGTCCTTGGGGGACCACACTGGAGAACCCCCGCGGCTCGCTTTCTGCATAATTCAGCTGCACAACTCTAAGAAGTGTAACTTTTGCACCCATGCTGGTGGGCGTCACGGGGTCTTAGTTGTGTGGGCGTTGAGCCAAAACATTCAACAGCAGACTGACCTGGGATAGGAAACCCAAGGTCGTAATTGCTTGGATGCCCACCTCTCCTCAGTGAGTCCCACAGGCAAACAACGTTTGGTTTCAGACTTAGTTCATCCGCACTCCTCCTCGGCGTCGGCGCATTTGGCGACACACCCTTCGTTGAGGGCAACAAGGAACGAACCTCAGATTTCAGATCCATGCGTGTTGGGGCGCCTGGGTGGCTCAGTAGGTTAAAGTGTCTGACTCTTGATTTTGGCTCAGATCGTGATCTCGTGGTTCATGGGATCGAGCCCCGCGTCGGGCTCGGCACTGAGCGCAGAGCCTGATTTGGATTCTCTCTCTGCCCCTCCCCTGCTCTCTGTTCTCTCTCTGTCTCGAAATAAATAAATAGACATTAAAAAAAAAATCCATTCGTGTTGGACCGGCTAACTCTGAATTGCATACTAAGCCATCTGACCCGGGGCTTGGTGTTTATAGTAGGCTCTTAATAAATGCCCGCTAGGTGCACACCCGGGAAGTGGGAGATGTTTTCTCCCCCGCCTGATGCCCCGCACGGTGGGCACCGTGCAGATCCTGTCGTCACCCTGCTCTAGCCTTCTTCTTCAGTCCCCGGCTCTGCTTTCCTGCCGCTACAGTCTACAAAGATCTCGCATGCATGCGGTAGGGACCCAAGCAACAAAACCCTCAATTAAGGAGAGGCCCGACTAGGGTTCACTTCACTGGCTTGTTCCCAGTGACCAGACACAGGCTTAGAACAGAGCAGGTTCTCAGTAAATATTTGTAGAATGAGTGGGTGACCGAATGAAAATACTCGCAAGGAGAGCCATCGCGGAAGGAAGGACAATGAAAAGAAAAGAGTGGAGAGACGGAGGGGAAGAGGAAGGGAGAAGAAAGGGGGGGGGGGGGCAGGCCTCTGAGGAGGAGGGTGGAAAAAGAGCCAACGCATGTGTCTGCCTCCGTAGCTCAACCAGGAGGACCTCTTGGTTCCATGGCCTCTGTTTCCCTGAGTCTGTATGTCTCCTCTGTCTTCTGTCTGTACTGTGTCTCTTTCCGTATATCCCTCCATCTTGCCCTTGCCTTGTCTCTCTCTGTCTCTGGGCCAGTTTCCCCGTGTCTCTGTCTGCCTGGCTCTCTCCTTGCCTCTCTGTCTCCCTCATTCCCTTCTTGTGGCTGTCTCTCTTTCTCCCCATGTCTCCCTGTCTCTGGCCCCGTTACCCTCTGCCAAATGGACTTCTTGAACTGTATCCAACTCTCCTCCTGGCATCCAGCACATTCCGCAACCGTGTCCTTCCTTCCCACCCCTCCCCTCGTCCCTGACGAAGACCCCTGGTAGAGATCCTCTCTGCCACTCATTTAAATTCCGGGGGTGAAGACTTCTTCACGGCGACAGCAGGACTTTGGGGGAGCACGCGTCCCCGTCTTCTCGGCCGCGGTAACCACATAAAAGCCTGAGGTACAATGTTCCGGAAGCACATTTCCTCGTTGACTTTCCCTGGGATGGTCCAGAGAAGTCATCCGTCCCTCGCTAATTTGGAAACTCCCGAAATTGTATACACCAGAGTGGCCTTGGGGCTGCAGACAGAGGGGGGCCCGAAGGAGAAAGCCATTAGGAAGATCTCGCCTTTGTGTTTTCCTGTGATGCGGTCCAGGCGTTGGCACACTGACAGCTAAATGGCAGGCCTCCCTCCCTGGAACTCGGCTTACCAGACTGAGCAGCCCAGACAGCAGTTTAACCCGAGGGTCAGAGGGCTGCGAGGCGTCTCCTACCAACTGGCTGCCTTCCCTCCGCCTCACTGAGCTCCTCCTTCCCGTATAGACCCTGACAGGAGGGGCCATGCCACGGGCTCCCCGCTAGGATTTAGCTACAAAGAGCCATTCCAACAAACCCGTGCCCCCCCCCTCATTTTTAATTGAATGAAACTCAACACAGATTCTTTATTAATACCAGAGACATCCTGAGTTGCCAGAGACGGGAGTGACTGCACGTCAATTGGGAGTGTGCAACACACACACACACACACACACACACGCGTGCACACACACCAGGGTGGGTATCTGAGTCACCGTGGGAATCCTCAGTTGATTAAAGGTGGGGATTGAAATGCGTCTCAGTAAGCAGAAAAGAACTTACAATCTAACATCTCGATGGTACCAGATTTCAAAGGGCAGCAAGACGTGTTGAAATGCACATACATAATCACCAGCGGAATTAACAGATTTGCAGAAGTTATGCTTGAGAACATGATGTGTAGCTGTAACACAGCACAATCACTTTCCCGTTTAATTTCATTAGTGCGAAAATTCAGACTCGTTGCACATTGCCATTTCTTTTTGCTAATATTAATTTGGGGGGGGGGTGTTGAAAGAGCACATTTTGAAGTGTTTTCTTTTCCACGGATATTTTGAAAGCAAAATCGCATGCTTCCGTAGAGCGTTACCTATTTAAGATCGTTTCCCCTCTGTCTTTTAACCTTGATCTCACAAACCAAGTTAGATACGTGGAAACCCGACGAGGAAGCTACAAAAGCCACAGGCTTCTGGTGCAGGAACTTGTGGCATGCTTTCTTCTGGCTGTTGCCTTTCCTTTCAAGGGGGGCCGGGGGTGGAGGGACGGAGAGACAGGGAGAGAATCCCCAGCAGGATGTGGGTCTCAGTGTCGTGACCCTGAGATCATGACCTGAGCCCAACCCAGGCGTTGGATGCTTAACCAACTGAGCCACCCAGGCACGCCAGGGTATGAATTTTAAAACAGGGACTTGTGTGATAAAAATTACAGCAGGGCTGTATCAACAGAAGAGAAGAGAAGGGATATGAATTTGAGCAGTGACTGTTCAACAGTACGGCGTGGCTTCGTTTGATGTACACTTGAGTCAGAAACACACACGTTACCGGATCAACGTATTTCTTGTTCCTGGGCTTAACAACTGGGTCAGTTGTTACATAGGGTAAGTAAGGGATTTAGAGAAGAGGAGGTGGACGGCAGACGCGGCGGGGGGAGAAAAGTATGTTTACTTGAATTACCCAGCAGAGTTTCAAACGTGACATATAGAAGAACGGAAAATGGTCACTGCGTTAGAAATGCTGTTTTTTCCTGTTCATTGAAGAGCTATGGCTTGGAGGCAGAACATTTGGGTTCACGTCTTGCTTTTCTCACTTCCTGGCGTTGAAGCAGGAGGCAAGAAATAGTACCTCTCTGAGCTTTTAAACGGCCTCTGCACGATCATGATAATTACAATGCTAGCTTCCCAAAATTATTAAAGCGACTTATTAAGAAAACAGTGGGGCGCCTGGGTGGCTCAGTCGTTTGAGCGTTCGACTTCGGCTCAGGTCACGATCTCGTGGTCCGTGAGTTCGAGCCCCGCGTCAGGCTCTGGGCTGACGGCTCGGAGCCTGGAGCCTGCTTCCGATTCTGTGTCTCCCTCTCTCTCTGCCCCTCCCCCATTCATCCTCTGTCTCTCTCTGTCTCAAAAATAAATAAACGTTAAAAAAAATTAAAAATAAAAAGAAAACAGTGTATGTCTTAGTGCTCCGTAAAATATAAAGAGTCACACCTAATGCATATATAACTATGCTTATTCAACATAATTCTGGATACATTTACTTTTTTTTTTGTCTCTTTTAAAAAATTAGCGGCATGTCCAAACGATCTTCTGTCTGCATAGTGTCTGAACGTGGCTGCCTCTTCATTGGTGCCACTGGCTGCCTGGGCCTCGGAGTCAAGGCGATGTCTTATTTATCGGAACATCAAAAAATTAGAGGGACGCAAGGAATGAGTTCGCGCTGCAGAATCCTCCGGGCCCGAGCCCAAGTCCCAACTCAGCCACTAACACACTATGTGACCTCGGATATTGTATTTACACTCTCAGTGTGTCTGTTAACTCAAAAAGAAGAGAAGAGAATGCCACGCACTGCTTTATTGGGGGGATTACACGGGATGCAAACAAAAACTGGGGCAAAGAGACATTTAGTATTGGTCAAGAGCCGTATGGATAAAGTATCAGATACCAGACTCAAGGTGGCTCAAGGGAATTTGTTGCCTCAAGTAACTTGGAAGTGCAAGTTTGGACATAGCTCTATCCACAATCTCAAGATCTATCATCAGGGCATCCTTGACTCTCAGCTCTGATTCTCCTTGTGCCGGGATCTTGTTCTTTCTGACTATGGTTCTGAAGATGGTTTCTGCTTCGTGGCCAGAGGCGGATTGAAAGGGAAGAGTCCTGCATGCACACTTAGTAGCACACTTATCAGAAAGTGAGCATTGTTTACATATATATAAACACATACATGCACTTTTATCTATGTCCATCTCTAGATATCTATAGGTGGATGAAGAAAAGTAGAGAGAGAGGGAGGGAGGGAGGGAGATGATAGATAATGGAAGGAAGGAAGGAAGGAAGGAAGGGAGAGAGGGAGGGAGGGAGGAAGGATGGAAGGAAGGAAGGGAGGGAGAAAGGAAGGATGGAAGAAAGGAGGGAGAGAGGGAGGGAGGAAGGAAGGAAGGAAGGAAGAATGGAAGGGAGAGAGGGAGGGAGGAAGGAAGGAAGGATGGAAGGGAGGGAGGGAGGAAGGAAGGGAGGGAGGAAGGGAGGGAAGGAGGAGGAAGGAAGGAAGGAAGGAAGGAAGGAAGGAAGGAAGGAAGGAAAGGAGGAGGAAGGAAGGAAGGAAGGAAGGAAGGAAGGAAGGAAGGAAGAAAGGAGGGAGAGAGGGAGGGAGGAAGGAAGGAAAGAAGAATGGAAGGAGAGAGGGAGGGAGGAAGGAAGGAAGGATGGAAGGGAGGAAGGAAGGAAGGAAGGAAGGGAGGAAGGAAGGATGGAAGGGAGGGAGGGAGGAAGGAAGGGAAGGAGGAAGGAAGGAAGGAAGGAAGGAAGGAAGGAGGGAGGAAGGAAGGAAGGAAGGGAGGGAGGGAGGAAGGAAGGGAAGGAGGAAGGAAGGAAGGAAGGAAGGAAGGAAGGAAGGAAGGGAGGAAGGGAAGAAGGAAAGGAGGAAGGAAGGGAGAAAACATTACATTCCATGTCATGGCTTTGATCTGGAAGTCACCAAGGCTATGATTGAAGTTCCCATTAAATCAAAGATTGGTAGGGGCGCCTGGGTGGCGCAGTCGGTTAAGCGTCCGACTTCAGCCAGGTCACGATCTCACGGTCCGGGAGTTCGAGCCCCGCGTCAGGCTCTGGGCTGATGGCTCAGAGCCTGGAACCTGTTTCCGATTCTGTGCCTCCCTCTCTCTCTGCCCCTCCCCCGTTCATGCTCTGTCTCTCTCTGTCCCAAAAATAAATAAACGTTGAAAAAAAAAATAAATCAAAGATTGGAAGAAGTGTCCACTTTTTTAAAGAAGAAGGAATATTGAGCAGACAAGAACAGTACATACCCACTCATGTTCAATTATGGCCACTCAGCATCCATGTTCCTGCTATTTTACTTTATATTTATTGAAAATAATTTTCTTGCCTGATATAAAATACACAACTACAACCCACTCACTTCCTTTGCAAAGAAAGACCCCACAAGGGCACGTGTACGTGTTTCATCTTGCTCAAAGTCTGGGCTCCACGGGTAACATGCATTATTCTTGGTCCAAATGGGGAGGCCTCGAGTCCAGTGACTTGGATGACTACAAAATAATATACCAGTTTGGGGAAAAGGAGACAGTATCCCATTATGATTGGTACGTAGGACAGTACTGTTGGAGAGACTATACAAAGGCTTACTCCCAGGACCTGTGGATGATGTCCTACGTCAGGCAATCCGTTACACCTAGGTCACCAGGAGGATCCCAAGTTTCCATTTCCCTGCATTACCATGCCTCAGAAGGGTGAGGGGGACAAGTCGGCCTTTGGGGAGGAGCCACTTTGATTTCGTTAAGTTACAAAAACTAGGAAATGGCTTTAGAAGAGGAGCAACCCCAGGTCCCTGTCTACCAGGCTTGGACTTGTTCTGCAAACAGACTGCCTTTACTACCTTTGCTTGATTCCTGGAGTCTGTTCTGATATCTAACAGCAAAAATCTTTCTGAATCCTGTTTCTTGAATAAGGAGCCCACCTTTGCACATTTGTCTCTTAGCAACCAATTTGATGCTCTGCCCATTTTGCTATTCTTGGTCTTACTGACTTCCTTCATGGCTTGTGACTCAAAGCAGTGTAAGACATCACGTTTTGGTGGATAAAGCAGAGTTAGCCAGGCCCTGACCTTTTGTTCTTTCTCTTTCCCACTACTGTCTCCAGCGGCCAGCACTCTGTTGATGGGGAATGCCTACCAGCAGATAAAATGTTGGAAATACTTGGAGATCAGCTCCCCCCAAATTCTTTAAGTCTTTCGTAATGGCTTTGTAATGTGTCAATTCGCCCAGGCCACACTATATTGCCCAAAATTTCATTACTTGTATGGTTCCTTCTTGAGTGGGCCACAGGGGAGTCTCTCGGGTAAGAGTCGGAGAGCAGAAGTGAAACGGCTGCCATTTTGTAGCCCACACACGTTGTTGCTGACTGCTGACTCTCTTTATTGAGCACAAGACAGCCCTGCACCACGGTCGCTTTTCTCCTGGAGAAAACCGTCTCAGAGGTTCTTTGACTCTGGGCCACGTGCATGTTTTGTTCCATGATGAAGACACCCACATCAACACCCACCACAAGCATAGAGGCAACAAGAACTGAATCAGACTTTAGTCCATCCTTGTGGGTTGCAGCTCATGGTTGTGGGTTTCTGCTTGTGCCCGGACCCACCTTCATACACCTATCCATCTTCTTTTCCTGCCTGCCACATGGTCTCCAAGCTCCAGCAGTGGACAGGAGGACTATAGCCCTACAGGGCATTGTAAGGTGGGATCACTATAGCGTATCTATGGCTATAGGTCTATATCTATTTACGTACCAACTTAGTGGTTCTACTCCAATGATGGAAGCCTGACTGATAGGCTTAACCACTCTATTTTCTAATTAATTGTCTATGATCATCTATACTTTAACTCCAGGATGTAATGGTGGCTTCTGCAATCCAAAGGTGCTTGGTTATCTGGGCCCCATTTACCTATTTGCTGTTCCCAGTGAAATGAGCCTCAGTTATAACTCTGGATCCATTTCCTCTCTTCTCCCAGAGGACTGGCAAATAGGTCTCCTCCAAGAGCCTGGAGGAGGTGGCCATTGTTAGCCATTGTTGGCCATTGTTAGCCATTGTTGGCCATTGTTAGCCATTGTTGGCCATTGTTAGCCATTGTTAGCCATTGTTAGTCCTTCCAGACTACTTGCTTCTTTGAAACCCACCATTTCTAGCCATAAGGCTGCGTGTTAATACCAAGAATGATGTTTCAGTACACATGGTTGTTTCCAAAAGGTAGGACAATGGGAAACTCCCAGTTAATGTTTTTTTTCCAATTTCCCCTGGTGATAATAATATGGAAGTAATGAGAATCTCTAGCTATTTCATCAAATGTGTCCCTTTTCTCTCAATGTTCTCTCTCACTAAGGAGTTCTCTCAACAATAGAGAGTTCCCATGTTCATCCCAACAGATTTCACAGCCATATTGGGTAGATTTATTACTAACCACTGAACAGACTCCTTTTGAATGAGTTGGTTTTCTCATCCCCTCTATCACCACATTCAACATGAATGGTCTTACCAGTATGTACTCAGTTCAGTACAGTTTTAAGACAAGATGTTCAACTGGTTGTTTTGAATATTTTCCACAATACAAGTCATGCTCTAATTCCCTTCTTTTCCCACTGCTTGAAATGTATACACTTTATTGAGTTCAAATTATTGCTAATGTAGTAAGCCAAAGAGGGTATCTTTAGGAATCAAAGATTATATGATGTTGCCTACAAAAGGAGATTTAAGCTCACCTTTTGGCCAGTAACCAACCTCAAGACCTATAGATTCAGTGGAACCACATGAAATTACTTTTTTTTTTTATAATCCATGAATCATATATTGGCAATCTCATTTGTTAACCTAGTAGAAAGCTCTTTAAACCAGTGTCCACAATTTGAATACTTATAAAGAAATAAATTAAGGAAGGAACCAAAAACAAACTCAACATTTCTTTTAAGTGAAAAAAAAAAGTAATTATGAGGAACAAAAGCATCTCTGCTACCAAATAGATGATTTAAGGAGGATAGAAATAAAAACATTAAAAAAAAGTGTTTTTATTCCCAGAGGTCTGGGTTAATCATGAGGAAATTAAGAAAGCATTTATTCCAAATTTTCAATCAATTAATTTAACCTCAATATTAGTCTATTTCTTGAGAAATTCACCTTCTTGACTATAAAGCATGTTCTCATCACACTTGCCAACAATTTAGCTGTCATGGTGACTGAAGAGACAAGAATATTGAAAGATCTGACCACCCACACCTTTGCAGCTCAACTGGAACTCACAATAATGATGGCCCCCCTTTTTATTATTTTAAATCCATAAACTTTTAAATTGGAATTTTAAAGTATGAGCTTTGTCTTTCTCTCCCATTGTAGCTTTCGATCCAACTCCACCCAGCATGCATTCTGTCAACGAAACTCTTACTTCTTCCTAGGATATTCCCTTTAAGTTGAAATGGGATGGATGGTAATGTAATAGACGGAGCTATGAAAGGGACTTCCGTCATGGCACCAGAAGTACATGATGCATGTTAAAGAGTTGCTGTCTATCATCACAGGCCAGGTGTTTCAAGGGAGGGGGGAGCCAAGGCGGGGAAAAAGGGAAAGGGGAAAAAATCCCAAACCAGAATAACCAAAAGCCATCTGTATTTTCAAGGGTCACTATGGAGAGGCTCAGACAAGGGCATGTGAAAGTCTGGCAGTAACATAGGGCTAAGAAGAAGGAGGAACATATAGAGTAGGAGTGAGGGAATGAGGAGGACGGAAGTTTCACCTTGGCTGGACCTTAGCCAGGAGCTGGGCTATGTTGGGCATCACCTAATTTCCTAGGGAAAGGACTACTGACTGCTAGGTGGCATCTCAGGGCCCCGGCCAAGCATGGTGGGGTATAGGGTTGTGCCCAAGGGCCAGGAGGACTATGGGAGTACAGATATATGCGGCAGGGTTAGGCAGAAGAACAAGGGAGAATGCCATTGTTATTTTGGGAAACTGGGTAAGATAGAGACAAGGAAAGTGATGCAGGGGCTGAAGCCAATGAGCATAAGGGATGTGTCTGTGGGTGGCTGTGACTAACACTAAGTAAAGGACTTGTATGGTGCAATTTTTAAAAAAAAATGTTATTTTCCCCACTCTACCAACCAACTGGCAGTCAAGAAGGTGGTGTGTGGTCGGCTTCTCTCTGTAACTATGCCAACTCCTCCCCTGTCTGCCTTGCTCAATAAGGTTTCTAATTTCAACAGTTGTTCTGTTGTTGTTTGAGTTTGGGGAATTTTTGTTTTGTTATTCTTCTTATTCACAGGGGGCACTGAGTAGTGAGCAACAGGGGACAAGACGCAAGGACAAGAAAGTTTTTATGGGATCACCACCATTACGGCTTTGGTTTCTTCCTTCCATTGAGACAGTTGGTAATGACTTTTTTTCTGGCACTTTCAGACATCTCTCTCCCCGGCATTAGCTGTGGTCCCTTACCACCATTCTGTTGTAGAATGCCTTCTGCCTGGACATTTGGAGGTTCACCCCCAGCCCCTTACCGATGAGATTCCCATTCGCGCACCTGCCCTCAGGTAACGCTCCCACTTTCATGGGGTCCACACTGCCTGCTGTCTGTTGGAGTGCACGCATCTCCCAAATTCTCTCCATGGCTGCCCTAGCCACTATGGCCACACTCACACCATCAGGATTTTTCTTTCACTTGAATCAGATAGCACAGGACTGCATGTCAAGTTCTCCAGAAAATCTTCACCTTTTTGCCCAGCTTGAGACTCCCAGGACAGCCAGACCGAGCTTCTGCTGTCCAGACCTGTCCAGTGTATGCTCAGTTATGGTCTCCAAGCCAGTATCCACCTGCCTCCTTTAGAAATCTGACTTCAGGTATTGTAGGACCCAGCTCTGGACCAGGGAGTAACTGACACCGGGTCTTGAGACGGGGTACCATTCCATCAGCCTGAAACATGGCCTTATTTATAAATATGAAGATGGATATACTACCCAAATGCTACCTGCCTGTGCGTAAAATGAACTTTTATGTCTCCATTTTGATATCTGAAAATATTTTTATTCCAACAGCCCCTTTTGAGTAAGCATTTGGTTCAATATAAAATTCTATCCCATTTACTTTTAATGACCTCATTATGGCATTGAAGCCCCGACAGGCCTGACTGCTAAAAATTAATATACCTCCAAGTGCCCTCCGGTTATTTCTGAGGGCTCCTTAAACCACTTTGTGTTCGACAGTCTCCATACCACACTGGGCTTGCTCTCCGCTCCTCTCCCACCTGTCCACACCTGCTGTCCACGAGGCCTCAGCCTGATTATTACCGCTCATCATGGGAACTCTATACTGGCAGCCAGATGCTCTGGAAGCTTCCAGCCTTTGGTTGCCAAACATCACGGCATCCTGAGCAGAGATGGAAGAATGGCTTCTCTCCGATGGGGCACCAACTAGGATGTCTCAAGACTGGCTTGGTTTCTGCCATCAAACCCTCCCCTAAACAATTCAACCATGTTCAGGACATTGCCCTTGCTTGAAATCTTTTTAAATATGTCATGAAAAACGTTTCCTTCAGTTAGTTCCCCTCATTTCTTCTAACTTGGAGAGCTCAAATCCAGCTCCAGAGGCTGGACAAGTATAAATACGTCAGCCTCTGGAGGTGGAAAAGTATAAATACTTCTGATGGGGTGACCTGAAATGGATGGGGAAATAAACTATAATATTGGCTTGGAGGTCAGACAATGGACTTGGACAATGAACACCTGAGCCAAGCCATTAGTCAAGAGGTGCTTACCTTGTTCAGCAGACATGGTTACCCCAGCCCTCACCCCTGCATTTTTCTTGTGTCACCCTAGAAAGAGGAGACAATTCAAGGCTGGCATACATTAAGATATCTCACATCTAGGTGTGTGGGAGCTTGGACTATGATTGAATTTATTTTAGGAACATAAGATAAAATATCACTACCAGATCCTTTCTATGGAGGACAAAGTTGAGTCAGGGAGAGCCAGTCATGCAGCCAATAGGTGGCTGGGCTGGGATTTGAACTTCTGTAGCCTTGTACTCAACCATTATTCTTAATATCCTCAGTAAAATAGTCAAGCACTGTACCATTCACCAGGCATGAAGAGCCAACTAGAAAAGAAGGTTCTCATTTTTTTACTTTGTTGTCTTGTACACCATATTTTTCATGTACTTGAGGATCGATCCATTAAAAGCACACAGAAATCTCCTTAATGGATTAGGAACAAAAATTTGAACTTGTCCAAGCTAAGTACATTGGGATCCTTCACAAAAGGTGTCCCAATGACCAGAGCTGGAATGTGTTCTCTTTATTTTCTTGTCTATGAGGTTTTCTCTAAGCTAAGGATGGCCTCCACCTATCAGAAATGCTGCCCCAGGAAAATTTCAAATGGCTTCAGGCATAAGAGTCAGCTTTGTGGGACTCAACTTGATTTCCAGTGGAAATAATTTATCTTTGGCCCTGATTCACAGACTGAGTGGCTCCCACTCGTGAACCCTTCTCTTCAACTCAGACATCCAATAAAACTGGTAATTAAAGTCATGTAATCATTTAAAGAGTTAACCTCTAATTAAGATTGCTTAATTCTGAATCCCAGTTAATGCTATTTCAAACATCTTAACTAATGTTGTCCCAACTCTAGTTACAAGAGTAAAAAAATATTCAGCTCTATTTTACATCTTACAGAAAAGAGGAGGAAGGTTTCTCCTACCATAAAAAACAAAAACAAAAACAAAAAACAAACAAACAAACAAAAACCTCCCCTAAACCCAAAAGAAGAAGCTTGGGGACAGAGAACTGTTTAGAACTTTCTAGCTTCAGACCACAGACTTTGTGGTAAGGATGACAGAACTCCCCAGTACCTTCTTCAAAAGAGGAATTTTTATAAGAGCTTCCATTTGCTTCCCATTCTTTACTTAACCACACAGGTTAGGGGTCTTGTACCCCTTCTGCAACCAGGAGCCTTGATGCAATCCCTTCCTGGGGACTGGGCAGAGCACTTGGGTGCCAGGCAGGAGTTCTGTGCATTTGGGGAAATAGCTTGCCATATAGATCACTAGCAGCCAGTGCCCTGACTCAGTCAGGATAAATGACCAGGAAAGTCAGCGTGATTGTGCTCACCTGAGGACTACACTATTCCTGTGCTCTTGAATTCTTGAAACTCTGGCCATGACATCCAACATGTCTGTGCCTTTATCTGTCTCTGCTCTCTCTCTCTCTCTTGGATATTTACCCTCTATTCTAGGCTGACACAAGAACATCACCAGATATGCCATGGAGGAATGTGGCACTCTCAAGAAACAATGGTAAAATGAGCAGCTGAAATGAAGAAGCATGAAATGAAGAAGTAAGGAAATGATTGGGAATGGTGTGTTGGGATGGGGTTGGACACATTGGGAGACAACGAAGAACCACTGTGGATTCTGAATACCCCTAGCCTAGAAAAATGCCTAACCCTACTATTCTCCTGTCAACACAATGTATTAAAATTATAAACGTTTAGTTTGACTTTGTATGAGAACAACAGATCAGTTCACACCTGAGAAGCACTTACTTCTAATGCTTAAGTATGACAGATACAATTACAGAAATCACTAGATACGATGGTGATGGTCCGTTTCATGGGTCAGCTTGACTGGGCTACACTCCTAGTTATTGAATCAAATGTGAAGCTAGATGTTGCTGTGGAGGTATTTTGTAGATGTGATATATATATATATATATAGATAGATAGATAGATAGATATAGATAGATATAGATAGATATAGATATAGATATAGATAGATAAATATATAGATATATATACATATATATAGATATATAGATATATATAGATATCTATAGATATATAGATATATATAGATATATATATACTATCTAATAAAGGAGTTTATCCTGGATAATGTGGGTGGGCCTGACCCAAGGATCTGGAAGAAGAAAGTCAGACAGTGGACTATAGTCAGCCCTTGCTGGGTAGATTCCAGCCTGTCCTACCTGTCTGCCCTTTGGATGTCAGACTAGTCTAGCCAGTCCTGATGATAATATAAGCCAATTCTTTGCAATAAATATCTTTATATATGTGTATGCCACACTGGTTCTGTTTCTCTGATGTAACCTGCACTGATACAATATGCATCAAATTAAATTTATTGTATTATTGTAGTATTGCATTTTTTTATATAATTCAGTGTCCTCTTTTTCTTCCTTTCCTCCCTCCCTCCTTCCCTCCCTCCCTCCCAGTCTTCCCCTCCTCTTCTTCTTCCCTCTCCTCCCCTCCCCTTTTCCTCCCCTCCCCTCCCCCTCTTCCTTTTCCTCTTCCTTCCTCTCCTCTTCCTCCTCCTCCTCCTCTTCTGTCTTCCATCTTTGACTTTGTAGAAAAGTAACTCCTGAGTGGCAGGTCACCTTCTTTTCTGGTCCCAAAGGAAGCTTTTCATTAAACTACATGGAACAATCTAGAAGGTTCACTGTACTAACCCTTTGCCAGAGGTTGTCCCCAGCTCATCGCAGGCTGAAGTCTTTCCACGGCTGCCTGCAGCTTTATGTGATCTCACAATCTAATTCACCCAGAAAGGTCAATGTCAATCCAGACCTTTCTTTGTCCAAGTTCACAAGAAAGCGGGACAGAAAGTTTCTCATCCTTCCCATGATCACCGCATCCTTAAAAGATAGGATCCGCCTCCTGAGCCCCACCTGGACCCAAGGGTCATGCTGAATGTGGCAGCTGTCCTGGGTCACCACCATCTGAGTCACCCTTGCCGGGCCTCCCCTAATGGACCCTCTAGTGCTGTATCCGCATGACTGGGACCCCAGCGGGGTCCTGAGAGCCAGCACTTACAAATGGGCCCACCCCCTCCTGTCACCCCACCCTGGGCACAAGCCTGAGGCCTCACCCCGCAGCCTTCTTACAAACAGCCTGCCTGGGTTTCAGAGCCATATTACCTCAGTCCAAAGACCATATTTCTTTAAATCTGAGACAAACCTATTTTCATAGTTTAACGTTTCTGAAATTGGTATTTTTCTTGTAAATGAGTACATTTTACGGGTTTTGCCTCTGTGTTTGCCTTTTTCTTTAAGCCACTAGTTTCTTTTTTTTTTTTTAATTTTTTTTATTAACGTTTATTTATTTTTGAGACAGAGAGAGACAGAGCATGAACGGGGAGGGTCAGAGAGAGGGAGACACAGAATCTGAAACAGGCTCCAGGCTCTGAGCGGTCAGCACAGAGCCTGACGCGGGGCCCGAACCCACGGACCGCGAGATCATGACCTGAGCCGAAGTCGGCCGCTTAACCGACTGAGCCACCCAGGCGCCCCTAAGCCACTAGTTTCTATACATCCTCTCTTGCTCCCCACCCAAAAAGCTGTTAGCACGTTGTTTCAGTTATAGTCAAAAGTATCTTAGGATTGACACTTCCAGAAAAGATGGAAGTTCACTAAGGAGGGAGAGCTCCATCCCAAGAGTCCCAACAGACCTGATACAAACAGCCACCATCCCTGAGTCACTCTGATAAGCCCCTCCTTGGTCTAGGTCCCCTCAGGTCCTCGTTAACTCCAGGAAACTCTGACCTCAGACCAAGCCGCCGCCTTGCCATCGCCCTATCTCTCTACTTAGATTTGACACGCTTCATTCTGTCGTTGTGTGTCAAACCACAGCCACACGTGTAGTACAAGTTTCATCTCAGAAGTTCGATTTAGATATCGTGGCAGAATCTCTCCTGACTGTTCTATCAAGGCGCACCTCACAGAGCCTGTTTGCCCGTGGAGCCTTTGGTGGCCTACGAGTCCTTGCTTGTTGACATGCCTCTGGCTTCCTCGCTTCTCCCAAGATTAACTCATTCCCGAAGCTATCTGCTTTAGACAGTCACCGTTCGGTAGGGACACCGAGACCGCACTGTTTCTTGTCTACGTGGACGCACTCTAAGAATAAAACGGTAAGCTATTCATAGTCCTGAGAAGACAATGTGCATACGTCAGAACTGTCCAGGATAAACCGGGACCTGTGAATTCTCCCCAAGCATAAGCCCCCATGGACAGACAAACACTTTGCTCCTGGTCAAGTCATGGATTCCTTGCAGCCCATAGATTGGACCTACTCGCCCTTGAATTACAGGCTTTTCGTTGATCCAAAGAGGCTGGTCAGGATGGTGTGGCCATACAGAAAACAACATGGCTATTGGGGTCTGAGGTACGAAAATAATAAATACCATTAAATGATCATTACCACGTGCCCGTGAGCCAAGTGCCATAAGTTCCCGACTTTATGAAGTACACGCTTATTCCTTTCTTTTGAAGAGAGGGTATATCATTTGGGCAAGATCATTCAGATGGGGGGTGATGGAAACAAGATAACACCCACCCTCCAGAGACCAGCCTGGAAGCTCTGTACCTTTCCCTTCCCTGCCCCAAGGGATTCCTTTCTTCCTGCGGGTTATGTATCTCAGCAGAGAATGTGAAGAACCAGGCTGTAAGAGAGTCACCCTCAGAATGGGGCTGAGGATGTGGCTGGTATTCAGAAAAATGGGTGTCTCCACCTACACTGAAGCTACACAATTATAGACTTTGATCTAGAGCAGAGGTCAAGAAACTTTATCTATAAAAGGCCAGTAAGTAAGTATTTTAGGACTGGAAAGCCATATGGCTTCTATTGCAACCACTTGGTGTGCCATTGTGGGATGAAAGCAGCCACGGACAATACATAAATGTGGCCGTTTCCAAAAAAATAATAAAATAAAATAAAATAAAATAAAATAAAATAAAATAAAATAAAACAACAAAAAACTTTATTTACAGAACCTGACTAACTTGAAAGGCTAAACCATAAATTTCACAGTCCGGCAGCCAGCCTCCTCAGGTCAAGACTTCAAGGACAAAGTCGTCTCTGAAAATGCTTCTGAGAAAATGTGCTCAAGTTCTTTGAAGGTCGTAGGGACAGGGGTGCCACACTGCTAAGGGGGCTAGCAGAGCAGAGAAGGTTCCAAGTATAGAAAGAGTCATGCCCTTGCCCCTGCCGCCCTCCAACCTGGGAGAGGAACTCACAATACCAAAATAAGTCGGCTTGTTTGTAAAAGGAGAACATCATTAATCTACAAATGACCAAGTAACAATTTCCCGGGGGGGGGGGGTTCCTAAAACTTTCCTTGTTAATTCAAAATATCCTAGCAACAACTTCCACGAATCAGGCTCCACTATCAGGAAGGCACAACAGCACTAATGAAAGGCTTAATGATTAAACTGAACTTCTACAGTCAAATGTTCTGTTTTTTTGTTTTGTTTTGTTTTTTTTCCTAATGATATAGGAAGAAGTTTTCAGAGGGTTTCAGGGGGCTAAGAAAAAGATAACCAAAGTTTCCTACTAACAAATATAGGACAAACATATTTGAATGTCACATTCTTTTTTTAAGGGGTATTTATTTATTTTGAGAGAGAGAGAGAGAGAGCAGGGGGATGAGCAGAGAGAAGAGAGAGGGAATCCCAACCAGGCTCGCTCAAACCCACAAACCATGAAATCATGACCTGAGCCGAAATCAAGAGTCAGATGCTTAACCAACTGAGCCACCCAGGTGCCCCTAAATGTTCCATTCTTAACTTCCCTGTCTTGAGATTGAGGAGGCTCCAAATCAAATGGGAGAAGGGGCAGCCAAAGAAAAATTTGCTCTGTCTGGGAAATTAAGGAAGCCTACAGCTCTTGTGGAGATCCAGGGACTGGAAGTCTGAACCCCACTCAAGTGCCAGAGAAGTAGTAGAATCTTAACCAAGGGTTGTAAAGCTATGTGCAAACCTCGCGAGTTTGACACCAGCGTAAGAGTTAAATGTTTTTACTTGAACTTACTAATAAAAGAGTCATGATCCAAACCATTGTTGATGAGCTCGAAAAGAATCCAAATGCACCTAGATGTGCTTCTGAATTCTTTTAGAACAAGACAGAATCAAAGATGTCTAAGATGTTCTCTCACCCTTTCCTGGTTCCCTTATTCTTCTCACCAGAGGCTATTACTTGTTTCTTATGTAAATTTTGCAGATGTCTCTGGATATACAGCCATATGTGGATGTTCCTTAAAAAGAAAAAAAAATGACGGTATGTGTTACACATTTTCTAGCTCCTCTTTTTTTTTTTTCTCATTTAATGGTATCTCTTGAAGCTCCTTCCATCCACCACTTTATATAGAACTGCCTTTTTCTTGTCTTGTCTAGTATTCAATTGTATGAATGTGTCATAATTTATTTATGGACATTTTGGGCTTTTACAAACTTTACTACCAAACAATTGCTTCCATAAATATCTTTATACAGACATAATTTTTTGTATATTTTGTCAGCAGTATAAATTCTTAGGAGCAAAATTTCCCAGGTCAAGTGAGTATGTATACGTTTAAAATTTAACAGATTTTACTCCATATCTCTCTTGGAGGTACCCTGATTTTTATTTCCAATAGCAAAGTATGAGGGTGCATATTTGACTTCAAAATTTCTCTTGAATCTTCGACTTCTAAATTTTTATTGACAATATTATATGTAATAAAAGTCTGGCTGTGGTTTTAATTGACATTTACCTTATGGTAAGAATTACTATTTGAATCACTCTTTATAGATTTAATAGCTCTGTGCATTTTAGTTTCTGTTAAGGCGCCTAACGCTTGCTTTTGATTCTTAGCTCCTTAGTCTTTCACTAAGTCTTTCCTGTTGATTACCAGGAGCTCTTAACATGCTAAGGAATGTTAGCATGGGGGGCACTTGGATGGCTCAGTCGGTTAAGTGTCTGACTCTTGATATAGGCTCAGGTCATGATCTCACAGTTTATGAATTCTAGCCCCATATTGGGCTCTATGCTGACAGAATGGAGCCTGATTTGGATTCTCTCTCCCTCTGCCCCTCTTTCCCTCTCCCTCTCTCCCTCTCAAAAATAAATAAATAAACACTTTTTAAAAAAAAAAAGAAATTATTTTGGGCCTATTATATAGTTGCAAATATTTATTTTCCAAATTGTGGTTTGTATTTTTACTTTCTGGTCTTTTATTTTTTTGTAGCAATTTTCAACTTTTATCTATTTAAATTTAGCTGTTTTCTCTGAATTTTGAGATCTTATCATTCTTAGAAAAACCTTCCCTGCTATACCATCATAAATATAAATTCTCCTATACCATTTATAGTATTTTATGGTTTTAGCATTAACTTTTAAAACTCTTATGAATCTAACATTTATTTTGGTATAAAGTGTAAGATAGAAACCCAGCTTCTTCCTTTTAATCCAAATCAGTATCTACCCATCATTCAGTAATTCAGATTTTGCTCACTGGTATATCTTTCATCATATATAAAATCCTACATGGATTTGAGCTATAGTTGGACTTTCTCTTCTGCACACCGTTCTCATTATTTTTATTCTTTATAATAAGTGTGATGTCTGGTATAGCTAGCTTTTTCATTATTTTCTTGAATAATTTTTCCTGGAAATTATGTTTATTTTTATCTACATGAAACCCTAGATTTATTTTTAAAAGATGGGCTCATGTTAACTCTATTTCCTAAATTCTTGTATGTTTGAAAATGTGTGTTATATTTATATGGTAATAGTAGTTTGGCCAGGTATAAAATTCTGAGGTCACTTTTTTTTTTAACCTTAGGAATATTATAAACACTACTCCAATCTCTTGTACCATAAATATGTATAAATATTTAATATGTATATACACACACATATATATACTTCATGGTATAGTCTCTTATATACATGCAGGATGAGGGATGAGAGGAGAGAAAGATGGAGAGAGAAAAGAACCCTTAGGCCAGTTTTGACTTTTTATCCTTTTTAAGGGTGGATTGGATGTTTTTACCTGGATTTCCAAAACAATATTCTTTATCTTTAAAGTTCAATAACTTTATTTGTCTAAGTCTTATTGTTGGATTGTTCTGTGTTAATTTTTTCTCCCTTTGGCATTATAGATCTACAGATTCAAGTGTTATTTTCCTCGTGAAAATTTTAAAAAATATTTATTTAGAGGCACCTGGTTGGTTCAGTCAGTAGAGCATGAAACGTTTGATCTTGGGGTTATAAGTGTGAGTCCCATATTGGATATAGAGATTACTTAAAATGAAAATCTTTAAAAAACAAATTTAAAAATATAAGTTATTTATTTAGATGATTTTATTTGTTCCTTTAATTCAGCTTTCTTTTTTGGACACACTGATAATATGTGGGCCAGATATTCTTTTATTCTTTACTTTTTCTAGTCCTTTTAACTCTTGTTCATTTCTTTTTTGTTTTGCTTGTGTATTTTAATCTCTCCCCATCTTTCTTGCTGTATTTTCAACAAGGCCATTTTACTTCATGCTCTTAGAAGTGTGGCCCTTGTTTTGGTGATGATTTTATTTTTCTTTCTTCATGCCATGCCCAAGGTTTGCCAGCTCAATGTTTTTTTCTTTAATTTTCTTTTTAATGTTTATTCATTTTTGAAAGACAGAGTGTGAATGGCGGAGAGGCAGAGAAAGAGGGAGACACAGATTCTGGAGGAGGCTCCAGGCTCCAAGATGTGAGCACAGAGCCACATGCAGGGCTCAAACCCATGAACCATGAGATCATGAATGAGCTGAAGTCAGACGCAGAACTGACTGAGCCACCCAGGCGTCCCTGCTTGCTCAATGTTTTATCTCTTTGGGTTGCCTTGCTCTATCTTCCCTGAATATTTATAACCTTTCTTAACGTGATTTTTTAAAAAATTATAAACCACAACTTCATTGTTAGTTGTTATTAACCACAAGTTTATTATTACTACTTTTGTTGTCATTTCCATAGCAATATATTTTGTCAAAATTTTCAGCTGTTTTGTAGCAACATTCTTCTGGTGAGTGTATGACATTTAGAAAGTAAAAAAAAAAAAAAAAAGATTGCATCTTTACAGCACCAGTTTAAAACCTTAAGTGCCATTTGTGTTTCTTTATCATATTTTTATCCATTAATTTATTTGCAAATATTTATCGACTGTACTATGTGTTACACATCAGGCTAGGTTCTAGGGGAATACTAGCAAATAAAACAGAGAAGACCCTTGATTTATGGACCCTGTGTTCTATCTTATGTTGTTTGTCAAAAATTTACATGAAAAATAAAAGTAGTCACGTGTAAACATACAATTATATTTGAAACTTATGATAATCTTGTCCCTGTCCTCCCAATTCTCTCTGTTCTCAACAGGCAATGCACATATACCAGAAATGAGTATTAATTAATTAGCATTATGAAACAATTGTACACAAGAAAAAGAAAGCAACTTTATGAGCTCCGGTCTTTCAGATCAAGTAAAAAAGTAATGTCCCTGACCAAGTTTTATTCCAAGCCTAAATTAGTAGCCTCCCTTACCAACATCATGTTAAACTCAACATTAACAATCATGTGTTTCATTATTAACACAAAGCAAATTATCAAGAAATATTTTTTTTAAATCCCTACCCTTCTCTGCTTGTTGACTCTGAGTTGTGCTACAAAGGTCTACCATTCTTTTGACCTTCTTCTAACAGAATCACACCGTTACTTTGAGATTTATCTCCAGATTTTTGATGACAAAGGCAGTGCCTTAGTATGTCTAACAGCACATAAACTATAGCACCATTACCACAAAGTACAGAGACAGACTTGTAGAAGAACGGACTCTCCCTGTTAAATGTATGCAATTGGCTGGACATCCCAGCAATTTATTGAAAAAATTAATAGGTCCTCTATGTGACATTAAATAGCCTTTTAACAACAGTGCACTTAGATCCCACACCATCTCACACAATATAAATAGCACTGAATTGCCTCACAATCAAATAAGGATTTGTCTTCCATTTCAATTTAAATTACTCTGAAAGATAAGCAAACCTAAAAAGCTAATGGAGAAATAAATCCCGATCTATTAGGTTTTCTTTGACACGTACGCAACCCCAGTTGTCTTTGGGAAAATCAAGTCACATTATTTATTTGTAGTTTCCATATACAAGTCATTAAGGCATTCTTGGTAAATAGTGTTAAGTGGAATAACATAAGGTCATAATATTGTCACAAGTGTGCACAAAGAGAGAAGAATTGGATGTTTCCAGAGTGAGAAACACTTCCTGTGCTGTGAAGAATGAAGGAGAGTATGAGGGAGAATACACCATAATATTTGGAGTTAGCAAGGAAGACGACTGATGGAGCACAAGTCTCGTGGCTCCAAATGTGTTTGTAGAACCAAACACCTGTTTGTGCACTGCAGTGAAGACATTCACAGTGGGAGAGACCCAGAGACAGAGAAGGTGGAGGTTATTTTAATAGCCACTCCAATGTATGTACTATAAAGTCAATAATAAAGGGATGAAAACCTACAGCAATGAGGGCCCCACATTATACCCATCTCGTGGACTCAATCGACAATTTTTCTTCTCTTCCCCTTTATTCAACAATGACAGGAACAATAGGGAAGGAGAAGAAGAGGAAGAAGGAGAAGAAGAAGAAGGAGGAGGAGGAGGGGCGGAAGGAGGAGGAGGAGGAACGAAAGCGAAAGCAAAAGCATAGAGAGAGTGACAACACAAGATGGAAATGGCAGATAGTCAAGTGGGTGGAAATTGGCAAATTACTGTGAATGCCTTGACATGAGGTTCAAGAAGATACAGAGGTGAGTAAGACTGACACAACTGATGGAAAGAGAGAACAAGGAAGAACCAAATGGTTCAAATAATTGTGGCAGGCCATAGCAGCGTCCTCATATTATACATTCTTGCCTGTTGCTATGCTACCTGTCCCCACCCTTGAGAGGGGTGCAGACCCACTCCCCCCATTGACGTTGGACCTGGCCACGCGTGTGACTTGATTTGGCCACTGTGAAGTAAGCAGACTTAACCTTTGCCCTATCCTGATAGATAACACAGAAGCCTTTGTTCAACCGACTCTTGCTTTTTTTTTTTGTCCCTCTGTAACAAGAATGGTATGTCCCAGGGCAGAATCTATCAGCTTGGACCCTGGAACGAGACGGGAAATCAGTCGCAGAAACCCACACCCTATATAAAATGAGGACCATTCCCATTTTCTCTGATTGGATCCAAGGACGGGAAGAGCACTAAGGGGTTTAGTGGGAAGAGTTTGGGTACAAGTGGCAGGGCTGGAAGCAGACTTTAACAGATTGCCAAGTGGTCGGGAGGTGTTGATGTGAAGGGAGCATGTCTGAAATGCCCTTGAGAAGTGTGGCTGTGAAAATGAGTAAAGTGAAATGGTAGTAGCCGTGGCGATGTAGGGTCCATGGGAGGGTTATGGCTTTCGCGCCTGCTTTTGTTTCTGAAAGATGAGAGAGGCCCAAACAAGCTTATATGCTGATGGGAAGGAGGCAGAAGTGAGAAAGAGGATTAAGATATTGTGTGCAAAGGAAATAAGAAGGCAGTGCACGCTCTGGGAACCAGTCCACAGGCAGATGGATCCTCCTTTGATAGGACAGTGAGGGACAAGCTGACGAGAGAATTAGATGGTGTGCTAGGCTTTAATGAGAGCCCAGCTGAGGCAGGTGATTAAAAGATTATGAATTCATAATGATTCTAATCTGTCTAATTGTGTGATTCCCCCCCCTCCCGCACAGTAGGGCTTAATTTTGGGGCTAGATATGAGCTGGAGAATGAAAGTGATTGGGTCTGCTCTGGATTGGGATTTTGTTCAGACAGAATGGACAAATGGAGGTATGCATGCTTGCAAAAGAATCTAAGCCTCAATGGAGAAGGCACTCTTAACTGGAGGTACGCAAACCGAAAGGAAGAGAGGCTAATTGATGGAGAGAATGGAGAGAGACCAAGATTGCAACTCATGCTTTGATGCCATGTTGCAAGGGAGCTGCTCGAGCAGAGGAGCCGGGACAGTAAAAGGGTCACCTTGGGAGAATTCGCTGCTTTGATTGGTGATTTTTGACATGGCGCCGCCTCTGCGAGGAAGCTTCAGAGCTGGAGAAAGGTAGTGGGTGACGGTGGTGGAAAGGTTGAGGTCACTGGGAAAGAGAAGCTCAGCAACGAGAGGCCAGGAGTTTGAGTTGAGACGCAGAGGGAGACTGTATACCAGTTGCCCAGGTTTTCGGGGATTAAAGGGGAGTGAAGACAAGAGTAAATGGTTGACATGGGGAGGAAGAAAGGGAAGGATAGAAAAGCAGACAGAGACTCAAAGAATCAGAAGTTCTAGGGGAAAGGCAGGAGGACAATCATGTGGAAGGTAGCAGGGATGAGTCACATTCACCTCTCAGTGGGGCGTGTGGAAGAATGCCCAGGGATTGCTATAACCAGGATTTTTCTCTGCTCCAGCCCACACACCCAGGGACCCGTGGGAGTCTCCAACACACCATCCTCTACTAGGGCAAATGTGGCAGATGGCCGTGCTTCCTGTTCGCTCACGTCTGCAGAGTTCACTCCAACAGGGTCCTCAGGTCAGTGGACTATAAAACCACCAGTGTGGAATGATGTCTACAGGTCCCCAACTCTACCTCCCAGATTCCTGAGTATGAGGTGGCTCGAACAGGGGGAGGTTCTCAATCTTCAGGGTGAGCAAGAATCGACTTAGTTACACTTTTGTAACTTGCCACGCTCCTATTCCAGAGGCTGAGATTCAGAAGGGCTGAGCGCGCACACACACACACACACACACACACAGCTTGGCATTTTTAACCAGCACTCTCCGTGATATAAACGGGGGTACATGGACCACACTTTGATAAAGGCTGGAGTAGGGAAGGGAACAAAGACTCATTTGAGAATGTGTCAAGCATTAACGTCATATGGTCATGGGTGAACCATATCCCTTCCCTGAGTCATGCATACAACTACATACTGGTAAGGGACAGGCTTCTCTTGTTAACACAGCAAAGCCCAAACAACCCTTCTTAAATTAGATAGAGCTTTATTTCTCTTTAATATCAAAGAAGAATGGAGGAGGAAAGAAAAGAAGAATGGAGGAAGGCAATGCAGGGTCGGTCCGTAGCAGTGGAGAACCCAGCTCCTTCCACCTATCTGCTTACCATTCCAGCACTAGTTTTCCAGCTCCGGCCCTCATATCTGAATTGGATTCCAAGGTTAGAAAGCAGAGAAGACTATGAAACAAGAAAAAGGAAAGAAATTGTCAATTATACCTGAGTAAAACTGAAATTTGAAGAACAGAAAGAATGGACAGGATAGAAGGAAGAGTGGAATAGAAGGAGGGAGGGAAGGAGGGGAAAAGGGAGGGAGGAAGGAAGGGAGGAAGGGAAGGAGGGAGGAAGGGAGGAAGGAAGGAAAGGGAGGGAGGAAGGAAGGAAAGGGAGAGATGAAGGAAGGAGGAGGAAGGAAGGAAGGAGGGAGGAGAGAAACGGAGGGAGGAAAGGGAGGAAGGAAGGAAGGAAGGAAGGAAGGAAGGAAGGAAGGAAGGAAAGGGAGAGAGGGAGGAAGGAAGGAAGGAAGGAAAGGGAGGGACGGGGAGAGGGAGGGAGGGAGGGAAGGAGGGAGGAAGGAAGAGAAAAAACCCTTGTTGCTCCCTTTCTTTTAAGAATCCTTGCTGGGATACCTGGGTGGCTCAGTTGGTTGAATGGTTGACTCTTGGTTTAGGTTCAGGTCATGATCTCTCGGTTCATGGGTTTGAACCCTACATTGGGCTTTGTGCTGGCAGCACAGAGCCTGCTTGGGATTGTCTCCCTCTGTCTCTGTCCCTACCCTGTTTCTCTCTCTCTCTCTCTCTGTCTCTTTCTCCGTCTCTCTCTCTCTCTCTCTTTCAAAATAAATAAATAAACTTTAAAACAAAACAAAAAAGCTGTGCTAAAGTCTCCCACATCTCATCACCCTACATTTCACTTGCACAGCCAGCTGCAAAGAAGAATGGGAAATACAGGTTTTGGCACTGGAACCAGTAAGAAATCAAGATTCTTGCGCTAAAAAAAAGAACAGAGACTGGATATTGGGAGACTAGCCATATCTGCTTTGTGGTTGTGAAACCTACTGTACTGTCATTGGCTGTTAGGTACTGTAATTGGCTGGCTCAAACAACAGAAATTTACGGCCTCACAATTCTGAGAGCTAGAAGTCCGATATCAGGGGTCCATATTGGTTCCTTCTGAGGGCTCTAAGGGCGTATCTTCATGCTTCTCTCCGAGCTTTTGATGGTTTGCTGGTAATTCTGGAAGTCCTTGGCTGACGCAGCACCCCAATCTCTGTCTCTGTCTTGATGTGGTATTTTCCCTGTGTTTGCCTCAATGTCCAAATTTCCTATTTTTATAAGGACACAGTCATATTGGATTAGGGCCCATCCTGCCGACCTCATCTTAACCTGATCATCTGCAGACTCTATTTCCAGAACAGGTACTGAGTGTTAGGAGCGACTTCACACCTTTCGCAGGGACACAGTTCAACCCATAACACCTACTCGGTAAGGTTCGCAGAGCCCTGCCACCCAGCCTCTCCAACCTATATTCTCTCATCTTTGCCCCTTAGGCTATTTCTAGTCCATGTCTACGACTTTCATCTCTGCTGGTTTATCTTACCCGATCCCTGGCCCTGGAAACTAGACTCTCCGCAGCCACCTCTTCTTCTTCCTCTGTGTTCGTTTCAGGGATTCAGACCCAGATGGTCTTTATAGCTCACTCTCCAACCTGCTTCTTTCTCCTTCAAGACACAGCTGGGTCTGAGACCCTGACAGCCTGCCCGCACTTAGTAGCCCTCGGTCTTCAACTAACCTGGCCGTGAACCCTCATGGCTCAGACCCTCGGCATCCACGGATACTTCTGGCCTGTTTGCACTGTGGTCTGTAGTACTGCCTCACAGCTGCCCTTCTCAACACCTGCTCAGTTCAGAGAAAGAGAACGCGACACCATGGTTGGTAGAAAGGATTTTTTTTTCACACCTGATTAAATAGCTCCTACTTGAAATAAAAAAGTCTTTATTTTTATTCACTTTTTAAATGTTTATTTTTGAGGGGGGGGGGAGAGAGAGAGAGAGAGAGAGAGCAGGGGAGGGGCAGAGGGAGAGGCAGACAGAGAATCCAAAGCAGGTTCCACGCTCTCAGCACAGAGCCCAATGTGCGGTTGATCCCCCGAACTGTGAGATCTTGACCTGAGCCAAAGTCGGACGATTAAGCGACTGAGCCACCCAGGCGCTGCTGAAATAAAAATGTCTTTACCCGTGGCTCCCCCAACTGGCTGCTGGAGTGGATCATATTGTCTCCAACAACAGAAGATGGTGCCAGGGAGGGATAAAGGAGTTGACACACTCCATATTCGGCTTCCATTCACACAGTTTCTGGAAATAAGGGGTTGAGAGGAAAACAGGGCAGTGCAGAGAATCTGTGAAGAAAGAATTGCCTTTACATTAAATATTTTTCAAAGTTTTCTGGGAGGCATCGATAGCTTGTTAAATATTCAGCAGAGAAGTCTCCATCGGACTGTTACCCAGCGTAACAACAAAAGGGATGGCTGGTTTTACAATCTCTGCCATGGTGGGAAGGGGATAAGGGGCCACAGAGCTGGGATCATTTATCAGAAGAAAAAAAAACCAGCGGCTTCCAGCAAAAGGTTCACAGATGCTGCCTCCTAATTAAATTTTTTTTTTTAATTTTCGAATACAATTTTACAGACTCTATACCTGCAAATGAATGCCTGACACCACATGGTGTCTCCCAGTGCACTGGGAAGGGAAGAGCCAGGGAAGTTTTTGATGGCTTATGTCTCACTCCGTGCCCTTCATCTGCTTTGTGTTGCCAGCAGCCAGAGATGGGAAGTTAAATTAAAATAAAACACTAGATGTCCTGTACAGGTTTCGAAGTTGTCTGGGCCGCAAAACGTGATTGTGTTCCTTAAAATGGCAGAAGTCGAGGCGCCTGAGTGGCTCAGTCCGGTCAGCGTCTGACTCTTGATTTCAGCGCAGGTCACGATCTCAGGGTTCATGACATCGAGCCCCACGTTGGGCTCTATGCTGACAGCATAGAGCCTTTTTGGGATTCTCTCTCCCCACCCCCTCTCACGCTGCCCCTCTCCCCCGCGTGTTCTGTCTCTCTCTCGCTCTCAAAATAAATCAATAAACTTTTTTTAAAAAAATGGCAGAAGTTTCGGATGCCACCTCTGTTGCCTCTAAGGATAAGGAGTCGGTAAATTTAGACAGATCCGGGGCCATGAGTCCGGGGACTGTCAAACGTGGCATTGTCAGTGCCATTCAAAGGGAAGCTGTTTGTAGAAAGAACAAGGGCAAGTGTGGGAAATTCATAGCGCCTTCCATTCTTGGCCAAAATGTACTTTTCCCCTGAGCCCAGATGTGACCTTCGTATTCTCAGAACGACACTTTGCAGCCACTAATAGCAGATCGGAACTTGCAACTTCAGTTGAATGCGTTTGTCATTCTTTGTCTACAGGGTTAGTTTCACTGAGGAAGAAAGCTGGGACCAGGATTTAAAATAGCGAAGAAGAGAATTAACTACCTTTCCTTAGGATGTAAAATAAGAACAAGGTAACTTGTTTTGAGGTGAGGGCTTCTGTTCCCTAAAATCTATTTACTTTGAGAGAGAAAGAGAGAGTACAAGCACGGAAGGGGCAGAAAGAGAGAGAGAGAGAGAGAGAATCTCAAGCAGCCTTCATGCAGTCAGCACAGAGCCCAACACAGGGCTTGAACTCACAAACTGAGATCATGACCTGAGCCGAAATGAAAAGTCAGACACTTAGCCAACTGAGCCAGCCAGATACCCCTGCATATATATATATATATATATATATATACACATATATATATATACATACAATAAATAATATATACATATATACATATATATACATATATACATACAATAAATAATGTATATATATGCAATAATGTGCATATAGTGTGTATATACATTATATATACATATATATGTATATTATATATACATAATATATATATAATATATACATACACACACACATTGTTTATTGCTTAGAGTTTTCACTTGGTTTTCAAAGATGGCCATTCTAAAAGGACACCTAAAGTTTTTGAGAGACAGTCGATGTACCTTATTTATATGATTCAAAACCCCAAGGGTATGAGCAGCCTGGGCCAATACTCCCATCCGGGAGGCCCAGGACAATCAGGGCATTTCAATGCAAGATGCTCTAATCATTAAATGAAGGTGCATACTGAAGTTCGTGAGTTCGAGCCCCGCATGGGGCTCTGCGCTGACAGCAAGGCGCTTGCTTGGGATTCTCTCTCCCTCTCTCCCTCCGCCTCTCCCGCTTGCTCTCTATCACTCTCAAAATAAACAAACATAAAAACTTAAAATTTTTTTTCTGAAAATAAAACTCTGATAAACGCGTCGTGAACACTTTTCAAATTACAAGACAATGAGAAATAAGGAAACAAAGCTTACTGTCTAGAAATCCAGAGGCAATTAATTTTAAGCATTTTTTTTTTGCATACGTGGCTATCTATACACACATGTGATCACGCTCTGTATACGGGTTTGTGTTTTTGCACTAGAATGTTATTGCATTTGTATTCGGGTATTTTGTGTATGTGTGTTAGAACGCTTCCGCGTTTTTAAAAGTCTTCAGTTTTAACGATGCATCATTTTTCCTTATCTAAGAATGTAGCACAATTTAATCCTTCATTCTCACTAAATACGTGTCGAGTACCTACTATGTGCCAGGGTGTGCTAGTTCCTGGGAACCCAGCAATTTGCAAAGCAGCCATATTGTCTGCTGACGTCAATCTTTTCTCCCAGTTTTACTGAGCTCTCATTGACATATAACATCGTTTCAGCTTCTGATGCCCAACAAAGTGACTTGATACGTGTGCCCATGGCGCCATGATTACTACAATAAGTTTAGTTAACATCTATTTCCTCATACGGTTACAACTTTTTTCTCGTGATGACAACTTCTAAGACCTACGCTCTTCTTCGCGACGCTCTAATACACATTTCGTGCGTAGTGTGAATGGTTATTCATTAGGGTCATCAGACTGTGCATTACATGTCCCCTCAGAAGCACATCCTGCCACTTGCAACAACATGGATAAACCTTAAGAGCATTACGTTCGGTGAAATAAGTCAGAGAAAGACAAATACCATAATGTCTCACATATATGTGGAATCTAAAGAGAAAAAAAAAGGGACCTCATAAAAATAGAGTACAGATAGGTGGCTGCCAGAGCCCGTGGGTGGGAGTGGGGGGAGAAGTGGGTGCATATATGGATCTTATACCTTAAAGATCCTCACTAAAGAGTAGTGAAGGAGGTGGACGTTAATCAATGACTCAGGGACATAAACACGCATTTATAGTTAAGAGGTATCGCTAAGAGTAAAGGAGCATTGAAATAGAAAAGTTTATGATGTAGCAATTGACCTTGCTAGGAAGGTTAGGAAATGAGAAAATCATTATTGAGCTGAGATACGAAGGAACAGTTGAAGTGAAACAGGTTGGGAAAAAAAAAAAAAATGGAGCAAAGTGAGAAAGACTGTTCCAGGCAGAGGGAACAGCATATGCAAAGCCAATTGACAAGGGACAGTCTGGTATATCTGAGGCACTATAAAAACAAGGTAACTAAAACCCAAGGTCTAGAAGTAAATAATAAGGCTGGAGAGGTAGGTGGGGTTCACAGCAACTAGACCCTGAGAAGAGTCTCTTTCCATTCCATGGAGTGGTTTTAAGCTGTTGAAGGCAGTCACGTGGGGAGGGGTGGAAATGAGAATCAGCACATCTGAGTTACAGAAAGATCGTTCTGACTGTGCTGCAGAAAATGGGTGGGAACATAAGTGGAGGCCACAGGGTCAGTTAGAAGGCAATTTCAGGGGTTCATAAAAGACAGAGGTAGGTGTGATGGCTCATAAGAGTGACACGGAACTAAGTAGACAGTGGTGGACGGAATCATCTAGGACTGGGGATTTATCAGACACGGGACTGATGAGACTCCAGAGGGCAAGACAGTTTAGAGTAATGATAAGACCCGTTGAAATAGGGAGTCTTGCACTTTAACGGCAATGATAAGAGGACTGAAGACAGATACAATAATCCCTTATTGTCAGATACTTGGGTTGTTTCATTTGCTCGCTCTGCAGTGAACACTTATATAGAAATCTTACTTAGATTTCTCATTTATTTCTTAAGGTGGATTTCCCAAAATGGAATCAAATAATCAAACCACACAGATATGGTCAGGATTGTAAACGCGCTCTGTGTCGCCCCCATAAAAGTTACGTTAATTTCATCTTACGCTTTGTTTGGGTGTGCTTGGCTCACCAGAAGTTCACCAGCACTGAGTGTTTTAACTTTTCACAATTTCGATGAACAAAAATGACATTTAATTGTTCTACTTTGCGTTTCTTGGATTATTAATGATGTTGACACATTGATAACATTCTTAAAATATACATATGTATATTTTCTGTGTATGGTCTATGTTCCTTGTCCATAATTTTTCCCTAATATCTTAGCGTTTTCTAAGATATTTTTCACTAATTGAAAAAAAATCAATTCACACATTATCATGGGTACCAATTCTACATAAGAATTTTTGCAACATATTTTTCTCTTTTATGTTTGCTTTTGGCTTTTTATTATATTTTTTAAGGAGAACACAGAAATTTATACAATCAATGTGATATTTCTCTTATTCTTCGTTTCAGATCACCTCCCTCTAAAGAGACGTATTTTTAGGGGTGCCTGGTGGCTCAGTCGGCTGAGCATCTGACTTCAGCTCAGGTCATGATCTCACGGTTTGTGAGTTCGAGCCCCACGTTGGGCTCTGTGCTCACAGCTCAGAGCCTAGAGCCTGCTTCATATTCTGTGTCTCCCTCTCTCTCTGCCCCATCCCCACTCATGCTCTGTCTCTCTCTGTCTTAAAAGTAAATAAAACATTAAAAAAAAACTTTGTTAAGAGACTTATTTTTAAAAATCACCTTTTCTTTCTTGTTGAATTGTTAACGTATTTTCTTTTACACTTTTATTCAAGCAAGAATTATTTTGATGATGGCATGCTGTCAGGATGTGACATTTTTTCCAATCTTTTTTCTATAGTGAACATCTTCAGGGTTTTGCCCAACAAGTGTTACCCTTTTGCTAGGGACCTTCCTGCCACTGACCCTGCCCTTCGCCATCTACAATTAATCAGTCAAGAAGTGGGTCATTCAGAAGGCTTCCTTGGAACTTTTCTAACTGAAACTGAGAAACCTAATCACCCCCTATTTGTTGGTGCAAATTTTTACCATGGAGATTCTGGAGCCGTCAATGGACACAAAGAAAGAAAGCCCACAGTGAGAGAGTATAAATCTAACATGCCCGCTGACAGCAATGTGGATGGAGGAAGTTTCCTGGCACTGTCTGCGGTCTAGTTACAGGTATTCCTGAGTCTACCTGCTCCTCAAACGTTCCTTGAATCCGTGGGCCAATTATGTTTACTTTCATTTCTTTTTTTCTTAATTTTGCCTATTCCGGTTCAAATTTGGTTTCCATTCTCAAAAGCAGCTATCCTACATGGCGTTACTTCTAATATGTGTGTGTTGGCTTTATTGTTACGTTCCATACTTCGCCTGCGTTTTTCCAGTTGACTTCCATGTTTTCATTATGTGCCAGTTTTGTTTTGTTCCGTTTCCTCAGATAATTCTCCTCCTGGAATGAAGTTTAAAGCCCTTTGGTTCTTCATATGAATTTCCTTCTATTTTTATAGCACATAGGTGGCTTGTCTATTTAGGACTCAACATTGAATGGAGACTCCTCCATCTGAGCTCTCTTAGAATAGAATGCAGAGAAGCAAGAGATAGGCTTGGGCGATCTGACAAACACTCAGATCATGTTTGGCATCTCAAAATACTGTCTTGCAGAATCACCCGGGCATCTGTTGCTGGGCTTACAGATCATTAACCTTAAGATCATTAACAACAACAGATATTCCTCATTAACAGATACCAATGGTGATTTACTCCCATCAGTTAATAGAGTATCTGACCTAGCGGATACTCACCAGATATTTTTTGGATACACACATGGGTGAGTAAATGAAATGTTGCTCATCAAGAAGAGGAGTCGGGTCTAGAAAACTTGGAATAAGGTACCTGAAGTCTTAAGTCATATTACTTATTACATATTACTAGTGCCCCTTATCTGCAAACTAAGGATAACAATGATTTCCCAAGCCAACCTATGGAATTGTTGTTGAAGATAATGACATACTTGGGTGAAAAACTTAGATACTCTGGACCCGGTGGTATAAAAGATGAGTTGTTTATAGAATATTTGCTTTATGTACGCTCAATCATTGGCTCGATCATGTAGTTCATGGGCAATGTGGCCTAGGTGCAAATGGAGCAATGGTCTTCAGGGCACTGCAGCTGAAAATCTGGACTATTTAAACTCCATGAAGTGGGGCATCAGAAATCACATTCTCACGGCGATCACAATCACTAAAAGTTTCTACTAGCACATTAAAACCACGGGCCAGCAGAATTAATTTGTTGGGATGGCTGAACGTTTTAGGGGAGAGGTGAACCTAATGAGACCACAGATCAAACCCAAGTAGCTTTGAAGCAGGCAATCCCAGAATTACATGGAATTTCCATAAAAACAATTCTCTTCCACAGATGTTGAAGTTTTGGTGCAAGCCATCCCATGGATACTTCTCATTCATAGTCAGTTGCTTCTGGAATGATTGTGCCTTGAAAATTTATTACTGCTATTTGCTGTATCTTGCCCGTAAGAATTCAAGAGTTGATCACAACAGACACACCGGGGAAAATTGTATGGTAGAATATTGAAGATTCGGCAGAAGTAAGCCCGTTAGCTTTAGATAGCACCGAAGTCTAGACTCCTTCTTGTCCATCTTCGGCTTGATAGAAAGGGCAAATCTTGTAATATTTTAGGTACCCAAAAGGAAGTGCCAGGGAAACGATGAAAAAAAAAAAAATATGTGAGGTAAATTCTTTGAAGTTAGTTCTAGGAAAATCAAAGTAAGAAGGGTCCCCGCCTCCTGATTTTCAAATCACTGAAACAGCAGCACCACTGGGAATTAACTCACATGTCAGGCAAAGCTGAGTCTCAGGTGTTACTCGTACTGGCATACCAACGGAGTGGAGCCCCTCCAGGGTGCCTGTACTGCGATTTCACGGAGGCTACCCAATGGAAGTTCTATACCCATCTTACCTGAATCTTTCTCATACCTGATCAACCTGAACAGGACGAAAGAGATGAGAAGAGTACAGATAAATGAGACAGGGCCGACCTCCCAACCTTTTCCAAACTGGCATAAAGATGGCCATTTAAAGCACAACCAGAACATGGTGATTTCAACCACCCCCCCCATAAAAAGGAAGAACAAGTCAAAACATCAACAAAATGGTTCCAACAATATGGTAATGATGTTCCCCCATTAAGCAGCTCAAACAAGGACTTATTTGTAATGAGTCAAATTTGGGGAAGACTGAACCTTTCATTCCCTTTTTCGTTCTTAATGGCAGCAGTTCCTTCTTCCTGAAGGCACGGACTTAGGTTCTCATTTTCTTTCTGTGGTTTCTGCAGAAAGGCGCTATATATAGAAAATGCCTCATTAAAGGTAAATAGATAAATGAAATAATATGTAAGCATGCAGCTTAATTTCCCCTCAACAGACCCTCCACATTTGGAAACTGAAGAAGAAGAAGAAGAAGAAGAAGAAGAAGAAGAAGAAGGGGAAGGAGGGGAAGGAGGAGGGGGAGGGGGGAAGAGGAGAGGGAGGAGGAGGAGGAAGAAGAAGGAAAAGAAAGTAAAGAAAAAAAAGAAACAGAAAAAAGAGAAAAATAAGAGAAGAAAGAAAGAAAGAAAGAAAGAAAGAAAGAGAAAAGCTTCCTTTTTCAAACTTCTCTGAGTATTTATACCACTTTGTTTTCATTCACACGAGGGAATAACAAGGGGTCCTCTGATGAATGTTGCGGATCGCCATGGTTACGGTTCAGAGATGCGGCAAAAAGCAATTATGGTGGAAGAGAAGAAAGAAATGCACCTCTTTGTCAGAATTTCATAACAGCTGTAATAACACTAGAGCACCCAAATGAATGTAAAATAACTGAAATATTGTGGCATGTTAAATGCCAGCACATTAAAAAATTGTATTTCAATGTCACATTATTTAAAACGACAGGAAGCATTAATTCCAGCTGCACCAAGGAGCTTGTTAAGAGATACAGGGTGGGGGATGGAATCCAGCATCCAGCCAGGGAGGGGACTTCAACAGGATGCATGGAGCACAGTACTATTTGGAGAAAAAAAGGAAAACAGCACGAGAGCAAATTTAATCTGATATTCAGAATTAGTTCCCTTATACCTTATTGAGGTTAGCACCCCACCCATGCCAAAGCCTCTACGGTATTAAGCAATTCCTCCGCAAATTCCATATGAATGGGCCATGAACTCTTTTCCTTGCCCCATGAACTCCAAATACTTTTATTAATTATAAGTTTTCCTGCTGAGGAATATTATATCCATTTTACAGTAGAATGAAAGGAGGCGGTGATGCCCAGATAATTGTTCATCTTTCATCCTGCAGTCTTCTGTGGTCAAAAGAGGTCAGGGATGTCTTTAGTTTCCAGTGTGGGGGAATTCTCCCCTATAGCTTGGATACCTCATAGGTTCCAGTTTTGATTTATTTATTTTTTTAATTTTTACTTATTTTTCAGAGGTGGGGGTATGAATGGGGTAGGGACAGAGAGAGAAGGGGACAGAGTATCTGAAGCAGGCTCCGTGCTGACAGCACAGGGCCCGACGCGGGGCTCGAACTCACGAACCATGAGATCATGACCTGAGCCGAAGTCGGACGCATAGCTGACTAAGCCAACCCGGGTGCTCCTAAGCTCCCAGTTTTTAAATGTTGGTGAGAGAAGATATAGTATCTAACAGTCATGAAAAACCAGCTCTATTCAGCCCTCTTCCTCTGCAGGAAAAAATGCAGTAGGTGAAAGGTGCCTCAGCCGTGAGTGCCCATTGCACTGTTCTGACCCTCAGCCTGGGCCTTGCTCTACTTTCCCCAGCCCATCTATGGTCACAGCTCAGAACTGACCATGAGTCATGCTTTACCTTTCAAAGGCCAATAAGGTGGCGCTTCTCAATGGTCCCATCGTTCTTGGATATACCTGTAGTCTCTCACAATATCACCTGGGCTAGAAGACAAAGAGACTGTCAATAGGATCAGTATGAAATCATCTTCACCAAGGAGAAGACATAACTCTTCTTTTTTTAATGTACTTTATTGTCAAATTGGCTAACATGCAGTGTTTACAGTGTGTTCCTTGTTTGGGGGGTAGATTCCCGTGATTCGTCGCTTGCATACAATACCCAGTGCTCATCCCTACAAGCGCCCTCCTCCATGCCCATCACCCATTTTCCCCTCTCCCCCACCCCTCCCATCAACCCTCAGTTTGTTCTCTGTATTGAAGAGTCTCTTATGGTTTGCCTCCCTCCCTCTCTGTTTATGACTATTTTTTCCCCTTCCCTTCCCCCATGGTCTTCTGTTAAGTTTCTCAAATTCTACATATGAGTGAAAACATACGATATCTGTCTTTGAGAAGACATCACTCTTAAGAACAGATACTACTGGGGCACCTGGGTGGCTCAGTCCCTCAAGCGTCAGACTTCAGCTCGGGTCATGACCTCACAGACCCTGAGTTCGAGCCCCACGTCGGGATCTCTGCTGTCAATGCAGAGCCTGCTTTGTATCCTCCGCCCCCTCTCTCTCTGCCCCCCACCCAAATAAACATAAAAAAATAGCAACTACTCCTTTGATGAGTTATAGTTCAGAAAGATATTGCTTTCATACTCATTGCTATGTAGGGAAGGCATTGGAATCCCTCTCCCGGTGAATGATACGACTGTCGCTCCATCAATGGCCACGTGTAGCATTTGGGACCGACATCTCTCTGATATCAGCCCCACAACACCTCTCCATTTCACATCTCAAGTGGCCTCACTCATCCCTGTACATACAGAGTCCAGTCTCTCTAGCAGAATGATAGTGGTTATACTTCACTAAACTTTGAGAATTCCTCAGGTTCCCCTTCTGTTGCTACATAACTACCCCCAAAACCTACTGGCTTAACATAACCATTTTATTATGCTCCAGGATTCTGTGACCTAGGAATGCAGTGAGGGCACAGTGGTGAATACTTGTCCCCCATGTCTGGGGCCTTAGCTGGGATCACTTAAAGGCTGGGGTGGAGAGAGGTGATTCATGGTTAAGGGCTGGAATCATCTGAAGGTTTCTTCACTTGCATGCCTGTCGTTTGGGCTTGAAGGACTCAAAGACCGCAACACCTCCCCGTGGCATCTCCACATGGTCTGGCTTTCTCCCAGCATGGCAGTCTCAGGGTAGACCCTCTACATGGCAGCTCAAGACATTAAGCCCAAGCATCCCAACAAAGCCATGACTACGCCTCAGAACTCCCACGCCGTTGGCCTAAGGGCCATAGCCCGTCATTCATGGTTGGCACAAGAGACATTTTCTCCATGAGAGGAAATGTCAAGGTATTTTGCAACCATGTTTCAAAACCACCACTGTGTCCTCACTTTTGGATATGTGGCTTTGACAAAAATGCAAAAGAGAACTCCAAACTAAAAACCTTTGAATAATTAGACCAAAGATTGGATGGTATGTGGTGCTTCTGACACAAGAAGAATGACTTTGGAAGGATGGATTATACAGGTGATTTATAGAACCGAGGAGGCAGTGTTTCTACAGGGAGAGGGAGGGGTTCTGTTTGCTCCACACTGGACACATTTATCCCTCACGACACCATCACCCATTTTAACGGAAAGGACCTCAACAGCCCTCCCACATGGCCTGTAGTTTCCAAGACGGTAAATGTCTTATTATCTCCCTTTTACAGACAAAAACCAGCAAGTGAGTTAAGTGGCATATGATAGGATCCGGAGACGCCCTGAATTCAAGCCATTAATTGATTTTCCAAGGTTCTCTCGCAAGATATGACTTCCCATATTCGTCCAGTTTAAAAAATACAAATTCGAACGCAGCTTCATTGCTTTTGAAACTGAGGAAAGGCTCGTCTTCTATGGTCTAAATATGTGGATTTGTTTATTGTTTATTTATTTTTGAGAGACAGAGAGAGACAGAGCATGAGTGGGGTTGGAGCAGATAGAGAGGGAGACACAGAACCCGAAGCAGGCTCCAGGCTCTGAGCTGTCAGCCCAGAGCCCGACGCGGGGCTCGAACCCACAAACTGCGAGATCATGACCCGAGCCGAAGTCAGACCCTTACCCGACTGAGCCACCCAGGCGCCCCTAAAGTTTTAATTGTGATATAGGAATGGGCCCCATTCATAAGTAAACAGTTTTCTGGTTTTTTGCAGCGTCAACATAGACATGTAACCAGCGCTCAGATCAAGAAATAGACCTTGACCAGCACCCCCGACTTCTTTCCAGTCACCCTTTCCCCAAGTGGTTACAGCATGTGCTCTTTGTGGTTTGGATTTTTAATAGACTCATATTACGCTTGAGATTCATCTTACTGATTTTTTTTTTCCCCTTGTCCTTAAAATTTCTCAACCACTTTATATTTTATGTTTATTGCATTTCCTTGCTTGTCAAACCAGTGTGATTACTGAATGTGTGTCCAACATCTACTTAACAATTCAGTACTGTGTTTTTGCTCATTTTGCTCTTTAAAGTCAGTGCTTCCGGGGGACGCCTAGTGGCTCAGTCGGTTAAGCGTCCGACTTCGACTCAGGTCATGACCTCACAGTTTGTGAGTTCCAGCCCCGCGGCGGGCTCTGTGCTGACAGCTCAGAGCCTGGAACCTACTTCGTATTCTGGGTCTCCCCTGCTCATGCTCTGTTTCTCTCTGTTTCCCAAAAATAAATAAAAATTAAAAAAAAAAAAAAGAAAGAAAAGTTGGGGTAGGCACATAAAATCCCCACAATTCTTTCCATCCTGAAACCCTGGGCTTTAAAAAAAAAATCTTTTTATTACATTTATTTATCTTTGAGAGACAGAGAAATACAGAGCACAAGCAGGGGAGGGGCACAGAGAGAAGGAGACACAGAATCCGAAGCAGGCTCCAGGCTCCGAGCTGTCAGCACTGAGCCCGACGTGGGGCTCGAACCCACAAACCCTGAGATCGTGACCTGAGCCGAAGTCAGACACTTAACCGAATGATCCACTCAGTCACCCCTGAAACCCTATGCTTTTAAGTCATTTACCCTAATGCCCTGCCATCACACTTTTATAAATTCTTTAAAAAGGAACTTACACTCACTTCCTAAGCTCTCTCTCCTCAGAGACTGCTATTCTAGCAGGGAGAGAAAAAGGTCATGCAGTAAAGTGAGAATATTTGCAAATTGCGACTTTTCAAATGTGGTCGCTTGTCTGTTTATTGTCAAACTGAACAAATGTCAGTCAACTGGTGGGTGACTGCAAAAAAAAAAAAAAAACAAAAAAAAAACAAAACAAAACAAAAATGCAAATGCTGTTCCTGGGAGTCAATGCGGTCCTGTCAATATAATGGCTGAATGGGTCACTCCTTGGAGTGGTTTCCCTCCTGAGTTTAGCTGAATAGACTGGAAAGCAGTTGCTACCATGACATCTGCTGGAGCCACGGACACGGATCGTCACTGCTTCTTTTGTGCTCAAGGCAACTGGAGTTTAAACAGGGAGGAAGTAAAAGCCTGGATTTCAAGACAAAGGTTTCATTTCCTCCTGCTGGTGCCTCATCACTTGTTGTTTGCTGGGTGCTTCTGTCAGATAAGTGGGCTTGCAAAGCACCTTAATTAGAATCGAGGATTATCCTGGACCAGAATTCACTGGGCAGCAGGCCCTTTTGTGGCCACAGAAAGAACAACCTTGACTCATCAGAATACGAGGCCGACTTGAGGGTTTTCCTGAGAAAAGAGCTTTAAGTAGCACAAACTTCTCCAGTGTCCTCCTACTTCCAAAATGTATTAAAAATTTCTCCCTAATTTTCTGAAGGGGAGAAACTAATAATCTTTTTCTTTTTCAAGAAGAAAGTCAAAGAACCTGAAAAAGATGAACAATGCTAAGTCCCTTCTGATTCCAGAAGCAGTAAGTTTAAAGCCGGGAGAGGCGATATTTATGAGTTGGATGAAAAATACTGGGTTCCCAGAATCTCAGATTGTCATTTGTAATTTTCTACAAATCGTGGTGCTTTTTCCTAACAGCACTGTAATTTGTAATTAATGAAGTTTTTCTACGACGTCTATCTTTCTCATCAAAATATAGGCTCCTTTAGAGAAGAAACAGGTCTCTCTTGTTCTCTACCATATTCTCGGTATCTTTGGTTACAAATGTTGTCTTCATTTGAAGCCACTGAACACTTGAGTAACTAATGACTTATTTCTGCAGGGATGAAAGGAAATGCAATCATTTCCTGAGCAACAAGTTTGTCGTATGGTTAAATGGGTAAGAGTGTTTTATAAAGACAATGTCTAAAGGATGTTCTATTGAGGGACTTCCTTGGATGAACCAAACTATGTGGGGAGACTGCGTGTTGGGACTACTCACAGAGATATCTTTGAGAAGTCACTACTAGTTTCCACTTCCATGACCAATGTACTTTGGCGGTCTCGCTTTTGGGTTGAACAACACGTTGATCCGTTGTTACCTCTGGGTAATGATCATCAGTGAGGGGGATGAGAGCTAGAAACAAGTAGTGAGGGTGAGTAGGTTTTACAACAGCAGTGATGGCTGGGGAAAACGGAAGAGAGTTGAGTTGAAACACCGTGGGCTTAGACCCAACTTCTTATTAGTTTGGGGAGGAAGGAGCTCGGATGTGGATATTCATGTCAGCAGACTTCAGAACCCTGATCTGCCCTGGCCCATGGTAGGTAACCCTGAACAGAGGTGAAGGGATTCTTTAGAGAAATATCTGTGAGTGTTTTTTTTTAATTTTTTTTTTAACATTTATTTATTTTTGAGACAGAGAGAGAGAGAGAGAGAGAGAGAGCATGAACAGGGGAGGGTCAGAGAAAGAGGGAGACACAGAATCTGAAACAGGCTCCAGGCTCTGAGCTGTCAGCACAGAGCCCGACGCGGGGCTCAAACCCACGGACCGTGAGATCATGACCTGAGCCAAAGTCGGATGCTTAACCGACTGAGCCACCCAGGCGCCCCTATCTGTGAGTGTTTTGAACCCATGGGATTGCATATCATTCCTTGATTCCTTCCACCCCCTCTCCTTCTTTCTTCCCACCCATATCATTCATGTTTTTACCTGTTTCCATTTAAAACTGGACATAAAGTCCATGAAGGAAGAAACCATTCTGTAGGCAACACCAGATCCTGACGTTGAAGAGAATTCAGTAATATTTGGTGGCTGGATGGAATCCACAGAAAGCAAGGTGCTGCTAAATTTGATGGAAGGAAATTAAATCTCAGGGAGCAAAGGCCACCTAATCTTATGTTTAAAGCAAAGATTCTCATTAATAATCACTACCCACCCCCGGTGATATAAACTTGCCCCAAACCTATAAAGTATTAAGAAGTTAGTCTGTTTTCTCTCGTCCTACACTAAATCATATGATTGCTCTTTAAGTTGGACAGGCATCCAACATTAGGGACAGACACTGGTCCCCGGGGCTACGGGTCACTATAGCTTTTTCCTTCCATGGAAACATGCAAAAAAGACAGGTTATTACTCAGGCCACTACACAATTGCTAAAGGGCCATACTTTACCAGAAAGTATGCTAAATGACCATACGAGTAATTTTCCTAAAACATGGGTAGAAAGAGGCTCTTCTTCCTCAAACTTTGTCAACTCCCTGGTCAAGAGTCAGTGTTGAAGCAAAATAGTTGTTTTCCTACCGCTTGCCCTCCCCCCCCCCCAAAAAAAACTGAACAATTAAATAAAGCAAAATGGGATCTGCTTCCCCAAGTCTCTAATCCCTCCCTTCACCAAGAGCACACATAAGGACTAAAGAACTGTCCCTGATAACTATGCCATTTGATGGGCTTTTGCCAACAGGGCACCGTTAATGTCAACATCGAAATCTTTTTCATATTTTCTTCTAACTCTTTTTTTTTAATTTGTTTTTAATGTTTATTTATTTTTGAGAGAGAGAGAGAGAGACAGAGCATGAACGGGGGAGGGGCAGAGAGACAGGGAGACACAGAATCGGAAGCAGGCTCCAGGCTCTGAGCCATCAGCCCAGAGCCCGACGCGGGGCTCGAACTCACTGACCGTGAGATCGTGACCTGAGCTGAAGTCGGACGCTTAACCGACTGAGCCACCCAGGCGCCCCTATTTTCTTCTAACTCTTATACTGACACCGCCTTTGTGGCTTTTGGATGCAAGAGCTAGACGAATTTAAACGGTGATAATTGGTCAATGCCGTTTGTATTTCCGGATAAAATATTGTCTCTAGAAAACATTTTCAAAGCTTATGCTAGCTAATGTTTTGCTAATGCTACAATGCTAATATTTTGAGGCTTCTAACACATCAGAGAACATCCACATCTCATCATATCTAATTGTCTCACAGTTTTAAAAATAACATTCATAATTGTAATCTTCAACCGTCTTCAATTTTCACTCCTTATTGTATTTCTCACAAAGAAAATTTCAGTGCTGTGCCTGAAACCATGTGATGGAATCCATTTTCCGTCTAAGCACCTGCTATTAAACAGCAATTACTTATGTTCATCCTGCCAGTAGCCTTAAAAGGGAAAGGGGACAGAGGATGTAAGACAAAATCAAATTTATAAGAAAGGGGGGGATCACCAACATGGTGACATAGGTTGTTCCTGATGTCACTCCCCCTCACAAGAACAACTACCAACTTTTCAAGAGCAAGTCTGCTCCTGGGAGGATCGGAAAACTGCAGGGGTGAGGCTGAACACCTCCCAGTATGATAGACACCAAAATGGGCTGCATTAGAAGGGTAAGAGGAACGGCTGCACATTGACCACATTGTCTCTCCCCAAGACGAGTGCAGCATCATGCAGAGAGATGTCCCCTGGGCCCCAGCTCCTCCAGTGGGAAAAGAGAACCCAGGGAGGACAACCAGCCACTCCAACATTGTGCGTTGCTTTGTGAGAGCCCCTACTCTGATCTCACATCACAGGGACCGCCGCGGAATCTGTGGGGCCCAACCACTGGGAATCTGACTGTGACCCAGAAGGCAGGGTGGTCTTGTGGCCACCAGTACACAGATCTTGGCACAAAGTTCATACCTTTCGTGCTGAACTATTCGGCTCAGCCAACAATTTTGCTCACTGACTGGACCAAGCAGGGGGTGCTCTCTGACCAGGGAAGTCGAGGGTGTGCTGATCTGCCTAATTCAGATCCCCCAATGAGTTTTGCTGGCCCTACAGCCTAGTTTGCCCACAACCAGCCAAGGAGCTGACTTACAGCCTCACCCACTACAGGGCATGTCTTCTAGCTCCATTTGACCGGAAGGGCCAGTGAAAACTCCTGAAAGTGGTGAGATTCCATTGCACTTGAGCCAAGAGGCAGGGAGGCAGAGCCGATCGCCCCCAGAACAAGCCAGTACCTGGCACAGAGCATTCCTGTGGTACCACAGGCAGGGGGATTAGTTCACAGCCAAGGCTGAGGGTAGCTCCCGCCCCCTCCCAACAAGAAAGCCCACTTGGGAAATGGAGAGTAGGATGGAGCATCCCCTGCCTCTCCCACTCAGGAAAGGAAGCTGCTTGAGAGCCCACCTGCTGTGGAGAGTGGGGCAGAGCCAATACTTTGCAGATAAAAGCCAGTGGCCCTGTTCAGCCAGAGAATTTGGGTGTGAGTTGGATTGAGTTAAAAAATAAAAGAGAGAGAGAGAGAGAGTGAGTGAGTTTACCAGCTTTAGAGCTGTTTCTGCTGTACCTGGGCAGGAAATCTAATTTATAGCTCGACTCATCACTGAATACAACCTTCACCCTGTCCATCCAGGAAATCTGACAGAGTGTAGAGCTTGTAGTTTCCCCATCCACAGGGAAAAAACAATGGCTTCACCTGGCCGGGGAATTCAGTGCAAACTCTGGCCTGATTTGGATCCTCAAACAAGATCTGTAAAGGCCTTGGGTCCTGTGCTATTGCATTGCTAGGGCAGGGACGCTAATTCGTCGTCCCTTCAAATACTGAATATAGTACGTGGTGTCAACCATCTGGTAAGCCTGACCATGAATGCAGACAAATACAGAGCCTATCCTACAGCCTCACTTGGGTATGGAACAGAGGCAGCCAATTCTAGCCAACTGTATTCAGCCCACGGCATGTTCTGTTCATCCCCATCCTCAGAGCGCAAACAGTTACTTCACCCCAAAATAGACCGTAATAGCAGACCCCACCTGCCCAAAGACATTACTAGCTGACACATCCAGAAACCCAAACTGAGCTGATTGGTTAAGAACTGTCTCTGCCAAAGCAAATCTGTAAAGTTTAGAAAAAGAGCCCAGTTATCCAAATGCATTGAAAACAATGAAAGGAATCAAGAATCATAAAAACTCAGGCAAAGATGACGTTACTACAAAAAACTAATAAAGCTCCGATAACTGACCCTAAATAAAATGGAGATCTATGAACCGCCAGACAAAGAATTTAGAATAACCCGTTAAGAAAGTTTAGTAAACTCAAACAAACAAACAAACGAACGAAAAAACAAAAAATAGAAAGATAGGTAGAGTTAATTAGGAAAACAATGAATGAACAAATGAGAAGTTTGACAAAGAAATGGCAACCATAAAAAAAAAATTCTAGAGTTGAAACATACAATAACTGAAAATTTAATTGAATTTAATTGAAAGTTTCAAGTAACCATGTAGAAGAAAGAATCAGAGACCTTGAGGATAGACCACTGTAAATTACCCAGTCAGAAGAGAAAAAAAAATTAATAATGAAAAAGAGTGAAGAAAACCTATGGGAATTATAGGACACAATGCAGAGAAACAATAGTCACATTTTAGGAATTCCAGAAGGAGGAAAGAAGGAAGGAAGGAAGGAAGGAAGGGGAAGGAGGGAGGGAGGAAGAGAGGGAGGAAGGGAGGGACGGAGGGAGGGAGGGAGAGAAAGTATATTTAAAGCAATAATGGCTGAAAACTTCCTAAACCTGGGAACAAAAATGGACATCCAGACCCATGAAGCCTAAAAAACACCAAATAAGTTGAACCTGAACCCGATACATCAATATATACTATAATTAAATAGGCAAAACTGAAAGACAAATGATTTTAAGAGCAGAAAGAAAAAAGAGAGAAATTATATTCAGGAAAATTTCGAGAAGATTAATGACAGGTTTCTCAACAAAACTTTTTAGCCCCGGAGAAAATGGAATAATATATTCAAATATTGAGAGGGGAAAACTGTCAACCAAGAATTCTATAACTGGTGAAGCTATCTTTCAGAAATAAAGGAAGGATAAAGACTTACCCAAACAAACAAAAACTGAGGGAGTTTATTACAAGACACTAAAGGAATCTCCTTATAAGAAATGCTAAAAGGAATTGAGTGGAAGTAAAAGAATGCTAATTGACATCATAAAAACATAAAAAGGTATTATAAATTTCACTGCTAATGGTAAATATATAGTCACTGTTAGATTCTGGAATATGATAATGTTGCATAATTCGCTTACAACCCCAGTTGTTGTTTTTTTTTTAATTTAAATAGTAAAAATAACCATAGCTACTATAATCTGCTATTTGTTACAGAATATAAAAAAAAAATGTAAATTATAATAGCAATAACCTAAAATGTGAGGTAAGAGGTGAAGTAAAAGCATACAGTTTACAAATTCTGTTTATCAGACTAGAGTAGGGTTATAAGTTTAAGATATTTTATGTAAGTTGGGACACCTGGGTGGCTCAGTCAGTTAAGTGTCTGACCCTTGATTTCAGCTCAGGTGATGTTTTCACGGTCATGAGATCGAGCCCCACGTAGGGCTCCGTGCAGGGTGTGGAGCCTGCTTAAGATCCTTTCTCTCCCTCTCCTTCTCCCCCTACTCTCTTAAAAAAAGAAAAAAGAAAGTTTTATCAAAAAAAGAAGATATGTTATGTAAGCTTCACCATAACCACAAGGAAAAGTCCTGTAGTGATTTCACAAAAGAACGCAATAAATAATTCAAAGCATACTGATATCAAAATGCATCAAAATACAAAGAAAGACAAAAGGATAAGAAACAAGGAACAACGAACCTACAAAATAATCAGAAAACAATTAATAAAATTGCGATAGTAAGTCTTTACCTATTCATAATTATTTTAAACATAATGGATTAAATTCTCCAATTAAAAGATATAGAACGGCTGAATCATTTTTTTTAATGATCCAAAAATAAACTCCCTACAAGAGACCCACTTTAGTTTTATAGGCACACATAGACTAAGAGCGAAAACATGGGAGAAAAAAACATTTCAAGGAAATGCTAACAAAAATATGCAGGGGTAGCTATATTTATATGAGACAGAATAGATTTTAAACTAAAAATGATAAAAAGAGACATAGATAATGCCTCACATTAGAGTATCCAACATACAAGGCAAAAACTAAGAGGGGTGCCTGGGTGGCTCAGTTGGTTAAGTAACAGACTTTTGATTTCAGCTCACGTCAAGATCTCCCAGTTTGTGAGTTCAAGCCCCATGTTGGGCTCCATGCTGGGCCTGGAGCCTACTTAAAAACAAAACAAAACAAAACAAAACAAAACAAAACCCCAGTAAAATACATAGGAAAAAAATTTCACTAAGGAGAGCAAAAATCTCTAACCTGAAAATTACAAGATGCTGATGGAAGAAATCAAAGAAGACACAGATAAACGGAAAGGTATTACATGGTCATGGATTGGAAGAACTAACATTGTTACAATGTCAATATTACCAAAAGATTCAATGCAACCTCTACCAAGATTCCAATGGCATTTTTTACAGAAGTCGAAAAAAACATGCCTAAAAGTTACAGGAAACCACAAAGGACTCTAAATAGCCAAAGCAATCCTGAGAAAGAACGAAGCAGGAGGCATCACACTTTCTGATTTTAAGCTAAGGTTATCAAACACTACTGTGGTGGTGTAAAACAGAATTGAGATGGAACACGACTGAGAGCCCAGAAAGAAACGCAAGCATAAATGGTCAACTAGTATTTGGCAAGGGGGCCAAGAACGCTTAATGGAGAAAAGAGTGTCTTTGCAATAAATGGGGCTCTGATAATTGATTGTTCACATTTAAAAGAATCGAACTGGGGGCGCCGGGGTGGCTTAGTCTGCTGAGCGTCTGACTTCAGCTCAGGTCATGATCTCATGGCTCGTGAGTTCGAGCCCTGCATCAGGTTCTGTGCTGACAACTTGGAGCCTGGAGCCTGCTTCCGATTCTGTATCCCTCTCTCTGCCCCTCCCCTGCTCACACTCTGTCTCACTGTCTCTCTCAAGAATAAATAAGACTTAAAAAAAAAAAAATTAAAAGAGTGAAACTGGACCCTTGTCCTACCCCTCTCACAAAAAATTAACTCAACATGTATGATAGATTTTAATGTAAGACCCGGAGCCATGGAGGTCCCAGAAGTAAACACAGGAATAAAGCAACTTGATGTGGGCCTTGATGCTGGGTTTTTGGATGTGACACCTAAAGCACAAGAAACAAAATTAAAAAATAAATAAATAGACCTTTGGAACTACAACAAACTCAAACTTCTGCACAGCCAAAGAAACCACCAACAAAATGGAAAGACAGCTTATGAAATGGGAAAAGATATTTTCAAACCATGTGTCTGATAGATAAGAAGTTAATATTCAAAAGATACAAAGAACTCATATAAGTTAATAGCAAAATAATGATAACAACAGCAATAACAACAACACAAACCTCCTCACCTCACTACTACTGCCCTACCCAGAGTTGTCAATGGCCTCCAAGCTGTAGAACCCTCTTCCTACCTGATTTTTTTGCAGACCTCTTCATTTTTGACTACTCCTCCTTCCCACTTTAAAGAACGCTTTCAACTCTTGACCTACATGGCATTTAACGTTCTCACTTTTCTTACTTCTCTGCAATAACACTTCAGTTTCTCTCCAGAATTTTCTTCCTAGGTCCACCCTTGAGGACGGTATCTTCCAGGGTTCCCCGCCAGGAAGGCCTTCTTCTCTCATTCTCTGTATTACCCGTGAGAGACCTCACCTCCATATGGACAGATCCCCTGTGTCTCCAGCCCAGACCTTTCCCTTGCCCATTGGAGAATTCTAGTTGGTTGTTGCCCTTGATATCCTTAATCAATAGATCCCAAATAAGACACATTTTCTTTTCTTATTCCATCCAAGCCAAACCTAGCCTACATTTGATGTCCCCTCACCCATGCCAGTGAAGGTCATCGCTAGGCACCTCTTGCACAAACCATCAGTCTGGAGCCAGCCTTGAGTATTCCCTTTCTTAGTCCCCATATCCAATCACCAAAGACTTGCGTTTCTCTTTCTTAAAAATGATTCGAATATATCTTTGAATTATCATGCCTCAAGACACTATCATCCTTGCCTGGTTTGCTGTAACAACCACCTTAGTGGTATCCCTGCTTTTGCTTGACCACTCCAAGTCATGCTTCCCATTAATCCCTGTCAGTGCAGAGTACTTCCAAAACAGAAATATTGGGGCACATGGGTGGCTTAGTCGGTTGAGCGTCCAACTCTTGATTCCAGCTGAGGCCATGATCCCAGGGTTGTGAGATTGAGCCCTGCATCAGGCTCTGCACTGACAGCACATAGCCTGCTATCGATTCTCTCTCTCTCTCTCTCTGTCTCTCTGTCTCTCTCTCTCTGTCTTTCTCTCTCAAAATAAATAAATGAACTCAAAAAATGGAAATATCATCATTCCTTCCTGAGCTCTCTGATGTCTATAAAATAAAGTTCAAACTCCTTAATACGTTTTTCGAGGTGAATTGTGACCTGGCCTTTCAAACTTCATTCTAAGCCTTTCCTTGTTACAACTTGACATGTGACTTTTCTTTTCTTTCTTCCTTTCTTTTTCCCTTGTTTCTTTCTCTTTCTTTCTCATTTCTTTCTTTTTTTTCTCTCCTCTTTCTTTCCTTCCTTCCTTCCTTTCCTCCTTCCTTTCCTCCTTCCTTTCTTCCTTCCTTCCTTCCTTCCTTCCTTCCTTCCTCTCTCTCTCTGTCCATCCTCCATACTTCCCACCCACATTCATATTTTCTTTCTCTCTAATATCCTTCCCCTTTTTGTTCTTGGCTAATTCCTATCTATCTATTATGCCTCAGCTTAAACTTCACTTCTCTTTGAATGCATTCCATGACCCCTTAACACTAATTTAGGAGCTTCTTTAACATCGCAGTCTCCATACTAAATGTTCATAACCCCTCTTTTGTCATTGTGTGTCTAATTGTCTCTACGGGGGGCAAAGACTGTCCATCGTGTTCACTAATTTGTCTGATCACCAAGCACAGCCCTAGCATACACTAATGACACAGTATTTCCTGTCAGAGCTGACATTTGTTTTTTGCTTATTATGTACTTGACACTGTTCTGAACATATTATATGAATTAACTTATGCAATCTTACAAAAAGGCCTTGCCATAGCTACTGGCATCATTACCATTTATGGATAGGTAAACTGAGGCACAGAGAGATTAAGTAACATGCACAGTTATGAAATCATGGAGCCAGGATTCAAATCTAGACAGAGTGGCTCTAAAGACCATGCTCCTTTTGTTGTTGTTGTTGCTGCTGTTGCTGTTGTTACTGAATGAAGGAGAATAAGTGAAGTGGAGTGTTGGGTAAAACCTATAGAGGTCAAATTCATTTCCCCATGCCACATAGCTGGGAGGTGCTGGAGATAGGGATCCACTCTGTGTCTTCTGACTCCAAATTCCATGAGTTAGAAACTGTTCTGCACTATATCTTATATTTTTAACTGTTTTAAAAGCAAATGCATTTTTGCTCTCTGCGGACACAGTTTTAATAAGCCTATTTAAATATTCATAATTCAAATGCAAAATCCCCTGCTGCAGCCTTCTGTGATTCACAGACTTCAGTACGTGGCCTCTGCTCTTTGTGGTGAGGGCCTGATGAACTGACTGGCCCCACGTTTATCTCACTTCCTGTATGATCAGACTCTCAGAACAGACTGCCGAGCCAGGAGGTTAGGCTAGTCTGTCATTGCTTCCAAAATATTAATTGGATGGTAATATTTTTGCTCAATAGGCAGCTGGTTCATACCCTCCCTGGGAAAGTGCAAAATGGTGATAAAAAAAAAAAGTGTCTCAATTCTAGGAGAAGTGAAATGTTTCAAAATATCCCAGGAGTTAACTGAGCTGGTCATTTTTTCCCTTAATTCTCCCAAATTCATATTCACTGAGCATTGTTAAACCCTGTGATGAGATGTTTAAATCCAAATCTGAGATTTCTCAGTCTTCTCCTGGATCCCCACCGAAATAAAATGCTGAGTCAGGTCTTATATTTTCACCAAAACGTTTCTTAATTACCTTTAGCGAGGAAGCAAATTTTATTAAATTTTGTGTTCGTCATGCCTAAATTAATGTCACTTATGTATTATTTTCTGAAAAACCTCTTATTGGATGAATGAATGAGTTATCCTAAGCCCTCATTATTCTTTCATTTCTTTGTAGCAGAGATAAATAAATATTTGGTTTGTAGCACAAAATTTTCTACGATGATTCCCACATTTGTTTGCATGGCAGACCAGCAGAAGGCATGATTCTCTTTGTGAAACACTACAAAATTCAAAATACTTAAAGTGAGTTAGTCTTCAGAAAGATACATATTTTTAGCCCCTCAGGTCAGTGGTAACTACTTCTTAATCTTTCTGGTTGTTTCTTTTCTCTCTGTTATATCTCCCTTCAAGGGTTGTGGGGGAGGGGGTGGGGGGAGCTCTCTATTACTTTTCTCTCTCTCTCTCTGTCATCTAGTCCCATGATTCAAACATTCTATATATTGATTATCTGCACATCTTTTGACTTATCCAAGTAACATGCAACTCATTTGTCCAACAACTGATTGCGAAGTATTCCTCTCCGAGTCTTTGCTGTCTCAGTGAGTGACCATTGCTTGGGTCTTAATCCCAAGAGTAAGGATGCCAAGTAAAACAAAGGACAATACGTATTCTGTAAGCCCACAGATGGTAGTTTGGCAAGAGTAAGGCACACAGGAAAGACAGATCTATATGTAGAGTTAATTATCTATTGCCAATAAGAACATAGTGCTGTTCCATCTATGATATAAGCAGTCCAGTATAATCAAGATGTCACCCAGCCACTGGGCAATTCAAGGGTCTCGATCAATAGACAAATAAGGAGGCTACTGTACTGGCTAGCAGGATTGTTCCTGATTACAAGTGTAAATGAGTTACAAAATGGATGTAAGAATATGTCTGGAATAAGGGAGATCCCTTAGGGTTATCTCTTATTACTACCACATTCTATGATTGAAGTCAGTGGAAAAGTACCATAACCCAGTGAGGTAGGATTGCAAATAGCTCAAACCCTTCAGGAATGAATGTTTGGATTTTAAGTATGGTTTAAAGAGATGTGTATGGATGCCAGTTGATAAGGGGTGGACTGTGATGGTCTTTTTCTATGTGTCAATTTGATTAGACAATAGCTTTCATTTATTTGTTTACACTAAAATCTGTGTTGCCATGAAGGTATTTTGTCAATGTCATTAAATCCCATAATCTGTTCACTTGAAGCAAAGGAGATAATCCTAGAAAATCTGTCTCCGAGCTGTAATAGATAATCTTGGTGGGCCTGATTCAATTATTTGAAAGGCCTTACCAATCCCAAGCAAGCTCTGCACTATTAGCATGGAGCCCTGGTGTGGCTGGAACCCATGAACCATGAGATCATGACATGAGCTGAAGTCACGAGTTGGACTCTTAACCAACTGAGCCACCCAGGCACCCTAAAATTGGGGGGGGGGGGATTCCAAAGAGATTTTGTTTATATGGGTTATATCAATATTTGCTGTATTGGAAATTAAAATTGGGAATTTTTATGAGTAGTTATGTCTCCATCTAAAATAATAACAAATCTACTACATGTTAAAATAAATAGCATATTTGTATTTTCAAATAATTAGTGAGGAGTGTAGCACTGTTTTACATTTTTTGCTAAACTCTTTAATGTCTGGTTTAATAGAAGACAACTGGGGCTTCCACCTCCATCTGTATTCAGCCTATTACAATATATTGTTTTGGTTCAAGAATATGATGAATGTTTGGTCTCACCATCTGTCTGGTTAGAAAAGGAGAGAGTATTGTAATAGCCTGTTTGATAATTATAGGTATTCTTTTATCATATTACACCAAAACTTGACAAGTAATAATTTTTAAAGGTGAGTTGCAATGTGGAATCTGAAATTATATGAATGAACATTAACATACATTAGATCGTCTTTTTGTTTGAATGGATCTATTACTCACATGTGATTTTTGTAATATCTTGCCTTTGTCATTTGGAAAACAATAGTTCACTGTGTTAGGCAAACATTCTAAATCTTGATATGTTTCATGATACAGTAATAATCATGTTCATCAACAATCAACATCACTGTGAGCCTCATAAGAGAGCTGTTAAGCTCATAATGGCAGACACAAGTTCTCTAAAATTCTAATTTTCTTTTTTTTTAATGTTTTTAAATGTTTGTTTATTTTTGAGAGAGGAAGAGGGAGACATAGTGTGAGCAGGGGAGGGGCAGAGAGAGAGGGAGACACAGAACGGGAAGCAGGCTTCACGCTCTGAGCTGTCGGCACAGAGCCTGACGTGGGGCTCGAACTCACAGACTGAAAGATCATGGCCTGAACTGAAGGCTTAACTGACTGAGCCACCCAGGCACCCCTAAAATTCTAATTTTCTTTTGAAAGTCTGCCTTTCATCATTTGTAACAAATACTCTCATTTACCTTTAAGTGACAGACTCACGTCATTCACTTTCAAGAAAATGTTTGCCAAGTGCCTAAGACTGAGTAAGTACACTTTGTTAATTGTTCTGTCAGGTAAAAATACTGTTCCATGAAAAAAGTGGCTAGTTCAGCTAGCAACTCAATCACACAAGGCCTTTTCCTCCAGGTAACCATCATACCTGATAAGACACAAAACTGCTTCGGGTAAACTTCTGATTCTGCCACAACAAAAAAATGTCAGAATTGACGCAATTATTAATTTTCATTGCTCTCCTAATGGCATTCTCAAATAAAACTGGCTTTTATTGCCCTGAAAGTCCACTTTAGTAAAGAAACAATGCCTGGGGGCAGGGGGGAATGCATTGACTCATGCTCAGACACATTACACGTCGGTTTCATCAGTTTAAAGGTCAATTCAAGGGGTGCCTAGGTGGCTCAGTTGGTTAAGCGTCCAACTTCGGCTCAGGTCATGATCTTGCAGTTCGAGAGTTCAAGTCCTGCATCGGGTTCTATGCTGACACCTCAGAGCCTGGAGCTTGCTTTAGATCTGTGTCTCCCTCTCTCTGCCGCTCCCCTGCTCATGTTCTGTCTCTCTCTCTCACAAGTAAATAAATATCAAAAAAAAATTTTTAAAGGTCAATTTCAATTAAAATAAGCAAAAAAAAAACTATCATTATGACAATAGTTTTAATTCTGTGGATCTTCTGCAACAGTCTCAGATATCCCCAAGGACCATCCTTTGGAAATTTCTGCTATAAGCTATACCTAGTCAAGGTGCCCTCCCCTCCCTATAATTTGAATTCCACTGAAAACCCAGCCGTTTGGAATTCACGACAAACAAGGAGACGTCATGCTGGTTCCATTACTCTAACCCAGAAATCTGAGTGCCTAAATTCTGTCTCTTCCTTATCGAGCATAATTAAATAATATGTGTTTTCCCACAAGACTCTTTCTATATACTTTATCTACAGGGCTGTACTGGGTTAGATAATATATTAGTCAGGGTTCTCCAGAGAAACAGAACCAGTGTGCCAGTGTGTGTGTGTGTGTGTGTGTGTGTGTGTGTGTATAAATAGGGAGAAAGATTTAGGGAATTGGCTCATGCAGTTATGGAGGTTGTGAAGTCCCAAATCTGCAGGGTGATTTGAAGGCTGGAGACTCAGGAAGAGCTAATCATGCAGTTTAAGTCTGAAGTCAGTCAGCTAGCAGGATTTGCTCTTGCCTGGAGGAGAGCAGGCCTTTGTTCCATTTGGGCCTTCAACTGATTAGATGTGGCCTACCCACATTATGGATGGCAATCTGTTTTACTCAAAGTCCACAGATTGAACTGGTAATCTCATCAAAAACACTCTCGCAGGAACATTCAGAACGATATTTGACCAGAAAGGTGGGCTCCGTGGCCCAGTCAAGTTGACGCATAAAATTAACCATCACATATAGCGTTTCCCCAAGCTCACATCCTTCCTAGGACCTCAGCCTGTGACCGTGTTTTGGAAATAAGACCATCGCAGATGCAATTAGTTAAGATGGGGTCATGGTAGAGTAGGCTGGCCCTTCGTACAACATGAGTGGTATCCTCATAAGAGGAGAATGCATTGGGAGAACACCGTATAATGAGAAAGACAGAGGTGGGAGGGAGGTGTCCACAAACCAAGGAGAGCCAAGGATTTCCCGTAACAGTAGAAGTTAATTGAAAGGCTCCCGTAGAGCCTTCAGAGAGACCGTGGCCCTGCCTGCTCTCGGTTTCAGACTTCCAGCCTCCACATCTGCGAGGGGACACATTTCTGTTACCTTTACGCCACCAAGTTTACAGCACTTAGTTACAACAGCCCTGGGAAAAACTAACACAGTTCCCATGGCTGACTTGTGTCAAGGTAGAAGGAAAGATCTCTTCGGAGGCTAGGATAGTCAGGATTTCTCTCATGAGGGTGGGGAAGCAAAGCGAGACCCCTGACCACGTGCTCACTGACGTGTAAGGTGGAGAGAGAGAGACAAAGTTGGGGGCTGAGCAGGAAACCTCAGCAGGAGAGGGAGGGCAGTGAGCTTGGCCAGAACCAGCTGGGATCCCCCACACAATGTAGGAGGCCAACTGAGGACACGGGGAGGACGAATCAGAAAGGTCTTAGTTACCTTCTTCTTAAATACGGCTAACTATGCCGGAGAGCTTTTCGGAGAGATACCTAAGAGTCTCTCTCAGTTTGCCTCCTTGCAAAATTAGGAGTACAAATGAGGATTGGAAGGAGAGCCAGAGGGGTTGAGAGGGAGAGCCAGACCCCGCCGTCGCTCTGGAAGGGAAAAGAAAATGTCAGATCGCAGCTGGTAAATAAGATGTTACAGCGAAGCTTGAAAAGCCGGGTTCTTTCTCCTTTGTAAAGGCCCTACCTGCATAACATGAAGGGGCTCGGTGACAGACACATTAAAACACCATTAAACTGTGAAATAGAACACAGTGTGAAAATAGATTTAACCTTCACAAGTATATCGATCTCCACCCAGCGCCGTGCCCAAGTTCTGGGACAACTGTTTTATAATAGGTTTTACTTATTTTCCTGTTGCTGTTCTGACTTCCTCCGAGGAGGGTGTTATTTCTAAAAGCCCCCTGACCGTGGAAGGAAGCAGGTTTGCTTCTCAGGCAACGCCTGGCCTCGGAAAGCTCCCGCCAGCTGCTCGGCAAACAGAAATCAGTTTGGTGAAAGTGAGGAATGAGTTTGCGGCGGCCGCTGGGATAACAGAGGCCCAGGGAGGAGGAGGAGAGCACTGCCAGTTACTTGCAGGGTTGGGAGGTGGAGATGAGGTGGGGTGGGGGGAGGAGAGAGAGGTGGGTCCATGCAACTGTGGACCCTGGCAGGATGGCCTTTGTGGGATGGCTCTTGTGATTTAGTTTTTGCTTCAAAATGCATCTACAGACACGCACACACTCACACACACACACACACACACACACACTCAATACTCTTCATCATAAGGAAGAAAAGGGAATCCATTCCCTGGGACAAAAATGCTCCAAGAGCTGTAGCTCTCGCAATAATTTTCTGTGTAATTTTTGGCCACATGAGCAGATTAACAAAGAGGAACACAAAGCCAGCAAAAAAAAAAAAAAAAAAAAAAAAAAAAAAAATCGCTTACTTTTCCCGGAAACGTTCACATTTAATGTTGCAGGAGCTTAGAGGGCCGAGCAAATTGGAAGATACATTTCTATCTCAGAGTGAAGAAGAAGCCCAAGTATCTCCGAAATGTGAGACTTGACATCGCTTTTTTTTTTTTTTTTCCTTCAGCCACCTTATTTGCAAAACGAACATCTGAGGTGCGACCCTTTCCTAAATCGTAGCCAAATCAGAGGAAAAACATAATGAAGAGACCAGCATGCGGCAAAGCGTCCGATGAACCAGTGAACTTGGTTCGCAGGCCAGGAAAAGTCAGCGAAGCTCATAGCCAGTGGTGTTTTGTGTGGATCCCGACATCGTCATCAGAGAAAAGGTGTCCATGAGGTTGCTCAGATTGGAACACTCAAGCCCCCAAATCATGTTCTTTCTAATTCTTGTATTGAGGATTCAAGCACCTTTAATAAAATTGAATACCATTTTTATACAAAATTTCTTTGTAAAAGGGATACAAATTGCTTTTTCAATGTTTATGTATTTATTTTGAGAGAGAGAGAGACGGGGGGAGGTGCAGAGGGACAGAGAGAGAGAGAGAGACACAGAGAATCCCAAGCAGGTTCCACCCGGTTGTGGGGCCTAAGCTGAAATAATCAGATGCTTAACTGACTGAGCCACCCAGGTGCCTCTAAAAATTGCTTTTTAGCATGAAAATTAATCTATGCCACAGTAGTAACTGCATCATGCTTAAGGGTGAACAAATAAATTCTCTTTGGGACGACAAACATAATGAAATTATCTCATTTGATTATTATTATTTAAAATTATTGTGTAAATAATAACTGATGAGGGGCGCCTGGGTGGCGCAGTCGGTTAAGCGTCCGACTTCAGCCAGGTCACGATCTCGCGGTCCGTGAGTTCGAGCCCCGCGTCAGGCTCTGGGCTGATGGCTCGGAGCCTGGAGCCTGTTTCCGATTCTGTGTCTCCCTCTCTCTCTGCCCCTCCCCCGTTCATGCTCTGTCTCTCTCTGTCCCAAAAATAAATAAACGTTGAAAAAAAAAAATTAATAACTGATGAGATAAAATATGAAAATGCAATAATAGTTCTAATAATGAAAGGGATAAAGAATAAGTTGCCCCGGGGGCGCCTGGGTGGCTCAGTCAGTTAGGTGTCTGACTTCCCCTCAGGTCATGATCTCGTGGTTTGTGAGTTCGGGCCCCACGTGGGGCTCTGTGCTGACAGCTCAGGGCCTGGGGCCTGCTTCAGATCCTGTGTCTCCTTCTCTCTCTGCCCCTCCCCTGCTCACTCTCTGTCTCTGTCTCTCTCCCAAAAAGAAATAAATATTAAAAGAAATTAAAAGAATAAGTTGTCCATAGATTACATGACTGCCTACCTAGAAAAGTTAGTGAGATCTATTAAAGTAATTAGAACAAACGCTTGATTTAAATACATTTTAAAAACATAGAAAATACCAGCAAGATCCTGTATTAAAAATGTATCTACTTTGAAAACAGAATAAGAAAAGGATCCCTCCTTTCCAAAAAGATTACACCCAGTTGCAACCAAAAATATAAAATAAAGTGTAAATAATCCTCATAGGAACTGAGTAGAATTGGTATGAGGTAAAAAACAATACTATAGGGGCACCTGGGTGGCTCAATCGGTTAAGCATCCAACCTCGGCTCAGCTCATGATTTCGTAGTTCATGGGTTCGAGCCCCACACTGGGCTCTGTGCTGACAGCTCAGCCTGGAGCCTGCTTCGGATTCTGTGTGTCCCTCTCTCTCTGTCCCTCCCCCACTCGTGCTCTGTCTCTCTCTGTCTCTCAAAAGTAAATAAACAGTAAAAAAAAAAGGTTAAAGCTGTAAAATATTATGTCATGTTCACATATTGACAGATTAGTATCGCAAAGATTGTAAATCATCCACAAATAGTTTACAAATATAATGAAATCGCAGTAGGATATTTTCGAGCATGGAAAAAAAAAAAATCTTCTGAACGTTTAGGTAGAAGAAGAAGCTGGGACAGATAGCCTGGAACTGTTTAAAATGAAGAAGGATAGGGGCGCCTGGGTGGCTCAGTCGGTTGGGCATCCGACTTCGGCTCAGGTCACGATCTCACGGTCCGTGAGTTCGAGCCCCGCGTCAGGCTCTGGGCTGATGGCTCGGAGCCTGGAGCCTGCTTCCGATTCTGTCTCCCTCTCTCTCTGCCCCTCCCCCATTCATGCTCTGTCTCTCTCTGTCCCAAAAATAAATAAACGTTAAAAATAAAATAAAATAAAATAAAATAAAATAAAATAAAATGAAGAAGGATAGGGAATAACATGACCAACCCGATGCTCACCATTCATTCAGTAGATACTTGAAGACCTACTGTGTGCATTTTGCTTGTGGCAGATCGAGACAGAACAGACATGGCCCGGCCTTCAAGGAGCTTACGGCCTAGTGAAGGAGAGAGAGATTAAAAAGTGATGACACTGGGGCGCCTGGGTGGCTCAGTTGGTTAAGTGTCCGACTTCAGTTCAGGTCACGATCTCGCAGTCAGTGAGTTCGAGCCCCGCGTCGGGCTCTGCGCTGTCAGTGAGAAACCTGCTTGGAATTCTCTCTCCCTCTCTCTCTGCCCCTCTGCTGCTTGTTCTTTCTTTCTCTCAAAATAACATATATATATATATATATATATATATATATATGTATATATTTATATATATACATATATATATATATATATTTTTTTTTTTTTAAAGAAGGATGGAAAGAGAACAAGAATTCCTAGGAGAAGGAATGCAGGTTTGAAAGGGCTGCAATGAAAAGATCTTGGCACAATCAAGAAACAAAAGGAGTCCAGCGTCAACAAAACAATGGAACTCCAGAGAAAGACGTAGGGTTAAGGGGGGGAGAGAAACAACCGGGGCCACATGCAGACCATGCAACACGGAATAGATTTTATCTGAGTGCAGTGAAAGTCTCCCTAAGGGTCCTAAGCAGGGAAGGTGACGCAATAAAATGAATGGTTTAAGGAGTGTATTATTTTCTGTTGTGTGGGAAATGCACGCAGGGCGACTCAGTGGTGAGCTCAGCAGAGTGAGGGCGCCGGAAATGGGAAACTGAAGGGTTTGACAGACGTGTAGAAGATAGAATGAGTGAGAATTGGTGATTGATCGAACGGGAAGCCAAAAGACCTGTATAAAGCTGATCTCTCTTAAAGTTTTTCTCTGGTGTAAGAAAAGACAGACTGATCATTACAAACAAACAAACAAAAAAGACAGAAACAGATCCATATGTATATTATTATAAAATACACTTGGCATTTTAAAACAGTGGGGAAGAAGGAATTATTCATAAAATGTATTTCAGCAATTGGCTAAATAATTTTAGGGGGAGAGAAAACCTGATAAGGTCTGTACTTCACTCACAATTTCTGCCAAATAAAAATAAAACATTAAAAGTACTAGAAGATAATATAGGTTGACTTTTTTTTCGTTTTGTTTTACTTCACTTTATGCTTTCCTCGCTGTTGGACATCAGGGACAAACATGATATAAAAATACTCCTTAGTTCATGACTGTCATCCATCAGTCTGTAAAAACACATCCTCCCATCTTTTTTTTTTTTTTTTTTTTTCTCCCTGTCCTCATTCCCATTCTACTTCTCTGGCTTCATACACTCCAACCCCACCCAGCATCCACTCTGATGTTGTTAATAGCATTCCCCCTTAGGGTTAGTGAGCATCTGAAATGCTAACACGGTGAGAAGCCCTTTCAAAAACACCTACCACTTAGGGGCGCCTGGGTGGCTCAGTTGGTTAAGCGTCTGACTTCCACTCAGGTCATGATCTTGCAGTCTGTGGGTTCAAGCCCCGCATGGGGCTCTGTGGTGACAGCTCAGAGCCTGGAGCCTGCTTCGGGTTCTGTGTCTCCCTCTCTGTCTGCCCCTCCCCGACTCATGCTCTGTCTCTCTGTCTCTCAAGAATGAATAAATGTTAAAAGAACAACAACAAAAAACACCTACCATTTCCCTCTCTCTCTTTCTCTCTCTGTCTCTCAAAATAAATAAATAAACTTAAAAAAAAGAAGAAGAAGAAAGGGTCAGCTGGGTGGCTCAGTTGTTTAAGCATCTGACTCAGTTTCAGTTCAGGTCATGATCTCATGATTCCTGAGATTGATCACCGCATCAGCCTCTGTGCTGACAGCATGGAGCCTGCTTGGGATTCTCTCTCTCCCTCTCTCTCTGCCTCTTCCCCCTCAAAATAAACTTAGAAACAAAAAAGAAAACACCCACCATTTATATCCCTTAAGTAGATATGAACTCATCTTAAGTTTCTTATTAAATTTTCCCATCGAAGAATACCTCTTTCTTTAATCTAACCTTTATTTTTTTGTGTGTCCTCCAATTCTGTTAGGGTTTTCTTCATACAAGCTTGCTTATTCTTTATTAGGTAAAACCCAGGCACTTTAGGGCTTTGGTTGCTATTTTAAAAGGTATCATAATTTTTATTTCCTTTTCTGAATGCTTATTCCAAGTATGGACGAATGCTATTGATTTTCAAATTTTCTGCCTGCTCACTTGAAAAACAATGTTGAATTAGGAAGGACTTTTTAAAGCATAATGCCAAAGGCAGAATGCAGAAGAGAAAAAAAGAAACATTTATTCACCAAGAAAACCTATCAAAGTCAAAAAACATGACAATTGGGGAAAAAAATATTTGCTACACATATGACAGAAAAGAGACTAATACTCTAAGTATATACAAAGCTATTACAAAACAAAAAAGAAAATTGTCAAATATGGGCGAAGACCATGAAGAAATTATTAAGGAAGAAATGGAAATATCCAGGAAGCACGAATTAATGCTCAGTATTATATGTAATCAAAGATCTGTAAATTAGCAGGAGAAAGCACTTTTGCATTATCATCTGCATTAGTCAAGATTCATGTCATAGTGACAGAATCCCAACACGATGTACATTATGCAGAGGGGGAAATGATTGAATCGGATAACGGGGATATCTGGGGGTGAGCCTTGCTTTGGTCCCAGGGGGTCCTAATAGCTCCCTCCCATCTCCTAGTGTCATGTCTATTGGATTTGATTCTGCAGGCTGATTTTGTCCACTTGGCAGACAAGATAGCTGCCAGGAGCCCCTTTCAGCCTGGCAAATTGAGATAAAAATCTAACAGCTCTCTTCAATGCCTATATCTGAAACCTAGGAAACTTCCGGTCCTGGTTGGGTCTCTTGCCTAAGGTCAATAGAGAGTAACACTCCATAAGCAGAAGAAAGAGCCAGGGAGGGTATTTTTTCGATTCATCAAATTTTAAAAGCCCCAAATCCTCATAAACAAACAAACAAACAAAAACCAAGAAACTGATTGCCCGTGGAGAGCATCAGATATGAAATTGGAGGGTTGCCAAGGGTATACTCTGTCGCATAATTTTCTTCAGGACCTCATTACACTGAAAGTCACCTCCCAAGCCACTACTGGGGACTCGTGGGCTGGCGTGGTTTGCTTTAGACATTATATCACCGTCCTTGGAGAGAAGAGCTACTTGTGGACAGAGAAGGGACAATCCCATCTTGAGGGACGAAAGCAAGCGGGGGTAAGGTCTAAGATGGCTAGGGGCGGGGGAAAGTTGATCTAAACTCTCCGAGAATAGGTCTCTCTTAGAGACCAGTGTGGTCTGTGCTGAAGGTTAGTCACAAACACAATCTCAGGCATGTGAGAGGCACACTCATGTTTATTTTTTTCTCCCCGCTAAATTGATAGGTTGGCAGGTTTGAGGCCCATGTCCTTTAGAAATCCCACGGCACAGCTTGGAGTTTTAATACAGCCAGGAAGGCAATAAACAGCACGAAGGTCACTCAGAGCTTCTACTGCGAAGGGAAAAGGTTTTGTTTTATGAAAAATACAAAATGTAGGGATGGCGCGACGACGGCAGGGAGCAAATAATGGCATTCCTTATTCCTCTGGAACTTTTCAGAAAACCCGAATTCCCTTGGACAACACATCTGCCACCTTCTAGATTTAAATACCTTGAAATGGTAAATGGCCCTTGCAGGTCTGTGTGGAGAAATGAAGGCACTATAGCCATAGGGCTTGGGGAAGTTGCACAAGTGTGTGGTTCGATGCTTCCTTCTTTGGGTGTGGGGATATCTCAGCACCCAACGCGAATTGAGAAGATAGTAAAAGCCTGACCGGTCATCAATGGAGGGGAGCTTAGCTTCTCTCCATTTAACTTAACATCCCTTCTACATGTCCACCTGCAAAGCCTCCGTGTTAGATGTTAGAAGACATTTATTTTTATTTTATTATTTTATTTTATTTTATTTTATTTTATTTTATTTTATTTTAGAGGGAAGTGCAGAGACCAAGACAGAGAGAGAGAGAGAGAGAGCCTTCAGCACACTCCATGCCCAGCGTGGGACCCAATCTCACAATCCTAAGATCATGATCTGAGCCGAAATCAAGACTTGGATGCTTAACCATCTGAGCCACCCGGGTGCCCCAGACATTTGGGGATGAGGATGTCTCCATTCAAGAAGAGTTGAGCTGAGCCTATGCATTCTTCTGATACAATATGGAGTCATTGCAGAGGAACCAAGGACGTGTAGGCATCAAAGCAGGAAAGGTAGGGGCGCCTGGGTGGCTCAGTTGGTTAAGCATCCAACTCTTGGTTTCCGCTCAGGCCATGATCTCACGGTTCATGGGTTCGAGCCCCACATCGGGCTCTGTGCTGACGGCACGCAGCCTGCTGGGGATTCTGTCTCCCTCTCTCTCTGCCCCTCCCCTGCTTGCTCTCTATCTCTCAAAATAAATAAATAAACATTAAAGAAAAAGTTTTAATAAAGAAAAAAAGCAGGAAAGGTAACGCATCGTGGCGAGGCTCAAAAAATATTCCTTAGAGAGGTGCAATGTGGGGAAAGCGCTGAAAATGAATGGTTGTTACTGGGAGAGAGAGGGCAAGAGAGAGGAGAAAAGGCGATTTCAGATCAAAGCAGGTGTGCGTATTAAGGATTCCAGGGTAGGACATTTTGAGTGCAATTGACCGTATTTCTGGAACAGTATTATTATATACTTCTAAGAGCTAGGTTGGGGGGGCGCCTGGGTGGCTCAGTCGGTTAAGCGTCCGACCTCGGCTCAGGTCATGATCTTGCGGTTCATGAGTTCAAGCCCCGCGTCGGGCTTTGTGCTGACAGCTCAGAGCCTGGAGCCTCTTTCAGATTCTGTGTCTCCCTCTCTCTCTCTCTGACCCTCCCCCATTCATGCTCTGTCTCTCTGTGTCTCAAAAATAAATAAATGTTAAAAAAAATTTTTTTTTAATAAATAAATAAAAGCTAGGTTGGGGCCAGCTATTGTCACGTTGTCCAACACGCCCTGCGTGTTGGAAAAGAAAATTGCTCACATGTATTACTATTGTTTGCGCACTGCTCCTTTCGCCATACTGGACTGAAAGCTCTTGGAAGGCATGAACTATACATCCGGTTCTGGCCTGGCAGGTATCTAGATGTGTGTCTCACCTAGTCAATGGGAACAGTCCTTTGCCCCAGTCCACTTCATTGCCCTGAGGAGAGCTCTGTTGGAGTAACCCTCCTGACTTCCCTCCAGCACCTTTATCAACATGCCTCCCCAGGGAGGAAGAAGGAGATCTAGCCACTCGGATCTACTTCCTCTTTCTCTTTGGGATCTGCCTGTCTACACCGAGTGGGCCTTTGGCTCTGCTCCTTTCTGCCCTGAGTCTTACAGGATCAGACAATACCCCCATGTGGGGAGGGCTCTGGCATCCAACACTCTTTTAATCTTTATCTATTTTTGAGAGAGAGACAGCGTGTGAGCAGGGGAGGAGCAGAGAGGGAGACACAGAACCAGAAGCAGGCTCCAGGCTCCGAGCTGTCAGCACAGAGCCTGACGCGGGGCTCGAACCCATGAACCGGGAGATCGTGACCTGAGCCGAAGTCAGACGCTCAACCGACTGAGCCACCCGGGTGCCCCTGGGTCTGACTATTTAATTCTGGGGTTCAGTATTCAGAAACTTAGCCTCAATTGTTCAGCAGCAGTAATACAAAAACATTTTCACCTCCATTTGTTTGACTCCTGCATCTATCCCTTGGTCTGACCTCAGATGGCAAAAGGGGGTGCTATAGCCCCCTTAAATGCTATCAACCCCTGCGAGTGGGTACTCAGTGTGGGTTGATTGGAAGAATGTACACGTGATTTAATTATTGAAGACCAGAGGATATATAAGAAGCATCAAAGTCCCCACTCGACCCATCTATTGCTCTGTCAAGGCCCATCTGTGACCATGTCCACCTGACAATAGAATCTTACCATCAGGGCATTGGGGGGGTCACCATTAATTGATCACTTTCTCTCCCGTGTTCTGAAATATCTGATTGTTTCCTTCTTTTCTCCTCTTCTGTGTAATAGATTTCTCAATTCCTGGAAATATTCCCATCACCTTTCACCCTTTGGAAACCATCGCCTCTCTTTCCCCACTAATCCTACCTCCTGCAGCTGTGGCGTTGCTGATTTTCTGGTCTCCCTTGCTGCAGCCAGGAATTTTAATAATCCTTGAAATTAGGAATACAGGAGCTCTCATTGTTACGGCATCCCCGTCTGCACTGGGACATACCTATTGCTAGAAGACGACGTTTCCCGTCTAAAAAAAAAAAAAAAAAAATGAGCCTTCACGTTCCTGGTACTTTCACATGTCACTCGCCAAGGAGGTGTCCCACGCAGCAAATGGAAGACCAGGGAGTTTTCTTTTTTTAAAAAAATTCACATTTGAGGGGCGCCCGGGTGGCTCAGTCGGCTGAGTGTCCGACTTCGGTTCAGGTCATGATGTCGCGGTTCGTGAGTTCCAGCCCCGTGTCAGGCTCTGTGCTGACAGCCCAGGGTCTGGAGCCTGCTTTGAATTCTGTGTCTCCCCCTCTCTCTGCTCCTCCCCTGCTCACATGCTGTCTCTGTCTCAAAAATAAATAAAGATTTTTTAAAAAATTAAAAATAAATAAACATAAAATTCACATTTGATTTGAGTTGCGTCTCATTGTAGAATACACTAATACTTCTAAAAACTTGATGTCACATTTTCTCAAGAGCATGCCAACTAAAACAAGAAATCCACCTGCAGTTCAAAGCTTGTATTTTAATGTTCAAAGAGCTTTCTGAAACTGGATGGCCACCTCTCTTCCAAAGTTTCTTTCCAAACGATGAAACTCAGAGATAAGTGGGACTAAAGTCAGTTGCGGATATGACTCAAAAGTGAGAAAGATTAAGAGCTCAGCCTTCACAGATCTCAGGACAGAAGTGTCTGAGCATCAGTGTAGAATTAAAAAAAAAAAAAAAAAAGAGGGGGGCATAGTCCATTGAACATGGAAAAACAATTAAAAAATATATTGAAAGTAGAAAGAAAAAGAGAAATCATTCCTAATTAATTCTGCTGCCCTGCTCAACCCCAGCCTCTTTGTAATCCTACTGGGAACATCTTTATTGATCTGGGGGTCCTGCAGCAGGCTTCTGATGCTTATCTCAGCATAAAAACAGGCTCTTGTGATGAGCAGTGATTTAATTACATGACAATCACCGTTAACAATGCATGGCGAATACCACAAAAATATGCAGAGCAAGATTGGCCCTGATAAGTGCAAAGAGGTGGCATTGACTTTCAGTAAAGTTTCTGGCTAAGGTTCTACTGATCCTTCCCTCTTAGGAGAAAATAATACTCAGTGACTTGAAATGTCTAAGGACTGACTTCACTGGTTCATTTTTAAGTAATAATAAGAAAGTTTAAACTTTAAAATATTAGCTTTTATTATATTTGTAGAACTTCTCTCTAAAACCTGAGAAATAGACATATCATGAAGCTTTGTGACAAAAAATTAAGGGGCTTTAAAAGGCAGAGAATTTCTCCCGTGTGAGATCCTAAGACTCGCGCAGTGTTTGGGTCCACAGTCGGTATTCAAAAATTATGCAAGGAACGAGTCGAAATTGAATACGATTTTACAGTATGACCCTTTCCGAATAAAATTACAAGTGTCTTCAGACGTGTTATTATGCCTAGGCTTCTAGATGTATCAAAGCACATCTTGAAGTCTAGGTGTATTGGAAACAATAAACTACATTCCTGTCTTTATCACTAGACTAGCACGGGTTAATCAAAGCTAATTACTAGTTTAGAATAATGATGTCGTGGTGTTAATTGACACAGGTTGTTTTTAAATCATGTGAACAGATAAATATGTAAGTAAGGGCCAAACGTTGGGTTTAAGTTGATTTCATCAAACCTGGTTAACTGAACGGGGTGGGATGGCTCGTCTTTAACAGGAAGCTAATAAAATTAGAGCATCGTGCAAGAGAGAATAAACGCAAAAGAGCTGAGAGAGTGGAGGAGTCATCACAGACGAGAGCTAGGGAACAGTGTGGGGGTGAATGGAACATGCTGAGAGCAGGGTAGAGGTGATGCCAATAGGAGATGGCACCAATGGCGTCCCCACACAGGTGGACTGGAGAAGGGAGAGATTTCGCCCTTGGCGATACTCAGAAAGCTCAGCTTTAAGTTGGCAAGGTGTCAAAGGGGCATGAAGGAGAAGAGGTTCTGGGAGAAGGGGGATTCGCAGCAAGCCAGCATGGTCTTGACCCATAAAAGTCAAGATTTCTTCTTGTGAGAATACCAACGGATTTTTCTTAAGGCAGGAGATGTAACAGTCAAGGGCACCGGCTCCAGAGCCAGCCTGGCTGGATTTAAAGCTCAGGTCTATTCCTTACGACCTTGAACGATTTCCTTAACTATCTGTGCTTCACTGTCTTCATCTGTAAGACGGGGGATAATTATAGCACTACCTCACATAGTTGTTTTGAGAATTAAATAATTATTCTGTTTGAAATACTTAGAACAGCCTAAGTGTCATCTGTTAGTAACATCAACATTCAGAGCGCGGTGACGGCAAGCTCAGAACAAAGTCTTTCTTACTCCAGCGTTTGGAAGGACCCATCGGCTGGACCACACTTGCTACCTACCCGAACGGAAGCCCGTGCTGCCGGTGGGCACAGTCTTCCCAGACAGAGATCTTCTTCCAAAGGCAGACTTATCCTGAGAAGGACCTACTTGTCCTTGAGCAGAGAAAACTGCAGCTCTTGCCTAGAACGGTCAATCGAGTTCTTTGGTCCAAAATAAAACGAATCACGAATGGATCCACAGACCTGTGAGGAAAAAAGTAATGTGAAAGAAGAACCAACATGAAAAAAAAGATGACTCAGGAAGACATATAAAAACACAAACAGAGGGGTGCCCGGGTGGCCCAGTCGGTTAAGCATCCGACTCTTGATTTCCGCTCAGGTCACGATCTGATGGTTCGTGTGATTGAGCCCTGCATCGGGCTCGGTGCTGACAGCGTGGGGCCTGCTTGGGATTCTCATTCTCTCTCAATCTCTCTCTCCCTCTCTCGCTCACTCTCTCCCTGCCCCTCCCCCGCTCATCTATTTTCTCTCAAAATAAATAAAGTTAAAAAAAAGCACAAACTGAAAACAGAAAACATTCTATTACCTTCAGATTTGAGAATATAGGAAGAAGAAGAAGAAAAAGAAGAAAAACAACAACAACAACAACAACAGCAACAACAACAGAAATATATGCTATGGGAAAAATAACAAATTTAAACTATGATTGGTCAAATTAGACAATTAACGTTTATTTATTTTTGAGACAGAGGGAGACAGAGCATGAACGAGGGAGGGTCAGAGAGAGGGAGACACAGAATCTGAAACAGGCTCCAGGCTCTGAGCTGTCAGCACAGAGCCCGACGCGGGGCTCGAACTCACGGACCGCGAGATCATGACCTGAGCCAAAGTCGGCTGCTTAACCGACTGAGCCACCCAGGCGCCCCTCAAATTAGACAATTAATTGAAAGATTGAAACAGAAACTCAGAGAAGTTTCCCAGAGATTACAACAAGGGAGTATCGTGAAATCAACACTGAACCTTTGACCTAAGACAAGGGTGAGTACCAAATAAGTACATTTTGAGACAGTAAAAGGCTCCAATACTTAACTTTCTATATAGTCTGTCTTAGAAGTTTGTTTCTAGACATACTTCAGCATAATCAGAGAGAAAATCAAGGAAGAGAAGGGCATGTGGCCCCGGATGCTGTAGATAGGACCCAAGAGAAGAAGTAGCAGGTGGGCGGGAAATGAGGTGGGTGCCCATGGGGCACTGGCATCCTGAGCTCAAACCCGGAGGAGTTGAAACACGGACTAAAATCAACAGAACAAAAAAATAAAGGCATGTGGTCTTTAGGCTTAAAGAAAAAGAAAATTCAAATGTAACCTGGACTTACTTCACAATATAGAAATCTATACATTAAACAGTATGGATTATCCTCATCCGACACAAAAATGTCTCATTTCCAATAATGAGAGAAAATACCTCGCGCTTTTCCAAATTGCTTAAACAGCTGGTCTAGCTCTCTTCTCTTATCGCTTTCTATCTGCATGAAATTGCCAGACTTTCTCCACACAAAGCCCCCATTTGACAAATCAGAAAAGCAAGACCCAGTGGCACGAACTGACTTCAGTTCACACAGCTAGAAGTTAACTTTTCTCCTGGTCTTGGCATTAAAAAAAAAAAAAATTCTCTGCAAAATTGAGCCCGGCTAAATGTATGTCCTAAATGATAGTAGGGGGCAGGAGTAGACGCCGGCGGTGGAATTTTCATTCATCAAGCATTAAAATGCAAAACCACTGTCCAGTGCAGGGATTCACCTTTGTGGGAAATGATGACTAACGTGATCCCTCACGTCAAGATGACAAACCTATTAAAACGTGATGAATTCCTCAGGCGAACACTTCTCATTAGCCTGACCTGTTGTCTGTTTGCGGAAAAGCATACGTGCACTTCCAAATGCGTGCACCTGATATCTCTTTGGCAGACGGAGTTCCGTGCAGCTCACTGATTTTTAAGAGAAAAGAGATTTGGAGACAAAAGAAATGCCGCTGGTTGTTGGCTTGAGGTTTCAGCAAGGCTCAAGTCTGCCTTTGCCACTCTCAGCTTAAGTGGTATTTCTATTATTGTACAATTTCTAGCTTTACGGTTTCCAGTTCCGACATAATCATTTCCTCGCGTGAATCAAAAGTAATGAAGCTGTGTGGTTCAGATTTAAGTATACTATTAAGATAATCAACGACTTCAATCCAATCTTGGGCCAAATCCAGCGAGCAAATTCCCCAAACCAATCAATTGAAAGGACTTGAATTTTTAGATTTAAGCCTCTAGTTTTGACAGCGTGTTCAAAAAGAATTATGCAATTACGATTGGCAATTTGGGATTTTCTGAAATGATAGGAGACAAGCATAACATGGGTGTGTGAAATCGAAAATTGGGGAAATAGAAGCCGAAACTCTATCTAATGACGAGTTTCAACATCCGCTTTGGCTGAACATTGAGGCAGCGTTGTTGTACAACAAAATAGGCTAATCTAATGCCAGGATCTTGAAAACTGGACACGTTTCATGCACAAAGCCAGTCTGTAGGGTGCTATTCCTAAGTATCTCATCCTATTACCCTAGTGGAGAAACTTAGTTACCACGTACTGCACCTTCGTACTCAACGGTTCAAGAGTTAGTATTAGCCATGACATCAAGAATTAGGGTTTTAGAGTTCTGGCTTTTATTTGGTTCCCATCCTGGCTTTACCATAGGAAAGCATTTCCTTCTCGGTTCAATTTACAACAGGATTATCATCCTTCAGTTCTTTACCTCGGGACCTGACCATTAGTTGGCTGGGAGCCTCCTTAATGGAGTTTTAATGATGGGGAATACCTCTAAGATAACTAAATGCCCATGACTGTCCACACAGCTCTTTCAAGTGCTGCTACTACTAACCTTTTACGTTAAAGTTTACAAAAGGGCAGAATCGGGTGGAGAACATCGATTTTCTGATTCTTAGTTTGATTCTCTTGATATCCTCCCACACTGCATTCGAGACTCGATTAAGACACGTTCTCATTATAAATAGGATGTGTTTTGTTTTTCACGTACTATTGTTTTTTCAGTGATCTAAATAAAGTAGGCCTGTGTGTATGTATATATGTGTGCATGCACTTGCCCATGTGAAGGCGTGGGCTTAATCGACACGAGCATAAGAAATTCTGCTTTGGGGCGCCCGGGTGGCTCAGTCAGTTAAGGGACCAACTTCGGCCTTGGGTCATGACCTCGTGGTGTGTGGGTCCGAGCCCCGCGTCCGGCTCTGTGTTGACGCTCAGAGCCTGGAGCCTGCTTCAGATTCTGTGCCTCCCTCTGTCTCTCTGCCCCTCCCCCGCACTCTCTCTCTCTCTCTCTCAAAAATAAATAAAACATTAGCAAAATTAAAAAAAGAAAAAGATATTCTGCTTTGAAAATAAATATGGATGACAGAATCCCCTCAAAAAACAAGAGAGAAATGTGCTTCTATCAGAATTTGTCAATTTAGGTTAGAAAACCTTAGTAAGTATGGTAGGCAGAATAATGACCCATTATGGAGGTCCACATCCTAATTCCTGGACCTGTGACTATGTTAGGCTACATGGCAAAGGGGAGTCAAGGTTGCTGTTCATATGAATACACACACACACACACACACACACACACACACACAGAGTGTTTTAAAGTCCTTGCACGTGGAATAGGGAATTGGAAAAAACCCAGAGGAAGGTAGAATGAGAAGGACTCTGCACAACATTGCTGGCTTTGAAGATAGAGGAGGGGTCAGGAGCCAGGGTGTGGGAGTGGCCTCTAGAAGCTGGGAAATTCAAGAAAACCAATTCTGCCTTGGAACTTCTAAAAAAAATGTAGTCCTGTTGATAACTTGGTTTTAGCCAAGTGAGATCATTTGGGACTTCTGATTTCTAGAACTATAAGGCAAATTTGTCTTGCTTTTTTTTTTTTTTAATTTTTTAACGTTTATTTATTTTTGAGACAGAGAGAGACAGAGCATGAACGGGGGAGGGGCAGAGAGAGAGACACAGAATCAGAAGCAGCCTCCAGGCTCTGAGCCGTCAGCCCAGAGCCTGACGCGGGGCTTGAACTCACAGACCACGAGATCGTGACCTGAGCTTAAGTCGGACGCTTAACCGACTGAGCCACCCAGGCGCCCCTTTCTTGCTTTTTTTAAAATATTATTATACATATATTTTTAACGTTTATTTATTTTTGAAAGAAAGAGACAGAGCGTGAGCCAGAGAGGGGCAGAGAGAGAGGGAGACACAGAATCTGAAGAAGGCTCCAGGCTCTGAGCTGTCAGCACAGAGCCCGACGCAGGGCTTGAACTCATGAACTGTGAGATTGTGACCTGAGCTAAAGTCAGACACTTAACCCACTGAGCCATCCAGGTGCCCCCAAACGTTTTATTATATTTTTTTAACTTAAGAGAGAGAGAAAATGCAAGTGGGGAAGAGGGGCAGAGGGAGAGAGGGAGGGAACCTTAAGCAGGTTCCACACTCAGCATGGAGCCCAATGCAGGGCTGGATCCCAGGACCCTGGGATCATGACGTGAGCTGAAATCAAGAGTCGGATGCTCAACCGAGTGAGCCACCCAGGTGCCCCCAAATATGTCTAAACAAGACGCTAAATTTCTGGTAATTTGTTATAACAGCCATAGCAACCAACACAAAGGAGTCTCTTTAATGCATCCTATCGTTTTTGACCTGAGAAGGAAACCCTGCCTCCAAATTAGACCTCACTGAATATTTCTGCTTATGATCCAACTGGTGTTGTTTAATGATTCTGGGAGACTTTATTCTTCCAGGCATTCTCACTGTACTTCTCTTTATTATACTTTTAAGCAACAGTGAAAGAAGGGAAAAAATAGCCTGGTGTGTAGTGTTGAGCCAATTTCCATCAAATGTTTATCTCTCCAAATAGATGTTGTTTTCCCAATTCAGCTAATGTGATACGAAACTTCAGTAATTTGTATTTTCGGTTGCCTACGAAATTTGGATATCTACAGCATCAGAATCCACAATATGAAAACACTTGTTTATAATTTCTCATGTATTTTCATTGTCTTTCCTCGCATTATAACAACTGGCTATTATAAAGAAGATGAAAATGAATCTTTGTTGTCAGGATTCTTATTTTCTTCACGATAGCAAGTACTCAAACTTCCTATTACATAGTTTAATACACACTGATTAAGTTACTAGATCTTTACATTAAAAAAAAAAAACAAACCCTGTGAATACTGAGCAGTTAAGGTATTTTGAACAGCTTCCAATAATTTAGTTTTATTTATTTATAAATTATATGTTTATACAAGATTATTAAAATATTATATACTTTCTGAAACATGTCAGACAGGATTTTTTTTTTTTTTAATTAGATGAAAATAAGGAGAAATAAGAGTGTCTGTCTGGCTTAGTCAGCAGAACATGCGATTCTTGATCTCAGTCAGGGTTGTGAGTTTGAGCCCCCCATTGGGTGTAGAGATTACTTAAAAATAAAATATTGAGGGGCGCCTGGGTGGCGCAGTCGGTTAAGCTTCCGACTTCAGCCAGGTCACGATCTCACGGTCCGTGGGTTCGAGCCCCACGTCAGGCTCTGGGCTGATGGCTCAGAGCCTGGAGCCTGTTTCTGATTCTGTGTCTCCCTCTCTCTCTGCCCCTCCCCCGTTCATGCTCTGTCTCTCTCTGTCCCAAAAATAAATAAACATTGAAAAAAAAAATTTAAAATAAAAAAAAAAATATTGATCAATCAATCAATCAATAATATAAATAATATAAGTAGGCCATAGAATGGAGGAAGTAAAAACGTAAGTAGAAGTACAAGGTATTAAAACATTAGAGTTCGTAGAGATAGGCTTGATTCTTAATCCACATGTTTCCATTATTTGGCTTTGACCAAGATTCTCTAAGGGCTTGGCTCCCCCTCTGCACGATGAGGATAATAACTGTAGTGAGAGAAATTCAGGGAAGATGATGAAGACTATATATATTATACACATATATAATCTTTCCAAATCATTTCATGAAGGCAAGCATAACCAAATCCTATCTATAACAGAAGTCACCCAAAGTAGGTAACATGACATCCCCATGAACTTCAACATATAAACGGGTGAGGACAAACTTGACAGTTTCAAGACCTACATGATATCAGCAAAGGAGGCATGGGACATCGGATGGATCTGAGATAAAAAAAAAAAAGAACAAAAAAACCTAATGAACCAAACAACTCAACTCAAATTTCCAAAAAGTACTCAGAGGTATGGCAGTCCTTGAGACTAGCAGGGACTTTTGCACATTTCAATTTTTAGGCGAGTGCCTGGTAAGGTCTGAGCGAGCTGGAGCCATCTTGGTACTATGAACACTCAAATCTCAAAACCAATAGACCGAAGTTTCCTTTTAGGACAAAGTTCCCCCCGCCCCCCCACCATAAGTTAAAAACTGCTATGACTGGAAATGAAATCGAATGCAACATGGAGAAAAGGGTGAAGGAGGCAGAAGGTTTAGACACCAGTGTTAAAAAGGAGAATACAAAGCATTCAAAATGCAAAGCCGTGTTTGTTAATCGCTTTGCAAGAACAATAGCTGTGAAGCTATCCTGACCCACGTCTCCATCCTAAAACAAGTAGAAAAGCAATAAATTGCACTGAGTTAAAATTTAGAGTTTCTTTTCATTGAAAGACATCATTGGCAAGTCATAAGAAGTAAAAAGGCAAGTCATGACATGGGAAAGATGCTTGCCATCCATATCTCTGACAGGTGATTCATATGCAGATTATGCGTAAGGACATTCTATAATGCAATGAAAGAAAGCCAGGGTAATTCACATAGGAAAAAAAATGACAAAAAGTTGAATAAACACTTCACAAAGGAGAATTACAGGTGGCTCTCTTTGTCCACAGGGGAACACGTTAAGATTCCTAGTTGATGTCTCAAACCTCAGATAGCACCGAACCCTATGTATATCACGTTTTATCCCATACATCCCTTGGATAATTTATAAATTAGGCCAGTAAGAGATGAACAACACCGCCTAATAATAAAATAGAATAATTATAACAACATACTGCAATAAAAGTTATGTGAATGTGGTCTCTCTCTCTCAATATCTCATACTACGCTGTACCTCATCCTTCTCGTGATGATGTGAGATGATAAAACGAAAGGAGGTGAAAAATGCAGACGCTGTGATGTAATTTTAGGCTATTACAGACTTTCTCACCATTCACCAGAAAGAGGATCATCTGTTTCTGGACCATGGTTGACCACAGGTGACTGAAACTACAGAGGGCAAAACCACCAAATAAATTTGTAAAAAGCAAAAATATATATAAAAACTAAAACTTTCCCTTTTTTCTTTTTCTTTCTTTTCTTTTCTTTTTTTTTTTTTTTTTTTTTTTTTTTTACAAAAGCCATCATAATTGATAAGGGAGCATGAGGCAGGCTGAGGGCAACAATACAAGCTAGCAACCCCCCAACCCCCCAGCCCCCAACCCCACCCCACCCCCACCCCCAGGGTGGGATGGGATGTGTGTGATATTCCCCAGGCACTCCTGGCTGCCCTAGGACAAAGGAAAGGAGAGAAAACCAATGGTTAACTGATAGACACCACAGTCATAAAGGATGTGAGTCTCTATCAGTTTACAAATATCTTCCTAAATTACAAGAAAAAGGCATCTTATCAATAGCCTAATCTCCAGAAACCCATAGACTTGGTTTCCCGGAGCCCCAACATCACCCCTCTACAGTGATATGGGGAACAAAGGCAAGAAAAAAAATGGCAGGTAAAATTAAATTTCCTTATCACCTGCAGCCCACCGACAAATACTTGAGGCAAATACAGAGTAGAACATTTCTCCAGGGACCCCTTACCGTCCTAATGTGAAAGCCTCACTAGAGGGAGAACAACCTTAGCTTTGACAATAGCAAGGCTTCAAGTAGCTTAGGAGTCCTCTTTAACATATCAAAGTCCTTCCGGAGGCCTATCTTTTGACTTTACCTTTCCCACCTTCATAACTGGCCACTGGCCACAACCCCAGTGCAGCTCTTCCTGCTTTAATAAAATCACGTTTTGTTGCACCAAAGACATCTTCAAGAATCCTTTCGTGGCCATCAGCTTCGGACCACCCCACCATCACCCCAAAACTTTATCAATAATTAGAGTTTAAAGATGACAAACTTAGGAGAATATTTGTAACTTACATCACGGGGGGGGGGGGGGGGGGGGGGGTAGGGGACAGTGCTGTATCCAAATAGTGAAAGAAAGGTATGAAGATGTGCCCGGCTTCTTTAGTCATCAGGGAAATGCAGATTCAAACCAAGAGATACCGCTGTGCAGGCATCCCCAGAGGTAGAATGGACCAGGTGGAGATATGCAGTGTTGGGGAGGAGGTGGGGCCATCGGAACTCTCCCACAGCACCGGTTGAAATGCAGATAGGTTCAACCACTTGGGAAAACTGAGGGTATTTACTAAAGCTTGATGTGCATACCCTATGACTCCGTAAGTCTACTCCTCCGATGTACTTCCTCAGCAGACCTTGAATATTGACTGAAATTCCATTTTGAATAGGCACACCGTCTACTTGGGAAAAGTGGACAACGCTGGATAACAAAGGTCCAAACGGGCATTTTTCTAGTAAAATTATTGAACTTCCAAGGAAGAATAGTAAGTTGCTTTTAAGTAATAGAAAAATCAGACAGACATTAGACTTTTTGACAGCAGCCTCTATGACAGAAGAAAATCAAATGGATTTCAAGGTACAAACAGGAAAAAAAAGAAACTCAAGTATTTAAAAATAAAACAAAACAAGTAAAAAACAAGGGTGAGTTCTCCTGTTGCCTGTGAATGAGGAAAAGTTCATTAATGATTAATCAGAATCCAGAAACAATATGGAAAAAATATAGATTAAGTGATTTTATAGGACAACCAAAAATATATATATACATAAACTAAAACTTTCTTCTTTTAATTAGAGTTTTTTTACAGTTCAAAAAATGACAAACTTGGAAAAAATATTTGTAACTTATATCACAGATAGCTAATATTCCTATATAATTAGGTTCTAAAGATAGAAAAAAATGCCAAAATTCCTCCACAAAAAAATGGGCTAGATAAGTAATCAGACAGCTCAAAGCAAAAGAAATGCAAAATGGATGTTCAGCATATGAAAAGCACTTCTCACAATAAGAGAAACTCAAAACTATGCTAAAATCCTATTCCTCACTTGCCAGATTGGAAAAATCCAGAAGTTTGTCAACCTACGAGGTTGGCGAGGCTGGAGGAGACAGGCAATCCCAAACACCACCGGACGATACAAATTGTAAGAGCGCCGTAAAGAAGAATTTAGCGATATTTACCACAATTACATATATACTGACCAATAAATCCAACTTCTCAAGACCTATCCAAAGGAATCATTGGTAAAACTATAAACGCATGTACGTGCCAAATAGTTCGTGGCAGGGTCATTTGCAAAGCACTAGATGGAAAAAAAAACCAAATATCTATTGCTTGTTACATTCAAGCTGCCAAACAGAATGTGATCACCTTTTAATACTGCGGTGGGGTGCTCTCCAGAGCTGGGTGTTCCATAAAAGATTAAGTTTCATGGAAATGTTTTAGTAGATTACCTATTCTCTAAGGGGGTGGGGGAGAAATATATGTGTGTCTGTATGTGTGTATGCTAGAAAACTGAAAAAAACATAACGGCAGGGAAAGCCATAGAATTTGTTCTAAACGGTTACTTATGGGAGCAGGAGAGAATGATACGGACGAAGCAGCGATAGAAATCAGACTTACTGGATTATATTTTGTGTTGTAGATGTGACTTTGGAAGGGAGTGACCTATTTACCTATTATTTAAAAAATTAAATATGAAAAAGGCCATCCCTAAAAATGAAAATAAGTTAAAACAAATGAGCCTACATATGTCGGCAGTTGACAGCACAGTGCCAGAGAGAATCTATTCTAAGTAACTCAAAAACAATAAGTTGAAGAACTACATAAATACATGAACAAATTTCTGTGACGTTATGAGTGATAGTGCTATTCTCAGACTATCGTGACTGTGTTCTGGGATAAATGATATGTTTTATTATGTAATATTCTAATTATATCATTAGGAAGGTTATTGAAAACTGGGATTCTCCATTTGGGGTAAGACACACAAATAGGATTAAAGAATTTAAGTAAAAACTCTGTAGTTTGAAGTATCAGCATGAATTTATGCTGTATATTACTTTTTTAATGTTTATTTCCTTTTTGAGAGAGACAAAGTGTGAGTGGGGGAGGGGCAGAGAGAGAGAGGGAGACAGAATCCGAAGCAGGCTCCAGGCCCTGAGCTGTCAGCCCAGAGCCCGATGTGGGGCTCAAACTCATGAATGGTGAGATCATGGCCTGAGCTGAAGTTGGATGCTTAACCGAGTCACCCAGTCGCCCCTATGATGTATATTATTTAAAAAATATTTCTTGGGGGCACCTGGGTGTCTCAGTCGGTTAGTGTTCCACTTCGGCTCAGGTCATGATCTCACGGTATGTGTGTTGGAGCCTCACATTGGGCTCTGCACCGACAACACCAAGCATGATTTGAATCCTCTGTCTGCCCCGTCCCCCTCTCTCTTTGCCCCTCCCCCCTCTCAAAAATAAACATTAAAAAAAAACTTCATATGGTCAGAAGCTCTATAGGACAAAACACCAGTTCCTTCAACTAATAAATTGCAAGAAAAAAGAACAGAGTAGAAACAGAATAACTTAAAGAGATTTCAAAATAGGCATAGACGTATCAGAAAAGTCACAATATGTAGACTTATTCAGAATTTGATTCAAATTATAAATAAGATAATTTGTTACAAAAGCAATTAATACTAATCCGGAGGTCCTCAATGTGCTATAGCTTATATCATGGAAATAGTGCATCTTATTTTCACCTGTGAGATTCCACTAAAATAGGAAGGAAGGCTAATGAACATATCAACGTGGTGGGTTGCAAGTTATTTCAGTTCTTTCTGGGAAAGGTTAGATGTAAGTGATTGAATAGATACTGAAAAGGGAATCGTCAGGGTAAGCGTATGCTTAGTTTAGTAAATGCTTAATAAATACTGCCATCAGTTTTCCAAAGTGGTTGAACCAACTTCTTTCTTTCCTTCCTTCCTTCCTTCCTTCCTTCCTTCCTTCCTTCCATCCTTCCTCCCTCCCTTTCCTTCCTTCCTTCCTTCCTTCCTTCCTTCCTTCCTCCCTTTCCTTCCTTCTTTCCTTCCTTCCTAACTTCCTTCAAATTATTTTTAAAAATTTTTAAAGGTTTTTATTTATTTATTTTGAGAGAGAGAGAGAGAGAAAGGGAGTCAGTGAGGGGCAGAGAGAGAGGGTAAGAGAGAGAATCCCAAGCAAGCTCCTCACTGAGAGGGCAGAGCTCCACATGCGGCTCTGACGCACGAACCACACGAACATGACCGGAGCCGAGGTCAGACGTTTAAACAACTGAGCCACCCAGGTGCCCCAAAAGTGGTCGAGCCAATTTAAACTTCCACTGGCCAGGGGTGATAAAAGCTGCGGAGAAAGGGGAAAACATGCAAGACATTCGGAGGCCCCAGACCCAGGGACCACCTCCTTACAGAACTGGTAGGTGATGAACCTACCTGCCAGTGACTCAGAAATTCCTCTTGGCTGCAGCAGGTAAGGTTGGGTCTCCACGGAGTGGAGAAGACTTGGGAACAGAGGACAGCTCATGTCCTGGCAGCAAAAAGAACTGTATATCCTAGTGGTTCTCAACTTAGGGAGCTTTTGAATTCTCACACACCCCTGAGCGTTTGGCAATATCCGGACACATTTTGACTCTCACATCCTGCCAGACCCGGGGAGATCCTACTGGCCTCTAATCGGTACAGATCAGGGATGCTGCTAAATGTTCTTACCGAGCTGAGTATCCTATCACTCCACGGCAAAGAATTATCTGGCTCCAACGGTCAATAGGGCCCAGTTTGAGAAACTTTACGTGTACCCTTAAGGGGTGGTAATCGAAAGGGGCACAAAAGAGGCTTCTGGAAGGCTGCCATATTAAGTTTCTTGATCTGGGTATTAGTTTCATGAGAACAGTCAATTTGTGAAAACTTAGGAAGCTGCATACCTATGTTTTGTGCGCTTTCCTGTGCACTTTCTTGTGCCCTTTCCCTAATTCAATAAAAGTGAACACTATGTGCTGAGCATTTATTTTCCTATGCAAAACCTTCATAATTTGAGTGCTATTATTTCTAATGTAATGATGAGGAAATTGGGCTCCGGGGAGATAACCGGGTTGCCCAAACACAGCCAGTAAGTTGGTGCCTTAGGACCAAACCTTGGATTTGAACCCTTATCTTTCTGGCTCTAGGTCATTGACCTCATCCAACTCTAAGCTAGCAGCAATCAAATGCTAATGAAAGGCAGTTGAAAAAAACAAAAACAAACAAACAAACAAAAAACCTGGCTTTTTATTTTGGTATAGCCCAAAGTTGGGGTCAACCAGTCCTCTGAATTTTCTCCCTTTTTAAATTGTCTATTTTAGGACACGTAAGATTTTTGTTGCCTCTGAATGAGGGAATGGACAGCTATACAAAAGAGAAAGTGGGTGAAACACAGATCAAATAAGGTAGCAATTTTATAGGTTATCAAGGCATTGGGAGGCAAGTTTGAAACTACTAAAGTTTAGCACTAACTGGGAAGTTTTAGGACCACATGTGAATTGAATTCGTGCACACTCCCACAGGACTGTGAATAATCGAAATCCAGGCTAAAAACCAAGGGTTAGGAGAAAAGGAGGCATTAATTATTAAATAGCTGTGACACTATTCATTTGGAAATCTTTCACAGGAACAGCCAATATGAATACTCAGTAGAAATGGACAGCATGAGCAAGCAACCATTTATAAGAAGCAAGGGAAAAGAATGTCAGGAAACCTCATCATTCAAAAGTCAATAGTTCTAAAATTGCTCAGATTTCAGCGTATTCCCTACTCCCCAAGCCCCCACCCCTGCCCCACTGCCCCGACCATGACTGTTTTTGAAGTGGTTCGTGTAAAATCAAGAATTGGAGCACAGATCAAAACCATAAGCCCAGACATACCATGTGAATTATGCAAACTATCTTTGTAATTGACTAAAACTACGATCTTAAAGTGCCTTGACCATGAATGACCATCAATACATGGTAGCTACTGGTATGGTTGTAACTGGGTCCAGAGTCTTATAAGCAAATACATTGCCATAAATTATGAAGGTTAAACCTGACAACAGTGAGTAGGGGGTGGTTATCTAGAAGTAATCCTAAGATCTGTTTGCTATTTAAAATAAGCAGTAGAAGGGGCGCCTGGGTGGCGCAGTCGGTTAAGCGTCCGACTTCAGCCAGGTCACGATCTCGCGGTCCGTGAGTTCGAGCCCCGCGTCGGGCTCTGGGCTGATGGCTCAGAGCCTGGAGCCTGTTTCCGATTCTGTGTCTCCCTCTCTCTCTGTACCTCCCCCATTCATGCTCTGTCTCTCTCTGTCCCAAAAATAAATAAACATTGAAAATAAATAAATAAATAAATAAATAAATAAAATAAGCAGTAGAAGGTTCAGCAGGATCTCACAAGGCTCCGATTTTAAGTTGAATTTGCCGAAAAAACGCAGGCTGGTAGGTTGAAAACTACTGATATTTTTTTAAGGTGGTCATAGAGGTCAATGCTATTGGATCTGGTTAAAGAGAGGCGTCTGGTCAGTGGGTCAAAGGAATCAAGGTTATGTGCTGTTTTAGCATCTTTTTTTTAATTTATTTTGAGAGAGAGAGAGAGAGAGAGAGAGCAAGTGGAGGAGGGGCAGAGAGAGAGAGAGAGAGAATCTCAAGCAGGCTCCACACTGTCAGTGAGGAGCCCGACGTGGGGCTCAAACACACAAACCTCAAGATCCTGACCTGAGCTGAAGTCGGATGCTTAACCAACTAAGCCACCCAGGTTACCCATGTTTTAGCATCTTTATTAATGATTTAGAAGAGAGAAAAAGATATAGCACAAACATTTTAGGTAATTTTAAAATTGAATATGAGATAGATAGATGATAGCTAGCTAGCTAGCTAGATAAATAACAATCTGAGAAGAAGAAATGCTCTTATTTGATAAGGGGCTTTGTCTCTAATCAGTCATGTGATAAGTTTCCAGGGACAAAAGTTGCTGAACCTGAGGCTGACAATAAACATAATCAAGGGTAAAACTTTCAGAGTTGGAGATAACCCATGCCTGGGTCCCTCACTCTGTGAGCTCAGTTCTGCCCAGGATGATGGCTCTCTGTACAACCAGACCTTGCTGTCTGACCCTTTCACAAAGTCAGAGACTCTGTCTCCCACTTGTTCAGATTCTCATTCAGAATCCTCGGTCTTCTACCTGGGCTCAGCCCGACGTGCAGTGAGGCGTACAGGCGATTCATACCTCAGGGGAGGAAAATGTTTCCTTTCATTGTGCAAGGAACATTCTACTTGTCCCTGTTCGCTTTTCTCTGCTGGATAACTTCTCCAGCTTGTGCAGACCTTTTGAGATAAAAGCAAAAACAAAATCATGGCATTTACCACTACGTAGATCACAACGGTTCTGGTAGATGCATACTACATCATAATGCCAGCTGTTCATTATCCAGTTAAACAAATGATTTCATGTGTTTTTGCTTTTCCAACCAGTTGCTTTGATCTAATAATGAAAATACATGGAGAAGAGAAGCTTGCATGTATTACTGTAATGAATTAAAGGAATGGAAAGCAAATTGAAATCTCAGGATTTCTCAGCTATGAAGACTCGCCTAATAAAACATTTCCCAGAAAAACAGAAAAAAAAAACAAAGCTGGATTGAATAATGAATGAATTGAATTCTGGAGAGCAGACAGCTGACACTGGGCTTCTAGAAAAACACATCCTCCACCCTAAGGTTTCAAAGGCAGCAAGAAGCAAACTCTGAAGGTTTTGCCTGAAAACACAGGTTCTCTGGTTCTTAATTGGAGTCTATGGATCAATGCTTGGAAATACGTGAAATTTCACAGAGATTTAGGAATGTATGTGTACGTGTGTAGAGTTCACCCTTGAACAATGTGGGGGTTAGGAGTGCCGACCCTCTATGCAGTGGAAAAGCCAGGTTTAACTTTTGATTCCTCCAAAACTTTCCTACTTATGATGCCAGCCTCAATGAAAATACGTATAACCAGTAAAAAGAGAAAGCTTTCTGGAACACTTCAGATCCTGAAGTTTCATGGGCCAATTTGTGCATGTAAAGCAATGTTTAATGCTTCAGTAGATGATCAGTTAGAGAAAGTCGTTTTTTGTATTCCTAATAATGAAGATCTCTAAAAAAGGATGATGGATTTGTGTTCACATGTAATTGAATATTTAAGGATAATGAGATTATGGAGGAACTGTCTGTTTTGGGTTTGTTTAAAATGAGTCCCGACAACTTAAAATGTTTATTTGGATTGGTGCTCTTGTTTCATGTTGAAAATACTAACCATGATCAGCTTCAGTTTAATGGTAAATGAGGAATAAAATTGTCATGCTTCATAATTTTTCTTTCCTCTTAGTAAACATGCAGACAATTACACAAGTCATAAGTTTACAGCTCAATGAATTTCACAGAGTTAACAGGTTCATGTAACAAGAATCCAGACCAAAATGGCAGAACCCAAGAATTCCACTTATGGCTCCTTTTACCCACTACACCCCCAGCCTTCTGAGTTTTAACACCATGGATTGTATTTTCCTGTTTTTGAACTCTACACAAATGAAATCTTTCATGGCACTTATTTGTGCTGTGTCTTGTGTCTTTCGTTGAGCCTTATTTGTGAAAGGTACCTATGTTGTTGCATGCAACATTCGTTTTTCATTTCATTTCTGTATGGTATTTCATTGTAGAGTCACAAGCAATTGATTGTCCCAGATATTGATGAATATATACTGTTTCTGTTTTTGGAATTATGCGAGGAGTGCTGCTATAAATAGTCTCGGGCCCATCTTTTATCCAATGCGTGCACACCTCTGTTGTTTATATACTTAAGAGTGAAACTGGGGGAAGGGTCATAGGGCATGCATATGGTTAACATTAATAGATACTTGTTTTCCAAATTGCTTTTACCAATTTATGTTCTCACTCACCAGCAGTATATAGGAATTTGTTTTTCCATATCCTTAAAAACACTTGACTTTTCATGTTAGCCATTTTGGTTATGTGTAATATCATTTTCCAGAGGTTCCAATTTGCATTTGCCTGATGACTACTGATGTCGAGCACCTTTTTATATGTTTAGGGGCCATTTGGATAGGCTCTTTGGTGAAGTGACTGTTCAAGTCTTTTGCCCATTTTTGTATTGTGTTTTCAGCCTTGTCATTGTGGAAAATCTTTTTGTATTCTGGATAGAATTATTTGCCAGATTATATATAGAGATTATGGATTGCCTTTCACTCTGCGGCTTAATCCTTTTACTCTCTTAACCATACTTCTAGAGGAAAAAGTTAATTTTAATGATCTCCAATGTATCAGTATTTTCTCATTATGATTAGCCTTTTGTTTTCCATTTAAGGCATCTTTGCTTTTCACATAGACATGAAAACGTTTTCATATCTCTATGTCTGAAATCTATTTTGCCTTCCGCCTTTAGGATTTGCAATTCATGCAGGATTGATTTTCGTGAGAATAAAGCAGGAGTCAATATTTATTTTATCCATGTGGATACTAAAGTGACCCAGTGTCATTTTTCAAAAAGGTTTTTTCCCTACACTGCAGGCTGTTCCCACACCGAAAATACGTTACCTTTGACATAACTTGGGTGAGAGGTTAACCAAATATGTGTGGGTGTCCTGATCTTTTCTACTTCTTTAATCAACTTGTCTACACTTGTGCCTATAGCACATTGTCTAGTTACAATAACTTTATAATACATTTTGTTATCTGCCAGTGTTAATCATCTGCAAGATTGCTTTGACTATTCTTGGATTGTTGCATTTCCATGTAATTATAGAATCAGCTGATTAATTTCTGCAAAAGTTATGATTTTTATTGGGCTTACATTTAATCCCTTGACATCTTAATATACTGAATCTTCTAATGCGCGAAGCCCTACATTTATTTATCTTCTTTCTCTCAATCATGTTTTCAACGTAGAAGCTTACCCATCTTTCATAATTTTGTATTTATATTCATAAGGGATTTTGGTAAGTCATTTTCTATCCTTGTATCACCTTGCTGGATATTGGAGTGAGGATTATATTGGCTTCATAAAATATGTAGAAAAGTGTTATTTTTTTTATTTTATTATTTTTTTTTTTTTTTACTATTTTCTGGGAGAGTTTGCATGAGATTATTCTTTCCGTAAGTATTTAAAGGAATTTCATAACACTATTTTTGTTATTAATTACATGATTTATTACATCTAAAGCATATAGGAAGTACCTGGCAATGAATAAATGGTATAAAATGCTAACTATCCATTTTCCCCGTGTAAATCACCACATTAAAATGACAGAAGAGCGGGCTTTATACAAAGAGACCTCCATAAAGAAGCAATGTGCTTTATGCCATTCTTTAAGTGGAACCTGTCAACACTGATCCAATTATCCATTGATACTCGTAACATTTTCAGAAGATACTCTATTTTGATTTCCTAACCATTTTACTACCATAAAAGTTAGACTAATACTACACAAAAGAGAGGTGGGTTTTGACAAGAGTAGTTTTAAATGATACAGATCATTCCATCTTGTACTAATGAAGAGTTTTTTGTTGTGAATAGGTATACACTGAGTTCATGACATCTAATTTTTTTTTCCTTAATAATTCCATGCCCCTTCTTTCATTATGAGTCGCTGTGCTCTCTCCCTGCTCTCTTTCTAGTGGAATTTTTCAAGGGTTACCACCAGGCTGCCTCCATTTTCCTAGGGCTACTCATTTCTCAACCCAAATCTGGTTTCCTTTTTTTACCATTCAACTGAAATGACTCATCACCATGGTCTCCACAAGTTGCCATGCTGTTAACTAAAGGTCATTCTTCTGTCCTCAACTGATGTGATCTCAGTGGTAGTTAGCACTATAGACCTGTTTTCTTGGTCTAAAAAACACCTGTTTTCTTGGAATACACTCCACCAGTTGAATTCTATGACAGTGTATGCTCACTGCTTTTTCTCTTGTTTAGTATTTCTATTTAGTCTAGGTGGACTCATCTTTATAGGACTTTTTGAGTATTGAGTCAATTTCTCAAAGCATGGGACTTCAATCATTTCTATGAATGTTGACCCTTAAGCATATATATTGGCACCTCTTTGAGATCCCCTTTTGAAGCCTCATCAGCTACCTCAAATTCAACATCTTCTAAAACCAGGTTCATGCTGTTCCTTTCATGGATGCTCCTATAATTCTCTCTTAGCACATACCACCTTCCCAGACCCAACAATGACCAGACTGAGTGCCATCTTTGTTCTACTCTTTCCCTCACCCCATAGTCAAGCAACTGATAAGCTCTGCTCATTTTTTCTCCTACCCATGTCACAATTTCAGAATTTCACTTGTATTTTTTCCCATTGATACTATTTGAAGGCCCATCAAGTTATCAAGACTTCAAGTTGGCTCTTCCGTGAACATTCATAATTGCTAGTCTACCCACTGCAGCCAGAATATTCTTTTTCAAACTTGAATCTACAAACATCATGCCCCTTTTGAAAGGTATCTGTTTCACGTCTGCTTTTTACCAAGGGAATGTAGTCTGTTTTGTTCAGGTAGGTCATCAGTATTCAGTATATGTTCATTAAGTGATAAATGACAAGAAAAAGAATCAGAAAGTTTTTGGGTTTTTTTTTTTTTTTTTTACCATGCACAAATATATTTTCCTGTGATATATAGGTAATAATGACTTCACCAATATAAGACATCATTTAAATGTTTATAGTGGGCATGCCAGAGCTTACAAATAATATCACACAATATAAGCTATGCACTAAATGCAAGAAATTACTTCCTCTGATCAACCATGCTAATCTATCCAGATCAGCCCTCTGTATACATGAAAAGGGCAGAGAAGAAAAGTCGACTATGACTCAATCAATTAATCATGTATTTCCTGAGTGTCTATTAGGTGCCAGACAGGGTGCTCCATCAGTGGAGGACAGCTGGGGTCAAAAGCCTCTGGTAACTACGAGCTATAGCAGAATACGGCAAATGCCAGAAAGATATAGAAGATGTGAGGGAACAAGAGAGAAGGGTGGAATGTAATTCAGACAAGGATGTTAGAGAAAGTCTATTTGGGGCAGGAAACTTTTGCAACTTTTAAAGAAGGGTAGAATTCAGGCACCTGGGTGTCTCAGTTGGTGACTCTTTTTTTTTTTTAAAAATTTTTTTTTCAATGTTTATTTATTTTTGGGAGAGAGACAGAGCATGAACGGGGGAGGCGCAGAGAGAGAGGGAGACACAGAATCGGAAACAGGCTCCAGGCTCCGAGCCATCAGCCCAGAGCCCGACGCGGGGCTCGAACTCACGGACCGCGAGATCGTGACCTGGCTGAAGTCGGACGCTTAACCGACTGCGCCACCCAGGCGCCCCTCAGTTGGTGACTCTTGATAACGATTCAGGTCACAATCTCACAGTTGTGACATCAGGCCTTGTGTCGGGCTCCTCACTGAGCATAGAGCCTGCTTGGGATTCTCTACTCACCCCGCACCCCCCCTTCTTCCCCGCTCATGCTCTCTCTCTTTCAAAATAAACAAGCATTTATTTATTTATTTTTTATTACATTTATTTATTTTTGAGACAGAGAGAGACAGAGCATGAATGGGGGAGGGTCAGAGAGAGGGAGACACAGAATCCGAAACAGGCTCCAGGCTCTGAGCTGTCAGCACAGAGCCCGATGCGGGGCTCGAGCTCACGGACCGCGAGATCATGACCTGAGCCGAAGTCGGCCGCTTAACCGACAGGGCCACCCAGGTGCCCCAACAAGCATTTAAAAAAACATAAAGGAAGGTAGAATTTCAGAAACCTGAAAGTATTCCTGGTGAAAAGAACAGTTGGAATGAGGTTTAATCTGGCATAATGTAATCGCCGTGACTCGTGAGAGGTTATGGAGGCCTTGGCTTAGGGGGTGGTGATCAGAAATGGACAAGATAACATGACAGTCAACACTGGATCTACAAATTTGTGGGTTGGGAAGTGTGGGAAATAACATAAGTAACAACAAATGGGATGCCCAGAGTCTCCCAGCCCAGAAGATGCCAGTGCCAGTAAGGGAAATAAGGAAACGAGAGGGAGACTATGACATTAGGAGTCCTGAACACATCAAGGGAGCAATAATGGAGTTTCTGACCCACCGAGGGATAGACGCCTTTAAGACATCCAGGCAGGGCTGGAAACGGGAGCGTGAGGTCTGAGAAGAGAACCAGGAGAGCTTGGCTAAACTTCAACATTCCTACTAAATTATCTTTAATGATCGTACTGTGAATCCACAATCCATAAATTTTATATAAAGCATTCTGGAATCTTTCATCCGAGTTTGATTACTTGTACAAGTCTTCACATTCCCCTTACAACTAACATTTTTAACCTTCAAAGCCTCCTTAATCAATTAACACTTGTTTTCCATTGACAGTTTATTAAAGGTTGATTCGGTCCCGAATCCCAGCTGCTGTCTGCATCCTAAACTTAACGCTCCGAATTCCTGTTGGGTGACAGAGGAAGAGTCGCTAATGATGGCTCCTTGTTGGACAAATTATTTCATTTTGAAATTGCATAGCCGAAGAACAACAATAAAGTATCAGTGCTACTTTTAAAAATAAATAAGGGGTTATTTTGCTTGCAGAAAGTTTTCATTCCAATGACTGATCAGATCTCACATGTCTGTTTAAAAATGTCTGACTTAGGTCGTTACAAAATGACAGACTATGATAAACTACATGATAGTCGGGAGTGAGACAATGAGGCATTGTTTACACAGAAGATTGAGTAACTGGTTTCACAAAAGAGGTTCTTGGATATCTATTGTATGTACAACTAAGAGATTTACTGGAGCTTTTATAATTTCTGCAAGGCTCTTTTCCAGCCAGCTTCATTAACTTGAAGCAAATCAAATCATGCAGAAATCTGGCTCAGCCAGAAAGAAACCCAGGAAGATATAATATGAAGAAAAACAGACACGGGATGATAAGGTTTAGAATCTTTGGCATTTTTCATAAACATTTTGTTTGAAGATTATTAAATTACAACCCAGAGAGGAAAAAAAAATAGCAAAACTCACTATTAAATCTGTTTTTTTTTACCTCGACTTTTCTTTACAATACATATATATATATTATATATATATATAAAACTGCATAAAGTATGTGTCAACAAAATACGGTCTTTACAACTTAAATATCATTTGAACATAAAGATATTGGCATACATTTTATATATGCACAAAATCGGGGTTTTTACCTGGGGGGTACTATGAAATGGGGGCTGTAGGCATCAGATACTATTCAGGATTTGGGGATGATGCTTTTCTAGGAACGCGGTTCTGAGATATAGATGTATTACATGCAGATTATTTTGCTCAGGAACGAAAGATCATTTTGGACTGCTGCCTTATTTTTACTTTCTGCCCCCAAATGCGGGCGAATGAAGGGATTACGACAATCAGGTGAGCGGTCCACCTTCATTCGTTAGTCCCTTGCTCCCCAGCCTTTACCTTTCTTTCTAAATACTTTCAGAATTCATTCATTCATCCCCCACGTCCTGCAGCATTATATAATATTGACATTTTATTTTGGAAATAAAGCAAAGTCAAGTCAGAAGAAATGGCGTTTTTAAGGCAACCAAATACTCTCCCTGAAACCTTCGCTTTTTGGACGAGTGGTCCCTTTGGACTTTCCGGGGCCTTCCATCGCCAGCAATGGACGGTGAAAGAGGCTGGCATTCAGCTCCGAGGTGTCGACCACAATTTTCCATACGGGTCTTCAGTAATCCCGGCTGAAAGACTCCCAAAGACTTGAGCTGATCTGGGTCATTATTTAAAAATCTATGCATGATATACATTATGTGGGGAGACGATGGCTACCAGGGATTTGCTAACTCGGAGAAACCGACTGCCTCTCGTGAACAACAATCTGAAAGCAGTGTGCAGACGGGAGTGGACATGACCGGATCTTCAGGAGACTCTGGTGGAGGTACCATAACAAGTTCAAAGTCCCTCTTGAATCCAGGTGGACTCCCGGCTGTTTTCAAGGAGGCTGTTGAGACCCCTGACAGCCCTACGTTACCTTCTACGGGAGAAGGGACATCGGTCTTTCACGGTCTCTGGCTTGTTTCCTTGCGAGGGGCCGACCCGCTACGCAACCGGCACACCCGTGTGCGTGGACGTGCGCACACGTGTGCAATGGGTGCCCGTGGAGAAGCGGGGAGAAGAGGGGGAGGGCTCCACACAGCACGTGTTTTGGAAAGACACCGTGGGGACCACCGGTGGAACAGAGACATCACGGGTCTCACCGACCCCACAGGGAATCCGGTCCCGGTGGCCAGAGTTGGCGCGTGTCCTAGACGGCACTGCGCTTCTTCCGAAGGGGGCTGTGGCTGCTGCAGGGTCTCAGTTCGGCGTACTGCACCTGTGAAAACAAACAGACGGGACGCCGGCGGTTAGGTAACCCTAGCTCGCCACAGTGCGTGTTAATGGCTCCCCAAGGACAAACCGAGGCAAAGGAAGGAAGGTTCAAAGGTAATGAATCATTTTCTAAACACAGGAACATGAAGGGATTAATTGCAGGAAGGATTTGAGAAGCCATGCATCATTTCTTGAAACCAAAATATTAAAAGCAGATTTTTCTAATGAGATGCCTGAGTTTCTACCTGCCCTCGGCGCGGCCAGATAATTCCAGTTTTGCGCGTGCCCGTTTTCAGCCACAAGTACACTTAATAACTGCCTCTTGCGAGTGTTTCCCTTAGTACACGATGCAGCGACTTACTAAGAAAGAGTCATTTCAAACTATCTACAATCTTGGAGGCAAAAAAAAAATGTCTCTGCAAATTATATACATTTATTTGGCCAGAGAGAAGCCCCCCCCCCCAAAAAAAAAATGTTGAAATGGATACTGGCCACAAAGTTAAATACATTTCTCTTAAAAATGAATTTCCTTCGCAATGTAATGGCTAAACCATCTGTGATAAACAAGAGTGCTCAGGGTGTCCCCAGTGGCAAACTGTCTATTGTGTTATTAGAAAGCACTCTTGGTGACACATGGGGGGATCTCACTAGCATATTGTAGATCTTCCTCGAACGCTCTTTTGCTGTGTCCCTCTGTAATCACGTCACCTCCCAACTGGATGGCCGCTCTGAGGGGCTGCCGTGTCGACCGTGTAGAGACAATCCTTGCGGTGGGGCGTGCTTGATGGTGATTTCCTTTCTTCAAGGAGGCAGGGACAACCTCATGTTGCGACTGAAGTGACTGCACATTGCGATCGCATTGCTTTGGTGTGTGGGTTTTGATTGGCTGACGGCAGAATGGCTTTATTTGAAGTATTGTATTACAGACCACATGTGCTCACTGTTTTTTAGCATTTGTGCCAAACTCCCCAAGGACATCGTGTCCCATCACATATGTTGAGCTACACTTTGCCGAGAGCAGATACATGAAAAAAGCACCCTTTCCTTAGAGTGTTTTGTGAGGGTCCCCCAGGGGAGCAGGGGTGACATACCCTCCAATCTTCAATGCAAAACAAACAGGGCCGGGTTACTGTTTTATGATCATGTAATGCAAATGTTAACGAGTAACTTCATATTCATAGAGCGCAGTTATTAGCTAATTATATTATAAAATGGAGGTGAAAGAGAAATAGCATCACGGAGTCTGTTTTAATCTCTAGAACTCAGAATGAAGGGGAAAGAAATTCTAGGGCTTTTCACCTCCAAGTCACTGTAATCCGCACAAAGCTACCTGAGAACCAGCGATGTGACCGTGGCCCAGAGACGAAAATCGATACTTGATTTGGATGCTCTCAGATAATAAAGGGCTGTGTCTTTGATCATCGCATTGGTATGTCCTACCACGGTCTCCCCATCTACCTATTCTGTGATCTCGATGCTCCTTTAGAGAAATCATTGCCTACCCTCCTTCCTCTGGATTTATGGCAGCCTGATCTGCAGGGGCGTAGATCAGGTATTCTACGAGACTTTCTGGTATTGTTGCCTCGTTTAATCTCAATGCATCCACAGAAACCAGATGCCGCTGGACGAAGTACCTGTGAATAATACTTCCGATCGATCTCCAATTATGTCACGCTATCTCTGCCTTTATGTGTGAGAGTGAGTGGGGGCTTTGCCCTCAGCATCCCTCAGTCTTCCGAGGGGAAAAGATAGAAGGGAAGCCTAGGAGGTGATAAGGGCAAGGAAGAATTAAAACAAATAATAATAATCCTCCTGTCCCCTAAAATGCCTGCCACGCGGCAGAGGGGGAAAATAAGAATCCCCCCAGCTTGGGATCTCCCATTCACTGAGCTCATCTTATCCTCCTGGGGGAGGCAAGCGATCATAAAACGGACGAACACCATCACACTATACCCACACAGTAGGGGTTCCAGATCATTCTTAAGTAGCTCTTTTTCCGGGTAATTTTCCGTAATCGTCTCAGGCTCGGGACAAAGGTTTCCTTGCCACCTCCCTGCAAGCCAGGCCGCTTTAAGGATTTTCTGATTCGTTATCTCAATTACCCAAGCACAGCCCTGCGCTCCTCTGACTCTGGGGCTGGCCAGACTTCAGGGTTGGGGTCCCTGCTGGTGGCGGCCGTTCATTACGTACCTTTTGAACATCAGACGGTACCCTGGAGAGGAAGTCTAACAGCTCATTATTGTCGATGGCATAGGGATTTCGAAGCTTCTTAGTAAATTTATTTATTCCTGAAAAATAGAAACACCAGGAGATCTCTTTGTCTGTCTGCGTATCCATCTGTCTGTCTGTCTCTTTAAAAACTCTCCTGACTGGGGGGGAGGGGCATTCACAAGTCAAAATTAGTGTAAAACAATTACTAGACCTCATGTCACGCACACGTTGCTGTCATGTGAAATCATTCACAAATGCCTGGTCTTGAACGAAGGCAGGGTGGGGCGGGGGTGGGGGTGGGGGTTCTGTCGGACAGGAGCTCTGCCTCCTTGGACTGTGAAAATCCCATTACAATCCCAGCAGCAGGGCGGCAGAAACACACATGAAAACAGAGTAGCTCATCGGCTTTTTTGGACTAGGCTGATTAACAGCCTCCTCTGCTAAGAAAACCAATGTCCCAGATGGGAAAAGGCCTTCATTAGCCCAAACAAGTCTCTGCTTGGGGGCTCTGGACCACACGTAGCAGTGGGAGGTGGAGGGGCGGACGTTGCCTTTTTTGTTGTTAAAAAGAAACTGCAGAAATCTCTCTCCCCTACCCCAACTCATTTGCACCGGTTTCTCTCCTCTCCCGGCAGAACAGAACCTGACATGTTGACTGTAACTTTGATGCTACAGGAAACCGTGAAAAGCTATCACTGGAAATTAGCCTGCTCTGGTTGCTAACTGAATTTACGGACCGCAAGGCGGTGCGTGGGTTTGTCTCGTCCATGGAGTCCCTGCTAATTCAGGACGGGGACCGTAGTAATTAGAGGAGGTTCAACGTGGAAGGTGTCTTTGAAGGGTGCACCTTGGGTGCGTGGGCATGTCCGGGGGGACGTTCCGCCTGCGGTTTTCTTTCCAGAGGGGATGTACCTGTCGGCCACCTCTGTTTCCTACTCTGCTCCTCGGAGCTGCTGCTAAGAGCGCATCAGCCACTGTCTTTTCACCAAAGGTCAACTCTTTTCCATGCTGAGTTTTCAAAAGCCCAAAGACCGGGTGGTGGGCTTCAGAAGACTTGCCACGGAGTGTTTGTTTATTAGCAAAGATCAGTGTTTGTTTATTACCTGGCCATCCCAATGATGCTGAAAGAATTCTCACCTTCGATGAGCCCTTTTACCCCAAAGCCCGCCCCGACACACAAAAGCTTTGATGTTTTTCTTCATTAGATAGTATTTTGCTTTCCTCTAACGACTGAACTTCCCGAGTGACATGATAGCTGACACAATGCAACCTCCCGTCATTTCCTTAGAGGGTCAGATTTACATCTGCTTTGCAAATGGGAGCCAGCCACTGTTCATGAGTAACTGGTGGCTTGGCCGTAGGGCTGGGGAAGGCTTCTTGCGGACGACCCTTTTTCTCTCAAGTCCAAGCTGCACTAGGCCTTTCTTCCCTCTTCCCCCACGGCAAGCTTCGTGTTTCTAGCTGAAATTGCCCCGAGTTCCTTTAAACTGAAATACTCTCGCTGTGTTATTCTAACGACACTTAATTGTAGCATGGGCTTTTTTGGCAAGAGAAAACAGACAAGGCGAAATGATGAAGGGAGACAAAGACGTATTGAGAAAAGATATATCTTCTATTGTTAATTATATATAGTGTGCGCATCTGGAGCCTTTACAATGAGCAGCAAGGCAGGGATAATATCGCAGCCGATCAAAACACTGCATTCTTAGTCACTGAGAAGATTATAAACCTGCACAGTAGCTCAAACGCACCAACAAGGGCAGAAGGAGCCCCATAATGCACTGAGACTGTCTGTTTGAACAACTTAGGATAAAAATTACAAGGCGCTCAGATGGCGTGCTGCAAAAGCCCACCTTATTTTGTAAAGCCATCAAATGGCGTCATTACTTACTGCATGAGCCCAAGTGTCAACAGGGGATCAGGTACTCCTGGGTCATCATTAAGGGACGATGAAGCAAGGAACAAGCGTTACGGAACAGCCATATCTTGGCCCCAGCTCTGGCATCCCCGTGTGGTAGCTGTGTGGTTTCAGGCAAACCACTTAACCTTTCTGTGCCTCAGACTACTTACGTTAAAATCTGAGCAAAAAAAGATCTGCCCTATTATATATATAGTGTCGTAGGTTGATGGCAGAATTACGTTGCACAACGTAAGCTAGAAGATTCTGCACTCTGAAATTCTGTAACAATGAAGGGGGCTACCATCATCACTCCAGATGTCAACAAGCCCCAAACCAAAGGGCACGGATAGGAGAAGAATCGTTACACTGTTAGGCATGTGATCGCACACAGCCAAATTTGGAAGCTGTACCTTTTTCGGTAGCATGATAGACACGCCTTTCGATTTTTTCACCTGAATACAGAGAGGCAAAGGGCACCTCTGCTGTGAATGTTAATTTTGTAGCACACGAAAACCGTGGGAATCCAAATACTGAGGGATAATGTTTGGCAAAGACACTATCATTTAATGGTCCCGGATCACAAACTGAACAGATCATTAGAGTGTAATGAGATCCCCAGCAAAAATAAATAAATAAATAAATAAATAAATAAATAAATAAAATAAAAAAGTCTCTTGAAGAAAGCTGGAAATATTGGATGACTGCTTTGCACATATGGCCACAGGTGAATAAGTACCTGAAAGAGAATTATAACACTATTTTTCAGGTACTTTTATGAGTGACTTGGGATGTACCCTGACCTCGATACATCAATAGGAGTGGGTGAGATGGGGCTGAGGGTCCTTGCTTGCACATGTATCCAACGCTAAGTGCTTGCCACCGAAAAGTCATTGTGGTATGACAAATGGAGATATAATGTTGAATAAGTCATGGGTCCTTCTTTCAAGAAGCTCAAAATCTAGCTTGGGGAGTTCATCTCCACCTTGGAACAACAGAAGTACCTCAGAGCAGAGCTCCAGTATCTATGATGTAAGTAGAATGGAAGGAATATGAAACACCTTTCCAAGGGGACAGAAAACCCGCTTGGGAGCTAACCCTAAGAAAGGCCTTGCCTCCTAGAAATACATCAAATAAGTGATCGCACTTCAGTACATCTGGTTTCCTTAAGACAATTTCATCTATCCCTCTCAAACTGCTTCTCACATAATTTTCCAAGTCTACACTCCCACACTAGAGAGGTGGGTGGTGGGCTCAAAAGAAATGCCATTCATGTAGACCACAGCTATGAAACTTGCAGGACTCCTCCACTCGTTAAATATCCGTCAAGTACTTGTTAAAGATCTACTACCTTTATGTAGCTCCACCAGGAACTATAGGCTAAAGAGGAAGGAAAAGTGTCTTACCCTTCAAAACCTTGCAATGGAGTTGGTGAGTCAAGGAACATTGCTTATGGCCATTATGAAATTAGGCTGCTTTCTGAGGCGTATGTTAAGTAATTCTCGTACTTCATCATGAGTTCTACAAAAACATCCTTTGGTGTGTAGAATATGGAAATAGAGAACATACGGCTAAATAGCTTTGTTCCAAAGGGTTAAAAATACTGGACCAAAAAAAGACAAAAACAAAAAAAACCTAAACTCAGGATCTTACCACTTTTAGGACTCACTGGAAATGAATAAATAACTTAGAATAATAAATAATCTTCTGATCCTTAATAAAGTGAAAAGGAACACCAGAAATTTAAGACATATGAAGTGATCTTCCACATGAGAAAGTCTCTACCAAGGATACAGTCATATAGGAGATGTCTAAAGGAATGTCCTGGGTCCATGTTACCTAATAACTAATTTGGAAAAGAAAATAGAATTGTACCGTATATTCCGTGATGGCATGGCAGATTTCATTCAATGAGCCAACAGATCATGTGTTGACTGTCAAAGCTTTTGACTACATCATATATGGTGAACTCATCAATAAACTATAAGCCCCCATCTAGAATGCAAAACTAAAGGACCAGACGCAAAAGACGAAGCTCACAGGGTTACTGTCAGCTCGGGAGAACATAATGAAGTCCACTCTATTCAATAATTTCATCCATAAGCTAAATTAAAACAACAGCAATATCTTATTAATTAGATGCCAAACTTTGGTGTTGGAGAGCTGCCAAGATCTTGGAGGATGAGATCAGACGTCAAAGCAATTCTGGATAAACAGAAAGAGGGACTGGAATTCAAAAACTGACGATCACAGGAGGAGATATAGCATAGTCTTCTTTGTGGGGGGCAAGATGCAGAAAAGCAAATCAAGCGTGCACTAGAATGATTAGGAAATCATGAGAAATGGGGTTTGATAAGCTGACCATGCATTCAACTCACACTAGCTTAAAAATGAACAGAATATTGGCCAAATAATCCTCGTGATTTTGAATCATGTTTTGGTTAGGGGCAGACAATAGTTTTAAGATCTGCGTTTTAAAGGCAGTCAGTTGAGTGGATTCGGAAACTCATTCTTAATGGAAAACAATTAAGAAAGCGTGAGACTGTTCGGTCTAAATAGATAACATTTAGTACAGAAGGTATGCTGGGAAATACTTTCACAAAATGTTCCTTCTTGATCAATGGATCTGAAGAGCTCCTCGCTCTCTTTCGAAGGGTCCATAGACCCATGTGCTAGCACCGTTGCAAAACACAGAAACAAATAAACAAAAACTAAGTATGCCTAGAAGACTTTCCCCAAGAGTGAAGGTCATCAAGGCTCAAAACCGACCCCTAAGGAGGGAAATGAGAATATCTTTTTCTTTTCTCAGGCTTGGCGATAAAAGAGAGCTCCTTCTTCACACGGGATTTTCACTTCCTCGACGAAACAGAGAACCAGTGGATTATGCTTCCTGAAAATCATTCCACCTCTGAAGTTTTATGAGTTATTCTATTTTTTCGAAGGCTTTTCCCAGTTCAGAATGTCTACACTTGGCTTTCCTCGTCGGCAGGACTCTACTCCCGTGGGTTCTCTTTGAAAAGGTCTACATTTAATGGTTTTAGAAAGATTGGAGCTTTTTATCTGACATTTGCAGCGTCTCGGCTTTTGCTTAAAGATGAATGCATCTCAATGCAGTCACTTGTGTTTGTAAGTTCTCGGAACATCTTAACATCTGAGGATCCCTGGAAGGGGGTGGCTGTGATTGAGAACTCAGCAGTAGTCATAGGAGCCAAGTAACACTACGACGGGCAGACTCTCATGGAAAAGGGTTGATTGCTTCTCCAACAATTAACCAACTGTATTGCACCCTCCTTCTATCAACCCGGAGCCCACCCAGCAACAGACACAAATATTCACAAGGCTGCTTGTATTTTGTCCAGCTGCTAGCTTGCGTAGTAAATCAAGTCGTGACATTTATTTCGAGTTTGTGAATTTGTTTCTGCTTTTGTAGAGCAGCTCAACTTTATACAGGCACCCCGTTTACCCTGCTAAATAATAGCTTCCTCTTCCATCAGGCACTGGTTAGGGAGTAGCTACCCACCTTCCTCTCTACTGCTTCTGGATTTAAGTATGGGGTTTAGGTTATTTTTCCTCCAGGAGAGAGGAAGTGTCAGAAGCAGCCCGGCAGCGGCCAGATCTACTTTTACATAATGTAAGGGGCGAGATGCAGGTGGTTGGTCACTGTTTGAATAACTGTTTCCTCAAAGTTAACCAGGCCACGGCAATATATTATTCAAGAGTATTTATGACTGAGAAAGCCCAAAGGGAAATCACATGCACCATCACATTTTTATTGGATTGCAATTATGCAGGAGGCCTATACATATCTGTGCTGACTGTTCACGCAATTGGCCTTTTCAGGGAGGTCCTGGAAGTTTTTTGTTCCCCAAACGCCTTCCTTAATCTCGTGTTTAATTGCCAACAAGAGCACACTTAAAGTTTATAGTCCCACTTTACAAATGAGTAACTGATTCTTACCTGAAATCGACTGCTAGGAGAAGGACCATGCCCAACTTACCCCAGATTAAAACGATGTACCGGAGTGGAATAAAATACAAAGTGACGGTGGCCACTGCTAGGATCAGGCAGGCCAGGAAGGAAAGGAATGGGACCGTCCAGTTAAACGTGCTGTAGACAAACCACAAAGATGTCATTTTCTCACATGCTCTGGCACAGCTGTGCTACGTTCATCTTGCCATTGTTTATTTTTTTAAGGTTTTATTTTATTTTTTAAGACACAGAGAGGGACAGAGCACGAGCGGGGGAGGGGCAGAGAGAGAGAGAGAGAGAGAGAGGGAGACACAGAATCCGAAGCAGGCTCCAGGCTCTGACCTGTTAGAACAGAGCCCCACGCAGGGCTCAACCCACGAACGGTAAGATCATGACCTGAGCCGAAGTTGGATGCTTAACCTAACTGAGTCACCCAAGCGCCCCTAAAAACCACAGATTTGAATCTAAACATATCAGTAACCACATTAAACTTGAAGGGACTAAAAAAAAAAAAAAAATTTGAAGGGACTACAAGCTATAATGAAAAGCTAGCGATGGTCAGAAACAAGAAAGATACCTAAAATATAAACAGAAAATAATAGGAAAGGATACATTATGAAGAAACCAGTAAGTGGGAGGTGGTGTGGCCATATTAATATAAGATACTAAGGTAAAATTTCATTTATTGTTTAGAGATAAATACATCACTTCCAACTGATTAATGATCTAATTCACCAGGAAACTATAGCAATTTTAATACATACAACCCAATTAACATAGCTTTGGAACACAGAAAGCAAAAACTGACCAAGCTACAAGGAGAAATAGACAAATCCACAGTGGAGAGTTTTGACATACATCTCTAAGTAATTGATACAAGAAGCCCAACCGAAAATGAAAATCAGAATATAAAAGATTGAATGTGGGGTGCCTGGGTGACTCAGTCGGTGAAACTGAAGCGTCCTGACTTCGGCTCAGGTCATGATCTCACACTCTGTGAGTTCGAGCCCCGCGTTGGGCTCTGTGCTGACAGCTCAGAGCGTGGAGCTTGCTTGCTTCAGATTCTGTGTCTCCCTCTCTCTCTGCCCCTCCCCTGCTCATGCTCCATCTCTCTCTGTCTCAAAAATAAATAAAAACATTAAAATATATATATATTGAATGCAATCAACAAATTTAATCAATGAATATATATCCAGAACAATATCCTAGATAACCTTTTCAAGCACACATGGAAAATTTACAAAAGTAGGCCATTTTCTCAATGAATATTTTCTGACCAGAAAGCAATTAAGCTAGAAACCAGGAACAAAAAAGATAACCAGGAAATCTTCAAATACTTGGAAATTAAGCAATAAGCTTCTTGGCCAAAGAAGAAATAAAAACAGGGAGTAAAAAAAGTTTTTATTAAATTTGAATGATAATGAAAATATCAACACCAAAATGTCTGGCCTGGAGCTAAAGTTGTGTTTATAGACAATTGTAGAACTTTAAATGCTCTTTAAATGTTAGGAAGATTAAAAAGACGGGAAAAGAGTTAGAAAAAAAATACTGAATTCATCCCAAGGAAAATAAAAGGAAGAAAGGAATAAAAATAAGGGTACTACTAATTAATGAAAAAGAAAGCAGGTTAACAGGTAGGATTAACAAAGGCCAGTGATAGCTCTTTCTAAAGACTAACTTAATTGATAAATCCCCACCAAGAAAGAAGGTTAAACGCAATTAATATTGCGTTTAAGTGGACGCAGCTACAGATCCTACTGACATTCAAGATAGGATTTTATCCAATAAGAGGATTTTATTAACAAATTTATTCCAAAAAGTAGAAAATTTAAACAAAATGGGGAAAACCCAGAAAATGACCACTTATAAAAACAGATGTGAGAAGAAACAGAATGGCCAAAAACGTCTATTTTACCAAAATCGAATATTCAGTGAAAACCTGTCCTAAAAGAAAACTCCAGGCCCAGATACTTCCCCAGCAAATTCTAGCAAATCTTAAAGGAAGCAATGACACCAGGCGTGTGCAAACTCTTCCAGATGATGCTAGAGAGAACGCTTTCACCTGTTGTAGGAGTCTAGAATAATCTTCTCTCCATAAGGAATTTTCAAGAACAGAAAATTAGAGATTAAATCTCGTTAGTGATGATAGCTGCAATAATCCTATGCAAAGTAATAGTAAATAAAATACAGCAAAATACAAAAGGAGAGATTATATAGCATGATGAAGTTGGGTTTATTCCATACAGTGGAACACTGGCTTAACATTTGAAAGCCAATCACAATAATAGACCACATTAACAAAAATAACGGAGGAAAAAAAACAAAACAAAACATCATCTTAGTGAATGCAGAAGAAAAGTTTGATACAACTCAACTCACATTCACGATAAAAACTCCTAGTAAATTAAGAATAAAAGGAACTTCCCCAATTTGATACAACATCTTTACAAAACCCTATAGCAAACATCATCCTTAGAATGAAATGTTGAAAGATTTTTTTCTCTGATATCACATAGGAGAAGAGTGTCCAGCCATGCCAATTCTGTTCTACCATAAAGTAAGAAAACATAGAAAAATGTAGAAGGATTGGAAAATAAGGAATAAACAATTATTCCTAAAAAATATGTTTCTGCAGTAGAAAATTAAGGATAATAATCTTCAGATAAAAGTGAAGATAACTAGGTTTACCAAAATTTAGAAATACAAAGTCAGTGTGGGGAAATTCATTTCACTTCTATATCCCAGGAACAAATAAGTAAAAATGCAATCTGAAAAAAAAAAGGTACCATTGAAAATACCATGATACAAATCAAGGACTTAGGAATATATCTCACAAAAATGCGTCACACTTCTATACATACAACTCTAAAATAATACTGGAAGGAATTCAAGATGGCCTGAATAGACAGCAGAGTACATTAGAAAACTTAAAAGTTTACCAAGATGTCAATTACTTCCCAATTAATGCAATCCTTATCAAAATCTCAATAGTTGTCTGTGTGTGTACAAATGAGTCGTGTGTCATGTGTATCAGCACTGGGTGTTAAAAATGAAGACGTGTATCAGACACTGTCACAAACACACTGTCAGAGTTGCTCTCTCAACAGCAAAGTCAGTTAACTCTTGCGTCTTCCCCTGAGCAACTCACAATGTTAGCGGAGAGCATTTTAATGTTTTCAAAAAAGAAGGGGACATTCACTGTTTACATTTTTTTTTAAATTTAAGACACAGAAAAAGAAAGTCAAGGCAGTTTTTCAAAAATAATATTCATAACAGTCCATGTTTTTAAGCTAGTAATGCATCTGTCTACTGGTCTGAGCTCTTTTCATGTACTAATTCCTTTAATTCTTACAAAAAAAATGTTATGAAGCAGGAATAATTATTACTCCCATTCTACAAATGAGGACTGAGTCATAAAAGTTAAATAATTGGCCCCAGATCACGTACCTTCCACACAAGTGGCAGAATTGGGATCTGAATTCAGAAAGTCAGCTCAAGAGCCCTCTCACTGCCCTCTACAGTAGGCACTTTAGAACAAGTAAAAAGGTGTATTTTGCTCATTTAATTGATTCAATACTCCTGTTCATACTGAGGACTTAATTCAAAGACATTATACTGTAATACCTCTAACACTCAAGAACTTACTAGACCTTCCCTTTGTTATCATGGAATATCTTATGCTAGTTTCCAAGAACACCCAAGGTGGATAAACCCTGATAAATCTAAGCTTTCCATCTCAAAATCAAACACTGGGTGAAACATTGTCACAGACTTCTCTAGTTTTCCTGACTTGAGAGTTCCCTAAATTCCTAAGAAAGCAATCCCTGACTCGGGCAGTCATGAGACAAATGAGCCACACCCTTCAGTTAGTGGGAAAAAAAAAAAAAAAAAATCAGTGACTCTTCTTCGTTCATTCGATCATTCAGGCTTACTAATATGTCCTAAGAATATCATTTTCCCAGTTCCAAAGCACTAAACAAAAATGACTGACTACATCTGGTAAGGGGGGGTCCAGCCCCATCCTGTACTTCTTCCCCCAGTTGGGTGTCCCAATAGTTGACCTTTATGCCCATGGAACCATTATTTCTCTCATTTCCCAGGCTAGGACAAATGAATTCTTCTGACTTTACTACGCATGGAAACAGGATCGACTGGTCATATAATTCTATAGATTACTCTTTTGTAATGTACCCCACACGATGCTTTCATTCACGAGGCATAGTTTTCATCCTCCCTTGTGAACTTTTTCCTCACACCTAGCCTCTGGCCCTCTCCTTGGTCTTTCTGACTTCATTCTTTGTTCCTTTCAGCACATCACTCTCAGAGTAAACACAGGCTGAATCAGACTATCACTCCCCATGCCCTCGCTTTGATTCAAGCTGCCCTTAACCTCCTTCCTCATCTTCACCGCTTAGTATTTTTCGACGCCATTTTCTAACAGAAGTTCTACTTCCTACGGATGTGCCTTCCAAACCTGACTCTGGACCATTTGCAGGGATGGCTTCCCTGTCCTACATGTTTCTCATCGTCTCCTCTGTGGAGATTTCCCTGCCCGTGCGAAGATACAAGTGTTAAAGCCAACACTCCATCATGACAGGACACATAAAATACAGCACTCTTCCGACCCATCCAGCCTGCTGTCTGGATGCTACATGTTCAGTGACTGTGTTAGCCTGTTACATGCTAACGTTTGAAACAAGTACAATATTAGGGAAGATAATTAGAGAAAGTAGAGAAGAGTTAGAAAAAGAAAATATGAATGGGGTCTTCCCAGTCAGGAATGGGGAAGCCTTGCTCTAAGAGTTTTATGTAAGCTTATTTATTTACTAGTTGCCACAAGTTGGGTAAAAGTTTTCTTGGTCCTTAAACACTGAATTACAATGGAATATTCCAGCAGAGTTACACATGCCGTCCCACTTGAATGCCCAGTAGGACCTTTAAGGTCACAGTAGTAATGAATGGCCAAAGAATTAATAGGAGTAGAGCCTCATGAGCCTTCCTTCCTGTGCTGCAGCTGGGCAGAACAGTACTCTGTTCATGGCTGAAAATACATCTCAGACATGGCCACCACAGCTGTGCTGGGCACAGCTGCCCCTCAGACGCACTGCAGAGATGGGGGCCTGTCTAAATCGCCCTGCCTTCTTCTCTCATCAGACACATTTCCTTGACCATTATCAGCTGCACAACAGCCACATTTGTCTGTGAGAGACCTTTGAGCATGGAGACAATTTTACCAAACGACACGGTCTTCCTTCCTCAGTCTTGCCCCCACTCCACATCCTCTTATCCTCCTTGCTTCCAGAATGTTCCTCACTCAATTTTTTTTTTCCACCCACTCAAGGCCCTGTACGATCTGCCTCACCTCCATGCACCGCCGTCACCATCTGCTGTCACACAGACATACTAAGCCCCCACACACTCCCTATATCTAGTACAGTCTTGGGTTTTGAACCTTCGCACAAAGTCTCCCACTTACTGACTTCTTGATTCTTCCACTCTTTCCTCAACTATCTCTTCCCATTATCAGACATGCTGATAAGGTATTGTTTCTTCAGAACTACCCTCTGTCGGTCTTTCTCTCTCCTACATCCCTTTCTGGACTGGTCAGATCTCTCCTAACAGCCGGCCTTACCACTACGTCACATCAGTGCAACTGAATTCTAATTGCCTTATTACTATTCTCCCTCACTGGGAAATAGCTCCTTAGAGGAAAATGACATTCTAGGATAGTAGTGAGGCGGGCGGGTTAACATCTAAGCTTCTTCAGGGCACCTGGGTGGCTCAGTCAGTTGAGCGTCCGACTTCAGCTCAGGTCATGACCTCACGGTTCGTGAGTTCGAGCCCTCGGTCGGGCCCTGTGCTGACAGCTCAGAGCCTGGAGCCTGCTTCGGATTCTGTATCTCCCTCTCTTTCTGCCCCTCCCCTGCTCACCGCCCCCGCCCCCCACTCCCAAAGTAAATAAATATGAAAAAAAAAATTTTTTTTTAATTTAAGCTTCTTCACTTACTAGTTCTGTGACCTTGGACTACAGAGTTAATCACTTTCTGATTCCATTTCCTCATCTGTAAAATGGGTAGATTAACAATCCTTAATCCATAGGCTTTCAGGAATCCTGTAATCTGATTCCTCTCAGTAACTTCTTAAATAAATCAGTATGTGTGAAGAGTTTACAACAGTGTCTGGCCAGCACATGACGTGAGCTGATGTTGCTATTATCATGGTTTTATGGAATATTTCTCATTCTTAGACCAGGTCAGTGCCTGAAACTTAGAACTGAGAGTTAATAAGCGAATGAAGGGAGAACTATTATGCCCTCCTTATCACTTGACTATTTTCTATTGTCACGTTTCTGTTAAACAACTTTGAGGGTAATTTAAGAAACCTTTTGTCAATTTATATAAAATCAAGAGGAAAAAAGCAGGTAGGCACCGACATATATAAGCAAAAATCTTCCTGCTCTTTAATTTTTCTTCTAAGACATTGATAATGGGAATAGCAACATGTAAATTCAGTAAAACTTACCAAATTTGTTTAAAGATGATTTACAACCTATTTTATAAACAAAACGAACACGTCTTACTGTGCCAATAGTAAATGGCCACACAAGAGCGACTGAATTGGATAAGGGATTGAGAAAGACCAGTATCCGTAGAGAGTTCCATATTAACTATTTATATTTCCTGCTGCTAATTATAACTTAGTGATTTCCTTGCATCTTGGTATATAAAACTTTCCCTTGGCTTTCAGCACTAATTTTAATCTCTTCTTTACCCATGAAATTTTTAAAGTATTATCTTCATTGCTTACAGAAACTAGAATGGCCAACAAATTAAGAAAAAAAGTATTAATCTTCAGAAAGAACAACACAGTTGACATAGTTCTGGATTTAAAAGAGGAAATAAGTTTACAATTTAAAAGCCAAGAAAATTAAAAATTGCTCTGTTCATTGGTCCCAAATGAAGACCAGGTTATACAGAGTTCATGATGCTTAAAACAAAACAAACAAGAATCACAGAAGGAGTCTTTCTCAACTGAGACTCTATTGGATATTTAGTCCTTGTGCCCTAAGGTAGGAAGTGACAGCTACGGGTTGGATATCAGTCAACTCTGGCCTGCCACCTGCGTTTGTAAATAAAGTTTTGTTAGAACACATTTCATACCCGTTCATTTAGGTGTCAATGATGCCTGATTTCATACTTAGCAGAATTGAGTCGTTACGGTCCACCAAGATGAAAATATTTACTCATTGCCCCTTATAAAGAAAGTCTGTTAGCTATGTACCACCCTTTGATACGTTGAGAAAAAAATGACTCGAGGCATTCACTGTGGTCTATGTTTTCGTTGAAAAAGGTAACTTTAGAGCATATTTCCTTCCTTTTTAATTTCTGATTAGGATACTCTTCTTTAAAAAAAAAATCTTGGGGCGCCTGGGTGGCTCAGTCGGTTAAGCGTCCGACTTCAGCTCAGGTCATGATCTCATGGTCCATGGGTTTGAGCCCCGCATCGGGCTCTGTGCTGATGGCTCGGAGCCTGGAGTCTGCTTCGGATTCTGTGTCTCCCTCTCTCTTTGACCCTCCCCCATTCATGCTCTGTCTCTGTCTCAAAAATAAACATTAAAAAAAATTTTTTTTTAAATAAAAAAAAAAATCTTTAATTTATCACCCAAACCAAGATATTTTGAGAGGGAGATAATCATGGCAGGGCAATTGGTGTGAATTGGCCATATCGTCACCTCAGTTCTGAGGCACTGCCCAACTGTAAAGCGGACAAGCCCAAAGAACAAACCAACAAACATAAATAGGACTTGCCCCAAACACTGTTACCTTTTGTTTTTTGTTTTTTGCATTTATTGACCCCCCCCCGCCCTCTTACCCCCACCGTCCTTATGGATGGCAGCTCCATTTCAAACACAGCACGAACGTAGAACTTACTTTTTAATTCTTTCTCCAAAAGAAGCTATTTCCTCCAAGATGTTTTGAACAGTTGAAACAATATCCTGTACCATATAGATTCTTTCAATTAACCCCTTTTTCTCGGATTCCTAGGAAACATAAAGGCAAGACTTAACTTGGTCACGTTTTCTTTTTATTGTCCCACAACAGAAATCTCTATGCCGTGTTACAATAACAAGGTACTCATCCACAGAGTGACTCCAAGGGAGGAATCCTATCGTTCACAACTTAAATATTTATTGACTCCAAGGAACTGCGGCCCACTCATTCAGATACAACCATTCACAGCGTGCCTCAGTTGCTACCTCAGTATGAGGCCATGTTGTGTGGAAACTCCACAGAACCAAGAGCTTCATTTCTCTGTGGAAGCTGCTGTTTCTGCCAGACAACTCGCAGCTCCTTCCATTTGGCTGAGCCCGACGTCCTGTCTGGCTTCACAAGCTCACCTGCCGGCTCCCCTTCCCCATGTCCCCTCACAATCCTTCAGAAACATTTTCAGCAGGTGACAACATGGTATATGAGAACTCCAGACGATGATGCGTCTCCTACTCCTGCGGCTTCTTTGTCAAACTCTATTACATTTTTTGTTGTGTTTTAAACCCACTGTAAATCCGATGAACATTTCAGTCATCCTTTGGCAACCGCCTCAGAAACACAATAGGCCGCTGGAGGCAGACAAAGTCACTGCCAGAGACTGCATCCTACACAGGTTATCCCTGTGGAGGCTGCCCAATGATCGACTGGCTTTTCCTTTATAGAATTAGACACAAATACAAGTTCATCTTCCCCAGTCTCCCGTTCTTCACATGAAACAGAATTCAGCCTTCTAAGAATAGTATCCTTACTTTGCTTCTAGAAAATCTCAAGACCTGGGTGCCTCAGGTCAGACTTCAGTTAAGCGTCAGACTTGGGCTCAGGCCATGATCTCGAAGTTTGGGAGTTCGGGCCCCGCATCGGGCTTTGTGCTGACAGCTCAGAGCTTGGAGCCCATTTCAGATTCTGTGTCTCCCTCTTTCTCTGCCCCTCCCCCACTCACGCTCTCTCTCTCTTTCTCTCCATCAAAAATAAATAAACGTTAAAAAAATTTTTTTAAATAAAAAAAAAGAAAATCTCAAATGTGTTTTACCATGTTAGGCAGTTAATGCTTACAAAAAGAATTTGGAAATTACTCAAATGTTGGAGAAAAGACTAGTCTCTAAACAGTGGTATTTTTACACAATTTCTTATTTTCTGATATTATAATCTAGCTTCCTGGGAACTCTATCGTGACCGGGATTTAGTGCGTGTCCTCTTGGCTTTTGCCTATCAGGGTCACTGCAGCCACTACATCTAACGCAAAACCTCAAATAAATCTAACAAAGCTTTTCATTTCTCTCTATCTAGAATTCTACTGGAGTTAGAATTCTGCGAAATTATGGAGCAAAACCTTCTAAATTGAAGAGACCATTTTAAGAATAACCTTCCTGAAGTGAAAGAAAATATTTCGCTCTCCTCTTGTATTCTCTTTTCCATCAAACTGGACACAATTTGGGTGGGAAGAGAGAACCCACCACCCAGTTAGAGATGGCGGGTGAAAGCACCAATATGGCAGAAATGTCAAAAAGCACTTCCCTTCTTGCACCTGTCCTGGTTTCTGAAGCCACGTGTGGCCAAAACAGACCACACAGAGGGTAGAGGTGAGAATGTACCACTGTCAGCCCCTCTATGGTAAAGGGGGTGGTGCCGGGATGGTTTGAAGAATCTCTTACCATCCGGGCTGACCTCCTTAATCCGAGAATTCTGTATAGAAGAAGAAGGTGGGCTCGTGTCCTCTCGGTACATCAAACTTGCAAGACATTTTTCCTTTTTTCATCCCCTCTTTAAATTCCTTATTTCCCTTACTCTCTAATTCTTCAAGCAGCTTGCATTAAAAATTAGATATGTTGCCAGAGCAACCTAATTTATGCTCAGCAATCCACAACATCTATTAACGGGCACAATGGTGAAAACCCATCTCTGTCTGCGACACAAGTATTCGTGTTTACAAAGAAGGATTTGAAAGCACCAGGGAATCTGACCCAAAGGGCAAAAGTAGCTTCCTCTTTTCAGCAGCATAGGCTTTGGGTCAAAACAATTTCTTGGAAAAGGATTCAAATTTCCATGCAGCTCAACTTCATAAAAGTGTCCTAAGTTCAGTTGACTGTTTTTTTGTTTCTCCCCTCCCTCCGAAAAACCTAAATGATGAGATTCCGGTTGTGAAGAAAGTAGAAGTTAGTAAACCCAAATAACAAATGATTGTCACAACGTCCTTTTACGTTTTCACGAATTCGATGTTTTAGTTTGCCTATTTAATATTCGAAGACAAGGTTAAAGAGTCCCACCATGTCTCAGCTAAAAGGAGAGTAATTTATCAACCAAATCTGTATACTTTTAAAAGTAATCAGAATTATATCATCTTTGAAATACTTATCAACCGTCGACTTGGTTTTATCATATTGATGGACCCACATAACTATTCCATTTTATTCTTATAAATACAGCCCTTCAAATATTTTAAAAAGCATATTTTGTATATTAAAAGCAATGTATTTATGTTATCTGAACATTTTTAAATGATACATAAAAAATGATTATTTGTGCTACACATTCGTATATGTAACTGGTTTCCTGGTTATATCTATTTATAGTCCCAGGTCAGGGTACTTGTCAAAAGAATGTACTTTTTAATGCCATCTTTTTATATATTTCGTAAAATTGTTCTTAATCATCTTCAGAGTTGCACTTAACAGCCATTAAATTGACACCTTTAATTGACTCTACTGTGGATCATAATTTTAATTACAACAATACTCTCTCTGCAGGCACTGAGGTACCTTGAAATCTCACACCAAAAAATGTGTTACATGGAGAAAATCATTATCAATTTTAATTTTTAAGTATTGAGATCTGCATATATTTCAGCCCAAATATTTTATATCCGTTCGTATGAACATTCTCTGTCAAACATCTTTTCAAGATAAAACTTCAAGTAAATTGTCTCCATGATTCTTCTCAACATTTAACAAAATGCATAGTGAAAAATAAGTGGCTTCTCAATTTCCCTCCATTCTTTGGTAAGATATATATTTATTCTATTAAACATCAAAAGATTTTTTTTCCCACAAATTGAGACATCCCAAAGGAAAACTTCAGAATTTTAACACTGAATAGCACAAAGCATTTGTGCCGAATATTCCTTGTTCTTGTAAAAAAATTAAAAAAAAGTGGCAGTGTCTTTTTTGCTAGCTTTTTAAAAAATTCACTTCCACTCACTAGCAGCTTTCAGAGATGAAGTGACTTGCCATTCAATCATTGAAGATTTCGATTAAAAATTGCCAACTGATTATGACCCAGATTCAACAAAAACTGTAGAGATTTCTTTTTGCACAAGAGTTCAATAGCTCTGGAAAATGTGTAGGTTGACTAAGAGCTCTTTAAAGGTTCAAGGATTCCTAAAATCAGATTGATGATCAACAGCAAAAACAGAGTGCACATTGCCACACTGAAGTACATTTTTTATATCTGACATATCCTTGTCATGAAAACTCTGTTGCTACTCAACACCGTATATATAAAAATATTTATAGGGGCGCCCGGGTGGCTCAGTTGGTTAAGCATCTGACTTAGGCTCAGGTCATGATCTCATGGCTTGTGAGTTCGAGCTCCGCCTGGGGATCTGTGCTGATGGCTCCGAACCTGGAGCCTGCTTCAGGTTCTATGTCTCTCTCTCTCTAGCTCTGCCCTTCCCCCGCTCATGCTCTGTCTCTCTCTCTCTCTTTCTCTCAAGAATAAACATTAAAAAAAATTAATACTGATAAATGTGGACACTACAGCTTCTAATTCAATCGATGGCACATTATCACTTGTCTGTACACAATCATGGACAATCAGGGCACTGTGGCCGATCCCAAGTACATTTCTGTCTCATAGATTCCCTCATTTTGCAAGAATATCTTATTGGCCATGATGCTGTCCTTCATCAAAGTTTGCATTCATATTGTCGCTACCAAATTCAATAAGCCCCAATGCTCAGTGTTTCAACTAAGTTTACAATGGCGTTCCTGATGTCAGAGATTTCGTCATTGGTAAAGCTAACTAGCAAAAGCTTGATTTTGGCTCCATATATTGGATAAAAAAAATAAAAACAATTTTAGAATGAACTTATTTGATATTCTGAGTCATTTGATGTCATCCAGAAAAGACCACCATTATCTGACGCTGCACAAGGTTTTTTATGTGTTGGTGCTACCCGAGTCAACATATGAACAGCCAGCTTGCCATTTTTCATACGTGTTCAATGAAACCTTGGGATGGAAAATCAATAAATGTGGAACAGTCATCTGATCTAAAAGAAAAGTCATACTCCACAGAGAGGTTTTCAGCTGCCTGAATAAAACCGTGTTTCCAGAAATGGTCTTCTTGAAGTAACTACTGTTGAGGCCTCTTTAGCAGATTTGTAACTTAAGTCTACCTACTTGTAAACTTAAGAGATATGGTCATGGCCCCAGAGGATAGACAAGAAATGTAAACACACATCTATTTAGTTAGCACATCAACAAGTATCTCGACAAAGCGGGGATCATTCCTTGACTGTTTCCTAAACGTGCACTCTGAATTTATTATTCACTCATTCAAAGGGCTTTACCCAACAGTTAAAAACAAAAGCTTTAAGCGCAGATTTACTCATTGGAATGAGCGAAACAAAACACTATGATCAATGTGTTCAGACTGTTTTTTATTCTCTTATCCATAGAACTGTTTAAATTCTGCATATATTTAACATACACTCACCCCGTAATCTGTCCTCTTTCCCACTCACCACTCTGAACTGGCAGGGTGGAGGCTTTACGCACCTTAACAGATTTGGCCATCGCCATGCCGCGACAGGCTGCTATGCCAGGTGGCCGATTCTAGGAGAAGCATCAGATGCTTCTCCTCCACTGCTTGAGATAAGAAGGGATGGACCCAACTGAGAGCATCTTGTGTTTTCAGTGACCATCCAAAAGCCTTCCCTTAAAGCTAGGTGTTAGTGGGGCAGGCCCTGAAAAGCCCAGGAAAATAGATGGGTTTATGCCTGGTTAGTTGCTGGATTTAACGCGGTGTCTGTGAGCTCTCTGGTCAACGCCTGCGCAGATGGGGGGAAAACAGTAAATGGAAATTTTCTGGGCAAGGAAAGGACACGTGACAGAGGAATGATTCCAGTCCAGAACTTCACTCCAGAGCAAGTGTGTCCCCATCACAAGAAGCCCCTTAAGTGACTGGCAGACGTTTCGCAAGGTAGGCATTCGGCACACATTTGTTCTCTTTGACATTTGTTTCTATGATGTCTATGGCTGCCTGTTCTCTTTCCTTACTGTAGAATATATAATTTGGAGACACCTTGTTCTGTTACGTATTTCCACCTACTCTTCCTTTCCAGCACGATTTTGCTCAATACTCACGCGAGTGTATGTTAAATAATGCCTTTTGAAAATATTTCTTTCCATTCTTGTATTTAAGAGCTCAGGTACCCAGGGGCTGTTGGTGCCAACCGGTAATAAGTCGGAAGAAAAAACAAACAAACCATGAGACTTCCCAGCTCGACCCAGACCTGCACCTTATGTAAACTAACAGACTCTGGTCAGAACGAACTGGGTTTGACTCTGTCTTGTCATCTACTCGGTTTGCCATCACGGCGAACTCCTCACTCCTCCTGAGTCCCGACTTTGCTGTCTGGAAAAAGGGAAAGGCTCATCCTTTCCTGATTGAGTGTTTGAAGAATTAAATATCATTCACATCATAAAGTATGTAAAGCACGTGGTGCACTCCAGGTACTTCCTAAACCGAAGCCCCTTCCCTTCAAGAATGCAAAGAGAGAAAAGAATGTGAAACCTCTGGTCTGGTTGAAAGAATACGAAGGTGATTTAGAGTTTCGAAAGCAGTGGTCTTCCAAGATAAGTCTGCTCACGTTGCCCTGCGTTGTACAAAAGATCATCTGGCGGTTTTATCCGCGTCATGCTGGCTTTATTTACACGTCTCAGATTGAACCACGGAATGCGGTGATAACAGTTTAGCAAACACAACATTACAGCTGCTGCTGCTACCAAATCGCCTGGGAAGAGTAACAGAGACTCATTCAGAAAGACAGAACGGTTACCGCGTGTGCTTGTATGTTCCCCTAACAGCAGAGGCTTCTGATTTATAGAGGGAAATGCGTAATAAAAACAGCAGTGGCCACTAGTGTCGTTAAGCAAATGCACCAAATAACTGTGTCTCCACACGCACTTGACTCTGCCATCCCTACATCTGAGAAAGAACGGATTGTATTTCTTACTACAAACTTGAAAAATCAGGGAGGCGCAAGTCAACTCGTATGATTTAGGGTCTCCTCTATGACAAAGCCCGTGTCACAATATGATGGAAGAGATGAGAGCATGGAACTTTCCAGACACAGAATTCAAATTTCATAAGGTTCCTCTGTTTTCTTATGCCCTATAAAGAAAGAGCGGCGCTCATGGTAAGAAAAATGCCAAGCGTGTAACCTAAAAATGTGTATTATCATTTGGAGATGAATGTAAGATTGCCATTTTTCCACGGTAAAAAAGCAAAACCGAAGTCCTTTGGCTAAGTTCTGTCATCAGTTGAATTCAGGACAAATCATGTGCTTCCTTTCAAAGCAAAACCAAAAATAAATCAGGAGGCAAATTCACGTCTCCAATGACTATGGCCCTGTAGGTGCAATAAACTAGCTTTGAGCCTCTGGGAGAGAATTCACACCATCAAAATGAATTTACAACTCAGAATTAATTATATAATCAGTGTGTTACGTTAAATCTCTCCCACATGTTCTGATGTTGGGGAAAAAAAAAAATCCTCATTTCTCTATTAATTACCTAAGCCAAACCAGGGAGATAGTCCTGAAAATTGACCATGTCAGAAAAAAAAAAATCCTTCTAACATGTTTAAAAACTGAGTAGTGGGGCGCCTGGGTGGCGCAGTCGGTTAAGCGTCCGACTTCAGCCAGGTCACGATCTCGCGGTCCGTGAGTTCGAGCCCCGCGTCGGGCTCTGTGCTGACTGCTCAGAGCCTGGAGCCTGTTTCCGATTCTGTGTCTCCCTCTCTCTCTCTGCCCCTCCCCCGTTCATGCTCTGTCTCTCTCTGTCCCAAAAATAAATAAACGTTGAAAAAAAAAAATTAAAAAAAAAAAATAAAAAATAAAAAAAAAAAAAAAAACTGAGTAGTATGTGTCACAGGATGGGAAGCATTCCCAAAAGCGATCAATGCAAAATTCCATCTCAAGATCTTTCCAATAATTGCAGCCATCTAGAGCAGAGACACAAAAATATAACTTTGGACTTTCCATGGGAGTATATTTGGTCTGTTTTATCCTGTGGAATATTAAAAGCCTGTAATTTGAAAGCTTGGAGAATTATAAACACCAGAAACAGACTGAGTGGCATTTAGCATGAAAAAGAAAAAAAAAAAAAAACCCTCAGCATCTGTCATAACAAAGAATAAGAAGCAATATTTCTGATACAGGAGATTAAAAATTATTCTTTGGGAAGTCTGGCTTACTGCACTGGGAACTGTCTTTAGGATTTCTTCCCAGGAGATGTCGAGTGCGTGTGCGTGCACGGGCACAAACGTGTGTGAACTCGCGCACGCACACAGTCAACTCCAAGGTGTATGCTGTTTCACTGGGGAGATGTCTGTTCATTACACAAAGTGCTTCCACGCTGACTGGGATCTACCAACACGTTTCTTTGGCATGTGAAAAGAACCCCATGCCGGAGAAAGTAAAAGGATGAACATCATCAAGAGTAAGGTGTTGATAAGACACAAAGGAACAGTCGGCAACAGTCTAAAATGACGATTTGGAATGTGGAGCTCAGGAAGATTTATTTCATGAAGCTTCTCCGAGGCAACGGACGGACGCCACAAATACCATCCCAAGGCAAACAGGGCTAGTGGTTTTCTAGAAGTACTGAGGCAGCCTTCTGTCACTACTGTAGGGAAACACACAATGCTTGGCAGTTGTTGATTTTGCTGTGTGGGTGCCTTGATTTTGCTTCACTGCCCGACATAACGTGCCAACGTTAATGAAAGAAGCCATCGCACTGTACTGATTATTTACTTAGAGCGCCGCGTTTATAGTTTCAATCTTTGTACCGACAGGGGCTCGACATGGGAGAGAACACTCCATAAATGTAAAACAACGCAGAAAAATGAACCGATACATTAATGACAGGTTTCCTGCCTGACCGTGTGGCAGGGTCAAAAATAAACCTGATTTAGGTCAGAAGCACTGGATTTGTGTTACTATCCTATCTAGTTAAAATTTCTCTTAATTTGTAGATGGGGGAATTAATACCAAATGTAATGGTCTGAGTACTGAATGGGCTCAAATATATAAACACAGTCTGCACATTGTAAACACTCTACCAGTATTATCTTTTAAAGTTGACTTATTTATTTTGAGAGAGAGAGAGAGAGAGCACACGAGTGTGCGCGAACAGGGGAGGGGCAGAGAGAGAGGGAGAGACAGAATCGCAGGCAGGTTCCAGGCTCCAAGCTGTCAGCACAGAGCCCGATGCAGGGCTTGAACCCACGAACCATGAGAGCATGACCTGAGCTGAAATCAAGAGTTGGACGCTTAACCTGAGCCATCCAGGTGCCCCTATTCATATTTGTATAAATATAATTATTTAACTAATACTTACTCGAAATAATATTATTACTTTTGTGTCATTTATTACTTCCTAGAAATTATTACTTTTTCCTTGAGGAAAAGATAGATATATTCGCCTTGCTATCAATTATCTTGTAAACTCACTAGATAGTCCGGATTTAGGGCAAACCACAAAAACAGATGGGGTTTCATTAGGAAAGCCGAGGAACAGCTACTACCCTCAGAAAAACAATGACTGGTGGATGACTGAGATACAATGTCCAATGTACTCTAATTAGCATGATGTAATAATTTTAGGCAATGAGAAATTAAATATCCAGACACAGTAGTCCATAAAGACAGCGTCTCTGACTTCATTCTGTTAGAGCACATAAGGTAATAGAAGGATAGACAATCCATCTAATTTACAGTCTAGCATATTTCACAATATTGGGAATAACATCCTGAGCAAGTATAATCCTTACAGTAGAAATCACATAGAAAATACATAAGCACTAGGAATATTAGGGAGACTGATAGTAGTGTGATGAGTAATGCTTCAAAAGGTCAGATCAGGGGCGCCTGGGCGGCTCAGTCGGTTAAGCGTCCGACTTCAGCTCAGGTCATGATCTCGTGGTTCGTGAGTTCGAGCCCCGCGTCGGGCTCTGTGCTGACAGCTCAGAGCGTGGAGCCTGCTTCCGATTCTGTGTCTCCCTCTCTCTCTGCCCCTCCCCCGCTCACACTCTGTCTCTCTCTCTCTCTCTCTCTCTCTCAAAAATAAACATTAATTTTTTTAAGAAAAAAGATCAGATTAATGACATTTCTGGATGACCTCAAAAAGTAATGAAGAATGGGGGGTTTGATTTTTAAAAGAAAAATCTGAGCAAGTCAGTGTGTCGGAGAAAAGACTGCTGGAAATAGGGAAGCCAATCCCTTCTCATTCAAAACATGCGTAAACTGATAATTAAGATTTGGCTGGAATCCATTTTAATATTAAAGTCTTGAAAGTAAGATGGTCTGGTAGAAACGGTAGCAATTAAATCACTTCATCACTAAAAATCACATTAAATCAAATTAAAAAGAGTTAAATTAGAGCAACCATTGACTTTATTTCCCTGAAAATCATCTTAAACAGGTCCTCTGCAATTTGCCCCGCGTATAAATCGCATATGCCCTGAAAGTGTGGGTATGTGTGTGTATTAAACTGTTGCTAACCTTTCAAAGATACTGTCTGACTTTGGATTTTCTTAAAAATGCCATGCTTTATCATTTCAAAGTACCACTGTTCTGTCACTAGGATAAAAAAAATCACTAATCAAACTAATTTTCTGTGTTTGGAGCATTCATAAGAAGGCGCAAAGGAATCCCAAGCGAAACTACTCTCTCTGTGAGATTGTAAAATAAACTTCCTCCAAGCATGACGGTCTCCCCTTTAGGAAGTACTATAGTTGGGATGAGATAGATCTTTTTTTTTCTGTCTAGAATAAGAAAACATAATGAATGGGGCATAGTGGGCCTAGCCCACTCATCCAAAGGACTGTGCAGGTTCAATGCCAGCAAGAACTCCTGTGAAATATGTATGCCACATGCTTCTCTACTTAAGAAGGTTCTGCCTGGGGGGCGCCTGGGTGGCTCAGTTGGTTAAGTGTCCGGCTTGGACTCAGGTCATGATCTCACAGCTTCTGAGTTCGAGCCCCGCATCGGACTCTGTGCTGACAGCGGGTAGCCTGGAGCCTGCTTCTGATTCTGTGTCTCCTTCCCTCTCTGCCCCTCCCCTGCTCACACTCTGTCTCTCTCTCTCTCAAAAATAAATACACATTAAAAATAAATAAATAAATAAATACACATTAAAAAATAATAATAATAATAAAAAGAAGGCTCTGCCTGGGATGAGTGGACGAATCAGTTTGGAGAATGGAAACCATGTTAAACACCGAAACTGATGGTTTAAAATGGACTTAAATTTTAATGATGACATCCTAATTTGTGAAGAGAGGGTAGAGATATCATATTCATTTGCATCCTTACATGGTAAAATGGTCTACAACGGATCCATAAAAATGTATTAGATGTTTACTTTTTAGTTTTTTTAATTTTATTTTTATTTTAGAGAGAGAGGGAGAGAGAGAGAGAGAGCGAGCAGGGGAGAGGGGCAGAGGGAGAGAGACTCCCAAGCTGGTTCCATGGTCATGTGGAGCCCAATGCAGGGCTCAATTCCATGACCCTGGGATCATGACCTGAGCCGAAATCAAGAGTTGGACACTCAACCGACTGACCACCCAGGCACCCCTATAGTTATATTTTTTTTGAAAAAAGTTTTTTAATGTTTATTTTTGAGAGAGACAGAGACAGAGTGTGAGCAGGAGGGAGACAGGGAAACACAGAATCGGAAGCAGGCTCCAGGCTCTGAGCTTGTCAGCACAGAGCCCGATGTGGGGCTCGAACTCATGAGCTGTGAGATCATGACCTGAGCTGAAGTCAGACACTTAACCGACTGAGCCACCCAGGTGCCCCCAGATGTTTAGTTTCTTAAAAACATCCATATCTGTTTTTCACCCGTTACGACACGCAACAGCGACGTCCCGTCCCCCCCCCCGCCGCCAAACACTGTAAGACAATTGTTCACTCATCGATAATTCTAGAACAAATCATTCAAGTCCTATTTCTGACAGCCGAGTTAAAAGCACACCAACTCACAGTGCAGACATCACAGCACAGATTCTTTATGATAGCAACAGACAGGGTTTTGGTTGTTTTTTTTGTGTGTGTGTGTGTGTTTTGGGGTTTTCTTATTGTTACATGCCCTTATGATTTCTTCTTGCTGATGTTAATAGTAACTGCTGAATATTCTATGTAAGCATTTGTTGGGCTGGAAAAAGAAAGAAACTCTAATGCAAGTATTTATACCTTCCGCAATGAAAACAAGATATTATTGCTTTGCGTGACCTTTCCTAAGTATGGGATACAGCATTTTACACAATAGTTTCTTGGTTCATGCTTCAATTACTGACCTTTACTGTGCAGAAAATTAATGCAATTTTCATTGTAATCCATCCGTACAAATAAGGTCCACATAGAAGAATTCCACATATGGAATCTAATAGAAATCGGAAATGTCAGCTGATTGCTGTTGGCTGAACTTAGCCATTCTCTGTTTGTTCAGGGGTCCCCAGCAAACTATACTTGTAACAAGCAATTTCTCGCGTGGGCCATCAGGAATAAGAGAGAAAGATTTCCTCTCTTCAAAGTTTAGTCTGTACCTTTAGTTTCCTAAAAGCCAAAAAACTAGTCACCTGAAGGTTCTAGGTTATTTCTGAAAGCCCCCCCTCTCCTCCCCCCCACACAAAGGGAGACAAAATCGTGCAGTCTCATTTGGCTTCTAATACGGGTCACCCCCACGGACGTCTGACAACTAGAAGGAACAAGAGGCTATAGTGATGTCATTTTACAACAATCCCCCCTCCAGACAATAAACATATGACAGACCCCAGACCACGTCCTGGTCGGTGCATCAGAGACAGGCAAAAGACGGGAATGTGCCCATCTCCTGAGGAAACTCTGCCGAGGGGCCCTGACGTGCTTTCATCTTCCACAGTCGCCTGTGATGGTATTTGGTGGGAAGGGGCGCTGGCAATTAAGGAGTGTCACTTTCAAGATGGATAGTTTGGATAGAAAGGAGTTTCCTCTGTTCTTCTGGTTTGGAAGGAAACGGCTGTGTGTTTACAATTTGTAAACAGCTCATCGCTCACTGGGTGTGTTACAGTTCCCAGAAGCCTGGTCTGTCACGTCTAACATGCAACAGAAGCCAGAAGGGCTCTGTGGACAAGCCCCTGGAAACAGCACACTGTGGAGGGCAACAGCCCGGTGCCTGTGTGGGCAGGTCTCTGAGGAGCACATCTCAGTTGTGGAAGCTTGCTGTATGCGAAGAAATGATGGACCGTAATATGTGTGGATGATGCGGGCTCCAGAAGTCTTGAAGCTAAAAATCCCTCCGTACCTTACAGCTCTCGTAGCAAAGTGCGAGTGGAAAGATACTGATAAGGACCGCAAAGCTCGCCAGTCTCAATAACAGGTGAAGGGTTGTGTTAAGCAGAAAGAGGCATAGAGAGAAGTCAAAACTTCATTTTAGATTTATTCCTCTGGATGATATCATAGACATATAAAATTGAGGAAGCAAACACGCATGGCCGTGCTATGGCTCTTAAAGGTCCTGTGAAAATACGACAATCAACGTATCTCCAGAACAGACTCGCCCCGAAGGAAATGGGGAACGTCGTGATGCCAACACCCTCTGTGCGAATCGGGTTTGGCCCATCTGCGGTGGGGAGGGCCATGCCTGGGTAAATGCAAGAGCTCCAAGGCTCTTCCATGTAGATGCAATGGTTCCAACTCAGTTGTCCTTGCCCAGAAAGGCCTGAAGGACAGCCCAACTGGCTCTACCTCCAGACTCCCAGATCCCCGCAGACAATCCTTGGGGCACCTGAGTAGACGGGCGCACTGTGACAACCACTGGTCTAGACCCCACGGCATGGATATGTTGCCTGCCGGTTTACTGAACCCCACTTTCTCATTCATTGTCTTCTTGTTGGATGCCCTCCGCAGATGGGCCACAGACACATGGTCACGATTATCTCTAAAGGGCAGATGACTCCCTCTTCTACGGAGGGCTCATTTCAACAGAGCCAAACAGAAGGATATCTTCCCCACTTCCCAGCCTTGGTAAATCAAATTTTAGAATTCTGCTTAGTAAAGGTTTAAAACAATTTCATTAGTGCTTGTGTTTATTTTGGCGAAACATCCCACCAGCACGCATGTTAGCCCGGCTACAACTTTTTCGCCCTCAAGGAGTCACATCAGTCGGAAGCAACTCACATCAATCCGTCGAGAAGAAAGTTGCGTCTGCGTGACCCTGTTCTGGAAAGAGTCACTTCCGTTTAAAACACATTCTACTGTATTTTATCATTTTGCTATTAGCGATCATTTTAGCACAACAAACAAGATTTGCTTTGTAATCCACCCAAGTTGTTTCAAATGGGCAAAACCATCTGGCTTGCCCAATTAATTTTAAGGCTGTTTGTGTCACGGAGCCAGGGTTTAATTCGCTGCTATCTTCTGGGCATTTTATACCGGATACTTAACTCTTAAGATTCCCCCATTTGCCCCCTTCCCCCCTCCCGCAAGCCTCCCAGGCGCTCCCCTCACAAACCCCATACACCCACAGGTTCTAGGGGGCTGGAAGTCGATTAAGCTGGTCGCATCTCATTTGGCATTTCACTTTTTTTTTTTCATTATATTCCAGAAGGTTTGTCTGAAAGCGTAATGACAACAAAAGCAGCCGATTTGAGAGATTCTCCCAGGAGAAGGAAAAGGACAGATGTACACAGACATATAGCTGAAAACACTGCCAGCAACAGCTGGGAAAGTGACAGGCTCCAAAGTGGGTGACCACCCCACGGAGCACAGACAGGAGGCTAAAGGAACAGCAGTTTCACTTGATTTACTTTGGACTTTCTAGACTACCTTTTATGTACCTTTTATACACCAGGGGAAGGCTCACCTTCACTCGCATCAAATGACAAGCCTCCTATAGGTACGCTTTGTATAATATCTCCGTTTTCCCTTATATTTTACCCCTTTTATATCCTCTCTTACTAAGATCTTTAAAAACCGATATCCTTTATAAATTACAAAAACATTCCTATCCCGGACACTCCATAATGCCAACAAACAAACAAACAAACAAATAAATAGATTTTTCAAACAGGGTTTCACTCAACCAGGTAAAATGCCATCTGCGGACGACACGAACGTTTCCTTTTGCGAGCTTTCCTGAGCACACGTACCTTGTCATCGTCATACTCCTCTTCGTCTACGTCTGTGCTCTCCTGAAAGGAAAAAAACCCACAATTTGTTAATGTGACATCCGCTGAAACGATCAAATGCAAATTAAACCCGTACACACTTTGTAAGGTTTTCTACATAATTGACGCACTAGTGTTTTTTTTTTTTTTGAATACGTTATAACCTCTTGGAAAAAATAGTGGTTTGAAAGTTCAGGGACACTGTGGCAAGACTATAAAACAGGATGCATAATCTACGTAAAACTTAACTCTAAATAAAGGTATTAGGCGAGTGCCCTTTGAAGGCACCCAGCTTTCAAACTGCATTGCCAAGCTGTACTTTCTGTAAACAGTTGGTTCTTATTCTGACAAATGAGCCAACTGCTACGTTAAGGCTGAGAACACCATACTCGGTTTGTGCTAGGCTCATTGTTATAATGACTGCTCTTTTCCTTTGGGGCCATTACTGAAACATTAGACAGTAGGAAATGCATTAGTCTGAATATAATCAATCTCAAGAATAAGTTACAGGTTTCTGTGCATTATTATTGTTTTCCTTGTGATTTGGGGAGGGGGGTGAGGGCAGGTGAGGGGAGGACACTTAGGGACTGGCACTGACTGGGACTAACAGGCACCTGGCTTTTGTTTGGGGGCCGAAGCACCAGGTGCCGGGAACAGGCTTGTTCAGATTGGTCTAGCCATCTCGGCTTGGGGCGCCTGGGTGGCTTAAGTTGGTCAAGAGTCCAACTCTTGATTTCGGCTCAGGTCATGATCTCACGGTTCTGGAGTTTGAGCCTCACGTGGGCCTCTGCACTGATGGTGTGGAGCTTCCCTGGGATTCCCTCTCTTCCCTCTCTCGCGCGTGCTCGTTCTCTCTCTCTCTCTCAAAATAAATAAACTTAAAAAAAAAATCTTGGCTATTTAGTAGATAAGTTGTAATCCCAACACTGCAATATTTAAAAGCCAACACATGTTGGTACCCCGTCCAGCGGGTTCGGCAGCTCAGACAACACGCTGAGGAGTAGAAAACCAGGGTGGTTTTTGAGCTTGAACGCTTACCTTTCTGCTCAACCACCTTGCAAAGGTCAGGCGTGCTGTTTAGATGCCACTGTTCCAGTAGGAAACAGAATTGTCACTCTCACGTTCTTAAAAAAAAAAAGAGTAACTCTGAAGTATCCAGAGTCCTCTGCTAGCCGCCATAAAACCGCTGAGCAGTTACCAGGCAATTTCTCCAGGACTGGTACTGTATTACCCCCAGAATTCCCCTGAGCGGCAGCTCGCAATGTGTGACAGTCCGCTGATGGCTGGAGAACTCACCTGTTCACCGTCGGTGGTACACATTTCGTGAAAGCAAATGGGTAAAAACACATGCAATAAAAACACATTGTGGGAGGAAAAACATTGTGATTAGGAGTTAGAAGTCTTCAGCCTGGGACAAAGTCTTCAGCTTAAGACACTGTTCCAGCACTTTCTGCCGTGTGACCTTGAGCAAATCACTTTGCCACTCTGGGGTTTAGTTCCCTCAAGTATAAAGTAAAAATAGTAATCCTTGCCTCCTCCGTGGTTATGTTATCAAGATTTAAATAGGCAACAAATTTGGAGTGCCTGGGTGGTGCGGTCGGTTAAGCATCCAACTCTTGATTTCAGCTCAGGTTATGATCCCACGGTTCGTGAGGTCGCGCCCCATGTCGGGCTCTGTGCTGACAGCACGGAACATGCTTGGGATTCTCTCTTCCCTTCTCTTGCCTTCCCCTTCCCCTTCCCCGCTCACACACACACACACACACACACGCACACACACGTACTCTCTCTCTCTCTCAAAATAAACTTAAAAAAATAGGTAACAAATTTGAAAATGTTCTGTAAATTAAAAAGATTTTATATACACACACATTTATATGCACATGCACTTATGTATACTTATGTACCCATATGTACGTGCATAGACACCTGCCTACGAATACATACACATTTCTGCATGCACACACACACACACACACACATGCTATAAACACACATACCATAGATGTAGCTGAAAAGTAAACATGATCAGAAATTGTAAAAGTGTTATATGCTAACTAACTTGGATGTAAATTTAAAAAAAAGAACACTTCTGGAAGTATAAAAAATGAATAAACCTGGGGCGCCTGGGTGGCGCAGTCGGTTAAGCGTCCGACTTCAGCCAGGTCGCGATCTCGCAGTCCGTGAGTTCGAGCCCCGCGTCAGGCTCTGGGCTGATGGCTCAGAGCCTGGAGCCTGTTTCCGATGCTGTGTCTCCCTCTCTCTCTGACCCTCCCCCGTTCATGCTCTGTCTCTCTCTGTTCCAAAAATAAATAAACGTTGAAAAAAAAAATTAAAAAAAAAAATGAATAAACCTTAAAAAATTAATTATTTAATTTAATTTAATTAAATACAAAAGAAATTGTAAAAATGTTAGTTGACAGCACTTTTTACTAAAGATGTTTCTCTGAAAATTCCCTTCATCTGCACCTCTGTGAAGCTTAGTCCTTAAGCAATCCTGTACTTTAAAGCTATTTACTTATTAGTTTTTTCTAGCATCTTTAGGCCCCTCATTATTGATATATGCCCGTGGCTATTGCATTAAACAATCAAATATCAAACAGAATAGAATTCTGAATTTGCTTGATGTTTCTGCTCCCTGCCTAAACACTCTTTTCTCTACTTCCCTTCTATCCCAAATGACAGCAAAACATCCTTTTAATATCTATTATTTCAGAGATTTAAAAAAAATAATAGCATTGTGAGAAAAAGTGGGTGAAGTTGGTCAGCTTTTGAGTCTGGAAAAACCCAATGTGAAGATATTTTATTAACATGTCTCAGAATCTTAGATTTCTGTTTATTTTTTTAATGTTTATTTTTGAGAAAGAGAAAGAGGGAGGCAGAGTGAAAGCAGGGGATGGGGCAGAGAGAGAGGGGGACACAGAATCTGAAGCGAGGTCATGGTTCTGAGCTGTCAGCAGAGAGCCTGACGCGGGGCTCGAACTCATGGACCGTGAGATCATGACCTGAGCTGAAGTCGGACGCTTAGCTGAATGAGCTACCCAGGCGTCCCTCTTAGATTTGTTTTAAAAATTTGGTTCTTGAATCTGGGATGCCAAGATAATACCAGAAAGCAAGTCTATAAATACAAGTTCCTGCCAACCCAGAGCAGGAAAAGATTCTTTGGGCTGGGACACGAGGAATAAGGGAAGGCGAGTCAGAGAATAAGTATGACAAGCAGACGCTGGGGTAGGTCTTTGAGAAGAAGGCTTGCGGGTGCTTCCTTCAACACCATGGGAAGCTTGAGATTTATAAGACCTGGACACCGCAAAATAGAGGTGCCCACGGCCACTCGCCCTCTGATTTCCCCGGCAGTTGGCAAAGCTCTGAAGGCTTCAGCCAGAGGCAAAAACTGCAAAGGGTGTTAGGGTGGAAAGGCCTGAGTTAGCCTCCCAAATGCCTTCTGTGTCTTGAAGGAGCTCAAGGAGACATCAAAGGCGTCTTTTCAGTGGATGGGAAGGTAATTCACAGTAACCTTGCAATGAACCAGATGGGCACACATTGAAATCCGCGGCCGGCATGGTAATGATGACCGAGCACCCGGGGGCCCTCCTCATGCTAAGAAGGTAGGTCAAGACTCAGGAACATAGCCTAGAAGAAACGCTCCAGGTTACACCCAATAAAAGTCCTCCACTAGAACATGAACGTGTGTGCCAAGTTTCTCCTCGTCTCTCAAACCAAGAGCACTTGGGCCATGATTTGGTGGTGGTGGTTTGCTGTCGTTCACAGGTCTTTCTCTAGACAAATGTCACAGTTACTGGAATCTCTGCTCACCTGGCTGTCCTGGATGCTGCCCGTCTTCCCTTTTGTGAGAATGATGAAATTGTAGATGAAGAGGAGTAATAAGGCCAGGGGGATCATGTACAGTTCAAAATTCCAGACGGCGACCAAAAATACCTGATTGGAGGACAAGACAAAAATCACTGCTTGAAAAATCAGGATGGGAATCGTTTTAAAATCCTTCTCATTGACTTATGGAAATTAAATCCAGCACACTCTGTCCATGGTAGCTTTGAAGAACAGTTACAGACAGGGACACACGCGTGCGCGCACACACACACACGCACGCAATTAACACAGTTTTAGAACCGAAAGTAAAATGAGGAAGGTATAGAGATCAGTTGGCCAGTCGCACTCCAAAATGGACAATACAGTAGCCCCATACCTGGAAATCCCGTGACCCTGTCAACCACAGTCAGTGTTTTGCTCCTAGATTTACCAGAATTTAGTAAAGCAGTATGGAAAAACCCAAGGTCTCACAGAGTCCGGCCACAGACCAAATTTTGCCAACAGTAAGGTTTACTTGAACTATAGAGTGTGATGACTTTTGAAATTGGCTGTCAATGTTTAAAAATCCAAATATGCCAGATGAAAACTTCAGATAGCCAAAGTCTCTTTAAAAATCTTGAAATTTTTCTAATCTGGAGGCTGGCTGGTCACAAGGAAATGATGGGCCAGAACTGTGCTATACCTGCCCAGTTTCTATCGGCCTCTGAGTTTGTGACCATTTCATAGAAAAAGTCACTCTCATAACATATCAACTTAGAAGAGGCAAATTATTGCATCTTAAATATTAAATCTTCCACTCCCAAAGCAGTATTGTTTCACTAATTACTGAAAACATTTTCTACCATGCTAGAGTTTTATTTTTGCAGATATTATAGATTTCCTTCTTATATTTTGGTTGCTATTCTGAATTTAATCATGTATTCTATTATATGTTTCAAGAACATAATTATTTGCTTTAAAAGCTAATAATTTGAACATACCAACTTTTAAATTAGTAACATGACTAAATTTTCATACTATTTCAAATAGCTTTTCATTTCATTTTTTTGGGGGGGGGGGTGGGAGTTCTAAGAATATAGTCACACAATCTACAAATGACCTGCTTCTGTTTCCTCTTGTCTAATATCTATAACCTTCTAATATGTGTACTTACTTTTATTATTACTAACTAAACAATTCTAAATAAAACTGTTGAAAGGGACATCATGGTCTCACTCCTGAAATTAATGAAAATGCTTCTATTTTTCTATCATCAAGCATGATGCTGACCTTTAGTCTGAGCTATATAAATCATTTCACATTAAGAATACACATATAATAAATCATTTTTAAACTAGAAAGTTGACATACAGGCATTCATCTTATTATTCTTAATATTTTAAAAATATTTCAAGAATCCTCCATGAAAACATTTGAAAAAGGAAAATATTTTTGAAATAAAAATACTTACATCAATTTCAACGAGGGCTTATTTCTTATTATTTTTAAAATCAGGAAAGGAGGAGGGTTTACTATCTTTTAAAACAAGGAAGGTTTTTTTTCCTTTTCATTTTACAACCTCAACACGGTGTATTATATTTATAATTTCCTAATATTGAAGTAAACTTGTATTTCTGGAAGAAACCTCTTTTTAACTGGACTGTAATTGTCCTTTAATGTACATTTGTATGGTATTTGCCAACACTTGAAGATGTTTTTGCATAGATACCCATGTGTTACATGTGTTATCTATTTAACCTTTTTATATTATTTTCAGGTTCTGGCAACAGGATTATTTTGATGCCATTATTTTGGTATACTCCATTCTTTATGCCTAGGATAATTTTTTCATGTCATATTACTAAATATTCTAAGAATGAAAAAAACTTACATAGAGTAATGTAACTAATCCCCATGCACCCACACCCGTGAAGTCTTGTCAACGTACTGTCACTTTTCTTTCCAATTTATGTATTATTCTTCCTTTTTTTTTTTTTTAAAGTAAAACATGTCAGATAATTGTTTCCCATTGTCGATCCTCACCTGTTCCCTCAACCTACTCCTCTCATTCCCAGAAGCCAACCAAAAGTGGATGTGAATCTTTGCCTAAGGACATTGAAGGTTTATATTAGAAATAACATAAACAACATCAAAATGTTCGGATCATTCTAAAATGTTTTATTCAATAGCATGTTTCATAGATTGTTGATGGTGTAGGTATAAATCCACTATATTCATTTTAACTGATATATGGTACCCTGTTCAAATGAATGTTTTGTAATTTATCCATTATACTCTCTTATCATTGAAAATTTAAGTAGAAACAGCAGTTTTATTTTTTAATGTAGTCAAACATATTCATCTGCAATCTCAGATTTTGTACCTTTCATGTTCAATGTTCTACTTAAGGAATCATATTCTACTCTGACATGATAAAGTTATCTCATCATGTTTTCTCCCAAAAGACAATTGTATGTGTGTGTTTCTTATTTTGTCTCAAGTGTCTTTTGGTTTATAATTGGAAACAAGCTTCCAGTTTGAACTTTTCTCTTATAGTCAACTTTTACAATCAGATTGTGGTACCAATCCCTATTTTTTCACTGTTTTCATTGCCATTTCTGCTCCATACCAAGTTCCCATAGGAGAGTGTTTACTTATGTACACGATAATCCTGTCCATTGATACATATTTCTATTTTACAAGACCACATCTTTAACTGTAGTTTAGTAACCAGATGACATATGAGTGAACAAGTCTCTATTACCTCACTTTCAAATTTATCTTGGGTGGTTCTTCGTACTTTACCCTTCCACATGTATTTTAGAGTCAACTTGTAACAGTCCATAAAATTCTTGGTGACAGTTTCATTGGGATAGCCTTGAATGTATGTTTGTTTGGAGAGAAGTGATATCTTGATATTGGCTTTCTGAATCATAAGGATATAATCCATAATATATGGATTATATCTCCATATATTCATGACTTTTATATAATATCTCAAAATATTTTATTACTTTCATCATACTGACTTTGCATATGTTTTTTTTTTATTATTTTGCTAAGTAACTTAAGACTTTTGATACTATTATGAATGGGGGCATTTTAAATTTATATACTTTAGTTACTTTGGGGCACAGGAGTACTGATTTTTTTATATGTTGTTCACATTATTCCTGACCCCTCTTATTAGTTGTAGGAGATTTCTTTTCTTCTTAAAGTTTGTTTATTTATTTTGAGAGAGGCAGAGTCAGCGCAAGTGGGGGAGGGGAAGAAAGAGAGGGAAAAAGAGAATCCCAAGAAGGCTCTGTACTACCAGCACAGAGCCAGTTACGGGGCTCGAGTCCACAAAGCCGTGAGATCATGACCTGAGCTGAAACCAAGAGTCAGAGGCTTAATTGACTGAGCCCGCCATCCAGACATCCCAGAAGATCTCAAATCTATCCTTATGGAGACCTGATGTGGAAAATCATATACACTGAAAATCATGGCAATTTTTTTTTTTTGCCTTCCAATCTATGTGTTACTTAGATGTTCTTTTAGTGCTGAATCTCTATACTTCTTAAAAATAAGTAAGTGTAGGGGCGCCTGGGTGGCTTGGTCGGTTAAGCGTCCGACTTCGGCTCAGGTCATGATCTCACGGTCCGTGAGTTCGAGCCCTGCGTCGAGCCCTGCGTCGGGCTCTGTGCTGACAGCTCAGAGCCTGGAGCCTGTTTCAGATTCTGTGTCTCCCTCTCTCTCTGCCCCTCCTGTGTTCATGCTCTGTCTCTCCCTGTCTCAAAAATAAATAAACGTTAAAAAAAAATCTACTTTAAAAAATAAGTAAGTGTAGAATTTTAAAAACAATTTTTGAATCAATGTGTATTTTTATCTTGTTGATTTTCTCTAGTCTATTAATCTGGTCTGCTTTAGCAGCTTTATTTACTGTTTTATAATTTACATATTCCTATCAGTTTCTTTTTAAAGGTTTCTTTCTTTTACTTTCATGTCTTGTTTTGCTTTAATATGAACAACATAGAGAAAAGCAGAGAAAAATAGTAGAATGATTACTAGGGAAAGCCACAGATTTTCCGAATTGTTACCTATTTCCCTTTCCTTGTTCTTAAAGTTTTTTCAGGATTAGGAGTTTTAACTGTATGCTAAATGGTTACTAGTTCTTAATGTCTACTGGATAAGTGGAATTTTATTGTTTTCCTTATATTGCAAAATATAACTTCAAGTGAAAAGAGGCTGATATGAAACTATTGGGAAAAATTAGGAAATAGCATATTTTTAGTTTCTTTTCTTCATCATAAAGCTATTTATAAAATGTCTTTAACCAAATTACTTGCACATCAACTACTATTAGAGGGCTGTTGTGCTAGGTAAACACCTCATTTGCTGTAAGATTTGCCTCTATCAAGTATAGTTAAGTAATACCGGAAAGTGCTTTACAACAAAAAAGGAGCCACATTTAAATATTCAGAGGGCTCAAAACTCTTTCAGAGTGAGACACTAGTGCCTTTAGAAACCTTTTCAAGGGGCCCCTGGTTGCTTAGTCAGTAGGACATGCAACCCTGGATCTCAGAGTTGTGAGTTCAAACCCCACGTTGAGCGTAGAGCTAACTTTACAAAAAGAACAGAAACATTTTAAAAATCAAGGCATATTCCTTATATCTGTGATGAAGAGTTAATTTCCTAAATACACACTTTTCAGCAAAATAATAACAATAATAATAATACCCTGAAAACAAGTTTGCAAAAAAGACCGAGGATAATTAGTAGACTCTGATAGTTGGTAGGTAGATAGGAGACTTTGCCCCAAGGTTATTTGCAGGGGAATTCAAAGCTTAGCAGAAGAAATCAGATCTGTAATGTTTCTGCACCTTTACCTCAAGAACAGCTGTGCTCGCAATGATAATACCAGCCGATTAAAACTCAAAAGAAAAATTTGCCCTCTTTCTGAGGGGAAGAAACATGGAAAGAAGTTGGGGACAATCAGGGCCACCAGAGAGCACAGAAGTGGACTGAAGGAGAGCACAAGCAAATGAAAACCCGAAATTCTGTATGTGAACTCCACTACGGGTCTCTGCCATAGATGTGGGGCAGACTCAAAGGCTTAACTGGGATCAGAGCCACCACCCACAGGAGATGTGACAGAATTGGCAGTTAGAGCTTCATGAAGTTAAAAGTCTTCTTAAAAAAGTAAAATCAACCTTATGTGGGGGCATCTGGGTGGCTCAGTCAGTTAAGAGTCTGACTCTTGATTTCAGCTCAGGTCATGGTTTCACAGTTCATGAGTTCAAGCCCCACTAATGGTACAGAGCTTGCTTGGAATTCTCTCTCTCAAAAATAAATAAATAAACTCAGCAAAAAAAAAAAAAAATTCAACCTTATTTGAAAGAATTTAAGAAAATCTAAGGTCTTTACTGCATACCATTCCTAACATCTAAGATATAATTAAAAATGACTCAACACACATAGAGTCAGGAAAATGTAAATCATTTTCAAGGAAGAGATGATCACCAGATGCCAAGTTCAAGGTGAATTATATGTTAAAATTGTAAGACAAGAACTTTAAACCACCTATTAAAAATATGCTCAATGAGGTGAAGGAAGATAAACTCATACACTGAATGATAACTAGTAAATATGAGCAGGAAACATAAAAAATAATAAAAGTGAAAACTGTCCATCTAAAAAAATACAGTATTTAAGTTTTTTTAAAATTTTTTTAGTATGAAATTTATTGTCAAATTGGTTTCCATACAACACCCAGTGCTCATCCCAACAGGTGCCCTTCCTCAATGCCCATCACCCACTTTCCCCTCTCTCCCACCCCCCATCAACCCTCAGTTTATTCTCAGTTTTTAAGAGTCTCTTATGGTTTGCCTCCCTCCCTCTCTAACTTTTTTTTCCCCCTTCCCCTCCCCCATGGTCTTCTGTTAAGTTTCTCAGGATCCACATAAGAGTGGGTTTCCTCCCTGCATTCCACAATGCGGATGCTAAGGTGACCCAGTCTTACCTTCCCCCAAAAAGCAACTCTAAGAAAGTACCTTAAACCTTTAGCTACAAACATGATTTCACTTTTTGCCCCCAAATCTGTTTGTAATCATTTTTACAAAAACAGATACAAAAATATATACGTGCCAAATGTCGGACGAGAAAAAAGTGATGCATAAAGAGACTTCGTGTTTTGCTAAGGATAATGCTAAAGGTAGAAATATGTGATGCCTGTGGTTCCAAGTTAGCTGTGACTGAAGAACTTCATCACAGATCCTGCCATAGACACTTGAACAAATCTTCCAGGTATAATTTGATTAGGTATGATATGAGAAGGATGTTATCTCGTATCACAAAAAGTTTTACAGACCCCATTGGGCTCCGTTTTTCTCAGGTTTCATTAGGAAGTGACCTGGAAATAATTAAGCAATCAATCAATCCAATGGCCATCAAATATCTTTATCCCAAACTACGAACGTACTAGACCACTGAGTTAAAGTCATGTTGAGAAGCAATATCCCAAGATGCATGAAGGAAGGGCAAGTTGATTCCTTTTGGCTAAGGTACTACTGTTTCAAAGTTCAATAACTTTGACTGAGTACTCAAAGGAGTTGGAAGGTGTTTTATCTGCAAAATACCGAAGAGGGGATTAGCTTCCAGTGAAAACCACCGGAGTGGTCCTTGCCTTATGACCAAAAACAATTAGAAAAAATTTTTAAAAATGCACATGCATGTCTTCCCCAATATTGTGAGAATCGGTTCATAGGTTACAATACACATTAAATCTAGACATGGAAAACCAGTGTCTCCTGAAATAATCATACAGTCTTCATGAATAACCATCGTGTAAGCACAGGGCATACTCGGGGGAAGAGATTCTCATTCACGTTATTTTAGAATAAAGATACTGGGTAAAGATGAAACAAAGCTGTGCTACTTCTCTTCCAAAGAACTCCAAGGTTAAACAAAAGGGAAATAATACAAGAATCGGTTTTCAATTTGACCAAGTACACATTCACTGCTCTAACAAATCAGTAAGCAACTCCTTCTCGAGAAAGTGCAAATGCCTTTGTTGTGGTTAAAAGAGAAAAAAAGTGTCACACGTCCCACTATCATAAAGCAAAACAATAGTAAACACCGAAAAACACCTCCAGGTCTTCTCGTGCCCATGAACCTGATGAAAATTGGTTATAGCTTCCTGGCCTACGTGATGACACTTAGGCATCGTAATTTAATATTTAAGAACTTCCTTTAACTGGCTCCTACTGGACTGTCAACCCTAAGCCAATATCCACCACAACTTCTAGATTCCCAATCACAGTACACTATTTGCAGATCCCAACACGTGAAATGGTGTTTGGGATTTTGCTTTTGAGAAAAAGCTCAAAAGCTCTCATTTTGAGAGCTACTCCTTGAGCATTTCCTCACCTCTGAAGTGTTTCCTCCTCAACGCATCCCAGAGCACCATACCTTAACCCCATTTCCTGTCACTGCTTTACTTCATGTATAAACTCATTGTTCATTGTCCCTTCATGAAACATTTGTTGAACACTTACTGTGAACTCTGTTGATTTATTTTAATTTTTTTAAATGTGAAAGTAGGTGTGTATTAACTGACCAGATCACACAACTAATCGGGGAGATACCTTGGTTGATCCTTCTAATAAGCCTGTCGATCTCGTCTTCCCTGTTGCCACCATCTCTACCTTTGACAAAATGGGTGAGCTTTTTTTCTTCATGCTCCCTCATGGAGAAGATAATTTCAAGGGCCATCAGAAGTTGTTTGCTCCTTTGAAACATTTCTCCAACAGTACAGAGCTTGTGAATCAGATCCTCCGCGTAGATGCTGCCATATTTACCAAGAGATCAAGCAATCAATGTGTTACCTGTCCGGGCAATTTGCTTCTCGTGGGTTTTGCCATAACCATGCTTGTAGATCAATTCGTCCACCGACTGCAGGTTTTGGGTACCCCCATGGTATACATGGTCCCAAGGTCCTTGAACCTTTGGGATCACGCCATCGACACCTCTGATCCTGATGACAAATGCCAATTTGGGTTCTACAGGTACGCGGAAGTTTCCAGGTCTTCTTGTCATACTGGCTACGCAAATCTCAGTGCTGTATCTCTGCCTATACTACTTAGGTAAGTGATGCTTAGCTTTTTCATAAGTAAGCTTCTTCCTTGCCTTTCGAAGCACCTTTTGGGAAAACTTCTTCCCCAGATGCTTGACCTTCTTTTTTTTTTTTTTTTTTTAATTTTTTTTTTCAACATTTTTATTTATTTTTGGGACAGAGAGAGACAGAGCATGAACGGGGGAGAGGCAGGGAGAGAGGGAGACACAGAATCGGAAACAGGCTCCAGGCTCCGAACCATCTGCCCAGAGCCTGACGCGGGGCTCGAACTCAAGGACCGCGAGATCGTGACCTGGCTGAAGTCGGACACTTAACCGACTGCGCCACCCAGGCGCCCCCAGATGCTTGACCTTCAACTCTGCAAAATACTTTTGCTTTTCCTTACGGGTTTCTGGCACAGCGGGAGCGTTCTTTTACTTTTCTTCCGCACCCTCTACGGTTCCAGCCAGAAAAGAGCCGAACCATGCTGACTTTGAAGCAAGAGTGAAGGAAACCAGCAAACCAACCACCGCTCCTAACAATAACACCAGCAATAACAAAACAGCCTCAACAGAACTCACATTGTATTTGGGGATGAAGGATGAGACAGATAAAATAAATAAGCCAAGTATATATTAAATATCGATAAAAACTGCTATGTGGGGAAAAAAAACACAACGAACAGTAATGAAAAGAAGGGAATACCAGGCAACAGGGCTGGGGGTGCAGTTATAAGTGGGGGTGGCCAGGGAAGGCTTTGCCAAGAGGGCAACATATGAGCAGAGCCCTTGGAAGAAGTATGGAAATCCGGGTAGGCAGGGTTTCTGGTCAGAAGGAAGAGTGGATCCAAAGGTCCAAAAGTGGGAGCACAACGGGTACGTGCAAGGAATAGGCAGTACCTCTGTGGCTGAAGCAGCATGAGTAAGACCTCTAGAAAAGAAGTGAAGAACCGGGAGAGGCCCGGGAGTCAGTCCTGAGGGGCTGGGACCACAGCTGTACGGTCTCTGATGTCTATTCGAAGGGAGAAGCTGAGCCGCTGGGGGGCTGTGAGCAGAAGGGCACCTGTGCCAATCACAGTCATGACCTGAGAGAGGATGCGGAGTACGTATTAGAGATTGAGGACAGTGCTAGCATCTAGAAGAGGGGAAAGAAGGGTGGATTACAGAAACGCAATATGTGCGTCAAGAGGCCCTAAACGCGCCTCTCTATAGCCGTGCTCACCTAAGGTGTTGCACTGAGTACAATGAAGGTAGAGAAGGAAAGGAAATTATTTCAAAGGTGGACCATGGAGCCTGAGCTGGATTATCGGTGAGGAGCAACAGAAAGCAGTCAGGATGCAACTTCAACGCGAGGGGTATAGTGATTCACAGACGAGAAGCAGCTGCAGAGAAAATCAGTGAACAGAGAAATGGCTCCAAGGAAATTACTTCCGGATGTAGACAAGAGAGACAAAGATACGGATATCCAAGAGAAGTGAAGAGACATGGATGATAGAGATGAGAAGACGGTCAGGGTGGGGGCAGGGGATTAATGAAAGAAAGAGGAAGAGGTCATATGTGAAGATAAAATGAGAGTTTTCCAAAATTGTTGAAAGAGACCCTATAGGAAGTAAAAAAAAAAAAAAAAAAAAAATCCTTACCAGGGTAAATAAGGAATTTAGGCCTAAAAACGCCATACTAGAGGGGTATCTGGGTGGCTCAGTTGGTTAAGCATCTGCCTCTTGATTTTGGCTCGGGTCATGATCTCACCGTCAGGAGACAGGAGCTCTGTGTTAGGCTCCAAGCCTGGCTTAAGATTTTCTCTCTCCCTCGCTCTCTTCCTCTCTCTTGCTCACTCTCCCCCGCCCCCACCCCCGAGTGAATAAATTTATTTACCCCCGAGTAAATAAATACATACGGACAAAATGCCATAGAACTGAAGGAAAAAAAAAAAAAAACACCTGGGAACAAAAAAGAAACACTTAAAAGCAGCTAAAGAGAAAAGATGGCTCAGTTGTAAAGAAAAAAGCAATTTGAGTAACTTCACCTCTCAGTGCAACAAGAAAAGCAAGAAAATGGAATATATACAATCTCCATCTTTCCATTTAGAATCGCCTTAAGAGTAAAACAAAGACACTTCGGAAACACAAAAGCCATCCGTTCTTATCACCAAAAGACCTTCATGAAAGAGTGCATAAGAAGATTTCAAAGAGATGGAAAATTGTCCCTGGTCTAAAGGCTGAATGCAAGCATGTATGTGCTCAGAGCAATGACAGATGTGTACACGAACCTCCACAGACGTGGACTTACAAAAAAACACGCTAATTTGTGCGTAATGAGGCAATCTAGAACTAAAATAGGGGTCAGTAGAACCCGTAAATTGGGAGAGGTACGGTTTGATTCAAGGAATTCTAAGACACTCTTGTGTTAAGCCCGTGTGTGAAGTAGAAACATAAACTTGAACTTTGCGGTATGAAGCGGAAGCTTTGCACCTCCATCTTCCCACAGAAAACAAAACCCACACAAAAGCAAACAAAATGCCTGCGTGGCTCGGGCGGTAGAGCATCTGACTCTTCATTCAGGCTCAGGTCGTGATCTCATGGTTCATGGGATCGAGCCCCGTGTCGGGCTTTGTGCTGACAGCAAGGAGCCTGCTTGGAATCCTCTCACCCTCTCTTTCTGCCCTTCCCTCCCTCTCAAAATAAATGTTAAAACTTATAGAAAAAAGAATCGAAGACAGATGCAATGAGGCGAAGCTTAGGTTGCCCCCCTTTACCTCCTTCAGGGATTTTTTTGTTTGTTTGTTTTCTTTTGCCAGTTCTCAATTTAGGACCAATTCACTATGTGCGACGAAATGGTGGTGGGGCACAGATTAGCAGCATAGAGCTCGTTTCTAATGTAATAATCTAGGGTGCTAAAATTGGAGTGCATAGAAACTATGATAGCTAAGACTTGAGAGACAAGAGAAAAGGGTCATGCTTTTATTAAGACACCTGAAGGGCTATGCACTAAGTACAGGGGCAAACTAGAAACAGCCAAATCCTCAAAACGTTTGAAATCCTTCCTTGGATCGTTTCAGCCTTGACTGTATCACAGGGACTTGTTCAACTCTTCCCACCTCCTCTATATCCTCTCTGCTGGAAGATAACACAGTCCATATCCCCTATGACACTCTAATAAATCTTATCCAGCATTTAATAAAAATAACTCGTCCTAGTTAGGATAAAAAAGAATGACCAACAATCAAGAGAAAAAAAGACTACCAGAACAAGCAGATGATTTCGATGTTAGAGTCACCAGATATGAATTTTAAAGCAGCTATGATTTATATATATATCTATATATATAGATATATATATGTATATGTATATATACATATATATATGAAAATGGATAAAAGCATGGAGAATATCAGCAGAGAACTGGTATATCTAGAATAAGATCTAATGGAAAGCTAGAAAAATTTTTTTAAAGGGGTGAGTAAAATGAAGAGCTCATGAAATAATTTACTAGCATAACAGAAAAGAGAAGATTCATGATTTGGTGTATTTGTGTAAAAATATCTATACTTTATGCAGAGATAAATACACTAAGAAAATAAAACAGAAAAAAAAGCTATATGGCACACTGAGAAAAGTTTAATTTACACATAAAAATTTGGAATCCAGGAAGACAGAGGAAAGAGAAAATAGAGCAAAAGCTATGAATGATACTGGCTGAGAATTTCCCCAAATTTACCAAAGATGTGAAGTTACAGATTTAAAGAAACTCAAATACGATGAAAAGAAAGAAAAACCACGTGCAGGCACGTAACTAATGACCAAAATAAAGGTCGGAAGGCAGACACTGGGGAGGGAAAAAGGAAAAAAGAAGAAGAAAAGTATTTCCTCTCCATGAATAAAAATTAAACTGACGACTGACTTAAAAAGAAAAAAAAAGAAGAAGAAGACGATAATAGCCAGAAGATAATTGGAAAGACTTTATATAAGATTTGTTTTATATGTTCCTTGAATGTTTGGTAAAATTTACCTCTAACGTTATCTGGGCCTTATGTTTTATTTTCTGGACAGATACTAAATTACTGATTCAATTATATAATGGGTTTAGGGCCATTAAGTTTCCCATACTGTTTTAGTCACGTTGAGACACCTTTCTACAAGTTTTACCTATTTCATACATTTTTTAACATTTTAAGCATATGCTTTCATAATATCCTTTTATGTTCAATCTCCGCCTTATCTGGGTAATTTCCCCCTTTTAATACCTGATACTCGTGCCTTTACCCTGTCCACTGAAAACTCTCAGAAGAGAACAGTCAATCTTACTAGTTTTTCGAAGAGACCACTTCCCACTTTATTTTCCGTTCTATTTTACACACGTACTCTACTGCATCGATTTGGCTCTCATTTATATTCATTACAAATATTTCTTATTTATATTCATTTGGCTTCGTTTTGCCGTGATGTTTCAATGTCTCGATTTTGACAGTTCACTCAGTAATTCTGAGTCTGCCTCATTTTCAATATTGGTTGTGTCTTGCCCTGGTTTTGTGGAATACAACACGCCAATTCCAACTCTGACGTGGAAAAGCAAAAAGCCAAGAACAGCCAAGTCATTCCTGAAAAGGTCAAACAAATTGGAACCACGCTAAAGCCAAATATTGGTGTCACATTGAGAGAGGTGTAGACAAGAGACCAATGGGACAGCACAACTTGATCCATGACCTTGTGAAAACTGCAGGCCCCTGGGAAAGAGTAGAAGATTCAAGAACTGGTACGAGACCGATTACCTGGAGAGCCAGAGCACAATGATGAAATCAAATCGAAAGGAGCTTTAAATTTTTAGTATAAAAAGCAAAGCCACAGAAAACGTAAAGGGTATCTTTATGACCGTGGGCCCGGGAATGGTTCCTCAACAATGACACAAAATGCACAGACCACAGGAAAAATTATTGATACATCTGACATGAAACGTAAGAATTTTTTTTCAATAAAAAGGTAGGGGTTACATAACGAAGAACAAAGAGGCACATAAAGGCCCCCACGCATTGAATCTCATCTGTAATGAGGCAAGTGCAAACTCAAACCACTCCAAGGTGCCGCTTCACACGTCGGATGGACAAAATTGAAAAAGCCAGCTAATCCCGAGAGTTTTCCAAGATGCAGAGCAATGATTAACTTTCATTTGATGCCTGATGGCTCAGTCACTTGGGAAATGGTTGGCATTAACTAAAGAGAATGATCAGATAACCAAGTAACTCTAGTCCTAGGTATAAATTTGGGAGGAGTGGGTTTCAGACTTTGGTGTGCATCAGAAATACCAGGGGGCTGGTTGCTTTAAACAAGATTGCTGGGTCTCATCCCTGAAGGCAATGGGTGGGGACGGGGAAATTACATTTCTACCAAGTTCCTAGGTGATGCTGACGCTGATGTCCCGGCACCACACATTAGGAGTCATGACGCTAAACTGCACGTGCCCCCCAGACGAAACACGTATCACTATTATCAAGAACCCTCTTCATAACAGCCAAAAACAAAAATTAAAAAAAAATAATAAAACAAAACAACAAACGTGGAATCAATCCAAGGTCTATCTAAAGTAGAATGGATAAATCAAATAATTTACTTGTAAAGTTAAATGTACAGCATGAAGATAAGCCACACGGATGAACGTCAAAAATACTATTTTGAGTGAATCTGCAACCCGCAGAGTAAGGCATTAAAGTATTGTGATTGCTTTTATCCACTCTCCAAAAAACAGACAAAATTGAATTACACTGTTCAGAGACAGACACAATGGACAGGGAGAGAATGATGAAACTACAATGGACAGTGAGAGAATGACACAATATTCAGTGTCACCATTACTTCTGGGGAAGAGGAATGAAGAAGGATTCGATCACAAAGAGTCAAAAGGAAAAGGGCTTCGAAAATAATGGGGATTTTTAATTTTCAAGTTGGGTGATAGGCACACAAGTATTTCTTAATGGTTATTCCTTAACTTGTACACACATACGCATAGTTTTATAAACTGCCTTATATATACACTATATTTTACATTAATTTTTTTATGACAGGTAACATACCACTAGACACAATGGGTATGATTTTGCACTGACCTAGGAATGCTTTCAAAGGCCATGCAATTGAGGGCTCCCAAGCAGCCATATATTGCTTTACAAATGATACGGATAAAGAACTGATCTGGAAAGTAAGGAAGTCCAGGGTGGGGAATAAAGAAGAAAAGGAGAGGGGTGCCTGGGTGCCTCAGTTGGTTAAGCGTCCAGTTAAGGCTCACGTCATGATCTCACGGTTCGTGGTTTAAACCCCCACATTAGGCTCTGTGCTGACAGCTCAGAGCCCGCTTCAGATTCTGTGTCTCCCTCTCTCTCTGTTCCTCCCCTGCTCATGCTCTGTCTCTCTCTCTCTCTCAAAAATAAACATTTACAAAATTTATTTAAAAATAAAGAAGAAAAGGAGAAAAGACAGAAACCAAATAACTAACACACACACACACACACACACACACACACACTGGACCAAATATGGCCCCTATTGTTTGCAAGTTTACAATCTCTGGCCCAGATTACTCTAATAAATTTCAAATTCATGTATTATCATAATACTTTTCTCTATTTCCTAACTTTTCACATCAAGGCCAAAGTAATAACCCAAAGCTTAGTTCTCATCATGGTGCACTCCTGCTCAAAGCCTTTTGTGTCTGCCCGCTCTCTAGAGACAGAGTCTACAACTATTAATATGAGATCCAAGGGGATCAAATCCAAATATGGCCCAAACTTACATCTATTGTTTTTACTGACTCTCTCCTACCATATTTTCTAAATTCTAGGCACACAAAAATTTACCTTTCTTAAAAACTGCCTATGTTTTATTTCTCAGTGCCTCTTAGTCTAAGTGCCTCTAGGAATGTTCTTTTTTTAATTTAATTTTATTTTTTTCTTTCTCATTGGTTCCCCTGACTGGGATAAGCCATTATGTTACTTGGTGTTTTATGATACCTTATAACTGGCTCAAAATACATTTGCCTGGCATCATGGTCATTTTGTTCAAGTTTTACTCTTTGAAATCCTGAAGCATATATAATTTGCATAAGTTACATAAAACATAGGACAGTGTCTTGTATGTAATAGATACTCAAAGATTTATTGAACTGAAACTACAGTCAAGATGAGCATTAAAAGTCTAACTGTATCCTTTGCATTTCAACAACTTGTTACCCAACACTGCAGTTGGATGATGTCACAACACAAGGCTGCTTGTAGTGGTCTGGAGGGTAGACCAGGAAGCCCTAAATCAGAATCTAAACTATGGCTTTATACAAGTTCAAGAGAACAGAACCTGAGATACTCCAGATACATGAATTACAAATATTCCCCCGCTGCAATACCCCGCACCCCCCAGCATGTGAACATTTGTGTGTGGCTTGAAAAGGGGGAGCAGGAGAAAGTTCTGGTTAGAGGTTTATTTCCATCTACATCAATGCCCAGAAAGTCAAGGCAGTCAAATATACCATGGGTTCCAAATCAATTAAAACTGAGGAACTGATTAATCAATTCAAACATCCATTCAACGAACCTTCATGGAGTGTTTATTATGTATGTACGGGGCACTTACTGTTATTTAAGAAAAAAAGAAAACAGGAACAGAATGACAGTTTCCATCATCCAGCATCTACCAGTATAAACTATCTCTGCATGCATACACATGCATACACACACACACACACACACACCCCGAAATTAGAGTTTCTCATGGTGTCTTATTCACATATGGTTGTAAATAAAAATAGCAGAGCACATCATTATATATGATTGCATAGTCATCAAAAGAACATTTTAAATGAGAAAATAAAATTATTAACAATTTGATTTGTAGTGAGTTTGACTATGGAGCTGAGTGCCCTTAACTACTATGCTACACGCTTTCCTGTTGTGTCATCTCCAACAGTTGTGAGGCAATTACATTTTTTAACATGAAGCATGTATTTAATGGTGCTCAGGACGTATTCATTTTGATTGGCTCTAAATCATGGTTCTATCCTCGCAGCGGATACTTGCAGCTCGTGGAAACGCTACATAGCCTTTTTTTCATCTGTAAAATGAGAACAGTAATATCTTCCCCAAGCGTTGTCGGAAGGACTCAACGCGATGACAGAAGGGAGGAGGCATCATCACTGCCATGATTATTAAAGCGGATGAATGACTGAACCCAAGTCAAGGGACAGTAATAAAAGCATGAAGAAAGCCACTTGGAAGATAGGGTTGGTTGGTCTCAATGTCACTAATTATTTCTCTAGAAAAGCATGCAGGCCAAAGATAAGATATTTAGTAAGTTATTTCTTTGTGTTTGCCCAGTGCTAGAGAGTGGCAGTGCTTTGTTTCAACTAACTTTCTCTTTAGTAAGAGAAGGATAGCGCGAGCAAAAGACACAACAGAGGTAAAAATCAATCAATCAATCAATCAATCAATCAATAAAGGCTTCACATCTTTAAAGATGGTAAGACAACTCATTGGGATGGATCATAGAGAAACGAGACTGGAGAGAAGGTTGGAATGCTAATCAGGGGTCAGTTAGTGGAAAGACCCGCAGGTCACAGTAACAAGTTGAAGATGTGATTGTAAATGAAACACACACCAAAAAAAAAAACCCAGGATCAGATATTCAACTAGATAATTTTTGCAGCAAAGCGCTCTTACTCATGGGAACGGAGTAATGCAGTGAGAAACCGAAGAAAAAAGTTCAGGAAGGAAATGCAATAGCCCAGGAGAAAGAACAAGATCACCTCTGTCTGGGATGCTCAGGGGTGTTTTACAGAGCACACAGGCTGTTGTAGGTTCTTTAAACATGGTTTGGATTTGGAAGAACTGTGGGGAGTTGCGTGGGGAAACACCACCATACATTTGATGCCCAGTTATACTCCTCCGCTCACCAGGAATTATTTCTGAGTCCTGGACAACCCTTGGACTCATTCCTGGTCTCCTCATCCCTTTTGGTTGGCCTCTGAAACTAGCCCCACCTATTCCTCTCCTTGTTGAGGTTCTCACACCCAAGATCCGCTATGTGAGCAGGCACACTGCTTCCTCCTAGGCATAAAGCCCTCCATATACCAGCCGCCATGAGAGAAGCCCACCGAGCTGACCAAATACCAGAAATCTTTCCACGTTGCCGATAACATGTGACTTTGGTATATTTGTAATTGCAGTTCTCCCAGCCACTCTTGACTGAAATGTCCACGGTCCGTGACCTCTTCCCTCCTCCCAAATGAACGCCTCACTGAATTACTTCCTATGAACTTACGCAAGGGGCCAATGCTTGTTTCATAAATCTTCATTCATCAGAATGCAACATGAACGAAACACCACAATTAGGCGATGAAGGGCCTAGCTGGGGTAGGCAGAAAAATGAATATGTTACAGTTCAAGGGGGAAACTAAGGTTTCCCTTATGGAGTTAGGAGTTAGGGCTGCTAATCCTCTAACGTTCACATTGGGAGTTCATCATGGATTACCTGGTGGAGTCGAATGTAATCACGAGGGTTAGTCCTTCAACGTGGAGGGCAGAGACAGAAGAAGAAAGGAAAAGACGTGAGGGCACAGCAAGGTCAGAGTGACACCATGTGAGGACTCAACAACGTGCCTTTGCTGGAATGTGAAGATGGAGAGGGGATCATAAGCCAGGGAACTTGGACAGCCTCTATACGTTGGAAAAGGAAAGCAAATAGATTCTCCCTTAGAGCCACCAGAATAGAACACAGCCCTTCTAATACCTTGATTTTAGATCCAGTGAGATCTGGGGTAGACTCTTGTCCTCCAGAACTGTAAGATAATAAATCTGTGTTGTCTAATGCCACTTCATGTATGGGAATTTGTCAGACGAGCAACAGAAAGCTAGTCAAGTGGTATAATGTGAAAGGATTTCCCTAGGGAAGCTGGGAAGGGCTGTGTAGACCGGCCAGAAAGTGAATTCTACACTTTTGGCAGGAGCCAGGGTCTAGAAAGGGATGTGTTCCTCCTGGTCCAGTCTCCACCTAGAAAGAGGCAAAGGGAACAGAGGCACCCATCATGGAAGAAAGGCTTTGGCAAACGTCAACTTGGCTTGGGCTCCAAACCGAAATGCCCTTCGCTGGCCTGACCCTCTCTTTTCTCCCTCGTCCTCCAGTAAAAAGTTCCTACCTACCTGCACTTCTACATCATTCCATATACAGAGAGAGGAAAAGTTTACCAAATCAAGACTCATTAACCATTTGTTCTCTGGAGCATCAAAATATGCCATTTCTGGTGTTCATTTGGCATTGTCTTTGACTGTTTCTACATGACATAGTCGTCTGGTCAGTTCACTGGGGGCAAAAAGTCAAACTGGGCTTCTTGCCTTATCCCTTAAGGACAAAACTCCGCCAGCTAGTTCTGGTTTTGTGCGGGGAGTCTTCTCCCAGTACTTTTGCAGAAAGACACCTGAATTAGGTGTTTCCTACTTTTAGTATCTTCCGTGACTGCTGGAGTAAACAATTTATGTAATTTTCAAACTTCCAATTTCACAAGAACACTTTTCTGTGTAAAAGGAAAATGCGGATGTTTCTACAGATATAGCTAATTCCATTCTGATTTTAGAAGAAGTCTATACATAAGTCCATATTATCTTAAAATTAACTATAGGCTGGAGACTTTTACACTGTATTCTTCTAGACATGCAGGTTTTGTTAACTTATTTTCCCCTTCTGAACATACCTTGCGACTTTCTAAAAACAGAAAAGAATGCTTCTAACTTGTATTTATATAAGCTCAATACTAAATGCATGATCTTTTCCCTCCTTTAAGTACAAAGCGTTTATTAAAATCCCATCACTTTCATGTTTGTATCAGGCCATACAGTATACAGTATACAGGCCACTGTATACTTTCCATTTCTTGGTGACATTATATAAATGGGACAAAGTCCAACGATCGCCCATGGCCCAATAAAAGCCCCCATCTGAGGTGCCTGGGTGGCTCAGTCGATTAAGCATCTAACTCTTGATTTCAGTTCAGGTCATGATCTCAGGGCTCGTGAGCTCAAGCCCCTGGTCGAGTTCTGTACTGACGGCACGGAGCCTGCTTGGGATTCTCTCTCTCCCTCTCTCTCTGCCCCTCCCCTGCTCATTCTCTCTCTCTCTCTCTCTCTCTCTCTCTCTCTCTCTCTCTCAAAATAAATAAATAAAACAAAATAAAAGTCCCACATTACGCATAAAGGCAGAACAACTAGTTCACAAAGTAGAAACGCTCGGAACTAAATGAAAGAAAGCAACTAACGGGCTCCAACTATCAGCTTTTACCTCCTGGAAGGATTATCACTTCAGGTCTACAACCAGATAATAAATGTCTCATCACGCGTTTTCGCAGAAACTGGTAATGGAGCCGTAGAACGTCTGATCTCGGTAAATGTATCTTTCAAAGCCATCGGCAAATTCTCTGCTCTGATTAAAGGAAGGGAGGACAAATCCTCACACATTTATTTATTCCCCATAAAGCTGGGTATCTGGAAGGGGTCAAGGAAAAATCCCATTAAATGTACAGATAAGTATCTCACTTCTTTCAGATGTGTAACCGTTGGCACTGTGGGCACCCTCCGTGGTTGAAATCCACTGGGGCTCGAATTGTACTCCACGTGGACAAAGCATTCTCGAAAAGTGTTCTCTGACTTTGGTCACATGAACATCAGGCCACAGTGGCGACGGAAAGCTTAAACTTCACACTTACGACTGACTCCTTCATGTTCACAGAAAGATTAGATCAGAATGAATACAGAAGAAATCGCTCTGGGTAATAAAGCAAGTGTATCTAATTAGCATTAGTGCAGTGATCAAGTAAAACAGTTCACTGTATTAAGTTACTCTGCTTGTAGCTTTATTTCTGGCACTAAAAGAAGTAGGCTTGCAACCCGTTCACATGAAGTCTGCAATAGCTCTGTACATATTCAATGTGCTTAAACCACACTAAGGTGCTTTCCTTCAGGAACCCTCCAATAGTGATGACAGAGAGATGCTATTTATAGCAAAGAGCGATTCCTTTAGGAATCCTATCGAGCATGCCTTAGATGGTCTCCCATTACTTGGATAAACTATCTATTTGCTTCATCAAAAAGAGAACTGCTTATATGCGGGCCACACATACTTGCCTCTAAAAACAAACATGAGGCCAAGGTTTGGATCTTCCTTTCCTTAAACATGATTTTAGGAATCCCACGTTTATTTCGATCAGGCGGAATCTGAAGAGCTTTCCTGTAACACTGAGACATCACTATAAACCAGGAAGAAACCCAAGATGGGGTATTTAAGTACATACACACACACACACACACACACACACACACACACACACTCATATACACTCACACGCAGCTGCTCAATCTTTTGCTCACCAAAAATAAAAGTTCAAATCAAAACCCAGGATTGACAAATTCAGTTTTTGGCCTCTTATGTTCAAATCACATAAACATCACGTAAACATCAGCTTTTGGCCTCTTAATGGTCAAATCACTGTCACATCACGTAAACAAATGTGCCCACAACAATGACAACCACAAAAATTTCTAAAACAACAATGATCCTATTTAAAGATGCCGCCTGCATTGTAACGTCTTTCATTTCAAACCAAAAATAATGTCTGATGCCATGAGTAGAAAATGAAGACTTCCTCCAGCCTTTCTAGGATGTGATCCATTTAAGCACAGAATGAAAATATTTTAAAAGGCCCTTTAAAGACCAAGAGGCAGATGTTCAGGTAAAAGCAAAGCCAGGAGATTGTATATTTTAATAAAGCTATTATACGTGCAGCCTCAAATTAGGAGTGGCAGTGAGGCTAGGACATGTCTAAACCATCACCACCTGTTTGCCCTGAAAAATCAATTAAAGGCACACTTTCAGAGTACTCCCCTTCGAACCAATAAAACTTAGCCAGCTTCATGGAGACACTTGAGTCCCTCAGAGGGAATGTACTTGAAACCTGAATCCTGAGTCTTTGTGTTCCCGCCCTGTTTGCATTTATATAAACTAACCACAGTAAAACTGGCCTAATGCGAGGGAGACAGAGACCAAAGAGAAAGGTGGGGGTGGGGGGGGGAGAGAGAGAAATCCTTATTTCCACTGGCTTCATCCTGAGAATCCTACTTCCTTTTGGTGAATTCCAGTAATTTCTTCAAAGGCTCTTTTTTTTTTTTTTTTTTTTTTTTGCTTTTCCTTTTTCTGCTCCTTCAGAATTCTGTGCTACATTTTCTGTGCAACAGAAGAGATCCAACTTTGCAAGCTGAAAGTAAGGGCAGGAAAGCCATCCCAAGTGTTTTAGTAATTAAACGAATATTGCATAATGAACCATATGCCCAAAGGGCCTGTTCTTATGTGGGCCAGATTTTTGTTTGAATTTTTAATTTTTATATACAGATGAAACATTCGGTGTAATCTACCAACAGCGCGAGGGAACGTGCAACAAGGCAAAGTGTGAGGGACAGTCCGCGTAGGAGCGGGAACAGGAGACGCTAGAGCAATTCTGCTCTGAAGATGTTGATTCAAATGTGTTTCTTCCCCTCCAGCCATTGTTCTTGTCATCTGCTCAGAGTGTTCAGGAGACACATATAACGAACACACTGACAGCTTTATACAGTATGAGTAAAATACAGTGCCGTCAGGCGAAAAGTGTGAAAATCCCACGGGACAAACAAGGATTTCTTAAAAAAAAAAAAAATCTTACACCCATCATTCAGACTACCATCTTGAATTACAGGGAATCCTCCCAAGTCTCTTTTGGAAGCTGCATAAATATTATACTGCAGGCTCTAAGCCACATATATTAGCGATTTGAACTGATCCAAGAGGAATTCTTACCTCGCAACAATGCAACCGTGCAGAGCGGGTAGAAAATGCTCAGGGCGAAAGGCAAGCACGTCCTCCCCACTCCTGCAGCAATGCACACTATGAATTTAAGGATTCAATATTCTGGCTCAAACATACAGATCCCCAATATTTCCTAAACTCCTGTCATAGAAGAACTGGAAAACCTTCCTTGAAGCTTTGCAGCAGCATTTAGAAAATACTGAGTTATAATCCAAGCAACGTAAGAGATACAGGGTCTGATAACATTACTCTGTCAGCTCCTGGACACGCAAGATTTCAGAAGCATTCTCTAAGGCAGAAGGGAGCTTTTTAAGAACGTGTTTGCACAACATTTGAAATTTACAGTGATGGTCTGGACAAAGTTATCAGGTCCTCCGGGTGGGTCAGTCTTGTAAATGCCTAATTCAGGATAAACATTTCAGCATGGGTGTGTGTGTGTGTGTGTGTGTGTGTGTGTGTGTGTTGGGGAGGGACGGCACAGAGGAAACGCTTAAGTCCACTGTCCTCCGGGTCTTGAACCGAAACAACCCAAATCCAAGATGCCACACTGGGCCTCACGGCATGGAGTAAAGATTATGAAAACAAATCTGATCAAAACTCAAGGTGAAGCCTTAGACTCTTTTCAGCCCCACCCCCCAGGAACACAGATATGCTGTCATTTTCACAAGGTAAACAGCAGAAGTGGAATGCAAAGCATTTAAAGAGCAAGTCATAATGGAGCTGTAAATAACCCCTCTCATTGCTTTCCCTCTTCATTCAGAGTTTGCGCCTTTCCCGATGGCTAGGTTACTTGATCTAGTGGTCTCAGTGGAAAGACAGATAGACTTCAACTGCAGGCAGAAGACAAAAACTGACAAGGAGCGTCACCTTTCCTGACTGTTTAAATCCTTTAAGGAAGTGCCGTAGCAATTAGAGTGGGAGTGTAATCTTTGCAGAGTGCATTAACACTCTCCGACCTCCTAGACAATAGATCAGACCTCAGACACATAATGCTTCCCTAAGGCTTTTTAGCCAGCATATTTGATCTTTTAGTCACTCTGTGTGTGTTACTATAGGTATCATCCACAGAGAAGGCATTATTCATGAGCACCACTGCCCACTAGGTCTGAGACTGGACTGCAATCAAGCAAAAGCAGGAAAATCACCTTAATCCTCTGCTCTATTTCCTGTATCTTTAAGATGGGCCGAATGGGGGGGCGGGGAGGGAGGGAGAGAGTGAGTCTAGACTTCTGGAAAAGAGTCTTTCACGATTCTCTTATTATTTTTTAAAGCTACAGAGTCTGTTCTGTAAAAGTGAATTACAATAGGCCCTTTTTATCTGCGGGGGGTGCCTCCCAAGACCCCCCCAGTGGATTGTCTGAAACCACAAATAGTACTGAGCCCTTTTATATACTGTTCTTCCTATACTACATATCTGGGATAAAACTTAATGTATAAATTTAGGCATGGTAAGAGATTCAAAACAGAGACGGATGATAACAGAACAGAACAATTACAACATCCTATAATGAAAGTTATGTGTATATGCTCTCTCTCTCTCTCCCTTAAAATATCTTACTATACATGCCCTTCTTCCTGTGATGATGTGAGAGAATAAAATGCCTATGCAGAGAGATGACGGGCGGTGAATGACGTGGGCGCAGTGTCGGAGTATTAGGCTAAGGTGACCTTCTGACATAACATCAGAGAAGATCATCTGCTCCTAGACCGAGGTTAACACGCAGCCACTAAAACCATGGAAAACAAAACCACGGATAAGGGGAGACTACTACAGTGGCGTTAATATGCATAGGTCATTCGATGAGTATGGGCCGCAGGGGGGCCGGGGGGGGCAACCTCTAAAACATCTGATTTTTTTTTGTCAACAAGATGAACTTCATAATGGATTCATGGAGAAAAATGCCCTGTGTGATCAGCCGCGCTGGAATATGCAAAAGAAAGCAAAGAGGGGAAATCAAACAAACTCCTTGCACTGCAAGCTTTTAAATCTTCATCTGTCCCGCGGGTTACGGGACAGGGCACACTGGTCAGGCAATAACCTATTTCCTGATGAACACATCCTGTTCCAACTGCTAATCTCACAGTGGAAGCTTGGCTTTTACCATTTATTATAAACATTTTCAAGAACTGCTTACTGCGATATATTTTTTAATGGATTAGATTTTGGTCAGCTGCTAACAGAGCAGAGAACTGAATATTCTTTATAGGAAGACAGCAAAATAGGTTTTCTGAGAGTCTGACTTACTTTCCACTTTTCTCCCTCATGAGTAATTGGAATAGCAATTGAAACAGAATGTAAGAAGGCTAGAAGGTTTCTTTTCTGCTTTTTTTTTTCTTTTCCTCCCTCTTCCATTATAGGAAATTCTGTATCCGAGCTTATGGTATACAAGACCTTATTGTTCTGAACTTTATCACAAGACCTAGTGAAATGTTCAGAAGAGAGACAAAGGCCAAAATTCACATAATTTGCTCAAGACCATCACAGCTGTCCATTAAAGACACTCAAGATCTAAATAGTCTAAAGCATTTAAACCAAAATAATTACATTTTCTTAGAATCAAGAAATGTGTACTGCGAAGGATTTTTGAATGAGACTGCAAGAAAAAAGGAGAGCTGCTTATTAGCTTTATGTTTAAGCAAATCGTTTCAGAGTTAGCATCTTCAAACCCAAATCTAAGGGAAAAAATGGCAAATGAAAATATATACACACAAAAAGCAATTTAAGAACTTTCAAACCTTAACAAGCAGTGAAGAAAGATCGACTGAATGCTTTCACTTTACTTTGACAATGCCTAAGGTCCAAAATGAAATCATGAAAATACATGGAAAGAATGTTACCATATCCACTCTGCCTCTTCTAATGTTTTAAAGAAAGTGCTTATGTTATGTTTTTAATCCACGGGTAAAATAGCTTTCAAGCAATTCGTGATCCTACTCAGATTAAAACTAACCATGAACAATTAGCTAAGGAAGAAAATGCCCTCCTGAAAAAACTGGATTTAATACTCTGATGTGAAGGTCTGTGTACACACACGTAAACACACACATACGCACGCATGCACACACACACAGCAAGCAAGCACTGCACCTAAGCAACTTCGTACTCAATAGCAAAGGACTTTATAAACCTGACCAATGGCATAGGCATAAAATTTTGGTTAAGAAAACTAAGATTAAGAGTGGAAAAAATGGGCTGTCCTATGAAATCTATACCAACTTGACAATAATCCAGATCTCATCCCTTGTGCCTAAAGATGAACGCCATAGAATATCTGAGTGATTATAAACTCAGATTATACAACACCCCAAGTTTTTTCCTTAAACTCACATAATGATTTCTGCTTGTAGATGATTGTATTAAATTAAAAATAAATTGCTGAAATTAAAATCCCCAAGAAGCAATCCACAGAAATTTACCTTGGACTTTTATCATTTATGAGTTTCTATCGCCACCTGCAGGATTATCTTTAAGTAAACTCAAGCAATAGGCTATTTGCCATTCTTTTTTTTTTTTTTCTTTTCCTTTCTTCTCTTCTTCTTCCTCCTCGTCCTCTCTTTTGTGTCTGTATGTGCGTATTGGGGTGGACCAAATTTTGGGGATATCGATTATCTATCTTCTGAAAAAATACACATTACTAAATACATAAAAATCACCATGAAATGCAAAATTAAATTTATGACAGAGGTGTAGGTGACTGTGGCCACAGGCAGCCATTTTTTTTTTTAACAGCAAAACACACATCACATTTTCTAATTTTGCAACTTCTGATGGAAAGTTAGCCCATGGAAATTTCCTTACAAAAATTGTGAGGACTTCAATGGTTCCCAAGGAAGGCAGTTTTTGCTAGCGAATAGCTTCCAAAAAAGTTTTTAATTGCACATGCCTGACTTCTTCCAGAGGAAAAAAAATATATTAGCAAATTCATACTTAGTGCTCTGTTGCTTTTAAACAAAAGACAAAGGTGAGACTACGCATTTTACTGTAGCCCATAAAGAACAGGTTTTAAGAGCAGAGGTCAAAACTTAAAACACACGAAAGCACAGATTATCACCACCATCACGATCATCATGTTATCTTTGTCACTGTCACCCTAAAGTCTGGATTAGAAAGCCCCGTCACCTGAAAGCAACGGGTTACCCAGATGCACACAGAGTAATGATACAGATTTTTGTTCCTCCGGGGCATATTACCCTTCTGAGAAGCAGGTCTGTGGACTTATAGAGTATTTCTCAAATGTAAGACATGGGGAAAAGGCTGCTTTCATTTTCAATAACATAATTCTCGGCTACCGTGTAGATGTAGTTCATACTCATGAACTAAAACCATAACTGCAAAGTTTATGACAGCACACATCACGTATCACACAGGCGGTACAGGGGCTAAGCATCCTGTGTTCTCACAAGCCAGGAGGCCTTGGGAAAAATCCCTTTCCTGAAGGCTTCAGTTTCTTCTCATGCGGACAAATGTGAAAGGTCCTCCGATTTAACATTCTATAGCTCCATGCTTCTCCAGAGTTTGAACGGAAGCCACGAGGGTCTTGTTTTCAACACCAAGTGAGCTAAGAAGTGTATTTCTTTCTCCTCCCCACTCCCTGTTTTTTTTGACAAGTTGAAGCACTTCTTCGATTTTGAATCAAGCCTCTTCAATGACTTAAAGCAAAAATTTTTAAAAGCCTGCTCAGAAATAAAAAAGTAAAGGGCCAACGAAAAAGATACAGCGTCGAACTCTAAAAAAATCCCAGTGACATTAGAAGTCAATGAACACCGTGCAGAAATATGGCTTAGATGATAAAAGATTGAACTGGATTTTAATTGTCTTCGCATCTTTTTTAGTGAACCTCAGGGCTACAATATCGGCTGCTGAAAATCGCCAAAAAATGAGCTGTTATCTAAAAAGCCAACGACACAACACCAAGGGAGGAAAAGAGGTAGCCAAACACGCCTTCCTAAATCATAAATCAAAGGGCAAAAGTACAATATAGCAGAGTAAACCCTAACCAGACCACAAAGAAGGTTTCTCTCCATAAACATCAGATCAGGCAGCTAGAATGATTACCAGGCTCTCCTGTAACTGTCACCTGTGGTGGGTCTAATTACAGGCTACAGGCTAAGGCAGGCATGCCCACATTGCACACGGCAATAAAAGGGCCATCGGCTTGCCAAGCCCAGCCAGACAACGGAGAACACACGCCACCTGATGGGGAGCCCCAAAGATCAGCCAGAGAGACTAATAAAAATGACAGCTTAGAAACAAACGACGAAGCTCGGACCACAAAAGAAAAAAAAAAAAAAAAAAAAAAAAAGACTGTATCAAATTAGCCAGAAATACAAGGACTGAGCAACACTCTTCAACAGGTCCAGACCAACGCAGGGAATCACTTAGGACTGTTTTCACACACTCTGGGGCTCTTTCTTCCTCTGCTTCTATTTCTAGATATTCTTTTCCATTTGGAGATCGTGCAAGATGCTTGCATCATCCAGGCGTCACATATAGAAACAGAGGGAGAGATGGAGAAGTACTCATCTCTACAAGAATCACAAATAAAATCCCCCGGACATTCAGGGGCTATTGACCCGGGTTAGAGACTTGTTAGTTCCCTTCATTCCCCTACCGCTGGCTGTCTTGTGGCCGTTTTGCTGTAGATTAGCAAAACTCTGGATAGGCAGCCTTGAGAAAAAGGTAGGAAAAGGCACCTTAAACGAGGTTATGATGAAGGCGGTCTATGGACTGTACCCTCTGATGGGGACCTAGGCTGTTACAGTCAGAGGAGAAGTTAGAATAAAAAGAAAGCATTATCGGGGCGCCTGGGTGGCTCAGTCGGTTAAGCGTCCGACGTCAGCTCAGGTCACGATCTCGCGGTTCATGATTTCGAGCCCCGCGTCGGGCTCTGGGCTGATGGCTCAGAGCCTGGAGCCTGCTTCCAATTCTGTGTCTCCCTCTCTCTCTGCCCCCCCCCCCCCGTTCATGCTCTGTCTCTCTCTGTCTCAAAAATAAATAAACGTTAATTTAAAAAAAATAAATAATAGGGGCGCCTGGGTGGCGCAGTCGGTTAAGCGTCCGACTTCAGCCAGGTCACGATCTCGCGGTCCGTGAGTTCGAGCCCCGCGTCAGGCTCTGGGCTGATGGCTCGGAGCCTGGAGCCTGTTTCCGATTCTGTGTCTCCCTCTCTCTCTGCCCCTCCCCCGTTCATGCTCTGTCTCTCTCTGTCCCAAAAATAAATAAACGTTGAAAAAAAAAAAAAATTAAAAAAATAAATAATAAATAATAAAAGAAATCATTATCTGGTAAAAGATGGTCTTCACTGATTCTAGCACCCTTCCAAGAAGCACTCATTAGAAGCCTACTGTGTACCTAACAGGTACACAGGGCCTTTTTCATTCTGGAGCTCCCAGGGTCCTAATACGACCCTTCTATCATACAGCCACGTTACACTGAATGTGCCTTTAGTGTTTGACATTAACCTGAACTATTAGGGCATAGAAATACAATTTCTTCACCTTTGATGTGAAGAATTAATTCGGTTAGGTCAAACATGAAGAATATTCTCACAGCTCATAGCTTTTTTTTTTCTTTTTTTTTTTTTTTAGTACTCTATAGCTTTAAAGATAGAACCACATGCTTTGCATTTGGTGGTTCCAAGCACGTGAATCAGCGCTGAAAAGAGGTGACTCTTGAATGCTAATTGTATGGCATATAATACTATGATTTGCACTTCTGCCCTGTCCTGGAACAGGTCCTCCACAAGTCCTCACATAACATCCTTTGCAAGGAAGCAGTAACTATGTGCCTACGTGTGTGCGTGTGCGTGCACCTGCTTTAGAGAGGCCTCTGAGTTAGAACAACACCGTGCCTACCGATCGTTATATCAGATAATAATCCCTACCCACATGTGTAGCCCATTGAATATTTTTAAATTATCCTCATGAATAGTATCTAAGTTGATCTCCAAAGGACAAATTTGATTTTTCTTATGGAGTGCTTTAATCATTGTGTGGCACCTCTGTGGTTTCAGATGTAAGAGGGTAGGGGAGAGAAGCAGGCGGGTGGCAAGAGAAATGGGGAGAGGTGCTGGGGAGCAGCTGGAAGGAGGGGCAGATGGATGACAAAGAGGAAGAGAGAGGGATGAATGGAGGGAGATGGGGAAAGAGAGGGGGGTGCTGAATAAGAGACCAGTAAGGACTTAGCATGACAGTTTCATTTTTGTATCTCAATATCTAACAGTACATGGGACACGAGACATGCAATGATTGTGGAAAGCGAGGAAGGGAATGAAAACGGCAAGCCTGAAGAAGGCATTGGCTAGGTCAAGGAGTGACATCGTCTCTAGAGGCTTTTCTTTCGCAAAGATTTAAGACCCTACGCTCAGGACCAAGTTTAAATGAACAGTATGGGTATCTCTGGACAGTAGAGAGACCTAGAACTAGCCTGAATTCACTGGAATCTGCCAAAGATCATGGCCCCCAGCCTGAAAAAAATCACAGAAGGCAGAAAATGTGTGTGTCTGAGCGCATCCCGATAGAAAGTGTAGGGGAAGCAGTAGGTAATGACGGAAGCATTCCCATACAGAGCCTGGACCTACAATACAAAAGTGAGAGTTAACCATTCACTTGCTATCGAATGGGGCCATGTGAAGACTGGCCATGTATGCTCTTCCAGGAATTAAAAAAAAAAAAAAGAAGAAGAAGATCTGAAAAAAAACAATTAGATCTAACGCTTACTAGTCAAAATTGGGACGCTCCAAATGCCACCTGATTTCAGTCCGCATAGCTATGATTCTGTCTGAAAGTGCAATTCAATTGTAGAGTTGAAAATATAAACATGAAAATACGCGAGAATAGTGAAGAGTGTCCTTTTAAATTTTCAACAGATAATCTTTTAATGCAATTACTATAATTTTATTAAATGGCATAATTAGTTAATGCCTGAGAAGTTGTCAATAGAAGGTACAATTATGTTGTAAAAATTATAATCACAATGGGCAACTGATGGATTGTTCTTATGAAAAAGTGCTGGAAAAAAAAAAAACCTTAAAATATTTTTGAAGGTATACTATGTAGTCCTCTGTGAAAACGGAGATTTGGGAAATCATCTTATAAATGTTAATAAAACAATAAACTGTCAAATATCTTCAGCATTTTATACAATATATTTATGTACATTTTGAGCATATGTATGGATGTATACATTTAAAATGTCAAAAAATATCTTCTCCTCCAGACAAAATGGTTATTATAACTGGATTTTTTTTCGGCTTTAGAGAAATACTGTTAACCTTGAGCTGCAAGTGCAAGAACACCTACCAGACATGCAGGGATGTCTGTTTTGCACATGCAACTGACTTCTGGTGGATATGAAACCACCACCAAATGTTTGATCAAATGCAGGTGCATCTAGTTGTAAATAAATTGATGATAGAACTTAAAGAAGAGGTAAATCTTTTAGACACAGTGAACACATAAATATCAGAAGCATCAAAAAGATACGGACCAGCACTATTTTAATAGCCCTATTTGAAACAAAATTCCACATGATAGTGGTTGTGCGTAGCAAAGTAAATTCAATCTGAACGTTCTTCAGGCCACGGAATGGATCATGGACAGAAGCAATCCTCAGGATCTCCTATGAAATGCTAGCTAAACCGTTCTCACAAAATCTTCCATGGGGAAACTTTGTATTCCCCGAATACCTTTGCTTCTCTTAGTCTGTGTGTGTGTGTGTGTGTGTGTGTGTGTGTGTGCGCATGTGTGTGTGTGTATGTTTAAGCACATGTGCGCGTGTGGGTTGAAAGGGTCCATTCTGTTACTGCTGCTGTTGTTTTTGAGTTCAGTGTGAAATCATTTCATATTTCTCAACATCCCAGGATCTCTAAAAGTGAAGGATTTGTGTATGTTAAATACGGGACATCACTAAGAAAGTGGGGAATGGTATTTTTTAACCTTACAGGGAGGGGCCGGGCAGGTTGATTGATGCTTTAAATTATGTATCATTTTGCAGGCCCTGTCGACCCTGAAGAAGAAATTCTTCATTTTTCTGACACTCAAAAAATTGAGGGAAAAAGTCACAGATGTTAAAATCATAGCTTTATGAAGAGACCCATTGATATATGGTAGATTTAGATTGCTTTTTAACATCAAACGTCCAAGTAAAAATTTAATAAAATAAGGAATCCATCAATGCCCCACAGACTTGCCTCCCTTGCTTGATGCAATAGGTGTGTGCCTGAAACACTAGTGGAAAAATGAAAAAAAAATGCAATCCTTTTTTACAGCATTAGGAGGCCTTGGTTATTTAAAATAATCTTCTGATGATGCCATCTGTCAAGTAAATTTTTTTTTCTTTTTTTCTTTTTTTTGTTCATATGAAAAAAAAATAATTCACTTAGGCCACAATGCAACTTTAGGTCTCTTTATAGACAATATTGGGGTTTGTTACATTCAAGTTCCCAATAGAAAAACAAAACAAACAAACAAAAACCCCACACGGATGGTTGGTTTCACAATATAAACATCACAACGCAGAATTATCTTTTGAGAGCAAATTCAATTCATCTTAACTATCTTTAAATCACATATTTGTACTGAAATACAGGGATAGACAATAGAGCACCCATTCTCCGCCCCCGCACACTAGAAATATGGTCTATTTCTCTGATAGCTGCTGTTTTAAGACATCTGGAAGGAATGCATTAATGTAGATACGTAGATGAATGTGCTTGGCTCTACCCAGCCCTTATTTTGAACAACCTGGAATTCTCAAAAAGAATCTGGCAAAAGTGTAGATTCCATCCATGACCCTTTCATGGAGTGGTTTTCAGCCTTCACGCTCTCTTGAAAATCCTTCTCCATCATCCAAGAGCTTCCCCTACAAAGTGGGTAAAAATAACTCAGTCTCCCACATGGGGCTCAGTCTGGAACCAGGCACTGAGATTTTCCAGACTATCAAGCTATTCCAAGGATGTCTTAACACACATGATTCCCAGGGTCTGGGCTGTTCTCCGGAGATAGTACAGACATTTGCACCTTGTGCCTCTTTAATTCCGGCTCTATCTCTTGTGAATACGATGATCATGACAGAGAATTATTCCCACTCAAATGATGAGGGTTTTCTTCCCCCCCACACACACAAGGCATCTTGGAAAAGGCTTAACACCCACTCATAACATCTAAATACATATCTGAAATGACCGATATAGATGTCCCTACAGTCATTATCTTCTATCTAAATACAAGGACCATAATCACTGCATCTTGAACATCAGTGAGAGGTAGTATAGCCCAATGGTTAAACACATGGACTCTATAGCCTGGTGATTTGGGTTAATATCCCAGCCCGTGCTTCTTTTTTTTTTTTTTTCAACGTTTATTTATTTTTGGGACAGAGAGAGACAGAGCATGAACAGGGGAGGGGCAGAGAGAGAGGGAGACACAGAATCGGAAACAGGCTCCAGGCTCTGAGCCATCAGCCCAGAGCCCGACGCGGGGCTCAAACTCACAGACCGCGAGATCGTGACCTGGCTGAAGTCGGACGCTTAACCGACTGCGCCACCCAGGCGCCCCAGCCCGTGCTTCTTAAAAGCCTGTGAGTTCTGATACTCTATTTTACCTCTTTGGGCTCATTTTTGTCATCCGTATAAAGAAGGTAATAACCGATATCGACATCAGCAGGTATTGGTGAGACCTCTAACTGGTAACACTTGTAAGATGCTTCGGACTGTGCCTAACACACAGTAAGCTCTGAAACATGAGCTATTAAAGACCCCGAGAGGTCAAAGTCTATGTCTGAGAATGACCACACGCAGGTCTATGAAATACCACATGTAATTACAAATCCAGTCATAGGGAAACACACAGATGTGCTTCTTTGAGGCATGATTTCTAGTTACCTTTGACCCCTGTCAATAGCTGACATCTCATATGAATTTGTTTTGCAATTGGAAAAAGCTGAGAATATGACGTTCTGAGCAGAAGAAAAGCAAATAAATGAATATTTAATTGATAACGAGTAAAGCTCAGGAAACGCAATGCAGTAACACATCTAGAAAACCTGGAAGAAAGAGAAAGACTCAAAAGACATAATGAGCAAAATTTTCTGCAGTCATTCTAGCAAATAAAGAAAACTGAGCCTGCAGACGCATGGTGTGGAATGGTTTGCTCTGAAAAAAAACCCCAATTTAATTTCTGACGATAACAATGAATTAAACATTATATAGTCGCATTTGCTTGGCAGGTGTCAGCGAATTAAAGACAACTTTCCTCTCGGAGTATTGAGAAGACGGCCACCCATGTAAGTGGACAGGGGATTAATCCCATGGTGGAGAGGTTTACGCCTGGACAGTCTAATAAGATAAATCCTTCAATGTTTGTCCACCCACTGGTGACCAAACACCATGCGGACTTGTAGCTTGATAGGCTGCTTGTCTTCAACCCTGCTTTCAACAAGATATGATATATCCATATACACACCCATAGGAACCTTTAGAAAATGCATGCGTTGCTTTCACAAAGTCTTAAAAAATTTGTTTAATGTTCATTTTTGAGAGACAGAGACAGAGTGCGAGCCGGGGAGGGGCAGGGAGGGAGAGGCAGACAACAGAATCTGAAGCAGGCTCCAGGCTCTGAGCTGTCGGCACAGCGCCGGATGCGGGGCTCGAACCCACAAACCCTGAGATCATGACCTGAGCTGAAGTGGGACACTTAACCGACTGGGCCCCCCAGGTACCCCTGCTTTCACAGAGTCTTAATATTAGTAGCCAGAATACACCGAACACAATCCTACAATGTCCATGCTCTGTATCATCTGAAAACAGAGACTCTCACGTGATGTCAACAGGCTATTTTACGTCATCTGACAGAACAGAAGTTAGAAAAAAAATGCCTTGAGTTCTGCCTTTAGCTTACAACGCTAGAGTCACTTCCTGGACCTCTAGGGGAAGGAAAAGCCCCACTAGGAACTGGCTCAGCAAAAATGGTTCCTTTCACACCTGTGCAGCGAACCCTCAGGTACCGCTCATCCTCGTTTCGGATACAGAAAGGCCTTCAAACGCCATCCTATTGTTTAGTAAAACCTTGGCCTGAGACCTCGGTTCAGGTCTGTCCTCCGTAGATCACAGGAGGGAAGCAATGTGCACCACCAGGGACAAGTCCGGTGCTCTCCATCTGGAGGCAGCGATGGATATAAGAGAAGAAGTGCGGCTTTGGCATTACGGACTCCCCTTCCTCTCTCTCTGGCCCAGGTCACCTGAGGATCCAACACTTTGCAGAAAGACAACCCTTAATGGAGTCCACGGAGGCAAGGACCCAGGACCCCAGCCAAGGGTGGCCCCTAAGCTTGAAATCGCCCATCCGTACTCTACAGGTGGCTAACCTAAGTAGGTAGGCAAGAGCCACAAAAACGAAATATTTTCCCCCCAAATGAAGGCTTGGATGCCCATAATCTTAAAATATAGTAAGGGAGACATATATATATATATATATATATATATATATATATATTTTTTTTTTTTTTTTTTTTTTTAATTCTATCCTAAAAATATTGTCTTTGCACGCTCTTGCCTTAGGAGCAGAAATAGTCTTGGAATGACCACGACGGTAGGGCCGGCCGAGACATTCTCTAATAAGATTACACTTCATCGGCTTAGGGAGGGGAGATACCACCTCTCCGAATCTGTCGTATCGCTGACATCCGCCACGGCTGGCCCAAGCAAGCCTGGGATGAACATTCCAACACGGAATTTCAAATTAAAACTGAAGACTGCCTGCTTTTAAGGCAGCACCCTCCGTTCGCGGACCTTCAGAGAAAAGGCGCATGCGCATCGTTTCTTCAGAGAAAAGGCGCATGCGCATCGTTCCTAAATAATTGCACGGTTTCACCGATGCCCAGTGGCAAATGTCCCCTGCCACACACCGACAGTGGAGACTCCCGGCGTCTTCCAAACCCAGGTATTCTTGCGAAGTCACATTGTGGCGAGCCAGCAAGAAGAGAGCCCCCTTTATCTTCCGTTTTGTGGGCCACGGGGCCTTGAAAGGATGATGTGGCCGCCTGCGGCTGCCAGCCTGGCCGTGTGCTCCCCGGTGCGGTGGCCGCAGGGACGACCCTCACACCGGACGGGGCACAGGGGGCCCCACTGCCAAAGCTCCCTTCCCGTTTAGAAGTCCCCCCCCTCCCCCCCCAGCAGACAACCTATTTCTATTCATTTGTTCTAATCTTTCCTCAGATCAGGCCGGCAGCCCATTAATCATTTCTGTCACACCCCTACATGAGCCAGTGCAATGGAGCTCTGTTTTTCTAAAAATCACACTGCCAGAAATCAAGCTCTAGAAGGAGGAAATCCTCTCCTCCTCACATGGGCTGGCTGGGGTGCTGACTGGAAGAAGCCACCAATTGTGTTGACTTTCCTCTTTTGCCCAGAATCACAAGAGAACATTCCGTGGAAAGTTTTTGAAGAGAATTCAGGTGGGGAGTGAAGGGGGGGGGAGGCTGAAGAGGAAGCCAACGCATGAAGCCCCCAGCTGAGGAGAACGTAAGAAAGGGAAGAAGATGAATAAATGCCAAGACAAAGACAGATACGGATTAATAACATTCTTACTCATGTTTTTACTACGGCCGATTATTTTCAGCAACTTCAGACCAAAGAAAAAGTATATTAAAGGTCAAGGTCGCAGCCATGAGAGGCCTGCTACATCTTGAAGCAATGAAAATCTAAAATTAATTAGACCTAACAGAATGTGCTCCATGGCAAAGAAAAAGCCTCTTGTGGAGCTGGTACGCTTGCTTATGGAAAAACAGTGGGAGTGACCTTGAAGCCACAGACATCTTAGGTTTTTTTTGTTGTCGTTTTGTGAGTGTGTGTGTGGTTTTTTTTAATGAGGATATGCCTGTGGGGTAGGAGAGACCAATGACAATTCAAACAAACAAACAAACAAACAACAACAACAACAACAAAAACCAGAGACAAGATGGATCATGATTTACCAATGATCATGACTCAGAATCACTCACACATCCTTATTAGGCCCTATTGTGATTTTTGCACCTTACACAGATTAATGGCGTGATATAAAAGGCACCAGATTAGCAGTGGAGAGATTTGGTTTCTCCTCCCACGTCTGACAAGACCAATCTCATCAAGAACAAGTCCTTTTGCAAATGGCGGAGAATGTCCAGAGATGTAATGTGAGGGGCACTGCACCAACTTTCAAGGCCTCGTCAGATTCCTGGACTCTCAGTGGTTAACTCGGGTGATTTTAAGATCTCTTGCTGCTCTGCTGAGATTCTGTGATTTTATTACACCTCATAAGGACGGGCCAGCATCATCAGAGAGAAGAGTGCATCTCACACACATCAGTCACTCTCTTTTGTGGTGCTGGGTCACCGTGTAATGGGAGGTCATCAATTATGACTCAAGTGGTTTGATATGAATAAATTTTGGGATCAAATTGGTGAATACTTACTCAACACATAAATTAGAGCAATGTAGTCATGTGATTTTTCACCTGTCCTTTTTCAAAAAAAACACTGGCATTCACTGGGACCGGGGGAGAGAAATGTATACCACGGAGGGACTGATACAGATACAGTTAATGCTAATATAATAATCACCACCATGTACAGAGACACATTCTTAAGAGAATAAAAACCATTTAAAAATGTCTAAACGTTGGATCTCTTAAATTTACTGATAGCATAGGAGTAAGATTTGGGTAATTTAAAGGATTTCCAATGGCAAATCTGATGTAAGTACAGTCTTACAACGACATCTCCAGTATAATCACCCATGCTAGGGTGTATTTCGGAAAGATGAACGGATACCATTTACGGTTTCCTTACAGGTGTGAACTTCAGCTATGTTGAACGCGTGTTATTCTGCTTCACGTCCGTAAAATAAAACCCATCTGCATTTGGATTTGGGACTCAGAGGCAAATCATCTGAACATAAAAAAGGAAGCTTACCACAAACGCTACTGCACTTCTTAACGTGGATTCCCACTGGAAGCAGCTTTTAAGGAACTGTATTGTATTCCACATTGCCATGGTGATTCTTTTCACACGGTCTACATCTCTTGATAAGATCTAATAAAAAAAATGGAAAATGGAACTAGATTTAAATACTCCAAATATTCTCTTTAGATCAGGCAGCTTGGGCATTTAAATTATATTGTGTATAGCTGCCAATTAAAAAAATAATAATAGAAAGCAAAAGTCCTAACACCTCTTCTAAAAAAAAATTTTTTTTAACACGATCATCCAGAGAGGGAAAAACATACAATGCATTTTACAGCTCTTTTGATGGAGAAGAGCCTGTTTTAATAGTGTTCGGGACAAAACTGAGCTGGTAAAAGCTACAGCAGCCTGGCATTTCGTGTGTGCGTGAATTTGTGTATGGTGGGGGAGGCAGAGAGAGAGGGGGATAGGTAGAGAGAGAGCATGGGAGTGAATATCTATTTTAGTTTGGAAGTAAATGGATGGTTTTGCTTTGGAAACTAAATGTACAAGTATTCTAGCTCACATAGTCCACGAAAAAAAAAAAAAAGCCTATAGGAAAATACAATTCTGGGAGGAGAACCCAGCTCTCCTACCTCCTAACATCTCTTGTCTTCTACAATGGGGTCCATCTTGGTATTAACCTTGCAGACTGTGAAGAAAATTTAGGGGCTCTGTGGCTGTCACATGGTAAGTGATCTCAAGCACTCGGATCATAAACACAAGCTTCAACTGTGTAAAAACATGGCGACACAGTGGCGAAAGCACGTGGGGAGGATCCTAACATACCCCAGGATCTCAGCCCCCCAGTCCCCTGATGCTCTCAGAGCTCAAAGCCACCCCACGTGGAGGTCCTGTTTGGCAAAGGACACGTCTTTTCTCCCAGTTGTACCCAGATTCATTTCAACTTGTTTGCCAAGCAGCTACCCCACCTACCTCCACTTGGGTTTTAACTTGCAAGTAAATAGGGCACGAGGCAGTGGTAGTGAAGGAGGAGGAGGAGGAGGAGGAAGAGGAGGAGGAGGAGGAGAGGAAGAAGAAGAAGGAGAAGGAGAAGGAGGAGAAGGAGAAGGAGAAATGACATTTACTCAGATTACACCCAACACATATTACACTCCAAGTTATGGCAGGCCGAAAGAAAACATGGGGATGCTCCCTTCGAAAGACATTCCAGGCCCTTCCCAAGTGTGCCCACAAGTTCACATGGGAAACGAAAGGCTGAGGAGATGCATTTATATTTAACTGCTTTATGTAATCCACAGCTGCTCACCCCTCAGGAAATGGTGGAAGTAATAAACACTTTAAAAAAGGGACACTTTGTTCTTTGTTACACAACTGAAGAGGGACAATAGGTACCGAGTGAAATTCTGAACTGTGTCGTCGGAATAAGACAGGGAGGGACTCTGAAAAGAAACATAAAGGTCACGGTAAAAGAAAAAAAAAAAAAATTCAAAACTTTCCCTACTGGGCCACGATCTTCACTTTTTGTTAAACTGATGAGAGAGGAATTAAGGGAAACAGGCGGCGGCGGTGGGGGGGGGGGGGCAGTTAACTCATAAGGAGGTAAAATGCCGACACATTCCAAATATTTAGACAATAAGAACGTGGCAGGGCAGGCCGTGGGTGACCTCCAGGCTAGACGCCCCTAAGATCCGCTGGGCTGATCCACTGAAGGACTCTCTGGGCACAGCACCTCCCGGAAGCCTTGGAAGGGCAGACAGGGAACTGGCTCTACCTGAAGGAGGCTAGGCACGTCCAGTAAATTCGGGAGAACGTCTACAGAGGCTGACACTAGGTTATAGAACGATCCAGGAGATCAATGGGCGGCTGACTCCTTCTGCTTCATCCAACATAGGTTTCCAGTCTTTCCCTTCTTGTTGTGCTGACTTGCTTTGGGACAGATGGGAGGACAAGGGAGGAGCGGGGCTGGAGAGAGATGCTGGGGTGGAGGAAGAGAGAGAGAGAGACAGAGAGAGAGAGAGAGAAGAGGGAGACATGGAGAAGGAGGAGGAGGAAGGGGAGGAAGAGGAGGAAGGGGAGGAAGAGGAGGGTGGGAGGAAGGAAGGACGGAAGGGAGGGGAGGAGGGAGGTGGGGCGAGCCGCTAAGTAATGACTAATAAGCACTTCCGGTGCTAAGTGTACTCACAAGCCAGTTGACTGTACCCACCTACCTTCTTGGACAGCTTGCGGCTATCTTCAACAAAGCGCTTTTCTCTGGGAGTAAAGGTCCTAATACTCGCCTTGACCTAGAAAGACATCATTGTTGAGAAAGAGGAAAGGGCAGCATTTAAATGGACTTCATTCTCTTCTTTTTCTCGTTAATGACTGGGAAGAACGTGGAAACCAGTATCTTCTGATCCCAAGGTCCCCGGCAGGGAGCAGAGAAATGGAGACTAATCTCTGGGCTCCGCACGTGTTTCCGGGGATCTCATTTCACCAGCTAGTCACTTGGGCAGGTGAGACAGGATCCAGGAGACTCTGGAGTGAGCTGTATCCACTCTGAAAATCACCAGAGGTGTTTTAACCACGGCCCAGAGTGGGTTCATGAAGTTCTTGGACTAGTCTCTAAAAAGCAAGACTTCCTTCTCAGGGTTTTAAAACTGTATTTTTACCAGGAATACTTGGTCTGTGAAAACCAGTCTCCAGCTTATAGAAACATCTTTCCACCGAGAATCTCATTTCCTCCCAAGTATATGGAAAAATAAGGAGATGTATCCTCTGAGACCCATCTTATGGGGAATAAACTGAGGCTGAGAGAGGTGAAACGGTTTGTCCCAATCACCATACTCTAGGGAAGTCTCAAGGAATAAAATTCAAGTCCATCTTCATCAGATGGACAACTGGAAAATCATATAACTGGCATGTATTTTTCGTAAAGCTTTCCTCCCTAAAACTCAGGTTTCACCTTTGTGCATAATCTATACATTTAAAAAATTTTTTTTTTATGTTTCATTTATTTTTGAGAGACAGAGAGAAACAGAGTGCAAACAGGGGAGGGGCAGAGAGAGAGGGAGACACAGAATGGGAAGCAGGCTCCAGGCTCTGAGCTGTCAGCACAGAGCCCGAAGAGGGGCTCGAACTCACAAACTGTGAGATCACGACCCTGAGCCACCGTCGGATGCTGCACTCACTGAGCCACCCAGGCGCCCCTGTGCGTAGTCTATACTCAAGTGCTTGTCAGAAGAAAACAGGAAATGAAGGGTCATCTGTGGCACAAGATGCACTTAGGAGTTTCCTTGAAGGCAAATCAACGGGGGAAAAGAGGAAGTAACACCAACCACTTCCAGACTGAAGACTGTACCCAGAGTTCTAGCATTGTGGAGAATAAAAACATAAAAACGTCTCCGTCCTTGATTTTATGAGTAATTTCTGAGCTACACTAAACAAGAAACAGGGCAGCACGGGAATAATTGGAGAGACAGAAAGATCTGCAGCTGGATGCTGACTCACTCATTTACTAGTAAATCAGCTCTCTTATTTAATTCCATTGCTCATCATAAAATGGCATTAATGACACCTATTTACCAGGTTTAGCGCGAGGATTAAATGAAATAATGTCAGAGCCTGGGCCCTTGTAGGTGGCCACTAAATGGCCGCCATTCTTATAATTACTGTAAAAGCTCCATTATCCTACATTCGTGTATACCACTAACTGGATTAACCTGTGCTCTCCTTTTCCTTTCTAGAACCTACTGCGGACACCATGGCATATGCATGGTCACAGCTAAGTAGGCCATTTCTCTGCATGCATAGGAATCTGCTCACAACCATCGAATTGTAGGTCTACGAAGAATCAACTGCGCTGACTTCTGAACTTGTTTATGCCAGTTCTGCCCATTATCATAATTCCATATTTTTAATCAATTATCATAGAAACCATTGAAATCCAAGCATGGACCCGAAGACTTGAAATGTATGTTGCTCTAGAAAGCCTTGATAACGAGGTCAGTCACTAAAAAGATATTGTTATTGAGGTAATGGTTTGATGGAAAAAAAACAGTCTGGAAAATTCTATATTCAGATCGTTTGAGTATCTTTCAAGTAGATCTCCACTTGTAAAAAACCAGAAACTAGGTATTATTATAGATGTTATGAGTATATTGCTGCAAGGAATATGTTATAGAACTAAACATGATCCATGCTATAAAAAAAAAACAGATTTTGGGGGCGCCTGGGTGGCTCAGTTGGTGAAGCATCCGACTTCGGCTCAGGTCATGATCTCAGGGTCCGTGAGTTCGAGCCCCGCGTCAGACTCTGGGCTACAGCTCACAGCCTGGAGCCTGCTTCCGATTCTGTGTCTCCCCCTCTCTCTGCCCCTCCCCTACTCACACTCTGTCTCTCTCTCTCAAAAAATAAATAAACATTAAAAAAAATTTTTTAAACAGATTTTTATGCCCACACCTAAAGATTGGCAAAGGAATATTTACATATTTTATATTGAACTAAAGGTTTAAGGTACGCTTTAAAAATTCCTCCCTTAACTGTACTTTCCAAACGGGTAATTACTTGTCTTGATAGTGTTGGCTCGCAGGACATCTACTTTAACAACTAAATAACATGTCAGAGGCTTGAAAATACCTGTCTGACCCCCAATCGTTGCCTTAGAGAACATTACAGGTGATAAAGATAAAACACGAATTTCTCCTTCAATTTTTGCTTTTTTCTTTTTCTTTGACATTTAGATGTATTGAGAATTAAACACCATCAATTCTACTGGCTCAACAGGATTAATACGAGCTGAAAACCGGATTGTCCCGAACTGATTTTATACCTGAGTTTTAAAACCCTGTTCTCTCTCTCTCTCTAGCTGCAACATTTCAGAAACATTTTACGCAGATTTGAGTCTCGCCAGGCTAGGTACAGAGAAGCTGGGATGTATGGCCCAGCTTGGCTTACCGGATTATATATGAGGTCCATCTCCAAGTAAATAGCTCCTTTAAAAGCTTGTTCTAAATCTTTATTCTTCAATATGTAGCAATTTGGTCGTCCATCTCGAATCTGTCACAAACAATAGATAAAATACAAACTTTCTAGGGGGGTTAAACTGAACTGGTAAAGTTGAGACTGTACAAGGCACCCACACATGAAGCAGACAGGCAACAAATCTGAAATTCATCATGCATCAACTTTAAATTCGAGAGTGCTGTTATAACTGATAAGAAGATAAAGTAACAGCCACCAGGCTGAAACTGGGTTATTAGTGGAAAAATTAGTCATACAAATTATTCATAGGTCGATGTGGGCTTTCTTTCAAAACTCCCAGCAGTTATACATTTTTATTTATTAAAAATGATAAGTATCCTACAAAATTCCTGGCCAGTACTTCTCAAGATTGCCAAGGTCATGGGAAAAAGGAAGACTCAGAAACTGTCACAAATGAGAGGACAGAAGGAGATAAGATGATTAAATGCAATGTGGTACCCTGGGTTGGATCCCAGCACAGAAAAAGGGCCTTAGTGGAAACACTGGTAAAATCCAAATAAAGACCAGAGTTTAGCTAACAGTCAAACACAATGTCTGGTTTCTTTTTTTAGTTTTGACAAATGTACCATGGCAATGTGAAAAGTTTAACTTCAAGGGAAACGAGGTGAGGGGTATATAGGAACTCTGGATCATCTTTGCAACTTTTCTGTAAGTCTAAAATTCTCTCCGAACAAAGCAGTTATGAAAATCTTTTTTGAGAAATGAATAAAGGGACTGATTTTAATAAGATGATCGGTGTTTCACAGCCATGAAGCAATGCAAATTAAATACGTGAGCATCACTGAAGCTGAGGTCAAAATCCACAAATATTTTCAACACACAAAACGCTGAAAAGTTTTCAAAATACACGAGTTCCTCTGATCTCCTCCCTCAGTCAGCAGGTCACGTCACCTTTATACCCTAATCTGCCATTGGACCCCGGCATGTAAGGCATCTAAGAGAAATACCTCCATTTTGGAAATGACCTCGGACCCTTCAAGACCAGATCTTTCCAGATTTGGGGCCAGCCATACTTTTGTTATACACAGCAGTATGGGCACTGATTAAACTCTTGGCTTGTGAGAAGCATACCTGTTCACCCCAAAAGGACATCAGCAAAGCTCGAACTACCCAAAAGCTCCATTTGCGATTGTAATGAGCAAAGATTCGAATTAACGAAGGGAATTTGAGGGCATAGAATTTGAGCCATATTTTAACTGACTATTGCTGTCACTATAAGCATTCAGCACAAGTGTTCTTATAAACAGTGGTGGAAATGAGATGAATAAGTCATGGGGGGAAACACAGCCATTCCACTTTACAAGGGAGAGGTCACCTTCCTTCCCAAAGTCACTCCACCTCTCGGATTGAATAGGTTTTAAACAGAAAGATGGTTTTCCTGGCCAGTGGCTAAGAGGAAGGGGGTGCCCCATAAAGACCTGATTTCCTTCCTAAACGGTGTCCAAACAGGATTCTGAGCTTCCTCTTTTATCCACAGTCTCACTTAATAAATTGTGGGTGTTAAAGTTGAAAGAAATAAATACAAAAACAGCATGACAACTTGCCAACCTGACTTCAGTCCAATTTAGCTGTCCCTCAACCCACCGTCATCGTCCTGTTATCTTAAAATTTCCATGATTTCTTAAGGGTTAGGAAAGGTCAACAGAAGAACCTGAGGTATCAGTAGAAAAAAATATATATATATTATAGTAATTTTATTTGGTTTTGGCTTTTTGGTAAATGATCTTTTCCTCTTTTTCAATGTCCTAGTATTGTGTCAGCAAAAACACAGAATCCACCCCAGGACATTAAATCAGTTATTAAAGCTAGAGATATAATTAAAGCTATTCATGTTGGGCACTTTCACATAATATTATTTTACAATATGTCAACTGCAAGTTTATACATTTGTAAAACGTTTGAAAAATCACAGAAAAAAAAAAGCCCCTTTGAATTTCTACAAATACCACAATTCCTTTCCCCGGATGGAAATTAGATAGGAATTTGGCATGTAGCCTTCCTAAATTTGTATTGAGGATTTATTATTCATAAATACATCCTTTAAAAAAGTCAGTAAATTTTTTTTTGCCTGTGGGAAATAGCATTTTTCAACTTCACTGTGCATCTACGATATGACTTGATAATTTGTACATATACAGATCTGCCTCATTTCTTTAAACTGCTATATTAATATTCGGATATGAACCTATTAATTCTCCTACTGATGAACACTTGGTTGATTCCAATTTTTCAGTCTGTCTGCTATAAGGAGTATCTTTTGGGAAAAGAGAAAGACTAAGGGAAAGAGGAAATATCCTATTTTGAATTGGGATATGTTTTAAGTTAACAGCAGGTCAATGTAGTTGAATACTTAGTATCATAATTAAACACTGAAATAGTAACCAAAGGGACTATTTTTTAAATATTTTGATTTTTCACAGTCTTAATATATAATCTAACTTCCAACACAAGAACACAGGACAAAAAGTTCTAGAACATCTCAACTTGCCAAACTGCTGTATGAAAGCATCTTTACAACAGGAAAGGGAAGCTAGCCATATTTTTCCTGTCGAGAATTATGTTTATCATTTATACTTAGAACTCAGAAAATCATTTCTGTCAGTTTATAATTCTAAAACCTTTATTAAATGGTAGAACAATTAAAACGCAGCCAAAAGTAAACTTAGAGCAGAGAATCTACATATGCTTTTGTCTCTAGGTATGAGACAGTCACTTAAATTAAGATCTAAACTTAATTTTTAGATGTCTGTCTATCAAGGCAAAAAAGGATGATACAGTTTTCGTTTTATGACAAAAGGAGGTCTCTAAATTCATGTGGAGAGTCTTCCTGGGTTGACATCTGAGATGATTTAATGTCACTGGAAGATAAGGGTCTTTGGGTAAAATAACAGATCGTGTCTTTAACCTGTTATGAGACAATTCTTCCAAATGACTTATACACATTTTGCATACTCACCTTTTCGTAGGTAAAAAGCACAGATATTAGGCAATAATTTGGGGAAGGCATCTCTACAGAACAGTAATATGGATTTAATCTTTTTTTTTTTTTTAATGTTTATTTACTTTTGAGAGAAAGAGAGAGAGAGAGAGGGTGGGAGCAAGGGAGGGGCAGAGAGAGAGGGAGACACAGAATCTGAAGCAGGTTCCAGGCTCCGAGCTGTCAGCACAGAGCCCAACATGGGGCCTGAACCTACGAACCATGAGATCATGACCTGAGCCAAAGTCGGACGCTTAACTGACTGAGCCGCCCAGGCTTCCCAATATGGATTTAATATAATTAGAAATATGACTTCAACAATCAGGGAAATGGACATGTTCATGTCCTTTTATTAAAAAAAAAAAAGAAAAGAAAAAAAAAACACATGATCTATCAGAAAGGTTTTATCAAGCTCATGCTGGGGCGCCTGGGTGGCTCAGTCAGTTGAGTGTCCAACTTTGGCTTGGGTCATGATCTCGCGGTCCGTGGGTTCAAGCCCTGCATCGGGCTCTGTGCTGACAGCCCAGAGCCTGGAGCCTGCTTTGGATTTTGTGTCTCCCTCTCTCTCTGCACCTCCCCTGCTCACGTGCTCTCTCTCTGTCTCAAAAAGAAATAAAAACATTAAAAAATAAATAAAAAGAAAAAAAGATCGTGCTAAGAGTTAATTCCTGGTTAAATCAGCCAGTGAATATAAGAGTACAGGAAGTGTGTTTCTGAGTAATGATTCAGGATTTTGGAGCCAGAGGACAAGTTACAGAGAACATAGTCTGGTTTAGATTTTTTTTTTTTTTTACATTAATTTATTTTTGAGGGACAGCGAGACAGTACAAGTGGGAAGGGGCAGAGAGAGAAAGAGACAGAATCCAAAGCAGGCTCCAGGCTCTGAGCTGTCAGCACAGAGGCCGACGTGGGGCTCGAACCTGAGCCGAAGTTGGACGCTTAACCGACTGAGCCACCCAGGCGCCCCCAGTCTGGTTTAGATTTTAATCTGACCTGAAATCATCTTTAAACTATTCAATATATATATTTTTTTATTTAAAAGAGTTAAATTAAATCTTCTTAAACAAGCATTAGCACAGTAAATACGAGTAACTCTTTAAAAGTTGGGTGACAAAACCAAATTTTTAGTCAAAAAGATACTACATTCATTTTTTAGAAAACATTTTTTAACCAGCATATAACAGAAGTTGGTATGTGGAACAGGGACCAAAATCCTTTTCTCACCTGGAACTCTCTTTAAAGAATTATGCTTTACTATAAACTTCCTTGATGTGACCAGTTATCAACGAATTCAATAGAAAAGTTAGTCGTAATCAATATGCATGAATAAAACTAACAGTTGGTTTAAGAAAAGGAACGATACAGGGGCGCCTGGGTGGCTCAGTTGGTTGAGCGTCTCACTCTGGATTTCGACTCAGGTCACGCTCTCATGGTTCGTGGGATTGAGCCCCGTGTGGGGCTCTGTGCTAACAGCATGGAGCCTGCTTGGGATTCTCTCTCTCCCTCTCCCTCTGCCCCTCCTCCTCCTCCTCCTCTCTCTCTCTCAAAATAAATAAATAAGCATTTCAAAAAATAACATAGAAGCTATCTTATAAAAGTAACATACATTAATTATAAGAATTGTGTAAAATTTATAAAAATGGTTTAAAAGAAGAAAACATCATGTTTATATTTATTTTTTTTTTAACATCTCTAGTTTTCACTAGACAGTTGTATTTACTCATCTTATGAAAACGGGATCTTAGTGTATTGGATAAAATGTAAAACTTCAGAGGCAGATGTATGGAGATTAAATTCTGACCTTGCCTCAGACTGGCTGAATAACTCTGGACAAGTTACAAAACTCCTCTGTTTTCAAGTTTCCTAATCTGTAAAATGGGAATGCAAAATTATCCAGATCTCAGAGGTTGTTATGAAATAATGGGCAGAAGGCAATAAAGAACAAGGACAAGGACACAGAAACTGCTTATTAAAAATTTCCATCTATTTTTTTTGTCTTATATTAATTTGTATATTTTTAAATCACTTCTCTTTTTTTTTTTAATTTTTTTTAACGTTTAACAGAGCATGAACAGGGGAGGGGCAGAGAGAGAGGGAGACACAGAATCTGAAACAGGCTCCAGGCTCTGAGCTGTCAGCACAGGGCCCGACGCGGGGCTTGAACTCACGGACCATGAGATCATGACCTGAGCCGAAGTCGGACGCTTAACCGATCAAGCCACCCAGGCGCCCCTAAATCACTTGTCTCTTAAATAAAAAAAAAAAGGAAAAAGGTATGGGAATCATTCCCTGATGTAATAGTCAATTCTTCTACATAATTTAGGATAGTATTGCACCTTATGGATCATCTATAATTAACTTAACCAACCCTTCATTGTAAATTGCAAAGACTTTCCAATTTTTTTTAATGTTTATTTATTTTTGAGAGACAGAGAGACAGAGTGCGAGTGGGGGAGGGGCAGAGAAAGAGGGAGACACAGAATATGAAGCAGCTCCAGGCTCTGAGCTGTCAGCACAGAGCCCCCATGCAGGGCTTGAACCCACGAACCGTGACATCATGACCTGGGCTGAAGTCGGACGCGTAACCGACTGAGCCACCCAGGCGCCCCAGACCGTTTCCAATTTTTCACTTTAAACACCGTGATGATTTTACACATAGCCACCTTTGTGCATCCATGATGCATTCCCAAAAACAAATTCCTAGAAGTGGAACCGCTGAGTCATAGCACATACCTATTTTTTGTGGTTTTGGCCAAGTATTGTCAATTAGCCCTTCTCAGATTCTGTATTAATTTATACTCCTAGCCTCAGTGAATAAACCTATCTCTATTTCCTTGCAACGTGGCCAACTGCAGGAATTTTTATTTAATATACAGCAATTTCAGAGGAATAAAATGTCCTCAGGTTGTTTTAATATGTGGGTGTTTTTTTTTTCTTTTTTTTAACAACTAATGAGCCTGAACATTTCCTTTCATATGTTTATTAACAGTGGACAGTGCTAAGCTGTGAAGCTAGATTTAGATTCAATTCCCCTTTCTGGCATTTAGCATCTGTGTGGCCATGGGTATAAATACCTAGAATATAGATGCTCAGAGGTTGTGTGTATTAAATTTTAATCCATTTTGTCTAAGTGCCTTCTACCAGGCTTGTACGAAGTGATGGTTCTGTCCCACAGCGTTTGAGAGAGTCCTTTTTCTACTCTTAAGAACCCCTGGAAATGAAAAATCTTTACCATATTTGTTAATCCCACTGCTAACCTAATTTGATCATTTACATTACGAAAACAAGGGCGATGAAGATGATTGATTATACTTGGAAGCACATACAGTGTGCTCCTGTACTCACTATATATTCACCAAACCACTGAAATCCCCATCACAGACCTCCGAGGCAGGCAGAATCACCTTCATGTCATCTCGGAGAACATGGAGACGGAGAGGTTCAGTGCCTTGTCAAAGATCACGCAGCCAATTAGGGGGACAAGACTGGGTGCCAACCCAGGGTGCCTATTAGCTGTTTGGATTTGCACCTGTTTGAATCAACTTTTCCCCTAGACTGACCGTCCCTTCCCCATAGATGAAAAAACGATCGCGTTCTATGTTAGTGACATCATCCATCTGTTTCTATGCGGCAAGTAGTTTTCACTTTGTGTTTTCATTTACAATGGCAACATTTGTTTCACCATATTGACCTCTTAGGATTTGTTTTCCTTTAGCATTCCCGGTTTTCTTACAGAAGACTTCCCCGTTTTATTAGCCGTTTTATTTACGGAGTTTATTCCAAGTATTTGACCTTTAATTCATGGTAAAATAGTTATTGTGTTCAGTGTAACACACGGATGCATTTTTCCCTGATGAGTAAGCAACTGACTTTCCCAGAATCAATTATATGGTGATCACTTCGTTTATCCCTTTCCTCAGTGACTTCATCTTTCAGGTTTATTATATATACAGTGATCTCCAATTGTTTTGTCTTTTTTCATGTCTTTTAGTACAGTTCTAGAACTTTCTCACATAGGTCTTAAGGATTATAATTGGTTTTTTTTTTGTTTTGTTTTGTTTTGTTTTGTTTCCTGCTATTAAACCCTTTGGTGCTTTAAGTTTTTAAAATGTTTTCCTATTGGGTAAAGCTACTCTTTTTTTTTTTTTCTTAATTTTGATCCTGGTTATACCTTTACTGACCTTTGTTTATTCCAAAATGCTACTTACTAATTTTCTTTATACTTATTTATATATAATGTGATATTATCAGATAGATAATATGGTTTCCTTCATTAAAATATAATTTTTCTTATATTTTTACATTGGCTGGATCTGACGTAAAAAACTTGATGTTAATTTTGTCAGTATAGAAGTTCATTAATTCAGAACATCTCTGGTCTCACAATAATAAGTCTGATGTTTGTGATACTTCTGATACATCAAATCAATTACTTATTTATTAAACTTTTTTTTCATAAATCAAGAACAGATGTTAAATTTTATCAAGTGCTCCTTTGGCATCTATTGAAGTTTTTTTTTTCTCCGTTAATATATTAATAATATAAATTACACAATTATGTTTCCTAATGTGCTAAGTCTCACTGGTCTTCCATGAAAGGCGTAGGATTTCTTTTTTGCTATTGTTGTTAACTCTGTTTTTTTAATATCAGAATTCTTCTAGTATCAAGGAATAAATTCACAAATTTTCCACCTTCCTTTATGTCCCTAATACATTTCAGTAATGTAAGAATGGCCAGTGCCCTTACAGTTTAAAAGAAAAAAAATTGCTCTTTAAACAATATGAATCTGTTATTTTCTTATTGGGAGGAGAAGACTAGAGGACACAGGGAGAAAAGAGTGGAATTCTTTGATGATTTTTTCCCCAATATTTCCATAATTAAATTATTTCACTGTACAATGCGTTCAATCCCTGATATTCAGGTTTCTCTAATTATATTTTAAACATAATTTTTCACTCTATTTTTTTGCACTTAATTTTTCCAAATGGGGAGCTGTATTATATTTATAGTAATCGGGCCGTCTGGGTGGCTCAGTCAGTTGAGCGTCCGACTTCGGCTCAGGCCGTGATCTCGCAGTTCACGAGTTCAAGCCCCGCATCGGGCTCTGTGCTGACAGCTCGGAGCCTGGAGCCCGCTTCGGATTCTGTGTCTCCCTCTCTCTCTGCCCCTCCCCTGCTCGTGCTCTGTCCTTCTCTGTCTCTTAAAAAATAAAATAATACGTTAAAAAAAATTTAAAAACCAGCAAAACCAACCTTTAAAAAAATACTTATAGTAATCTGGGGAGATCTCACACCTCTACAACATCCAAATTCCCTCAAGATATGTCCGTATGTATATTTATTCAAGTTTTCTTCCGTACTCTTCAGTAAAATCTAGTTAGGCTCTTCATAGCAATCCCTATATCTCTCATTTCCTTAGTCTTAGTAATATATGCTTTCCTTTTTTTCATTAGGTTCGTAAGCAGCTTCTCCATTTCATTGGATTTTGAAGAAACGAACACTTGGATCTATCAAATATGCTGTTTACATATTTTCTACATTACTGCTCTTTTTTTTAATCTTCCCAAACTCCTATTTAATTTTATTTATTTTAGTTTACCTTTTGTTATGATGCTTAATTGATTTTCAACCTTTGTTGTTTAATTACGAAAACATTTAAGGTAAGGATTTCCTCTGAGTAATACTTTTGGCCCTTATCCACAGTTTGTATGTAGAGGATTTCATTGCTAATTTCTAAAAAGTCTGTAACCTGTACTTTTGGTTATCTACCTTAGCTACTTGGGATTTTTTTTTCCCACCAAATGTTTTGATTGCTTGTTTCATTTTTGCTATTAATATATCTGCCCAACACCGTGACCACCATATCATTTCTTCCTTTTTGGAATCTACTGAGGCAGTTGTGAGCCCACAACATGACCAATATTTAAACACAATAAATAGGTATTTGAGCAGAATATTTATATATTTATGTGTGTGTCTATGCATATATATTAGATTAAGCTTATTGCTTATTCCCTAAAATTTGAGAATCACTGTTTCAGAATGCCTAAAACTCATCTAAGAACTTGCTAAAAAAAAAAAAAAAATAGTTTCCAGGGTCTCAGCCTTAGAAATTTAGTAGCTTTGGGATGGTGTGCAGGAACTTTAGCTATTAGCATTGGCTTTGTGGAACTTGGAATTTCAAACATCTGGGCCTTCAAAACACATCACATTACAGCCTTATTTATTTTTTTGTGTCTGATATTTTTAAAACTGCACAGATGATATAATCATTTTGTGTTTCTCAGTTGGTAATTTTTTTTTCTTACAGTTCAAATATTTTTTAACATACATACATACTTCTGTGGGAAATTATTCACATAACAATTCATGTCTGCCTTATGTTTATTGGTAATGAAATCGTTTGGGGACCCATAAAATAATCTCCTCTGTATGTTTCTGAGTTACCACTTATTTACATGTACGTGTTACACTTTTGCTCACCCACTTCTGTTTTACCACATGTGGCCCGTCTCAAAGACGCAGTAGCTAAACTGTATGCATTTACTCATTGTAACAGGTTTTTCCATTTAAAGAAAAGTTTAACCCATTCAGCATTTATCATCACGTATAGTATGCTCAGATTTATACTTGCTATACTCTTGTTCCAAGACATCAGAGGAATCCCACAAGGCATTATTCTTTCTCCCTTAGCTTGTCCGTCCTCATCAAATACCACCCACCTTATATACTACATAATGGTTCACGAGGATTCCAGCACATTAAAGGTATCCTTTCCGGGGGCGCCTGGGTGGCGCAGTTGGTTAAGCGTCCGACTTCAGCCAGGTCACGATCTCGCGGTCCGTGAGTTCGAGCCCCGCGTCGGGCTCTGGGCTGATGGCTCAGAGCCTGGAGCCTGCTTCCGATTCTGTGTCTCCCTCTCTCTCTGCCCCTCCCCCGTTCATGCTCTGTCTCTCTCTGTCCCAAAAATAAATAAACGTTGAAAAAAAAAAAAAAAATTAAAATAAAAAAAAAAAAAAAAAAAAAAAAAGGTATCCTTTCCTAGTTTCCAGGGGCAATAAGACAAACTTGCCTTATTTTATCTTTTGAAAAAATTTATTTCAAAGGACATATCAGGGTGGAGAGTTGAGTGTTTGTGTTTCAGCCATTTTAGCCCCGCTAAAATTTTCAGGCGGGCTAGACATCCATATACATTAATGTAAAGTAAAATAGAAATACTATTGGGGTGCCTGGTGGCTCAGTCAGTTAAGCATCCGACTTCCGCTCAGGTCATGATCTCATGGTTCATGAGTTTGAGCCCCTACACTGACACTGCAGAGCCTGCCTGGGATTCTCTCTCTCTCTCTCTCTCTCTCTCTCTCTCTCTCTCCCCCTTCTCTCTCTGTCCTCCTACACTTGCACTCATTCTCTTTCTCTCTCTCTCAAAATTAATCAACTCTAAAAAATAAATATTCTTTATCTTAACGGCCAACATTTCAGCATTAACTTGAAAAAAAATATGATTGTGTAACTGTGGCCATTACAATCCACAAAACCCATCATAGGTGAAACAGGCAAATACTTAATTGGAAATGCAAATGAAGATGTGTATGGGCATTTATTTGGTACAAGCAATTACAGAAAATTTGTCCCATAAAACTAATTAAGTGAAGCCGTTGCTGGTGCAGCTCGTTCCCGTGCACATGCATTCACAGAGACTGTCACGGGCTGCACAAAGCCTATGTTTCCTGATCATGAATTCCACTGCATCTGTTGGGATGGCTTGCCCAAGAGGTCTCAAATTTGTATCAAAACGTAGGACCCTCCTCAAACGACAGACGATCTTCTCTTAGATATTAGGAATTAACAATAAATAGATAGATGCTTTTCCTATTTTGCAGGAAGTGGATTTTCTAAGTCTTCCTTCCTACATGGGCCCGTTCCATAATTCTGAAATGCTAACCATAGGTCTGAAGAAAAAGAAATGCTCCTGGAGGAGAAGAACCCAGCTTGATTTTCAGGACCCATTGCGAATCACTTGATTATGGATCGAAATGTTAAACAACTCTAACTGAATCGGATAATGATGAGCAGATAGTGTCTATGCTGGAAATATTTTAAAACTCTAAAATGTGCTTTGTTTTCTAATGCATATTTACTATGTTATTGATTAGAAGATGCTTGGAATAATGTAAAAATGGGCACAGATTAGAAGTCTTCAGATTATAATCCATGCTAATGGCAATTTTCTGTTTTTAATGAGTAAAAAGTTTTCCCTATCTATATAGCCATTCAAAAAGCAACTATCTGATTTGAGGACCTGAACAAAAATGAAAAATATGGAAGAGTGACCCGCTGGCCTGGATTCTGTGTATCTAAACATATGTACATGATTTGCACAATTCTGCCACCATTAACAGATATACTGATTTTAGAACGTGGATTTTTTTTAAATGAGCCCATAGTCAGTCGGCCCATTCACCCTGATTCAAAGATACAGTGACTTCAGAACAGGCTTTTTATTTAACAGGTTGAAATGCACTTAGCACATTATCAACACCAGCCTCCTTGTAAGGCCAGCTCAAACGCCCCACTTCCTAAAGTCTTCCTAAACTTAAGTCCATCCCTCCCGCTCTGCGTTTTCTTTTCCTTCTTTTCAGCACTTCGTGTTTCAGGGCTTGTGTGAGCACAGAGGTCAACCCGGTGGCTGCCAGGGGGGGGGGCGTGGGGGATGGGCAACATGGGTAAAGGGGAGCGTGAGGTCGCGGCTTCCAGGGGTAGAACGAGGAAGTCCTGGGGATGAAGGGTACGGCATAGGGAATACAGCCAATGCTATTGTGACAGCATTGTACGGTGACGGAAGGTGGCATCCCATACAGGCTGGTCGCATCACCACCCTGCACACTAATACAACATTCTGTGCCAAATATACCTCGATGAAGAAAAAAAGGTATTTGGGGTCTTGTGCATTCATTCCACAGGCATCAGCCAAGATGGGCCAGTCTTCAACTCTGCGTCTCACCCGTCCACACCCTATGGCACTGAGACCAGTGGCTGCACAAAACACATCCTGGTCATTGCTTTCGGCATGATGTCTATGTAACAGGTACGCACTATGGAAGTATAACTTCCTCTCAGGACCCCAGGCTCTGACATCAGACTGCCTCATTCAAATCCAGCCCCGACTAATTACCAGCAACAGGATCCTTCCCGTACCTCCGTTTCCTCATTTGTCCATAGCAGTAATAATAATGATAACAATAACAATAATAATAAAGCCTGCCACATGAGGTTTTCAGAGAATTAATGATTTAATGTATTATAAATGCACAGCCCAAGACGTGTTAATTAAGCATTATTCAGTAGATATTAAATAAAGGGAAAAACACAGATCTAAATAAATGTTAAAATACATTCTCTGGGGCGCCTGGGTGGCTCAGTTGGTTGAGCGTCCGACTTTGGCTCAGGTCATAATCTCACGGTTCGCGGGTTCGAGCCCCGCATCGGGCTCTGTGCTGACAGCTCGGAGCCTGGAGCCTGCTTTAGATTCTGTGTGTCCCTCTCTCTCTCTGTCTCAAAAATAAATAAACATATATATATATTATATATATATACACACACATATATATAATATATATGTATATACAAAGCACATTTTAGAGTTTTAAAATATTTCCAGCATAGACACTATCTGCTCATCATTATCCGATTCAGTTAGAGTTATTTAACATTTCGATCCATATACATATATATATTCTCCAAAACACAAGTTAGAATTACTCAAAAACTGAATGTTTGCTGAATTAATGAACGACTTAAAATTTGCCTGTTACAGATACTGAGGGTTATGGCATTTTTTTCTATCATATCTACCTCTGCAGTTTAGGTAGAGCATGAATTTGTTTGGAGAGCGCATGGAACAGGTGGGCCACCGCATATCAGGAGGAGCCAAAATAGATCCACCATAAGATCTGATCACTCGCCCGGTTCGTCAGTCAGACAATCGGAAATGAGTCTCAACTGAAACAGCCGCACCGAAGGGCAGCTTCTGAAACGTATTCAACTCAACGCTCCCGGGCCCTTAAGTCCCTCATGAGAACGTGGCCCAGGCCACACTGCCTTTACACTTTACGTGATAGAGAACTGTCAGATCTGGGCTTATTTCTCGGGGTGCCAGAGTCCTTTTATATCAGAATTAGAGAGTGTAAACCACAGCAAGCACCCCGCCCCCCCGGCCTGAACCTTCCCTGTGGTTTCCCATCGACACTAGGAAAGAGCCAAAGCCCTTCAAACTTTTAGACTGTCAGAGTCTTACCCCTTTCCCGCGTCACTCTGCCCCTGTGTCCTGTCTTGCTCCACATTTGTGATTCTCCCCCCAGCCTACTCCACTCCATCCACACTGTCCACCGTGATCTTTCTGGAATTGGACAGTCAGGGCACCGCCTTAGAGCCTTTGGATTTGGAAGATTTCCTGCCTGGAAGAGTTCCCCCAGATATTCACACGGCTTTCTTTCTCACCTCCTTAAAGTTCCCATTCAAATGTCCCGCCCGAAGCGAGGCCCTCCCTGGTCGGTCCATGGAAAACTGTGCCCCTTCCCCAAACATATCCTCGGAACGTATCCTGCTTTGCTTTTTACATGGCACCTTTTAACCACCTAACATGTTGTCTTGTCTTTTGCTCATTTGTTTGTTCTGTTTATGGACTCCTGCAACCAAATACAAGTTCCGGGGGAGAAGATACCTTCACTGTGGTCCTTCTTAGAGCATTACCACCTAACACAATGCCTGGCACAAACTGAACATTTGATAACTATCCCTCAAACAAATGAATAGACCGTGGGCAGCTTATCGGCAACCAGAAAAAAGTTAAGAGGGTGAGGGGGCTCCTTGCATTTAAACAAAGTCTTTCATAAATCACTCTACTTTGCATCTTGAAGGACGCAGTTTGAAAACTGCATTAAGTTAGGTCAGTGGTTCTCTTTGCCCCTCTTCGGAACAGTTGGCAATGTCTGTAGACATCTTGATTGTCACAACAGTGAGGAGTGGATGGGGGCTCCTGGCATCTAAGGGGTAGAGGTCAGGGATTCTACAATGCACAGGACAGTCCCCTGCAACAGACCACGACCCATCCCAAAATGTCAATGGCACTTAAGGCTGAGAAAACGCAAACCTGATTTAGGCAGAGGTAACTTCTTAGATCTAACCCAACGGCATGGAGACACTGTACATTACAAGGGAGGATGGGAGGGAAGAAAGTGGGTCAATTTGTTGGTATCAGAGAACGACCAATGACACAAAACTTTCACGTGTAAAATAGAGGGAGGTTAAAAATGACACCATGTAGTGTTTACCCAGCAAGGAATGACACATGTTACTGTGGATTTATCTCTAAAAACAAGAAAAGAGGGGTGCCCGGGTGGCTCACTCAGTTAAGCGTCCAGCTTCGCTCAGGTCATGATCTCGTGGTTCGTACGTTCGCGTCGGGCTCTGTGCTGACAGCTCAGAGCTGGGAGCCTGCTTCATATTCTGTGTCTCCCTCTCTCTCTGCCCCTCCCCCTGCTTGTACTCTCTCTCTCTCTCAAAAATAAACAAACATTAAAAAACTAAAAGTAAATAAAAAACAAGAAAAGAAACGTCTCTGTCCTGCCCAAAATAATTGAGAAGAAAAGGAAACTGAATTGTAAAGAAGGGTCTCTGATTCCTGTCCCTTTAGGTCCCTCTAAAATTGGGTCCTAAGCTCTCGTTACATGTATTCCTTCAGGAGTAACTGACAAAGTTGTAATAAAAAGAGAGAAAAGTCCCAAATTGCCCTCTCGTCCCTGAGAGTCAGTGTGTTCTACTACTGATGGGTCTGAGCATTTGGCAGGAGCCAAATCTACAAGAGGACAGCGGCTTCACCCCTTTTCCTAGAGGAACACTGGGGAGAAGAGAATTTGGCGAAGAAATTAACCAGGCGCTCAACACCAGGTAAATTAACCAGAAAAGATACTGAGGGATGCAGCGTTCCTTCCCCCTGTAGGCATCACGGGAGCCAGTCTAATATCACGGTTAAAGACCTCTCCTCCTAAAAAATGCACTAAACAGTTTGAAGAAATAAGTCTTCGGGAAGAAATAAATAAAGCCTTATGGACTAATAAGACCATAGCATCTCTATAAGAAAACATATTTATGGTTGGATGAAAAACTAAAATTCTCTCTTCTGGAAGAATACATTTGGTATAAACATTAATGTCCAATTAATAGGTGAAGTCAGACGCAGTCTTTGCACAGCTTCCCTCCTTTGTCCACGTAAAGGCATTATTTGGTGCTTTCTCCTCTGACTTTTTTAGGGTATTTTTTCATTCATCCCTTTGCTTATTCTGTCATGTTACCTTTTAACTGAAATGGCACTTTTTCCAAAAGAAGCTCTCTACTTTCTTCCGCAAAGCATCTTTTGAGACTGAAAGCAAACCTAACTACTATGAAGGCAAAGAGAACTTTTGAGAAAATGGTCTTCAGTAGAGCTGAGAACCACTTGGCAGTTACCAGCAACTAATCTTTGAAGAAATGGGCAGTGAGGAGGTAATACAGAAATACGTGTATGTTTTTCATTAACGAATGGAAAATCAGTCACGGATCTGTATTCCCGGAAACCAAACAGAAACTCCCGCCTTAGGACGGAAAGACTGAGAACAAATTGGAAGACTAGTCGAAAGGTTTTTGTCGGTCAAAGCAATATTTGACTGACACAGAGAAGATTATGTTAGTTTATATCTGAAACTACTGAAAATACTGGAAAAGGATGAGGAATAAAATAGTTGTTTTCCTCTTATAGCAGGGGGGATTCCCCCCCCCCAGACTGACAAAGATAAAACAACCCTAGACCATAGAAACCTGTCAACCGTAAAATGACTTACGAACTGTGTATTAACAACGGTAACTTACGGACAGCAAGGGAATGGCAACTTTTCCAAGAAAATCAGGAGGTTTATCTCCATCTTCGTCAAACACTGTCACTTCCAAAACATCGTGGATATCTTTAATAGGACTGAAACAAGAAATGTACCACCTATTATATACAAAAACACATAAGTGGAGTCTGTTCCATGAAGATCTGAACACACGGTTTCACTAATTAAGCCTGTATGCCCTTAGAGTATAAAACTACCATTTAATTAAATTCCAAAAATTAAATCAAACTGAACTCTATTCCCAAACCTTCCATCATGGAAGATTCAGACATCCCTGTGAAAAAAAAAAAAAAAAAAGGCAACTTTTTTACTCTGACATTTTCCATGCATATGTGCACTCGAGGGTAGGACTATTAAAGAAACGGGAGGATAAAGAATAAGAGACAGAATGAGGAGAGTAAAAGGACAGTGATTTCAAAGTAGCTTCCAAATAGGCAATAAGACTGTCTTTAAATTAATGAAGAAAAAAGTAAATTAATGAAGAATTCCCTTAAAAAAAACAAGGGCAGTGAAAATCACTTTTGCTGAGATTTACAGAGAATTTCCTAGTGTGGGAACGCAAAATACTAAAAATCCCATGCATATTTAGAAACATTTTTTATGTTGACCAGAAGCCAGACATCACCCCTGATGAAAAATGGAGCCATGGTCATTAGCAATGTGTTGAGCAAACAAGAAAATCTTTCATATGACAATGTGCAAACTGGCTTAGGAGAGTTAATCCACTTTTCACAGATCCTTGGGAACTTTCGCTAATGTTTTATAGTTTTCAGAGTACAGATCTTTCACCTCTTTAGTTAAGTTTATTCCTAGGTATTTTATGATTTTTGGTATAATTATAAATGGGATTGTCTTATTAATTTCTGTTTCTGCTGCTCCATTATTAGCGTATAGAAATGCAACAGATTTCTGTATATTGATTTTTATCCTACAACCTTACTGAATTCATGTATCACTTCCAGTAGGTTGTTGGTCGAATCTTTAGGGTTTTCTATATAGAGTATCACATCATCTGCAGATAGTGAACGTTTTACTTCCTGCTTACTAATGTGGATGCCTTTTATTTCTTTTTCTTGTCTGATTGCTGTGGCTAGGACTTCCAGGAAGATGTTAAATAAAAGCGGTGGGACGGGACATCCTTGTTTTATTCCTGACCTTAGGGGAAAGCTCTCTTTTTTTCCTATTAAGTATGATGCTGTGAGTAAACCTACTTCATTGAGGATTTTTATCATGAATGGATGTTGTACCTTGTCAAATGCTTTTTCTGCATCTATTGAAATAACCGTATGGTTTTTATCCTCTTATTTATGTGATATATCATGTTAACTGATTTGTAAATATTGAGCCATCCTTGCATCCTAGGAATAAACCGCACTTGATTGTGGTGAATGTTTTTTTTTTTTAAATGCATTGTTGGATTCTGCCTGCTAATATATTATTGAGGATGTTTGCATCTATGTTCATCAGAGATATTAGCTTATAGTTAGTTCTCCTTTTCTGTGGTGTCTTTATCTGGTCTTGGAATCAGGGTAATGTTGGTCTCATAGAATGAATTTAGGAGTTTTCCTTCTCTCCTATTTTTTGCAAAAGTTTGAGAAAAATGGGTGTTAACTCTTCTTTAATTGTTTGGTAGGATTTACCTGTGCAACCACCTGGTATCAGACTTTTTTGTATGTTGGGAGTTTGTTGACTGTGAATTCAGTTTCGACGCTTGGGAACTTTCTACTTGGAAATCATCAACTCCATTCAAACTGTATTCTTTTGGTTATAAGCCCCACATTTCTTCAGCATTGTAAGGGCAGTGAACTATCATCTGACCCCAATTCAACAGGTGCTTCCCCTTGAAGCCCAGGCACCTCAGAATCTAAAGCAAACCAGGAAATAAATCCATCTTTCTAAATGCCTGAATTTGGAAGAGTAGACAGGGCATCCCTGTGGAGCAGGGGTCATTCAGACAAACTGGAATTCAAGGAGACTTTGGGACTCTTTGAGAAATCACAGAAAACCTGTATTTTCAAAAAGACTCTGGCATAATACAAGTCTTTAGGCCTTATAATAATGTTGTCACGCATAAACTTGAATTTAAGGCAGATCTACATGTGTAATTTGCTTTAACTCAGGAATGAATTTGTCTGGATATATGGAAGCTTCCACCTACTAACAGATTAATTGAGTTACTGAAAGATCTACCTTACAAATGTCTCCTATAACACTCCCTTGCAGTTCCAAATGGCCTTATCTATTATTAACACTCTATAAAATGAAAGGATAAAAGGTGTTTAGAAGGAAAAAAATAATAAGATTCATCCTTCGCTCATAAAAATGGACAGAACGTTCCACTCAGGAGCCCCAGCCTGCCCCAAACACATCACGGCTAACTGGTCTCTAAGTTAAAATTGCTCCTTGATATTCTGGAGGCTAAAGCACTTACAATGTAAAAACTTTGTTCCACTCAGGGTTGAGGTTTTTGTAAATGGTGTGTGTCTGAAGTCGGTCATTGCCTAACTCCAACAAGCAAAAAGGATCGCTCTTCCCTGGAAAGAGAACACAAGACATTGGTCAAGGCCAAGGACTCTCCTCGGTCAGAGATAAATGAATCGCAAAAGTAACAGAGGACAAGTGAATAAAAGCCATGCACCTTATACCAGTAAGACTGTGCTCGCTGAAAGGGCACAAGTGAGCATCTCTTTCCAGCATGTCTTGTGTAGGAATTCAGGACACCGACAGAATCTACACGCGCCGGAAGAGGAGCACCTAATAGACAGGGACCCATATGCAACCCAGGTGCAGGACTGACAGCCAGTGGCCACACAGGTCACATAGGAGCAGGTGTCAATCTGGCAGGTGAGGGAGTCCAGTTTTGTGTTTTGTTTTAAAACAGAAGCTCTTCTCGACTCAAGGAGAAGGTAGGCAGCAGAGAGGAGCTTCTGTTTTACAGGTGCCTGGGTGGCTCAGTCGGTTGAGCATCCGATATTGGCTAGAGTCATGATCTCATGGTTCACGAGTTCGAGCCCCACAGTGGGCTCACCGCTGTCAGCACAGAGCCTGCTTTGGATCCTCTGTCTCCCTCTCTCTGCCCCTCCCCCATTAAGGCTCTCTCAAAAATAAATACACATTTAAAATATAGATAGATAGATAGATAGATAGATAATTACCCTGCTATAGCTGAAAGCCTAGGATAACCTATAGGCTTCTTCATGATCGTGAGAGAAGGGAGAAAAAGTATAAACAGGGCTATTTAGGAGGTAAAACTTCTCTGCAGGGAGTGGCCAAGAACACTTATGATCTTATATTTAGTACGTTATGAGAACACATATGCTGCATTTTTGCTGCTCGAAAACATGCGAAAGAATTCCATAAAGCAAGTTCAAAGTTTTTATCTTAAAAGGAATGAAGCCTGACCCTTACTTCTCTCATCTCACCTCTTCTTTTTCCACCCCACCTCACATATCCTCCAAAAGACAATATAAATAAACAAATAAAAGGTTAGAAAATCCAAAATCCAAAGCTGAACCCAGAAAGCTACTGTCGAAAGAAAGAAAGAAAGAAAGAAAGAAAGAAAGAAAGAAAGAAGAAACGCTCTCCCCTTTTGTTAGGTTTGGTAGAGGGATCTAGAATCGGAACTGTCAGGGACAGAATGGATGGCTCTATAATGTCCATACAACATGAACACATCGCCGGCCTCTGCAGCAGTGACACTCTACAAAGCGGTGCGTATTAAATTAATTGGGGGCATAAGAACAGATGCTCTCCAACAAATGGTCGAGGAATCCCAGGCCAGGGTCTAATGCAGAGAGTACTCAGGCCTCTTGACCTACTGGCCTACCATTTAGGTCACTGAACCTACATCTAATTAACTTAATAACCAGGAGCTCTGAGGTACTGTGCATCATGTGAAGGAGTCTGCATGAATATTATATTAAAAAAAAAAAAGAAGATGCATGCTAAAAGTCATTATTAAACAGGAGATTGCATTCAACAGACTAATGGTCTGGACACTTGGATGCCTGGCCAAAGCTTCTAAGTCAATGCCATGATCTCAGTGGCCAGTAGACAATGGCCAAGCCGTGGAGACATAAATGGATGAGTCGGGGTTGTCAATTATAACATGGAAACGGCCCCCGTCTAAATTTAACAGAGAAGGAATTGACTAAACTAGTATCAGCTCTCAGAATCACCACAAAGATGGGAAAATCGGGGCTTGAAAATCACTAGAAACCAAAGGGTGTTTCGACATACTCAGGCACAAGACCCTCAGTCAGTATCTCACCCCAGGAAAAGTCTGGTGGGGCCTCCACTTCCCGGGAAAACTAGCCTCCCAGATGCTCCTATTACCGGCCCCTGGTGTGGCTGCCTCTAATATGAATTCTCTACTCCTGCTCCTTTGCGACACTTGACACAAGAAGTGCTTTCTGATTCGGAGGAAGCATCGGATTGCTCCCGCCTAGCCAAGTACCGGGGTCCTCAATGCCAGAGCTCTGAAAAGAGGTGATGGCTTTTCACCTCCTGTCAACGCAAGGAGGCTCTGACCTCTTCTCCCAAACGTGCCCTGGGAAACTCCCCAGATTTCCAGGGGGCGCGTTCCGAAATCAAACCAATACAAAAACCCATCTACATCTTGCAAAATAATAATAATAATTACAATAATAATAGTAAAGTCTTGCTTATTTCCAAGCAGTTTTACTCGGGGAGCGTGTTTGTCAGGGCGGCGGGTAGGTTTTGGGTGGGGAGGGACTCCAGATTGCCTCTTTAACAACCATGAACTTGAAAGAGAACCCGAGCTCCCCGCTGAGCGCTCAGGTAGACGACGCTGGAGCTCTCAACCTGGGCTCAAAACAGCTACTTAACAGTTTGTCAGACTGTTAGTAGGTGTCAGGACTGCTCCTCCAGAGACACCCACATGACACTGCATCAGCAGTCCCTCCAGGGAAACCACCTGACACTTTTAATGAAAGCCCTGGGGTGACTCCACAGCAGGGCAGAGACACGGCCGGTCCTGTGCAGGCACAGGTGGGCTGGAGCTGTGGCCCCCTCTCTCTTGAGCCAGCACACTCTTAGCCGTCCCAGCTAATGAGGAACAGACTTCCTTCCAGAAACTGGGAACTTCAGTTATGCGTCTCCAAGGAACATACCGCACCAACCCTCCGAAGGTAATTCCGTCAAAGCTCATTAAAACGCTGCATTTGTTAATATTACAGTATAAACAGGCAGAGAGGAGGAAGAAGAAACAAAGACATAAACACATTTATGGAGTAGTTCATCTATCCTTTCTGGGTTGCTTTCCTTCCCTAACACGGTTCCGGGTATCTGGGGGCTTTCAATGAAATTTCCATCATGAATGTGTTTATCGGGGAGAAAAAAAGTGATCTCCCGTAATACGTGAAACGTCCAAATGTTCTCCCAATGGCACTGGGCACACACACCAGGCAAACTGACGTACACACACTTGCGACAGCACTTCTTGCTTTTTGCTCCACCTGGCTGCACAGGTAAAACACCTAGATGACCTCTTCCACATCCAGACACACGTCACCTCGACACGGTCCCGCCACTGGCGACTCAGTTGCACGGTACTCCTCTAGGACCCTGCGCTCAAAAGTTTTCAACACCACTCCGCAATCCATTTATAGCCCTGGAATGGCAAGCAGGGGGTTCTCATTTAAATAACTTCACCTTTCTATCAGGTGCGGAAGTTGAACGGCAAGTAATAAATGTGTTTTAGAGGTCCCATCGTTCATGTGACATTTACTAAGCCCCCACTCTGCTCCTGGCACTTCGGAACCAGGCCCCGATGCACCAGATACCGCCAAGTCCTTACCTTTAAGGGACTCTCAGAATAATCTCTGCTTTTCAGCAAATGTCACCCTTTCCGTGAAAGCTTCCCACATGATGTCATCACATGACATCACATGATGTCATCTGTGATGACAGCTCAGAGCCTGGAGCCTGCTTTGGATTCTGCGTCTCCCTCTCTCTCTGCCCCTCCTCCACTCATGCTCTGTCTCTCTCTCTCTCTTTCTCTCTCTCTCTCTCTCTCAAAAATAAATAAACATTAAAAAAATTGAAAAAAAAAGAAATGGATAGGTTAATCTTGAGAGACAGATGAGAGCCTTAAATTTATTAACAAGATAGACACACAGATACAGATAATAAATAAATATTAACAATATTAATTAATAATATTAGTAAATAAATATAAATGGTGGCAATCAGGATATGTAAGATGTGGGTGGATAAATGCAGAGATTAACTTGAAGCCTTGAAGGCCATGACTAGTACTTTTCACTTAAATTCATTTCTTGTTTCTCATCTAACAGCCAGGAGCCACCACAGACTCATCAGTACAAGGGACAGGATTAGAAGGAAGCGTTTCTAGAGGACGATCCTTCCTGAAGTTAAGGGTAAAGCATCATGGCTCAGAAGGGGAGGCCCACAGAGCCATGCCAGAGTAAATTGCCATAAACCCTCCCTTCACGCCTTGTTTCCAAACATATGCATATAAAATTTTTTTTTCAACGTTTATTTATTTTTGGGACAGAGAGAGACAGAGCATGAATGGGGGAGGGGCAGAGAGAGAGGGAGACACAGAATCGGAAACAGGCTCCAGGCTCCGAGCCATCAGCCCAGAGCCTGACGCGGGGCTCGAACTCACGGACCGCGAGATCGTGACCCGGCTGAAGTCGGACGCTTAACCGACTGTGCCACCCAGGCGCCCCCAAACACATGCATATAAACCTTACCACTGCATACTGTACAAAGCGCTCATCTTAAAAACTTCTTCTCTGACAATTTACCCCACACGATCCATCCTGATCTACCCTCTATTCCCAAACCCTATTATCGAGGTTGATGTGTCTTTCCCCCCACCCCTGACCAGCACACAGAGATGTGGGGCTCGGATATGCTTCCTATTCTGCATGTGGAATGACCTCTCCCTGCAATGCTCTCCCAACCCTTGGTCCTAACCAAAACACGAAGGCCAACTCACCTCCAAGACCTAGTTCAAGATGCATCAACTTCATAGAACTTTCTCTGCAACCTGAGGCTCCATGGCGCCTCCCCTTTCCCCCCAACCCCTATGATGATTAACTTGAAAATTATGACGCTTCACTGCATGGTGCACCTGCTCCTTTATCCGACAAATACTCTATGATCCCGGCAACGTAAACAACACTGTGCTACGAGCCGAGAGGGGTTTTCAAAGAAGAAACACTGATCTCTGTTGGTGCTGGGTCTAACTTCCCAAGTACGTCCTGCCTCCCTGAACGGGTTGCAAGCTTTTCGAATCCAAAGAAAGGCCTCGGTGGAGTCACACAGGTGACCACGTATTTAACGTCACTGCTGCGGACATCCAGGGCATGGCACAGACGGGTCTATATTAGGGCTGCGAGATCCGCAGAGGAAGAGAAGGACTCAATTTTGCTGAAATGTTATTTAACTAAATTTGCACGTTTCTACTATTCTAGCACAAACACAGAAAACATACAAAAACTAGCGACGTAAGAATTTTTCCTTCTTCTGACTCCATTCCCCTGTCACTAGTCAAGTTCGAAAAAAAAAAAAACAAACCCACCAGCACCGTCTACTCCATTTGCCTAACATCTCCCCCTTTCCACTGTTGCACCCTGAAAATCCTCCAGGCACGTGATTTCTTCCAGGTCTGGGGAAAACGCTGTAGGCTCTGGAACATGCTGTTCCCTGGTTTGAAAATGCTTTCCTTGGGGCGTCTGGGTGGCGCAGTCAGTTAAGCGTCCGACTTCAGCCAGGTCACGATTTCACAGTCTGTGAGTTCGAGCCCCGCGTCAGGCTCTGGGCTGATGGCTCGGAGCCTGGAGCCTGTTTCCGATTCTGTGTCTCCCTCTCTCTCTGCCCCTCCCCCGTTCATGCTCTGTCTCTGTCCCAAAAATAAATAAAAACGTTGAAAAAAAATTAAAAAAAAAAAAAAAGAAAATGCTTTCCTTTTACCTCTGCCGTGCTAACTCATCTCTGACATCCTTGCTAAAACATCGCAGGAACACCAGGCAGGTGTCCTTTTAATGAACCTTGGCATCCTGTTCTTGACCTTAGGAGTACAACTGTCATTACAACTGACCCGTGAACAACACACGTTTGAAACGTGCAGGTACACTCCTAGGTGGATTTTTTTTTTTTTTAAATAGATAATACAGTATCATACTGCAAATGAATTTTCTCTTCCATGGTTTTCTTAATAACATTTTCTATTGTAAGAATACAGTATATAATACATATAACATACACGTATGTGTTACCCGGCTCTTTGTGTTATCAAAAAGGCTTCAGGTCAGCAGTAGGCTATGAGTACTTAAAAGTTACAAGCCGGGACCCTTGGGTGGCTCAGTCTCTTAAGCGTCCGACTTCAGCTCAGGCGGTGATCTCACGGTTTGGGAGTTCAAGCCCCCCCCCCCCCCGCCACCCCATCCCACATTGGGCTCTCTGCTCTCAGCACAGAGCCTGCTTCAGATCCTGTCTCCCTCTCTCTCTGACCCTCCCTGCTTCGTGTTCTCTCTCAAAAAATAAACAAGCAAACAAACATTAAAAAATAAAGAGTTAAATTCCAATTTTTGCCCATTTTGACTGTATGGACTCTCAATGCTCCTACCCCCGCCCCTTACTGTTCAAGTATCAACTGTGGATCCTGCTGGTTTAATTAGCCGCTTCACGTGGGAGCGAGGGTCAATGCCTATTCCCCGAGACATCCCCAGAGCCTACCACAGCCTCTCCCATAGAGCAGGTATGTTTGCTGAAAAAATTCATTAATTACCAAGAACCCAACTAATAAGATCCAAGTGACTCCTTTGTTAATTCGCAGGCCAAAAGCGCACTGAGTTCATTCGCTCTCAAGGTCCTACTAATTTAAACACTGCTAAATATTACACATACTTCCAAACGCTGCGCCGACGAGAGTCCCATGTTCTTTGGCAGACTATTAAAGCAGATGGCGAGCCAAAGACAGATTTATATAGTTTTCAATGTGTTTTTAAAAAGTTGGTCTTGATTTGAGCCCAGCTATCCAATAGTTCTCAAGGAAATTAAAAGCATTCAATCACTATTGTTAAGGCTTTTAGAAATTGCAATTACAGTCGTCCCTTTGAAAATAGGGCATCTTTAAGAGGAGAGGTATTGCTATGGATACAACTTCAAAGAGACAATGAAAACAAACCAGAAAATGGACAGGTGACTTAAAATTCCCAGTGAACGGTAACTGTAAGACTCTTCCTCTGATACAAGCTGTCATGTTTTGAAGAAAACAAAAAACAATCAAAAACATTCATAGTCAATGTAATAATTTATAGAAACTACTCAAAAGTCATGATTGCAGCATATGGCTGGAATATTTCTACTCTACAGTGTGGGATCTAAATGAAGTGTTTTGGTCAATAGTTTTTCAGAATAGCGCTCTTGTACGTAACAAAAAAACTGATGAGCCCCGCAAAAGTATTTTATATTGATAAAACTATTATTCAGATTATCAAAATGTGAAAGCGAGCACTAAAGTGGCTTAAGTATTAAACCAGTATTAAGAATTTTCCTACCAGGAAACACATTTTTTTTTCTTTACTTTTATCAGACAGCAGAAACAGAACAAAAAGAAAAAACATTTTAGACCGGTAACTAGATTTCTCGAAGTGTTCCTTGAAAAGCCAAGTGGGATGAGAAATCCTGGTATTTCTGATGTTATTTGATAGAAAATTGTAAACAAAATATTAAGACAATAATCTTTGGAATTCTCCACATCAACGATAATCTACTCAAATAGATTTAATAAAAAATGGAAATAGTATTTACTGAACATGCAATATGTGTCAGGCACGTTCACGTAGGTTTTCATTAACCCTCAAAATATCTGCGGGGAAGGGGACCTAAGGCCAGTATGTGGTAGAACCAAGATTTAAAATAGTTCCCCATTTCTGTGTCTGTTTTACACCATAATAGATATGGATTAGAATGAAAGCAGCTACCATAAAAATAAAGAGTAAAAAAATGGGGACTGAGTTCCATCTTTGACGAATAAGTCATTGCATTGAACACCGACTGACTTAACCCCTGAGTCACAATCTCTTAAGCCTCATTCACCGAATGAATGGAGAACTCTACCCCAGGCAGGAGAGATGATCCCTGTGTGTGGAACAACAGACCAAGAGCTCCTCCTAATGGCACTGGGAACTGGAAACGCCACCCAGATTTTGAGCAAAGTCCTCATTCACTTCCATGATACCTACTGCCCCCTACAGGCAACTCTGAGAAAGGCTGAGCCACCAAGTTCCTTAAGGGTGTGTCTGAGGTACAGTAGGTACTCAATGAATATTTCTTGAAGGTCACTAGATCTGCCACCAAGCTGACTTAGTTGACACAAGTTTTAAAAGCAACTGGGAAGCTATACTGGGCTCCTTGGAAAGAAGGTGGGGATTTGGGAATTACATGTATCTTTGTTCTCCTGGATCAGGTGCTACTGGGGACCCTATCCTGCTTATTTATCAAATGAAGCTACTTCACAATAACAAATATATATATATGGCAGTTGTCTTATCACCACTGGCAACAGAGAAAGGGTCCACGTGGCAACCCTACTGCCAAGAAGTCACGAAGATCCAGACATATTTGAAAGCTTTTTGCCTCTGGTGGGTGGGTTTTGTAGGGCAAAATGTGCCAAAGAAGTTGCAAGGATGCAAGAAAAGTCCCCGGAGAACAAGAAACTCTAGGGTGTGAGCCAAGATGGTATTTCCGGTTTGTTCCTTCGTCATCTCTTGATAGATACATCCCCAGGTTCTCATCATGGCGGACAGATTATTACCATGACAAGAACGCGAAGACTTAAGATAGGATTGTGCTACAAAGAGGAGAGATATTGAGATCTGTATTCCATTACATTGTTACATTATTTATTGTCATTCTACAAGGAGGTGGGCTTGCCACGCTGCTCCACATGCTCTTTTGCTACCGTTGGCTTGGTGAGGTAAAGAAAACTCTCCTACGTTTCTACAACCCCCATTTTATGCCCCGAATTCTTAATGGGTAGGGGCACCTTGGCAGTGGTAACAGGGTAGAAGAAGGAAGCAGAGGGAGACCGAACAATAGCCAGTCTTAGCGCTAGAAGATTCCCTAGGGGAAAGGATGTCAACATATAAGAATTATTGTAAAGAATAAACAGGAGGCTTAATTAACAGGAAGGAAGAAGTGTGAAACCCACATCTTGATTCGGAGACTATAAAAGAAGAGTCATCGACTAGGTGTTGAATTTGGCAGGTACCTTCTTTATGTACATGGTAGTTATGATGGCTTCAATACTGAAACATGGAAGCAACCCCTTAATGTTAAAATCTAGCAGGTTTCCCACCATAGTCTATCAATTATAATAAGGCTCTCCAGAACCATCCTCCCTATGTGTGCTGAACATATAGTAAACAGTTTCCCACTTTTCACTGGTTGCTCTCTCAATAGGTAGGTTAAGCATTGTCGTTTGTACCGAAATACAAACCTGATGAGAAAAGATTCAGTTCTTTAACAATTTTTCTATTTGTCTGTCGCCTACATCATTATCCTTCATGATACAAACTCTGTTTTTTTCCCCACGGTATTAACTCATGAATCTGATGTAGCCCCGGGCAAAGCCCTCTCTGAGGGCTTTACCATAGAGGAAACCTGTTGCACACATCATTTCTCAGCTCTGTCCTGAACAAAATCTTCCTCTCACTTCATTAGAATGTGGGTTACTTTCTTCTCAAAACAGCTGAGTTTTAAGACTGGCAGCAGCTGAGTGGCATATGTGGGTCTCATTAAGCATTACCGACAGCTAGCCTCACCTTGAGTCTCAAAGTACAATTTATCATCTGTTTCGTGAATCAAGGCTATGGCCTGCTTTACTACAGAAGTAATAGCATCAGAATGGACAACCTATTACTTAAAAATTTTAGGTTACGTTGGACTCAAGGGGTTTGTGAGACAAACTCTTTAATAAAAATATCTGACAGGCTCTTCTATTAGAATGACTGCTTATGGCCATCCACATCTAATATTGGCTGTAGAGAACATTAAAATGTCTTTCACCAATTTTAGACGGACCGACTGCAAGAGAAGATACATTACTTCGGATTTTTTAAGCGTCGTCTCACTTATATACAAACAAATGCCAGACATAAAAAAAAAAAAAATACCAAGCTACCTATAAATTCAAACATTTGAGCGTTGAATCGGTTCCATCACACAACAGAATGGCATATTTATAAAAGAATGCGTGAATTCAAAACTAATAAATATCTTTTTTATACATTAGAGCACTGAAGCCTTTATCTTTTGTAAATATCTTAATACTGGTGATATATGTAAATTTACATTATTAATATCTTCTAACACATTTGGAAAGGTACACTTTTTTTCTTCATTTAAAAAGCACATTTTTACTTCTCATTTGGAAAGAAATTCACTTTAGTGATTAGGCTTGTGTGTAGATAGTATACACACATATGTATATATGTATACATATATATACAAAGTGTATATAAAGTATATATATATATTATGTATATCATATATACATCTACTATTTCAATGTTCTAAAATATTAGCAAAGTAATGGGGATTTAATGTCTCCAAAGTTTAATTTCTTCTCATGACTCTATAATTACATTAGGCTGTATTTTTTTATGATCAGATAATCATAACACCAATAACCACTAAGAGAGAGTATCATACTTTGACCGCAGTGGCAATGCGTGGTTAATATTTTCTTTTTTGAAGTCCTCCTTGCTAAGACAGAGATCACTTCCAAATGGGCAAACCGTTGACAAAAGGCTTACCAAGTGCCTTCATCGCCCTTCTAGGACATGTACTCTGTACTCTGCGGACTCTTAACAATAACCTCCATACACAATGCTACCAACATCTCTCCCTGAACGTTAGCTTTATCAATGTTCTCCCGGAATCTTCTGTAAAACAAACTTAAAGCAACCGTTATGGTGGTTATTCAGTATTGTTTGTAAGAAAAAAAGAATGATCAAAAAGTAGGAAACGGAAGTAGGAAGGTAGGAAAGTTCCCTTTTGTACTGTCTAAAATGATGACCATACTCTGAGAACGCCCCTGGTTATTCAGAGTAAATACACTTCTTTTTTTATTTGCAGGAGTGAATGCTTTGTTTCCGGAGCCACTGCCATAGAACTGCTCATTTATAAAGTACAGCAGGCTGGAAAAGGCTGGGCATGGGGTATAATTGGTTACTTATTTCTTAAATGTTTCTGGTACTGACAATCTTGGGTCTACATACCTCTTCTGATTCACCAGCAGACAGCGTTTTTCACCGCATAGCAATTGAATTGGTAACAATAACAACAGATAATGTGTGAGTCCCCACCATATGATACAGACGCTAACCTCTTGCAGGTATTAATGACATCGCTATTGCTACCTCCCTGCAGTCTGAATCCATTTCTTTTCTTCATATAGAAAATTTGCTTTACAACTCTCTGCATTAGGTCCACTTTGTTGCCCTAAAGCAATATCCTGGTTGAGAATAGACCAGAGGATTCACACAGGAGCCTGCCAGCCAATAAAAGAACACAGACTGTGAAATTTGGTTCTAAAAATAAAGATCAATATGGTCTAAAGACATGTTTAGCTAATGACAAGGAACTTTGCTTCAATTCCGAGTGATAATTTTCCCATAAATAATACAGAGACAGCGAAACATCAGGGCATTTAGTCAAACCACACAGCATGACTGGATTTGTAACCACCGCTTTTTGTGACTGGAATCTTCTGGTACTTGTCTTCAGCCACTCCAAAACTATCTACGAGAATCTTGACTATAAAGAAAATGACAAAATGACAACATTTCCCCCCAAAATTATTCTTCTGAAAAGAGAGTTTTGCTTTGTCTCCTGGCCTTTTTTTTTTTTTTTTAGGTTCCTCTCTTATTCACTTTAATAGTCAAAATACTGTTTGGAAAAGCAACACTGACTGGAAACACCTCCGTAAATACTAGTTTGGGGGGATGCAGAAAGGGTACCTGTCAGGACGAGTGAAATAAAGGAGGTTTTAAAAATGTGTTTCCACATACGGCTGCGGTTGTAAACAAGACTTTAAAAAAAAAAAACCTTTTTTTTAAAAGAAAAACTTTTAATGCATTGCAGTTAGTTCCTACAGATTCAAAAACACGCAACTACAGACAGAATTTCTGAAAATATTGTTCTAAGGCACGAATGAGTTCTTGTGTTTGCAACATTTCCTGAGACATCAGCAATCATAGATTCAGAAAGTACTATATTGAAACATTCAGACTGAAGGAAAAATAATCGGCTCCGGAAAACTAGTAGATGCTCTAAATGTGCTGTAGTGATCATTAAACGACTAATGTCAAAGGCACATGTGAAATGGGTGAATTGAGTGTTTTCATAAATTGGAAAAGTTTTAAAGAAAGGAAAGTTTGGGGCGCCTGGATGGCTCAGTTGGTTAAGCGTCTGACTTCGGCTCAGGTCATGATCTGTGAGTTCAGGCCCCATGTTGGGCTCTGTGCTGACAGCTTGGAGCCCGGAGCCCGCTTTAGGTTCTGTGTCTCCCTCTCTCTCTGCCCCTCCCCTGCTCATGCTCTGTCTCTCTCTCTCTTGCTCTCAAATATAAACAAACATTAAAAAAAAAAAGTTAAGGGGCGCCTGGGTGGCGCAGTCGGTTAAGCGTCCGACTTCAGCCAGGTCACGATCTCGCGGTCCGTGAGTTCGAGCCCCGCGTCGGGCTCTGGGCTGATGGCTCAGAGCCTGGAGCCTGTTTCCGATGCTGTGTCTCCCTCTCTCTCTGCCCCTCCCCCGTTCATGCTCTGTTTCTCTCTGTCCCAAAAATAAATAGACGTTGAAAAAAAAAAAAATTAAAAAAAAAAAAAGTTAAAAGTTCAGGTTCAAGAAGTACCAAGAGAAATTGCGTATAAGACCACGTCAACTGCAACGTGGTCCCACGGCCGAGACTTAGGCTACTGTTTCTGAGAAGCACCAGCCGGACGCGCATCCAGGTTTAAGTTTACCAACCACCACATCCTCTTACATTGTGAAGGACGAAATGTTTCCAGAACAGAGCACAGCAAGGAGTAAAGGCAGGGGGTCGGATCTGTCTTCTGAGGTACTCTAGTCAAAATTTCTCAGAAATTTAACAAATAAAGCAATGGCACTAATCATCCACGAAAATATTTGAAAGCCAAATAAATGGACTGGTATGTTACCTAACCATAAGAAAATTATTTGAGGGGTGCCTGGGTGGCTCAATCGGTTAGGCATCCAACTTCGGCTCCGGTCATGATCTCACTGTTCGTGGGTTCGAGCCCCGCATTGGGCTCTGTACTGACAGCTCAGAGCCTGGAGCCTGTTTCAGATTCTGTGTCTCCCTCTCTCTCTGCCCCTCCCCCATGTGCGCTCTGTCTCCCTCTGTCTCAAAAATAAACATTAAAAAAAATTTTTTTTAAAGAAAGAAAATTAGGGGCGCCTGGGTGGCGCAGTCGGTTAAGCGTCCGACTTCAGGTCACGATCTCGCGGTCCGTGAGTTCGAGCCCCGCGTCGGGCTCTGGGCTGATGGCTCAGAGCCTGGAGCCTGTTTCCGATGCTGTGTCTCCCTCTCTCTCTGCCCCTCCCCCGTTCATGCTCTGTCTCTCTCTGTCCCAAAAATAAATAAACGTTGAAAAAAAAAAAATTTAAAGAAAGAAAATTATTTGAAAAAAAACGATTTTGTGAAAAAGGTTAAGTGGAAAAAAACCTGCTTAAATGCATCGTTTTTTTTTTTTTTTCTTCTATCACTCTATTTGGGTTTTTTGTTTGTTTGTTTTCAAATGTTTTATTTAAGGTCTAGTTAGGGACCGCAGAGTGTTACCTTGATTTCAGGAGTAGAATCTCGTGGTTCATCCCTTACATACAACACTCAGTGCTCATCACAGCAAGTGCCCTCCTTAATATATGAAAGAGCATAATGGCTGTGTGTATACGCTTTTGCTCATGAAGACATTTAGTTTTATTATTATTTTCTTTCTTTAGTTTTTAAGTTGATTTATTGATGCGAGATAGACAGCGTGAGTGGGGGAGGGGCAGAGACGGAGACACAGAATCCGAAGCAGGCTCCGGGCTCTGAGCTCTCATCACAGAGCCCGACGCGGGGCCTGAACTCCCGAGACCAGGAGATCATGACCTGAGCCGAAGTCGGACGCTTAACCAACTGAGCCACCCAGGCGCCCCATGAAGACATTTTGCTTTGTCATCGGATCACTTCAAAGCGGGAAATAAATAAAAATGAAAATGAATTAAAAATGTTTATACCTGAGAAATCCGCTGCTAAGAGATCTACTGCCTTTAAGACCTTCACTTGTAAAATGCCGACGTCCTTCATATCTTTCAGGGAATTCTGTAAGCACTAAGGGGGAGCAAAGTAGATTATGCATGAGAATGACTTTCTAGTATACTATTTAATGCCATCAAGTCCTACAGAAGTACATTCTAGATTTATCATCACCTTTCTCGTGCAAAGCTTAGAAAAGTTCCAAAGTGCATTATGTCAATGGGGCAGTTAGGCATTCATAGCAACCGATTAAAAGGGACTTCAGAATAAACCAATTATAACACACACACACAATCTACTCTTAACATCGCCCCCACTGATGGCACAGGTATCCCAAAATGTGGTACATCTCTCTCTTTTTTTTCATTTTTCATTCTCTTCTTCCCCTTCTTTCTCTTGATTAAAAGTTTTAAATCACTCGAAAAGGCAACATTATTCTGACCTCGTTAGTACAAAGTTTATGGATACCAGAGGACCCAACTTGGACCCTTCGCAGATACTTATTACTACTGGAAAGAGAGCTGGGATGGAAAGAGAGTGCGTTTTCTGGTTCACGTTTTAGCCACCTCATTAAATTAAACATTGAGCATGTAGTATCACCCTGTATTCACACCTATTTTATTTTTCAGTTTGCATGAGCCAATGCTTGAGTGTACATCCTGAAAATCCTTAAGAATTATGCATATCACAGGGGGGCCTGGGGGGCTCAGTCAGTTAAGCTTCCGACTTTGGCTCAGGTCATGATCTCACGGTCCATGAGTTCGAGCCCCGTGTCGGGCTCTGCTGACAGCTCAGAACCTGAAGCCCGCTTCGGATTCTGTGTCTCCCTATCTCTCTGCCCCTCCCCTACTCATGCTCTGTCTCTCTGTCTCTCAAAAATGAATAAATGTTTAAAAAAAACTAAAAAAAAAGAATTACGTATATTGCATGGATAGCAATATTTCGGTATCTCTGTACACGGCATCCTTCCGAAATGGTGCATGAAAGAGATAAGCGGATAAAGTATCTCTGCATGACTCCAGAATACAGTTGCTGAAAAGATGCTGCTTTAAAACTTTTGGATATAATATTTCCGCTATCGTTGTATCATTTGCTAAAAACCTGTGATAAGCAGGCCTTGGGGATTTATGGGAGGATAGTAAAATCCTTGTTATTTAGACATTTCAGGATAGAATAACAATAACTTAATAATAGTTCAGGTGTGCCTAACTTACTATGCATCATTTCTACGTACTTGTGAAAGTTGTTTCTGCTGTGTATTTCCAACCTAAAGAAAAAAAAAAAAACACAACACAAAAACCCAAAAAACAAAACAAAACCTGCAGTTTTTAAGCTAGTTTAAAATATTTTAATCTAAATGAAAACATTTGAAATAAATACTTTTACTGTTTAAATGTGAAAATGCCTTCAGTATGATCTGGTCTCACAAGCTAAATCTCAAGAAGTCTGGAACTTGTGTTTTTGACATGGCCTTCTTTCCCTCTAACACGCTGCCCAGCTCTTTAGCTGAAAACACAAAAAAAATTTCTGTTTTGATGAGCCTCTTAAAACCCATTTTCCATTAGTACTCCTCAAATCCTGAGGCATTATTCAAAGCAGCCAGGATGATCTTCCTTAAAATCACTTTATAAATACATGACCCTCCTCGTGAATTTGGTAAGTTTGGTAATTTCTCCACGGGAAAGTCCAGGGGAAAGTTTTAAGTTTTATCATCAAATTTTCATACGCTTGACTGAAGCCATCAAAGAATATTAATAGTGGATTTTGTAGAAACGCCTCTAGAACAGGCCAACCTGGCACAAAGTCCGCGTTGACAATAAGATGTGTGGTTGGGTTTTGTACTCCCCGAAGATAAAGAATTATTCAATTAATCAATACACCTCACAGTGAAGGATTTTGGAGGCCCTACAGTTAACGCTGAGAATAATATTCCCATTAAATAGGGATTCTTCTTTGCTTCATTTTCGTGTTGTTCTTCTAAAACATGCCTTTCGTGTGCGGCCATAAGATAAACGTATTGATTTACAAAGAAGACGGGATAAAAACAGAATGCAAATAAGGACACCTAGAAAGCCCGAGTACAGAAAATAAATGAAGAGCAACGAAGCCATTGGATTTAAAAATGCTGAGTGGACTTGTAAACGCATTGCAACTACTCAGGCAAAAATCACACACTGCCTTTATTATCCAGGGTAGTACAGAACACCATTCTGTGCCTGTCCGGGGCTTTGCGTTGCTTTAGGAGACAGAAGCACTTTCTCACTCGATTCTCAGAGGTTCTGGAAAGGTGGGTGTAACATAGCCAACCTGATGGCTGGTTGAAAAAGAAAAAAAAAAAAAGGCTATCTCTGTGAACTTCTATTAAAATTCGTTTTTACATATGCAGGCATGCTAAACAAGTTTGCCTCCTTGTGGATTTCAACGTTCCCCGAAGAGTTTCTGAACGCTGAAAATCCAAAACACCATTTGCGGCTTTCAAAACAGCAAAGCCTAATCGACTTTCACCTTCTCGCTAATGCATTAACCTCTCGATCTGATGTCTTGTTTTATGAGACATGCCATTAAACTGTGGACAAAGATCTCTTTTCATGCATTTTTTTTTTCTTAATTCATAGACTTTGTTTCAACCCCAAAGCGGAGGTGGTGGGGAGCAGCGGGGTGGCGAGGCAGAGCACTCACATATCGCTGGGCAATCTGCTTTCTCTCGCTGGGGTCTGCTAAGGGGCACACGCACAGATCGGAGACGGAGACGCCAGCACAGGGAGTGAGCGTGATCAACATCAGGAGGGCCCCCAGGCAGCTCTCCAGGGGCAGCTCCAAGCAGTTGGCTTGTTTCAGAGGCAGCGCTGCGATATCCACTTTGCACCTGGAAAAGTTGTAGGAACCAGAGAACGAAAAGGGATTACCTCCTGGCCGCTGCTGGCCCCCCAAAGCACCCGATTTTTATTTCATCATCCCCCAAACCCCACTCCCTCTCGGCATGCGCTTCTTGAGCGGTGAAGGTCACAGGGGCTCCCTGGCTCATAATTCTCACTCCCAGCCTAACACACCCTAAGATTAAGGGGGGCGGGGGGGGGGACACACCCTAAGATTAAGGGGGGCGGCGGGGGGAGACGTAATGAAACCAAAGGGGGGGAGGGGGGGAGACGTAATGAAACCAAAGAGAAGGCAACACAGAGGGGATGGCAGGTGAAAAAAAGAGGCAGAGCTATGCCACATGAGGTCTGCCGGAAGACAAGGAGCTCAAGAAGTAGGAAGAAAAAAGTTCCAAGGTCAAGCATCGCGGGGGGAGGGCTCTAGACGGCTTCTCTGCGTCGCGTCTTTCGCCAGCAAAGAAAATAAATGGTCGCGGTTGAAAAAAAGGGAGAAAAGACCAAAGAAGTGAAAGTGGCAGAGGGCTCACTGGAGAAACTATTTGCTTCCCGAGAAATGCCAACTGGTGAGTTTTTATTTAAAGCGACGTGTTAAGGTGTTTTCCTAATAGGCACGGTTCCACAGGGTTTCCCCAGGTGGACTGCTCTTGGACAAATGGAGCATGAAATGCTGTTGACTGATCCCGTTTCGGCAACACTGCCAGGAAAAGGCTTCACCCATCTGCTATGAATTGCATGTTTTCCGTCTCTCAACAGCCAATGTTCTGGCGATGCTGGAAACCTCAAACACATTTATATACAGAAACAAACACCAAAAAGGAGGGCTGAGGTGCTAAGCCATTTATTTGCTTTAACACTGACAACTCTGGGTTTGGCTGGACCACACCTGCTTTGTTCACGCACAGGTGGATGAAAAAGGTCGGGTCGAGTCGAGGGAGGAAGGGTACGCAGTGGTAGCTCCCACTTCTAATACGTGTGTGTGTGCCCGTGTGTGTTAATTCTCATTTTCCCTCCATAGTTATTGAGTGAGATGAATATTCAAGACTGTATAAAGGAATCCCTGCCTCTCACAACGTGGCACAACGATAAATCGATTGATTCTTAGCCTAAATCTTGAATGGACTTTGCATGTTTGCAGATGGTTCGAAATAGGTAAACTTACCCAACACATAAAGCAATGACAATTTTGAGCCACATGATATATAATGAGTGCTGGTTTCATAAATTGGAAACCTTGCAATCTCTTCACAAGTAAAGAGAAAAATATCAGTAATATTAAAATTCTATACCAGGTCTTACTACAGAATAAAATATATATGTTAATACTGATACGTACCTAAAATTAAATAGGTGTGGGTAATTTATTTCCTAATTTCCAAACGCGATTCCAGTTTTGAGAAGGGATGGCAATTAGAGCTTTTGCATGTAATAAATTCAAGTGTATCTACCAGAGACACATTAGAGAAAAATGTCTTTTTAAATAATCCTCTCTGCTCTGAATCAAAACTTTTTTTGTGTGGCAATAAAGAACCTTTTAAAGTTTGCTACCGTGAAAATGGGGGTTACTAAATATTTGTCTTTCATAAGCAAGTATGTAAATGGAGAATTAATTTGGCTTGGAAGGAAAGAAATGTCAAGTGCTTTATAACGAAGCCTTTTCTACAAAACTACCCACAAATTTTTAACCAATGTAGGAGTTGCACATCTGCTTAGGAGTACTTTGCAAAGCTTTTTTTTACTTTTTTTTTTTTGTTTTGTTTTGTTTTTGTTTTTTTTTTTTTGTTTTTTTTTTTTTTTTTGCATTTCCATTGAATAAAGCTCTTTCTTGTGGAAAGAGAAATGACCCAAATTTGGAAGAGTTTTTTCTGGTGGTCGCTTTCATTAGTCCAAATTAGCAATAACCTATTTATGGAAGATTCATCTTAATATCATTACTGATGACAATTTATTTTCATCCTTTGAATTTTGCCTTCCTGTTAATAGTGGTGGCTTTGTTTTTTGAACAACCAGAAGTTACTTGGAGACAAGAGGCAAATTAGGGGCCAAAAATGATGCATCATTAGGCAACGATAAAATTTCTCTTTGATAATTCCAAACCGAACCTTACGTTAATTCTAAAAAGTCACCTGCAAAGACTGTGAACAGCGTTAGCATGTTTATAATAACTCTGCAAACTCTCACACTGCCTGTTGCAAGGCACAACTCATTGGAATAGAGCAGTTTATTAAACAAATGTTGAATCACGTACCAGGCAAAATGCAAAGTAGACACTGGGTTTCTTCTTAGAAATTACACATCTCCACAAACTTTTTAGGCATTTCTGTCCCCTGTGAAACTTCTGCACCTACCCCATTTCGAAACATTCTTTGGATGGTGAAGAAAGAACGCATACATGAAGACAGCCCCGCCTATTTTAGATAAAAGTCCTACAGTCTACATGCCCTGTTAGCTAATGAGTGGGGTTAGCCAAATACTTACTTTTATTTCCATAGTGATTGAAAAGAACAAATTAAATTGATAGATCACCATCATGTCAATCATAATTAAACATTGATCCTTCTGCACTGGGGTTATGACCCAGCCTCTTAGGGTCCCTGCCCCATTATGCAAATTGATATCTTAAGAATTAAGAATGAATTTACATCTACCCTCTCTCTAGTGTGAACAACTAGCTCCCATATAAAGATGACATTTGGGGCCTGGGTGAGGGGGAGGGAGAAGCGTCTGGGTGGCTCAGTTGGATAGGCGTCCGACTTTAGCCCAGGTCATGATCTTGTGGTTCGTGGGTTCGAGGCCCGCGTTGGGCTCTGTGCTGACAGCTCAGAGGCTGCTTCGGATTCCGTGTCTCCCTCTATCTCTGTCCCTCCCCTGCTCATATTCTGCCTCTCTCAAAAATAAATAAACATTTTTAAAAAATTACAAAAAATAAAAAAAAAACATGACTTTTTAAATTTTTTAAAGTAGGTTCCACACCCAACATGGGGCCTGAAGTCAAACCCTGAGATCAAGGGTCATGTGCTCTACCCACTGAGCTAGCCAGGCACCCCATCTAAAGAGGACTTTCTATAAACTTTCTGCAACTGAATTGCCCTCTTCCTCTCTTCTACCCACCTGGTTTTCACATTTATTTCCACATTCTGGAAGAAAGGAGGAAAGCTGGGGGTAAGAAGAAATGATTCCATACAAGAACCTGTCCTCTGTTTTACTCTATTCCAACCTTAGCCCACATTGTTCCAGCTGATCCTCATGTCTGAAGGAGAATCAGAAGCTCTGGAGATTAGCCAGAGGCTGGAAGAATTATTTATATTAACGCCAAGCCAGGAAGGAGTTACTGTATTACCAGCAAAAGCAGGAGAAAAAAAAAATTATAAAGGGGACTTGTCTTATGCAAACTGGTGCAGCCACTGTGGAAAACTATGGATGTTCCTCAAAAAGTTACAAAGAGAGCTACCTTATGGTCCAGCAATGGGACTACTGTAGATTTTTCCAAAGAATACAAGAAAACTAATGCAAAGGGATACCTGCAAACCTATGTTTATAGCAGCATTATTTATAATAAGCCAAGATATGGAAGCAACGCAAGTGTCCATCAACTGATGAATAAAGATGATGTGAAATATGTATGTTATATATATATGTGTGTGTGTGTATATGTTATGTATATATGTTATATATGTAACATATATGTTATATATGTGATATATGATATGTGATATATGTCATGTATATATTATGTATATGTTATATATGCGTGATATATGTTATATATGTGATATATATGTTATATATATAATATATGTGTTATACATGTGTTGTATATGTGATATATATGTTATATACATATTTATGTTTATATATACACACACATATATATGTCAGCCATAAAGAGGAATGAAATCTTGCCATTTGCAATGACGTGGATGGATGCAAAGAGTATCATGCTAAGTGAAATAAGTCAAATACCATATGGTTTCACTCATATGTGGACCTTAAGAAACACAAAATAAACTAGCAAAGGAAAAGAGAGACAAATCAATATATACCCTTAATAATACAGAATAAACTGATGGTTACCAGAGGAGAGGTGGGGCGGGGGGGATCGGTGAACGAGGTGATGGGGATTGAGGAGGGACCTTATCCCGATGAACACTGGGTGATGTACAGAAGTGCTGAATTACTGTAGTGGACACGTGAAACTACCATAGCACTCGATGTTAACTCACTGGAATTCAAACAAAGACTTCAAAAAAAAATAAATACAAAACAAAAAGGATTTGTCTTTCCGAATTGCAGATATTATCACAATACTCTCTGAGCCTCCTGAAGAAAGGGAAGTTACTGTGTGAACAAAATATCTTTTTTTTTTTTCGTAAGATTGGGTGAACAAAACACTTTTTTTTTTTTTTAGGTTCAAGTGAAGATAAGTACTCTGAAATCTAAAATCATTAAGACAGAAAAAAATCTGAAATACTTTCATCGAAGACATTTTTAACATAAAAAACCTTGAAAGGAGCACTTAGGTCGTGTCTTCTATTTTCTAAAGGGTTTCCGATTTTGCCCTGAGAAAATACCATAATGTTTAGTTGGTCTCTTAATTCTCTCTTGGTGCTACTGAAGCTTTCCAGAATCTGGTGTTCTTTCCCCAGGCTTTCTTTATCTGTGTAGCTCCCTGTTACGGGCGGAGTGCACCAGGAGCCTCCAGGAACGCTAGGGAATAAATTCAGGCCAGCTTTCTGGGCAAATTAAAATACCATCCACTCCTCCCTTCTTTCTCATTCTTATAAACACTGCAGACTCACTGTCTAATTCCAGAATTTTACAAGGACTGTTATGTATTGGTTTCCCTTCCATTTTGTAGCCTCTAAATTTCTTCCCCAACTACACAAATGGCAGCATTTTCAGAGCATTTATGAAAGCCTAGCTTACTAGGATATATGCAAATTTTCTTAGAAAACTAAACTCAGTTTTCAGATAGATGGTCTAAATGGCTCTCGTAGAATGAATTGGCTCAATTATCACACCAACTAATAAGTAATAAATAATAGGCACCTAAACTATTTTTTTCTATAAAGGGCCAGAAAGTAAATATTTGAAGTCTACGGGCCATGTGGTCTCTGCTGAACCTACTCAACTCCCCTTGCAGCGTGAAAGCAGTAATAGACAATGTAAACAAACGAACAAGGCTGGCAGTTGATAAAACTTTATTCGAAAACAGGTAGCCATCTGCATTTGGCCCATGGGCCCTAGTTTGCTGACCAGTGATCTACAGAAATGTTAATAACTTGGCCTATGGTGAATTACACCGATGTTAGTATTTTAAAATTTTACAAGGTTGGTTGCTGACGATCCAGACACGCTGACAAAGTCATCAGGGAAACTGACCTAAGAATAATTTGTAAAGCCTTGCGTTGAGCTCACCACAGCCCAAGAAACTGTGGCCAAACATGTCCAATGACACACTTGTTAATAAATCTGACCCAGCAATAAAGCTTATAAAATTGCTGTCTGTTGGGAACGATGTGGAAAACACATACTCAGAGCATCTACGTGATTAATGAGCACTGGCAAATTTCTGTCCCTGTGGCGTCATGTGTGACCTCACACACAAGAGAAGTGCCTGTGTTAGGACAGTGTTCTTCCTCCAATCTCCTGGTCAGGCCAACCCGCCATCTTTAGAGGCTGCCAGCTTAGACCTCTGTCCTTCCAGGGAGCTGCTCCCTCCCTCCCCCAAGTCACTGCCTGCTCACATGCAGCCGCCCCAGAACTTTATATAGAGTCTAAGGACAGCACTATATCCATCACTGTATCATCTTCCACTGAAACCTCAGCACTTTGTAGGCCATCTGGTACATGACGGGCTCTCTGCTGAATAGAGCGAACGAACAAACGAAGGCCAGTGGCACAAGGAAACTCAAAGTCAAAAAATCCAAATGACAGAGGCAGTGGTTTTTTGTTGTTGTTGTTGCTGTTGTAATGAAATCCTGTGCATTGTTTAATTCCTCCTCTACATGAGAAAGGGACGGCAATCAATATATTTCCTAGGTGCTTCTCAGATTGAAAAGTCTCTGTTTCTCCTCACCTGAAGAAAATGACGACTCAATTACTATTTTTTTCCCTCTGCAACAGGCATGTGTAGTAAAGCTTTCCTCTAGCCCACAGGCATGTAATGTGCTGATTTAGCACTGTTTCTGACCTCCTTTTCCTGTCTTTCTCCATTAATCCCACAGCGTTTTAATGTTTTAATTCAACACATCATTTTGCCATATCAGTCAGTCGAACCTGCTCAAGTTTCACTTGCCATGATAGCTTTTAACCTCTTATTCATTACCACAATGCCTTGTTTTATATTACAGACTGGTCAGCTTTTAACTTAAATGCAAGGGGCAGAAAAGAGTGCTGTAGTTTTAAAAGCTGTAAATCTCAGAGGCTCAGGAAGGGGGTGAACAGGAAGAAAATGGTGAATGTGTCAAGCTTGGCTGTAAAAGCAGATGAATGACACGTGGTGCAATTTGTCCGGAGGAATATTCCAGCCCCGGTTCTCTATGGCATCAGCGTCACTAACAAACCAGTACAATGTTAGCACCACTTTTCCAAGGCACCATGCGGGGCCAAGGGCTGCCTCTGAGGCAGCCCCGTTGAAATGGACTTGCACATTCTCCTTCTTAACTTTTCAAAACCCAGTGAAGCCTAGAATATTCTATAATAATGAGTTAATCTCTAAAACCGCCTTGAACTGTAAAATACACTTTCAGAAAACAAAAGGATTATTTTGAAATGGCCCCGGTTTACAATGGGATAACCTATATGTATACTCTTGCCATCTTGGTTACAAGTTGGAGCAGGTTCAACTTAGAAATAAAGTTCAACTTCATTTCTTACTCCCCTGAAAAGTTCACTGTCTCTGGACCATTGGTGGCCTTTAAAATCAGAGACTGTTGTTTTGTTTTGTGTTGTGTCGTGTTGCTTTTTTGGTGTTTTTGTTTGCTTTTTTTTTCCATTTTGTTTTGTTTTGTTTGTGCTCTTGGACAAACAGTGGAGTTAGTAGGTACCATGGTCCAGAGGGCATTGGATCTGTTCAAACACCTTTATCTCACCAGCCTTGAACCCCCCCCTTGGGTTAACTTGTGGCTCAGTTAGACTGAGAAGACTCTGAGAAGAGTCTCAGAAGACTGCAGAGGGAGCCTCGTACAAGAGGATTTCAGAAAGCTCCAGGTGACTTAGGAGATCCTGGCGGTGGCTGGCCATCAGGCAGGCCCATGTCTGAACCACGATCAAGCTAGCAACCCACCAAGGCCAAGGCCAATGCCATGGCTCAATCCTTTGGTCAACAGATGTCCTTTACATCAAGTCCTTGAAGATAGCCCCTATTCCCTGCAAACTTCTACAAAAAGTTTCAAAAATTGTCTATACTGTTTTTGAGATATATATATATATATATATATATATATATATTCGAGATATATATATATTCCATATATATATATATTCCATATATATATTCATATATACATGACTTTTACTATCCATATTTCTTTTTCTTAAATTGCATAAGTTTAGTTGCGAACGTTGCAGGGAACGTTTGAGGAAAATCTCAAAATTAATCTCAAAAAGAATTTCCGCAGAGAGGCCACGTGGGGCTTTCGAGTACTAGCATCAAGGTGTGATCCAAAAACAAAATACCGACAGGTCTTAACACACGTTCATGACTCATTCACACTGTCAGAGAGCTTCCTCATGCAAAAAGGTATTTCCCCACCCCTGGGAGATGAAACAACTGAGCCTTCCAATGACAACAACGACAACAAAATGAAAGGAGAAGGAAAGAAGCGTGAAATTGAAAGGAAGGAGGACCCGTATGTAACAGGTCTGGGGTGTGCCCATGCCGGCCCCACCTCCTGTTTAACTCTGAGGAACAGGAGATATTTTAGGGGAGGTCTGTCACCCCACCTGGAAGTTGGCTTCAGGGTAATGCTGCGTAGTCAGCTCCCAAGAGATACCTTTGCTATCGTTTGTACCTCAGCAGAGGGAAAAGGGAAAGGAGACCAAAAGAAGCCTTTAAAAGCCATGAAGAGGAAGGACGTCATGACCCCCAGGCCAGGTACATGGCTAAGTTGCAAACAGGAAATCGCTAAAATAAATGGATACTCAAATGACAAAACATAGACTAAATTGGACATTCTACATGGTTTTTCGTGGCCACGAAGAAACTCAATACTCATTTGGCAAAGCACTTCCTGTTGTGTGAAGGAAACGTGGCAGCACAGCGATGTGTGAGGCGAGAGGGCATTAGTCCTGGCACCTCCTAAAATAACACGTTTGCCATTCATCCCTGGAAAACCAAATTCCCATCACTCAGGTGGCGCTTTGGGACACGGGATCCTCTGTATCCGGGCACTGACGTAACCAATCCTAGCTCCCTGGGCCAGCACGAAGTTTCTGGGGCTCCTAACCGTGAGCGTTGGGAGGGCACTGGCAATGTCACAGCGGTGACAAGTGTCAGAAGTAGTGGGGAACGTCAGAAGTGCCTCAGTTACCCTGTGTGGGTGCAGGAGGGAGAGACAAGACCGGGCTAAAGTCATCCGACGGGTTATATCTGCAAAATGACCAGGGGGAGACCTCCTGCGGGAGCCGGAGGGTGACAGGACCTAGTCTGCTATCCGAAAGCACCAACCGAAACCACGAGGTTGGCAATAAAGCAATGGCGGCCAGCTGTGGGCTCAGCAGAGTGTTGGGGACAAGAGGACTAAGTGAAGCCCTACAACCCGGGCTGTGCCCCAGGGAGGCTGGAAGAGCTGAGGTCTCAACTGGTGACATGCTGTTCCCCCGGGGGGTGTCTGGATACACGGGATGGAATGTGGATGTGCCGTGTGTATATCTCCCACACAACCACCGGGGAGAGAGACGAGTATCCGGAATCAGGTGGGTGAGGGCCAGATTTCCTAAACCTCCTGCAACACGCCGGACAGTCCCCCGGGACACGGTACCTCCACTGAGAAAACACCAGAGGAATGTTCCGTGGGTACCAAACTCGCCACCCGTCTACCTCAGGAGAGCTGCTGAGGAGGGACGGGGCGACGGCAGGAAGATCCAACGCTCTGTGTGCCAGACGCTGTGCTCAGTATTTTACGCAGAAAAAGCAGCGTACAAGGGACTGGGTTCGCTGGGTCTCGTCCCATCTCCGCCTCTAAGTTCCCTGCTGACAGAAAAACATGCACTTCTCTGGGCCTCCGCCTTTCCTCATCGGTGAAAATCAGGGGTCCCATTAGAGGAGCTGTCCTCAATGTTTAGATCTCAGCAAGAGGACTTTCCCTCAGTCTGAACCCCAATGCAGACGACAGGCAAGGGCTGAGCTGCTCTGGTTTCACGACAGAGGTTTTAGCAGACTCTCCGTTCTCCAAGGGCCGAGCCCCAGGCACCTCTCTGAACCCAAGGTTCCGGAGTCCTTGGTTTGGAAAAGATGACCAACAGCTGTTGACAGCCCTTTGCATGCTTACATTCGAGATTTAAGGTCTGTGTACACATTGTACCGGGGTGAAGAATCGGGATGAAAAATTGCATACGGGATGAACACAAGGCAGGGATTTGGTGGAAAGAAATCGGTCTTGGAAAACACAGACTCCTAGCCCTGGCACCTGCTGCTCTGAAGGCCACGACCAAGTCATTTGTAAACCTCTTGCATTCTGTCCCCTCATCTCCGAAAGGAGAATAATGCTGCCAACCTGCAGGGCTATTTGAAAGATCAGAGATGATGTATGCTTCCACCGCGATGTCCACCGTACTTACCACGGGCCAGCCACAGTGCAGGCACAGTCTCATTTAATGGCATTACTACAAGCCAGAAGAAAGCCGTAACAGTCATAGCATCGCTGGTTACGGGAGGGTGAGAGCCCCAATGGAGTTGGGAGGGTGCAAAGCAAAGAGACGTAGAATACTGAAAGTCGGCTCAACAGATTTCATGACGGTTTGCCACACAGCTCATGAAGGACACTGAAAGATCTCCCATCATTTGAGACACCGCGGATGATATTCTTACTAACTTGTAGGGTATTTTACTAAGTATCGAAACCAAAATTAGAGGGCACGCTGGAAATTTACACAGTTGGTTACTGAACAGTGCAGGGGTCACGCGCGCTGATGACCCCGCACAGTCAAAAATAGCTTTTCACTTCCCCCCAAACTCAACTACTAAATCGGCCCCCTGTTGCCCAGCAGCCTTACCGACAGTATAAACAATTAACACATAACTTTGTATATTATCGGTGTCAGACACTGTATTCCCACAATAAAGTTAGCTAGAGAAAAGGAAAACGTTCTTGTAAAAAATCCTAAGGAAGAGAAAAGACGCTTAGTGTACTGTATTTATTGGAAAAAAAAAAAAATGCATGTAAGTGGACCCACGCAGTCAATGCATGTTGATCAAGGGCCATATGCATAAACATTTCACAGATTGTCTGAAATGGCCCGGTGTCTTTTTTTTTTTTTTTTTTTTTTTTAGAGAATTTCCAACACATAACGATTTTCTTCTGTTTTAATCAATATTAAATGGCATTTGCCAGTTAAAACAAAAACAAAAACAAAACCTTTTCCCCAGGTTAGGGTCCAGCTGACTTGTGACTCCCGGGGTGGGGATATGAGGTTTTGACTCTAAGCCCACACAGATCAAGACATTGTCTCTGAGCAGCTCCATGCAGACGCGAGCTGCCCACACGTCTCCCACGAGTTAGAAAGCAGAGCAGACTCACGTGCCCAGACGTTCCTCGTGCTTTCTGCTGTCCTTTCCCCACACTTCAATGTCCAAAATGCCCATCCTGTCAGAGAAGTAGTGAAAGTCAAACTGTTCCCGCCACTGCGGATTTGCACTCTTACACAGTGTCTAGAAAACATGCGGTTATGATATTTACTTTCTCAAAATGCCATTCGTCGCTAAAGCAGCTACATACACATACATGTCATTGCTAAACGGCAGGAAGTCATGGCGATGGGCCTCCCCCCCCCCCAAGAAAGCTAAACTTTCCGTTTGGGAACGAAAGGGACTTTGAGGGTTCTGGAATTGGCAAAACATCGCTACCCTCTTAGCTCACCCCCCAGATTCAACAATTTCTCCAGCAAGTTAAAAAAGAGTAACCCCACAAGGAATTACCCCACCAGGAACCATAAATTACATAGGTATTATATACACGGAAAACACATCTCAGTAGACATTTACAGTTGCTCCCTCTCACAAAAGAGACTACGGATTGGTGAACCGGATGCAAGTAACATTTTTATTAGCGCATCCACTCAGAGCTGGCCTAAGGAGTATATAAATTAGCAGTTTGTGGTGTTAATTAACATCTGTCCGATGCATTGCATTGGAAACCCGTAACTTGCACATTTCAGTCCGAGTTGCCTGAATCCGGTCACTCGAGTGTGAAAGACTAAGAAGCCTCACGGCTGCCACACCGCGAGATGAAGCAGGGTGGTGTGAAAATTCCACAAGTGTTTCTGTGTTCTCCGATCGTGTGTGTTTGATCAGTTAGCAGCATTTTTGCTTTCGTTTCATTTACGTCGAGATTCGATTTGTGACTAAAAATCAGCAGGAATGCCGGGCACTGACTTATCAGGCTCTAGAGTCAACTATGAAATCCTAGAAATCCTAGCGCCAAACTATTACCGCCAGGGGAATCAGGGATAACTCGGATGTCGGCTGTAGCCCACATCACGTATTATCATTTCAGCTGTTTTTTACATTGAGCTTAATATATCAGCTCACAGAATTTAGAAACCACGGAAGAAAAGAAACTCAACCACACAAATTAAATGTGATATTCCTCAAGGGGGCAGGTAGCAAATGCTGGGCTAATTCTGCACTTCACCTTACCCCGGGGGGGCTGAGCGTACTTAGCGATGAATAATTTTTCTTATAAATCCTTAGCCTGACCCTGGCTGGCTACAGGGACCTTCGTGGAGAGATGTGTTCACTCTGGCTATGTTCACAGCCTGAAACTAGCTGGTTAAAATAAATGTCTGCATATTTCGGCTGTTAACCTGCCCCTGATTTTTCATATTTTTCAAAAATGATTCTCCAGTGTGAGCTTTAATTCTTTACTCCTTGTAGTGGGGTAAATGATGTTTAATGTTTGATTTTGCACTTAAATGTATACAGCAGAGACCAACTTCTGCCCCCTAAATCATTTTCCAATTGCACATATCTTCATCTGTTACGGACTCTAGGCTGGAAAGCCCGAATTGCAAATATCCTCGGGTCTATTTTCAAAATCTTCTACCAATGTTTTGTTTGGTTTGCATTTTTTTTTTCCATGTAGCTTTTGGCAGTGACTTAACTTTCAAGTACCCTCGTTCCCCCAATCCATAAAACTTAGGAAATATTCCTGTCTGACAGTTATGTAAAACGAATTAATTACCATGGTTTGGAGACTATGGTTTTTGAAATAAAAACCACGCCAAATTACTAAGATTAAAAATTAAGTGGAATTTGTTTCGGGAGAATAAGATGATTGATTTTTAAAGGCGGCTACAAATGCCATTACTTTTGTTCAAAAAAAAAAAATCACTAATACCTTAAAAACAAAATCACAAAAAAACCCACAACAAATGTCTGTCTATTTTGGGTGTTAATACCTACAAGTAAGAGAAAGCAAAAAGTAGATGGTTTTGAGAACTTTTTACTTTTCTCAGATGTTTTCATATAAATATATTACACTATTATTTTTGCAGGATTTTGAAAATATTTGGTTATCCCGTTCCTGCAATCTATGAAACAACAGCTTGCTTATTTTCAAAACAAAAATAAATCAATGCATCCAAATCTATTATTTCATAAGCTTTCTCTTAACTACATTAAAATAAATTATGCTAAGCAACCAAACAGCTATACCAATTGGCTTCAGTTATAGATTATTTTGTGGCCTGGGATGCTCCTAACACTGTTACGAGGGCGAAAAATAAAATTCTCCTCTTCTTGTGAAATTTAGAGTGGAAAACATTTCTTTTTCAGTCCTTTTATTACAAAAGGTATGCTTCTTCTTAAGGAATTGACAGAACTTACCTTACTTTTATACCTCTGGTCTCCCAGTTTTAACTGGACAAACATTTCTGTCATGCTTCCTCCTGATACATTCTTCCCTTCCAACAAGGTTATACTTATAATCCCATTCCAGAGTTGGTTCTTTTTCAAGGACTCTGAGAGTCGCAAGTTGCGTATCAAAGAGGACTAAAGCAAAGAAAGAAGAGGACAGATCAACGTGCTGATAATTCCTGAGTGTGACTTTGGTGATCACAGAAATTCCAGCTCTCAGTATGGGGATCAGGAATAGCACTCCCTAGCTGCTGAAAGTGTTACCCGTCTTCAGGATTTGGCCAACCTGCAGGCACAGTTATGTGGTTTCCTTCTCCAGCCCTGGACTTCTAAAGTATAGTGAAGGATGATTAGGAACAACGCTTGGATTTGGCCTTGGCCTATCCTCCCACCCAGATGCGCTCCGTGGTGGGAATCCTTCAGCTATTTTAATAGAAGGAAGGGAAGAGAGGCATTCTGGGAACAGAGAGACAGGAGCGAGGCATTGCTTTGCAGGGAAACAAAATACCTCTGGGCATTTAGCAATAATGGTTTTGAATTTATCCTTCACACTCAAATCTGTCCACACTTCCCTTTATTCCTTGGGCTGCTCCTAAAATGCCCAACACCACAGTGAGATGCACAACTCCAGATACAGCCTGGAAGCAACCAGCCAGGCAAATGCGCTTTGCAGATCTGCAGGGAGGGGAAGGATGTAAAATGTCCTTAGCACGGCGCCCGGGATCCAGTAGAGATTGGGTAACTCTTAACTTGTTTGTTTGTTTTTTTCCTTTTCTAAATTATATTACTCATGCACACTCACACACACCTTAAACAGAATGTAGAGGAGAGCAAACATCCCCGATTATTAAATTATAAAGAGGACACGCGCACTTCATTTTTAATTTCCACTATGGAAATTTCCAAACACGCACGAAGGCAGAGAGCATGGCATATAAATCTCCACGTGATGATCCATCTGATTCCACCTTTTGCCCATCTGACTTCATCTAGCCCTTCACTCTTTTTCCCGGGCTGAAAGAGCTGAAAGCAAAACCCATATGTGTTTTTACAGAAGCACCCTGCCGTGACCACATTCAACACAAATAACCATAATTCCCTTAATATCGTTAGACACCCAGCACAGAGTCACACTTCCCTGAAGGTCTCCACCGTGTCTTTTTTTACGGTTAGTTTGTCTGAATGAGGATCCCCACCCGATCCGCACGCTGCACTGAGTTGGTGGAGTTGATCTACGTTCGCCGCTCGATACGTGAAATGGTACGAGCAGAGGCGGGCGTATTTGAAGGAGAAATAAATGGACTGGAGAATGTAAATGGCATAAAGTACCATAGTAAAGCCATGAATTTCTAACACTATATATTCGTTCCTGTCACCTACTCAATATATCTTCGAGATCATTCAGACACCAATTCGCTCGGACACCAGTTAGTCACAATTTATCACAACAAATGGTATGTCAGTACCGTATTAATTATATACCAGCTTACCTCATCCAACACATGTTACTCCACCACTCTTAATAAATGGTGCGGCAACAAGCCACCAAGCATTTGATCATTTTATGACGACCTTAAGCAAAGCACATTCAAGGAAGTCCACACTCTCAAACTTCACATCTGTGCTGCTCTTCTCTTAAAATGCACACACACACACATACACACGCACGCACGAGTTTTGGAGGTGCTGAGACAGAGCAGGGAGGGGGCAAGGGAAAATAATTCATTTTAAAAAGAAAAAAAAAATCCCTCTCCTCTGGAGAACATGAACGATTCTTTCTGGACTTCTATTTCCAGTTTGGTTGTGGAGAGAATATATTCAATAAAAAAAGCTTTATGAAAGTATTAAAGTCAAGCGATTTCATGTTAATTAAACACAACACACGCCGACACAGTACATCAACAGACACATATACAAACATATATGCGTATGTGTTTATAAATTTATATTTGAGCATATAGATGTGGATACACTGAGTACATTTTATAGCTTATTAAGCACACGGGCTGAAAACTCCTATCTTTAAAAGGAAAATGAGATTTTGATTCATATATCCGGCTACAATTCCCTTTTTTTTTTTTCTTTTTTCTTCTTAAAGTTTGACTTGCCAACCAACAAGCTAAAGCATGACCTGTCCCATGGCCATGCTTCAAAGTTCCGACAGATATATTCCTCCCTAAACACTGCAACTATTTCAAAATCCTTTTTATAAAGAAGGGAGTAATGTCCACATGGGATCAAAGGGCATCCTCCAGTCTGGCAATTGCCTAAGAAAAATGGCAGGGCTTCCATGAAATATGCCCTAAAATAATTTTGTGGCTTGGTATGTCCTAATTTCAAATTGGATGTTTATCTTGGAAAGGCTTCTATCTAACTTGTCCATAAAACAGCCCCACTTAGCTCTATGAGCTCTGTGAAAATGGAATCCAAAGCTGGTTATTAAGAGGGCCGAGAGATAGGTTCCATATGGCGGAACAGCATGGGAGGGCAAGGCTAAGGCCTACATCAGGCGCAGCTTGGCTGGATCTCCTGATCTATCCACGACACTCGTTGCATTACAGCATAACATCTGGATTATTGCTTGTAATGTCCCTGGGAAATATCCACTTTCCATCAAAGCCTTTATCTATCTCAGTTGGACTTTGAACATTTTAGTATTTAACGCAGTCATGTTTGATGTGACGGACTTGCTCTTTGCTGTCCAAGTTTTTTTTTTTTTCCTCCTCACTAAAGGCAGGGTAGGAGAAGTGAGCTATTTATTGTGGAGTTCACAGATAGAAAAGAACACAAGGCCTTTATTCTACGTATTTCGCCCTCAATCTTTTCTGCAAAACCTGCTTTCAGGTGATGTCCAAATAAAGTTGCACATCTACGAACAACATATTCTGGAGTGTGTGTGTGTGTGTGTGTGTGTGTGCTTTAAAGAAGTCTCGTAATTACTTTAACATGTGTCTTCAGCCTTGGGGCAAGTGATGAGGCCTCAGACCAGGGCTGATGGGGGAGAGGCGGGTACTGTCCGGGCCATCCTGCGTACTCTCTGATGCAGGGCCGGGCTCCCCAAATCTGCTGTGCTCTCGGAACAATCCCTTTCTCCCCCCAATAAATCCACTCCTCTGCACTCACCCTGTTAGCTCCATAGCTCAGGTTTTCACGTCTGTGCTGAGCCCATAAGTGAAATTTGTCATCTTAATGCAGCCTGGAATGTGAAGGGAGACAAGGAAATGACCCATCAAAGGAGAAGCCCACCCCACCTGAGCTGAAACAAACACCAGGAGATAGAGCAAAGTTTCTGGGTCCTGACCCTAATTTCTCAGCCGACATAAAGGATAAAATATAGTACATCAGGGTTTTGCTATTTTTCTCCTTCCTCCCAAAGGGATCAGAACCTTTTACTATTTCTATGTTGTTTCATTCATAGGCTCTCTCTCTCTTCCTTGGCCCCCCACCCCACCAAATCCACACCCTTCTTCTGGACAGAAATCATAACTTCCATCTGAAGCACACACGTTCGTTATTACTGGTGAATGCGAGGTATGATACTTATTTTTTTATTTATTTATGTTTTAATTTTAGAGAGTGTGTGCACGAGAGTGGGGGAGAGGGAAGGAAGGACAGAGAGAGAGAGAGAGAGAGAGAGAGAGAGAATCTCAGGCAGGCTCCATGTAAAGCACGACTCAGAGAGCTCCATCCGACGACCTTGGGACCATGACTTGAACTGAAATCAAGAGTCGAACACTCAACCAAAGGAGCCACCAAAGTGCCCCTGAGGTTCAATATTTAACTTTGAAACAGACTGACTTTCAGAAAAAATGAAAAGCTGCAGAAACAATTCACTTCCGGGTCATGACAATCCCGGGGACAAGGAAGGAAGGGGGGAAAAAAGAGAAGAGGCCTGAAGGTAAGAGCTGTGGACCTTCCACTCCCAACAGGCGGAGAATCTTCACAAGTTTCTGATCTAGGAATAGGCTCTTAAAACAGAGAATGGATTGTCATTCCTAGGGGCATAGAAAACGGATTCCAGCTTAGCCACATGCATTATTTAAGGATTTGGGCCAAGTGGCATGCTGGGAAGATGGAGATATGGGCTCTGGTCTCTTGGCATGGCTGCTTAAGAAAACCCAGAAATGACAGGCCTGTCAGCCAAGTGCCTCCTCTCTGTCGTGGGCCAGGAAGAACGGCAAGGAGGTTAAGAGTTAAGAAAGAGCTTGGAAGGAGTAGCATGCCGTCCGGGAGCCGGGGCCACAGCCCGTAGTCATCAAAAGCAACATTACAGCTAGCTGTGCCCCTCTCTGGGACACACTATGCTGACGGATACCGCAAAGTCATTATCCGAAGTACTCCCTTGGGTATGACAAAACACCAAAAAAAATTGTTTTGAAGAGACAGAAATGAAAAAGAAGGGCAGGGCAAAAATATTTTCTCAAGATTGTTCTAGGAAGGCATACCTAACTAGGTGCCAAATATCGTGTGGGTAACTTTTCTAACCGTCTCAGTTACTGGAGTCTAGAAACACGTGTTCCAACGCTGCTGGTGGGCCCCATCTCGACTCTCGTTGATTCGTTTCCCTAAGTCACTGTGAGAAAGGAGGTGGCAGTGGAAACAAATGCACAGGGGGAAAAAAAGTCGCTAACTTTGTAAGCAAAATGAACAACACAACAGGATTCGACTCTGCTAGGCACTGCTTACGAAAAGCTAAGGGAGAACATTCGGTCTATAAAAGGTTCCCCTGAAATATTCCTTCCAAGCATTTTTAACATGTAAAACAACTGTTCATTGTCAACAGCTTTTATAGCATGACATGAGAAGGTCCGTACATGCATCCAGCAGGCTCCCAGAGAAGCTCCTTCTTGGCGGCTTCTTATATCATCCGAAGAGGATGATGTGGGTATAAATTGTCCTAGAACTACACAAAAATCTTTGCCTAAGGATATAAAGAAAGCCTTTTAAATCTCCCACGTGGACATGGACCATGAGATTTATATTTGTATGGGAAAACTAGATTATAGTCTCGAGGATAATGAATAATCTGTAGGCTGTACAGACATATTAGCTATAAAAGTTTTATAGGAGATTTAACATTTTTTTTCATTGCCAAGTATCATTGCTCTGTTTTTGCACTTAAAAATAAGAATTAGATTAAGATTAAAAACAACAAAACGATCAAGTCTATAAATACCCACTTCTTAGGGCTTAGGACCAGGAAAATGTTTCTAATGCATTTCTTCCTATCACTGAAAAAGAAAAGAAAAGGGGAGCCTGGGTGAGCAGTTGGCTGAGTGCCCGACTCTTGGTTTCAGCTCAGGTCATGATCCCAGGGTCATGGGATTGAGCCCCATGTTGGGTTCCATGCTAAAGGTGGAGCCTGCTTGGGATTCTCCCCCCGCGCCTGCCTCTCTCTCTCTCTCTCTCTCTCTCTCTCTCTCTCTCTCTCTCCCCCCCCTTGCCCCTCTCCCCACTCGTGTTCTGTCTCTAAAATAAATAAAATAAAATACAATCAAATACAATCAAATAAAATAAAATAAAGTGATTCAACAAGATTTTCTTTTTCACCCTAACCTCTAAGAAGCTCAAAGTTAAATGTTGTGCTCATATGTAATAACACCCATTATCTAGTATTTCTGGATTCACATGTGTCACCCTGCTGGCCTTCCCTTTTCTGTTCCATATTTCTGTGTCTCTCCTTCACTTAAAATACTTCAAGGGCGGGGCACCTGGGTGGCTCAGTACCGAACTTTGGCTCAGGTCAGGATCTCATGGTTCATGAATTCAAGCCCTGCGTTGGGCCCTGGGCTGACAGATTGGAGCTCAGAGCCTGGAGCTTGATACGGATTGTGTGTGTCTCTCTCTCTCTCTCTCTCTGCCCCTCCCCCACTTGTGCTCCGTCTCCCTCAATAATAAACAAACATTTAAAAAATTAAAACATAAACAAATAAAGTAAATAAAACAAATAAAAAATAAAATACTTCAAGGGCACCCCTATCCAGGACGTCCATACCTCGCGGTTCTCAATCAAACGTGCTTCAGAATCCCCTGGAAGGATTACAGAAAGATTGCGGGGGGCCCCATCCCCAGAGATTCTGATTCAAGAGGTCTGAAATGTTGGCGGGGTAGGCGTGGGGGGGCGGGTCACAAATTCCCATTTCTAACAATTTCCAGGTGATACCGGTGCGGCTCCATTTTGAAACCCCAACTGGTTGAAGCCTGATAATAAATACATCAGACCACTCGCCGTGGACCACACTATTTTATACTATCCTATCTCCATTCACTTCTTCCTCCCTCTCATTTGGTTAAGATTCCCTGCAGTCCTCCTCTGAAAGCTTGCTCTGTCTCCAGCACTCAGCCCACCTTGGAGGCTAGGAAAAGGTCTGACCGTGCCCTCCGAATACCCCTCCCTCCCTTCTCTCAAGTCTCCCGCTGACTGGGCAGTCACCACGGCTAAGTCCCGTTCATCTGTGAATCCTCAGGACGTGCTCAGTGAGAAGGTTTCGGCTGAAGTGGATTCTCACGTGAAAAGTTTAGGAAGGCAGTGGCTCTGTTTTTCTGGTCTAGAGCACACACAAGGTTTGAGAGTGCCAACAGATCCGGGGCCTTACCTGAGCCACGACCGAGGCCCCCAGAAATGAGGACGATCCCTAGAGATCATTCTGCCCAGGGTAATGCTGACCTTGACTTCACAGCAAGGCAGCAGAGGCATCAGGGTTAAGATATTCAGCATTGGGCCCATGCCCAATAGATGATAGATAGATAGACAGACAGACAGGCAGACAGACACAGACATTCAGACAAGTAAATTAGGTTAAAGAGATATAGATATATTAGACAGATTCGATTAGAAACATAGATAGGTAGAGATAGTTACCTAAATTTAGAGACTGCCTTCCAGAAGTCCTAGATGTCAGACGTAAACAGAAGGAGAGGGGCACCTGGGTGGCTCAGTCGGTTAAGCGTCCAACTTCGGCTCACTTCACGATCTCACAGCTCATGAATTCGAGCCCCACATCGGGTTCTGTGCTGACAGCTCAGGGCCTGGAGCCTGCTTCGGATTCTGTCTCTCCCTCTCTGGCTCTCTGCCCCTCCCCCGCTCATGCTCTCTATCACTCAAAAATGAATAAACACTCAAAACATTTTTTTAAATAAAATAAACAGAGGGACAGATCGAGCAAAAAGGAGAAAAAAAGGAAAGCAGAAAAAGGGAAAGAAGGCAGAGAGGATAAAACCTAAATTCACGCAGAACCATCATCACGTGATTCATGATATTTACAAAGTAGTGACCATTCTGAAAGTACCCAAAAAAGCCAAAAGCAAAGGCTTTGCCTGATAGGCTGTATCCGAATCCACCAGAAAAAGAAAACCATTCCTGGGACTGAAGGTGGAGGGAATATCGTGCAGAGAACAGGTGCGGGACGGCCGAGAGACCAAAGAGGCAACGCTGAGAATACCTAAGGTAAGCAGCAAAAAAGGACACTTTAACCCTCCTCGGGCCGGAGTGGGAGGAAGACAACCTTTCCCTGCCAAGGTCCAGAGAGTAGGAATTTAGGCTTCAGGCCCCTAGGTCTCTGTCCCAACTACAATACTCTGTCACTGCCAGTTAGCGACGACGCCTACACAGGTGCACACCGCTGTGTTACAGCGTGGCTTGCGAAAACAGACACAGGGCTGGCTTCCGCCGTCAGGGCTGAACTTCTGCAAACCCGGGGCTGGCCAGGCAAGAAGAGTCAATAGCAGGATCAGGCTCACCCTGAAGCCATAGCAGGTCTAAAGGCAAATGAAAAATGCAGCCCGTGTCGAACACCCCACGTGAAATAGAAGGCAAAAGGAGAGATGACCGTGGAAATTCTCCCACCCTGTAGTCTCCTACCAATTCCAGCTGGAAGCCACCTGGCAGGGGAACCTAGAAAACGTATCCTGTGGTTATCAGCCCCTGGAATAACAGACAGGAACAAAGACAGAAGAAGAGGACGCTGAACAGCCCCCAAAATGGCACCACTGGCCAACTAATTTCATGCAGAAGAAAAAAAAAGCCACACTGGCCCAGGTCGTGTCTCTTCCCTCCGATCGCGGACCCACAACTGCATGAAACAGTGGTCAAAAGAAGGGCTATGCAAAATAGTCCCCCCCCCTTTTTTTTTCTTCTTGTAGGAGGTGTGGGAGGGGACATAAGCAGCAGGCGCTTCAGGTCGGGATGCTGACAGCCAGGGGACAGCCCGGTGACATTGGCAGGCAGTGGCCCTCTTAAAGCCCTCACCCTTCCGGGTTTTGTGTTTCACGGAGCAGGCGGGTATGATGGCGTTGACCTGACACCACGGATGCCACTGGCCCTTCCTGTGCCTTCTCCATTCTCTAACATGCCGCCAGGTGGCTTCTCCCTACAAGTGGGCTAAGCCCTGCACGGGGTTCCTGTGCACTGAGGATAAAATCAAACTGGCTAAAACTGACACAGAATCTGCTTATGTGAGCCTGCATATATTTTTGTGGGGAAAACATTTTTTTTTCTGTTTCTGAAAACGGAATCGCACGAAAACCCTCCACCCCCACCCCGCAAGGTTCTTATCACAGGGGAAATGCATCTAAAGTAAAAGAAAGTGTAAATAAAGAACTGTGGTCAGCCACAGGACCTACAAAGACCCAAATGAAAGTGCAGAGGAAGCAGGTAGGTGTGGATGTACGTACTCAGATTTCTGAATACAGTTAGTGATTTGCAGGGATTCCTCCCCCCCCCCCATTAAGCTATCTGATATTAGAGAAGTCACTGCTTTTAATTTTCTATCTCTGTTAAGTGTTACATGCATTAGAAAGAGAGAGGAAGGTTTGGAAATCTGTTCACAGCCAAGACTGTGTAGAATAAATGTCTAAAAAGAGCTAGTTATCTGATTCAGGCCCTATGAAATCAAATTCTCAATTCTCATGTGAAAAAGGCTCATCAGAAGGTAAACAGAGGCTTTGGGAGAAATCTGAACCTACTTTTAAAGGCGATCTCTACAAATTTACTACGTTACGGTCAAGGTCAACGTAGTAAGAAAACACTTTACAAGAGAGTCTGCCGTCCTTGGCCTCTATGGATGGATGCAAAATTATAAACTTACGGGGCTTAAGAAGCAATCATCTAAATAAAGTTAAGCCATTAAAAGAATAAGATTGAGGTGAAAAAGTCAACAACATTTTACAGATAATATATTACTTAGGACTGGTAACATTTTAGATAGTCATAGCTGAGTAATCTTCTCTATGTCAAACTTCTGTTACCTAATTTTTAAATATAATATAGAAATCCTAAAAAAGCAGCTGACAGTTTAAAAATACCAAGATAGGTTGATCAGGGCATTTTAACTACTTTTCCAGAAGGTTAATCACAGGACCTCCAGATTTTCCACGTGACTCAATTTCATAAGCGAAATTAGAAGCTCTCTCACTTTCCTCTCCAAAACCTGCAAACTCTAAGCTGTGAAAAGTTAACCTGACAATTGAAATTCTCCACCAAGATATAAACCGCATCTCTCCTGTAAGATCATGAGTAGCATTCAACGAGCTCTATTCATCAAAGGTTTTATTAAACAGGCACGGAGGGTCTGGGCATTTATTAAGTCTCTGAGCCCAGCGCACTGAAGTCAAAATTCTAGAAACGACCATGATAGGGATAAAAAAAAAAAAAGAAAAAAAAAAAAAGAATACAGCAGCTGTGGTCAGACACAACTCTGCAGTACAGATATAAATACTGCTCTCCAGGATCCACTGTTCCTTTCATATTTTTGATATCTTTATCCAGGCCGTCAACATTTTTTCTCTCCTTCCTCATTCCTTTGGCCATTCTTCCATAACCTCTCCTGTCCTCCCTAGACTCCAATATTCCCCAAGCTCACAATTTTTCTTTCTAGCCTTTATGTTCTTCCACAAACTGCCAGTTTTCTTCCACAGACCAGAGCTCCCTAACTAAAGATGGTTATTGATGTACAGTACCAGTATTTTAGTGCAGCAGCAGAATCAATAAACGAGAAAATACTGCTTTGTCAGGCTTCTCCAAAGCATGCCGGGAAACTTTACTGCTTCGGATGGTCACAGAAGCTCTTAATATGGGAGAGCGGGAGCTGGGCTCCCCTCTGTGGCAAGAAATGATCATCTTCTACCCTCTAGTGACTATAAAGGAAGAAGACAAAAGTTGGAGGATTTTCTGAGACCATTTCACATTATTATTTATCGTCTCTTAATTTTACTTCAAAAGAAAAAAAAGAGAGAGAGAGTCTTGTATACCAAGTGAACTGGTTAACAAAACTTATCGTAGTTATACTTAAAATGTTCAAAATGCAAAGGGTCTGTGTCGCAGAAGAGGCAGGCTTTGGTTCCTCTGGGTTTTAAAAAGCAAGGTTTGGAAAGTTTGCTATTCCTCCTAAATGACCAGTGCCAGTCAGGTGACAATTCTTTCGCTTTCTCTCCCCCACAGACACACTCTTACCAACACTCAAAATCTCTGTTTCATTTGCCTTGTTTGACACAGCACTGAACAACTCAAGTAGGGTGAGATGAGAAATTCGAGCTGGTATACGATTTGTGCACTTATATGTGTGTGTAAATAAACGTACGCACAGAGATGGTCGGTGTATCCGCCAAATACACCACACACACACACACACTCACACACACATCACAGCCACCTCCTTGTTGGTTATTTCTCTTTAAAAGGAGCAGAGGAGGGGCGTCTGGGTGTCTCAGTCCCTTAGGCATCCGACTCTTGGTTTTGTCCAAGGTCATGATCTAATGGTTCGGTGAGTTTGAGCCCTGCATCAGGCTCAATGCTGGCAGCTCGGAGTCTGTTTACGATTCCCTCTCTCTCTCTCTCCTCTTTCTCTCTCTGCCACCCCCCCCCCCCACTCACGCTATCTCTGTCTCTCTCAACATAAACTTTAATAAATAAATAAATAATAAATAAACTTAAAGAAAGTAGCAGAGGAGCTAAATTAAGTTACAAATACCTTTTTGGTTTTGTTTATGCTTACACCAATTTTGACATTTAATCACTGGATTGCAATGTATTAATTTAATAACCAGATAAATGAATAATGCATTCCTACCTTGATACACGTAGACCTTTTACAAATTGGACGGCAGTTTATAATTGCTTAAAACGATACTAACAATGTAAAAAAAAAAAAAAATCACCAGTACATCATGAAGAAATCTTTCAAGAAACTCTCAGCAGCAAAGGTAATAAACAGTAAAATGAGAGTAATATAAAAGAGATTTATAAAAGATACCACCTATCCCTCTCAATTAATCTTTTCATTGCCCCTACAACACCAAAGCTAGTTTCCATCTGATGGTATATAACTTCCTAAAGGACTAACCCTAACTGTGCTACACTCCAAATAATCCAGGCTTAATGAAGTGGAACGTTCTAACGTGGCTGGCACCTATAAAATGTCACCACTAAAACAAGTATATAAGTTCAAACATCTGGCTATGCCCTTATTAAACGAAACGTAAAAGGGAGGTTGCTTCCTTCTTATTCATAGCCACAGTGAGAGGAAGAGATTGCTGTTATACGTAAAAGTTGGTTAATACCAATCACGTATACCTTTGTGCTTGCAACAAAGATGAACGTTTCGCCAAATGACATAAAAAAGAAAACAACTATATTTACCTTGCTGGCACTCAGCCGCTTCCGGTTTGACCAACGCTAGGGATTGAGTCCATTGGATGGTGAAAAAATGGCAAAATGGAAGAGAGAAATAGAATCGTTAATGACGATTCTGTGATTAGTTAGATGGCGCGGACTATATTCAAACAACTAACACCCACGTTCCGAGGTCACAGAGAAAACACGTTGGAGCAACAAAACAGAAACAGAAAACTCACATTTCTGTGGTCATGTTACAGGATTTTCCCACAGTGTTCAGTAATGAGAAGACAAGGACGTACAAATACTGCTCAATCTTTAGAAGTATCAGTTCTTAGTGTGAGAAGGACCTCCATCCTTAGAATGTTTTTAATTGCCTCAAAACTCTGTAATTTCACCTCTAAATGCAAGTTGGAAAGGCAGATTTCCCCTACTTGAAATATTCTCATAGTATTACGAAAATGTTTAAGAAGTTCATGGACAGTGTTCATGAATATTTAAGTTTCCATACTTTTTGTTTTTTCTTTTTTAATTTTTTTTTCTTAATTTTTTTTTCATCGTTTATTTTTATTTTGGGGACAGAGAGAGACAGAGCATGAACGGGGGAGGGGCAGAGAGAGAGGGAGACATAGAATCGGAAACAGGCTCCAGGCTCTGAGCCATCAGCCCAGAGCCTGACGCGGGGCTCGAACTCACGGACCGCGAGATCGTGACCTGGCTGAAGTCGGATGCTTAACCGACTGCGCCACCCAGGCGCCCCTCCATACTTTTTGATATTAAAAACAATCATTCCATTTATCCCCCCTGATCAAGCCTCAATATTCAAAATAATAGGAAAAAAAATCTAAGCCACTGCTGCACAATTAAAAAAAAAAAAAAAAAAAAAAAAACAGGCTAATACAGCACCGAGGGAGGGAAGAACAAATTTTCTGAACAGCAAGTAACATCACCACTGTTCTCTTTTGATCTCTCATTTGTCATGCTAAGGTTGCTGAATTTCATCTACAATTAAAATTCTTTCCTAGCAAAATCCTCTCATTACCCCCGTCACCGTCCAGTACTGTGAGGCTCTACTCTGGCTGGTTAACCAGCTAACTGGATGTTAAAACTTGGATAAATTTGGGAGATTACAATGCAATTATGAATCTAATCGAGCAGACCACGTTTGCTATTATGCTTAAGGAAAAAAATACCTTTAGGCGAATGACCTATCCACTTTGACAATACATCTTCCCCATAAGTTAGAAACCAGAAAATAAATGGTCTTTGGGGGGAAATCCTCTTACATTCTGGTGACCAGCAACCAGAAACAGGGGTCCAGAAACAACTTGAAAATATTCTTTATTAAAAAAACACTTCCCCTAGTGAAACCGGGAGTTCAACATCTAGCTCATGATGCAGGGTCACAGATGCTGCCATATGGGTATTAAAATCAGTTCTTTTACTGTTTTCCCAGCACTGTACTGAAAAACATGATCAGTACAAAATCAAAGCACCAAAACAAGCACCAAAATCAATTCCTGTCTTCTAGGTATGCATGGCTATTTAGGACCCTCTGACCTAGAATTCATTGGATGCGTTAATGATCATAAAAGATCAACAAAAGAGATGAGGAAATTAATGAAAAGTGAATATGCCTGTCTGTTTACTACAGTCCGAAGAACTACCAAGTATTGACAATTGACCCCATGCCAAACACTACATTTGATAATCTCCAACTTCACAGTCCTGTGAGATACTTTTTTTATCCTCATTTCACACATGAGGGAATTGTAGCTGCGAGGTTAAGTAATTCTGCGAATGTGACCTGATCGCTTAATTTCTCGAAGCTAGAAAGGAGCGGAGCTGGGATTCAAACCCAGGCGAGTCTGCTGACTGAGCCCACAATTCGAACTAGAATCCTATTTTTGCCAAGAAAAAGAAGCAGACAGCAGGTTCATCAGCCTTCCAACTGTACCATGCCTACATACAATCCTTAAATCTCTGGACGTGAGGGTCAGTCTGTAGTCACTTTGCTCAAGTTCAGATTGTGGTCAGCCTGGGATCCAAAGTGACAAAGACAGTCGTGATGGAAATTTACAAACAAACTGATTCCCAATCAAATGATCTATTGTCTTTCCAGGCTTCAGTGTTAGTTATTCCCATTTAAAAACCCAATATAGGGGGGCGCCTGGGTGGCGCAGTCGGTTAAGCGTCCGACTTCAGCCAGGTCACAATCTCGCGGTCCGGGAGTTCGCGCCCCGCATCGGGCTCTGGGCTGATGGCTCAGAGCCTGGAGCCTGTTTCCGATTCTGTGTCTCCCTCTCTCTCTGCCCCTCCCCCGTTCATGCTCTGTCTCTCTCTGTCCCAAAAATAAATAAAAAAACGTTGAAAAAAAAAAATTTAAAAACCCAATATAGGGGTGCCTGGGTGGTTCAGTCGGTCGGGCGTCCGACTTCAGCTTGGGTCACGATCTCAGTTTGTGGGTTCAGGCCCCGCGTCAGGCTCTGTGCTGACAGCTCAGAGCCTGGAGCCTGCTTTTTGGATTCCGCGTCGCCTTCTCTCTCTGCCCCTCCCCCACTTGTGCTCTGTCTCTATCAAAAATAAATAAATGTAAAAAAAATTTTTTTAAATAATAAAAACCCAATATAAAAATGGATTTTCACTGAATGAAAAGAACGAACGCTTTCTGATACCTATTCTATCCAAAGGGGCCCCCCGATATAAACTGCATAAGCCGAGTAACCACACAGGGCCCAGGAAAGATTATTCCTTTCTTGGGTGTATTTTGATCAAGTACACAAACAGAAAAAAATGAAACTACTGATCAGAACAAATGAGAGTGGGCAGGGCTTTCTATATTATAATATCCCATAAAATATACAGACAAGAAATATATTTTACCCTACACCTCTGCCAGATAAGCAAAGAATAAAGAAAATGAGAAAGCACATGAGTAGGCAGGTTGGCAAACTCTTGAAGACAGGACGTGGTGGGTCTAAGGAAAAAAGGACCAAACTCAGTAAGATGATGAGTGTGGCTACACTTACGACTCTGAAAACATACCCTTTGAGAGGTTTTACAAAAGAAACTTCAGGCAGCATCGAGGATGAATAGCTCCGTCATTGGAAATTAATTTCAACTGAAACGGCATTACTTTAAAACTGCAAATTTGGGCCCTATTTAAATATATTTTAAGGGCCGGTGGGACTGCTAAACATAATCCGATATACTACAGGAAAATTTCACAGAAGGAATAGGGGAATCGGCAGCTATTTTCATGAGAAGTTATCCAACTTTGCAAACCCCACTTAAATATGTAAGAGAAGTTTCAGAACATAGCAGCCAGGAATAGCTCACGCCTGTGGCAGATGATGCTTATTTATATCGTATGTTCTTTTTGAGGGCATTCAGCTCAAGGAACCAGTCACCTGCTAGCACATGACAATGAATCCAGCAGCAATACTGTCTAGGCTAAGAGAAGCTGTATTACGTTGAGTTGAAAAAAAAAAGGTTTACTTTCAACATCAATTTAAGATTCGAGTTTTAAAAGTACCATTTCTTTTAAAAAATAATAATATATGGGAAGTTTTCTCCCCCCCAGTTACTGTCGAGTAAACTCTCCTAAGAACCCAAATTAAAAACAGCAACTATTTTGTGGGCTCTCTGGCCACTGAAAAATCACTGTTCAGCTTCACTACTGCTTTGTGCTTTCTTCTGTGTGTTTCCTTGCAAATCAGTCGTGATTTTCACCACGAAAATAAATTCCATCTACAAGCAAAGGTGGTGTCAAAACGAAGACATCGACCCTACTGACTCAATTCAAGAAGCACTTGTAGAAGCCTAATTTATAAATAGGCTTCAGATTTCCATATCAGATTCTAAACAGGCTTCAGTTTGAACGCACTTCAGTCCTTTTCCAAGCAGGTGTTTTAGCTGGCTTTAAAAAACGCCTTTCAAATGAGTCACGATCAAAGATGCTTTTTGTTCTTCTTTTAATTCTTGGAATTATAAGGTCTGATCCCCAAATACAAAATAAGATCATGATTTGTATTCACATTATTTGCTCATAAGAACAGAGCCTCAGTCATGTCGTCATAAAATCCAGTGCTTTGTTGGTGTTAGAGAGGTCTTCGATAAGCGATGCATTAACTAGAAACGTACAGAAAATAACCGATCGAAGGATATTAAAATTTATATCTTCCCGAAACTACTCCCAGCAGAAAACGTGCAGCTAAAAACAAACAAACAAAAAAAGCACCAGAAGAAATTGCAATGCTGCATATATGTACTTGATCACCCTAATAACGTACAATGTAATAATTAAATCCCGGGAACTGCTTTGCATTACTGAAAAATACCTGTGCCATCCGGTACCTAAGAAAATAGTAAATGGAAACCTTACCACTTAGTAAAAATATTTTGGATGATCTGTTACAAGGGAACCATAGCAGGATATGCATTTTAATAACAGCCACACTATCCACATCCCTAGCCAAAACAGATTATTCCTTAAAGGATTTTCTTTCCAGGGTTCCAAGGGAAAGGATGTGCATAACCACAAATAGGTACTTTACATCTCAATACAATGATTTGTTTCCCCCCCCCAAATAATTACCCCCGCCAAAAAAAATGCCAGCCATCTGGTAACCCAGTTATCAAAGGACAATTGCGGTGAAGAATTTTGAAATGAACAAAAGGGTTACACTCACATGTCTCTTGAAATCGCACTGTTTTACTCCTAGGTTCAAATTTAACACAATGACCCCCATGTCTTCTTCTAAACTGTTGGGGTCTTCCAATTTTAAAATATGTTCAGTCGTCCTACAAGCAAAAGGCAACAAACGACATTAGCACTTAGGGGCAGTACCAGGGAGTTTCAAACTGCATCGGTAGCTTATGGCAAACCTCTCCTACCTCTGCCTAAGGGTGAGACACGAGTTTTACAAAGCACCCGATTCAGTAAAAATAACACAGCCATCTTCAGAGCAGGGGAATTGTTTGGCATTGCCTTGTTCAACAGTTGGTTAATGGCTTCTTTCCCCTTACTGCCCAAATAAAATTTAAATACTTGTGTTATTTTTAAGTTAGGCAGGTTAATGAACCTGAATGTTAACAGTTCAAACTCCAACACACATTCCAGAACACACTGTGGACGATTTAACGTCTGACTCCTAGGTTTGGGAGCTAAAAGCTAAAATAGAAAAATGCACATTTTAAAGCACCCTTTCATTTATTCAGATTTTCTTTTTGTCATTTGATCTAGACAGATGCCATTTAACCTTATGTTGAGCTCCCTCTACAATTCATAATAACAATTAGAAGGTAAAAATACAATACCTGTTAAGCTCAAGATCTCTGAGGATGACAAAGGCCGAGCCCATGAAATCGGATGTGGTTAAATCCCGATCATATACCTACAAAGAGGGAAGAGGCCAGTAATGCACATTAACGTGGCAAGCCAACTGAGTTTGCCGAATTATCAATAAATGCAACAGTCTGGGAATTTTGAATTCAATCTTCTAGATCTAAAAACTAATCTGCAGAGTACCGTTAACGAGGAATGTAGCCAAGTTGATGGAGAGATCGAAATTATTCAAACTTGACCACTTTGCCTACCACAGCCAAACCAATAGCACAAAATACTCTTAAGGCAGTACTCATATGCATTCCAACGTTATGCACAATGGACCACTCGCTGTAGTTTAAATGGTCTCTCATTAAAATTTAGTATTTTCCACGGTGAGCAGATCTGCCAATTAAATAGAAATTTGCTAAATATTCTCTAGCAACCCTATCCTGCACTCAACTCATGCAGTTGTAACCCAGATGTTTGAGCAATCGGTGCTTCCAACCGGTAGCTGAAAGCTCTATTAAGTATAAAGTTATTCCTAATGAGAACGGCTTTCCTACTTTTCGCCACTGCACCGACAGTCATAATTCTTCCACGTGCGGTAAGCTTAAATACAATCAATGGAGATGTTATTTTCACTCTGATTTTCTGTGGCGTATACACCATTGATCCGAGAAAACAAAACACACACTTTCCACGAAGTGTACAAATAATCCCTTGCACACGAATGTTTTTCCGCCCAGAGCCAAACAATGATAAAAGAATTTGGGGACGTGGACTTTTTAAGGGGGCAAGGATTGCTGAGACATCAGCGTTTTTAATAAAAGAGCAGACTTGAAAGCCATCTGGGATTACCTTCACACGGAGCTTTTGATCAAGGCTTTGAATGGGAAGTACAACTACCTCATCCCACACTGGATTCAAGTTCTTATATATGACTTTACTTTTGTACAGCGTCTTCCCATTCAGCTTAAATTTCACATAGGGATCGCTGGTGCCTTTAAAAAGAAAGAGAGAGTGAGACAGTTTTTAAAAATGCACATCAACGCCTAGGATCTCCCTTAAGTAAAGGTTCTTTCTACACTCCCCTGGTTGCAAGCGTTTTCCTGAGCACGCCCAGAACGAATGTCTCCCTGTGCAGAGATTGAAGGCCCCAGGGGTGGAGACGAGAGGGGGAAAAAAAAAAAAAAATGAAACCATCTGGGGTAAAAGACTGATTCTTCTTTGCCCTTAGTGGTGGAACACCAATGGGTTCCTCGAGCTTTTTCTGTTTCGTTTCATCCTGGGTGTGGCATCGCAATGCTACCCACAAAAATGCAAGAGACAAAATCCACCCGTTCCAGCCCACGGTGTCAGGAGTCCTGGGGAGAAACCCGCCCCTCCCAAGAATGGCAGCGAGTCGGCGAAAAGGGAAAGAAACCATTTTCAAACGTCCGGCCAGATGGCTGACTCGACAGAACGCTGTACTTTAGAATATAATCATAATAAATCAATCAATCTCGGGAACCACGGGCTCAAAAGATGGGGCAACGGGAATGAAGACGGGGGGCACTGGGGGGGCGTGGAGATTAAATCGACAAAGTTGCCATTCTTTGCTGCCTCCTGCACCTGCAGTGAAGCTGGGGACATTGTCTCACCCTGGCCTTGCTGAATGCCACACCAGCCAGGCCCTCAGCTGGCCTCAGGGCAGATACCCCTGACCCGCCCGGGGGGCTTTGAAACAGACGCCAAAAACAATGAATAGTGTCCCTCCAGCCACTCTACCCAAAGCAGAAGGAAGGGCTGTGACAAACCTTCCTCCACACTTTCAGAACAGTGGAGGGGAGGAAAAGAAAAAAAAAAAAAAAGAAAGAAAGAAAATAGCAGGTCAACATAAACCATGAATTCTGTGCATGTCTCTTGCATGCCTGCCAGTAGACGGTCATATCTGGGACACACTTGTGCATTAAGACCTCATGAATGATGAATAAAGAAGCCACGAATGAATGCAGAAGCAGTGAGGGCATAACTGAAGGCCAGCCGATAATGCCACAAAGAAAGAAAAAAAAAAAAAATCTGATCGGAGGAGTGAGGATAGTATAATTAACTGCGAAACAGACACCCATGAGTAAGTGCGAAAGACCCACAGTCCGGTTCATCCACCGATGTGTCCCAGGTGCCGTGGACGGTGCCCAACACAGGCCCCCCAAACATTTATCGATCATGAATTCCTGATGGAAAGTCAAGCCTACAGAGTCTGAAACCATTAGGTCAAAAATTAATTCGGCTACTCTGTTGCAAACATTTACCAGGTCGTGACTACCGATCATTAAGCTTTTATTCTCTCAAGCTCCTCTTTTGGGTTTCTATTTACCAGCAGTATTATTAGCAATGACTGAACACACGATCTTCCCCAACTTCCTTCTTTAACAGAAACAGGTGTCACTATCCAGCAAGGTCATCTACCTTGTTTAGAAGTCTCAACAGAGGAACCGAGGTAGGGTGATCTGGGCGGTGGGGGAGCCTTCCAGTTTTGCAAGACTTCGAACCGGAAGACCGAGAAATTCAACCGCAAATATGCCGACGTACGCACTCGACTCTCACATTTTGCCGACACGGGGGCAGAAGTCCAGCGGTCTTTATTTTAATCTCGGACACACACACACACACACACACACACACACACACGTCATGTTAGTTGGCAGCTCCGGACAGGACAGTAAAACAGGAAGGCATTCACAGCCATTTAGTGGCACACTGACTAGTGAGCGAGCCACCTGCCCCCACTCCCTCTCACAGTACAAGGGGACACCTCCGGCAAGTCAGACTTTAACAATCATTCTGATATATATATATATAAAAAAAAGTGTGGGGGGGCGGGGGGGGAGGGACTCTAATAAAAAGAGGCCTTTAATTAAATGAAATTGCCACTCTGGGATCGGGCCTTCATGCCTGTCAGCGCACTCTCAAAATAAACATCTCAAAACTAGGCCTCGGCGGTGTCACTTTCTCACAGGCAAAGCATACTGGGTAATCCCCAGGCATCCTGACAGCTACATAATGTTCAAACGGTTTCACGGGTGAATGGCGTCAGTTGCGTGAAAGAAAATATTAATGTCTGGAATTAATAGAAAAAGGGACCAGGGTTTACAAAGCCAAACAAGGAAAAAGGGTGTCAAGTTAGTGTGGCGTTAATTGTTAGGGAAAATTTGAGAAAGGGGCGGGGGGGGGGGAGGGGGGGCGCTGGGAGCACATGGTGATTTTCTCGCTGAGCCTAAGAGCCTCACTGTCAGGGAAGTGACATCTCAACTAGGCAAATTCTGAAAAGAGGTCTGCGGCTCAGGAATGCAACTCCCGATTAGACAAATGATGAGACAGCACCTTGAATGGGTGGACTTCAACCTTTTTTTTTTTTTACAGGGAGCTTCAGAAACAATGAGGCTCTTTGGGAGAAAGAGGTGGTGTGGTACTCTGGGAGGAGAATAAAGCTGGGGGGGGGCGCAGACGGGCACCTCCATCCTGGTGTGGCCACCAATTCGGCTATGTGGACCCTATGGGGTCACACGCACCCCCTCCAATTTAGAATATCCGGGTGTCAAGCATCAATGGCCTGAGTCTCCTGCCGCACCCCAGACACCCCGGGGTTCGATGCGTGCCCAGAGCGGCTAACAGCCATTCACCGGTCCTGCAAAAGGGCTGCACCAAGGCACACCCCTGAGCACATGTGAGACAGTCCTTCCTTCTGCCCGTACTCAAGGACATTACATCCTGTCAAGCCTCCCGTGACTCTGTATCTGTCAGGACTGCTAACACTGTCCACGTGCTACAAACCCTAATGGCTGACTTCAGAGCCTGGGTCGGTGCTAGGCACGATGGTGGGGGGGGGGGGGGGGTGGGTCACGAAGGTAAATCAGTCCCAGATCCTGCCCCGGTCCAGGGTTGTGCACCTGGTGGGCAGCAGGCGTGCTGTAACTATAACAAGAGGTTAAGTGTCAAAACAGAACTGAACTTCACAGGTGGGAGAGATTAGCTCTAGCCTGGGTGTCAGCGGAGGCTGAAAGAAAGATGCTGGTTGAAATGTGGGTGGGCGCGAACACGCGGAGAAGGACTGAAGTCATGTTAGCAGAAGGAACTGGCTTTGAAGCCGGGGAGCAGGGAGGAGACCAAGATGGCAAGATCTGTGTGGTGCCCAAACCAGCATTTCCACCGATCTGGAAATCAAGGGGAAAAAAATGTAATGAGAAATAAAGCTGAACGGGCAGGTTGGAGCCAGAGGCCAAAGTGCTTGAAAATGACAAAATCCAGGGGCGCCTGGGTGGCGCAGTCGGTTAAGCGTCCGACTTCAGCCAGGTCACGATCTCGCGCTCCGGGAGTTCGAGCCCCGCGTCGGGCTCTGGGCTGATGGCTCGGAGCCTGGAGCCTGTTTCCGATTCTGTGTCTCCCTCTCTCTCTGCCCCTCCCCTGCTCCTGCTCTGTCTCTCTGTCTCAAAAATAAATTAAAAAAAAAAAAAAAAACATTTAAAAAAAATAAAAAATAAAATGACAAAATCCAGAGTTTAGTCTTTGTTCGGTGAGAAAGAGAGGATGGTTTGCTTTATCCTGTCCTTTTTTTTTTTTTTTAATTTTTTTAACAAGACAAGGCACAGGTCTCAGAAAGATACGAAATGAAAAAGACACGTCTGCACTCTCTCACACCTTCCTCATGCCCCTTCCTCTCACGGGCTGCTTTTGTGGATTTACTACAGGAAAAACATACAAGAATTGATTTTAACTCGAGAGTAATCATATTACGTGCACTGGACGTCACGCTTTCACAATGAAAGCACCCGCAGTTCTGTTCACACAGACTTACCAGATTTCTTTTCATCGACTGCAGAAACTTTCATTGTGTTATTGACTACTTACATAACTAGCCACCAAATAGTGGATACTTACATCATTCCATTTTTTTGTTTGTTTGTTTTAGTGGAAACAATACTATAATAAACATCCTTATACGACTGTCTTGGAGTGTATATTCAGAGGGAACTTCTAACATTGGGACAGCTGGTCCTGACAGATACTGTCAAATTGTTCTTCCAAAGTCTGTCAAATTTACATTCCCACCAAGACTATATGTTGTGTACTTGTTTCTCTGCACGATCACCAATACTGGGTGCTCTGTGCCTTTATTTTAAAAGAACAGCAGGTGGAAAATGATACCTCTATTTTTCTCGGTGACATTTTGAACAAAGTTTAGAATCTTTCATATTTTAGTGACCTACATTTGTATTTGTCAGAGCAACTCCCATTCATTCCATTTGTCCATTTTTCTAAGGTCTCACGGTTTGTCATTTGCTTCAGGATCTCAATGAGTGTTTAATTATGGATATCAGCCATTGGCCATAAATCTTGTCATAATTTATTTATAGTCAAGCTATTTCTTGTGATAAGTTTTTTTGTTTGTTTCTTTGCTTTTATTTAGTCGAATGTACCAAAGTTTTATTTATGGCTTTGTAGTTGAACATTCTGCTCAGAAGAAAATTTTCGCACAGTAAGATTTTGTAGTTTTTCATTCATTCCACATACATCCTTCGCCCATCTGGAATTATTTCAGTGTGAAGAGGGAAAGAAATTCAGGTTTATGTATGAACAGGAGAGTAAAACGATCAGAGCCAAGCTTTGGAAATATAAACCCGGCAGGAGCTTATAATGTAGAAGGCAGAAGACACAGGCTAAGCCGGAAAACCTGGTGGTTGAGATAATGCAGCACCAGGGAGTTGAGGGCCCAGGAGAAAGCTGTACCCGGAAGAAGTAACCCAGGGTTTCACAAACCGTGATCCGTGAGATCTCACAAACCGTGAGATCACAGAACCTCACCTGCACGGAGGCTCCCTGGACTGAAAGGGTTAGGTAGTCAAAACCACTGGGAGAAGCTGTTTATCTCCTCCCTTGGAATTTCACAGTGTAGAATACAAAACTGAACTCTGCCAGGAGCTACATTAAGACAGACAACTATAGGGGCGCCTGGGTGGCGCAGTCGGTTAAGCGTCCGACTTCAGCCAGGTCACGATCTCGCGGTCCGTGAGTTCGAGCCCCGCGTTGGGCTCTGGGCTGATGGCTCAGAGCCTGGAGCCTGTTTCCGATTCTGTGTCTCCCTCTCTCTCTGCCCCTCCCCCATTCATGCTCTGTCTCTCTCTGTCCCAAAAATAAATAAACGTTGAAAAAAAAAATTAAAAAAAAAAGACAGACAACTATACAAACAGCTCAAAACTTTTCTACTCTGTATTTCATCAAGTTATTTAAACATAGAAAATATTTCACGAGGAGCAAACTAAAACTAATATTAAATTCCTCCAAATCAAAGCTGCAGAAGATAAGATGCATGCCCAAAATGGCCTAATGTGCACTGTCTTGGGAGAATAAATATGCGATCAGTGAATGAATCTCATTTGAAATAAGATGGTGTGTCGATGACAAGCCCGTACCTTCCTTTGCGTAACTGCCTTTTAGTAAAATCTCCCTTCCTTGGGCACTTTTACTCTGTTTCCTTGTGCCTTACTATCTTTAGCTGTATATAAAAAATATACCAACCTCTTGAGAACTGAATGAACTAATATACTTCATTAATAGCAGACTCTAGCCATTAACTGACCAAGTCCCATAGCAACTGCTACTTTGTTAGTAAGTATTACTACTCGATTAATTTAAAAAGGGGTGTCTATAACAAAGTATGTGGTATTAAATATTCACTTATTTTACCTATCCAACATAACATGTACCGTTTGTTTCTCATCTGTTTCTCTACGGACCCTTCTATTGCCATCTCTAAAGGTATGAAATTTGTATCACCTTTTCTCTGCAGACGTCGAAGAGAAAATTCCTTATCTTACATACTTCTTTTTTTTTTTTTAATTTTTTTTTCAACGTTTATTTATTTTTGGGACAGAGAGAGACAGAGCATGAACGGGGGAGGGGCAGACAGAGAGGGAGACACAGAATCGGAAACAGGCTCCAGGCTCCGAGCCATCAGCCCAGAGCCTGACGCGGGGCTCGAACTCACGGACCGCGAGATCGTGACCTGGCTGAAGTCGGACGCTTAACCGACTGCGCCACCCAGGCGCCCCTTATCTTACATACTTCTTACGAGATCCCATGTGGTTGGGGAAAATCTCCATGAAATGATCTGAGCCATCCTGGAAAGAAAGGACTGTAGTAAAAATTAAAAAGCACTAACTATCCATGAGTATTGGCTACTGCCCTATCTCTAGTCCTCATGTTATTCACTGATGATTTCGGATCACTCTGTGAATATATCCTGATGAAAATGACAGATAGCTTGGTGAGAAGGACACCAGATAACTGAGGTCTATCAAGGAGACAGTCATCATGAACCACATTACTTGTATCTACTATCACATTGAGAGAATTACAAGAAAAAATGGTCAGAAACAACAGAGGAAGTGATACGTGGAACAAATATTCTGTTCACTGGCTCAAGATCAAATAAAGAATCTGCAAATAAAATAAATCTGTAATGAAGCACTAATTACAAACCACTTGCCTTTGCTTTTTGAAATAGAACTCATGGCCATGTGGGAAAAAGCAGAAAGATGCACTAAAGAGAAAGAAAAGATGGGGCGCCCGGGTGGCTCAGTTGATTAAGCATCCGACTTCAGCTCGGGTCATGCTCTCATCGTTTTTGAGTTCGAGCCTCGCGTAGGGTTCTCTGCTGTCAGCACAGAGCCCGCTTCAGATCCTCTGTCTCCCTCTCTCTGCCCCTCCTCTGTTCTCTCTCTCTCAAAAATAAACATTAAAAAAAAAGAAAGAAAAGAATGGAGGAGGGAGGGAGGAAGGGAGGAAGAAAGAAGGAAAGAATTACTACCATCTAGAGAAGCTGAATATATTGATATGTACCTAGATTTTACATGCACACTCTGACTTTTCAAAAAAGAAACCATATTGTATGTTTTCAAAAAATAAAACATATTGTATGTTTTCCCTGCTTTCTTCAGCCAATAATACATCAGTCTCCTTCTGTCCCCATCAATATATTTATACAAATCGGCTTAATGGTCATTTATGTGTATATTGGGGCATACGTATATATAGCATAGGTTTGAAAAACTAGCGTTCCTAATTTAAAAATAAAAATCCATGCAAAAGCAATATTTGTAGGCAAAACTCACTTATTTGCTATCAGTAAAGCTCATTTGCCATGTTAAAACACTTCAGCCATACGGTTTCTTCAAAGGAAAGGTTGTCAAGCTAGAAAGCTCTCCTAATTGAATGCATTTCTCAGAGTAGCAGTTTGTGAAAGGGAATTATCTCCACGTTTTTACATGAAGTTCACACTTTGTAATATCTGATAACTTTTGTTAGGAGATCTTAGAAGTTCTGATTCAAGTCAACACTTACTTGTCAAGTCTTTAGGGAAGCTCAGGTACAAAACGATGAATTCATCCTGCATGAACAGTATTTGGAAACACGGAAAAGTGTCAATTTGATGTTTTTCTTATCCTCTGGCTTAAGAGTGATAAGGGGCTATTCAATCTCCTTATCAAATACGTTTAGAATCTTCTCAATAAGGGCCACCTGGGTGGCTCAGTCGGTTGAGCGTCCGACTTCAGCTCAGGTCATGATCTCACAGTCCGTGAGTTCGAGCCCCGCGTCGGGCTCTGGGCTGACAGCTCAGAGCCTGGAGCCTGCTTCCGATTCTGTGTCTGCCCCTCCCCTGCTCATGCTCTGTCTCTCAGTAATAAATGTGAAAAAAAAAAAATTAGAATCTTCTCAATATTACGCATATTTTGAATTTTTTCTTCTTGTCAGAAAAATAACCAAGCCTGAGCTGTTTTTATACGGGATCCATAAGTTCTGACTTTCTCTGAGGCTGGCTACATAAGCGCCAGAAATGATTTCCAGAAAAACGGCCAGTGATGATTTTTGAGCGGCTGCTGCTGCCCCCTGGCAGTTAAGCTGAGATTTCTACATCAAGTGTCCAAGTGCCACATTCTTGACCCACCTTCAGAAACCATTATGGGCATTATGGACATTCAGAGGGCACTTTTCCTCCGTCACATGGGAAAGAAGAAACAACTTTCCCTATGTAGAGCGAAATCTGTATTACTTAAGGTAGCAGTAGGTTCAGGTCCAGCGGAATTCCAGGCCAGGTTTTATCGACTACAATTGAATGAAGGAACATGCTTATTCCCAGGATCTCCCTAGCCCATCAGGCTGCAAATGGCGGCTCTATGCTTCCAGGAGCTGGTCTCCTGTTACCAACCACAGAACAATAGTTTTCCGCCCCAACCACCTTCAGGCCTTGCTGTCTGTGAACTCCTGAAGTTTTCTCCTGAATGTGATGGACTCCTTTCCTCTAAAGGAGTCTGTCGTGCGCAATGACCCCAACGGCACCTTGGTCAAGACCTGCCCATGGGTAGACCCTGTGGGTGTAATGGCTCCGTGCAACTCGCCAAAATCTAGCATGTGAAAGAATTTCCACTGACCAACTTACAGTGGGATCCGTGATCTGAAATTCCCAGTTTCGCGAAAACTTGTTTAACTCTTCATAAAAGTTGACCCAAACTTGCTTATTTTGACTATTCGTAAGCTTGTATGGGGTAAGTAATGGGACATTCTAGAGCTGTCAGAAGCAAGGTCTTCCCGGGACCTTCGGATTCCTCCCCTGCACCATTGCCATCCTAAACTTCCTTCAGTCCCACCTGCCCCATCCAGGTTTCCCTCCCCATCTGTCTTCCCCCTAATACCCTCTCCTTTTCTGTTCCCAGTCATCCCGTTACTGGACTCTGAAGCCTAGGCTATGGGACATCCAGTCACTCCTTTTTTGTTTGGCCTCAGGCAAATTAAATACTTAAAATGCTGTTTTCATTCTGTCTTCATAAACCAATTGGCTGATATGACCCAGAGGCCTTCAGCTGCTTTTAAAAGTTCTCATCCAATAACTTTATACATACAGACGTATCACTATAGATTAAAGGAAAACACTGCCAATATACTGAGGAATTCAGTAAATCAGTAAACAGGCCATCTGGTGAATAGATTATTGGGCACCATTGACTTTTGGTGAAGTGGTCATTAAGAGAAGACTTTTGTACCCCTGTTCTTGATCAGGTACAAAGATCCTGATCTTGATCCAAAGCATACAGGGGTGTGGACATCATGCATGATTGTCCCCGTGACGATCAAACAAAGAAGGGCCCAGACAAAGATAGAAAAAGGCCTAAGAACACAGACAAAAAAGGAGAAGGGAAGGCAGCGGCCAGGATGCAGCCATGTAAAGAGACTAGAAAGAGGGTCAGAGAAAAAAAGGAAGAGTAAGCCACACAGCCAAAGGATGCAGCTTCCCCGAGTTTCTGCAGAGGGTACAGACTTCAAGATCTGTAGTTTGGTCAGCTCGGGGTGTTCCAGAAATCCACACTGCCAAAGCACGCATAGCTATTAATACCCTAACACTGTCCCTTCTATTAATAAGAATACTAAAAGTGTCCTCAGCCCAGGCTATTATTTGAGCATAAATTTAAACCTAATGAAAATGGCAGCAACCTCCCTGGAGAAGAGACAAAGGACTGAAGCTTAGTAATGACATTAACACTGGGCGTGCTCCCATTTAATCCTCCGAGGACTGTCAGGGATAGGACTATGTATACTGTCGTCTTAAGGATGGATAAAGGTAGGGGTGCCTGGGTGGTTCAGTCCGTTAAGCGTCCGACTTCACCTCAGGTCATGATTTCACAGTTCGTGAGTTTGAGCCCCACGTCGGGCTCTCTGCTGTGAGGGAGCACAGAGCCCGATTCGGATCTTCAGCGCCCCCCTCCTGCTCCTTCCCTGCACGTAAGTGTTCTCTCTTGCTTTCTCTCTCTCAAAAAATAAAAATTAAAATTCAAAAAATTAGTATTTTTTTAAGAAAAGGATGAGTGAAGTTAGTGAGTTCCCGGAGCCAAGCCTCAAGCCACAGACCCGTTTCAGTGTAAAGCTTTCATAACCAGAGCAATTTTATTTATTTATTCTTTTATATTTATTTATTTTTGAGACACGAAGACAGAGCATGAGCAGGGGAGGGGCAGAGAGAGAGGGGGACACGGAATCCGAAGCAGGCTCCAGGCTCCGAGCTGTCAGCACAGAGCCCGATGTGGGGCTCGAACTCACGGACTGTGAGATCGTGACCTGAGCCGAAGTCGGACGCTCAACCGACAGAGCCACCCAGGTGCCCCATAACTAGAGCAATTTTAAGGCATAACCCGTCCCACTCCTCTGAATCTGGGCACCTGCTTCAACCCAGACAGAGTGGAGGAAGTCACACGGTTTTCCTTCCAAAGCCGTGCCACGCAAGCTGATACAGCTCCTGCCTGGCGTCCAGGAGCCTCAAGGCAGAAACCCTGAGCTCCTGTGACCAGCGTGAGGCACCATGCTTCATGGGGAGGTCTCGTGTGGACCAGCCCTTGTCTCCCCGCACCCCATCCCCGGTTGCCACCGTTGGTATAAACTGGCCTGTGGGCCTCCGGGTGGCCAGTCCCCCAAATCAGGTGACACTCAACCTTCAAGTCGTTCCAGTGGAGGCTGCAGACAGCGTGCGGCAAAGGGAAGCGACGCACAGCGTGCCCTCTTGAAATCCCCCTTCCCAGCGTTCGTGAGCGTGTGGTGGGTTGGGGTTGCTACGGAGTGGGGTAACTTGTCATCACAGGGTGGTGGTCCCTTCATCACGTTGCCTGCCGTGCCCACTGGCCCAAATTCAGCACGTTGTCAAGCTTTGGGGTTCAGATGGCAAGACAGAACGAACCACCCCATCAAGATTATGTCGCAAGGAAATCACAGGACACACAGAAACGTACCGATACGCCCTCTGTATTTCGCCCTCTGTTTACAACACCCACACCCCCCGGGGCAGAGGGCACCGTACCAACATCACAACGAAACAGGGTAAGTAAAAAGAACCCTTTAGAGGCAGCTGGGTGGCTCGGTCCACGAAGCCTCTGACCGTTGATTTCGGCTCAGGTCACAATCTCAAGGTTCAGGCCCCCGTCAGGCTCCGTGCGGACAGGGCAGACCCTGCTTGGGATTCTCTCTCTCTCCCTCTCTCTCTGGGAGTGCTCTCTCTCTTCCTTTCTGTCTCTCTCAATAAATAAGCTTCAAAAAATTAAAAAAAAAATAAATAAACACAGCATGCAGTGGGGCACGTGCTATCTTGGTACAGAAACGAACCCCTGGTAAAAACCACTGGCAATGGAGAAGCCCCATTCAACCGGATGGAAGATGTGCTACCTTAAGTTCAAGTCAACGATCTTCAGTTGGATGTAAGGCGGTTGGTTACACGCAGCAGACGCAGAAAACAGGCCGTTTCGCTCCGAGGCCCTTCGTACGAATTGGGATGGGATCCCACTGAAAGAAGGGCTTAAGTGACTCTATAAAACGGAAGAGCCACAGGGCCTTCTTTTTTTTTTTTTTTTTTTTAACGTTTATTTATTTTTGAGACAGAGAGAGACAGAGCAAGAACGGGGGAGGGTCAGAGAGAGAGGGAGACACAGAATCGGAAGCAGGTTCCAGGCTCCGAGCCATCAGCCCAGAGCCCGACGCGGGGCTCGAACTCACGGACCGTGAGATCGTGACCTGGCTGAAGTCGGACGCTTAACCGACTGAGCCACCCAGGCGCCCCAGGGCCTTCTAATAAACTGCGGAGGACGCACAGTTTCCCAAAACAAAATACCACAAAAATCCCCAGAGGAAAGGGCTCCGCTGTGGGAACACATTAAAAGCTGCAAGGACAAACATGGCTGCCCAAGGAGGACCCTCATCCAAATGGGAAAGGAACCAGCAGAAACAGGTTTTAAAAATCAGTTCCACTTACTGGCTGTGGGAGCCTGGCAGGCTATCAACACGAAACAAGTGGAGAAAAGCCACCCGCTACCTGGGATCTGGGATGGGTGGCTGCATCGCCGAGTGTCTCAAGTTTGCTCTTGAAGGACATGCTCCCACACCGGCCAGCTGTGTTTCCGTGGCTCCCACACAACATACCAGTGATCTCATGCCATCTGGTGTTCGGAGAAGGTACTCCAATGTGAAGCAAGCCCCATTTCTTGCAAAAAAGTACTGATGGTGACCTTTGGATACAGTAAACCTGGTGTGGTGCTGGCATCCGAACAACAACAAAAACCACATCCGCAAGATTCAAAGGGAAATCCAAGAAGCAGCCCTGATAGGCACCGTGTCTGTTTCTAACACACGATTAGAAAGTGGCAATCAGATCAGCAGGGAAAGGGCTATTTTGTCCCAACTAATTAAATAGCCATTTGGCCAAAAGTAAATCTAAGTTCCTACTCTGAGCCAGAAATCGAAATAAACTGGAGACAGATCAAAGACATAAAGGAAAAAGGCAAAACGAAGTAGCAAAGAGAATGAATATAGGTGGATGCGTATTCCCTTTCGAGAGAGAAAGGCCTTCCTTGCTATAAAAACAAAAGAAGAAATTCTCTAGAATAGGACTGTAAGACTTGAAAAGATCTCTGCCACAAAACTCTATAAACAAAACTAAAAAGCAAATAACAAACTAGAAAACTCTAGGGGTGCCTGGGTGGCTCAGTGGGTTAAGCGTCCGACTTCAGCTCGGGTCATGATCTCTTAGTCTGTGAGTTCGAGCCCCGCATCGGGCTCTGTGCTGACAGCTCAGAGCCTGGAGCCTGCTTCGGATTCTGTGTCTCCCTCTCTCTCTCTCTCTCTCTGCCCCTCCCCTGCTCATGCTCTGTCTCTCTCTGTCTCAAAAAAACAAAAATTAAAAAAAAAACTGCTAAAAAAATAATAATAATAAAAAACCTCTATGTGAACGTATCTAGGGAGCAGAAGAAAGAGCAGTGATAATATACAGAACAGGCTTTGCACAAAAGAGAACTAAATAGCTCATAGCCAAACACACCTAAGGAATCAAATTTATTAATACAAATTGAAACAAATATAACACTTCTTCTCCATCAAACTGACAAAGATAAGGTGCACACCATGCGGGGAAGAAAAGGAAAGCAGACCCCAGAGAGGTTATTCCTGGGTCAGCAGTAGAGGGAGATAGTTCCCAAGGGTGAGCTGGCAATTCTAGAAAGAGAACCTCGACCTGCTCAGATCAGGAAACACAAAGCATCCGCAAAGAAGTCAAGAAGAAAGTTGTACGTCCGGATTTAGGCACAAGAATGTTTGCTGCAGGATTAGGGCTGGGAATAAGAATTCTGAGAGACCCGGAACCAGAACACTGAGTAAACAAAGAACGATGCGCTATATTCATTTTTTCTTCTCAAAATACAATTTTTGTAATACGGAAGCACATGTGTGATGAACAAAAGCAGTGATCAAGCCGTTTAAAGTCAGATCCGGCTGTAGTTTGAAAAGTCAGATCGATTCTGGGGCGCCTGGGTGGCTCAGTCAGTTAAGCGTCCGACTCTTGGTTTTGGCTCAGGTCAGGACCTCACAGTTGGTGAGTTCGAGCCCCACACTCGACTCTGTGCTGACAATGTGAAGCCTGCTTGGGATTCTCTCTCTCCCTCTGTCTCTCTGCCCCTCCCCTGCTCATGTTCTCTCTCTCTCTCAGAATAAATAAATAAACATGAACAAAAATTTTAAAAAGGAAACAAAATTGATTCTTTACATATCACGTCAGTACGGCACGTTCAGTAAAAGTGACAGAGTGACTGAGGATGATGCTTGTCCACACTGCCGTGTCTTCCCAGGGTGGCCACTATGAGAGTCAAGGCACATTTTTCTGAGTCAAATATAAGATGGGGAAAATTAAACCATCAACCCGTAATAGAGTCCTTATTCCCATCACTAAAAACTAGCCTCTCCTTCATTTTTGCTGACGCGCAAACACGAGGTAGGAACCGGGCTCAGAAAACACCCTTCACCACCACAAACCACCCTCTGCCCCCCACACCCCCCGCCGGGGGCAGGGAAGCTAGGGGGAGGAGTCTAGGGCAAAAAGAGAGAAAAGCAAGAGATATGCAAAGAGTCAAACAAACTGCCAAGAAACTGGGAAGAAAAGCCATCGTAAGACGGGTAGAAAGGCCACGAGCCCTTCCCTTTCCAGAGGGAAACTGCAAAAATCAAACCCGGCCAAAAAAGACAACAAACACAGTAATAATCATAACTACTGTTTCCTCCAACCCCACCCATACCACCACACGTCCCCTCGAGCATGCACACCAGGTGAATCCTCACAACTGCTGCTAGATGGTATCTGACTTCGCGTTCAAGCTCTCGTGGTCTGCACCCCAGGGTCCAGGGTTCACACGCAGCGGTGCTCCGCAAATCTTTGCATCGTGGCACAAACGAAAACCATGGCTGCTGTTGGACACGGTAGCGTAAATGGGGGAGACTGCTGAGGGGCTGGCCCAGGCTCCACAGAGCTGTCGGGAAGGCTGAAGGGATGGATACCCTAGAACACCGCTCAGAACGCACCTGTCCGGAAGCCGCGTGGCTGTTCCTCAGTGCACAACGCTGAGAACAGAGTTCTGGAAACTCCCTATCTGTCCCGCAATTACAGATGTAATGAGAACAGCGGGTTTCTCTCTAGCTCTGATACAAGGGTATCTTTTCTTTTTATCCTTATTTATTTATTTTGAGGAGCGGGGGGAGTGCCTGAGTGGGGGAGGGGCAGAGAGAGGGGGAAAGAATCCCAAGTAGGCTCCACGCTGTCAGCACAGAGCCTGACGTGGGGCTCGATCTCACCAACTGTGAGATCATGACCTGAGCCCAAATCAAGGGTCGGATGCTTCCCCGACTGAGCCACCCAGGTGCCCCGTATACATTTCTTCTTTAAAAAGAAAGGATTCAAGGGTCCCTGGGTGGCTCAGTCGGCTACGCATCCAACTCCTGGTTTCGGCTCACGTCATGATCTCGCAGCTTCATGGGTTCGAGCCCCATGTTGGGCTCTTCGATGACAGCACACAGACTGCTTGGGATCCTCTCTCTCCCTCTCTTTCTCTGCCCCTCCTCCACTTGTAATGTCTCTGTCTTTCTCAAAATGAATAAACTCAGAAAGAAGGAAAGAAAAAGAAGGAAGGAAGGAAGGAGAGAAAGAAAGAAAGAAAGAAAGAAAGAAAGAAATTACAATCATTAAAAAATTTAGTTATAGGGGCACCTGGAAAGAAAGAAAGAGAGAAAGAAAGAAAGAAAGAGATTACAATCATTAAAAAATTTAGTTATAGGGGCACCTGGGTCGCTTAGTTGGTTAGGTGTCAGACTTCATCTCGGGTCAGGTTCTCATGGTTTGTGAGTTCAAGCCCCATGTCGCGCTCTCTGCCATCAGCACAGAGCCCGGCCTCTGATCCCCTGTCCCTCCCCTGCTCTCTCTCTGTCTCTCAATTGCAAATAAATAAACACTAAAAAAAAAAAAAAAAAAAAATCTAAAAGAACAGGTATGAAAATTAGCCTATTAAATGGCAAAAGGAAAAGAAGTCTGAAATCAGAGATACTGGACATTTGAACATTTTGGTGGCAGAGCAGGAATTTGCTAAACACCTATTACCTGGCAAACTTTTCACACTAGGGCGGGTGTCTTTAAGCCATTCTTTCCAAACCGGAAAATGACTTATCCAGCATGTTCTTCCCGGGGTGTGCAACTGAAGCTGTCGCTGCTCTGAAAACAAAGGTCAACCATCTACCTGTGCTGGAGAAGGAGAGCGGTCTGCTAGAGGAATGGGTCATGAATCTTCATTACATAAAACGCACACGAGAAGAACCATGAGGCGCCCGGGGTCGGGGGGTGGGGGTCAGTCCATTAAAGTCCAACTTGATTTCAGCTCAGGTCATGATTTCAAGGTTCCGGAGTTTGAGGCCGCATCAGGCTCTACGCTGGCAGCATGAAGCCTGCCTGGGATTCTCTTTCTCTCTTTCTTTCCTTTCTTTCTTCCTTCCTTTCTTTTTCTTTCTTTTCTTTCTTTCTTTCTTTCTTTCTTTCTTTCTTTCTTTCTTTCTTTCTCCCTCTCTCTCTTTCTTCCTTCCTTCCTTTCTCTCTCTCTCTCTCTCTCTCTCTCTCAAAATAAACAAATAAACATTAAAAAAAAAATAGGAAGAAAAACCATCAATCCTCAACCCTCCGGCCTCCAGCCCAAATAATTTTTTTTGGCCCTGATAAAGTCGCACAAAGTCCCTCAAAGGGCTTTTCTTTCCTTTTTGCAACACTGAAAAGTGGCCACCAGAGGGCAGCAGCAACACAGTATTCTTCCAGGGCACAGCAGGACAGTCCCACAGCCACCTTCACACCAAGGGCAAAACAGGGCTTCAAGGCAAGGGCTCCTGTTTTCCAGGAATTAATGCTCTAGGGGCTTTTTGTTTGTTTTTTATTTTATTTTGTTTTAGAGAAAGAGAGCGTGAGCAGGGTGGGGAGAGAGAACAAGAGACAGAGACAGAGAGAGTAAATCTCAAGCAGGCTCAACATGGAGCCTGACTCAGGGCTCGATCCCACAACCCTAGGATCATGACCTGAGCCAAAATCAAGAGTCGGGTCTTCAACCAACTGAGTCACCCAGGCTAATGCTCTACGTTTTAACGGGATTTGATCTGAGCCTTCTTCCCAGGACAAGAGGCCTTCCCATGTCACAGAGCAGTGCTCCTACCCAGCCTAGAAAAGGGCCATTGGCATAAACACCACCAGCTTTAAGACCCCAAAATATTTCTTGACCACATTTCCTTCCAAGGGAAACTGAGTCCAAGGTTCAACTCTCTCTATGCGTCAACCTCACTACAAAGTTAAAAGGACTTAAATTTGATTGGTCATATCATGTTCCTTCTGTTTGACCAATCTATAAATACCCCCAGGAGTTACCAGACTCAGATCAAGAACCCAAAACAGGTTATGTGTCTCATTTGGTCCAAAACATCACTGCATGTAGAACCTCCCTGAGAGAAAAAAAAAAAAAAATGGGAAGGAAATGGAGGTATAAAGGCGTAAAAGGAAGAAGTGAGGATGTGGAAAAGGGAAGTAGAAACACTGAGGAAAAAAAAAATAGTAAGATAGGAGGGCAGGAGGCGGGGTGTAGACAGAGACAAAGATCTACCCACAGGCAACAGGCAATTCCTGGGATAGAGCAGGGAGGTGGGGGGATGCTGGGTCTTCCCTCCTGTAGATTGCTCAAGAAGATGAACTCAAGGCAATGGCTAGACATTACCAGCGTTCAAGTAAGGCTCATTTTTAGAAAGACCACCTACAGCACGGCAGGTTGTTCAGCAGAAAGAATGGGGCTGCTTGATTAGTACTGAGCTCGCCCATACCGGACTGAGTCCGGGCAAGGCTGAAAGACCGCGTGTCAGAGAATTGAAGGCAATTCCTAACCAACTAGAGAATGATCTGTGAAAGGCAATCTTCTAAATGTGGCCCCGCTTCTAGCACAACCTCATGAAAACCTGTCGGCCTCCCAAGGTGTTATTCTTATATCCATGATGACTCACGGATGGACAGACCTGTTCGTGACAGTGAGTTACCGGTTACCCGCTATGCTCAGTTCTTTTGAATGACCCATAGATTTTGCTGGCTTTATTCAATGCACACACACACACACACACACACACACACACACAAAACACCTATGTATTCTATACAAGGGATAGACAAGTTAACAGTTAAAGACCCCGTGTGGGGGCGCCGGGGTGGCTCAGTCAGCTGAGTGTCCGACTTCGGCTCAGGGCATGCTCTCACGGTTCGTGAGTTCGAGCCCCGTGTCGGGCTCTGGGCTGACAGCTTGGAGCCCGGAGCCTGCTTCGGATTCTGTGTTCCCCCTCTCTCTCTGCCCCACCCCTGCTTGTGCTCTGTCTCTCTCTGTCTTTCAAAAATGAATAAACACACACACAAAAATTTTTTTAAAGACCCTGTGATGCTCTGGGTAACAACTATATAACACTACGCTCTCCACACCATTGCTAAACCTAGCCATCGTGCTGAAGCCGGAGCTCCCTCCTAATTCTGCCCAAAGAAAAATTAGCCAGCTTTAGGGTTTCACAAGCCTCCCCCCAAGCCCCAGAAAATCTCCCAATTCCACCTTGATAGTCTGCATAACAAATCAGCACTGTGTCTGAGGCGGAGAAGGAAGAGATTTACATAAAAGGTCCACAGCACTCTTTCACGAAGGAAGCCCACTGTCCAGGCCTGGCTGACGGCACCAAAACTGAGACGGGTTCTCTCGTTTCTGAGACGCTTCCCCCCAGTTTGTTTCTGGATGGGTCAAGTGACCGAAAGCTTCCAATCCTCCGGCACGAACCTTGGAAGAGCCTTTTAGCGCCACTTCTCGAAGCATGTCAGAGATGCCTTTTCCTGAGGGGGATACCGTGACTTTTCACTTTACTTCCCATTAAAATATAAGGGGAAAAAAAACGACTTTTTGCCACCTAATATCTCCAGAATTTTCTTTCATTATTCAAGGTCGTATTACTGATATGCTCATAAATAAATAAAGTTTTTACTTTGCTACACCAGAAAGCAGTTTCTTAGAGTAAAACTCAAAAAGCAGATCACGATATTCTAGACAGAGGTTGGCAAACGTTGGCCCATGGTTCAAACCCAGGCCACTGCTTGTTTTTGTAAATAAAGTTTTATTAGAACACAGTCATGACCATTTGTTTACATGTTATCGTTAGATACTAACCCTAACCAAGAATGATTTCTCTTTGGCGGTTTGGAAAACCACTAACATTTTTCACTTTAGAAAAAATTAAAGGGGCGCCTGGGTGGCGCAGTCGGTTGAGCCTCCGACTTCAGCCAGGTCACGATCTTGCGGTCCGGGTCACGATCTCGGGGTCCGTGAGATCGAGCCCCGCGTCAGGCTCTGGGCTGATGGCTCGGAGCCTGGAGCCTGTTTCCGATTCTGTGTCTCCCTCTCTCTCTGCCCCTCCCCCGTTCATGCTCTGTCTCTCTCTGTCCCAAAAATAAATAAACGTTGAAAAAAAAAAAATTTAAATGTCAACTTTAAAAAAATAAATAAATAAATAAAAACGTTGAAAAAAAAATTTAAAAAAAAAATTAAATAATAAACCAGATGTGATCCAGTAGTCTGGATAACTTCTGTCAGTTTCGTGCAATGTATTATTGGCACCGAAAAGTCACATTTTTTTTCAGTTACTTCTCCCTCTCTCTTCAGTTATGCGGTGATATGACCAAAAAGGAAGTGAATCATTAAAATGGATCTAAAGGTAATGGCTGTTTGGGCATTACACCAGCAGAGATGAGTAGCTGTCCCTGAGCCCTTATGACCCATAAATCCTAAAATATTTACTTTGTGGCCCTGGACAGAAAAAGTTCCCACCCCACGTTCTAGACAGAAAGTTACATAAGCGTAAGCACTGCTTATGCAACAATCTAAAGAAATACCAAACTCTTTCCTCAGAGAATGATTCATCAAAACGGTTTTCCTCCCTAAACAGAAACGAAACCGTGCAACTGACTTCCATATCCCAGAGGTGTCCCCCTTAAGAGCCGAGGGCATCATACATTTCAACAACACGCCAAAGGCCTCTCCAAAAGTGAAAATCAATTAAAAAAAATTAAACACTTAAAAAAAAAAAAAAAAGGAAGCTGGAGACTAATGCTGGAGAGCAAATACGTAATGAGGGAAATCCTCAGGAAAAGAAAATGTTGTGCCTAGTAGAGAACTGAAGCTCTACCTACTATCAGGAGAAGCAAATATTTCTTCTCACGTTGTCCATGCACACTGGTGGACAGAGGCTGCCCAGAACAATGGTTCCTAAGTGCGCTTCCGGACCACCTACATCAGCATCACCTGGGAACTTGCTAGAAATGCAAACCCGCAGGCCCCACGCAGGACCTGCTGAATCAGAGACTCTGGGGGTGGGCAACATGTGTTTTCATCAGCCCTCCAGCCTGCCCTGATGCTCATTCAAGTTTGAAAACTACTGGTGCAAAGGACTGTGGTGAACAAAATCCTGAGGCCGGGTTGGGTCCCATAGAAAATAACGTTGTAGGGGCACTCGGGTGGCTCAGTCGGTTGAGCGGCCGACCACTTCGGCTCAGGTCATGATCTCGCAGTTCAAGGGCTCGAGCCCCACGTCAGGCTCTATGCTGACAGCCCAGAGCCTGGAGCCTGCTTTTGATGCTGCGTCTCCCTCTGTCTCTCTGCCTCTCCCCTGCTCATGTTCTGTCTCTCCCTCAAAACTAAATAAACATTTAAAAAAATAAAAAAGAAAGGAACGTTGTACCGATAAACAACGAGTCTCAGGCAAAGGAGGCAGGAGCGGGAGCATGCATCCTAGTACTTCCGATCCCTGTCTAAACCAACCGTGCTCCCTCAAATGCGGCCCCACCTTGAGAGGGCTCTGAAACATTTTCCTGATCGCTAATATGCTTATGAAAATCGAGCAGAAAATCAATGGAGTCACAGTGTAGGAGGCACAGCGCACGTCAAATCATGGAAAAAGAATTGGCTGGGAGAGGGATATTTTGTCAATAATGATTAACTTGCCCAATAAATAAAAGCAGACAGACAAGAACAGTCACTAATGGCTACGAAAGATACAGGTTCTGGAACAACACGGTTTATGACCTAGACGCCTTAGTAGGTATTTATATTTGGAGCGTGTTAGGTTTACACAAGATAAAGCCAAAGTCATAAGACGTTTTAACTCTGATGAAACTATTCAGACAGAGATGACAATGGCCGGGATCATAGCACAAGCTATGGTCTCTCTTTTGTCGCCAAACGGCCAAGACATTGAGCAAGCGCACCCACACCGCATTATTTTGGTTTTTTTCTACCAGGTGCGACGTCTTCTCCATCATCCACTGAGGTTACTGACCCCCTACTACGAACCTGCTACTTGGAATCTATCATTATGATATGTCAATGGTGGTAGGGCCAGAGAACTCAACTCTGGGAGAAAGATCCAGAGAGAACGGGTAAACTGGAAAGGGGACAGCTGGTGTGCGGGGGTACTCCAGGGCCTGCGCTCCCTCCCCAAAGTGACAAACTCTTAGAGGAATTCCAAGAATTTAAAACAAAACATGGTGTTTAAAGGTTTGGAACACCCTCTTCCTAGTCAAGTTAAATATGCTCTCCATGGAACATTCTTTGCCAGCTCCAGAGAAGCTGTCATAAGACAAGCTCGATAATGATCCTCATTTGACAGAAGCCCCCATGGGACACCGTGCCAATTCAAAGCCAGAGTTGGTGTTTTCGTGGGAGTTAACTCTACACTGGTTTATGATTATTCCCTAGGGGTTATTTCAGGTATGAAATGCTACCCGCTCAAATCATTAAAAATAACATAAGGGATGCATCTATTAAAAGGCATATGTTGGGGCACCTGGGTGGCTCAGTCGGTTAGGCGTCCGACTTCAGCCAGGTCACGATTTCGCGGTCCGGGAGTTCGAGCCCCGCGTCGGGCTCTGGGCTGATGGCTCGGAGTCTGGAGCCTGTTTCCGATTCTGTGTCTCCCTCTCTCTCTGCCCCTCCCCGTTCATGCTCTGTCTCTCTCTGTCCCAAAAATAAATAAACATTGAAAAAAAATTAAAAAAAAGAAAGGCATATGTTTACGACCATAGTGCCCAACGACAGAACATAAGAAGTCACACGATCGATAGATGAGAAATTATGATTTTCATAGAAAACACATTTTACCAACAAGTAAAAAATGAGGTCCTATATCTGAGGAAGTACCGTTTTGAAGTCCTATATCTGAGGAAGTGCAAAGATACAGACAGGCAGGGATAGCAATTTTGTTTTTAAAAAAAGTGAGCAGGGCCGCCCGGGTGACTCAGTCAGTTAGGCGTCGGACTTCAGCCAGGTCACGATCTCACGGTCCGGGAGTTCGAGCCCCGCGTCACGCTCTGGGCTGATGGCTTGGAGCCTGGAGCCTGTTTCCGATTCTGTGTCTCCCTCTCTCTCTGCCCCTCCCCGTTCATGCTCTGTCTCTCTCTGTCCCAAAAATAAATAAACATTGAAAAAAAAAATTTAAAAAAAAAAAGGCATATGTTTACGACCATAGTGCCCAACGACAGAACATAAGAAGTCACACGATCGATAGATGAGAAATTATGATTTTCATAGAAAACACATTTTACCAACAAGTAAAAAATGAGGTCCTATATCTGAGGAAGTACCATTTTGAAGTCCTATATCTGAGGAAGTGCAAAGATACAGACAGGCAGGGATAGCAATTTTGTTTTTAAAAAAAGTGAGCAGGGCCGCCCGGGTGACTCAGTCGGTTAAGCGTCTGACTTCAGCTCAGGTCATGCTCTCGAGGTTCGTGAGTTCAAGCCCCGCGTCGGGCTCTGTGCTGGCAGCCCGGAGCCTGCTTGGGATGGTCTCGCTCCCTCTCTCTCAGCGCCCCCTCCACTCATGCTGTCTCTTCCTCGGAATACATAAACTTAAAAAAAAATTTTTTTAAAGTGAACATATTTCACGGATCCTGAAAGATGGAAGTCAGGTGAGATCAGATCGGCAAAGGGTCCGCAACCCAAAACGCGAGCAGAAGAAAGTTATAGCAAAAAGGTTTCAGAAGCAGGGCTGGGTGGGACCATGTGAGGGTGTGCGGTGGGTAAACCAGGGATGCTCTTAACTTGCAGGCAGCAGGTAGGGGAGGCAGCTGGTGGCCTGAGAAACCGTCGGTTTATAGGCCAACCGACTAGCATAGCCTGTAACAGCTGGGCCAGCACCGTCCTCTCCCCTTGGGGCCAACCAGTGACCAGCAACAGACTTGGACTGCAAGCTGGAACAGGGAGCATGAACAGTAAGCCAGAAAGGAAGGCTTTGGGTGAGAGGTGATACCTGGGGGGGAACAGGAAGGAGCTGCCTGAACTACTGATGCAGCCTGTCCGTTCGTATATCCTAGCCCTGCTCACTATCAGGGAAGGGAGGACACCGTAAACAAAAACAGCGCCCGCAGATGGAGGGGCGAGGACAGAGGGACACACAGAAACGTGAGTGGCGAACACACGATGCTGACATCCAAGGGATGAAGCACGAGATTTTAAGCGGGGACTCAATATTCTCAGAAATACGATGGTATCATCTCACTTGTGAAATAATCACAGGCTGATATAAAATTAAATGGCAACTCAATACGTGACCTGACTGCACAACGGCCACAACTGACAAGACAATGAGTAAGCTGGAAGGCCAAGTTGAGGAATTCTCCCTGAAAGGAAAAAGAAAACCATGGGAAGAATGAGAAAGACAAGCTAACGGACTTAGAGCACTGAAAGAAGGGTCTAGGAGGTACTTTGTCCTTTTCATATTCCAGAACAGAGTAGAAACGAAGCAACAGGAAGAAAGACACTCAATTCCTTAGAATAAAAAAAAAAAAAAAATCCCTTCTTACTAAACAGAATAAAATTAAAAAAAAACAAACACAAAAAACTATAGGGGAGCCTGGGTGGCTTGGTTGATAAAGCATCTGAGTCTTGATTTCAGCTCAGGTAGGGATCTCATGGTTCCTCCATGAGTTCGAGCCCTGTGTGGGGCTCAGTGCCGACAGTGTGGAGCCTATTTGGGATTCTCTCTCTCTCTCTCTCTCTCTCTCTCTCTCTCTCTGCCCCGCCCCCACTCACTCGTGCTCTCTCACTCTCAAAAATAAATAAACATTTTAAATAAATAAATTAAATAAGTAAAAAAATAAATAAACTATAAAGAAAACACAAATATATTTGCCTGTAAGGAAATGCAAAACCTCTAAAGGATAAAATCGGCCATACAGATAAGACATAACAGACTGAGAGAAAAATACTTGCAACCTGTAATAAACAACCATTAATGCTGAAAGTTACAAAGGATTACAAACAGAGAGAAGAAGAAACTCAATTGAAAACTGGACGAAACCCACGTTCATTACCATGACAATCCACAAAGTACAAATTAACTTTTTTTAATGTTTATTTATTTTTGAGAGAGACAGAGACAGAAGGCGAGTGGGTTAGGGGCAGAGAGAGAGGGAGACACAGAACCCGAAACAGGCTCCAGGCTCCGAGCTGTCAAGCCCAGAGCCCGACACGGGGCTTGAACTCGCGAGCTGCGATATCATAACCTGAGCCGAAGTCGGACGCTCAACCGACTGAGCCACCCAGGCGCCCCGACAAAGTACAAATTAAAATAAGGAGAGTCCACACCCAATCTATGAGATTGCCCAAAACGAACAGTGATAAAAGTAGATATTCAACAATAGTAACATACTGTAAGAGAGGGTATGCTTTCTGCCTTCTGGAGGACAATTTGCCAGGGTTTCTTAAATTTTTAACAACACGTATCCTGACTTCTATTTCTAGGTTCTGTCCCGGTTGCTAACAACAGTTATCTTTTTTTTTTTAATGTTTGTTTATTTATTTCGAGACAGAGAGAGAGAGAGAGAGAGAGAGAGGGAGAATGAGCAAGCTAGCAGGGCAAGGGACCAGGAGAGAGAATCCCAAGCAGGCTCTGCACTGTCAGCACAAAGCCCAACACGGGGCTCGATTCCACGAACAGTGAGATCCTGACCTGAACCCAAATCAAGAGTTAGTCGCTTAACCAACTGAGCCACCCAGGCGCCCCAACAGTTAACTTCCATGAAGTGCTAGAAGCCAGATGTAGTTGTAAGCACTTTATGTGAGTTATTACCTTCCATGCTTTTAACAGCCTACAACAAAGGTTACTATTATTACCCTCATTGTATAGATGAGGGAACGAACTCACAGAGGGGCCAAGGGACATTTCTTGAATCAAACAACAACTGGAGAAGGGAAGGCTTTGAGCCCGGGCAGTCTGGCCCCACCGTCTACATTTAAGCACATGCTACTTTTTGAAAGATGTATTCTTAATTGTGCCAAAAGCAAACACAGGGTGCTCATTACAGTATCATTTACGCTGCCGAGAAAGTTGAAAAAAAAAGCAGCAACTGTCAGTAGAGAAACTGAATAAATCACACATCATACTATGGAATATTGCATAGCATTTAAAAGAATGTAGATATACTTGCATGGAAAACCATCGTTGATCTTGAATACGTATCGTGAAGCAAAAAGAAAGCTTATTGGGGGCTAATAGGGACATTACAGTATCATGTTAATTAAAAACATACACGTGTGGGGGCGCCTGGGTGGCTCAGTTGGTTGAGCGTCCAATTCTTGATTTTGGCTCGGGTTGTGATCTCACAGTTCGTGAGTTCGAGCCCTGCATTGGGCTGTGCACGGACAGTGTCGCACTTGCTTGGGATTCTCTCTCTCTCTCTCTCTCTCTCTCTCTCTCTTTCTCTCTGCTCCTTCCCTGCTTGTGCGTGCTCTCTCTCTCAAAATAAATAAACTTTTAAAAAAACACACGTGTGTACATGTGTGTGTTTTAAAGGCACAGAAACAGGGGGAAAAGTGAACGAATCAAATGATACGCAGATGACAAATGTTCTCCTGAGGGAGCGAAGCCCCGTGGGATTTCAGTGCAGGAAGGGGATGGGGTTCAAAGGGCATCTTCGGCTCTGTGTACATTTGGGGACCTCGCACGGACATCTTTTGCTTACGTATCATTCTCACATCTATTCACATATACACATATTCACACACATGCTCACGTTCACGTATACACAAGAAATTATGTACTTCTTACGTACGTTCACGTCTTTTCTTATGTGTAATGAAAGCGGAATTGAGGGAGCGTTTTCTTGAGCAGCTGCTAGCCACCAGGATAACACTATTCTCGTGGCCTTATTTCATGGAATTATTACTCATATCATTACTGTGATGATTACCGTCCTTACTGTTGCCATTCTCGTTGTTCATTTAACCACACTAAAGGAAAAGAAGATGCAGGGTCTTCAAATAACTTTGCTGCAAATGCTCGATACCTTCGGGGTAGAGGTCTGAGCTCCGCTCTGTTGCGCGAGACGAGAAAGGTGCACTAACAACACAGAAGCAAGAGTGGAGAAACAGGTGCGTGGGCTACAAGGCACCCAGAAGAGCCAGGCTTACCGCAGCGATCTCGGATGACCAGGTTGCGGCCTTCCTTCAGGTGTATGGTGAGGAGGTAGGCAAAAGGACTGGGCAGGTCACTCACGCCATCGCCGGCTTCCCCAAACATCTGCACAGATGGAGAAGGAAGGTAAGTCTGGTGTCTGGGGACCGAGGAAGAGAATTTCAGGAACACCTGTTAACTTGAGAGCAAAAAAAAAAAAAAGGGGGGGGCAGGGGGTCGCCACCTTCAAGCCTCATCTGCCACCCCCCCCCCGCCTTGATGACCGGGTTACTAGGTCTTACTAACATATCCTCTATAATTCTCTCCAGTGGGATTGTATCCAAATTCACGATGGGATCCTTGCAATATTTAACTCCCCCCGCCCCCCAAATCACATGAGGGGATTATGCCCTCGGAAGTATATCGGTATCTGAAATAGCCTTCAACTCCGCGATTTCCTGTAGGATTCTTTCTTTCTTTTTTAATTTTTTTTTCAGTTTCTTTGTTTATTTTGAGAGAGAGCAAGCAGGGGAGGGGCAGAGAAAGGGGCAGAGAGAGAGAAAGTCCCAAGCGGGCTCCAGCACTGCCAGCTCGGAGCCCGATGTGGGGCTTGAACTCACGAACCGCGAGATCATGACCTGGGCTGAAGTCAGGGGTCGGACTCTCAACCCACTGGGCCAGCCCAGTGCCCCTGCAGGATTCTTTCTTCTAGAACTCGCGGAGGAACACGAGGGAGGAAGTGGCAGGCAGAAATGCAGCTGTGGGGCTGGCCCCGACAGACATGTGAACACTTCTGAGGTAAAGTGGCTTCCTCATTTTCTCCCCCTTCCCCCCAAGCCCTTCCACTCCCCTGCACCTCCTCTGCGTGAAGTGAAAACGTTGCAGTTCACGTTCAGGACCGCTCAGCTGCCGGCCTCCACGGCCCGCAGGTGCATAAGGCACCTGCCCCTCCTGTGTCCACATATGATGCCTTTGCGTGCTCTCCCCTCGGCATATTTTTCCTCCATTCCCTGCTCCCACCCCCCCCCCCCGTGGAGTCTCCTACACTTGACCTTCAGTCTTCCTCCCCTCACCTTAGCTCACTCCCCTCCCCAGGAAGGCATCGACTCCCACAGGCCACCATGTTGAATGCAAGTCTCCTTTCGAATATTCATCAAATGAATCCAACTAAAGTTTCGAACCAGAGTTTTGCACTAGTCCAAACTGTTGTCTTTCCAGAGACAAGAGACAGATAAAGTAATTTATCGTTCACTTTTTTGACATTCAATTAATCAATTCTGTGGCTAGGTCTCCCTTGACGGCCTTCTTTTGAAAACTCCCCCGTCTAGGTTTCAAAGCACTTCAGAATGGCTTTGTCTCCTTTACTCTCCCACTCAACTGGAGAGCTGCTCTGTATTTTTAGAAAAATCCGTCCCCGTCTGACAAATCAATAGACTCGGAATTAATCTCTTCCAGCTATAATTCGCCAGGCCCGTCTTTGCAATGGTTCAGCGTTCTTGAAAAATAAAAGAGGCAAAGAAATACAGACGTTCGGTAAGAAACATCTATAGTATTTGCTCTAGCGTTTGCTTTTAAGGCATTGTCACTCACAGATCGTTCTTCAAACTGCTGGGATGTCAGAGAAGCATTCAGATCACCACTGCCGCAGAGCTTCTGTAAAGAAAAGAGAAAGAAACAACCTGCTTCAGGAAAGCAAAATGACATTAACCTACAGGGATATCCCCTTGAAGGCGCCATCTGCGCGCTCAGTTTCGGGTGCGCGGGCTGCTTTTGCACGTGTGTGGCAAGTCCTGGCAACAAAAGTTTGATTCGGTGGAATCCACCTGCCTGCAGCCTCGGCCGTCTTGGTCACGATCGGAGCATCAGTGTGGATAAGGCTGATTGTCCTCCACCACCACGGGGCTGCTCCATCGTCCCTGGTCCGTCCGGGGCTTGGCGTGCAAGCAGCTTTCTTCCAGTGAACAAAATGCGAGCAGGAGAGTCACCCCACCAGCGCCCTCCCCGGGCCTGCCTGGCCCCCCTGCCCACCGGAGAGAAATGGACGGATCCTGTGCCGGAGACCCGGGCTTGTCACGCAGGAGGAGACGTTTCAAAATGTGATCCGGAAGACCTTCCTCAAGCCGTACCTTCGTGAGACTGTACCGTCACCAACCCAGGGGTAAGAAATGCAAATTCTGAGCAAATGACCTCAGAATGAGAGGTGCCTATGTTTTCTAATTTAAGATGCCCAGGAGGGGCGCCTGGGTGGTTCGGTGGGTTACACTTCTGACTCTTAGTTTTGGCTCTGGTCTTGATCTCTTCGTCCGTGGGATTGAGCCCCGCGTCAGGATCTACACGGTGCAGAACCTGCTTGGGGTTCTCTCTCCCTCTCTCTCTCTACCCCTCCCATTCTCTTTCTCTCTCTCCCTCTCAAAAAAAAAAAAAAAAAAAAAACCCAGGAAATGATCCCACAGAGCAACGAAATGGGTAACAGTCAACAGTCAGTAGTCAGTGTAGGATACAGTAGACCTGTCCATTACACAGGTTTTATACGTACAACACAGGTTCCAGAAGAATCTGGGGACTCCTTGAAGGTTTCTGGGGCTGATGTAAGGATGGCTGCCTGTATGCAAAGGCAGAGTGGAAGGGAAATGAGCTAATGATCTTCTAGCATTTTTGGATATGTTTCTGTCTGTCGGGCACATTATTCAGGGCTGATTTCCTGTGTGAGAAACATGGGGTCTCTCCCTCCAAACAAGGCTGGGTAACTCTGAAGTCATAGGCAAACTGAGGCAGGCAGCAGACCTGCGGAGGCTGCTTCGATGACCTTGAACCACTGAGGGGAGACGCAGGGACCAGGGGCACCATGGTCTTTGGTCTTTCCCGTCCATCGCATCCATCAGAGAGGTCCTGACACAGGGCAGACATCCCGCCTGGATGGTAGGCTGCCTTCCAAGGCAGTGACACGCAAACACACACACACACACACACACACACACACACACACACACACACATTCTTCGTCTCTGTCTCTCTCAGAGAGAGCTTCAGGCGGCAAGAGGCCCTGGGTTCCCCAGCACGAGGGCAGCTCTTCAGCCCCTAAGAGGCACGGCGGGAGGGTGAGGGGCCGTGAACAAGCAGGGGTTCTCTGGTCCACCCCCTCTGCATGCAGGGCCATCACAAAATGCTGCAACCAGGCAGCCATCAGCCCTGATCACAAGGTGGCCTGAAGCCTGACAAGTCCTTTCCCAGGAAGGACAGAGGCCCTGGGACTTCTGCACCCATGATTCTCACACCGGCCTCCTTCTCCACCAGTCCCAGGCCTGGCATCCCTAAGACTGCAAATAGAATTCATTTACTTCAGATTAATTCACCAGGACCAAGGGTGACTTCAGGCACTTTGACCTTTCCTGAAGGCTCCCAGCCCTGTGGTCACCAGAGTGACCTCGGCCCTGGACATACCACTGCTGCCCAGCCAGGAAGAGAGCCCTAACCCTCAGTGCAGGAGAGCTGTTAGCAGACCAGAAAAGAGGGGACAGCCTCTACGAGTCACCTCCCCCCACCCCGGCTCTTCAAACTCCTATTTTGTTCTATGGGAAAGACACCCAGGATGGTTGGACAGGACTATCCGATGACCGCTTTATGAGGACAATCAGAACCTTACTCAACTCCCCCCGTCTCAAAAGATTTGCCCTTTTATTACAACACACACGATATCTCCCGGAAGCTTAACAACCCCTCCTCTAAAAAAATTTTTTAATGTTTATTTTATTTTTGAGAGATGGAGAGAGAGAGAGAGAGTGAGTGGGGGAGGAGCAGAGAGAGAGGGAGACACAGAATCGGAAGCAGGCTCCAGGCTCCGAGCCATCAGCACAGAGCCCGACACGGGGCTCGAACCCACGGACCGCGAGATCGTGACCTGAGCCCAAGTTGGACGCCCAACCGACTGAGCCACCCAGGCGCCCCATAACAACCCCCTCTTCCACCCGATTTACGAAACCAAGAGAGCCCAGCCACACTGCCACGTCCAGAGCTCACAAGGCACCACGTGCCGTCTGATGCTCTGTGGCCTGAAGACCCACCAGTGTCTCCGGTTTTAGGAAACGAATCGATGTTCCACTTAACCAATCCTGTGCAAAGGCAATTCCACAAAGCCCCCAGCGCTGGGATCAGGGTTTCCATTTAAAGTACGCGGTCATTCGCCAAAGATCGTGGTGGTCCAGAATCTTCTACTGTCAAATACGAAGGTGGACGGCCAGGCGCTCGAAAACGTCAACCCTCAGAGGACACCCCAAACGCGCTCTCCCAACTTGGCCTCGTTGTATCCATTGGTCCACATCCCCTCCGTGGCTTCCACACTATCAAAACTGACAGCTTTTATCCAAATATATGATACGCCTTCCACTTACAACAACATGGAAATTAAATGTGAAGAATGACATTAATTCAACATTATGGCTGGTTTTACTCACAGAAAAGTCACACAACTTAAACTTACGGTTCCCACGGCCACCGTAACTGTCACACACCGTATATACACACGAACGAAGGAAACCGATCACCGTAAAGAAGAACCGAAATGCTACATCGGCACCAGAGGACACGTTACAGCTGCTGGGGGACACAAAACCTTGAATATTCCCCTACATTCTGCATAGAGCCTAAGATATTACCCACTGAATAGAAGGTACATTACTTCACTTCTTTGTCAACCCAGTAACCACGTCAACGGGCCTTTTCTTTAAAAACAGCACAATTAAGGGGCGCCTGGGTGGCTCAGTCGGTTAAGCACGCGACTTCGGCTCAGGTCATGATCTCACGGCTCGCGGGTTCGAGCCCCGCATCGGGTTCTGTGCTCGCAGCTCAGCCTGGAGCTGCTCCGGATTCTGTTTCCCTCTCTCTCTCTCTCTCTCTCTCTGACCCTCCCCTGCTCATGCTCTGTCTGCCTCTCTCTCCAACATAAATACATAAAAACAGCACAATTAAGATTTTCCTCAAAGGAGTCCCTGATACCCCACTATCATTAGAATATATTTTTGATGTTCTCAACAAGCATAATCAAGCCCTCTGTTTTTTTTTTTTTATTTTACTTTTGAAAACTTAATGGTAAAATTGCCTTTCTGTATATGTGTACAAGGCTACACTGTTTATATGTTTATTTTGAGAGAGAGAGAGAGAGAGGCCAAGCAGGGGAGGAGCAGAGAGAGAAGGAGAGGGAGAGAGAGAGAGAGAGAGAGAGAGAGAGAGAGAGAGAATCCCAAGCAGGCTCCATGTTGTCAGCTCAGAGCCCAACATGGGGCTCAATCCCACGAACCCTGAGATCCCGACCTGAGCGGAAATCAAGAGTCACTTGCTTCACCAACTGAGCCACCCAGGCGCCTCCAATGGTACGGTTTTTAACACACACATAGATTTGAGGGACCACCACAACAATCAAGACAGAACAGATCTGTCACCCCATTAACACTCATTCGTGCTATCCCACTGGGGTTTAAATCATCCCCAGCCCGCGGCAGCCACCTGTCTGTCTTCCTCACGTAATTTCATCTTTTCCAGAATACCATACACATGGACTCAGCCAATATGCCAACATCTGACACTGACGTCGTTCACTCGGCCCAATGCCTTTGAAGCCCATCCAAGTCGTCCTCTGCAATCATTGAAACCATTTTGGTGGCCGAATAGTATTCGATCCTACATTTATGCATTTGGTGTTGGTTTCACAAATGCCAAACACATTATTTCCAAGGACACAGGGAAAGATGAATAATTTTGAATATCGTAATGCTAGGGGCGCCTGGGTGGCTCAGTTGGTTAAGTGTCCAACATGAGCTCAGGTCATGATTTTGCGGTCCGTGGGTTCAAGCCCCGCGTCAGGGCTCCGTGTGGACAGCTCGGAGCCTGGAGCCTGCTTCAGATTCTGTGTCTCCCTCTCTCTCTGCCCCTCCCCTGCTCACACACACTCTCTCTCTCTCTCTCTCTGTCTCTCTCAAAAATAAACATTAAAAAATTTTTAAATTGAGTATCATGCTAAAAAAAGACTAATAGGAAAAAAAGGTCTAATTACTTAGAAACATTCCAAAATTATGGCAATAACAATGTGGCATGAAAATTAGGATCCGGTTTAACCGTCTCTCCCATAACTCTCTCTGCTGCCTTTTGGGTAAGTGGTTTTGTGTTTTTGGTTTGCTTTTGTTTTCTATGACTGAGAGTTTAAATTGGTATTTCCATTCTACCTGAATGGAAATGGGTGGCAAGGTAATAAACTTTGCCTTCTCTTTAGGGAAGAGTCCTCTAGCTGCAGGAAGGCAAATTTATTAAAATGTAGCAGGATATGGGGAGATACGAGCATGGATGGGCCAGTCATATAAAACAGAAAAATCACCAAAGATCCTAAGAGCAAGACACTGATGTGAATAAACAGTTTCCTTGTGTGTATGCTAAACGTGACCTTGTACGAATGCCACCTCCCATGTGGCTCATCCAAAGGCTCTCACCATGAAGTACACACAGGAAGCCAAATTATAAACCATGTAAACAACCGTGGGGGGGTTTAAACTTCAATAGGAGACATCAACCCACAGCCAGGAAAGCTAAATGAGGAAAAAAGCTGGCTCAGGAGAGCGTTTCTACAGTCTCTGGAAAATACCCGGGACATGTCAGTATGGCAAGCAATCCCCGTACGACATATTGACTTAACCACTCCTCTCATGTCTAGGTTACCGAGAATCCGAACACTCTGGCTGACAGTGGTCACAAACACAAACACCCAACAAGACAAAGGAAGGAGCGAAATGAGCAAAGGGAATGGGATGGCGAGCCAGACCCTGAAGCACAGCCCGGATCCAGTGACAGAATCAAAACGACCCACAGGGCAACTAGAGAACAAGATTACGCTGTCTGGAGCACCTGCGGGGGGGCTCAATCGGTTAAGCGTCCGACTTCGGCTCAGGTCACCATCTCACCGTTCATGAGTTCAAGCCCCGCGCCCGGCTCTGTGCCGACAGCTCGGAGCCTGGAGCCTGCTTCGGACTCTGTGCCTCCCTCTCTCTCTGCCCCTCTTCTTCTCATGCTCTGTCTCTGTCTCTGTCTCAAAAATGAACAAACATGAAAAAAACATTTTTTTTTAAAAACTAAATGTCTGTTCAGAAAATTCAGGTCTACCAAATGGCTGAGTCTGTGCATATCGCGTTTGGACACAGCTTTGCAGGAAGCTATTGATCATACAATCAAGGTACACGTATTTAGTCCCCCCTACCCCAGTCCCAAGAGTGTTTTCTCTGTAAGTGATCACCCTGGAATAATAATATGCAAAATATGAGTCGTGTGTGTGTGTGCGTGTATGTGTGTACCTATATACCCTACTCAGTCACATGTCAGTATTAATCAGTGACCAGCAGGGGCGCCTGGGTGGCTCAGTCGGTTAAGCGTCCGACTTCGGCTCAGGTCATGATCTCGTGGTTCGTGAGTTCAAGCCCCGCCTCGGGCTCTGGGCTGATGGCTCAGAGCCTGGAGCCTGTTTCCGATTCTGTGTCTCCCTCTCTCTCTGACCCTCCCCCATTCATGCTCTGTCTCTCTCTGTCTCAAAAATAAATAAACGCTAACAAAATTTAAAAAAAAATCAGTGACCAGCAAATTACAATCCACCACCTACTTTTATAGATAAAGTTTAAACTTTGAAACACAGCCCCACCTATTCATTTGCCTACTGTCTATGGCTGCTCTCAGGATACAATCCCAAGGCTAAGAAGTTGCAATAGAGGCCAGAGGGGCCACAAAGCTAGACATACTGATTACCCGGCCCTTCATGGAAAAAGTTGGCCAACCCCTGGTATACTCAACCTTTCTTTTCCTGTTCAGTCATAGTTGTCCACTGACCTTTCACACGCTGTTTCCATGCTGTTACCAGTAGATAGTTTATTTCTTATTTTTTAAAAAAATTTTAATGTTAATTTTTGAGAGAGAGAGGACAGAGAGAGAGAGAGAGAAAACAAGTTGGGGAGGGGCAGAGAGAAACGGAGACAGAGAATCCAAAGCAGGCTCCAGGCTCTGAGCTATCCGCACAGAACCGGACATGGGGCTCGAACTCACGAACCCTGAGGTCATGACCTGAGCCAAAGTTGGATGCTCAACCGACTGAGCCACCCAGGCGCCCCACTTGGAGATAGTTTAAAAGAATAATGGTCCCCTTTACGTTTGCTTAGCACTTTATAATATACAAATACACACGGACTCCTATTAACTTATTATAAGGGGCCCACAGGCTGTCAGGAGTATCATCAATTTACAAATGAAGAAGTCCAAGTGAAGAGATAAATGGTTGCTCACTAAGGGAGACCAAAGAGTTAGGCGTTCCCTTGACTGACCTGGGTCCTCTATTCTTTTCACCGTGCCCCGACTTGCCCCAAATCCAAAGTCAGAACACTTCGCCCGGCATGCGGACCGGCAGCTCCCTGCAGGGGCAGACGAGGCCCGGGAGTCAGAAAGACCCGGTTCCCACCCGACTTGTTCTACTTCCTAGCTTCGCGTCCTTGAAAACGCAACCTAAAATTCAAGACGTGGGAACCTGTCCACAAGGGGCAAAAAAGACACTCACCTCGCCGACTGTTGCGAGAAAAATGCATTCATTCAAAGGAGGTCTACTGAGCATTACCGTGTTTCTGGGGCCGGACAGGCACGAGGCTGCCTGTATGCAGAGCGAGCCCGACGGATGGTCCGAGGAGATAACGCTCGTGTTCCGTACCCAGCAAGGGTCCTGATACATAACCTCTCGGAAGGTGGTACCGGATCGGGGTTGCTTTCCTATTAGGACTGTTCTATTGCTATCATGATTCGTATTAAGACAGGGGGTGTGTTTAGGAAGACTGGAGGAAGAAAACTCAATGACGGGGGTCAGCAACCTGAGTCCCTCCCTTCATTCCCTCCCTCCGCTCCCCTGACACTTGTATCGTGACAGTTGGAGAGATGTCTAATGACGCCTCGGGCCCGTGGGACCTCCCTTGGCACACAGGGCTCATCAGCCTAGGCAGGCTTCCTGCATGGCTCTCTCCCCAGGCAAAGCTTCTCCTTCAGCTATTCGCCGCCTATAGAGCAGGCATCGCAACGCCACCTGTATATTACAGATCCCTGCCTTGCGAGCAGCACAGTATTGAGCCCCCAGCGCTCCTCTGGATGGATGCCCCTCGTGGGTACCCCGGATAGTCCTCGTGGTGTAGCAGGACCGCCCGACAGGATGGGAAAGTCTGCATGATCCAGCCTCAGAAATAACTCTGACATCTGCTGCCACCCACCCCTCCGGTCCTGCCACCCGGCCGGTGTTCTCTCCCCTGCAGAGGCTTTCCCTCCAGACGCGCACACACCTTCCTTCCTCGCCTCCTCTAGGCCGCCGGGTAAATGTCGCCATCTCAGAAGAGGTCTTTCCCGGCCCCTCCGGGCAGAACTACCACCCCAGCACTGAGCAAGCATCTTCTCTGCTTTGTTTTTCTCCCTTCCACCTACCCCTCTCTGAACCTATCTGGAGCCTGCCACTGTTGAGATCAGGATAGGCTCTCCAGGAGGAAGTGGATTTTTGTCTGCCTTCTTGACCGCTGGGTTCCTGGCGCCCCGAGCAGCATCAGCACGTGCGAGGTGCTCAACGCGTGAGAAAGGAGGGAGGGAAGAAGAAACGGGGCACCCAAGCTGTGAAAGACCCTGCAACGAGGCGGACACGCCTGGCTCGCCGACACCATGAGGCTGAGTGATGATTTGGGGGATAAACCAAGAATCGTAAAAGGGCCCGAAATTGAAGTGTAGAGACACCAGTGTACTCGTTCACCAGCTGGAGGCCCGTTCCTCTGCACCGGTTTGTCATTTTGCTTCTTTGTGGTCACTAAACTGAAGCTCTGTGGTTGCCGAGTAGCGGTTCTAGAAACATCCCAATCAGGTACTTCTCTAAACCACTCAGCTCATCTATATAAGCTGGCACCAAAGCTAGTTATTTAAAATACCAACTGCCAAATGAAATGTCAGGAAAGGATGTATCCCGGTGGGGGCAGGGGGGGGGTTGGGAATTACATGAATGAGGGAGGGGGGCAGTAATCCTTCCATTCAGGGTTATTAGTTGCTGGCCATCATAATAAACCCATTCAAGCACTATAATTACCCCTGTATTTAAAAAGGCACAGTGGGGGTTGCCTGGGTGGCTCAGTCCATTAAGCATCCCACTTCGGCTCAGGTCATGATCTCACAGTTCGGTTTGTATGTTTCAGCCCTGGAACCTGCTTTGGATTCTGTGTCTTCCTCTCTCTTTGCCCCTCCCCTGCTCACTCTCTGTCTCAAAAATAAAAGTAAAATCATTAAAATAAATAAAAAATATAAAAGGGCACAGTGGACACAGAGAAATAACAACCAATATCTTCCTTTCATGACCAACTTTTTTAGATCACCGACTCGGAGGTGCCCCGGGTTAAAGGATCACATTTCCAAACTCCTTGCTGTGCACACAGTTTTGTGTACGGGCTTTGGATTCAGACAGTTCCCAGATTCGGATCCTAGCTCTAACACTACCTGGATGACCTTAGGTAAGCCATTAAACCTTCTCAGCCCTCATTGCATTCTGGAAAGTGTACTGATAAAAATAATTATAATAACATGAATAAATACAAACATAATCATAGCAGTGAGCCCATGCCTGTCACATAGTTTTGGGCCACGAATTCTCTCTATTTTTTTTTAGGCTTAAAACTTTATTTTGAATGAAACTTAACTACTAGGCTTTCCTCTCTACCTACCTGAGTCTTAGACACATAACGTGCCCTCCCTGACCACCTGCTCAGAACGACCCTCTCTACTGACCTCAAATGGTCATCTAGCACTGACCAGGGACTGAGACCACCTCGGATCTTTGGTCATTTTTTCCAATATCTGGACCTACTCTCAACTACATCATCAACACAGAGGACGGGAACCAGAGGCAACTTTCTGTATTTCCTCAGTACCCGATTTTACAAGGCAAGAGAGAGCATCTCGAAAAATAAGTACTGGGGAAGGAAGTGAGAAGAAAATGCAAAGGAAAAAAAAAAAGAAAAGAAAAGCTATTCTCCCTCTGGGTCTCCTTAACTGTAGCTTCTCCATATTTAATCTGACGTTTGGGAAGTCCATTAGTGCTCACTGTACATCCCCCTCCAACCCCCCCATCCAGGGCCTCCCTGTATCACCACCTTCCTCGACCAGCTGAACTTCTTAAGGCTCCACAGCACCTAGCATGGCCTGTGGCTTAAAAGTCAGCTTCAGAGGGATGCCTGGGTGGCTCAGTCAGTTAAGCGTCCGACTTCAGCTCAGGTCATGATCCCACGGTTCACGAGTTTGTGCCCCGCATCGGGCTCTGTACTGATGGCTCAGAGCCTGGAGCCTGCTTCGGATTCTGTGTCTCCCTCTCCCTCTGCCCCTTCCCCACTCATTCTCATTCTCTCTCTCTCTCTCTCTCTCTCTCTCTCTCAAATATATAAAAACATTAAAACCATTATTTCTTGAAGTCAGTGTCAGAGAAACATGAGTCAATATACTTCACATAAACAAGGTTTGCAGAAAGCTGGGCAGAAAGAAAAAGAAGGCATCATCTCTGTTCCTCAGGAGCTTCCAATCTAACACGAGGCCAATTTCTAAATAACCAACTAAATACAGGGTGGGGTCAATACACCTAACAGATTCCCCAAGTTTTTCCAGGCCCTGATATAATTATCACTCCGTACACATTAATGAAGTTGAGGTTTATTATGATTTGACAATCATGAAACAGTGTGCTGTTGCTATCAAAATAACAGGAACATAAGGTGCCCTTTACCACCTCCCATGCCCAAGTTTTGGTGATGGCAGCAAGGAGAATAAAACTGTAAGACCACCTTTCATCCATCAGAGGCCCAACATACAAAGTCATTGAAAGCAGGCCATCTGGTTGCCAGGCAACCATGAAAACCTACCGGCCTGACTGAAAGTGAAAATAGACAGCTAATAAATTAACGTGTCAATCAATAAAAAGGGAAAGGTCATGCAAGAAAGCCTGGGTAAAAGTTTGGACTCGTCCTTGAACCCTACAGGGGGAAGAGACAGCCTATGCCACAGGACTTTAAGAATCGTGGCTTCGTGGCCTAGGCAGGTTGGCCATGTGGATATGGAGGTCGTTGGCTCAAGCGAACAAAGTGTGAGCATGTCAAGATCTCCTTTGCACCTCAATCTCTATCGTGAGATGGATGGCTTACCAGACACCATTCAGTGTGGAACCTACCCGTTCTCCTTGCAGGGATTCATGTTCGTAAAACAATCTCCCGATTCTATGTGACTTCTCATGTAGGCCGACTTCCAAGAGTCCATACGCCTAACAGATTCCCCAAGTTTTTCCAGGCCCTGAGATAATTATCACTCCGTACACATTAATGAAGTTGAGGTTTATTACGATTCGACTTCCCAAGTAACTCGACAATCATGAAACAGTGTGCTGTTGCTATCAAAATAAATATTAGAGTCTATATGGTATTTAATCCTCATTACAAACAGTCAAGGTTGTCATTTATAGCTCTGTCTCATGAGCATTGGGTTATCATGAGTTGGTCCTCGGAGCCAGATGGCGGCTGGACAGTTAATATACAGGTCTAGGAGGCAGGTGACCTTCTCAGGGTCTTACCCAGTGACACCTTTGCCCACTACCAGTTTGCTTTCCCTTCGCTACCTCCCTTACCTGTTCCAAACCCTTTCTTCCTCTACAGATGTCTGCAGAAAGCAGAATGAGGTTAGCGCTCGGTAACAGCAAAAGCGGCATGCCAGGCAAACAAAAGCAGGGTGATTAACACTGACTGTACAGTCGGGAAAACCCTCACAGGGAGGGAGAATTTGATGGGTGAGAGGGTTTCCTGGAAGAGAAGTACGAGACGAAGAAGTGAGGAGGAGACAGAGGTGAGATGCATAAACGAAAATGTCAGTGAAAAGCAAGGAAAGTGAGACAGCCTCACGGCATTCATGGGTTTTTCACTTGGGCCACCCGGTGGGTGTGGCCAAGAAAAACGGTCTCTGTGTGTGAGAGCACTTGAGGGACACAAAATTCTGTCAGAACAAGTTGAGATCAGGTTTATGTGCAATGCCCACGGCGATCAGAATTGAAGGCCCAAAGAAAAGTCTGGAGAATCCTCTTCGACCAATGTATTCTTTATTCTAAACCTACTTTCTTCCATTTTGGTTTTATGGCTGGTTGAAGCACCTTCACTGAGACTCTTCCAAGGCTCCATGTGGCTTCTCTGTTCTCACATGCTTTCTTCCTATTCCTTCTTAATTTTGTGCTTTGCTTCCTCATTCCGTTTCCCCATAACTGTCAACCCGCACCTTGCTTCCCTGCTGACACTGGCAGGACTAAGAAGAAACTAGAAAACATTCAGACACCATCATTTGGGGTCTTATCCCACGGCTGCGGGCTCAGCCTGGTACCAAGTTGCCATTGCATAAAAAACATGGAAGACAAGCCTCCGACCACAGAAGTTCCTTTCCTTACCCCTCTAGAAAGCTACAACAAAATAAGTCACAGCAAGGATACTCGGTGAACATCTGATTGTCCCTGTGGTGCACTGGGTTTGTCACTTGCCAACCCCTTCCTCCCCGCTCCTTGCTTCCCCCCATTTCATGAAAGTGATAGAAACCTGGCCACTATTCATTAGGAAGGAAACAGATGGCCCACATCCTAGATACAGATTAGCCAACCCCAAAACTCACGGATTCCCCAGGACTTCCACCTTCATTGAAAAAAAAGAGAAGATGGGGCACCTGGGTGGCTCAGCCGGTTAAGCGGCCGACTTCAGCTCAGGTCATGATTTCGTGGTCCGTGAGTTCAAGCCCCGCGTCGGGCTCTGTGCTGACAGCTCAGAGCCTGGAGTCTGTTTCAGATTCTGTGTCCCCCTCTCTCTGACCCTCCCCCGTTCATGCTCTGTCTCTCTCCATCTCAAAAATAAATAAACGTTAAAAAATTTTTTTTTTTTAAAAAAAAGAAAAAAAGAGAAGAACAGATTTAAAGCCAGTATCAGACTTGGGCTGTAAAGTCTACCCCTGTCTAAATCTCTGTTTTTCAGTTAATATCATACAAAAAGAAATTTCATTTACAGTATGATGTGTTTCTTTAAAAAAAAAAAAAAAAACAAGAAAATCAGACTTTAATTAAATCATAAACTGACGAGAACTCACAACAAAGACACTAACAAAAACCGTCCTAACCTGAATGTACACATTGCTATCACTGATTTCCTCATTACACAAATATGGAGTGAGCAGATGCTATGTGTCAGGCACACAGCAAGGCCCTAAGAAAACAAAGACAAATTAGATGCAACTCCCTTGGATATACCCACTGACCAAATTACACAGCCTAGTGGAGAAGATAAGCGAGGGAGTGACTAACTTCTATACTATGTAATAAGCTCGAGATCCTCGGGTAGTGGGAAAAGCCCACCCAATATGGTGGGGGGGGGCAACAGAAGGAGGGAGGGTAGGCAGAGCAATGGACAAGAGAGAATCGCGGGGAGGAGCAGAGAGAGAGGGGGGGAGAGAGAGAATCCCAAGCAGGCTCCACGCTGTCAGCACAGGGCCCAACACGGGGCTCAGTCTCACAAACCCTGAGACCCTGACCCGAGCCCAAATCCAGAGTCAGATGCTTAACCGACTGAGCCACCCCGGTGCCCATTTGCTTTCTTTCAAAGGACTGAGCTAAAGGAGAAAATTAATGAAAATATTCTATTGGTAAAGGACTAGGAATTGCAAGATTTTTTGGATTAGCCCTGAGAAGAAAAAATAACCACTGGCAACCAACCATCTGCCAACCAGCCGTTCCCCATCACCAACCAGCCCCTTAGCCCAGCCCACCCTTCCCAGCATACATCGCACCAGAAAGTTCTTCAAGCCTTTGTTTCAGGTGCAGCAAAATGCTCACTACCCCCACCTACCCCACCCACAGGCCCGTGTTCACCATATTTCTTCACCTATCAAACCTACGCCGGCTTGCACAATGCCTCACATGACACATCTATGACCCACGCACTGATTTCTTCTACCTCCTAAGCTGCCAAGAGGCAAGGCTTGGATGTTTTGCACAGTTTCAGTATCTGCTTGCCTTTTCTGCTGCCTTTAGAGCTGTACAAAGCTGTCTCTCAATACAACAGAACTTGAAGGCAGGGTCTTCCCATCCATTTCTATTTCCAGTCTCCCATCCCACTCTCCCATCCATTTCTATTTCCAGTCGTAACCCTTAAAGTGCCCCAGCGTAGGTATGCAAATATTTATAGTCCGCAAAACAGTTTCACAGCACTAACTTAAAAAAAAAAAAAAATTCTAATCTGAGAGCGTTAGCCGGTCAAAGCCAAGAAACCCACCCATTTTTTTTTTTTCTGATAACTTATAAGTACCAAGATAAAGATTAACTCCCGTATCTAGTTCTCAATGTTACCCCCTTCCCACTCAACTGTGAATTATGAGCTATGTTTAATAATTCACCTAATTTATATTTTGATGAACAGAAATAGAACCTTTCAATTTAGAAACAACAGTAAAAACCATAACCTCATTGCAAAAAGACTTTCCTAAATGTAAGGGGCAGTGAAAAAGATAGTCATTGAATGGCTAAGGGTGTTTTATTGTAATGTTTCCAAAGGAATCTGGTCACACCTTCCGAGTACCCACGATCCATTCTGTAATGACACCCAAAGATATGACAGAATTAACAGGCTTTGGTTCTGAAAGTAAAACCAAAATGCTCAGTTAAATAACCAGCTTCCCATGCAATTATAACATTAACCTGGAATATAAAAAAACAAAAACAAAAACAAAACTTAACTTCCCTCGACACCACAACATACTTCAGTGCCATTAATGTGGAAATTAAAAAAAAAAAAATACTAATATCATCCAAATCATGATTTAGTAATCTGGTGGCTGAATTTACATGAAATTCATTCTAGAAGTACAAGATTTGTCTCATAACTAGATTCGGTTCTTTTATCTTATTGAAATAGCAGAGCTTTGTAAAATCAGTGAATCTGTAAGAATTTGCATCCTTCGGATTTCTTCCTTTTGGTGTTTTTTAGAGCATGCGAGTGAAGCTGTCCACAAACCAGTATCCACACGTGTGCCCTAGCACATACACATGCACACACGCCCATGCATTCTTGCGTATGGAGGACTGAGCGGTGGTGGAGAGAGAGACACGTGTACGCTTAAAGCAGAAAGTTCGAGGGAAAGTTATGCTCTTAATTTCTTTGGCAGGGAGATGGAAAAAGGCAAACCCATCCAATAGGGCTTTTAATGCCTTAAAGTATCCCAGAAAGGTTGTCTGTAATAGTTTTAAAATACACAGAGGTCAACCCTAAAACAGACGGGAACAGTGGGTGCAATCAATATCACCTGAATCTACATTCTTGTAAATGACATTCTTTCCCTCCAAGCTAACCACAAAAATAACTCCCAACCAAATTTTCCAAGGGCATCGAGTGCACTTAAAACAGAGAAAAAAAAAAAAAAAGAAAGAAAGAAAGAAAGAAAAGAAAAGAAAAGAAAAGAAAAGAAAAGAAAAGAAAAGAAAAGAAAAGAAAAAGGAATAGGAAAGCGTCCAGCCCTGGTCTCACCTCCGGCTCTTCCAGTGCATCCTCTTCAAGGGGAGTTTTCTGGAGCAGATCTAAGATGTCATTGCTGGAAGGTCTCCTGTCCTCGGCAGGAGAGGCATAGGCCTCCTCGGAGTCTGTTTCCCCCACGTGGAGGTGGCCTGCTTCTTCCTGGCTCCAATCCAATTCTTCTTCAGACTGTTTCAAGGAGCTACTGCTGCTCTTGGGAAAGATCCCTGCAGTCGACAGGCTGCTGGGCACTGAGGTATAGGACGACTGGGGCCCAGAGTAAGGCCGCCCCTCTGGGGCCAAGGCCTCGGCCTCCAGGAGGTCAGGGACAGAAAGGCTGAGGCGGCGGTCCAGGGGACGCCTTGCCCTTAGATCTAGGGGTTTGTTTGCATTCTTCTTCACCTTTCTCTTGCTCAGGTTGATTAACAAAGGCCTGGTCCGCTGTTTCAAAGAGCCCCAGACAGATGGTTTATCCATATCCATGACTGCATGAAGACCCAGGAAATCACTCCATGAGAGTGTCTCTCTACGGAAAACAACTTCAGTGGATCCTAGAAAACAGAATATAAGAAGACAGAACATGAGCCTTCGCGGCGGTAGCCGAGCACATCAAAGCTTAAAATGTGACTTGAAAGTCTCACATTTTCCACTAAGGGATCAAGACTGAAGCATTTGATCGGTAATGTCTGCAAGTATTTTTTTTAATGTTTTTTAATGTTTTATTTTTATTTTTTTTTTGGGGGGGAGGGACAGAGAGAGAGGGAAACACAGAATCTGAGTGTGAGTGATAGGAATGCTCCACAAATAAATATGTAATGACACAGACCGGTAAATGCTATGCAGGAAAGGGGGTAATTTGAGTTATTACAGATTGGACTCAATAGGGATCAAATCCAAATCAAATTTGGATACAAGAAAATGAAACGGGACCACTTTCTTTCACCAAACACAAAAATAACTTCAAAATGGATTAAAGATCTAAACAAGAGACCTGAAACAATAAAAATCCTGGAAAATGAGCACAGGTAGTAATCTGACATTGGCTGTACCATTTTTTTTTTAGATATATCTCCTGAGAGAAGGGAAATAAGAGGAAAAACAAACTATTGGAACTACATCAAAATAAAAAGCTTCTGCACAGCAAAGAAAACAACAACAGTCAACAATCAGGCAACATGCTGAATGGGAGAAGATATTTTCAAATGACATATCTGATAAAAGGTTAGTATCCAAAATATGTAAAGAACTTATATAATTCAACACCCAAGAAATAAGTAATCCAATTAAAAGCGGGCAGAAGACATGAACAGACATTTCTCCAAAGAAGACATCCAGATGGCCAAAAGACACATGAAAAGATGTTCAACATCATTCATCATCAGGAAAATGCAAATCAAAGCTACAAGGAGATATTACCTTAAGTCTGTAAGAATGGCTAAAGTCAAAATCATAAGAAACAACAAGTGTTGAAGAGGATGTGGAGAAACAGGAACCCCTATGCGCTGTTGGTGGAAATGCAAATTGAGGCAGCCACTCTGCAAAACAGCATGGAGGTTTCTCAAAAAATTAAAAATAGAACTATCCTATGATCCAGGAATTGCACTACTGGGTATGTATCCAAAGAACACAAAAAAACTAATTCCAAGGGATACATGTGCCCCTATGTTTAATGCAGCATTATTTACAACAGCCAAACTATGGAAGCATCCCAAGTGTCCGTCAAGAGATAACGGGATAAAGAAGGTGTGGTAGATATATTTGTGTATACATATACACAATAGAATATTATCCATCCATAAAAATAAAAGGAAGTTTTGCTTGCCATTTGCAAAACATGGATAGAGACAGAGAGTACAATGCTAAGCAAAACAAGTCAGAAAAAGACAAATACCAGGGCACCTGAGTGGCTCAGTCGGTTAAACATCCGACTCCTGATTTTGGCTCAGATCATGATCTCACAGTTCGTGAGATAGAGCCCTGCGTCGGGCTCTGTGCTGACAGTGCAGAGCCTGCTTGGGATTCTCTCCCTCTCTCTCTCTCTCTCTCTCTGCCCCTCCCCTGCATGTTATCTCTCTCTCTCAAAATAAATAAACCGAAGGGGGGGGGAAGACAAGTACCATATGCTCTCACTCACATGTTCAATTTAAGAAACAAATGATCAGCGGTGCCTGGGTGGCTCAGTCGGTTAAGCGTCCAACTTCAGCTCAGGTCATGATCTCACGGTCGGTGGGTTCAAGCCCTGCGTCAGGCTCTGTGCTGACAGCTCAGGCCTGCTTCAGATTCTGTGTCTCCCTCTCTCTCTGAGCCTCCCCTGCTTGTGCACTGTCTCCCTCCCCCGCCGCTCTCTCTCTCAAAAATAAACATTAAAAAATCTTTTCAAATAAAAAAAAAAGAAACAAATGATGAGAGAGAGAGAGACAGAGAGAGAGAAGCTGTAAGTAGACTCTTAACTACAGAGAACAAACTGATGGTTACCAAAGGGGAGGTGACTGAGTAGTTGGGAATTAAAGAGTATACTTATCATGATGAAAAATAATGTTTTTAAAAAAGATATTTATCTGAAGGACTTAGAGATTTAACCCAAAAAAAATCAAATTTGGAGAAATAAACCTTATTCTGTGTGTCAAGTAGCTCATAATAGACCCTTCCAGAACAAAAAAGAGCAGTGGGTCAGGTCATTCTGACCTGCCTCTATTCCACTGTCATGTTTGGCTGAGGATAAAAGAGGCCAAGAGCCACAACAAAACACATTTTCTAAAATCAAGGACTCCAAGTGTTTGTACTCAGCCCTATCTCACTCCAAGACAGGATATTTAGCCATAGAGAAGTTATTGCCTTTCGAAGAGCAGGACTGTGAGAGTCTACAGCCTTTGTTAGATGACCACCAGTACAGGCAAGAGCTTCTCCCAGGATGAAATGGGTATCTTCAGTAGGCAATGCAGAGATGAAAAGCTAGGGTTCTAGAGACAGACTCCATGGGTTGGAATTTTGCTTTGCTACATCCTACTTAGAGGTACCATCAGGGGCAAGCCATTGTACTAAGCCTCAATTGTCTCACCTATCCAATGGGGATTATATTATCTGGTGTACAAACAGAAGGACACAAAGTGCAAGGCACAGCGTCAAAGGCAGAGAAAGTGTTCAGCGAAGAAAAACTATTTTTTTAATCTTGATTGATACTGTTGTCATAATTTCCAATTTTGGTATCTTACTCAATTTATTCAAAATCTCTGGATCTCATTATTATTTCAATTTTACAGAGCTTAACCATAACTACCTCATTGGCCTCTTGTGAAGACTGAATGAATTAGTCTATATAAGGTGTTTAGAACACTGCTTGGCACAGAGTAAATATTTAAGACAATGTTAACTGGTTTTTAAATTATTATAATTTCAATTATTGCACACTGAGTCATTCTAGCTTTGAAAGCATAAAATATTTTACACTTTTTGCTGCTTTTTAAAATGTTGCTCTAAATATAAACTTCTATTTCGCATTAGTAAGACACAAATACCTTATTTCACAACTCATAATTTAACTTGCAAATATGCTAAAAAGGATTGTTTCTATCTTCATTTAGAAATATTTTAGTCAGTTAGCATTTGGTTGAATGTTATATAAATGTTTATCAGATCTAGTGGGTTAATGATTCAGTTCTTCTATACTCTTGCTCAGTTTCGGTCTACTAGTCTTACCTAGAGAGGTGTGCTGGGTTACTCAATTATAATTATGAATTGTCTATTTCTCCTTTCACTATGTCAGGTTTTGTTTCTGTATTTTGAAGGGCTGTTAGTTGGATACATGTTTACAATTGGTATATCTTTTTACTGTTTAAATCCAATCTGACAATCTCTTGTAATTGGTTTGTTTAGACCATTTACATTTAATGTAATAATTGATATGTTTGTATTAAGGGTTCCCAAACTATGTGTTTTGTTTGTTTCCATTGTTTTTTATTCTTTGGTTTCTCTTCCTTGCTTTTTTCAAGGTTAACACTATTTTTTAGTGTTCCACTTAATATATCAATTATGACTTTGACCACATTTCTTTTAATAAAATTTTAGTGGTTGCTCTAGAAGTTACAACATGCATAATTAACCTTTCACACTCTCCTTAGAATCATCTCTCTGATCCACCTTTCTGTTGTCCTCTTCAACTTTTAAGGACTCAATGTGATTCAGTTGGGCCCACCAGGATAATACAGCATAGTCTCATTATCTCAAGGTCTACAGTCTTAATCACATCTGCAAAATCCTTTTCCCACTTAACGTAACATATTCACAGCATCTGAGGATTAGGATGTGGGATTCTGTAGGGCAGGAGATTATTCTGCCTACCATATAATGATATAGGTATCCTCTTCCTCGCCCCTTGAAAAGTTGTCTTCTACATTACATCTAAATACATTGCAAATTCCTATCAGACAAGCTTTTACTTTGATTTCAATCATGAACGGTATTTGGAATAATTCAAGAAGAGAAGAACAGTCTATCATATTTACCATTTTCTCCATTCCTGATTTTCAAATTTCTGGTATCAGTTCCCAATAGTATAAGAAATTTCCTTAACTGGTTATTTTATTGCAAGTCTGTCGACTCCAAATTCTTTAGATTTTACCTCATATAAGAATATCTTCATTTCATCTTCAAAGATATTTTCTTAGAATCCCAGATTCAACACTTTTCTTTCAGCACTTTAAAAATGGTATGACCTTTCCTCTGGCTTCCATGATTTCCACTGAGAAATCTGAGTCATTTGAATCCCTGTTCTCCTACAGAGAAGGTGTCACTTTTTCTCTGACTGCTTTCAAAATTTTGTCTTTAGTTCACAGCAGTTATGATATGCATGGGTGTGTGTTTCTTTGAGTTTATCTTGTTTGGGGTAGCTTAGCTTCTTGAATCTATAAGGTTATGTCTTTTGTCAAACTTGGAAAGTTTGCAGCCATTATCTCTTGGGATACTTTTAGCCACATTCTTTCTCCTTTCCTTCTGGGACTCCAATAATACAAACATTATGCCTGTTGTTATTGTCCATCAGTCTCAGCATCTCTGTTCAATATTTTTCAATCTTTCTCTCCTTTGTTCATACTGTATAGTTTCTATTGATCTACGTTCAGATTTACTGGTTCTTTCCTCTCTCATCTCCATTTTGTTACTGAATGTACATAGTGAGGAAATCCGGGGGTGGGGTAGGAGAGGGCAAGGTGGGGAGACTATTGTATTTTTCAGTTCTAAAATTTCCATTTGGTTCTACTTCATATCTCCATTATGGATACTTTACAATTTATGGATACATTCCAATTTACCTTTTACTTCAGAATTCACGATTATTCACTGAAGCATTTTTATAATAGCTGCTTTAAAGTCATATTTTATTTGTCATCCATTGTCTTTTCCATGCGATTTGAGATTTTTGTAGTTCTTCATAGGCCAACATGGATCATATCCTAGACATTCTGAACGTTCTTACAAAATCTCGAGCCTTATTTAAATCTATGGAGAATGCTGATGTTATTGTTTTGTCAGGCATCTGATTAGCTTCCAGCCACAAATTGCAACCCACATTTTGTGGGCTGAGGTCAGTGTTGTTCTCAAAAGCCATGAAGGGCCATTGCAATCTGTCCTGGGTACGCACCGTATAGAGGTCACTCTGAGACTTGCATAGAGCTCTATTCATTAACTACATTCTCAAAGTAGATGGCATGCTAATCATGATCAGATGCATGAATGTGCAGGTTGTGATCAGTTCAGGAATTCACAAGCTTTATGGAATCATTTCCTGAGCCCCTCTTCTCAGCTGCCTCCCCTGATACTCTCTGATACCCTGGAAGTCCCCTTTTCTTCATTTTATTTTTAATTTTTTAAGTTTACTTATTTATTTTCAAAGTGACAGAGAGAGAGAGAGAGAGAGAGAGTGCACAGGGGAGGGGCAGAGGAGGGAGAGAATGCCAAGCAGGCTCCACACTGTCAGCACAGAGCCCAATGAGGGGCTCGAACCCACGAACCGTGAGATCAGGACCTGAGCCAAAATCAAGAGTCACACGTGTGACCAACTGAGCCACCCAGGCACCCTTGGAACTCCCCTTTTCAATCCTCTGATCAGAAACAACCCACTACTGTGATCCCACCAGAGTAGTGGGAGGATTGATAGAGATTAAAACAAGAAAGAAAGAAAGAAAGAAAGAAAGAAAGAAAGAAAGAAAGAAAAGAAAGAAAAGAAAGAAAGAAAAGGAAAGAAAGAAAGATGGAGGGAGGGAGGGAGGGAGGAAAAAGAAAAGGAAAGAAAGCAACGATTTAGCCCTGTTCTCAAAACTACAGCATCATGAAGTAGGAAGGCCATCCCCCTCATCATTGTTTTGGCTCCTGTCGGATTCTGTGTCTCCCTCTCTCTCTGTCCCTCCCCCACTCGCTCGCTCTCTCTCTCTCAAAAATAAATAAACATTAAATTTTTTTTTAAAAAAGTAAGTTTTGCAAAATCCTTCTGACCAAAATTTCCCCATGTGTGTAAGTAGCACAGAACCAGAGGTCCAGAACTACAAACGCATAACTATTAAAATACAGGCCCCTCCAAGAAGAGGTGCTCTCAAAGGTGTACATAAAGCGAATATACCACTAGACCGCGGTCGCTTCGACGCCTGAAAACATTACCCCTCCAACCGACGGCGCATGAAGATGGAAAGTCTAACACAAGAATAAATTCAAGGAACAGTTAGACTTGAAGAAAAAAGCCGGTGAGACAAACCCAACTAACTGCATAGTCAGCTTTCCTCACCTCAGAGGAGATTTACAAACAAACTGAAACATATCAGCTCCATCGTCTAGCATGACAGAAGTTCCCAGGTTATCATCATAAGATCCAAAGAGCTGCAAGTGACAATGTAGCCCGCGCTCTGCAAACCATCAGCGCTAGAAGCTTCGCCCGACGAGATACCTGTGGTGCCCAACCTGGTAACACGCAGCCTTCATTTATTGAACGGAAAGAAGCCTTCTGCTTCTTCAAACCACTAACGGCAGGATAAGGTCTTGGCAGGAAATGGCCCCAAGCCCAGAGGCCTAATGGAAGTTTCATTTATTACGGTTTTAGCCCAGACATCCTCCCCAGCTGGCTGCGAGCAGTTGGCCAAATGGAAAAAGAGAACAGCAAACCTTTTAAATGCCGGCCCCAAAGTATCTGATTGAACCTGCACCACATCCACGGTGTGAACAAGAAACACAAAGGAGAGATCGGTCCGAGAATGACAACAGCATAATTGATTATTCGGCACATTATTCAGTCACCCGGGCTCAGACTGTGCTTCTCGACGTTCCCCTTTAGCGTAAATATGATGAAAAGGGTTTATTTTCACAATCTAAGTACCAACTCAAGGGACAGAGCCGCAAGTAGTTATTACTAGTCAGAATGTGTCATTACTAGCTTTTTAGAGAACCATTAAGATATTTTTATCACTGGCAGAAAGGAAATTTCATATCGCACCCTGTTAAAGTGGGAGGAAAAAGCAAAATTTAAACTAGATTCAATAAAGGTGAAAATCTGATGATATACACTCCTCCTGTGGTATCTGTTTCCTCCTGTGGAAAGGATAAAGGCAAATTCTAGTCTGTGAAAGGATTATTTTGAATTGTGATAAAACAGGGATAAGAGGCTCTACGTTTGACTATATTTAATCGAGCTGGTTATAAGAAACAACTTCCCCACCACAGAAATGTTATCTAAAGGAGACTATCCTTGGGGTGCCTGGGTGGCTCAGTCAGTTAAGCATCCGACTTTGGCTCAGGTCATGATCTCGCAGTTAGCGGGTTCAAGCCCCGCATCGGCCCGTGTGCTGACAGCTCGGAGCCTGGAGCCTGCTTCGGATTCTGTGTCTCCCTCTCTCTCTGCCCCTCTTCGCTCGTGCTCGCTCTCTCTCTCTCTCTCAAAAATAAATAAACATTAAAAAAATTTTAGAAAAATAATAAAGGAGACTATCCTTAATAGAGAAGTCCCTGCAAATCACTCTTATATAAGAAACAGAAAATGCAACCGCTTTTAAAATAAATTTGGCTTCCCTCCCCCCCTAAAATGCAGCTTCCCAATCAATCAGTCAAATTGCTACTAAATTTGTAATCCAATTGAGGTAGAAAAGATCATTCTACATGTTAGATATATTATTTAAAAAATCATGGGGTGGGGCGCCTGGGTGGCGCAGTCGGTTAAGCCTCCGACTTCAGCCAGGTCACGATCTCGCGGTCCGGGAGTTCAAGCCCCACGTCGGGCTCTGCGCTGATGGCTCGGAGCCTGGAGCCTGTTTCCGATTCTGTGTCTCCCTCTCTCTCTGCCCCTCCCCCGTTCATGCTCTGTCTCTCTCTGTCCCAAATATAAATAAAAACGTTGAAAAAAAAAATTTTTTTTTTTTAATAAAAAAAAAATAAAAAAAAAAATCATGGGGATAGGGGCGCCTGGGTGGCTCAGTCGGTTGAGTGCCCGACTTCAGCTCAGGTCATGATCTCACGGCTCATGGGTTCGAGCCCCGCATCGGGCTCTGTGCTGGCAGCTTGGAGCCCGGAGCCTGCTTCGGATTCTGTGTCTCCCTCTCTCTCTTCCCCTCCCCTGCTCATGCTCTGTCTCTCTCTCAAAAATAAATGAACATTATACAAAAATTTTTTTTAAATCACGGGGACAGAATCCCCTCCAAGAGGAAGACCAACCAAAAGGACTGGATGCCTTTTTCAGTCCCACTACCTATGTTCTTGGAAAGAAACAAAATACACTAACTGAAAGCAGTTCCTGTCTTCTCTGGCTGATGCCATACTCTGCCCCACCGCTACTCTCTTTAAAATCTCACCTGTAGAAGAAGGTCCCAGAATCACTCCTCTCTCTTTATCAGTCATTCCTAATTCATACTCTGTCTGGAGAGGATTGAAGGAAAGGGGAAGGGGCTGGAGTTTCTGCAGCCCTCAGATACCTGTGCTGTCACTCTTATTCCAATCTCTAACAGGATATCCACAATTAGCACCTCTCCCTGAAAGGAGTTTAGCAAAAGGGACACGTGATTTTTTAAATGAGTCTGCACCAGTGAACATTCCATCCAACAAAAGAATATAGTAATCAGTGCAAAAAAGCACAACTAGCAGTCTGAGATTGCTGACCTCTTACTCCTGCTCTCCAGGTTGGTCCTGAGCTGGTGTCTGGGAACCTAAGATTTTGCAAGGTTTCCAATCACTCTGACCAGAGTGGCTCATTGTGCCCCCACTGTACGTGCAAACGATTTCCTACTTTCCTTCTAAGAGTCTGGAATTTTAGTACATGCTAGGCAGAGAGGATCTATGCGACCGGTTCCCGATTAAAACCCAATAAAAAGTTTTCTCTAACGGGCATCCCCGGTAGGCAACGTATCATACATGTTGCCGCAACTCCTTCCCAGAGGAATTAAATATGCCCTAGTTGATCCCACTGGGAAGATTGTGCCTGGTTTCCTCCAGACTTCCTGGGCACTCTTCTCTTTGCTGGTTTTGTTTTGCATCCATCCTTTCCCAGAGCAAATCATCGCTTTCAGACCAAATACTGAGTTCTGTAAGTCCTCCTAAAGAGCCACCAAACCTGGGGGTGGCCTTAGGGACCCCCAACACAGAAATATTCGGTGGAACGTCAATGCCTTAGCATAAGTTGCCGAAATGGACAGATGTGGAAGACGTGGAAATATTCTAAATTTTTCTGATTCATTTCTTACCAGGAGTGAAATAAAACAAACCAGGGAAGGAGGAGGAGCAGGAGAGCAAAATCTTATTACAGCACTGAAATTTTACAAACGCAAGCAAGAGAAGACAGGAAGCTCAATTTAAAGAATAAACTGATGAGGGGCGCCTGGGTGGCTCAGTCGGTTGAGCGTCCGACTTCGGCTCAGGTCGTGATCTCGCGGTCTGTGAGTTTGAGCCCCACGTCGGGCTCTGTGCTGACAGCTCAGAGCCCGGAGCCTGCTTCGGATTCTGTGCCTCCCTCCCTCTCTGACCCTCCCCCATTCATGCTCTGTCTCTCTCTGTCTCAAAAATAAATAAACATTAAAAAAAAAAAGAAGAAGAAGAAACTGATGGGTCTTCAAGGGAGGTAGAAAGAAGGCAAGATGGGAAACAGTTGATCAAATCTGTGGGAGTCTATGCGCCATGCTTAACCATGAGCAACATACAGAAACATTCAAGAGGAACCAAAAACCCAACAGCAGAGAAGGAATAACCCAATTTTCTGGGGGAAAGTGGTGCTCTGGCAGCAAAACTGAGCCAGTTTCGTGTTGGACACTTTGCAGGACATCTCAATGTCATCAGGAAACATAGAGACCATGGGGGCCATTATCCCTCCAAATGCTCTCTACCGTATCTCTTTAGCTAATGATCTCAGTCTAGAATTCTAGAAGCTTTCTAATTCTCTACACCCATCCCAAGAGTAGAAACACTGGCTCTTGGAGATCATAAATGCAAACTTCTTCAGCACACTATGTTTCACTTTAACTGCATCTAAAGAAATGATGTCAACTTAAAAAGCTAGAAAGTGACTTACCCCCATGTCAGGTACCATGGACTTCTTTTCCTACTTTATATCTCTTGTTTTATTGCCATATCACTTGGTAGGACCCAGGGAGATCATGGCCATGAAAGTGCTTTGCAAACATGATATAAATACTAACAAATAGGGGGCTTCAACGCTTAATCACTATATTTTGCCCTAAGGGAGATCTCTAATCTTTCCTGGGTTTTCTTGTTCTAAATAGTCGAAAAGGCCTTTGATCTTCCATGTCATCCTTCCTGACATTTTTTTTTTAATTTTTTTTAACGTTTATTTATTTTTGAGACAGAGAGAGACAGAGCATGAACGGGGGAGGGGCAGAGAGAGAGGGACAGAATCGGAAGCAGGCTCCAGGCTCTGAGCCATCAGCCCAGAGCCCGACGCGGGACTCGAACTCATGGATTGCGAGATGGTGACCTGAGCTGAAGTCGGAGGCTTAACCGACTGAGCCACCCAGGCGCCCCCTGCCTGACATTTTTTATCCACCTCAGTCCCCAATCATTTTCAGATCTCTGGACCTATTAGTTCTATCCAAACATTTCAGCCTTCGTTATGTATTCCCATATCCACTCTCGTTGCTGTTCTTTATACTTAGATTTCTTCAGTGGTGTGTAGAAAAGTGTAGATCATGCACGTACTAGTGACATACCTTATGGATTAAAAATCTAAGTACACTTTGTGTGTGACTTTCCCATCATGCCCTCCTGGAAGTAATCAGTAGTTGAAAACTGTATTTATTGTTTCCATATATTTTGTTCCATAACGTTCAAGGATAAACATAATACTATTTATCATGGTCATAAACTTTACTGATTATACATTTTATGTAAGTAGTATATTGTTCCATGCTTTTCAATCAATGTTACCTTCAGGAACTGTATCTGCAATGATAAATGTAGCTTTGTTAAAGTCATTTTAAGAAGCATATAATTCTGTTTTTATTTATTTATTTTTTAATGTTTATTTATTTTTGAGAGAGACAGAGCGTGAGTGGAGAAGGGGCAGAGAGAGAGGGAGACACAGAATCGGAAGCAGGCTCCAGGCTCTGAGCTGTCAGCACAGAGCCCAAACTGGGGCCCGAACCCACAAACCGCGAGATCATACCTGAGCTAAAGTCAGATGCTTAACCAACTGAGCCACCCAGGCGTCCCTAATATTCTGTTTTTAGAGGATGTTGTAATTTATTTATTAATTTTTCTGGCTACTTAAGATGCTCACTCTATTTTATTATTAAAAACAGAATTAAACAGACTTGAAAGAATATTCTTAGACTTGTCTTCTGGGGTTTATGTTAGTTTCTCCCAGGGTTTTTCTTTCTTTTTTTTTTTTTTTTAATGTTTTTAATGTTTATTTACTTTGGAAGACAGAGACAGAGCACGAGCAGGGAAGGGGCAGAGAGAGAGGGAAAGACAGAACCCGAAGCAGGCTCCAGGCTCTGAGCTGTCAGCACAGAGCCCGATATGGGGCTCGAACCCATGAACCGCGAGATCATGACCTGAGCCAAAGTCGGACGCCCAACTGACTGAGCCACCCAGGCGCCCCTCTCCCAGGGTTTTTCAATCAGCTCTGGACTGCCCCCACTAGAAGTGGTTAGAAATGTGTCAAGAATGTTCAGTTGTTTTCACGGCCATGGTAGGAGGCATAACCCACACACAGTGGGCACAGATCAGGGTTATGAAAGGTAACAAGACAGACTTGTTCTCCCAAATTACCAAGAAGGCCTCACTGAGAAACACCCTATCTCAGAGTTGAAGTGTTGACTTGTGGGGTATGTGTATCTGAAACTTGACTACGTAGGTATTGCCAAACCGTTTTCCAAAGTAGATATATTAATTAATATGCCCAACAGCAGCCAATCAGTTTCTACCGTGCAATGTCTTTGCACCTACCGCTACAAGATTTTTTTTTTTAGTATTTGCCAATCTGAAATTGTGAAAGGCGACCCATTATTGGGTTGATGGCTTTCTTTTTTCTTATTTGGAACCGTACTTTCAAAATGTTGACACCCGGGGCATCTGGGTGGTTCAGTCGGTTAAGCAACTGACTCTTGATTTCGACTCAAGTCATGATCCCACGGTTTGTGAGTTTGAGCCCCACATGGGGCTCAGCACAGAGCACAGAGCCTGCCTGAGATTCTCTCTTCCTCTCTCTCTGCCCCTCCCAGGCTCATGCTTGCCTCTCTCTCTCAAAATAAATAAATAAACATAAAAGAATTTCTTTTTATAATAATGCTTTCTTGCTACTTTCGGCTGCAAAACACTCCACCCAAAATGTAGTTCTTAAAAATGTGTATGTGGTGCCAAGATTCATTTGAAAAACATTTGATGAGTTGAATTTATCAATATTTTTCTTGGCATGTTGTGTTTGTGTGCGTGGCACGAGTGTGGCGGCTGTGGTTTCTAAATCCTCAGGATCACAAAGATATTTTCATATCTGTTCTTGATAAACCTCTGAAGTTTTGCTTTTCACGGTCATTTGCCCTATCCTACATTGTTTACTTATGGTTTGGGATGGGGGAGAGAGACTGTTTTTTATGTACGTACATAATCAAAGTTCAAAGAACCTTTATATTAGTAAGACCTACCCTCCCTCCCGGTGGCACCTGGGTGGCTCAGTCAGTTGGGCATCTATCTGATTCTTGATTTCAGCTCAGGTCATGATTTCATGGGTCATGAGATCGAGCCTTGTGTTCAGCTCTGCGCTGAGCACTGAGCGTGGAGCCTGCTTGGGATTCTCTCTCTCTCTCTCTCTCTCTCTCTCTCTCTCTGCCCCTCCCCCACTTGCACTGTCTCTCAAAATAAATACAAACATTAAAAGAAAAAAAAAAGACTGGGGCACCTGGGTGGCTCAGTCGGTTGGGTGGCCAACTTCGGCTCAGGTCATGATCTCACGGTCCGTGAGTTCGAGCCCTGCGTCGGGCTCTTTGCTGACAGCTCAGAGCCTGGAGCCGGCTTCCAATTCTGTCTCCTGCTCTCTCTCTGCCCATCCCCCACTCACACTCTGTCTCTCTCAAAAATAGACATTAAAAAATTTAAAAAAAAAAAAAATACCAACCCTACCTCCCAATGATGTACAAGGCCATCTCTATCAAGTATAATTTCCATATATAACGTCTGTACCTGGTTATTGATACCTGTGCCCATATCACATCATTAATTACAATAGGTTTGTAGCAACTCTTGATATCTAGCTGAGTAAGGCACACCCTGCCATGGTTCTTCAGATTGGTTTCTTTTTTTCTCTGCTCTTCCATGTAAATTTTAGACCCATTTATTTCTCTAATACCCCCACTCCCAAAATAAAAGTGGTGAACATTTTGGTTGGCAGTTGCTTTACAAATTAATCCGAGGACCACCTCAAGATATTATCTTCCTAGTCATGAATATGGCTACTTTCTATGTCTTTTTTCTTTTTTGTAATAGGCTTGTTTAGAGTAGTATTATATAGAATAACAGCACAAAAGTGTGACAGTTCCCATATATCCCCTCGTCCTGCCCCCACACACAATTTTTCCGAGTTTGCCATCTATCATTAATGTGGTCTATTTGTTACAATTAGGTGCCATATTTGTTACAAGTGATGAAGGGTTATTGATGCCTTATTATTAACTAACGTCCACAATTTACCCTGGGGCTCACCCTTTGTATTGTGCATTTCTGAGGTTGGACAAATGTATACTGCCATGAGTCCACCATTACAGGATCATACAGAAGAGTTTCGCTGCTTTAAAATCTTCCTCTGCTCCTCCTACTCAAACCCCCCCCTCCCTTCTCGCTGTCCCTGGCAAACACTGATCTTTTTGCGATCTCTACAGTTTTGCCTTATCCAGAATGTCATATAGTTGGAAACACACATCACACAGACTTTTCACACTTTTTACTTTTTCACTTAGTAATATTTATTTACATCTCCTCCATGCCTGTTTGTGGCTTAATAGACAGCTCATTTATTTTTACTAAATAACATTCCATGGTATGGATGTATCACAGTTTATCCATTTGCCCGTTGAAGGGCATTTTGGTTGCTTCAAATTTTTGGCAATTATGAATAAAGTTATTGTAAAAATTTGTGCACAGAGGGAAACAAGTGACTTCTATACGTGGATTCTAATTCCTACCATCTTGTGGAGGTCATTTATTAACGCTAAAATTTGCCTGTAAATGACAATTAATTCTGGTTTTCAATGTAGACTATTAAATTATTTTCAAATGATGACATTTTCAGGGCACCTGGGTGGCTCAGTTGGTTAAGCATCCAACTTTAGCTTGGGTGAGGATCTTGCTGTTCACGAGTTTGAGCCCTACGTCGGGGTCTGTGCTGATGGCTCAGAGCCTGGAGCCTGCTTCAGATTCTGTGTTTCCTCCTCTCTTCCCCTCTCCCGCTCATGTGCTCTCCCTTGCTCTCTCTCTCTCTGTCTCTCTCAAAAATAAACAGTAAAAATTTTTTCTAAAAAGATAAAATAATGACAATTTTGTTTTGTCTTTTCTAAAATATTTTCTTTTCCTTTCTCTAAAATATTTTTCAGAGCTTCCAATTCAATAGGTAACAGGATGTTGGCAATATATCCAACACTGTTTTACCTGATCCGTATCAAATGGCTTACTCACTTTTCTAAAGCTTACTTTTCTTTGTTGATTTTATTTATTGGGTCCTGTTCTTATTTTTACCCATGGATTTTTTTCTATACCCTTTTGGTTTGATTTGCTTTTTTTTTTTTTTTTTTTTAATTCTTGACATAGAAAATTGGATACCAATTTTTAGGCTATACTATTCTCTCTATTAATGCATTGAATGCTACAAATTTCCCTCTATGCACTGAGTGAGCTGCATCAAATGAGTTTTGATAGGTCGTATCTTCCTGGCCATTTATTCAAAATACTCACTTCCACCTTAAGTTCATCTACATGATACATAGGGAGGTTTTAGAGGTATAGTGCTTAATTCTAAAAAAGAATTGGGATTGTTTGGTTATCTTCATGTTATTGATTTCTGGCTTACTTCCTAAGATTTAAGTCTAAAAGAAGAATCCATATCTTTTCAATCCTTTGCAAATGGAGGCTTCCTTTATGGCCCAACTTATGGTCAATTCTGCAGTTCTTGGGTTCTATATATGTCACTTGGTTGAAACTGGTTGACTGCGTTGCTTAGATCAATGTTCTTTAGATCAATGTTCTTCTGATTCTTCTGTCTCCTTGTTGTCTCAGTAAAGAGGGGAGGGACTGAGCAACAGTGATGACACGGAGTTGATGGGACTCAACAAAAGGAACGAGAGGGAGGGGAAATCCGGACTGAGTCCAGTCCACCTAAAAAACCCTAGGCCATTCACTCCCAAGTGCAGATTTGGGGCTCAGACTTGGTTTCTCTGTGTTTCACAAGTTCACCCGGAGAAGCCATATTGGCAGCGGAATACATGACTACAGAGCTGAGAGATCGGGTCTAGAGACAGAGTCTGGGGAGACCGGCATTCAGACGGTGACTGCAGGCCTGGTGATGGATGGGCTTGCCATGAAGCGCGTGAGATGGAAAGACGGGATGAGCCTTAAGGAACTCCAGCACCAAGCAGTGTTCGAGCAGGACAAACTTGCCAAGGACACTAAAACGATACAGCCAGAGAGGATGAAAAAAAGTGTGGTGTCACCTTATGACAACTAGAAACTAAAACAGAGAAGACAAAGGAAGGGTGTTGTACAGAGGAAGTGGTCCGGAGCATCAAGAGCCGCTTGCAGATGAGATAACACCAGTCCCGACAAGCCTCCATGTGGCGCAATGGAGATTACCGGTAATCTCGGTATGACTCATGGGGGCATGAGGGGAAAGAAAGCCCGAGTGGGGAAGGTTCCAAAGGGGGTAGGAAAGGAAAAGCAAAAGGCAACAGACAAAATGACTTTCATAAAATTAGGCTGAAGGGCCTAGGATGTGGGTCAAGCTGAGGACACTTGATCATGGTTAGAGATGGATGGATAGAATACTCTTGGCTAAAAGTACGTGCTTCTCTCGCTACAGTGTTCAATCAACAATCACCTCTTCACAAAACCGCTGCCCACCACCTGCCAGTGCATGTGTGTGCGGGCACACACACACACACAATTTTCTTGATTCCCTTACCAGAATATTTCTTCTCTGCCGTGGAGCCACAGACCTGAATTGTGAAAAATCAAGCACTGCCCATGAAACAAGTGCACAGTCTGAATAATACACACCGAGCGTAAGAGAAAGTAATTCACTTCTTCATGCACTTGAGCTCGATGGCCTCACATTAAACCACACACGCTGATCTCTTATGCAGGACCTACATAACAAAACAACTGCCAAACCTCAAATGTGCCGCGTAACAGCACTATCACATTTAAGGGTTTAAAATTACCTGCAGAAGCAGAATGCCGGAAGTTATCTTTAGGACAGTACCGGCAGAGGGAGAGAATTAGGGGAAGATATTAATGTCCAGTTAAAATCGTAATCCACCTGAGTAAACTACACATTGTAGGAGCCATCTCAGGATAGAAAATGTGGGGGCACCTGGGTGACCGAGTCAGTTAAGCTTCTGACTTTGTCTCAGGTCATGATCTCGCGGTTCGTGGGTTCGAGCCCCACGTCGGGCTCTGTGCTGACAGGTCAGAGGCTGCAGCCTGCTTTGGATTCTCTCTCTGTCTCTCTCTCAAAAATAAATAAACACTGAAAAAAAATTTGGAGTAGAAAATGTGACTGAAAGGTAAGCCTAAAGACAGATCGTAATTTAGAACAGAGGAAGCCTTACACATATCTTCCTATGCCATTTCTGGAATGAAAGAGAGCATGTTTAATAAATTGTGTATACCCATCAGCCACCAATTTTTCAGAATACACAGCACAGTCTTTCAGAAATATGGCTGTACCTGTCAAAAGCAAGAAGAAACTTTCACACGCAAATATTTACCTTTTAAATCAACACCACGCACAGTTTATCATTCCCCCACTTGTAAAATACTGAGCCAGTAGTTTCTTTTATAATATAACTTTTCAAAGCATTCCCCAGGCCCAAGCCAAGGCTACGTCAACAGAAGCAGCAAACCCCTCTTGTCTCTCCAAAGAACAATTAAACCTCCCCCAAGAAGACAGCTCGATAATTCTAATACGCTACGGACAACTTTATCGGTGACTTCTATAGATCTGCAACCAGTTTAAAAATATCTGCTCAAAGAAAAGCATATCATTATGCTCTGAAGCCCATCTTATATAAAAATAAAAGTTTCATGCTTTCCTCAATTCAAAGTGACGGAGGAGAATAGAGAAATCTGATTCGTAGACAACCTGATGTCCGTTATCTCTTGTAACGTCCGTCAAAATCATTTAGGTAGGGTGATTCCAGTAAACAATCAATTCCATCATCTGGATTAAAAACCACTGAACTAGCAGAAAATATAACTGTTGTAAACACAAACAGCAGATGTATACACAGGGCATTACCAACTCCAACATACTCTTTTCCTTTGCTATTTTTATAAGTCGTTTAGTCAATAAATATTTGGTGGCACCGAGGCACTAGGTGGTGTTACAGTCACGTGGGGATACACCCGTGACAAAATGGGAGTCCTTGCTTTCGAGAAACTTCTGTTTTACTTGGAAGAGACAGACGGCAGGCCAAAGCATACATGACGTGTTGGGTGACGGCAAGGGGAAAGGACAAGAACGGACGGGAAGGGGTAGCTGCAGACAGCCCGGCTGCCATGTTTGTGTCACGCACCAGGACAGCCCCCATTGGACATGGTGAGCAGGAAATGAAGACATGAGAGGGGCAGCCAAATGCATGCCCTCAGGGGAAGCACCTTCCACACAGAAGACAGATCAAGTACAGAAGGTCAAGGGTAGGGCAAATGTCTCAGGGAGACTGAGAAGCAGGAAGGTAGACAGTGTGACTAGAGCACAGGAGGGGAGACACTGTTAGGAAATGAGTTCAGAGGGAAGCAGGAAGTCAGATCAGGCAGGTCCTTGGGTGCCACTGTGAGGACACCCAGGTCCTTGGGTGCCACTGTGGGTTTTACTGAGTGGGTTGAGAAGCCACTGGGGTGGGGGGGTGGTAAAAAGTGTGCCAATCATTCTTTATGAGCTCCCACCACACATCTGGCCCTGTATTCACTGATTTGCATACATCATCAGCAATGTTCACGATGATCTCACAAATATGTATTTTCACCCCAACTTTACAGATGAGGAAAACGCAACGTGTCCGGGTTCACAGAGCTGTGAATTGAAACCCAGATGGATCTCAGCATTCCTCAACTGGAAGCATGACTGGCCTTTGGAGTACAACAGTTCTTTGTTGTATGGGACTGTCCTGTGCGCTGTAGGAGGACAGTGATCAATCCAGCCTCTACCTCCCAGATGCCAGCAATGCCTTTGCCATTGTGACCCTCAAAAACATCAGACACATTTTCAAAAGTCTCCAACAGGAACACCACTGCCACCAGCTAGAAACACTGTGCGGCCCCTGCTGTCTCCACCACCTTGCTCCCCCTGCCTTTGCTATCCTGCTACCTGAAAACCAGCAAGTGCAACAAAACCCGTTAAGAAAGACGGATGGATGCGTTAAAAACTTAAAAAAAAAAAAAAAAAGACGTGTGGATGAATAAAACATTTTAAAGTTGGACTATTTTCGTGGCACCTGGGTGGCTCAGTTGGTTGAGCATCTGACTCTTGATTTCGGCTCAGGTCATGATCTCACAGTTCACGGGATCAAGCCCTGCATCGAGCTCTGTGCTGACAGCACGGAGCCCGCTTGAGATTCTCTGTATCCCACTCTCTACCTCTCTTTCTCAAATACACATTAAAAAAATTTATATAATAAAGGTGGGCTATTTTCTCCGTTGAAACCACTTGTTATAAACATCCTCCTCTATTTCAAATTCTGAAACAATATTAATGTCAAATATCACAGAACACAATCGTCCAGGCCAGAGAATATGATCTTCTTGAGGTACGGAGTTGGGCTTGAGAGACATTGGAGTAATAAAACAATTGTCTGTGGATCTGGGGTTATAACAGGCTCTGTGCAAAATACTCAGGTGAGAAACCTGTCTTCCTATGTATACTAAAATGTGTTTAAAGGAAAAATTAGTGAGAACTACTAGGAAATTGTCTACAGCGATGCATAATCACATATGCGTGAGTCTGATCAATTCCATCCTTTTCGAGCTGCTATATCCCTATGCTATTGCTTACATAAACACTGAAAATTAATGCTGAGACATCGGGTTTCAATAAGTCTTCCTAAGGCAGCCATTGAAAAAGCTATGACTCACGGTCCTCCAAGTTGTAGAGATAAATCCATGTTATTATCGAAGATATTAATTATGCTCACAAATGAATGTGATCAGAGCTTGAACATCAGCAGGATTTGAAACCAGGCCTAAATCTTCCTAATGCAATCAGTGAAACGATGTGACTCAGACAACCAAAGTTGCGGGGATAAATCTGTATTATTATGTGTCCAAAACATTCATTATGCTTACAGCTGAATTTGAAGGGAGCTTGAAAATTGGCAGAACTTGAAATCAAGCCCAACCAAGCCCAATTGCTTCAATAGAAGACGTTTCGATGGGCGCTTTCGAAATAGTACTTGATCCTCAGGGAAGAAGACCCACTATTAGAGACAGAGCAATTACAAAGTCCTTATACTATTAACTGAAACAATCATATTAATAATAAATTTGAGCCTCAGTTCAGAACTGGAAATCTGGCAAATGTTTCTCTGAAGTCCTAAAAAAAAAAACCCACCAGTAACATCTTATATATAAAAAGATATAGGGGCACCTGGGGTGTCTCAGTGAGTTAAGCGTCCAACCCCGGCTCAGGTCATGATCGCAGGATTTGTGGATCGAGCCCCGCGTCGGGCCTCTGGGCTGACAGCTCAGCCTGGAGCCTGCTTCAAATTCCGTGTCTTTCTGTCTCTCAGGCCCTCCCCCACTTGTACTCTGTCTGTCTGTCTGTCTTTCTCTCCTTTCAAAAATAAGCATTAAAAGAAATTTTAAGACATAAACAGAGGAGGGTTTAAAAATAAAATGATTTCTTTCAGGGTTGACTCTATGCTTTCTTATCCCCTAAAAATCAACATAGAAGTGCTCCGTGCATGTCTACTGGTTCTTATCAGCTTCGCATCAACCTGCCCGCCAGAAGTTTACAACCTAATGATAAGAAGTCAGGGAAGAGCAAAGCAAGATAACAGACCCTATGAAGAGGCAAACGTAAAACTGGTGACTATTTAATGAGGTCTCAACCCTACTGTCTACACAAATGGAGCCAGTGAAGGGAAAAGGCAAGGCAGGGAGGCCCCCGCAAGGAAAAGAATAATGACAGCAAACTAAAATTAAGACCATATCCATCCTGTTACACTCAAACTAAACCAGAGCTCCCCTGGAATAACAAAAAACAAATATGCAAACGAAAAAGCTGACAACACAAAGTGCCGGCGAAGATTTGGAGCAACTGGAACGCTCCTGGATAATTGCCGGTAGGGGCGCCTGGGTGGCTCGGTCGATTAGGCGTCCAACTTCAGCTTAGGTCATGATCTCGTGGTTTGTGAGTTCGAGCCCCACCCCGGGCTCTGTGCTGACAGCTCAGAGCCCGGAGCCTGCTTCGGATTCTGTGTCCCCCTCTCTTCCTGCCCCTCCCCAGCTCGGGCTCTCTCTCTCTCTCAAAAATAAATAAATGCTAACAATAAAAATTTTTTTAAAGAATCCTTCTATATCATGATTATGGTGGTGGTTACGTGTCTATGTCTCAAATTCAGACAACTATATACCCACACAGATAAATTCTACAGAACTTAAATTATAACTCAAGAAACCTGATCTTGGGGGCTCCTGGGTGGCTCAGTCCATTAAGCGTCTGACTCTTGATTTTGGCTCAGGTCATGATCTCATGGTTTGTGAGATGGAGCCCCACGTGGGGTTCTGTATTGACAGTGTGGAGCCTGCTTGGGATTCTCTCTCTCTTCCTCTCTCTCTGCCCCTCCTCTGCTCATAAGCTCTCTCTCTCTCTCAAAATAAATAAATAAACATTAAAAAAAAAAAAAAAAGGAAACCTGATCTTAGGAAAAAAAATAACTGAACCAACTGGATTTCAATCAAGTTACAAAGCAGTTATTCAAAACAAACCAAAATGATGCAATTCACCTGCGGACTTCCTGGTCCTTGTGAGCCCCGCCCCTGTGGAAAAGTCCCATGTCACAATGCAACCCTTCAAATCTTACAAATCCCTGAAACATCACCAGCAACTGCTTTTGCACTCTATTTCCAAGATGCCTTCCTTCCACTGTGCTGGAAATGTATTACACTTCCCTGTTTTGTTTTCCAATTAAATTACTTCATTCCTATCCTTTTATAAGGGAAGACAGGCAAGGCGGCTCTATCCCAAATGTCAGATGCCAAAGGAGGGAATCTGGTCTCTTGCGGCGAAACGCATTCTCTACCAGCTTGCCTCCACACTTTCCAAATCCTTCTCTGCAGTTCTCATTCCGCCCACCTCCAGGCAGTGGGGTATGCGTACCTCCATGTAGGCAGAGACTGAATAACAGAACTTCCACATATATTGATCTTAACTTTAAAACTGAGAAAAATTGTCGCTAAAATTTAGCACATAGATCGATATACCTGTTTGACAATATGTACTGAGCCAAGAATCCGTGCCAAGAATCAGTCAATGTGCTGGGGATGCCACAGTGAACAAAACAATGTCCCTGCCATCGGACAGCACAAATCCTAGGGGAGACAGGTAAGAAACCATAATACCAAAAGCACATATTTAAAGACATACACAGGCAATCCCCACTGTGAAAGGTGGTAATGAAGCAACATAAAGCCAGGAAGAAACCTAATCCATAGATCAGCTAATCACAAGCCATTCAGAGCTGCTCGGAGGGAAAAATGTAGGTTTCACTGTACTGATGGATCGCAGGTCACGTGCTCCAGGATCACCCAGTGAGCTCTTGAGAGACGGCAAAGTGTGTGTCCACATGTGTGCATATAGATTTATACCTCTATTACCTCGTTACTGAAAAAGATCCTTGCAAAGAAACTATGGACTGAAGATAATCCTTTTTTTTTTTATTTTTTTTAACGTTTATTTATTTTTGAGACAGAGACAGAGCATGAACGGGGGAGGGGCAGAGAGAGAGGGAGACACAGAATCCGAAGCAGGCTCCAGGCTCCGAGCCGTCAGCCCAGAGCCCGACGCGGGGCCCGAACTCACGGACCGCGAGATCGTGACCTGAGCCGAAGTCGGACGCTTAACTGACTGAGCCACCCAGGCACCCCGATAATCCTTTTTATTTACTTTGAGAGAGAGAGGGGGAGAGCAAGGGAGGAGGGGCCAAGAGAGGCAAAGAGAGAGAGAGAATCCCAAGTAGGCTCCACCCCGACAGCGCAGAGCCCAATGCAGGGCTCGAACCCATGATCCATGAGATCGTGACCTGAGCCGTCATCAAGAGCTGGCCGCTTAACCAACTGTGCCACCCAGGTGCCCCAGGGCTAAAGATAAAGCTAATGATGAAGCACAGGGAAAAGTATTAAAGAGCAGCCAATTATACTCCAAGAATGAGCTTTTTGTAAAAATCACCCCATGAAGTGGTTAAAACTGTTAATAATGATACGTTTCATCACATTGCTGTTTGTAAAAATGAGTATTTAATTGCTAATCAGTTGGGTGAGAATACAAGCTTTTTTATACTTATAATAGGTTCTAAATATTTAGATGCTGCTAATTTTGTCTTCATCTCATCTTTCCCTTCTTAAACGACTTTTAAAGGCATAATTTATATACAATAAAATTTACCCACTGTATGTGTGTAAATTGAATAATATTTAGTAAACTTTCTGAGTTGTACAGCCATCACCACAATCTAATTTTAGGACAATCATCCTTCATTTACGATAGGTATGTATCTATGTATTTATTTTAATTTACATCCAAGTTAGTTAGCATATAGGGCAACAATGATTTCAGGAGTAGATTCCTTAATGTCCCTTACCCACTTAGCCCATCCCCCCTCCCACAACCCCTCCAGCAACCCTCTGTTTGTTCTCCATATTTAAGAGTCTCTTATGTTTTCCCCGTCCCGGTTTTTATGTTATTTTTGTTTCCCTTCCCTGATGTTCATCTGTTTTGTATCTTAAAGTCCTCATATGAGTGAAGTCATGATATTTGTCTTTCTCTAATTTCGCTTAGCATGATACCCTCTAGTTCCATCCACGTAGTTGCAAATGGCAAGATTTCATTCTTTTTGATCGCTGAGTACTACTCCATTGTGTGTATGTGCATGCATGTGTATGTATGATGTACATCCTCGTTATCCATTCATCCACCAATGGACATTTCAGCTCTTTCCATACTTTGGCTATGGTTGATAGTGCTGCTATAAACATTGGGATGCATGTTCTCCTTCAAAACAGCATACCTGTAACCCTTGGGTAAATAATAGGTCTTTTTTTTTTAATGTTTATTTATGTATTTTAAGAGAAAGAGAGAGAGAGAGAGCAGGGGAGGGGAAGAGAAGAGAATCCCAAGCATGTTCTATGCCATCAGCACAAAATCCCACACAGGGCTCAATCCCAATGAACCATGAGATCATGACCTGAGCCAAAGTCAAGAGTTCGACACTCAGCCAACTGAGCCACCCAGACACCCCTCAACATGTCTTTTAATGCAAATTACAACATACACATTAGAGTAGTTCTGAGCTAAGTATATGCAATCTACAAGTAAATAAATGCATATACATGGGGTATGTGTTTAAAACTATTTGCTAAAAGAGAGGCATAATCTGGGGCACCTGGGTGGCTCAGTGGGTTGAGTGTCTGACTTCGGCTCAGGTCCTGATCTCATAGTTCACGAGTTCGAGCCCCACATGGGCCTTGCCGCTATCAGTATGGAGCCTGATTCAGATCCTCTGCCCTCCTCTCTCTCTGCCCCTCCCTTGCTTGCGCTTTTTCTCATAAATAATACACAGTTTCTTTTAAAAAGAGGGGTATGAATCATGGGGCGCCTGGGTGGCTCAGTTGGTTGAGCGTCCAACTTTGGCTCAGGTCACGATCTCACGGTTCGTGGGTCCGAGCCCCACGTCGGGCTCTGTGCTGACGGCTTGGAGCCTGGGGCCTGCTTCACATTCTGTGTCTCCCTCTCTCTCCACCCCTTCCCCTCTCATGCTCTGTCTCTCTCTGTCTCTCAAAAATGAATAAACGTTATTTTTTTTTTTAAAGAGGGGTATGAACGAAAAGCATGGAGACTCTGGCTTTAGGGCCCCGCATCACAATGTCCCCCAAGACTACGTGACCCCTTGTAGAAGCCCCACTGGAGTCGGTTCCTTTATCTGTCTCTCTTGAGCTTTCGCTATCTTTCTCCAATACTCAATGCCTTTTTCTGCACTTAGAGTCGTGTCTCTGCGGCTCATGATAAGATTACAGGAAAAGCAAACAAGCAGTTTGGCAATCGCTTCATCAGAAGGAAGATATCCTCAGCACAGACAGTGTCTGGAGGTTAGGCCTAAAGACCTAAAGTTCAGGAAGTTGACCCCCAACCTCCAAGATTCCAGGGTGAATGAAACACACATGCGTACACGCGAGTTACAAATCGGCGGAACTGGCATGTGAATATCAAGGTGTATCGCGAAGAACCGATAAAAAATTACTCCATTCCAAAATCAGCTGTGCACTTCCTGAACGATTGCTTTTCTCTAAAAAACAGTGAGACTCAGTCTTTTTATTTTTATATTTTTTAAGATTTTATATATATTTTTAAATCTCCACACCCAGCTCGAGGTCAAACTCACAATCTGGAGATCAAGGGTCGTAGGCTCTACCCACTGAACCAGCCAGGCACCCCTCAAGCCCTTTCTTCTGTGCAACTGGTCAGAACTCAGGCCCAACCTGAAAGTTTCTCTCTCCCTAACCTAATGGTTTGTTTTTTACATCATCTCGGCATCACCTTTGCATACTGGAGTGTCTTTCACCTTAATTCTTTTCCTTAGTTTTTTTTGGTTTTGTCTTTGTTGGTGATGCATAATCACATCCTTGAGGAAAATAGAAAGGAAAGTTGAGAATGGATAACTGAGTGGATTAATAGCTCATTAAGAGCTCTTGCCCCGCGTCGGGCTCTGGGCTGATGGCTCAGAGCCTGGAGCCTGTTTCCAATTCTGTGTCTCCCTCTCTCTCTGCCCCTCCCCCATTCATGCTCTGTCTCTCTCTGTCCCAAAAATAAATAAAAAACGTTGAAAAAAAAATTAAAAAAAAAAAAAAGAGCTCTCATCTGAGGACTAACATCAACCTGTCTTAAGTACCTGACATACCTTGAATACGTATTTTCTCATCAATTACTAACACGACAAGGCAGGCATTGGAGTTATACCCATCTGATAGATGAGTTAATAACGCACAAGTTTGAACAGCCTACCCCAGGACAGACTGCCAGTAAGGAGGAGAGCCGGGATTTGAACCCAGGCCAACCGACTCCACAGGCTGCTTTCTCAGTGATCGCTCTCTTTATAACGTCTCCCAACTCAGAGCACGAGGCAGGATGGTACGTTAACTGCAGGATCGTAGGAAGGCGGCAAAGGAGACACATTTGTTGTGCAAGTGGAATCAGGGTCCGTGACCTCAAAGAGTTCAGAAACATCTAAGAGGTCCCCGATGTTGCCACCAGGTAAGAGGATCCAGCCCTTCCAGGTAGGGGGCTCCCCCCCACCACCACTCCCCCCCCAGATTCAGCTCTTGAGAAGGAAGAGGTTAACTGCTGAACTGACAACTCAAAGCACACATAGCCTCGAAATGACTCTCTTCTACCAACGGCCAATCCTCGTGTGTTCACATAGCCCATGTTTGTGAATCAGCCTACTCCCAAAAATGTATCTGCAACCCCCGCAACACTTCTGTGGTCACTCACGAACGCGCGCAAAGTGGCCAAAAACGTGACTGGCCCAGTGTGCACATTCCCAGCTGAGGGTAGACAGGGCAATGCTCCGCCTTCTCGTTTCACCTCTCATTCTGTCAACCAACGTCTTTCTCGAGATCCGATGTCACTTTTTTTTTTGGAGTTTAAGTTTTTTTTGTGTTAATTTTGTTGTTTAAAATGCACCCCCGTCCCACACACACACACACACACACACACACACACACAGTGCTGAAGCACTGTCTGATGTTCCTTCAGTGCAAGAAGGCTGTGATGTGGGTTAGGAAGAAAATACGTACGTTAGATAAGCTTCATTCAGGCGTCACAGTTGTGACGCTACAGTTCGCTACTGGTTGTGAGTTCGATGTCAATGAACCAGGGATATATATTTAATATGGGGCCTTTAAACAGAAACGCACATAAAACAAAGTTATGTATTAATAGGTTGACAAAAAGGTGACCGGACGTTCACGGAACCTAACTCCGTATTTCCTTTAGCAGCACGGGTTCAGTGCTGCTGCTAACTTCATGAAATGTAACTACTGGGGACAAAGCAATCAATTCTGTGCCTCTTTTGATAGGCATTTTGTCCAGACAGAATTCAGCCAGAAATCCAAGTGCATCATGGGTTCTGCCCTGCTTAAGAAACAGGGTTCTGGTCACAAAGATTTACTTCAAGAGTCTATTTTGCACCATAAAGATGAAATAATCTAATTTTTTTTTCCATCAAGGAGTTATATGCCTAATTCATCTGACAACTAAAGTAATAATATGGTTTTTTTAATGTTTTTAAAAAATTAAATTTATTTTTGAGAGAGAGAGAGACAGAGCATGAGCAGGGGAGGGGCAGAGAGAGAGAGAGGGAGACACAGAATGTGAAGCAGGCTCCAGGCTCCGAGCTGTCAGCACAGAGCCCGACACAGGGCTCGAACCCACTAACCATGAGCTCATGACCTGAGCAAAGTCAGGCGCCCAACCGACTGAGCCACCCGGGTGGCCCAATAATAATATGCTTTGAAGAGCAATAAATATTTTAAGTGTAGACGAAATCAAACACATAAACACTGCAGCTAGGACTTCCATAAATCTTACAGTCATTGTTGAATTTGCATTCACAATTAAAAGTTAAAATTAAGAGTGAGTTTAGAGACCATTGGTCTTAATAAGTGATAAGCCAGCATGATTCCAGCAGTTTCCTAGTGATCTCCCAAAAGAACAGTTCATGTGAAAAGTTGCTGAAAGAGTAGGAACACACACACACACACACACACACACGAGGCACACTAATTAAAACTGCAATTTTCCAACAATTCTTTTCAAATGAAGCTCAGTTAGCAGATATACATGTTAAATGGTACCATGGATTAATGTATTTAATGATAATTGTACAATAAGAATATTACAAAGTTTCACTAAATGGTCCTTAATAATACTGTAATTATTTATGTGACTGCAACTAAAAAGCCTTTTAAGGATAATTTATTTTTTTCACTTTTAAAATAAGCAACATTACTTGGAATAAAAGAATATAGATTATATTGGCAAAATAAAATATATAATCACAGGGGCACCAACGTGGCTCAGTCAGTTAAGCATCTGACTCTTTTTTTTTTTTTTTTCAACGTTTATTTATTTTTGGGACAGAGAGAGACAGAGCATGAACGGGGGAGGGGCAGAGAGAGAAGGAGACACAGAATCGGAAACAGGCTCCAGGCTCCGAGCCATCAGCCCAGAGCCTGACGCGGGGCTCGAACTCACGGACCGCGAGATCGTGACCTGGCTGAAGTCAGACGCTTAACCGACTGCGCCACCCAGGCGCCCCTAAGCATCTGACTCTTGATTTCATCCAGATCATGATCTCACAGTTGTGAGATCAAGCCCCATGTTGGGCTCCACACTGAGTGGAGCCTGCTTGAGATTCTCTCCCCCTCTCTCTGGCCGTCCCCTGAATTCATGCACAGCATTCTTTCTCTCTCAAAATAATTTTTTTAAATGTATGACCATAACTAGAGGGGAAGGAAATAAAACACTGATTTATAAGTTTCCCAAAAGTAATTAAACATGTGCCTAATTAGATTAATTGGCATATACAAGAAATGGACATAACGTAACATCATTATAATATTTTTCAAAGTTCTGAAATAAAGGTGCCTGGGTGGCGTAGTCGGTTGAGCATCTGACTTCAGCTCAAGTCATGATCACATGGTTCGTGAGTTCGAGCCCCACATCCGGGCTCTCTGCTGTCAGCACAGAGCCCGCTTTGGATCCTCTGTCCCTACCCTGCTCACGCACACACGGGTTCTCTCTCAAAAATAAATATTTTTTTTTAAAGTCCTGAAAAAAATATCATTTCCAATAAATGCAACCTCACACTGACCATACTGGCTTAGATAGGAAGTCCCATTCAAAGTTGCTTATAATGGGAAATAAACATCACTAGTTTTAAACTATGGCATACACTCATTCCAGAAAGGTCTACCAGTCAAGCAAGGATTTTATTGGATAGCGTTGGATATGGTTAGGAAAACTATTTCCTTCCATTAACATGATCTAACTAACATTATCCACATCCATTCACAGAAACACTATTTGGAGTTCCGGAAGAATCATCTTCATATGCCTGGATCTCACAAAGTCAGACCATGCGCAAATAGCTCATAGTGGTGGGGTGGGGGCAAATAAACAGCCACATTTACTGAGCACATACTATGTTCCTCATCTTGTGGTTCTTGAGATCGGGCCCCACATCGGGCTCTGCACTGACAGTGTGGATTGGGATTCTCTCTATATATAAATCTCTCTTCCTCTCCCCTGATCATGCTGGCTCTCTCTCTCTCTCTCTCTCTCCCTCCCTCCCTCTCTCTCTCTCAAAATAAGTAAATAAACTTTAAAAAAAAAGGGTCCAATGAGTTTATTTCAGAATCTTCAGCAAATTATTCTCCTTCTAGCCTCCCTAATGCAGATTTTGAGCATCTTTTCACGCTGCATTTTTATCGAGGTCCTGCAAACCCCATGAAGTGCTCTAGGCTGTGGCGGGGGGGAGGGGCATACGCCAGAGTAGACTGAGCACACCCCAGGAAGTGTCCAGCACAACCTGGGGCATGCAAAGAAAACACTGGAACTTCCATCCAGACGGATCTCCAAGGTCCGTTTAATTTCTATTTTTGTGAGTGTTCAATAATACATGCAATATCAGTACCACAATACACGTACATAATTTATAAGCAAATATATAAACTTATATTGGGTGTGCCTGGCCGAAAAGTATCTGCTCACAGGCTGTATGATCAAAAGAGCATGGAGAGAACGTTTCTAGAGCACCTGAACAATCAAATCCTTTAATCTGCTGAAAAAAAAAAAAAAAACTACAATACTAAGAAAAGAATTTGCTTTTCCCCTTTAGGCAATGACTATTTTTGGAACAGTGTCTCTTCTTTCAGAAAAAAAGGCTCAAGTAATGAACATAAACTAGACAAGGTGAAACACGCAAAATGCTCATTAAAAAAAGAAAAAGGTAAGAGCGATTTAAACAGGGTGTTTGATAAATACCACTGTCACCTGTTACAGGAAGTTTCTCTAGGGAAATTCATTAAGCATCAATTTCAACAAATGATCTCATTTGTCTCAAGTTCACTGTAATATTTACAAAGTACGTTATGCACTGCTTCCTTTTGCTTCCTCTGGACCATTCACATCATTTGCGTTTTCAAAGGTAGACAGGTGCCTTTCTGTGGACCCAGGTGATGCGGAAGAGGTAGGGAAAAAAAAAAAAAAAGATATGCATTTCCTCCGTGAGAGAAGTCGCTCATAATTAGAGCAGAAAGTAAAACTCACAACATTAAAATTAATCCATTTACCATAAGGCAGGGTTAGAGAAATCTGGTCAATTAAAGCCTGGATTTAGCAGTGTAATAACATGTATTATGTTCATGTAATAGTATTCATGTAATAACATGCAGAAGTTAGAAGCCCTCGTGACCCTGGAGCCCAAGGAAAGGTCAATATGCAGAAAAGACCATAAATACCCTTAATTTTTCAAGTGTGTTTATTTTGAGAGAGACAGAGGCAGCGCAAGCAGGGGAGGGGCAGGGAGAGAGAGAATCCCAAGCAGGCTCCACGGCTGTCAATGCAGTGCTTGAACCTGAACGCAGCGCGTGCAGGGCTTGAACTCACAAACCGTGAGATCACAACCTGAGCCGAAACCAAGAGTCGGACACTTAACAGACCGAGTCACCCAGGCACCCCCATAAATATCCTTTAAATGGTGAAGTTCCCCAAAACAAAATGACTTTTCTTTGTAATCTCCCAGGTCACTGCGGTAAATTCACACACCACTATTGCGGGGGCAACACGTATGCAGGATAAGGTTGAATTCGATCTGATCCATCGTGAACTCTGCAAGTCCCTCTTTTGAATGAACTCCCAGGATCAGCTTTCCAAGTCTGACTTGACCTCTTATTTATTCCACAGTTCAACAGCGAAGGCAGACAGGGGACTGGCTCCCTGGAAGCTTGTGTTCCTGGGGGGGGGGGGGCATGTACTTGTGGAGGGGAAGATGGGAGTCATTTCAGAGAAGAGGTGGTGACACACGAGCAGACACTTCAGTGACAAAAAGGAATAACCTGGCTATTTGGAGAAGATGATTCCAGACACACGGAAGAGTCCACGCCATGCCCAGAAGCGTGCTCCGCTCTAGCGTAGGAATAGCAGAGTGGTCAATACAGTCAGACCTGCATGATCTAGCAGGTGGTGGGAGGAGGTGATGTCAGAGATGGCTGTGGGGCCAGCAAAGGCTTTAGGTTTTTTGTTTTTTTTTTAATGTTTTTATTTATTTTTGAAAGAGAGAGAGACCAAGCGTGAGCAGGGGAGGAGCAGAGAGAGAGGGAGACACAGAATCTGAAGCAGGCTCCAGGCTCCGAGCTGTCAGCCCAGAGCAGGGCTTGAACTCACAAACTGGGAGATCATGACCTGAGCCGAAGTGGGACGCTTAGCCGACTGAGCCACCCAGGCGCCCCCAAGGCTTTAGGTTTTTTTCTTTTTTTTTTTTTTTTAATTTTTTTTTTTCAACGTTTATTTATTTTTGGGACAGAGAGAGACAGAGCATGAACGGGGGAGGGGCAGAGAGAGAGGGAGACACAGAATCGGAAACAGGCTCCAGGCTCTGAGCCATCAGCCCAGAGCCCGACGCGGGGCTCGAACTCCCGGACCGCGAGATCGTGACCTGGCTGAAGTCGGACGCTTAACTGACTGCGCCACCCAGGCGCCCCAAGGCTTTAGGTTTTAAGTGAGCTGCGAAGAAGCCACGGCAGGACTTGAGGGAGACCAGCTCAGGTGAAGGATCAAAGGGTCTTTTGTTTGCTATTTGCTTTTTCCTTCTTAGCCTTCTGGTTATTCAGATTTCCGTAACAATGGATCCATCCCACGGCTGGAAATGCCAAAGGCTGCACCACAGCTTACATTACCCACCGCCCACTGCCTCCATTCAGGAAATAAGAAAACGGGAAGGTCTTGCTTCCTTTGGAAAAGGTTCTTTGCTCTGCTGAGAATCCCACTCACAGAAAAGACCCCAATCCCTGAGACAGTTTTTCCCTTCCTGATCCTTGCCAGTGACTCAATAATAGCCTCCCAACCTAAACAATGTCACGCAGGGGCGCCTGGGTGACTCAGCTGGTTGGGAGCATCCGACTTTAGCTCAGGTCATGATCTCACAGTCCGTGGGTTCGAGCCCCGCGTTGGGCTCGGTGCTGACAGCTCAGAACCTGGAGCCTGTTTCAGATTCTGTGTCTCCCTCTCTCTCTGCCCCTCCCCCGCTCATGCTTTGTCTCACTCTGTTTCTCAAAAATAAATACACGTAAAAAAAATTTTTTTTTTTAAAACTGTCCTGCATAAGCCCAGAGCCCTTCTCCACTGCTTCCCACCAAATCACCCCAAGGACTCCCCATGGGGAACACTCCATTCTTGGAGTTCTTTATCTAAATAGGATGTATCACTATTTGGTGAAAACAGGTACAAATAAATAATCTTTAAAATATTTATTACATCAGATGGTGAGGAGTGCTTTGTCAAAAATAAAACTGCTAAAAAAAAAATTAACTTTCTAGCCCTCCATATCTAAATTGATGCTATTACCAAAGATCTCAGATGGAGAGAAGAAAGCCAGCTCTCTACTAAAAACAGTACCAGTTCTAAAGAGATCTTCTAATCCCGTTTCGCTCTTAGGTCTCCAAAGTACCTGCCTGACCCAACTTGAAATTTAGCTATCTTCCCTAAAGGTATATTTGAAATCATTTCTGTCAACAGCCCTGACTAGACTGATCATCTCACCAAGAAAATTAGTGTGTCGCTATAAAGATCAAAATGTTAGGAACTATTGGGGCGCCTGGGTGGCTCAGTCGGTTAAGCGTCTGACTTCGGCTCAGGTCACGATCTCACGGTTTGTGAGTTCGAGCCCCGCGTCGGGCTCTGTGCTGACAGCTCGGAGCCTGGAGCCTGCCTCGGATTCTGTGTCTTCCTCTCTCTCTGCCCTTCCCCTGCACACGCTCTGTGTCTCTCTGTCTCTCAATAATAAATAAACGTTAAAAAAAATTGTTTTTAAATGTTCGGAACTATTTTGGAAAATACGGATCAATATGATCTACCAAATGTCTTTAGGGGGGAAAAAAGGGGACAACGCGTCTGACGTCCCAATCAGAAATTTCTAAAAAGTCAAACGTACATAAATCCCAGTTTTGCCAAGCCTGACAGCATATTCATTGGCCCTTCCCAAGCCTAACACACCTTTTATAAAAAGGTCAGGTTAAACCCACCTGAGAACTTCAAGCTTTAGAGAAAGAGTATAGCAACGCTTGTTTAATGTGACAGCAATGTGACAGAGTTTGGAAATTCTCTCTGGTAAAGTCCTTCATTTCTAAATGAAGAGTCTTCCGACATTTAAGGTTGTGATCAATGGCAAACCAATGTTTACTCTCATAAGGGCAAGTATGATGGCTTAAATTCATTCATCCATTCAACAAATATATCTGTAACTTAGTCCTTAGCAGAATATAAAAATCTGTTTTCTTAACATTTGCAAAGGCGAGTTGTGTTGATCTCAACGTCACCCAAATATGAATCAATTACCTCCAGAAATCACACACCGGCCACATTTGTTAAATTTCCAAATCCAGTGGGTAATTCGTTGGTAGGTGAGAACTTGGGACCCTTTGTTGTGTGGTGACTGTAGGCACGCACTGAATTGAACTCTTTTTGTCTGAGTTTTCTGAATCCTCACAACCATAACAAAGGTGGGTAAAATTACTCCATGAAACATGAGAGAAAGACCAAGGATTATAAAGATTAAGCAATTTTTCCACTGATACACGGCCGTGTAAAGACTAGAACCAGTTTCTCCCTAACCACAAAATCCGTGCTTGTACCTACAGACTGCATTGCCGTCCCTAACTAGGGATCACCAGCTCTCTCTTCTGGGTAAGTCAGTCATAAATCTAAATTAAAAAGAATTAAGGAACCCAAAGAGACACTGTGGCCATTGTAATTATTGGTGCATTGGAGTGGGAAAACAGCACAGAAAATTACAAAGGCTAATTTAGGGGCGCCTCTAAGTTACAGTTTTCGTGTCTTATTTTTATGGTAGGCAACCCTATCTCCTCTAAAGAGAGTCTGAGTTATACTTACAACCTAAATTACGTGTTAAAAACCTAGAGAAGATTTAAGCTATTTCATTTTCACAAACAACAAAAACTATAAACCAGAGACATGAATGGAAAAATTACGGTTAAATTTTCTTCTCTCTCTGGCACTGCAGTGTGGTTATCAGCACTTGGCAGAGGCCTAATTAACATTTGTCAAATGGAACGGAAGGTCAACCGGCTAATTAGCATAGAGATAAGGCTAGAATCCAGATCTCTTGACTCTCCGAGTAATTGTCTTTCAATGACAATTCAAAAGGTTATGTCTGGCACCTTCAGTACACTTTTTAAAAAGAAGTTATATGCAGCATCATTAATCATTAGAGAAATGCAAATCAACACCACAATAAAATACCACCGCACATCCATCGAGGGGGCTACTATTAAGAAAAACAGAAAATAACAAGTGTTGGTGAGGACCTAGACAAATTGGAATCCTTAGGTACGATTAGTGGGAATGTGAAATGCTATAGCCTCTACAGAAAACAGGATAATGAATCAAAGCCACAATGAGATACCACCTCACACCTGTCAGAATGGCTCACGTTAACAACTCAGGCAACAACAGATGTTGGCGAGGATGCGGAGAAAGAGGATCTCTCTTGCACTGCTGGTGGGAATGCAAACTGGGGCAGCCACTCTGGAAAACAGTATGGAGGTTGCTCAAAAAACTAAGAAATAGAACTACCCGTGACCCAGCAAGTGCACTACTAGGCATTTATCCAAGGGATACAGGTGTGCCGTTTCGAAGGGATAACACGCACCCCCATGTTTACAGCAGCACTATCGACAATAGTCAAAGTATGGAAAGAGCCCAAATGTCCATCGAGGGATGAATGGATAAAGAAGATGTGGTATATATACATAATGGAGTATTACTCGGCAATCAAAAAGAATGAAATCTTGCCATTGCAACTATGTGGATGGAACTGGAGGGTATTATGCTAAGTGAAATTAGTCAGAGAAAGACAAGTATCATATGACTTCACTCATATGAGGACTTTCAGAGACAAAACAGATGACCATAAGAGCAGGGAAGCAAAAATAATATAAAAACAGGGAGAGGGACAGAACATAAGAGATTCTTAAATACAGAGAACGAACAGAGGGTTACTGGAGGGGTTCTGGGAGGGGGGATGGGCTACATGGGTAAGGGGCACTAAGGAATCTACTCCTGAAGTCATTGTTGCAATATATGCTAACCAACTTGGATGTAAATTAAAAAAATAAAAAGAAAGAAACCAGGATACTGGCTCCTCCAAAAATGAAACAGGCTTATAATATGTTCCAGCAATTCTCCTTCTGGTTATATTCCCAAAAGAAGTGAAAGCAGGGACTTGATGAGCTCTCTGTACCAACCCATCTTCATAGCACCATTCTTCACAATAGCCAAAGATGAAAAAACCCAAGTCCATCATTGGATGAATGGATAAGCAAAAGGTAGTACATACATAGAATAGAGTATTATTCTACCTTATAAGGAAGACAGTTCTGACACCTGCTACAACATGGATGAACCGCGACGACATTATACTAAGTGAAATAAGGCTGTCACAAAAGGACAAACACTAAGGACTCTACCACATGATAGTCACATTCGTGGAGACAAAAAGCAGACCGGTGGTTGCCAGGGGCTGGGGGGTGGGGGTTGCAGGGAGGGAAAGATGGGAAATGGTGGTTTCATGGGTACAGAGTTTCAGTTTTGCAAAATGAAAACAGTTCTGAAGACGGAGGGTAGTGATACTTGCCCAAGAATGTGAATGGATTTAAGGACTGAACTGTGTGCTCAGAAAATGGTTAAGATGGTAAACTTTAGTTTACCAGCATTTGAAACAAAATCTACATTAAGTTTTATCACTTAAGTGATGAGGCCGGAGTGAGTACACAGATCCGTAAAGCGGTACGTTTAAGAGGTTTAAGAGGTTCATTAGGTGAAATAAAAAGACATATGTTCCTACAGCAGGGTCCGAACCCCAGGGGACCACGGGTGCCAGAAAAGGGAAAAAAATACATGCAGGCTGAGTGGTGGTGGAGACCGAGGAAAGACAGAGACAGCACAGGGCTAGAGGTGGCCCGATGTTTTCAAGAGACGCTTCTAGCCTACATATGCACGTGAAATTTCCACCGTATTATCCACTGGCAATCAAAGGGCCACTGCTTTCAAATCATTTTCCCTAGCCACGCTTCTTATGTCATTATATATATATCAACATATTGCTTATCATTTGGATAAAATATTTGCTAAAACTTGACTATGAGGACATTTTCTACTGACTCTCACTCTATAAACACTCAACATCAATGCACATTTAATAACACAATGGAGGGGTGCCTGGGGGGCTCGGTTGGTTAAGCGTCCGACTCTTTATTTCAGCTCAGTTCATGATCTCACAGTTTGTGGGGTCGAGCCCCCCCTCGGGCTCTGCATTGATAGCTCAGAGCCTGGAGCCTGCTTGGGATTCTCTTTCTCTCTCTCTGTCTCAATAAATAAATAAACTTAAAATAACACAATGGAGACAGCTTTTCCCCCAAAATGGATCATTTCTGTACCAAAGGTGTTGGGCTATGCTGTGTGTCGATTGTGCTATCTTGGTCCCTTCATGTTGAATTCTATAAATAAGCATAAAAAATCAAAATATATTATTTCAGGCCAGTTTTCTCTTAACTTTATGACTGTTCTCTCAGTGATTTCACCTTGCAGAGTTCATGTCTGCATGAGTTCAGACCCTCACTGAGTTAATAAAAGGAAAACTACACAACTCTCAGTTCCCCCATCGTAAGGTATAAATCCACTTAGATAAATTTGTTTTCAAGGCTATTCCATGGTGTTAGTTCTATGGAGAGTCCAGTGATTTGCCTTAATGTACTTTTAGATTTCAAGTATATTAAAGAAAATCCATGCTGGAGTGCCCGGGTGGCTCAGTCGCTTGAGCATCTGACTTTAGCGCAGGTCATGATCTCACGGTTTGTGAGTTCAAGCCCCGTGTCGGGCTCTGTGCTGACAGCTTGGACCCTGAAGCCTGCTTCGGATTCTGTGTCTCCCTCTCTCTCTCTCTCTCTCTCTCTCTCTCTGCCCCTCCCCCACTCACGCTCTGTGTTTGTGCACTTTCCTCCAACAGAAAGGGAAAGTTCAGTCCAAAATCATCTTAGATGACAACCACATTTCTGATGGCCAACCCAGATCAACTGATGGTAGTGGCCTGACGAACGATTATGGCAAATGATTCTGAGACTCAACGGGAAACACAAAGTCATCAGCATGAGTATCTGCCCCGGGCTTCAGAAAAGGGAGCAGTGGCTCTATGCCAGCGAACTGCCATCTGTCTCTCGGCACTAATATCAAAAACATAAATCCTATCTAAGAATCAAGAGTATTCTAAGACTTTCCTCAGAATGATCAACTCAAGAGGCCTTGGCAACTCAAAACACGACAGAGCTAATTAGTTCTGCTCCAACAGGCAAGAGAGTAAAACCCAGGCATACAGCTTTAGAATGTTCTAGAAATAAGTTCTTAAAAATGAATGCAGTCACTTCGTTCACCTGGTGCAGATGCATCAGGGAATTACGACAGACATTTAGTTCATCTGTTCCGTTATTAGGCTGTTAGAGTTCCTATTTATTTGCCATTACCTGTTTTCATGTTCACTATCTCATACAGGACAGAAACTTCCAGAGGGAAAACAACCTGTATAAATATCTATCTACACAAGTGTTTGAACGGCATCTGGGTTTGGGTTTAATATTTTGTAAATTGTTGCCTTCCTATAAAGTTTTAATTCTGTATTACCAGTATTTTCTGTCCTGAAGGAGACAAAATACACTGCTCTGTACTTAGAGTTAATCAACAGAGAACCAACTGAGGCCCCTGTGGCAGGGTCGAGTTTCCAGAACATAAAGGATTTTGAGTCAGACACTCGCACCATCGCAAAGCTGCTCTGGCTGCTTTGGTTCATGTTCTGTAAATACCCGATACAATTCAAAGCCTCGTAACTGACAGAAAAAGGCTACAAATAATCCATAGTTGAAAAGAGTCACTCTGAAAGGAGATGAAGCTCTAATTTCCAGCACGTATCTTGACACAGTTGACGGAATCTTTTTTTGTATTTACTTTATTTCTTCTTTTCATATTGACTTATTTTGAGACAGAGAGAGAGAAAGCACGAGGAGAGAGGAGCAGAAAGAGAGGGAGAGAGTGAGAATCCCAACCAGGCTCTGCACTGCCAGCACGGAGCCTGCTATGGGGCTCGAAATCATAAACCATGAGATCGTGGCCTGAGCCAAACTCAGACGCTTAACTGACTAAGCCACCCAGGCGCCGCCCAAGTGGGTAAAATCTCGACCGAGTGAGAATAGGACAGTGTGTCATTTCCAAAAAGCTAACAGCATCATGTGAAATCATGTATGTTTTAGCCATGAAAGGCAAGCTAGGGCAAACCTCGCCACAGCCCTGGGCTCACCCTACCAGCCCATGTGATGGGCAAGTAAAAACAGAAGGAGCTCTTGTCGGATGCAAAGTTCTGTCACCTTGGGCTGTGAGCAAGGAGGATAACTCACTGAACCCACAGTGAAGACCCCGCCCAGGAGTGGTCATCCTTTGCATGATGTTCAGTCGTACCGGGTCTGACAGTAACACTTGCACGAAGGAGAAAGTAGCAGCCCCCAACGAGGGGGAAATGGGTGCAGCAAACATTTGGGGTAAAAGTCTAGGGACGTTGTTTTGTTGGTTCAGACCTGTCAGTGACATAATCTGTTCTCCCAGGGATCAAACACTTAGCCCTTTCAGGTCTAGACCAACCATCGCCTCTTTAGGGAGCCTTACCTTAACCCTAACCCGAATCCTCAACCTTGCCCTGACCTTGGCCCTCTAGTATGAAACTGCACTTCTGCGCCATAATCTCTTGTCACATCTGACATTCATCATGGCCTCCAACTTAGCTGATTAATTGATTTGGTCTTCCCCCATCCACTCCCACCCCCCCCCCATAATAATGAAGTCCTTTGAGGGAATGAGACTGTGTTTGCCTCGTTCAGCCCTGCATCTTCAGCACCTAGAACAGTACCTGGCACACAGCAGTTAAGTCTGAAGGGAATGGGAATGAACGAATTCATTCGGAGGGCGATTCCTTCTACTACTATCGTGACAGGATATTTACCAGAACTCTAAGCCTGCACAGAGACTGGTATATTCCATCAACCCAAAAAGCTCCACTTGTATTAAGCTTTTTAATAAATGTTTCTTTCTCAACTGATGTTGGGTAACATATTTATTGCTCTGTGATAAGTTGTGCGGGCAGCTTCCATGCACTGGGTACAGACCATTAAATCAGTAATGGCGGCCAGTCCTGACACAGCCTTGTTAGAGGCCCTCTTTAGAGGCTCCTCTTGCTGAGGATGGGGCACATTTTATCTGCCTGCACCCTCCCATCTGGGTTTCCCCAATCATTTCATAATGGAACGATCTACTCGTATCGCCTTTACGAAACTGCGATCGGCAAGTTGACAACGAAGCCCGTCAACTCCAGCAAAGAAAGGAGCCCACATAAACTGATCACTGAAACTATCCACCAAGGGCTCCAGGGCCCCCAAACTGGGCATGACTGCAGGTCTACAAGGCCAGCTACCGTTCCCTCCTCCCATCAACATTTGGATTTCAGTAAGCTGAGATCACTTTCGGTCCTGAGACAGCTAGCGTCCCCAAGAGAAGAAAAGACAACAGCGGAGACCTTCAAGACATATGCACAAGCAAGTGATTTACGTGCATTCCATCACCTGCAAACTAATTCAAATGTCTAAAGCAAATGTGGAAAACTCCTGTGAGTGAAATAAAACGAATCATATATATACACACAACCAAGCCTGTGTGTTAAGAAAGTTTTGGTTTTTTTTAAACACAGATTAAAGGTTCATTAATGGTTCATTTGAAGACGATGTTTCTCAACCTGTTATGACACATCAAAGTGACATGTGCCCAGATCACTGAACTTTTTATCTCAATGCCCAAAGGGGTTACCCACTATCAGGAAGTTGCGCGCATTAGCGTTTATATGGCATTCCATTACAGCCGCATCTCTCAAATGAAAAGGTAAAGCACACTATTATCCATATTAAAACCATCTATCTTTTAAAAAGGTTGTATCGATTTCTTTTTCCCCCACGTCTTGGATCCCATCAATGTCAGCGCCAGCTCGATGAAGCGTACCCTGTCTCAGCACAGCTTCGATGGATAGCTCCCAAATGAACTCACCCAACGGTCTGGGGTCTCTCATGGCGTGCACTTGGCAGCTCATTTCATAGACTACCAGCTAGAAAAAGGCGTGGAGCGATCAGAAACATCCTAAACAAACCTCCCCGTGGCGCTAAAATGATGCAAGTGCGTTTTTAAATACGAGGCAATCGTTAGGGTCAGCAAACATGACACGTTCTAGTTCTTTAGAGCTAACAGGAGCCTCCCGCCATCGAGGTTTACCAAAACAACAGCAGGCGGGGCGTCACCTATCAAATTGCAGGTATGTTGTCGCTGAATCCTCATTACCCTATCAGGTAGATACTATCAGAAGCTTTATTTCACACATGGGCAAACTGAGGCACAGGAAGCTTAAGTGACTTGCCCAACGTCACACGGTTCACAGGTACCAGAGCCACGCGCAGGCCTAGCAGCCCAACTTTACGTTCTCATTCTTTATGCCACCTTGTCCCTCCCTCGGTCTCTATCACCCAGCTTCCTGCTTCACAGACGTCGTTCCTAAAAGGGGCAGCACAGTAAAGGGCCTACCGGCAAAATTCCAGGAGGCCAGGCAGTGTGGGCGGAACAGACATAAACAGTGCCCTTCTCTCCCCAGCGACCTCAGCCTGACTTTGAGGGTCACTTCCTCCCCAGACCCAAGCCACATTTTCCCTCCGCTTCTCAGTCCAAACAGAACTAGCCCTCCCACTTTAAAACCCTCTCTGCTCCCAAGAGGGAGCCTCTAATAATCTTTTCAGGAAGATCTATCTCGACTCTCCACGGAGCTATACTTTTTTGAAAGCAGGAACTGCTTTTGTTTTCTCTATGGCTCCATCGAAACACGAAATCCTGGCTAATCAATACTTTTTTTTCCCCTCTCTTTTTAAGCAATCAGAAACGTAGGCTATGAACCCAACGAAGCCATTGATTAGGTGTCACCTTCCAAAGTCAACCTTCCGAGGTATTAATTCATCCACATATACTTAGGAAACACGGTCTGGTTTCCCCAAGGAGCGGCGGGGCTCTCATCAAATGATACTGGAATCACCAAGAAAATGCAATCAATGCGTGCATGCCCAAGACCAGCTTTCTCACGTCAAGACTTACTTTAAAATGCAAAAGGGAAGAATGCCTTAAAAGTGAAAGTAAAAATCTAAAGTTAAGAAAAGAAAAAAAAAAAAAAAAAAGGAGGGGGTAGCATCTCAACTCTAAAAATAACAGCCTCAGGTTGAGTAAAACGGACTGGAAGGAGAGGTCAGCTTTCTTGCTCCCTGGAATGTGTCTCCAGTTAATTTCTGAAATGCTGCAATTTACTACCAGCTCCTATGCATGCTGTCTGTCCTATCTTTTCTCATTCTTCTGGACAGAAGGCAGCATAGAACCAAACAGCAACAGCACAGAGAGGTCGGATCTCTGGGCAAAAGCTGCCGTCACACTGGAGGCACTCGCTTATCCAAATGTCTGCTGCAGGCTTACCTATGGCCAAGTAGCCAGCCTCCTCCTTTTCCTTGAAGAATAGGAATGTATTTACGATCCGTTATATACAAGGCACTCTTCAGGGATCGTTACTCATACTCACATCACCCCCACTGACGTGCGTGCAACTCCATTTTACAAGTGAGAAACCAGAGCTCTGGAGACACTTGACGTCCTAAAAATGGCAGAGCTGATATCTGAGCCTGGGATGTGTCTGAGTCCAAAATCGGGGCCCTTCCCAATAACTGAGTCACGGTGAGTCAAGGGAGTCATAGTGTGAAACTCCATCATTGCTGTACTGGGGTGGGAGCTTCTTAAGTGGTCCCACCCTTTGCCTACCCTCACCCGCAATGGTCTCCAGGGAGGCTTACTGAGTGGAGAGAAGCACTTGGACACTTTCCTCTCTGTTATCATTGATTTGTTTTTAATTTTTTTAATGTTTATTTTTGAGAGAAAGAGACAGAGACAGAGTGCGAGAAGGGGGAGAGGCAGAGAGAGAGAGAGGGAGACACAGAATCGGAAACAGGCTCCAGGCTCCGAGCCATCAGCCCAGAGCCCGACGCGGGGCTCAAACTCCCGGACCGCGAGATCGTGACCTGGCTGAAGTCGGACGCTTAACCGACTGCGCCACCCAGGCGCCCCAGGATGAGCTTTTTTAAGTGACATTTTAGGGACCACAGAAAAAGGCCTGTAATTTCACCATCCAATTAACCCTGGCAAGATCTGTCTCAAGGTATGCCTTTAGGAAACTGTAATTGTTCAGAGGCACACAATGAAAAGTGACCCAGCCTAGACTAGACCATCTTCATAAGGGAACAACTAGTAAGTTTCTAATGCTGATTTCCAGGAGAAAAAAAAAATATTCATAGACCAGCACATAGTGCAAATATACATATGGACGTAAAAGCAGTTTTGCTCTATAGTATTTCATACATGCCTTATCAAGAAATGTTAAAAGCAGCAATAAAACCAATGATTTATAAGCACTAAGACAGTTAACTTTAACCCACAGCCACTAGCAAAAAACAACAACAACAAAACAACAGAAAATTTCATAACCAGGGGCTGGTCTTCTATCTGGCCAGATTCAGGATGTTACTACAAACCAGAGAAACCACCAAAATCATACCAACAAGACACCCAGCACTGCTCAGCAAAATTTATATCAAAAAACAGTTTAGGGGGCACCTGGGTGGCTCAGTCAGTTAGGCGTCTAGCTTTGGCTCAGGTCACGATCACGGTTCGTGGGTTCCAGCCCCGCATCGGGCTCTGTGCTGACAGTTCAGAGCCTGGAGCCTGCTTCAGATTCTGTGTCTCCCTCTCTCTCTCTGCCCTTCCCCCACTCGCACTCTGTCTCTCTGTCTCTGTCTCTCTCAAAAATAAACATTAAAAACATAGTTTAACAGCAACAAAAACAGCTCATCATGCATCGCGTATCATGAAATGACTGACTTCCAATTGGAATGGATACAGACAACACTGATGAGTGCTTTACTCAAAGGTGCGTGAGGCTGTGTGTGGGACAGGAGGGTACAGGTGCTGGGCAACTTTGGTTATGCCCTGCAGCTTTAGCGGAAAGGCGAAATACAGCCCTAAAGGAAGTATAATGAACAGAGCCTGAAATATGTTATTTTCTACTTCCTTCTGTGTTCCAAGAGAACACAGACTATCTAGATTAAAGGAAGGTTCCTAACAGGTATCTCAGAAGTCCCCATGGGGACAGGCAGAATATTCAGCAAGAGTAACTCTAGCTTCTGCAAGCCCCCATCAACGAGAATATCAACCGCGTCTGTGCACCGTGGACCCCTGAAAGATCTCATTTGGGCCTAATGCTTATACATGAACCACTAGCAAAAAAGCACCCAGATCCAATCAACAGCACCACAAGAATTTTATCTGGGCTTTAAAATGTCAACATCTGTATATATTTAAAAGCTGACATCAATTCAAAAACATAAAACACGGTGAAGTTGTTCTCAGGGGTTTGTTCTCCTGTGGAATTAACCGTAGGGTTTACACGTAAGGGACTGCTTGCTTTGCTACACAAATTTATTATAACAATGATGTGTTTAAGGCATCACTTGGGTCAGATGAAAGAGAGAGACCTTTCCACGGTGTCTAGCTTCGTGTATTCACAATCTCCTGGCAGGAAATTGCTCTAAAGTGTCTCATTTATCAAGATCCTGCCAAATCCGTCTCCAGAACAGGGTTTAGCAGGATTCCAAAGCTTTATCGATGTGGCTTTTAAAGCAGCCTCTGGGGCGAAGCATTGCAACTCTGCACTCAGCCTGGGAAAGCACAAAGCAGTTGCTTCCAAACCCACGACACAGAGACATACCTGGAATGGTAGATGTCTTGGGTCCTGGAGACTCTCTAGTTTTAGGGTGAAACAATTTCGCCGGAAACTAAGTCAGAGTGGAATGGTTAAAATAGCCCTGGCTCTTGGGATGGAATAGTAGTGGGAAAAAACTAAATTTCCAACCAACGAGGTGACCCTATACAACTTGCTCTCTGATTCTCAGTGTTCTCATCTGTATAATGGGGACGGCTCCTATCCAGCAGGGTTCCTGAGAATGAGATATGATGCTGTCACCCAGCAGCTCAGCGTGTCAGGTAGCTGGCACTTGTTGGTATGTTCTATAAACCAGGGAAAACGAAAACCTTCCACTAAAAGAGAAAACATCGATGAAAAGGCATATATTGGCAATGAACACAAAAACGATGCCATCAATTATTGACTTACAATCTTTTTTCTTAAGTGTATCTATTTGGAGAGAGACAGAGATAGTGTGAGTGGGAGAGGGGCAGAGATAATAAGGGAGAGGGAGAGAGAGAGAGGGAGAGAGAGAATCCCAAGCAGGCTCCACACGAATAGTACAGAGCCTGCTGCGGGGCTCGATCCCACAAACCATGAGATCATGACCTGAGCCGAACCCAAGAGTCAGATGCCTAACCGACTGGGCCACCCAGGTGCCCCACGCATTGACTTATAATCTTAAGTTCATGGTGATAAAGGCAGAAATTGACACAAAGTGGAAAGTCAGAAAGGAAGTAGTTAATAAAACAACCATATACCAATCTGTTATTAATGACCAGGGCCGCACCTACATGTTCAAACTCTTTTTGTTTAATCACATAAATAGTTCACGAGGTTTAGAAACAATTCATCATGTACCTTCTCCGTTCTGCCATGTCTTCTGGTTCAAATATTAGCAGAGGAAACTTCCTGAGAACCTTCTTTCTCCTTCCTTCCTAAAGCTACGTGTTTTGGGGGCGCGTGGGTGGCTCAGTCAGTTAAGCATCCGACTCTTGGCTGTGGCTCAGGTCATGATCTCACAGTTTGAGAGTTTGAGCCCCTCACAGGGCTCTGTGCTGACAGTGCAGAGCCTGCTTGGGATTCTCTCTCTCTCTCTCTCTCTCTCTCTCTCTTTCCCTCCCCCCACTCACACTGTCTCTGTGTCTCTCAAAATGAATAAAAAAAAAAAAAAGCTAAATGTTTCTGTGCCAGCTCAAATAGATCTAAGAGAATGAAAGAAATACCAGAGAAATTCTGCCTGTTGAGACAGGCCTGAAAGTGCTGAAAGTGACTTCCTCCCAAGATTCCTCCAAGAATCGTCAACACTAAACTGTGTTGGAAGAAAGTGCACGGCAAACATAACAAAGAGGAAATACGGACGGAGACCAACACAAAGACTTCGAGAAGGGATGGAGACAGTTCGCGACAGGGCCTCTTCCAGCAACAGACAAGAATCTCTGTCCAAGTGAAGCCTGTCAATGGGATGACAAACAAAGACAGACAGGTCTGCCAGAGAGACAGACAGACAGGGAAGGTACGCAAGCCTGCAGGACCTCTGGGCCCCGCCTTACTCAGGAGGAAGCAACAGGAGGTGGAAGACTGATCCTAAAGGCCATTTTCAGACTAGAAACCTAGGAACCTGCATGTACAGTAATTATGGAATGTTTTACATTAGTCAAGACTGTGAGAGCAATGATGTTGGTTACTGTGGTCCCGGTAATATAGAGTCCTTTTCTTTTCTTTTCTTTTTTCCTTTTTAATGTTTATTTTTGAGAGAGAGAGAGAGAGAGAGAAAGAGAGAGAGAAGAAGAGGGGCAGAGAGAGGGAGACAGAGGATCCTAAGCAGGCTCTGTGCTGACAGCAGAGAGCCCGATGCGGGGCTCGAACTCACTAATCTTGAGATTGTGAACTGAGTCAAAGTTGGACGCTTACCCGACTGAGTCACTCAGGCGCCCCTAGAGACCTTTTCTGATATACTAAGTTCTCAGACTAGACCCCAACATCTTTCATAATGTCTAAAATAGTCCCCTTCCGACCACCACCAAAAATAAATAAATAAATAAAACCCAAATTATTACATTATCACCGCAATCATTATTTTTGTTCGATCTGGTTTTTGTTTTATTTCTGTAGCGCCACCTTGCTCGCATCTTGGATCCCAACACGGTGACAGCCACACAGGTAGGTTCGATACTTTCTTTTTCTAGTTTTCCTGATCAGGTCACAACCTCCCGTGAAGATTTCTGACTTTTAATGGACACAGTTGCTCCTAACCTTGCAGTTCCTCAAAAGCATTCATCCAGCAACTTCTGAAAACGACCTCTTTGTTCTTTCCAAACTTGGCTCCAGGCTGGGGCCCCGGCCCAGAGGGATCTCTGCCCGCCACTGGCTAACGCCAGCTGACCATTCCTACTAAGTGTAAACAGCCCTATCTCTGGAGGCCTCCCCTCAGTACTTGGCTAGCTCCTTGTGCAAACAGCACAGCTTTACTGTAGTCACTTGCTAAGCTATCCGACTTTGCATCTTTGTAAACTCTCAGGGGCCAGGGAGCTACCTGTCTGATTCACAACAAAAACCTTAGCACATACTGCCTGTAATATAGGCTCAATTACTAGCCTTTGGATAAAAAGAACACATACTTATTCATGTCAACCACTTTGTAACACATGCTTTAAACAAGCCTTTGGCTCCACTCTGACCACCTAACCCCACCTGATATTCTGCACAGATATTAATCTTATAATATTGGCATCAGCAGCATCTACCAAAACAGTATTGGCCAACCTGTATGACCTAGCAAATGATACAATGAGTTAGTCTGTAATAAACATGATATATACGTGTGATACATGAGTGCTTTTAACAAGAGAAAATAAGGGGATAGATGGTAAGCATTTTACCTTATGACAATTACATGGACTCAAATTCTGAAAGCAAGCTTTTCAGCAAGCCCCTTGTCACTCTCCTGCCCTTGTTTGCTGTTCTACCCCACAGCCCTCCTCCCACGGGCCAGGCTGTCAAACATGTGAAAGGCCAAAGTGAGCAGAGAATTTATCTCCACCCTCTAAAGAAGGAGCGGAAGTAAACCTTTTTCACCTTTCCCATCCAAGGAACTGGAATGTGTTCCTATCCTGCATTTGCCAGGAGAAATGTCCACGTTTCCTTTGCGACCTGCTTCTCGCTTATGCCCTCTCCTTGGGAGAGACGGCGTTATTCAATTGTTGATATTACTCAGCCCCTTGAATTATTCAGTTGTTATATCAGCTGCATTATTCAATGCACTCAAACCTCTACCCTGGAATCAGCCAGACATTTCAAACTCACAGTGTCCACAAAACTCATTATTATTCTTTGAAAACAATCTAGTCCTGACTTGCGACGCTGGCACCAACCTAGGGGCCCAAGGCACAAACCTCAGCCCCCATACTCCCTTTCTCCCATCACCCACATCCACCTGGTCACCTCTGCCACGTCCAAGATACCTCCCCAGCCTTCAAACACCCTTGCTTCCCTATTGCCTTCAGCCAAGCCCTGCAATCTCTCTCCTGAACTAATATAACTTCTTAACTCCGTTCCCACTGACTCACTGCCAGAATTAGGGCAGCTGACTCCATTCAGCCAAGGCACTGCACAGCGAGTTTGTCCCTATCCCTCTGTGGGGATCACACCTGTCCAGCGACCACCGTACTTCCTTCCAGTGCCTGATATCAACACTTAGCGCGACGAGGCAGGCAGCAAATGACCATGTGAATGAACGAATGCATGGCTGAGACAGCCAGTACTCTCAGAATTACATTCCGCTGCCTGCCATAGACTCAAATTAACATTGGTCTACGCATTTGTCTCCGGACGGGAACCGAACACACGGTAACCTGAGGTCCGCACCCAACGGCAAACCATCGTTCGATACACTCACACATGGACTCACATCTATAGCTGTGTGGTTTGTTTGGTTTTTTTCATGCTGCCTGAAATGATGGAGGTATTCCACGATAAGAGGCACAAAATTGCAGGTGCGCCTGGGTGGGTCAGTCAGTTAAGCATCCAACTCTTGATTTCTCCTCGGGTCACGATCTCACGGTTCGGTTCATGGGTTCAAGCCCTGCATCAGGCTCTGTGCTGACAGTGCAGGGCCTGCTTGGGATTCTCCCTGTCTCTCTCTCTCCCTCTCTCTCTGCCCCTCCCCTGCTCACGCTCACTCGTTCTCTCTTTCCAATTAAATAAACTTTTTAAAAAATGTACAAAATTATGGGGAATAATTGTTTTCAGGAAAAAAACCAACCAAACAAACAACCGTGACCTTGCAAAGCAAGCATAGGTTTTCTAGATGCCTTCCAGGACATGATGGACAAACACACCATCATCTTTAAGCCCTCTGTGTCCTGGGCAGGGAACCGGCCTTTGGAAGAAAGGCCTCCATGCTAATAGATGAAGCTCACATTCCAAAACAAGGCCACCTTCCACAGTCACCCACAGGAGAAATCCATATGAGCCCATAATCATGCCAGGGAAAGAGGCATCTTCCGTGTTACTCGTCGTATATATGCAATCGTGCCCACTTGCTTAGGGAACCTTAGAAATTCACACTAGGAGGGACTGACACCATTCTTCCTCTGTCCTCGGGCAATGTGTCCCTAAAGAAAAGCCTGTTGACCCCAAGTGATGAGCAAATCACCGTGGGTTGTTAAACAGGGCCATTCCAGGTAGCCTTCCAGCCTCTCCGACAAAGCCCGCCCACAGCAAGGACACGGATGCAAACTCTCCCGGGCAGGAAGAGAGGGAAGGCGCCTGAATCCTAGCTGAACCGCCTTCCAGCTGTGTGCCCTGGGACATTACCCTGGTGTCTCTGGGCCTCGGTTTTCTCAAATTAAATGGAAGTGTCAACAGGCCCGCTTTGTGGGGTTGTATTCATGATTAAAAGAGTTCGTATTTCTTAGCACAACGCCTGAGTACAATCTAGGTGCTCAATAAATGTCAGTGATCATACTATAAATGATACCTCTATGCCAATCCTAATATATGAGCTTATATGCTCCCTTTATTCCATCTATGCCCTACCAGTGCTCGTAAATACGAAGAGCGGTGGTTCTCAAACTTTGGCATAGACCAGAATCATCAGGAGGGCAGACTGCTATGCTCCAGACATAGAGTTTCTGATTCAGGGGGGCCCGGGATGGGGCCTGAGGACGTGCATTTCTAAGAAGTTAATCCCAGTGGGTGCGTTCAGCTGGTCGGGAAGGACACGTTGAGAAGCACTAACCAAGGGGGCCTCACGGCAACCATGGAGGAAGCGTGTAGGTCCAAACCTCCAGGCCTTCTACAGCCTTCCACCCTGGACCCTTTCATCTCACTAACTCCACCAACAATTCCAAACTCAGTTCAAGCAATCAGGAGCCCTCCAGGCTCTAGGCCAGCACCCACAACACTGTGCTGTCATAATGAAACCAGCTCCATGACACCAGGAGCTCGGTGACAAATACGACCTCACCAGAGTCAGTGCTTGGGACAGAGAAAACCCTCAGTAAATGGTGACTGGGAGAGCCAAGCAAACTGAAAGGTCCTGGAGTCCAGCTCTGGGCCTTCCTCTTGAGACTGATCACTAGGTATGAAATGCCGAGTCCCCGATAAGACCAGTATCCCTCCCACCCCAGCCACCGGCCTCAACTCCACTCAGCCAACCATGAGTCCTTTGCCTCCCTCCAACCACAACTTGGTCTCTTACTCTATGAAGGTAGTGAAGTTTCAACTTCCTGCCTCTTACTGGCCTCTATGAGGGCTACAAGCTGCTAGGAGATGCTAAGTGTTCTCAGGGAGAGAGGGTTGCAATCAGGAAGCATTTTTGCGTAAGTATTTCTGGTAAACTGCCCAAAAAGATCTCAGCAGAGAGACGGGAGCCAAGACGGTGGAACAGCATGGAAGTTTTTTGTGTGTCTCGCGTCCATGAAATACAGCCAGACCAACACTAAACCATCCTACACACCTAGAACACTGATTGGAGGATTTATACAACAATCTGCACAATATGAACCACAAAATTCAGCAGGTACACAGCGCGGAGAGGTGAATTTGGGGAGCGAGGAGCCACAGAGGGTAGGGATGTGCTTTTGTGGGCAGAGAGAGGATGGAGACTGGGGATGGGGGGGCGGAGAATAGGGAAAAGCACCCCTCCCCAAAAGCAGCTGGAGAGGAAGTGGAAAATTGGAGAGATCTCAGCGGAGAGAAGACAGGAACCTCCAGCAAATGGTTATCATTTCTTTTTCCATTCTAAATAAGCGTCCACTTTCCTAACACATTTTGCGTTATTTTTCCTAAAAAGCATCCCCAAATCGAAAAATTGAGATCTGCCCATTTCACATCTCACGCATACTCTGCTCCTGGGCTCTTTGGCTTTTCTAGAAATTTCTCTAATTCAACACTCTCTGCCTCTTCATTAGAGCATCTCACCAAGCCACGCACACTTCTACAAACACATTCTAAGCAGGATTTCAAATACTCCTAAAGAGGACTTCAAGGTGTGCTGTCAGCCTATCAGTTTCACTGTCAAATGAAGATAGAGAAAATAAAAACTGTGCCAGGCACAACCCAGGCAGAAGATCCCACCTGATTGTCTCAACACAGGCAAAAAGCCTCTCTTAAACACACACACATACACACACAACAACAACAACAAAAAACACCACTGCTTTATTTTCAACACCTTAAGATAATTTAAACACGAAACCCCTCAATTTCTGTGTGTAATTACTCACAATCATAAGGAAGGTTTTAAGAAAGCAAGTTTTGAAATATTACTTAAAATTCAAAGGCCTATTGTCATTCTCATCCTCTACGGTATAATTGCAGTTTGAAAATCACTTTTGTGGTTTACAGGAACTTAAAGAAATTATGAGCTGTTATGGATCATTCTTACTCAAAGACTAAACTTGGGATCTTAGGATTTCTTCCCAAACAAGCACACTGCAGTACTCTATACTTCTAGAGATTTAAGGAAAAATGGGTACATCTTTTAAAGTAAATGTTATGTATATTCATGTATGGTTATAGATTTATACACACAAAGTCCTTTCTAGGTGACGACGATGGATTCCATTCACCTGGAAGATATGAAATCCAGCTGCAAAAATGTTAAAAGCTATGAATAATATGAAAACTGGCTGTCACCTCAATGCGTAATACACAAGGAATGCCTACAAAGTTTTACTGACTTGTCCCAGTCGGATATGTTGGGTCCTTAAAAATATGTTAAGGAAGACACATAATAAATTCTGTATTTAAAAAAAAAAAAAAAGAAGCTGTTCATCTTCTTGTCCCAGACTGACCATGGTTCAACCACACAAAGAGAATAAAAGCAACACTCATACACGACAGTGACCTTCAGTCCCAGGACGTGGATTGTTCTACGAATATAAATTTGAGTTATTTTCCATTCAATCTGCCAGATTTACACTGTTGGCCTCACAGCACTGTGGAGTAGTGAAAAAGTAGGCGTTTTGCCCTCGGACATAGTTACCTGCCACTCTCAGGTGCTCTAACAACCTTGAACAAATTGCTGAATTCTTCCCTACCTGTACCGGGGGAAGAATACCTATGGTGTGTATTTTATGCAGCAAGATAAAGTGCCCAGCATGGTGCATGGCGCAGAATGGATCCTTAACAATCTTATTTTAAAGAACAGGTTTGATCATCCCTGTCGGGTGGGTGGCAGGCCAGGCTAATGACAGTCTTCAGAGATTTGCATTCTCCCTGCATTTAAATGCTTATTAGCAGAGATTAAAGAGGCGTCCCTGTGCCATTGCCCTTTCTAAACACCCACCTGTGAGGAATGAGTGCCCTAAAATGCCCCCTTCGTCCCAATACCCGTGCTACCAAAAGCACACCAACCTGGCTCCCGCAGAGGTTCGCCCTTAACAGGCAGACAACAAATACTTATTGAATTCAAATGCTGCTGACCCAAACAAAAAATGAACGCTAATGGAAACCATAATCCATAGACCTGTCTGCCTGAAGTTCCGCTTCTCGGGAAGCAGGTTTTGTAAAGTTCTAGGGTTCACCTGGAAGCTGTCTGGTAGCCGTAAGTGGCCCTTGCCGAGGTGACTTCCAGCCCACACTTACGTAAGGACCCACACGCCGCCGAAACCCTCAGACAACGCACACAAGTTCGTTAAGATGTTTTCACCCCTGTAAGGAAACGCAACCATCTCTAAAAGCCATCAGCGCCCCCAATTTGCCTAACAAATGGACAGAGCGCTGGGGAACTAACTGCTGAAGCAATCGCCTCTCAAGTTCACCATCACCGTATTTTTTTTTTTTTTTTTTTTAACGTGCGAGAGACCCCTCTGTAACCCAGACAAGTCTTCTAAAGCTTTCAGCTGTCGTGCAGCTGCGCTGAGCACCAAAGCAGAACCTCCAGGTCTCCACGGAGGGAGCGCGTCAAACCCCACCCAAATGAGGGGCTGACCTCTGCAGAAAGAGCCCGGGCGGTGGCGGTGACCGACTCCACTGCGCCCAGAGGGGGCCAAAGGTGTGCCTTTTCAAAAGCCAAGAATTCCTGAGGCAGGCTGCCCGCCCCTCGTGCGCTCTCCAGGACTAGCCGCCGCGGATCGCTGCCTCGCGTCCTTGCCACACCTTCTGGGTCCCGGGAAGGAGTTTCCCTGGATTCCCATCCTGAGCCCTCAGGGTCCCCAGCCCCTCTCACCTCGGTGGGGAGCACAGACGCCCACCCCGGGAGAGAGCAGGCGGCGCCCCCGCGCCCCTCCCGCGCGCGCTGCCAGGTGCGCCCCGCACCGCCCCTCACCTGTCCGAGGTTGCGTCCCCGGGGGCTGCCGAGGGGTCAAGGCGCGCCCCTCGCTTGCCGGGACCCGCCGCGGCCGCCACTCGCAGGCGGAAGAGCAGCCGGGACGCGGCGGGGGCGAGGGCACCTCCGGGGCCGTGCGACTTCCTTGGCCCCCGCCCGCCAGCCCCGCCTCCAGGGGGAGGAGGTGGCCGCGCGTCACCTTGGAGCCACCTCCCACCTAAGCGCGGGCGCGGCCCCTGGTGGCTCTGGCGGCTGCTGCCTCTGGGCACCCGCGGGGCGAAGAGGAAGAGATCACGCTGAGCTGCCTCGTCTGGCCCGGCTGCCAAGAAAAGGAAGATGCGTCCCAGCAGCGTGGCGGTGACTGGGCGCGGAGTTCACCCGCGTTTTAGTGCGAAGTGAGGCAAGGGGACAGCTGTGACTTGCGAACTTGTCATCGCAGAGTACCGTGTCTTCGCGGATACGCAGAGGAGTGCCCCAGGGTGCCACCGCTCCCTAAGGGATCGGTGGGGAGGGCGCAACCTCCGTGTTTACCACCCTGACCCTGGCAGGAGATACCAGGCACCACATCCAGCCCGTGCCACGTGGGCGCGACTGTGGGTGCAAAGCGGCCACCCAGATGCTCTGAGCTCTTTGTTCTCTGAACCTTGGTTCCTCGTCTGTAAACATTAGGCCGATCTCCGTGCCCAGTGCGCTGAGAACTCGTACGCAGGGACCCTTAAAGCCGGCTGGGTCCGATGACTGGCGCGAAGGAGTTCAGCAAATATTTGCCCTTTGGCCCTTTCCCTTGAATTCTTTTTCTTCCTTCCTCTCCCCTTCACGCTAAACTCTTCTTCTGTTTACTCTTAATGTCTGCCTGGTCAGTTTCTTTCCCCTTCGATTAAGGAGCCCCTGTCTACCGGGTACCGAGTCCGTCTTGCAGGTGGCTGAGGAGGAGATAAGGAAGGATAGGAACCCCCGCCCCCACCGCCTCCCGAGAGGCCAGAACCGCACACCCCTCACCCCCCCCCCCCCTATCAGAAATCAGCTACAACAGAGGTATAAGAGCTAACCTGGGTGTGGGACAGACCCTGCGTCCCACAGGTGGTTGTGGGGAGTGGGTGGCCGTGAGCTGGAGAGTTTAATTGGTGTCATTGGTGGTTAAGCAGAAAGACCTCATCAAATCCTGTCTTGGCAACAGATGCTATAAACCCGCCAGTTCACTTAATGCCTCTGAATGTCTACCTCCTCGTTAATAAACTGGGATTCGAATAATAGCTGTTGTATAGATTCTGAGAAATAATTAAATGCTTTTCGTAAAGTACTTACCGCAGTGTCCTTAATAGGCACTTATCGAAGGTTGGCTACTGAGGAGGGGCGCCTGGGTGTCTCAGTCGATTAAGCTTCCAACTCTTAATTTCATTCAGGTCACCTTCTCAGGGTTTGTGGGTTAGAGTCCAGCTTGGGGCTCTGTGTTGACATCCTGGAGCCTGCTTGGGATCCTCTCTCTCTCTCTCTCTCTCTCTCTCTGCCCTCCCTGCTTGGGCTCACACACTCTCCTCTCTTTCTCAAATAAATAAATGAACATTAAAAAAATTAATAAAGGTTGGCTAATGATGATAATAGTATGGTCAGACATGGAGGGGGCCAGGAAGAAAAATATTTAAAACGCATGAGCCCTTGGGCAGAAACAGAGCCGCCCTCTTCATGAAAAGAATACTTGAGGCACCTGGGTGGCTCAGTCGGTTAAGCATCTGACTTCAGCTCAGGTCATGATCTCACGGTTCGTGCGTTTGAGCCCCAAGTTGGGCTCTGTGCTGACAGCTCAGAGCCTGGAGCCTGTTTCGAATTCTGTCTCCCTCTCTCTCTGTCCCTTCCCTACTCATGCGCGCGCGCGCTCTCTCTCTCTCTCTCTCAAAAATAAACATTAAAAAAATTGTTTTTATTTTTTTAGATTTAAAAGAATTTTTTTAAGTTTTGTTTATTTTTGAGAGAGAGACAGAGAGAGTAAGGGGGGGGTGAGTGGGGGAGGGGCAGATAGAGAGAGGGAGAGAGAGAGAATCCCAAGCAGGCTCTGTGCTGTCAGCACCAAGCCGCACGCGGGGCTCGAACTCACACACGTGAGATCATGACCTGAGCCGAACCCAAGAGTCAGATTCTTAACCAATTGAGCTACCTAGGTGCCCCAAAATTGTTTTTAAATAAATAAACATTTAAAAAAAAAAAGAATACTTATAGTATCAGCTACTGGTGATGAACAGAATCACTCACCACTTTCTGGGCTTAGCATACAACACAGGTTCACATTTAATTTTCACAAACCTGTGAAGCAGTTCATAATATCCCTAGTTTAAAATGGGGAGAATTAGCCTCAGAACCATGAAATCCCTGGGCTGAAGGTATGAGACAAGTTACCAGCAGAGTCAGAGAAAAGTCACCTGGGACCTATAGAAAATCTGGGATTTTTCCCCCTGTGACCTCCCTGCAGATGCATCACCAGCCTTAGCGAGGGAAGGTTCCGGAGGGAAAATAAAGGGTAGAAAGGAAAGGAAAAAATAAAGGAAGCAGGGAAAGAGCCTTAAACAGGAGAAGTTAACAACCATACCTTAGAACCCACTAATAATACAACAGAATTAAAATAGTGAGTGAACCCACACAAAACGCTTTTTGCTTCCAACTCCTGCCACAGTGGGGTTCCTGTTCTGTGGTTCCTGTAGCCCGACCGCAAGTTGAAAATGACTAGCGGCACTTTTCAATCATTAAATGCTGCAGAAAGTGAAACATTTGAAAAGACAGAAATCTAAGGTCACACCTTCTCATCTCTCACCACGATACATTCTTCTGTCAAGCTTCCTGGAAAGTTTTGTTGTTGTTGTTGCTTTTTTACTTGTCCAGGTACATTACCTGCCTCTTTCTAGCATGTTCCATCCAGGAAATAATACTGTTGCTTTAACCAACTTGACCTCACCATGTAACCACAAGAAGCACTTAGAAGAGAGGTTGGACTCATATATGTGGCTGATAAATGTTCAATACACTGTTGTGCATTGAATTTCTTTATTTTTAAAAAATTTTTTTTTAACGTTTATTTATTTTTGAGACAGAGAGAGACACAGCATGAACGGGGGAGGGGCAGAGAGAGAGGGAAACACAGAATCAGAAGCAGGCTCCAGGCTCCGAGCCACCAGCCCAGAGCCAGACGCGGGGCTCGAACTCGCAGACCGCGAGATCGTGACCTGAGCTGAAGTCGGACGGCCAACCGACTGAGCCACCCAGGCGCCCCTGAATTTCTTTATTTTTATGTTTGTTTACTTAGTTGGGGGTATTTTATTACTTTCTTTTAATATAATTTATTGTCAGATTGGCTTCCATACAACACCCTATACTCATCTCAACAAGTGCCCTCCTCCATGCCCATCACCCATTTTCCCCTCTCCCCCATCCCCCATCAACCCTGTTTGTTCTCTGTATTTAAGAGTCTCTTATGGTTTGCCTCCCTCCCTCTCTGTTTGAATTTCTTGATGTAAGCAAGTTTTGAACCAAGTCTTATAGGCACTGTCCGTGATGTTGTAATGGTTACTTTAAAAAAAAAAAAAAATTAAAGTCTCCTGTCTTCTCTGTCTGGCCTTCTTAATTCACATGAATATCAAGTTATTTAGCCTCTGAAGAAACAACCGTAGTGTCAATATGACATTTGTGGTGGAGATTTCCCACCCTCTACATTTATATTAGAGTCCTACAAATACAATTGCTTTTAGATGCTAGACAACATATGCTAGGTTTACGGCAGTCTAGTAATTTCACCTGTTCTTTTCCATTTTGAATGGCAGATGTGGCTTCTACACACCCCATGTGCTCCTTCGCTACCACAGCTGATGCTTCCTGTCATATTTCAGAAGCACCACAGTGCAGGTATGTTAGCAACGTCACTGTGCCTGTTTGAATCAACAATAGCAATTTAAGTAGGACAAGTGCAGTGGCTGTCGTTACCTAGAGTCTCTGCCCATGGAGTTAAAAGAGTCTTTTCTAAAAGAGGGATGATCCGGGTGCCTGGGTGGCTCAGTCAGTTAAGCATCTGACTTCAGCTAGGCTTGGATCATGACCTCGTGGTTTGTGAGTTCGAGCCCCGCGTCGGGCTCTCAGCTGTCAGTGCAGAGCCTGCTTGGATCCTCTGTCTCCGCCTCCCTCTTCCCCTCCTCTGTTCATGCTCTTTCTCTCCCTCTCTGTCTCAAATCAATCAATAGATAGATAGATAGATAGATAGATACATTAAAAAATAAATAAATTTAAAAGAGAGATGATCTTGTCTATAAATGCCTAGGAGTAAAAGCTCCAATGCTTCTCTGCTCCTAAGGGATCACAACAGCACTCCTGTAAGATCCTACCAGAGCTGGCCATGTGTTCGATCCAATCCAGCTCTACTTGGAGAACTCAAAGCTCATCTTGGGAATAGAAGTCCCTTGACTTGCTTCTTCTCTTTTCTGGGCTGATGAAATCCAAATTAGAAAAACAATCGAGATATAAATACATACATCTAGACCTACTAGGCGAAGAAATCAATGCCATGGTTAAGGCCAAATTCAGTCCTCTCTCCAAGTGACAGATGTCTACCGAGTGCCATAAGGAAGCATGTGTACTTTGCTACCTGGCCTTGAGAAAATAACACTCCTTTTATTGTTAGTGCAAATAGTCGTTGTTATTATATTTGCTCAGTTTGATTTTTTCTTATCATATGATTGTCATGACAGTTTGCAGAAAGTGTATCCCCTTTTTATAGTGGCAGGGGTAGAGAGACCACATTTAGTGACTCACTCCACACCTAGCTCTGCCATTTAACTAGCTAGGTGTTTTCCTACAGTTGGTAAGAAAGAAAAAAAAAAAGAGTGGTTGGTAGGGTTTCAGTTTCTCGAGCAAAGGAGTGGCCCTAACAGTAAAGGAGTCTTCCTTTCTAATTACTCAGAAGGAAGACATTATAAAATCTTTCTTTGGAAACCAATATCAGCATTTAATTGTCTTATTAATACTAAGCATATGTAACAAACTATTTCAAATACCCAGACATGTATTTAACACAAATTACCTGGAAACGTTCGCAGGTAGTAACTTGCTCGAAGTTACATTTGTATAGATATTATAGTTTTCAAGGCTGAGAATTTCTATGGCCAAGATGAGCATCTGATAATAGCTGCTTTTAAAAAGTTAACATTACTGGGGTGCCTGAGTGGCTCAGTTGTTAAGCGTCCGGCTTCGGCTCAGGTCATGATCTCATGGTTCATGAGTTTGAGCCCCACGTCGGGCTCTGCGCTGACAGCTTGGACCCTGAAGCCTGCTTTGGATTCTGTGTCTCTCTCTCTCTCTCTCTCTCTCTGCCCCTCCCCCACTCACGCTCTGTGTCTCTCTCTCTCTTAAAAATAAATAAATATTTTTTTAAAACAATTTTAAACTTAAAATTATTAGAGACATATTCGGGTTGATCTTAGAGCCTTAGGTCCCTATTGATCAGATAATTAAAGCAAACACAAATTTATTTTTCAGGTGAAGCTTGACCTTGCTCAAGGGTACTTCCTCATCACCAACATTTTTATGTCTGGTGATGTAAATTCCATCCAGTTAGCTAATTACTTAAGCTTTCTCCCAGACGAAACCAGACCAAGAGAGAGTGTTTCACAGCATTGCTGTGGCCCCACAGAGAGTCACATTGTTGGATTGTTCTCTAGTGTGCTGTCATTGGCCCTAGCGTGGAGCATCTCAGAATCTGTCTTGAGAAGTGGGTTGTTGAATTTGCACTTGGAATGTTGGCCAGGGTTATTGTTCTTAAATCCCAGTGCTTGTTTTAAGATGATCCAAGGTAGGGGTGCCTGGGTAGCTCAGTGCGTAGAGCACCCGACTCTTGACCCCAGGGCTCAGGTCATGACCCCAGGGCTGTGAAATGGATCCCTGCATGGGCCTCTGCACTGAGCAGGGAGCCTGTTTGAGAGTCTCTCTCTCTCTGCCCCTCCCCCACTCACACACATGCTCTCTCAAAATAAATAAACATTAAAAAAAAAAAAAGATTCTCTCTCCCTCTCTCACTGCCCCCTCCTCCATTCATGCTCTGTCTCAAAAAAAAAAAAAAATCCAAGGTAGAAGTTGTCAGTCAACTCAGGAATGCAAATCTAGGCTTTTCCACAGCCACTGGTTTGTTTGCATCCCTGAGTTCTGCAAATAGCACAACTGAATTGTTTTTCCTTTCTCATTTGACTACTAAACAACCCTCAGAGTGGCCTACCTTCTGTCAAATTTTCAGCAATGCTTTTATGTATATTGTATAACAAAGTTATATTTTTCTACCTGGACTGTTTGTTGTAAGGCTGAATTGAAACTGAAGGAATTTTCAGGACTGGCATGTTAGAGTAATAATTTTCTGGGCAAATAGATGTACATTCGTTGACACATTCACCCACATAGCTAACATACGCTAGGGTCACAAACTAGGATGCCTACAGGGGCCAGGCAAGTGAAATAAATGCGCGGTTGGCCACATACAAGGAAACAAAGGCTGCAGACGTCATACCCACCCAAAGACATTCAAAGTCAAGTATTAACTCTGTGCTGGCCACATAATGCAGGTGGATAGAAGTCAGGTGGCTATGTGTATCCCCTGACCAACAATGTGTCCAGCTCGAAGGTCATCGCTGTGGATATAACATAAATACGATTGCTAATCTGGCCCTCCAGGGGCTCACATATGGTGAGGGGGAAAACATGGAAACAAATACACACCATAGCTCTCAAAGGTAAGACTCTGATAACGGCACCTGCAGGGTCCAGCAAGTCACAGAGTCAGGGGCAGGAGCCTCACCCCCCGCCCCCCGTAGAAAATATACAAGGGACTTAGCAGACACGATGACTCCACGCAGGATTGCTGAGAAAGGAGATCCTCATGGGCGAATCCTAGCATGCATCACTGCAATCGACAGGTAACATATTCAGCCAGTGGGAGATCAATTCTCGAAATGAAGCCAGACCTGCCTAGCAATGATTCCATAATTGTTTACTCAAGTAATCAGAAAATTAAAATATAGATACATGGAAGGAAATAATAACCCTTTTAGCGGAGGGCATTAACAAAGTTTGGACTTGAAGCCTCCAGTCTATATTTGTGACTGCTGGGACGTGTAATTTGAATAAGTTTTAATTCATCCAGCCTCCAATTACGGGCTGTAATGATGACCTACAAAGAAAATACAGAATCACTAATTAATGGATTGAAAAGAAGTCGGGAATTACACAGGGCTTTATTAAGTGCATAAAAATAATATTTTCAAGCTGACTTGGTAAACAATTCCCTGCTTTCGTGAGTTTTTAGGTACATATTTATAATGACTATTGTTGCTTCCTTCTGAGAAAAACTTGGCCCAAAATAGAGAATAAAATAGTAAGAAATTTGACCTTAAAACTAAATGAATTTCTTAATTTCCAGTATACATGTGCTCAGTCTTTTTTGTATTATTATTACAGAATACCCTCCTAATGAGTTGTGACCTATCTCTCCTTATTCCGGATGGTTTTTATTGAAATTGGACCCTACTGGACGAATTTGCAAAATGGAGTTCTATTTCAGCAATTCTCACTTGAAAATCCCAGTTTCAAACTGAGGATGCTTTACCACATACATTCATTGGTAAGACATGCTCAAGAATTCCGGAAAACTAAGGCAGGAATCCAAGTTATATGCCCATATGGGAGATTAAAACGTGTTGGGCCTTTGTTAGGTTTTGTGTCTCTAAGGCCTCCTTTATGGATCATGTAAAAGTGCCCATTTTTAGCAAGGTGTGCTCAAGGAGGTCTGTGTCCCCAACAACCTGGAAACTTCCATGGTCACTTAGTGATGAAACATGGCAGGAGAATAAAGGACAGAATTAGCAGCACCATGAAAAGTGTGACTGGACTCTGAAGGGCGGAAATGAAAAATGAAAAAGCAAGTGATCAATGAACAGTATGGAGAAGGGAGCTAGAGTTTAAATTGGCAAGGAAAAGCCACTATAAACCATCAGGACAAGAAAGTAAAAGTGTGAAGATAAATAATATAGACAATAAGTCAAATGGGCCCAATATAATCAAAGTTCATGCTACGTGTAGCTGTAAAGTAAGTTAGACAAGAAAATGGATTTTTCTTGTGATCGCACCTCTCTCAAGGTGTAGCTGTCACTGCAGCTTTTGAAATACAGAAATGCTCTGCTTAATGAAAAGATTAGTAGCCCACCATTGTGTCTTCTCTATTATTCTCCGAGAATAAGAAAACTCATCAGCTCATCGCTGCAAATTCAGCTCAGGTAGATGCATACACTCAATGCAAAAAAGGAAAGTGTAATGATAAAGGAGTTATTTGCAAGAATTAGTGTTTTGTGTTCATATGAATCATTTCTAACATGAGCCCCAAACGGAAGTTACAATGATCTGTATACAAGCGTTGCTTTTATTCCATTGATATCTTTTTTCTTGTTTTCTCACACTGCATTCTGCTCATGGTTTCCTATATCCACCCTTTGGTTTTCCATCTCTCCTACTGACTGATTCTTTCACTCAGGTGCCTAGACTCGTTGTGGCCAAAATGTAGCCAAATTCTGTCCCATCAAGGTCCAAAACACTGTCTCAGCCTGAGAGAATCACCTATTTTCTCAGCCAAGAATCAGTCCCTCCGCCCAAGAACTCTCATAACAATATCCTTCCCAATCTTATAAACCTTTGATCAAGACCAATTGCTTTTGTCTTTATGACATAGTTATTTTGAGTATCTGTCTTATCTTTCATACATTCATTTGTTTTGCGATTATTTCTGGAATCCCTTCTCAGTTCAAGGGTAAACAGGAGCACAGGATTTTTTATGTTAGATTCATACATACACTCAATGCGTTAATTACCTATTGACGTGTAACAAATACTTAAAAATGGAATGGCTTAAAGCGAGAAGCATTTATGATCTCAGTTTCTCCGGGACATTCATTGGTCCCTGGTGTGGCTGAGATAGATGTTTCTGGCTCAGGATATATCTCATGGGGTTGCAGTCCTCTCACGGCTCAATGGAGGCTGGAGAATCTGCTTCAAAACTCACACAGTTGCTGGCCAACCATTGTTCCTCACCATATCGGCTACTCCGTAGGTGGCCTATGTACCCCTTGTTGTGGCAAAAGATGATCAAAGAGAGAAGGAAAGAGGCCAAGATGGAGCCACCATCTGTTTGTAACCTAATCTGGGAAATGGCATCCCATTACTTCTACCATATTCTGTTTGGTTTTTTTTTTTTTTGTTTTTTTGTTTTTTTAATGTTTATTTATTTCTGAGACAGAGAGAGACAGAGCATGAGTGGGGGAAGGGCAGAGAGAGAGAGGGAGACACAGAATCCGAAGCAGGCTTCAGGCTCCGAGCTGTCAGCACAGAGCCCGACGCAGGGCTCAAACTCACAGACCGCGAGATCATGACCTGAGCCCAAGTCGGACGCTTAATGGACTGAGCCCCCCCGGGCGCCCCACTTTTACCATATTCTGTTAATCAGGCACAAACCAATAAACCCATCACATATGCAGAGAGAGGGGATGACACAAGAACATGAATGCCAGGAAGCTAGGATTATAAATTTAGAGACCACCTACCCATGCCTGATTAGCAAAAGTATACCCTAAATGTGTGATGAATAATCTATTTAAGGTTTGATGCGTTTTTTGTTTTGTTTTGTTTTTTTAAGTAAGCTTCATGCTCAGCGTGGAGCCCAACCTTAAGACTCTGAAATCAAGACTTAGGGGTGCCTGGGGGGCTCAGTCAGTTAAGCATCCCACTTCGGCTCAGGTCAGGATCTCGTGGTTCCCGAGTTCGAGCCCCGCGTCGGGCTCTGTGCTGACAGCTCGGAGCCTGGAGCCTGCTTCGGATTCTGTGTCTCTGTCTCTTCTGCCCCTCGGCTGTTCACAATCTGTGTCTGTTTCTCAAAAATAAATGTTTAAAAAAAAATGAAATTAAGACCTGAGCTGAGATCAAGAGAGCGACACTTAACTGACCGAGCCACCCAGGTGCCCCAGGGTTTGTTGAGATTCTTGACCCTGTGAGTTTATGGTTTTCATTGGATTTTGTTGTGATAAAAAAAAAAAAAATCAAACACCATTTCTTCAAATATTTTCATGACCCCATTTTCTCATTTTTGAAAACTGTATCTATACACACACACTTAATATACACATATATAGTAATACACACACACAAACATATATACATATATGCATATATACATATGTATATGTATATATGCACAAACACACACACAAACACACACAAACATATATACATATATGCATATATATATATATGAGACTGCTTAATGTTGTCCCAGAACTCACTGCTCTGCTCATTTTTTTTTTCTTCTTCAGGCTTCTATTTTCTGTGTGTTTCATTTTGAATTTTTTTTTTTTTACTTTTTTTAAATGTTTATTTATTTTTGAGAGAGAGAGAGAGAGAGAGAGAGAGAGACAGAGTACGAGCAGGGGAGGAGCAGAGAGAGAGGGAGAGGGAGACACAGAATATGAAGCAGGCTCCAGGCTCCAAGCTATCAGCACAGAGCCTGACGTGGGGCTCAAACCCATGAACCTCGAAATCATGACCTGAGCCGAAGTTGGATGCTTAATCAGACTGAGCCATCCAGGTGCCCCTGTGTGTTTCATTTTGAATAGTTTCTATTTCTATGTGGTCAGGTTAACTAATTTTTTCCCTGCCATATCTAATCTGCTATCCATCTTATCCAATGACTCAATCTCAAACATAGAGACTCTCAGTGATTTGTATAGCATGTATCGTCTATGAGAGAAGAAACATAACTAAAAAAATTTTTAAACACAGAGAAATGTACTAGGAGTCAGGATATCTGAGTCCATAACTTAACTCTTCTTCAAACTATAGTGTCATTTTTCAGGCAGTCAATTTCCGGAAGCAAGATCGGACCAGATCAAAGGTTCTTAGTATTTTCACCCAAAAAGTTCACTGTATTACTGTTATTATTTTCAATTTGGTTATAACAACTATCTCGCTGTCAGCTCTGATAAGCAGGTCCAGCCCTCTTATAATGTCATCAGCAGGCGGTCAGGGGACTGATGGCCATGACATCATCTCTGTTGCTTCACTGAATTGACCCAATTCTAGCTCAATGCAAAGAAGCAGCATATTAGCCTTTGCCACCTTATTATGGGAAATAGTCTACTTGCATTAAGTATAAGCCTTTTGGAGTCCAGTGCTTGAATTTTAATCAATCTTTGTCTCAGTATTAAATAGTATCTTTGCCCAAGTAAGGACGACTTAAGACTTCACACAGGGCTCACCCCTCTGAATATTGGCCTGTCTTTTTCATATCACCCAAGCAGATTTCCAGGTCCCGATGACACTTAGCAGAATTTCTAGGTCAAGACACCGCCTCTCATTCTCTTTGAACCATACCAAGAACACGCTGATTTTTCCTCAAGACACTTGGACAAGAACTCACTGTATTCTAGACTCATAGAACCTAAAAGCAGTTGGGAAATGAAGCCACCAAGCATGAAGTCGGTGAGGAAATCTGCCTTCCACGGTAACTGGCAAGCAATCAAAGATATGACTCATGATCCGAAGCACCCTTATGCCCTCCTTCGTCTGTAAGGAGAACAAAGGCACAAATGTGTCATCAAACGGTTTTTGTAAAAGTGGCAGGCTCTCTCTTAATATGCTCAGGTGGGTAATTCCAGTATATCCACATTATCTTTAACTAACAGTGTTCCCGTCCGTCCCAAATCCAGCCCAGTAGCTCGTGTCATATGGTCGGACTTCACACGTCGGGAGCCATTTGCAATACAAATGATACCAATCATGTGAATTTCCACTTCAAATTAGCTGCCCTTCCTAATTTATCCATTTATCTCCATGGATTTATTCTACAACTTAATCATTCCTTTTTCTATTAATTTCCCTTCTATGTGAGTTGGAAATACTATCAACACCCGAAGATTTGTGTAAGGGTAAAAAAACATTTTGAATGTATCTGAACCAAAGTGGACTCCCGATAAGTTGAATATCTGAATACAGTCATGAGAACAGTGATGATGATGATAAAACTCATTCCATGTAAATTCCTTAAATTCATAGGGCTTTTTTTCAACATTTTATTATGAAAAGTTCCAAACATACAACAAGCCTGTAAGATTTGCCATGAAAACGTGTCTATCCACCGCTTAGATCCCACTATACATTTTGTTACATATCCATACAACCGTGTATCTATCGCTCCACCAATTTGTTAAAGTTGGGACATCTTTCAAAGTAAATCGCAGACATTCTTTTTTTTCTTTTTAATTTTTTTTTAACGTTTATTTATTTTTGAGACAGAGAGAGACAGAGCATGAATGGGGGAGGGTCAGAGAGAGAGGGAGACACAGAATCTGAAACAGGCTCCAGGCTCTGAGCCATCAGCACAGAGCCTGATGCAGGGCTCGAACTCACGGACCGTGAGATCATGACCTGAGCCGAAGTCGGACGCTCAACCGACTGAGCCACCCAGGTGCTCCAATCGCAGACATTCTTACACATCGCCCCCTCCATGTGTACTTTTAACTAGAATTTTTTTTTTACCTTAACTTATTTCTTTCGATAAAAATCTTCAAGTATGTATATACTTGTATATACTGTAAATTCACGAGTTTTGATAATAAGTCCATATAGGCAACCAGGATACATAGGTCATTATCTGTACCCTCCCTACCTATTGTCCCTTCCCAGATGATGCTTCTCTCTGTTGTGTAGGCACACACACGTACGTAATCATACACACGTACAGACAGGCTACTCAGTTCTGACAGCTTTTTTCATCACAGATTAGTTCTGCCTGTTCTAGAACTCCAAATAAATGGGATAATATACTTGGGGGTGACTGGGTGGCTCAGTCAGTTGAGCATCAATCAGACTCTTGATTTCGGCTCAGGTCAGGATCCCGGGATCTTGAGATGAGATCAAGCCCCAAGTCCGGCTCCACGCTGAGCATGCAGCCTGCTTAAGATTCTCTCTCTCTCTCTTTCTCTCCCTCAAAAATAAATGCACATTTAAAAACCATGGGGCAAAATTTGTACTCTTTTCTGCAAATGGTTTTTTTTTTTTTTTTTAACTCCTCGGGTTTTTTAAGACTCACCCATTCTGTTCTGTGTATCAGAAGTTTTTCCTTTTGTTGCTGAGTGATATTCTATCATATGACTATGTCACAGCTTATTTATCCATTCTATTGCTAGACATGTATTCCCAGTTTAAGGCTATTACTATGAAAGTTGCCATAAACTTGTTTGAACAAACCTTTCCGTGGACATATGTTTCTTTATTAGGGTTTTAGTCCATAGGGATTGGAGGCCCTCCCCTTCTGTTGTATTCCCTAAATACCCACTGTAATGTCCAAAAGAGAAGCTTGATGCACACGCACATACACGCACATACACACACTGAGTAGCAGACGGCATTCAAATAACAAAATAAAGGCGCGCATGGGTGGCTCAGTCGGTTGAGCGTCCGACTTCGGCTCGGGTCATGATCTCGCGGTTCGTGAGTTCGAGCCCCGTGTCGGGTTCTGTGCTGACAGCTCAGAGCCTGGAGCCTGCTTCAGATTCTGTGTCTCGCTCTCTCTGCCCCTCCCCTGCTCATGCTCTGTCTCAAAAATAAATAAAACATTAAAAATGTTAGGGACTGCAGGTCCAGAATGCTGGTCTCAGGAACACTGATAGTGGCACCTGTATCCACCTGGCCCTCCATGTTGCATTAATGTATATTTTGATTTTTTAATATAAATTTTACTTGAGAGAGAGAGCCTGTGAGCAGGGGAGAGGTGCAGAGAGAGAGAGACAGAGAGAATCTTTTTTTAATTTTTTTTATGTTTGTTTATTTTGGAGAGAGAGAGAGAGAGAGAGAGAGAGAGACAGTGTGTGAGCAGGGGAGAGGCAGAGAGAGAGGAGACACAGCAGGCTCCAGGCTCTGAGCTGTCAGCACAGAGCCCGACACTGGGCTCGAACTCAGGAACTGCAAGATCATGACCTGAGCTGAAGTCAGATGCTGAACCGAAGTCAGATGCTGAACCGACTGAGCCATCCAGGTACCCCAAGAGAGGCAACCTTAACCTGGGTCTATGCTCAGCACAAAGTCTGATGCAGGGCTCGATCCCACGACCCTGGGATCATGACCAGAGCTGAAATCAAGAGTGGGACCCTCAACCTCTGAGCCTTACAGGAGTCCCGCGTTATGTTTCTATTTTTTTTTTTTTTAAGAGAAGTGTTCTGTGTTCTGATGGGCTGTTTAAAGCAGAAGGCTGTTCTACATCCATCCATCCCGGATGCGGGAGTTGGGTTGTATGTCAGAAGAGGCTCTGCCACAGAGGCTGGGAGATTCAATTCTGATGCCTCGTCCAACACGCACTCACTGCACCCCCTTTGGGAAAGCCCCTCCCTGACCCCGCATGGCATCAGCTTTCCAGTAGTAAATTGAGGGCAGGGCGCCTACGGATCCTTAAAACTACCAAGGTGATTAAGGAAAAGCAATTTTAGAATAGTCACTCAATTAATTGCACTCTGTTTTGTCCTCTCTGTTAAATTTCCTTGGGATTTCGGAGCCGTCCCCAATTGAGAACCTTGCCTCCGTTCTCCAGCAATTGCAATGTGGGTGTTACTGTTATTGAGCGCCACCGCGTGCCCAGACCCAGCTTTCCACGCAAATAACCCTCCCCAGTCACAAGGTCATGTAGCCAGGACGCAGTGAAATTTGAACCTAAATTGGTCTGAATCTAAAATCTGTGGTCTTAAGCATGTCACGTGGGCATTTGGAAATAGCATGCGCTCTTTGACTATTTGGGGGAGTTAGCAGGCGTGCATTAAGGATTACTAATGCTAATGATAAACCGCCTCCGCTTAAAGCCTCCTCAACATCCTTTAAATGGCAGTGATGGCTCCTGGCTATGTAGTTGCAAAATAGCTGCATTTCCTCCCAAGCAAAAACCAGCTGGGTTCTGGGTCTTAATGGATAAGGCCACAGCTGCCTGCCGTAGAAAAAATACTGCAGACTTTACGCTGAAACCCTTAGCCTTTTCTACGGCTCTATTAAGATCAGCAGGTAGACCAATGTCCCTAATTCCATCTCCCGTCCAATGCCTCTCATTTATCGTCTCAGATTGTAAATCTCTTCCTTCTAACTGCCCACATATTTGAAATCCAGTGTCAGTTCTCTCTGATGAACATTTACTACACATCTTATTTCAGGATAGGCGCGGGGAATGCAAAGATGAATGAAATCGTAGACATACATCCTTATTAAGGGATAATTTTCCAAAAAGGGTAAATCGCTGCTACCATACAGATGCAAAATGAACACAAGTCAGAGACTCGATGTAACTTGTTACTAATGAGGGGACTCTGCTAAAATGTTACAACTTGTTTCCAAAGTGGGGAAGCCTGGAGGCACCTGGGTGGCTCAGTCAGTTAATAAGCATCTGACTTCCGCTGGAGGGCAAAGAGGGACTGAAGAAAGCAGGCAGACCCCTCCCGATGGGTACGGATGGGTTTAATAAACCAGGGAACTTACATACCAAGCTTGTCTTGCACAGCTGCAGGATGGGTAGATTTCCACACCTGCCTTGAGAATCTGAAAAGTTGACAGAATGGGGTTCAGTCATATATACTGTCCACATGACCTCAACACCACCTTTCTGTCTCAAGGCTGCATCCTTGAAATGACTCCCCTTCTGGGGGAACAGCAGGCAGAGCATATAATCCAAAGTAGGGGGCGAGAAACCTCTGCTGGCCCTAGAACAGCTTGAGGGTCAACCGGCAGTCTCGTCCTTTTAGTGACCTTCTCAAACGATTGAGTAGGAGCTTGTTGACATGAAACTTGCAAATGGATGCAAAACCACCTTTTCTGTAGGGTGCCTGGTGGAGGGGGAGAGGAGGGTCCTCCTTTCAAAGGACAGGCTTAATTGGCATACCCATACACAATAATTATTTTGCATTGGTATTAATTACCTAAGATTAGTCCATTTATAAAATACTTCAAGGGCAATGAAAGGCCAAAGTCAGATAATCCAGAAGGCTTTTCTTTATACCATAATGCATTGTTTTCTGTGGGAGCGCATATTTCTCTCCACGCCTTTATGAAAGAAAAAAAAGAGATTAACATTTATGGAGTTCCTGTGTGTTGACTCAGCGCTAAACACTATGAAATTCTAGTCGCCTTGGAAGATCAGTTACTACTACCTAATTTTATGATTAAAATTAGAGAAATGCTCTGAGTCCCCGCTAGTTAAGGTGGGATGCTGGGGTTTATTTATATCTAGTGCTTCCCCAAACTACTTTGCAACCTATAGAATACTGCCGCACAAGGATACTAAGGAGTAATGGTAGGGGCAGATGGGTAAACAGTAATTACATGCTGTGTGTTACACTGGATATGTGTTTGCACAAGAGCACAGAAAAAAAATCCACTGTTACCTTTTCCGTTGTCCAACCTTTCCAGTCACGTAGTCGTGGGGGCTTTTATTTTTCTAATGACTACTTTTTTTTTTTAACGTTTATTTATTTTTGAGACAGAGCATGAACAGGGGAGGGTCAGAGAGAGAGGGAGACACAGAATCTGAAACAGGCTCCAGGCTCTGAGCTGTCAGCACAGAGCCCGACGTGGGGCTCGAACTCACGGACCGCGAGATCGTGACCTGGCTGAAGTCGGACGCTCAACCGACTGAGCCACCCAGGCGCCCCTCTAATGACTATTTTTTTTAATGTTTATTTATTTATTTTGAGACAGAGAGAGAGAGTCTGGGGGAGGGAGAGAGAGAGAGAATCCCAAAGAGGGTCTGCACAGAGCTCAATCCCACCAACAGTGGGGTCATGACTTCAGCCCAAATCAAGAGTCTGGAGCTGAACCAACTGAGCGACCCAGGCGCCCCTCTCAGAATTTTTAAGGATGATCTTGGAATCTTGTCTGGGTATTTCAGCCCAAGTATGGAGAGCACGAAGTTTAGAAGGTGGGTATGGTCCTCCGCTCTGCGCTCCGGCAGTTGCCGCTGACCGTGAGTCAGTGACCTGGCTCACTCTACTGTCAATATCCTTCTCCAAACAGGAAGGGACAAGAAAACCACCAGCCCTATTAAACGGTGCTCGGTTTATCCCGGCACAAGCCAGAGCAGGAGGAACACTCCGGCTTCCAGCAATCTGCAAAGAAGTTCTCTGCTAGGTCATGCCTCGCCCCTCCTGCCGCAAGCCCCATGGAGCATGAGAGCATTTCTCCAGCCAATGCACGCCCGGCTGCAACGACGTAAAAAGCCCAGGTACATTTCAAAGTTAAGGAGACCTGGCTGTGTCTCAGAGACTCGGGCTCTCCCAGTCCTTTCCAGCTCACCCAGTGGTTATTGGCAGATTTTAACAAAGGCCTCTGTTACCCTCTTTTTAAGGATGAGAGGGTCACATCTCAGACAGCCCTTCCTCCATGAACTCATATGGCAAAGGTATTTCCTAAAATACGTGTACAACAAATGAAAAATAGTCTCTGTCTTTGTAAGATGTGTTTTCTTTCTTCACTTATACAGCCTGTACATTGGCAGTTTTTCTTCATGAAGTTGCCAGATTTTAAGAAAATCAATCTCTGTGTGCGTCAAGGTTTTCTAAACAGAAGTGTTTTTTTACGTTTATTTATTTTTGAGAGAGACAGAGAGAAAGAGAATGAGCGGGGCAGGGGCAGAGAGAGAAGGAGAGAGAATCCTAAGCAGGCTCTATGCTGTAAGCACGGAGCCCAACATGGGGCTCCAACCCATGAACCGTGATTTCATGACCTGAGCCACCCAGGGGCCCATCGATGTTTTCATATAACTTGGAGTTCCTTTATGTTTAGGTCAGTTTGGATGGTGATAAGGAACAACAGAATATGAACGTAGTGTTTTGGGTTTTTTTATTTGCTTCTTTTATGGGTACCTTAAAATGAGCCATGGCTCCTTCCTTTCAGAAGAAATATTAAAGGGAACTGAATGCCCCATAGTAAAGGAATATGCTTGAATAAATAAGTTCGGCACGAGGCCGCTGTCTCCTGCACCTGCCTTTCCCGGGCAGTGTTTGCTGTGTTTGAGGCTTTAATTGGCAAGTGGGAAGACTTGCACAGTTAGGACCATTTAATTAAATCTTAAAAATAAAAAAAAAATTGACAAACATTATTATTATTAACTAGTTGAATTATGTCTTAAATAGAGGGACTAAGTTAGGAAAAATTGTTACATAGAATGCTGTAAACTTTAAAATCATCTTCATTGGGATCAATGTATTAAATGTTATTAGAAATGGATCTTACGCTGCTTTTCGTTGTAACTCTTACTTCGAAAATATTGAGGTAGAGTTGACCTTTATTTTGTTTTTTTAAATGTTTATTTATTTTTGAAAGAGAGAGAGAGAGACAGAGCGTGAGGAGGGGGGCCGGGCAGAGAGGGAGACAGAATCCATAGCAGGTTCCAGGATCTGAGCCATCAGCACAGAAGCAGATGCGGAACCCGAACCCATAACCATGAGATCATGAACTGAGCCAAAGTTTGACGCTTAACCGGCTGAGCCACCCAGGCGCCCCTATAGTTGACCTTTAATAAAGTATACATATTACGGTCGCCCAGGTGGGTCAGTGGGTTAAGCATCCGACTTTGGCTCAGGTCATGATCTCACAGTTCATGGGTTTGAGCCTCACATCACTGCCCTGACGGTGCTGACCCTGCTTGGGATTTTTCTCTCTCCGCCTCTGTCTCCACCCCTCCCTGACCTGCACTTTCTCTCTCAAAATAAGTGAACTTGAAAAAAGTATACATATTAAAGTATGCAATTAAATAGGTTTTGACAGATTTATGCAACATTATTGTTTAATGGTTGACCTATAATGAAACGTACACACTAAGATATGCAATTAATAAGTTTTGAATTATTTATACATCCACGAAACCATCACCACAATCAAGATAGTGAACATATCCATCACCTCCAAAGTTTCCATGTGCCTCTTGGCAACCCCTTCCTTGTTTTTTGTTTACACATTCACTTGGTGACAGACGTTTGGATTCTTTCCAATTTATAGCAATTACAAATAAGGCTGCTGTGAACGTTTGTATACAAGTATTTGAAAGAACATATGCTTTCTTTTCTCTTGAGTAAATAGCTAGGAGTGGAATGGATCATATGGTACATGGATGTTGAATTTTTAAAGTAACTGCCAATGATTTTCCAAAGTGGATGTACCATTTTGCATTTCCAGTAGCAGTATATGAGAGTTTCAATTCCTCCACCCCCTTGCCAGTCGACTTTGTATACTTTTGAATTTTAGCCACTCTTATAGGTATATAGTGATATCTTCTTGAGGTTTTTAATTTGCATTTTTTTGACCTGTGAATTCAGCATGTTTGAATGTACTCATTTGCCATCAGTGTATCTACTATGGTAAAATGTTTGATTGGACTTTTTGCCCATTTTTTAAATCATGCTGTTTCTCATTGTTGAGCTTTGGATTCAAATCCTTTATTAGAGCTAAGCTTTGCAAATATTCACCTACTCTGTGGCTTATATTTTTATCCATCCAAGAGTGTTATTTAAAGAGCAGACATTTAAAAAGTGTTGATGGAGTCCATTTAAAAGAAGTTATTTGAGGGGCGCCTGGGTGGTTCAGTCGGTTGAGCGTCTGACTTCGGCTCAGGTCATGATCTTACAGTTTATGAATTTGAGCCCCGTGTAGGTCTCTGTGCTGATGTGCTCACAGCTTGGAGCCTGGAGCCTGCTTTGGATTCCGTGTCTCCCTCTCCTTCTCTGCCCCTCCCCTGCTCACGCTCTCTCTCTCTCTTTCTCAAAAATAAACATTAAAAAAATTATTTGATAATAACCATTCTTTGAAGTTGCATCTAAAAAAAATCTTTCCCTAATCCAAGGTCTACATTTTTAAATTTTTTGATACAGAGTTATTTATAACATTCCTTTGATATTCACTACTATGTATAGAATCACTTGTGATATAATCTGACCCTTTAGCAAGTTGGACCTTCTCTCCTTTTTTCCACATCAAGCCTGGCTAGACAAGGCTTGTCATCTATTCAAATTATTTTAGTTTCATTTATTATCTCTATTATTTTTTCTGTTTTCTCTTTCATTGATTTCCATTTTGATCTTCATTATTTGTTTTCTTTTTTCCTACCTACTTTGGATCAAATTAGGCTTTTCTTTTCTTTTTTTTTTCTAGATTTTTTAAGGTAGAAACATAGGCCATTAACTTAAGACATTTCTTCCGTTTAATAGAATTTTTTGGTAGCCTAAATACCACCCCAATGTTGTTTTGCAGTATTCAACACATTTTACATGCTGTGTTTTTATTTTCTTTTTTTGTTCAATATATTTCCTAACTCTCCTTTTCATTGCTTCTTTGATAAATGGGTTACTTAAATGTATGCTATTTGTTTCTGTATTTTAGATGTTTTTAAAAATCTTTCTGGTTTGAATTGCAATTCAATCCTAAATTTATCATAGGACGTATTTTGCATGAAATGAAACTTTCAAAATTTATTGAGATTTGCTTTCTGGCTTAAAATTTATTGAGATTTATTTTCTGGCTTACATTATACCTTTATAAAATGTTCCACATGTGGTTGAAAAGACTGTGTATTCAGATGTTTGGGGGGTGGATTATAAAATATGTAAAATAAGTCAGGTTTGTTGCTAGTTTTGGTCAATTTTTCTATATTCTGGTTGATTTTATGTCTGCTCATTCTACCAATTATTGAAGGAGGAGGGTAAAAATCTCTGATTCTATTTGTGAATTTGTTTCTTTTTATAATTTCAGTGGCATTTGCTTTGTGAGTTTGAAAGCTCTCTTAGGTGTATAAACAATTTTGGTTTTTTCGTCTTCTTGATGGACACTTTTATCATCATAAAATTACAGTATTTATCTCCACTAATATTCTTTGAAATTCACTTGGTGGGATATTGATATACCCACTCTCCCTTTCTTTTTAAAGTGCTAACAGAGTATATTTTTTCATCCTTTACTTTTAATGTATTCGCATCATTATACAACTCATTTCTCCTAGGCAGCAGACTTATCCCAATCTGACATTTTGCTTTTTAATTGGGATGTTTGGACTCTTTACTATTAATGTAACTATTGATATCATTAGGCTTAACTCTATTATCTTCCTGTCTGTTCCCTATTTGTCCCATTTGTTTTCCATTCCCTTTTCTCTCTTTTTCTATATGGTTTGGAATTAATTGAATATATTTTTGTGATTCCATTTTGTCTCCTTTTTGGCTCCTCAGCTGTACTATTTGTTTGGTTATTTTCGTCATTGCTTTGGGGTTCGCCTTGAATTTATCACAGCCTCCTTTCAAGTGGCATGATACCACCACATATGGTCAAAAACAGTTCTATTTCTTACCTCCTGACTTTTGTGCAATTGTTATACATTTTACTTAAGAATAAAAACGAGCAAACACAAGGTTAACAAGAAAGAAGGGAAGAGAAAGAAAGAAAGAAAGAGAAAGAGAGAGAAAGAAAGAGAGAAAGGAAGGAAGGAAGGAAGGAAGGGGAAGGGGAGGGGGAGGGGGAAAGGGATGGGGAAGGGGAAGGGGAAGGGAGAAAAGGAAGAAAGAAAAAAAAAAGGAAGAAAAAAGAAGCAGACAGAGAGAACAAAACAGAGCTGCAATCCCCTAATGTCAACTCCAAAACCCAAGAAGTTCTGAAAACCAGAGATTTTCATGACGCACCTGACCTAACCTGAGTTGATTTGGTGGCAAAGCCTGACCTGAAATGGCAGGAGGCTAGTCAGAGTCTTGACGACTATCAGCGTGATTGCTCGCGGATTTCGCTACAGAAAGATGTGTGGAAAGAGTTAGCACAGCAGGCCTGAGACTGCTGTGTTTAAAAAGGCCTGTTTGCGTGGTTGGCTCTCCACTGGCATCTGGGAACTTGCATTTTGGGAGAGTTGCCACCATCCCTGACTCATAAGAGTGGCTTTACTGTGCTCAGCTGTTTGTAGAAACCATGTGGTTTATGCTGAAAACCTGTTTTGCCTTCTGGGAGTCTTGAATTTTGGTATGCGCTAGGCAGGGAGCGTTTATGTGTCCCGTCCCCAGTAAAAACCCCGGACACCGAATCTCTAATGAGCTTCCGTGGCAGACAACATTTCACATGTGTTGTCTCCTGTAGCAGGAGAAACCGAATGCATCCTGTGTGACCCCCGCCGGGAGAAGATCCTGGAGGCTTCTGCCTGGTTTCCTCCAGACCTTGCCCCTTGAGCTTTTTATCTTTGCTGGTTTTGCTTTGTGTCCTTTTGTCATAATGAATCACAGCCAGGAGCATGACCACAGGCTGAGTTCTGCGAGTCCTTCTAGCGATTCGCCAGGTCTGGCGGTGTTCTTGGGAACCCTGACACAGAAGTGACCGTGATTGATTAGAGGGCGCTACCCCAGAACTTACTGGATTGTTTTATAGCATATGCTATGTGTCCTGTATAACTTATCTCGTATTTCCAAAGTTCCGAATTCTAATGCGTACATGACCTGTGGTTTTGGATGAAAGATTGTATAACGTACCCACGAACACACATACAGTAAAACATAAATAGTTTGTAGGTAGGGGCGCCTGGGTGGCGCAGTCGGTTAAGCGTCCGACATCAGCCAGGTCACGATCTCGCGGTCCGTGAGTTCGAGCCCTGCATCGGGCTCTGGGCTGATGGCTCAGAGCCTGGAGCCTGTTTCCGATTCTGTGTCTCCCTCTCTCTCTGCCCCTCCCCCGTTCATGCTCTGTCTCTCTCTGTCCCAAAAATAAATAAAAAACGTTGAAAAAAAAATTAAAAAAAAAAATAGTTTGTAGGTATAACTCACTGGAACGTTTTTATGAACTACTGGTCTTTTCAGGGAGGGTAAATCATATCTTAAACTAGCTTGATGATGATAATGGTGCTAACAATGATAATCATAATAACTAATATTTCTTGAATTCTTAGGCCCAGTAGCAGACACTATTTACAGCCTTCACAATCACTCAGCAAGGCCCATATGATTAGTATTCCCCTTTTTGTCGTTGTTGAAAATAAACCAAGTCTCCAAGAAGTTGTGCAACGTGACCGACAATGAAAAGCTCACGAGGGTCCGAGACTGGACTCGAACCCAAGTGCATCTGGCTGGATGCCTGTACCCCCAGGCACAATACCACTGGAAGTGACTGTGCCCTGCCCGAAGTTCATTGCTCCATTGTCTTTCATTAGCGCTCCCCATCCGTCACAGATGCACTTCCGGGATTCTCAGGAGTCTCGTGCCTCAGGCCTATTCGGCACAGACCGAATTCTGCACAGATTATTTGCTTCCTTGGGTCAGCGCTGCAAGCTGGCAGCAGAAAATGTGCTTTTGTGTTCCCTCTCTGGGCTTTTGCTCCTTTACCGTGTAATCACTACCATATGTTGACTCCCATTCTCACAAGTGACCTCGTATTGTAGTGACTAATATCCTGAGCGCAGACAAAAGCAAACTTTATCAATCCTACTTATAGTTAAGAAAAAAAAGTGGGGGGGCACAGAGGAGAGGAGGAAAATGAGGGAGTCAGAGAGGAAGCTAGATCTCAGGTCTCCAACGAGGGTAGGACCAGGCAGGTCAGAGACAGGGGTTTTTGGGAGCAGGTGAGTGGTCCTGTTGGTTGAGCCTCAGATTCTTGACCTCAGCTCAGGTCATAATCTCACGGTTCATGGGTTCGAGCCCCGCATTGGGCTGTGTGCTGGCAGTGCAGAAGCTGCTTGGGATTCTCTCTTTCCCTCTCTTTCTCTCTCTCTCTCTCTCTCTCTCTCTCTGCCCCTCCCCACTCTCACACACTTGGTCTCCCCGCCTTGCCCCCAAAAATAGACGTGGCTGACTTCTACGAGGCATGACCTTAATTAATGCCACAGCCCCATGGCTCCCCTAGAAGACTACACTTGGGAGGTCATTTTATCTGGTACAAAAATATAACAAGGGGCACACAGGGAAGGGCTCACAGCTGAAGAGACCCTGAACTAAGAGTCAAGAGATCTAGGTCCTACCCATGAACTTCTACTTCCTTGTGATGTGACATTGGGCATGTCACCTACCTCCGCTCAGCCTCCGTTGTCACCGACAACAAAACGGGGTTCTTCCAAGTTACCCCTGAAGTCCCCTTTGACTCAAAAATTCTCTGATCCACCAAAATAAACTTTCTGGGTCAAAACAGGTTTCACAAGAGGTATGTGAGGAAAGCAACAAAGACTATTTTGTCAGTTAAATACTCCCCGTAAAGGACTATTATCCTTAAAGTCAACACCTGTAGCGGGGTTTCAAAAGGCCTTCCTTTCCTCACACTCTAATGGCGGAGGCTTATCTTAGCATGTCCTCTAATCTCTACAAGGTTTCAGAGGGTCTGAAGGAACAATGCCAGAAGCTCGATGTTCTAGGGCGCAAGTTCAACCTGAGTACATTGGATCTCATCTTTCTTCCTTCGGGAATAAATTATTTTGTCCCTAGGCAGGAGGTTTCGAGCAACATTTTAATATTTAAAACTGCCTAATGCCTTTTGTTTAATGGTGGTCCTCGGGATCGTCTCCAGATACAGGAGACCAACAAACTACATCTAAGAAAGCACTGAACTTGGAGAAAAAGAAGAGGCCTTCGATGCTAGCTACCCCATGACCCAGTAATCGCACTACCGGGTATTTAGCCAAAACGTGCAAAACGCTAGTTCCATGGGATACATGCACCCCTATATTTATTGCAGCATTATTTACAATAGCCAAATTAGGGGAGCAGCCCAATTGTCTATTGATAGGTGAATGGATAAAGAAGATGTGGGAAAAATATAGAGAAGAGAGAGAAGGGAGAGAGAAGAGAGAGGGGAGAAGAGGGGAGACAAGAGGGGAGAGAATAGTGAGAGAAGATGGAGGAGAGAAAGAAAGAGAAGAGGAGGGAGAGAAGGGGGAGAGAGAAGGGAGAGAGAGAAAGAGAGAAAAATAGAGAAAGAGATAAAATATATAAATATATAATATATAATATAATGAATATAATATAATATAATATATAATAATTATATATTATATATATTTTTACATATGTATATAAATATATATAATATGTGCAATATAATTATATGTTTATATAATATATAATTTATATATAATATACATAATTTATATAATATAAAATATATATAATGGAATATTATTTAACCACAAAAAAGAATGAAACCTTGCCATTTGCAATGACATGGACGGAGCTAGAGAATATAATGCTAAGTGAAATAAGTCCATCAGAGAAAGACAGATACCATATGATTTCATTCATATGTGGAATGTAAGAAACAGAACAAATGAACAAAAGGAAAAAAAAAGGAAGAGAGGTAAGTCAAGAAACAGACTCTTAACTACAGAGAAGAAATTGATAGTCACCAGAGGGGTGGTGGGTGGGGAGACGGGTGAAATAGGTGATGGCCATTAAGAGGACACTCATTGTGATGGTTACTGAGTAATGTATAGCACTGTGGAATCACTCTCTTGCATACCTGAAACGACTAAAACACTGTATGCTGATTATACTGGAGTTAACATTGAAAACCTTAATAAAATGAAAAAAAGCAAAACTTTGAGCATCAAGAGATTCTACAGTTCGATAACCTATCCTGAACAGCAGGAAGCTAAACCCGGGTGAGAGAACTTAGTCACAAAAGAGAATTTTGGATAAAGTGGCAACCTTTCTCTTGGTGTTTCTGGTGAAAGATTAGCATTCCCTTCTTATCAAGGAGTAAATGGATATCCGTATCAGAACTTTACCACATAAAGCCATTTTATGGAGGTTGGGCAGACAGTGACCTTTGTATGGTTCTTAGTTCAGAATGTGGGTTTGGTCATCCTTGATGAATCCTTACACATCTCTCCATGCATCTGCTTCAAGATCTTTTCCAAGTGAAATATAGATCAGGGTTTGGCACACTTTTTCTGTGAAGAGCCAGGTAGCAAGTAAGTTCAGCTCTGTGGGCCATAACGTCTCTTTCACAACCATTTGGCCCTGCTAGGATCGTGTGACATCATCTATAGACCGTCTAGAAATACATGGGCATGGCTGTATTCCAATAAAACTTTATTTACAAAAATAGGTGGCAGGTCATTTGCCAAGCCTTGGTGTGTCTAGATGGGTGTCTGTGTTAGGTAGGGTGGCCAGGGCATCCCATTTTGCTCTAGACTATCCCAGCTTTAGCACTGGGAGTCCAGCGTCCCATGAAACCTCACATTCCAAGTTGATTGCCATGAACCACACTAGGTGGGTTTTATTTGTAACTTACAATCACATTCTTAAGACATGGAGTACTCCAAATGTGGTAACAATCACCTCTCTCCCCTAAAAATGGCTTTTGCCAAGTTTATCTCTCAGCATAAAGTTATAAATTACAAGCACATTCTGTTAACCCCCACATATTATGCATTGCACAAGGGATAGGAACCACATACCAATTTTCTTTTCCTACATTTGCTTCCATCCGGGGCCCTCCCATTTCCTCCCACAGTTGGTCCCATCATCAGACAAAGCTACAAACTGAGTGTTGGCAAAGTGTCTGGGCATCTCAGGAGATGAAAGTGAAGTTATAATAGAATTGTCATTGTTGGACTAATTATTATTGTTCCATGTTGGAGTGAGCCCCAGGACGTCTGCTGACCTTCAGTGGATGAACAAAAGACAGAGTCTTCAGGGAAGTAATACAGAGGGAAAGCAACCTCAAACAGAGCACTAATTGACTATTTTCTTGGCAGCTTCAGCCAACTCCAGCCTGGGCTTTTAGGACGATGTGCTAGAAGGTACCAAAACAATGATCTCTCTCCTGTCAGGAAGGCCCTGAAACACCAGGGATGCAAATAATAGGCTGACATTCCTGGTGTTTGGAGGAGAAAATCGGCCCCTCCTATTGGTACTCATGTGACCTTGGCCTTGAAGAAGTCCATAAGTCCTTAGGCTTCAGTGTCCTCCATCTTCCAAACAGAATAAAACCAAGCACTTCATAGAGTTGTGGTGGGAATCAAAAGTGATGTTCTTGGTGAATTTGCCTGATTTAGGGAAAATGCCATAATACACAGGATTTGACTTGCCGTGGGGCTGCCTCCTCTGTGGGGCTCTCCATTGGGGGAACTCACCTGATATTGGTGAGTTAGGGATGGTATCCCAGAGCTTATTACTTTCATGTTCAAAGCAAAAATATGATGAATATTTATTTAATTAAAACGAAAGGAAAGAGGGAGGAGTAAGTTGATTTGGGAGGGGGAAGATTCTTTGTGAAAATATGGAGATGAGAGTCAAGACAGAGAGAGAGTAGAGAAGAAGAAGAAGGGCAAGGAGGAGAAGGAGGAGGAGGAGGAGGAGGAAGAAGAAGAAGTTGTTCAAAGAACTGAAAAAAATCCCCCACAAGTTGGGAGGAAAGGCCAGTGGGGCAGAGTGGAGAAAGGTGTGTGAGGAGAGGCTCGCGTGGCCCAGAACTTTCAGACTTTGCAAACCACACCATGGGGACTGTTTTTCTGAAGGCCAGGGGTCTTGGTAGCAGTTGCAACATTTAGACTTTAAAGGTTTTTAAAAATTATTTTAAAAAATGTTGCTCTAACTCTAGAATGGAAGATGTCTGTTCATAAAAGGCGGCAGCAACGAGGGGTGGAGTGGAGGGCGTAAGGGTGAGGGAACAAAACTGGATTCAGGGAACCAGACCCACTAGGAGGCAGTAACAATTGTCCACACGAGATGGTGAGATGTGGCTGGTGTAATGTTCCATGAGAGAGTCACATGGAATCTCTGCCCGGGTCAGAGCCTGAAATCGTTACCGCAAGCAGGAAAAGGCACCAGGCTAATGGAGGCAAGGAGTGAAATTTAAATTGGAAGGGAACCAAACCGACCCATAGTGGACCCAGAAGCGCAAGAGACACAAAATAAGAGGCAAAAGAAATACATCTAATTTCAAAGCATATTTAATGTCATGTGTGCAGATGGTGTTTGCAATTTCCCGGCCACCCAGTATCCATTTATCCAAAGTCCAAGGACTGTCTCTAGCTTCTTGCAGGAGGACCACTCCTAGACTCACTTTCATACGCTCTCAGGTCCTTTGCTTCCAATGGTATTGATTCCAGCCCTGTCTGTAGGAGATGATGAGTAGCTTACCCGTTTCTCAGCACAGCCCGAAGATCTGGACAAGTGGGACCCTGTCCTGGATCCTGTTTTGGCCTTCCTGCATCATCTTCATCAGCACAGTGGGGGGGGGGGGGAGAATATACAGAACCAAGTGCGTATGCCCAACAGGACCCCACACGTGTCAGTTTTGTTCATGTTCTAGATGTGAGTATCCAAGATGCCAAAATTACCTACCTAAACATCTCTACCTGCTTCCAAATCACATGGTGGTCTCTCCCCCCATCTGAGGGCAGGCCGTGGGTGCTTATCTGGGCTCAAGGGGGTTTGGTAAAAGGTAGCTGTTGGCAGGGCTGTGCACACCAGAGTGACCACATATGTGCACATGAGGCGCCTTAGGCTGCAATCCAGAGTCAAGAAAGGAAAGAGAATTCCTTGGGCTACGCCTCCGAGTAAGCCTCCAAAGAATCTGAGCATTCTAAATGCAGACCTTTCTCCCAGGTTATAATTAAGGTATCCTATTAAGAAGGTAGCATGTATTTCATTTCATATATAATATGACTGCAAATAATTTGACATCTACTACATGGGTCTATATTTATAATCTTGCTGTAGACCCCTCCAAAAGTTAGGAGAGGGACCAGCCTGGCCAATCAATGCAGAACATTGTATTGGCCGTGGTAACAGGTCAGGGTTTGTGCATGTGCCCCAGACAAACATAGTAAGAAACATTAGGGTCTGCTGAAGTCATAAAGAGATGCTTCTTCTTCTTCTTCTTCTTCTTCTTCTAAATTTAAATTCTAGTTATTTAACATACAGTGCAATATTATTTTCAGGACTAGAATTCAATGATTCATCACTTACATACAACACCCAGTGCTCATCACAAGTGCCCTCCTTTAGTACCCATCACCCATCTAACCCACCTCTTACCCATCACCCTCCAACCTCCAGTTTGTTCTCTATCGTTAAGAGTCTCTTGTGGTTTGTTTCCTTCTCTTCTCTCCCCCACCCCTTTCTCATATGTTCATCTGTTTTGTTTCTTAAGTTCCACATATGAGTGAAATCATATGGTATTTATTTGTCTCTCTCTGACTGACTTATTTCACTTAGCATAATACATTCTTGCTCCATTCACATCAGTGCCAATGGCAAGATTTCATTCTTTTTGATGGCTGAGTAATATTCCACGGTATGAATATGTGTGTGAGTGTGTGTATATCTATACCTATACCTATACCTATACCTATACCTATACCTATACCTATATATCTATATACCATATCTTCTTTATCCATTCATCAGTCAGTGAACACTTGGGCTCTCTCCATAGTTTGGCTATTGTTGGCAATGCTGCTATAACATCAGGGTGCGTGTACTCCTCTAAATTTGTATTTTTGTATGCTTTGGGTATATACCTACCAGTGTAATTGCTGATTTGCAGGGTAGTTCTATGTTTAGTTTTTTGCGAATCCTCTATACTGGTCTCCAGAGTGGCTGCACCAGTTTGTATTCCCACCAACAGCGCAAGAGGGTTCCCCTTTCTCCACATCCTCATCAACATCTGTTGTTTCTTGTGTTGTGGATTTTAGCCATTCTGACAGGTGTGAGGTAACATCTCCTCGTAGTTTTGATTTTCATTTCCGTGATGGTGAGTGACGTTGAGCATCTTTTCATGGAAGTATCTGTTCATGGCTTCTGCCCATTCCTTAATTGGATTCTTTGTTTTTTGGGTGTTGAGTTTGATAAGTTCTTTATGGACTTTGGGTACTAACCCTGCATGAGTTATGACATGTTTCTTCTTATTCCCTGTCTTGAAACTGAGAGGACAAGGATCCCAGAGCAGCAGCAGCCTTTTTTGTCACCATGTGGAGTAGATTGAGTCTGCGGAGTATGTGGAGGGATGGATCCTTAGAAGTAGACAAAAACCAAAGTTTGGGCCATTGACTTCTTGACTAATTAGCAATTAAAGTCAGATCTACTCCTAGACTTTTCAGTAAGGCAATACTACAAATTCCACCATAAAATACATCAGTTTGGCCTGGGTGTTCCATCCCTTCTATCAGTCAGTGGGTAGAGGCAAATAAAGTATTTAACAATAGATTACTTTTAATCCACTTTCTTTAACCCATCGAGTTCATCCCCTCTATCCCACCCATCATCTCTACCTCTACACCAATTTTCTAACTTACTGACATCTTAAAGGCTATCCGTGGGAAGCAAGCTAGCGTAATTATTGGGGTGAAGTCAAATAAATTCAGTCTTGAGTCCTGACTTGGAGACATAGGAGTCAGTTTGAAGTTTTTGCCTGAGACTTTTACTCCTGAAGGAGTGGCCCTGTCCTATAAGGACAGTTGGGACATTATTCAGGGGCGCTATGGCAACATCACGAGTCCCACAATGATGATGGTTGAGGTCTAGTGTAGCTGGTAGAGATATCCTAAAGAGATGGTCGTGTGGAAGAAGCTGCCTAGAATGTATTTCCTATTGGTTGGTCTCTCCCAGTCCTAGCTGAGTTTTAAAGCCTGGTTATCCAGCTTCCCATCAGTTCTGGGAGTTACCAAGTCTCCTCTGTAAGCGGAACTGAATTCCACTGTATGCAACCAAGCGTGCTTAAACCCAGAGATCTACCGTGTGGGATCCAGGAGTGTTTGAAGGCAATACATCTTAAGGGGATGGAATACCAGTGGCAATCTAGATTTGTCTTTCTGGCTTAGTTGAGGCTGAAGATAATAAAATTCCTTTTGTATTAAGAAATAGGATTCTGGAAGCCACATTGAAATAGTTATGTAAATACTCATTTAAAGAATTGATTCAATTGTTGTACGTGGTCATATGGATACAAGTGCCCACTGAGGGTCCATATTAGGACCATGGTGTCGATTCCATTAGAAGGTTTGTTGGGCATGGAATTTTCCAGAAAGATAGAATGAGACAGCTGTCTCTCATACCTTGGGACAGTTTAAGAGAATAAATGATAAGCTTACATATTTTCACACAGGTTAGTGTATTTTTTTTTCTCTCGAGACATCCTCTTCGATCCGTGCCTTATGTAGAAGTGTGTTTCTAAGCATTTGGAAATTTTTCTGTTACATTTCCGTTAGTGATTTCTAGTTTAATTCTGTTGTGGTCAGACGGCACACTGTATCATTGCAGTTCTTTGAAACTTGTTGAGGTTTGTTTTATGGCCCAGAATATGGTCTATCTTGATATGTATGCATGTGTGTTCTGCTGTTGTTGGGTGGAATATTCTATAAATGTCAGTTAGATCCTACTGGCTGATGATATCTTGTATTCTATATACTGGCTGATTTTCTGTCTAGTTTTTGGATCAAGTATTGACAGGGGTGTTGAAGTCTCCAGCTATATCTGTGGATTTGTCTGTTTCTCCTTTAAATAGAGAAGATGTCCGGAGTTTTAGCTGTACTTAGTGAGAGGAACAGAGAAAAATATATATTGTCCATCTTCCCCAAAGTAGAAATACCCTTTCCCATGGTTCTTTTTTTTTTTTTTAAGTTTATTTATTTATTTTGAGAGAAAGTGCAAACGGGGGAGTAGCAGAGGAGAGAGAGAATACCAATCAGGCTCTGCACTGGCAGCAAAGAGCCAGATGTGGGGCTCAAACCCACAAGCTGTAAGATCATAACCTGAGCCAAAACCACGAGTCGGGTGCTTAACCAACTGAGGCACCCAGATGCCCCTTTTCCCATGATGTTTCTTATAATTGAAAACTAACTGCTGGTCTGGAGACATTAGAAGCCCAATTTGGATCAAAATGTCAGAACTCAGTCTCATTCTCAGACTGGGTAACTTTGAGGTTAAAAAACAAGGGGGTGCCAGGGTGGCTTAGTCAGTTGAGCATCCAACTTTGGCTCAGGTTATGATCTCATGGTTCCTGGGTCGGAGCCCCACATTGGGCTGTCTGCTATCATGGCGGAGTCTGCTTTGGATCCTTTGTCTCTCTCTTTCTCTCTCTCTCTCTCTTTGTCTCTCTCTCTCTTTCTGCCCCTCCTCTTGCTCATTCTCCCTCTCATTCTCTCTCTCTCTCAGAAATAAATAAAAAAAAAAACATTAAAAAAAATTTAAGTCAGAAATACACATCTCGAATTTTTTTATTTAACTTCCTTTCCGTCATTTGTCAGGGCCATTTTTCCTTAAAGAGAATGAGCTACTCAAATCTTTTGAGGGTCATTGGACACTGGCTATACATAACATTAATTCTTGGGATCTCAGTTTACCATCACTTTGCACTGGTCTCAAATGAGTCTTACAAAGGCCAAGAAATAAATGGAGTTTTGATCCGCAAATACTTCTCATTGTTCTAGTAGATCACAAACCCTTTTTGTTATCAATTACCTGGCTGGTGAGCGTGTAGCTGCTATATTTTCCTCTATCCTTGAAAATACCTTCAAGATTTTAATACAAGAGCTATTAAGATAAGAAGAGCCAAGTTGAAAGCCATGGAGCTCCCTCTAGCTATCAAAATAATAATGCAAAAGTATTACAATTACTATGGAGAAATTCCTAAAATTAATGCTACCAAAAAAAAAAAAATCTGGGAAAATAGGACGTTGGTGATTTCTATTTTATTTTTACTTAACTCACTGATTTGGCCAGGTCAACCAATCTTGGATTGGTCTTGGAGAATGAAAGTGAATTATTTTAAGCTCAGCATGTGGTGACTCCAAGTGCATTTCTTATTTGGAGGTGATCATTTTTTTTAATTAAAAATTTTTTTTCATTTATTTATTTTTGAGAGACAGAGAGAGACAGAGCACAAGTGGGAGAGGGGCAGAGAGAGAAGGAAGCACAGAATCTGAAGCAGGCCCCAGGCTCTGAGCTGTCAGCACAGAGCCCGATGCAGGGCTCGAACCCACAAACTGTGAGATCATGACCTGAGCTGAAGTTGGACGCCCAACTGACTGAGCCACCCAGGCGCCCCATATTTTTTTTTTTAATTAAAAACAATTTTTTAACATTTATTTATTTTTGAGAGACAGAGAGAGACAGTGTGAGCGGGGGAGGAGCAGAGAAAGAGGGACACACAGAATCTGAAGCAGGCTCCAGGCTCTGAGCTGAATTATTTCAACCATTTGGCTCCGTGCCACAATTTAGTCCACAGAGGTATGACTGTCTTACCTGCTCATAACATATTACACAGGCCAAATATCCTGGTGATATGAGCTGCTGGCATATGAAGAGAAGAAAGTGCTTTGGCCTTAATAAAACTCATGCATGCAATGAAATGGGACATAAATTCTGTGAAAACCCTAATACTTCAGAGTCTGAGACATGTCGGGATTTTTTTTTCCCCCAAAATAAAGGACACGTTTCCTTTGTTTACTCCACCATGCATCATGGGCTATTAAAAATACATACTGTATTTGGATGGACATTTAAAGCATTTAATAACTGAGTAATCAGAAATACTTCTAGGCTGGGGTGAAATACATGTCCATTTCCTAAACCCTAGGACCTGTAAATGTTATCTTATTTGAAAAAAGAGTCTTTGCCGATGCAATTAACTCTGGGATCTTGAGATGAAACCATCCCAGATTTAGATCATTCTTATAACCGCATGTACCCTAAATCCAATGACAAATATACTTATAAGAAAAGGGACAAAGAGGCACCTGGGTGGCTCAGTCAGTTAAGCCTCCGACTTTGGCTCAGGTCATGATCTCCTGGTTCCTGAGTTCGAGCCCCACATCGGGCTCTGCACTGACAATATGGAGACTGCCCGGGATTCTCTCTCTCCCTCTCTCTGCCCCTCCTCCACACGCGTGAGCTCTCTCAAAAAAAATAGATACGTTTAGTGTGTTAGCCAACTTGACGATAAATTCTATTAAAAAAAGAACTGAAACCAAAAAGAGCAGCTTAAAAAAAAGGAAAAGGGAGAGATACGAGCAGACACAGGAGGGAAGGCAACACAAAGACAAAGGCAGCGATTGGAGTGATTCATCCACAAGCCAAGGAATGCCAACGATTGCCACAGGCACCAGCATCTAGGAGGGGGGCATGGAGTGATGCTCCCTCAGAGCCTCCAGTGGGAACGATCCTGCCAACTCTTCGATGTTTCACTTTTGGACTCCGGAACAGTGAGAGAATAAATTCCTGTCGTTTGGAGCCACCCCAAGTCTGTGGTAATTTGTTATAACAGCCTTGGAAAATCGAGGCAGCTTCCCAATCGGAGTACAGCCCAGCACAAGTTTCCCTGGACGGTCCAGATTGCAGTCCAAGCAGATCCAATAAATGGCACTCAAAGTTTTGGAGGTAGATGAAGACACTGTAGGGGACGGTGACAAGCCCCAAGAGGAGAATCTCAGACCACCTCGGTTCTCGTCGAGTTACTCTCTAGCAAGGAATTATTCTCTACAGAAAGAGCTTAAGGGTTGATCTTGGGCCTTGATCACAACTGAACTGGTTATGGAAAAGCGGGTGGCCCTGGACCCTGAGTTCCTCATTATGACCTGCGTGCCCATTCCATTCAGCAAAGCATCACCACGTGCAGGCGGTAGATAAAGATGGCGCCTGAGCGGGCCCTCCGCAGGCACAGAGGAGTTGTATCAGCATATGACTCACGTTTGTCTTATGCCTACTTCTGGCGCATCACATTAAGCCAACTTCTCAATGAGTCGACGTACAGGCCAAGAAAGCAAGTGACTTCTTCAGACTGCAAAAGGCTGAACATTCCCACCAGAGGCCGTGACAGAGACGGGAAAATAAATCCTAATTCAACCCAGCCTAAGGTGGCAAGAGAAGGCACATGTTCTCTCGAGACACGGGGGCGGGAAGCAGCCCGTGATATTGTTCTTGTTTGTCAACGAGGCGACAGTCAGGGTACCAGCACAGCGCTGAAAGAAACCCAACCAGGAGCCCAGAAAAATGGAGACCACAGAGAGTAGGACTGAAGGATGTGATCGGCTTTCGGAGGGAGGATGGGCGGGGTGAAGAAGGTTGAAGAAGAAGGGAGGAGGGGCCTGAGCGAGAGAGTCAGTTCCTCAGTGAGTTCCTGCCCCCAGGTTTTCCTGGGGAGTGGATGCCTGGCGATTGCTGAAGGAATGCCTGGAATAGGAGGGGCCATATTAGAAATCATAGGAGTGTCTGGGCCTAAGAAAAATCTTGAGTGATGCCGAGGTTCTGGAAGCTATGCTCCAGAAGTTATGGTGAACCTTCCAGAATATGGCCCAGAATCTTACAGCTGAGTTGAAGAAACAGAAACAAAAATTCGATGTTTACTGTAGTATGTAATATTAGTGTGCCTACCAGACCTCCTTGGGTCCCTTTGATTCTGTTTTTGGGGCCCCAGGACTTGAAGGAGCGTTTGCTCCCAAGAGCCAGGACCTGAGTCTCCCCCTCTCCCCCTGCCCTCCCCACCCCCACCCCCACTCCCACCCCCAGAAAGGATTGGCCTGGCAGAGTCTGGGAATTTCCTCTCCTCTAAGCCAGTGACTGATGAATTTGGGAATTTGAAAGCTCTATGCCTCTTGTCTTGGGGTCAGGACAGGGCAGAGGTGCAGATTACACTCCAGAGATCCCCAAGGAGGGATACACTTGATGCAATTATCTCCAAAACTTTGCCTGAAGCCATGTCCTTATTTGGTGTTCTCCTTAATTTATTTTTTTTTATTTTTTAAAAAATTTTGCCTGCTTTCTGACTTTCTCAGAAGTTTGCCCTTGGGATTACTTCATTCGCAAGTCACCTGTACAAGGCTCCCTGTCTCAGAATCTCATGTGGGGGCCGTTGACCTATGAATGCGACATAGTGACCTATGAGACACTTATGAATCTCATCAGTAAATGGTCACTTGAATTTGGAAGTGAAGCCTCATGTCTTTTAAGCAAGTAAGTCTTTGCTAGAAAGAAAACCAACACAGATCACGTAATGAGGGACACAGTAGTGCAATCAGCAAACATCTGTCTTTCCAATAAAGTAAGTCGGGGGACTTGGGTGACAGTCCTTACTGCCCACCCGAACACAGCAGAAACACTTAACAGCTGGTTTGCCATTAGGCTTTCCAAGTGTGCTTTCTTATGAGAATGACAAAATTCATACACTCACGAGACATGAAAAATATCCAAAAGACCAATGAAAGCGGATGGTAATTCACACATGTTCTTTTTCTTTACTGATGATTTTGTTTGTCCCTTGCAACGAATTTGCTGTATGAGGTGGCTGGGATTGCCACAGCAAAGTATCATAGACTGGGGGGCTTAAACAGCAGACATTTATTTTCCCGTAGTTCTGGAGGCTGGGAGCCCACGATCAATATGGCGGAAGGTTTGGTTTCTCTCAAGGCTTCGCTCTTTGGCTTGTAAACGGCCACCTTCTCCCTCTGTGTGCATGTCCCTGGTGTCTGTGTCCCCAAACTTCCTTTTCTTTCTGGGACATCAGTCAGATTGGATTATGGCCCACCCTAATTGACTCATTTCATCACTCTTTAAAAGAACCTATCTTCAAATATATTCACATTGAGTTACCGGGGTTAGGACTTCAACGTATACATTTGGGGGGGGGGGGAGGACACAGTTAATCCCATAATAGTTGCATATGGCTTAAGAATTTCAGTGTGAAATATTTGTTTGAATGAAAGATAGTTTAATCAGAGGAAAATATTGCTTATTATTTACATAGATAAAACTGGAGTTTCATTTAAGGCTACGTAGTTATTTTATTTTGTTCTTAAATCATCTTTTTGTTACATAGTCCTTATTTTGATAATAGAAAAGTTGGGGCCACTTTTATGGGATTTAAGAAGGGATTTGAGTCACCTGCTGGGGATATAGCTATCCTTATTATTATATTACATTAGTCCCCAAGAAGAAATCAGAAACAGGCTGGCTGGCAATCGAAATCTTACAACGTGGTAAAGAGCATAATTTTGTAATTTTACCGTAGGGTTGATTTACTACCAACTAATCTTATATCTGTTCTTGTCCAATATACAACTAAAGTCTCTTTTCAAAAGAAAGAGAAAGCTCGTGAAAAGCAGTTCGGAAAGACTGTTGTAACCCTACACCTGTAGGAACATAGAGCTGTGATACTCATTCATGCGTGACATTTGGGGGTCACCCCAGCGATCAAGCGCCCTCAACCGTGCTAAACCAATGGCAGAAGGCAAACTAGACACGGAATGGGCTGTGGTCTAGATAAGCCACTAATATTACCCACAGCAGTGACCCGATACAGTGGTGACCAGAGCCATCATCCGGAATTTCCTTCCTTATTGGGTCATGTAAATGTTTTAACTTCCTTCTTTTTTGACTCTTTCCACCAAGTTTGCATGTGCATCAGTGGCATCTGACTTTGTAATTTTTGTGTGGTTTGCAGCATATCAGAACAAGCTTGCTATAGCACGGGGGGAGAAAAAAGGAATAGATGTCAGTTAGGGGTCTAAGGACTGAAGCTTGGATAGAGTGGAGAGATTTTGATGGCTTGGTTTGGGAAGTAGAGTGTTTTCCGTTGTATGAAGGCAAACTGGTTTTCTGTTAGGCAGAAGTCCTTTGCGTTGTGTGTTTTGTTTTGGTTTTGGTTTTGAAATGCAGTTCTGGGAAATGATGCGGTGGGTTGTGGTAGGCATGCGTCTCTTATTCAGGCTACTCTTAAGTCTAAGAGCCTTATTTGTTGAGAGAATGTCTGCCCTGGGGTCCTTGTGGGACAGCAAGTGTGCCTAAGCTCTGCCTCCCCAAGCTTAAGAGTCAGGTACTCTTAGGAGTCATGGCCAGGACACCTGGGTGGCTCAGTTGGTGAAGCTCCCTACTTCCACTCAGGTCAGGATTTCGCAGTCTGTGAGTTCGAGCCCTGCATCGTGCTCTATGTTGAGAGCTGGGGGCCTGGAGCCTGCTTCGGATTCTGTGTCTCCCTCTCTTGCTGCCCCCCCGCCCCTCCGCTCCCACTCTGTCTCTCTTTCTCTCTCTCCCTCTCTCAAAAATAAACAAACATTAAACAAATTTATAAAAACAAAAAAGTCATGGCAGTGGGGGAGTGGGCAGACGATGGAGGGGTCAGCCTGTAAGACACTTGCCACCAGGCTTTTGAACCTTGGGAGAACAGTTGGGGGTGTCACCGCTTTGAGGTGACAGTTGGCTGTGGTCAGATGACACCGGTGTCCTCAGTTGGAGTACCAGTGGTGGAGGCCCAACCTAAGTTCGTCCTGTGGTTTGCACTTACCTGTCTTTTCCAGGCCCGGTCTCCCTTGGTTCAACCCTTTTGCTGGTTATCTGATCTTCTTATGAATTTTGGGAGTTGTCCCAAAGCCCTCCGCATAATTCCTTTTTCTGTGAGTTAGCCAAATTCTTTTGCAATGAATTCCCACGAATAAACTTTCTACACTCATCCTTTTATCTTTCCCACCTATATCTCCAAACTGAATTCTTTCACCTGAGCCTAGAAATCGTTCCCTTCCTGCCTTTCCTGGAATTTTCTCACTCTGGGTGTCCTCCTTCCCATACTCAGCAGCAAAGCTACCACTAACCAACACCCCCCTACCGGCACCTTCCTCTGCCTCTTTGGCCTCAAATTCCTCTGTCTTGGCTACTTCCTTCACCTTGTTTACAGCCCTGTGGGACCTCTTCTTCCTTATTCATAAATTTCCCTATTCATCATGCTGTAAAACACCTAAGGCCCCTGTTCCAAAGTGTGATGATGTTGGCTAACTACGGCTATGCCCCAAGGTTCAGCCCGAGGCTGGCTGCTTATCTTTCTCTTAAAACACTACCTGAAAGTATCCATTCAGTCTCACCAAGATGCCTCTGGAGCCAATAGCTCCCCTGTGTGTTTCAACATACCCACCATCCTTTCTACGAACGTTGACTGTATCATTCTTACCCCGATCCCTCTGCTCTAAAGCCTCCGAAACACCCCTGAGACACGTCTATGTCTAACACCCACCAAGTTTCATTCTCAACCTGCCTTATCTCTGTTCCTTCCTTTCCGTTTCTCAATCACTTCCTCCCTTCAGACCATCTTCACCTGACATCCGGGTCCTTTCCAAGATAACTGTCTTTCTCCTAATGACTTTTGCTCTGATCTTTCTTATACACGTGCAATAAAGCTTCACGATCAAAAATAGGAGGAACATAATTGCATATTTAATAATTGGGAACTCCTTTGGCTTGAGGTGACACACTGTCCTTTTTCAAGTTGTGTTCAGCCTAGATTAATCGGCGAGATGCTGATCACTGAGCATCAAATGTGAATGGATTGTCTCTCTGATAGGACTGATGAGGTATTGTGGAGGGATTTTTTGGGAAGATAAGGAGGTGAACATTTTGTACTATACAGGACTTTGTCATAGAGTATGCTGCCTGTCTCTGTCTCAAAAATAAATAAACATTAAAAAACAAAATTTAGACCTCATAGAACCTTTAAAAAATTTAGATCAACTCCTTCAATAAAAAAGAAAACTGAGGGGCACCTGGGTGGCTCAGTCGGTTGGACGTCCGACTTCGGCTCAGGTCATGATCTCGCGGTCCGTGAGTTCGAGCCCCACGTCGGGCTCTGTGCTGACGGCTCAGAGCCTGGAGCCTGCTTTTGATTCTGTGTCTCCCTCTCTCTCTGACCGTCCCCTGTTCATGCTCTGTCTCTCTCTGTCTCAAAAATAAATAAACGTTAAAAAAAAAAAAAGAAAACTGAAGCAGAGGAAGGTGACGTCACTGGTCAGGGACAGAACTCGAGTTTAATTCCCCACCACTCAAATCCCAAAACTCACATTCCATTTTTTTTCTTAATTGTGGCAAAAAACGCATGGCATGAAATTTACCGTTGTAATTATTTTTCAGCTTGCCGTTTTGTATTGTTAACTGGATTCACATAGTTGAGCAAGCGATTTTTAGAAATTTTCAACTTGCGAATCTGAAACCCTCTACCCAGTGAACAACTCATTTCCTCCTGCCCCTGAGTCCCTGGCAGTCACAGCACTACTTTCTGTTTCTATGAGTTTGACTACTTTAGATATTTCATGTAAGGGGAATCACATAGGTGACTCAGTCGGCTGAACGTCCCACTTTAGTTCAAGTTGAACTGTGCCTCCGGTTCATTGCTGTCAGTGTGGAACCCGCTTCGGATCCTGTCTCCCTTTCTCTTTGCCCTTTCCCCTCTCACGCTCTCTCTCTCTCTCTCTCAAAAAAAAAAGGGGGGGGGGAGGAGATCAGACAATATCTGGTGAGTGTGCGTGTCGCTTATTTTACGTAGGGTAATAACCTCAAACTTCATCCATGTTGTAGCACGTGACAGAATTTCCTTCTTTCTTTCTTTTTAAAGAATACTATTACATTTTCTTTACTCTTTCCTGTGACAGTTTCTGAACCCATTCATCTGTTGATGGACATTTGGATTCCTTTCTCTTGTTGGCTACCGGGAATACTGCGGCGATGACCACAGATGGGCAGATGCCTCTTTCGGATGCTGATTTCAACTTTGGGGGGGACGTATACTCAGAGGTGGGATGACTGGGTCATATAGTGATTCTCTGTTTAATTTTTTTTTAAATTTTTTTTTTAACGTTTATTTATTTTTGAGACCGAGAGAGACAGAGCATGAACAGGGGAGGGTCAGCAAGAGGGAGACACAGAATCTGAAACAGGCTCCAGGCTCTGAGCTGTCAGCACAGAGCCTGATTCGGGGCTCGAACTCAGGAGCTGTGAGATCATGACCTGAGCCGAAGTCGGACGCTCAACCGTCTGAGCCACCCAGGCGCCCCTCTGTTTAATTTTTTGAGGAACCTCCCTGCTGTTTTCCATAGCAGCTGTGCTATTTTACATTCTCATCAACTGGGTTAAAACGTCTTCACGTCCCTTCTCAGCATCGTCCGCTCCAGCGGCATCTTTTGTGAAAAGAAGGGTCACGTGAGACCGCAAACTTCACAGTTGTCTCATTTTAAGACATGGCCACGGTCTTCATCAACCACCACCCTGATCAGCCAGAAGCCATCAATACTGAAGCAAAACGCTTCCACTAGCAAGGAGATTACAACTCGCTAGAAGCTCAGACGATGGATGGCATTTTTTAGCCAGAAAGTATTTTTTAATTAAGCATTGTTTAATTTGTATTTTTTTTTTTAGAGATAATGCCATTGCACACTGACTAGACTACAGTATAGTGTAAACAACTTTTATGTGCACTGGGAAACCAGAAAAAGATTATTTCACTTGCTTTCTGGCCGTACATATTTGCATTATTATGGTGCAATAATAATGGTCTGGAACCGAACCCGCAGTATCTCCGAGGTATGCTTGTATTAAATGCATACGAACGAATGCGGTAACACACGCACTTTGTCTTGAATAGACTGAAGCCTGCTGGTCATTCTCCGACCGTTCTGTGCCCTCTAGTGGCTGTCACTTGTATCAGCAGTCAGTGGGACAGATAAATGGGAAGAGTTGGGGGGAAGGAGCGATTTTCCTCCCGCCCTCCCCGCTTTGCCTTCCATAAGGACAGCTCTCCCTGGGCCCAGGGGGCACCACTTACCCCCTTGTCCCTCCAGAGAGGCCCAAGGAAGGGAATGGCTTCCCCTACTCTTAGCATCTGGGAGTCTCCACCTGCTTTTTCCTCACCATCTCCCTTCATTACAGGCCTCATCTTGTACCAGTTGGGATGAGGTTCTTCCTGTTGGAATCTTGTCTGATCCATCGGGCGACTCTCCTTCTGGGTCTCTACGAGTTAGCTGTATTTTGCATATATACAAATTGTGTGAGCATGATCTGGCTTTAAACATTTTTAGAAATTTTGCAACTTTATTTTATTTTTATTTTGTTACAATTTTTAAAATGTTTATTTATTTTTGAGAGAGAGGGACGGAACACAAGCAGGGGAGGAACAGAGAAAGAGGGAGACACAGAATCCTAAGCAGGCTCCAGGCTCTGAGCTGTCCGCACAGAGCCCAGTGCGGGGCTCGGACCCACGAACCGTGAGATCATGATCTGAGCCAAAGTCGGAGGCTCAACCGACTGAGCCACCCAGGCACCTCTTTATTTCCATTTTATAAAAAATGTTTGTTTATTTTGAGAGAGAGGGGGCTGGGGGAGAGAGGGCCCGCAGAGGAGGGGCAAAGAGAGAGGGAGAGAGAATCCCAAGCAGGCTCCATCAACACAGAGCCTGATGCAGGGCTCGATCTCATGAACAGTGAGATCATGATCTGAGCCAAAAATCAGGAGTCGGAGGCTCAACTGACTGAGCCGCCCAGGTGCCCCGGCACATTGTGGGGTACATGTGAGTTTGTTTGCCATCAAGGGGAAAACTTTTATTTTAACTGCGTAAAATTTAGAAATGTCTAAACAACAAACACTGTATCAAACAAAAGAAAACAGTTTTAAAAATACAACAACATGACAAAAAAATTGTTTGGAAAATTTAAGCTGTCCTAAATTAATGTATGAGTTTAAGGCTAGTCTAATAAAAATATTATGAAGTTGGAATAGGGTGGTAGTGTTTAGTTGTTTGTTTTTTTTTTAACCAAAATTTATTCAGGTAAATATTAAAATGTCTGCACAGACTTCTTTCTTTTTAATTTCTTTATTTTTAACGTTTTTATTTATTTTTGAGAGAAAGCTGGGGAGGGGCAGAAAGAGGAGGAGGAGAGAGAATCCCAAGCAGGGCCCACACTGTGAGTGCAGAGCCCAAGGCTGGGCTTGAATTCACCACCCACGAGATGGTGCTCTGAGCTGAGGTAGCCACCCACGTGCCCCTACTTGTACAAGACTTCTAATTCACGTGTTTCAAAATGGCATACAAAAATGCTCATGCCGTATAAAACTGGTCTTTATTGTTTTAAATGTTTGTATCCATGAGAAAATTCAATAAATGTTACAGTAACTGTGGATCTTTTACTTAAATCAAAATATGATACAGGGGCACCTATGGGTTAAGCTACTGACTCGATTTCAGCTCAGGTCATGATCTCAAGGTTAGCGAGTTCGAGTCCTGCTTCAGGTGAGCCCCGCTTCTCTCCCTCTCTCTCTCTCTCTCTCTCTCTGCCCCTTGTGGGATTTTCTCTCCCCCCCCCCCAATTTTTTTTCTGCCCTTTGCTCCCTTGTACTCTCTCTCTTTCAAAAAAAAGAAAAGTACTATCGGAAAATAATAATGCTAAGTCTACTTGAACAAAAGCAATTGTAGTAGTAATTAAATAACAGTATCGAAACCAAAAAGAGATGAGTCAAAATGACTTTATAAAGGCAGAAAACACACGCGGACGTTGTGCTGTGGTTGTGGGAGTTCAGGACCCGGCCGCCTCGAGCTCAGCCAAACCTGCGGGTGTCCCCGGACGCCTGGGTCCCCATGGCCCGACTCTTTTCCTTCCTAGGGGTGCTGACGATGCAGGGGATCCCCTGGGGACACTGCTGGGCCTCTGGGGGCTCCCGGTGGAGCGGCAGGAGCCCAGGGGCCGCTCGGAAAGGGCTGGAAGTTGGACTCTGCGTTGGCCAGCAGGTGCCTGCTGCGATCGTTTTCCTTCCTAAGCGCCTGGAGGTGTCCCTGTGTCAGCACAACCGCCTTCCAGCTTTCTTGAACGATTTTCTCACGGAAGAGGGTCCCCTTTCGACAGTAGGAGGCGTTTCTCTCCAGTTCTCTGCCCACGTCTTCGGCCATCGTCTTGTATAAGTTTCGAATCTGAGACACGGACTTCATGTTTCTCCGCGCGGTGCAAAGTTTCTTCTCGATTTCAAAGCAGCGCGTTTCCTCCTCAGACAGTTTTCTCTGGAGTCGCCTGAGGTTCTCTGGATACAAATCGGGCAGAATTTGAAGCTTCAGCTTCAGCTGCTGAATCTCACTCTCACGCTGCGAATTTTCCTGCCGCAAAGAGGCTTCCTCAGCTTGCAGGCTTATTATTTGTCTTGTGAGCTCTTCCTTCATTCGCTTTTCTTCCCACAATTGTCTGGCTATTTCCCGACTCTTCGCTTCCGCACTTTGAAGGGACCCGTTGAAATCACCATCCTCAGCGACACCCTTCGGATCAGCCTTTGACCATCTCTGAGCGTCTCCTGCTTCCTCCTTTCCTACTTTCGCTCCACTTCCCCGGGGACGTGACCCAAGTGAGCTCCAAGGAGATCGGGCCAGGGGCTGGTCTTGGGCAGGTTTCCAGTCCTTGATGCGAATCGGCTGGCTGTCGCTTTCAGAGCCCGCTCCATCCGTGTGCGCCACGGCTCCGCCTTTCTTTCTCCTGCTCCTTGTCCCCCGCGTCTCTGCTTCCGTCTGGCAATTTCTTGGGCAAGCGGTTCTGGACCTTCTGGAACGTGGGAGTTTGCATTCAAATCATCCATTATTTTCTTCTGAAGTTGTTCTCCCTCCTTCTCTGACGCTTTGAACGTGGGGGTGTCACCAGTCACTTGGGGAAGCTCAGGAGGCTGGCGCTTCTGAGCCTTTTCCAGAAAGTCAATGGGGACCTGGAGTGACAGCCTACTGCGGTTTGTATTTAGGGCTGACAGGCACAAGGTTTGTGATGGGAGAGGACTGGCCTCCGCCCCCGGCCGCCCTAGGGCATCGTCAGCTCGGGTCATTGGTCCCACACTCCCACTGCGCGTTCCACAGACCTCAGTGTGGGCAGAACACCTTTTGCCTAGTGCCTTGACACTTCCTAAGATGCGTCGTCTCCTCACTGTCAAAAATAGCACCGCCATACACACCAGGATCTCCCAGGGGAACTCACGGGGACCGGGGACGTGTCTCAGCCTTCAGAAATCGCCGGCAGAGCATCCCGCAGGTGCTCCAGGACCAGCTGGGAAGTGGATCCGATGGGGCAGCAGGCCCACCATGGCCACGGAGGGCTCCATAGCTCTGCCTCCGAGGGCCGGGGTCCCGTGGGTCTCCGCTGATGGCTCAGAACCCTGGGGAGTGTTCCGTCTCTAAGGTAAACAGGTGCCTGACAACCGGAGCAGGTCAGGTGGGCTGGGGGAGGGGGAGGCCAGCCAGCTTCTGGAAGACAGTCCCCCTTAACTTTGCTCTGAAATAGAAAGCGGTCTCGCTTACACAAGCACTAGGGGGGTTGGAAAGGGCTGATTGCAACCGGGAGCCCAGCCACTCTAGGCCAATGTGGCCCGACAGCAAACCTAGACCAGGCCATGACACTTTCTGCGCACAAGATCAAGTCAGGGCCGTGGTCTGGGCCCTGTCCCCGAGTGAGGCTCACTCTCCTGATTGAAAGCTTCCTTCTGACGTAGGGAAGCCCGGAGCTACTCACAAAAGTCCCAGGGATCTGTCTCCTCTGAGCCTCCCTCTCCTTTGTGTGAGGTCACCTTCGGCAGGCAGGGGCCCAGGAGTGAAGGGTCTCCCCATACGCATCAGCTAAGAGACCTGGATTCCAATCCTAATAAGTCCGGAGAAATCAGTTGGAACTGGCAGCGTGTTACGGTTTCATGAGTTTTCTGTGGAGCCAGCGTGTCCCCGTTCAATCCAGGAAGGGATTCATCCTGCTCTGAGGGTCATCACAGAGGTCCATGTGGTCTGTCTTCGGCCCATGCCCCCAGGGTGGCCCCCAGGAGTGTCTCCAGCCCCTGAAGTCATCTTCAGACGTGGGCCTCCGGGCAGGGGGCGGGTCCTTCTTTGGGCTCCGTTTGCCAGTTTTTATTTCGTCAAAGCGCATCTCACTCTGCTGGCGTCTCTCTGGCAGACTCAGCGCAGAGCCTCCTTGTCCATCCCCTGGGGCCCTTCACGAGCAACCTGTCCTCAGTCCCTTTGCTGAGAGGGGGACAAGAGAGCTGTCCGCTGAGGCCACGCGGGGAGGGGGGGGGGCGGTCCTGAGGGCTGTGGGGCTCAGACTACAGAAGTTCCATGGATGGAAAGGACCTAGGATCCAACCAGGTGGCGATGAGAGGAGGCAGCCAAACCCTTGCAAAAAGAGTTGTTTCTTTTGTTCTTGTCATTAGATGATTTTTTTCAGATCAGTTTCTGATTTACAGAAAACTGGAGGAGAAAGTAGACAGAATACACATGTTGTACTAAAATTTCTCCTGTGTCCTATTGGTATAAAACCTAGCTACTGAATTTTCCCCCCGAGGCCTTTATTGAGATACAATTTACAATGACATACAATTACAATTCATCCATTTTAAATGTACAATTCCACGAATTTTAGCCTTTATAAAGAATTATACAACCACCACAACGAGCTTGGTTTTTTAAATACTTTTTTAGATATTTTATTTAATTTTGAGAGAGAGAGCAGGGGAGGGGCAGAGAGAGAGGGAGGCAAGGAATCTGAAGAAGGCTCCAGGCTCTGAGTTGTCAGCACAGAGCCCAACGCGGGGCTCGAACTCATGAACTGTGAGATCATGACCTGAGCTGAAGTCGGATGCTCAGCTGACTGAGCCACCCAGGCGCCCCCATCAAACCCACCTCTGAAGGTATATCCACTCATCCATCGATGGACATTTGGGCTCTTTTCATACTTTGTCTATTGTCAATAACACTGCAATAAACATTGGGGTGCATGTGCCCCTTTGAAACAGCACACCTGTGTGTCCCTTGGATAGATACCTAGTAGTGTAATTGCTGGGTCATAGAGTAGCCTCTACTTTTAATTTTTTGAGGAACCTCCGTACCGTTTTCCAGAAATTCATCCCTGTCTTGATAAGCTCTCTCATGTTTTTAAAACTTAAACAAACAAAACAAAAACAACTTTCTCAGACTTTTTCATGTGTTTGAAATTTGAGTGTATGTTTGAATGCTCAAGTGCACACAGCCAGAAACAGAGTCACCTTCTGGTGTCTTTTTTTTTTTTTTTTAAGTTTATCTATTTATTTTGAGAGAGAAAGAGAGAAGAGCGAGCAGGGGAGTACCAGAGAGAGGATCCCAAGCAGGTTCTGTGCTTAGAACCCAAAGCCGGGCTCAAACCCTTGAACTATGAGACCATGATCTGAGCCGAAATCAAGAGTCAGCCGCTTAACCAATTGAGCCATCCAGGCACCCCTCCCTCTAGCATCTTGTTTTGCCCCACGGCTTGAATTTAAGATTTATGATTGTTTTCTCAGGGGAATGAGCATCACGGAGCAAGCTGGATCCCAGAATGTGCCTGATGGTTTGCTGTGTGCCCGTGACACTCAGTCCCAGTGCTTCTGTAGGTACAGCTGCCTTGGCTTGAAATGGCTCCCAGTCTGTAGGCTGGGTCAGACTCTGTGGCCCCACAGAAGTCCACATGGACATTTCTCCTCTGTCTGGTACACTTGCTGAAGGGTCTTGCTGGCCAGTCCCTAAAGGAGAGGTTTTATGATTGAGGTGGACAGTTTTGGAAATAGAACCTTGGCTTCGCTTCTTCTGATGGGCTGACTCTTCCAAAACCGGATATATTTTGTCTGTTTCCAAAATAAAAACCATTATTTCTCCAACAAAACTAAGAATGGACTCTTACTAGAAAAGCACAGCAGCGGCGGGGAGGCACCTGGGTGGCTCAGTTGATTGAGCATCTGACTTACGCTCAGGCCACCATTTCATGGTTCTTGAGTTTGAGCCCCACGTCCGGTTCAAGGAAGCAAGTGCGGCCTTGTCTGTTTCATTCACTGCCGGTGCCCCACAGAGCCTAGCACAGTGGCAACCTTTGTTCGGGACCTAGTCAGGAATTCTCTAGAGCAGCCGATTTTCCTCCCTAAAACGGGGTGATGATGAACAAAATAACAAAATGGCATTCATGAAAATCCTGAGAATGACCTGATGTTAGGAGAGATCTGCGTTCACATCTCTGCTGTTGCCCCTTTGACTCATCATATCTTTCTCCAGCCTTTCTTTCCTTATCTGTGGAATGAATGTCTCAGATTTATGGTGAGATAATGAGGGCCTTAGGCATAATGCCTGGCATATAGGATAAGTTCTGTATATACTGGCTTTGTCCATTTCTATTTTTTATAATACTCCAGCCTTTTAAAAAATTATTTTATTATTTGATTTTATTATATTCTATTTATTCTATTTTGGTGGGGAAGAGGGGCAGAGGGAGAGAGAGAGAGAATCTCATGCAGGCTCCACAGCCAGGACAGAGCCGGACATGGGGCTCGATCCCACAACGCTGGGATACTGACCTGAGCCGAAACCGAGAGTCAAACGCTCAATCGACTGGGCCCCCAAGTCACCCCAGGTTTTGTCCCGTTTCTATTCTGTGATTTGAAAAATAGCCAAGAGAATACTTCCCTGGTTGTATTATGGATTGAAAAAACATGTAAAATATCTCCTTAAGCTATTTTACTATAAATTGATGTTGATCAATTTAGACCAAACTAGATTGGAAAAAAACCAAAAACCAAAAACCAAAAACCAAACAACCTTCGACTAAAATGGGCTTGTTGTTGGTCTGTAAGCACAGTGGTATGGAAGAAATAGGGGCCAGAATCCAATGAGAAAAAAAAAAAAGGAGGAGTGTTTTATTCTCACACAGCTATATAGACTTATCTAAGGTAAACCCCTAAGACAGCGCTTCTCAAACTTGACTTTGCAACCCGGAACACCTTGTTAAAATACAGATTGTTGTCCACACACCATAGCCCCCCCCCCCCCCACCTCACCACTGCCATTTCTGATTCTAGGAATTTTCACTTCAAATAAGATGATAGTAATGCTGTAATGCTGGTCCTAGGACCACACTTTTCGAACCATGGCCCCGGAGGTGATTCTTAACCTTGACTGTACCTTGAGATCCACTTTGGAAGCTTTAAAAAATACTGATGCCTGGGCTCAACCCCCCAGAAGTTCTGATTTCATTGGTCTGGGTGGGATACCTGTCAGGATTTTTTAAAGTTTTTCAGGTGCTTTTAATACGCAAAAGTTGGGGCCCCCAGAGGGGCTCAAGTCCTTTGACTTCGGCTCAGGTCACGATCTCCAGTTTGTGAGTTCAAGCCCCACATCTGTCAGCTCTGCGCTGACAGAACCCACTTTGGATCCTCTACGCCTCTCTCTCTCTGCCCCTTCCCTGCTTGCACTCTCTCAAAATAAATAAACATTAAAAAAAAATATGTGCAAAATTAATCCCTGTGCTAGGTGCTAAGAATATGGATATAAATCAGTCAGAAGGAGGAAGGTTACCACACTGATAACTAATGAAGTGGCAAGCATAGCAATGAGCATATTTACAGAGAACTGCTAAGGGCTGTGTGTGGAGGGTAATGAGGTTTAAGTGAGGAAAGTCTTCATTAAGGAACTGGAACTCAGCTTTGAAGAATGAGCATTTTTTTATGGGCGGGGATTCGGGGGAAGAACATTTCAGGGAGAGGCCTGGAGTTGGGAGTGGACACAGGATGTGTTCACAGGTGTTCTCAGGTAGCCAGAGCCTGGTGTAGGTGCTCCGTAAGGAGGTGGGAGAAGATTCCAGAAGGAGAGCGATGCTGATGGGTTTGACCACCAGCCACATCAAGAGATAGGAAGACCTATCTGAGAAATATTCTCTAGGTAGAAGAATCTCTACCTTGAGGTTCAATCTGGAATATTCTGCAGATCTATATAATCAAGACACCAGAATGTCAGAGAATAGTAGGAAAAGCAAGACACCAGCTTCCTTCTCGGTGGCTAACTCCCAAACCCCTGATTTGATTTTCCAGGGAAAAGGAGGATGCCTGTGTTTTCATTATGAGTCGACCTGTTTTGGATTTTGGAAACGTGGGTAGAAGAGTTAATGCAGAGAAAGAAGAGACCAGACAGGAGAAACAGGAAGCCCGAAGATACCCTGAGGTTTGGTAAGACACCAAAGAGCGAATTAAAATTAAAGCTGTAAGAACATGCTTCCGGCCTGCCTCCTGCTGGTGCTCCCTTGAAAGCCAGCCCCCCCACCCCCCACCCCTGCCCCAGAAGGCCAAAAGCCATATCCCATGGCCTGCACTGCCACCTGCTGGTAGAAATTCTGAAAAAGAATTTTGAAACAATTCTGAAATCTCCGCCTGCATTTTATCCTCCGCCTTTGCAGAAAAGCTAGGTGTCTATGCCTTGGATGTCAGCAGGCCGCCCTCATGCTGGGCTAGCAGCTCACCGCTCTGGTCTTTACATTTCAGACTGGCTTTTAAAGGATCACTTTTCATGAATATTAGAAAGTACTCTTTTCTCCTACGCTTTTACATCTCTGAAGTCCCAACGCATCTCAGAATTAATCACCAGTTTGACCGGCAGATTGTTTTCGCCTTTGTGAGACACACGAAGGAGCATCTCACAATCGATATCATCTTCTACTTGGAGAAAATACGGCAAAACACTTGTTTTGTATATATCAGAGGCGTGGCTTGATGGAAAAGGCATGCCTTAAAAAATTTTTTTTTTTACTGTTTATTTTTGAGAGAGAGAGAGAGAGAGAATGAGAGAGTAAGTGCACAGGCAGCAAAGGGGCAGAGAGAGAGGGAGACAGAGAATCCCAAGCAGGGGTCAACGTGGGGCTCAATCCCACACACCGGGAGATCATGACCCGAGCTGAAATCAAGAGTCAGAGGCTTAAACCACTGAGCCACCCAGGCGCCCCAAGGCATGACTGTTTGAATGTGAAAGATATACTGTCACCTTAAATCTCTAATACCCCTTCTTTCTTCTAGTCTGGATCTCCATTATTTACTAGTTATTTGGTTTGGGGCAAGTTAATGATCTGAGCCTCGATTTCTTCATTCTTAATACCGTGTATCTTATACAGTTTTGTGGGGTTAAATAACATTATACATAAAGTCCTTGAATGGTTCCTACCTAGCACGTTAAAGTACTCGGCAAATAACTATTATCATTTCCAAATTAAAGTCTCAAAACCTGATAGCCGCTCTGCTAATACCCGAGTGAAAAGCATCTGGCCCCAAACACCCTTCATTCTAGAATGTGCCGTCGAATCCCAAATGCAATCTGTGCGGTTTAATCCTCGGAATTTATGAGGACTGCTGCTGAGAGGCTTGCTTTATGTTGATAACAAAGGCAGGAGAATTCAGACGGAGGCTATGGGGGCAGTTATTTTAAATGCACCTATTTGGATGTTTAAAGTCTTAAGCAGAACCCAGCTATCTCCGCCTGCTATAATTCAAAACCTCCTGTCACCAAACGGCATCTTCCTTTATGCCCTTAAAGCTAGCCAGCCCGACTTCTGCTTTATTTTGATAAACCTGGAAGTGCGGAGCCCAGCCTTTTAAGTAAAACTGCTTTTCCAGTGCTTAAGGCAGCGGAACATAAGTGAAACGGCAAATAACAATGATAACAGGTAATGCTATCTATCGCTGCCGGCTGGATGCCATGTGTAGCTCTCCTGAGCAATCACAGGATAAAATAGAGCCCCGTGTTGAAGGGCAGGGCATAAGCAGCTGGGTCTCGAAGGCTCAGTTAGCTCTGCAGGGAGGCAGCTCCGAGGGGCACCCCAATGGGGATAGAGCTTATAAAGATGTCTCTGAGCAACCTTTCATGTTTGCCAAGTGGCCGCCCCTTAAGCTCCCTAATATCCCTTCTTTCTTAAATGATATGAAATTGTACAGTCCAAGTTCTTAGCTCAAATCCCAAGGAGGTTCTCCCTCTCTTCCCGTTTCTGTGGGTTGCGTTGCGAGAAGGCGTTGAAGGGCGGAAAATGGGGATCTTGAAAAACTCCTCCTGCCCAGGCCCTCCTCTCTACGTCCCTCTGTCCCTCCTCCTGGCTGTTGTTCCGTTTGTATCTTCACAGCTCTCTAACTTAGGTAGCAAGCTCATGGTATACCTTGGGGTTCCGGGTGGATTAAGAATCTTGCTGCCGTGTGGAGGGCCTGGGTGGCTCAGTCGGTTAAGCATCCGACTCTTGGTTGTGGCTCAGGTCATGATCTTACGGCTTCGTGGGTTTGAGCCCTGCGTCGGGCTCTGTGCTGGCAACATGGAACCTGCCTGGGATTCTCTGTCTCTCTCTTTCTTTGCCCCACGCCCACTCGCACTGTCTCCGTCTCTCTCAAAATAAATAAAAACTAAAAAAAAAAAATGACTCTTGCTGTATGTGATAATGTCACAGTTTGAATCCAGGTGGGTGTGACAACCACCTGTGGGTTTTGTTTTGTTTTGTTTTTTTTCCAGGAGACTCCCTGGCCTCCGCACGTTTCCCACCCCAAGCAGAAACTACACTATCTGCCCTCTCTCGTAGGCATTTTTGCAGATAGAGTATGTGTGTATATTACTCGTATATCAAGTCCGTGAACATCTGCTCATTTATTTATGGCCCAGAACAGCCTGTAGAGGTAAAACTATCGGGTCCAATTGTAAATGAGAAATTAGACCCCAAAGAAGTGTAGTATTTGGTCCAAGGTTATAGACAGCCTGTACAAAGTGAAGTTTACATCCTAGCCCAGATTTGACGATGACAAGCCCCATGTGTTGCCAGTAAGGCAGAATATCCTAATTTTGTATACTTAAAAAGGAGACGAGAACACATATTTTCTAGCAACATCATAGTTTGGTGGCCAAAATGGCTCATGGTTGGAGGTTTCCTTAGGTTCCATGATAAACACGGTGAATCGGTGAGTCCCTTTTCACCCAACTTTATGTAGGTGTGTTGGTGATTTCATTACATCTCTCTGAAAGTTTTCTTCACCTGCATAAAAAGCTATAAAATCTTGGATTGAGTGCTCAGTGAGCTTTGGAGGGGACGGCTCACAGATCTCTGTGGTCTTGGGTAACTCTCTCGTCACCTGCTCTGGTAATGAAATCGTAGAAACCAAAGGAAACGCATTTACCATACGGCCCTGGCCAGGGCTGCTGTGTCATCAGAAGGGGGAGAGGAGGCGTGTCACCGCAGTCTTTCTGCAGGTGACGGGGGCGCATCCTGCACTTACACTGTGTGAAGTACAGTCAAGTGCGGTAAAAGTGAACGTGAAATGGCCTTGGATGACCTCCTACCACCACGGGCGTCAACGGAGAGGCCCGCGGTGTTGTGGGAAGGGCTGGAGGGAGGCTGGACAGAGACATGGCATGGAATTCCACTGGGATCAAGACGTGGGATGTGTCACCCTCTGCACCCTCTCTGCTCATGGGTGGAAGCAGGCTAATGGTTCCGACCCTGCGGGACGGTCGTGAGGGTCGAAGTGAGTTAATGCTTGAGCGAGCTCGAAAGATGTTCTCCAGAACAATCTCATTTATCACCCCTACCACAGAGAAGAGGAAACAGAGGCAAGAGAGAGCAGGAGAGAGAGAGAGATCCCTACAGGATGCCATACAACTCCTGAGTGTTGAAGCCAAATGTTCATGCCCTTTCCCTGGCTCCATGCCTGTTTGAAATGCCCCCATCAGGGTGTCTGGGTGGCTGAGTCCGTTGAACGTCTGACTCTTGGTTGCAGCTCAGGTCATGTTCTCAAGGTTTGGAAGTTTGAGCCCCCCATCGAGCTCTGAGCCGACAGTGCGAAACCTGCTTGGAATTCTCTCTCTCCCGCTCTCTCTGCCCCTCCCCCACTCACTCTCTCTGTTTCCTCTCAAAAGAAATAAACTTAACGAAAGAAAGAAAGAAAGAAAGAAAGAAAGAAAGAAAGAAATGCCCCCATCAATCATTTGATGATCTTGGCTCTCCTGGAACACTCTGACTCATAATGAGGTTTTCTGAGCAGACCTGATTCTTGGGATGTAGCAGGTGGCCAGTGCTGGTCACGTCGCCAGGGACAGTGACAATTGCAAGCGAGTACGTTGGCTTTTGAGTTTATGTTTCGGCATCTTTTGAGTATGGCAAGCGTGAAAGACATCTGCAGCCTCTGTATCGCCAATAAAGCTTATAACACCCTGTGGTTGAACCAAAAACCCAAAGGCTGTTCCAAGGAGACCCACACTGAGCTCTTCTCTGTACGTTTCCGATGTCGGAGACAAAAATAATATTTTTATTGTGCACTTGGTGCATACGCGATCATTCCACTGGCATTTCACACGTGAAAATGAGCTAGAGACAATGGCCGGAGATGACGACTATGTTTTTGTCTGTTTGTCTGAGAAATATCCTTTTATTTGCATTATGCTTGATAAAGATTCGTAAATATGAGCTAATATTCAGGCAAGCGATGCAAATCCTTCGCGGAAGAAGGCAATGTAACTATGTGTAAATAGTGTAATATATTTAGATAATGGTTTCTGTTGTCCAGCATCATGTGATTTTTTGATCCAGGTATGGGCACACATACATTTTATGTATTTTTACCTAGTATCATAATATTTTATATACAGTTAACCCCGAACAGCACAGGTTTGAATTGTAAGGGTCTACTTACACGCAGATCTTTTTCGATAAGTACAGCACTGTAAATGTATGTTCCCTTCTCTATACTTTTTTAAATGTTTATTTATTTTGAGAGAAAGTGTGTGAACAAGCAGGGCAGAGAGAGAGAGAGAGAGAGAGAGAGAGAGAGAGAACCCCAAGCAAGCTGTGCACTGTCAGCGCAGAGCCCAACATGGGGCTCAAACTCATAAACTATGAGATCATGACCTGAGCCAAAATGAAGCGTTGGATGCTTAACCAGCTGAGCCACCCAGGTGCCCCTCCTTATAATTTTTAAATAACATTTTATTTTCTCTAGTTCATTTTATTGTTAAGAATACGGTATATTAAGGGGTGCCTGGGTGGTTCAGTCGATTAAGCATCCGACTTCGGCTCAGGTCATGATCTCGCGGTCTGTGAGTTCGAGCCCCGTGTCGGGCTCTGTGCTGACAGCTTGGAGCCTGGGGCCTGTTTCAGATTCTGGGTCTCCCTCTCTCTCTGTTCCTCCCCTGCTCATGCTCTGTCTCTCTCTGTGTCTCAATAATAAGTAAATGTTAAAAAAAATTAAGAATACAGTATATAATACGTATAATGGATATAAAAATATGCGTGGATTGACTGTTTATACTATCAGTAAGTATTCTACTCAATCGTAGGCTATTTGTAAGTTAAGTTTCTGGGGAGTCAAATATTATACTCTGATTTTTTACTGTGTGGGCATCAACGCCCCTAATCCCTGGGCTGTTCAAGGGTCAACTGTATGTGTATCCACACATATATGTGTACATGTCTTTGTACACACACACACATACACACACATGCACCTGGACCAAAGGCAACACTTAGGTACAGATGAGCCTTGTTATCGGACTTACAACAGAAAGAAAAACCCAGACAAAATTGCCCTGGGCCTTCTTTTAAATGGACTGTGTGAGATCCTGGAAAGGATCCTCAGAGATTTCTGCAGCAAAGATGAACCAAGTGACAGATCCTTGTAATAAGATCTGCTGAGATCTGGGGACCCCTGAGCAGCATGGCCGTAGGACCTGAGAGGTTGTGCTCCCTGATACCAAGATGCCCAGTGGTGGCTGAGTGGGGCAGCGGCCCCGTGGTTCCAAAGCTGGGGCTTCTAGAAGCACAGAGGCATCGTTGAATCCAGGAGTCCCCCTTGGAGGTGAACAGCGTTCTGCTTCTGCTCTCTTTGTCCCAGAGGGAGACTACGTCATCCCCCACTTTGACAAATGGGGACTCCAAAAGTCATACCTGAGTCACAGAACGCTGGCATAGAAACATAACAAGACACTTCGGGGCACAACGGCCGGAGGGACGGAGACTAGGGAAAACATGAAGAAGGCAAGTCAACAACAGATTTCAGATAAAGACTGAAAGACCTAAATTAAAGATGGATGGAAGTACCCCAGCCATGTGTCCATGGTGTCAAAAGTTTTCAAAAATTTGCAAAAACCAAGTTATTTTAAGCACCAACAGCTAAGACGATGGTGTCTTCTCCCCTAGAGCAATCAGCCTTCTTTGTGGTCCGGGACTGAGAGAGTTCCTGGAACACAGGACTTTGAGCACTAAACTGGGCAAAATCCCTGGCAAAATGGGACGAGTGGGGTCATTCTGTTTGCCAATCTTCCTCCTCTTCCCACATCTCTCTCATCAGAAGGCACTGGAAAAAATACAGGGCTTTTGGGATCTGGCAAAGGAGAGGTTGGATAAGGGATGCATTTCATTTGGGCCTGGCGGGGCGTATGCCTGTGGTTTGTAACCATTTTGAAAAATGTTTAATATTTATTTCTTTTTGAGTAAGAAGGGGAGAGACAGAGCTTGAGCAGGAGAGGGGCAGAGAGAGAGAGAGACGACAGAAGCCAAAGCAGGCTCCAGGCTGTCAGCACAGAGCTCGACGTAGGGCTCGAACCCACGAACCGTGAGATCATGACCTGAGCTGAAGTTGGACGCTTAACCGACTGAGCCACCCAGGCGCCCGTGTGATCACTGTGTGTTACTTATTGGTTCGTGCTGCAGAGTGGGGGCAGCCTCTGGGATGCTAGCCAGGCATCACACCCCACCCAGCATGCTCTCACCAAGACACAGGACCTCGGCTGGTACCACATCCCAACCACGTCCTGCTGCGCCCAGAGCCAGGGGAACCAAGGTAGCGAAGGGGGAACGAGGTTTGGAATGTATGGGGCCAGAAATCAGTGGGTGGAAAGTTCCTCCGGTGACCAAACGTATACAATGGATGATGGAAGATGGAATTCTCACTGACGTTCAGTCAAAATGGAAGTTTTCTCAAGAATCAACTCCAGAATACAGCATACATCGTTACAAAGGCATCGTGTATTTTTTTTTTCTTTCTTTCTAGGAATCGAGTGAAATGTGGTTTTTCAGATTTCCTGTTTGAAAGGTACAGTTGTGCGCACTGGTTTTAGAGTGAATGTGTTTGTGTCTGAACTCGTGTGGGTTATACATCGCAACCACCAACAATAAAACATTTTTCGATCAACTCCTGTGAAGGGAAAGGGCCAACTTTTCACTTTCTCTATGGAAAATGTTACACAATTGCAGTTATATAGTGAGGTGATCAAAGAATATGAAGCCAAAAGATGAGGGGAAATAAAAGCACTGTAGATGTGAATTAAGCAGCCCTTTAGTAAAAAATATTATGCCATCTTTCTGGATTAGGGGGATATTTGAGATATTTGTCAACATGTTATATTTTTTATTCTGTTTTGATTTCTTCTCATGCTTTGGACAGATATTCACTTTTGTACCAAAAATTTGCATTTATGTTTGCATTTTTCAAAAAAGTCTTTTAATACATAAAATTACATGAATTTTATTCCTCAACCCTGGAAAAAAAAACCAAAATCCTCTAAGAATAGATAGTCTATATGTATTAAAAGTGGTGAAGTCCTTAGGCAATATGGAATGCTACAAAGTGTTAAAAAAAAGATAAGCAAATTTCACTCTATAAATATGAAATAAAAGCTTTTGTGCGATAAATGATGACTTCAGTAGAGTCCATAGAAAATTATAAGTTTGGAAAAATATGTTTGCAACCCAGGTAGCAGAGAGAGTGTTAATATTTAAACTACACAAGATCTTAAAATTGATAAGAGAATGCACAGTCCACCTGAAAAAAAAGCATGTAATATGAAGAGGCAGCATTTATTTTACGTACACGTATTAGGCCAGAGAGCCCATGGTAGCAGTAAATTTAGCTTTAATATCATACAGACCCCGAAGTCTGGAAACAGTAAGTTATATTAACCTAAAGAACCCATTCACATGGGAATATGAAACACACATCTAAATAACTCATGGGTTGGGTGTCTGGGTGGCTCAGTTGGTTAAGCGTCCGACTTCAGCTCAGGTCATGATCTCACACTCTGTGAGTTCGAGCCCTGTGTCGGGCTCTGTGCTGAAAGCTCAGAGCCAAGAGATTGCTTCAGATTCTGTCTGTCTCTCTCTCTCTCTCTCTGCCACTCCCTGCTCATGCTCTCTCTTTCTCTTAAACATAAATAAAAACATTTTTAAAAATTTAAATAACTTATGGGTCAAAAATTTTATCGTGGAAATTAAGCAATTATTGAGAATTGGACAATAGTAAGACTACCTCATGTCAAAAGTTGTGGGAATACCCCCTAAAGCTATAGCCTTACATGTCTATATGGGAAAAGTAGGTTAAATGAGCTCAGTGTCCACCTCAAGAAAATTTTTAATAAGGATACTGTACCTGAAGAAGTCAGAAGGAAGAAAAAATACGTAAACACAAATTAATAAAATAGAACACAAAGATAATCACTCAAAAATCAAAGGTGTTTGCTTCCTCTGCATTAATTAATAAAATGGAGCAAGAAAATAAAGAAATTGCATTAATAAATATTAGGAACTAAAGAGAGGGGCACAATTAGAGATATAATGCAGATAATGGTAAGGGAAAACCAAGAATGAATTTATGCCAACTAATTAAAAACTGTGATAAATGGATCATGTTCTAGAAATTATTTATTTCTGGTTATGTTTATCTAATTTTCTAATTGCACATATAAGTTATCAAAAAAGTATTTCAAAAAGAACCAGAAACCAGAACTGATGTTTAGCCATTACAATTTTTTTTTTAATTAGGAAATCTAAGTCTATTCCCTGAATTGACTACTGGGTCAGATGTTTTAGGAGCTAATTTTTGCAAAAATGAAGAAATACAGTATCCCCATCTTATACATAATATTTCAGAAAGTAGAAGAAATGAAGGGAGCCTCCTTAACTCACTTTCTGAAGTTAATACTGACTTTGACACTGGACTGAAAAAAGAACAGCACAAAATTTATTATGCAGTCTGTCTCATGAATGTAAACTTAGAAATCCTGAATAAATATTAGCAAACAGAAGTTATCACTTTATTATTTTTAAAGCCATTATGATCAAGGTGGACTTCTCATGAGAATTCAGGGATGATTTAAGATGAGAAAAAAAAAAACTATAAATGCAATTCATCACCAAAACTAATTTAAAGGATAAGAACTTTCTAATATACCCAAATGTATACAAAACAAGCATTTGTTAAAATCCATTACCCATTCAAGATTTGCATACATCACATGCACATACACACATACAAAGTGTAGAAAGCAAACCTTAACTTACAAAGATTACCTAATTCAATGCTATGAACAACTTTATGTTTAATAGTGAAATGTAGAGCCATCATTTTGCAAGTCAGAAACAAGGCAAAGATGAGGCTAACAGGAGTAGGAAATAATAGAAATTATCTGACAAATGATGTTCTAGACTTCTACGGAGGGAAAACAAACTTTACTGAATAATGCAGAGTAACGACATAAAGCCAGTTCTAGGATTGGAAGATATGCTTTCATAAAGATGTCAATTAGTTTCAAATTAATATATAAACCCGATGCAATTCTAATTAAAATCCTCTCCGTTTTGGGAAGAACTTGAAATGCTCATTCTTCAGTGTATATGGAAAGCACAAGGCAAAAAAAAAAAAAAAAAAGAAAGCCCACATAATTCTGAATTCGAACAAGGAAAAGAGCCTCTCCCCACCAGATATGCGTATTTATTATCAAATGATACCAATTAAGAGATTGTATACCAGTGCATGGTAGACAAAAAGCAAATTCAGGAAATTTCATTTCCTGACACCATTTATGTCAAGCACAAAATATACAAAAGTAACGATATATGCATATGGAAGAAAATGTGCAATGAAAATATAAAAACATTGATGAAAATGTCAAATATCAAATTTCAGAATTGTAGCTCTGTAGAGGTACAGACCCCAGAGGTTACAGCTGTAATGTAATGTCTTATTTAAAAAAAAACAAAAATTGTTACACCCTGATGGCTCAGTTAACTAAGTGCCGACTTCGGCTCAGGTCAAGATCTTGTGGTTCGTGAGTTTTAGCCTTGGGTCAAGCTCTGTGCTGACAGCTCAGAGCCTGGAACCTGCTTCAGATCCTGTGTCTCCCTCTGTCTCTCTGCTCCTCCCCTGCTCACGCTGTCTTTCTCTCTCTCTCAAAAATTAAATAAACATAAAAACAAACAAACAAACAAAAAAAAAGAACTTAAAAATAAAAAAAGATTCAAAAATTCTTGGGACTTCCGGGTGGCTCAGTTTGTCAAGCATCCAACTCTTGATATCAGTTCAGGTCATGATCTCACAGTTCATGAGATCAAGCTCCGAAGGGGGCTCTGTGCTGACAGCATGAGCCTGCTTGGGATTCTCTCTCTCCCTGTCTCTCTGCCACTTTCCCAATCACACACTCACTCTCTCTCTGTGTCAAAATAAATAAATAAACGTAAAAAAAAAAAAAAAAAAAAAAGCAATGGGTTGGTTATACTCCGATGGCCAGAGCAAACATTAAATTATTTGTAAGGACTATAGAACCATCTCTCCTCCTCCCCCGCCCCTGAAATTGTTAGTGACTTTGACTGCACACAGTCCAGTTCCATTTTATTTCTGGATCTTCCCACTTCTCCCAAGCCAACAATAAAAGCTTTACACACAAAAAAATTACTTTTTTTGTTATTAACGAGATATGTTTTTTTAAAAAAGGTTTATTTATTTATTTTGAGAGCAAGAGAGTGAGCAGGGGGAGGGGCAGAGAGAAAGAAAGAGAGAATCCCAAGCTGAGCCTGTGCTGTCAGCGTAGAGTCCAATGAGGGGTTCGGTCTCACGAATCGTGAAATCACGATGTAAGCCGAAATCAAGAGTTGGACCCTTAACCGGCGGAGTCATCCAGCCGTCCCAAACAAGATACGTTTTTTTTTAAAAATTTTTTCTTTTAACGTTTATTTATTTTTGAGACAGAGAGAGACAGAGCATGAACGGGGGAGGGTCACAGAGAGAGGGAGACACAGAATCTGAAACAGGCTCCGGGCTCTGAGCTGTCAGCACAGAGCCCGACACGGGGCTCAAACCCACGGACCGTGAGATCATGACCTGAGCCGAAGTCGGACGGTTAACCGACTGAGCCACTCAGGTGCCCCAAGATACGTTTTTTATACGTGGAGTGAGATTACTCATTTTTGTAGTTCCAAGACCTCAGCCTGTACCCCGAGTATATTCTAAAGAAAATGGTAATTTTTAACATTTTTTGAAATCTGGATTGTTTGAGTTCGCAAGTGTTAAGTTGAAGGGCAAAGAAAAGGCCCAGTGGTTTTTCATATGCTCTAGTTGTCCTATGAGTCCTCTGGGTCTTAGGAATTTACAGAAAGTTACAAGAGTACCTGCCATCTTGATGTAAATTTCTGGTGTTCCAGTTGCAAAAGCAAGTGAATGTTCTCGGCAGTTGTGACTTCAAAACTCCCTGGGAAATAGAATTCTATTTACCTTGTAAGGCTCTGGATCAAAAATCTGCCTGGGGGAAGTGGTGACTTTCTATCCTTTGAAAGTCATTTGAGTTCTGTTTTCTGCCTATGTAGTCAGTCCTTCCCTTCCCATGGTGACAAAACTCAGCTTACCTTTAGTGTGGGTTTCCGAGGTGTAAGTACCAAATTTCAAGCTGCTTGATTCTGCCTTTGCTCACTCTGGCTCACTCCCACCCAGCAAGCATTTATTTCCTTTGCGAGTTCAGAAGGTCTCTGTAAGATGAGGCATGTGTGGGCCATACTACCACATTGGGCACATCTGTGTTCTAGTAGCCACCTGGGACATAGAAAATGGGCTCTTGGGATGCCTTGGGGGGCTCGATCAGTTAAGCGTCCAACTTGGGCTCAGGTCATGATCTCACTGTGAGTTCCAGCCCTGTATCAGGCCCCGTACAAGGATCTGCACTGAGTGTGGAGAGTGCTTGGGATTCTCTCTCTCCTCTCTCCCTGCCCCTATCCCGCTCTCTCTCTCACTAAATAAATAAATATTTTTTTAAAAAATTGCCTTCTAAATCAAGGTCATGGTGAGGATTCCAAGAATAAATGCTAAAATGAGGAAAGATAGGGATGCCTGGGTGGCTCAAGTCAGTTGAGCATCCGACTTTGGCTCAGGTCATGATCTCATGCTCCATGAGTTTGAGCCCCGAAATGGGTTCTGTGCTGACAGCTCAGAGCCTAGAACCTGCTTCGGATTCTGTGTCTCCCTCTTTCTCTGCTCCTCCCCCACTCATGCTCTGTCTCTCTCTCTCTCTCAAAATAAGCAGTAAAAACAATTTAAAAAATTAAATAAAATGAGAAAAATAACATTTTCAAAAGCAAAGTGTGAATTCCAACAAGTGAATAGGATTTTTTGCACCTGGAATAAGACATCATTTTTTGTAATGGGCTTCTTAGTGATTGAGTGTTTGGGGTTCATGATTAACGTAGTAAAATCGTATAAAGCAAAATGTCTGGAATAATTCGATGCAACTCAGATGATCACGATCAGGATTTAATTGAAGACCACTTTCATCTCCAAGTTCTGGTTACTAGTCAAGCAGAATTATACTTACTAGGAAGTATGTTCTTTTGCTCAGGTACGGTGCCTCACAATCTCCTTGGATCTCTTTGATGATCTTTGAATATAAATGAACTGCTGAACTTCTGAAGGGAAAATGATTCCTGTTGCCCAAAAAACAATGTCACAGAATTGTCATTTATTTAAAAGTGCTGGGAGAGCACTTTTAAGCACAAAGGAAGTGCTGGGATCACAGGCCAGCTCAGCTGGTCCCTTGCCGTAGAACTGCATGGGCAGAGGGCTTTATTTATTTATTTATTTATTTATTTATTCATTCATTCATTTATTCATTCGTTTATTTATTTTTGCCTGATGCCATTGTCCCCAAAAGCAAAGCTGCAGACAGTTGTATATACAGGATAAATCTGTGACAAAATGAGAAGAAAATTCGCATAAAGCACACTGTCCATTTCTCAAAGCTGTCTTTTATTCTGAGATTTTTATCTTGAAATTCAAGAAACAGTGGGTAGAGGGGTTTTTATGCGTGCGTGTCTCCACTCAATGCCATCTGAATTTGCATCTTATCCCCATTCTCTATTTTTTTTTTTAATATGTCTTACTGATAAAAATCCCAAATCTGGAGACAGCAGACCTAAAACATTTATAGCCTTCTCCTTTCTCCTCTCAAGACGCTAGATTGGACTTCAACCGTAAATGACCTAAATTTTTAGAAAGTCCAAAAACTTAGCAGAATGAAAGATCAAGTAACGCATCAAAAGCCAACATGTGTCAATGTGTCGGGGTTCACAAACAATGACTTCCAGCCAGTGATAGGAGTGCTTTTCTGCCGCGTCAATTTTGAGGGCAAGCTTGAAATCCACAACTTAGCAGAAAAAGTAAAAGATCTGTGGGCAAATGTGAGGAATTTGTCACTGCTCAAGTCTGGTGCTCAGCCTTGGGCTGAATTTCGTATTAATCTCGATAGACGCATGTTTGCAGTGGACAGAGAATAAGAGAAATGCACATAGGATTTATTGAGGATGCAGTAAAAAATCCATTTTTGTAGGGCCATTTTTCTTCCACAATAAATGATGAGGGGAGGAAAGAAAGAAAAGCTTAAAATTGGTGTCACGCTCTTTATTCCAACCATTTGGGATTAGCTGGAAGATAAATATGTCTGTTTATAATGTATCACTTTTGCTGAAGGTAAAAAGATGGGAGAGGAGACAAGTATTCAGCAAGCAGGGATCTGGGAGGATTTGCTGAAGTCTGTATACTGTGGTTTGTCAATCGTAACGGATTATCGATGAGTTTTTACTGGGTGAATTTCATCCATACACTGAGTATAGTCCTTAACAATTCTGCGAGGAAATACATGTTACAAAATGAGAATATGCCACTCCTGCCTGTCTGAGATTTACAGAAGAAGGCATTTATCTCGTCGATGAACAAAACCCACGATACTGAAAAACAGTGATCTTTGTCAAGGTTGGGGGCTTATGCTAAATTGTAATAGGGCAATTAGACTAGTAGGGCTATTTCTCCCTGTTCCCACCTTAGTTAAAGACAAACACACTTTTTAAAATATTTTATTTATTTTTGAGAGAGAGAGAGAGAGAGAGAGAGAGAGAGAGAGAGAGAGAGGATGAGTGGGGGAGGGGCAGAGAGAGGGAGACACAGAATCCCAAGCAGGCTCCAGGCTCTGAGCTGTCAGCACAGAGCCCCATGCGAGGCTTGAATTCGTGAACCACGAGGTCATGACCTGAGCCAAAGTCGGACGCTTGACCGACAGAGCCACCCAGGCGCCCCACTACGTGTGTTTTTTAAAGACAGAGGTTTCAGTACAGTCACTCAAAAGTTGTCTATTGTTCCACCAAGCACTGAATTGAATCAAACGGTGTAATTTGGGGGAAAGAGGCAACCACCATGATATATTTTCCTTTTTCAGACCCATTTCTCGTTGATTCTGGGATGTCCCCCTCTCCTTCTTGGTTGGCGTGTTCAGTGCTCATTTTTTTACTTTGCATATTTTAATAACTACCTGCCTAAGAAAAACCATGTGTTCCATCTCGGTGAAGTCCTTTCAAGGAAGTTACCAGACAAGAGAAAGTAGCACAATGGGAAATATACATTGACAGTTCTGTGCAGTCCTGGGCTTATTGATAGGTTGCTGGTAATATATCCCATCTACTTGCAATGTTCCAGTTTTTTGCACCAATAACACCAATAAACCACATAGATGACATTGTAGATGATTTGAGAGCCTGCTTGACTTTTTGTTTTTGGGGAAATAGGAAGAGACAAACTATTATGTGCTTGACCTTCTTGAGCCCAGTGTCCATAGTGGAAATGGTTTGAAGTCGAAAATGTCCATAAGGACCTTTTTTTTTCTTTTTCTACCACTGTTTCCTAGATATCAGTGCTTTTCATTTGCATTCATGTTTCTTGACTGCTCTTTATTTCTATAAGTCTCCCTGCACAGTATCTATAACAACCTTTGCATCCTGTAAGCATCAGACTTTAAATTGATAGGGGTATGTGTTTTTCCCACCAAGCCCCAATGGTTTCACCTTCATCCATGTGGTTCTTAACATCGTTTCCAGACTTATAAGAACACTCCCCTTTGGGGGAAGATGCTATATATTTCATCATCACTCTCTAAACCAAGTTCCTTGGAAATCAGAAGTCCTGTTTAGAAAATAAGTAGTAGCTGGGATACCTGGGTGGCTCAGTTGGGTAAGCGTCCGACTCCAGCTCAGATCATGATCTCACGGTGTGTGAGTTCGAGACCTGCATCGGGCTCTTGTGCTGTGAGTGCAACGCCTGCTTCAGATCCTCTGTGTCCCTCCCTCTCTGCCTGTCCCTCTCTCTCTCTTTCTTTCTCTCAAAACTAAACATTAAAAAAAAAGAAGAAAATTAGGTATTGGCTGAAGTCTCTATTAGTAAATCCATCACTGTTAAGGATTCAGTCTACGACATATTAATTTACTCCTAAGCGTCTGGCTGAGACCAGACGAACCCTGAATGGTATCTGGTCGCAAAGATCTACGAATTGGCAAGAAACAGGATGGATCATTGAACAAAACAGTTCATTAGCTCTGCTTAGTGCAATTGATGTTTTTAGGAACTGTGGTTTATAGCCTGTGACATAGTTTGGTCGGCTCGTTCCTGAGCAATCAACTATTCAAATCAAAACACTATCAGCACCTTGTAGAATGTAATGTGTTACAGACATTTTCCAAGAGTGTTAGTGTCCAACAGTGTCTAGAACATTGCCTCCCCCCCCCCCCGCTTCAATTTTTGTTGACGGAGGACCTCTTACTACTTAATGTTAAATAGTTCACATATTTTAAACTATTGACTATTAAGAAAAAGTTTATTGGTTTCTAAGATAATTTTTTCCTAGCTTTAAGGTTCAAAACTATTTCATATAGTTCATATAATCAGAGGAAATCTCTCAAAGCAATAGATTTTATGATCCTCCCCCATTTCCACCTGTACACACAGACACGCACACACTCACTGCTAAAAAATCTCTCAGACTCCAAGAATGTAGTGCTGAAAAGGGAACTTATTGAATTCTTTCCGAATTCTGTGGTAAATATAGCTAAAATCATCTGAGTTCAGCAATTTGTTTTAAAAAGTTAAAAGAGGGGCACCTGGGTGGCTCAGTCGGTTAAGCGTCCGACTTTGGCTCAGGTCATGATCTCACATTCCGTGAGTTCCAGCCCCGCGACGGGCTCTGGGCTGATGGCTCAGAGCCTGGAGCCTTCTTCCGGTTCTGTGTCTCCCTCTCTCTCTGCCCCTCCCCCATTCATGCTCTGTCTCTCTCTGTCTCAAAAATAAATAAACGTTGAAAAAAATAAATAAATAAAAAGTTAAAAGAACAGGGTGTCTGGGTGACTCCTTCAGTTAAGCCTCCGACTTTGGATCAGGTCATGACCTCGTGGTTCATGGGTTCTAGCCCCTTCTTGGGCTCTGTGCTGACAGCTCAGATCCCGGAGCCTGCTTTGATTTCTGTGTCTTCCTCCCCCATTCATGCTCTCTCTCTCTCTCAAAAACAAACATTAAAAAATTAAAAAAAAAAAAAGAAGAAGAACATAGGAGCTATACGTAAGAGCCTTGCAGTAGCAAAGGTGGGAGAGAAATGAGAGATATTAATACCGTAAGGGAGACACTATGGCTAAGTTTATTTGGGGTTACCATGGTGATTTGGATAGCTTCTTTGGTCACATTCTAAATTTTCTCGATTACAGGTAGTGATTTGGGGTTACTTCAGGATTATTAATTAAATCAATCTCCATCTGGCTCCAAATTCCATCTGAAGCTTTTTCTCTATTCTCCTTCCGAGAGAAGGAGCAGAGAGAAGAGAATCACTGTGTTCCTGTCGCCGGCATTTCTCACAAGGAGACTATCTCCTTGCTGTCACCATTGAAGTTCCACGGAAAGATATTCTCGGAATCCATTCTGAGCCAAGCGATCCGAACAAGATCTATCGGGTGTTGAGGGTTCTAGAGTCCATGCTGCTGCCTATGTGTTAAGCCCCACTTGCCACTTCATTTTTCCCCCCAACTTTCCCAGGGGCCCTCCTAGTATCTCAGAGACTTCTGTTCTCATACTCTGTCTGGACACAGTGTGTCCGTCTCTCTCACTGTTGAGACGTTCAAGTTCCCAGAGGCTCTTCCTTATTTCTCTTTTGTCCCTTGACCCGCCAGGAGGTGAGAGCAAAGCGCAGCACCCCTCACCTCCACACATTCCTCTTCCACCTGCTCCCTTGTCGCCCTTCATTGTGTGACCCCAACCCGGCCTCAAGCTGTCACTTGAGGGAGCTTTCTTAATGGAAGCCAGGCGATGACAAAACCAGTCCTACCACAACACATGGACCTTCAAATATGTATCTCATCCTTGAGTCCTTGACCTGTTACCAAGGAAGCTGAGAAGCTCCACGTGCTGGCCGCTGGGCAAGAAAATGGGGACCTAATTTCTGAACAGCAGAGATGAGCGCATATTCTGGGCGATCTGGGTTTAAGTAGACACACGATAGTGAGAGGATGCCACGTGGAGCTCAAATCACTCTGGTCAATCTTAGTTCTGGATTCTCCCGGTGGTAATTTACCTAATTTAGTAACTTATCTGACTTCCCAGTGCCTTGGTGTCCCCATCTATAGAATAAGAAAGATAATGATTCCTGCTTCCTGGGAAGGCTTTGCGGATTAAGTACATTTTTATACACAAGGCTTTTTAATCAAGAGCAACCGATGCAGAGTGCGTGTTGGGTAATTGTTAACAATTGTGATTAATCGGTTTCCTTAAGAGCTCACATATCATTCTGTCACACATCTTTAGCCCTTTGGCACATAATACCAAATCTTTAGCAATTCGCTTAAGCTCAAAAGGTCAAATGCCATTTAGCAAATCTCAGCATGGACTTCGGTCCCTACTGACATTTATAAATAGCACAAATAAATGTAGTGTGGATTAGCTGTGTCTTCCCGCAAGGCTGGCAGGATCGGGCTGAGAGCCTGGCTTCTAGGGCATGAATTTTGTTCCCAACTCACACCTGCATAAAACTGTTGACTGACTTGGAATCTAGAAATCCTAAAAGTTCAGTGACGTGTCCGTTCTTTTGTCAATGTTATCCATCTAAGCCACTATTTGAAACTCGAAAAACATTGTGGTGGTGGGAAAAGAACTAGAAAGATCAGGTCAAGTGAGGGCACGTTCGTACAGTTTAATAGAAGTGCAATTTAATGCTTCAACTAAATTTATACCTATGTCCACACGCTGAACGTTCACTCTTGGAAATTGTTTTGCCAACCTTTTATCTGGAAGCAGGAATAAATTATACAAAGAGGGAATGCGTCCTAAGGAGATAGTTGGCCTGGGGCTCCTGGATGGCTCAGTCGGTTAAGCCTCTGACTTTGGCTCGGGTCATGATCTCATCAGGGTTTGTGAGTCTGAGCCCCGCGTCGGGCTCTGTGTTGACAGTGCAGAGACTGCTTGGGATTCTCTCTCTCTCTCCCTCTCTCTATCCCTCCCCAACTTGTGCTCTCACTCTCAAGATAATTAAATAAACTTAAAAAAAGAGAGAGAGAGATAGTTGGCCTGAATTATTAGCCTTTGTATTATGAAAATGCTCATAGAGGAGCTTAGAACCAAAATTAATATTACAAATATCAGAACTAGGAGGCAGATTCTGTCAGTACATCTACTAGGCCTAGAAGTACATCTTGGCACAGGGATCTAGATTGTTTTGTGAGTAAATGTGATAATTAGCCCTTGGAAGATCTTTAAGTTAAGGATCTACTCCATCTCTAACCGCCTTTCATAACAGGTGTTTTATAAAAGAACATATATTCACTTATACCAAATTAATACTTTAAACCTAAAATTGAAAAGCCAGCACTTAAAAATTAATTTACTTCTATAAACAAATAGAAGTAAAATTGTATGAAAATATGTAAAAGCGATCATTGCACACATACATTTCTTGGGATAAGCTTTTGTTTGCCCATTTTTCCTTGTTTTCTCTTTCTCCGGTGTCAACCCTTCTTCCTCTTCCCACCTTCCCTACCCAGGGAATCTATGCTTGTCAGTGGTTTTCCTCAAAGGAATATATAGATATGTGTACACATATTTACATAAAGATTATATTCACATGTCTATATCTTTCTTTTCCCATGTGGTATCTCAAAATAAGCCCTCAAAGTCAAGTGGCATAGCTACTCTTTATTTATTTATTCATTCATTCATTCATTCATTCATTCATTTTGAGAGAGAGAAAGAAAGCAAGAGAGCACATGAGTGCACAAGGGAGGGGCAGAGACGGAGCGAGAGAGAGAATCCCAAGCAGGCTCCATGCCATCAGCACAGAGCCCAATGTAGGGCTCGAACTCACACACTGTGAGATCATGATCTGAGCCGAGATTCAGACTTGAAAGCCCAAGTGACTGAGTCACCCAGGTGTCATAAAGCTCCTCTTTTTAATGGCTACACACTGGTTCATGGTGTGGATACACCATAATTTATTAAACCATGACCTTTGGAAAGGGTGTTAGAATTTTAAAATTAAAAAATTTGCCTTTACTCTGTTTTAAACATTTTTGCCCCAACAGGCAATGCTACTATAAACATTTTAGTGCATGAACAATGACAACAACACAGAGAGAGTAGTTATTATTTTCATTTTACAAATGAGGAAACTGTGGGTAGGAAAAGTTAACTAAAAGTTTTACAAGTGAGGACATTTTATTTTATTTTACTATTATTTTTTTAAGTAAGTTCTACTTTCAGTATGGGGCTTGAACTCAGGACACTGAGATCAAGAGTCATGTGCTCTACCAAATAAGCCAGCCAGGCATCCCCACAAATGAGAAAATTTTAGCTAAGAAAGTGCAAATTGCTACAGCATTAGTCCTATTTGACTCTAACCTCATAGGTTTCACTGTGTCACATGACACTCTGTTGTCCTTCTTCTGACTTCCTAGAAACTGTAGGTTATTACATGGAAACATGTGTGGTCCTAAGTCACCGAATAGATCAAGCACTTGGCAGTGGAGATTAAATATAGTTGTGAAATTTGAAAAGAAAAGATGATTGTACATTCATTTTTATAAATGGTTATCTTAAGCTATCATGGTTCATGACAAACCTAGGACTTTTGGAAGAAATATGGCAGACTAGAATTTAAGAGAAAGAGTTTCTGGTTCAGGATACTTCAAATCACCAGGTGTAACATAATGAGGTTCGCAGGCTTCTGGGTCTGAGACAAGTGAATTAGATTAAATAGAACAAAACCTCCCACTGACAGCTACGTAGGGAAGGGAGTCTTGGTGCTCAGTGAAGAGAAACTAACAAAGGTGAGACTTGGATGACCGTGATCCTTGGGAAGAGAGAAGCACACAGAAGCCTCCCCATTGATCCTGGCTTTTTTCATGAAGACATTTTCCAATTTTCTATAGACGAAACATAAACCAAGCAGAAAGTGGTTGTTTTGTTGGAGTAGAGATACAGTAGTCAGAATTCCACACTGCCACATTGGTTGAGATCCGAGGGATAACAAACATCCCAGAGAATAGGGAAATATAGAGAAGTCCCCAAATCTCTAATTCCTATGGAGTCCTTGGTTAATTCCTATGGTAGATGTGTCAGAGCAATAGTCCAAAAAGCCAACAGGCTACAGCATCTGGGAAACCAAATAGAACAGCAAAAATTTCAGCAGCTGCATGTTGCCGTGGAGACTATGGTTGGAGTTCAATTCCTGACAAATTAGAATACAGCCCAGACTTTCAGTGGAGATTCCCAAAGGACCATGAAGTACGAATAAAGGCCAGACCCTTGGAATAAAGACCATACTTTAGAAGGTGAACTATGGTTCAGGAAGAATCTCAACACTGAAATATACCAACCTCAAACTCTAAAATCAAACAGCAATTAGATTATGGTGATCTGCAGGCTTGATCTGCCCCCCAAAAGAAAATCTCTTGCTGGAGGAAGATAACATCATCCAGAGCCTCTGTACTGTGTCGTTGACAATGTCAGATATCCATTAAGAATTACTAGGAGACGGGGCGCCTGGGTGGCGCAGTCGGTTAAGCGTCCGACTTCAGCCAGGTCACGATCTCGCGGTCCGTGAGTTCGAGCCCCGCGTCGGGCTCTGGGCTGATGGCTCAGAGCCTGGAGCCTGTTTCCGATTCTGTGTCTCCCTCTCTCTGTGCCCCTCCCCCGTTCATGCTCTGTCTCTCTCTGTCCCAAAAATAAATAAACGTTGAAAAAAAAAAAAAAAAGAATTACTAGGAGAATTAAAACACAGGACCAAATAACCAAAAGATATTTATATTTTATAAAAATCATGGGAACAGACCCTCAGGAGATCTAGATAACTGATTTAAAATACCTTATGATCAAAATGCTCTTTAAAATGAAGGAAAGATGGGAAATTTCATCAGGGAATAGGAGTCTATAAGCTAAAATTCTAGAACTGAAAAATAAGTTATATCTGGCAATAAAAATTTAATGTATGGGTCTAAAAAAATATTAAACACAGCATAACAGATGATTAGTAAACTGGAAAACAGGTCAGTGCAAACTATCAATATTGAGAGATTGAAAGAAAAATAAAGGTAAAAAAAATAAGGAAAAAAATGTAGCACGTATCTAACAGGACACTTTGCAATAGAAATATAAAGGAGACATCAAATGTAAACAAGGATTTTCCAGAAATACAAAATTTGAAATTTTTATCACAAGAATACCTGTACTATAAGAAATGTTAAAGGACATTCATCAGGCAGAAGGGGAAAAATAGGAGGAAGTGTCAATTTATAAAAATCAAGCACATCAGAAATATCACCTGAATGATACAGATTGAATGTTTGTGTCCCTCCCAAAATGTACATGTTAATATCTAATCCCCAGGGTGATGCTATTTGGAGGTGGGGCCTTTGGGTGATGATTAAGTCATAAGGATGGAACTCTTAACCATGGCATTAGTGCCTTTTTAAGAATAGGTGGAGAAGTAGCTTTCTCTTTTTCTGCTATGTGAAGAGAAAAGAGAAGTCAGCTGTCTGCAGCCCAGAAGAGGGTTCTTACCAGAACCTGACTATGCTGGCACCCTGGTCTCAGACTGCCAGCCTCCAGGCTGTGAGAAACCATTTCTATTGTTTGTAAGTCACCCAGTCTATTGTACTTGATTATGTCAGGCTGCATTGACTGAGACAGGAAGTGTAAACGCACAGGGCTTTCAAAATGTTTTATTTTCTAAAAGGTAGTAGACTGCTTAAACAATGTAGTAGGGATGTTGATAGCATGTAGAGTCACAATGTATATAAACAATACCAAGAAGGCTAAGAGGAGGAAAATGGAAGTATACCACTGATAGCTTCTGACACTATACATAAATGCGTGTAATCACTTGATGTAAGAGTGTGGTTAACTAAAAATGTGTACTATAGGGGTGCATGGCTGGCTCAGTCAGTAGAGCATGTTTCTCTTGATCTCAGGGTTGTGAGTTTGAGCCCCATGTGGGGGTGGAGATTACTTAAAAATTAAACTTATTAAAACTGTATATTATAAATCATAAAATAACCACTAAAATAACAAAACAAAGAGTTGGAGTATATAAAGCCAAAAAAAGGAGATAAAAGTATTCATTTAATTCAAGAGAAAGAAAAGAGAAAAAGGAATAATAACCAGGACAATTAGAAACAAATAGCAGGTGGTAGTTTTCTGCCCATCGTGTCAATAATTATATTACAGGTAAAATGTGTAAATACCTCAATTAGAGATCAGAAATTGTCAGATTGGAAAAGTAAAGTGAGACCCAACCATATGCTTTTTATAAGAAACATACCATAATTATAAAGGCACAAATAGGTTAAAATGAAGGAAAAGATACCCCATGCTAACCCTATTCAAGATAATACTGAAATAGGTATATTAATATAAGACAAAGCATATATCTGGTAATATTCAAAAATATTACCAGAAATAGAAGTTATTTTGTAATAATAAAGAAGCCAATTCATCAAGAAGGTATAACAATCCTAAATACTTATGCAGTTACTAATGGAGCTTCAAAATACATAAAGCAAGAACTGATAGAACTGCAAGGAGAAATAGACAATTCCATAATTAGTCTCTCTCTACTTGATTGGACAAGTAGATAGAAAATCAGTAATGCTATAGAAGACTCGAACAATATTATCAACTAACCTGATTTAACTGACCTAATTTATAAAATAACCCAACCAAAAAAAATAGCAGAATTCACATTCTTTTCAAATGCACATGGGCCATTGACCAAGATATACCATATTCTGTGCCATAAACAAGTATCAATATATTTGAAAGTGTTCAAGATGTGCAAAGTATGTTATTAATCACAATAGAGTTTAATTAGATCAATTATAGGACAAAACCTGAAGAGGCCCCACATATTTGGTAGTGAAACTATACTCTTCTCTAAAAACTATAGAGCAGAGGGAAAATTAAAGGGGTTTTAGAAAGTCTTTTGAACTGAATGAAAATAAAAACATTAATTCTGGTTCAGCTCTGACCTGTAAAGAGCATGGAAGAAGTCACTCTCATCCTCACAACAGAAAAAGCTGAACAAACCCCCAACCATTGACTTTTCTTGGGCTTCTCAGAGAACAGGGATCAAAGGACAAACTGCCATTCCAAAACTGGGGAGAAGAGCCAATATAGAGAGAGAGTCACAGCTGAGGTGTACTTACCCGGAGCAGAGCAGTCATAAACTGGTAGGAACACTCAGGAGGCTGAGTGTGGACTCGTGTGAGTGGGAAAAACTCCTGGCTGTTGCAATCTTGGGGGGAAACTCTAAAGTTTACCTCCAGGAACTCTACCTGACTCTCACGGTTAAAAGTCACAAAATTCCCTTGTGTGACTCTGAAAGGGAAAGGAGAAGATTAATTATTGGGAAATATTCCCAGAGAGGGCTCCATAACAAAGCGCTGCCTTCCAGGGGGTGGAAAAAACTTGATCAGAGTCTTGCCTCATCTTAGATGGAGAAAACAGTCATTCTCCTTTCAACCCGCACTTGCCTTTCTGTCTCATCAAAGCGATGTGAAAGGGAAAGGAGAAACTATACCTCAGAAGAAACACCTGTGACCATCACAGTCCAGAGAAACAGGTCCACTAAAAGACTAAAAAGAACTCCTAAGATTATAAAATGCTTTTCACCCACACATGCTACCACACTGACAGAAATTCAGTATAAAAATGGAGTAACAGCTGAAATAGCAACTAGATACATACACTCTATGAGAAGGAGTCCATAGGAAAGACCTAAAGTCAACAGGGAAGAAAGAAAACAATTATAGTGCTATAGAGCTATATACAGCCTCTGGCACCTACAACCACAGCAGATATGGAACACAGCACAACTCCTAGCAGATTAAAAGAAATCCTCACATTAAAAGCCTATTTAACTCAGTTTCTATTCCTATAAATGTCATGCTTTCAACAAAAAATCACAAGACATGCCAAAAGGCATGTAAAAGCATAGACTCCAAAGAAAAAAGCAAGTATCCAAATCAGACTCAGATACGCAATAGAAGTTGGAATTCACAGGCATGATATTTAAATATTTTTTTTTACATTTAATTTATTTTTGAGAGACAGAGAGAGACAGAGCACAAGTGGGGGAGGGGCAGAGAGCGAGGGAGACCCAGAATCCGAAGCAGGCTCCAGGCTCCGAGCTGTCAGCACAGAGCCCGACGTGGGGCTCAAACTCACAAACTGTGAGATCATGACCTGAGCTGAAGTCGGACGCTTAACTGACTGAGCCACCCAGGCGCCCCCCTTTTTTTTTATTTTTATTTTTTCACAGACATGAAATTTAAAGCAACAAATTAATATGTTAAGGGCTCTAGTGCAAAAAGTAGACAATATGCAAGCAGAGATGAGTAATGTAAACAGGGAGATTAAAACTCCAAAAAAGGTCAAAAGGAAATGCTGGGAATAAAAAGCGCTGTAACAGGGGCACTTGGTGGCTCAGTCAGTTAAGCATCCAACTCTTGATTTTGACTCAGGTCATGATCTCATGTCAGACTCTGCGTTGACAGTGCAGAGCCTGCTTGGGATTCTCTGTCTCCCTCTCTGACCCTCCCTGCTCACTTGCTCTCTCTCAAAAATAAATAAGCATTAAAAAAAGCACTGTAAACAGGAAATGTAGAATGCCTTTAAAATGCTCATTAGTAGACTGGACTCAGCTGAGGAAAGGATCAGTGAGTTTGACGATCGGTTAAAAAAAAAACAAAAAAACAAACAACTTTCCCCCAACAGAAATGCAAGAAAGGAAGGAAGGAAGGAGGAAAGGAAGCACAGAAAGGAGGGAGAAAGAAAAAAAGGAAGAACTTTAATAATAAAACCAGATGAATATTAGAAGAAAGGAAAAATACAGACTGATAGCTCTCAGGAATATGAATACAAAATTCTAAACTAATCATTAGCAAATCACATCCAACAATGTATAAAAATAATTGTACACCGCAAACAAGTGGGATTTATTTCAGGTAAGAAAGGCTAATTTCATAATCAAAAACGAATAAATGTAACCCATCATATCAACAGCCTAAAGAAGAAAAACCATGATCATTTCAATTGATGCAGAAAGAGTGTTTGATACAATCCAACACCTACCTATTTTTGATAATAACTCTAAGCAAACGGGAAGTAGGGGGCAATTTTATCAACCTGACGAATACTCTCTACAAAAACCCTGCAGCTAACATTGTATTAAATGGCAAAAAATTGAATGCTCTCGCCCTGAGTTTGGAATTAATGCAAGCGTAGTCATTTTTCACCATTCCTATTACACACGGTACGAACAGTTTCAACTAGTGTAAGGAGACAAGAAAAAAATAAAAAGGTATGTAGATTGAGAAAGAAGAAATGCAGTCTTTCTTCATAGATGACCTAATAGTTTAGGTAGAAAATCCCAAGGAATTTACCAAATAAGTCTTGGAAATAATAAGCAAGTACAACAAAGTCACATGAAACAAGGTTAATGTACAAAAGTCAATTGGTTTCCCGTATGTCAGTAATGAACAGTTGGAATTTAAATTTTAAAATAAATATTATTTAAAAATAGTATCGAAAATTAAAATCCTTAGGTATGAATCTGAATAAATATGTATAGGATCTACATGTGGAAAAATACAAAGCTCTGATGAAAGAAAGCTGTATCTAATCAAATGGAGAGATATTTCATGTTCGTGGACTGTAAGATTCAGTGTTCCTGTATATATTTGGAGACTCCATAGAAAGATGTATGTACGTTTATAATCATTGTATATTCTTGATGGAATGACCCTTTGTCAGTACATCATGTCCTTTGTCTCTTGTAATAACTTTTTATAAAATCTATTTGGTCCGATATCAATATAGCTACCCCAGGTTTTATTTGCTTTTTGCATGGAACAGAAATAATTCCACTTTATTTTTTAAAATGTTTTATTTATTATTTATTTGTGAGAGTGGGGAAGGGGCAGAGAGAGAGGGAGATATAGAATCCGAAGCAGGCTCCGAGTTCTGAGCTGTCGGCAGACAGCCCAATATGGAGCTCGAACCCACAGACTGCAAGATCATGACCTGAGCTGAAGTCAGACGCCCAACTGACTGAGCCGCCCAGGTGCCCCTAAATAATTTCACTTTAAACTTATGTGCGTCTCTCATAGACAACTTAACAGTTAGATTACGTGTTTTGTTGTTTTGTTTTTTTACAATTCTTTCTGCCAATCTGTCTTTTAATTGGTGAGTTCAATCTGTGTACATTTAAAGTAATTACTGATAAGAAAGAACTTATTTCTGTCATTTTACTATTCGCTTTCTATATGCCTTCTATTGTTTTTGTTCCTCATTTTCACTATTACTGCCTTCTTTTGTGTTTAACTCATTTATTCCCCTTTTGTCTTTTTTATTTCTTTCTCATTTCCTTTTTCTGTATATATTTCAGTTCTTTTCTTAGCGCTTACCCTGGGTATTACAACTAACATCTTAAGTTTATAACAATCTAGTTTGAATGAATACCAACTTAAGTAATATACAAAAACTCTACACCTATACAACTCTGCCCCCCTTATATTGTTATTTTTTTTACAAATTACGCTGCTATACATTGTGTTCCCATTAACATAGATTTATAATTGTTTTATTCATGTTCCATTTGAATAACATAGACATAAAAACGAGTAACGAGTTAGGGGCGCCTGGGTGGCTCAGTCAGTTAAGCGTCTGACTCTTGATTCCGGCTCAAGTTCTCATGGTTGGTGGGTTCAAGCCCCATGTCGGGCTCTGCATTGGCAATGCGGAGCCTGCTTGGGAATCTCTCTCTCTCTCTCTCTCTCTCTCTCTCCTTCTCTCTCTGCTCCGCCCACTCACTCTCTCTCTCTCAAAATGAATAAATAAACCTAAAAAAAGTAACAAGTTAAATATAATACTAGGTTTTATGTTTATCTGTGTAGTTACCTTTACCTGTGTTTTTTGATTTTCCATACGGCTTTATTTTACTCTCTAGCATCCTTTGACTGTAGACTAAAGAATTACCCTTCTTGTAGGGTAGATCTATAAAAACGATGAACTCCTTCAGCTTTAGTTTGTCTGAAAATGTATTAATATCTCCTTCATTTTTTAAAAAAAATTTTTTAACGTTTATTTATTTTTGAGACAGAGAGACAGAGCATGAACGGGGGAGGGGCAGAGAGAGGGAGACACAGAATCTGAAACAGGCTCCAGGCTCTGAGCTGTCAGCCCAGAGCCTGACGCGGGGCTCGAACTCACGGACCGCGAGATCATGACCTGAACCGGAGTTGGCCGCTTAACCGACTGAGCCACCCAGGCGCCCCAATATCTCCTTCATTTTTGAAGAATGGTTTTGCTGTGGCTACAACTCTCCTGACTTCCATGGTTGTCAGTGAGACATTGGCTATTAATTGTCTTGAAGGTCCCTTGGACGTGGTGAATTTTGCCTATTCTACTTCTTTCAAGATTCTGTCTTCGTTTTTGACAGCGTGATTATAATGTGGCTCAGTGTGGGTCTCTTTCAGCCCATCCTACTTAGAGTTTATTGAGGTTTTTTGTGTGGACTCATGCCACTCATTATACTGGGGAAATTTAGGGAGATTATTTCTTCAAATATTCTTTCTATTTCTCTCCTCTTCTAGGATTGCCTTTTTGTGTATGTTGTTACACTTTACGGCGTCCTTTATCTCCGTAGGTCTGTCCTAGCAAGTACCATATCCAAGTTTTGTCAGGGACAGTTCTATGAATATTTTTCCTTGCTGGTCCAAATAAATAAAAGCAATACTATCTTGGTCTTTGTAGATTTTCTTTGTATTAGGTCACCCTTCACAGTGCTAAGCCAGGCCATTTACAATCCCACTTTAGCTTTTACTTCCTGCTTGCGTGGAGCCTGTCGACCAGCCAGAGCTGAAGGCTTGTCTTTTCATTTCTTTTCTGAGCCCTGGACATACGTGTAGCCTTCTAGATTTTTTAGCATATCTGTGTTTCCAAACCAGCCGACAAAATTCCTGAAAATTTAACATTTGGCTTACACGAGTTGCTCTGAAGTGGCATAAACTGGCTGAAAGACACCCCTGATTTAGTGCTCCCAGGAGTAAAAATGTAAAGAAAGCAGAAGGGAGAGAAATCAAGCAAGGGTATTTTTCAGGCAAACTTCCAGCCTCAACTTAGTCTTGCAGGGATGCCCGGGAGTGGAAATCATGCCATGGAGATTATTACAGGTTGTAGAAAGGGAACTGGGCTTCCAAATTCCTACGTTAATCAGTTTTTAGCTAAGGGCTGCTTTGGGGACGCAAACTACCAGGCACTTTTGGCTCTCTGCTTATTGGACAAAGGGGATCTGGCAGTCTGAAGGCAGTCTCATCAAGAGAATTGCAAGAATGGGTTCTTTCTTTTAAAAAAAAATTTTTTTTCAACGTTTTTTATTTATTTTGGGGACAGAGAGAGACAGAGCGTGAGCGGGGGAGGGGCAGAGAGAGAGGGAGACACAGAATCGGAAACAGGCTCCAGGCTCCGAGCCATCAGCCCAGAGCCCGACGCGGGGCTCGAACTCACGGACCGCGAGATCATGACCTGGCTGAAGTCGGACGCTTAACGGACTGCGCCACCCAGGCACCCCACAAGAATGGGTTCTTAGAGGCAAAAGGGTAACAAAGCTGGCGGTGGCGGTGGGGGATGGGGCACATAAATAATAAAAGAGAATTATGGGGACCTGCGTGGAGTATGGACGTGTTCATAGAGTCCACTCCTTACACCGGTCTGATCCACTTACATCATAGGAATTTCAGTCCATCTTGTTATAGCTTCTTAAAGATGTTGGAAAGGGAAAAAGAAAAGCGTTATGATAGGAGAGCTTGTAGGATGGGCTATAGTTCCCACTGCTGTAGCTAATGTTTGTGAATATATGCTGAATTTAAATACAATGAATGACAGTGGGATAAAAATAAAGTTGAAGGGACTGTATAAATTCAGATAAAGACTTCAGGAAAAGATTATGACCGGGAATAAAGAAAACCATTACATAATGATAAAGGGGCCAAGATATCAAGAGAACATAATGATCTTTTTTTTTAAATTAATGCTTATTTATTTTTGAGAGAGAGAGAGAAAGAGAGAGACAGACAGAGAGAGCTGAGTGGGAGAGGGGCAGAGAGAGAGAGAGAGGGAGACACAAAATCCGAACCAGGTTCCAGGCTCTGAGCTGTCATCACAGAGGCCGACGCAGGGCTCAAACTCACAAACCATGAGATCGTGACCTGAGCTGAAGTTGGATACTTGCCTGACTGAGCCACCCAGACACCCCATAATAATCTTAAATGTGTAAGTACCTAACAGAGAGCTTCAAAATAAGTGAGGTAAAGCCTTATAGAACTGAAAGGAGAAACCAGGCATTGTCTATAAGTATGGTTGGAGATTCCAACTCCTTTCCCAGTAATTTGTAGAATACCTATTGTTTTACCTAAGAAAATAAAAATGGGTGTCCACGTAAATAGTTGTATGTAATTTCATAGCGACGTTACTTAAAATAACCCAAGCCTGGAGTATCACAGATGTCCAACAGCAAGTAAATAAAAAAAAATGTGTATAATTGGAGTATGCTTTGACCACAAAATAGCACCGAGTTACTGATACATACAACAGGGTAGATGAACTTCAAACATGTTATGCTGGGTCACAGAAGTCAGATAAAAAAGATTACATACTCTATATTTCCATGACACTCTGGAAAAGAGCAAGCAATTATGACAGAAGTGGATTGATGTGGGGGTGCCAGAGCGGGTACCAGAGCGGAATGCAGGCGAAGGGGAATGAGGGAATATTTTTGGTGTGTTGAAATGTCCTGTATTTACGTAATGTCGGTGTTCACATGAGTATATATGTTTTCTATAAACTGTTGAACCTCACACTTAAAATCGATACATTTTATTGAATATAAATTAAACCTCAGTCAAAAGAAAAGCAAACATTCATCCAGAATAGAAGGTAAATCACACAAGGAGGTATTATGTAACCAAGGGTGTTAACAATCACAGCTACACGCAATAATAGGGATGAGTATCAAAAACAAAATATCGAGAGATAAAAGCCAGACCTTGAAGAGTATGCATTTTATGATTTCAATTATATTAAGTTCAAAGCATTGAAATTGAACCTCTGCTGTTGGAGGCTAGAATGGTGTTTACCTTTGAGTGGGTGGTGGGTGGTAATGGGAAGGGATCTGGGATGCTGGTAATGTTCCATTTCCTTTTTTTTTTTTTTTCAGAGAGAGAGAGAGAGAAAGAGAGAGAGAGAGAGAGAGAGAGAGAGAGAATCTTAAGCAGGCTCAACTCTCAGCATGGAGCCCAACTCAGGGCTCCATCCCAAAGATCCCGTGATCCCATGAGATCATGACCTGAGCTGAAATCAAGAGTCTAATATTTAACCAACTGAGCCACTCAGGCACCCCAGTAACGTTCTATTTCTTAATCTGCGGGGCCAAATCCTGGGATAAATCAAAGTATGGTCAAAGAGCTATTGAGAAGGCAGAGCAGAAGGAACGTACAAGCATGACTGGTGGAAATGTAACCACTCCAGAAAACCTCGGTCAGTTTCTCCAAAGTTAATGTATGGGACCATGTGACCCTGACATCCCACTTCTTGGTATGCATTCTAGAAAAGTGAAACTTACGTTAAATCAAACACTATCCATGTATGTTAATGAGCTAGAATTTGAATAAAAACTTAAAAAAACAACCTATCCGTGAATATGTGTAGCAGCATTAGTCAAAGCTGCCCATACGTGGAAACAATCCACATGTCTTTCAGAAGGCGAAAGGATGAGCAATCTGTATTACGTCCACACAGTGGCATACTTCTCAGCACTAAAAAAGAATGAACTATTGACACGTGATACTACACATAAATTTTAAGAGAATTGTGCTACGTCAAGGTTTTTCAAAATCACGGCTCTTGACTTTTTTGGGGGGCTGTATAATTTGTTGTGGGGCTATTTAACCACATCCCTGGAAAGGTCACCCCTATGCAGAGGAGGCAGTTCCCCTCTACCTTTCCAACTTAGTACAACTAAAAATGTCTGTAGACATGGCCAAGTGCCCTGATGGAGAACCACTGTGCCGAGGGAAAGGCCATAGTCTTAAAATATTACATATTGCATGATTTCATTTATAGGACATTCTGGAAAAGTGAAAGACATAAGAACGGCAATCTGATCGGTGGTTGCTGACGGTTAAAGGTGGGGAGAGAGTCTGAACACAAAGAGGCAAAAGGAGGGTATTCTTCAGAGTGCTGGCATTGTTCTGTATCCACTGATAGTTACTGATCTATGCCTGGGTAAATAACAAATACATTATAACAAATATATTATCACTAAATATAGTAAATAGAGTACATAATTTTAAAAAATCGAAGAAATAAAATCAAACCCAACAAAATAAGTACAGTATAAATGGAAAGCCATACTTTGACTTGCCAGTCAGGAGGTGATCTTGGCAGAAGGGTTTTCAGTGAGGGTTGTGAGAGAGGCAAGGATGAGTCAGTTCTGTAGGATGTCTAGTAACTTCAAGTTAAGGAGAGTGAAAGTAGAAGGGTCTGCCATTTTGGAAGTGCATCCTAGAGTCTTGCTTTATGGGGAGACCATAGAGGATAAGCAGAGACATAAGCCAATATTCCTAACAAGGTTGCACACAATGCAGCAGGGAAATGCCCTCCTGCTAAAGAGGGGCATGCGCAGCGTGAGTCCTGGGTAAACCACTGGGCACATTCCCCATGGACTTCCCAGAAGAGTTCATCCTATGCCTATAGTGCACTGCATGTCCTAACCTCTCTCAGGAGGCTGGTATGAAGCCCCAGTGGGGGACTGTAAGGCAGAGCTCCTGGGTTGGGGGTTATCGAGCTGCTCTTCAGAAGTGCATCTTTACATACTCTCCCCAGAGCCCACAACTCCTATCTCGGGGTTCTCTCCACTGAGCCATCTGGAGTATTTGGATGCCCTGTGCTCTAAGTTTTTTAGTGACTAAAATTGTTCTTGGAGATCCTGTGTTCTGTGATCTGCACAGTAGCCATATCTGTTCCAGGGACGTGCTAAAGGAACCTAAGCTAGGGTAGATTATACCAGAGAAATTGAGTTGAGATGACCTTTTCCAAGACCAGGAAGTATGGGCATGTCTGGTCTCCTGGGGGCAGAGAATGGTCTCTGGATTGGTTGATTTCCTAGGGTCATCATGTTCTGTTCTCCATTTATTTTGTAGGAAACCACCTGGAGATGCAGAAGACAGCTGATATGCAGACTGGAACATGGAACAAGGAGGTGAAAAACAGAGACCGTACCTTGCAGACAATGGAGACGTCAAAGGTCAACTAGATCTGTAGTCAAAAGGTTAGAGGTCAAAATTAGATTGAGCGATGGAACAAGCCAAGTGTGAGGAGAAGTGGGAAACGAATATGTGGCATGGTCCTGATCAGTTTTGCATATAAAATTCCAATTCCAAGAATTCCAAGTCATTGCATCGCCCCAGATTTTATCAGCTTGGGGGAAGCAAATCATCTGGAGATTCAGGGACTGGACAGATGGATCCAGGCTGGAGTTTAAGCTCTCACACTAAGGTCTCCCTGTAGGACATCATCACATATATCTGTGCAGGTTGGGAACTGCCTAGTTCCAATGGGTCCGACCACACCGCATCTAGTGACACCCCTGGAGTGCTGGGATCAGTTGTGCAATACTCCATGGTCTCTGCAGCTGGATTCCAAGAACATGAGGAGGTCTGTTAAATTTTTTTAGTGATGGCAGGAAATATGAACAGAGGAAGAAGGGGAGGAGGGTAGAGAGAGGGAATGAGGAAGGAAGCCAGACTGAGAGAGAGAGAAAGAGGAGGGGGAGGAGGAGGAGGGGGAGAAGGAGAGAACACTTGAGTAATAGTTATAGTGATCAGATAGTTTATTGTAAAAACTGGACTATTTTATTTTATTTTATTTTATTTTAGTAGGCTCCACACTCAACATGGGGCTTGAACTTACAACTCTGAGGTCAAGAGTTGTATGCTGTATGGACTGAGCCAGCCAGGTGCCCCAAAGGTGGGATAGTTTTGAAACTATAGCAGAAGCTATAGCTACACAAGAGCCATTAAAATTGGACACAGTAATCATATGTTCACCCCAGGAATAGGGCATATGTCCCTGGGCTTCATTTGGTCCGGATGAGATTCCGTCTGCTATTTCTAACCACAGAGGGCTATGGAGTGTCGCCCACAGAGGCAGCAGAGGGTATCTGGGAAGCGTTGTAGGGACTTGGGGATCCAGCTCTAGCCTTTCTGCACAGCAAGAAAGCAAGCAATCGGGCAAGTCTTCTCAAAGTCCGATGCCCCAAATATGCTTTCTTAATTGTCTTGCCTAGGCCCAACCTCAAATGCGTTCCCTTCTCCGTCCCTGGAATGAAAACAGCCTTACTTGGACGTGTTGGTGATATATTGCCTTCTCTCCTCTTTCCTGATGTTTTGGTAACTAGGCTTTATAACCGGCAAACAGGTTCGCTCTTAATGACTTAATCATTTCAGGGCTGTTTTGGCTTACCATACTTCCCCCTATGTGATTATCAGGACTGTCTTTAGTTACACGTCGACCAAATATGGTTGTGATTTAATGTGACCCTTGCACACAGCATTATATGACACGTATGTCAGCTAACTGGCGTATCCCAGGGGTTGCCCTGTTTTACCGACGAATAGGCTATCAGTCTCAGGCTGTATGAGATTTGAGGGGCCCATTGAAATCACTTGTGAGGTTGTGAACAAACCAGCATAATATAAGTGTGCGTGGTCACCTGGAGAGCTGGTTAAACCACATTGCTGAGCCCTGCCCCCAGAGTTTCTGCTTCAGTAGGTCTGACGAGGGACATAAGGCTTTGCATTTCTTCTTCTTTTTTTAAATGTTTATATTATTTATTTTTTGAGACACACGGACGCACACACACACACAGAGCACAAACATGAGCAGCGGTGGGGGGGGGGGTAGAGATGGCGGGCTCTCTGGCTCTGAGCTGACAGCAGAGAACCTGACTCGGGGCTTGAACTCATGAACCGTGAGATCATGACCTGAGCCGATGTGGGTCGCTTAACCCACTGAGCCACCCAGGCACTCCAGGGCTTTGCATTTCTTTCCAGTTTCCATGTGATACTCATGCACTGTTCCAGAGACCACAGTTTGAGAACCACTGTCTGAAAATTACCGATTTGAGGGGTGCCTCGGTGGCTCGGCCAGTTAAGCATCCGAACCTTGATTTTGGCTCAGGTCATGATCTCAGCGTTTGTGAGATCAAGCCCCACATCGGGCTCCATGCTGATAACGTAGAGCCCATTTGGGATTCTCTCTCTCCCGCTCTCTCTCTTTCTTCCCCTCCCAGGCTTGCTCTCGCTCTCTCGAAATAAATAAACATTTGTAAACAATCAAAAAAAATAATAAAATTATTGATTTGACAATGATGTAACTTAACGAGTACCATCACTGCAATTTCTTTCCTTGTTTGAAAATGTTGGCCGTCATTATTTTTAGAGCTAGCCAACTAAATGACAAATTGGGCTTATTATTATATTGAACACACCGCCCACTTGGTAGGGGCACTGGCATTCTCCAAATTCGTGCTCGTTCTGCCAAGGTTGCCTCCTGAGTGAAATAAACAGCTGAATAAGGCACATTCAAGTTAATACCAATCTGTACTAAGAATTTACACTAAGCCAGGTGCCGTGTTATAAACCTAAAAAGAGGCAAGATACACTGTGCTCTTAGGAAAACGTATACAGCCTACACCTTAGGGCTCCTTCTGAGCATCACACTAGTAAAATCTTCACTCAGCGGATGGGATTCGAACTAGCGATGGGAGGAAATCAAGACATGACTATCACGGGACCGAAGAGCTTGAGAACAGTTGGTAAATGTCTCGGGTTGATATGGTGGTAAAGGGGACAGAGTAGAATATAAACAATGGAGCCCCAATGAATTGTATCGTCCTATTTAGACAAGCCGGGTTCGGACAGAAGAAACGCGGGTGGCACAGATATAAACGTTCGGTGATCCCCTAACTCTGCCCATATAGAAGGGTCTTCTCTAGCCTGTGATGGATAAAGCCCTATAGGAGAGCTGGGTTCATTTCAGCAGCATCGGCTGGTGCAGGCAATTATTTTTGTTCAATAAATTAATACATCCCGTTCCTCCCCGGGTTCCTGAAGATTTCTCATCACACCGTTATCTGAGCCTGTCGGTGTACTATTTACAATTAGTTTGTCGCTATTCTGCGCGCTTGTTAAAGCTTGGTGAAATGAGTTCCCATGAGAACGTCTCCCTAAGCAATTACATATTCTAAAGTGCTTCGGAAATTGAGTTCCCAGGCCCGTGGGGCCGAGGACCAGATTCTAGAACTTGCTGCCCTGGCTGAGGGTGCGGGAGTGGAAGGCGACTTGGCGGCCGGCCTGCAGACCGAGAGTGTCCCAGCCTTGCCTCATGCTTCTGTGAAAATGAAACCCTGTTCATAACTAGAAAGACACAGACACAACTAGCGATCCGCATCGTAACGGATGTTTACAAGAAAGTGATACGGGGGCTCAGAGGAGAAGATTCCATTGGCTCTGAGCATCTGCAAAGACTTCATGTAGAAACTGCCACTTGAGATGTACCTACAACGATACGGCAGTTTTCTACATGGCAAAAATGGAGTGGGTACGTGTCCAGACAGAAGGAAGAGCTGGGCTCCGATATTCCTTTTGTAGAGAGAAATCGTGTTTGGGTAGGTACAATGGTTGTTCGGTCGATGATGTACTATGTTCTGGAGAAGTGGGGAAGCCTTCCCCGTGAGGGCTACTGTTTTGATCCTGAGCATTGCCCAGGGGCCTTTCGGAATACCTGTGTCTTCCCTTGGTCAGTCCTCAAAACAGCGTGGCCTGGGGAGAAGCAGAAAAGCAGAATCTAGTAGAAAGCAAGAAATACACAACTCAGCTGACTCGTTAAGGAAATGGCAGCCATTGCCCAGGAAGTAGATGTAGCAGGAATGATTTTGACCAGGGGCAAAGTCAGATGTGAACTTGTATTTCTAACTACAGGATGGCAGGTGTGAGGATAGGTCCCGGGGAGATTTGTGTCAATTCGGGGAAAGAACCAAGTCGTTCACGGAATTCCTTTGGCTCGGTTCTTAAGAGATTTGGGAATCTCAGCTTAGGTTTGCTTTGAAACCAGGATGTGAGGTCTAGGATTTAGGGGAAGGAACCGCTCTCAGACTGGCTGAAATTCTTAAATTCCTAAAAGATCTTCTGAACATCTTCTTTGGTTTCTTCAATCATCTTTAGAGGGAAATACTGTAGACCAAGAACTGAGAATCTATCTTCTGAAGTCAGACCATGTGGGTTCAAAACCTTGTTCTACCGCTTGTTAGCCATGCACACTTGGACGATTTCCGTACCTTCCCTGAGCCTCGGTTTCCTCACCTACAAAACAGGATCATAATAATGCCTACCTCAAGGACTCATTGAATGAATTAGGGTAATCTGTGTCTGGCATAGAGTTGTTATTACTTCAGAAAGAGGGAAGATGGCTAGGGTGATCCTGACAGGCTGTGAGACTTGGAACAATTAGAAGTGGAGATTCTACAAGAGCTGATGGGAAGCCAAGAGAACCTATGGTTCCAGACTCTTGCCTTGCAGGTGGTGAGACAAAGGCAAGGATCAGGGAGATTCTTAATTGCTGGGTGAGGACCAGGACTATAGTGCTGGGTATGGCTCTTGTAACTGCTCAGTACCCATTTTGTTGAAAGATCTCCCCTTCTAGAAAAATCCCTGAGTTTCTGAGCACTACAGTGCAGATCACAACTGTGCAGATTGATACCCTGAAAACTCATGACCCCTGGCTTTTTCCTTTTTAGCTTCTCTTAAGTGCTACTTTCAGACTGTCACCTCTCAACCCCCCATCCACCCTGTGCAGACAATTGTGTTTCTGACATCTATTTCACAGAAAACAATCATTCAAGCCATGGATGCTCTCACTTTATGCCCTTTCTTTTTTCTTTTTATATTTTTATATTTTTTAACATTTATTTATTGTTGAGAGACAGAGACAGAGCATGAGCAGGGGAGGGGCAGAGAGAGAGGGAGACACAGGATCTGAAGCAGTCTCCAGGCTCTGAGCTGTCGGCACAGAGCCCAACGTGGGGCTCGAATCCACGAACCGCGAGATCATGACCTGAGACGAAGTTGGATGCTCAACTGACTGAGCCATCCAGGCCCCCCAACGTAAACCACTCTGCATTGACTGTACTCTTCACCTCTTCTCGCTTTGCCTCCCTTGACCTTCTGAGCTTTTGCGCTCTTTTCCATGAAGGACAGAAGCACACACAGGGTCAAATGCAGGGGTGAGGGCTTAAAATCTAAACAGCAACTGTTGGGTTTAGTGACATGGAAGTCTTCAATCAGTACCCAATTCCCCGCATCTTATTCATTCTTCCACCAGAGGTGGCTTTTGCCAAACTTCTGGGATTCCCTTTGCCAGGTAACAAATACTTTGTCACCATCATAGCTGACCCCTCGGAAGCATTGACACTGTGGACCGCTCTGGCTTCTCCAAAGCTCTCTTCCCTCCCCATCGCTTCTGTTTTGCTTCTTCTCTGGCTTTTCACTCTCTCATCCCTTTGCCGGCCTCTTTGTCCACTCCTTAAATGCTCATCTTCCCCCGGACCTTCCCCACCGCTCTCCTTTCCGCACCATACAAAATAGACATGGCTGGATTTACCACCCGCACCAGGATGACGTCTACATTCAAATGTCAAGCTTGGCCCTCTCTTGAATTCAAGACTAACCACTAGAGAGTCCTGCATTGGTGCTGCAACATTGCCACGTGAGTGGCTCAAATCCATATTTCTATCTGAACTCTGTATCCCTAATATTCTTCTCTGGGGAATGATACCTCCATCTAGCCAGGTGCTCAGTCAGAGGGAAGAAATAAGCCTGGGGATTATTTTAGTTTCTTCCCTTTGCCTTAGGTTCCACATCCGCTCATGTTCTTGCTTTTCCAGATCGGGAATGTCTTCATATCCTCTTGTCCTTCCAGTCCCACCATGAGGTCCTCATCCATACGCTGGGCTCTCATAATGGGTTTTTGCCCCCATCTCTTTCCTCGGTAGTGGCCGTCAGTAATCCACCTTTACCTTCTTCCCAAGTACTCTTTGCAAACACAGGTTGGATCCTCTCCCTTCCTATGCAAATGCCCGGTGGCTCCCTGTGGCTCACCTACATGATGAAATGTCCATTCCTTTGCAGAGTAGACTCTGTCAAGCCTTTTGATTTGATTCTTGCCTCCTTGGGTAGTTTTAATTCTTGTCCCCTTGCCCAAAATGTTACAGTTCGGGAGTAAGGTAGTCTTATAGATTCTTAGAGACAATGTGCTCCTGCCAATCTTCGGACTTTTGTACGTTAATTTTCTTTCCCCAGAATGGTATTTACTCTCCAATCTACAGGCTTGCTGGCCGAGTACCTGGGTCTTTATATGGTTCCTCCGAAGGCTCCTCTGTGCTTACCGGAGAAAGCTTGCGATTATCCTCCTTCTTTCTTTCTGCTACATTTCAGAAATTCTCAAAAGAACGAAAATGCCTTACTTATTTTAAATGCAGGCATGAAGCTCCTCGTTCAACAATGCCTATGCTGATGCCAAGGGGGCTCTTTACTTTGAACTCAAACCCAGCTCAGGACACCACACCTGAAACTTCAATAAAGTTTGAACGAGCAAATGAATGCAATCTGGTGCCACTGGTTGGCGTGTCCGGGGCTTACCAAGTCAGTGTGTGTGTGTGGGGGGGGGGGGGGGGCTCAAAAATACAGATTCCAGGGATTTCTGAGTTAGAACCCAAGACACAGATTTCTAACAGGCTCCCCAGCTGGTTCTAATGCAGCCACAGAAAACATTTGGGAGTCACTAATGCAAACCGTCTTAGGTGCATGAACGCTGTTCTCTGACTCTGGAAGATACCCAGTTCTCAGCTTCCTCAGGTAAAAAATCTGCTTTTGTTTCTAGCACCAACTTTCGATGATGTCACAGACACGCTGAACTGGCAATGTTGCAACTGTCCCCAGACATCTAACCACTGTGAGCACTCACGCATCCACAATTTGATGAGTATTCCTGCACATTCACATTCTGGGTCTCTCTCTGTATGCCATGCAGTATTGGGATGGCCCAGCAGATGGCAATGTGGCCTCAGGAAATGACGTTCCGGGCCGGGCGGAGGGGGGGGGGGGGGGAAGGGGGATGATTCATGGGCATGACCGCGAGGTGGCAGCATTGCACGGTCTTCCGATTTAAGGGAGGGCTGGAAATTCTGTTTTCACGGTCGAAAAGTCTCATATCCCTAATTGATTTCCAAGCACGCATTACCTTCTCAGGACGCTAAAAGTGATCGTTTCAAAAGCTGCATCCACTGTGTGAGTTGCGTTGTTTCAGATCAAACGGTATGTCCTTGGTCGGATAGTACCTGGAATGTGGACAGAAGGCTTTGTTGCTTTGTTTTCATAGAATGGCCCAGTACATCTTAATCCATCATTAGCGACTTAAGGTGGAGGCTGGAAGCAGGTTTGGAAAGGTTTTGTGAGGTTTGGAAGGATCTGTAAGGCACAGGGGTGTGGCGAAATCCATTCCCCAGGGTGTTACCACATGCAGAGGTCTGAGGACCACAGGAGTTAGAAGCCTCCTGTAAAGCAGGCAAGACTGTGTGGGCTCAGTCAGCCCTACCCCAGCCTCCAGTTTTCAAGATCTATCTTTTTGTTTTTGTTTTTGTTTTAATTTTAGTGTGGAGTCTCTCAATTCTCCCGTGTTGGCAACGGATTCAAATAATTTACAGCCAGACAAACAAAATACAGCCGTGAGCCAAGTTCAACCTTTGCCTGCCAGCCTGTGTTCCTGGAAGGGTTAAGAAGGGCAGGAGTGAGGCTCCAAGGTGTCAGAAAGGGACAATGGGGCCAGGACCACCACCACATTTCACTTCAGGCTTTCCCCCCAAGGAGAAGCATGTTTAAATAATCTCCGGAACATTTGCCACTAACAGAGAATGCAGGTTTCTGTGAAAGTGTGGTTTTCTTCAAAGACAGTCCCCAGAAGATGTAGTTACTATGTGAATTTTTTAAATAGTGTTGTTAGAACTGCTCCCTTAGGTTATTTTTGCTGGCTTTATTGGCAGGAAAATCATGCGCCTACTTGTGCCATAGAAATATTTTCATAAATAATAATCGCCATAATATTTCTATGTGACATTTAATTTTTGTGTATATTGGAAATTTATTTGTTATTTCTACTGATTATGAAAGTCATACATGCCCTTTGGGAGCAGCGAGTGGGGGGACCTCAAGCACGATACAAATGCTTTATAAGTCATAAAAAGTAGAAAAATCAATGTCCCCTCACAACGCTCCCCTCCCCCCTACATCACGGTAACAGCCTTGTGTGTGTTTTTACAGACTTTTTCTATGCGTCTCAAAATGTCAATAAGAGACAAATACATAAATCTAAGTATTTATAATTTGTGTTACTACACAGTGTGACACTGGTTTGAAGTCCACGTCTTCACGCAATAATATTATTTGAAGAATGGGTTAATATACTGATTGGGAGGGCGCCGGGTGGCTCAGTTGGTTAAGCTGCCGACTTCGGCTCAGGTCGTGATCTCTCGGTCCGTGAGTTCGAGCCCCGTGTCGGGTTCTGTGCTGACAGCTCAGAGCCTGGAGCCTGTTTCGGATTCTGTGTCTCCCTCTCTCTGACCCTCCCCTGTTCATGCCCTGTCTCTCCCTGTCTCAAAATAAATAAAAACATTAATATATATATATATATATATATATATATATATATATATATTGATTGCGTTCTTCTTGGAAGATGCCATCCATAACAGACAGAACAAACCTGTGTTCAAATCCTAATCTTATTTCTGTCTCTAATGGAAACATTTCTGGTTTTTTCACAATTAAACATAAGGCTGGTTTGGATTTAGTATATGTAATATTTTTATTGCTTTGGGAAAGTATTCACCTGCTTCTATTTTTAAAAAAGGATCAATTTTATTATTAAATCATGGATAGACATCAGCTCTTATTAAAATGCCATCTTGACGTCTACTGAGATATTGACCTTTTTGACCTTACAATATGGTTATTTGAATAGATTTTCTTTTAATGCTCTATCCTTGTACCTTGGTGCAAACTTTACTTACTGTAGCATATTTTTCTTGTGATCTACATGATTCTCTTTTGTAGGATATGTGATTGGCCTGTGGTTTTCTTTTCCTACAGTTTTTATGCAGGTTTCCTGAGACTTGGTTTTATTGTTATGCTGGTCTTACAAAAATGATTTTGAAGGTGTTTTTTACTTTCTCTGGAATATTTATAGTAGTGTCAACATAATCTTTTATTTGATAATGTGATAGAAAGTTATATTCTTGGGCCTGGTATTTTTTAAGATGAAGCTTTTCGACAGATTTCTTAGATTACGTTCATTTAAAAAATTTTTTTTTTCAACGTTTATTTATTTTTGGGACAGAGAGAGACAGAGCATGAACAGGGGAGGGGCAGAGAGAGAGGGAGACACAGAATCCGAAACAGGCTCCAGGCTCTGAGCCATCAGCCCAGAGCCTGACGCGGGGCTCGAACTCACGGACCACGAGATCATGACCTGGCTGAAGTCAGACGCTTAACCGACTGCGCCACCCAGGCGCCCAGATTACATTCATTTTAAAGCCAACTCCCTTTCCACTCTCATAATTCTACTATGTGGCTAGGATTGAGATCTCTATCTCTTCTTGGGTCAGTTTTAATAATGTACATATTTATTTAAAACATCTGTATCTGCTGATATGTGTATGTTATGTCTATATATGTATTTATGTTTAGTTTAGTTACTTTTTTTTGCATACTGCTGAATATATATATGTGTATATATTCTTTTCCAAGTCAGATTTGTCAGGGAAAATCTAGTTCCAAAAACAGAACCAGCTTGGGATTGATTTATCATTTTTTACTAATTTCTTACTTTGTCTTTGGCCTTATTAAAATTTTCTTTCTGCTTTCCTTATGTTAATTTTTGCCCTTTTATTACTCAGTTGGATATTTGCTTTTGGATTTCCTTTACTTTTTCACTGTCATATTTACTACTGTAAACGTGTAATATAAATTTGTGTTTGTACACAAATTTAGCCAATCTCTAAATATTTCATATTTGTTTGAGGTTCCCTGTTCTTTTTTTTTTTTAGTAATTTTTTTAACGTTTTTTTTATTTTTGAGACAGAGAGAGACAAAGCATGAATGGGGGAGGGGCAGAGAGAGAGGGAGACACAGAATCGGAAGCAGCCTCCAGGCTCCGAGCCGTCAACCCAGAGCGCGACGCCCGACGCGGGGCTCAAACTCACCGACAGCAAGATCGTGACCTGAGCTGAAGTCGGACGCTTAACCGACTGAGCCACCCAGGCACCCCCACTATTCATATTTTTAATAATCTAAGATAAAGACCGAGTTTTATTTTTTATTTATTTTTTTTACTTTTTTAAAATGTTTATTTATTTTTGAGAGAGACAGAGCGCAAGCCAGGGAGGGACAGAGAGAGAGGGAGACACAGAATCCGCAGCAGGCTCCAAGCTCTGAGCTGTCAGCACAGAACCCAATGCGGGGCTTGAACTCACAAGCTGTGAGACCATGATCTGAGCCAAAGTCGGCTGCTTAATCGACTGAGCCACCCAGGTGCCCCAAGACCAAGTTTTAAAATTATTGGTTCAAAATAGTGTGTTAGGTTTTTAAAATTTTTACTTATTTATTTATTTTTAATTATTTTTGAGATAGAGAGAGTGGGAGAGGCAGAAAGAGAGAGAGAAACAGAGAATCCCAAGCAGGATCCATGCTGTCAGCCCAGAGCTTGATGCAGGACTTGAACTCATAAACTGTGAGATCATGACATATGGAGAAATCAAGAGTCAGATGCTTCATCGACTGAGCCACCAGGCACCCTAAAAATTTTACTATAGTTCTTTATTACTGAGATAATTTATTGTGCAATTATATATTTTAGAATTTTTATTGCCTAGTATAGTTAATTTTTATAAATGTTTCATGGATATGTTGAAAACAAGATATATTTTATGTTTTCTTTGTAGTACTTTACTGTGTTTTGTGTTATATATGTGTGTGTGTGTGTGTGTGTGTGTATATTTATATATATATATGAATAAATAAATATATAACCATTGTTTTTTTTTTTTTACTTATTTCTCCTTTTATTTATATCCTGTAGATTTTGCTTCAGTAGTGTGGTATTTTATACTTTGGTACATAAAGATTTGTGATCATTATACTTGCATTATATATTATATACTTTATCATTATAAAATACACTTTCAATGTTTACTTTTCCTCATCTGGTAATAAACTGATATCATTTCTTTCTTTTAGTTTTGTTTTTTTAAGCCTTTACCTTGGAATCTCTGCTTATTGTTATGTTTTCAACTTTCTTATCCATCTCAATTGACCTGTATTTCTTGTATGACTTAAATATTTAAGTTTTAAATGTGGATATAACCTGAAAGATTTAAAAAAGTGTTCATCACTGTTTTCCTTAGGATTTAACAGGTCCTTTTGATCTAAATCAAGCAGAGTATTGCAGAAGTATATATTCATTAATGACCCAGGGAAATGACGTTCAGGGCTAAACAGCTAAAGTATACCTGGGCATTAATTCTACTAAGGAAATCACTGCTGTCACTGCTATTTACCCCATTTGCAGGAAGTCCCCAGAAAGAGAGAAATAGACACGAGCTCCCCTGCTTCTTTTTCTTTTTCTTTCCTCTTTTTCTTGGGTCATTAGCTCTTGACTTAAAGCACAGCAAGGAGCATCTGCTGACAGCCTAAATCATGGGCCTACACCCAGATTGTAAGCGGGAAAGAGGATATTTATTTCCATCCTTTATAGTTGGAAGGCCTCTCCTACCCATTAAGATTGATAAGGTGAGGAATTCTTTACACATACAAAGCAGCTCAGATTCTAGAAAGCCAAAAATGAGACAAATGTTCATTGCTATTCTTCTAGTAGTTACCTTTGTAATTAAAAAAGGACATACCTAAATCTCTATTTCTTGCTTAATGCCTTTAAACTGTCCTTACTGATGATCTGTTATGAAATACGACGAAATTAACACATGGTCCTTTTTTCTCATTTCTTTCTACTTCTTCTACATCCTAATATTTATGAAATATATTCTTTTACATTGTCAACGCTTAAAATGTTGTCATTTTGTTCTATAATTTTAATTCCCTTAAGTTATCCAATGAGTGGAAAAAGTATTCATTTTGTATTATACTATAAGAAGTCAAGGATGCATATTATAACCACTAGTCTTAACACCAAATAATTGGAAAATAAACCAGCAGAGAGGAGAATAACATAATAAAGAAATAATTCATCCAAAAAAAAAAGCAATAGAGGAAGAAACAAGGGCCACAGAATAAGTGGAATTCATAGCTGGCTTGTTTAAAGGATTATTACTAAGTGATAAGAAAAAAAAAAAAGACCAACAGAAAAATGTGCAAGAAGTTTGAATAGGTGCATCTCCAAGACAATATCCATATGGCTGATAAGCATGTGTAAGGAAAGTCAATCCCACAATGGAATAAAACCACAGAGGAAACACCAGTATAAACACACCAAAATAGTTAAAATTCAAATGCCATCAGTGTCACATATTTGCAAAAATATGGAGCAATGAGAACTCTTATTCTCTTCTGTAGGGGGTGGAAATTAGCACCTTCTAAAACCTGACATATCCTCTGACCTGCCATTTACTACTATGTATATTCCCTATAGACATGCATTATTTGTGCACCAAAGACCTACCCAAGAAGTCTGCGGCATCATTATTCATAAAAGCCTCACACTGGAAATCATTCAAATATCCATCCACAGTAGAATAAGGAAATGTTGGTGTATACTGTGCCTACCACACATTAGCGGAAACAAATTAACTACATCCAAATGCAAAAACTTGAATGAATCTCACAAACATGATGTTTAATTACAAAATAAAAAAGTATACACTGTGGATTCTTTAAGATGAAGTTCAAAAGCTGACAAAACTAATCAGTGCTAGCAATCGAGGGAGTGTGTATAAGAGGGTTAAGAGGGAGCATGAGAGAGGCTTGGTGGGAGGATTCATGTTCTATATCTTGGTTTGGGTTCTAACTACCTGGATATTGTATTGACTATGGCGTATAAAGTCTCCCCAAAACTTAGTGGCTTAAAACAATAATAATCATTTGTTAACTCATAGTTTCTGTGGATCAGGACTTCAGAGATGGCACAGGCGGGGAGTGTGATTCTGCCTCATGATGTCTGGGGCCTTAGCTGGAAGGCTTAAAACCTGAGACCTGAATCACCTGCAGTCTTGACAGAGGCAAGAGATTTCCCTCCCAAGGTGACACACTCAGAGAGCTGGCAGGTTGGTGCTGCTATAGTCTTCCCTCTACAAAGGGTTGCCTGAGTGTCCTTGCAGATTTCTGCTGCCTTCTTCCAGAGTGAGAAATCCGGAGGCCCAGATGGAAGCCGCCATATTTTTTATGACCTAGCCTTGGAAGTCACACGATGTCCCCCGCAAAGCATCCTATTGGTCACACAGACCAGGCACAATTCAGTACAGAAGAGAAGACTCAAGAGCGGGAATGCCAGGAGGCATAGCATTGAGGCTGCTCACCAGCACTGGGGGCGTTCACTTCCGCACTTCCCTGTAGAGATGCTGTGCCTCAATAAAATGTGTACTCCAAATACGTTTTTATCAACATTGTTTAGAAAATAGTACCAATCATGGGGCGCCTGGGGGGCTCAGTACGTTAAGTGTCTGACTTTGGCTCAGATCATGACCTCACAGCTCTTGAGTTCGAGCTCCGTGTTGGGCTCTGTGCTGACAGCTCAGAGCCTGAAGCCTGCTTCGGATTCTGTGTCTCCCTTTCCCTCTCTCTGCCCCTCCCGTGCTCCCACTCTGTCTCTCTCTCTCTCTGTCTCAAAAATAAATACACATTAAAAAAAAAAGAAAAGAAAAGAATACCAATGAGATATTCTAAGAAGATAAGTCCCTTTCTTAGATGTTTTCATTATTAACCATGATAAAATGAACCGACATGAACTCTATACTCATCCTAAGCCCTTCAATATAATAATACAGGGATAAAAATAGTACCTACCTCATATGGATCTTCTGACGATTAAATAAATGATAAGTCTTACTAGGTAATGCAAGCATGACAACTCCAATGCTGTATTGATAAAGGAGGAAAAACATAAGGGCATGCAGAGCATATTTTAAACATTGTGATCACATGATGGTCAACTCTTAATATTTTTAAGAATTTTTAAATGCACGACTGTTTCTGAAAATAGAAGCAAAATCAGCATGGCATTACCAAGATAACAAAACCTAAATAAGGCAATGGAAGTTAAAAAATACATGAAAATTTTGTCAACATTTTATCTGGAATAAAGTTTTTAACCCGACAGTTCCTCCCCATAACACTCAGCTGTCATATCTCCATGGTGCTTTCTGGTTTGTAAATTTCTTTCACCTTTACCTCATTGTCCTCACAAATATTCACAGAGTCAGACAAATAAATGTGGTTCTTATTTTACTAAGGAAGTAGATGATCAAGGAAATGAATAATTTGTTGACTGTCACATAGGTGGGAAGCCACTGAGCCCGGACTCTATTTGATATATATTTTTTAATTGAAGTGTTCTGTTAGTTTCAGGTGTACAATATAGTTATTCAACATATTTATACATCGTTCAGTGCTCATCATGAGACGTGTACTCTTAATCCTCTGTATTTCCCAATTTTAACATACTGCCTTCAGTAGAACAAGGCCAATTTAGAGTTAAATTGTCCCAAAAGTTAAGTGTACGTTCCAAATGCTGTGTATAAGAAAGGCGCCAAATGTGCAGAGCATCTTAGAAAGATTTTAGGTAAAGTTCATAAGCACTGGCAGTGCTGCTTGAAATAATCCAGGACGATTCCGTTCCCAAAAGCTTTTGAAGTTCAGCTTTATCTGGTAAATTTCGGGGAAGGGAGGCTGAAGGGTCAACTTTAAAATGCTGGCAGTTGACAAATTATATTTGAGTTGACTTCAATGAGACGAAGATTATGATTCTCTACACCTATCATTTCACGCTTGTAGACTGGGTAAACTTGATAATTCTCGGTTCTTTTAGCCCACTAGAAAACGGTATGCTCTTAAATTGAAGCGAGCAATCCTCTCAGACCTTGCAGAAAGTCTAGGCTAAGGAAGATATTTGTTACGTCTCACTCGAACTTCGTGCAAGACTTCATCTTTGCCTTCAAAATTGTATGTTTCACCTTCTCTACTTCTCAGTTTTTTCTGATTTGCCCAAACCACGCAGAGATTTCTGCATCCACAGAACCAAGCAAGTCCCAACTATGTTTACATTCTTTTCTGCATATTTCTTTACCCAACAGCGCCTCGGCTCTGAAGAGTGTTCAAGAGTAAACACGATTCTTTATACAGGCTTGAAGAAGAGGTCACCCAGGCAAATATCATGTGACTCCAAGCCTTTGAAAGCTAATATTTAGCAACCTCTTGTGTCCTTCACTTTCAAAATATTTGTCTCTGGAAATAATGTGAGAACGAGTTTGTCAAGGGGAAGTCAAAGTGGACAAAACCCAATACTCAAATGTTTCCCGCTCTCTGTGTCCGAGCCTCGGACAGATCAAAGTGAGTACCTACATCACCTGTGGTTGTCTGCAACAATAAAGCCTGTAACCCGAGATTCAAACTCTACACCTCAGTTACCCTTGGGGGGAAGACAATGTAGGGCTTTAGTTCAGGGAATTTTAAAAATTATTTGGGATAAAAACAATTATGTGTTACCAAGACAAGGGTGCACATTGCCAAATCTAAAGGTATTTTCAATTTGGGGGTTTTAAATTCAATATTTTTAAAGTAAAAAAAAAAACCCTGGTGATAATAAAAATTAACCCTTGCTATCATTTTTTGTTTGTTGTTGTTTTTTAGTAAATAAACATTGATTCTTGGTGGTTTGGGTTAAATGAAACATCAACTTTATATTTACATCAAATTTCTTTAATTTTTTTTTAGGTTTATTTATTTTGAGAGAGAGAGAGACACACACACACACACAGAACCCAAAGCAGGCTCCAAGCTCTGAGCTATCAGCACAGAGCCCAATGTGGGGCTCAAACCCACAAACCCCAAGATCACGATCTGAGTCAAAGTAGGAGGCTCAACTGACTGAGCCACTCAGGCCCCCTACATCAAATTTCAAATAACTTTTAAAAAGGGATGATAAGGTAAGTCAATAGGACACATTCTTTGTAGCAAATTTGAAAGATTTGTTAACAAACTATTAAAGTCCTGAAGGGTTGACAGGTTCAAGATCGTAACCAGATACAGACACGTGTCTTTACTTCGAGTCTTTACTCTGAAGGGTTAAATGAATTCAAACCGATGTTTACGAGTATTCCTGACCGTGAAGAACCAAATGTCAGTCACATATTTAAAAGGAGACTTAAAGCGATCATTCCGAATTTAATACGAGTTTAAAAACGAAATACAAAACTCACCTAAATAGGTAGCTGTTAATATTGCCACTAGAGATACGAGCCCTAAAGTAGTATTTGCAACTCGATTAGCCACAATCATTCATTCATTCAACAGAGCTTTAATGGGTACCTTCTATATGTCAGGAGCCGTGCAGGGATTAGGTAGAATGCTGCATAGGCAGACAGAGTCCCTTTTCTCGGGGAGTTGGGAAAAATAAATCAGCAGAAAACCGTAAGGCAGAGAGTTAAGTCCAAGAGAAGTTTGCAGCAGGCAAGACACAATCCATCCTGCAGAGTCAAGGGAGTGGTATACCAGTAGGATATTCAGACCGCAGGCTGTTAGGAAGTGGCCAAGTGAAGGGGAAAGTGTTTCCATGCTTCATTTCCTTCTCCAGGGGGATGGACGACAACTTCACCGTGAAGTTCCATGAAGTGGTAAAGAGATGTCCTCTTAGAGGAAAGCTGGACACTGATACACCTGCTTTAGGTCAAGAGACATGCTCGGGCCTCAGCGAGAGGAGCGAGCACAATGAGAGAGGCAGCCAGGTACTAAAATGCCTGGGATCATCTGTATCCTCTGAGGCTCTCTCCAGGGCTGGAAAATAGGCTGTATTTCAGGCGCCTGTGTCCAAAGGGGGTTGGGGAGTTCAGTCTCATTCATGCTGTTGGTGATACAATGCTGTGGACAGGGAAATGAGTTCGTCTCGGCCTCAGTGAAATTCAGCAAGTGGTAGGGGCCCGTTGAGTGGGGTGCACCCGGCAACTGCGAGACGGGAAGGACTCACTGTAGGGAGAAGGCAGAAAGTTCTAGATGCGTGCAGAGGAGGTTATCAAGAGCCACGCAGATGGCCACCGTAAGAGATAACCTGATCGGGAATTTCAGTGGATTCCTCAGTCTAGCCCAGGAGAGAGCCAGCTACCAAGGATTGTGAACGCTAAGGAATCTTGGAAGGACTTCCAAGGGATGGCCTGGGGTGGGGAGAGAAGGGAGTGGTCAGGGGGACGCTGCTCAACTTTGTTCTGTTCTAGTTTTTCGTTGTTTCTGCTCATGCTTCGCTTGAACAAACGTTTATTTAGCTTTTACAAATTTTGATAACCTCCTATCTAATTGTCAAGGTATACATCTTAATCTGGTCATCTAGGGGCTATGAATCCTTGCAGGAGTTAGCCTCTCTGGAGTTAGGGTTCCGTGAGAATCTAGAATATAGCACCTACTTTATAGGGCTGTTGAGAAGATTATATGAGCAACAGCATGTAAAGTGATGACCAAATGCCAGAAAGCTCACCATGTATGGTTGTGTAGATTGTGCACTATACAAATCCAGGCAGGGGTCTATGAGATGAGTTATAAAGTTCAAAATCTGTATGACCATATATGTCAGTCCTGGAAGACACGTAGTAAGAGGGTGATAATGATAACCATTGTGTTGAGGAGGCAAAACCTCACTATAAGAGTAGAATAAGCACAGTGGAAAGGGAGAAGTTTGCAATAGTCTGGGGTGGGTGTGAGGAACATAAAGGTGTTCGGGATACAACCCAGCCACACCAAAATTGAGCTGTAGCAGTGTGATGAAATCCAGGCCTCACTGGCTGGTGCATCTAAGAGCCAGCTCAAGAATAGGGTAGGGCAGAGTTGTGTCAGTGGTCCTAAATATTGAGAGTCACCTGTGCCTGTCCCTAGGGAACCTTCTGCTAATCTTCCCGTGAGGAAAGTTCTGGCAGACACTGATGATTTCTGTGGAGTTCTCAAGTCCTAATAGACAAGAGTTCTATGGAATTGAAAGCTGAGACAGAGGCACACTGGCTTCGTGGAGGAAAGCCAGACTTAGAAGGTGACCCTGGAGAGCCCAATGTCAGCCGGTTAGCATAGCCACCTAGCTCAGAGGTATCCGAGAGCGGCTGCCATCATGAGCACCTTGTGGCTGATACTGGCAGGAGAGCAAGGCAACTTGTAGCAGATGCATTAGGTCCTTGCCTGGTAAGCGGCTTCTTTTGTAGGGATCCGCAAGATTCTTCTTGCAAAGCTCGTATTTCAACACATTATTGCACTCCCAGAACAAGTTCCTATTCAGGGTGAGGAAAAAAGATAAAAAGTAAGGAAATCAACAAAGATCAACTCGCAGACTATCTTATATGCCTTTAGATTAAGGAAACTGTGTTGCCTATTCATCTGAAGTGGTAGGAAAAGAAATGAAATAGATATTATAATCACAGCTCGATTTTCCTTTAATATCAGCTTTCACTCTACTGCGATTTCACACAAAAAAGAGAGGAAGAAACGAAACATCACTCCCGCTCAGGTTTGAATACTTCCTGTGTGTGTGTGTGTGTGTGTGTGCGCGCACACACACACACGTGCACGCGTGTGTGTTTAAATGCCAAACAGCAGTGATCATGTGGAAGTAAGCATGACCTCCTAGGATTATAAGATCTTGAAGAGCAGAATCTTTATGACACTGTTCTAAAGAAAGTAAGAAACGATCACCTTAATTATATTGCCTTGAAATGACCTTAAATTAGATCCACTTTAATCTTTGTTTAAAAATATGAAAATATGTGACCCAGAAAGGGAAAGAGACTTCTGTAAAATTAGAGATGAGAGCTGTTGGGAGACATTTCTTCATGGGTTTGTCGCATTTCTGCACATCTGTGAGAAGAAGCCTTGACTATTTTCCTTTTGTACTATGATATCAATGGTGTTTGTACAACCAACGGCCTTGGAGGAAAGAGGCAGTATCTCCCTCTGAAGCAGAGGGCAGACATTCTTACTCTCCGTGATGAAAGAGTCAGATTCCTTCAGCTCAGGGCTTCTCTCCTGTAACATAATGCTCCTTGTGTGCACACAGCCATCTGGCTTTGTCTGCATCACCCCCTGGGATTTGGGGGCAAAGAGAAACTTGCAGGTGTGCTGATGTTCTTGCTGCTTGCTGTGCTGTGAGTAATAAAGTCTTTTGTCTCTGACCCATGAGTCTTGTGTTTTCCACCAGCATTAGGCTAACTTGTTCTCTTGCAAGTAAGATAAAATCCTGGACCCTTCACAGTTAATGAGAGCGAAGGCCTGAAAAGCAGGGATTTTGATTCATAATCAGGGGCTCTGGTGTTAGCTATTTGATAAGTTTGCAAAATAGTGCTTTTCCTAAAGAATGTGTTCTAAATGAGTGAAATACACATATATGCACAAAGATAGGTGATAGGTAGATAGATATATAGATAGAAAGAACAAGCGAAGTTCAAGCCTTAAATAGGCTATAGATTACATGAGGAATCAGGGCATTTCCTCGTTCATTCTAATGCTTAGGTCATAAACCAAGCCAGAAACGGATCCATGCCGAGTGCTTGGTAATATTTCCAGGATTTTCTGTTTCGAATTGAAAATTAGGAGGCTTCACCTCTCTTCTTTCGTACCCACAGCACTGTTATCCTTCACTATATTTCTGTGGAGTGTGTCTATTATTTCGCCTGCCTCTCATTCCACCAGGAATTCATTCTCTTGTGTCTTCAAACTGAATTCTTTTAAAGTCTTTTTTTTTTTTTTTTTTTTTGTTGTGAAGACATGTCTTGCCCCCGTTCTCCCATCTTAGCGGCGTTTCCTGGCTGACCCCAACGCTGTCACTCACCACTGCCGCCATCGCTGCCCTGACTAAGAAGCCTTCACCGTTGTCCTATTCTCCTGAGCACCTCTGCCATAAATCCTGCGGACTTCATTTGCCTTTTATCATTTGCCATTTCCTCTCTGAGGAACTGCTTGGTATTCAGACCAGCAGACTGCCTGCCTTTACGTTCCACTGCCTTTGTCTGGTCTGCTCAAGGAGGGACACGCACTTTTATCAGCATGACTCATGGCCTGCGTCCACCCTGTCTCTCGGCCACGGGCAGCGGGCTGCACTCAGGAGATCTGACTCGGGAGAGAAGAAGAGAATCATGGCTGCCAGGCTGAGGAAACCGAGGGCTCTTGAGGTGATTGCAGGAATTTTCTAGGAATAATGAGTGAGGATTGGATTGTGCACAGGCGACTGTACTCCTTGGCATTCGAGAAACATCTTAGTCAGGGCACCCGCGCCGGCCCAGACTAATAAACACTTCGGCCACGAGCTTGAGAACAGGCAGTAATTTGGGCTCTTGAACCCAAAAGCAAAATCACGCAGATGATCATTAGTTTGGGGATCTCTTCTACCCTTTCAAATCCATTTTCAACCAAGAGCACACTTTTAGTTTTCTGTCCTCTCTGGCTCTCTTAGAGGCCAAGGATGTTTCATAAACATAAAGAAAGTTGAGGATTGCGGATGATGTTTGGGTATGGCCATGGATGCCCCGAAATACATTTTTTTGCTAAGCCAGGATGTCCCATGAAAAGATGAGATGAAAAGAAAAGATAGTTACGTTTTGTATATGGTACTGATTCTATTCAGTCTACCTGTGACTTTTCTTCTCCAAAGGATTGTTCCTCCCTTTTTTCAAGAAGAATGGCACAGTTAGCTATACGGTAAAACCCCTCTGCTATCTCCTTTTGTAAAAAGGAAGCTCAGTAGAAGTTGTTAGCCTGGAAAACAGTCCGGTGGACAATCTAGGGTCTCCCTAGATAGCCTGACTAGGGTCTCCCTCGCCTAACTAGGTTCATTGGGGGACATTTTGCTTCTCAAGGTACCCACCTCCTTTTTTATCTGACAGATGGGAGGTTCTTGGGGAAAATCAGGGCAGTGGGAGCCATGGGGGGTTACACACGGCAGCCACGCAGCTCTCCTGGAACTATAGACTCTCCTGCTGACACCGGATCCTCTGAGATTATCACTACGTCTCAATAGCGTCAGCCCTTCTTAACTCGCAAGTAGCTGAAGATGGTCCAGAGGGCCACAGTTCTAAAAGTGCATCTTTTTTGGTGTGCCTGCATGGCTCAGCAGGTTAAGCATCCAACTTTGGCTCAGGTCGTGATCTCACGCTTCATGGGTCCGAGCCCCACGTCAGGCTCTGCTCACTGACCTCATGGAGCCTGCTTGAGACTCTCTCTCCCTCTCTCTCTGTGCCCCTCCCCTGCTTGTGCCCTATATGTATATATAGATATAGATAGATAGATGATAGATAGATAGATAGATAGATAGATAGATAGATAGAAGTGCATCTTTTCTGTTTCCAGTTTTAACACTGTCCCATGAGGGGCATTTCTCCGTACGTGCATGGATGCTTACCTCACTTCTGTCCTCTCCTCCCTGTGCCTGCCCCCTTTCAAGGAAGTGGATTAGAATTTTGAGGGATATGGTTGTCAAATCTATAAAAGCTCCCACTATCCCTCTTCTGCCTCTCCATCACACACACACACACACACACACACACACACACGTTACTGAATTCCAGGCATTTCTGAGGATGTAGCAGGGGTTATTCAGGACCCTTGTGAATAGATTTGGTTTATGATTTATGGCTTCTGTCCCTCACACCTCCTGGCTAAAACCGCCCAGGTATGATTTCATGGAATCCTCAGTTTGGGAAGGAATACAAACAGCTATGATTGAATTTTATTTCTCTCCTCCCAGACAAGGAATGGTTTAAGCTACATCTCCTATGATTAAGGGAACCCGGCGTCATCTCCGTAAGTCCCTGCAAAGAAAGTGGCTTATGTTAGAGTTATCTACTTTAGCAGATAGAGCTGGAGGACGAGCAGGTCAAAAACAATGAGGAGGGCACCTGTCATCTCCAAGGAATTTAAGCCCTGAGACAGAGTCTGACCTTTCATGCATATACCCTGAGGGCTATGTGCCTGAGGCGCCCAGGAATCTGGGACAGTATCAAACTAATTTTATGATGAAGAAATCCTTCCCTGGATTAACCCATTTTCTTCTCTTCGGACACCTATTGGCAATAGAGAAAAACCGGACTCTTCTTTCTTCTTAGAAGACATTGAACTTGTGAGGCGGACTCTTTTCTATCTCCTTGTATAATTCCATTTCTTCTTTTTTTTTTTTAATTTTTTAATGTTTATTTGTTTTTGAGAGAGACAGAGACAGAATGCGAGTGGGTTAGGGGCAGAGAGAGAGGGAGACACAGAAGCAGAAGCAGGCTCCAGGCTCCGAGCTGTCAGCCCAGAGCCCGACGTGGGGGTTGAACTCACGAGTCGTGAGATCATGACCTGAGCCGAAGTCAGACGCTCAACCGACTGAGCCACCCAGGTGCCCCTTAATTCCATTTTTTCTTTGCACCAGCTTGGGTGAGCTCCACACCTGGTTTTCAGCATCGGGGCGCACGCATCAGAGACTGACCATGCTTCTGATCTCAGCGAGGGGAACTTGCCAGTAGGCAGTGTTTTCTGCCGAGACCATTAGGTTTGATTCCTAGTCAAGGGGCATGGGATTTCAACAGGAACGGTCCAATAGTGGACCGTTTCCAGAAAAATGGTCTTCTGATAAGTGACTCACAATGAGTCTTCTCCAGTTTACATACAAGGCATGCCAGCGAACTGCTCTCCCTCTGTTTCCGACCCCTTGCATGTATGCCTGTTAACAGGAATCAATGATGCAATTAAGTTGAGTAAGGGCTGCTCCCCTCGAGCACTGCAATCATAGCTTTTATTTTTGCTTAGCCTGCTTTTCTTGATTCTCCCCTTCTCCAAATCTGATCATGTATAATGATCAAAGAAGCTCTGTTGAGGCTGATCGTCCGCCATGCATGCTCCCCACCCCCCCCCCTTCCCGTTCCTAGACCATGTGTGATATTGAACTATCTTTCTTATTATGGTGTACTCTTTAACCTCCGCTTCGATATCACCACTTGCATTATGCTATTGGTCCCAGATCACAATGTATCACTGAAATGACTCTAGTGGTGAAAAATTCCCTAGCTCCTCACAGTGCCTTTTCACTGCCATCTTAGAAATGCTCCCTTATGTTGAGCTGAATTGAGGTCTCCCTAGACCTTCTGCCTACTGCTTCTAATCCTGTCCGGCTTACTTTGTAGGTTGGTTGGCTGGTGGGTTTTGGAACTGATGGCACAACTTTGTGGTCGTTAGAGTTGAATTTCATCCATAAGATTCAGCTATTATTCTTCCATCCAATAGGAGTATAATCAACTACCAAATAATTGAGCATTTTAATTTTGCCTTCCTTCATGTCATCTGCAAGTATGTTCGGCACGAAGTCAGATTCTTTGTTTTCTTGCGGATGAAAATGCTGATCAGAGCAAGATGGAGAACTGAGTTTAGGGCAAATCTGGAGTCCTTCAGCATCGCTGGGACTGGTGGGGATAAATGCTCATTACATACAGATGCCTACAAGGAGAGTTACAGAAATATGCTAATCGTGGTGGTGTAAATGTACCTAGGATGTTGGGATTTTTGACCTCAGACTTTTGGAGGAACTTCAATTATTTCATAGGGGGTTGAAGTGAGGAATCATTCAAGATCCATAGCAGTTAGACTCTAGGAAGCATCCGTATGAAGGCTTCTAGAGTCACATTATCTTAACCCAAATGTAGCACTTCCCGGGGGGTATTTACAGGAGGCTGACACAGATTCCTTGAAAAACAACAAGAAAGTCAGCAGAAAAGTATGGAAAGTGCTGGCTTAGGCAAAGTGAAGCTGTTTTTTTTTTTAATTGCTAGACTTTAGGGTTTTTCATACACAAATTGGCCAAGTAAGTTTCTTCACTGTATTAATTATGCAAAAATTCTTACATTTATTTGCTGAGAGGATCCACTTTTTTTGGGCGGGGGGGGGGGGCTTGGAGCACCTTGAAGGGTTATGGTTCACTTGGGAAACTAATCGGAGTGTTCACTTACTACCTAATCAGGGCGACCGGGATGGGGCAGGTGAGACATGAGCACTTGCACACCTGACAGCGAGTGTCCCCCTAAATCGTGCACCCCGGTCATCTCGCTTGCCTCATGCTAGTTCTAACCCTGCGTCGACACTGTGGGTTGCAGTGCACGCTCGTCAGGGAGAGGATTCTGGGCTCATGCAAAAAGCCACAGCACCATGTTCCTGCTGCAAGCAGGGGGGTAGCCCAACATTTCCTGGAGGAAGGAATTCAGAATAAAACGGACGGGTGTTATTCTTAACCAGCAGCATCAGGCACAAACTAGTATCACAGCTATTATGTGACAGCCTTTTTAATTTCCGTTCCGTGGTGTGCATAAACACACACGCACACACACACGGACACACACACACACACACACAATCCAGGCACCACAAGCATGCACACGGACACACGGCATCTGGAATACCAAACTGAAGTCTTTCCCTGGTTCAATGCGATGTGGGTGGCTCTTCTTGGCTAAACACTGCTGGACCTCAAGTCAGCGTGGCTCACCCACCACAGGGGTCCCGACTCATGGCAGGGCTTGAGGAACTTTTAGAACCCTGGTTTTCAGCAGCCACCTCCAACTGTGGCACATGCCCTTGGCTTCTACTTCCCCAGCCATGGAAGGTGAGCCTTCCACAGGGTGTTGCTTCAGGACCAGGGCACCCTGTGTCTGTCTGGGAGAAGCCCCTCCTCCACAGTTGTTTAGTCGTCAGACCTTTATATTGCCTGTCTCCTCTCTTTCCTCCACCTCCACTAGAAATCTCTCTGAGAATTAAACTTCGCTGCCTTCGCAAGGGGTAGAAATAACATTCCATGTCAACTCTACCAAGGCTGGAAGTTCTCTACTCACCTATCTCTCATCCCTCGTTTCCTCTGATTTCCTCCCGTCCCCTCAACACTTCATTAGCTGAATTGACTTGTCTTTAGCATTACCGAGGATCCCATCACAGGTTTCCATGTTGATGTTGTAAGTAGCCACAGGGTTGAATGCGCGCGTGTCTACGTAACACATATTTTTTTTCCTGTTTGAAATGTACATATGATCAATGAGTAGATGTGCATTCTTGGAAAGCTGTAATTGGCTGTTTCTATCTGGTCAGCGTGTCCCATTGTCAGGGGACCATGGAAGATTGCCCAATTCTCTATTTTAAGTACTATATTGGGAAAAAGGCTCTTTAAGGTGTCATGGGTAATTATTTTCTAGGGATGGCTATTTTCTAGGGATGGCTATTGGAGTATTCACCACCCCTGATCCTGTGGTGCCAGCTGTTACACACCAGATGGGGAGTGTGCTGTCTACACTGGGAGGGTCAGCAATCAGGCTGAGAGTCCTCATAGCCCACACTAATAGATTAAATAAACACCTTGCATACAGTGAAACACACTCAACGGGATGCCACCATGAAGCCCAAAAGACGCAGCAGAAACAAACTCAAAAGATCCAGCAGAAAGAAATTCAAGGGAGAAATCCTGGCTAGTCAAAGGGACTTGTAGATGTGTTCCCAGAATAAAAATAATGGGAAACAAGAATTGTATTCAGTTAATTCTGTGGTAACAAGACAGCATGGGGCTGAAAATGTTCAGGCTTTGTTTTTGCTTTTTTTAGGGTACCACAAATGAGCGATATCCAAGACGCCAGAGGAACAGGAGATCAGTGACCAAGACTGGAATTGTAAATAGGCCTCATTAAACTGAGTTGAGAATGCCTCCCACGGATTCCTAGGGTGGGAGTCTTGGTTTGCGTGCAGTGCTTCCTGGATTCACCCCAATGAACTTCTTGGTGGTACTTCTGAGAAATAGATGGGACTTGACATTTGCTGCTAGGTCTTAGTAGCAGTTCTGGTTCATTCTGGCCAGTGTCCTTGTTGGACGTTTAGTAGAAATGACTGGAATATACGTGTGACTCAGTTGATTCTTCGAGCATGTAGATGCAACTCACGACAAAAGACCTATGTTGTAGGACCAGGAGAGGACTTCTCTGGGGATCAAAATATTCGAACCATTTATGCAGAGGAAGTTCCAGGAGAGTGGAATCCAACAGCTCAGACTGTGATGTCCAAATCTCTTCATCATTGTGATCTCAACTGGGAGATTTAGGGCTACTTCCCATTGTGAACATTTCATGAATTTCGTTACAAATTTATGCTGCGAACAACGACCTAGCGAAAGCAAACAGATGTCGCTGGGAAAATTTTCCAACGAGGTCACTTACTTCCTTGTTTTCTGTAGATGAAACTGCCACATTAGCTACGCATCAAGAAGGATCTTTTTTTTTTTCGTTGAAGATTAAAAGATTAAAATATTGGTCATATTTAAGACAATGCATTCATTTTCTTTCTTTTTTCTTTTACTTTTTTAAAGTTTATTTATTTATTTTGAGAGAGAGACAGAGAGAGCAAGTAGGGGAGGGGGTTGCAGAGAGAGAGGGAGAGAGAAAATCCCAAGCAGGTTCTGCACTGTCAGTGCAGAGCCTGATGCGGGGCTTGAACCCATGAACCGTGAGCTCATGACCTGAGCCGAAATCAAGAGTCCAATGCCTAACTGACTGAGCCACCCAGACGCCCACAATGTATTCATTTTCCAAATTCATACATTCTGACTAAAAATTTCTAGCTTTATATTCATGTGTTTATATAGCAAAGAATTTAAAATTTATCCAATATGGTATCTTTTAATTTTCAGAAATATCAATTAATGACAATGATAACAAGTCTTTAATACATTATTTGGTTAATTTACATGATTTATTTTCAATACACATTTTTTAAGACATACATCCTTGAAATCTCATATGGCTTCTACTATATTTTATACACCATATTCTAGACTATACTTTATACGTCCCCCAAGTCCCCCATATTTTGAAACCCTGATCTTTGTGGGTTCTATATCTAAACTTTAGAGTTTAGAAATATCATTAATATACAAAAGGTTAGGGTACAAAGCTTATCTGAAGGTTGTCGGGTCCCACAGAAAAGAGAGGGCACATTCAAACTGGGTACTTTTCAGAGAGTCTAATAAAGACACTCCTTGTGAAGATATGGGCAAAGTGTAGAGAAACTTGAAAGATAGAGCAGCCTCCTAGGGCGGATACCATTTGGAAGCCATTACTCCTCTTGATCTGAAGTGACCAGTGGGGCATGCTGTCACGGAACGTAGGAGATAGAAAGTGTACCCAAGGGATGAGCCATGATGTCAAGAGTTGCAGCAAGCTCGTGCAACTCAGAAAACCAACTGAATAAATGCCTAGTCTTCATTATCTTTGCCCCCTCTCATCACCAGCTGGTGCTCCCCATTGGCAAATTTCAGTGGTAAGCCAAGGTGGAATCAGTTCATAGAGGTCAGCCTCCCAGGTCATATCACAGGCTGGTGTGGGGTGGAGAGTTCTGTAGAAGCATAAAAACAAAGGTATCTAGAACATCAGGTGCATAAGATTCTATTCTGTGATTCTGAACTTCTTGCTGCTACGTATATGTCTAAACGTTGTTTGAGATGGTTTGCAGAGAAGATAGTTCACTCATTTTTCTCAAACAGTGCTCCTTACATATGTGTGTGCATTGGAATCTCACCCGTGATGAGCTTTGTCAAACCCTCACTCCAGACCTATTCAATCAGAATTTCTGGTTTAGGTCTTAGGCATATAGAGTTTGGGTCTCTTAGGGAACTTCTCATATACATCTTAATTAAGAATCATTGATTTGGACCTTCTGACATATTAGGTTTGCATGTAGTCTGTCCACAATAAAGATCTGTTTCTGGATACAGTATTTTGAATGTCTCCCCTTCCTTCCTATTTCCTGCCCATCACTCCTCCCTGTCACAAAAAGAAAAAAGAGTTGCTTTTACTGTATTATGTTTTGATATTTGATGGACATTGTAGGAAATAGCCCTACTGAAAAACTTTGTTGGATTTACTGTAAAGATATTGTTGAAGAAATTGCTCATAACATTCTTTAAAACCTTCTTTAAAACCCATGTAAGAAATGCCTTTCTATCTTGATTCCAGGAATAATTATATTTTTCTTCTAATTATTTTTTTACAGAGATCCTGTGAGTCATAGTAATGATTGCACATGATTTTTTATTTTCTTTATTATTGATTGAAAATTCTTAGAATTCAATTTAGCCTCACTTTGACTATGCCAATCTACTATTTTCTAAACATCTTCACAACATTCATTCCATTGAAAGATAACCAAGTTTCATCTTTAGCAGATGTGTTGTGTGTATTTTGAAATATGCTTTAAATCCAGTTAAATTCCATTAATCTAATTAAATTAGCTAAAATATTGGGAAAAAAAGACCTTGAAAGAGGAGAGCTTTCTATTCTCTTTAAGTTCGGTTTACACACACTAATCTTGAATTATCAAGAATGATTAAAGTGTTTTTCTTTGTATTTCCCTTTTATACTCTACTATGCTCTAATAATAATATTCTTTTTTTTTTTAAATTTTTTTAACGTTTATTCATTTTTGAGAGACAGAGTACAAGTGGGGGAGGGGCAGAGAGAGAGGGAGACACAGAATCTGAAGCAGGCTCCAGGCTCTGAGCTGTCAGCACAGAGCCTGATGTGGGGCTCGAACCCACAGACCATGAGATCATGACCTGAGCTGAAGTCAGCCGCTCAACCGACTGAGCCACCCAGGCAGCCCTCTAATAATAATATTCTTGATGTGTATACTTAGAAGTTACAAAGCATCTTTCCGTCTAGTATTGCATTTGACCTCCCTGACATTCTGAAATAGACAGGGTAGTTCATTACCTTAATAATACAAAAGAAACATCCTATTAACCTGTATCCCTAGAGCTTTAGGAAGTGTTAATTTTCCTCTTATTTTCATGGTATAGACATGAAATTTCAATCCTTTCCAATCTACAAACTTTCAACTATACTTAATGGTAAGGAGTAGAAAACACTCTCTGTTTTCATATTGTCCTATTTTTATTCTTGTCCCCCACAATTTTGTTGGAATATTTTAACAGAATTAATTATTAAAGGAGAAAAGACGAAGGCCCTCTTTGGTTGTGCATAGATCCATCACCAAAGCCTTTTCAAAGTAGGTAGAAAACCATATTAACACACTCTGTACAATCTGCTATTGCCCAAGGCAAGCCATTCTATGAGATATTCGATGTGTCAAATTTTATGCACAACGTCTTGGACAAATGTTTCTGATTCAATACCCAAATCTCTTCTAAGTTGTAGTCACTCTAGCTGCAAACCTAGAAATAAAATGTGGATCACAAAGAGAATACACAAACTGTTTTATAATCTATACAACTGAACTATTGATCCAAGAGCCTTGGGGCTAATGCATTGTGCATTAGGAGAATAGGTAAGAAATCAGAAGGAGAGAGTTAGTTAATTTTCAGTGAGTTTGTTTTCTTGGCAGGCAAACTGCTGATAGTAATTTTTGCAGGTGACCTCTTTCATGCTTACCTTCTGCCTCTCTGCATTAGACAAGTCAAAGTCAGCACATGGTGTTGGTCAAAGTGACTAAATGAGCTCTTGTTTATGGGTAATGATCCATTATATTTATGACATCCTTTGGCTGGTGCTAGATGCTCATTTGCAGGTGTCATGGAATTTTGATCACTGTTATCTCGATGGGGCTGATTAATTCACCTTGTAAGAAAAGGAAGCTAAGATGATTCCAATTAGATGCACAACAAGACATCAGCTGTTCAGATTAAGATGAAAAAGTCAGGCTGAATTAGTAAAGATGTCAATTATAAATGCATTAAAAGAGAAATTTACTATAAGAGGAGAATGGAATCTATTTGTCCCCGTAACCAAAGAGAGAATCCACTAAATATGTTGTTACAAATTGTTTAAAAATTACCGTCAATACTATTGTTAGAGTTTACATGGATGCTCTTAAAATATTTGAAAATAGTTTTGAACTCCTTACGAATTTGGATGTGTTTTCTTTGATATTTTTTGCATTATTTATTTGCTTACACATTTTTTTTTAGTTTTAGAGAGAGAGAGATCACCAGTAGGGGAGAGGGGCAGAGAGAGAGAGAGAGAGAGAATCTTAAGCAGGCTGTATGCTCAGAGCAGAGTCTGGATGCGGGCCTCGATCCTATGACCCTGGTATCATGACCTGAGCCAATATCAAGACTTGGACTCTCAAATGACTGAGACACCCAGGCAGCCCACACTCTTCCTTTTTTTTTTAAGAGATAGTCCAGGGGTACCTAGGTGGCCGAGTCGGTTAAGCGTCCAACTCTTTTTTTTTTTTTTAATTTTTTTTTTTAACGTTTATTTATTTTTGAGACAGAGAGAGACAGAGCATGAACGGGGGAGGGGCAGAGAGAGAGGGAGACACAGAATCGGAAACAGGCTCCAGGCTCTGAGCAGTCAGCACAGAGCCCGACGCGGGGCTCGAACTCACATACTGCGAGATCGTGACCTGAGCCGAAGTCGGACGCTTAACCGACTGAGCCTCCCAGGCGCCCCAAGCGTCCAACTCTTGATTTGAGCTCAGGTCATGTTCTCACAGTTCATGGGATCGAGCCCCACATTGGACTATGTGCTCATGGCAAAGAGCCTGCCTGGGATTCTCTCCCTCTCTCTCTTTCTGCCTCTCCCAGCTCATGTTCTCTCTTTCAAAATAAATCAATAAGCATTTTAAAAATAAATAAATAAAAAGACATAGTCCAAAAGTAAATTGAACGTAGAGCCTGACTACTCAGAGTGGCCTGAGGCCAATGGCATCAATCTTCCCTGGGAGCTTGTTGGAAATGTTGAGTCTTGAGCTGAATTCACACTAGATTACTGAGTTATTCTTTTTGTTTTTTCTTTCTCTTTTTACTTTCTATTTTTTGGGTTGGATAAATGCCTATCGACCTATTCTCGATTTTGCTGATTGTTTCTTCTGTTATCTGCTGTCTATGTTAAAAGACTTTCTGGCATGGTAATCTCATGGGGGTTACGATGGGGAAAAGTTCTCAAGCTTGTATCAATGCTCTATTTGCATAGGATTTTATCTGGATTTGAGGAATCGCTCGCTGACTGTATCAAACTTTAATATTCTAGAAATGTACAAGAAGCAGATTCCCATGCGCTCAGCCTTCCCTCGAGGATATGGCCTCTCCTATAACTCTTAGATAGGACCTGCAAAGGAATATAATCCTAGCCTTTTACTGCATTAACATGCAAGGAGAAAGATGTTTCAGAGTGAATGGGGTCATGTGATGCCTGCCATTGTTGTACCCTCATGGTCTAGACTAGATACCGCGAATCTTGGTTTCACCTGGGGACAAATTGTGCCACATGCAAATTCTTTCCTGAATAAAGTTATGCACGTCTGGTGAACCCAGACTGGCAATTTGTTCTGTTGAATCTTGAAAGAAAAAAAGAAGAAGATTCTTTTTACAGAAAACATGCAGAGTGTCTGAAATATTCCTTTCAGCCATTATTTTTATGCAAATACACAGCTCAAATTACTCTTCAAGGATGAAAGTGAGAAGTGTCTATCATGAAGACATGAAACTCAGGTTTTAACATGCAGGAAGTTAGGATAACCTGATTGTGGGGAGTCTGCGACAGACAGACTGAAGAAGGCTATTAACCAGGTGCAATTCAAGTACAAACCAACTTGCAGTGAGCGATACAACTTGCTCAAGGTAGAGTGCTCAGTATTTTAACTCTCCATAGCATTAGGTCACGGTTATTTCTTTTAAGGCCAGTACCACCTCCTACCATGTTGGATGCTCATGGGTTGCTATGATGTCTCCTTTGGCCCTGCCGGGATGGAAGTGCATGTGATTTTCATCATTTTTGTATTTTTAAGTAGAAAGCTCTTTGAAGTGTATGCTTTCCCTCAATTGACAAAGGAGAGCCATGTAAGCGTTGACCAAATTATTCTTCTTTGGACCTCTAGTGCCTAGCAAAGGAGGCAAGAATGACTAAACCAAGTAAATGTAATGATTCAGGTTGTTATTATGTGCATGAGTTTTACACTAACTATGTAACAAGGATGCCTTCAGCGGCTTTGCTGTCTACCCAATTCTAAACGGACTCAGTCAATGATGACTTAAAATAACACTAACGCCTATAAGAGTAGTTATATCATCTTTATTTATAATAATTGCGAAGTAAAAATGACCTACACTGGGGCTTCCACACAGGAAGTTATTGAACTAAATTACATCCCAACAATGTAATGGAGTGCATCCTTAAAAACATCATGGTATAGAAGATCATGTAATAATGTGAAAGATAATCAAAATGTATACTACTGGGTCAGAAAGGATTAGGGGACATCGTATCCCTGTTTGGATAATTATAAACAGATAAAAGACAAAGGACGAATATGGCAAGAAGAAAGAAATGGCAAAATGCTCACTTACATCTCTGTGTTGGATTATCCCAAGCTCTGGGGGATTATGAGCGAGTTATGGATTTGCTTTTTGGTTTATAATTACCTGTTTTTTACATTTCTAAACAAACATGTTTCTTTTTAAAGAAGAGACAAAGGTTATGTGAAAAACAATTAGAGCCCCCCAAGTACATAAGCATGAGAAAATACACTGGTTGTCTTATTCAAGACATTTCTAATTTCTACGATGACCCAACAAGGTAGACATTAGAATCCTAATACATTTATAGGTGAGAAGACCGCCCCCCCCCCCCCCACCGAGGAGCTTCGAGATTGTCTCCAAACAGGTAGGGGGTGAGTGTTGGTGCTGCCACTCCCTTGCTGTCTCTCCCATGCCACCCCATCACCCATTGGCAGCTTCTGTGTGCGATTTTAATGGTTTTCCTCTTCTTTTTTCATTCACTGACCACTTCACGATCTCCTTCTCTCTGGCTTTCAAAGCAGTTTTCTATTTACCTCTCACCAGCTCACTCACTCAGCAAATATTCATTGAACACTTGACAATCTATGCACGCAAGGGATAGAGTTATGTGCCAGTGAGGCAGAGATAAATCCGACATGAGCCCGAGCCTCAATGGGTTCACACCCCACGGCACAGCACAGAATAATAGTTCAACCCGGTTCTCCATTGCCAAGTGTTCAGGGACGAACCCGAGGCTTTGACAGCAAGAGAAGGGGCTGGGTGAGTGTCATGAAATAGGGATCAGATGACTTAGTTTATTAGAATTGTGCCTAAAACACAAAAGAGCATGTCCTGGGGTCATCCGAGGCCAGATGCAATGCCTTGCACCTCAGATACAATGCTTTTGTCACTTTGATATGGTTGTTTTCTTCAATATCCTCTCGACATTGTTGGGTGTTACTGTAGTTTTGGTGTTGGGTCCTTCTGCAGATTTTTGCCTTTTTTTTTTTTTTTTTTTTTTTTTTTTGGTGGGGATGGCTCTTTTCCCCAGGTCTAGTCCCACCAAATTGAAGAGAATTAAATGTGTGGACAGAAATGATCCCTGAGGGCAATTTGTGAATTCTTACTTTTAGAAATAAATACTTTGTATTATAAAGCTAGTAAAAACAACAAAAAGAAGACTCTTTTAATTTTAAACAGCCACAATTATTTCTTGAAGCCTAAAACACATACTTAATCCTTTAAAATCTTATGAGAGATAATCTAGTGTGTGTTTTAGACTTAATTAGAAATAAGCAGTGATGTTCTCTTTTGATAATGCTACAATTTATAATTCCCCATAATTGTTACTTTTTCCCAGTCTTTAATGTTCTGATCAGGTTTATAAAATGAAGCCCAGCGGGGCGCCTGAGTGGCTCAGTCGGTTAAGTGCCTTACTTTGGTTCAGGTCATGATCTCATGATTTATGGGTTTGAGCCCCACGTCGGGCCCTGTGCTGACAGCTCGGAGCCTGGAGCCTGCTTTGGATTCTGTGTCTCCCTCTCTCTCTGCCCTCCCCCGCTCAGGCTCTGTCTCTCAAAAATAAATAAACTTAATTTTTTTTTTTAAATTCGAAATAAATCCCAGAAATATCCACTCAGTTTTTCACAGTTTGAGTTGATTTCTTAGAAATGCTTGGCAAATGCTTCTTTTTTGTTGTTTGTTTTTCTGTGAAACCAAGCTTTAAAAAAATAGACACATCTTGCTATGGAAGTGGCTGATATGGGCTCAGAATCTGTACCCTCGGTCATTCCCCCCATGTAGACTTTATTAAACGTTTTTAATAAATTTGGTGATTACTGGATGTGTTTTCTGGCTGATGTGAACACTAACACTGTTGACGAATTGTTAATGTTCAATCAATACGTATTGATTAAGGTCTCCGACATGTCAAGCTTTCAACTTAAGAAGTCAATCTTGCTTGCAAAAGTTGAGGAAAATCCCATTTATTTAGAGCTAACAAGTGTTGTGTAATTGTTTCAGGATCTCGTTTTCTAGGACACTGGCAAAACCCTACAACAAGTAGTGTCTTGTGCTTTAAAATTCCCTAACATATTTCGCTCCTTTTCACCATTTTTTGGCTGGTGTGGTTTGTAGAAAATTGTAAACGTGTGCCTTTTCTGGAGACTTGAGGAGCGTTTAACGGAGTTCTCTTCCTAAACAATAGAAAACGCCCATTTTCCTCCAGGTAGTGTTTGTAGGATACGAACAGCTTCCTGAATTGCTACCCCTCCAAATGTTACGATTTACAGAAGCCAAAAGAGTGTGCTTCGGGAATAATATCGGAGGAACTGGGTGCTTCTGTTTGAGACGCGGGAGTCGGCCTCGGCGACGGCCATGTTGAGGAAGAGCGACGTGGCGGTGAGGCGTGGGGGTGCTGGCGCCACACCTGGTTCAATCCTGCTTCTGCCTCGACTGGCTATGGGCTTTGGGGGCAAATCTCTCAGCTTCTCTAAGACCCAGGCTTCCCGGCAGTAAAATGGAGAGTACCACGCTGCCTCGCTGGGACTCTAAGGATTAAGTGGCATGTCATATAGAATGCTGGTGGCCGGGGGCCAGGCGCATTGCCAACAGCCTTGATCGGAGTCCGCGGATGCTGTTTTATGAAGGGAAGTGTGTTGTCATTCTTCCGCTTCATCTTGTTTTATGCTGTCTCTGTCTCCTACTAGTCGCATGGCTGGGATCCTGTCACTTCTTATCGATCTTCAAGTTTTTCTTGGAAAGATGCAGTTACCTAAAGCCTGCCTAGCCCTGCATCTGTGTTTACCTGCGCGATTCTGTCACATCCCAGTGAAAAGTGACTTTCCAGAAGGAAGAGCACTTAACAAGAGCCTGGGAGCTGAAGCCGATATGCAAATGTGCTGGCCAGATCGGGCACAAGCTGTCTGGCTGCAAGGAGGGTGATTGCCTGACGGGGACAGCTTGCTATTCTCAGGGTGGCCCCGGCCAGTGACCTGGCTAGTGATGGAGGTGCAGACCCCTCTGGGGTGGCCCTCAGCCAATGCGTAGGCAAACCACAGTGTGAAGGGCTGCCCGTTCTCCCCCGCCCCCCGCCCCAGAACATTCTTTGCTGAGAGATGCCCATCTGCTATGTTGTCATGCTATGACCACTCCTGCCCCTTTTCTTCCCACCGTTCTTGTTCCCTAATAAACTTTTCTCACACCTCACTGTCTCCATGTCTGTGCCTGGAGGACCCCACCTGAGACAGGGACCAAGGGTAAAAACTCAAGAGGCACCAAAACAATCATCAGGATTGGGCAGGTTGCTGAGAATCCGATCAGGCGGAGAGGGTCAAGCCAGACTGAAGGGGACCAGCTAAGGCTGTGTCAGAGGGGTGCCTTGGAGGGATTGCCCAGCGCGGGTCCTCTCGGGAACATCAAATCACCTCACTAATGGAAAAGTGCTCTGCAAACTCCACAGCACCATCCAAACGTGAGCAACTCTTGGTCTGTGCGTTGTTTTGCACCCTAGAGGACCAGGGCACCTTCCTAACAAGGTTGTGGGGAGGCCGGTGCTGTTCGCAGCCCTCCCTCTATTGGCAAAGTTGATACATATGTTTTAAAAGCAATCCCCGGCAATTTGTTCTCTGCTTCCCCCAAATATCATGCGCCAAAGGTGACAGAGGTGCAGAGCCCAGGTCGGACCCACTGCCAATCCTTAAAACCTTTAGGGGGCGCTCTAACATTTGACAATATTCGCTCACCACCCAGTTATCAGCATCTGGGGTCAGAGCTGGAACACAGGCGTGCGTATTTCTGGTGTGGGGTGCTGGGGGGGGCACACCGCCCCACGCTTATCCTCCTGTGGACACTGACCTTTTGTCATTTAAGCCAAATGATTCATGCCTAGCCTGTCGCTACAAATGTTACACCGAAGAGTTAATGCGATAGCAGTAAAATCCAGAATATATGGAAGAAACACAAGATCTTTGAGGCATGTGGAGTTCAGAGTTTTGCTCTGGCCTGCCAGCTCCAGAGTCTCACCTTAGGGGGAAAAAAAAATGCATGCTTCAAGGGTTTCAGTGACCCGAGCTGATGCCACAGAAGATAAGAATGCAGAATTGTTAGAAAATAGTCCTCAGTAATTCCGTGCCTCTGTCCTGGACCTTTATGAGGAAGCTTGTTGAAAAATAAACAGACACATTATTAATTTTAGATACGGACAGAATTATGGGCATCTCATTCAGCATGAACTTCAACGGGCATTTGGTAAAAGGTTTAGGAGAGAAAACACTGCTAGCTACAATCATTGTTTTCGAGCTCTCAGGATGGAGACATTCTCTTAAGCTGCATAAAGATCTTGGTTCCACTGTATCTGTAACCTATATATCTGCACTTTTTTTTTCTTTTTTCTTTTATATTGGAGACGGTGAGAGACAGAGCATGAGCAGGGGAGAGGCAGAGAGACGGAGACAGAATCTGAAGCAGGCTCCAGGCTCTAAGCGGTCAGCCCGATGCGGGGCTTGAACCCACAAGCAGTGAGATCATGACCTGAGCCAAAGTCTGATGCTTAACCAATTGAGCCACCCAGGCACCCCTGCACTTTTTTTTTTTCTTTTCAGCCAGGAGTCCCCTTTGTGACCAGTTTTTATAGAACTTTTCAGTTTCAACGTGTAGCAAGACAAGTTGGCTGTAAAGGTGTGCCCGACCTGTGATGCCGTGTTTTCCACTGTAAAGATACACCTCGGTACTTTCCATTAAGGGCCCGAAACATGCAGAAATGTTCAAGTCATTGGAGCACAGTCAATCTGTATTTTCGATCTTGGGAAGTGTGAAAACTAATGAAAATGTCTTTAAAAATGTTTGCTAGTTAGGACCAGAAGAGTCGTGAAATTTGCTTCTCTTACCGTATTTGGTACATTACATTTAGAAGCATGATTACATTTAAAGGTGTTTATGATAGTATAGGTTTTCCAGTTGAATTCACTTTTCATTACATTTCATGTTTGTTACAACTAAAGCTTTAGTCCTATTCTGAATCTGAAACTGAACTGTAGACAACACCCTGGCCATCGTAGCTTCACTCAGTAAGTTACCCTGAATTTTGACCTTTTCTTTTCAGCGTTAAGTAACTGGGTACAACACACCTTATGAGTAACAGATGGAAATTAAAAAGAAGAAAAAAAAATAAACTCAACTTTTGCCAACCTGCCTAGTTATCTTGCTTCTCCGGCTATTCTTTTTTTGAGGCACTTTTAGAATTTTTATTAATTTCGGATGTACAGCGTTTTATTTGTTAGAGGCAAGCCATGAGGGACGGTTTCTGCAAAAGACAGACCCTAGAATCTAAGTTCCATGACTTTACCACTGAGTTCTGTGACCCGGGCTGGTCACCAAACCTCATGCCGAGTCCCCTTATGGTTGGATAGAAGGGCTAAAACTGGCTTGGCTGCAAAAGTCTCTCTCGCTCTAACATTTTATAATTCTCTACTCTTCCCTGAGCTTGCTGTTTCTTAATTTTTGCACTTTTCCCAAACACAGATAAAATTGGACGTGACACAGAAGCTGGAGGTGTCTGAAGTAAACCAGAAAAGGCATCTGACACTATATTATGCTAACCCCTTGCCACTGTGGGCCAGCTGCACTCCTAGGGAGACCCGGGACTGTCTACCACTCGCTCACCTTTGAAAGTAACTTTCACAACATCACATCCTGAGAGGTCTTGCGTGTTTCCTAATCCCTTCAGCGGTAGTAGAAGCAGAATCTCACTTTTATTACTCTGTGCCTTGAATCCAAGAGATTTGCAGAGTATGAATTTTTGACAGTAAAATTATTCTCTTTTCCTAACAGGCTTTTTACTTGGCTTGGCTTTGTACTTGTAAGCAGCGATGCACTTGCATTAGTTGGGTCATTTGGGAAAGAACATCTGACAGATGTGCACTCTGTGATTCAGATATTGTTATTGCTGAAGACATACAATTTTTTTTCATCTTCAGCGAGTTTGACAGTTACATCCAAACACATTTCCATTGATTGCAGTGTTTGTTGTATTTCCAGATACCTTAAGAGCCCCAACGATTACAGTTTCATGAAGAATGAGTTTCTTATTTTCTTTAGCAAGTGCACATAGGCTCATACTGCTCCTCCCCAAGGAGTTTCTATGGAGTTGGATCAATGTTGTGTGCTCAACTGTACTTTTCTTGCTCCTTCTTGAAGACAATTCCTAGAGAAGGCAGCCAGTAGATGGCTTAGCTCTCACAAACCAAAAACGAACTGGATGTTTCCAGTTTCTCAAGCAAAACATTCAGTTCTCCCTGAAGATCAAAATGTGTTTTGCTTTTGGTGTCAAGAATATGTTTCTGTTCCTCTTCTGCTTAGGGATTACATTGATCGAGTCCCATTTATAATTTCCCAGTTACATGGGGTCATGATGTGACTTCTATAAATGACATAAACATCTATTATGGAAATAGCACAGGTACCAAAGATAGTCACTCACTAACTGTGAACTCGGTCACTGCTGTCCTCCCAACATTCCTGTAGAAATGAAGCAAAGGAATATACATGAATTTATAGAAGAGTGCTTGGTAAGTAACCCACACCAAAAAATTAAATGAGTATTTTGGCATGGAGAAACATATGTCTGATTCTATTGTCTGAATCACATTGGCCATTTTTTGAAGTTTATTTATTTTTTGAGAGATAGAGAATCTCAAGCGGGCTCTGAGTTGCCAGTTCAGAGCCCGTCACAGGGCTCAAACCCATGAATGGTGAGATCATGACCTGAGTTGAAATTAAGAATCGGATGTTTAACAGACCGAGCCACCCAGGCACCCCCATATTAACCATTTTATTTATTTATTTTTTAATTTTTTTTAAACGTTTATTTACTTTTGAGACAGAGAGAGACAGAGCATGAACGGGGAGGGTCAGAGAGAGAGAGGGAGACACAGAATCTGAAACAGGCTCCAGGCTCTGAGCTGTCAGCACAGAGCCCGACACGGGGCTCGAACTCACGAGCCGTGAGATCGTGACCTGAGCCGAAGTCGGACACTTAACCGACTGAGCCACCCAGGCACCCCCATATTAATCATTTTAAACAGTACTTTATAATACAATTTAATAATATTTGTAAGCAGAGGAATAAGGTTGGACAAAATACATCGCTCTGGAAATTTCCCTCTTCATTCTGTGTGCTACACACATTTAGGATCAACTGTTGAATGAAATGGGTACAGGTCATTGGAAATGTCTCCTTATTTTCCCTGTCCTGGGTGTTAAGAAAAGTTTTAAGCTGCTTCTTTCTTTCCTTAAGCATCTGAGAGGCAAGTAGTATAAATCAACTCATTAATGCTTGCGAAGTCCTAGTCCCGATAGACATTGAGAACTTAGGGCAGGAGATGGCCATTGTCCAATGGCGTGCTGCTAAATGCTAAACAGCTCGTTCTCGAAGGAAGTACTCGGAAGACCCTTACCTACGGTGCTTGCCAGTTGCTGTAAATAATCCACCACGGCTGATTTCAGGGTAGCAGTGTGAAGTCACTGAACACACAAGGTGAGTCGAAATACCAAGAATCGGCTCTCGCAAACTGGTTTAAGAGCCAACACACCATTGGCTCTTTCAGTAACACTGGCCCACCCGTGCCTTAATCCTTGTTGGCTTATCATAAAATGGAAACACTTGGGACGCATCATGTCTTTTAAAACTTCTATTCTCTTTTTTAGCAGGGACATAGGAATGAATCAGATTGAAGCAGACAGAGCAGAAGGGGCGTGTTGTATAACGGGGGGAGTGCCATTTACGCCATAGCCCAGAGTGCCCCCCGGGGTAGTACCAGCTAGAGCTTGGCGTAGCTGTGTTCGGTGGCTCTGTTACTGCTCCTCTGGCTTATACTCACTCCCCCCAGATTCCCCCAACACCCCCTCCCCAGCAACTCATGGTGCATTACATCATATCTACTGCTCTGGGGGAGACGGTTATCCCGTTCCCCTGTTCTAATCTAAACCTGACCTGCTTCTGTTTGGGCTTGTGTATTCCTGGTTCTCCTCACAGGCAGTGTGAGCTAGACAGGAAGAGGACCCGGAGAAAAGTAAAGGGGGCACTCTCACGGCTGAGTCCAGAAGCTATGCGCAAAGATGTGTCAGGACACAGCCTGGGAGGGAGGGTTGAGGAATCTGTGTGCCCATAGCCCTGTCACCGAGCCAGGAACACTGAGGCCCAGTGTCCATTATCTGGGGGAGGAAAAAAGAATAAATCAGCACTTCTCCACGCAGCTAAATTACCCTTAAAAGACCTCACAACTCAGTTGGCTTCTCCAGCTGAGTCATGGCTTCCTGAGAGGCCAGGGGGCCTGATGAACACTATGTGGGTGGCTCTGCGTGGGGCAGTAACCCAGTGCTAATCCCAACTCCGTGGACGTGAGCTTTTGAAAAAGAACAACAAGTCTGCTTGATTGATGGTGTTATTTTGGCCTTTCTTGGGGAGAAACTCACTTCGGGAGTAGAGGGAAACAGATTCTCCGCATGGTGCTCTGTGCTCGCAAACCCAGGGAAGATTCCCAAAGGGCAGAATGTTGTGTGCTCAGTTGTCTAGGGCAACATGGAGGGGAAGCTCCCTCTGGCAGACTGAGATTCAGGGGGCCTGGCGACAAGTAGGGCCGGGCTCTGAGGAAGGCACAGATCTAAGATTGGTCTGTGTCTGGGCGCACCGCGCTGAAGAACCGCCCCCACCCCCTCCACCTACATACTTACACATGCTCATCACTCTTTCCAAAAAGGAGAGGCCAAAAAGAAATACCAATGGAGGCACCGGCACACATGGCGGCTACCATGATCCTCCCTGCCAAAAATGGCCAATAAAGTGGTCATTATAGTTTTGCTGTGAGATGATGGATCTTTCAAACAGAATGCCAGTCTAGAAAGATTTGTAGAGTATGAGCACAACATATGTTATAAAGAAGCTATTGGTTGCAAGTAACAGAAGACCTACTTCAAGGCAGCTTAAAAGGAAGAGTGAAGGCATGGGGGGGAGGTCAGTGGGGAAGAGGGGTTAGTAGAAGGTCATTAGGCTGTTTCATGGTAGCCGAGAGCATAGAGGCCACCAGGCCTATGGACTGGAGCCAGGACTGGATCTGGGGGTAGGGCACGTGGGAGGCCCTTCATGGTTTTGTGCCTTCTCCCCACAGTACTGAGTCATGCTTCTCTAGCTGCAGTAGAGGTCTCCACACATATATCCACAGGACAGAAAAGGATGACCAAGAGTTCCTGAATTTTCCATGTTCCAGCCGAGGCCTTTCCATCCTAGCCTGCAAAATTCCCAAGGGAGAAACAGAAGTTTCCCAGCATGGCCAGGTGCTACCCTTGATCGACCAATCGTGGGAAGGTCGTAGGGTCTGGGGAAGGAATCTGATTCGCCCACAGGAGGTCTCTACAGCCTGAAAAAAGTGAGTTTTATTTTGTTTCCTGCTGGAATCCCTCTTTGTCCGTGACAACACACACAAGAGCAGAAAGGTCAGGGGTTTCGAGCCCGGCCAATCTGCACGTAGACCTCACTGTCCAATTACTAGTTGTTTGAACTCAAGACAAATAAAGTAACTTCTCCCAAATTCGAATTTCTCACAATCACAAGAAATTCGTGTTGTCTGGAAGAGTGGGCCTTGGAGTGAGTCCTGGTACCGTCGGCATCAGCCATACTTGGAATTTGTTGTAAGTGCAGGTCCTCACTCTTTCCCAGCCTGCATCAGAAACTCTGGGGGTGGAGCCCAGTGACCTCTGTTTGGACCAGCCCACCACCAGAAGCATGCTACAGTTTGAGAACTGCTCCAGGGTGCTGGAGGGATCCTCCAAGGGCCCTCACCAGTGGCCTACAAAGTCCTGGCTGAGGGCCCATTGGGACTGCCAACCCCCCGCAACCACCCTCCCCCGCGGCTGTCTGTGCAGGGACACTGGGCAAGATGCCTCTGGAATCCAAAGTTCTTGGGACCCTAAGTCGTCTGCCATAGTTTTCCTGAGAAGTGGGGTTTCTCCACCCCGAGTCAAGGAAGGATTAAAAAGTAGAGGCTCAGTTGGTCAAGCGTCTGACTTTGGCTCAGGTCATGATCTTTCAGTTCATGGGAGAACTGCATCGGACTCTGTGCTCTCAAGGCAGGGTCTGCTCCAGATCCTCCGTCTCCCTCTCTCTTGCTGCCCCTCCCCTACTTGCTCTCTCTCTCTCTCTCTCTCTCTCTCAAAAATAAACATTAGGGGCGACTGGGCGGCTCAGTCACTTGAGCATCTGACTTCAGCTCAGGTCACGATCTCGTGGTTCGTGGGTTCAAGCCCCACATTGGGCTCTGTGCTGACAGCTCAGAGCCTGGAGTTGCTTCAGATTCTCTCTGTCCCTCTGTCTCTCTGTCTCTCTCTCTCACCCTCCCCTGCTTGTGCCCTGTCTCTCTCTGTCTCCAAAACAAATAATAAACATCAAAAAATATTTTTTTTAATAAAAAAATAAACATAAAAAAAAAAGTAGAGGTATTTGAAAGACTAGGGAACCAGGTACATCCTGGATGGGTGCTTGTTCGGATGCAGAAGACTATAGACCCATCTGATACTTTTCCAGGAAATTCTTGGGAAAAGATGTCTCTCTAACCAGCGCCGCCAGATGCCGAAGAGGCAGGGGAAGCCGAGGGAAATAGCAGAGCCCCTCTCACTGAAGGAGAGGCAAACCACACAGGCGGGAAGGGTAGGAGACAGCAAAATTACAATAGACAGGATGAGATTTCACGCACGGGGATGGCACCATATTGATTGCTGGAGGTGAATGGAAGTTCTGTGATCTGACCCGTATGGCAGCGCAGCTTGACAAAGAGATACCGAAGAGCAAGGTTGAAGGCAATCGCTGGAAAAAAAAAAACAACCAATGACTGTTTGAGATGCTGCTTGGAAAATACATACGCATCACAGATGCTTAATAAGCAGCTGCCACTTACTGAGTGCCTGGATGAGCCAGACTCTTAGTGAAGCAACTAAAAAAAAAAAAAAAAAATGATGTTGATTTTTATGATAACCTTGTGAGGAGGTTATTATAATTCCTCTGGTACAGAGAAGGAAACTGAGGCTCAGAGGAGGTTAGTTAAGTGGCCAGAAGCCAGAGAGCAAGTCAGCAGAGCCAGGCCGAGCCGGGGCGGGGGGCGGGGTGGGGGGTCCCATCCACTTCTTTGTGACCCCAGAGCCACGTTGTAACTGAGGCTTCTTCATGGTAGCTATTTTAATAATACGCTAATCCCTGAATCGGGGGTATGACTCATTTCCTTCCGGGATGGAATCCCTGAGCGTTCCAGACTGCGGATCTGGAATAGAGAGATTACCTCTCGGCACTTTATTTGTCCACGTGGCTCCCCACGCAGGGGTCCTGCTCAGCAGAGTCACAGACCTGCTGTTTCAGAACCAGGAGGCCGCTTTGCTCAGCTGGCATTTACGTGACCCCCCCCTTAAAAATTCAAAGGCAAAGTCCAAGCGTAATTGGTAACTTTTGCTCCTCCGGGCGAAACTCCAAGGGAAGCCTAGGAGAGACCTTTGTAAATTGCAAAAGGCCAGGAGTCACTGGGCTCCACTCACAATGGCTGTGACAGTGGATCCCTGCAGGTGGGGAGCTGTGTGCTTACCGCGTCCCGCCTCCTCCCTTCAGGTAAAATCGGAGCCATTTATTGCCCCTGTCACTCCCTCGCACACACACCTGTTTATGAGCATGAATCACAGATTTCCAAATAACAAGGAGGACTGTTTTTTTTTAACACCCACCCCACGGCCCAGCGCCTTCCAGCCTCCCTTCCAGCTGCCCGTCAGGCGGATTCTGACCAGCCCAGCGGAGGTGCAGGGGTGGTGAAGCCATCAAGTCAGTCCCCAGGAGCTTCAACACTCACAGCAATTTGTAGTGCAATTACCAGCTGAACTTGGTCTAGGTCCCGGCCGGAGCCCTCGCTGAAGGGTGTGGTGTGAGAGCCCAGCAATTGGCCGTGGGTGAGAGCCTTGCAGGGGATTACTGGGCTGAGGCTCAGGTCCAGGAAAACTGAAGGGGCTGGAGAATGTACCAGAAAGGCTTACAGCCGCAAGACTGTGCTCGGGGTCAGTCCTTCTCCTTTTCCCGCCTCTAGAAATGCGTCGCTATTAATTCCATTAAAACTAGGCGATGCGCAGGCTGACTGCCTTACAGAATAACCCTGAGAGCTTCTTGTTTGGGGGAGAGGCAAACATGTCAAATCGACAGAGGGACTTAGCCCTTGAGGAGTCAGATGGCCCTTGTACGCCCCTGCTCCCCCTGTTCAGAAAGCTATGTCACCTCCTGGGACTGTGCCCTGATAAGAGAGGTATGCTACCCTACCCGGAGGAGGAAGGGCCAAAGTCTGGCGGCTCAGTAGAATTCTGAGTCCTCCCCCAACTTTAAGTCACTAATAAAAGATGAAGGAATGTTCATACTTCATCCTTGTCGTTGTGTATTTACTATAGATAAAGCGCTCTCTTAGGTACATTTCCTTTAATATTTATAGCTAACCTGGGTGTGGGCTTGGAAGCATCATTTGACAAAAGAACAATGGAAAACATCCAAGCATCTGGACCAGCGCAGTTATGGATGACACTGTCCAGGGCTTTATCCAATATGTTTATCAATAGAAAATGTTTTAGGTCAGATCTTTTTTTATTAAGTTTTTTTTTTTAATTTTAAATCCAGTGTAGTTAACATACAGTGTTCTATTAGTTTCGAGTGAATAATATAGTGATTCAGCAGTCCTGTGCATTACTCAGTGCTCATCGTAAGTGGATTCTTAATCCCTTTCACCTAATTCCCCTACCCCCCCCCCCCCACCAACCTCCCCTCTGGTGACCATCAGTTTGTTCTCTGTGGTTAAGAGTCTGTTTGGGGCGCCTGGGACTGGGTGGCTCAGTCAGTGGACCATCCAACTTTGGCTCGAGTCATGGTATCACGGTTTGTGAGTTCGGGCCCCGCATCGGGGACATCGCGGTCATCGTGGAGCCTATTTTGGATCGCTCTTTCTCTGTCCTTCCTCTACTCGTGCTCTCTCTCTCTCTCAAAAATAAACATTAAAAAAGAGTCTGTTTTTTAGTTTGTCTCTTTTTCCTTTGTTCATTTGTTTTGTTTCTTAAATCCCATGTGTGAGTGAAATCGTGTGGCTGAATTTTCCTGGCTGAATAATATTCCATTGTGTATATATAATAATCCATTGTGTATGAATATCCTTTATCCATTCATCAGTCGATGGACACTTGGGCTCCTTCCCTATCTTGGCTATTGTAAGTGATGTTGCAATAAACATAGGGGTGCATGTATCCCTTTGAATTAATGTTTTTGTAATTTTGGGGTACTCAGTAGTGTGATTATTGAATGGCAGGGTAGTTGTATTTTTACCTTTTTTATTTATTTATTTTTTTTAAATTTTTTTTTTCAACGTTTATTTATTTTTGGGACAGAGAGAGACAGAGCATGAACGGGGGAGGGGCAGAGAGAGAGGGAGACACAGAATCGGAAACAGGCTCCAGGCTCTGAGCCATCAGCCCAGAGCCTGACGCGGGGCTCGAACTCACGGACCGCGAGATCGTGACCTGGCTGAAGTCGGACGCTTAACCGACTGCGCCACCCAGGCGCCCCTATTTTTACCTTTTTTAAAGCTTCTTTATTTATTCAGAGAGAGAGAGAGAGAGAGAGAGAGAGAGCCAGGACGGGCAGAGAGAGAGGGAGAGATAATCCCAAGCAGGCTTTGCACCATTAGCACAGAGCCTGACTCGGGGCTCGATCTCAAAAACCCTGAGGTCATGACCTAGCCGAAATAAGAGTCAGACGCTTAACTGACTAAGCTCCCGAGAAGCCCCTGTATTTTTAACTTTTTGAGGAACCTCCATACTGCTTTCCTCAGTAGCTGCACCAGTTTGCATTCCCATCAACAGAGCACGAGGGTTCCTTTTCCTCCACATCCTCGCCAACACCTGCCGTTTCCCGTGGTTTTGATTTTAGCCATTCTGACAGGTGTGAGATGACCTCTCATTGTAGTTCTGATTTGCACTTCCGGGATGATGAGTGATGTTGAGCATCTTTTCATGTGCTTGGTGCCCATCTATAGTTCTTCTCAGGTCAGATCTCTTAATAATTAAATGCTCAGAAAAAAAAAAAAACACTACAAAAAGCATTTTTCCTTGGAGGCCAGAGTCTCTCCATGGTTGCACAGCTCATCAGGTGTCCCTTTTCCATTAGGCTGCTGGGAAGCCCAGAAAAATAATCAGTGAGCAGTTATTGCAACTTTATTGGCACTGTGCCTAACATATTTGCTTTCTCCTTTCCTGCAGTTGCCTTCTCCCCTTCTACCTCTCCTCTTCACCTACAAAGATCACAGATTCTTTGGGAAACAGAGGCCAGCATGAATAATCAAGGAATATAATGAATAAAATAAGGAGCAAACAAACAAAAATGTAAGTGGCAGAGACTGGCCTCAAAGGCGGATCTCCTAATGCTAAAAGCTGCAATTTTCCACATCATCACACCGCCCTTTCTGGTAGTTCTGGTGTGTTTTTGCCAGAGGATCCCCCAGGAATAGATGTGTTCTGGTTCCTGGGGTGCGGAGGGGTGCACAGTGGTGTCACCTGGATGGGGAGAACGGGTGCTGAGGACAGAGATCTGACCCCACAAGGGCTAAGCCCCTGCGTAAATGTGACTCGTGTGTTTCTCCCCCAAACAAGCAGCTTTTGGGTTCTTTTGCAAGCCAGTCAGCCTGTGCATCTCCTAGTTTTAGGAATTAACAGCAACATGGAGCCCCTGGGTGGCTGGGTCAGTTAAGCATCTGACTTTGGCTCAGGTCAGGATCTCAGGGCTTGCGAGTTCGAGCCCTGCATTGGGCTCTGCTTTAACAGTGCAGAACCTGATTGGGATCCTCTCTCTCTCCCTCTTTCTCTACCCTTCTCCCACTTACGTTCTCTCCATCTTTCTTTTTTTTAATTTTTTTTAATGTTTATTTATTTTTGAGACAGAGAGAGACAGAGCATGAACAGGGGAGTGTCAGAGAGAGAGGGAGACACAGAATCTGAAACAGGTTGCAGGCTCTGAGCGGTCAGCACAGAGCCCGACGTGGGGCTCGAACTCACGGACCATGAGATCATGACCTGAGCTGAAGTCGGATGCTTAACCGACCAAACCACCCAGGCGCCCCACTCTCCATCTTTCAAAATAAGTAAATAAACTTAAAAAGGAGGAATTAGCAGCAATATGTTTTTAAAGGCTGAAACAGGAGTGAGAGTGACCTCGAGCCCTTGGGCCACCGTGGCCCCACCCCTGTGCCCTCACCCACCTGGACAGCAGGGAGTCCGTCCTTATCAGAGCAGAATGGTCTGGAAGTTGCTGGCCACCTGCCACTGACTGTATTTTCCTCAGGAGCAACCCAGCAGTCTTTCCTTGAGGGGGGAAATCTAATTACAAGGAATTTACAAACATATTTGGAAAGAAAGGTCAGGCAGTCCTTTCTCAATTAGATAGAAGTTGGCTTTAATCACCTCCCTGGCAACATGTCCCCTCGGGAGGCAGGCGCTGGTGCAAATGAAGACTGGAGCAGAGAATTAGAGCGTGTGTGTATGAGCGTGTGCGCGTCTGTGTCTGTGTGCGTTAAGTGTGTGTGTGTGTGTGCGCGCGCACGTGTGAATTGCATGAGTGAGCATGCGAGTGTGCGTGACCTTGTATACGTGAGTGCGTGTTGGAGGGAGTTTTTTGAGTGAGTGTGTAGGTGAGTGTGTGTGCACGTGTAAGTGTGTGCATTCTGCACGGGGGGTTTGCTGGAGTCTTTTTTTTTAATGTTTATTTATTTATTTATTTTTGAGAGTGACAGAGCAAGCAGGAGAGGGACAGCGAGAGAGGGGGACAAAGGATCTGAAGTGGGTTCTGCGCTGACAGCAGAGAGCTGGATGGGGGGCTCCAAGTCCCAAACTGTGAGATCACGACCTGAGCTGAAGTGAGACACTTAACCGACTGAGCCACCCAGGCGCCCCACTGGAGTCTCTCTCCTTGCGTGACAGGGAGTCACGGGGGAAGGAGAATGACACCGGAATGGTAGCTTGCCTGACCTTTCCCTGAACTGACAGAAAGGGTGGACTAAAGCGATTGGCCTCAGTGATGATGCCTCCCCGTCTCCCCCACACACCTAACAGTCCTTGAATAAATAAGGAAAGGCAGACAGGCACAATTCCCTAGAAAATAAGCTAATCACATAATCTTCCCATTAGCTTCCCACACGGCTCCACAGCTCGACTGGCGTGTGAAATGGCCCACACGAGGTTCGCGGTGAGTCCCAGACCGCCCCAGCCTCTGTCAATTTCACAGGTGGGTTCTGGGGCCCAAGGAACCTTGGGAGCAGCAAGCCTGATGATGTCATCATAGCCATTACAGTGCAAGGAGGGGTGTTGGTTCCCCCATGTTCTGAGGGCACAGAAGAATCAAGGGCAGAGCTGGGGCCAGAGTTCCCAATGCACACTAGAACGTGATTTAGCCTGGTTTCCTCAGAGACGCCCGCCTGTCTTGTCCTTTCTTCATGTCCATCTCTTCGTTGCCATCCCTTCCCCTGCTGTCTAGCTTGTGGCTGGATTATTTATGGGTCAGTGTGAGTGGTCTCCTTTTTCCCCTTCTTCCCTAAATCACTGCCCCCCTTAATCAACCTTACAATTGCCCTGAGTATATTACTCTGCTGTTCAGGGATATTCAGGGTCTCCCCACTACCTACAAAATAAAATCCAAGATATGTAATTGGCATCCAAGATCCATTCCAGTCTAATATCTATCTTTCTTATTTCCTATGCACTTGGATCAAAACTGGCTTACTAATCGCATTAAGAATATACTTTATTCAGTCTTTCATTCAACAAATACATATAGACTACTTTCCACGTCCCAGTGTGCCAGCCCCCTAATAACATAAGAAGTTCTTATAACATAATGACATAGACGCCATAAGAACCTACCGTGTGCCAGGTACACTTCTAAATTCCCTACGAAATAATCGCTCTACAGGGCTTCTGCATGTACAACTTCAGGGGGCACCACATGCACGGTGGATGCAAGTATGATGATGCCTTTTGGATTTTGCAACCCATCCACTCGGCACGTACTTTCCACCACAACCTTAAAAGAGATGTGATTCTATTTAACCCATTTTATTCCCAAAGGAACGTTAACGGTCGCATTAACAGATAGGTCCATTACAGGGTAAGTTTCAGTGTGGGCACTGAAACCTGTTTGATGGCTTGGAATCAGAACCCACATGCCTGACCTTTATACTACACCACGCTTCCAAATGCGCATTGTCTCATGAAACACTCACCACCATGCAATGAGGCTGTCGCCAGCATCACCAATTTATGGGTGCAAAAAATACGGGCTTCAGAAGAGTTAAACGATTTGTCAGGTGGTTAGTAAATTTCCCATCAAGATTTGAAGCCAGGTTACATCAGGTGCTCTAAAGCCAAGTGACAATGTTTCTAATTCCAGTTACTGTTCCTTCTGGCAAGAACCCTAAGTTTGCATCGCGGAGGACAGGGAATATGACTTTGCCACTGTCCAGCACTGGTGTCCCTTCTCTCTGGAACTCTGTTTCCTCAGTGGCAATATAAAGGGATTCGACCATATCAGTCATTCTCAGTCTAGGGCACACATGAGGAGAAACTGAAGAGTTTTAAAAAAATACACCCATCTGTGATTTTTTCCTAGATGTTGATTTAGTTGATGTGTGAATGGGCTCAGGCAGCAATGTTTTTCTACAGGGCCAAGGTTGAGACTACCAGATGCTCCACAATCACCACCTTGGGAGATTGGCTTCTGTTGCTTCTCTCATTTCAATGTCTTTCTTTTCTGTTCAAGTCAACGTGTGGCCGTCCACTTGAAAGGCGTCGTTTTGGGGAGCTAAGTTAGGCAAGCTAGGCTAGGTCGTCCGTCAATGCCAGATGACCCTGGAATCTATCCTAGGTTGTTTTTCTCACTTTTCATAGCTCAGCCAACACTCTAGGTCCATATTTCCTCGGCTCCTAGGCTCAGGCCAACACAACAGCATCTGTCCAGAAGGACGCCAACAGGTGGAAAGAAAAGACGACACACCGTACTTCTCCTTCAAAGGGACACGCATTGCTTCTACTTATAGCTCATTGCCTAAATAAGTCACAGGGCCGAGCCCAAGGTCAATGGCGTCTGGAAGCATAACCTACCCTCAGAGAGGGCAAATGGTATTTTTGTGCAATAATGCAGCTACTATAGGTAGTTTCTTTTCCAGCCCAGCCCACGACCCTCATGAGGACCTTCCTGACCCTTCACGGGCTTTGCTCGCTCCCTACTTTGAATCTCTACAGCACTTGGCGAACCTCTTTTTTCATCACATAGTAATCTGTGTGCTAGTTTTATGCCCTACACAATGTAATAATTTTTTTTTTAATGAAGGAGCTATATTTAGTCATCTTTAAGATCTTTATGTACTGGAAGTATTCATGGGGGCATCAGTAAGTCTAAAGAAGCACTTTGAAAATTAATGTGGCCATTTATTTGCCCGGTTGGAAATCTTATTGATAAATCTGCATTGCTGAATTTATTTCTTTTCAATGAATATTTATTGGATACTTACAACGGCAAAGTAGGAGTCTGGTGTAATCGATAGGAGAATCTTTGGATTTAGAAGCAGCAGATTTAGGATTAAATCCTGACTTAGTCGGGGCGCCTGGGTGGCTCAGTCGGTTAAGTGTCCGACTGTCGATTTTGGCTCAAGCCACGATCTCAGGGTTTGTGAGTTCGAGCCCCATGTTGCGCTCTGTGCGGGACTCTGTGCTGAAAGTATGGAGCCTGCTTGGGATATTTTCTCACCTTCTCTCTCTGCCCCTCCCCCACTCTTGCTGTGTCTGGCTTTCTCAAAATAAATAAAACTTACAAAAAAGAAAAAAAAAACACCTAAATCCTGGGGCACGTGGGTGGCTCAGTCAGTTAAGCGTCTGACTTCGGCTTAGGTCAGGATCTCCCAGTCTGTGAGTTCAAGCCCCATATGGGGCTCTGTGCTGACCACTCAGAATCTGGAGCCTACTTCAGATTCTGGGTCTCCCTCTTGCTCTGCCCTTTCTTTGCTTGCTCTCTTCTCTCTCTCAAAACAAACAAACAAACAAACAAACATTAAAAAAAAAAAACCCTAAATCCTGACTCAGTCACTTACAAGCTTTGCTCTGGAACAAGTTACTTCACCCCTCTGAGCCACATTTTCCTACCTATAAAGTAGATTTTCACAATTTCATAAGGTTTTTGTAATGGTCAAAGGAGGTAATGTATATACCTATAGTATTATGGGTACTCAAAGTGATCAGCTATTTTTTTCAAAGTAACAAGTTATTATTCTCATAGTCAAATTTTTCTATACAAATGCTAATTTTTTTTTCTGTTTTAACTCAAACAACATTTCCTTCTCCTTCGCCTTCTCTCACAGCCACGGGAAGGGGAAAGCTACGTTTAATTTTAATCTCCTGAGTCTCGGCGTGGCCTAGCATTACCCTTTTCTGTAGGATCTCCAGGAAGTCGCAATGACCATGTGCTTTTCTGCTTTTTAGTTTTTCTTCACATGCGCCAGCCAGAGACACTGCAGAGAAGTAGCCACTCCACTCTCATCGAGGCCGGCCCTGCCTCTTCCGTTCCTTCTGTAGCTCCGTTAGCCCATCTAAATTCTAGATGGCACCGACGTGTTGACACTGAATGAGTGTGTGTTTGGAGTCTAATTCTCCCTGCTTCTGTCTTGGTAACTTCCCACATCCTGCCAATGGCAGAGGACTTAAGAGTGCCATCGGCCTCTAGTATAGTATAAAATGAAGATCAATCCGGAGCACAAAGTTGCCAGTGTGTGACTGAAGTTACCTCACACGTGGTAACTGAAAAATCCCTTTGCTGTTGTTCTAAGTAGCAAGTTCACGGAGCGCCTGGGTGGCTCAGTCGGTTGAGCGACTGACTTCGGCTCCGGTCATGATCTCGCCGTCTGTGAGTCCGAGCCCCGAGTCGGGCTCTGTGCTGACAGCTCAGAGCCTGGAGCCTGCTCCGGATGCTGCGTCTCCCGCTCGCTCTCTGCCCCTCCCCCACTCATGCTCTGTCTATCAAAACTAATTGGATGTAAAAAAAAATTTTTTTTAATTGTTCTCATTGGAGGTTCTTGATTGTCTAGAAGCCTCCTGACTCTGCTTACAAGACATGGTCAAAGAACAGTGGCAATGGAATATAAGATAGCAGAATTAGTTTAAATACTTGAGCATCAGGGTCATTGTTTTGCATTTGTTACACCTTGTTGCTGCTAATGATCGTCAACCCGGGCCACAAACCAGAGGCATTGAAGGAGCTTTTTTTATATCCAGATTCCCAGGCCACAGGCTATATCTCTGAACCAGATAGAAATCCAGGTATCATTATTAAAACAAAATAAAACAAAAACATTCCATTGTTTGATTTTAATCAAAAGCATAGCAAACATTGAGAAACCCAGACGGTGATAACTACCAGTGATGATTAGTAAACATCAGTTTCCAAGGTCACTTAGTAAAACCACAGACTGGAGTTCAATCCATCCCGACCTCACAGCGTGAAGATGTAACCTCTACATCTGACAAAAGCAGGTGCAAGAGTGCAGAGGAATCCTATGGGACGTGGAGGGGCCCCGTGTGTGTTGTTTCGATTTGGTGGGATAAAGAAACGGGCCAGAAATCAACATTTAAAATTTTTTCATGTTTTACTCTTTTTTGAGAGAGAGAGAGAGGGAACAGGGGTGGGGCAGAGACAGACAGGGAGAGAGAATCCTAAGTAGGCTCTGGGCATCAGTGCAGAGCCTGATGCAGGGCTTGAACTCACAAACCATGAGATCATGACCTGAGCTGAAATCGAGAGTCTGTGGCTTAACTACTTAACTGAATGAGCCATCCAGATGCCCCTCAGAAATCAACATTTGAAAGAGCCCTCCCTCCAACCAGGCGATTCTGATGCAAGCGATCTGAGGACTGTGTTGAGACAACTGGTCTACCTCCCCTAATTGAAAGAAAGAAAGCAATGCCCTTTCTCCTAAGCACTTGGCCTATTTGTCAGCTAATCTAGCCAATTAGACCATTTCCTTGGATACATCATAGATCCCATTTTTTTCTTTCTCCTTGCTGATGGTTTTTCTTTTCTTTTCTTTTGAAGGCAGGAAACCAAATTATAGATCTGTTCAGTCGAGTCTAGACTTCTAGAGTCAAACCTTTTCTCATGAACTTCTGAGCTCTGGACTAGGTCCACTCACCTTGCTTCTCCTTCCTCCATCTTCAGTCTGATCTGCATCATCTGGCCCATCGCACTGGTTCTAGCCAAGAAGACAGGAACAGCCACAGGACATGGTGAGCACACAAAGGAAATCTCCACTTCTGCTTGTCTTTGGGTAAGTGGAATTCTCTCCCAGCCAGTTCAGACTCTCAAGTCTGTTTCCCGGGAGAGAGGGTTTCTGTTCACAATTGTCCTTCCCAGATCTGCTTCCTGTCACCTGCCCAATGTCATTTTCTAGCACATTGCTCCCGTTTGCTACGATGTCTGCCCTGGCTTCCTTTCTGTACATATTACACGACATCTAAAGAGTGAAGACCTTCCCATGTGCCAAGTGATCATTGTCCCTTAAGTGAGAAATGGTATTGGGTAGTTGAAGGTCTTGGGTTTCAAGCATACGATGGCTGTCCCTGACCATGGTGTGTCTGCCCAGGAGGGAATCCAAGCTTTGCCATGCAGTCCCCATGACAAGTTAGATAAGCTACCTAGACTTTTCGGGTCTCAATTTTTTTACACACAAAGTGGCGATAAAGGTAGGGCAGTTACAAACATCAAATGATGTTTATATATCGGGGCACCTGGGTGGCTCAGTTGGTTAAACGTCCAACTTTGGCTCAGATCATGATCTCACGGCTCATAAGTTTGGGCCCCACGTCGGGCTCTGTGCTGACAGCTCAGAGCTTGGAGCCTGCTTCAGATTCTGTCTCCTGTCTCTCCCCTGTTCACGTACTATCTCTCTCTCTCTCTCTCTCTCTCTCTTTCACATACAAATAAAAACGCTAAAAATAAGTAATAAAATAAATGATAACATAGGTAAGCGTTAGCTGTTATAACTATATTTGAAGCCAGGGAGACTTGGATTGAAATTCTGCCATGTGCTTGAAGTTAACCTCAAGAAGTCTCTGATTCCTGGTCTATAAAGTAAATGTAACCTCGTTTACCTCCTGGGGTATGATGCAGAGAAAGCACATGGGCTGATGTTTCGAAAACTCCCAGAATGTTGCCGGCACATAGGAAATGCTCCACAAAAGTTAGTCATTGTCCTGAGCTGCGCTTCCAAAGGCCTGTCCAAGAAGCCTGTGTTGCTGACCAATCCAGGACGCATTGCCTCCTAGAACCCTGGTCGCCGGACCTACCCAGAGGGGCCAGTGCAGAGAAGGTGACTCAGCAGAAGGAGGTCCTGCAGCATCTTGCCCAGAAAAACTTGCATATGCCAGAGTCACATTATAGGCAGGCTTTTCTTTTCTTTAAAAAATTTTTTTTTAAGTTTAGTTTTAGTTATTTTGAGAGAGAGAGAGAGAGAGCGAGCCAGGGGGGAAGGGGTAGAGAGAGAGGGAGGGAGAGAATCCCAAGCAGGCTCCTGATATGGGGCTCGAACCCATGAACCATGAGAGCCAAAATCAAGAGTCGGATGGTTAACTGATTGAGCCACCCAGGTGCCCCAACGCAGGTTTTCCTTTTAAAATCAGAAAACTACACACAACATCTTTCAGGAAAACGACCTCTGTGTCTGTCTTTCTCCTATCAATATTCCCTCCAAGGTTGCAAATGCATGACGTCTGTGTCATTGTCACCTCCGATCGTTCTTTCTGGCTGAGTCTCTTGACTGTGGCCTCAGGATCCTTCTTAACATGGCACTCCATGACACATTAGCGGTTAATCGTGTTTGCATGCACAGGGGGCGACCCAGTTCCTCTCTCTGCCAGAAGAGATCCCTGAACTGAGCTCGGACTTCGATCGATTGCATATCTTGCCCTGAACCTCCCGTCTCAGAGCCATGACAGTTGGCCTATTGTTGGAGTCACCCACTTGTCACATCTGTGGTAATTTGATCACAGTGCCTATTAACTTCAAATCGGCAAAATGGCTCAGTCGGCCCAAGTGAACCAGAGGTATATATTCCCCCCTTTATTTTCTTCAAAACTTCTAAGAACAGCAACACACACACACAATTTTTTTAAATTAAAAGAGAAGGAATCCCTGGGGCCTTTCATCCCCATTTACTTCACTGTTGGGGTGTAATCTGAGGAGACGCACTAAAAATGTCAGAAGTGAACAGCTTGGGAGGAGTGTTTCAATCCCCCAGGCGTGAGACCAACTCTCCAGGAAAGTCATCTCGCAAATATTTGGACCTGACCGCATTGCTTTAACCCCTCAAGTGAGCAGCGGGGGCTCGTAACCTTGCCTGCTGGATGCAAAACGGCCCACCGAGGTGCAGTGGGAAGAAAGTCCCCTTTTCCGGTTCCACGGCCCGGGGCCGGGGCCCCTCATGGCGGACACACCTCTACTTCCTGTTTGAGCCATTTCCGGGCGCGGGACGCGCAGGTCTTCAAACCGTTCCTCGGACTGGGCAGGGCTGATTCAGGGGACCCAGTTCCTGCTGACCGAGGATCTCCTGTGCCATGCCAAAAAATGTGTCCCCTTACCTTTGACAGGGGAGGCTGAGTGCTCTGTAAGACTGATGCCCCGGGGGAGCAACGTGTCATCTTTTGTTGCCGCCCCCTGCTGTCAACCCGACTGAGAATTCCTTGTCACGTCCTGTTCTGGGCCGTTGTCCGGTGCTCCTTACCCGCCAGCTGTGGCCCAGCTGCTACGTTCCCCATGGGGGGGGACGTCACGCACCTGGTGTGTGAGCTGATCTCCCCCTTACCCCTGGCGCTAGAAATGTAAGCAAATGTGGCTATTATCCCTAGAAAGCTTTCAGACTAATATAATTCAAAACAACACCCACCATATGCGTGGTGTCAGTGTCACCAAGAAGAGTTAGTTCAGTCTTCTCTGCGGGGGCAAATGAGGGCCCATCTTCGTGGATGCCGGAGCTTGTTTGTACGGGAACTGTATGATGACTGTTGCCCTTTTCTTGTTTCATTCATTCACAGCCAGCATGTCAAACTCAGGATAATTTATTGACTTTCCCGGTGTTTTGCCTTCCTCGGAACGTAAACGTCCCACAACCACACTGAAGGCAGGATGAACAGTTGAAAGCTGACAAAACGCAAGACGTCACCCGAGCCCTGGGTTATTTAGGTCTCGAAGGTGAGTATTACGATCCGTTGCGGCTTTTCCCCTTTCGTTGACCTCGGCTAAACTCCTGGGAAAAATCTAGCTGGATTCTAGTTACGCGAAGGCTAACGCCTTGTAGGCTTGCCGTATTATGTACATTTCCCATTGCTGATGGAACAGGTCGCCACAATTTTAGCGGCTTACAAAGAGCCAATTGATTATCTTACAGCTCTGGAGGTCAGAAATTCACAGCGTGTCTCACTGGGCTAAAATGAAGGTGTCAGCAGGGATCTGTTCCTTCTAGAAGCTCTAGGGGAGAATTCGTTCTTTTGACTCATCCAGCTTTAAGAAGCTGCCCACATTCGTTGACTCACAGTCTCATTCCTTGATCTCTGAAGCCAGCAATGTTGGGCCCAGTCCTTTGTAAACTGGTGTTTAACTGGTCTTTAACTCCCTGGTCTTCCATCTGATTCCCTTTTAAGGACACTTGTGATTATATTTGTCCTATTTGGATAACCCAGCACAATATCTCTTAATTAAGCTCATATGAGTAGCAATCTTACTTCCATCTGCAAACTTAAATCCTCTCTGTCATGTAAGAGAACATATTCAGAGGCTCTGGGCGTTGGATGCGGGCAAGGTTGGGGGGACAGTTATCTGCCTACTGTATGCATTGATAGGCATCGGAGGTTTTAAGACAACTAGCTGGGGACGGAAAAAAAACCCCACGATACTTGAGTGAAATTCAGCAAAGACTAAGAATTGGGGCTTGAAGTAGATTAAAACAATAAATAAGAAATCAATGTTTTGAGTGTTCTTTGAAGTCTCAGTTCTCCGCGTGAGAATTGTGTGTTGAACATTTACGAACAAGAACTTACTCGTTACCAGACACTGTTGAATCTGCGTGTGTTGAAAAATAAATGAGAAAGTCCCTGTCTGTCCTCGGGGACGCTATAACCGGGAGGAAAGGATCAGTATGTCAGCAACGTCTACAGGGCGGGAGATACTGACTGCTGTGGTCCACACCAAGCACTGTTTCATCCTGGAAATGGCACTTGGAAAGCCTCGCAAGGATAGCATGTGTGGGGCTGAATATTTGTCATTGAATGAATGAATGAATGAATGAACAAACAAATGAATGGATGGGCTTTCGTGTTGAGGAGGTTCTAAGAGTAAAGATTAGGCACAGGGAGATTCAGGTTTTGGGGGCCCTGAAAATATACCATCTGGGGGCTCTTCTTTTTTCTAATATTTTTTAATCTTTATTTTTCAGAGAAAGAAAGAGAGAGAGACAGACAGAAAGACAGAGTTCAAGTGGGGGAGGGGCAGAGAGAGAGGGAGCCACAGAATCGAAAGCAGGCTCCAGGCTCTGAGCTCTCAGCACAGAGCCCGAGAACTGGATGCCCGACGTGGGGCTCGAACCCACGAACTGTAAGATCATGGTCTGAGCTGAAGCAAGACACTTAACTGACTGAGCCACCCAGGCACCCCAATTTGATGGGGGGGGGGCTCTTCTTGAGAAGAAGAAGAAGGAAGGGCACCTGGGTGGCTCAGTCAGTTAAGCATCTGACTTTGGCTCAGGTCAGGATCTCGCGGTTCGTGAACTCAAGCCCCACTTCAGGTGAGCCCACTTCTCTCTGTCTCTGCCCTTTCTTACTTGTGCCCTCTCTCTCAAGAAGAAGAAGAAGACGACGATGGAGAAGAAGGAAAAAATCGTGAATGCAAAATTAAGTCAAAAAGTAAATATTTATTTAGGAAAAGAAAACGTTCCCCCCAAATGGCAAATACTACAAGCATCACAAAATCTGGAGTTATAATATAATATAATATGATATTAATTGGCTGCCTAACCCAACTCTCTAATGCCTTCTTTCTTCACTTTTGGCTACACACGCTTTTATCACTTATTCATGTGACAATAATTTTGCTGTATTACTTTAATAAAAGTACTTGAAAGAAAACTCCTATTTTCTTTTACATGGGTGATCTCTTCTTCTTCTTCTTCTTCTTCTTCTTGAGAATTAAGATGTCAAAAACACGTGATTCCCTGTACAGATGCATTTTTTGTTTGTAGTGTTACTACAGGATTGAATACTCTGAGGAATTTTGTTAAATTCTATTTTGTGTAACTCCCATGAAAAATAGAGAAGTATGCTTATGATTGTATACCCTCCATTATGACATGCATTTCTGGTAATAGGGGCTCTCCCAATTCTGATGGGGCATTAGAAAGAAACAAATTTTCCACTTAGAGTTTTATACATTTTTAATTTTTTAAATGTTTATTTTTGAGAGAGACAGAGACAGAGACAGAGACAGAAAAAGAGCACAAACAGGAGAGGGGCAGAGAGAGGGAGACACAGAACTCAAAGCAGGCTTCAGGCTGTCCGCACAGAACGTGATGCGGGCTTGAACTCACGAACTGCGAGATCATGACCCGAGCTGAAGTCGGACGCTTAGCTGATGAAGCCACCCGGCGCCCCTGGTTTTACGCATTTTGGAATGCGTTTTCCACAGACTAACTTCTAGCTCTGTGTATTTCACACCTTGTGTCTCCGACATGAGCCATTTGCCACCAGGCCCCAGGGTACCGGCTATCATTCCCACACAGCCGCTGTTACAGTGACAGGAAAAACTCGGGAGCTGTTCCTATGCTAAGATAGCTAGAAAGCATTTATCTATGCACGGTATTGGCTACCAACTACATAAATACCCTCCATTAATCCCCAACTACAAGTATTCCCAGCTCAAATATTCCTTAGCAAGATCCCTCAACTGCCCCTGGCTATTCTAATGCCACTCAGTACAAGTAGAAATGTAACGGAAAAGACACCAAAATGGACAGCTGTTGCCTGTTGTTCCGTAACGAATCACCCCCGAAACTTAGTGGCTTGAAACCAAAGTCATCATTTGTTATGTCTCCGTTTCTGTGGGTCAGGAATTCAGACGGTACAGCAGGGCCTCTGCCCATGATGTCAGGGCCTCTGCTTTCGGGGAGCTAAAACGATCGGAGGGCTTGACTGGGACTGATCGATCAGTTCCTATGTGAGCAATCTTGTGCTAACATGTTGGTTTCTCTCTACATGGGTCTCCACACAGGGCTGCCTGGGTGTTTAATATGGCGGCTTGTTTCCTCCCGGGTGAGCAATCCAAGAGAGCGAGATGGAAATGGCAATATCTTTTATGATTTGTGCTAAGAAGTTGTATGTTCCCTTATGGTCGCAAAGGTAGCCTCTTATTCACATGACAAGGAGAACGCAGTGGCTTCATACCAGGAGATGAGAATCGCCTACATTATGGACTAAATGTTTGTGTCCTTCTAAATTCTTGTGCTGAAGCTCTAACCACCAACGTGATGGTATTTTGAGGTGGGACCTTTGGGAAGTAATAAGGTTTCTATGACGTCAGGACAGTAGGTGGCATGATGGCATTGGTATCCTTAGAAGACGAAGAGAGACTAGAGTCTCTCCCCCTCGTGAGAAGGTGGCTGTCTGCAAACCCAAAAGAGGGCTCTCACCAGAAACTGAATCTAGCTGGCAACTTGATCCTGGATTTCCCAGCTTCCAGAGACGAATGTCTGTGTGTAAGCCACCCTGTGTACGGTGCTTTGTTATAGAAACCTGAGCTGACTAAGATGGTCGGAAACCATCTTGGAAGTTTGCAGCACAAGCGATGTGAGTCTTAAAACAAACAAACAAACAAACAAACCCCCAAACAGCAACAACAAAAAAACAAACCACGAAATTAAATTTTCTCATGTTGGCATATTCAAACAATTATACGACAATGTGGCCAAATCATTAGGGTGTCTCTCAGAGCCTTGGAAAAGGGAAATAAGAGAAAACTTAAGCAAAATGTTTGTTTCTTCTCTAAAAGTTAGACTTCTTTCTGTGATTTATATCAACTCCCACAAAAGTCTTCATTCCTTGAGCAGAGTTTCTCACATACAGCAAACTCTATTTTTATTTCTACCAGAAGCCTGAGACACAGGAAAGTTCAGGGTTAATACTAACCACGGGGTTCCCAACATTCGTCTACATCACCGGAGTCAATTTTAAAGGAATACCATGAGCAACCTAAAAGGGGAAAAGAAGTCAGAGGATAGGGACCTAGAGCCTGAGACTGGGTGAGTAGAGGTCTAAAAGAGCATTCTCCTGTGGTCGTTTTGGGACTGTGAACCTCGGGTCTTATTTTGAACATTATGACACGTGCCCCTAACCTCTCCTGAGAATCTATCCTCCTGTTCTTCATTTTAGAGTAGAAGCTTCCCCTACAAAGTGCATGACACTTTTATCAGGGAATTTGGCTTTCTGGCTATGGATGCTTCATTTCACAGACTCTCTTGCAGCTAGGTGTGTGATTGAGTTCTTGCCAATGGAATGTAAGTGGGAGTGATGTATATAATTTCGTGTCATTTCCTCTGCAGGGTATGGCTAGTTCTCCACTGCCTCTCTTTCTCCCTTCCCTTTGGTGAAGGAATGGAAAGAGCCAGGAAATGTTAGATCCTAGCATGGAAGCCACGTGTTGAGGAAAAAAGAACGGCCAACCCCATCACTCTATATAGGTCACTCACCTCTGGACCCTTTTGAGAGAGTAGGAGATAAAAATGAGTTTCTGTTTTATTTAATCCATGGGAGTTTGGTGTCCCTTAGTTACACCTCCTTAAATTGACCCTTAAAATAGTAAAATAACAAGTTAAAGACTCATGTCCCTTCGGACGAACATTTTTTTCCCTCCAACAATGAATTAGTCGTTGCCCAGATGCTTGATGGAAAATGAGTCAAAACCCAGGTTAGAATAATCCAGGCATCTCCTCTGTGTTTCCGTGCTCTTGCCTGACCTTGGTGGTCTTTACTCCCAGAATTAGTCCTTTTTTTTCCCCAGCAGCGTCCTTTGAATGTGAAGAAACTATACACGTGATTATTTCATCCCTGTTGTCTCGGTTTTGCAAAGATGATTGGGTGCTTTGCCTGTGAAATTCTCATGGTGGAGACTTTTGCCATTTTTTTCCTACTCACCTGCTCTTTTTTCCCCCTCTATGTGTTATTTCAAATCTTGTAGTGGGAGGAGGAAACCTGTCAGCAGGTGTGGGTGACAAGAGTGAGGTGAGAACTGGATGTACGGTCTGAGGTTACAGGAAATGGTTGTTTATGTAGCCCCATTGGTACTCAGGGGATTACAAGATGAAGCGTTAAATTCAAAAGTTCTGACTCACTATTCCCTCGAGCAAAGGACTTCAGAAAACACAGGTGTGCGGTCTACTGAGCTGGCGGTTTCCTTTACCGTTTACTTCTGAAGAAATAAACTCTGACATTCTACCCCAAGGGTTGCAGAGTTTTACCTCCCAGAGAGACCCCTGGGGTGATGTGTATTTTAGTAACCTTAGACATGAACTTGTATTTAGACAGGGTTCACTTTTGGTGATATCCCCCACTGCCGGTTTTCCTTCTCCTTCACTGGATGGTGCCTCCTGGAATTTACCTCTGGCTCTTTTGTTTGTTTGTTTGTTTGTTTGTTTGTTGACTGCTCCCGAATCAGCCTCGAACCTCTTTCTCTTAATTATAAACCGGCCCCATGTCTACATACCATGTATGTTCCAATGACTCCCAAATGTCCACCCCTGATCTCTCCCTGGAACCCCAGACTTCTACATTCCAAGTGATTACAAGGCAAGCTGCTTGTCTAACGCACATCTAGAACTTCACGTGTCAAAATACAGAGGAAAGCAAACACACACACACACACACACACACCCTCTCAATTTTGCTTGCCTTTCCCCCAAACCTGCTCCTCATCCAATATACGAGTCAAAGAACTTTTAGTGCAGGTAATGCTGTAAAAACCCCATAATGGCTCAAACACAGAGCCACAATAGAAGTGTATGATTTCTCACTCATTTGGCGTTAAAAATAGGTGTTCCTAATCCACAGGGGCTCTTCTCCAGGCTGTGCTTCGGGAACCTGAGTCCCGTATCTTCTTGTTCTACCATCTTGAATATATATATTTTTTCTGACGTTGCCATCGCCTACCCACTTCAAGGAAGCAGGAGACAGAACAGCTTGGAAAAGTCTGCGTGGGGAATCTCTATGGACAGCCCCAGGTGTGACACATACCGCGTCTACTTACGTTTTATGGCTAAATATCACTCCAAACTGCAAGGAAGCCTAGAAATGAAAACTATTTTGCCTCCTAATACCTTTCACCGTTGTAGCCCGAACACACCCTTCTTCCTGGTCCTCTCCCACAAAACACAGTCCAAAGTCCAGCATCTCCAGCTGTTGTGCAAAACCCTTGATCAAGTGTGGGTGGGACCCGTCAACCAGACTTCCGGTCAGATGGCACGTCCGACCCTGGAAGGCCCATCATCTCTTAATTCTCTATGTACGCGATGGTCCCTGCTTGCAAAGGGCCAGTTCTTGCCTGAGCTCACGTCTTCTTGTAGTACCCTACTAAAGGCAGCCATAATAGCTAACACATAACACTTTTAAGTTCGTCCAGCCGATGGGTGAGCCCAGAGCTCCACCTCAGTGCCTGCCCATTAGGCAATGTCATTTACTACTTTGTTTTTTCTTATGACAACACTCCCTTCTGGAATTATTTCCGTACAGTAGCAAACACACTAAAAAAGAGTCAGGCATTTTGAAGGTCCTATTTCTCTGTGTACGCTTCATCATTGTTTCCTTTATGAGCTCAATACTTTCCCTGGTTAGAACTCCTCGGTGGATTCCTATTGGATTTTAAATGGAGTCTAAACCTTGGACCGCGGACGCTAAGGCTTTGTGTCATTGGGTTGTCACCTACATTTCCAACCTCCCCTGGCACCACTCTGTCCTACCCCTTGCCACAGTTACTTTGGGCCATTTGCTGTTTTCAGAACGGGCTCAGTTCCTGTCTTGGTGTTAGTGGATACCCTCGCTCAGAGATCATTATCTTCCTCATTATTGTCACATGAAGTTCAAAAAAAAAATCTGCTTTGTTATTTCCATATGGAGGTTTAAATGTAACCTTTTCTGCGTGGCACTTATTAACATCTGATTTTCTTTTGCTCTCTTTCTCTCCCTCCTCCTTTCCTGTGTTCCTTCCCTCTTTTGTCCTTTCCTTTTTGCTCTCTACTAGTATGTAAGCTCCACAAGACGAGAAACCGATTTAGTTTTATTCTGTGACTTTCTATTCATGAGCAGAAACAGGGCCTGGCTCTCATAATTATCTAAGAGATATTTGTTGAGCAAATGAATGACCTCATCTTCTTGAGGAAATGCCAGTACTAAATTTTACAGCGAATCCTAGAAGTCTACAACTGAAAGAGACTTTATTAATAATTAAATACGTCCAAGCCCCCAATCTAAGACATAATAGCTTAACAAAAGTTGCAAGTCTGTGACTCTTTGGAACATTGTCTCTTCTACTGACGTGTCCTATGATTGTGTGAAGCGATTATTTCAAATGTCCAACTAGGAATTCCTGGAGACCAAGAATGACCATGTTGTGATTCATTTGGGACCAGTGATCAAGTCACAATGGTCCCTGTGTACCAGTTCTTCTCTCTGCTCAAATTAGTCAGTCAATGGGGTCAGAGATAAATGTATATGTTGACATGGGAACTCTCAGAGGATTTCAAAAATCTGATTCCAAGGGAGGATAGAACATTTTTGCCATTAAACATTGATCAGCTAGTAAATCAGGAGTTGGCAGACTGCAGCACATGAACCAAACCCGGCCCACCACCTGTTTTTGTAAATAAAGCTTTATTGGAACATAATTACACCTATTCATTTATGTGTTACCCATGGCTGCTTTTGCACCACAAATGCAGAGCTGAGTATTTTCTTCAAAGACAGAATGTCCCTTAAAGCCGAAAATACTGAACCATCTGGCCCTTTTTGAGAAGTTTATTAACCCTGTAATAAACTATTTCCCCTGCAGCCCTCAATTCCACAAATCCACTTCAACTTATTAAAATATGTCACTTTCTCTGAATACAGGACTCTGCAAGAGGACTTTTGTAGCTAATATCTTATTTGGCTTATCCAAAAATTTAAAAATATAAGTTACCTGTTATCCACGTGCAGAACAACTACGCTTCTTTTTTTAGACATTGTATCTAATGCAAAGCCTCCTTTCTTGAAAGGATTCTGATGTCTAAAAATGTTTTCAAACAAAACAAAATGAAACAAATGCAAACACTGAGACAGCTAGAGATTCAATTACAGGTTATGTGGAACAGTCTATTGGCCGTCTTCAATATTTACACTTTTTTGTTTGTTTGGTTGATTTCTTTTAGTAATTGAATGACGGAATGTTAGCTGGGCAGATAATCACCCTGCTGAAATTGTATCTTCCAGCCTCTCTCGAAGCTTATGTCCTTACGTCCTGGCCAATGATATGTGTGCAGAGAGAAACTGAGCAATTTCTGGGCCCTGACTTCACTTTTCCCTGTGCATTTCCCAGTGGCAGGAATGCAGATATAAAAGTGGAATTTGGGGATGCCACCTCAGACCATGAGATGAAAACTTTGTAGTGAGGCTGTCAGAGCCACAAGAGAGAAAGGGTGGGGTCCCCCACCCATCCATGGTGTAAAGCCATCATGTTAAGTTGAGGAATGTTGATCCTTAAACTCATATGGAGAGAGAAAAATTAATCGACACTTAAGGCACTGCTATTTTCCAACCTTTGCTACAATCATTAATGTTCATAAATACAAAACCAATACTATTTGTTGAGTATATACAGTAATACAGGACTCTGCAAGAGGAACTTTATAGCTAATATCTTATTTACCTTATCCAACGTGGATGTCACCTTTAAAGTATAGAAACTAAGGCTCTCACAGCTTTTGAGTTTCTAGGAGAGGTATGCACTCAGCAGCATGAGTGAGATTTATATCCAGTCTTTGTTTACTCCCAAGACTATAATCTTGGCCATCAATCATGCCACATCCCCACAGTCAGCCCTCTTTCATGTCAACACTCTGTGAAGTGTTTTAGAATCTCTCTCTTCATTTTTTTTTTTTTTCCTCTGTAAGAAAATACAACATCCGTTATCTCAGCGTTCTGCGAGAGGAAAGCCTGAGTTTGCCATCCAGGACCCACTCCCGAGTCTCTATGTTGCACAGCCCTCGAGCCCTGATTTCTCTTCAGAGAAATTCATTCGGAATTCAATGCATTCAGAATTGCCAGATTCTGAAGCAGATGAACGAACACTCGAATCTCATGCAAGTGTGGAAATTATAGTGATGAAGCAGAGGTATGTGATAGATTGTGTTAAGCCAATCTTGCAAGATGGGAAAAGAAAGGAACAGAGGAAAGGAAAGGAACAGAGAGGCTAAGCAACTTTCTCAGGTTGACAGAGGAAGCACTGGCGAGTCAGAGCTCCTCTTCCGATCAAAGTCAGCAGGCTTCTGGGAAAGAGTTGCTACGTGGGTGGCCCCCAGTGAGCCACAGCTTCTGGTATTTCATCTCTTGTGTAGTTTCCTCCCACATTGACTAAGCTTGGTCTTGAAACTAGCTTTGGTGTAATACCAGTGCAAAGTAAGCTGAAGCTTGATGAGTGCTCCCCGAGTCCTGTCCTTCTGGATTGCTGGTTCTTGGGATACACCCTCTCAGAACCCAGTTACCATGCTGAGAGAAGCCAAACTAGCGTGGTGGATAGGCCACATGGAGTAAATTCCAGGCTGACAGCCCCCACAGAGCTCTCGGGGGGCAGCCAGCACCAACTTGTCGGCCATGTGCATGAGCCATCTTGGAAACAGGTCTTCTGGACAGAGTCAAACTGTCCTATCTCATGCCAGGGGGAGCAGAGACTGGAAATCCTGACCAAATCCCTGAGCCGTCAGCAAATACACGTGATATGTCTTCTGTTTGGAACTCTAAGTTTGGGGTGGTTTGTTCCCCAGCAATAGACAACCAAACATTTCTGATTATTCTTTCTGCTACATCGCATGCAGCGCGCTGGGTCACGAGCAGAATGGTTAAGGTTTTCCAAACCAAGACGTCACCAACACCTTACCTTTATAGGTCTAGGAAAGCATCAGACCTAATCAATACCTTGCCTTCTATGTGCTGCTTTATAGGAAAATAATGTTACTCACTCACTGAATATAAGATATTTTCCTTCTGTGTCTCCATCCACATGGTAGGAAGAGCTACCAGAGGGTCCAAAGTGGGAAGGAGCCAGGTGGTACTGAGGTTGAATATTCCCTCAAAAATGTGGCTTTGGGGGCACCTGGGTGGCTCAGTCGGTTAAGCGTCTGACTCTTGATCTTGGCTCAGGTCATGATCTTGTGGTTTTGTGGGTTTGAGCCCCACAATGGGTTCTGCATTGACAGTGCAGAGCCTGCTTCGGATTCTCTCTCTCTCTCTCTCTCTCTGCCCCTCCCCTGCCCTCTCTCTGTCTCTCTCTGTCTCAAAATAAATAAATAAACTTAAAAAAAAAAAACTATGGGGTCACCTGGGTGGCTCAGTCAGCTAAGCGTCCGACTTCGGCTCAGGTCACGATCTCGCGGTCTGCGAGTTCGAGCCCCGCGTCGGGCTCTGTGCTGACAGCTCAGAGCCTGGAGCCTGCTTCGGATCCTGTGTCTCCTTCTCTCTCTGCCCCTCCTCTGCTTGGGCTCTGACTCTCAAAACTAAATAAACGTATAAGAAAATTTTTTTAAATAAATAAAAATAAGTAAAAAAATAAAAAATAAATTAAAAAAACTATGGCTTTGGCCAAGTGACTGAACCTATCTGATCATCTGTTTTCATATTTCTAAACTGTAAACGATGATCGCTCTCAGGTTGTAGGAAAGGTCAGTCCTGGTGTGTGTATGGCCCCAGCATCGTATCTGTCCTATAGAGGGTCCTTAATATATGGTAGCTGCTATTGTCACTTTAAGCTATAACTAATATACAGTTTATTGTCTGCAAAAGTGTGCTCTCCAAGAATTGAGCAGCTGTCTGAGGTCTATAGTTTATGCCAAGAGGACAGGTTTCTTGATGTAAAGCTCTGCCTCTGTGTAACCTTACACGTGGTGGTGAAGGCTTATAAATCCAATCCCCTGATAGCAAGAGGGAAAGAATGCTGTAGTTTTTCCAGAAACCGGGAGTAGAAACCAGCTTCGCCAGTGAGACCTTCTCTGCCTTTCCCATTCCACGCAATGACCCCCTGGAACTTCAGAGCCTGGAAATGTGAAAGCCAAATTGGAGACTTCTCTTAAAAAGCATTTTCTCCTCCATCATTCCTGCCCCCTCGATTCCATTCTGGCATAATTCGGCCTTCAAGATACGCCAATGATTTCCTCATTATTCTCCCTGAAGCGCTGCTGATAGATGGGAACTTTGGGAATGAAATGGTTGAAAAGGTTTGAGACCAGTGACGCGGACACAGGTGCTGGAGAGCAGCTCAGACTTTGCACACGGGAGCTACCCGGGGGTCTCAGAGGGAGCACGAAATGCTGCGATAGGGGGGCAAGATTGTGCAATTCCCTTTGTAAAATGCCCCTCTTCTTCTCAAACTCTCCGTAAGTCGGGCAGTGCTCTCTCTCTCTCTCTCTCTCTTCCCGGGGGAACTTGAGGAAGGAGGTGCAGCAAAGGAATAAAAATAACCAACACACGCCTGGCGGCGCGAAACGGGAGGGGATGATTGATGTGTGACAGCATGCACATGGCGCCTTCCCCTCTGTGACATTAACTTGCAATCTGCGGAGGAAACCGTGCTTGAGATGCTCACCGATCAGAACACAGTGGGGAAAAAAAAAAGTGGGATTCCTTTGGGGAAGGGGGGGACTTCAGTTCAATCTCCATGGCAGGCAAGAAGAGAGCAGGAAATCAAACATTGAATGTTGAAACATTGATGACAGTCTGAGTTGAGGGGGGAAAAATATATATATATAAATGGCACATCTGGAGAGCTTATTCTTAGTTACTGGACCTGTCTGTCTGCTTCTTCTCCTGTCTCCCTCACCATTGTGTGACAGGTTTGAATCGAGGGAGCTCGACCTTCATTTGGGCGCAGCTAGGCAGTCTCATCTGCTGGGAAAAGCGTTCGTTGTTCTGTGCGGGGTTTTGGAAGAGGCTGGCCATCTTATTGGGAAGTTGGTGCTGATGTTCACGGAGTGTATCAGTGACCCGAGGAAGCACCGTGGCTCTTCTGAAGAAGCCCGGGCCGGGGAGCGGGGGTGCCTGGGTGCGGTTACGTGTCCGCCTCTTAGTTTCTGCTCGGGTCCCGATCTCGAGGTGGGTGAGTTCGAGCCCCTGCGTCGGGCTCCGAGCTGACAGCGCGGAGCCTGCTTGGGATCTTCTCTCTCTTCCACCGTCTCTGCCCTCTCCCCTGCCCACTCTCTCTCTCTCTCCTCCCACCCCCCAAATAAACAAATAAACTTAAAAAAAAAAAAGAAGGAAGACTGGGGGATACTACTGATCCTCTTGGCAGAGTAGGGCAGAATGTCAGTGACGTACTTGGGATACGAAACAAAACAGACACCCCCAGGTACTGAACTCAGATAAGGTTCCATGAAGATGAGACTAGCATCACGGAAAGTGCCCTCGAGGGGAGAGAGCACGTGCCCTCAAGGGCCGCACCGTCAACATACGGCAGGCCTCAGGGATGCCAGCGTGCCCCAAGCACTGTGACCAAATGGAAGACTCACAGAGAACGTCTCAGTTTGTGTTTGGGTTTCGAGAGCGTTCTGAGCAGGACAGTTGACAGGCCCTTCGTGCCTGGTTTCTTCTTCCCTTTGAGCACATTCCCCTGGATGTTTCTCTGTCCCAGTCCTCGTGTGCATGGGCTCCTGGCAGACCCGTCCACCGGGCTGGCCGATACACTTGACGTATGGGAACCGCCTGGGCACGTCAGGATTGCCGAGGCACAGAGACTTGGGGAAAGTGTGCTTTGAGTCCTGCAGAACCCTGTGGAGAAAGTGTCTTTCTAATATCCACTTCTATATGACCTGCTTCCCTTTGTCTAACCTCCCTTCTTAACACTTGTCCAATTCATCCTACCTTCTATCCAGCCTGTAGGATTTGTCCGGCCATGCCAAGCACTGTTTTACGCCTGGGCGTCGGTTTACCCCGTTCTCGATCACCTGTCTTCTCTAGCTTCCTGATCAAGACTCGCTTATTCTTCAGGAATCAGCAGAAATGCATCTCCCCTCTCCAGTTGAGATGCTCTTATCCGTGCTCCCATAATCCCTTGTGCACACCTCTATATATCCCCAAGTCTGTTACAGGGTGAGTGAATCCTTTTTCTTTTAATGTTTTTATTATTTATTTTTGAGAGGGGAAGAGAGAGAAAGAGAGAGTAGGGGAGGGGCAGAGACACAGAGGGAGACCCAGAAGCTGAAGCAGGCTCTAGGCTCTGAGCTGTCAGCATAGAGCCCGACGCGGGGCTCGAACTCACAAACCGTGAGATCATGACCTGAGCCCAAGTGGACGCTTAACTGACTGAGCCACCCAGGCGTCCCCAGGCCAAGTGCATTCTTACTTGTTTATCTCCTGCTTTAAATTCTGAGCTCCTCAAGGGCAAATTCCGCCTTATTGTTGTATTCCCTATGTCCGCCACACAATTTGACACGAATAAGTGCCCAATAGTTGTTGAGTGGAAGTCAAGATAGATGTTCATGTTCACATCAAACAAAATAATGCCTGTCAATATCACCTGGAATTCTCAATGACACCCATTGAAAGGGATTGTCCCTCTGTCCTCTGGGAACGAAATGAAGACACATGAATACGGAATGCGTGTCTGAAGCAATGATTTCAACTCAGATAGAAGCCAATGCCCAGAATGTGGGGCTTTATCTTAATGCCCTCAAGAGTAGCAGGGAAGGTGGGGCGCCTGGGTGGCTCAGTTGAGCATCTGACTTCGGCTCAGGTCACGATCTCATGATCCATGGGTTCCAGCCCGTGTTGGGCTCTGTGCTGACAGCTCAGAGCCTGGGGCCTGCTTCAGATTCTGTGTCTCCCTCTCTCTCTGCCCCTTCCCCGCTCATGTCCTATCTCTCTTTGTCTCTCAAAAATAAATAAACAGTAAAACAAAAGAGTAGCAGGGAAGGTAAAGGGAAGAAGTGACTGTGGTTATCTGTACTTCTGGCCCCTGTGCTCCTTCAGCCTCCTTGAAGACTGTGCAAATCTCTCTTAGCAAATGATAACATCATCGTTAGCCACTTTACATAAGTAAACTCAGAATGGAAGCAGACATGCCATGTTGAAACAACCACAAGAAACTTCATTGCAACCTCTTGAGAAATGACCACAACTGGCGAAAAAAAAAAACAACCACTAAAATGATAAGTCAAAACAAAGCAGAGCAAAACAAGACAAACCAATAACGAGCTTTAATAGCATTTTCCCAGGAACTGAGGTCCCCTTGAAACTGTAGCATATAATAAAGTGGGGCTCTAAGGGCTCTTGGGATTCCCCTGCTCTGAGGCTGTTGGTCTGAAGTCCTGAGAGATCCATTTCTTCAAGACCCAGTCTAGGAGGGGTGGTGCTGTCTGCAGTCTGGCTGGTGTGGGAAGCCAGATTTCTAACCTGAAAGTCACCGGGGCGTTGGCACTCAGCAGAAGTTCAGCTGTGACTTTTCACGTTATTTCTTCACAGTCCTCTGCCTTCCAGTCACGTCATTTACGTTTCTTAAATCCTGGGTGCTACAATTTCGCTCAAGTTTTTAGGAGGACTTCTCATAGCATGAGCCTTTTATAGGGAAAAGGGGAAAGCAGATAACTATTTTATTGCTGAGCTTTTATAAACATAATTTTCTGGTTTCATCCACAGAAACGCGATGGCGCACCTAACGCTGTCTATTCACGTCTTCACCGCGCAGCCCAGCGTTGAGATTGGTGACTCTGATGGACGCTGGGCTGCTCTTTCCACAATGGCTTTGTGGTTCTTGGAGGAGACCTTGTGAGCAATTTCTGCACAGGAGGATTTGTTGCACCTCAGCTCCTTGACACCGTGGACTAGGAACTTCCAGAAGCCACTGGGCAGCACCTGCTTTGGTTTCTTGTTGCTCCCGCAAACCACATTGGGCGTCAAGATCTGGCCTTTGAGTCTTCTGCGCACCCTATTGTCAATGCCTCTGGGTTTCCATCGTTAATTACTTTTGACTTAGGGGTCTGCCTGGTGCCAGATGAATTTCTTGGTCCTCTTTTTAATGATCTTGGGGCTCACCAGAGGTCGAGGGTGGCCATGATGCGAGAAAGAGATGGTTGCCACCTCCATAGGCAGTGCCGAGGACGAAAGGGGGCATCGCCCAGCTTTTCTAAAGAGAAGGAACCGTGGTGGGGGGTGGCGCCTGGGTGGCTCAGTTGGTTAAGTGAAGGGCATTGGCTCAGGTCATGATTTGCAGTTTGTGAGTTCGATCCCCACATCGTGTGGTCTGCCGTCAGAGCGGAGCCTGCTTCCGGTCTTCTGTCTCCCTCCCTCTCTGCCACCCCCCGCCCCCATGCTCTCTGTCTCAAAAATAAATAAACACTAAAAAAAAAAAAAAAATGAGAAGGAACAAGGCAGTCCCTTTAATGAATGGATTAATCATGATATTTGCTAATCATGAGGCAAACATATGGATTCTCATCCTCTATCACAAATGACTTCTTACGTCTATGTAGAGGAATAGTCATACATGAAGAATTACTTTAGGGGCATCTGGGTGGCTCAGTCGTTAAGCGGCCGACTTCGGCTCAGGTCATGATTTCGTGGTCCGTGAGTTCAAGCCCCGTGTCGGGCTCTGTGCTGACAGCTCGGAGCCTGGAGCCTGTTTCAGATTCTGTGTCTCCCTCTCTCTCTGACCTTCCCCCGTTCATGCTCTGTCTCTCTGTCTCAAAAATAAATAAACATTAAAAAAATTTTTTTAAAAGAATTACTTTATTTTTTTAATATTATATAGCGTATATTTAGTAGTGAATAAATCTGCATGTAGCCATCACCCAGCTTCCACAGTTATTAACTCATGACAGTCGAGGTTCACCTCTGTCCCTACTCACTTTCTCCCTCACACACGGATTATTTTGAAGCAAATCTAAGACATATCATTTCATTCATAAATATTTCAATATGTATAGGAGTTACTTTAAATATTATGAATTGAATCTCCCTTTTCTTCAGTTCACTAGATTTAAAAACAATAATCTTTAAGCAAGGGAGAACAGTATTGATCCAAATAACTTAAATTAACTGGCCTACTTCCTGCCGATAATATAGGAGGCCTCTTTCTCTCTCAATTGACATTTCCATTCCATTTGACCTATCAATACATAGCAAAAGAAAGAGTTCTGTAATGAATAATAATCTGTAGATAACATGATGAATACCGAATTGCCCTTGCTCATTCCTGTTTAATCTTTGCTTTTTTAACATCTTCCATTGATTAATTTATTTATTCAGCTTTCACAAGGGATATTCTGAGAACCGATGCGGGGCTCGAACCCATGAACTGTGTGATCATGACCTGAGCTGAAGTCGGACACTTAACCGACTGAGCCACCCAGGCACCCAATTTCTTTCTTTCTTTCTTTCCTTTTTTTGAATAAGCCACAGATTTTTTTAAAAATGTGGTGATAGACATAATAATGTTTATACAGTAACTCATCATTCTCCTGGCGTTTAGAGGTTGTTACCAACAAATAATAATATTTTCAACACATACTAAGATCACATGTATGTTTTGGGATTTGTTGCCTAATCTATTTCTAGCATGATGTATTGATCCTCTTTTTTCTTTTTATGCTAACATTACAGTGTTTTAATTATTATAAATTTATAACAAGATGATATCTGATAGCTCTACCTTGTTCTTTCTTTCTTTCTTTCTTTCTTTCTTTCTTTCTTTCTAGAATTGTCTTCACTATTCTTGGCCCTTTATACTTCTATACAGATTTTGTTTTACTCATTTTACTTTAATTTATACTTCTGTGTAAATTTTAGAATTAATTTGTCTGTATTCATCAAAAAGAAAAAAACCCTTCTGGGGGGGGTGCCTGGGTGGCTCAGTCGGTTGAGTGTCCGACTTCGCTCAGGTCATGATCTCACGGTCTGTGAGTTCGAGCCCCGCGTCGGGCTCTGGGCTGACAGCTCAGAGCCTGGGGCCTGCTTCAGGTTCTGTGTCTCCCTCTCTCTCTCTGACCCTCCTCCATTCACGCTCTGTCTCTCTTTGTCTCAAAAATAAATAAACGTTAAAAAAAAAACCTACTGGGATGTTAACTGTAATTTTATTAACTTTATAGATCTATGTGGCAATAGTCACCATCCTAAAAATATTAATTTTTTCCACTCATAGACATGTTGCACCTTCTAATTTATTCATATAGATCTCTTGTTTTTACATTCTTCCATACAGGTCTTGCTTCTTCTTTTGATGTTTACCCTTAATAATTTCAATTGCTCATTTGAATGAGATATTTGTTCTACCTAACAGTTTTTCCAATGGATTATTTTTTTTCAATATATGAAGTTTATTGTCAAATTGGTTTCCATACAATACCCAGTGCCCATCCCAAAAGGTGCCCTCCTCAATACCCATCACCCATCCTCCCCTCCCTCCCACCCCCCATCAACCCTCAGTTTGTTCTCAGTTTTTAAGAGTCTCTTATGCTTTGCCTCTCTCCCAATCTAACCTCTTTTTTTTTTTCCTTCCCCTCCCCCATGGGTTTCTGTTAAGTTTCTCAGGATCCACATAAGAGTGAAACCGTATGGTATCTGTCTTTCAATATATGGCTTATTTCACTTAGCCTCACACTCTCCAGTTCCATCCACGTTGCTACAAAGGGCCATATTTCATTCTTTCTCATTGCCACGTAGTACTCCATCCAATGGATTATTTTTGAAGGATAGGTACGCTACTGTGTTTTCCCACAGTTAGCATGCTAGCTGAACGCCCTATGCTATTAGTTTGACTATAGAGACGATTATACCTTCACTTTGGACAATCACATGTCTGGGAATAACGCCAGCTTTGTCTCTCCTTGGCTGGCTCTTGTAACTCCCTTTATTTTTTCATTTATTTCATTGACTTGGGCCTCTGATACAATTTAGAAGAGTGGAGTGACCCTGACTTTGAACCAGACTCAAATGGGTATACGTGTCAACATTTATCATATAAATATCGAGATTTTTCTTATGGTAATTTTGTAAATGTTTCCCACTTATGCACCTATGCACGTACCTATTGGCACTTATGCTGGATACTTCTGTAAGCAAACTGTTGTGCGTTATTTATTCTCACACCAAATTTACGGGGGAGGCACTATTATTTTACCTATTTTGTTTTTTTTTTTTTTTTAATTTTTTTTTTCAACGTTTATTTATTTTTGGGACAGAGAGAGACAGAGCATGAACGGGGGAGGGGCAGAGAGAGAGGGAGACACAGAATCAGAAACAGGCTCCAGGCTCTGAGCCATCAGCCCAGAGCCCGACGCGGGGCTCGAACTCACAGACCGCGAGATCGTGACCTGGCTGAAGTCGGACGCTTAACCGACTGCGCCACCCAGGCGCCCCTTATTTTACCTATTTTGAAGCCGAAGAAACAAATGCACACCTGTGGTAACACAGCTGGTCAGTCAGCGAGCAAGAATTTCAATCTAGCAAGATGTCTTCCCCCAATCTTCCGTTCTCAGCCCCCATTCAAGAGTCACCCCCCCTAAGTTCGCAGATACTTAACATCTACTTTGGATGAAACTTGTAACGGTGCCGACCTTAATATTGTTCATTCTTGCCCTGTTTTACCCTGTCTTATTTATCATATTTTGAGAGAGGAGTGCTAAATCTTTCACTAGGATTGCGCGTGTCAGTTTGGTCACATAACTTTTTTGAAGTACAGTGTAACATTCAGAACGGTTGTATTTTAGTCGTGGATTACACGCTTTCACTGTCTTCTAGCTTTAAGAATTGTTCTTGAGAAATTCCACATTACGATGATTCTCCACCTATTGTATGACATCTGATTTTTCTCTATGAAGGTTTTTAGGGTTACTTTATTTTTCTCTGAAGTTCTAAAATTTTAAGATAGGGGCGCCTGGATGGTTCCATTGGTTAAGTGTCTGACTCTTGATTTTGGCTCAGGTCATGATCTCATGGTCATGGGATGAGCCCTGTGTTGGGCTCTGTACTGACAGCACGGAGCCTGCTTGGGATTCTGTCTCTCCCTTGCCCTCTGCCCCTCCCCTGCTTGTGCGTGTGCATGCACACATTTCCTCTCTCTCTCAAAATGAGTAAATCAAATTAAAAATAAAATAAAACAAAATTAAGTGCCTTGGTGTATGTGTGTGTGTGTGTGTGTGTGTGTGTGTGTGTGTACTTTCTCATTGTTCTGGATATGCAATAATGTTCTTTAAACTAAAATACCAGTATTTTAGTTCTGGGAAATTTTCCTGTACTATTTTTTTTTGATAATTTCTTCCTTTCCATTTCTTACCCTCTCTCTTTCTGGAAATACTAAGGCCAGATGCTGGATCTAAAATAATCCTCTAATTGTTTCTGCCACCCATCTCTTATGGTCAAATCGTTGCCTTCTCTTTGACTTCTTATGAGTTTTCTATACTATATCTTCAAAAATTCTATTAAATCTTATGTTAATTTTCATATATTCTTTCTCATTTGTTGAAAATGCCTTCAAAAAATTTTTTCCTTGTCGGGTGCCGGAGTGGCTCGGTCAGTTAAGCGTCTGACTTCAGCTCAGGTCATGATCTCACAGTCTGTGAGTTCAAGCCCTGCGTCAGGCTCTGTGCTGACAGCTCGGAGCCTGGAGCCTGCTTCATGTTCTGGGTCTCCCTCTCTCTCTGCCCCTCCCCCACTTGCACTCTGTCTCTCTCTTTTAGAAACAGATAAAAATTAAAAAATGATTTTCTTGATTCATGGAAGCAATACCTTTTCTTATCTCTCCGTTTGTGTGTGTGTGTGTGTGTGTGTGTGTGTGTGTGTGTGTTTAATTTTTTCCCAAAATACGCATTGCTCTGTTTCCTCTGAGTTCTTTCTTTTTCTGTTTCTTTTAATCTTTTAATTTATTGCAGGGATTTCCACAAATAACAAGGGATCTACTCTTCATTCCTAAATAAGGAAATAGTGAAATGTTGAGGGTAAGCCGCGTACGTGGTAAGATCTATCAACTGGTAAACTTTATTAGAGAAAGAAAAATTGACCAGGGATCTGGAAGTTTCCTTTAGAGATGAATATCTGTAGGTCTTGTTCCCTTGGATGATTCTATTTTGCCAGATTAGAATCCTTACACATCTGCCCTTGGGGTTTTAAGCCTGTACTCTGGCACTCTGGGGACAAAGCGGAAAATGAGAGAAAGAAGACTTACTGTTCAATATATAGTTGTTTACCTGATCCGCCTTCTGGTGTTTTCGATGGCACTACACACCTGTCCTCACCCATACCTTGTATCTGGGTGTTCAGAGCCTCGAAACATTCATCCTGTCCGGAGAGTAATCTTTATCTTTTGCTATCGTTTACTTCTCTGCTTGGCTGGCTGCTTCCTTTGTTGACTTCTGGGATGGTTCGATATACGTGCTGCTTTTTGATACGTAGAGTTTTAAGGGGTTGGTTTCAAGGTTGTCTCTTTTCAGTCCCTCCTCGGTTTCATATCAGTTTTTGCACGCGTTTCTCAACTAAGGGTTTTCTCCACGCTGATCAAATTCGAGTGCCCGTGGGGCACCACCATCCGTGTAAGCTTGGGTAAGTAGCCTTGTCACAGAACACATGGCTGTGTGGGGAACGGGAGTTTTGTACGTGGCTCCGCTTTTCCCAGATTTGAAGCTTTATGTAGGAAGCCCCCTTTGAGCTTACTGCCCTCTCCACTTCTCTCTGGCACGGGCTCTGGGCTTTAGCCCCAGAAAGAAAGCAACGGTGACATAAAGCCCAACCTCTAAGTTGTATGAGGACTCATTGTTGCCTTGTCTCACTGGCCTCCAATTACCACTTCCTGTCAGGGTATGAGCTTGCCACGGTGATGGCATCTGACTGTTCCCTTTCTTACCTTCGAACTCTGACATAGTTTTTCTCATACTTCATCTAGTATTTCTGGTGTGAAGAACAAGAGGCAGAAAAGGGAAGGAATAGTCAGAGTCCTCATTTTGCAGCTAGTCAGTTATATGTGTGTGTGTGTGTGTGTGTGTGTGCGAAATAGTCTTTTTGTGCTTTGACACATTCCACTCCAGGTACAAAGGAGCCCTAAGACATCTTACAGTTTTATAAGTGGAAGGAAGAATTCTTCCATTGGAGTAAAAGCACTCATACCAGAGCATCCTGGGCAAAAAAAGAAGGGCACCTGGGTGGCTCAGTCGGTTAAGCGTCGGACTTTGGCTCAGGTCACGATCTCGCGGTCCGTGAGTTCGAGCCCCGCGTCGGGCTCTGGGCTGATGGCTCAGAGCCTGGAGCCTGCTTCGGATTCTGTGTCTCCCTCTCTCTCTGCCCCTCCCCTGCACCCACTCTCTGGCTCTCTCTCTCTCTCTCAAAAATAAAATAAATAAAGAGAAATTGGAAATGTCTGTTATTTATACTTATAGAGGCCCACAGAAATTCCCCTAACAGAATACCTACCCCCCCCCCCAGGCTACTCGAGATATAAAATCACACTCACATGGAGACTTTTTTTTTTTTTAAGTTAAGTGATCTTAATCCAGTCTCTCAATAGATGGGCATTAAGAGGTTCGCGTAAGTCCCCAAATTTTATGCTAACTTGTGTGGCTATGGAATTTTTTTTTTTCAGATGAAATCATCCATTGTATCTACCCTTTGCTGATCTACACATAACCCTAATGGTGAAATATGCCCAAGCTTTATTTAACATTTGTATGCTTTTGTTTTTCTTCTTCTTCTTTTTTAAATGTTTATCTGTTTACTTTGAGAGAGAGAGAGAGAGCCAGGGCCCGCAAACAGAGGAGGGGCAGAGAGAGAGGGAGGGGCAGAGAGAGAGGGAGGGGGAGAGAGAGAGGGAGGGGCAGAGAGAGAGGGAGGGGGAGAGAGAGAGGGAGGGGCAGAGAGAGAGGGAGGGGGAGAGAGAGAGGGAGGGGCAGAGAGAGAGGGAGGAGCAGAGAGAGAGGGAGGGGGAGAGAGAGAGGGAGGGGGAGAGAGAGAGGGAGGGGCAGAGACAGAGGGAGGGGGAGAGAGAGAGGGAGGGGGAGAGAGAGAGGGAGGGGCAGAGACAGAGGGAGGGGGAGAGAGAGAATCCCTAGCAAGTTCAGTGCTGTCAGCACAGAGCCCTACCTGGGGCTGCAACTCAGGAACCATGAGATCACGTCTTGAGCCAAAATCCGGAGTCAGTCGCCGAACCGACTCAGCCACCCAGGCTCTCCACCTCCTTTGGTTTCTGAAACGTTCTCTTGAGGGGATTAGTGGGTCCCCAAGGACAGGGACAGTGTCCACTGTTACTTCCTCCTGATCCCAACCGGGTGGCACTTCCAAGTCCATTATGTGCACTTGTTGAAGGAGCGGGAGAGAGAAAGGGGGAGTGTTGGAGGGGGCGGTCAAGGGAGGCAACCGTGAATGAGATTCCAGGGATGAAGCCGTCGGCTGGGACAACATATCATTAAGCTGAAAACCGTTCCCCCAAAGAACAAAGGAAAAGTAATTTTCCCAAGCCCTCTGTGAAGAATTTCTCCTCCACAAAACAACAGCAAGGACAAACCCTGCGTGTCCCCGTGCAGCAGAGGGGACGGATATTTCCGAATGCGAGAAGATCTACACTGTGTTACTGAACACGAAGCACAGAAGAGAAACCGGGGGAGAGTCCGCAGATGGCCGTCCCCATTAACCCATTTAAAAATGATGGGGGGGGGGGGGGGAATGTGAAGGCAATTTTCAGATCAACTTCCCACCAGGCCTCAAGGGAGCCTCCAATTTTATCCCATCTCCATTAGGGCTTCATGGAAAGACACATGACTCCTTTGTCTCTCACAATAAGAACCAGGCTCCTCGGACAGATGATGCAAGAGGCAATTATAGGCACACCAATTGCTTCCACAGCTTGCAAGAAAAGTCACTGGTATGGAAGCTAGCTGCACAGCTTTTCAGAAAGTCTCTCAATCTGGCCTGTGTTCAATGGCATAAACCCTCCCCCCACCCCCCACTTCCAGTAGATTTTCTAGCTGGAAGGGAAGGGACGATTAAGCAGGTAAACTGCCTATGGGGGCAGGTTGTAGTGGGTTTTTCTTTTTTTCTTTTTCTTTTTTTTTTTTTTGAGGAGCTGCAGGGTTGCAACTTTGGAATAATGCCTCTGCGCGGGTCTAGTGGAAGCATGGTAAAAATAGATGAGGTGCATGCACAGTGCTGAATAGATACAGTCCCTGATGCCTTTTCAAATATTTCTACAGGTTTTCCGAGCAAAGTCTGCTGCCAATCAGCGATTCACTGGGGAGGAACACTAAGAGGGAAAATAAATCATATGCGGATTCTCGAAGTCGGAGAGAGGTGGGAGAAGAAATAACGTGGCAGGGAGGTCAAGGAAATACATTAATGAATAAGTCAATTTCCTAACAAGTGAAAGACACCCTTTGAAAACTTCCAGACTGGCTTATCTGTACAGATCGCCCCCCACCCCCACCCCCAGCCCCAAACTTTTTTCCTCCGCTGACTATTCTACTATTCCTGTAATGTCCTGATTTCCTCCAGTAAATTAGTAAAGCAGGAGTTCTCTGAAATGAAGTCAGTGTTCAGGGCGAAGAAACCCCAAAGCCGCTTGAAACTAGCTGGTGCTTTGGAAACACGTTCAGAGCTGCTCAGGAAAGCACAAATCATTGTTCCCATCTTACAAGCTCTGCACAAGGGTTCGTGTCCCTCTGGAATCATAAATTATCTTTCCAGTAAGGGCACCGGTCAGGTATGGCAAGTCAAGGACATAGGACAGGCCTCAGACCCCGTTCTGAAATAGGTTAAGCTTGTTATTAGACTACAGTCTCTGCTTTCTGTCCAGACTCTGACTTTCCTCTCTGCATTCCAGCATCTGTGTTTTCCAGAATTAACTGTTGGCCTGGTCCACCTCTCCACACCCTCCCCCGACTCACCAAATCTGACCTGCCTTAGACCAGTACCGTGTTCGCTACAGTGTTGGGGATGTAAATTTCTAGAGCGATAATAATATTTACATGCTCGTGGTTTAGATCTCATTTTCTATGTGGCTTTCTTTAAAAAAATTTTTTTAATGTTTATATTTGACAGAGAGAGAGAGAGAGAACAAGTGAGCGAGGGGCAGAGAGAGACAGAGACATAATCTGAAGCAGGCTCCAGGGTCTGAGCTGTCAGCACAGAGCCTGACGCGGGGCTGAACTCATGAGCCGTGAGATCATGACCTGAGCTGAAGTCGGGGTCTTAACCGTCTGAGCCACCCAAGTGTCCCTCTATCTGGCTTTCAACCCTACCCCCAGTCAATCACTTACTAGCTCTCTGATCTTGGGGCAGTTATGAAATGTTTGTGAGCCTCATTTTCTCACCTGCAAAATGGAGACTATAATAATTATAATCATTCAATTTTGAAAATTAAGTACACTATAATGTGTGATGTATGAGATGTTGCTCGCAAAATACATGTGCAATACTCAATAAATAGTACTATTATTATTTTTGTCGTTACTGTTGAAAAAGAGTATTGGCACAAACAAAAGATTTCTTAGTGGTAGCTCCTTATAAATCATTAAGGAAGATGTTGGATGGGAAAAGTTGTGTGTCATAGGCAAAGTCTATTTTTATGTTTGTCTGTATGTTTCTATTATCTATCTATCTATCTATCTATCTATCCATCCATCCTTCTTTTCCTCCTCCACCTCCTTCTCTTTCTTTTTTCATCTCTCTCTCCATCTATCACTCTATATTGGGGCACATATGTGATAACGGGCAAGATCTGAAATGGGAAATAACTCAGAGTTTCGAGGGTGTGTGATTGTCATAGTAATAGGAACAGTATTAACTTACTTGAATGATGAGTGTGTGTTTATAACGTCTCTGATTTTAACGACTCTGTTATTGAATCCATTTATTTATTCCATCGTTCCATCAATATTTCATGAGACCCACCATTTGCCAGCCCCTGAATTAGATGCTGGAGCCACAGAAACGAATCTCCCACAGTCCCTGCCTTTAAAAAGTTTATGGTTCCACCACAAAGCCAACAATTCAACAAACAATTTCAATAGGAGTCCAATATTGAATAAGCTTGTTAATGCCTGTTAAACACAATGTTTCTATGCAGAATCCTGACCTCAGCGGCCCCACAACTCATCCTCGAGGGGATGTTCTTATTAAGTGGCTCAGCCTCCCCAGAGGGACGTTAGCCAAACATCTCTTGTTGGGGGCTAAGGCTATTTTCAGTACTGGTAGATACATCTGTCAGCAATATAACCCAGAGAATTCTGCTGCTCATTCAATACTGTTCAAAGGCTCGTTGAACAGTGTGGTTTAAAAAGCACATGCCCTATGGTATCTAACAGTTTTCTAGAACGTGTCGTTCATTGGAGCCTGATCGACAGAGAACCAGAAGTGTGGACTGCATTACCGTGATTATTCACTGGCTCCTACCCTTTGCTCTTGGCTCTTGGTCTATTATCATCGGCTGATACTGAGACTTGTGATAAAGATAAAATCCCAGAAAAATTATTGTTAGATCAATTGAAAGATATATTTGAGCCGCCCCTTGGACTGCCCCCCTCTTGGCTGCAGTGTATCCTTTTCATGACTGCACATGCCTCCCGGGATACAAACCTCTGTCTTGAAAAGAGTAAATATATGCCGTTGGTCAGATATCGCCCTCCAGCCACTTGACCGTCTCTGCTCCTCTTCAGAGCCAACTTTCTAGAAAGAGTTGACTCTGCACCCTGTCTCTGCATCCTCCCTCCTACTCATGTCCCCTCTCCTAGTCAGAAAAGTTAAGTGATATGGAAGATGAACATAGGAAGTATACTATCTACCTAATAACATGTCACTTGATGGTTATTTTTCCTCTTACTCCGTTTTTAGAGATTTCTTGGACTTTATGTTTTAGGTCAACAATTTGGTTTCCAGCAATTTCTGTTGTTTCATTTTGCTGTTTTGTTATTTTTTTGTGATCATATTTTTAACGTTTTCCTCATAGCTTAGAATTTTTGTTTTTACTCCTTTTTTTCTAACACCCTCTTCTTGTTTTATGGGTTAAATAGGCTCGTAAACCTTTCTTTGGATACTGATTTGATTTTTGTTTGTGTCATGCAGTTCTTTTCCATTTTTCCCTCCTTCAGGCTATCGTTCTTTATTTTTCCTAAAACCCTTTCTTGAAACTCTTGGTTTTCCTCAAATGCTCGGTGACTTTTGGCTATCAGAATATGTTAAAAAGCAGCTTGATTGGTCCGCTACATGGAGTAGGGTGGTTTCCCCCATCATGAGCACGTGTCTCCTTAATGGGAACCCCCCCTCCCCAAACCGGGAAAAATAATTGAGCTTTGTAGAAATCAACTGCACCTCTCCAGAGGCAATCTGCTCTATTTTGTACGTGGGCAGGGAGCAGGCAGGTAGCTCAGGTGCAAGCAAGTAGCAAGGGTTAACTCTCAGGTTGGAACATTTTATGTATAATTTACTCTTCTGGGTGCCAAGATCTGTTTTAGTTTCATCTGGATCTCGTTTTAAGGGCTACAGTTATCTCAAACTCTTCTCTGTTTTTTTTTCTCTCTCAGACCTCAACACTTACACTATGAGTGCTCTCTAAGATGCTATTCTAGTTGTTTAGAAAAGAGTTCATAGGATTCTACCTAGTGAGAAAATGCTGCAGCCAGCAGCTGCATAAATGTCAGTGATGGAAAAGAGTTGCCCTATCCAGCTGATCTTGAAACGGAGGCCTAACCTTGAACCTGGATCATTGCCTCCAGCCCGTATCTGCTCTGAGTGTTTGTTAACCCCAACTAGGTGTCCCTCAGACGTCTGTTGGGAAGAGGGACTCTTCTCTCTGCGGCAGCCTTTGCCTGTGGGGGTTCGTGGATTTCTGTGGATTTCTCTACTTTCGTTGTCTTCCCACTCAACCTCTTTTACTTTCTATCACTCAGAAGTAGCTCCAAACATTATACCCACTAATGGTACCCATTTACATGTTGAGCGCAAGTGTTTATTGTATGGTATCTTTACTATGATTTATATGGGAATTCGATTGATGTGGGAATTTGGGAAGGATGGGGAGTAAACACAAGGGCTCAATTCTACCATTATTCATCGGAAGCTCCTTTCCTGCAGCAGCTCTGTCTCCTTCAGCTTTTCTTTCTGCCTTCGGGATTCAAGACACTGGTTTCACAAAGCTGTCTTGCCATGCTTAACGCATCCCTATTAGTGACCATGATGCATCGGGGCACAATGTGAGATATAAGTGTGTTAACTGAAACACGTATGAGAAATGCAGATAGAGTCAAGTTTGGATGTAGTGTGGGAACAGGGGTCAATGTGACCAGCTGGGGCCATGGATGTACACAGAAGAGCCAGCACAATGGTCTTCACAAAGGGGACAGTTGAGCTAATTCTTGAAGAGAAAAAAAGGCACCCACGCCCAAAGGAGAAGACCCAAGACAGAGAGGACAGGCTGAATGAAGGCATAAGGTGAGAAAGTACTACCCATAATGGAATCCATGAATAATTCCATATACTGGAAGGGAAAGAGTGTGTAAGGAAGAAACAAGCTGCAAAATCAGAAGCCGGATCCTGAGAGGCTTTGTCTATGGTGCTAAGCAGCTTGGAATTTACCCTAAAGGCAACGGTGACTCAGTGAAGGATTTTAAATATAGGGATAACATGATTAATAAAGGCTAACATTTAGTAAGGATGTTCCAGGCAATGTTCTAAGTGTTTCACATGGATTAAGTTACTTAATCCCCATGACAACCCGATGAGGCAGATGCTATTAATATCCTCATTTTTCAGTACAGAAACTATGAAACATAAATCCCTCAAGGACATGTCCTTCATCTGTGTACTGTTGAGTCTTGAAGTTCTAGAACTGGGTCTGGCATGATGAACGCACGTTGAACGAGTGAATGAATGAATGAATGAATGTCTGGTAGGAGCCTAACAATAGAATGGAAAGCTTCGCAGAGTTACTGAAAATACAATCATTGGGTATTGATTTAAAGAATGGCACCGTGAAAATACTATAAATTTACTCTTTTGTTGTTTTTGATTTTTACTATCTTCCTCCACTAGAATCTATTCTCTGTGAGGTTGAAGACTTTGTCTATTTGTTTAGCATTGTATCCCCTGCACCTCACAGAGTTTCATGCATAGAATAGTTGATCAATAAATACTTGTTGAATAAATGAATAAGCAAATGGTTACATTAAGTTTGCAAATACTGCACATCGGATCTCCATTTTGCTCATTCATGCCCCGTGTTAACACATTCATGGTAATAAGGAAACCTATTTAATTTTTTTAACCTCATGTTCCCAAATTTCATTTATCCTCACACCCTATTCTATTCCTAGGATTGGCATTTTTCTAAGAATTTCTACAGTGGGATTAGAAAGACCTTGGAGGAACCTTCCTTCAGGAAGTTTCTACTCAATCTATTGCTATAGTGTCAAGTTGTTTTATAGCCTTCAAAATAGCTATATGGTACATATAGTTAGTAAGTAAGGCAGTTAGTAAGGCAAAGAAATGATCTTAGACAATGGCACAACAACCTGAGGAAATTAAGGAAAGTGTCGCCAGTTGGGTTAAGTCAAGTGAGCCACATTATCTGGTAAGGCTGTGTGGAGTCTGTAGAGATTCAGTGTCCAAGGGCACTATTGTGGAAAACAAAGAGGTGGACACCTGCAATTCTAGCATAAGTCTGCGTGGTGGTATGGGTTAATGCATAGATACCCGTGATGCTCTGGAGACTGTTCCATAATCCCTTGCCTTTCCCCCGCTCTGCCCCAAACCACTTCCCTTTAGAGAAAGGTAAAAATGGTAGCTGTGTCTCCCAGATCTTCCTGTCAATTGGCTTCCTGATGGGGCATGTTTCAGCCCATGGGAGGCACCAGCAAGAAGATGGTAAGAGACAGAAGGGCGTGTTTCTCCCTTCTTTACTGTCTCCCTTCTTTACGTGTATCTTCAGTAGCAGTCATGTCCCCTCCATTGTTTCATTTCCTGCTGTACGAGACCACCGTGCTACCGGTTTATTTGGGATGACCTCAGTGCCAGGGATATTGGGACATCACTTCCTCCTTTTACCTCTCCTGCCTCACGATGGTGGTGGTCTCCTGATACTAATACCCAGGCTGCCTCATTGCTCCCCATTTGACTTCTGGGGGGTGCCTCTAAAACCAAGGCCCTGCATTAAATCCCCTCAGCTTTCAGTACTTAGAGTTGTTTTCATTTTCCTAGTCATGCTCTAAATGATCCAGTCAACCATAACAAAGGGAAGAGTGTTATTGGGGTCATCTTTCTGATCTTCAAAATGGGTGGTTTAGTTGCGAGATGAACTTCCATCTTTGAAACGTGAAGGTTTTATAAATGGCATTTCCTAAAGTATGGTCCAAGGGTCCTCTGTTTCAGAAATCTCTGATAAGTTGATGAAACATGGAGTGCCTGGGTGGCTCAGTCGGTTAAGTGTCCGACTTTGGCTCAGGTCATGATCTCGCAGTTCATGAGTTCGAGCCCAGTGACAGGCTCTGCACTGACAGCTTGGAGCCTGGAGCCTGCTTCAGATTCTGTGTCTTTCTCTCTCTCTGCCCCTCCCCAGCTCATGCTCTCTCTCTCTCTCTCAAAAATAAATGAACATTAAAAAATTAAATATGTATGTTCCTGGGGGTGCCCGGGTGGCTCAGTTGGTTAAGTGTCCAAATTCACCTCGGGTCATGGTCTCACAGTTCATGAGTTTGAGCCCTGCATCAGGCTCTCTGCTGTAAGCTCAGAGCCTGGTTCAGATCTTCCGTCCCCCTCTCTTTTCACCTCTCCCCCCTCTCAAAAATAAATAAACATTTAAAAAATGTGTATTCCTGGACTCATCTTTGGGGGATGTGGTGGGGGAATCTGACATCCCAAACTCCCCTCCGAGAGGATCTTATAAAAAATAAAGTTTGAGATCAGTGATCTACTACCGTTGATCTTCTTGAGAACATTTTCCAGAGAAGTGACACAATGTGTGTATTAAGGTGTTCTGAAACGTTTTTCGTTTACTCCCTTTCAAGAAATGCCACCTGCCAAGTCAAGAAATTTAGATGAGTTGGGTTAGTTTTTTTTGTGGTTAATTTTTAAAATGACACATTTTATGGATCTTCCAGAAGTCATCTCAAGCAGGGACGAATATCTTTCACACACTTCTAAGGAATTCCCCAACCTACAAAACAGTGCATATAGGAAACATAAAACTATGTGCAGAATAAAATTTCATGCCATTGTTGCTAGGCTAGGGACTGCCAAATTTGATTTTATCATACTTCGAGGAAAATTAACTTATGTAAGGGGTATCAAGAATTTTAAATTTCCAATAAAGATAAGTTTGTAGACGTTGCTTAAAATATGCATCTTCCAACACTTTCGAGAGAAACTAAACAGATAGTTGGTTTCAATTATAAAGTAGGGTAATAAACTTTTTCTCAGCTTAGGTTCTCCTAAAAAATGAAACTTGAAGCAAGCCCTTGGGTGCAGGTACTTTGTTTTGGGAAGTGAGTTCAAAAAGGAGGAAAAGGGAACTGGATAGAGAAAAAGCCACCCCAAGAGTGTGCTGTCGACAGTGACTAATGATAGTGGGAGCTTGATCCTGGTAGGAAGACTTTGATAAGACACCTAGAATAAATGCATAAATAAATCCAGTTGGATAGAAGTGGGGAACATTAATTCACCAGTCCTTCTCCTTCACTGGTCAAAGGTTGTCTAATGGCATCATTGACTCTTCATGATTCCGGGCAAGTGCATTGGTCACAATGGCTGAACTGATCTCTGTACCCACTCCACGCGGTGGTGGTCAAGTAACCCTGGGGCAAGCTGCTGAGAGTTTACACCTGCATACAGTTGTTGCTTAATAATGGCATCTCTAAAAAAAAAAAAAAAGGTGGGCAAAATATGACGTATGGCCCAAGAGGAATATGATACCTCCCTTTTTAGGTATTTAATAATCATCAGAGATGATTCCCCAGGCCAAGGAGTGTGGGTTTTCTCAAACACATGAATTACAAATGTTTTATCTCCAGAGATGGCTTTTGTATTTGTTAGTCTGGATCATGTTTATGCCTCATCTCTTCTCCTCCTGGCCTGATGGGAAACATTTATCCCTTTGTAGTTAACATGCAAAACTTGGAAAGAACCCACGAAATAAAAGCAGGTTAAGATAAATTCCCTGTAAGCTATGCCTTGAAATTGTTTATTTGCTAACTGGAGAGAGTCTTGCTGGACACTGAGCAGATTATAAATTTGTCACCAAAAGGACTTCTAAGCATAGGTTGCTTTTAAATCATTCTGATGGCAATGTAAGCTGTGACATAGTGGAACCATTTGAAAAAGTGCAAGACATGTCCCCTCACGCTTTCTTAGAATAAGCACAATGACTCATTTTTTTCTTCTTCCCTGGATGCTCTCAAAGTCTTCTATGTCAGTTTCCACCCTCGCTCTCCTCCATGTTTGTCCTTCCTCCTTTCCAGACCCGCCTTCATCTTCCATTTTTTTGTTGTTTATTTGTTTAAACAGGAAAAGAAGTGAAGAACATTCTATGATTTCTGCCACTGTAGATCCATCTTTATTTACTTATATCTTACCCTGCATTCTTCTAGAAACTGTTTCGGTTGTCGATGCCGCCTTATAATCTGGGTCTTGTGCATCGGTAAGAACATGGACCCTGGAGTTTGTCAGTCCTGGGTTTGAATCCTGCTCCAACACCTGTAAATCGTTGTGAACCTAAAATGTCCTTAATTTCTTCGGATCTCATGCTACCTTCTGTGAAACAGGGCTAAGAATATCTCTCTTACAGACTTCTAATGAAACCTAAGTGAGAAAATAGATGGAAAAGGGTTTAACACCATGACACATGATAAACATTCGGTAAATGGTCTTTGTCATCAGTACGTAGTACTCTCCACAACTTGTGGATTTTCTCCTCTCCATCTTTAGAATTTGTCTGCGAGTTGAACGGTAAATGTATAGACAGGATACTGGTAACAGGGGCTTGAAATCAATTTTGTGGACTGGCTTTAGCCTGATGCTCTTTGGTCCACAGGGTTAATGAACGTCACACGTGGAGACGTGTCAACAAAAAACAAAGAACAACTGGAAACAAAACTGAGCAAGTGTTGTTTAACGACACGCGTAGACAGCAGAAATGGTTCTCATAAGAAGCCTCACAACAACAGCTCTGGATTCTGACTTAGGAAAAGGGAATGGAGAGCTGACCTGGCTTGGATGAGAACTTCAGAGGTGAATGGCTCTCTACGGAATTTCTCAAAGTCAGAAGTAGCAATGGATTCTGTTGCCGTATCTGCACAAAATGAGTGCACCTGTAAAAAGAATGCAAGCTTCCTCTGTGCACAGTGAGGAAATGGTTATTGGCTTTATTTTGTGCTCTGTCATCCCACCCAAAGTGCAGTCGATACGGCACAGTACAATAATGTTTATCTTGAGTCAGTGGTGCAGGTGGACAATAGGAAAGGAACGGAATGTAAAGTTGCGTTCCGAGATCTACCCAAGACCCTGGCGTGTCTGAGTTAGACACACATGTGAGTAAACCAAAAGCTTCTCTACCAAAAAAGGAGACAAAGAGCTCAGAAATTTCTCGAACATTTATTAACACAACTTGGATGGTGTTACTTAATTAACACAACATTGATTAACACAACTTCCTGATATCAGGAAGGCAGGACTGGACTAGGTTTGGAGTGGGGTAAGCAACAACCCGATCAACGGCCTTTGACTCTATTTTGGAGAGACATTGTGAAAATAGAGAAGCAGAGTCAGTTTCCAACATGGGAAAGGGACTCAGCCATAATTCCAGAGAGTTTATCTGGTGCCTTAGTCGTTAAGAGTGCAACTTCAGCTCAGGTCATGATCTCGTGGTTTGTGCGTTCGAGCCCCGCGTCAGGCTCTGTGCTGGCAACTCAGAGCCTGGATCCTGCTTTACATTTCATGTCTCCCTCTCTCTCTGCCCCTCCCCTGCTCATGCTCTCTCTCTTTCTCTCTCTCTCTAACCAGCCTCTAGGTCATGTTCTCTTCTTGCCACAGCCAGCCACACTCCCACCCCATGACCTGATCTCTTCCATTGCTCAGTGTGAATTTCACTGTGGCAATTTCAGTATCTGATAGGACCTTATTATGCACCTATTTCTGCTTGTGTAGTGCATGTCTCTTTGTACAGAAATGTAAATTTTGTGAAAGAGAAGCTATCTTGTTTAAAGCTACGTCCCCAGTGTTCAAAAGAGTGACTGGTACATGGTGACCGGTCATAAATACTCATTGAATTATTGAACCAGAAAGTGAACACATAAAATATTGAACTAGATTTGTGGTTACATTTTTTTTTCTGCTGTTAAACCCAATACCAGCCCATTAGTTTTAGCAAATCATCATCTTTCATATTCAACGCAACCACGGTACCGCTTAAAACAATCTTCCCATCTTCTCCCTAAGAGGGGCCTGGGCAAGCACAGTGTTCCTTGAACCTCGTTGGGGAGACATATCGGTGGAGGACTTTTCTAGTACTTTCTAAGGCTGATGCAGATGGTGATGATGGTACCAACATCCAGGCTTGTCAGGCATTATTGTTTCCAATCCACACAACCAAAAGGAGGTGGGCATTACCATCCACACATCAGAGATGAGAAGGTTCAGCTCCTCTAAAGTCCAATCGTTGGCCCTATGTCACTGAGTGGACAAGTGTCAGTGGAAGGTCTTTCTGTTCTCAAAGAAAAACTGTTTCCAAAGACTATCTCCCCTATGCTATATTGCTTCCCTTGTAACTGAATTCCAGAATCTTCTTGCCCTTACAACCTAGAAACATTTCTGTGAGTAAAGCTAAATCAGCATAGCACTAGAACATGGCAACAGTTAGTCACTGTGAACTTTTTTCAAACTTAAATACCATTAAGTTTGTCTTAAATATATAATTCTTCTATAAGTCTTGCTGAAATATGTAATTAAAACTTATTTAGCATTCCCTTTCGTTCTTCACTGATCTTTATAGGAAAATGCATCCCGTTGGCCATTTTACCCCTTATATGTTCAAATGCATGACTTAAGCCAGACCTATTTTCTATGCCTGCACTGTCCCAAATGGTATCCACTAACCCTATGGGGCGCTTGAGCACCTGAAATGTGGCTAGTCCAAATCAAGAGGTATGCTGAATGTATCACTCAATCGTGAAAGCTCTGTATCCAAAAATGAATGCAAAATAATACCTCAGTGATTTCTGGAATACATGAATAAAGGCTAATATTTCAGATCTATTAGATTAAGAAAAAATATATTGTTAAAATTCACTTCCCTTGGGGAACCTGGGTGGCTGAGTCAGTTGCGTGTCTGATTTAGGATCAGGTCACGATCTCGAGGTTCACGAGATCGAGCCCCATATCAGGCTTGCTGCTGTCAGCCAGGAACCTGCTTGGGATCCTCTGTCCCCCTCTCCCCACACTTCCCCACTTGCAGTCTCTCAAACATAAATAAACGTTTAACAAAATTCATTCCGCCTACTTTTTTTCTGTGGCTGGCAGATAATTATAAATGACGTATGTGGCTCACATTGTGTTTCTGGCAAACAGCACTGGCCTCTGTAGTCTTCGTGAAACCAGTTCAGCCCATTACCTTCAAGGTCCGGAGTCGGGCCTTCTGTACAACCGTTCATTGTCTAAACCAGACTTGGGCTTTCTTATGTGCTCTGTATTTGTAGCAATAATTATGGCTTCCAGGGTCAGGCACTTTCAGGCAGTTAATAACCAGTTTGACTAAAAAGTCCATCAGCTTTCCAGCCATTCATTAAATGCTAGGAAATGCCTTACCCCAAGGTCAATACTGCTTAGCTCAGTCATACTTTATGATCGGGAGAAAGAATGCTTTCCTCTTCATTGTCAATAGTATTGATTGGGAGTTCTTTGGGTGGCCCTGGTCGTTTTTACTTGCCCTCCCTTTGTTTTCGACTGCCAAGGAGGTGACATCATCTTTCTTTTCACAATCTGGACATTATTGGAGTGCTGAAAGCCCAGGACAAGGAGATCCACTGTCAGACATTGGACCTCACCTCTTCATTATTATTGTAAAGTGACTCACAGGGGAGAGGAAAGGAGGAGCAAGGAGGCCCATGCCATAAACTGTACGAGTCACCGGCCTGATAAACTACACCTTTACCACCAGCCACAGTGCTCCCATTAAACTCAAACAGAAGAGTAGGTATGACTAATTCTTCCCTCCACCCGCCAAAAATAAATCACAGCACCAAGCTGGAATGAGACACAGACTTTTCCAGGATGAAGAGTTGAGTTGGAGAGTGAAACATTGGAAACATTTTGAAAAGGAGCCAGGTGGCCTGGGCAGGGGATTGCTGAACAAGCTTCCAAGAGCAGATCCTTCACATAAAAGCTGATTTGTCAGAGGCAGCTGCAGTGACTTACAGGATACGGTGGCATTTATGGGATTTTATTAGATATTGAATATGCATTGTCCTTTTCAATAGGTCATTCATGAGTTCATTGACGCAAGCCTCTGTCTTTCAAGGACCCTTTAGGGACCATTCCAAGTTTTCCCCAAAGCTGTGTTATCTAAAATTCACAGCGGTTTAGTTACAAATATATTTGGTTTGTATCTGATTCACCGAAGTTTGTTGGTGTTGAGGTCTGACACATGGCAGATTAAACTCTAATATTTCGTGTTTTGGGTTCTTCATCTGTAAAACGGGGGCATCATAGTAAGGAATCTGGAGGAAAAAATAGTTAAATATCTATGAACGATGCTAGTGTCTCGTGGATATTATCATAGTGATTGGGGTTAGCACACAGCGGAATAAACCGGCTAAGCCTTTTAGTACTTTGGATCAGGATCGATATATTGATGCGGCCAGTATAGTAATTTACGTATATGAAGCCCCAAATAACCGGTTCCTTTTATTATTTTCATTATTATTGCTCTTATCTAATCCTGACATTTGGGGGATGTTGGAGTGTCCAATAGGAGGGGCGCCTGGGTGGCTCAGATGGTTAAGCCTCGAGCTCTTGATCTTGGTTGAGGTCATGATCTCATGGTTTGTAGGATGGAACATCTCATTGGGCTCTGTACTGGCAGAGTGGAGCCTGCTTGGAATTCTCTCTCTCTCCCTCTCTCTCTCTCTCTGCCCCTCCCACGCTTGTGCATGCATTCGCTCTCTCTCTCTCAAAATAAATAAATAAACTTAAAAAAAAATCCATTTGGAACATATATTAGTAGAACCATGAAGATGTAATTAATGCAGAACTTGGGGCTGCTTCACATCTTGCCTCAGCCCTGTTGCTGGGGGACAGACATCTGCCCTTTGGATAGCCTGGAGAGGATTGAGATGAAAAGGACACGTTCTGGAGTGAGGGCCCTCGGATGTAAATCCTGGTTCCATCACTTAACTGTCATGTGACTCAAGGAAAATTACCAGCGTCTCCGTGCTGAGGCCTTGGTCCCTCACCTATAAACAGAATCACAGTCTCGAGGAGATATTTGAACACTAATGTTCATAGCAGCATTATTCACAGTAGCTAAATGGTAGAAGAAAACTGAGCGCCCATCCGCAGACAAATGGATAAATTAAACGTTCGCGCACACAGTAGAGTATTATTGAGCCATAATAGAAGAAAATTCTGGGACCTGCTACGACATGAATGAACCTTGAAAGCCATTATGCTCAGTGAAATAAGCCAGTCATGAAAAGACAAATCTTGTGGGATTCTACTTATATAAGGCACCTAGAGTGTTCACATTCGTAAAGATAGAAACTACAACAGCAGTTGGCAGGTTCCGGGGTTGGGGGGGTGGGGCATGGGAAGAATGGAAAGTTGTTCAATGGGACAGGTCTTCAGTTTTGTAAGATGAAGAGTCTGGAGGTGGTGTTGACAGTTGCATAACAATGTGAATGCATTTACTGCCGCTGAAACTTACACTTAAAAGTGGCTAAGATGGGGGGGGGGGTGTCTGGGTGGCTCAGTCAGTTAAGCGTCTGACTCTTGATTTCAGTTTGGGTCATGATCTTGTGGTTCATGAGTTCAAGCCCCACCTCAGGTTCCAGACTGACAGTGTGGAACCCGTTTGGGATCCTCTCTTTCTCTCTCTCTCTCTCTCTGACCACCCCCACCCCTGCTCGTGCTTGCTCTCTCTCTCTCTCAAAATAAATAAATAAACTTTGAAAAAAATGGCCAAGATGGTAAATTTGGCTGTGTGTATTTCACCACAATTTAAAAAAAACGTAAAAAACCCAGAATAACAGCATCAATCTTTACATTTTTGTTGAGTGGACTAAATGGGATAATATCTTTCATGATGTAGCCCACTGCTAGGCACCTAAGTACAAGTCAAATAAATTGCAGGTGTTAAAATAAGTTACAAAACCAAAACACCGACAACAGCCAGCTATGGGTTTTCTTTGAATTCAAAACTGTTAGCTCTGAGCTGATCTGTGAGGCTGAAAACAGACCTAAGTAGTTGCCCAAAACCTGCAGTGACACAGAGGCAGGGCAAAGTGAGGTCCTTAGCAAGACAAGACTTCATCTGAGCCAAGATAAGGAGTGATCCCTCAGTCTAAGAGAATCCCTACTATAGCCAGCAGGGGGCGACAAAGAGGACCGACATGGCAAATTAGTACAAGTCAGGAAAGGAAGGCCAGAGGAGGGGGGGTGGGGATGGTGTCCCACTGTGGCCGGAGGTCTCTGGGTGTGCCTCCAGCCGGCCTAAAGTCCAGTCTTCCGAGCACAGCCCCTGACACTCACCCAGGCGTTAATTTTCCCTCATTAGAAATGCTTTTCATAGGCCTTCACTCACTTGGATGTGTCTTTTCCCCAAAGCTGACAAGTTTGGCAACCTTATTCTTCCTAACAAAACATCGTGCCACCAGGAGGAATCTTTTTTTTTTTTTTTTTTTTTTTTAATAATAATATTCCCTACGCCACTGGGGTGGCTCAGTACCTGTCAGGCTAGCAGAGTCTATCTCACACAGGGATATACCAAGCCCAGCCGGGGCTACCCGAGGTCAGGCAGCAACGATATTTCTCATAGGGCTGGGTCGGTTTGTTCTTTCAGCTCACTTGCACTATCCCTGCGAATCTGGCCACGCTTCCTCCTCCTGATCTAAAATATTCCAGCTTTTAATTAGTTCCAGGCCCGTCGATGTGACTGCCCCATCTGCACAATGTGTATGTGCCAATTCAAAGTCTGAAGCTGATGAACTAACAGAGCCAACCGAAGACCTGTTGCAGGAGGCAAATGGAGTCACACTGCTGCTGGAAAATTCTCCCGGAGCGCCTGCCAGTGCCAGGGCCCTTTCCAAGCCGTGCCTGAACCACGGGCCTGTTATAACAGGGCTCATGGATTCTATATTCTGTCCCTGCCTCTGGAGAAACCCAAGGACAACTAAAATGTGGAATGCCCACTCCCCATAATCCGGGGGGTGCGTCCATGATGGATAACTTGCTCAGTGGTGCACATATGAGCAAGAGGTCACGGCCCAAATCCAGCGAGGGCCCGCAGAATGGAGAAAGAAATTAACCCAGGTACAGTTTGTTTGTTTTTTTCTTCCCAATATTCAGCCTTATTTGCCCTTGAAATCCAGAGCCAAGTCCTGTGTGTCTACGGCTCAGTGTCACCTTCCTCTTCTGCGTTTGATGGCTGTAGGGATTTTCGTGTCCGGTGTTGTCCCTTAATCGTGTTCTTTCCTGCTTATCAACATCGAAAGACGAAAAAACACATATACGTAAATACATATGTACGATATATACATTTGTGTGTTTGTGTGTGTACATCTATGTTTATACATATGATTTGAATTTAAACGAATGCATTGAAGCCCCGTGTGTTCCTTCATATTGCACGTCGGCATAATACACAGGTTTGAATCATAATTCCAGAAATAAAATGCTATTACTCATCTGAGAAAATTTCTCCTATCAGCAGGGATTGTCTTTGGTGGAGTTCAGTTTAGGTTTTGAAGACATGTGACGGATACTAAGTTGTCACATTTCAAGTGCCCTCTAAAAACACACTTTTAATTCATTAGCTTACTCATTCACCTGATGTGTATTTATTGGGTACCTACTGTGTGTCAGGCTAAATGTACTAGTTAGCAGTGAACAATAAAAACTACATAGCTGAAACTCTTCATTACATGGAACTTACATTTTTGTGATATTATTTATCGTTTACTTATTTTCTCGCAAAAAGGTGAAAATGAATGCACCCTAAATACTGAATATTCACGCGTGACCATTGCTAGCCCATCATAATATTGTTAGAACTTCTCTTAGCTGTAAGGTCATATTTATGAACTCTGGTTCCCTTTGACTTGGACAGTTTCTTCAAAGGTCATTCTCCCGTTACAGGTGAAACGGCATCGACCCCCAGGCCTATGCCATCCTACAACTCACCGAGCCATCCCACGAGGACTTTTTGAGCCTCATAAGGGTTGGATCGCACTTTTCGTGCTGGGTGTATACAGTTTCCCCGCCTGGCGTAGGTACAGATTCTGACCGAGATAGTGGGAAAAACCACAGTCACGTTCACTGAACTGGATAAGACAAGCAGTCACAAGATGGCTCACGGCGTATCCCTCTCAGGGGAAAAGTAAAACAAAAACTCCTTGAGTCCCAGTGACACGGGTGTGCAAAAACCAGACCGTCACATCCAACCGACAGTTCTTCTGTCGGCCTGTCGGATCGTTCCTGAGTGCTGCCCAGGTCTGGGGAGGAAAATGCCATATCACATCCCTCAGGATTTCTTACAGTAATGCCTCTTCTTATGGTGCACTCGAGTCTCAATCCCCAGGGTGCAAACGAATCCTTTCTTTGCTCCCAAAGCAGGGAGTGCTTATCAAGGGGAATCAGGTTAGAAGGACAGAAACATTTCGCCACGATTAACCTGCACTAGCGCGGCAAAAAGCGCTAAAGGAAGTCGGCAATGGGAGACTACCTTTTGCTTTGGCTTCACCTAGTCAGGATTACCCCGGTTTACCTATGACCCGCGGTGTTGAACAGGCCTGTCAGTGAAAACTAAACACGATTCACAGTGGCGGCCGGGCGAAAACATCACTTCTGCCAAAAACTAAACACCGCAGAAGGGTCTGCCTAGTTTCAAAACATCGATGCCAACCTCACAATACACAGCGTGTGGTGGGTGTGATTTTGCAGAGACCCTGGAGGGACACTTGTGCAGGAAGGGGGTGGGTGGGGAGTCAGCCCTTGAAGCCAGAGGCTCCCTAGATTTGAGGAAGTGTCTCAGGATCTTTCTTCACCTCCTGTGAAATAATCAAGGCCAGTGTGGAGAAATGGCTAATAAAAGGGGCCATTAATTTGGTAATATTCTCCCTGAAGAGCCTCAAGAAAGGAAGTTTCCAGAGACCCCCGGGGGGAGGGGTGGGGAACCAAGCAGGGGAGGATTATGAGGAAACGCAGGGAGTTTCTGTGGGTCACTCCTTTAAGATATTTGAGGTTACAAATAAGGCTTGGGAGAAGGTTTAGTTTAAGGAAATGAGGACTGTGGTTTTGTTTTATTGTCTATTTTAAAATTATGGGAGCTCTAAGAATATCTCCTATGGCATCAGATTTGTGAATTCGGCATCCCGGGATGGGAATAGTCTGGTGACATTTGGAAACCACATGGATTTATACCCAGTGACTTGGGAATGTGGGAATCCATAAATAAGGGGGCATACATTGTCCAAGAATAAATATGCGTGCATAGTTCCCTGCCTTTGTTTAACAAATATTTCTGAGAGACCTCTGTGTGCTGAGTGCTGAGAATAAAACAATGAAGTTTCTCTCCAAGCACCTAACATTTCTTGGGAGAGTTAGACACACAAGCAGGAAGCTAGGACGGGTGGGGTATGTGCTGTCACAGGCAGAAGCACGGAGCACTGTTAGGGAATACAGGAGGGGCATCCTACTTAACTTTAGAGGGGTGTCAAAGAAATCAGAAGAATTTCTGGAAGGATCTAGAGGACTACGGAAGTCAAGTCAGTGAAAGGAAAGTCTTCTAAGTACAAGAAATGACACCTAGAAAGTGGGAATCATGGAAGACCTATTGGATAAGAAGACATTTGAGCAGGGACTTGGAGGAGGTGGGGTTGGTGTGTCCCCAAGCCCATGGATTTCAGGAGAAAGGCCTTGGGCATAACATGTACTTGTGTTCCAGGAACAATGAGGTAGGTAGGCAATGTGGTCATGGCCCACGCGTCCATCTTTCACAGTCTATTCTGTTTCCCAGTTCCCACTGGCCATGTTTTCTTCCATTCATTCTGTGAACACTCCCAGCGGGTCTTTCCACCCCATCGTGTCCACAGAGCATGTGGTTGGACTCCTCTTCAATCCCAGATCAGAAATTTAGTTTCTTGCTCTTACTGGTGAACAGCCCTGAACCAAGGTTTTCTTGATGAGGCATTATTACGTAGCCTAACTTTGCCATTTCTCTCATACAAGAGACACTGGCTCCCTTCTCCCCCTTCTTTGCTGATGCCCTGGATTACCAGCCTCTGTTTGTAATTCTGCCTTGAAGAAGAAATTCTTCTGCTACCAGGGCACAAATTGCTATTTAAATGCACACGGCTGGGGCACCTGGGTGGCTCGGTCGGTTGAGCACCCGACTTTGGCTCAGGTCATGATCTCACAGTTCGTGAGTTCGAGCCCCGCGTCGGGCTCTGTGCTGACAGCTCAGAGCCTGGAGCCTGCTTCGGATTCTGCGTCTCCCTCTCTTTCTGCCCCTTCCCTGCTCACGCTCTGTCTCTCTCTGTCTCTCAAAAATGAATAAACATTAAAAAAAATAATAATAAATAAATAAATAAACCCACGTGGCCTTTGCCCCCCCCTCAAAGATCCTTCCACATCCCCAGGATTGGTGCTTTGTGATCCTATCAAAAGGATCACCTATTTCAAAGTGATCCTATCTCTGGAAATTATAATTTAGATCCGCTAGGCAGTCCCTGAGACCTCATGCTCCCTTCCATCCATTCTCCAGTTCAACCTCTTTCGAAGGGGCTCATGGCATTGAGGTTCTTGTGGTTGAAATTACGTGAATTAGCATAGATTAATTCAACATATGGCATTTGCAGGTGCTCTGGATCAAAGGAGATTGTACAAAAGGAAAAGTTTGGGAGTTCTGGGTGGTGATGGTTGTTAGCCAATGACCATAGACTTGTCCTCTTCTTTCCCTATTTGCACGAGTACACAAGAGGGTGCAGAAGTGGCCACCGAAGCTGAGAAAACTGACTGCGGGTTCTCACTCGATGGGAAGATTTTCTCTAAAATCTGCCAAGTTGATGTGATGAGGTGGTCTAACCAGGATGGCAGTTATCTAGTTTCCAACAACTTGAACTTGCCTTGATTCATTTGATCTTCTTTAAAAAAAAAAAAAAATAGGGCACCTGGGTGGCTCAGTCAGCTGAGTGTCTGACTCTTGATTTCAGCTCAGGTCACAATCTCACGGTTTGTGAGTTCGAGCCCCACATCGGGCTTTGCGCCGACACCCTGGAGCCTGCTTGGGATTCTCTCTCCTCCTCTTTCTGCCCCTCCTCCCCTTGCATATGTGTTCTCTGTCTCTCCCTTAAAATAAATAAATAAACATTTTTTTTAATTAAAAAGAAGAATAATTAAAAAAACATGTTCAGCTTTCAAGACGTCAAATAATCCTATATGAAAAAAAAAGTAGTGTTCATGTCACCCCAATAGACCCCAAATTGATGTTCCTCAAGAGCAACCTCATGTAACTGTAGATTTTTCTACTGGTATATGACCAACACGTTTGATGTTTTCATTTTCAGAAATCATTTATGGTCTTCCACTAAAGAAGATGAGTATTCAAATATTCTTACATCCTCTCTCCCACCAGATACGCTTCCTTCTCTTCCTTTATCACTTTCATCCTGCCAATAGAAGAGCTCTGTACGGACATTACCGTGACTCTATATAGTAGCTAACGTCCACAGGCAAATCCTGTAATGCGCTATAATTGCATTTTCCTTTCTTGCACAAAACCTTGGCTTTCCTGGAGTTAAAAAAAAATTATCATTTTTTAAAAATTTGCTATATGTGTATTAGTAATTCTTCTTCCAAATGCCCCAACAGATATGCAAAACATATCCCCAGGAAGACAGACACCCCAGGTAACTGATGAGTCCTGTAGCGTGTATGTTACTCCCAGAATTCTCCCCCTGGGCTTCAGTCGGGGCTCTTAGACTTGCTGCTGTTTCGTTATCACTGTATAACAAATACTAAACCGAACGGCTTAGAACAACGGTTTCGTTATGTCTAGTGGTTCCACGGTTTTGGACAGGGCATGGAGACAAGGCATGGAGACAGGGCATGGACAGGGCATGGAGACAGTTGGGACTTTGTCAGGGGTCTCCATGTGGCTAGCTGGGGCTTTCTCATAGAATGACAGCCCTTGGGCACCTGGGGGGCTCAGTCGTTTAAGCGTCCAACTTTGGCCCGGGTCATAATCTTGCAGTTCGTGAGTTCGAGCCCACATCAGGCTCTGTGCTGACCGCTCAGAGCCTGGAGCCTGCTTTGGATTCTGTGTTTCCCTCTTTCTCTGCCCCTCCCTCACCCATGCTCTGTCTCTGTCTCTGTCTCTCTCTCAAAAATAAATAAACATTAAAAGAAAATTTGAAAGAATGACAGTCCTGAGAGTAGTTGGATTCCTTCTGTGGTGTTTAGCTTTCTTCACTGTCCAAACGCCCAAGGTACCAGAACCTTTTGATATCTGGGCCTAGGAGTCATAAGGTCATTGGTCAAAGAAGTCATAAGGCCTGCCAAGATCCAAGAGCCAAACAAATAGATCCCACCTCTTGACAGAGTCACAGCGAGGCCGTATTGCAAATAAGCAAGGGCGTAAAGCAAATAAGCAAATGGCAGATACTTTGCGGCCATCTTTGGAAACATGATGTATCATAGGGCGTAATCTCTCATTCATGAGACTTCCCTCCATCACCAGCTTGCTGGTTTTCTTCACCATGATGTAGAGCATTCTGTCCAAAATCATAGCCATTAGGCACGTATGGTTATTTGAATTTAACTCGCTTAAAATGAAATGAAATTAAAAGCTCAGTGACACTAACCACATTTCAAATTCTCACTTATGCCCAGAGGCTACTGCATTGCAGAGATGTAGAATATTTCCATTATCTCAGAAAATTGTACTTACTGCACAGGGCTTATCTAGAAAGTGTCTTTAAATATCCCTTCTGTGGTAGAGCCACTATTTCCTCTGCCCCACATCTTTCTTTCTTTTTTTTTAATTTTGTACATTTTTTAAAAACTATTTATTCTGGGGCGCCTGGGTGGCGCAGTCGGTTAAGCGTCCGACTTCAGCCAGGTCACGATCTCACGGTCCGTGAGTTCGAGCCCCGCGTCGGGCTCTGGGCTGATGGCTCGGAGCCTGGAGCCTGTTTCTGATTCTGTGTCTCCCTCTCTCTCTGCCCCTCCCCCGTTCATGCTCTGTCTCTGTCTGTCCCAAAAATAAATAAAAACGTTGAAAAAAAAAAAAAAACTATTTATTCTGAGAGAAACAGAGACAGTGTGAGTGGGGGAGTGGTAGAGGGAAAGGGAGAGAGAGAGAGAGAGAGAGAGAGAGAGGGAGAGGGAGAGAGAGAGAGACTCTCAAGCAGGCTCCGCACCGTCAGCTCAGAGCCCTATGCAGGGCTCGGACTCACGAAACCATGAGATCGTGACCTGAGCCGAAACTGAGAGTCGGACGCTTAAGCGACTGAGCCACCCAGGCGCCCCTCTTTCTCTTTCTTGATTTACCCTTTTACTTTCACGGCACACATCTATCACCGTGTTTCTAAGAAGTTCCACATGGCCGGTAATTTTTTGAGATCTTACATGTCTGTATATGTCACTATCCTATCCCTACCTTCATGAACATCTGGCCAAGATAAAATCTGGGGGGGAGCATTTCCTCCCAGGGTGTTGAAGGCATTACTCTACTGTCTTCAAGCTCACAGTGTTGTTTTGAGAAGTTGGTAAACATTCTGATTCTCGTCCTTTATATGCGACCTCACCCTTTCCATATCCAGAAACATTCAAGATGAAGAGGAAACCATCATTGCTTTGGAATTTGATGAAAGCCCATTTTCTTTCTTTTTTTTTTTTTTTTCAACGTTTATTTATTTTAGGGACAGAGAGAGACAGAGCATGAACAGGGGAGGGGCAGAGAGAGAGGGAGACACAGAATCGGAAACAGGCTCCAGGCTCCGAGCCATCAGCCCAGAGCCTGACGCGGGGCTCGAACTCACGGACTGCGAGATCGTGACCTGGCTGAAGTCGGACGCTTAACCGACTGCGCCACCCAGGCGCCCCTGAAAGCCCATTTTCAATGAATGTACTGGATACTCAGCTGGCCCTTTCAATCTGGACGATCATGCTCTTCATTTCTAAAATACGTTCGACGTGATTTCGTTGGTAATTTCCTTCTCACCATTTGTGTCAGGAGATCCTCTACGTGAGTAACGGTAGGCCTTTCTCTTTCACCCAATAGGTTTCTTCAGGAAGGACGATGCCTATGTCATCTCTATTGGAGTATATGCCTGTCTGTCGGCAGCCTGAGAGCAGAGCAGAAGGGAGAGAGTTGGATTTCTCAGACAAACTTTCATTAATCCCCTTTTTCCTCTTCTGGAGCCCTTCGCAAACTCCTCCTCGGCTCTGCACCTCACTCCCACCACCCCTCCGACGTACGCCTGACACTCTTAGGTCGGTAGCTCCTGTGGTTACATCTCTCCAGAGAGTTAACACTGCATCTTATAAGGTCAGAGGAGTAACCGTCGGACTTCGGGGCTGTGAAAGGAAAGTCGCTGCACATCACACGAGGATTCTTCAGTTTTCTTGTGTTGGACCTACCCCGTACCTTCCTTCAGAGGCACCCAGTACCTCAAGTCCAGGACTTCTCCAAGGTTCTGTGTCATAAACTGGCTCATTATGGTTGGCATTTCTTCTGTGTGCCCTGACGTAGATTTTCTCTGCTCTGTTGTCCAGAGCGTATCTTGCTGGCATCTACCGGGTTTTCGGAAAGGACTGGAAATAAGCCCGAGGTGAGAAGCTGTTCCCTGAAGTGGCCAATCCAACCTTTCTTTTCTTCTCTACCCCCCCCTCCCCATGTACTTTTGTTTTGACATCCATTTAGAGACCAAGTTTCCCAGATATGTGGAGTTAGGGCGGGAAGAAGTTAGGGACAACATCTTTGGACGTCGAGTAGAAGAGACATAGGGCTGGAAGAACAGCTCCTGTACAGTCTCTTTGAGATGTTGGCATATTTTTGTGCCTATCTTCTGCAGAAAGATAACAACTGACTGCATTCAAAATGTATTCAGGACTAAATGTCCTGTTCCAGTATGAGGGCTAAACGATAGTATTTGGTGAGTCCCATCCAACAGACCAGTAGAAAACGACCAGATAAATATTTGCTAGTCAGTTGAAATTTAAAAGAGAAAGTCTCTCAAAATGCCTTCCAGATTAGGCAAGGAGAGCACCACACCAGACAAGGGAAAATATTGGAGACCCATTTCACGGATGGAACACATGGGGATCCCTACTGAGAAGGTTCTTTCCTGTGGGAGTTCCTGCACACACGCATATACATGCATACTAATTGATTCACACAAACTGTTCCACTGTATGAAGGAGGTAGAATAATTCCTGGTTCATTTGTAAAAGTTGCAAAACTCCGCTACCAATAACGAACAAAGCCCCAGTCATGAAACACAAAGACGAATTTCGCTCATGAACTTGAGTGCAAAAGTATTAAATAAAAAACCAGTATCTCAAGTTCAACAAAATGTTTAAAAAGAACTTACAAATCACCATGATTTATTGCATGAATTCAAATATTTTTAAGGTGCTTCTCACTAACAATAAATGAATATGTCAAATGATAATAAACATTTGAACAAATTCCTATCCATTCTTGTTTTTTTAATCATGTTTTAGAATAGAAATAGATATTTTAACAGAATATAGAACATAGCATTGGGGATGTTAATAAGCATGGGAAAAAAAAGGAAGGGCTCTATGGAAAACTGGGTTTGGGAATACTATTTAACACATAATAAATAACAGGTCAAAAACAACCACCACCAGGTTTCTTATTTGCAGAGCTTCTCAGAAGATTTTCTATGCTAATCTGCATGTGAATTTCCAGGAAGCTGTTTAATACAGAATTTATCTAACCATTAATCCTCTTTTCTTATCCATTAGCACACTTTGCAACTCATTTCTCTCTTGACAAGGACGTTCATTCTCAATGCTAAACTATGAATTAACTTTATTCTGGAAAATCCCAGCCAATGCAGCATGCCATGAGCAGATAAGAAGTTACAAATATGGTAAAGGATGATGATAATTTATCAACTGTTACAAATCACTTCCTTGCCCTCTTAGTAAGACTAAGAGAACAACTAAAAGTTATGTATGCTGGAAAATAATTTCTGTCCCAATAGCAAAGATAGCAAAATGACCCAGCAAGAACAATGCAACAATAAAGAAGTAATCTAACTTTACCAAGAGACAAAGGAGATCTGGAAAAATAATACGGTGCCTTCCTGGGAAGGAATGGTACACAGATGTTTGTTCTCCAAATTTAATTTTAGGTTTAATATCATAAAAGTCATGATGTTATTTATGTACGGGCGAGGGTGAGAGGGAAAACATTTGATAATGTGTCTTGCACACACATCTGGAAGAATAAATACTGGAGAAATGCCATCAAAAAAATCCTGAAAAGGGCAAGGGAAATAGATTTGCCTTTATAGAAGATATAAAAATATCTTTCAAAGCTACCCTCGTTAAATAACTAACATAGGAACAAACAAGCATAAAATGAAAATGATATTGAACTTAGGGTATATGAATGGCTTCTTCAATGCATAGATTTGTGAATATTACTAGAATATGAAGTAAACTTGTTATCACAAATAATTGAGAAAAGAGGGAAGATTATTTCATAAACTCTTTTGGGGGTAACTGATTTACTCTTGGAAACAAATCAAGATACTGTCCTTCCTCACAGCCCCAACTAAAATGTGCATCTGATAGACTGAATAGCAAAATGTAAAAAAAAAAAAAAGAAGAAGAAAGAAACCCTATCAAGAGTAGAAGAAAACAGAAGGGAATGTGGATGTGACTTTGAGGTGAGTCTTTCTAATCAATAACCCCAAAGAAGGTCACAAACAAAATGACTGATGGGCTTGAGGATCTAAAAGGAAAAACTCCACATATCGATTAACTTCAGATTAAAAGGCAAATACGCATTGGAAAATGTAAGAGAAACATGAAAAGCACTTATCAAAATGAGTGATACAAAAAATCAATATAAATATAGTTTATATTATATTTATCAATATAAATGTAGTTTACTACTCATGACTAATTCACAGATGTGGAAATACCAATAATAAATACAAACACAAAATAAATGTAAATTAAAAAAGTGATGGTGATATGTCACGTTCATAATAAATTAGAAATTTAAAAATGCTTAATTTTTGTAATGGCGTAATGAAAAATATGTACCAAACACTGCTAGTGAGAGTGTAAGCTGGCACAGGCTTTCTAGAAGTTAGTTTAGAAATATATCAAGAGTCTCAAAAAAGTTTGATCCAGTATTTCTCCTTCCAACAAGATAGCCATTGGAATAAGTAAAAAAAACAAAGGGGCACCTGGGTGGCTCAGTCAATTATGCATCCAACTCTTGATTTCAGTTCAGGTCATGATGTCATCATTCATGAGATCAAGGCCCACATTGGGCTCTACACTGACAGTGTGAAGCCTGCTTGGGATACTCTCCCTCCTTCTCCCTCTGCCCTCCTCCCCCCCCCCCAACTAGCATGCTCTCTCTCTCTCTGTCTCTCTCTCTCTCAAATAAGTAAACATTTAAAAAGCTCACAAAGAACTGTGCCTGAAAATGTTCATTACAATTTTTGTTTATTAGTAAAAATGGGGAGAAGGTAACTACTTCAAAAATGAAGAATGATCACAAGTACTGTGGTTGGTTCAACTACTGAAGTGGAATATTGACATTAAAATTCATGGGGCGCCTGAGTGGCTCAGTTGGTTGAGCATCCAACTCTTGATTTTGGCTCAGGTCATGATCAGGGAATCGTGGGATTGAGCCCTATGTCGGGCTCTGCACTGAGCGTGGAGCCTGCTTGAGATTCCCTCTCTCCTGCCCCTCTCCCGCCCCTCTCCCCTGCTCGTGCTCTTGGTCTCTCTTTCTAAATTAAAAATAATTCAGATTTGAAAAAAACATCATTTAATAATATTGGAAACAGTGGTGCCGAAATGTTATAAAAAGAGGCAGGACACAGAAATTCAAAGAAGACAGCATAGCAAAAAATACAATGTTGACATGATTATCAAAGTGTGATGGCAAATCTTAAATATTCAAACTAATTATCAGCACTTAAAAAATTCCCTAAAATGAACTTTTTATGTTAATTATCAGGTAAACACAGCACATTCCAATATAGACACTGGAAATAGTTGGATGAATGGATGCATTCCGACCGGCAGTTTAATTCTAATCCTGGAAAGAACTTCAGGAGTCTACATTGAGATGTAGTGGGTTTTTTTTTTTTTTTTAGTTATTTTAATTTTCTTTTTTTTTTTTAATTCCAGTATAATCTATGTACAATGTTATATTAGTTTCAGGTGTACAAAATAGTGATTTAATAGTTCTATACATCACTCAGGGCTCATCATAAGTGTATTCTTAATCCCCATCACCGATTTCACCCGTTTCCCAACCCACCTCCCCCCCTGGTAACTATCAGTTTGTTCTCTAGAGTTAAGAGTATGGTTTTTTATCTGTATATTTTTTTTATTTGATCACTTGTGTTTTTTTCTTAAATTCCACATATGAGTGAAATCATATGGTATTTGTCTTTCTCTGACTGACTTGTTTGACTTAACATTATACCCTCTAGATCCATCCATGTTGTTGCAAATGGCAAGATCTCATTCTTTTTTATGGTTCAGTAATATTCCATGGTATGTATGTGTGTGTATATATATGTGTGTGTGTATGTGTGTGTATGTGTTTGTATGTATATATGTATGTATATTTATATGTATACACACACTATATATATATACACTTTATCCATTCATCTATCAATGGACACTTGAGTTGCATCTATATTTTGGGCATTATAAATAATGCTGCAACAAACATAGGGTGCATCTGTCTTTTCAAATTAGTGTTTTCTTATTCTTTGGGTAAATGCCCAGCAGTGCGATTACTGGATCACATGGTAGTCCTATCTTTAATTTTTTGAGGAGCCTCCATACTGTTTTCCACCATGGAAGCACCAGTTTGCACTCCCATCAACAGTACACAAGGGCTCCTTTTTCTCTACATTTCTGTCAGCACCTGTTGTTTCTGGTGTTTTTGATTTTTGTCATTCTGACAGGTGTGAGGTGATATTGTGGTTTTGATTTGCCTTTCCCTAATGAGGAGTAATGTTGAGCAACTTTTTATGTGTCTGTTGGCTATCTATATGTCTTATTTGGAAAAATGTCCGTTCATGTCTTCTGCCCATTTTTGATTGGATTATTTGGGTGTTTTGGTGTTGAGGTGTATATGGTTTTTACATATTTTGGATTCTCACCACTTGTCAGATATATCATTTGAAAATATCTTCTCCCATTTGGTAGGTTGTCTTTTAGTTTTGTTGATCGTTCTTTCCTGTGCTGAAGCTTTTTATTTTGATGTAGTCCCACTAATTTATTTTTGCTTTTGTTTCCCTTGCCTCAAGAGGCATATCTAGAAAACATGTTGCTACAGGTGATACCAAAATATTTACTGCCTTTGCTCTTCTAGGAATTTTATGGTTTCATGTCTCACATTTAGGTCCTTAATCCATTTTGAGTTTATTTTTGTGTGTGGTGTAAGAAAGTGGCCCAGGTTCATTCTTTTGCATGTAGCGTCTAGTTTCCCTGACACCATTTGTTGAAGAGACACTTTTTCTCCCATTGTGTATTCTTGCCTCCTTTGTCACAGATTAATTCACCATGTAGTCATGGGTTTATTTCTGGGTTCTCCATCCTGTTCTCTTGATCTATGTGTCTATTTTTGTGCCAGTACCAAATTGTTTTGATTACTACAGTTTCTAGTGTATCCTGAAATCTGGGATTGTGATATCTCCAGTTTTGTTCTTTTTTTTTTTTTTTCAAGATTCCTTTGCCTATTTAGGGTCTTTTATAGTTCCATACAAATTTTAATATGATTTGCTCGAGTTCTGTGAAGAATGCTGTTGGTATTTGATAGGAATTGTAAAACTTTGGATAGTATGAACACATTAACAATACGTGTTCTTCCAGGTTACATATTTCTAGTAATTTATCCATTTCTTCTAGGTTGTCCAATTTATTGGCATATAATTTTTCCATAATATTCTCTTATAATCCTTTGTATTTGTTTTTTTTTTTATTTTTTTATTTTTTACTTTTATTTATTTCTGAGAGTCAGAGAGAGACAGAGCACAAGTCAGGGAGGGACACGGAGAGAATGAGACACACAGTCCGAAATAGGCTTCAGGCTCTGAGCTGTCGGCACAGAGACTGATGCAGGGCTTTAACTCACAAACCAGGAGATCATGACCGGAGCTGAAGTCAGACGCTTAACTGACTGAGCCACCCAGGCACCCCTAATCCTTTGTATTTCTAAGGTGTTAGTTGTTATTTTTCCTCTCTCATTTCTGATTTTGCTTATTTGATTCTGTTCTCTTTTTTTTTCTTTTTTGATGAATTTGGCTGAAAATTTATCAATTTTATTGATCTTTTCAAAGAAGCAGTTCCTGGTTTTATTGATCTGTTCCACTGTTTTCTATTTCATTTCTTTCTTTCTTCCTTCTACTGGTATTGAGGTTTGTTTTTTCTTTTTCTAGCTCCTTTAGGTATAAGATTAGGTTGTTTATTTGAGATTTTTCTTACTTCTTGAGGTTAAGCCTGTACTGCTATAAACTTTCCTCTTAGAACCACTTTTGCCGCATCCCAAAGATTTTGGACTGTTGTGTTTTTATTTTCATTTGTCTCCGTGTATTTTTGATTTCCTCTTAGATTTCTTGGTTGGTCCATTCATTGTTTAGTAGGATGTTATTTAATCTCCATGTATTTGATTTCTTTCCAGATTTTTTCTTGTGGCTGATTTGTAGTTTCTTAGAGTTGTGGTTAGTAAAGATGCATGGTATGACTTCAGTCTTTCTGAATTCATTGAGATTTGTTTTGTGGCCTAATATGTGATCTATTCTGGGGACTATCCCATGAGTTCTCGAATGATCTGTATTTCTGACACAGCCTTGTCTTTAGCCATAGACATTAAGAACTCAGATTAGGACAGGCCTATGCCCACTCAATTTTAAAGAGAGAGAACAGGTGACTGTAGAAAATCTTATAGAACTAACAAAAGAATGTAAAGTCAGTTATGCAAATTATAAAGCCTAAATTATATCAGTTACATTACTTTTCCAAAAAACTAAGCAAAATAGAAAAGCACATTTTCACCAAACTGGATGAACATTTGAGAATAAATCAACTTATAATGATGCTTCAGTCATGACTTTTTCATGTTTTCTCTATAAATTACTTTAAAAGATTTTATCTGTCATCTCAAAAACACAGTTGCATCACTTGTGACATAATTCCCTTAGTTTTCTCCCATAATTCAACATCGTATTGATTGTTGGTAATTTCTGGTTGGTTGTTATTCATTCCTTAAGAACAGGCATTATTTGAATCCAGCGTCAAAGAAAATGTGTTCTTATTGCTTATAATAATGTTGAAGTTTTGGAAAGAATCAAACAATGGTGCCAATGGTGGAAATGTCTCCTTCTTGAAATTAAAAGCAATTTAACCTCATAATTTGGAACAATTAGCCACATTAATTAGGAAAAAAGAGTCAAGGCACAGAAATCTTCTTGGGAAAACAGGTATTTTCAATTTCTGTAATGAGCTTTTCTTGTAATCACAACACAGAAGATATCTAAAATCCGTTAGATCATTGGCATATTCTTCTGCACCAAGCTTCACTTATTATTCCCACATATCTCACTTTCCAATCGATTTTCCTAAGAGAAGTCCCATCTGAATAAACTGCACATGAGGTTCTCTTTTCTGGCTCATTTCTGTAGTTATACTTGTATAATGCTCATTATCGTGTTCCTAATCTGAATTACATATAATGTGCTCATAGAGCATGTAATGCTCTTTCAGAATGTTTCAGATGACTTATGAGACTAAACAAAATAAATAAGCAAAAGAAAACCCCACACATATGATTTAAAAGCTACATAAGAAACATCAAACTCTTGAAGTATTTCTGAATTTTAGGGAGTAGGTCAGAGTGCCTCACTTTGTCAGGTTTGTTAGTAGAGGTGCCAGTGAGGCAAAGACCCCCCCGGCAGATATCTCTGCTGAAGCACAAAGACCTCTGTCTCTTTGCTCCTAGAGAACAGGAAGCATTTTGCCTCCAACAAATAAAAGCCTAGAACATTGCCAAGTCTCACAGCTGGAGAAGCTGGTGACCCTTCGGTTACCGGTACCAATTCCCATTCCCTATCCCCGAGGAACAACATCCCCGAGGCAACAAAGGAAGGGCACTCTGTTGTCCACAGTAGAGCGTGCAGGGCCGAGCCCAGAGAGGTCCTCAGAGCTGTGCTGCTCAGTACTCGGTTGTCAGTTACCAGGTGGCATTGGCAAAATCCAGACAATATCTCCGTGACTCTGAAACATCAAAGGCACAGAGATGGTGTTTGATCATTTAAATTCCATCTTCCTTCATTGGGCAGTCCCCTCCACGTAGAAAAGGAAAGCTACAAATTTTTGTAAATTGGTTACAGTTGTCCAGGTCTTTAGAAATTCATGTTCCCATGACGCTCCGATACCGACGTCCAGAATTTTGCAGAGATCGCTCGCTCACGTCCAAATCATCCACCCGTGATAACGTCTGTAGCGTCGTTAAAATGCTCACATATTATGTTAGTAGCATTTGTATTTTAGCATTTACCAAGTCATTGTTGGAGTGGTTGCTAGCGAAACAAGCCGGTTTCCGTTGGATGGGTATTCTGTAAATTTTAATCAGTGCTAGGTTCTATTGTTTGGGTGAAAATACTTATTAGCTTGATCTGGGCATACAGTTTACATGTGTGCGCATGAGTGCATGTATCTATGTGTCTTGTGTGTCTGTACGTGTATATATTACATGTTATATACTATATCGTGTATAATTATACAGTATATAATAATAGTACAAAATAATGTATACTATATACATATATATATATATTTTTTTTCTTCAAGCAGGACTTAAACTAGGATATGTAACATGATGACTGGACTAGACCCTTTAAAAAAGACCTCACCTGCTGCATGCCCCTGGTCATTCTTTTCTTCATATCATTTGCTGTCTTCTAAAAGACTAGTCATGGGACTGAGACCCAGGATCTACAACATTATTCTGTAGTATTGTAGTTTGAGTGTATCTCGAGGTAGCCTAGGGACATGTAAACAGAAACCCACTCTCTTCCAGTCTGTCAACCGCGTCCGTCCCAGTGCATCAGTGAGCGCACCCTACGAAGCCTGTCAGGGACATTTCAATGGCACGTCTGAAGGGCTCACCGCTCCTCTCCATAGATCAGAAAAACTACGTGACCTCTTACTGTGGCTCAATATGCTGCGCGCCCGGTTACGTTGTATTTCTTGGATGTGTAAGGCACAGCACAGGAATACCTGATCTTAGCATATAAGCCCCCTAGATTCTCCAGCAGCAACTGCGGTGCGTCTTGAATTTGAATTTTAAAATGGAACTTAATGTGTGGTGCCAGGACATACTCTTTGAGGTCAAATTGAGAGCACTGGGGAGGGGTGCTCGGACCGATCGACTTTCCAGCGGAGTGCGGATTCCGCCCTCCCAGGCCAAAGTCAGCAGAGTTGGGAATCATAAACAGGAGGCCTGGAACAGTCCCTCCAGGCTTAGGCAACTGAAATCTGGCAGGGAGAGTCTGACAAGCAACTGAAATAGGTCCCCAAACACCTCTGTGGAAGTGAGGAAGGATCTAACGGAGCCAGTCAAAATCAGCCCGAGGGGTTAGATAGGAAAAGCTGAAAATTGCCCCTCTTGGCACCAAAGTTAACCGACAACATGTGTTAAAGGCTCAAGATGGACCACGCACCTTGCCGGGTGGCGTGCGGGAGGGCAGAGGTGGATGGGGGCCTTAGACCGTACCTTCCGGAAAGCTGAAATCTAACTGATGAGTGTAACGAGGGGAAGGCAGAGGGCCACACACGTCGTCTGGGACCCCTCTGGCACTCTGATCCTTCTGACACTTTATTTCCTCACCCACATTAGGAGCTTTAGAGGCTTACATTTGGGCCATGCCATTTCCAATAATAATTTGCAGACCTCGGGCCCTTATCACATTTAATAATCATTGGAGGAGGCTAAGGAAATGTTCCACATAAAAGAGAGACAGACAGACAGACATAGAGAGAAGTTGGGTAAAATTTGAACTGTCTCAATTAAAGGAGTAACAGAATTGAGAAATATGCCCAAAGGAGCAATAACAACAAAAACCCAAGATTGAAATAATCCTTTCTGAGGAAAGAAGAGACAGGGGAACTTAAAAAAAAAGTCACCAAGGCTAACACTTTAGAAGGGTGTAGTAGAAACAGAAAGAGGGACCTCAGTGGTGTGCGGGAACTCTGAGGGCCACTGGCCGAATGTTCAGAAATGTTCTGAGCTGGTGGTGAAACACAGCCATTATCCAACAAGAAAATACATGAACCTACAGGTGCATAACCTTCGAGAAAAGTAATAAATATTCAAAGCTCATCACTTCCCGGTTATTTCACTACATGTTACTCTCACCTGTGCTGTTGAGGTTATGTGAGTCTCTCTTAAGTATCAGATGAAAACGCTATCTATCCGGTGAACTACTCTGCCTCTCTCCCCAAGCCCACTTCCGAGGAGAGCAAATCAGTAATTTAAAATCAGCCACAGTGGGAGCACGGACACCGTGGAAATCAGCAGAAGCTAAAAATACAGAAAGTACCTAAAATTGTATGGACGTGAGGCCAGGTAGGCATGGCTTCGCATGAGCTTGGTTAATTATTTTGTCTAGATTTAAGAAACTGGCAAAAAAAATAAAATAAAATAAAAAGTAAAAAATAAAAAAAAAGAAAGTGGCTATGGAGAAAATATTAATAATGCAGATGAAACTTAAAACATGTCAAGTCCCTATCCATTACATTGTGCATTGCACAAATAATTAAGGAATTATTTTTTCCTTAATGATAAGGAAACCTATTGTCTGATTATGCAAAAGAATGAGTACATGGAATTTTGACATACATCTTGGTATTTTACTTCCACTGTTCTCAATAAAGTAAAAGAAAACCTCAACCAACATCCATGTGGAAACTACATGCATTTGTCCATAGCAATTATAGGCTGGCTATGGATCCAAGAGGTCAGAACAAAATCAACAAAAGCATCGTGTGATGATTAATTAGACCTAACTTACATGTGTACGTATATGTCTACATTTTGTTTCTAGAGAGTTGGTTATTAAACATTCACCAGCACATCATTGGATAGAATCCACACAATGTTTTCTAAATGTTTATTTATTTATTTTGAGAGAGGGAGAGAGTGTGTGGGGGAGGGACAGAGAGAGAGAGAGAGAGAGAGAGAGAGAGAATCCCAAGCAAGCCCAGTACAGAGCCTGATGCGGGGCTTGATCTCACAAACCGTGAGATCATGATCTGAGCCAAAATCAAGAGTTGGACGCCCAACCGATTGAGCCACCCAGGTGCTTCTCCGCACAATATTTCAACAGTGAAAAGCTGATGGGTACAGATGGGGAAATTAGTGGTAAGACTGTAGGAATAAAGCCTAAAACTATGACTGACTTTGCCTCCAAGCCGGGCAGCAGTAGTCTCCTCAATGAGCCAAATGCAGGATTTGTGTGTATTTGATGGCCAGGGTGGGATAAGAGCTGTTGGATGCTACAGCCAATGAGAAGTTAGAGGAAATGGTTGTTTTTGTTTTATTTTGATTTTTTTTTCACTGTGTTTGTATACGGCAAGACTAAATTGTGACAACTAATAGACTGAGAAATATATACGTAAGCTGTATGTATGGCTTACCAACTTGCAAATGTGAAACGTGACGGAAGGATGGCTTTCTCTCTCTCCGCCACATGTGCTCACTCACACTTACCTTTTGGGAGTAAACTGAAGACACAGAACACAGTGGGGGAGGTGCATAGAGAGAAGAGACACAGAATCTGAAGCAGGCTCCAGGTTCCGAGCTGTCAGCACAGAGCCTGACATGGGGTTCGAACTCACAGACCTCGAGAACATGATCTGAGCCGAGGTCGGAGGCTTAACCAACTGAGCCGCCCGGGCGCCCCAACACATGCTCTGCAGAATAGGAGTTCAGACTTTGAAGACGAAGGAATGATGTCCCAGGGTGGATCGTAGCAAGTCTTGCACGGGCTTGAGCTACCATGAGCCTCTCTGAGGTGACCGAAACTCCAGAAACCAGAAGGTCCAGAACGCAGACTCCCCCATCCTCCCCAGCCTCATCCACCCAAAGTTCTAGCCCTACTCTCATGCCAAACCCTGGCACGTTCTGAGCCAGGGCGGGGCAGGCAGTCCGGCTGTCATCCACTCTCAGTAACGTGTGTCTCACAATGACAAGAGGGAATTTGGGAAGAGTTAAAGAGGGGAAATTCTTATTTTCCTTGAAGACTCTTATTGAGTCAAGGATCTGCACCAAATGGCATCCACAGTCAGTCTCTTTCACACGTGCGAGTCTACAGAAACAGGGGAGCAAGATTTCCTTGCTTAAACGAACTTGAAGGGAAGTGATCCAGATCTGGTACCTAATTGATGGCACAGGCATCATACACAGCATGTTAAGACAGGAACGAGCCTTATTGGGTTCCTGGTCTGTGATGGCACTATGCACCTTGTATGTCCGTTCTGGACCCTTGTTCTTGCTAAGTATCTATAGCAATGGTTGAAAGGGTTTGGGGAACTTACTAAGGCAACCAAAAGGCTATTCAGAAAGGACATTTGAATAAAAACCTTTACCCACCCACCTACCTACCTACCTACCTATTTATCCACCTATGTGTGGTTTGTCCATAGAGTTAAGGGATTAAATTATATATACTGGGGGGTCAGGTAGGCATGTCTTTGCATGAGCTGATTTTCCTGGGAGTTAAAGCTGCACACGAGAAGTTCGTTCATGGACTCCTGGGGCTTCATGCAGAGCAGAGCGGAGGGCAGGGAGAAGCAGAGGAAGAATGAAGGGGACTGTATGGTTAGGTTTTCATGAGTTCTTTTGTTTGACTACGCAGTGTCTGAGACACGCGTCCATCATTCAACAATAAATGTTTACTGAATTTTATAGTATTCTAGACACCCTTCTAGGCACTTTGGAGACATGAAGGAACTACTCTTAGGGAGCTTACACTCCGGGAACATGACATTTGATACATGTCACGAGAAGGAGGAAGATGGGAGTAGGGAGAAAGGAATTATATTACAGTTAGGAAAGGTAAGATCTCTATCATAATCTGTGCTTCATCTCATTTTTGGAATGTTAATCTAATTATGATTTGTGTGTGTGTGTGTGTGTGTGTGTGTGTGCGTGTGGTGGCCTATATTTCTGTGGCCTTCTGATGGAGGATCCTGGGTTTCTCTGTTTCCTCTACCACCTGACTCCTGGGGAGAAAGAGGGCTGATATAGACGGATCAACGGGCAGGACATTTATTGGACCATTGGGAGAGGGCTCTTGTCTACGTTTCCAGGTTTTACTTCTCTGGGCATTCTCTCTCTCCTCTTTACCTGAGGCTACTGCCAAAGTAGACCTTGGGAGCATCTTACTTGAAGCTTAGGTGTCCCCCACACTGCAAAGGCTGAATTAGCTCTGATCCATTTTGTCTTGACTCGGGTTACCTTGCACTCAGCTAGCCTATCTATAAAACCCTTAATACACTGAAGATTTAGCCAAATGCGTTTTTTTGAGGAATGGGTGTGTGCTTAGGGAGAAGAAACTTAAATTCCTCAGCCCAGTTTTACAGTTTTAAGCCACTGAGACATGTCACCAGACAGAAAAAAATGTGAGCTCACCAGTTCACAGGAGTGAGCATTATTTGATTCCCCAATGTTCGTTTCTTCTCTTTCCCATTGTGTAGCAGACAGATAGTGTGCTTGGTCTGAGCAGACTACATGAATCGTCTAAGCCAGTCAAGGTAATGCCCTGACAAAGTGATTGGTTCGGGAAATAAAAGCTTGGGCAGTCTTTGACTAGTTTCAAGGTGGCCCAGTCCATGAAATAAGGGAGCTAGAACCTTGATAAAAAAATATGCCTGGGGTAACTGGGTGACTCAGTTGGTTGAGCATTCAACTCTTGATTTTGGCTCAGGTCATTATCCCGGCCGGGGTCATGGGATTGAGCCTTGCATGGGACTCCACATTGGGCATGGAGCCTATTTAGGATTGTCTCTCTCTCTCTCTCTCTCTCTCTCTCTCTCTCTCTCCCTCCCTCCCCCATTTGCACTGTCTTTCTCTCTAAAATAAGAAATAAAAAAAAAAATGTCTGATGCTCATCTAATCTCCAGACTTGTCAGTTGCATAAGCCAATAAATTGCCCATAATATTTGAGCTAGTTTACACATTGTTTTTCTCTTATGACCTGAACCACCTTAACTGCCACTCAGCAAGATGGGACATGGAGGTTTGGGAAGTGCGCCAGTAACTCAGCACTATAAGGAAGAGTAAGTATTTGCCTAGCCTCATCCTCTGTGCTTTTTCCTCCTCCCAGGACCCTTCCAGCTTTCGTCCATCTCTCAGTCACTTCCCCAGAGCAGACGTGAGTAATGTTCTCTACTCCTAACTTTCCTCTCCTTTTGTTACTTCTTGCCCAACGCTGCACGGTCCCTATACGTATTGTCCAAATAATCACTCAACTTCCCTTTGGAGTAGGAGGGAACAAAATAAGAGGCAATATGTAAGGAGGATTAGCCAGATGTATTTTTTGATAATGAACAGAAACATCTGAGCAGTTCAAATCCAGCCCTTTCCTGTTAAAGACACTGGCTGATGATGTGTATTAGTTTCATTTTTCTGACATGTGTTTTTAATAATCATGATTATGATCATGATCATGATTATGATTATTTCGTGACGATACGAAAGCCCCCCAAAGTTGATACTGAACAGAAAAATGCTAACACTGACCAGGATTTTTTTTCCCCTAAAGCCAGAGAGCGCATTCTTGGGGTGACCTTGGGTCAATCCCCATCATCAAAATTTTGCTGTTCTGAGCACTTCTCTTCTGAGGACATTTCCTTTAGTGAATACAGAATTATTCACTTAAAAAAAAAGCCTTCCTAAGCCTTTACTCAGAATTGCAACCACAATGGTGAAGAAATGTTTTTGCTTTTATTTGGGACATTGCTTTTCTTTTCTCACTATTTGCTGTACCTTATTAAATTGTTCAATATCCACTTCCCTATTTTATTATTCATTTCACACACGAAGCATTTTGTCAGCTGCTAGACAGCTTGAAAATGTGGCCATGTTAAGACAGATGGTTTGATTACTGAGAGAGTTGAAGCTGAGGGCTTTCAAAAAAGCAGATTACAGCAAAGCCTTGTTCTTGACATTGTATCAGAATTGGTGAACTTTGGCACCTTTTTTTTCCAAACCCTTTCTACTATGTGTCTTTACCTCTGGGCACATTCCAAGCCCCACATTGTAACCCATCACTCCAACTGTGGCTTACTCTTTCAGTCTAGGAATTTGTGACTTGGCCTGTCCTCTTATCTACTCTACCAGTATGGGGGGGGGCAGCCTGGCACGCACTGGAAACCACCTTTCGTGTTGCATTCTGACCTCAACCTTTCACCTATGTTTATCATAAGCCAAACTTTTATGCTAAAGCAATAACTTTAGATCAACTGAACTACTTATAAATTGTGGATTCTTTTTCTGTACTTAATGCATGTTCAAAACAGAGAATGTCAATAAGGGAAAAAAGTTACCCCAATTCACACATTCCAAAGATAACTACTACTAATGTTTCATGTATGTAGTTCCAGATTTCTTTGCAAACAACTCTTATATCAATCATATACCACATATCATATATGTATATATCATATATATGTATATACCATACATATATGATATATGTATGATGGAGGCATATGGTATACAATGTATATCATATGTGATATACATATATACCATATATCTCCACCATACATGATATATATATGATTTATGCATGATAAATACAATGGATAGGTATGTTCAAAATAAATATATGGACAGATATGTTTATATACTTTATATAGATATATATCTTATATATATCTATATATATACTTTATATACAGATGGATAGATACTCCAAAATAATATATAGTGATACTTATATAGATACTTTATATAGATATATGTTCCAAAATAATATATAAGTGATAGTACTATGCACATAGGTTTATAAACTACTTTTTCATTTGCTACAAATGGGTTGGATTTTCTCTTTAGTAAATATGCACGCACTTTATCATTATTCATGATTATAGAAGTCAGTTAATTAATATGCTACAATTTACTTATCTGTAATCAATGGACTTTTTATATGACCCCTAGCTTTTTCTTATTATAAGCCCTGCTGAGATGAATATGTTAGGGCTTCATTGTCTGGGATACATTATTAGAAGTGCATTTTCAATATAAAAAGATATGGATTTTTAGAGCTTCTGATATGTATCCATGTTTCATTCAAAAAATGTACAGGTGTATACTTCTAGTAGTAAGTAGATGAGTCAGCTAAAGCTCTGACTAAACTCGAGAGTTATCACTCAAAGTGTTGGGATACATCATAAAAATTATTGTTTTGTTACTGTCAATTACTCTTCTAACTGATCGATAGTGGTCAGTACCATTATTCTGACCATTGCCTTGGACAGAAAATAGAATTGTTGACATTATCAAGAACTTGAATTCTTGGGGCGCCTGGGTGGCTCAGTCGGTTGGGCTGCCGACTTCGGCTCAGGTCACGATCTCACGGTCCGTGAGTTTGAGCCCCGCGTCCGGTTCTGGGCTGATGGCTCAGAGCCTGGAGCCTTCTTCCGATTCTGTGTCTCCCTCTTTCTCTGCCCCTCCCCCGTTCATGCTCTGTCTCTCTCTGTCTCAAAAATAAATAAACGTTAAAAAAAAAATTAAAAAAAAAAAGAACTTGAATTCTTAATGACATAACACAAATAAATGAAATGACATCAATCAGTACCAAATGACGGTGGACTTGAAAGAAATTAGACAGAGAATTCATAATATAGTTTAGAGTAAAAACCCTTTTAGCAAAACCTGAAAATAATATTAACTTCATATAATTTTTATATCAAAGATACAGCATTTATATGAAATATACACAGATAAGTTTCAAACATAAGCCTTACCCTAAATTTTCTCTTTGGTTGCAGGCCTACATTTCTCTCTTAATACATCTATTTTGATCTACACAATCACACAGTCTAGCACCTCCAAAGTCCAACTTCTAATTCTTCCCAGTTTTGTTATTTCTGCATGAGGACTATGAAATCTCCTGTTTTCCAAGATCTGAACTGATCTGGAAATCTCCTGCTTTCCCAATCTGAACTGTCCTTAATGCATCAAAGTCACTGTCAATTCTGTTTATTATGCCAGCTTTTCTATTTCCACAAAATGAAGTCTGGGCCTCCCGTGCTTCTCTGAACACTGGGCCACCGCTGGTCTCCTTGCTACCTGCGGTTTTTCCCATTTCTCATTCGCTTGCTATTTTATGACCAATGAATATTTCTAAGCTGTGACTGACTCAGCTACTCCACTCCCCGTATCAAATGTTATAAATGGCCCCTGACTGCTTACTGGATTGAACCCAAGTACCGTAACCTGGCATTGCACGCCTGCATACTTTTATCCAGTTCAGCTGCGCACTGACACTGTTGTTGTCCCCTCCCCACCCCTTCTTTGAAAACATTCTTCGGGCCAGCTGAATGGGAGTATTATCGCGCTTTCCATGTAGCCTACATTTTTCCTCTTCTAAAGATTTGTTCATATTATTCCTTGTCCTGGATACTTCCCCTGCCCGTCTCCTAGTCCTGTGTCTTCAGTGTCTACTCCAACTTTTGTATTTCTTTAGCACTTCAGTTCAAAAGAGACAGGAGCCTTCTGCTGGTGAATTTCCACAGCAGGTTTGTTTAGTCCTCTGGGCATCAATACTGGGTTTCTCATCTTATCTTTGTGGCTAGTCTGTTGAGTTTTTTGTGAGCAGGGGCTATGACTGGTTCTTTTTGAATCTCCTGCAGTTATCCAACTTTAAGTAGAACATCTGTTCTACAGCAGCTGTTGGGTACCATGAAGAGATGGGGGGGGGGGTCCCTGGGTGGCTCAGTTGGGTGAGTGTCTGACTCTTGATTTCAGCTCAGGTCATGACCCCATGGTCTTGGGCATGAGCCCTGCATCAGGCTCTGTGCTGAGCATGGAACTTGCTTGGGATTCTCTCTCTCTCTCTCTCTCTCTCTCTCTCTCTGCCCCTCTCCCCTGCTCAGGTTCTCAATCTCTCTAAGATAGAAAATAACAAATTAAAACAAACAACAGAAAAAGAGATAGGAAAGGATGGGTATGGAGTTCACTGTACCTTAAATACAAAGATTTAAAAAGTGATGTTTCTTCACAGTTGATTAAACTAAAGTCACATTAGATACTCCAAGCTATGTGATACATTGCACACTTAGATATCCCTTAATCTGGAAGTAATGATGGATTTCCCACAAACTATGTTAACTCTGCAATGGAAACTTTTTGTTCTACGTGACTGTTTTTTTTTTTTCCCAAAAGTCAGTATCATAAGAAGGCTTTACTTGATTATCCCCCACAGTGATTGACAAAGCTGTTCAAAAATTGTCCTTCTCCCCAAGTAGCTAGTATGAATCACTGTAGTTGAGCTTTGATTTTTCCAAAAAAAGAGAGAGAGAGAGAGAAAACTCTCTTTTTAATTTAATTATTTTTTATCCAAGTATTTCTTATCAATCTGCATCTTGCATTTTATAATTGGCAAGCCCCAGATTGGATAGGCCTAGGAGGGAAACTGATCAAGCTTCTCCTCAACGCACAAGAGGAAAAGAGAGATAAGACAGCTAAAGCAGTGTTGGCTGGTTTTTCTTTGCTTTTTTTTTTTTTTTTAGTTTCCATATTTTTTTCCTCTAATTTTAAAGCTTCATAATGAGTATTTTGCTGGTAATTTCAATCCCTACTTTTCATATATAAAAAAAAAAAATCCCTACCAATTAGTAAAGTTGGATTTATGCATTTTTTTAATAAAGTGAATTGAGTAAGAATCCTTCGTCTTGCATTCCTTGGCTTTGTGCCTGTGATATAATTTTAATATTGATACTAAGGGCCACCACTCAGGGGCTGAAAATTCTTCAGTGGTTCCTGTTGTCCCTAAGATATAACCCATGCCTGACCTGTTATTGGCAAGCCACAAGGTGTCTTTCCATCCTGACGTCTAGGTAAAAGAATCCAGGCATGCAGTGCCCGGCTATAACATTTGGTTCAATTCACTAAGCACTGGGAATAATTTACAACATTTGATATGGGGAGGAGTGGGGTGTGACTTGGGAAGATGAATTAGGCATGAAGTCGTAAGTATGAGTCCTCCTTTAGAAGGAGACAGGCACATTAATAGCTTCTCTCCTTGGATTCTTTTGTTCCTCTTTTCTGGAATGCTGATTCCAGAACTCTAAATCTTACTCATCCTTCAAGGTCCGTACGGCTGTTTATCACTGTCATGTGTTATCACTTAATGGCTTTTTAATGCATGTCACTCACTTCTTCAATTAGGTTATAAAGTTCTTGAGACAGAAAATTATACTGCACACATCTTTGCAGCCAACTAACAATTTTACATAACAATGTATTTACTATAGACATGGTATCAGTATTTGGCAAATATTGATAATGCATCGGGAAGTTCAGCTTGGGAAAGATGGCTGTTTGGTTGCCTCTGGCTCCCTCTAGTGATGTCCAGAATATAACTAGTAGCTGCGCATTCTCGGTTCATCCCATCGGTTGTTGTTTCACAGCTATCAGATGTGACTCAGAGAACAAATTCAGCTAGCAGCAAGATTAAAATGATTATGATTAAAAATCATAATTATTATAGCCTAAGTATATCAGTCTCTGATTGTACGCCAAGAGCTGTTAAAGTTGTTTTACAAACGCCCTCATCTAACTTGCGTAAACACCATGTGGGATAGTTTTTAATATTCTCCATTTTACAGATGAGGAGACTGAGGCACAGTGATGTCAAGTAACTTGCCTAAGGTCACACAGGAAGATCTTCCGGCATTTTGTTTTATTTTTTTTTTCCAGCTTCATTGAGGTAACATTGACTTACAGCATTGTGTAAGTTTCAGGTGTGCAATGGGAGAATTTGGTGTACGCATATACTGTGAAATGATGACCACAAGGTTAACACACACATCACCTCACGTAGTTACAACTTGTGTGTGTATGTGTTGAGACCTTGTAAGACTTAACTCTCTCAGCAACTTTCAAATACACAATACAGTATTGTTAACTGTAGTCACATCGTATAGTACTTTGCATCCTCAAAATTTATCCATCTTGTGTCTGGAAATTTGTACCCTTTGACCACCTTCATTCATTTCCACCACCCCTGATAAACATCAATCTACTCCCTAGTTCTTTAAATTCAATGTTTATTTATTTATTTTGAGAGAGAGAATGAAAGTATGAGTAGGGGGGGAGCAGAGAGAGGGAGAGAGAGAACCCCAAGCAGGCTCTGCATTGTCAGCACAGAACCCAATGCCGGGCTTGAACCCACAAACCATGAGATCATGACCTGAGCCGAAATCAAGACTCAGATGCTTAACCAACTGAACCATCCAGGATCCTGTCTACTTCCTATTTCTAAGAGTTGATTTTGCAGATTCCACACATAAGTGAGACTACACAGTTTTTGTCTTTCTTTATCTGACGTATTTCACTTAGCATAACGCTCTCAAGGTTCATCTCTGTTGTCATTTGTCACAAATAGCGGGATTTCTTCATTTTTTACGGCCAATAATATTCCACTGTATGTAATGCATTTTTTTTTTTCCTGTCCATTCATCACTAGACATTTAGGTGGTTTCCATGTCTTGGCTATTGTACCCTTATTTTAGCCTCGGTGGTTTGGAAGATGTGGATGGATATGTTGAGACTCTTGAATAATTTGATTATTTGGCTAATGTGCTTTATTCCTAAAACTTATTACATGTTTTAATTAAGAATATATGCTTCTGACAAATACATGTGCATAACAGGCAATACTTAGTTTATCCTGAAAAGAATGGAACAATTACATATGCAATAGAAAAAGGCAGGAAAAGTATTGTTCAAATGGCAAATATATTGCCAAAAGCGATAACTGTTTTAGAATAAGCCTTATTTGGCATCGCTTTGCATATAAATAGGCTTGATTTAGAAATGAATTATTACCATTCAAAAATGGTCTCCTCCTTTTAATTGTTCAAGATTTCAATTAATGGCCCATTTGTTAGAAGAACTTGCTTATAATGGATAATATTTTAATACCCAAATAATAACAAGATTGAAATGCATGCTTTTCATTTGCAATTAAACGATTTGCATATTAATAGCTCATGTACCTTCTCATTTGTTAATATCACAAGTAAAATTGAATTAAGATTGAAATAGCATCCTTGAGAGTGGAAAAAGACAAAATCGTGTCAATATTGGTATTGATCTCATAGCCTAAGAGAGAGACTCTTACTAATGAACAATGAATAAAATGCATGAATGAAAAAATGAAAGTATCTTTTACGTTCTACGTTACTTTCTTGTAGGGCCATAAGTGATGTAGGTAACCCTATATGAATAATGGTAGATTTTCTATATATATCTATATATATAAATATATACATATGTACATGTACATATGCATATATATGTGTGTGTTTTATGTACACATACATACGTATCTTGGGATTGTACATCGTCCCTAGCTAGACATCACCAAAAGTCAATAGTTTTGGAAAAACAAAACAAAATTTACAATAAATGGGTCTCTTGCTCTTTTTTTTTTTTCCGCATGAGATTACATTATTATTAAAAAGAGGCATCTGTTTCCCATTAACGTTGAGGGGAGAGATCTATCTTAGGAATTAGGATTTAAGCTGAATTGTAGGCCAGAAGAATCAGCCATCACACGCTGCTGCTTTCCCGTGCATTTGTAGTCATGCTAATTAACAGGAGGGATCCTTCCCCTCTCTCTCTCTTTCTCTGTATCTCTCTCTGTCTCTCTCCCCCTTCCTCTTTTGCAAAACATGAAATAATGGAAAAGTTTTTCACTGAACTGTAAACAAGCCATATATGCATGCCATGTTCAGAGCACAAATGTGTGTATGTGATACGAGAGAGACAGAGACAGAGACAGGACGAGTCAGAGTAAGGCCTTGGAAGTAAGCCGCCACCTTAGCAGTCACAGCGAGCATTCCATCTACCACACCCGCATGTGCGCGCACGCGCGCGTGCACACACCCACACACACACACAAAAGGTTAGGCCCTTCAGCTTCTCCATGGTCTCATAAAAACGACCTTAGGAATTACCCAGGTGCTTGGAAATGCAATAAAAAAATAAAATAAATGATTTTTCATTAAAATAAAAAACAAGTGGAATTTGAAGAGCCAAAGGAGAGGTGTCCGAGGGGATAATGGCCTGTGGTAGCCAGAAGATATAAAGGGAAAGGGAAATCGCTGTCAAGTGTCCGGAGCCCAGAAGCCTAAGCAGACAAAACTAAATCTGCAGACTGCCTGTGTCAGTCATAGCTGGGTGACCCTGGAAAAATTACTTAGGCTTTCTGAACCTCCCTTTTCTCACGTGCAAATGAATATTCATCTCAAATTGAGGAGTAAGCTGAATCAGATCTTCTCTTTGAAAAGATTTTGAGAATGCCCAGACACCCCCTTACACGCCCCCCACCCCCGGGGTGGTTGTATATTCTCCATGCATGTCTGTTTCCTTTTCTGGTTTCTTTCAGCTTACCTTGGAAAGACGCCCCCCTGTCCCTTACCTGCTTAAAATACCTGCCCACAGCCATGTTATTTCACATAATGGAAGGCCTGCTTACCTTGAACGAAATAAGAGAAGCAGATAAGGAGCCTCGCTTCTGCCTGGACTAAGAAAGTAATGGCTTGTTCGTTGGCAATTTGGCCCCTGAGCCAGATGGGAGTCAAATACACCGACCTCGGCGTCCCTTACGAAGATGTTTAGTTTTCTTTTTTGTAAAGAATGAAAATCAAAGTCCAGTGATTGCTCCTATTTTCTTCTGGCCCTGGATTAGAAAGTATCTTTGAATGTGTGTCCACCTTCTCCTTTGGTTTTCCTTTTATTTTTTTTCACCTCTCCCCTTCCTCCCACAAAGAAGAAGAGAAAAGAATTTGATTGTAGAAAATGTCAACTGCGTTGTACATTTTAAGCCAAGAACACATAACCTAACTGGAGGTAAAAAAGTAATTTTTGAGAAAATGAGACCTCTCATATGGCCACCTTGTTTATGAAGTTTAAGTCTTTTTTTTAAAAGTTTACTAATTTTTGAAAGAGTGAACACAAGTGGGGGAAGGGCAGACACACACACACACACACACACACACACACACAGAATCTGAAGCAGGCTCCAGGCTCTGAGCTGTCAGCACAGCTCGAACCCACGAACTGTGGGGTTCGAACCCACGAACTGTGAGATCATGACCCCAGCCGAAGTCGTATGCTTAATCGACTGAGCCACCCAAATGCCCCATGAAGCTGAGGTCTTGAGGTGGTCTGCCACAGATGAAGTTTGAAAGAAAGCACTGGATGTTCTCTGAACCACAATACTAAGTAGAGGTCAAGAGGAGGGAAAGCTGGGCTCCACAGAAGGCCCATTAGATATTCCCCCAGGAAAAGTGTTGCTATGGCCTCCTAACGATATCCTGTTGAAACCAGGGGCTCACAAAATGCAGAGTGACGAAAGAGAGCTTATTTCCCACTCTTGCTTCATTAGATTTCAGGTTTGGCAGTGAAGGGCTAGAAAATGGAGCCAGATGGGCTAGGAAAGCAGTTGAAAGCGTAAAAGAGGCCTCAAGGAGACGTCAGATATTGCAGAGTGAGAAACTACCCATGCAGGCAAATGGAAACAAAAATGATGCCATTGACGCTATGGAACAGGGATGTAACAAACCTTGACATGCCACACTACACGAGAAGTGTTCCATCCTGTGCTCTGCAGATCGTGTTTGTGACACATTCCCTTGGATGAGGGCCACTGACAAGTGTTGTCTTTAGAAATTGCCTTCAGTAGTCCGGGAGTGGGAAGCAAAGGCTCCAATTGAGTTGTAGGAGAGAGAAAAATAATTATGCTTGACCAAGTGCCAGATGTCTGCCAAGCTATGCTAAATAGTTCTCGGTCTTTCCATTTTGCTCAATTCTCAACAACGGTTTGATACTTTTGAAGCTGTTTTCCCCTTCTTGCAGATGAAGAGGCTGAGCCCTGAGGCTGTTAAATAATGTGCCCGAGTGAACACGGCTGGTAAGTGAAGGAGGTGAGGTTTTACCCCAAATCTGGCTGAGGGGCATGCTTCTTCTTCCCGGCATAGCAAGCTGCACCAGGGAGGAGAGAAATAACTCACGTATCTGGAATGGGAGATGATTTGTCTTTTCTTTTTTTTTTTAAATTTTTTAAAACGTTTATTTATTTTGGGGAGACAGAGAGACAGAGGGCGAGCAGGGGAGGGGCAGAGAGAGAGAGAGGCACAGAATCCGAAGCAGGCTCCAGGCTCCTAGCTGTCAGCACAGAGCCCGACAAGGGGCTCGAACCCACGAAGCGCAGGATCATGACCTGGGCTGAAAGTTGGGTGCTTAACTGACTGAGCCACCCAGGCGCCCCCGAGAGATGACTCTTCTAATCCAGTGTTTCCAAAATGTACTCTGTGGAACACTAATTTTAAGATTTACTTACTCAAAAGGTTATTTGTTTGTTGTTGTTACGTAAATGTGTGTATTTTTATATCCCATGGCGCCTTCTCAGAGCTTCAAATGCATATTAGCTCACTTATATCTCTGGCAATTCCTATACGAAAAGAAACGAAACTGTTGAACTCCATTTAACTGAGCTTCAAACTTTTCTTCTGACCAAAGAGTTAGTTTCTGATGAAATCATGACTCTACCCAATATTTTTAAAGAAACACCGTTCCGAAGATCAACAAGACAGTCTTGATCTTTCTTCTATTTGACTGTTTCCACTGCAGTGGAGGAACCAACTCATGTTTGAAAGCTCACGTCGAGTAGGAGTTGGACTCCATTCGTGGAGAATTTCAGGGCGCCTGAGATCCACGGATACAGAACATGTTTTATTGCAAACTCTGATACACAGAGTTCAATTTCTACCACTGTCACTTTCCGGATAGGCAACTTTGGAAAATATATCACCTCTCTGAGCCCTGGCTCAGAGGAAGCCCTGGCTTCCTTATTCGATAGGAATACCAAAGCCCACTTAACAAGATGCTTGTAACAGTTAGATAAAATGATAATAACTCACATGGAATGCTCTGGAAATCAGTAAGACCCACGTCGCTATTTTAACCCTGCCATCCCTTTAAATAATCTCATTATTTCTTCATATGTCTTTTCTTTAAAAAATTTTTTTAAGTTTATTTATTTATTTTTGAGAGAGAGAAGTAGAGAGACAGCATGCACACAAATGAGCAGGGGAGGAGCAGAGCGAGAGAATCCCAAGCACGCTCCACACTGTCAGCACAGAGCCTGACACCGGGCCCCCTCTCAGGAACAGTGAGATCGTGACCTGAGCCAAAAATCAAGAGTCCTGGGGCTCCTGGGTGGCTCAGTCGGTCAAGCAGCCGACTTCGGCTCAGGTCATGATCTCACGGTCCGTGAGTTCGAGTCCCGCATCAGGCTCTGTGCTGACAGCTCGGAGCCTGGAGCCTGGTTCAGATTCTGTGTCTCCCTCTCTCTGACCCTCCCCTGTTCGTGATCTGTCTCTCTCTGTCTCAAAAATATATTAATGTTAAAAAAATTAAAAAAAAATCTAGAGTCCTGAAGCTCAACCGACTGAGCCACCCAGGCGTCCCTATGTGTCTTTTCTTTTGATAGTGTAAAATGAATTGCTAGAGGGAAACAGGAATGCCCTGAGGTTTCAGGATCACAGGAGAGTGACCAGTTAGGAAGGAAGGAAGGCAGCCCCAGCCTCTGTGGCCTCTTACTGTTGGGTCAGAAGGACAGAAACACATTTCTTTAATAGGGTGCAGAGTATTTACCTAGAACCAAGTCTTGCCATCAGGTGTAACGCTTAATTCTAGGAATTGTCACTAAAACTCAGAATGACATTCTCGTTATTACTATTACCAGTTTTGCTCATAAAATTCCAGACAACACGTAGATTGTATCATGTGAAACAGCTGTCATAGGTCAAAACTAAGCAGAAATCAGCAATTGTCTCGAGTGCCACCTAAAACGTGTCTGACTAGCCTCCAAAGGACAAGTCTAAGTGCCCTCGTGCAACACACTTCCGGAGGGAGTAAGTGGGGAAAAAATACAACCTATCATATTGAAAATGTGTAAGTTTTTTCCCTTCGTAAAATTTTGACGATGTACTTGAGACCATATAGTGAACTGAACCTTTATCGGAGAAAGTGCCTAACCGTCTCACAAAAAGGGAGACCTAACTTGAATTTCTGCTCAAATGTAAGGTTGATAAGGACATTTGGGTTTTTTTTTTTTACCCATTGCCCATTATTTAAGCCATCGTCCAAAATTGCTTCTGCCCAGTTACAGGAGCTCGGTAAATATTTGTTCATGACGTTGTCAAGTGAATAGACAATTATAATACCAGCATGGGCATTGCAGGGACTTGTGTTCATGAAGTTCAAAGCTCCTCACATGTTTGATATTGCCCATACCGAACCCGGTAAAGAGCCACTTTACCTAATGCTAACTGTATAGGGGAAAGGTTGTTTAATCTTCTTGTGTATGACTTCCATGCTTCAAGTGGAAATCAAAACAAAATTTAACTCATTTTCTGTGATTTTCGCACCTCGTACACAGTGGAAATGAAAATCTAATTCCATCTACAAAATTATATTTCAGATACTTCTTTAACCCAAATAACCAAATTGGAACCTCATTTTAGCCCCTTATACGATGCTCTTTAAACTCTGACAACGAAAGACAACATCTTGGAGTCCTTCTATGACTCACTCATAGTGAGGTTATGTTTAGTAATATGAGTAATGTGATAAAAGCAGCAATTGGTCAAATATTTGCTCCCGCCCAGGTACTGGGGCTCGGCAATGTGATCCAACACCTCATGTTGAGAGAATTACTTTGAGTTCATGAAACAGTGAGAGAAAGGGGGCAGACAGGTCTTGGATGGCGGGCTAAGGAGATGGGACGTTAATTGTCAGAGCGGTGGGAGAAGACCCCAAGAGAACCCCGTGAGGGTCAAGGGGGTGGGTGTCGAGTGGTAAGGTTTGCATTTTAGGAAAATCTCTCTGACTGCAGGGCAGAGAAATCCGGAAGAGGGTGGAGACTGGGAAGTCCTATTTAGGTGGCTATTTCTATAATCCACATGGGAGAAAAAAGGGAAAGGGGCTAATACAGGAAGGAAGCCAGGAGGTGATCCTACTCCAGGATGAGAAATTGGAGGCAGAGGGAGGCTGAAAGAATGCCATACGTGGAACATGTTCTAGAGATGACCAGAACACTATCTTCTATCCCATTAGCTCTTGTGCCATTTGACCTCACTCCTACCCACCCAGTAACTCTGACATCCAGAAGCCGATTCTAACTCCCCTCCCCTGACTCTTGGCTGACCTCTTTGTAAGAAGGGAATACAGTAGCAAGGCCTCCAAGGCTAGATCAGCTTCTGGAAGGGTTGCATGGACTCTCCAGAACCTTGCCACCAAGAGGCCCAAGGCACATATGAAGTGTTCCAGTTGAAAATTTCAGCTGGGTTTGGTCTCCACATCATCCCAGTCCCATGTGAGTAGGGAAGTCTCTAGATGATTCTAGCCCTTAGCCCTTAGCATGAGCCCAGCCATTCTCACATCTTAGAGCTAAGGCCTCAGATGCTGGTCAACCCTGCTGTGCTCTCCTTAAATTCCTGACTCACTTGCAAATTGTAATTGATCCTTACTGTTCCCGAGGGCCATGGTGAGAACTCAGAAACAAATGGAAAATGGAACCAATGGGAAGGAAATCACTGACCCCAAGTTTGTTTTGCTGTGAGAAAGACCATTGACACATTAACAATCATCTCAAAGTTGATGGTATGCCACCTGGAGAGTCATCAGAGGAACAGTCTATCATGCAAAGGGCCAGAAGAGACCTCATGACTATCATCCTACATAAAAGAACCCAAACCAGTAGGTCTGAATAAATTATCAGGAACTTGGGGCAAGAGCCAAGAGTCCCAGAGAGCAAATAGAACCTACATTTTTAAAAAGTTATTTATTTATTATTATTTTAATTTTTAATTTTTTTTAAAATTTATTTTAGAAAGAAAGCGCACAAGTAGGGGAGAGGGGTAGAGAGATAGAATCTCAAGCGGGCACCACGTTCAGCTTGAAACCCAATGTGGGGCTCGACCCCATGACCCTGGAATCATGATCTGAGCCAAAATCAAGTGTCTGTCATTCAACTGACTGAGCCACCCAGATGCCCCAGAATCTACATTTTTTTTTTTTTTTTTTTTTTGTGGGAGAGAGGGAGGGAGAGTGTGTGTGTGTGGAGGGGTAGAGACAGAGGCGGGGAAGAGAGACAATCCGAAGCAGGTCCCACGCTGTGAACATGGAGCCCGACACAGGCTCGATCTCACAAACTGTGAGATGGTGACCTGAGCCAAAATCAAGAATCAGATGCTTAACTGACTGAGCCACCCAGGTGCCCCCAGAATCTACATTTTTAAATAGATGGTGGGTAAATTTAACGTTTTTGGCTGGGAATCTCAATATGTGTATTATGTGATCAATTCAGGAGATCACATTGGATAGTTAGGTTTATAGATGGAATGAGATGGCAGAGTATTGCTAGAAGCAACTACATTTTAAAGACTCACAGGTCCTGTCATACCGTCAGGGGCTGCGCTGTGCTCGTTATTTGGTCAGTCTGTATCCCTTGGCGGAGTTGTGAGCCCCTGGAAAAGAGGGCTATGTCGTTGATCTGAGCACTCCTAGTACCCAGCTCAGTGCTTTGAGTATTCAATGTATGTCTACTGATTTCGGTCCACCTGCATGTATTATGTGTGTAAAAGTCCTGTAGGAACAGCATGAGCCAATGCAGCCATTCAATACAATGAGTCTCCGAACTTGATTTCCAACCCAAGTTATCACTGGAATAAAATGTTGCTCACCACCAAGCACTCACCTCTGACCACCGGCTTCCCTTAGGGGATTCACCCACACAATGGGGAAAGGTTATCTTAATCAGTCGACTCTCATCCTGCCAGTTGAACGTCCTTGCACACTTTCCACCTCTCTGCATACTGTGGTTCACATCTCTAGAATGGAGATGACTATCTACTCCAGGTTTTGATGGAGCATGAAGTGAATTAAAGACCGGAAGCACTTTGTAGTGTTGGCATTGACGAGGAACTTGACATGAGCTAGTTGCATCCCCTATGCTTCCTCCTCCCCTCCTTCCAGCTTCCGTCACTTCTGGACTGGCCTGAAAAGCCATAAGTGAAGAGAGATATGAATTATTAATGCAGCTACTCCTTCATCACTTACTTAATCCCAGCTGCGAGTTCTTAGTAGACATTCCCTCTCAGCCTTTCTCCAGCTGGAGAAGCTCCACCCCTGGTTCCCAGGTAAGAGGGGACAGAGGTCATTTGCCCCAGGCCACACAGCTGGGAGGGACTGACCTAAAACAGAACCCAGGAAGTGGTTTTGCAGGGGCCCAAAAACGGATGGGTAGGTTTTCAGAAATTCTGTGAGTTAATGTTCGTTGGACAGAACCATTAGTAACATTGCATGATAATAAGCTTAGAATTAAATAAGTCATCTTAAAAACAAAGATAAAAATACTGAAAACTCATTACTTTCTAATTATTTTTCTACAGTACGCTGCCATCAATGCCAGGAGTCAGCAAAACACTACCCGCCGGCTAAGTCTATCCCATCACCTATTTTTGTAAATAAAATTTTATTGGAACACAACCATACCCATTTGTTTTATTTATAGCTGTTTTCTAACTAAAATGACAGAGTTGAATAGTTGCAACATAGATCATAGGGCCTGCAGAGCCTCAAGTATTTACAATCTGGCCCTGACCAATGCCTGACTTAGCTCTTGGGGTTATTTATGTGCATTTTATCTTAGGTTGGAAACACTACACAATGGCGTGCTACTGAACAGAACTTCCCAATTCTGCATCTGGCGATATCACATTGGTAGTTTGAAAGTGGCCATGGTGGGGGTATTTCCATCATGAAAACTGGCAAACACCACAGATCAGAATTTCTTTTTTGTTTATCGTCTGCTTTGGGACAGCCAATTGTTGAACACGAACCAGTATATCACTGAACCCTGGTGTCTCAAACCTGATTCTTCAGTAGAGTCATGGTTCCATCAGAGAAGAATAACTATGATTGATGATAGATAGATAGATAGATAGATAGATATAATAGATGATAGATAATATAATAGATATAGTAGATAATAGGTGATAGATAGATAATAGATGATGATAGATAGACAGACAGATCATCTTTGCAAGACTGTTGTACAAATGTTTCCCATTTGATTGATTTAAACTTGGGCACCTGGAAAAACCTTCCAAACCAAGCAAGTAAATATTATTACAGGATGTCAGCTAGCCTTTTGTAACACTGTTGTCTTTCTGTTTGATACGGGAACTTCAAATTCACAGAACAGGCAGTTAGGAAGGGAAGGTGAACGTAAAGCTGAGGGGAACAAAGGCAAATTCGAACTCACAGGCACAAGCTGGAGCTTCTGAGGATGGGCTAAATCCTGGGTCAGTTCTTGTTGCCTATGACCTTGGCGTGGGTGTCCCGCAGAAGCTGGGTCCTTCATCACGGAATGGAGCACACACACCTGTCCCAGCGGTCAGAGACTCCTGCTGGTGACCGTAGCTCAGTGAATGCTATTGCTGCTGCTGATGACAATGACAGCGTCACCTCACGGCCCAATGTCTGGCTCCAGAGCCTCCTCTGTCTACAGCGGTGTCCACACTGGGGGAGGGGGGGTCACGTTTAGAACACTCCCTCCATTCCACCTTCACTCTCCCACCAGCATACAAACTCCCAGCTGGTCTTACCTATGCTACTCATAAGAATATTACTAAGGGAGGGGTGCCTGGTTGGCTCAGTCGTTGAAGTGTCTGACTTTTGATTTCAGCTCAGGTCATGACCTCATGGTTCCTGGGTTTGAGCCCTCCCCATCGAACTCTGCACTGATGGAATGGAGCCTGCTTGGGCTTCTCTATCTCCTTCTCTCACTGCCCCTCCCTTGCTTGCACTCTTTGCGCAGTCTCATTCTCTCTCAAAATAAATAAATAAACTTTAAAAAAAGAATATTACTAAGGACACCCCACATATACCCCCTCATTGTAGAGCCCTGTGTACCTCCAGAAGCTTCATGCCCTTCTTTGCTCCAACACTGACCAGTTACTTATGGTCTCTGGAAGACAGCACATCATGTCCATCCAAACGTACGTCTCATTAGAAATGTCTCTTCCTTAGAGAGATCACTCTAGCCCACCGTGCTGTGCTCTCCTTTTCCTAGCCGTTACTTTCACTTCCCTTGCCCTGGCTTCCTGTTTTCCATAGCACTTGTGTATTATACGTTTTTTGGCACATGTCTTCCTAATCCGTATTCCCTACTAGAAAGAGCGTCAGGTAGACTCTTTGTCATGCTCATCGCTATATCGTTAGCACCAAGAATGGTGCCTACCTGAGGGCATCGGCTGACTAAATATTTGTTGAGGAAAGGAGCAAAGGATAAATGAAGGAACATGTACATCCCCCTGTGCTCTCATAGTCTAGCCTCTCTGACATGAAAGCCTTTCCCTATCGTGTCTTCTGTGGGAATTCTGAATCATGCCTCAAAATCTATCTCAACCACTAACTCCATTGTAATGCTTCCCTTGATTTTCAAGTTGAGGTGATGCTCTTTGCCTCTGCTGCCTTCGCGACTTGGACTTAAAATCATCATAACATGTGCAAACATCTAGAAAGTTGTCTCACGTGCAGACTCTCAGTCCCCCAGGACGGAGACGGCACTTTGATGGGGCCGGCATAGGTTTGTACAGGCATTTGTAAGACCCTGGGTAGATGATTGTTGGACTGAACCCCCACAGGTCCTCAGAGTGCTGCACTGATGACTGATGTGGTAGGGGGTCATGTCTCAATCAGAAACTCAGACCCCCGCCCCCCGCAGAGAAGGCAGAATCTGCTGTCCATATTGCTCATAGACCTTGGCCTCAGGAATATGTTGCTCCGCTGCCCAAGGATCACACAGAGCAGGTGTTAAGGATGAACTATGTTTTTGTTTGGGAAGTAAAATTCTGGGAAATTGCATGTAAAAATCAGCCCAGGCACCCAGCTCATGACAGCCTGCCAATTCCGTCTGCTAGCCTCTTGCATGCATCCATTCTGGGTTTTGAAAAAGTCAGAGGAGGCCTGGAGGTTCCAGAAGAATTCCCAGTGCAAAGCAATTTGTGTGCCAGAAACGTCTTTTCTCTCTCCGAATTAGACCATTCTTCTTACTTTTCTTTTTATGTCATATGTAAAGAGTGGATTGAATAACTGGGGCAAATGAATGTGGATGTACAAAGGCCCAGCTGACCCTGGGCAGACATGTTAGTGGTGAAGTTGACTAAAGAGGAAGGGGGCTCGGGATGTGGGGAGAATAAATGGATTAAAGTTGAACCCTTCGCATTCAAGGTTGGTTCTGACCAGAGACACAAAAAAACCGGGTATGTGTTCACACCTCAACTCTTGGGACAGGGCTTGGCTTATAGTTTCTGAGATTGCTCTAACACTTTTGTGTGGCTTCTAAGGGAATATATGATCACACACATACACACATACACACACACACACACACACACATACACACGCCCTTCCCACCCTCTGTCCTTATCCTCAGTCAATTTCTTTGATCCTTGCCTTCCCTAAAATTGGTGAATTGGTGTACATAGTCTTACAGAGGAGACTAAAGCCTGGCCACGTTGGACATTTTCTTGCAAAAAAATAAGTCACTAGACTATAATCCAAAAAATGCCACCTTTCAGCTAGGAATCACTAGAAGCAAGCTGCCACTACTCACTATCTAATTAGGAAAAGTAAATCCGACAAGACGTTTGAGGACAATTTCCCGAAGCGGTGACTATCAAGAGGGTAGTGGACTCCTATAAAAGACAAGTCCTCACTCGAATACAAAAGGCGGAAGAAAAGCATTTCATGGAGACAGAATAGGGGAAAAGTCCCATTTTTCTCTTGCTTTCTGTTCCCTGTGAGAATCAGAGTGTGCACAAAACCTTGCAAACAATGGGCCCAGCTGCATGGGGCAATAAGGCAATTTATTAGGGAGATGACATTTTTAATGAGAAACACTTGCTGGGAGAGAACAAAAGGGCTTGTTTGGTCAGAAAGATGCTCTTGAATCTCTTCTGAAGTGCATGAAAAAGTAATTTCATTTACGCGTCATACCCCGAGCAGTGGAATTTCCTCAGGCTCCAGATGTCGGGCACAGATGCTGAACAAATGGAACGAATGTCCTGAGAGTTTAAAAAAAAAAAAAAAGAGCTCAAGGGAACTTTATGAGCTTTGTGGCCAAGAAAATCATTAGTAAATAATGAGCTTAAGAAAGAAAGGCCAAGGTTGGCAATATGTTGCCAGATATACAAAATTATTCATAATCATCTGAAATCGAAGAGATCAGTTTTCAACTTAGACAAATAGAAATTAGAGATGTAGCTGCTGTAGCTGGGACTTCCTTGCTGGCTTTCTGAAAATGATTTGGCGGATATTGTTTTGGCAGGATTCCCAAAATGATTAAAAGTGGTTTGAGATTTATAGTTTGAGATTTGAAAATTTAAAACACAAAGATTATCACCTTATAGACATAATTCAGATGCTTCCAGAAAGGGCAATGCCACCATTTCAGCTGGGATCCCTCTCCGAGGAGTGCTCACACACACGGCAGAGGCAGATGCATCCATTGATAGCTTTCTAGAACAAGGAGAAGGTGGATCAAGGTACCTCTGCGAGCCAACCACAGGGCTCAGCAAACATGAGGCGTTCCATGGAGGGTGTCAGGAACTCTATATGGGATTTCCTGAGCCAGCTTCTCCCTCGCCAGCTCTGGTGGGAGCCCGCATAAGTGGGTTTGGGAGATCATGACTCATATAGGGTGTTTTAGGTTTTTAGACTGGACCAACTGTGTTCGAAAATTCAGAACAAAATGAGCCTCTGATTCAAGCATCAAGAGATGTTCACGCAACACACGTCATGGTCTTACAGGAGTTAACGAAGATACAGATGATGGGACCGTAGAAATTAAGAAAGTAAAAAAAAAAAAAAGCCAAAAGATGGAAAAGATTGTTATTACTACCTGTGGGCTAAAAGGACCAGATGCCCTCTACACGTCTCTCCAACTCCCTGCATAGCAGAACTCCAAGCCCCTTGATATTTCAGTACGACGGCCATCTTGTTACCATAGCCACAGCCATACTTTTATCAGCACTTACCAGGCACTAGTAACCATCTATAGCTATGCATACTCCTTAACTGTCACCGGTCCTCACAAGAGCAAATACCATCATCCACCCTCGTATTTTAGGGATGATGCACCGAGTTCAGAAAGGTTAGGTAAATTGTCCCCAGTCCCACAACCAGTGATAACCTCAGCAGGTGATAATCTGCTCATGCATACATTCACACCTGCAGCATTGGGGCCAACCAAAGGGGAGATCTGTAAACTGCGGGGAGGGGCAGCCCCCCCAGGCCAGTATTTAAGAGATCGGGCCAGGGTGTTGCACCATAGAGCAATTTTCTTTGGCTCTGGGAAATGGTTTTTAAATAAACCCCTCCAAAGCGATAAATCATCCTCTATCGCTTATGCAGATGGGTGATAAGCAAAGTCAGTGAAGTAATGCCCGTACGTATATTAACCTAGGGGTTGAAATGTGTGTGGGGATCTTTAATCTGTCAATGAGATTGAGTAGGGATGCTGCACGCCAAGGCCAAAGCTCTTTATTATCCTATATCAGGACATCACTGTTGTCTGTGTGCTGACATTACCTGGCATTGGCTCAGTAATGAGGCAGAAAATGACAAGGATCAAGTGCAATTAACACACTCCCCGCAGATGTTTATTGCTTCTGCCTTGAAGACAGCATCTGAGGGGTTCCCAGCAGCCGGTTCCTTTTACAAGCAAAAAGGCAGCCTTTTCAGGGCAGAAATCAGGTTGGCCAGAAGCCAACAAGGGTGAGAGTGCTTTCAAGGACAAAGGACAATCAGGCTTTTTTAATCCTAAAATGACTGAATTCTGATGAGAGTTTTTGAATACAGGAAATTGGCCAAGGAATACAGTTTCATTGGTCGCCATCTACCTGGTGCTTGTGAATGAATATAGAGCATGACTTTAACAGAACCAAAATCCAGAAAGACCCCTTCAAACTAAAAATCGAGCCTTAATAATAGTGGCTACTAGCGACGGAAGGCATTTTATGCTGTGTTATCCATGCTACGTATTTTCCCTTGTATTCTTCTTGACAGCCTTAAAAAGTAGTTACCATTATTTTTTCCTTTGGATGTATTAGGAGATTGGGGCTCAGACCCCTCAGAACGGACAATGTGTTCAGGGTTACACAGCATGTCGGGCAAGATAGGGTACGTTCAGGGTGATATGGCCGTAGATGTCAGAAATAGAATCAGGAGATATACCCAGGTCTGTCTTAATTCCAAACTAGTAGTCTTAACCACTTTATAATAAATTAAGATTCTTCACTCATTTCAGGGGTTGACCAAGATGGCCAAAGAGAACAACTTTAGAGCAGAGGCTAAGACTACGAGTTTGGGGATGAAAACAGAGATGTTTTCAGAAGGTGATGTCAAATTTTGGATAAAGTAGCGCTAAAACACTCCCAACAGCTCAAGCTGGAAACGGGGAGAAATTTGGGCTAGTTTATGATACTGAAAGGCAAGAGGTGACCACAGCCTTCAGAAGAAATTGTACCTGGATGTAGAGAGCAATCAGCATCTTTCTTCACCCTTTCTTTCCTTTGTTACCTGGTCTTATCTCTGCCTCTCTCTGCGTATCTGCTCCCTTCTCACTCCCTTTCCAGACCAGATGCCCCCCACCCCCTCATGGCTGCCCAACACCCACAGCGCCCCCCTTCTAGGTTCAAACACATCCAGAATGACAAGAATCTCAGCTTTGCAATTAGAATCTCCCAGCAGAGAGTTTTATCTGATCAGAGTGATTCAGGTTGGGAATCTCCCCAACCTCATCCAAATCCTGGCCAAGGTCCCTTCTCCCAACAAGGGGGACACATGGCAGAGAGAAGCCATCTCTCGCACTTGTGGACCCTTTCCTCTGATTTTTGAACAAATCTGTTGGTTCATCTGAGCAGAAATCCCTAATAGTTCAGAGTTTGGGATTCAGAGTCAGATTGAATATAATGGATGAATGAATATAATGGATGGCTTTTACTACTCAGCCACATACCGGCTCTGCAATTCTGCAGATCATTCACCCAGGCCAAATCTCAGTTTATTCCTCTCAAAATGGGAACCAATCGTCATAAGAACCTCAAAGTACTGTGATGATCCAATGAACTCTAACTTCAGCACAGGGCCACCAGGTGCTGGCTATTATTATCTTAAAAGTTAGAAGAGTAAACTCATTGCTAACACGAACAAGGCAGGGGATATTATACCCATTTCGGATGTAGAAACTGAGGGTTCAGGGAGTTTCAGTAATTACCCACTTTTTGTATGAAATGTAAATAATCAGACTAGGACGAGATCCCAGAGTGTTTCCCTATGCCATGCCCCTCCATGTAGGAAACCCCAGCAGAGAGAAATCCCCTCTATAGAGGTAGAGGCCAATGGCAAGTGGGGGCTGGGGGTAGGCTGGATGGGTCTCTAAGCCAAATCAACTCACACTATTCCAAGATTCTATCAGAGGTGAAGACTTCTGGATGTCTCCTCTTCTTTCCTCCATTTTGGGTGTCAACATGGGGCCCAGGCCATAGGTTATTGGGACAAAAGCCCCAATAGGTTAGGGGACAAATCTTGTCAGCTATATGCCAATAAAAAAAAAAAAAAAGAAATACAAAGAATACATTTTTTCATGTAGGGATCAATCAATATTTGTGCTACATCTTTTCTGCTTCATCTTTACTTTGTCCTAAAGTAAACTGATAAGGTGGGCTCAATAGAATTGAACAAATATTAAGAAATGAGAGAATGAGGGTTTTTAATTCTTCAAACATTCTAGAAGTCAGGGACTTCTAAATCTGTGATGGAAAGAGTCAGACAATTAAATTTTTTTTTTAATGTTTATTTATTTTTGACAGAGAGAGACAGAGCATGAGCGGGGAAGGGGCAGAGAGCGAGGGAGACTCAGAATCCGAAACAGGCTCCAGGCTCTGAGCCGTCAGCACAGAGCCCGACGCGGGGCTCGAACTCACAGATCGCGAGATCATGACCTGAGCCAAAGGCGGACGCTCAACGGACTGAGCCACCCAGGCGCCCCAAGAGTCAGACAACTTAAATGGAGTAGTCCTGTACCAAGGATACACACACCTGTCCCCTTTCCAAGATTCTCCCGTTCATTCAGTGAAAGCTGCTCTTGGGACCCACATGCTGTGGAGGAGAGCAGGGTGAAGTAGGAGAGGGAGGAAAGAAAGGGGAAATCAGTTAGGTAGATACTCGCCCCATCCTTGCGGTTCAGCACCAACCCAACAGGAAAGTAAATTGTGTTTGCTATTTATGCAAAAGGTTATGTCCTGATTTATCAGATCCGAGAGTCAGAAACTGTGTGGCATCATAACTGAATATGTGGCCATGAGACGTTACGCGTTCTATACCCAAGATCAGTGGTAAAATTCAAGAAGTTAGGACATTTGAGGATTTGAGGCAACCTCCCTTTTGGGTCGAAGGAATAATCCAAATGTCAGTGTAGCAAGGATTGTGCAAAGTCAGGCTGAATGCATTGAGTGCCAATAGTCAAATGGGTCCAAGTTGGTGGGTGGGGCAGAGCAGTAGAAAGCTTCCAGCCTGGGCAGTGATCCCTCCGTCAGGCAGTGCCTGTACAGTAATAACAGTGAGAGGTGGCCAGACTTCTTCAGGACTAACTAGGGAACTGGGACTAGAGCCATAGGGGAAGACGTTTGTAGGACAACGAGAGATGCCGAGAAAGACAGGAAACTTAGGGCTAAAAGGTAATTGCGCGGCAAGGAGAGTTAAGGGGGCACAAGGCAAAATACACTTAGAAAAGGATGCACTTGTATACCTTGCAAATTCAAAATTCTACTGAATCTTGGTGTGGTGGTCTTGGGGGGTGGTCGTTGGGATATTCTGGTTCACTGTCTGGGTAGGTGGTAGGGAGAGCGCTCCTCTGTCCCCTTGGAAGCTAGGTATAGCTGCACGATTTGCCCTGGCTAACGATAGGGCTCACCGATGTGCATCACCTAGGAACAAGCCTTACAAGCCACACTCCGCATTCACCGTCATGGATGACAGATGCGTATGTCGCCGTGGAGCGCACATCAGCCTGTGATATAAGGCAAAGGGAAAAGTTCGAGTCCGGCGACCACATCTGTATTCCTGGATTATGCTTCCTCTTCCCTCCTCCTGTCTTCTGCCTCTTTGTTCCTAGTCATATTTGGACTGTGGCTTCAGGCTGGCTTTCTTCCACTGCCCAGTCCATACAGCTCTCTCAAGATGTTCTCCTACATGGAGATTCTCCACTAAAATAAAAACAAAACAGGGGCGCCTGAGTGGCTCTGCCCGTTAAGTGTCCAACTTCGGCTCGGGTCACGATCGCACCAACTGTGAGATCGAGCCCGCCTTGGGCTCTGTGCTGACAGCTCAGAGCCTGGAGCCTGCTTCGGATTCTGCGTCTCCCTCTGTCTCTCTCTCTCTCTCTCTCCCTCCCTCTCTCTCTCTGCCCCTCCCCCACTTGTCTTTTTTCTCTCTCTCTCTCAAAAATAAATATTTAAAAAATTAAAGAAAAAACAAAACAAACACACAAAAAACACCCGGGAGGTGCTTTCTTAACTCCAGATAGATGAGCTTAGAGAGTCACCCGGAAGAGAACAGGTCTCCCCCGAATCAGATCCGATGGCTGCCTGCTTACAGAATTGGACTTGGAATTCAAACACTGGTTCAGGGGCAACTGGTAATGTTCAGGACAGGAACCATGGGTTATTTGGAATTGCTGTCTTTGGAATCAGAAAATATGGCTCTGATGTAGAGATGTTTCTTTGAGGAAGTCGCATGAGCTAAAGGATTTAAAACTACTTTTTTGAGGATTCTCAGAAACCCCGAGGAAATAGTTGCGAGGGAAAGAAGGGAGACTGAGCAGGTTAAGGGCTCATCCGCATCCCCAGCTGTCCCCCACTCCTCTGCCTTTATTGTCTTTATATGGTGCACTTCTCAGGAAGATATTCATTAAGAGGAATTTATTTTCCTCTCATATCATATGATTCAGTTATCTTTTTTTTTTAAATTTTTTAAACGTTTATTTATTATTGAGAGACAGAGAGAGACAGAGCATGGGTGGGGGAGGGGCAGAGAGAGAGAGAGAGAGACCCACAGAATCCGAAGCAGGTTCCAGGCTCTGAGCTGTCAGCACAGAGCCTGACACGGGGCTCGAACTCCCAAACTGGGAGATCATGACCTGAGCCGAAGTCGGACGCTTAACCGACTGAGCCACCCGGGCGCCCTGATGATTCAATTATCTTAGCATCACCTGTGAGAAGCTTTTCTCTGACCCTGAGCCCTCACGTCTCTACCCCTTCTCTGGGTAGATAGAAATACAGGGTTTTGGGAATTAGATCTATCTGGGTTTGAATCCCAATCTTACTTTGGTTAAATCACTAAATGTGACTCAGGATATGAAATGAAGAACGTATTTTCTTAACAGTATTTTTTTTTTAATTTTTTTTTTCAACGTTTATTTGTTTTTGGGACAGAGAAAGACAGAGCATGAACGGGGGAGGGGCAGAGAGAGAGGGAGACACAGAATCGGAAACAGGCTCCAGGCTCCGAGCCATCAGCCCAGAGCCTGACGCGGGGCTCGAACTCACGGACCGCGAGATCGTGACCTGGCTGAAGTCGGACGCCTAACCGACTGCACCACCCAGGTGCCCCAACAGTATTTTTTTTTGTGATTTAACTTTACGTGGTATATAAGCTTGGTGCTCAGCAAATATTACTTTACTTTTGTGTCTTTTCTCATAATCCAATCTTATTTTCCACTCTGACTGGTTTCAGAGGGCTTTAGACCTGTCTTTGCCTCTTCCAAATAAGTAAGACTAAAGTATTAATTTTTCATAACTGAGATGATCGTAAATGCACTTTTTAAAATATAAGGTCTTGAATGATTTAGGAACGTCTTGGTCTTTGGCGTAGGAATTAAGTATATACACTCCCCAAATTTCAACATCTCAGGCAATCTCATCATCCCATAAGGAAGACTTTGCCACAATAACTATTGTTTTTGGGGAGACAGTAGTGTCGTTGTAGAAAACCTTTCAGGAGGAATTTCCATAGGAATCTGTCATATCCCACATGATATTAGGGATGGATAGTTTGGTAAAAGAAAAAATGTGAGATTTCGCACGAGCTAAAATAAAAGAATTGAGTGTCCCAGTTCACATCCAGATTTTCTCTGTCTTTCATTGGCTTTGAACTTCATACAGCTCTATAAGCTGTGGAAAACTGACGGTATTGCAAATAATTCTTGAAAATCAATTGTGTCTAATGGAATGCAACCGATGATTACCCCGTGGATAGACTGGTTTCACATCAATTTGTAAATTCACTTCAGAACTCTCAATTCCCTATCTATGCCTCTGCGCTTTGAAATCCCCTTTAGACCAATTGTAACATTTTACTTGTCTTTGACACAAGTTCATTTTATATCTGTGTAAGAGGCATGGTTATACTCTCTCTTAAAAATTATCCTTTAATAGTTTTAAAGACCGTTTACTCTTCTGGCTTTGGGGAAAATGGAGAAAAGGAGAGAAAGCATTTTTTAAAATAAGGCTCTTAACTCTAAAGAGACATCACAGACTGCCATTTTCATTTCTTCACCTCGACCAAGAATAGAAAAGATACACCTTGGGGAAAACCTCCAGTAGGATCATGCGGTTTATAATGAAGGTGCCTGAGATCAAGAAAAGGAAGAGATTAGTTTATGAAGTCTTGGGGAGAATCATGAACTTAAAAATGTTTTAGCTTTATGCATCTTTAAAGCATAAGTATAGAGGATTTACTCTGTCAGTGAAGTATTTGTTCCTTCTTTTGGTCCAGGCTCTAGATTATTTTCTTATAGAATCTCACTGGACCATAATTTTAGAAATGTATTAGTGGGGGACATCTGGTTTAGCCGAGCTGTATGGTCCAATATGATTTCCTCAAATGAGGCAAGCAGCCAGCCTTGCTGTGGATCTTTCCATTATCCATAGTGTCTCTGTTGCTCAATAATATGCAGCTGACGGAATTGTTTGGGAGAAAGGAGACCCTGGGGAGTACAAAAGGAAAGCCAGCATTGTAAATTAAAAGACATCCGTGGTCTTTCCAACCAATCAGAGTAAGATAAACAGGGTCATGATGGGAACACAAAAATCTGTCTGGAAAATCCAGTATATTCCCAGAAATGTCATTTTCTTCCAACAAATTGATAGATGGACTAATTCTCCAGTATAGTAACTGACACGCGGATATAGAACTTCAGAAAATTAATTTGTTAAGGCTTAAAGGAGATAGAAATTTTTAAGCAATCACATATTTGTAAAGGGAAAATGATACTGGAATATAGAAAAGGAACAAAGAAATAGGATAAAACAATTTTAGAGAAAGAAATTGTGAGCAGAGAAAAATTTTTTACATATTGAAAAAAAATTTTCAGTCACAATTTCTTTATGAAAGTCTTTTCTTTATGAGAAAGTGCTTTCATTGTTTAAAAAAATGTATTTTGGGGGCGCCTGGGTGGCTCAGTCAGTCGAGCGACCGACTTCGGCTCAGGTCATGATCTCCCGGTTTCTGAGTTCGAGCCCCGCATCAGGCTCTGTGCTGATAGCTCGGAGCCTGGATCCTGCTTCGGATTCTGTGTCTCCCTCGCTCTCTGCCCCTCCCCCACTCATGCTCTGTCTCTGTCTCAGAAATAAATAAACATTAAAAAAATGTATATATATATATACACATACATATATATATATATATACACATACATATATATATACATATATATGTATATATATATATATTTTTTTTGTAAGACCAGAGAAAGGACAGTTGTATTCTAAATGTGATATTAGTAACTGGAGTCCCAGATTTAATTATTATCTTTTCTATTTTGTATTTCCTTCAATGATATAGAAGGTTAAGCTATCTTTAAAATAATTGATCACTAGTGGCCAATGAAAACACATACAGTATTGCTAGAGACATACTTAATAAATACAACTTGTTGACTTTGGAGATAAATATATAGTTGTGAAACCATCACTACAATCTATGCCATAAACATATTAATCACCTCCAATCCCTATTATTATTATTATTATTATTATTATTATATGTGTGTGTGATAAGAACTTTTAAAATAAAATCAACACTTTTGGCAAATTTTAAACTTTATGTTACGGTGTTAATTACTATAGAAAATAATCTGCACATTAGATCTACAAGACTTGTGCATTTTCTATAACTGAAACTTTGTACCTTTGGCTTCTCCTTCCTTCCCCCGAGCCCCCTGATTCGCAAACCTCTAGCAACCATCATTCTACTCTCTGCCTCTATTAATCTGACAATTTCAGGTTCCTCATATAAGTGACATTGTGTAGTATTTTTCCCTTGGTGTCTGTCTTATTCCACATAGTATAATGCCTTCCAGGTACATCTATGTTGTTGCAAATTTCAGGACTTCCGTCTTTTTAAAGGCTGAATAAAATTCCCTTATATGTATATACCATATTTTGTTTATCCATTCATCCTTCTGTGTCCTGCCTAATGTGACTAATGCTGCAGTGAACGCGGATATGCGAGTATCTCTTCCAAATCCTGATTTTAATTCCTTTGGATATACCTTCAGAGGTGGGTTTGATGGGGGCGCCCAGGTCGCTCAGTCAGTTGTGCATCCGACTTTGGCTCAGGTCATGATCTCATGGTTCATAGGTTCGAGCCCCATGTCTGGCTCTGTGCTGACAGCTCTGAGCCCGGAGCCTGCTTCGGATTCCGTGTCTGCCTCTCTCTCTGTCCCTCCCCCACTCACCTTCTTTCTCTCTCTTTCAAAAATAAATTTTAAAAAACACTAAAAAATAAAAAGAAGTGGGTTTGATGGATCACAAGGTAGTTCTACTTTTAGAAGGAAATGTTTGTTTGAAGAAACTCCATATTATTTTCGATAGGGGCTGTACCAATTCACCCACCAATGGTGTAGGAAAGTTCCTTTTTTTTCCCCACCTCCTTGCCAACACTTCTTCTTATGATTATTTTAGATAATAGCCCTTAACAGGTTTGAGGTAATATCTCATTGTCGTTTTGATTTGCGATGTTGAGCCTTTTCTCTTACATCTTTTGACCGGTTGTATGTTTTTTTTTTCTTTTTGAGAAATGTCTATCCAAGTCCTCAGCCCATTTTATTGGGATTATCGTTTTTGTTTTGTTTTGTTTTGTTTTGTTTTGTTTTTGCTCTTGAGCGGTAGGAGTTCCTTATACATGTTGGAGATTACCCCTTATCACATTTATGGTTTGGAAATATTGCCTCCCATTTGATAGGTTGCCTTTTTGTTTCCTTGATGGTTACCGTGCAAAAAGCTATTTTAGTTTGATGTAATCCCGATTGTTGGTTTGCTTTTGTGGTCTGTGCTTTTGGTTTCATAGTCAAGAAATCACTGCCAAGGCCAGTGTCAAGAAGATTTTTTGCTGTTTTTTTCGAGGGGCTTTATGGTTAAAGGTCTTATGTTTAAATCTCGAATCCATTTTTGAGTTGATTTTGAGGCATGGTGTAAGATCAGTGTGCCTATCCTTTTGTATGTGGGTATCCAGTCTTCTTTGTTCCATTTACAGGAGAGACTGTATTTTCCCTGTGGTATGTTCTTGGCACTTTTGTTAAAGATCAGTTGGCTCCATGCACATGGGTTTATTTCTGGGTTCTCTAGTCTCGTTCCATCTATTCTTTTTATGTTAATGTAAATGGGATTGTTTTCTTGATTTCCTTTTGGATAGTTGGTTATTAGTGTATAGAAATGTCACCCATTTCTGTGTGTTGATTTGTCTCCTATAACATTATGGACTTTGCTTATTATTTCTTTTAAAAATTAATTTTTTATTTATTTTTGAGGGAGAGAGAGAGAGCAAGAGCAGGGAAGCAGCAGAGAGAGAGGAGACACAGAATAGGAAGCAGGCTCCAGGCTCTGAGCTGTCAGCACAGAGCCCAATATGGGACTCGAAATCGCCGACTGAAAGATCATGACCTAAGCCAAAGTTTGATGCTTAACCAACTGAGCCACCCAGACACCTCTTACCCTTTCGAAAAAAATCAAAACAAAAACCTCTTGATCCCACTTCTCCCTTCCGTGTTCCCCTCTATAATAATACTTAAAATTTTATCTGTACTAGTCATTTCTAATCTTATCGTCTCTTGAACCCACTGCATTCAGGGTTTTGTCGCCAAAACTCCACTGAAAATGCTCTTGTCAAGGCCATTAGCCAACATGGGTTGGTCACTTCCCAGTCCTATCTTACCTGGTCCATTGGCATATTTGGCAATATCCATCATTCTCTGCTCCTTGTAGCCCTTGTTTGTTTGTTTCCTACTGCTTTTCCTTCTGTCTCACTCTCTGCTACCCCTCAGTCACCTTTCCGTTCTCTTTTTATCTTGCTGACCTTTGATCTGTAGAACATTGTGGGACGTGAACTTTTGGCTTCATCTCTTCTTTATCTGCAACAATTTCCTGAGTGAACTCGTTTCATTTCATTACTTCAGATTTCATCAAGGTGCCGCTGTGGCTCAGTTTCTGGTTAAGCCCTCTTTCTGGCTTCCAGATGGCCACCTTCTCACTATGTCCTCACATAGACTCTTCTTGGTGTGTGCCCATGGAGAGAACTCTCTCTCACTTGCTGCTTCTTCGTAAAGGGCCACCAATCCTATTGGATTAGGACCCCATCCTTATGACCTCACTTAACTTAATTATCTCATAAAAGCCCGATCTCCACAATTGTCATATTGGAAGTTTGGGTTTCAACATATGACACATTCAACACATTTTGGTCCATAGGAGGGGCATCCTATCCCAGACTTTCCCTACTCCCTGAAATCCAGCCAACAGCTGGCTTCCCCACCGTCCACTCTTTTCCCAGGGACTGGAGGAACAAATATTTGCATGCTGGGACTCAGCAATGGAAACAGAGTTAGCCTTTCAGAGTTGGAGGACTAGGAAGAAAATGGTGGGGGTTGCCAGAGTCAGGACCTGTAGGCGTACCTTCTGCCTCACCTTCAGATTTCTGACTTCTGGTCTTCCACTCCAGCCGGGACTCTGGAGGTCAGATGCTAGACCTAGGGAGCTCAAAAGCTCTGAGAGGAGAAGAGTGGCTTGGAGCTGCTCAATAACCTTCCAGTCCACAGCTGGGACCATCATCTTTCTAGCTGACACACACACACACAATTCCAACCATAACAAATGCCCTTTCAGTTAAAAGTAATAAATCTTCTTTTGTTTAAGAAATAGTCCTTTGGGATTTCTGCTTTTGCTCTCAGCAAACTCATATGAGGAAAATTGAATCCACATGGCCTGGAGAGCAGGAGATAGGCTAAGTAATTAGACGGGAACTGATTGCCTAGCTGCCAGGCTAATGATAGGAAAGGAGATTGGGGCTTTGTTCTAGAAACTCTTTGGTTGGTCTGGTCCATTGAAGACACCGAGGTTGTCTGCCCTTCTCTTTCTGTGCTTGTTTCTTGCCACACTCATTTCCCAGGGCCACCTGTCCTGCAATTAATTAGCCTGGGGTCTCATTCTTGGTTGGCAAATATCTCATCCCAAGTGTTTGCTACTCAAGGTTTAATATAAGCTTGTCCTTCACAAAATATGGAGATAAGACTCTATTGAAATGAATTTCTAATAGTAAGTAAATAGAAAACAATATATATTTGAGTGTAAGTAAATATATATGACTATGCAGGGGTGCCTGGGTGGCTCAGTCCATTAAGCATCCAACTTTGGCTCAGGTCATGATCTCCTGGTTTGTGGGTTCGGTCCCTGCGTTGGGCTTTGCAGAGCCTGGAGCCTGCTTCAGATTCTGTGTCTCCCTCTCTCTGCCCCTCGCCTGCTTGTGTTCTCTCTCTCTCTGTCTCTCTCTCAAAAATAAATAAATAAACATTTCTTTAAAAAAAAATTAAATACAAATATGCATTTTTTTAACCAGAGACTACATTTTCCATAAATCATACATTATGCCTATTTTATTTTTCTCACTTACAAACTTGACCTGCATTTGGATCATCATCAAATATTAAACCCAATTCTCTCTCTTCCAGCAGCATATCAAAATGGTTAAGTGGAAGATATCTACAGTTACAGGAGGTCATAGCCTCTACTGTTTTCTAATCGTTGACCAATTTACTTAACATCGCTAAGTGTAGGTTTCCTGGTCTATAAAATAGACACCACCACAATATCTACCAATTAAACGTCCTCCAAGACCTTCATGTAAATCATACACAGCAAGTATCATCGTGTTGGCTACTTAGTAAATGCTCAATAAATGTTACTACGATTTTTACATCTCTGTGAATTCATTTCAGGGCTATAAAACAGGGATGGTGTTTATACTCACAGAGCAGGTTTCTGTATGATTACATGAGTGCATGCACGTATACAACTACCTAAAATATTTTCTTATTTATAGTCTATATTCCATAGGAACTAGATGTTATTCTTTTCCTACCTTACCTTGTGCTTAGCCAACCAACTCATTAGTTTTTTTTTTTTTAACATTTCCTGTTTCTCTTACAAAATCATAAAAGGAAACTGTTTTCTCTAGTAGAAGAGCCACTCTGGTTTCTGTTCCCAGATCGCTCCAAGACAGTGAATAACAAATCTAAGTGTTGCCAACTAATGATAGGAACGAACACTTTTCAGGCTGGGCATAATTTAAGAGAACGGCCCTCCTCTCCCCCAACTTCTACCCCCAAATGCTTAAATTTCTCCCAGACAAACGGATTATACCAAAATTAAAATGAATTTCTGTGGCTGGAGGACACAATTCTCTCAAGGTAATAGAAAAGACGATTTTAGGAATTATTAAGGGCAGAGAATCTACTTTATATATGCATATAGATTAATATATATATATGAAATATATACATATTTCAAACAGTAAAAGTGGTTTCGTGAAAAGAGTTTTAGAGTGCCTCAAGGACAAGAATCAAATTTGTTTAATCTTTGCAATTTAGCTGGCTTTGTATTACTAATTTTTGGATACTGTGACCAATTGGTTTTAAATTCATGAAGCTAAGGCAGGCAAATTGGTTATTGTTTCTACTGGAAGGCAAATATGGCAGGATTGACGAGATATGACAGATGGATTCTATTAAATCTACAAGTCTAAGTGAAACTGGCTAGTTACAATGGAAAACCTTATTAACTTGAACCATAAATGATATTTTTATCAACCACGGATGAAAAGGAATTTAGAATGCAAATTGTCTTAAAGGACTAAAATCTAAAGGGTCATGGACTGGTGCATTTAAAACATCGATTCTAGACATGTCTCCCGCAGACAAACTACAATCTTTTAATCATCTTGGTTGTCTCTGTTTTCATAATCCCTTGCCTTGATTGGCAGAGTTAGAGAAGGGTGGCAGCTAGTCTGTCATACGCTCCATAAAGTCAAGACCAGGGCCACATTTCACCAAAACCATGGGCAATTCTTCAAGGGTCCTTACAAAATAGAGCCAAGTAGACAACTACGGTCAGTAAGGATAATTGAATGGATCACTTGATCAAAGAGATGGGCCAGAAGAGGTGTCAATAATTAATCCTAAAATACAGAGCCAGAGGTCACGTATTTAGGGAGCTGAAAAAACAGAGAGCTACATTTCAGGCAGGAAGGCTGGGATGGATGAACTATGAGATGTATCGCCTGTGGCTGACTTCTTGTGTTGTACATGACTCTTACGTGCTTAATGAACCAGAGCTGAGCTCTGAGACCAGCTTACAAATATAACCTTCTCAATGATGGACACAGTGTATCCATGTTCTAACCAGGAACTGTTATGATCGCATCTCTCGATTAGGTTCAGTTCTATTGCAAATATTAAGGATTGGCCATAAACACAAAAAGGAAGAAAAAATATAAAATTATATATATATATATATATACACATATATTTATAGTTATTTATATATAGTTAATATATAAATATTATATAAATATATATATAGTTAATTATGTCTCCTGCCATCTTTATTTTGGAAATCATTCCTTTCACAAACTACCCAAACTTAGACACTGTGATTTGTTCATCTATGGGTGTCACAGTTCTAAACAGTATCTAAACCAAATTTATTTAATGGATGCAGAAGAGTTCTAAACGGTAGCAATGAATTATCAGTGCCAATGAACACACCATTATTTGTATTGTGCAAGTTATTATTTCATTGTAGGTAGGAAGTGCCTACTTGGAGCTTTGCATAAAACACACTGTGTATGCTAAATCAACAGGTATAAAATACATACAGATCAAATTTTGTAAAGGAGTTTTCTCAAAATATTGTTATGCTTGTCTAATATGAGACTATTTCTGCTTCCCATTATAGTCAATCCATAAACCTGTGCGTGGGGGACAAAGAGAAAGTGACTTCTGACAGGCCAAAGACTTTTGTGGTCTTTGTTAGCTTGGCCTGGAGAGGGTTTTTTTTTAACTTGACATGAGAAAGTATTCATGAAAACAACATTAATATGAGTCCATGACTGAGTGAGATTCCCCTGTATAGGAAAGAGACATAGTAAGAAAGTGACATGTTAACTCAGGAAACTGAGTTAGTTGATTATATTCATATGGGTCAGGGTAAGAACTAAATTTATCTGAAAAAAAATTTAACATTTTACTGATAGTCAAGAAACTAAACATTTAGCCTTAACTTTTCACTGTGATTTATAAAATTCTTTTCGTTATGTGCAAATATCCTTTTAGCTTAAAACTATTTTTCTCTCCATTTCTTCACAGAGACCTGGATTCTTCATGAACCCTTGGGATCACTACTCTTTGGGTAAGATCAATCGGGGAGGGAGAAGAAGTGTGGACACTTTCTCCACACTTTTTAACACCGTTTCCAGACCACTGAACTTTTTCCTCTTTCTCCTGATCCGTATTTAAGGCTCATTAGTATCTCATTATCTACTTTTACAAAATGAATTAAAGCAACTGATTCTTCATGCTGCCTTCTATTTCTCCAGGTCTCTGGATTCAACACCCAAATTTGCAAACTCCTGGGATTCTTTGACTTCATTATTCCTTCCTTCTCCCCATGAATTTTGTTTCCCACCCATTTTCAACATTTAGCCTATACTCTCGATATACGGGTCTCTTTGCCATCCTGAAGGCATCCAAGCTTCCCCCTTCTTACAATTTAATTTTTTTTTGTACACACCTCTAAACCTGTATTAAGAATCTTTATGTAATTTGGAAAATAATAAGCCAAAATAAATCCTCCCCAAAGGAGTTACCAGATCATTTGTACAGTCTATTCATGAGAAAGCAATAAAGTCTCTCATCTAAAGACTTTTTTGTCTCTCATCTAAAGACTGTTTTGTTTTCTTTTGTTTTTGTTTTTGTTTTGCTGGTGTTTAGGGCTGTAAACTTCAAGTTGAGTTCAGCCTGCCTTGAATGTCTCCATCTCTGACTGGACAAGCCCATCTGTCCATCTTGTCCTGCCTTTTTATTTTTTTTTTTTTATTTTTTTTTCCAACGTTTATTTATTTTTGGGACAGAGAGAGACAGAGCGTGAACGGGGGAGGGGCAGAGAGAGAGGGAGACACAGAATCGGAAACAGGCTCCAGGCTCTGAGCCATCAGCCCAGAGCCCGACGCGGGGCTCGAACTCACGGACCGCGAGATCGTGACCTGGCTGAAGTCGGACGCTTAACCGACTGCGCCACCCAGGCGCCCCTTGTCCTGCCTTTTTAAATTCTCTTTTTATTTATTTTTTTATGTGCTTAATAATGAATCATCCAAAAAAAAAAAAAAATGAATCATCCATGAATAATTCTCATTCAACGATCATTACCTTTTAATTGCGCCCTCTTCCCAGGCTCTCAAAACCCGGTATTTGCTATCATCAGTAATTCTGTAACGATGTATTCTCGGAGGAAATGCCATAGCACACAACTCAAGTACACAGCACCATTTAGCACAGACCATCTCCAGAGTTGAACTCTATTTACAAAACTGTCATCTTTAGGCTTAAGTGTAAATAAAACTAGAGGAAATTTTTGGAAAAGCTTTTTTCCCCCAATTACCTAAAGTTTATTAGGTTATCACAATAATGGACCTAAATAATAATAGTGCTTATATAAGGATCCCTTTACTTCAGAAGAACTCAGAGTTTTCAAATAAGTTATAGTACTACTTGTTACACAGCAGGTAATGCATCCATATGTTGAAAATATCAAAACAAATGAATTAAAGTGATACAAGCTTGGAGAGAAGGTGGCAAATAAAGCCTGCTCTTTCTGTTTTTTATGGAGATATTATTTCAAAATAGTTGAAAGCTAACAGTATTATATATAGTTTACTTTGGCTTCAACTTGCAATCACACTCATGAATATCAGCCTCCCCACAAGTTCCGAAAGAGCCACATCTTTACCAATTTGGTCAACAAAATAATACCACTTATCTTCTATCTCTTTTTTGTTGTTGTTGTTCTTAGAATTATTTAAATCAGCAACCAAAGACAATCATCGTAAATCATTTGCGAACATCCTTCCAGAATTCTTTTTGCTTACGTACACACATGGACATACAGAAAAATGATTTTACATAGATGGGAATACTTCACATGCAGTATTTTATGCCATCTGTTGCCTCTTTTTTTTTTAAGTTTTAATTTATCTAACCTGAAAAAAAAAGAAACAGTTCACCCATTTCTTCCACCTCCTCCTCCACCTCTGCCAACCACCAACCTGTCCTCTGTATCTATGAGCTTCTGTTTGTTGTCGTTTTTTTTAGATTTCACATATAAGAGAGAAATATAATATTTGTCTTTCTCTGTTTAACTTATTTTAGTTAGCATAATGCCCTTGAGTTCCATCCGTGTTGTTGCAGATGGTAATATTTCATATTTTTATGGCCGAATAATATGCCATGATATATATATATATATATATATATATATATAAATGTTTATTTTTTGTGAGAGTCAGAGACACGATGCAAGTGGGTGAGGGGCAGAGAAAGAGGGAGACACAGAATCCAAAGCAGGCTCCAGGCTCCGAGCTGTCAGCACAGAGCCCGACACAGGGCTCAAACTCACGAGCTGTGAGATCATGACCTGAGCTAAAGTTGGATGCTCAACCGACTGAGCCACTCAGGTGCCCCATATTATATATTTTTATATATAACATATTATATATGTTATATATAATAAACATAATGATTCTATAAAATTTTGTATATATATATATGTATATATAATTTCTTTATCCATTCACTCATAGATGGACACTGTTTGTGTTGGTATCTTGGCTGTTGTAAATGATCACCAGGGGGGTGCCTAGATCTTTTTGAGTTGGTGTTTTTGTTTTCTTCAGATAAATACTCAAAACTGGAATTATTGGACCATATCGTGTTTCTGTTTTTAATTTTTTGAGGAGACTCCATATTGTTTTCCATAGTGGTTGCACCAATTTGCATTCCCATCAGCAGAGCACAAGAGTTCCCTTTTCTCACATCTACCCCAGCACTTGTTATTTCTTTTCTTTTAATAAAAGTCATTCTAACACGTATGAGATGATATCTCATTGTGGTTTTGATTCACGTTTCCCTGATGATTAGTGATGTTGAGCATCTTTTCATGTAACTGTTGGCCATCTATACGTGGCCTTTGGAAAAATGTGCATTCAGATCCTCTGCCCATTTTTGAATTGGATTCCTTGTTTGAGTTGTATGAGTTTTTAAAAAAATATTTTGGATATTAGCCCCATAAGCATATAGGTAAATACATAAGACTTGATAAATGTATTTTTCTTATTTCTTATCTCAATTATTTAAAAGGCACACCTTATGGAAAGCACAATTATAACCCTATGTTGTTGATTTTTTAACGTATGTAGACATAATACATATGAGAATAATAACATAAAGTAAAGTAGAGGAACAGGAGATATATTTTACCAGAAATAAGTTAGTATTATTTTGAAGGAGATGGTGATAAGTTAGGATGCATACTGTTGTCCTTAGCATATCCACTAAGAAAATAACTAAAGGGGTGCCTGGGTGGCGCAGTCGATTAAGCGTCCGACTTCAGCCAGTCACGATCTCGCGGTCCGTGAGTTCGAGCCCCGCGTCGGGCTCTGGGCTGACGGCTCGGAGCCTGGAGCCTGTTTCCGATTCTGTGTCTCCCTCTCTCTCTGCCCCTCCCCTGTTCATGCTCTGTCTCTCTCTGTCCCAAAAATAAATAAACGTTGAAAAAAAAAATTTTTAAAAAGAAAATAACTAAAAAATATAGTGGAAAAAATCAAGACGAAGCTAAAAAGATAGACTAAACATATTTAACACAAAGAAATTCAGTAAACAAGAAACTGGGGGACAAAATAAAGGCATGAGATAAATAGAAAACAAGCAAGAAAATGGTGGATGTGAATGCAACCATGCCTACCCATTCCTTTAAATGTAAAAGCACTAAGTAATTGCAATGAAAAAGAGACAAATATTATATTTTACAATTACAGATTAAAAGTAAAAGGATGGGAAAGATAAACCATACAAACAGTAACCAGAAGAGCCCTGGAATAGCTGCATTAATATCAGATTTTTTAAAACCTTATATAAGATATATTACTAGAGGTAAAGAGGGGTATTTTATAATGAGAAAAGGCCCAATACATGGTATGACTAAAAAATTATAAATGCATGCAAACAAACCAGAGGACTCCAAAATACATGGAAAAAACCAGACAGAATTGAAAGGAGAATTAGGCACGGTAGCAATAATAGTTGGAGATTTATATGCCCCAATCTCAGTAATTGGTAGAAGAGAAGGACAGCAAGTCAGCTGGTTAGAAGCCTCAGCACCTCAACTAACTTTATTAGCTGACATATGCAGAATGTTCCCACCAAATGACTGCAGAATACATAGTGTTCCTAAGTTCACATGGAACACTTTTTTAGGCTAGAACAGATGTAACAAAATAACTCTCAATGCATTTAAAACAACTGATATGCAAAGTATCTTCTCTGATCCACAATTAAAGATCCACAATAGAACAAAATCTGGAAAAACACCAAGTATCTGCAAAACAGATAAAAATCTAAATAACACATGGGTCAAGGAAGAAATCACGAGGAAATGTAAAAATATGTGTAATGGAATAAATTGAAACCCCATCATATTAAAAATGTATGGAGCTCAGGTAAGCAGTGCTTTGAGGCACATACACGTCTTTAAACATCTGTGTCTGAAAAGAAGATAGTTTTCAAATCTATACACCAAATTTTGACCTTAAGAATCTGAAAAAAAACAAGTTAAAAGCCAAAAAAGAAAAAAGTAGGAGAAAAAATTAGTCACAACCAGAGTAAAAATCAGTGAAGTAGAAAACAGGACCATAGAGAAAATCTACAGAATCAAAAGATAGATCAACAAAATTGACAAACCTTTAGCTAGACCGACCATGAAAAACATGAGAGAAGTCACAAATTACTAAAATCATAAATGAAATTCTCTTTAATTTTAAGACATCACCAGTGCTTTACAAAAAGTAGAAGCCTAATACAGGAATATTATGAACAAATCTGTGACACAAAATTAAAGAACTTTGATGAAATGAACAAGTTTCTACAAAGATACAAATTATCAAAATTGATTCAAGAGTAAATTTTAAAAGTCTAAATATATCTATACAAGTAAAGAAATTGAACAAGCAATAAAAATTTTCCCACAAAAAAAGCCCAGGACCACATGACTTCACTGGTGAATTCTATCAAATAATGAAAGAAGAATTAATACTAACATTTATTAGATAAAGAACAGGGGAGAATACTTTCCAACTCATTCTATGATACCTGTATTATCCTGATACTAAAGCCAAATAAAGATATAACAAAAAAAACTACAGATCAATATCCCTCATAAAGAAAGATGCAAAACAAGTGTAAACAAAATATTAGCAAACCAAATTCAGTAACATGTAAAAATGATTAAAACCATAGCCTCGTGTGTTTTATCCTAAAATGCAATGTTGTTTTAACAACTGAACCTCTATTAACTAATATACTTTAATAATAGAATAAAAGACAAAAAAAAATCACATACACATCATCTCAAAAGATGCAGAAAATTATTTGAAAAAAATTGTGTATTCATTCCTCATAAAATTCCTCATCAAACTAAGAATATAAGAGAACACTCTCAATCAAATAAAGGATACACAAAAAACTTAACAACTGATATCATACTTAATGGGGTGAGTTTAAAATTAAACATTAAATTAAAAAATTTCCCTTAATTACAGGAGGAAGGGAAAAAACGTTCACACATACCACTTGCATTCAACATGGTGCAATAAAACAACAACTACAAAAAGAAAAAAGGAATTAAAGGCATCCAGCTCGTAAGGAAGGAGGAAACTCCTCTTTGTTCAAAGCTGACATTATTCTATAAGTAGAAAATCCTCAGGAATTTGCTGAAAAGCTATGGGAATGAGTAAATGGTTCAGCAAAGCTACAGAACACAAGATCAATACACACGCACACAAAAATCAATTGTATTTCTGTACATCAGCAATGCACAATCCAAACATTAAACTAAGAAGAAAATTCCATTTACAATTAAGCCAAAACTATTATTTAGGTATAGGTTTAACAACGAAAGGGCAAGGGGCAGGCGCCTGGGTAGCTCAGCTGGTGAGCGTCTGACTTCAGCTCAGGTCATGACCTCATGGTTTGTGAGTTTGAGCCCCGTGTTGGCCTCACTGCTGTCAGCACGGTGCCCACTTTGGATCCTCTGTCCCCCTTTCGTTGCCCCTCCCCTGCTCGTGCTATCTCTCAAGAATAAATAAACATCAAAAGAAACCCAAACAGAAGCATAAGACTTGGACACTGGAAACCCAAAACATTGCTCAGAGCAATTAAAGATCTGAATAAAGAGAGAGACAGTCCATGTTGATAGACTGGAAGACTCAACATTATATGGTGGCAATTCTGTCCAAATTGATCTATGTATTTAATGCAATCTCCTTCAAAATCCCAGAAGGTCTTTTTATAGAAATGTATAAGGTCATCCTGAAACTCATACGAGACGTCGATTCCTTTTTCCTTTGGACATGTCTCCATCACTCCTCTGTAGCTTTCCAGCACAACAAGATGTCCCTAGGCTCAAATGATTCTTTTACTGAGCCAGTCCTGGAGTTGGTCATTTCTCCACATATCCCTGGTTGGTTTGAGTGGCTAATGTTGTCTAAAAACCAGAAGCCATTTCTTCGTTCTTGACTCCCCACGACATTCAGTTAGAACTCTAAAGAGTGCTGAGTCTATAATGAATATTTCCGATAAGTGCCTAGTGAGATGAAATCTCATCACCATTATCTGGGGACACTTGCAAGCCCTGTGATAAATGTGCTGGTGAACCAGAAGCAACAAGAGTGAGGACTCTGGCTCTCGCAGGTGTTGTCGCTTCATTGGGTAGCCTTTGTAAGTCAACTATATAGTCAGATTCTCTCTCTCTCCAGCTGTGAAAATAATTACCTGCTTCCTGAGAGTTCTGGAAAAATTAATTGGCTGATGCTTTTAATGGCTTTTATTATTATTATTATTATTATTATTATTTTATTTTTGAGACAGAGAGAGACAGAGGATGAGCAGGGGAGGGACAGAGAGAGAGCAAGACACAGAATCTGAAGCAGGCGCCAGGCTCCAAGCTGTCAGCACAGAGCCCAGTCAGCACAGTTCGAGCGGGGCTCGAACTCACGAACCTCGAGATCATGACCTGAGCTGAAGTCGGACCCTCAACCAGCTGAGCCACCCCAGTGCCCCTTGGCTAATGCCTTTAAAGAGGTTTGAAGATCAAAGTTCTCCGTATGTGCGAATATTATTAGGTGAAATGGTTCTCTTCCTCCTGAGTAAACCTTAGATGGTCAAGTCTCAGCATCGCCATGAAACCATGCCAAGTAGTACAAATTGGAAGGGCGACACTGAGCAGGAACGTGCAAGGGGCAAGCTAGCAGGAGACTCTTCTTGATTCTCAAAATCCCAGTGTGCATTTCGTTGGAATCAATATTCATCCATTGGCCGTGCCACCATGCCTATCTACTATGTGGAAAGTATGGGGCTTGATCTCTCTCTGGGGGCAAATGAGAGCGTGCAAAAGAGATAATGTTGTCATGTTTTTGGAGAAGGTGTTGTAGGCGATGGAGAGACCTGCTAATAATGACGCCTGACCCTGGTGAGGCGAGGTATCTCTCTGCGACTCTGGTCACCAGTCACACCGAGGAGCGGTAATGCTGGGGCTCTGGGTGCGTATGTATTGGGGATGCCCGAAGACTTTCAGAGATCATAGCGATGATCAAGTGGGGGAGAGGGTGGTGGGAAGGTGTGCATTTGCAGAGTCACACTTGGCAGTCCTCTGTGGGTCGGTCTTTAGTTTTCAGCCTCCTATAGAGCCATGAGAATCGGGAGAAAGCGAAGAGTTAGGACGCCAAGGTCTTGCAGATGGTTTACAAAGGCGGGCGCAGTAATTTTGCCCGTCTTTGTGTGCACATCCCTTCTGCAAGGATGTTTCCTCTTTTCATGAATCTGTGTGCCCCCTGGGACTTGCCCGTGACCAAGAGAATGCATTTCAGGAGATACGGAGTGACGCCCAAGCCTCTGATCTTGGAGGCCTTGGGAGCTTCTGCTCTCGCGTGCTGGTCTGTGAGACAACTGTGGTGTGAAAACATCCGGGAGGAAAGACCACATGCCGGAGGCTCAGGCATCCGGGCCCTCCCGGCAGTGCCCGGGGGCTGAGCCCCTGCTGGATGAATGAGCCCGGGTAGGGCCAGCAGAGGAACTACCCGGCCAACCCACCATCTCATGAGAAACGACAAGTCCTTGTTAAAAGCTGGAGCGGCAGAAGCAGAAAATTGAGACCCAGGGTCTGTAACAGAAATGTTTATTAAGCACTTTAGTACAGGTCAGGCATTCGTTCAAGCCCCTTCGGTGTAAAAACTCAGGGAATCCTCTTAACAACCCTTTCGGTTAAGTATCGTTTTTACTTCTATTTTACATGTGGGAAACTGAGTCAGACCAGGCTTAACAAGTTGCCAGTGCGTGTGCGTATCCTAAGTGATGCGGCCAGGAATCAACCCCATAGAGTTTTGGCTCCGTGGCCCATGTCTTAATCCCTATACAATGCTCTATATTGTGGGCATTTTCCCAGGGGTCTGTAGGATCACTCCGGTTTCTGAATTTTACAGGTGGAATTAGGCTTGTGTAGCAATAACCTTTCTAAAAGCAGTCCAACAGTCTCACGCTAAAAAAAAAAAAAAAAAAAAAAAAAAAAAAAAAATGCCATTAAACCTTTCAGAAGGCTGTTGGACCCTGTGGGTGTGTTTTAGGACGTTGAAAAACCATTATCAAGCCTAAGCAACCGTTCTTGATGCACGGCTCAGTAACGAAAAGTAGTGGAACTGTAGGTTCCAGAAATGTGTTTGAAACTCCAGAACATGCCACCTTAAAGCAGTGAGCTGGAAAAGCTGGAAATAGCCCTGCATTTTTTTTTTCCATGTACAAACCGAAGAAGGACTCATGGCTGTAATGTGATCAGATCCGACAACAGTACCAATGAAATGCCAAAAGCAATTACCCTCTACACACAGGCAGATAAACAATCATCCTTCCTTGGTATCAGATCCAGGCAATCAAGAAAGAAGATACTGAAAGAAATACGGCCCTAAAGTGTCAAATCTGGACAGGTTTCTTTCAAAGAGTGACAAAGCTCCTGATAAAGAATGAAATCAACATCATGTTGGGGATCACTGTAATGAGTAATATTTTCCTTCTTTGAAATATCCGTGAATATCATCTTGCGTAGAGCATGTTTTCACTCTTATGTGGATCCTGAGAAACTACCAGAAGACCATGGGGAGGGGAGGAAAAAAAAAAAGGTTAGAGAGGGAGGGAGACAAAACATAAGAGACTCTTAAAAAACTGAGACCAAACTGAGGGTTGATGGGGGGTGGGAGGGAGGGGAGGGTGGGTGATAGGCATTGAGGAGGGCACCTGTTGGGATGAGCACTGGGTGTTGTATGGAAACCAATTCAACAATAAATTTCATATTTAAAAAATATATATAATTATAGAATTAATATGGATTGGAAATGTGAAGAAGGCTAAAGATTGGCTTATTTGGATAAAATTCCATCATTTATTGATGGGAGTTAGTAATCCTGAGATGTTTTTGTGTTCTCTGCATTATCTCTTATTTTCAAATAATAGAGGAACATTCATTGAATGCAAACTGAATTTCTCAAGAAATTTCCCTGGTTATATATTTTTAAACTCACACCATTGACGGTTTTACTTCACTTTTTTTAAAATATTTTTTAACATTTATTTATTTTTGAGACAGAGAGAGAGCATGAACAGGGAGGGTCAGAGAAAGAGGGAGACACAGAATCTGAAACAGGCTCCAGGCTCTGAGCTTGTCAGCACAGAGCCCGATGCGGGGCTCAAACCCACGGACCGGGAGATCATGACCTGAGCCAAGTCGGACGCTTAACCGACTGAGCCACCCAGACGCCCCGAGGGTTTTACTTTAAAGACTGAAAACACTTCCAAAGTTGGAAATCAAAGAATTGAGTGAAAAATAGATATATTAGCAAGAATATTTGCAGCTTGCTATACACATTGTAATTCTGCCAAGTAATCATAAGGGAACATTCTAGATTCTCTGCGTGAACAGCCAGAGGTGTCTATTTAGTCTATGGTGAGCCATATGAATAATATCTTACAGCTCGTAGGACAATTTAATTAGGTAGGCACATTTTGCACTTTAGAAAAAAAAAAATAAAGAGGCACTAAGAAGAAGGAAGTTCTAGAAGCTCAGAGCTTTGACTTCAAAGTTCCCGCATTCTTAAAATAGGTGTAGGAAACTGGATTCTTTGGCCCCATCCTAAGTCAACACTCCAGATTTAGTTCCAATTATCTTTATAACTATCATTATATTTGTCTTTATTTTTTTTGCCTATTTTTTCTTGGAGCCACTTTTTTTTTTTTCTTAAATATTTTTTTTCAACTTTTATTTATTTTTTTGGGACAGAGAGAGACAGAGCACGAACGGGGAGGGGCAGAGAGAGAGGGAGACACAGAATCGGAAACAGGCTCCAGGCTCCGAGCCATCAGCCCAGAGCCCGACGCGGGGCTCGAACTCACGGACCGCGAGATCGTGACCTGGCTGAAGTCGGACGCTTAACCGACTGCGCCACCCAGGCGTCCCGGAGCCACTTTTTAAAAAAGATAAGAATAAGAGTAAACTTCATTCACTGTCTTGAGAGATGTGGAACTATTCTCATTTCCATTACTGAGGAACTGACGTGTTACGTCAATTTTTTTTTTTACCATTTTCATAACTCATTGAACATTTTTATCAAACACCATGTGCAAAGTGAGACGTTGTGCATTAGAGAAAACAACAACACGCGGGATATAAATGATGCCCGCCTCAAAGCGTCACAGAGACAAATATGGAACTGTAACTGTGTATTACATCCTACAAAGAGAAGTCTGTGATGTTATTGAACTACATTGTCCAATATAGTAGCTACTAGCCAACTACGGCTATTTAAATTTCAATTATTAAAATTTAATAAAATGAAAATTGATTCTATCATGCTAACTACATTTTGTAAGTGCTCCGTTGTTACCTGTAATTATTGCCACTGTCTTGGAAAGCACAGATATAGAACATCCCCATTATTGCAGAAGGTTCTATTGGGCTGCTCTGCTATAATCCCTTACCTTGGTCTTTTCATCATAAATGTGTAACAGCTCTTCAGCTTACTTACATTTTTTTGTTATTACCAACCGCCACCCAAACTATATTCAGGCTTGCTACTTTGGTTTGTTTGTTGGATTAGCTTAGCTCCCCATGGGAGTCATCCGGAACTTTCCCTAGCCGGTGGTCCCCTCTCGCTCTCCCATCCCTTTGCTGTGCCCGCCAGTCAGTGTTGCCCGGGTACCAGCAGGTCTCGCCCTTGAGCTTATCTGACTTATGAGATTCCAGTGTGTTCACTTCCCAGGGACTCCCCAGTTCTTCCCAGTGGCACAGTGAGGACCCACAGATAGTTCTCATTATGGAACCACAGAAGCTGAACCTTACCTTCTAAACTCTGTTCATCTGTTTAGAAACAAATGAGTCGTCTCTGCTCTGAGAAGCCCAAGGAGGAAGCAGAGACTGAGATGAATAGGATCTTAAAAAATTCTCTAAGAAATAGTCCCTTGGGGCGCCTGGTGGCTCAGTCGGTTAAGCGTCCGACTTCAGCTCAGGTCACGATCTCGCGGTCCGGGAGTTCGAGCCCCGCGTCAGGCTCTGGGCTGATGGCTCAGAGCCTGGAGCCTGCTTCCGATTCTGTGTCTCCCTCTCTCTCTGCCCCTCCCCCATTCATGCTCTGTCTCTCTCTGTCTCAAAATAAAAAATAAACGTTAAAAAAAAAAAAAAAGAAATAGTCCCTAGTGCTTAAGATTGTTGGTTTTAGCTGAAATGGGTTGTGTTATACTAACTTACTCACATTTTGAATAATTCAGACATTTGACTTAAGACCTTAGGAAAACAATTTAGAAATAACAAAACGTGGGGCGCCTGGGTGGCTCAGGTCGGTTAAGCGTCCGACTTCTGCTCAGGTCATGATCTCACGGTTTGTGGGTTTGAGCCCCATGTCAGGCTCTGTGCTGACAGCTCAGAGCCTGGAGCCTGCTTTGGATTCTGTGTCTCCCTCTGTCTCTGTCCGTCCCCACCCCCCACTTGCACTCTGTCCGTCTTTCTCTCAAAAATGTATACACATTAAAAAAAAATTTTTTTAAAAGAAATACCAAAAACTAGCAGTAAAGATATGACAGCAGCCACATGTGCATGTATATAGGAATGTATGCGTGTGCGTGTAGATAGAGAAATCACAGCATTGATAAATAGATCACGAATGTTCCCCTCCTTCTTTCCCTGCGCTAAGAATATCGTTTTGGCCACTCAATCTCCCCCTTAACTTTGCCTCTTTCCAGAGAGCCTTCAGCAGGTCAGCCCCAGGGCTCCTATTAGACTCAGACAAGATAAGAGCTGAATTTAGAAAGATCAACAAGTCATTGCAGGAAGTTAGATGATGATAAAAGCTTCTGTGGAAGGAATTAGATGGGAAAATAGGAGAAGACTGGAGTAGGTTGAGGAGAGAGCCTCTCTGGGGGCAAGGTAGGTGTGTGTAGAGGAGGGACAGGCGTGAGTGATAATATTAGAAAATGGAGGACACTCACATGGCCCCCAAATAGGAAAGAGATCAAGCAAATGAATGACTCCCAAGCGGCTGGGCACAGCATCATCAACACTAAATCTTTATTGAACCTCCTGTACGTGCCATTTTCCCAGCACTCTGCATGTAATAACACCCTCCGTGTTCACAGGAACCTACAAGGTAGATACTTACTGCCATTTTCTGGATGGGGATATTGAGGCAGGAATGAGTTAAGCAACTCGATCGAGGTCACAAAGTTAATGAGTTGCTGACCCACCATTTCAGATCCAGGCCGTCTTATTTCAGAAGCAGTGCTTTTACTCAATGGCCATAGTGCTGGCATGTGCCAGCACGCTGTTAATGTGTTAGTGTACCTAATGAACACTAAGCGATAAGTGAGAGTCACTTAGGAAAGAACATATGGAAAGGCAGAACCAAAACTTTGTGAGCAGTTATAATCACACTCACAAATACAGGTGTATATGAGTAAGGTCTGGGAAGGAATCACATGGTGGTGGTGAGATTATGGCTGATCTACTGGATTGTTTTGTATTTTTTTTTAATTCTTAAAAAAATGCATTTATTTACTTTTGAAAGAGAGAGCAAGTGAGGGAAAGGCAGAGGGGGAATCCCGAGCTGACTCCAGGCTGTGGGCACAGAACCCGACGCAGGGCTCGATCTGTGAACCCTGAGATCATGACCTGAGCCGAAATCAAGGGTCTGACGCTGACCTGACTGAGCCACCCAGGCGCCCCTCTACTAGATTGTTTTGCACTCTCATAGTCCTAGCGTGTGATTTCTACAAACAAAAGCACACAACTAAGGTAATTAACAAATGCTAATTTAAAAGCCTATTCCAATTATTCGCATTTCCTCCATATGCTTAGTTTATTATTTATTTGAACATGTTTTTCCTCGCTACTTTACGTCCTTTAAAAATTTGTCACTTTCATCTTCTCAGGCAGGATTTTTAAAGATGGTAATTAAATCCACATATAAACATATGGTTATGTCTAGTTACACAATTAATGTTAATATATGGGATGTAATCATCATCTAATTTGAATCATATAGCATGTGGTGACATAATTATAACACGTAATGATGGAAAGATCCTTATTTAAGCCGAGTGAAATGAAGCCAGTTGAAATTGGATGATTCTTAAATTACAATCTCCCAGTTGCTTCAAGGGCCCCTCGGGGACAGGGACAGGCTGAGCTCTGCCTATTGTTACAAGGCAAAAGAAAACAATTTAAATACATGAGAAAACAAGGCGAGGTAAAGTGGGAAGTTCTTGTTTTAACCAGCCGGGGAAGAAACAGATTAGCCAAAGGTTACTTGGAGACGGTTTGTTATATAAAAATGACTTCCAAGCTGAGAGGAAAAAATAGAGAACTCCAGATTGCCCCTGAAGGTTGGGCTTGTGGGTCCACAGAGCGCACATCCATCCATCCCTCCCATCCTGGGAGAGGTAGGGGGATGAAGGGTCCTACCACCCCCTCGCCTTCAACTCCACCCTTTTGTCGTCCCTTCACTGTGACCCCTCACTATTCTTCTGGGCCAGGCATCCTGTCCCCAAATGTCTCCTCCTCCGCAGAAAGATCCGCTTCTGGAAAGGACAAAGGTGACCTCCCAGGCACAGCTGCGATTGAAGGGAGGGATGTGAACTCCCCGCCTCTCCGGGGAAAGTGATGAAGGTTTCCCCGGGGCGCTGGCTAATGACAGGAAGCGCATAAGTGGACAGAGTATCAGGTATCGAGAAATGAGCCTGGGAGTCATAAAACAAACCGGGGAAGGGAAAAATGTAAGCTAAACACGGAAGCGTCCCCTTGCGCCGACCTGTATTAAGTCGTGGGGATACAGCCTGCCAAGCTGAACGCTGCGGGCCGCCCGTGTCCCTACTCGAAAACCCCGCAGGTTGGACCCTGGAGAGGAGACGTAGCATGGCCTGCCTAATAAAGAGTGACCCTTGGATTTGGAGGCCACGAAACACTTTTGCTTTGCTTTGATTCCTTAAACCCTCAAACTGCCTCAGCCCTGGGGGCCCCGGGGCTTGGAAGGAGTGCCCTTTGTTTTTAAGTTAGTTTTGCTGTGCTTTTCTTTTCTTTAAATGCACTGCCAGAAACTTCTTGGGAACCCTGAGGTGCTTGCGGAGAGCCATTCAGGAACCCCAGCTGAGGCCTTGGGGTAACCATGTCCAGATTCTGTGTGGTGATAGACAAGCCGGTATTCCCTGGGCTGCTGGAGCCATGGCTCTGTCCCCACCCCTCTCTGCTCTGGTGGATCTGTCACTTCATGCCTCTAGATTTTTCCCTCGTGTGTCAGATGAAGGCGTGAACCAGGCCGGCTCAAAGCCACCTGAAAGTGACAGCAGACCCTTCCTGTTAGAGGCCATCAGAAGCGTCGAGGTTCTGGGCAGGGCCTGGCGGCAGCCTTCGCCTCACCCCGGGCACTCCGGCCTCTGACTGCGTTCCGCTCCTCCCGATAGCGTTCATGCGGTCTGCACACGGAGGCCAAACCAGACCTAGCCCAGAATCTGAAGGAAAAAGCGGAATGCGACCCAGGGCCCCGCTGGCGTAGGAGCTGTGACGATCTCAGATCCCTGAGGGTCCGTCTCAGTGCGGGAGGGGGCTCTTGTGGGCCCAAACCTACCCGGGACCAACCCGACGTGAAGGAATGTAACGATTAGTCATCTCCTTTAAATGGGTGGCTCCAAGTGTGGCCCCTGAAGTCCTCCTGGAGTCTTTAGAGGTGAGAAAGGCCACCCCGAGCCTCAGCCAGGCTCTTCTGTGAGTGGCTAGAGCCAGAGAAGGGGGGAAGGGGCCATCTTTCGGGTTCTTTGGGGTGCCAGGGTGGAGGCAGCAGGGACTCTGGGCATTCCTGGTGGGCTGCCGTCCCCTACTCTATGTGCCATGATGCTGACCGGCTCCAGGGGGCGAACTAGGCTTGGAAAGGTAAGAGAAGGGCGGGGAATGGGTGAGGTCTTCCCCTTGTGTACCAGGGCGTCTGGTATCGCCAGTTGGAGTGTAGTGGTGTCCTGGTCAGTATCCTCCATTGGGTGAGTGCAGGCCACCCCCACCTCCCACCCAGCTTGTTCGGGGAGCCCCTGGGTCTTTCACAAGCGCTAGAGAATCCCCTTTCCTGGCAATCCGATTGTATCGTCAGCTTCCTGTGGGCGGACCGTAGCCTGTAGTCCAAAGGCAGACAGGGTTAAGGCTCGTGGGTGAAGGGGCCACGGTCTGTCCCCACTGCCACTCCACACTTCAGATATATGAGAGATGCTGACTCTTCGCGGCTGAAGATTTCGTCAAGGGCAGCAAACATCGTGCATCGTGGGACAGAGACGCGAAGGAGGGGACATGTTCCGTCCTTTACGAGGATGGTAGTGACATTCCCGTTTCGTGTATCTGCCCTGTATCCTGTTATCACAAAGCTTCCTGGCCAGCCAGCCATGTACAGAAATTTAGGGGCCCAGGCTGGAAAACGATCGAAGGCTCACATGGTTTCCCTCCGGGCCCAAAGTACTTCTACTCGGGTATTTGAACGCGCCGTCTTTGGAACAGCTCTGTGCATGGCCACTCAAGCTTGAAGACGTGTGCTGGGCTGCTGGATGGGTCCCCCAGGTCCCATCAAGAAAACCTGAAAGTTTCAGCAGGAACTGGATTTAAGGTAGATTCCGGGTGTCCAGGGATAAGCATCACACAAATGACAAAATTCTCCCCTTGTGTGTACTTATGTGCTGTTAAAAGTCGTCTTTGAACCGGGCACCGAGATAGAATGGACACCAAGTGGGCACACCTGTTTCAAGTTCAGGCTAAAGTGCGAGTGTTCCAAATAAGAGAGCTGGAACTAGTTCCATAAGTCTTGGGCCTCTTAAAGAGTCCTCTTGTCCAGTCTCAGGCTAAACAAGCACCGAAGAAACTAAAGAGAGGAATTTTGAGAATGGGCTTTTGGAGAAAGCTGTGGAATCCCATCGGTGCCTCTTCCTGCCCCACTCCCGGGCCAAATCAAGGATGGGTTAAGGATTGCCATCTCCCGGGGCACCTGGGTGGCTCAGTCGGTTAAGCGACCGACTTCGGGTCAGGTCGTGATCTCGAGGTCTGTGAGTTTGAGCCCCACGTCGGGCTGTGTGCTGACAGCTCAGAGCCTGGAGCCTGTTTCAGATTCTGTGTCTCCCTCTCTCTCTGACCCTCCCCTGTTCATGCTCTGTCTCTCTCTGTCTCAAAAATAAATAAACGTTAAATTTTTTTTTTAAGGATTACCATCTCCTTACCTAAATCCTAGTAGTGAAAAAGTCAACAGGCCATTTAGAGAGGGACATGTGCTCTAGCTGCAGATTTCATATTAAATCAATTTTAAGACTATTAAAAAAATTTTGTTTACATTTATTTATTTTTGAGAGACAGAGAGAGACAGAGCATGAGCAGGGGGAGGGGCAGAGAGAGAAGGAGACACAGAACCGAAGCAGGCTCCAGACTCTGACCAAACTGTCAGCACAGAGCCCAACATGGGGCTCAAACCCATGAACCATGAGATCATGACCTGAGCTGAAGTCGGACACTCAACCGACTGAGCCACCCAGGTGCCCCTTTTAAGACTATTTTTTAATGGCAGTTTTAGGTTCATAGCAAAATTGAAGGAAAGGCATAGAGATTTCCCATATACCCCTGCCCCACATGTCCACAGGCTCCCCTGTTATCAGTATCACCCACAAAATATTACATCTATTGCAACCGATGAGTCTATATTAGCATATCTTAACCACCCCAAGTCCATAGTTTATATTAGGATTCACTCTTGACATTGTCCATTCTATGGGTTTAGACAAAGGTATAATGACATGTCTCCATCAGTATAGAATCATATAGCGTGTTTTCACTGCCCTAAAATTCCTTTCTACCTATTCATCTCCACTCTCCACCCCCACCACCTGGCATGCACTGATCTTTTAACTGTCTCCATGGTTTCACTTTTTCCAGAATGCCATGTAGTTGGAATCGTATATAGTATGTATCCTCTCAGATTGTCTTCTTTCACATACTAATATGCATTTAAGTTTTCTCCATGTCTCTTTATGGCTTGACAGCTCATTTCTTTTTAGTGCTAAACATGATTCCATTGTCTGACTGTTCCAGAGCTCACTTACCCGTTCACCTAACTGAAGGACTCCTCAGTTGCTGCCAAGTTTGGGCAATTATGAATAAAACTGCCATAAACATCTGTGTGCGGGTTTTTGTGTGAACATAAGTTTCCAGCTCCTTTGGATAAATACCGAAGAGCATAATTGCTGGATTGCATGATAAGAATATGTTTCGTTTTATAAGAAACCACAAGATTGCCCTCTAACGTGGCTGTAGGATTTGGTTAAATCAAGTTTTGATCGTCCAATTTCTGCCTAGAAGCCATATCCGCCGCTTGAAGTGACCTGCGTATCTGCCTCTTAGCTAAGAACAGAGCAAGCCACGGGATGTGTGCCAAGGCAGTGGGAGACAATAACTAAGTCACTGGACAAAATAAGGTTGTCCTGTCCCTGCCTGTAAGACGTTTACATTGTAAAGAGGGTAGCATCCACAAGAAACCATTGCTTTCCATGACACGTGAATCAGCAAGCTCATGGGGGACCAACTAGGGTTTGTATTATTCCCCCATTACAGTCCTTAGAAAAATGTCTTACCTTTCTAAGCCTCAGTTAATCCATCTGTGAACCAGAAATTACCATAGCTGCTTTGCAAGCTTACCATAAAGACTAAATGAATCAAACCAGCAAAGCGCAATCATATCACCCGATGTCTTGCATATTGGCAGGTAGTCAGTGCACGCTAGCACTTTCTCTTTTGTTCTAAAAGACGAGGGGAAAGCATTTTAGCACAAAAGCTGAACCAGAGGAAAGTTTTAGAAGCAAAGACTCTGTCAGAGAGTAGCACGGCGTCCAGTTCCTTGGAGCAAATAAAGCTCAGGAACCATCTGATTGTTTCGGACAATTAGAACGAAATATGACTAACAGCACGAACCAGATGCAAATTGAAAAAGCCCGGCATTGTGACAAGAGATACATGTCCTCATAAGGTTTCCCAGTGAGGAAAGAAGGTTGTTTCAGAAATTCTATTTAAATGCTGATAGTTGAAAAAAAAATTAAAAAAAAAAAAGGGGGGGGCGCCTGGGTGGCGCAGTCGGTTAAGCGTCCGACTTCAGCCAGGTCACGATCTCGCGGTCTGGGAGTTCGAGCTCCGAGTCGGGCTCTGGGCTGATGGCTCAGAGCCTGGAGCCTGTTTCCGATTCTGTGTCTCCCTCTCTCTCTGCCCCTCCCCCGTTCATGCTCTGTCTCTCTCTGTCCCAAAAATAAATAAACATTGAAAAAAAAATTTAAATGCTGATAATAATAGGGACGCCTGGGTGGTTCAGTCAGTTACGCGTCCAACTTCGACTCAGGTCTTGATCTCACAGTTTGGGAGTTCGAGCCTCGCATCAGGCTCTGCGCTGACAGTGCGGAGCCTGCTTGGGATTCTCTCTCTCTCTCTCTCTGCCCCTTCCCTGTTCTCTCTCCCTCAAAAATAAAGAAGTTTAGAACAATAAAAATAAATAAATGCCGATAATGATAGTTCAGGTTCATTGAGCACTTACTGTCCGCTTGAGAGTATTCTAAACACTTTATGTGCAGGTCTCATCATTCCTTCTACCTTCCACAGATAAAAAGAATCCAAAGCAGAGCAGCCCAGGCATTTGCCCAAGGCCGTTACTCTGTGGCAGAAGCAGGTTTTGCACGGAGATAAGCCTGTGCTCTAATCTGCCGTGGTACAGACCTGCCTTTTGAGACAGACCAGGCGGGGACTCGCTCTTCTTAAAGTGCCAAATGAGCAAGGCCTTGGGAAATTGCTTCGTGGTGGCAGTCACGTCTCAGGACGGCCGCTGAATAGAAATGGGGACAGCCAGACAGCTGCTTCCTGATCTAATGCCCCCCCTTTCTAAGGGCGGGCTTCCACATCTATTACGCGGTTCAAATCTGAGAGTAGGGCTATGTTTCTTCTGGATCCCGGTAGCTACCTTGAATACTGAAAATACTCAACTATTTATCGCCGTTATAAATTACTTGTGGTGCGCAGTGAGAGGCTGAGGATGCCACCAAGCAGGAACCTGTCAAGACAGTCAAAAGGCTCCTCGCCCCACCCCAGCCCCAGTCTGTGCATCGGTTCCATGACACCAGTAAAAAGGGAAAAGTTGAAGCAACATTTTAAAGTGAAGCACAATGCCGCTCGCTGAGCAGATGTATGTGCATGTGTTTCGTGTATTAATTTGTAGCCAAAAGCCAGAGACCGTGTCTTCCATCATACAGTAATTCGTCCTCGGAGGAAAACGCTGATACACAGTCATCCCTGCCCATGGGAGAATGGCACCTACCACGCGATGGCTTCATATGTAATTTAGGCCATTTGTATAACAAATAAATCAAGTAACTGAAAACTAACCAGAAAGGATCCATGTTTCGTAACAGCATGACACTCTAGCATCTGTGAGTTATATGCCTGATTTCAAAAGGCTAGATCCATGACACTGACAACTACTGGCCTGAGAGACACAAAATCTGATAGATGTAGAAGATACGAATTGGATATCAGAGCAACATACAAGATGCTTACGATATATTACACAGAATAGGATAAACCTTGTCTTACTATGCTCTAATTACCACAATATCACTCACACACCCAGTGACTGAAAAATAATATATAAATTGAAACTAGTTTAGGGGCGCCTGGGTGGCTCAGTCGGTTAAGCGTCTGACTTCAGCTCAGGTCATGATCTCACGGTTTGTGAGTTCGAGCCCCGTGTCGGGTTCTGTGCTGACAGCTCAGAGCCTGGAGCCTGCTTCGGATTCTGTGTCTCCCTCTCTCTCTGCCCCTTCTCCGCTTGTGCTCTGTCTCTCTCAAAAATAAATAAACATTAAAAAAAACATTTAAATTGAAACTAGTTTAAACATTCAATATGCTGAGACTATTGGGGAATACATTCTTCTATGTTCTGATAACAAGTACACACTTATTAAATATTTTCCGTGTGCCTGAATCTGGGCTATGGACATTATATATGATCTTTAATGTATATTATGTATTCACATCTATCTATCCATCTATCTATCTATATACATAATACATGTCATACATATTATACATGCATACATGTTTCATTCATATTATACATGTATGACATAGGACATTTAATCCTATGGCATAGGTTATAGCCAACAAATCACCAAAGCTGACGTTTGAAAAAATAAATAAAAATTTGAACGAAAATGATAGGGTTACCTTATTGGCTGGCAATTGAAGGACCATCTTTCTTGTGCAGAAATATTTGCTTTCAGTGGTTGATCAAGATTTTACATGTAACCTTATACCAAGTTAAGCTTTGCATTCTGATTAGTACATTTCCATTAACAGTGAATATCATAATCGTTCACTAATATTCTTGCATTTTTTTTTATTGTGATAATGCTAAAAAATGAGTAAGTAAAAAGGCTTTTCAAAAACAAGACTTCCTTAGGCTGTTGGTAAGGGTTTTTTTGTTTGTTTTTACTGGGTAATTTCGACGGCATCACACATGTATAATTAACAATGTTTGTGGATTCACTCATTGTTCCATGCGTGAAACATGTACTTATTAAACTAGAAATGTATGCCAGGAATTATGTTAGCTACAGGGGACAAAATGATGAGCAAAATAGACGTGCTCCTTTTTAAAAAAAAATATTTTTAAAGTTTAGTCATTTTTTTGAGGAACAGAGACAAACGGCAAAGCAGGGGAGGGGCAGAAGAGAGAGGGAGACACAGAATCTGAGCCAAGCTCCAGGCTCTGAAATGTCAGCACAGAGCCCAATGCGGGGCTTGAACTCATGAACCACACGATCATGACCTGAGCGGAAGTTGGACACTTAACCGACTGAGCCACCCAGGCATTCCTGACATGCTCCCTTTTTTTTTTTTTAATATATATTTTTTTTTGAGACAGAGAGAGAAAAGCATGAGTGGGGGGGGAGGCGGAAAGAGAGAGGGAGACACAGAATCCAAAAGAAGGCTCTAGGCTTTGAGCTGTCAGCGCAGAGCCCGACACGGGGCTCGAACCCACAAACCCTGAGATCATGACCTGAGCCGAAGTTGGATGCTTAACCGACCGAGCCACCCAGGTGCCCCAACAGGCTCCCGTTTTAAATGGAGCTTATGGCCTCGAGTAAGAGTTGACAAGTTTTTCTGTAAAGGTAGCGTAGGCTTCATGGGCTGTCCGGTCACTGCTACAGCTACTCACCTCTGCTGCTATTACGTGAAAGCAGCCGCGGACGACACTCAAATGAATAAGCACATCCGTGTGCCAGTACAACTGTGTTTACGAAAACAGACAATGGACTGGATGTGGCCCCTTGAGCTGTGGCTTTCCAACCCCTGATCTAGAGGGGAAGATAAGTATTTATCAAGTAACCAGAACAGATTATTTGCAATGCTAAGATGGTAAATTGTAAAACTGCTCTTAGGACCATGCATAAGAACTCCATTTGAGCCTGGGTGGCTCAGTCGGTTAAGCGTCTGACTTCGGCTCAGGTCACCATCTCACGGTTTGTGAGTTCGAGCCCCGTGTCGGGTTCTGTGCTGACAGCTCAGAGCCTGGAGCTTGCTTCGGATTCTGTGTCTCCCTCTCTCTCTGCCCCTCCCCTGCTCATGCTCTGTCTCTCTCTGTCTCAAAAATAAATAAAACATTAAAAAAAAGAACTCCATTTGAATATCAGCATGAACAATAAACCTGTTCGATGTGGAAAAATGGTCTGAGGAGCCTTTTCGGACAGCCTCTCGGGAGAGGGACAACTGAGCTAACATTGGAATGAAGGACTGGAAGTTGTCAGATGAAGAGGCAGCAGAGGGAAGAGCATTCCAAACTGAGGGAACAGAGCATGCAAAAGCCTTGTAACGCGAAGGTGTTTAGCTTTCGGAAGCAAGGCAAGCCGCAGTAGCTGGGACGAGTTGAACACGACAGGGTGAAATACAGAGCTAGAGGCGAGGCTTTTCATGTGACGGGATGTAGGATGGTGTCCAAACCAGGGGGCTTTGCAAGTTCCCTCCAAATAGCCAACTGTGAACTTCACCTGTACGTCTGGACCAGCACCCCGAAGCTGTGGTCCTTGCCCCCAAACCCAGAGAAACCTTGTGCTTCTGTCCTATGTCTCCCGAGAATGAAACCCTGGCTTAAATGACCCCCATCACTGGGAACGAAGGGAGGGTGGGCGCAGGGCTAGAAGAAGTCGGGGAGAGGGGAGAGGTGTTGGGGGAGCAACCCGAAACTCAGCTGGACTCTCGGCTTCCGCTGATGTGATCTCCAAGGAATCATGAATATTTGCTACGTGAGCAAAGTTAGAGACCACCTAGCTCCATGGCTTTGATGTGTGTGTGTGTGTGTGTGTGTGTGGGTGTGTGTGTTTAGGTCATTTACTTTGAGAGAGAGAGAATCCCAAACAGGCTCCACACTGGCGGCATGAGCCCAATGCTGGGCTGGAACTCACGAACCGCAAGATCATGACCTGAGCCGAAATCAAGAATCAGAACGCTCGGTCGACTCAGCTCTCCAGGAGCTCCTTGTGTGGCATTTTGAGAAGCTCCAGGGATCCGCAGAGGTTTTTGGACACCCTGCGGAGGTGGGGAGGACACAGTGGGCTGCCAGGCTTTGAGCGTGGTCCACTGTGATCTATGAAAAGGGAGTTGAATTCTACGTAAGATTCCACGCTAATAAGGTGTCTGAAAGGAGGAGAAAAATGGAAATCTGTTGCCCCACCGACACTTCTTGGGTGGGGAAACCTGGAAGCTCGGGAAGATTAGACAATTTGCTCATTGAGAACTGACCCTTTGGCTGCTCTTTTCCCACGAAAATCAGCGGAATAGGCCCTCCCAGGCACACAGAGTAGAGACGGGGGAAGATCTCGACATCCTTCGGCCGCTGCGGCCCCTCCTCCCCGTGAACTTCCACGGACAGGTGCCGCATGGTGCGCCCTGAGCCTGTCCACCCTTCCTTCCTCCTCACGGGGCTGTGGTCCCATCCAAGGAGCCGGCGGGGTGCAGGCAGTGACTGTGTGACCTTGGGACTGCAGGCTGTAAGTGGGGAGTGGGAATGAGAAGTCCCTAACGTGCTGCATTCAACTAGCGTTTCCAGGGTGGCTCTAGGTTTTCGAGGTTCAAGTTGAAAAAAATTCGCAATCAGGGTAAATAAAGTGGGATGAACCCAGCGGAAATCGATAGGGTTCCATCCCCATCTGACTCCTCACTGCCACTGGTTTCTCGCCATCCCCACGTGACAAGTGGCACTCTCATCATGATTCGGCTCATGCTCCCTTTGGATTTAGCACATTGCTTCCCGATTCCTGCCCTTTCCTGCAGAGATCTGCAGAGCCTCGCCTTTACTCGTTAGCGTCAGCGTCAGGCCGGCGCTGGTGAATAAAGGGCTAAGTTCTCGTTCCTGAGGTTGGGCTCCACTGTGCTAAACCCGGTTTGTTTCAATTTGGAAATGTACAAAATCTAACTGAAGTTCCCTCTGTCCTCTTCTTTTGACCTCTATTGGCAAACGCCCCCTTGAACAAACAGCAAACAGCTCTGACTTTTCCAAGCCCTTTTGGCCAGAAACTGCCTTGGAACAGTGACCGCCAAAGGACACAGGTGGCCCAGTGACTTTAGCGTCTTGGCACATTAAGTTTCTACAGCCTGAGTATCCATTCCTTCAACTGAGCATATGGGAGACAGACAGGAGATGCCCTAATAGCCTCTGTCATGAAAATCTGGCTTGTGAACTCACAAAGCCCTTGTCTCGGTTTCAGGATGGTATTCTGCATTTCATTGTGACTCTGGCAGCCAGACAGAGTCATGTCTTTGCAGCTGGTGCTCAAATGTGCTGTGTTTCTCTCCCTCAGCCGGGGTATTGGACTGGATTGTCATGATAAAGAGCATCTGGTATTTGGATTCCCACAAGGCAATTTTATAAAATATCTGCTTGTCAAATTTTAGGTGGGTTGATTATACATTTATCCATTATCCTCTACTGCCTCAAAAAAGGGGGTAAAAAATAAAATAAACCTATTTAACTGAGTTTTAAAATATTCATCCATGTGGGGTATCCTTATTAAATTTATGAAACTCATTTCAAAATATTAAAGCTTTAAAGTAAGGAGAGTAAGAGCCTAGTTTAGAGAAAGAAGAAAAAATGAGAGATGCACTCTGGAAGAGTTTTTAAAAACCGCAGTTCATGGCCAGGGGGACAAAAAGCAGTTTTTTGAGACTGATCTGCAAAGAGAGACTTCTAGGGCGTGTAGAAGGTGTGTATTCCAGAGACCAGAGAAGTGGATTACTCACTCATTGTGTAATAATATATCATTTTCTATCAGCATCAAATAGGACTATGATGGTTGAGCATTCATATTCTTTTTTTTTTAATGTTTATATTTCTGAGAGACAGAGAGCGAGTGGAGGACGAGCAGAGAGAGAGGGAGAACGGAAATCCGAAGCAGCTGACATTCATATTCTAATCACACCAGGAGGTTTCAGTATGTGGCTTTCGGATGAAACAAGGTGTTACACTATAGAGAGGGAAATTCACAAGGGCTCTGTTAATGCTTCTTAAAGGCCCTGAATTAACAACAAGCTCAGGTTAAGCCTCTGACTTTGGTTCAGGTCTGATCTCGTAGCGAGCCATGCGTCTGGCTCTGTGCTGACAGCTCGGAGCCTGGAGCCTGCTTTGGATTCTGTGTCTCCCCTCTCTTTGCTCCTTACCCACTTCCCCCAACTCTCTCTCTCTCTCATCCTTTCTCTCTCTCAAAAACAAATAAACATTTAAAAATTAAAGCTAAAAGACACTCAAAAACTAGATATGGTGTCCCAAGTACTTTGCATGCATTCCCAAAGTCCTATAATATACAGTCATCCTCTTTACATAGAAAGAACTACTAAGGATCAATGTCATATTGGGGTGAACTTTTACTAGCTCCTCTTGGTTGATTTTAATTTTCAGGTATGTTGCGAGTCAGTTAAACCAGCGATTATTTTTTTAAGCGGACTATAAGCTTATTATTAAATGAATTATAATAAAAGGCAATCTTCAAATTCATAAATTTCCTTCTTACTATGTTTGACTCATATTTATGTTCTGCAGATTATTTATAGCAATTGTAACTGTGTGCTATAAAGACTATAGATTGGGGTGATAATGTGTATCTCTTCCTACCTCTGCACTCAGTGGGGTGGGTCCACTGTTGCTTGAAACAGATCGGAAATATTTACACTGCCAAAGATCAGCAAAGGCTCCCGGAACAGTGTATCTTACTGCTTTGTTGCTTGTCTAGACCTAAGAAATGTATGGAGAAAATAATGATTTTAAAAGACTATTGTATGCATACCCATCAGGTTGTAAACAGTACATAAATTAAGAAACGATTGTTTCAGTATTCAATAGCTATCACTACATGACTTTGCAACAATGTCACTTAGGTCACTGATGAACACGTGAAGTTCTGCCACAGGCCTTTGCTGTTTCACTTTCCTCTTACTGGCGAATGTAAACTTGTTAAGGACCAGCATTCATTTCAGAGCTACGCTCCTTGATCAATTGCAACCATAGGTTGGCTAGGGGTGTAAGAATTGGGCAAAAATCAATGAAAGTACTCTGTGATAAAAAAAATTGGCTAAAAGAAATGTGTAATAAGCAGTCCTGTATGTCTACTATTTTTACAAAATGCATGGGGCGCATCCTTTTTATATCGGTGAGATTTTTAATAAACCTGTGCATGTTTATGCATGCACATATTTTTAAACATTTACCAGCACACAGCAGAGAGGCAAACTCAGAGAGAATAAATCTCATCCAAGATCACACGGTGAGCCAGTGCTATGGGACCAAAGGTGGGGATAAGGAGTAGCAAGCACCTGTCAGAGGAGCTCACTGGCTCTCTGATGCCTTTCCTTTGAGATCTCACCTTTATTTTCCGGGCCATCTCCTGGCTTTTTTCCTGATTGTTATTGGGAAGGTTTGGTCTCATATAACATGTCCCTACCTCGGGGCACCTGGGTGGCTCAGTCGGTTAAGCATCTGACTTCGGCTCAGGTCATGATCTTGCAGTTCGTGGGTTTGAGCCGTGCATCGGGCTCTGTGCTGACAGCTCTGAGCCCGGAGCCTGCTTGCTTCCGATTCTGTGTCTCCTTCTCTCTCTGCCCCTTCCCAACTTGTGCTCTGTCTCTCTATGTCTCTCAATAAATAAATGTAAAAAAAAAAAAAATTAAAAAAAAACCATGTCCCTACCTCAATACTGTCCTTCCTTCCTTAGATTCCATAAGTAAATATGGACAAAACTAGCCAAATCAAGTGTATGTGGCCTTTTGTCATCGATTTCCCTAAGAGACCCATCCCTGCCAACCCGCAACGTCTTTCTCTTTTCCTACAAAGTCTAACAAAACAGGGACACAGATTTGAAATAAATCACCCTCTTGCTCTTTTTGAAGGAACGTCTCTTTCAGGCGAAACACGTTTTTCTAGTAATTGCCTACTGTAGGAGCTAGCAATTAGAACACGTGGGTGATCATTTTTATTTATGGCAATAAAATAATGAAAAGCGCTTATATTTTTAAGGAACTGTAAGCTGTGTAACGTATTTTGCTACTGCTGCGTTTTTTTGGTCCTCGTAGGACCGGTGAGATATGTAGAATCAATCTCCTTTAACCTTAGAGGAAATTGAGGCTCGGGGAGCTTAAAGGGTGTCTCTATGTTCATGGCCCAACTACGTTACGCCTCGGGTCTTATTTTCCATTGTCACAGCACCACGCACCCTGTAGAGGAAATGGGAACAAAATCCCTCGGGTTTATTGAGCAAAGCGAGGCAATAAAGAAAGATTATGGAGTCCGAATAAATCAAGCAGAAAAAAAGCCTCCCAGTTCCTCTCTAAAGAAACAGAAGCACCAGAAAAGGAGAGGAAAAAGGCACTGGAGGTAAAGTTTGAGCCTTCCAAGTGATTTTTTTTTTCCTCAAAGAAATAAAGATTTCAGCTTACTATGGAAAATCCTGTCAATGCTTGACATAAGTTCGCGTCACAAATGAGCTGATCCTTTCCTGGTACAATGAATGGACAGAATGGAAAGTCATTCAAAAGGTAGGGCGCAAAATGTAGCTGGCGTCTCTGGGCAGGTACCTTGCCCCAGACTTACTCCCGGCTGTTTTAAGTCAGTCGCTCGTTAACTCTCAAAAATAATCCTGTGAGGTGGTCGCTGTGATCGTTCCAGTTTACAGATGAGAAAACTGAGGGTTAGAGCACTTAAATAATTTGCCTGAAGTCACTTGCGTGGCAAATCTTTAACTTAGATTTTAACTCAGATTTGTCTAGCTCTGGGTCCCGAACTCCTGAAGCCCCTAGAACTAATCTAAGAAGAAAGTGCATTCTTCAGTGCTGATCCGTCGTGAGGTGTTTTACAGTTTCTTGTTCTGATGGGAAAGTCTGTTTACGTGACGGGAAATGATGTGACCCCAGGGGCAACGTCAGCTCAGCCCTGAGAGATCAGTGTGGAGCTAGGTGCTGGGACCACATCAGCCTAAGAAAGGACTCCCAGATCTGCCACGGACTGGCTGTGTTTTCCTGGGGCCAATGACATGAACTCTGACCACCCTAATTCTTTATGATGCTGTGCGAACTTCAGAGAGGACTCACTGAGATAAAGCGTGTTAAACCGCCTAGTGGCGGAAAGCTTGAGATGCTCGGTAAATGCTACTATATCTTTGCACGTTATTGATCTTGTGTCACAGGGATGCTCATACTATGAAGTTTCAGATAAAATACCCTAGGTACAAGCTGGCCCCTGAGCAGAATACATCTCTGATGGTTGATGGAGAGCTTCATAGAAAGGGAGAGGACAGATCTCTCCTGTGTCCAATATCCCACACCTCACCAGCATGGGGACGGCACTGGATGGCGTGTATGTGTGGTCATTCGGAGGCAAAAGTATACATTTATCGCCATTTATCCCTTCTAAGACCTCAGCGATCTGACGCTCCGGGGAGCCTTCCGTGGCTGTGATTACAGAAGCTTATTGAAACTGAGCATTTTTTTTTTCCACAGTCATTTCTTCTTTCCAATGGTAAAGATTTTTGTCTCCTCCATTGCTTCAAAACTAAAATTAATCCACCCTAATGGGAAGGAGAAACCAATGTGAATGTGAAATTAATGGGCTGAAGTTCGGGTCACCTGGATTATTGCCTCATTTTCTTACCTGGCCCATCAACCTTCAGCCTCACCCATGCCGGTGCGTTCTCCCCCGTGGTTTTTTCTAAAACTCAAATGCCATCCTGCCCCTCCACAGCTAATATTCCTGCACTGGCAATTGCTATCTTCAAGGGAAAGTCCAAACCGCATCGTTCTTAGAGCCTTCGTCCCCGATCAAATCTCCAACCTCGTCTCCTGCCACTTTACTCACATCTGTGATGCTCTTGACTTGCACTGAATTATTTGCAGTGTTGCCAATGCGTGGCATATTATTTCCAGCTCCCCTTCTTCATTCTTCAAGCCACATTAAGTATCGTCACGTCCTGCACAAACTCAGGCTGAGCAGATGTTGTCTTTGATGGTTCTTTACGCAGTACATCACAGCTCTGACCAGACCTGTGAATTACTTATCTCCCTGTTTCAAAGGTCAAGGAGTTCCTGAACAGCAAGGACTGGGCCTTTGTTTCTATTCTCAGCATCTTCGAGGGCTTTGCATATAGGAAGGACTTATAAATGTTTATTAAATAAATGCATCTTCCATATTGAAATATACTCAGATTTGGAAATGTATACAGTCATAACTCTGACTCTACCCATCTCTGCAATTTTAAAATAATGATCTGGGGCACCTGGGTGGCTCAGTCGGTTGAGCGTCCAACTTCAGCTCAGATCATGATCTCGCAGTTAGTGAGTTCCAGCCCCGTTTCGGGCTCTGCGCTGACAGCTCGGAGCCGGGAGCCTGCTTCGGATTCTGTGTCTCCCTCTCTCTCTGCCCCTCCCCTGCTCATGCTCTGTCTCTCTCTATCTCTCAAAGATGAATAAACATTAAAAAAAATTAAAATAGTGATCTATAAATTAAGGAGCAACATAAAATCAGAAAATATAGGGGGTTATGCTTTTGTGTTTTTGTTGGGTGGGGGGAGAGAGCACGCATAGTCAAGGAGGGGCAGAGGGAGGGGGAGAGAAAGAGAATCTTTTTTTTTTTAAGTTTATTTGTTTTGAGAGAGCACATGTGAGAGAGCAGGGGAGGGGGAAAGAGAGAGAGAGAAAGAGAGAGAGAGAGAGAATCCCAGGCAGGCTCTGTAATGTCAGCACAAAGACTGATGCAGGGCTCGAATTTGCAAACCATGAGATCGTGATCTGAGCCAAAATCAAGAGTCAGATACTTAACTGACTGAGCCACCCAGATGCCCCAAACATAGGTTTTGGTATCAGCTCTGTGACTTAGAAGCTATGCGAATTTGGGTAAATCAATGAACTTTGCTGACTTTTCATCTATAAAATGAATTATTATTTTTATTATACTTTTCCATAGAGTGTATGATGATTAGATGTGATTGCATGGTGAATCTGGCCATACCCTTGTCAAATCCCCTTTTGGAGTGAAGGAACTATTTATCTAAGTGTTGGGAATTCTGTCCTTAGCCATCTGCCCCTATGGGGAGTGCCCTTATTAAGACCCCTCCCTTTTTCCAGAAAGGCTCTTATGGAATGACTGATCACTGTGAGAGACCAAAGACCTGGGCCCGTGAACAGACTTTGGACAACTCTGACGACAATTTTATCTCTAGAACTTCCCATTGGTTTGAGGTATCCATTTCTCCCTCTCTGTAATTCTGCTGACTTTCATCCCTTCTTGCAGGTGGCGATCTCAAGAACAATCCCAAATATACCCCCTACATGCTAATCTATCTGTATCTCTGCTTCCCATGGCACCTGGCCTGAGACAGGTAGGCTTATAAAAACGCAGGGATTCCAAAATGCTATTCACATTTACATTATCTAATCATTATAGCACATTATTAATAACCACACATTCCTGGTCAAGTACTTTGATCCCCTAATACTTTCACCGGGAACACTATAGCAAGAAACAGACAACAACACAACCCAGCACGACATGGAGTCCTAGAAGGAACCCAGAGGAGGAATCAAGAATCTGAGGTTCAAGTTCCTGCTTCCCAATCCTGGGCAGAGTAACCTTGAATAGGCCCCATCTTCACTCCATGCTTAATATATAAAATAAGGGATGTTTACTTCTCAAATTATTGTCAGCTCTACTGTACTGATGGATCCCCATGATATTCAGCTAGCTTTCAAGAAGTGAATTTAGCTTCAAAGAAGGCCATTGCTTTGCCTTTAAAGTTATTCCTTGTGAAGGTGCCCACTCTAGAGGTGAATGGGGCTGAGACCCACCCTGGAGGACCTAGGACAAGGTGTGTCCTAACAGAGGAAGGGACTCCTTTGGTAATTAGTCTACCTAGATGGGCATCTTTTTGCAAGGCTCAGTTTCATCCATGACTTCAAATTCAGTAGAAAGGGCAGCACCACGAAAGGTATTTCCAGTGATTACACCAAAATTTCTTTGGTTAAAAAAAAAAACAGTTCCTTTGAAATGGGTCATGGATGCACACTATTAGTGTGCATAATAGAGATAGACAGTAACGTTTATTGTGGAAAAACTTAGAGGTAGAGATTCAATAAGGTACATACAATCCCCCAAGCTCCCCTTATTCCAGAGAAAGCTACTGTCAGGCTAGGCATAGTTGGAATAAAATAGCACTTTGGCCAATGTTCTAGTGGAGAAGAATACCCCCAACTCTCAGTGCTCTGTATAATTGTAGGGTAAGGGGTATGGGAAATATTTATTTATGTGACTATGTAACATTGGAAAAATAATGTTGTTAGAAAGAGAGGCTATCTGGAGCCCAGCAGCTGTTAACAACCTTTCTTTTCTTTCATTTCAGGCCTCCTGAGCTGGCTTTCAGCTAAGATACCAAAAGGGGACAAAAATGAAAGCCATCCAGATTTGCCTTTCCTCACAAAATTCTCAAAGTTGCCAATCAAATCTCCACCGAAGAGATTTTCTGAATTACATAATCTTCATGAAGTTTTCTTTTGGTGACACCGAACACTGACCATCTAAGATGGTCATTCAACCCTTTCAGTAATCCTACAAGGTAAGAATTATCAGATAAATGGGAAACTAGAAAACAAAAACACTAATTCGAAAAGATATATGCACCCCTATGTTCACTGCAGCATTGTTTACAATAGCCAAGATATGGAAGTAATCTAAATGCCCATCAATAGCTGAATGGATAAAAAAGATGTGGTGTATAAATATATAATGTATCTATGTATAATGTGGACACAGATAGACATATTGATATGATGAAATATTACTAAGCCATAGGGATGAAATCTTGCCATTTGCAACAAAATGATGAAACTAGAGGGTATTATGCTAAATGAAATAAGTCAGACAGAGAAAAATAAATACTGTATGATTTATATGTGGAATCTGAAAAACAAAACAAATGAGTAAACAAAACAAAGCAGAAACAGATTCATAAATACAGAGATCAAACTAGTGGTTGCCATAGGAAAGGAGACTGGGGAGATGGGCAAAATCACTAAATCAGATTAAGAAGTACAAACTTTTTAGTTATAAAGTAAATAAGTCATGGGCATGGAAAGTACAGCATAGGGCATATAGTCAATACTATTTTCATAACCTCATATGATGACATATGGTAACTAGAGCTTACCGTGTTGATCATTTCATCATGTACATAAATTTTGAATCACCATGTTGTACATCTGAAACTAATATAGTATTGTAAGTCAACTATTCTTCCATAAAAAAAGAAGATCCATTTTATGACCATTGGCATAAAGTATCTTCAGCCAACAAAAAATGCCCAATAAAATTGTTCCTTCCTTCTTTCAAAAAAAAGAAAGAAAGGGAAAGGAAAGGGAAAAGAAAAGAAAAGAAAAGAAAAGAAGAGGAAAGAAATAGAAAAGATGGAAAAGAAAGAAAAAGAAGAAAAGAAAGGAAAAAAAAGGAAAACGGGAACAAGAAAAGACAAAGAAAAAAGAAAAATAAAAGGAAAGGAAAAGGCAAGGAAAAGGAAAAGAAAAAGAAAGAAAAGAAAAAAGAAAAGAAAGGAAAAGGGAAAAGAAAAGAAAAAAAGAAAAGAAAAGAAAAAAAATAAAAGAAAGAAAAGAAAGGAAAAGACAAGAAAAGAAAGAAAAAAGAAAAGAGAAAAGAAAAGAAAAGAAAAGAAAAAGAAAAGAAAAGAAAAGAAAAGAAAAGAAAAGAAAAGAAAAGAAAAGAACCAGGATTTAATGAGAGGTTAAGGATCTTTCCCAAAGCCTCAGGGTTGGTGAACTGACATCAGCACCAAGCAGAAACCATAGTTTTAACTCCTCTGCTCCATGAGTTACTTTACAATGATTTGCATCAGAAATAAATTATAGTTACTTATTATGTCATGTCTATCATTTATATTATATCACTATAATGATATATATCAGTAATAGTAGAATGTCATTAAGGTACATTATAATACTTCATCAGACACAATTGGATTATATTTGAGATAACGCTGCACTAATTAATTGATTTAAAACATTTTTGAAAAAATCTACATCATCAAATTGGTGGTGTTTCAACTTTAATGTGCAGAGGAACCCCATGAAAATGCAATTTACAGGATCCTGGAATCAAAGAGGTCTCAGATGGGCCTAGAAATACACATTTCAGCTAGATTCTCGAGTGATTCTTGTCTCATTCTATCTTCTGGTGATGGATCTCAATCCACGCTCTAAGAGAGCCCTGGTCTAGCTTCTAGGTATAATATTTGCAATGCACAGTCACTCAAATGCAATTCTTGCTCTCATCCTATTCAAAACAAAACTGGGAATTTGATACATAACCATGATTATTACTTTGTCTCTATAACAATTTTAGATTTAATCCACCTTGTTTTTATTTACAACAACTTTAATGTCAATAAGAAAGAGATGATTAGGTACACTCAACACAATGATAGAGGTAAATAATACCACGTCTATTATGGGTGAAGCACTTTCATATGTTACATCTAACCCTCACATCATGGTTCCTATAAATTAGGAAAATGAGGTTACAAAAGGTTAAGAAATGGCCCCGTATCATATAGCGCGTAAAGGCCCAAACTGAGGTGTAGATACGAATCCAGCGAATCGAGAAGCCAACTTTCACTTCCACTGAGTCACGCCTTTTCCCCCATCATAGTAGTCAGAGCTGTTGAGTTGCCCTATAACAGATAACTCAAGTCTCGAGTCCTCAAAGATAGAATCTGAAAGTAAAAATATCGAGATTGTCTTGTAGAAAGTCCACTTCCAACCAAACATGCATTTGTCTCCTCTTGGTTTCAGAAACAGAAGATGGCCCTATTGTCTTTGTATAGAAGAAGGGGGCTGAGCAGTTAGTTGTGTGACCGTCTCAGATCATCTCAAACTATGTTACCAACTGCCACCACGGCAATACAGGGATAGAAAAAGAAAAAAGAAAGAGAGGTGCCTGGGTGGCTCAGTCAGTTAAACGTGACTCTTGATTGCGGCTGAAGTCGTGATCTCATGGTTCGTGGGTTCAAGCCCCCTGTTGGGCTCTGTGCTGACACAGTGGGGAGCCTGCTTGGAAGTCTCTGTCCCTGTCTCTCTGCCCCTACCCCACTCGTGCTCTCTGTCTCTCTCTCAAATAAATAAACTTAAAAATAATTAAAAAAAATAAATTAAAAGAAACAAAAGAAGAAAGAGAAGGAGAAGCAGAAGGAAAAGGAGAGAGAAAGAACCATAAGGTCTTTATTTCGATTAGTGAATCAAAACGTACCTTCAGAGGTGCCTGGCTGGCTCGGTCAGAAGAGCATGAGACTCTTTTTTAAATTTTTTTTTTTTCAACGTTTATTTATCTTTGGGACAGAGAGAGACAGAGCATGAACGGGGAGGGGCAGAGAGAGAGGGAGACACAGAATCGGAAACAGGCTCCAGGCTCTGAGCCATCAGCCCAGAGCCCGATGCGGGGCTCGAACTCACGGACCGCGAGATCGTGACCTGGCTGAAGTCGGACGCTTAACCGACTGCGCCACCCAGGCGCCCCGAGACTCTTGATCCCAGGGTTGTGAGTTCGAGCCCCACATTGGGTGTAAAGATTACTTGGACAAATAAATAAATCTAAAAATAAATGTGCCTTCAGAATCTAGAACTTCAGTTTTGTTTTGTTTGATTTTTATTTTTTTATTTTTTTAATGGCTGGTGGGGAGGAATGTGCTCTACTTAGCTAAATGCATCTCATAAAATATCTGCTGTAGGCACAACCTCAGTCCCCCCGATTCTTGGTCATTTTCCTTCCCATTCCCGCGGGGGTGGTTTTCTGAGAATTGCTAATTTATTGAGGATGCTCGAGAGGACGGGACCCGTGCCAATGACTAACACTTTTTCAAATGCAGTCAAGGGTGGATGAGAGGGCTTCTTCGGCTGCATCCCATTTCCTACAACCTCCTACTCTCTGCAAACTCTTTGTAGAAGCAGGCTCATTGCTCTGGGAGAGACAGACCTCATCCGAGGGCTGGGAACGGCACCAGAAAAGCTGCTTCACCCCGTCTCTGACTCAGATACTTCCTGCCCAGGCTGGAATCAGATGTTGCCAAGACAGCTGTGAAAAAAAAATAAAATAAAGAAAAACCCAACTTTTCAAAAGTAAACTTCTACTATTTAAATGAGAGTCAATCAAATAGTTGAGTTTGGACAGATGGAGGTTCCTGTAGTAAAAGCAGTTTGGTTCCCAATGCCAGAACCCCCGGGGAGGGGGCGGTGGTGGTGAAACCACTGGCCTGGCTAGCTGGGTCTGCAGAATGGGCTCCCGGCTTCCTTACCTCCAGGCCCTGCAGGTGCTCCTAGGGGCTCACCTGGTGGACAACCTCAAGGCAGCCAGGATGAGGTGGAGTGAAATCTAAAATGTGATGCATTTCCCTTCGTATTTTTACACCTGTAAATAGCCAGTTTCGGCAGTGTTTATTATCTGTGCGGATTGTAGAGGCACTGCGTGAATATAATAGAAACGTGGAAAATTTAAGAAAGCCTTCATGGAAAAAACCATCCGGAGTCTTACCATCCAGAAATAACTACTATAAAAAAAATTAATGCACATTCATCCAGATGAGGAAACATACTCTTGTTCCCTAGTATGTCTGTGTGTGTAGATATGTGTGTGCGTCTATTATTTATGGACAACATAAATGACCTCTGATCACCTTTTTATTTTCCACTTTATATTAGGTCATTATTTTTTTGTTATCAAAAGTTATCTTTTAGAGTTCTGGTTTCTTCAATTTCCCCTCATGTTACTTCCGTATCTCAGAATAATTAACACTTACCAAGTGCTCACAAGAAGCGCTCTCTATGTGTGCACTAATTTAATACGGCAAGGATTAATTTACACATGGAGAAATTGAGACACGGAGAGGTGAGGGGACTTGTCTAATGGCACACAGCTAGAAAGACAGAGTGTCCCGTGCCCTGCTAGATCTTGTGCTAGTTATTGGGAAAATATAAAGTGAAAGGAGACACAGGTCTGACTCACTGGTTCCCTCATTCAAGAACCACTTCCTGAGTGCCAAACGTGGGAATTGTTCGAGATGCGAGACAGGCCACAGAACAAAATGGAAGAGATCGTTGTTTCGTGGGGCTTACGTATTCGTTGGACAGACAAAATAAAAGCTAAGCAAACAAGACTACAGCCGTCCCCTCTTATCCACAGGGAATTTGTCCCAAGACCCCCAGTGATGCGTGAAACCGCACACAGTATATGCTATGTTTTTCCGATACAGACATACGTATGATAAAGTTCAACTTACAAATTAGGCACAGTAAGAGATTAACAACAATAACTAATCATGAAGCAGAATAATGATAACTATATACTGTAATAAAGTTATGTTAATGTGGTCTCTCTCTCAGAATATACTGTACTCATTCTTTTTCTTTTTTTAATATTTCTTGATTTATTTTTAAAAGAGAAAGAGCGCCTGGGGGAGGCTCAGAGAGAGGGAAAGAGAATCCCAAGCAGGCTCCACGCTGTCAGCGCAGGCCCCCATGTGGGGCTCTAGCTCACAAACTGTGAGGTCACGACCTGAGCCAAAATCAAGGGGCGTTCGCTTACCCCACTGAGCCACCCAGGACCCCCATACTGTACTCACTCTTCTTGTGATGATGCGAGAGGATAAAACGCCTATGTTTGGAGATGAAGGGAGGTGAGTGATATGGGCACTGCGATGTAGCATTAGGCTACTAGTGGCCTTCTGAGATATGTCGGAAGGAGGATCATCTGTTTCCAGGACCACGCTTGACCACGGATGACTGAAAATGGAAAGCGAAACCGCGGATATGGGGGGGGGGGTCTCTTTGCTTTATCCTAGGATTGCTGAGACTGTACCTTAGGTGATAGAAAACTCTGAAATATTATCCCAATAATCCCATCTTAATTTATGGCCAGATTCATCACACCGTTTCATTTGAAAGACATGAGGTCAATTACCATTACGTTTTGAAACGTACTAAGGGAAGCCTGATTGGCTCAGCCAGTAGGGTGCGACTCTCAATCTCAGGGTTGTGGGTTTGAACCCCAAGTTGGGTGTAGAGATTACTTAAAAGTAAAATCTTAAAAACAAACATATAAACGGAATGCACTATAGATCGCCTGTGAATAAGCTAAGATGGACAACACACAGCAAAATTCTTGTTAAACCTCACCCCTTGTGACATACAGCAGTTCCTATGGTCTCTCCTATGAGCCGTACCACCTTGCTCCTTCTTTTCCTCCTACGAAGCACAGCTCTGAATAAGTTCCACCCTTTCCAAAATCCAGTGTCCCTGACAGGCCTCTGTGAAGCTCAAAGTTCACTTGGAAAGCATATTGCAAGAGGCAGCTTCCCATGGAATTCTGCTGAAGAAATGTCCTCTGCACAAGAGCCAGGGTAACAAAAATGCAAAAATTGTAGTTATATTTAGTCACGGTAACTAAATTGAATATAATCAAAGTTAAAATCATATTTTAATCCCCCAATTTCTTTTTATTTTAAAATAATTTCTTTAATGTTTATTTATTTATTTTTTTCAGAGAGAGAGAGAGAGACAGAGAGCAAGCAGGGAGGGGCAGAGAGAGGGAGACACAGAATCAGAAGCAGGCTCCAGGCTCCAAGCTGTCAGCACAGAGCCCGACGTGGGGCTTGAACTCATGAACTATGAGATCATGACCTGAGCTAAAGTTGGACACTTAACCAACGGAGCCACCCAGGCACCCCTGAATCCCCCAATTTTTAAAGGCAGAACACAACAAGCACAATTCCAAAGCATGGGGGAAATGATAAAAAATGCAACGGCCATTCTCTTGCCCAGAGCCAACCCTCTGCTGGAGGCTTAAGGACTGGCTTTTACTCCAAATCCCTTGAATTGCCTTGGGATCCAGCCACAGTTGTTGGGGCTTCTGTCTCATTATTCTTCTATATCCTCAATGAAAATTTTCTGCTTCTAAACCTACAATAATTTAATTGGCTTTTTTATGATTATAAAAGAAGTAAGGGCTCATTGTGAAAAGTTGAAAATACATAAGACTCTAAGGAAGTAATAAAAAGTGCTGTCACTACCAAGAAATGACAATTGTTAACATTTTTGTATATTCCTTTCAAGACAGTGTGTGCGTGTGTGTATCTGTGTGTGTGCATGGGTGTGTAAATATAGACTTACTTTTTTGTAAAATTAAACATCTTTGCATGTTAACAGTATATATCTACATTATCATATTTTTTATGTTTCTTTAAATGTTTTCTATATTAGAATTTCTGTAAAAATTAAAAATTTTTGTATGTACATCATAATCATCATCATACATTTTTGTATGTACATCATAATCATCCAAAGATGTGACATTTAAAAAAAATTTTATTTTAGAGAGATAGTGCACGTGAGCAGGAGAGAGGGGCAGAGAGACAGAGAAAGAATCCCAAGAAGCCTCTATGCTCAGTGCAGAACCGACCCGGGACTCGATCCCATGACCCTGGAATCACGACCTGAGCCTAAATCAAGAGTTGGACGCTCAACTGACTGAGACACCCAGGCACCCCTGAAGTGTGAAAATCTAAAATAATAATAATAATAATAATCTCTTCTATTCTCTTGTCTTCTGAACAAAGCACATCTCAATGACTCTGACTTCTAAAGGTCTCGTGCGGGTCTCAGAAAATACAGAGCTACAGGGATGGGAGGTGTTTCTAGCACACCTGGATAATTCTCCCACCCCACCCCCCAGAAGAAGGTAAGATGGTTCTCCCCAAGTCTACTGAGAAACTGATGGGGCTTCTGGGCCTGGAGTTGGCACGGGAGGGCGTCAGCAGCACCCAGTGTACTCTTCTGTCCTTAAACATGGTGACAACCAGCATCAGCTGCTCGTCTATTATTGGCAAAGCACCGTCTGAAGCAGCATGCACATGTCACCATATTGAATGCTTGCAACAAGTCTATCACATAGGCACTCTTAGCTTCACTTGCCAGGTAAGCAAACTTAGTCACAGGATTGAGATGTCCAGAGTCACGCAGAATGGAGGAGACAGGATCCAGGCGGCGACTTCCGATTTCTGAGCCAATGCTTTCATCCACTACCTTGCCACTCAGTAAATATTTGCGAACGACTACGTGAACAGAGGAGACTTGAAATGGACAAAGATGGTATGAAAAGGCACTTGTCTCACATTTGGAAAAATGCAAATCAAAACCGAGATGGATGATATTTGAATTAACAAGATCTTACTCACCAAGAACATCTGACGCTTTTGAGAATAGAAGTCTACTGGGGATTGTCGTGTATTACTGATAAAAATATAATTTGCCACTATTATTTTTGATACATAATCCCTATCAAATTAAAAATTCGTATATGTCAAAAGACACAACATACAATGCCAAAAATCAAGAAGAAGACTAAGAAAAAAATATTTGCTGCACTGTTATATAATAATCTAAACGTCACTAGCTTGTAATATTTGTGAAAAGCATTAAAAACCAGGAGTATAATGTGTTTGGGTGCTGTTTTTCCACTGGTTGGGAGCCTGCCCGAAGGAAGAAGGAAGACTCATTCGATTTGCTCAATTATATTCCACCAATTTCGCTACATATGCCTTAATGTTTATATAATTGAGTACATTTACAACTTCCTTTGTGAGTCCTGGTTTCCCGTCTTCCTTGTCAAAATCTTTCTCACCCAGTTTTTACCCATATTACTTAAATTTCGCCCTCCTGGAATATCACTTTTCCCTCAGAGAGCCTGTTTCTCAGACCTTCACACTTGACCTGGAATCTCCACCATTTGCTCTTGAAGCCTTAAGACTCTCAGCCATGCCACCAACTTTCTTGGGTCTCCAGCCCGCAGAGAGCAGATCATGGGACTCTGTTTCCTGTTGGTTCTATTTCTCTGAGAAACACAATAGTTTCACAATAACTTTCCAAATTTCCAGGAATATATCATGGCTTTTCAAAGTCCCCTATGGACATCTCATTCCTCATTATTTCCTTTTAAGTGTTTGGTCAGATTCTCGTTGGCTTTAACCAGTAGTCCTGCCTCCTGCAGCTGCAGTAGCCCATTGCCATTCGTTGTTTTCCACCAAAGAAGTGCAAATAGGGGTCTTCACTTGGAGCAGCTGAGTTGGTCAATTAAAGAGAAGTCCTACAAATGAAGCTTTTTAACAAGCTGCCCAACGGGTCAAACAGTGATGATTATTTGGGTGTGGGGTACTTGGGGGCATTCCACACCCATTCAGCCCCTTCAGCGTCTTCTAGGTGATGGTTTTCAAATCTACCATGAGGCTGGGGACAGAGAGACACGGGATTTAGGTCAAGTTGTAATGGCCCATAGCTCATTGTTCTTACCAAACTGTAGCCATTGTTCTTGAGAAACCATTTCTCAGATTGTAGCAAGCCTTTACTTAATTTTCAGAATTCTGAAAAGGCGACTTTGACAGTTTTTGACAGTATTCTCATTACTTTTATGGCAGAGAAGATTTTTGAAGATCCTAAATCCGCCATTCTAGTAGTGGAAATTCAGTAATTTAAAAAAAAAAAAAATGTAAGACTTGTTTAACTACAGTTTGGCTGTGCCCCGAATATTTTAGCATACAGTACTTTTCTATCTGTCACTTTAAAGGATTTGCTTGTTTCAATTTCATTTTTGAACCAGGGCTGAATTTTGGGAATTGTTTCAGAATATCTATGCATATACTCTCTTGGTCTCTTTGTTTTAGTTTTACTGTGCTAAGGAAAATCTATGACCTTTTCAGCCTTTACTTTGTGTGTTTATTAAGGTTTCCTTTGCAGACTTCCAGGAAAAACTTTTGTAGATTTCTCTGGAAATCCAATTGTATATTTTGGTTTATAAACACAATGTCAGCCTCCTAGTCAAAGACTATATATTGTTGACTATATTACGGGGAAACTTCTCATTTGCTTCATATTTTAAAGATTTATTTACCTTTTAAGAGATTGTTCTTTATGTTCAGTACATAAATATATTTTAAAATTTTCTATTTGCTTGAGACATTTTCTTTTGTATTTCCCGTTTTTATGCTTCCTGCCGTTGAGAAATCTCCTGCATCTAATATCACTATTGTCACACTTGCTTTTCTTAACTGTATGGCCACGTATATCTTTGCCAACCTTTTATTTCTAATCTTTGTTTTGTTCATGCTTTGCTCTTGCCACCTTTTAAATCTATTTTGCTGAAAGACTTGTAGTTCTTCATTTACCTTTTGTTTTCAATAATGTCACCAGAGATGCATGTTCAATAAAAACAACGTAATTCAGGTACTCAAAAAGCACGAAAAAAAAGAAAAAGAAAAAGAAAAGAAACTCTATTCCTAATTAAAAAAAAATTAATGTTTGTTTATTTTTTTTTTAAATTTTTTTTTTCAACGTTTATTTTATTTTTGGGACAGAGAGAGACAGAGCATGAACAGGGGAGGGTCAGTGAGAGAGGGAGACACAGAATCGGAAGCAGGCTCCAGGCTCTGAGCTGTCAGCACAGAGCCCGACGCGGGGCTCGAACTCACGGACCGCGAGATCGTGATCTGGCTGAAGTCGGGCGCTTAACCGACTGCGCCACCCAGGCGCCCCAATGTTTGTTTATTTTTGAGATAAAGAGAGAGAGAGAGAGAGAGCATGAGTGGAGAGGGGCATAGAGAGAGGGAGACACAGAATCCAAAGTAGCCTCCAGGCTCTATGATGCGGGGCTTGAACCCCCAAACCGTGAGATCATGACCTAAGCCAAAGTCGGACACTCAACCGACTGAGCCACCCAGGCGCCCCACTCTATTGTTAATTTAAAATGATCTTCATTAGAGTTGGACTGCAAATCTAGGAAGTTAGTGGCCTCTTGAAGAATGGAACAGCTGGAAAGCCTTATATAAATGGACAGGAGATATCATAAATCCTGGTTTCTCTCTCAGTTTGGTTGTTTTTTTTTCAAGGTCTGCAAAGTAATTTATTGGAAATGCTATGTCTGGCTTCATGCTCATGATTTTACTAAGATTCTTTCATTAGAAAAGGGAATTTCATGGAAATTATGCCATGGGAAATATCGCATGTATCGGGTATATTTTAAATATTCAATAAATGTTAGTCTATTACATTATTAATAATAATAATTGACGAGAGGAGACCCTGTGAAGAAGTTTTTCTCTTCCCCTGTGAAGAGATAAACTGATTTGACCAAGTTCCCTTGGTTAGTAACAGAAGAAGACTTCAAGCTCTGTCCACTTTATTCTAAACCCAGTTTTTTTCCATCCTTGTTTTGCTATTTAAAAAGGAAATAACAAGGGGCGCCTGGGTAGCTCAGCTGGTTCAACGGTTGAACGTCTACCCAGGGTTGTGGGATCGAGCCCCATGTTGGGCTCTGCGCTTGGCATGAAATTTGCTTGAAATCTTCTCTTCCTCTTTCCCTCTTTCCCCTCCCCTACTTGCACTCTCTCTCTGAAAGAAAGAAAGAAAGAAAGAAAGAAAGAAAGAAAAGGAAGGGAAAGGAAGGAAAGGAAAAGAAAAGAAAGGAAAGTAAAATAAAGGAAAGAACAAATGTAAAATGTTGAAAACTAATTTTTACTTTTGCAATATAATTACTACAATTGCTAAAGAATCCTCAAATACAAAAAAAAAAAAAAAAACAAAACAAAAATAAGGTCACACTGACTTTGACCCTTTCTCATCCTCCAAAACCTTTCTCATCTGCACGGCAGAGATTGGAACTGCTCTCCCAACACTCTGCTCTATCATCTCCAAGGTGCGCTTTCCCTTCTTCACCACCCCCAACCTGGTCTAATTCCTTTCTACCTTCCACAAGGCCTGATTTACTATCCCTTATTCTATGAAACTTCCCTAAACCTTAGGTGAGAACATCAATCTCTTAAGCGTGAACAAGTCATACTGTATTTTGAACAAGTCACATTTTATTGGATTCTTTGGCCCCAAATAGAGTGTAATCTCCTTCACAAACAGGACCTGTCATTTTATCACCTCACAGCAATTAACACAGCTCTAGACACAGAGTAGTTGCCAAAACTAAATGTCTTAACTTAAGAAAATAAGTTCGTGGGTTTTTTTTAAAAAAATGTTTATTTATTCAGAGAGGGGGAGAGAGAGCTCCAACAGGAGAGGGGCAGAGAAAGAGAGGGAGAGAGAGAGAATCCCAAGCAGGCTCCATGCTGTCAGTACAGAGCCTGATTTGGGGCTCAAACTCACGAACCAGAAGATCAAGACTTGAGCAGAAATAAAGAGTCGGACACTTAACTGACTGAGCCACCCAGGTGCCCTGAAAATAAGTTTGAAAAGCACTTGGTTAGTGTAACAGGTAAGTTTAAATAAGTTCTGTAGATCTGGAGTCACTTATTAGTAAATTCATACTTATTAGTATACTTATTACTAATATTTATTAGGAAATTAATACTTATTAGTATACTTATTACTAATACTTATTAGTAACTTAATAATTAGTAAATTATTCCATAAATCATTTTTGGTGTTTTATACTATACTCTGTCGTTATAAAATGTAACGAAAGGGAACAAAATTCACATAAACATTTCTTAACCTTAGACTAATTTCGTTTAAGAGTTTAAACATCAGGAAAGGTCAATTTGGACATTTGACATCTCACTGACCAAAGTGAAAAAGAATTGAGACCATTTGCCTCAATTGTATCAACGTTTCAACCTGTTTTTCTACTAATTCTATATGTCTTATAAAAATATGACACATTATAAAATAAATAAGCATATAATTCATTGTATTAGCAATTACTCTATTTAAGTGGTAGGCCAATCACTTCAAACAAAATGTAAAGAAAGATAGCTATTTTATTGTATTTTTTAAAGTTTTTTTTAAAGTTTATTTATTTATTTTTGAGAGAGAGAGAGAAAGCGTGAATGGGGGAGTGGCAGAGAGAGAGAGAGAAAGAGAGAGAATCCCATGCAGGCTCCTTACCGTCAGCATGGAGCCCAATGTGAGGCTTGAACCCACAAACTATGAGATCGTGGCCTGAGCTGAGGTTGGATGCTTAACTGACTGAGCCACCCAGGAGGACCAGAAAGGTAGCTATTTTAATAGAAAAGACATCATTTAATTGCGTCTCAGACTTTTGGCTAAAATCAAGTGTAAAAAATACATCATTTATATACCTTCAAAATCACTGTGTAACCTAATCCGTTTCCTTCCTGAATTGTAATAGGTTTCTAGTTTCTAAACAACCTTAATCAACTGGCTTAGAGTTCCAAATCTCTCGTCAGGAAGCCAGGACTTGAACTCCAGAATTTTAGTTCTTTAGGGAAATATTCTACACTGAATGTTTGTGAGCCCCAAGTCCATATGTTGAAATCTAACCCTCAGTGTGATGGTATTTGAGAGGTAATTAAGTCATCAGGGTGGGGGCCTTATGAATGGGATTAGTGTCCCTATAAAGAGATCTCTTGAGTCCTTCCACCAAGTGAGGACACAGTGAGAAAACAGCCACGTATGAATTCGGAATCCGGTTCTCACCAGACACCAAATCTCCTGGTGTCTTGATCTTGGATGCCCAAGCCTCCAGAACTGTATGAGATTAATTTCTGTTGCTTATAAGCCATCCAGTTATGTCATTCTGCCATGGTAGCTCAAAGACAGGAATCCTAATATAAAAATCCCGTATACATAGGCTCCTTGTAGAGGTTGGTATTTCTTACTAAAAGAAGTCCTTATTTCTTTGCCTCTGGTTGATGTGAATATGGCTTATTCTGTTGTCACTTCTACTTCCTGTCCTTTGTGTCGCAACAGTAAGACAAAATATATATTACCGGTTTCCTTTCAACCCCTTTTCTCCCTCTCCGTATTCCTCTCTGTTTGGCCACATTGTGTAACCACATTTGTACACATCTTCCCTATTTTGACAAAACTTTGTTCTTTTCATACTTAACTTTCTAAATATACCAAAATCTTTAAACAAAACTATAAAACGAGTTTATGTTAATGATTCTACCATCCCAACGTTCTTGAAGCATTTGAGGAAATACTTGATCCTGTCATGCCTCCAGTTTTCCTCATTTAATCTGATACACAAAGAGTTTCTGAACACCTGCTATGTGCCAATTACTGGTGAGAGACCATTTGTTTCAAATGCACATGCTTTCACAGGGAAGAGCTTGGCATGTGCTAGGCTCAACGTTTCCAAGGCCTTTGTCATTGTGGAAATACAGCACCATTTGTTGTAGGCCCCAAAAGATGCGGTGAAAATGTCTTCGTCAAAATATGAAAATCAAAGGTTTTCGGTTTCCCTGAAAACTCTAGCCTGGAAATCTGAACACCTTTCCTCCCAGGTGCTGCTTCTGCTACTGGGTGGTTTTGGGTGACTTGACCATCCCTGCGTAGTCACACGTCCTTGTTAGCTTTTCACATGCTGGGACCGTCTAGTGAGTTAGTGGCTGGGGGTGGGGGCGTCCCTCTGAGTGACGATTCTAGTTCTACAACACTAGTAAATCTGAGCCAAAGAAACAAACCGTAGGAATTGTCAGGACCAGTGATTGTACATCTATGTGCAACTTCCCATGAACGACCTAGGCCTTGAATTCCCTTTGTGGGTGCACCTAGTGATGACCAGATCATAAATGGCCTTGAGGGGCCGTTGAAGCTGCCCTCTCTGATGCCACAACAATCTGGGACCCGTCTGTGCTGACAGATGTAGTATTCTTTTGGTTAAAAGGAAGACTTCTCCTTCTGTTAAAATGGCAGGTAGCTGGGATTTATAAGTTTATTACCGTTTCCTCACCCCCAGCATCCTCATAAGAGATGATGAGATCCCAATCCCATGTGATCTGGTGAGGGGGGACCTGGTCAGATACTAAGATGGGGACCTAAGGCTTCGGCAGCAGATCAGAGATAGTCCTTAAATACTGTGTGAAGATTCCTCAGATCTTCAAGTGAATGTTTAAAGTCAATATAAGATTGATTGAGCAATCTTATAAAGCGTAGAAATATAAAATGTCACAAGGAACAGATACTCATTTAGTCTAAATTTGAAATGCTAATGAGGTTATACATGAAGTTATGTTTAGGACTCAGGAGTCATAAATTCATTTTCTTATTTTATTTATTTTTTATTTATTTTCTTAGAGAGAAAGAGAGAGAGAGGGAGTGCAAGCAGGGGAGGGGGCAGAGGGAGAGAGAGAGAACCTTAAGCAGGTTCCCCACCTGGCTTGGAGCCTGACACGGGACTCGGTCCCTTGACCCTGGGATCATGACCTGAGCCAAAATCAAAAGTCAGATGCTGACCTGAGCCAAAAATCAAAAGTCATATGCTCAAACTACTGAGCCACAAGGTGCCCCATAAATTTGTTTTCCATAATGAATATTACTGAGGAAAAAATGAAGGTGGTGTCTTGGGATCCATAGATAGCAGGGACAGTACATTTCAATGAAGAGATCCCAAAGCATTCTTAATCACCTTGTTAATCGCATGTGGCCATTCACTTAGAATATTTTTAGTACATATTTTTATCACATACGTTTTACCGGCCATCTTGAGAAATGCCAAGACGATAAGCATAGTTTTATAGCAACACTAGCACTTCAGAAGTGTCCAGAAAGTCTTCCTAGAGAGGATACTGAAAGGATAGGAGCTTCTAAGACAGTCAGAATGGCTTAGACAGATGGCCTTTGCTGCTCTCCCATATTTGTCTCTCCAGGATTAATTTTTAAATGGATTTTATGACCTTCCGACAATGTGAATTCTCATCTGTGGTTAATCATCATGCAAATTAATGTGTACTTTGACTTCAGTAACTACTTTTCATCTTTGCGAACAGTGGTACAAGGGAACAGGGAAAGTGGAGGACAAAGAAAGGAGAAAATCTTGAGTTTTTACAAAGTTAAAAAAAAAATAAAGAAGGCTCCCAATGTGATTTTTGAGTTATCTTATATCTGTGTTAGAAAAAGTAGGATAAAATTAGCAGCTAATTTTCCACAGTAATATCTATGACAGACTCATACATTTATACAATAAGGGACATCAGTGAAAATCCTGAGAAGCTATAAGTTATTGCTGAATTCTCCTTGCTAATCTCAATTCTACAGAAAATCTCTGTAATGAAAATGTAGCAATCCTTGGTTTACTTGGTTAATTAAAAACCAGATTAAGGTGAGAAATTGTTTAAAAAATGGCATGTACCTGTCTTACAGAATGTATTTTTTTTTAAATTTTTAACGTTTATTTATTTTTGAGACAGAGAGAGACAGAGCATGAACGGGGGAGGGTCAGAAAGAGAGGGAGACACAGAATCTGAAAACAGGCTCCAGGCTCTGAGCTGTCAGCACAGAGCCCGACGCAGGGCTCGATCTCACGGACCGTGAGATCATGACCTGAGCTGAAGTCGGCCGCTTAACCGACTGAGCCACCCAGGCGCCCCTTACAGAATGTATTTTAAATGAACATGGATTAATGTAAACTGGTTCACATACAATTTGATGTGGATGAGAGCCCGTTCGAGCGTATGTGTGTGTGTTTGTTATAGAGGGGGTCTTTAAGTGGATATTTCTGTCATCCTTTTGCATCAATTCTATCAATGCTTCAATATATAAACTACCCAACTCTGGGTTCTTTAAAGGACATCTGGAATTTAAAGACAGCAGCATGGGACACCTGGGTGACTCAGTGGGTTAAGCGTCCAACTTGTGCTCAGGTCATGATCTCATGGTTGGTGAGTTCAAGCCCCACATTGGGCTCTGTGCTGATAGTGTAGAGCCCACTTCAGATCCTCTATTTTCCTCTCTCCCTGCCCCTCCCCAGCTTGTTGTGTTCTCTCTGTCTCAAAAATAAACATTAAAAAATAAATAAATAAAAAATAAGTGAATTCTGTGGGAATCCAAGAGGAATCAGTGTCTTTCTGGGAGTTGGCTGAGCGAAAGTCACTTAAGAGAGAGCTTTCTATCATATTTCACACAGTTATATGAAAAGCAAGTAGTTTTTCTTAATTTTTTTAATGTTTATTTTTGAGAGAGAGAGAGAGAAAGAGAGAGAGACAGAGCGTGAAGGGGAGAGGGGCAGAGAGAGAGATGACACAGAATTTGAAGCAGGCTCCAGGTTCTGAGCTGTCAGCACAGAGGCCAATGCAGGGTGCAAACTCACAGACTATGAGATCATGACCTGAGCCAAAGTTGGACGCTTAACCGACTGAGCTACCCAGGCGCCCCGCAAGTAGTTTTTTTTTTTTAAGTTTCTTTTATTTATTTAGAGAGAGAGAAAGGGAGAGAGGGGGAGGGGCATAGAGAGAGGGAGAGAGAACCCGATTCAAAGCTCAAACTCATGAACCATGAGCTCATGACCTGACCCAAAATCAAGATCCAGACACTTAACCCACTGAGCCACCCAGGTGCCTGCAGGTAGTTTTTAAATGCAGTCAGTGAGGCAAACTTTGTAAATGAACAATATTTTATCCCTCCAACCCAAAAAGGGAAAATTCTTCCCTTCAAAGGCTTTATAATTACCTCAAAAATGGGATGGTCTCTTATTAATAAACTGCTAATAATACTAAGTGGATAAGATCAACCATTGTTACAAGAAGTATGACAAGGTGACTTAGCATGCTAATGTAGGAGATAACTCATCTAAAGTCATCTTGCATGGGTAGCAAGCCACTTATTAAATGTTAATTACATTATTTTTATAGTATAAAGTACAGATTTATCTACCAGTAGTGCTTTCTTTTCATCAAACTATAAATTTTCATTAAGGGGAAAGTGTGACCCAAACATAGAACTCGATATAACTAAAAAAATAAAATAAAATAAACAACAACCACAACCAAACACTTAAAATGTGAACACCAAGTCTGGGCAGAAATTAAGGAAAATGGCCAGAGTTATGGAGCGTGAATGGAGCATAGTTGATTACTCTTCCTCAAGGAAAATCTGGGAATGTTCATTTAAAAAGTTTAAGGGGCACCTGGATGGCTCAGTTGGTTAAGTGTCCAACTTCAGCTCAGGTCATGATGTCACAGTCTGTGAGTTTGAGCCCCATGTCGGGCTCTGTGCTGACAGCTCAGAGCCTGGAGCCTGCTTCAGATTCTGTGTCTCCCTCTCTCTGCCCCTGCCCCCACTCGCACTCTGTCTCTCTTTCAAAGTAAAATAGAGACATAAACAAATTTTTTTTAAGTTTAAAATATACACACCCATTTAGTCAGCCTTCTAATTTAAAACAATTCTACATAACCAATCAGAAGTAGGCAAAATGATGTGTGTGTTACAAAGTTCTCCACAGAATGGGATATAAAAGAGAAAGAAGGAAGGAAAGAAGAAAAGAAGGAAGGGAAAGAGCGATAAACTAATCTTACTGTGGAAGAATAGCTAATGGCACGTATCACTAAATGCTGACTCCAATCAGAAAACAAAATGGAGTTTGCTGGAAGGATGTTGGCAGCTCGAAAATTGTGGAGAAGCAGAGGTGAGCCAGGAAGGCTGGGATGTGGGAACTTCAGAGGTGGGCCCACAGCTGAAATGGTCTGGAGTGATATCACCAGTGGAAATGAACGCACCTTAACATTTCCACTGCCATTGTCATTTGAGGCGATGAAGGAGAGAGAATCCAACTCTTCGGGCTCAGATAGTGTTCCAGAAATGTTCGTAATCTAATATCCTCTCGCTAGACTTTTCCAACCATGAATAAACTCCGCCCTCCTAGGAGTCACGAGGGGCCTTCCAAGTTGCTGGTAATATGTTTCTTGACCTGGCTGCTGGTTGATTTTGTTCGGTTTGTAAAACTTCATCAACTTGTATATGCATACATTTTTTTTCTGCATATGGAATATCCTTAAAAATAAAATCTACTTCACGGGGCACCTGGGTGGCTAAGTCGGTTGAGCGGCCGACTTCGGCTCAGGTTACGATCTCAAGGTCCGTGAGTTCGAGCCCCGCATCGGGCTCTGTGCTGACAGCTCAGAGCCTGGAGCCTGTTTCAGATTCTGTGTCTCCCTCTCTCTGACCCTCCCCTGTTCATGCTCTGTCTCTCTCTGTCTCAAAAATAAATGGTAAAAAAAAAAAAATTTTTTTTTAAATAAAATCTACTTCTAAGAGTAGGGTCAATGTAATATTTCATCAATTTTCAAATCTGGGAACAAATCTAAACTCTCTGGGTTGATATGGCCTCTTCCTTTCGTTCTGTTGGTGTTCCACTTAAAAATTGTGAAACTTTGGAATAATGCTACCTTTAATCATGACAAACAAACACCATCAATAAAAAATGGTAGCAGAAATATAAGGGAAAGAGGAGATGCATTAGTTAACATGTGGCACAATAAAAAAATCAGGAAAAAAAAAAAACTAGGTGTGGAGACTCCATTCTTGATTTCTACAGCTGGTCCTGCCTGTTATTCATTCTACATTCACCTGATACTCAGCTAGCTTCTCAGTCAGCAAGAGTTCTTTGCCAGGTAGAGGTACACAAAGCTTATTTCATGAGAGAACTTAGTTCTCGTTGATTCTTCCCATACAGAATTGAATTTTCAGAAACTTCACCACTGTCCACAGAACTTAAAAGATGCTCCCCACATGACTGGATCTGATAACATTAAGTTTGTTATTATCAGCTTGGCCCATGCTCTGTAATTTCGAATCCAGCAGAGCCCAGAAGTAAGACAAGAGATGGGTCACACAGAATAGTTATCTACTGGATGATGACAGGGCTTCTTTTCCCCCAAATCCTAGATGTTTCTTCTGTGATTCACCCAACACCCTGTGTTGTTAACCAAATCCAAAGACAGCAGCTAAGCGATGTGCCTTCTTAGTGGCAGAGAAGGCAAAGTGAACTTATGGTCCTTTGCTTTAGAAGGGATATGAGTTCTAGTAGGCTGCAGACTTCAGGACCCTACGCCTTTCACAGGTGGAAGATGTTAGCGTTTTCACGTTTTTTTCTTGTCCTGCTTATGAAGGAAAACCCGTGTTTCAATAGGGTACCTTGTGTTCCCGCTACAGTTTCCTACAGTCTATCAGCATGGTTTCACCCACTTTGTGTAAAAGGGTGAGGTGCTGTGAGATAGTGAGTGTATCTTAGCATAGATCTCTAGAGACAATTCACCCATGACTTGAGATGGTTAAAGTATACTGTTATCCCTGCCAGATGTAAGTAAATTTCTTGTGGTGATGATGATGGTGGTGATGATTACTACTATTATTATTATAAAGTGTTTGGTGGGGGGGAGCATTTGCCAAATCAAAAGGTGTATCCCAAGTTCAAGAAGCTTGTGCATTTTTTCCCCCTTTGGTGAATATTTGATGTTTGAGGCTCCTTCTTCTGGAAGACTTGCTCCTGACTCACACACTGTTGAATGCAGGCACAGACGTGTGATTTGCTTTGACTAATGAAGTACAAACAGAAGTAAAATGTGTTACCTCTGAGAAGAAGCTCTAAGAGTCTGCCTGGAGTCTACTGTATTCTCTATTCAGTACCTCTGGGGTAGCCTGTGTAAGTACCCTTTATCAGCCTGGGTTCCCCCAAAGATAACTTTTCTATAAATGAGGGAAAGAAGGAAGGAGTGAGGAAGGAAGCAATAGCAAGTTCAGAGAATTGCTTCGTTGACCAAGGAAGACTCTATGTGTGTGTGTGGGGGGGGGGGGGCTCCAGTTTGAAGATTTAGGGTACCGCTAAAGTGGAATACTCAGATTTTTCCAGTTTAATTGTTGAGATCCCACTCTACTGATTATCAGCCAGAACGTTCACGTAAGAGATAGACACGACTTTTAATTCAATTAATGTTGTAACTCAGCAACCCACAGGCACAGTCTCAGAACGTTTTTTGGTGTTCTTAGAGCTGGGGCTGTAGGAGTAAAGTGAGTCTTGTAGCATGGTCCAAAAAAAAACAATGAAATTTGGCCTGTGCCTTAAAAAAAGAACTTAGGGGTGCCTGGGTGGCTCAGTTGGCTAAGCATCCGACTCTTGGTTTTGGCTCAGGTCATGATCTTAGGGCTTTGTGAGTTTGAGTCCAGAGTCGGACTCTGTGCTGGCAGCTAGGAGCCTGCTTGGGATTCTCTCTCTCTTTCTCTCTGCCCCTCCCCCACTCACACTACCTCAAAACAAATAAATGAACTTTTTAAAAATTAAAAACAAAGAACTTGGCTTATGCGTTTCTTGCCTTTCAGTTACCCAGTGCCATCAGAAGCAGCCATTCCATCATGCTACCCCAAAAGTCCCCCCGGATTTTCTCGTTTTCACATGGCAGCAGTCAACCAGTTTCCCAGTGACTGACCAAAGCAAAACAAAAACAAAAACAAAAAATTCACAGCAACTACAGGAATAGTCTAATTAGCCGTTTTTCCGTAGGATTTCTCAGGTTGCTAAATACACTTTCCGGAATGAAGAGAAATTCCATTTCATATCTATTGCCGGTAGGTCCATTTTCTGGTATTAATTTCTCTATAAGTCAGGTTCTATGGTAGCAGGTGACCGAAAACGGTGGCTCATTTACACAAAACAGAAATTGTTGGAAATACATTGGTATGTTAAGTGGAAAATCTGGAGAACCAAGGCCACCACAGAGGGCTGGCCATGAGAACGAGAGGTTCTGTGTCTTCGTAGGAAACCCCTCGTCTGAATGTCATCACTGGTAAGCCTGACCACACACTACTTTGTCAACCTACTAAAATTCAATGGAAAAAGAATCCCATGGCCTTGCTTGGTTCTTGGGCTTGTTCTCCAACAAGAAAAAGGTAAAGGGCCTTGATGGATGTTTTCACCAGACTGTAGACCAAGGGGAAAAGGTAATTCTTCAGGAGGAATTATTGGTACTTTTAGGAATATATTGTGGAAAGCTAGATTTTTCTTAAAAAAAAAAAAAAAAAAAAAAAAACAGGGGCGCCTGGGTGGCGCAGTCGGTTAAGCGTCCAACTTCAGCCAGGTCACGATCTCGCGGTCCGTGAGTTCGAGCCCCGCGTCAGGCTCTGGGCTGATGGCTCGGAGCCTGGAGCCTGTTTCCAATTCTGTGTCTCCCTCTCTCTCTGCCCCTCCCCCGTTCATGCTCTGTCTCTCTCTGTCCCAAAAATAAATAAACGTTGAAAAAAAAAATTAAAATAAAAAAACAAAAAAAAAACAAAACAACAAACCACAAACCTTAACAAAGTGGCATAATTTTCTGGATATAGTGGTAAGTGTATATAGAACATATAATAATGTGTGTATTATATTAGTCACAATTATCATGAGGTGGGAGGATTACTAGAGCTTTTATGCTTTTTCTTTATACGTTTTTGCATTTCATAAATTTTTAACAAAGACAAGTACTAATTTGTTTGGAAAAAAAGGAAAACACAGAAAGTGTAAGTGTTTTTAAAATGAAGGGAGAATGAGGGGTGCCTGGGTGGCTCAGTCGCTTAAGCGTCCAACTTCAGCTCAGGTCATGATCTCATGGTTTGTGTGTTCGAGTCCCACACTGGGCGCTGTGCTGACAGCTCAGAGCCTGGAGCCTGCTTTGGATTCTGTGTCTCCCTCTCTCTCTGCTCCTCCCTGCTCGCATTCTCTCTCTCTCTATCTCTTTCAGAAAAATAAACATTAAAAAAATTTAAAAAATTAAAAAATGACAAGAGAATGAGAAGTAGCACTGGATTACTGAAGATCTCATCATATAACAGTTGTCCTCATTTCAGGGTATTTATTTCCCTCTCTCTCTCTCTCTCTCTTTTTTTTTTTTTTTTTTACCCTAAACACAAATATTCCTGCTTCTGAGCATGAGTTCAAAACCTGAAAATGAATAATAATTGACAATAAAAATATTAGCTACTTTTACCAAGTAATCATTGTGTACTCAATATTTTGTTAAGTGTTGCAGATGATATAGATATTATAATTACCCCTATTGTATAGATGAAGTAATTCATCTAGAAGGTCCAGGGATGTTAAGTAACTCAACCCAGGTGCCCTGAACAAATTAACAAAATGAAATTCAAATGTACTTTTCTGACAGATCCTTAGGATTTTTGAGGGAGTAGATAAGAAGTGTCTGCGTATACGATTTAATCCATGATCCCTCATGTACATATTTGGAATATGTTTTAAGACATGCAGGAATGGGTCCTGAGCAAAACACGGGTTTTTTTTTTTTAAGGCTCATAGTTCTAATACTTAGTGAGTTTTCACTTTACACCAAAGACCTCTAAAGGCTGTGTTCTTGAAGGCAAATGTGCCACTTCCCTGCAAAAATTTATTCTTGGTCACCTTAATTACTTAAATATAGTAATGTTTTCGTTTTCATTTTAGATGCAGGAAAACAAATGTCACAAAACTGTGTTTTCCAGGAGAGATTTGGTTTCATCTTTTTTTATTTGTCTCATCTAACAACTCAAGACTTTCCATGAACTTGAAATAAGCAAAGTAAATATATTATCCAGCAGAGGGGATAAATTTGGAATATAGGGAAAAGTATATCCAGAAAGCTTGAGGAGATATTTTAGTGTCCATACCTCTGCAAGGCCCAAGAGTTCATATACACTCATAATGTCTCCGCCATTATTTTGCTGGACTTTTTGCACATCAATAGCGACTTACGAGGGTGAACTTTAAATCTGATCTCTCTTGGTCGGAGTGCCACTTCCCAAACACTTCAGCGCTACTCTACATTTTATAAGATTCATCCAATTTTCCATGGGAATAAAAATTTCAATGGATTTGTGAGTTGACATTTCCATTCATATCTTGGGATTTCACTCACCCTTGACATTTAGATGTTCCTTTGGTAAAAATATATAAGCAAAGCAATGGCTTAAGGCTTAATCCAGGAAGGAAAGAGAAATACTTCACTGAACTAAATGTCACCACCTTTAAGCTAAAATGTGTTACGCTGAGCTTAATTTTGCAGAATCCTGCAGTTTTCAAAAACGGCCTCTCCAAATTTGGGGTACACCAGCAAACGTACTTGGAGACACCCGCCAAGTGCCAGGCACCCTACGAAGTGTTGGCTATGTTCACAGTCTGGCATGATACAATTCCAGTCCACCTCCCCATTCTCTTCTCACAGGACTCACATGAGAAAATTCTCTTAGGCTCCTGGGAAGAGGCTAATTTGGAAGGGAGAAAGACTGGTGCAGAGAAACCAGGTAGGAACATCTTAAAGTAAACCCGGGGACAAATCATGATCGCCAGCATCAGTGTGGCAATAGTAAGCGTAAATGGAAGGGCATAGATTCAATAAATGGTTGAGAGGCAGAACTGACAGCACTTGGTGATTGACTGGATTTATTCTGGGAGTTTGGGTTAGAGACGGGAATGAGTCAAGGACAAATCTCAGGCTATTTTTATTATTATTATTATTTTTAGGGTTGTAAAGTCGGTTGAAAATCGTGCCATTCCTTGTTCATCTTTATGCGTGGTAAGGTTGAGGTGCCCAAAGGATAGTCAAGGGGAGGTGCTTAGATAGCAGCTGGATTACAGTTCAGAAGGGAAATTGTGTTGGAAATACAAATTTTAAGGCAATTAACATGTAATGGAAATGAATGGATCCCCCCAGGAAGTGCATGTAGCAATAGTGAGCAGAACTCAGAAAATACTTCAATGCCTATAAAAGTGCTTGGCACCCACATAGCTGTTAATTAACATGTGCGTGAATTGCTTAACCAATAGAAGGATGAATAGACATGGACAGAAAGGGATCTCTTTTTAATGAATGGATAAATGTATAAGCCAGTAATGATCATTTTGTGTGTTCTAAATAAAGTGCAATAGAAATAAAATTGAATGTCTCCAACAATAACTTACCGAACTTCACAATAAATATAGCAAGACGCACATGGAAGATGTTATTCTTATTTTAAGCCCAATACAATTGTAGCTAAGAAGGGTGTTTTGTCCAAGGCTACAAGGACACAATTCATAACGATAGATCAGGACCAGGACTAAAACCAGTGGTTGATTTTTTTTTCATATTCAATGAGGAATTCTTAAAAATCAGGCTTTATTTATGACATTGGGATTGGAAGGAGGATGGGGGTAGAGGGAGAATTTGTGCGTTAGACTGTGATGCAAAATCACAAGACTGAAGGTAGCTTGACAAATTGAAACCATCTGAAGAAAGTGGAACAAAAGTAGAGAACAGTGGTTCTTTCTGACTTTCTCAAAGCCAGGAGTACCCTTTTCCTACCACCCCACAGAGGTCTCAGAATGGACTCCTTTGCTGCCAGGTTTCCAAAGCCCTGGGTCTGTCTCCCATCAGTGCTAACACAGCAAGAATTGTGTTAATAATCCTATTTCCTCAAATGCACGACCTGAAATTCCTTTCAGATATTCAGGTTGTTGATGGAAATTCTGTTTGGAGTTTAAAATGCGTTACAAATGGAGGCTCCCCCGCTTTGCCCCCTTACATCAGAAAGACTCTCTAGAGTGGTTTGAATTCTGAGTTGCACTAATGAGTGTTTTAACATGTTGGGAAGGCAAATATTCCCAAAGCAAGTAACTTTTCGCCCATCAATTAGCGACTCCTTCCCAAACATTTGTTTTGCTTGTACATGTGTGTGCCTTTCTCCACCTACTAAAAGAATTTGAGGTTAGGTAGAGGGGGAGGAAAGATCTCTTTCTTAGTCCAATCAATCAATCAATCTGTGCCAGGGACCTCTAAGGGGTTAGGTTACATTGGATGTTAAAGTATATTTCTTTCTTTTTTTTTTTTAATGTTTATTTATTTTTGAGAGAGAGAGAGAGAGAGAGAGAGACAGAGCATGAGCGGGGAGGGGCAGAGAGAGAGAGAGATAGAATCGGAAGCAGGTTCCAGGCTCCAAGCTGTCAGCACAGAGCCTGCCTGGGGGCTCGAACTCACAAGCTGTAAGAGATCATGACCTGAGCTGAAGTCCGCTGCTCAACTGACTGAGCCACCCAGGCGCCCCTAAAGTATATTTCTCTTCTGTTCCAAGCGGCAACCAATTTTACAGAGAGTGAGAAGGACCAATGTTTCTATCCTGGTGGCTCCCAGGGTGAAATCGTTATGTTTTCAGGAACCCTAAGGGAGGGAATCTCAAAAAAAAAAAAAAAAAAAAAAAAAAAAAAAAAAAAAAAAAAAAAAAAAAAAAAAAAAAAAAAAATCAAACAAAGTAATGATTATTTCGGAATAAAGGACTGCCAACGTAGAAGACTTATTAAAATGGAGTGCTTTCTTTGACACAGTTCTGGTTGTCCAGGCCAAGGGAGACGGTGCTCAGATTTGGAGAACAAATCTCAGTGATTAGAACTCAATATCATGAGATACTTGTTTAGAGAGCTTAGCTACGGAGGTATTTCTTCAGAACTCCATTTCCCCCTTTCCCTCGGTCTTGGCGCAAAAAGCAATACTATTTCATTTCCTGGGTTGACCAGTAGGGAGGAGTTCCCTCAAGCAAACGATTCAGGCCAGTTATTTTAATAGATCCATTCTCCAGTGTAAGTTAATGTAGACTCCTCTGATTTACTCATGGCCATTGCGATCGAATTGGTATCAACAGGTTCTAAGCCTAATAAACACAGGATGAACTGGCAAAATAGTTTCTTACCCAGTAAATCGGTGAGCCAGACCAGGACCTTGGGCCTTCAGTTAGAAGTGATAGAATCTTGGGGTGCCTGGATGGCTCAGTCAGTTTGAGCGACCGACTTCAGCTCAGGTCATGACCTCGCAGTTCGTGGGCTCGAGCCCCGCGTCGGGCTCTGTGCTGACAGCTGGGAGCCTGGAGCCTGCTTTGGATTCTGTGTCTCCCTCTCTCTCTGCCCCTCCCCCGCTCGTGCTCTGTCTCTCTCTCTCTCCGTCAAAAATAAACATTAAAAAAAAATTTTTTTTTAAAAAGAAGTGGTAACATCCCTAGTTACCAAGACAGTGGACTTTAGACCCGGGCAATGGTGGTTGGAGCTTTCTGTTGTCTATTTGGCAGAAAGTTATTTAGCCTCACAGATTCTGAATGCCTTCATTTAATTAATGGGGATAATATCTGCACTGACTGAAGGTTTTATGTAAAAATCAGAGGTAGTGGCCTGAAAACCATAAAACTCCTACATGAAAACATAGGGGGTAAGCTCCTTCGTGTTAGTCTTAGTGATGAGTTTTTGGACTTGACACCAAAAGCAAAGGAAGCAACAGCAAAGAGAAGCAAGTCTTCACTACCTCGAAGTGAAAAACTTCAGCACAGTAAAGGAAACCATCAACAAAATGTAACAGTAACCTACCGAATGGGAGAAAATATGTGAAAATCATACAGCTGGTAAAGGGTTAATATCCAAAATATATAAAGAACTCTTACAACTTAATGCCAAAAAAAAAAACAAAAAAACAAAAAACCTCTCGGGTTTTAAATTAAATGGACAATTAAAAACGAATGGAGCAACTGAACAGACACTTTTCCAGAGAAAATATACAGATGGCCAACAGGTACATGAAAAAATGTTTGACATCAGCAGGCCTCAGGGAAATTCAAAAATCAAAACAGAAACAAAACCAACCCACCATGAGTTATCACATCACCCCTGTTAGAACAGTTATTATCAAAAAGACAAGAAATAACCAGCACGGCTGGGGTTATGGGGAAATGGGAACATTTGTGTGCTCTTGGTGGGAACGTTAATTGGTTCTAACAGTATGGAGGTTCTTCAAAAACTTAAAAGCTAGAACTGTCATATAATCCAGCAATTCTGCTCCTGGGTAGTTATCCCAAGAAAATGAAAACATGGGGGTGCCTGCGTGGCTCAGTTGGTTAAGCATCCAACTCTTGATTTCTGCTCTTGATTTCTGTTCATCAGTCCTGACAGTGCAGAGCCTGCTTGGGATTCTCTCTGCCTCCCTGTCTTTCTGTCCCTCCCCTGCTCGCTCTCTCTCGTTCAAAATAAATAAATAAACTTTAAAAAAAGAAAACGAAAACACTAACTTGAAAAGATATCTGCAATGCCACGGTCATTGCAGTATTTACAATAGCCAAGATACAGAAACAACCTAAATGTCCATCACCAAAAGAATGGATAAAACAAAACGCAATAAAACTTACATATATATGTATGCAAAATTCAGCTCTTAAAGAAAAGAAATTCTGCCATTTATAACAACAGAGATGGACCTTTAAGGAATTATGCCAAGTGAAACAAGAGAGGCAAATACCGTATGATGTCACTTATATGTCAAATCCCCCCAAAAAACAAACCAAACACACACACACACACACACACACACAACAAAAAAACAAAAACTATAGAAACTCTAGATATAAATAACAGATTGATGGTTGTCAAAAGCCGAGGTGGGGGATGAGTAAAATGGGTGAAGGAGGTCAAATGCATTAACGTCCAGTCATAAAATAAATAAATCAGAGAGATATAAGGTACCCCATGGTAGTATAGTTAATAATACTGTATTACATATTTGAAAGCTGCTAAGATAGTAGATATTTTTTTTAAATTTTTTTTTAGCATTTATTTATTGTTGAGAGACCGAGAGAGACAAACCACAAGTGGGGGAGGGGCAGAGAGAGAGGGAGACACAGGATCTGAAGCAGGCTCCAGGCTCTGAGCTATCAGCACAGAACCTGATGCGGGGCTCGAACCCACAAACCATGAGATCATGACCTGAGCTGAAGTCGGACGCCCAACCCACTGAGCCACCCAAGTGCCCCAAAGATAGCAGATCTTAATGGTTCTCTCCACACGGACAAAAATTCTATAACTATGTATGATGAGGGATGTTAACTGGACTTATCATCAGGGTGATCATTTTGCCATACACACAAACGTCAAATCATGTTGCACACCTGAAACTAACATAATGCTGTATATTATCAAATGCATCTCAAGAAAAGAAAATATTTTCTAAAAAACTTAGAGATAATATATGCAAACTATCTGGTACATAGTAAATACTACTAATATCCTAATTATAATAATATTGTTATTTAACCTATCAAGCAATGTCTCTGCGCAGAGTTTGGGCTTTCATAGTCAGCCTTTCTTTTTCTTTTAAAGTTTATTTATTTATTTTGAGAGAGAGAGAGAGAGAGACGGAGAGAGTGAAAGAGAGAGTGAAAGTGCAAAGCCCTACACAGGGTTTGATCTCACCAACCATGAAATCATGACCTGAGACAAAATCAAGAGTGGAATGCTTAACCAACTGAGCCACCCAAGCGCCCCCCACAGCCGACCTTTCTTTAACACTCTTCATCTAGAGCCCAAGTGTGACAAATGTACCTTCCCTTTTCCTAACGGTGTCAATCTGGGTCTTAAAAGCAGCAGCGATGGCCGTAGAAACATACATTTCAGGATTTGGGACTGTTCACGGCCTCCTAACCAATCTGCTGGACAGTCCTTTGGGGATGTTGATATCATTGTATTTCAGCAGAGAAAAAAATCTGTGGAAGCACTTCTGGCAGAAAGCAGTGCAGGGAAGAGGGAAGCCATGTTTTCTACTCTGATTGGTCACTGGCTTCTCAAAGCTGGCCTCACACGGTCTGGAAGCGAAGGAACTTCCGTTAAAAACTGTTGGATTGAATAAAATATTGCTTTCTTCGATAAGCGTCTCCTAGACCTGGGCTTGAGTAGGTCATTATGTTTGTAAGCTATGGCTCTTTGAAAGCTGAAAGTTACTTGCAGAAGACTTAGGCTGAACCAAGTAGGGAGCGTCAGTAGGGGACAGGGAAAATGAGGAGTGTTTTATAGGCTAAGGTGGTTCACTGCTTATGTTATTGTAGCCATTCCCCTGGACTGGACAATCAACTTATCAGATGTGGTATCCATCTTCTAGAGACCATCACTGTTAACAAACCAGATGCGAGTGAAGATTGATTAGCCCTGTAAGTTTTATTTTAATAGTATTAATTTACTGAACTGGGTTCATATTCATGCCACCATTTCTATTCCCATGGTCACTGATTTATTTTAGGCTTTCGTCACCTCACTCTTGAACTAATACGACCGCATTGTATCAGATTTTCCTGTTTTTGTTCTTTGCACGTCTGCCGGATTTAGTCCCCCTAAACCAATAGTTTGCAACTACCTTCTCCTCGGTTACAAAACTGATGGATTCCTTCAAGATAAAATCTCAACTCCCTGACGCTCAAGATCAGCAAATAATTTTCTGCCAATGTATCTCTGCAACCTTAATCTAAATACTTCCTTAAAAATAAGGTTCTGGAGAGCCTAGGCTCAGTAAGTTGAACATCCAACTCTTGATTTCGGCTCGAGTCGAGATCTCGCGGTTCATGAGATGAGCCCCGAGTCGGGCTCTGGGTTGATAGTGTAGAGCCTGCTTGAGATGCTCTCTCTCCCTCCCTCTGCCCCTCTCCCTGCTTGCATTCTCCCTCTCTCTCTCAAAATAAAAAAATAAACTTGAAAAAAAATAAGGTTGTATTGATCAACCTCCAAACATATCTCGCCTTGCCTTTCTACCATTTTCCGAAATAATCATCTCCTCATCTCTGTACTTTCTCTTGCCTTTTTAGGCTTTCTTTCTATGAAGCTTTCCATAGCTCTCAAGCTCTAAATCTATCCCTCCTTCCCCACCAAACCTGTTATTTCTCTTACCAGTTGCACTCATTTGGCATTACACTAGGCATTTGTGTATGGCTGAACATGTTTGTTTAAGGAACATTATCTGTCTTCCCTCAAATAAATTATAAGGCTTTTGAAATTTCTTTCCATCCTTAGCACCAAGCTCAGTGTCCTATATATTTCATGGGTTTTATAAATACTGCTTTGCAGTGCCTTTTAATCCAATTATTATTATTATTATTATTATTAGCTTATCAATACTTATGCAAATGAGCCTAATTTGCATGTTATAAAAAGGAAACAAAGCCATTACATAATCCAGCTGTGCTGTCTTACATTCAGAGATGGCATTCAAGACAAATAGCGATTTGGACTGACTGGGCACCAACCAATGAGAGTGACGCTACCTGTCAACCAGAAGCTCTGTTGCCCTGGTAACTTCTGCATCCATACAGCCTTTCCCGACCCTCCACTCTGTGTGGAGGACCTGACGTGGGGTGAGCTTGTGTAACTTTCAGTCACTTACAGCCCTGAGATAACCCAGATTTGGTCCATCACTGTTTTTTTTTTATAATTTGAGGGCGGGGCTTAAGCAGGTTCCACGCTCAGCACGGAGCGGATTCAGGGCTTGATCCCACGACCCTGGGATCATGATCTGAGCCAAAATCAAGAGTTGAACGCTCAGCCAACTGAACCACCCACGGGCCCTTGGCCCATCATTTTTTTGTCTGAGTACATCCTCAATTCTGAACCAAATCTTAAATTATTTAGCGGGGAGAGGATCTGTGGAGGGTGTTTTCTGTGGATTTTTATGCTAGTCTAGATTTTTCATGTTTCCTAATTAGAAAATTAAATGAGGCATCTTCAGTGCAGAAAGTCTGTAACCCCAAATTCTAAGAGATAATCCTTTTATATAATCACCCATCATCCATCTACTTAGAGGAAATGGATGCACGTACATTTTGATGCTTGCCCTTCTAGTTTCACACATATCAAAATAATTCTTGGAGACTACTTGCTTTAATTCAGCAATGTGGGAAACTTTTTCTCAAACAAAAATTTATCCTTCAGGGCGCCTGGGTGCCTCAGTCGGTTAAGCGTCCGACTTTGGCTCAGGTCATGATCTTGGAGTCTGTGAGTTTGAGCCCTGCATTGGGCTCTGCGCTGAGAGCTCAGAGTCCGGAGCCCGCTTCAGATTCTGTGTCTCCCTCGCTCTCTGCCCCTCCCCCACTCACACTCTGTCTCCCTCTGTCTCAAAAATAAAATAAGAAAACATTAAAAAAATTTATTCTTCAATAATGTAGAGTTGTGTTTTAACATAGGTTTGAATGGCACGGGTCCATATCTATGTGGATTTTGATACATACAGTATAGTACTATAATGTATTATCTTCTCTGATTTTCTTAATAACATCTTTTCTCTAGTCTACTTTATGGTAAGAATATAGCATATAGTACATATAATATGTAATATTATACAACACAACGACACAACATGTGTTAATCGACTCTTTATATTGTTGGTAAGGCTTCCGGTCAACAGTAGGCTATTAGTTAAGTTTGGGGTGGGTCACAAGGCATCCAAGAATTTTTGACTGTGTGGGGGGAGATGTCTATGCCCCTAACTTCCCAGTTGTTCATTTTAGGGTCAATTATACTTTTGAATGGCTGCAGAGATCATAATGTACCTGAGCCGCTATTTGTGGTCATTTAGGGTATATTTAAGGTGCATACCTGTTGAGGATAGGGTAAGAATTGGAGAGAGTGGTAGGGTGAGAAAATTTCCTTGCTTTCTTTAGTTCTCCATTATTGCCAGGGTCTACACAGGCATATTCACTTAGTGCTTTTCTGTGTCTCGCCACGGGATTATACAACTTTGTAAGGTGAAGAAAATCTGCCTTTTCTTCCTTAGGCTCAGGATGAATGACTATAAAGTCCTTTTGACAAGTTTGAATAGGTTAGAGGAGCTTTTCTCAAATTTGGGGAATTCCTAAGTGTTTTTTTTTTTCCTTCTGCTTTTTAAACTATATAACAGTATCCTCACAACCCCTACTCTTCAGGGCTCTGTGTTTTATTTTTTTAATTTTTAATGTTTATTTACTTTTGAGAGAGACAGAGCACGGGTGGAGGAGGGGCAGAGAGAGAGGGAGACACAGAATCTGAAGCAGGCTCCAGGCTCCGAGCTGTCAGCACAGAGCCCGATGCGGGGCTCGAACCCACAAACCGTGGGATCATGACCTGAGCCGAAGTCCAATGCTCAACCAACTGAGCCACCCATGCGCCCCCAGGGCTCTGTTTTTATAAAACATTTTTTCCTGTTTTGAATATCAGAAGCTAGAGCATTTAAGGACCACATTCTGTCAGGGCAAAGTTCTAACATAACTTTGTTAGTTTCACCCACTCTATGAAAACGTCTTCTGAAAAGAGGATTCTAAAATCTCTCAAATGTCGAGTCGCCAGATAAAATATAAGATGCTTGATTGAATTCAAATTTCAGAAAAATGGCAAGGAAGTTTTAGTGTGAATATGGCCCTCCTAAGGCATATTGGAACATCCTTATATTAGAAAATCATTTGTTCTTTCTCTGAAATTCAAATTTCATGGAGCATCCTCTATTTTTATTTGCTAAATCTGTCAAATCGACCCAAATACTTATAATTAACTGCACAGGTGCAAACTCCAAATGAAGAATGTGACCTAATATGTTTCAAGGACTGTCTTAATATCCACCCTGTTGGGTCTTTCCTGGCACTCCTCCCAAAGCAGAGGGGCAAGGTTTGTTGTGTTGTGTTTTGTTTGGTCCCCCTCACCTCATCAATGGGTCTATTTAGAAAGAAGAATCTACTACCTTTTCCAAAGGTGGTCAGATTGGCTCTGATTCAAATCTGTCTTCTCCCTCTTAGGGGAAAAACATCCTTCTTTGTTAACCCAAGAGCGCAGACTATTTGACCAAAAAGAAGAGAATTCAAGGGCGCCTGCGTGGCTCAGTCGGTTAAGCATCTGGCTTCGCCTCAGGTCATGATCTCACGGTTTGTGGGCTCGAGCCCCACATTGGGCTCTGTGCTGACAGCTCAGAGCCTGGAGCCTGCTTCGGATTCTGTGTCTCCCTCTCTTTCTGCCCCTCCCCCGCTCGCACTCTGCCTCTCTCTGTCTCTCCAAAAATGAATAAACAAAAATTTTTTAAAAAGAATAAACATTAAAAAATTAAAAAGAAGAGAATTCAAACATCTGCTAGTTGAACTCTCTTCCATCAGTGTTTTATACTTTAAGTGGTCCTATTGCCAAAGCAACCCCAAATTGTGTCATCTACACTACTCACTGCCACTGTCACTGCTGCCCCCTGCAGCCACCCTAAGCATGCCACATGGAGAGTATACCAGGCTGACATCAAATGCTATTCTTTCTCTTAAACTTATCTTACTTGGGTTATGGAGGCTGACGCTGAAAACTTCAAACAGGCTACAACTTGCCGATTAGCCTTGAAAACGAGTAAATAAATTTCTATTACGTAAGCTCCCTCGTTTGTGGTATCATTTTTACGGCAGTCCGGGGACACCGTACAAGCACTGAATGTAATGTCAGGCTGTCCTCAGCATGCCAACGTTTCCTAGCAGTGGGTGTTTCAACATATTTGAACTTAGAGGCACTTGAAAAGTAGCTTTCAAGATCCTCTGTGACTCTAGCTCATGGGAGGGTCCCTGGTGTAGTGGAAAGGGGACTAGAACCCTTGCCTTGGCCCCAATTTTATGGATCTTACTTCTGCATCTGTAAAATAAAGGGACAGATTGAATGAGTCTGAAGATCTATAGGAGCAAGGAATTCTATAAGACACAGAGAAATTCCCAGAGCCACACGGGGATGCCTTGCCCCGCATTCCCCACAGAGCCTGTAGCAAAGGCTCATGTGTGAATTCTCTATTAGGGACATGGTCGGCGGGATGAGGCAGCAAAGAGGGGGGGCAAGCTGAGGATAGGGGACAGGATAGGCAACCACTAAGTGCTCGGAGAAGCTTTTTAATGGAGCGAATCTTGAACAGTGTGTCTGGAGGAAGAAAGGGGGAACAGCCGCGGACCCACTACTCTTCCCATTGAGCAGAACTTCACCCACTGGAGCACTCTACCTGTCACTTCTGAGTTTCAGAGGCAGCTGAGCGGAGTGGGGTCCCAGGATACCCCAAGCGTTGTGTCAGAGGGGCAGCCCCAGTTGAGGGGACTAGAGGAACGAAGTAAGCACCAGTCAAGGGGGAGTGAGCTGTGTCTATAAGAAGTAGGTTGGGGATCCATCAAAGTCTGGAACAAGGGGTGAGGGCTACAGCCAAGAATGTTGAACTGACACAAAGGACATCTCTGATATTGTGGTTCCTGGTCAACTTAGAACTTTATGAAAATTCAATCATAGCTACTACTATGAAAAAGAATAACTAAAAGAATAAAAACAACCACCACCATTTATTGACAGTTAACCATGGACCAGGAACCATGTCATGTCCTTCTCAAACTGGTCAAGGACCAATTCTTTTGTTGCCCCCCACCCCCCACACCAACCCACCCAATACTTTTATAAACTACACTACACAGCAATTCCTAAAAGTAGACTGAAATTAAAAAGTAGACATTCAAAATACATGCTCATTTAAAAAAAAATCATTTGATTGAACCTGCATAAAATTACTTGGTCAAATTGCCAGGTAAATGAGCACTCTCAATGTTTGTATTCATCTCATCATCGACTGCTGAAGGTCAGGCTGTAGATCATACAGGGGGATACCCTCCTCCCGATGCAATACTTGATTTGATTTTTCAGCAACCCGAAGGGCAAAGTGCTCTCAGCATCCCCATTTCACGGGTGAGACAACTGAGGCTTAGCCACGTTAGATAATTTATCTAGCTCAGTCCTCACAGCCTGCAGGGGGCGAAGCCACGTCAGTCTGACTCCTAATGTCATGCTGTGAACCACTTTCTCTAGAGGATGGTTTCTAGTTTGGAGATTAAGTTAATTAAGTCCCTTGATCAAAGTTGCTCTTTGATTTTTAACTTTTATTATTAGTTAACCAAAGTTTGAACCTGTGTGTGTGTGTACATGTGTGTGTATATACAATGCATGTGTATATATATATATATACACACACATATATACATAGCATGTGTGTATATATATATGTGTATGCATATATATATATATAGTTGAATCAGAAAATTTATTTAAATGAATTTACTTTGAATGACTGCTTTTTATTTCAGTTTGTTTTTCAGAATTTATTTTATTGTGGTTTACAAAAGTATTGGGGAAAGAAACAATAGAATTGGCCTTTGATCACAGTTTGTGAAATCCTTAAATATATGTAGATGTATATCTGTATCTATCATCTATCTATCTATCTATCTATCTATGTATCTATCTGTCATACATATACGTGTATATATATATATACGTATATACATATATATACACATATATACACATATATACACATATATATATGTATATACATATATATATGTATACGTATATATCCCCTCTCACATTCATATTTTGTTTGGAATATTAAGAATGCACATTTGGTATTTGGCTCTTTATTTGCCTGGATAAATAATAGTTTGGAATTCGTGTGATTGTTTTAGCTGCTAAGCATTCTGTCTCATACCAAATGGGAGTTTTGGTCCTCCTACATCCTGGGCTGGCCTTCTCAATTTATTTTCATAGGGCATTAGCACCCATTGTCACCACTAATTGCTGTTTACTGGGGAATCACACGGTGCCCTGTAATCAGAGATACCTGACAGAGCTTACTCTTTGCTAGAGGCAGAAGGCAGAAATATGAATTAGCTGCTTTTCGGGCTCGTGAAGATGCTCGCCTGTCCTTCCCTTCCTCCCAGGAATACTGCCAATGCGGAATGCCCTGAAATCCTAATCTATTAGCGCTAAGTAATATTACAAAGCCAACACGCACACAAATGATAGGGTGCGGTTGATGCCTCCTGGCATTAACGTCAAGAGCCTGTGTAGCCGCATGAAAACAAAGGATTAACCACTTCTCATTTGAAAATCTCATTCCCTCACTCCTCCTGCTAACATTCACCTGTAGAAAAATGACTATCCAGATTTGGAATGAGGCTGTCTGAGTCCCTGCAGGGTGGTCGGTACAGAAAAACATGCCCTCCCCCAAGAAGGCCTTGGACACACAGGGTTTGGTCAGTGCTATTGTTCATTTCTGTTTGTTGCCGGGTTTTGTTTTGGTCACGGTTCGTGATGATTCTGAGCCTCTGACCTTTTCGAATTGCACAAGGTTATCTTGCAAGGTTATCTTACATCTCTGAACTTCTAAAACACATTTATTGTGGAGTTGTCATCTATCTAGCAGAATAATTGTATTTTTTCCCTCCTATGGATGTGTAATTGACAAGGGCAAGTAAGAATTGCGCGTATTTAAGGTGTACAACTTGATGTTTTGATATGGGTCTGCACTGTGAAGTGATTACCAAGATCAAGCTAATGAACATATCTGTCACCTCAGTCCCTTTTTGCTTTTCCTTGTGGTGAGAACCCTTAAGATCTACCCTCTTAGAAATTTCCAGTGCATAATACAGTATTAGCTGCAGTCCTCTTGCTGTCTATTAGATGTCCAGAACTCTTCCATTTTGCATAAGTGAAACGTTGTACCCTCCTGACGAATATTCTTCTACTTGTCCCTCTGCCCCTGGTAACCACCAGTCTACTCTCTGCTTCTGTGCGTTCAACTGTTTTAGAAACCTCATAGACATGGAATCATGCGTTTGTCTCTCCGTGCCTGGCTTAATTTCACTTAACATAATGCCTCCCTCTTCGTTCATGTTGTCACAAAGGCAGGATTTCCTTCTTTTCTAAGGCTAAATAATACTCCGTCGTGAATATACACCAGATATTCTTTACTCTTAATTTTTCTAAACACCCGGATTGGATTCTTTTGAGGAGTAAAGCAAAGGATCAGACCCAATATAGGGAAATAAAGACCTTGGAAGCAAGGTAAAAGGCATCTTTCTGGCTGCTTGCCAGGGATTGTGAGGTCACTCGTGATCGCATGCCTGATGCACGCTAAGGTAAGTATCTACGACTTCCATCCTCCCATGACAGTCCTCATGGCACCCTAAGCTGAGTGAGGACGTGTATGCTCATGCATGTGCTAAGGGCTTTGCATGAATTATCACCCCTGAGACCACACATGGCCTCTGAGATGCCTCCGGAACGTAACCAGCGACACAATAACCAAGCCCATTTCTGGCTGAGCATGTTATATGTAATAACAGCATTAGGAAATTGGAAAAATATCATTAGTTAGGTCCTGGAGAAGTGTACAATGAGTAAGATTATGGTCTCTGGAGCCAGACTACTTGGAATCCAATTCCGACTCTCGCAATTACTAACTGTGAACTTGGGCAGGTTACTGAAAAGTGTGCCTTCCTTTCCACGTCTATAAAATGGGGAAGTGAATGTCTCTGAGGATTAAAGAGTTAACAGATGTAAAGTGTTGAGAACAATGCTTGGCTCATTGTCCTTACTGATGGAAGTTAGCTACTAGCCACAAGGCAGTGAACCGTAGACTAGATAGGGACTCTTGAGTTCAAGTTACATTCTCCTTATATTGCTGCAATAATTGCTACTTGGTCATTATTATTTTATTAAAAAAAAATTTTAATGTTTATTTATTTTTGAGAGAGAGAGCAAGAGAGAGAGAGAGAGCGTGAGTATGAGCAGGGGAGGGGCAGAGAGAGGGAGACACAGAACCTGAAGCAGTCTCCAGGCTCTGAGCTGTCAGCACAGAGCCCGACGTGGGACTCGAACTCACAGACGGAGAGATCATGACCTGAGCTGAAGTCCAATGCTTAACCAACTGAGCCGCCCAGGTGCCCTGATCATTATTAATTTAAAATAACTGCTGGAATCCAGTTGTTAATATTTAAGTTAATAACAAAGTATGCTCATTTTACAGATTTTATTTATTCAAGTGATATTTTAGGATATGATTTGTGATATGCATCAGAAAGACTGGGTCTGTAGTTTTCTTAGTGTGTGAGTTTACTCTTTCAGGCTTTGTTGGTAAAAGTGAAATTTTCATTCATAGGAAGTGTTTGGAAGTTTTTCTTCTTCACCTATGACTGTAGAATAGCTTAAATAACATTGTAATTATCGGCTCTTTAAACGTTGGTATAATGTACCTGGTGATTTTTTTTTTTTTTGCCCCCAAATTGCTTCTCCAACAACTTTTTTCTGTGTCTCTTTTGGAAACCGAAATCCTTATATTTTACTAATTTCACTAAAAGTGTTCCATATCGTGATGATTTTCAAATCTGTTTGCATACAGTTTAGTTGCCTCATTTTTACGAGTCTCTTGATTTCTCCTGCTCCTTTTGTTACTTACCCTGGTGTTATTTTTATTTGTGAAGTATTGGTATTTACTTATTGTTCCTCCCACCTTCATTTTCTTCCTTGTTTTTATCTGCCGGATCATGTCTACGTGAGCAGGACGTAGACACCTGCATTCCGTACAAATATTCTCATATGCACCTGTTCCAATCTTCCTTTCCACTCAAATTCACTGAAATATTGGTCACCTCCAATGTTTTTTTTTCCTCTCACCTCCCCAAGTCTTTTCCTGGTTCGTTACAGTTTTGTTCTATTACTTTTGTCAAGAAGGGCTCCTGGGTAACTATTTTCTGAGATTTCACATGTTGAAAATTGCCTATGAACTAGGTAAGTAAAGAATGCCCAATGGGGTATAAAATCCTTGCCTTACACTTCCCATTGTATAGTCTGTTATTCTCTTTCTAAACCTTTATTTCCTTTCTTTTTAAGTGTTTGATTTCTCACTTCTATCTCCTACATCTTTACTGTGACTTCTGCATTTTATTTATTTTGTATGCCTTCCAATTTTCTTGATTTCCGTAATAGTTTTATTTGCTCATTTATTTCATGTCTGATATTTTCTACTCTAAGTTGCATATCCTTTGATCATTGCCACTCTGGATTCTTTCATTTTGGTTTCATGGTTCGCCATCGAAAGGTTGTAATTCTTTTTTTCTAAATTTTTTAAAAAAGTTTATTTATTGGGGCCCGTGGGTGGCTCAGATGGTTAAGCACCTGACTTCTGCTCAGGTCATGATCTCACGGTTCGTGGATTCGAGCCCCACGTAGGGTTCTGTGCTGACAGCTCATGCTCTCTCTCTCTCTCTCTCAAAAATAAAATAAAAACATTTAAATTTTTTGTTTAAAGTTTATTTATTTATTTATTTTGAGAGAGAGAGAGAGAGAGAGAGAGAGAGAGAGAACAATCAGGGGAGGGCCAGAGAGAGAAGAAGAGAAAGAGAATCCGAAGCAGGCTCTACACTGACAGCACGGAGCCTGATGTGGGGCTCCAACCCATGGACCATGAGATCATGACCTGAGCTGAAACCAAGAGTCAGACGCTTAACCAACGGGGCCACCCAGGTGACCCAAAAGGTTGTAATTCTTGAAGATTTTAAAATTTGTGTCACATTCATTTGATTATAATTTGTGTCTGTTGTGTGACAAATTTATGTGTGTGTGTATATGCACATGTTTTTAGTCTGTCATTATTGTTTCTCTTTCCCTTCTTTTGATTTCCTGTTACCTCTTTGTATCAATGTTGGGTTAGCTCCTTGGATGATTCATCACCGAATGCATTGCATTTTGTGGGCAAGATAACTGTAAGAGCTCCTTATAGGAAAGAACAAAGATACTGTCCCGGGGTAGTTGGTTTTCCTAATTCAAAGACTCTCTTCTTTGAATTATGAACTTCCAGCAAATACGACTGATCTACTTTTCTGAGTCACCCTGTTGCCTTGGCCTCTTTGGACCAAATGGCCCACAAAAGATTTCTCATCGGCCCAGTCCACCCAGGTCTTAACCCATAATATTGCAAACAAGCAATTCAGTTTTTCATCTCAGGGTTTTGTGTTTCCTTCAGGAAGCATGTTCATGCTGCTACTTTCTGAGAGCAATCGATACCAAAGACTCTTACCCCTGAGATCTCTCACATTGCTTAGTTATTCTGCTATTCTGGTATGCCTTCTGCTCAACGCCAGCTGCTTTTCACGATGCCTGGAAATATTTTGAGGTCTAGGAATTATATTTGTCTCCAGTTTTATTGAACACAATGTGCAAGAATTTTGTTTGTTTTTCTTGACGGGGGTTGTCTTTCAGATGATTCCCAGGAGAAGGAAAAGGTCTAACTAGAGAGAAAGTGCATAATTTCAGTTTTCTGTACTCCATATTTTAACAATATTCAAACTGTTGGCCAGTCAATAGTTGACATTCCATAAATGTTTGGTGAGTCGCTGAATATAGATGAACAGGTTAGTGTAAACCAATTATCAAATTAGCATAGATAATGTTTGTTATGTCTGTAATTTATGACATTTTTCTAATTTTTATAAATACAAACATTTTGTGAAAATATATTTGAATATAAAAATTATGGAATCCTGGGGCACCTAGGTGGCTCAGTCAGTTAAGCATCCAACTTCAGCTCAGGTCATGATTTCACAGAGCCCGCATCAGGCTCTGTGCTGACAGCTCAGAGCCTGGACCTACTTCAGATTCTGTGTCTCCCTCTCTCTCTGCCCCTCACGTGCTAGTGCTCTATCTCTCTCTCAAAAGTAAGTAAACATTAAAAAAAATTTTTTTTTTAATTATGGATTCCTGTGTGACACTACATTTTAAAAATCCCTTCCTGGATTTCTTAGAAGTGCATACATAAGCTCTTTCTAGATAGTATCATCTACTTTTTTCATATTCCAGTATTGTTGAAACAAAATTAAGGACCTAATTTTCAACCAAAATAATCAGGAATCTTATTAGCTCAGCAATTAGGCATTGAAATACAAAACTAGGAAAATAAGGCTGCGTTGTAAGATCTGACTGTTTATATGGTAGTTTAATGTTTGTTTCCTTGGCATCATGTTTTGTTTTGGTTTTTTTTTTTTCTATAAAAAAACATGTTGGAAGATTAAGTGCAAATAGTTTATTGCTTGACATGCTAACTTTAACATGCTGCTAATTAGCACAAATACTCCAAGAAGTGAGATCATTACTATTTCTCCCTTGTATCTGAAAGGTTCTTTGTGGTGGAGACAAAGCCCAGGTGTCTGTCCTAGTAGCAAAATACTTTGGCTACATTTCCAAGAAGAGGAGAGAAACCACTTCCTACGTACTACTTTTGATAACATCCACAAAAATGTTTTAGGAATTAAGTTAGTTTTCTACTGCTACATAACAAAAATATTACTCCAAAACATAGCAGCTTATACTCACGCACACTTATTATCTCATATGGTTTCTGAGGATTGAGAATCTGGGAGCAGCTGAGCTGGGTGGTTCTCGTTCTCCATCTGGGTCTTATCAAGTTTTGGTCAAGCTGCCCTTTGAGGTGGCAGGCACCTGGAGGCTTGGCTGAGTTTGAAGTGAGTGGCAAGCTCACTCAAGTGACCGTTGATGGGAGGCATCATTTCCTTCCCTGTGAGCCCCTCTATAGGACTGCTCCCAATATGACAGTTGGTTTCTACTGGGTGAGTGAAGAGAGAGACACAGAAAGGGTAAGACACAGAGGCTGAGAGACAGAGAGATAGAAGCTGCAGGTTCTTTTACAACCCATTCTCAGAAGTGTAATATCATGGCTTCTGCCATATTGTAACACATACAGACCAGCTCCGGTAGAAAGTAGAAAGGGACAACACAGAGTGTGAATATTAAGAGACGGAGATCGTTGGGGGTATCTCTTGGAGGCTGGTAACCAGAGGTATTAAACTTATTCTAGGGAGTACACCAAGCATAGGGATACACACGTTATAGAACCATTTATTTAGTCCTTCAGTGAATCGAGTTCATCATGATCAATAGAACATGTATTCAGCACCTACTGTGTACCAGGCTCTGCGCTGCTATATACAAGGGGTTATAGAGTAGACATGACATCATAGTTCCCTTCTGGCCAGCGAGATAAATATGGAGGACACAGACAACGATATTCCAATTTAGGATAAAAGAGGGCTGAACAAAATACCATAGGAGAGAGAGATTGGCTTTGTTTACAGAGAGATTGGCTTTGTTTACAGAATGCAAAGCAAAGTTGAGCAAAGGGCATGCAAGTTCCCCTTGAAAGACATGCAGGATTTGAATACAATAGAAGGAATGATTAGGATTTCTGGAGGAGGAAAACAGCAGAAGTGTGGAAGATCTTTCTTTTCCCAAGATGGGCAAAAACGATGTCCCATTCTACGAGCTCTTCTGCAATGTCACTTTGACATGTCCCTATGAAGAGGGGGAACCTACTTGTTCACCTCCTTAAATCTGAGGGGCCTTGGGGCTGCTGTCACCAATAGATCATGACAGAAGTTTGGCCCCGCCACTTTCTGTCAGGGTCCTTAACCGGCCATGCACTTTCTACCGCCTTGCTCTTGGAATCCAGCCCTCGTGTACAAAGTGAAACTCCTTTGAAATATCCATGCTGTAAGAAACTCGGCCAAGTAGAGAAGGTCTGGAGAACGTGAAGCCCACATGAGAAAGGCCAAGGACTTCTGCGACACCAGATATGTGCGTGAAGAAGCCATCTTGGAGTAAGATTTTTTTTCTCTTCACGTGATGCGGCCTTTATCAGAAAAGAAAGCCGAGGAGAGACCTCCTTGCACCCTTGACCCACAAAATCATCAGCAAAATAAAACCAGTTGATCTGAAAATACTCAGTTTGGGGGTTGTCAGCTCTGCTACGCGATAACTGAAATAATGAACGCATCGCACTCCACGTTCAGGAAGTCATCCGCTGAAGCTACCTGCTACGTTGAAGAGGAGGGCAGGAAAGGAGAAGCTGGCACAGAATCCAAAGTGTAAAATTCTTGGTGTGCCCTGGTAAATGCTGTTTAGGAAAAAGGTGGACATTCTCAACTCTTCTGAAGGTAGAGTGACATAATCCGACTTGTGACTGGAGAGGGTCATAGCGAAGAAAATGTAGAAGGTCAGCAACAGAGTGGAGGGGTTGGAGGAAGGCAGAACCGTTTCTATTTTCTCTTGCAACCAACCCTACAACAGTGATGAAAGCAGAAGAATGGAAGAGTCACGTCTCGGAGAGCGGCAGGCGCCATCAGGAACATTCGGTGATTAGAGTGCCATCTCTTTGCCCGGAAGGTTAGACAACAATGGCAACAGATGACTCGAGAATGCCTAGTCATTATCTAAGACCGCAAATCTAAGGGAGGAGTAGGTAGGGTGGGGCAAGGGTTGGCTAATGAGTTTGGTTTTAGTTGTGTTGAATTTGGGTGCCTATGGCACTTTTCGTGACTGCGGTCAAGTTCTGGGAAAGCAATTGTGCTATGCTTTCGCCCTGCCACGATTTTCACCTTTCTCTCATGCTTCTTAATTACCTTTAAGAGAGGGCAGCGATCCAAGAGACGTTGGTTGCTACTGAGTCCCTGCTAATAGCTCCCTACAGATTCTTACATTATAATGGTCCTAACATCCCACCAACCCACTTTTCCCATTCGGTATTTTTATGATCTCTAATTATAGGCATAAGATCCAGGTAACGACTAGGTTACACTTTCTGCCAGACAAATTATGTACATAATTATAGGCACATGTTCACTGAAATATTGAAGCATCTGATGCGTCTATAGAGAAGATAATTGTCAACCTTTGCACTGTAATTAAGTCTAAATGGGAATCCTAATCATTTTCCAAATGAGCAAACAGTAAGCCGGTCTTGATTGGCTGTGTCATGGCAGCAAATGGAATGGATTTGCCACACAGGTTAATTAGTCATCCAGGAATGTCGCAGCCCTCGGAAAAACCCACGTTGGAGCTAAGCATTAGAGCTAATTAGCAGCTCTGTTGTTGAAACTCTAGATGATTTTTACCTGGTTTATCTGTGGGATTCTAACTTTTCATGGTCTTTTTCCCTTCCCTTGAATCTTTCTTCTCATGATGATTCATAGCAAGTTATTTAGATTTTCTACCCATTAATTCCAACACAGAGTGGGAGGAGCAAAGATTTGGAATGAGATAGAGCTGGGTTCAAATCACACATGATGTCATTCTTATAGTGAAGGTCAGACTATTTACCATCAACCTCTCAGTTTCAGTAGATTGTCTATGGGCTATATGTGATTCATCTTACCTTTGACACATTCCCAAGTAGACATTAATAAATCCTTCCTCTAAGTTTTATAGCCTACATATCATTAACTGCAGTTCAATATTTGTTTACAGCTGTTTGGGGGTGTGAAATTTATGTATAAGAATTGCACAAATCTTGACTGTATGTCTGCTGACTTTTGAAAATGCATATACTCGTGGGACCCAAACCCCTGTCAAGATACAGAACAGAAAGATCACCCCAGAAAGTTTTCCCATGCTCCTATGAGTCAAAGCTCACCCCACCTCTCCAGAGGCCACGGGCCTTCTAATATTTCTCCATTAGTTCTCCCTGTTCTAGAACATTCATGCAAATCCAATAATGTAGTCTATGAGTCCTTCATGTGAGGCTTTTTTTTTTCTACCAAGTGTAATGTTTTTGAGTCCTACTTGTGTTACCATATCAGCACACCCTTCCTGCTAGAACAACCCATCAGCCGTGACATTCTGTCACTTAACATAATAGAAATCTATTTTGCACTCATGTCAGAGTGCCACATTGTATTCCTGTTTCAAAGACAGTTTTCCCAGATGTGAAGAACTTGGTGACCTTGGGGTCCTCTCCTCTGGGCTTTCACCTTTTCTTAAGGCTTAGGTGATGCACATAAAGAGAAGAAGGCAGAAGGTGACCTTTCCTGCTTAAGAACCCAGCCCGGAAGGGCCACACTCCATTTCTACGCATATGCCATTGGTGAGGGCAAGTCACGTGGCCATATGGGTGTACAGAAGTGCGAAGTGTAGGCCCTGGGGGGGGGGGCAGCTTTGGTCTTGCACTCACGCACTCACTCTACACCACGGAAGGAGCGTGTCTTTTTGAGGGAAAGCTAGTTATTTCTGCCACAGTGTCTGACTTCGGTCCCATGGCCCTCCCCTCACACTAGGCTCTTTACTAGCTGCCTCTGGAAGGAGATCAGAAGCACAAATCCTGCACAGTAGTGAGATGGTGTCCACAGACACGTCCTGAGCTCAATTTCTCTCATCCCATTGCAGCGATCTTACAAACTTGCCTCGTGGTCATTCTGCTGCTTTTAAGAGCTATCATCTGGCCACCTCAATGGCTGTTTTTAAACCTTGGCTTCTCTTCTTTACTCAGATCCCACCTCTGCTAATCTGTTCAAATGCTAGCGCTGAGAAATCACTTGCTTAGGTGAGGGTCTGCCTGGTACCCGGAAGCTATTTTTAAGAAAAATTACTTTTTTCCCACATCATGGTTAGCAAGGTCCCCGCACACATGTTGAGATTTACTATGCGTCTGGCCCTTTGCTGGAGATTTTCACAGACAGTGTCTAAATCAAACATCCAAGTGCGGTAGAAGACATGCATTATTGTTGTTATTCCAGGATTAAGGTCCAGGCATTCAACAGTGCTGTCCTGAGAGGCAGAATTAAAGAGTTGACCTGAGATGTGAATCCAGAAACGTGCAGACGTAAGATCAGAAGGGATTTTACGGATTTTTGGCCTAATTCTTTCTTTTCACAGGCCAGGAAATAGAAGTCGAGAGCACTCAGGTGATCTGCCCAGTGTCTGAGAGCTGGAAAGTGGCCAAGCCAGGCAAAGTCGAAGACTCCTGAATACCTATCACGTCACTCTATTTTTTTAGTTGTGAAATGTTGTTCTATGTACATCTGCCCCTGAACTATGCCTAACTGCTGCAAATAACCATAAAATATCTCTTCACGGCAACAGGTGACGTTGCTTCTGTGTGTCCTTAGTTGAGGGCCTCCCTGGGGCACACACCTGAGGTATGTATCTAAGCGGGAGAGAACGAGAGGGAAGAGACAGATATCCGACCGCCGCCCAAGGAAGTGCGACCCCGTGAGCCAGTCAACAAAGCACTTTAGGGAGATTATACTTGCTGGACTGATATGTAATTTGTGGGAAGCCACTAATTGCAAGTTACATAACGTGGCCTTAAATCTTTCCAGAAAAGTACCCTGTTTATTCAAAAATGAGGCATTTAAAAGCTGCCAAGCTTCCGAAAGCTCTTGCCTGGGAGACTGGCGTTCTCCTGTCCTTCTGGGGACAGAGTCGGTGTAACGGCCTGTATTGACAATTAGACTCAAGTGTCCGCGCGGGTTTTGGAGACGCTGGCCTCTATGAAATGTAAAATAATAAAAATAAGGAGGTTGCCGTTTGCCGGAGGACAATCTGATTTCAGGCCACAAATGGACGTTTATGGATTATACTCACAGAGGAAAGTCTCTACTAAGTGTCTTATAGAAAAAAAAAAAAGGTTAAAAACATCAGTTCTAAAGTAGTTACTAATAGGAACACTGCCTACTTCTTAGAAGCCAGTTACTATATACAGTTTTTTGAATGATATGGCTACTATTTATTGAGAACGTACCACATATCCAGCACTTAGTAATGACCCCTTACCTGGCCCATGAGACCTTCCACAATTCAGGCCAAAACTAACCTTCACTTTTTTTCTTAGAGCCTTCCTGGGCTTGTTTGAGTTTTTCAGATGTCTAGTCACGCTTCATGCCCTGTGCTCTGCATCCTTCCCAGAACCTTCTCTGTCTACCTATCTACCCTGCATTTTCCACTACTCAGCCAAAATGTTAAGTAACAGGTAAATCAAGGATTTCCTATTTAGCGATTGGACATTTCCCCTGACCTAGTAGAGGTGACAGTTTCCTTCCATGATCCAGACAATGTGGATGCCACGCTATGGATTCCTGAAGCATGTTCGCTTTTTCTCCCATAACTCTTAGCACAATCATAATTGCCTACAGAAACCCTGCGATAAGAGACCCAGAAGAAGTGGGGAAGGGCATTCTTGTCTTGCTCACAGCTACACCCTCCCCTCTTAGTTCTATTCCTATAGATGTTTTAAAAATATCTGTAGAATGACTATGTCTTTAGTGAACTCTCACCTCAGTCCTTTAAGGTAGGGATTGTTGTCCTCGATATCCACACGAGAACACTGAAGCCTAGAGAAGAAACTTCTCTAAGATCCTTAATGTAATAAGTGACAGAGCTGGCTTTCAACGCATGTCTACCTAACTGCAAAACCTATGTCCACACGTCCCATGCAACCTTATCTTCTGCTCTAAAAGAAACGCATACTACGTTCACTTAAGATATAAATGTGAAAAGAGTACACACAAATGCAAAAGAAATTAAGCAAAATGGACATACGTAACTTACGGCTGGTAGGTGGCAGCAATTTTGGCGTGCCTCCCCTGCAATTTCTGCTTTGGGTCATCGTGAATGTGAGTTCAAGAACCAGCAGGTGCCGAAGACACTTCACGTCCGCCTAAAGGAAACTGGGAGATGGGCGATGAGGTGAGGCCAAGCTGGGTTTTCCTATCCGACCTCAGGGTTTGAAATCTACGGGACGGAACCTCACCAGTCAAGGCAGGACGGAAACAAATCACAAAGGGAGAGGGGCGTGTCACTCTGATGGGGACAGACTGTCACCGTAATCTGCCTATACCCTCTGTTGGGGTTTGGGCTATGGCAATTTCAACCAGAGGTACTAAAATTAACCCATGTGGAACCACCTTGAGAGATGACCTCCTTTGACAGATGTATCACGGGTGCTTTCATCGGCATAGGATGGCTGGTTAAATTTTATAAATATGAAGAATGGTTGAGAGCATTGCCCGGACACCTGGGCAAGCATGTGGTCATGGGGGACATTGCAAACTGTCTATATAGAATGCTTGTGAGCACATGTGCTCCCAGAGCTGCGTCAAAGGCTACATAGATTTTGTGGGAGAGGCTCATCGCTTCAACTGGGTGATGGCCCCTCTGAGAACTTAAAGTGACAAAAGTCACTGAACCGTCACCGTCTGACATCCTGCTATGTTGCGGTTCTCATTAAAAAGAACAAATAAACTTCTATCTGCAGCCTAACGGTGAGCAAGTTTGTAAGTAGGGAAGTGCGCAGCTGCTCAAGAAGTCAGCTTTTCAGATTTCTAGGTCAGAGATTGGACCGAGAGAAGTGCGAGTTCCCTTGAGTGCAACACTGCCAGCTTTGAGGCATTTATTTCCAAACCTCCAAATCCAGTGTTACCCCAAGATATCAAAGCTACGGCCCAGCAGTAGTCTGAGAAACGAGTTGAGTAAGGAGGGGGCTCCAGGGGGATTTTTTTAGACCAAAGATGAGAAGGATAGAAAAGGAAATGGGCAAGGCTGGAAGGTTGGGATACACTTATGGGTGGAGCATAGACCATGGCCAGAGACTAATCTTATTCCCTTATTAAGCAAACACACAAGGCTCATTTTTATAAACCAGTTTTAGGAACAGTGCTAAAACCCAGGGGTGTGAAGAAAGAATTATACAAGGGAATTAATGCATTACTTCTCTCCATGACAATCTCTTTAGAGGTTTAGAGAAAGATCTGGTTATGCAAAGAGACATTTACATTAGCATAGAGGTATTTGCATGACGCCATGGACTCACAGCACAGAGAGCAGTAGGAACCCCCAAACTGGAGAATTTCTAAAAGGAATTATGCAAGCAAAGTGACCCTGGAGGGCTATTATTCTGAATGTTACTTATGTAATATGTTGGAATAGGCCAGTGCTGAAGGGAGGAAAATATCCAGAATGCTATTGTAGCAATCCAGGTTCCAGTGGGGTAACCTTTGAAGAACTAATATTTGGCATTAGAAACCGACTTCATGAGTATTCAAGAAGAAATTTGCTTTCCTATCCATTCCCTTTCAGGGCCTACCCTCACAAGTGGTCTGCAATCAGCTGGACCCCGAAATGCCCAGAGATACAGAGCTAGAGTGCTAGTTCTAGCCTTTCACTGAAGAAGGGTGTGTGTGTGTGTGTGTGTGTGTGTGTACAATGGGAACTGGGATACATATATATATATATATATATATATATATATATGAAGTGTGTGCATTTCCCCATATATATGCATATATATATATATATATATATATATATGCAGTTTAACTTAAATTGACCAAAGCCTGATAGTATCCAATCTCTTCTACTATGGCACCATGTTGGGAGGTAACATGATGAGTTGAAGACAGCATGGCCTAGCTACACAATGGGTCTGAACGTTGAGTATGTATCAGAATCACCTGGAAAGAAGGTTGAAAGAAGGATTGTTGGACCCTATCCCCAGAGTTTCTGATTCAGCAAGTCTGGGCAGAGCCTGAGAACTTCAATCCTAACACAGTTTTCCAGGGGATGTTGATGCTGCTGGTCTAGAGTCCATACTTGGAGAAACTCTGGAGACAGACTAGTTTCCTATTTCTTGTCTCCTACAATACTTTAAAGAAGCTGTCTTTCCTTGTCAACACTAGTAACACCAAAGGTTGAGTTTTATATGGTCTAGCTCTCTGCTTAATATGTGGGCTTTACTCCTCATAAGACTGAGTTTGATTTCCTTGACTCTATTTCTTGCTGAGGGGTACATGTTCAGTTGCACGCGTTTATTGATCATTTGCCAGAAGAAAGTTCTGCATTCTTATGACCTAGAGATACGTACCCTGGGGAAGGAGGCAGTCTTTATCCAAGACTTGTGCCTCAAAAGCTCAAACAGAAACTTCCAGTGTTTCTTCCAGTGAAACTTCCAGAGTGCAAAAGACTTAGGACAACAGAAAATGTACTCATTATGGAAGAAAATGGAATTTAAACCGCCAGTCCATCTACACACTCACCAAAAAGAAAGGCCTGCCTGCCTTCGACCTTACGGTAACCACCAATGACTCACATAAATTTCTATGTGCCCTTAATGAGGTGACCAGTTAGCCAGGACCAAAGGAGCAGCCTCCTGTAGGCAGACAGTAAGCTCACATAATTGCAGAGAGTGTAAGAAGAGACGCATCATTTTAGTTTCCATGCATCTGTATAGTAAGATCAAAACCCTAGTGCGTAAGTTAAAAAGAAAGAAATGAATTAGGACAATTTCTTGCATGATTAGTTGGCTTAGACAGTCTCAGTTTAGGCTCATTTTAAGTGTGCGTGGGTGTTCTCCCTCAGCACAAGTCTGCCCACATCTAGCAAAGCTCATCCTGCTCACATACGGGGGAAATCAATCACTATTTCAACATATGTCTGAGGTCCCCTTTGCTGCAAGCACGCAGACCCAAAGCACTATGGGGAACAGGCACATCACATCTGGCCAAGCTCTGAGGAAGCAGGAAAAACCCTGGGAGGACTTTGCATAGGCAAGGTCCTCACTTGAGAAGAATGAGAATACAGAGATTCATACCTGAATCATCTCTCTCCAGTCCAGTGCTTGGCACATGAGAAGCAGTCCATAAGTACTTTTGAATGTGGAAGTCAGTAAAGAAACAAGGAGCCAAGATTCATTGGGTTTTCCTCATGAGCCTATAATTCATTTTGGCCTCAAAACATTCCCCAGTAAAAAAAAAAAAAAAAAAAAAAAGGCTACAGTCTTGGCTCTGTGTGTATATTTCTTTTAATTTTCCAAGATAAGTCCTAAGCAAGTGTAACGTTGTAGAAAGGTGAACACTGTGGTGTCCTGTGGAGGAAATATCTTCAATAAGAGGTCATTTTCCAAAATGCTTAGTGACTCTAAACATCATTAGGAATAACTGTAAAACCTTGCTTTTCCAGATGGTGAATGGATGTGAACATTTTTACAAGCACTTCTTTTCCAAGTACTGAAGAACTTTGATTTTTTTCTTGTTATAAAATGTTGATGTTCCAGCCATTGAAAATAGTGCAATATGAAAATTTGCTGATCTGAGTTTTGTCAAGAGAAGAAAACAACTTGTTTGGCACAAGCCGTTGATTTTCCAGCAATATGAGCTATAAAAGGAATAAATTCTTAAAAAAAAAAAAAGTTCCAAATCCAACCCCACCTGCTTGGTGCATCCAGAAAATCTTGCATACTCAGCTCAGTGTCTGGAAACATTTATAATTTGAAGTTCATAATGAACTGATGGGAAGGTGAGAAGAAGATGTTGATAATTTCCACATTTTATAAGCTATGGTGTGGTTACCAACTCCCAAATTACTACGAACAAAATATTTAAACTCTTGGCCTCAATCTACCCAATTGTAAAGTAGGTGAGCCAAAGTACCTGCTTCTTTAAATATTTTAGCAGGAAATAGTAAGGATGATTACAATAGCCCTTCTCTGAATGTTAGTGTTTTCTACGTGTCAGGAATTATGCTAAGACCCTTCCTTGAATGAGCTCATTTTGTTCTTACTACAAGCCTGAAGTATGTTCTATAATCTCTACAGACAAAGAAAACCAAGGCTTCTAAAGGACAAACAACTTTCCCAACTCAATAAAAACAGACCTAGGGTCAAAATTTAAGTTTAACTCTAAAACTAGTGTTCATAAACATTTTCTTAAATGATAGACTCTCAAATTTAAAATTACTCTCCTTTTTACAGGGTCAGTTATAAGAACACGTGCTAAGCAATAAAGTAGATAGAGAAAAAGAAAGCAAGAGAGAATGATGGTGCATACACACACATTCTTTATTCTCAGTCCTCAAAGTCCAGTCTGTTCTTTCCATGACCCAGAATAGATTCTTCCTGTGACTCTGAATAGATGGATCAATTTAACAGATTGAGGGGAAAAGAAGGAAAAAAAAAACTTGGTCTCTTCCAGACGTAAAATGACTTATTTTTGCAATTAATATGTCCAGTGAAATAATAAAAATTCAAACATATTTCACAGTTAAAATTTTCCTTCCTCTGGCCAGGAACAAATCTAGGTTTGGGGGCCCAAAATATATTCATGTTGGTGTAGGGTCTATTTACAAAAAAAGGATACACAATTTCAAATATGAAATTAAGTACAAAAGTGAATAATTATTGTGACATCAGCATGATTGCAGACGAGTATGCTCCCGGTCCTTCTTCCTCCAAGGAAGCATCAAATAAACAACTAATAAGCAGCTAAAATCACTTTATGGAGCTCTGGAAACCATCAGAAGTCTACAACAACCAAGGAAGCACCAAAACGAGAAAAATAATCAGATTTTAAATAGGATTCAAAATAATAATCTGATTAATCTGAATAATCTGATTCAAAATAATCAAAAATCTTGTGTTATTTTTACTCTTCCTTGCCCACCTCTTGCTCCCACCTCGTGGTTGGAGAGAAGTGGCCCAAATATCACTGTGTCCCCTTTGGTTGAGAAGACAAAGTGGACCCTGTCTGAAAAATTGTCATTCATCTGTGGGATGCCTGAGGGACTGGTTTCCGTCTCACCTGACTCAGAGCTCAGAAGATAGTTTGGATGTCACACGGAAGTTGTAGAAAGCAGTTCTGGGAAGTGTGGCATGTAAACACTGCAGCAAGACTGTAGACTCAAGGATATTACTGGAAGAAAACAAAATAGAACACCCAAGGCCCCAAAGAAAAGCAAGGGTAAGACTCTTAGGAAACTTAGAAGAACAAGTGTATATGGGAAAACTGGTTACTTAAAAAAACCAGACAAACAGTCTCATGGAAGATGCATCCCCCCCAAAGGACTAAAAAGACCATAAGTCTTCATGTCTACAAATATTGGGAGAAGTACCATTCTTCCAATGCCCAATTTCAACAAATGATCACAAGGCATATAAAGAAATAAGGCAACATTGCCCATTCAAAAGAACAAAACATATCTCCAGAAACCAAACCTATCAAACACCAGCTTTGGACTCACAAGACAAAGACTGTAAAACAAATGTCTTAAATATGCTCAAAGAACTAGAGAAACACATAGATTCAAAGAGGCAGAAGAAATGGCCAGCAAGTATGAAGACGTGTAATTTGAAATTTTTGGATCCAAGAAGCCAAAAGAAAAAACAATGAGGAAAAAGTGAACAGAGACTGAGGAATTTATGGAATATTTCCAAATGGACCAATAAAGGCATTATGGGAGTCTCAGAAAGGGCAGAGAGAGATAAAGGGGCAGAGAGTTTATTTGAAGAAATAATGGCCAAAAAACTACCAAATTTGAAGGAAAACATGGATATACAAATATAAGAGACTCAAAAAAATTTTAAGCAGGATAAACACAAAGACTTTCAATAAGACACATTACAATCAAATGTTGAAGGACAAAGAGAGAATCTTGAAACTACAAGCAAAAGCAATGCATCATATATAAGCATCCGAAATAAGATTGTTGGTGAATTTCTCCGCAGACAACTTACAGACCAGAAGTCAGTAGAATGATCGAGTTATAGTGCTGAAAGAAAAAAAAAGAAAAAAGAAAAAGAAATGGTCAACCAAGAGTCCCATATGTGGCAAAACTGTTCTTCAAAAATGAGGGCAAAATTAAGACAGTTCCAGATAATTAAAAACCAAGGTGGTCCATTCCGCTAGCCCTGCCCTACAAGAAATGCTAAAGAGAATTCCTTAAGCTGAAAGAAAAGGATCCTAGATAATAACTCAGAGTGATATAAAGGTATGAAGTACATGAACAGATATCCAGACAAATATAAAAACTCTGATTATTCTAATTCCGGCTGTAGCTTTAATTTTTATTTTCTACAGGATGTAAAAGACAAGTGTGTATGAAGAATGATAAAACTATGTTAATGAATAAAATCTATAAACACATAATTGGTGACATCAATAGCATAAAGTGGGTGGGGCAGAACTGTAAGGAGTAGAGTTCTGTATATAATTGAAGTTGTTGGCATCAATTTAAGATAGATGCTCATAATCTTATGACTTTATATGTAATCTCCATTGTAATCACAAAGAAAGTAATTATAGAATACAAACAAAAGGCATTGAGAAAAGAATCAAAACATGTTGATCTAAAAAAAAATCTACTGAACGCAAAAGTCAAAAAGGGGAAGAAATGGGGATGAAAAATCTATGAGGTACAGACCGCAAAGAGCAAAAGGGTGAAACTAAGGGCTTCCTTGTCAGTAATTACATGTTAATAGATTTAACTCCTCACTCAAAGGACACATACTAGCAGAATGGATTTTTAAAAACAGGATCCAACTATAAGCAGAGACTCATTTTAGGTCTAAGGGCACCTGTAAGTTGATTGTGAGATGAGGGAAAAAGATATTGCATGCAAATAGTAACCAAAAAAGAACAGAGGTGGATATAATAATATCAGACAAAACAGACTAAGAAAAAATTGCTACAAGAGACAGATTGAATTATACAATGGTAAATGGACCATTTTGCCAAGAAGTTATAATAATTACGAACATAAATGAGCTCTGTGATATACGAAGCAAACATTGACAGAATTGAAGGAAGAAATAAAAAGCGCTATAATAGTAGGAGACATCAATGTTTCATTTTGGAGGACATGGACGACGCTATAGACCAATTAGACCTAGCAAACATACACAGAACATTCCACCCAACAACACAGAATACATATTTTCTCAAGTGCACATGTTCTCAAGAACATTCTCAAGAATAGGTCATATGCTAACACGCACGCACGCACACACACACACACACACACACACTCAACACACAAAGTCTTAATAAATTTTATAAGATCGAAATCATACAAAGCATCTTTTCCAATCACAATGAAATAAAACTAGAAATCAATATCAGAAGAAACAGTAGATGATTCTCAAATACATGGAAATTAAACAATAAACTAAAGAAATGAATGAAGCAGAAACCACAAGAAATTAGATAATTTCTTGAGACAAATGAAAATGAAAAGACAACATACTTAAATGTATTAGATGCAGAGAAAGCAGTGCCAAGAGGGAAATTTAAAGCTGTATACACATTTAAAAAGAAGGTCTCAAATCAACAACCTAACTTTACACCTTAAGAAACTTGAATAAGAAGGTCAAACTAAATACAAAATTAGCAGAAAGAAGAGAATAAAGGGATTAGAATAGATATAAAGAAAATAGATAAAAGAAAAACAATAAAGAAAATCAATGAGACCAAAAGTGGATTCTTTGAAAAAATTAACAAACAAAATTAAATTGACAAAATTTATCTAGATTGACTAAGGAAAAAAAAAGGTGGTTCAAATAACTAAAATTAGAAATGAAAGTGGGACTTTATTATTATACTACATAAATTAAAAAGTTGTAAAAGAGTACAATAAACAATTATAAACCAACAAATTGTATAACCTAGATGAAAGGAGAAATTTCTTTTTTTTTTTTTTTTAGTTTTCTTTCTTTCACTTTTATTTTTTTAACTTTATTTTTTTTCAATATATGAAGTTTATTGTCAAATTGGTTTCCATACAACACCCAGTGCTCATCCCAAAAGGTGCCCTCCTCAATACCCATCACCCACCTCCCCTCCCTCCCACCCCCCATCAACCCTCAGTTTGTTCTCAGTTTTTAAGAGTCTCTCATGCTTTGGCTCTCTTCCACTCTAACCTCTTTTTTTTTTTTCATTCCCCTCCCCCATGGGTTTCTGTTAAGTTTCTCAGGATCCACATAAGAGTGAAACCGTATGGTATCTGTCTTTCTCTGTATGGCTTATTTCACTTAGCATCACACTTTCCAGTTCCATCCATGTTGCTGCAAAGGGCCATATTTCATTCTTTCTCATTGCCACATAGTACTCCATTGTGTATATAAACCACAATTTCTTTATCCATTCATAGGAGAAATTTCTATAAATCATAAAGAAATAGAAAACCTGAACAGATCTAAAATCAGGAAGGAAATTAAATCAGTATTCAAAATCCTCCCAGCAAAGAAAAGACCAAAAACGAATGGTTTCATTGATTAATTCCACCAAACATTTATCGATGAAAAAATACCAATCCTTCTCAGACTTTTCCAAAAAATTGGAGAAGGGAACATTTCCTGACTTCTATGAGGTCAGCATTACCCTGATACCAAAGCTAGACAAAGACCTCACAAGAAAAGGAAAATGCAGACCAAAATCTTTGATGAATGTTGATGCCAAAATCCTCAACAAAATACCAGAAAATCAAATTCACCGACACATTAAAAGGATTATATACAATCACCAAGTGGAATTTATTCCTGCAGCACAAAGATTATTCAACTATGAAAAACACTCACTGTGTTACATCACATTAATAGAATGAAGAAATATGTGATCATCTCAAAAAAAAAAAAAAAAGGAAAGCTTTTGGCAAAATTCAATACTCTTCTATGATAAAAAGACTCAACAAATTAAGAATACAAATAAACTGCTTCAATGCAATAAAGGTAATATATGAAAAACCCACGGCTAACATCATAGTAAAAAAATGAAAGATTGAAAGCTTTTTCCCTAAGATGAGGAATAACACATCTGCCCACTTTTGCTAGTTGTATTCAACACAGTACTAGAAGTTATAGCCAGAGCTATTAAGCAAGAAAGAGAAATAAATGCATCCAAATGAGAAAGGGAGAGATAAAATTATCTCCACAGATGATATGATCTTATATGTAGAAAACCCCTAAATATTCTACAAAAATGTGTTGGAACCAATAAACAAATTCAATGAAGTTACAGATACAAAATCGACATGTAAAAATCAGTTGCATTTCTGTACATCAAAAATGAACAATATGAAAAGTAAATTGAGAAAATATTTGAGAATAAAGTCAACATAAGAGATGAAAGAATTTTGTCTTGAAAATGACACAACATTGCTGAAAATTAACACGGACACAAATAAGTGAAAAGACATCTTAGCTCGTGGCTTAGAGAACTTAATATTGTTAAGATGTAAGTTCCAAAGTGAGGCATATACAGTCAATGAAATCTCTATTAGAACATTTTTTTGGCCAAAAATGAAAAATCGATCCTCAAATTCATATGGAATCTTAAGGCACCAAAAGTAGCCAAAACAACCTTGAAAAGAAAGAACAGAGTTGGACATTTCACATTTCCTGATTTCAAAGTTTACTCTGAAGCTATGGCAGTGAAAACAATGTGACACTGGCATAAAAACAGACATATAGGACAATGGAATAGAATAAAGAGCCTAGAAATGAATCCTTGAATATGTGGTCAAATGACTTTTGACAAGAGTACCTAGACCACTCAATGTGGAAAGGGCAATCTTTTTAACAAATGGTGTTGGGAAAACTAGGTATCCACATATAAAAGAATGAATTTAGACCCTTACCTCACACTATATACAAAAGTAACTCAAAATGTATCAAAGACCTTACTGTAAAAACTAAAACTGTAAAACTCTTAGAAGAAAACATAGGAGGAAAATTTCATAATATTGGATTTGGCAATGATTTCTTGAATATGATACCCAAAGCATAGGTAACAAAAGGAAAAATAGATAAATTAGACTTCATCAAAATTAAAAAAAAAAAAAAAGCTGTGACTCCACGGGCATTGTCAACAGAGTGGAAAGGCAACCCATGAAATGGGAGAAAGTATTTTCAAATCATATATCTGATAAGGGATTGCTATCCAGAGTACATAAAGAACTGCTAAAAACAACAAAAAGCAACCCAATTCTGTCTTAGATTCCAGAGCTTCTGTAGCATCTACTTTGTGACGTTTGCGGCTATAACAAAATCAAAGTGAGTGCCTAATAAATATCCCTTGAAGAACTTGGGGTTTGCTCAGATTATAATACATTATCTAAATGGATAAACACTGACCCACTTACCCTGGGAGCAACTATAGTCCTCCTTTTGATAGAATTTCTTATCACTTTCTGTTTTAAAAAATGTGGGGTCATGTTTACAGAATTTTGCTTGGTATCTTTCCCCAGAAAACAAACTTTCCATGTGGAAGAGCTCCATCCCTGCTGGTATCCTTATTTTCTATCTTTCCTATATTTATAGTACATCCTCCTAAGTTTCAAGGAGAATATCCACAGGGTAAATGTATTGCTTCATATGATTTGACTGAGTAGTGAAATTCATAGATGGAAAGTAGAATGGTGATTTCTAGGGGCTAGGGAGTTAGTGTTTGTGTTAGGGAAATGGGGAGTTAGTGTTCAATGGGTAGAGTTTTAGTTCTGGAAGATGAAAACGTTCTGGAGTCGTATGGTGTTCATGGTTTCAGAACCATGTAAATGTACTTAATGCTACAGAATTGTATAGTCAAAAATGGCTAAAATGGTAAAATTTTTGTTATGTGTGTTTTACCACAATAAGTTTTTTTAAAAGAGCGAATACTCATTTAGAACCAGAAATTACCACAAATGATTTCTTGAAGGTTCGGGACACTTTTCTTTCCCTGAAATCTCTTTAAGTGATTTAATAAAAGTGCTTATGTAGAATTTCTTCCTAATTGGATGAACATGTTTTTCAGTTGAGCTCTCTCTACTTTTCCCATGTGCTGTCTCACCCAGGGCGTACTATAGCAAGTTTGCTAGAGGGATAACGCCAGGATGTCAAACTCTGGAAAAATGCAAGACAGTGCTCTACAACAAAGATTCTCCCCTGGAGAAAGCTCTCAGTGCTCTGTTAAAACACGTTTTTTTTGTTTTTTTGTTTTTTTGTTTTTTGTTTTTTTGAGTAGCATTAGTAGTTTAGTATCTTCCTTTGGGGTAATTGGAAGCTATTGTTTTATTTTTGATCTTTGTAGCTTCAGCCAATAATGAGACAGGGAGAGCCCATATTACATCCTGTTACAGAGTGAACAATGGTAGATCAGGAAGGGAAAACGTGGGGTCCAAACTATTCCTTCCATCTAAGAGAAAATGCATCTAGTGTCCAAGGGGCTGACATTAATTCTGCCATCGCAAATGGTTGGTCCTATTTCAGAATGTAATATTTCATGTAACTATCATCTTCTTCATCATCATATAGCATTTATTAATTTCCTGGGCTGAGCAAAATAAAATTGCGAACACTCTGGACCCAAAAGCAGCGTCATCATCTCAACACTTGCAAAATGATCAGAGAGAGCAAAGAACTGGCAGGACCACAGTGGACGGTGAGGCCCAGGGGAAGTCTGGGATACATAAATCACCCACCCCAGTCCTATACCTCTTTGCATATACCACTACAGTGGTCCTTACCATGCTGGGTCAAGAAAGGGAGACAATATCCCAGTTCTTGCATCTCCCACTCCACCCTCTAAAGACTAAGGGGGAAAAATAAGGCACAAGGAGAAGTCTTTTCTTAAAATAGACTCTGGCTACTGCAACTATTAAATATTAGAAAAACAAATACTTGACATAGTATTCACATCTGGAAATGGGCTCCTTACCATAAATACTGCAAAATTTTAAAAACAGAACCATTGAAAACAAAAGAAATTCAAACTGACAGCAGATATTTATGATGTTTCCTTGAAAGGCCATTTCCATCACTGCAGAGATAAATTAATATCAGTTACTCAAGATTTCAAATGTGTGAGCAAAGGGTCAAAGCAATGAGAAGTGTAGCTTCTCAGTAAACTTAAAGCAACAAAGAAATTTGAAATAGAATAGATTCAGCAGGCTATAAAATCGGTCACATTCAAGCCAGTTACTTTACAATACCTGCTGATATTTAAACATAATAATCTACAAAAATTGCTTTCTTATCAATGACGTTTAATTGTAATTCTTACAATAAACAAACAAGGTAGGTAGTACTTACCGGTCCTAAAGATGAGGAAATTGAACCTATTTGAAGGACATTTATTTATTTATTTATTTATTTACGTTTATTTATTTTTTTGAGACAGAGAGAGACAGAGCATGAACAGGGGAGGGTCAGAGAGAGGGAGACACAGAATCCAAAACAGGCTCCAGGATCTGAGCTGTCAGCACAGAGCCCGACGCGGGGCTTGAACTCACGGACCGCGGGATCATGACCTGAGCTGAAGTCAGCCGCTCAACCGACTGAGCCACCCAGGCGCCCCCGAAGGACATTTATTTAGAAGCCACTACATGTCAGGCACAATGTTAGGTGCTGGAGGTATGGTGAACAAGACATATCCTGCAACTGGACTCTGAAGGCATACATAAAAGTAGAGGGGGAAAGATAAAATACATGAAAATCACTTTATTTGTTCACTACAAATTGTTATGTATTGTGCCATAAATAAGTATTTGAGAAAAATAATAGTAACAGGTTACTTGATCAAAACTTGTTGCAAACAACAGCAAATACTCAGCAAAAACTAAAGAAATAGTGATTATAGGCTCAAAGAGCTTGCAAGACAGTAAGAAATTACCAGGACACAGAAGAGGAGGAAAAAAGAAAGAAGAGAGGAGAGAGGAGAGGAGGAAAAGATAAGGGAAGAAAAGGTGAGGGGAAGGGTGGGAGATGATGGGGAGGGGAGGGGAGGAAGGGAAAAGAAAAGGAAAAAGAAGAGAACAAAAATAGAAACCCAGAAAAGTATAGGGAAAAGGGTGCTACTGTCGCATGATTTTTACCTTCCTTGTCCCATAAAACTGTCAAAAGCAAAGTTAAGAGACTAACTTTACTTTTGGTGGCTTTGTGGGGAAAAGAGGACACACATTGTAGCCCAGCATCAGCACAGGATGGAGAGTCTGATAGGACCCCATACTGCAGGAACATGAAAAGCGACACAGAATGCGAATGAATAGAAGGACCAATTCTTGGAAGGGACTGCAGCCAGTGTTCAAATCACACAGACCTCCCAGTGAATCTCAAAACTTGGATTTGTTTGAAGATGTAGTCAAGCTAGTACTTTCCTTGGGAGCCTAGAAGAAGCAAATGGCAATCCTCTTTGAAGTAAAGCATTTATTCAAATTTATTCAAATTATTCCTACAAATAATTGTCACATGAGATGACCAGCACAGTGTCAAAGATAACCAGATGACAAAGGGACAAAAGACACCATGATAAAGAACCAACTGATAAAAGAAGCTTATGATCAAAATATTTAGAAATTGAGTTGTCAAATGCCCCTTAAAATAAGAAATCTTACATGTTTTGAGAAGCAAAGATAACCTTGAAAAGGTCAAGGAACAAGAAACAATAAAAGAACAGGAACAGGGAATAAGAAACAATAAAACATAATAGGCCATCTATAATGAATGAATAAAACTAACCTTCTAATACTAAAGAATAAAAACCAAGATCAATCATTTTAGTTACCCTATTTGGATGCCGCTGAATTTCTTGAATCTGTGTATCAATGATTTTGTTTTGTAAAGGAAAACTCTGTCATTATCTCTTCATTGCTTCAATCTTTCTTTCTTTCTTTTCTTCTCTTCAGAGACCTCAATTATTATTACTATTATTATTATTATTGTTAAGGCCAGATCTGCTACATCCCTTCACTCTCCCATATCTTGAATGTTTGTGTCCTTCTTAGGTAATACTCTAGGTGATTTCTTCCAATTTATTTTCTAGTTTACCAATTCCCTTATGGCTGTGTTTAATCTCATATAAAATCTACACTTTGAATGATTGTGTAGTCATTCTTCTGTTATTGTTTCTTTGTCATGCTGAACTCTGCCAGAGCCACCAACGATTTCTGCCGTGGTCCCCAATCGCAAGGGACACATGTGGGTTTAAAATGATCTGACTTCAGCCAGGTCACTATCTCGCGGTCCAGGAGTTCGAGCCCCGTGTCAGGCTCTGGGCTGATGGCTCAGAGCCTGGAGCCTGTTTCCGATTCTGTGTCTCCCTCTCTCTCTGCCCCTCCCCCGTTCATGCTCTGTCTCTCTCTGTCCGAAAAATAAATAAACGTTGAAAAAAAAAATAAAATGAACCAGAAGACCGTACAAGATAATAACAACAAGTTCTCAAATGTCTGCCACTGATGCAGAGGACCTTGGAAGTCTGGAAAGGAGAAAGAGGTCAGCGTGGCCTAAAAACCTCAGGGCAGGATTTGCAGAGGAAGTAGAAGAAAGAGGTTTTGGAGCCGAGCAATATTTAGACAGCTGGAGGAAGGCAGGCCATGAGAGTTGCTCCTTTACTAAGCAGATTTGTAATATACCAGATCTTGCTCAATCTGGAGATGATGAGATTACGTTATGATGTACTTCCTTCCAGCGGGAATCTATTGAAAGACAGACTCTGGCAAGATACTGCACAGGTCCTGCTTGGACCATTGACAACTCACAAGTTAATACTCAGAGTAGGGAGGCAACGAGTGAAGGCTGTTGGATGAACATCCTCAGAAAGGAATCAGAATTCCGTTTGATTCATGTTTCCTTCTTAACAACAGGAAGATAACATTAGGGAAGCTAACCCACATACTGTTTTTCAGTATAAATTGAATTTCTCATGGCTGGATGTATTTATCGTCTTTCTTTAAAATCCCCCCACAAACCTGTGTGATTTTCAGCACAGGAAAATATAGCAAAAGAACAAGGACTTTGAGATCGGACGGAATTAATAATAGTCATTGCCATAGTCCTAGTCTGCTAAGTACTGTGCTGAGTGGAAGCTAAGCCTCCAAAGAGCTAAATCACTTGTCCAAGATTACACAGTGGTAATTCCAGCTTCAAACAGGCTGGCTTGAAATGGTTCCCTAACCACTCTTCTAACTTCTCAACATGATTGCAGACTTTAATGCCGGGTGAGCTCAGGCAAGGAAGTCAACTGGACTTCGGTTTTGTCATCTACGCGGTGGAGACCATGAGACCTTCTCAAATGACTCTAAGGATCGCATGAGAAAATACGTGCAAACCAGTTGTGTCCAGCTCCCCACTCACACACACTAGGTGCAGGAGGCTCCTAATTCTCACCCCATCATCTCCTTCTCCTGCACTGATCAGACACCCTGCTTGCCCGGCTGATGCCATCAAAGAATGAAAACTTCTTTTTGTCTAAACCCAGTGGCCCAGAAAAAAGAGATAGTTACTCTGACCTGTTGGTGCTTTGATTTCATTTTGCCTCCGGGAGTAGAAATAATGACCACCAATCATAGCAACATCCAGTAGGGGGATGGTGTACATTTCCCCTGAGCTTTTCTTTCTGTCATGTTCTCATCCTTTTACGACTGGTTCCTAAAATGGGGGCTTTGAAACTTCCCCCAACCCTTCAGACCCTGACTCATCAAGGGACTCTAAAGGACATTCCTCACCAGGAGTTAATTATTTATTTTAAGACTACATTGCTAATTCATCTGCTCTGGGAGATGGAACAGAAAGACGCTGATTCTTTTTCTCTTTGAGAACAGCTGTGTCCCTATACCACCGGCAGCTGCATTACAAATTGCTCGGCCATTAAGTGATTATTTCCTCATCATAAGAGCAGCTGGGATAGCCTTCTGCCCGCCCCCCCCAACCCCGGTACAACCCTCATTTTTTTCCCACCTCCCCCTCCACCCTGCCCCGAAATGGGCCAGGCCCATACAAGTATAGTATTGGTTTGTTTCTTGCAACTGAAGCTTGTGACTGAGCTTTCCGACCGCTGATTATTTTTCAACAGCCCTTAAAGGCCACAAAGGATGCTAGATCTCCGAACAACATGAAACATCACCTAGGTCTCTTCCCTTATTTCGTTGGCAAGAAACTTAAGTGCAGAGAACACGTCTGTTCAAGATCCTGCTCAGCAAGTGACAGAGCTGAGTCTTGGCTTCAGGTCTTATCACTTCTGGCCCAGTGAAGTATTTTTTTTCCCACTAATCCGCAGAAGTGGGTCTCGACAATGAACTTGCCTCGTCTTCCCCCAGTCACAGATCTGTCTGGTGTCTGAAGAAACAGGTACAACGGGGGCCATTTTCTCTTCTGGTAGAAAGGAGGGTAACATCAAAATTTTAGCAGTCTGCATATAGACTTTTGTACATGTGTAATTGACATGGAACATTATATTAGCAGCAGATGTACAAAATAATTATTTGCTATTTGCAAAACGATCACCACAGTGAGTGTAGTTAATATCCATCACCACACATAGTTACAACTTTTGTGTATGAGTATGATGAGAACTTTTAAAATCTACTCTCTTAGCGACTTTCAAATATACAATACAATATTGCCAACTACCATCACCATTATGCTATTTCTGGCCCGACGCGACCCCGCACATATCCTCCTTTGGTTCATCTTCCCCTCCCCCCCCCCACACACATTTTCTTTACCCATTCATCCATCAGTGGACATTTATGTAGTTTTCATGTCTTGGCTATTGTAAATTGTAAATTGGCTGTTGCCTTGCTACAATGAATGTGGAAATACGTCTTTTCGAGTTAGTATTTTTGTTCCCTTCAGGATTGCCGGATCATCTGGTGGTTCTATATTTAACTTTTCCTTATACTCAAAGATATCACCAATGTTTATGCCATCCGCCCACCCCAAACTCAGTCAAAATCAGGAGAAGTTTACCTTTTACAGGTAAACAGAGAACTTGAGGACGAAATTCGCCAGCGATTGCTGGCCGGCCTCTATTTAGAGTTCGATCAACTTTAAATCCCTCCTCTACCCCATACCTTTTCTATCTTTCAATATTTTCACTTTTAAGCTCCCTCAGAGTCGTGATTTCTTGATGTCTGTCAATTATTTCTCCATAAAACTGGGAAAAAATAATATGTTTTTAACGTTTATTTATTTTTGGGACAGAGAGAGACAGAGCATGAACGGGGGAGGGGCAGAGAGAGAGGGAGACACAGAATCGGAAACAGGTTCCAGGCTCTGAGCCATCAGCCCAGAGCCTGACGCGGGGCTCGAACTCACGGACCGCGAGATCGTGACCTGGCTGAAGTCGGACGCTTAACCGACTGCGCCACCCAGGCGCCCCAAAAATAATATGTTTTTAAAAAGTAAGGGAAAAGAAGAGTAGTGATTTCTCACTTGGATGCCTTTCACATGGCTGTAAGTGTGAGGTCCGTGGAGCCACTGCATGGATTTCAAGGATCTGGGAGTGGGAAGCGTGCTTGTCTAAAATTGCAGATTCCCTGGCCTCTCCTTAGACAGACTGAATTGTGATTTCTGGGAGGTGTAAGGGAGTGGTTAGAAACAGACACCAGTATATATTTCCCAGTTTGGACCTGCCTCCACAACTTCCGGTAACCTGCATATAGACACAAACAAGATATCGTGGGTGCTAAAAAGGAGATCTGTGGGTGCTCTAGGGGCCCGCACTCCCTTCTGCCGTGACCACACTGCAAGGGTTCGTGCTGGGATCTGCTTGAAGGATCCTGTCCCCAGCTTGGGACTGCCCATTGTCCTAAGCTTAAATTTTTCACTCCTTGTCCCTGAGTTTCACACAGTCTCTTGCAAACATAACTTCCTCAGCTTTCACGCCTAGCGTTTCTCCCTGTTGGGATCTAACTAAAGTCTGGGGACACGTATGCTGTTTGTCTGCCCGACATTATGCTACTTCTGGCCCGACACGACACCACATGTGTCCTCCTTTGGGTCATCTTCCCCTCCCCCGCCACACACATGCACATAGAACTGTCTCATGCACAGCCACTGGCTTCCCTAGACGCAGAACTCAGCAGAAGGACCGAATCCTACTTACCGTGCCAGTGGAATAGCCTGCTTTTCCCATTTTCACTTGCAGAACTTTATTGCTTTAAAAATTGCCTCGTGCCTTATACCCCATTTCATTTACTCACGTTCATTCTTCCAGTAAAGTTCGGTGAAATGCGTGACCAAAGAGTAACAGGAAAGGAGAAAAGTAACAGGGAAACGTAAAAGGACAGAAGCAAATTGAGGACATGAGAAAATTCTAAAGAACAGTGAAATGAACGGAGAACTAGAGCCAGGAATACGGAGCAGACATGAGGGTAGAATAAGACAGCAGGAATGCATACAGAGACGAGGAACGGGCAACGGTCTCATGATAACTTTAGCTAATATTTATTGAGTATTTATGCCACCTCAGACCCTGTGCTATGTGCTTTGCTTGCAAATCTTTGTTAAGCACCACAATAACCACATTAGATAAATACTGTTTTGATTTGCATTTTGTATTAGGGTAAGTGCAGCTTAACCAGACTTGGCACACGCAGCCCATGCTTGTTAAGATATGCAAATGCTTTCATGTTCAGATATGCAAATGCCTCCTTACCGGTGGTGAGTATGTTACCCCTGGATACTCTCCTGCCCTCTGGCTGCTTGTTCCAGGCCCATACGGGGTCACTTCGCCTTTGACTGTAGACTTCCCCTTGGTCCTTTCCCCTCCCTGCTTCCCCAGTGACTGCAAGCACCTGCCTAGCAAGTATCTCCAGTATCTCTTCCCCGGTTAGGCTGCCATCTGATTGTGCCTCACCAATTTCATATATTTTTACGATCATCCGGATTAAAAATTAAATGTTCTGGCTTCTACGTGGTAAGCCAGGGGATGAACTAAGACAGAAAAATGACTGGCAAAAACAAGAGCCAGACGGAATAGGCTGTACAAAGCCATAGAAATACTGAACTGGATTTCTGAAAGGAGAAGTTGAAAATGGTCATGTGATGGATAATTTTAACAAAGTCAAAGGGTCAGTTAGGAACTAGAAAAGGAGCAGTGACTGCCCTCCTTCCTTCCAGCTAATGGGAAAACAGATTCCATGGTTTTCCCAGTCATCACAGTGGGTGTGCCCAAGCCGGAGGTTTCCAGACCTCTGTCTCTGCTCTCTCCAGCCTTGCGAAGACCATGAAATTAGTTTCCATACTCTGTTGATAGCCCATGGCAGAGACCATGATAGCAACATACTTGAAAAAAGAGCAATTGAATAAATGCAAATGTACTAAACGTGTTTAAATGAAGGAAATGGCAATAAAAAATCGAGGCAAAAAATGTTAAGCCTTAGTTACAGCCCCAAACAATTTACATACTTCCCAACAACCCTCAAATTCAAGTCTTTAAGTGCAAGAAATACATTATGCAGACCTGATAATGAAAACCTATATTCCATAATTTGCAACCTGCTGGCCGTGTTATGCCAAGTGCATGTTAAACAGGGCATTCTTCAACCTAATTACATGCAATTTCTCCCCATTCTAATTGTGTTATGAAAATACATCTTTCTATCTCATTCATGCACACCCGGATCACTTTGCATTTTTCCTAAAGCATAGCAGTAAAATAAAACAAAACTGATGAGTTTTTATTTTGCTCTGCACCCAGGAATCCAGAATAGAAGTATAATGGGGATAAGCAAGTCCTTTTTTTAGCCCCCAGGTCAGATGTTGGAATTTCTTAATTGTTTGCAAGGTTAGGATTGTAAATACAGCAATAGCAACCTGGCCCACAAAGATAAATGTCTAAGACAGTGATTCTCCACCAAGGGTCATTTTGCCGACCTCTCCGAGGAACATTGCACAATGTCTGGTAATGTTTTTGCTTGGCACGATGGGGAGGAGGGGACTGTCATGGAGTGGGTAGAGGCCAGAGATACTAACCAAAATCATGCAATGCTTGTACATGGAAAGTCAAAGAGTTTTATTTGAAAAGATACTGCTTTAGGCAGAGACAATACATACTCTGTGCTCTTGTCTATGGGAGCCATGGCTGATGGCTGAAGCCACAAGTGTATTTGCCACTTGAACTGTAACCCTAGGGGTTACGGTGGTCTCCTCCACTTGGAAGGCTGAGATAAGACCCCACACATGGTTCTGGAGGACAACCAGGCAAGGACAGCTTCGTGAAGTCCACCGACAACAGAAAAAGACACAGAGGTGGATGCAGCAAAGTCTTTAGAGAGCATGAAGGCGACCAAGTTGCTATCTGAAGTTCAAGAGCAGAAAAGTCCAAAGATGGGTGGCAAGGCCAAGGGTCTTGAAAATAATTGAACCAATGTGGAGTCAGGACTGCCTACAGCAATAAAGGTTCCTGGACTACTAGGAGATTATCTATCTATGCGTCCATCATCTGTCCATCCATCCATCTAACTGTCTATCTATCTATCTATCTATCTATCAATCTATTGATCCCATTGCCTTTTGTATCTTTGTTCATTCAAGACCAACTCTTACCAAAAGATGGGGGCTTAGAATTATGCCAATAATTTTTTAACCAAAGAAAAACTAAGCTTTCCTGGTTTATGCCTTTTCATATTGCTGCTGTCTGCATAGACTACAAAGCTCCATCTCCGTCAGTTGCTAGGAAGCAGAGACACCAAAGCTGCAAACAGTATGGTCTCCTTATTCTGGATCAACACTTACTAAATGTTAATGGGATTGCAAATCACCACAAGATGTTATTAAAACAAAGTAGGTCTGGGGCGAGGCCAGAGATTCTGCATTTCTAACAAATTCCCAGCAGGTTTAGATGCTGTTCTTCTATAGACCACACTTGGAGAAGCAAGATTCTAGATCTTAATTTACAACTTTTTTTTTTAACTTGGAATGGGAAGGACAATTTGGCAACAGAGGGGATACTAATAGACTATTCCCTTCTATTGAGCCACTGCCAGAATGTATAGAAGGTAAGTAATATGCTTGACAACATGCGTTTGGGGTGTTAAGCAAATATTTTAGGAAACTAAAATATGACTTTGCGCAAATATAAAATAAATATGTATCAAAGATTTCCCCCATTAAATAATCAGGAAGATATTACAATTACCCAAGGAAAAAGTCACACAATACACACATATATGAGTGCCATCAGAAATGCTGAAATAAATTTACCAATAGATACAGAACTTGTCCATAGTCTCAGGACGATAAGCAACTGTCTTCTGCTGCACGAAATTTTGTTTGCATTAGCAGAACTTTCTACAACCTACAGATTTATAAAATGGCTCAAAGATGCGGGCCCCTCTAGAATCAGATATCATGGATGTGTGGCTAAACAGAATGCCTAGGAACATGTGTTTCATCCATTTCAAGGTTTTTTCCACAGTTTTTCCTGACAGGTAATGAAAAAGTCCTTCCCACCCTTTAAACTCTAGCATCGTGCACGTGCTCATTTAGCTTCCAGTCATAGCCTAGGTGTTCTTTGTCTTCTGGCTCTATTTCATGTTTTTTGCATTAAAAAAGGAAAACACTTCCTACACACCTTCCTTGCATCAAAGTTACCTGTGTGTCTGCCCCTCACGAGAAGACAGACGCCTTCCTATGCGTGCAAACATCCCTCTTCAGACTAGGCATTTCCTGAATGGAACTGAAAAGTGAGTTTTGTGACTATACAAATATGCATTTGTACATCTATATAATACATGTAGACAAATATATATATATACACACAAATAAATATGTATATTTGTATATATATATATATATATATATATATGTATGTGATTATATTCTATTTTACATATGACTCCTGGTATTTAATAATATTTTCTTCAAATTTTATTCTCCAAAGAGAATTTGAAAAACACACCAGAAGTCATAAAACACAATTCTGCTGGAAAAGGCTTTTGAAGATACTTAATTTTAATTTTTATACACAGATCTTTTTAATACAGGTTCAGCTATAGGCAAAATGATCAAAACGTTGAGTGAGGATAAATTTGCTTTGGTTTCCTGCTCAAACCTCATTATCTGAGTTCCCTGGGTTCTTGGAGGCTCAGAGCATCCCATGGCCGGGAGGAAATCAGATAAACTCAGTGGATGTGAGCGTAGGGTGAACTGACTCTTCTACAAGATGACATGACAAAAATATTCCTAACGTTGGTCATTCTTACTCCAAAGTCATGGCAGAATTCCAGGGATGTAGATAGAGGAAGCTTTGAGAGGAGGAGAGTTTATTTTTTTAATTAAGTTCCAAAACTATGTGTGTATGAGCTATCAAGCCGTAAAAAGACATGGGAGAGGGGCGCCTGGGTGGCTCAGTCGGTTGAGCTTCTGACTTCAGCTCAGGTCATGAGCTCGCGGCCCGTGAGTTCGAGCCCCGCGTCGGGCTCTGTGCTGACAGCTCAGAGCTTGGAGCCTGCTTTGGATTCTGTGTCTTCCTCTTTTTCTCTGTCCCTCCCCCATTCATGCTCTGTCTCTCTCTCTCTGTCAAAAATAAATAAACATTAAAAAAATATTTTTTAAGACACGGAAGAAACTTAAATGCAAATTACGAAGTGAAAGAAGCCAATCTGAAAAGGCTACATCCTGTATGATTCCAACTCAATGACGTTCTGGAAAGGGCAAAATTATGGAGATAGTAAACTATCAGTGGCTGCTGTGGGTTGGTACGAGTGGCAGGGGGCAGGGAGGAGATGAATGGGTAGAGCGCAAAGGATTTTTAGGGCAGTGAAAATACTGTGTGTGATACCAAAATGATGGGTACATGTCATTATACATTTGTCCAAACCCATAGAATGTACAACGAGACTGAAGTGTAAACAAGGTGACTTTGGGTGATTATAATGTATGAGTGTAGGTTCATCAACCATAACAAAGGTACCACTGTGGTGCCATGTTAATAATAAGGCCGGTGGGGGGCTATGCCTGTGTGGGCCCAGGGGTTATGTGGTAGATCTCTGTACCTTCCCCTCAATTTTGTCGTGAAGCCAAAACTGTTCTAAAAATATAAAGTCTTAATAACAATGATAATAATAATAATAATCATAATCATAAAACTGAACAAGAACAGCTTCAGGGAAACAAGAACAAAAGTAGGAATACAAATTCAGAGGCTGGTCTACCAAGGTGGCTAGAACCAAGGTGTCCTGGATCAGATGTAGAGTTTCTAAGAAGTGTTTGGATTCTCTTTAAATTTAAGCCATCCTCCCTGTGCTATTACAAAATGCCCCCAACCCTATTCCTTTCTCCAGTTCCCTCCCACCTACCCCACTCCATGCTATCTTGGTGATGGATCTGATCGCACCCCAGCTTTGCTTTCGCGTTCCTGGAGGTCTCAAGATGAAGAGAAAACTCTAGCTGAAGACCTAGAGCCTCACTGAGGTCTCCCAGGCTCTCCCAGCCACAGACCAAGGCTCATTCCTATGTAGTCAGTGCCTCCGGGGCTCCGGTGTCTCTCCATTTCACTTTTCTGGCATTTCTATACCTTGTGCACATTTTCTCTCCTCTCCACCTAGAAAATTCCAGCTTCCTGGTGAGAGACACCTCAAATGTCCGCACTTAGGTTGGTCATCCAGGTTTAGTAAGGGACTCCTTCCCTTCTGTCCACAGAGTAATTTTCATTTTTGTAGTAATTTCTAAATGTGTATGTAAATATTCTGTCTTAGCTGTAACAAATCTGCTGTAACAGATCACCCCAGACTGGGTGGCTTGGGCAATAAACACTTGTTTGTCACGGTTCGGGAAGCCGAAAGTCCTGGATTAAGATGGCAGCATGGTTGGGTTCATGATGAAGGCCTTCCTCCTGGTTTATAGACAGCTGCCTTCTTGCCGTAATCCTCCCATGGTGGAGAGACAGCTAGCTAGCCCTCCAGCCACTTATTATAAAGGCACTAATGTCATTCACAGAAGTTCCATCCTCATGACCTAATTGTCCCCCAGAGACCCCATCGCCTAAGATCATCACATTGGGATTAGGGTTGCAACATACGAATTTGGGGAAAATACAAACACTGAGTCCATTGCATGCTTTTATTTTATTTGATCCAATGTATACTTGTCTTTTTTTCTACTGAAAAACCATAGTATGCCTTAATGGCACATCTGTCTTCTTCACTCTCCCGGTATAGGATTTGACCTATTACTATGCACTCCATAAAAGGGAATGAATCATCAAAGTACAGTTTTTTCCTGGAACTGAGCTCTGTGCTATAGAGGCCACATTGCAGGGAGATGGGGAAGTAAGTTCCTGACCTTAAGTGACTCTCAATATAATAAAGAGGAGGCCAAGAATTACTAATACTGTGGAGTATCTGGGTCTGGAAGCCCTGAAGCCAGTGATTTGGAAATTATTTCAGGTGAAGTGGAAATAAGAATTGAATAAACTTCTTTAGGGTATTGGTTCTCCCATATGATATACTCAGGTTACAGCGAAGTGAAAAAAACAAATGATAAAAGGTAAACACTAAGGAAAAAAAAAAGTTACCTCCAAGGCTGTGTGTGTGTGTGCGCGTGCATGCACGTGTGTGTGTGTGTGTGTGTGTGCGTCTTATTCATGTCATTGCTACTGGAAACTATTAATTTTAGGCCACTCCTCTCATTTATTATCATTTTTGTCAGGAGTATAATGCTTCGTGTGTTCTGAACACAGTGTTCAAAACCGTTGATTTTTTTCAATATTCTACCGTGTTGGCTTTCCAATTCGCATTGATTTGCCACCTTGTGAGCGTGAAAAGGAGAGTTTTGAAACCGGTCTTTTCACCGAAGAAAGAGGAGCATTAGAGTGTCTATTTCAAGTTAGTAAGGAGCGCATTCAGGCTATGTTACCGAGACAACTACCTAGCAATCTAGAGCCAAATAAGTGTGATATTGTGATTTTTAATAAGAAATACATGCTTGGTCTTCCTCCTGTTTCTACCATGGAGCTTCTAAAACGCTTGGGATTCCCTGAGTGGTGAGAGAGATCAAGGTGTTTTTTGTCGGGTTCATGAAGTGACTTTGGGGAGGCCCCTAGGTCAGCTAAAGATGGCACCTGGTTGCCAGCGGAAACAACTCTGTGGTTGGAGGGTTGGAACCTGCAGAGTCACCCCCTGATCTCCAGAGAGGAGAGAGGGGCTGGAGGTTGAATCAATCACCGGTGATCAATGATTTAAGCCACCGTGCCTTGGTAATGAAGCTCCCATTACAAACCCAAAAGGACAGAGTTGGGAAAGCTTCTGGGTTGGTGAACAGCTGGATGTCTGGGGTGGCAGGCACCCTTGGAGAGGACATGGAAGCTCCTCGCCCTTGCCCCACGCCTTGTCCTATGCATCTCTTCCCTCTGGCTGTTCCTGAGTTATATCCTTTTATAAGAAACCAGTAATCTAGTAAGCAAAATGTTTCGGAGTTCTGTGAGCCGCTCTAGCAAATCAGTCAGAACCCATGGCGGGGGGCGGTCATCGGAAACTCCAATCTGTACCTGGCGCGCCAGAACCCTAATGGCAACCGACACTACGACTGGTGTCTAAAGAAGGGGGTGGCATCTTACAGGACAGGACTGAGGGAGGTAGTGCCAGAATTGAGTTGAATTGTAGGACACTCAGCTGGTGCTGGGGAGTTGCCTACTGGTGTGGGAAAACCCCCTTCCTGCCCTCCACGTCGGAATTGGTGACCAGAACCTTTAGGAAGTTAGATCCTTACCTCATACTTTATGTCAGATTTAATTACTGCTGGTCCAAATCCAAATGTAAAAATACAAAATCATTGAGATATTAGTGAATTTTTGGTACGTTTGGAGCGTGAAAGGCCCAAGGCTGTCCAATGTGGATGAAAAATAAGAATCGTTATGAATACACGTGGGTAAACTAAAATTTGCTTCGCAAAACTCCACCGTAATGCGAAATGCAGAGTATAACAAAGCAGGAGAGGCGTATGGGTAGGGCGGTGAGCAAGAAGCTGTATTTGAGAGTGGAAGTGTCACATGGGGAAAGGGAGCACAAGTGGGGAAATGGAGCACAGAAAAGCTTTTCAAGAAGTTGGGCTGCACAGGGAGAGAAGGAATTAGAGTGGTCTTGGGAAGGAAATGTGGAATCTGGAAGTCTTCTTTTAAAAAGGGTCTTAACATTTAAAAGTCAGTTGGGAGTGGGGGGCACCTGGATGGCTCAGTCCATGAAGCATCTGACACTTGATTTCAGCTCAGTTCATGACCCCAGGGTCATGGGACGGAGCCCTGCCTCGGGCTCTGCTGACAGAGTGGAGCCTGCTTGAGATTCTCTCTTTCTCTCTCTCTCTCTCTCTCTCTCTCTCCCTCTCTCTTAAAAAAAAAGTCGGTTGGGGGATTCAGTTGAGAGGCTGAGGGCCACACCACCGTACCTAATGGGACCACCCCTTTGGTCCTCACCTAACCCGACTGGAGCTCTCGACACTATTCACTCTCTTTCCTTTCGAAAACACTTTCCCTGGTCTCTGGGCACAGAATTCTCTGTATTTCCTTTTCTCAATCACCCTGGCAGGTACACCCTCCCGCACCTAGCCTATCCGATGCAGTTCCTCGGAGCTGTGACCGGGGTCCCATCTGTCCTCGTGACCACCCTGCGAGACAAGCATAGCCACATCCCTAGCTTCTAGTCCCATCTAAATTCTGATGATTCACAGACGTCCTTCAGCCAGAGCCTCTTCTCTGAACTTCGCACCATGTATGTAACTAGTCACACAAAATCTCCATTTGGAGGCCTGCCATACGGATCGTATCACGTCCAAATAATGTCCAAAAGCTTTGATTGTCTTTGTACCCTGACCCAGCCCTCATCGCGTGTTATTTCTGTGAATGACCCTTGGACCTAAATCTTAGAGGACAGAAAACTAGGAGCCATTCTCGTTATTTCCATTTCCTTCATTTCCTGACATCCGACTCATTACTATTGATTTCGTTCGCTAAATAATCTGGAAATCTGTACAGACATCTCGATCTACACTGCCAAGAACCTAGTTAAAGCTCTCAGCTACTCTTGCCAAAATAGCTGATAATAATAACAGATATTGTCTCCAAGCCACTGTCCATCTGGCGGCCGGGAGATCTTCAGAGCAATTTCCCACTGCTCTGAGAATTATGACAAGATTCTGAAGGTGGCCCTGGACGATTTCCCATTTTTCCATTCTCTTCTTGCTTCGCCCTCTAAGCTGCTCTCCAGCCTCAACCACGGTTGCCTTGTTTCAGTTTTTCAGAAGTGCCATATCCCTCCAACTACGGGCTCTTTCATGTGCTAGCCCTACCTTAAATTGTTACACGGCTAAAAGCACCATTTAACTTAAAGCGACGTGATGCTGACGGCTTGTCTTCCCATCCTGCCCTGTTACACGAGGTACACGTGACAGAGCTCCAAGCAAAACAAAAATTGTCCGTTCACAGTCGCAAGCTATAGCATCCGCAGGCTGGCCGATGACCTTGACTTCCACAAAGCTCACTTTTTAGGTTTTAAAGCTTAACATGACGTTGGGAAACAATCCTTGGTTGATTTGATTATCGCTAATCTCTTTCGATGTTTAGAGTAAGCAGAATTCACAAACCTAAAAACTCTTGTTCAACTGGGAATCTGGGGAATACGATCTTATTCCAAAAGACATTTGTTTTAATGTCAGGGTGTGGAGCAGACAGAGCCCAATGTTGAAGGCCAAGGCCATGTGTGTGTTTTAGTATCCAGAACATGTGTTTGGACACTCACACCCTGGCACACACATACTCACGCCCCAGCACAAGGGGAAAACAAGACACCCTGGGTGGCTCCTGTATCGGGGGATTAAACAGCATGAATCCTTTCTGAATATTAATCTTGGAAGCCACCAGGTGACCCTGCCTTTTTGAAGGTCCTGACAATGATTTAGGGAAAAGGATTTAGTATTTTAGCAAAGAAATGCTGACGCCTTTGTGACTGTCTTTCTGTTTCTACTCTTTAACTTCGAACCGCACCTACAAGAAAGTTATTGAATCTCAAAATCATCAAAGAGGCCTAAGGATCATAGGACATACCTCAGAGTGGTGTTTGCTTTTTTTCCGGTCAATTTTTTCTGTTGTTCGGATTTGGTGAACTTCAGTGAAAAATTCTCAAGTTTAATGATTGTATCTTCTGTCATATGCACTCAACTACTGAACTTTCCAGCAAATTTTTATTTACGTTACTATATTTTTTGCTTCCGTAATTTCCATTTCATGCTTTTTTCTAACTCCTCTTTCTGTGATGAGATTTTCTTTTTGTAATTTGTTCTATTTGTGGAGAATTTATAGTTGATTATTGAAGCATCCTTGTGATGACCATTTTAAAACCCTGGCTAAATAATTCTAGCATCCGATTTATCTCTGCGTGGTGTCACTTCATTGCCTTTACTCATTCAAGTTGCATTTTCTGTGGTTCTTGCATGACGAGTACACAAGGTATAATTTTCTCTTATATCCTGGACATTTTTGTCTATTATGTTAAAAGACTAGCAGCCCTCTTCAAATCATTTATTTTAGCTGGCAGTTGCCTGTTTTGGTGTTAGCCTATAGGTCTTGGCCAACTTTTGGGGGCTATGGTTCGGACAGAGGTTTAATTTGTAGACTTTGCTGTATTGTTTTGGTCTATTTGGTTTATCTAGTATTTCTAGGGCTCCCAGCGGTCTCTGATAGTGCTTTTGAGGACATGAAGAAGATTACCCCAGGCCAGGCCATTATTGTGATTGGGTCTCTCTTCCACCTAATCTACAGCTTGCTTCTATGTCTCTGGATTGGAGACAGTCTTGAATCTGTGCCGACAAATAGGCTTCCAGGCAGGGCTGATCTTAGTAGATGAGTTCCTCTTGTCAGCTTCACTTACCTACCTCCATATCTCTTAGTGGGTGTAGGAGTGCTGACAATACTGACTCCATCTTTGACATTCCGTCTTGCTAATGTCCTCTCTTTTGGCCTCGTGTTCTGAGTCCTTTGGAGATTAATATACATATCTTAGAAATGCCCACCGAGACCAGGAGGTGGGGAGGCTTGCTTCGGCCCTGGGTAAATTTGTTAAAGATAACATACTCTCTCCCCTTCCTGCTGCATAGATAGGGCTACGGGATCTAATTAGTTAGAAAAGGATTTAGTATTTTAGGTGCATGAGAACACTTTGATGTCACTCCAATACCCTTCTGCATGGCCCCTTGCTCTATAAACTTGGGGATTAAGGTCCAGACTTTGTGGAGAAGAGCGGCACAGTTCTGGATCATTGTGTGCCCCACCCCACCCCCCTACCCCCCACCGTCAGTTGGTTACCCTGAATAAAACTGTGTAAACTGTATGGAGTCACCTGCTTTATTTTCAGTCCCAAAGTGCCTCCTCAGTGGGGAGGACAGTTCCTCCTCCCCAACCATCTAACAATGCAGAAGGAGGATCAAATACGTAGATTTCTATTCATCTCCCTTTCTGCTCTTCTCCTTATTAAATGCCCTGTACACGTGTCAATTCACCACTATTGGGATTTTACCCACACCTGTGTGGGAATAATGTGTGGTTTTATATAGCCCCAAGGATTTAGAAACCCTTTAGGTCATTGCTTCCATTAGATGGTCACCTCAGGCTGGTCTTACCCCATCTCAACTTTCTTCCCAGAAAATAGATTTTGACCTGTTGATGGAAATGCAGAGTCCAGAGAGGTACTTAACCTGAGGTAAGTTGCCATAGGCTCTTCCCCTACCTCCCGTTGCCTCCCTCGATTACTTCTCATTTACGTTACCTTTTATACTGTGATTGTCTTATTTATTGTCAGCTATGACAGTGACTTTCTGCCACTGCTTTCTCCTTAGCATGAAGTAACCCAAATGGCCAACACCAAAGATTGCCTCTTCCTCCGGGGTCTTTGAGGATGAGTGGAGTTAAGACGCTTTTACTACCATGGATATCTTTGGGGGCATCAGCAACATATCTCCAAACTAGGGAAGCGATACAATTTTGTTCAGACATTGTTGATGTTTCTGATCAATCCTAATGCTTTTGTGGCTTGTTAAATTGGGAACTACCTGGTGGGACACCTCATGGAACTGTGTATTCTGGAAAATCTGGCTTCTCTTTCAATGACTTCAGAGCCAGCATCCCCCAACCTTTCCTTTCTTTGAGTGATACTGATGTATTTTTGTTGCAATTTTCAAACCCATCTAAAGCACTGATTTTTAGGTCTTAGAAGAAGGAACATTGTGAGATTTGGCTTCTCTTTGCCCTCCTGTGCCACTAGTTTGTGCATCATATTAGCATTATAAAATTTAATGCTCTCTTTGTGGATCATATAAGGGTTATGATCATTGTATGACAGAGAGATGATGGGGGAAGCTAATGTTTACTACATAAATCATCTATGGAAGGTTCTAGAATCTGGGTGCTTGACAGCCATTATTTTATTTCAATGTCACACAATCTATTTAGCAGGTATTCTTACTGCCATTTCAGGTACAAGGAAATAAAGGCTAAAAGAGACCAACATGTTCACCCTCTACGTAGCCAGTGAACAAAGACTCAAACCCGTGGCTCTGTGACTTTACGGAACTGCTATTTCTATGCACGAGGACCCTCTTGCTGACTTAAGTGCCATGGGCATCTGACAGAAATGAGGTAGGGAAATCAAGTTGAGCATCGCCAATTTTATGAAGATAATATATGTCATCCCTTTCACTCACTAGAGATCATTTAAAGATCATTCAATGTCAAAAGGCAGCTTTCTGGTAAAATAATCCAAAGTGAGAAGAAAATAATCCAAAGTGAAAAGGCAGTTTTAATCATACTATGGATGACAGTTGAAGGAACAAGCAATGAAGGGGACAATTTTTCAAGAAGTTTCTGGCAGGTGGAGCTAGCTGCCTTTGACGTCAGTCCACATATTCAGAACAATCGTTGTGAATAGAGAGGTTTAGGAAGCCAGGCATAAGGACATTGCCTTCAAGCATTCCTTCCTTGGAGAATAATGGTAAAGATAACAGGGAAGGGTAGGTTGCAAAGCAGAAAATCTATGTGACCAGCCAAAAGCATAGCTCACGTAGGGTAATTTTTCAACCTGGTACCACAGGGCTGTCGCAGTTACAGCTACAGATCCTGGATCTTCTGCTTCGAAAGAAGGTTACACTTTGGCCAAATGGGGTGCTATTAGCACAGAGAATAAAGCTCACTGACTTAAGAGTTTCCATCACGGCCCTTGTCAGGAAAAGTGCTCTTTTCCAGCCACACCTCTTGTTGTATCTCGGTTTGACGAGAGAAAGTTCTCCATTAGTCACCAAGGCAAGTTGGTGCCCGTGAGCTCTGGTTGTTCTCTCAGTTTGGGTCGTCAGGGTTGCGATGAAGCCAGACATGGGGAGTGAACCCTAATCCCTCAGAGTCTGGATGGCTGTTCATGGAGAATTTAGTGCTGACTCAACAGATAGGCGCCAACATGTTCCTTGAGGGAGGAAAGAAAAGGAAAAATGGAATCAAGCACTTACAAAAACCTCAGAGCCTTTCTCTATTTGTACAAGAATATATAGGAAATTGACATACACCCAACATATTTCTCCAAACAAATATTATACAGGGTTTCCAAAGTTGAATTCCATTGTAAGAAAATATATTGAGATGTAAAGGACCTGTCTCTGGGTGTCCCGGGATCATGGGCAACTCCATTTTTCTTCGGCATACGCATTTGCTGACTTTTCTGCAACGATATTACTTATAGAAGGGTGAAAGAGGGGGACGATAGTGGGAAGAGAATCAGATAACTTCAAACCTCATTACCTGCTATTCCTCAACTCTACCTTGGTGATCTTGGTGGCTAAAGCTGAACTCCTTTCAGTGTATTTACCACGGATCAATCAGATGACAAGACTAAAATTTAAACAAACAAGCAAATGAATAATGATGGGAATGTGCTCTTCCGCTTTGGTACCAGGAACTAAAACGAGGTCTTCGGCAAATAGAAGATCCTAAATACAAGGAAAGAGTGGGAGAAACCACCCCAGAGAGGACACAGAGGAAGTAGTTAGGGCTTGTCTCACGTATATGTCATACCCATAATGGAGTTTCCGTCCCCTTGTCTGTAACTGGTTCTGGAATGGGTCTCTAAGCCTATTCCGACCTACGAGTCTGGAATCGACCAGCCAGGGGGGGAGGATGACTTCCAGGCTGCCAGAGCAGAGACCTATAAAGAGCTTCATGATATCAGACGAGCCCTGATCAGCCACCTGCCTCCCCTGCTGTACCAAAGAGTGCCTGTCATCATCGTTTGAGCCACCTTGAGGTGTGTGGGTTACTTCCTGCCCAAGGCGCCTTATGTGAGTGAATGCTAACTCAAACTTCCCCTTCTTCACAGTTTTACTAGTACTTGTTTCCTTTTGTAACAGTTGGGGCACTGATTCCTACATCTCCGTATTTCGTCCTTACTTTTTTTTTATCTGTTGCTCTTCTTCAATGTGCTGTTCCACTTTCTGATTTTCTTATGTTTGTGCACGTTGTACATTGTAAAAACAATGGGATTTATTGCCTTTAGCTGGAGGATTATGTACGTAAAACACATACTAGCATATTAACTTTTTTGGACCAGTCGAGTCCACTGAACGGGAATTTTCATTTATTTGAGGAATCATGTCCCAATCTTGCTCCGGAGCAAAAATGGCGGCATGCAATCTAGCTATAAGGGGACGTGCGCGCGCGGACACAGACACACACACACACACACACACACACACACACACACTTAGTACTTTTCTGTGTTTTCTTGCCCACTTGAAAATTTTGAATTTTTAAATAAAACACAAATAAAAAACAGAAAAAAACATAAAAAATGACTTGCATATCCAAATTAATAAATTAATAGGTATTAACATTTTGCCAACTTTGATTTAAAGTGCTTTACATTAAGGAGTGCCTGGATGGCTCAGTTGATCAAGCGTCCGCTCTTTTTTTTTTTCTTTTAATGTTTATTCATTTTTGAGAAAGAGAGAGACAGAGTGTGAGAGAGGGAGGGGCAGAGAGAGAGAAGGAGATGCAGAATCCGAAGCAGGCCCCGGGCTCTGAGCTGTCAGCACAGAGCCCAACGTGGGACTCGAACTCACGAACCGCAAGATCGTGACCAGAACCGAAGTCGGACGTTTAACCGACTGAGGCACCCAGGTGCCCCTTGAGCATCCCACTCTTGATTTCAGTCAGGTCATGATCTCAGGGTCGTGGGGTTGAGCCCCGCATCAGGCTCCGCGACGGGTATGCAGCCTGCTGAAGATTCTCTTTCTCTCTCTCCCCTCCTCTGCCCTTCTCCCCTGCTTGTACTCCCTCTCTCAAATAAAAAATGAAGGGTTTTACACTAGAAAAGAGGAAATTAAGCGTACAGTGGAAGTATATTCCTCCCCAGACCCACTTCTTTATTTTCCTTTCCAGAAGTAAATATAATAAAATATTTCTTACAAACATTTTATTTTATGCATATGCCTCCATGAATAAATTATAGTATCGCTTTTTCTTTTCTTATTGATGCATAAAAGATCTTTAATGTGCACACTAATATTCAATCTGCTACTTGTGCTGCACATGTATTCTCTTTGTTTATAGCTAGTTTGAAGTTTTATTTGAAGAAGCTTAAAGTTTTATTACAGTGGTTTGCCTTCCTTCCTTCTTTCCTTCCTTCCTTCTCTCTCTCTTTCTGTGTTTCTGTCTCTTTCTCTGTAGAGATATCTTTCATTTGCTTTATTAAGCTCATATATATTTTAACTTGTAGCCTGTGTTTGTTTTGTCTTGTCTAAGAATGCCTTTCTTACCGCAAAATCTTATAGACCTACTTTTTTTCTTGCAAACTTTTGGAATTTTAGGGGGGATTTGTTTGCATGTGTGTGTGTGTATTTTTTTCAAATATCTTTTTTAAAAGCCTTTTAACTAGATTTTATTGTTTATTTCTGATTAACAGAATTGTGAGCAGAGGATACAATGTGTGTGAGATTGATACTTTTGTTTATCAAAATGTCCTTTATGGACATCTTTTAAAAATTTTTTAATGTGTTATTTTATTTTTGAGACAGAGAGAGACAGAGCATGAATGGGGGAGGGTCAGAGAGAGAGGGAGACACAGAATCTGAGGCAGGCTCCAGGCTCTGGCACAGAACCCCACGCAGGGCTCGAACTCATGACTGTGAGATCATGACCTGAGCCGAAGTCGGACGCTCAACCAACTGAGCCACCCAGGCGCCCCCATCTTTTTTTTTTTTAAGCTACACATGGACTTGAATAGAATGTGGTTTCTATTTGGTTGAACGTATATTTATATATAAAAATTATGCGTTTGTACATTTATGTATAAATATGCAATGTTATACATTAACATATTTATATATGTGTTATATATTATCTATAAAACACAAGCAACATATTATGTAGATACACACATATATGTATGCATGTATATTATAAACTTATATTTAGATCTGTGTACGGGCACACAAACAATTGTCAGAGGTGTTTTTCAAATTTTTCGCCGCCTTACTAAATTTTTATCTGCTTTATCTATCAGTTTCTGAGAGGTGTGAATTGCAATGCACTATGGGAATTGTGGCTCTGTTAATTTCACGACATAATTCGATCGCTGTTTTTTTTTCACTACCCGTTTTCAAGTTGTATTTTATTTTTTAAATTAATGTATTTTTTAAATGTTTATTTATTTATTCATTTTGAGACACAGAGAGCCAGGGAGCAGGGGAGGGACAGAGAGAGAGAGAGGGAGAGAGAGAATCTTAAGCAGGCTCGTGCATCCATGCAGGGCCACACACGGGGCTCCATTCCATGAACCACGAGACCATGACCTGAGCCGAAGTCAAGAGTCAGAAGCTTAACCGACTGAGCCAGCTTAACCGACAGGCACCCCTCAAGTTATACTTTTAAATACAAGCAATTTCATGTTTTCTGTATCTCTGGAATGATCACTACTTTCATCTTATGATAAAAACTTAATCCCTGTTTGTACCTTTCAACGCTCTTTACTTCCAATCGATTTTGTTATTCTGATATTTATGAGTGTAATTTATCTAACATAATCTAATGCTTAATATAATCCAATTTGTTAATCTGTACCAACTTTGTTTCAAGTTTATTTATTTTTTAGTGATCTTCACACCCAAGTATCGTTGGAAGTCATGACCCCAAGACCACGGCTCACATGCTCTTCCGACTGAGATGACCAGAAGCCCCGCCTGCTTTGTTTTGATTAGTGTTTATTTAGTGGACGCTTTTCCTCCATGATATTTTACACTGTCTATGTTATCCTGCTTTAAGTATGTTTCTTGTCGGCAATTACAAATGTGATTCTGATCTTACCCGTTTTCCGTGTTCATCATTATTTTAGCCCCACCTTGTTTCCCTTCCTCAAAAGCCATTATTAGTTTTTATAATCAAGCAATGCTAATTTATATTTAACAATTTATCTGGTCATTTTCTCGTGTGCCGTTCGTTTACGTTGAATTTTCTTTTTCCCGAGATTCTATTTCGTTGTCGAAAATGGTCACTATTTTCCTCATCCTACTGCGGGTTCTGTGCTTCTCAGTTGCTAGTTATCGATCTTCAACTTTTGCATCCTGTAGCAGCCCGTTAAACCTGAATTAGGTTAGCATAGCTAGCACGCAGTTTTGAATTTGTCCCAGCCAGGGGCCCTATACAGTTCATTAAGACAAGAGCTTTTGTTTAATATCTTTGGCTTGGGTCACGGTACCATATTAGTAGCCTGAATTCAGAATTCACACCTACTTATGGTGCTGGCCAGGCTGCCTCTTTTTCCACCCTGGGGCTTGGGAGGCAGGCACATTTCTTTGCCAAGGACAGGAGTCCTCCTCACCTTGGGCAGCAGGGAGCCCACCCCCCGTGCCGTTCAGGTCTCTGCCATTCCCTGGTTTCCCCCATGGGACCGTTGGCTTCCATTTCTTTACGTGGTTGACTCTGAGTTGCCTCTCCAATTCTTGTTCTCGGGGACTGCTTCTTGTGGAGAGTTTAAATTCAGGTATACATGTAACAATTTTTAACTTATTCTTTTTAGCTTTTCCAGCCACTTAAAATGAAGAAGACAATTTCCACTGGCAGCTCTATCTGCCCAACTGACCACAGGTCTCTTTAGCCTCGGCCATATTAGCCCATAACTCTCTCTCTCAGAATCTGCTACTTAATGGGGCTGATCTGAACAGCTCAAGATGGGAGAGACCCTTATAACCCTGCCAACTGTGTATGTGATGTTTCACTTCCCCACTCACTGAAAAGTGGGACATCACAAATCAGCTATATCCCTGCTCAGTGTCCCTACATGCGACTGGGTCCTTGGGCTACGTGCCCACTATAAGAAGGACTTTAGGCTACTACTGTGGCACCTTTGGAGATGAGGCCAATATTACCCATGCCCTCCAGGCACTTCCAACCTGAGTGTTTTGGAGTCTGTGAAATACCATGCATGGCCTCACCGCCTCCTTGCTTCGGTGAGTCTCCACATGCACTCCTGTGCCTGGCATTCAAGGACTCTAATTTGCTCCCTTGGGCCACAGGGAACTTCTTATAGTCCTGGGCACTGAATGTTTGTTTCACATGGAGAAACCCTAATGTCCAGTGCGATGGCATTTGGAGGTAATTAAGTCATGAGGATAAGATCTCCATTGTGGGATTAATGTCCTAATAGGGAGAGACGGTAGAGAGAGCTCACTTCCTCTCTCTGCTCCCCACCAGGTGAGGACACAGCCAGGAGGTGATGACATGCAAACTGGAAACTACCTTTTCTCGAACCCTACCATGCTGGCACCCTTATCTCGGGTTTCCCAATCTCCAGAATGGTGAGACACAAGTACTTGTTCAAGCCACCAGTCTATGGGGTGCTGGCCTAGCAGCCTGGACTAAGATGCATAATTTCCTGAAAGCAGCGTCATCTCCTTCACGAGGGTGCTTCTCCATGTGTCCAGCTGACTTCCCCATCCGTGCCTTCTTAAAAAACTTGCACTCAGCTTGCAAGGCTGACTTCAGGGACCACCACATCCATCTATCAAAACTTCCTGGCCCCTCCCACACCACAGCCAGGCAGTGATGAGCCTTCTCTCCAGGGCACCTTTAACCTCAAATAGATACGGATATAGATAGATATAGATATAGATATAGATATAGATATAGATAGATATAGATATAGATGATATAGGTATATGTTTATAGCTGTATAGAGAGAGAAGTCTATATATATAATATAGATTTATATATTAATATAAAAGCTTATTAATATTTTCCTTGCCACCTAAAAACAAGTATAGGCAATTGAGGACAGGGAATGTGTATTACTTGGTTTTATATCCCAGGCACCTGTCATAGTCTCTGGTGCAAGGCTGACACTCAATAAAGCCGTGTTAAATGAATAAATGTGTATTTATCTGTGTGAACAAAGACTTCTGTTTTCCTTTCTGATTGCTACTTGGGGTACAGCTTTTTGAACACAGATCCCTAGATCCCTGCCCCAGGCCTCAAGGCTGAAACCAAGCCCTGAACTTCAGGTCAGTAAGCTAATAGCCCTAGTCATGGACTCTTCCCCACCATCCAGTCCATGAACGAATCCATTGTTCATGAGTGTCTCATCTGGAGCCTGGGCTGCATCTATTCTTAAGGTTCAGCTTTCTCTCTCCATATGTCAAGTAATCAATAGAGTAGGAACAGCTCAGGTAAAATTATATAAGGGGGTGTGCAAACTCCTAAATGGTAAAAGGAGCCAAGCGCCAAGAGCCTCATTTTTCCCCAACGCACAAATACATGAGGATAGGCTTGATTCATTCCATTTTTTTCCACACCTTCTATGTTCTGGTACTGTGCCCCAGAGAAAAGGGTGTAGCAGTGAGAATGGCATGCGTGACCCTTGTCAGATCTTTCTGGACCCTACAGCCTGACTAGGAATAATTTAAACGGATTGGACTTCTAACCCCAGATCTTATCAACTATGACTGCAAAAAAAAAAAAAGTCACGTTTCCTATTTGAAATAAATCAGTCTGTAGCCATCCATTCCAACAGATGTCCTGCCAACAGTCTTGCCCTCTGGGGTTATTGGCCTTGCACCTTCATGATCATTCTCTGCCCTCTTCTGCCCTGCCCTGCGCCCCAGGCAGGCCTCCTGCCTTAGGGATTCCAACTAACAGCAGCCATAAGGAGGTGCCTCTGGCCTGAGAGAGGATGAGAGAAGAGGGAGGTGAAGGGTTTCAATCCCTAGGTCCTCCTTGGTCCACTCTCCCTCTAGATACATCGTTGGCCTCAAGCCTAGCTAGAACTCTTGCTACCTCTGGGAACAGCGTCCTCACTTTGGCCTTTCTACCTTAGTTTGGCACCAACTTTCTTTTTTGCCAGCCCAGGATGCCTCTCTATCCCTCTCTATCTCTATGATTCCTGATCACCCCTGATAGCTGAGCTATCCAAGTATCTCAAGTTAGGCCTTATCGATACAGCACGCTCCGTGCTTCCCAATGTGATTTTGGTGCCCCAACCAGAAGAGACCAGAAAGTTTAACATTGGGGCTCCTCCATTGTCAGTCTACAGGCAAATTCTGTGCTGACACCTTATCTTTGCTGACCCTCTATAAAGCCCCTTCACTGGATCCTGTCCGGTCATTCTTTGAAGGCACCAAGCGCTTCCTGCCGAGACCTTGGCTGATACACGCACCAAACTCCCCTTTCCCTTTCCCTTCCTCCATACACAGGCACGCACACGAGCGCACACAACATGCTCCCGCGATGGCTGAAGAAACTCAGGGGAGTCACACAGTTTCCAGTGTCCTTGTCACTTTCCCTGTGACTCACCTTATTGCAGAAGCTAGGCTGCCTAGGCAGATATAGAGCCCCCCCTTGATACAGTTCCTTCTCTTCGGAACTTAGCTATGATTCCTGTCGGTAGGTTGAATGGTGGGCTCCCATAATATTTGCCCCAGTCTTCATCCCTGAAACCTGTGAATGTGACCTTCTTGTAAAAGGGGAGGGGGGCATTTGCAAACATAATTCAGGATATTGAAATGAAGAAGTGGTCCAGGATTATCCAGTGGGCCCTAAATCCAATGACAAGTGTCCTCATAAGAGGAAGGCAGAGAAATATGTAGAAGATGGAAGAGAACATACAGAGAAGAGGGGAGGCAGTGGGATCATGTGTGGTCAGGTTTATGCAAATGCCCAAAGGCCAACAGAAGCGGGAAGAGGCAAGGAATGGGTTCTTCCTGAATGGAACCTCCAGGGGGAATGTGACTGTGCTGACACCTTGAGTTTGGTCCTCTGGTCTCTAGAACTGGGAAAGAATACATTTTTCAGCTACCAAATTTGAGACAATCTGTTACATTAGCCCTAAGAAGTTTATATAATCCTCCATCCAAGAGACACTGGGCAGTCCAAACCTGTAGCCCATTCATTGTCACCATGTTACCATTCTGAATTCACAGAGGCAACTATGGAGGTCCCTCCCCACCTGTGTTTAGTGGCCATAGACGCTCAGCCTCTCACTTGACCTGGGTCTCGATTATGACAGCTCTGAGGGATCACTCTTTCCAGTCAAATTCAGAACCATGCTCCCCAGGCAGGTCCCGGGGACTGAGGCAGGATTGTAGCATTGTCTCACCCTGTGCCCTCAGGCAGCCGCCTCGTTGACAGCTTGATCCCTTCTGGAGAGCCATGCCCACTGTCTTGGTGAACTTCACTTTACAGGCCTCATTTCAGTTACCTCGAGCCTCGAGAAACTGATGTGGCTCTTGAACTCATTCCATCAGAAGGCCGTAGGGCTGCTATTTAAATTTGCCCCATCTCCCTCTGCCACCTTCCACTTTCCTGCCTTCATGGGGATGGACACGGGAGGGGCGGGACCTCACTGGCCAGCTCAGGCCACAGCACAAAATTACTTGCTTTGTATTTATGCAACCAGAGAACCCGCTCTGCTGCAGTTTCTGAAACAAAGGGATTGCTGGGGAGATAAAGGCTCTGCCTTTATGGCATCTTAAATGACACTCCTACACTTCCAAAAATGTGCCACAGAGAACACGTAACTGAGGATAGTGAGCAGGAGGACCTAATGAGTTGAAGGAACTAGAAAACTTGATTCTAAGCAAATGTCAAAGATTCCCCGAGGACCCCCCCTCATCACTTGGAAAGGACACAGAGCATGTCCAGAAAAGCCAAGTTAGGGGGATGTGTATTGGGGGGTCAGTTATTATAGGATGGTGAGGACTGGAGAAATCTGGCCCACATATTCATTCCTTCATCCGAACGTTTATGGAAAACCTAATGTGTGACAGGTATTTGCCAGTGGCTGAAGGAAAACCCACACCCCCATGTAATAATTAGAACTGGTCTCTGCCCTTACAAATGGAGGCAATTGTGTAAAGCGTGAGTTATTACACATTACGGATGCTATGATAGAACCGTACCGGGTGCAGTGGGAGCAAGATAGAGAGAAGCCGAAAATTCTACGGGAGAACGACACTCGTCCATGCGCTCTCAGTGGGGGCTATGTAACCCCTAAGGGGGCAAAAATTGGTGCTTGGGGAGGCAGACGCAGAAAAATCTCAGATATTACAATAGCTTGTGGCCCAAAGGATTGTATTACATAAACAGATACACAGCATGTTTGTGCTATTAAAATTTTATGGGGTGAAAATTAGGGGAAAAACATGTCTTAACAGTCTCCTTGGGAGAACAACAATGAATAAAAATGGTTGGAAAACATCATACGAGGTCAATCTTTTTAAGAAGGCTCTTCCCCCCGACGATGTGGGAGGAGGAAGCGGAAGAACAGGACGAGCACCGGCCTGAAGGGGTGAAAGGGAACAGTCTCACTGAGCTAGCAGGGATTCTCCATGCAGATTAGTTTGATTGGAGATCCGGGACCAAAGCCTGCAGCAAGCATCGAACTTGGGGAGGCAGATGGGCCTGATTCCACCCTGGCTCGTCTCAGAAGAGCTGGGGCTGCTACGCCGGGTCCAAGGCCAGGACCTACGCCAACAGCAAGGACTGGCAGTGTCGATCGGTCCTGCTGCAAAGGCTTTCCCCTTGGCCTTGACCTCTTTGACATTGATATTGACTGGTCCAGACCAGGTTAGCTTTGGGCTCCTCCCGGCCGAGGGCTGTCCTTTCTATTTCCACTAGTCACACTGTCCTTTGCTCTCGTCTTTCCGTCCTGCCCCCTGTGCAGGGACTCCCAGCTGGCTTTGTGACTAGAATGGCCTCATCCTGGTTTTCACAGGATTTGGGATCTGTGGCACTGGAACCGGGACGGTCTCAGGCCAACCCAAATGGTAGTAAGACCTAGGTTATGCCTTTTTGACCTCCCACCGGTACAGCTAATGGGCGGCTAAGTGTCTCTCCCCTCATGTTCCATACTCAACTGTTTAAGCACCTGTTACTTCTTCCGGCAGTCTCAGCCTTGACTGCATATTACAATCACCTGGAAAATGTTTACAACTCCTGCCGTATAGGCCACACCCTAGAACAACTAAATCAGAATCTCTTGGATTGGAACCAGACATCCATATTTTTTAAGGCCTCCCAGATGATTTCAACATCTAGCCAGGATGAAAACCACCGGTTCAGAGCAACAGCAGGGCAAGACTATTGGAGCAAAGCAATCCCATTGAGTTGACTCTAATTTGGAGGGACGGTAGGTTTTTTTTTGGCTTTTTTTTTTTTTTTTTTTAACCTTGATGGTTTAACACACATGCCTCCATATAAGGGTCATGAGTACTGGGGTCTGTCAATATTGTTGGAAATTAGAGCCATTAAATCAAGAGTTAAAATGGAACTAAAATTAGATGTCGAAACACTTTCTTTTTGGTATCCATATACCTCTGGTTTTTGTCTGCATGGATTCCTTCTTGGCAGGTCAGAACCAATGGAATGGGGCAGTCTTGGTTTGCAACAGTTTTGTCACACGAAGAGGAGCTCAGGTCTAAAAGCAGCCAGTGACACTTAAAACTAATGGGTCACTGCTGTCAGCAGCTGGTAGACTTCTCTGAAGTTGGCATGAGTAATCTAAAATCATTCCCATCAATAACCTGCCTTGTGGTGTGCCTCGAGTTGTCCCTGGGGATGCTGTCACCATTTGGAAGAATTACTCGTCCATCTGAACAGTTAGCATGCATAGGATTGCTTGCTAACATATGAAAGAAATAAAAGAAAAGAATTAGTTGGTAGCTGAGTGCAGATTCACACACAAATGTCAGCTTTCAGAACATCTATGAAAGCATTAAGTAGGCATTGGACTTCGGCACAGCAAATATTTCTAGGGCCTTCCATAAAGTCAGTCTTATCATTAGCATTTTTTTTATTATCTAATGATGGCCTAAAGCAAAAAAAAAAAGAAGAAGCAATCTCAGCGCCCTAGAATCACAAATATATCTGAGGTGGGATTAAGTCTGATTCAAGGGGCATTCAAAAATATTTCTCCTAAGGATATTCTTTCACTAATGGGTCTTAAGTGGAAAAAGAACCCAGTTGTACTTTTCGGCCTCTATGACTATTTTGTCATGGGGATAATACTTTGAAAACATTGAACCACTACATTTAATCCTGAGACATCTCTCATGCTTGGGTGTCCCTTTATTTCACGTGAACAACCAGTCTGGGGCACTCAAATCATACGCCCATGAAAGAGAGACAGAACATGAAGCCTCCTACCCTAAGGAACACAGCATTTCGGAGTATTTCTGAATAGACTAGAAGTAAGTAGAAATTCTGCTCCTGCTGAGCACTAAATGTGTGAAAAGGAACAGAGACAGAGGTGAGGCAAACCAAGAGGTTCTGTGTCCTCAGGCCTGCTGTGGCCAGAATCCTGGAGGGGTGGAAACCAGTTAACGTCTGGGTAAAGTCACCGTCCTTCTATTCAGAATCACGTGGCCACTGGCGAGGGTCTAATTAGCCCTGTGAATTGTGGATGATAGAGAGTGGGGCAGCTCCAAGTGACTATTAAAAATCTTGGCTTATGTACTTTTTGGCTTATATGAGTGGTTATTTCGTGTAATAGAAGCCACATTGCTGATTATGAGGGTTCATCAGAGCTATATCCTGTATGAGTCTCTGTAGCCATTAGGGTGTATTAAATCCAGAGTACGCAGGCGAGGGCCAACATAATGTAGCATAATGCAATGTACTCCTGGCCCCTGTTCCACGTGGGATGTTCACAGCAGCAACGACAGAGGGATAAAGGACCAGGCTGATAAAGGGCAACACCTCAGAGACCAACAGGTCCAGAGGACGGCACTGGGCCCATCCGCATAGAGCTTGGACATCTTTCCATCGCTTGACCATGAGGTCAAGCGAACCCACCCCTCCGTGTACCCTGAGGTGCTCTGTGGTCAACAGTGAAAAGCGGACACAATGTGAAAGGCTGAGTCATAATCTGAAGGGGGATTGGGTTATTGGAATGACACTGTGCAAACTTGAAGAGGTTGAGACGCATCCATTTATCAAGCTCGTGCTCCACACTACTAACACCTCTCCCCATCCTATGCCCGCCTCAGCCGGGATTCAGTGAGATAGGAGAAACATTAGAGCAGTTACAAGAAGAGAAAAGCACACTTTTAACAGAAGCAGGGAAGAATGGATTCTTCAAAAGAGATGTGGCAAAACTTACTTCATGGCTGTCAGGAACGCCCTAAAATTACGGCCGTAAACATGGGTAAGAATATGCGTGGTTCTGGTGGGTTCACTTTTTCATCCAGAAAAAGAAATCCACTAACTAGTTTTGGAAATAACGTGCCCCCCCCCACCCAGATATGTAACTCACACATCAGCACTTCTGTTCTCCAAGGGCACTTGCCCGTCACACATCTGGGGACGGGGAGTGTCCCGTTTCTTCCCACTCTGCTTGGCTCTTCTGGCTTCACACTGTGGGCTTCTCCACTCATACTTCACATCCATCTCCCCATTAACCATCACTCTTCTTTCCCTGGAAAGCCCTCAAATCCTTGTTCCTTGGCTCCTTCCCAAATGCCACCAAACCAAAACTGTATGCAACTTACATGATTTATCCTAAGACTGGAAATAACCAGACAGAGCAGGAGGGGACGGCCCTTAAGCATTTTATTAGAAACCTTTTTATATTCACCCCCCTCAAATCCGAGCACTGCATCCCCGAGTTGAAATCTATCCCGACGCAGCCCCTCCCAGAGAACCACGTTTCTTCAACTTTGAACCGTAAGGTTTCTTACCCTCGTTAGAAAAGTTTCAGCCCCTATCCAGAGAGACTTCTTTTCCTCCCCCTAGGGATTTGCCCTTCCAACCAGGGAATCTGAGGCTCTACGATTCCCTCAAATATATTTCCCCAATTGCGAATTATTCAGCTTGTTTTAATGAAACGTGCAGAGGGCTGGCCACGAGAAATGCATTCAAGCTCCAAGTCCAGCAGCACCTTCCAGGAAAATGTTCACGTTCCAGGGTTACGTTTTCTCCACTCCTGTAATAGGGACATACATCCCCTCCGTGCCTTCTCCGGGAACTCCTTCGGTTTCCTCCCTTTCATTTCTGGACAAAAGTCACACACAACTGTGTACGCACAAGCATCGGTTCCTCTGGCCAATTCCTGGAAACAACACTCACACACACACACACACACACACACACCCCTCCCAAGGACAAACACCAATGCTTAAAGAGAAATTCCACTTATAGTTAGGATGTAAAGAAAGCAAAGGACTTTCATTTCCATGGGAGCAACAGAAAACAGGATGAGAAAAATAACCACAGTTTCCCACCAAAGATGAGGATCAAACGATGTTGTGAGGAGTCCAAAGGACAAGCCTTTCTTAGGCAAGAGAGACACATGGCAATTTCCAGAACTGGAGGCAACAGTTCGATGTGCCCTGGGCAAAAAGTAAAACAACCCAAATGCCCTTTGCAAGGAAAATGTGTAAACACATCGTAGTGTAATCGTACAATGGCGTATTATTTAGCAATTAAAAAAAGGAAGTATCAAGGGGCGCCTGGGTGGCTCAGTCGGTTAAGCATCCAACTCTTGATTTCGGCTCAGGTCATGATGTCACGGTTGATGGGTTCGAGCCCCGCATCTCCGTGCACAGACAGCGCAGAGCCTGCTTGGGATCCTCTCTCTCTCCCCTTCTCTTTGCCCCTCCCGGGCGCTTTCTCTCTCTGCCTCTCCCCCCCCACCGACCTCCTTCTCTCTCAAAAATAAATAAATAAATCTAAAAAAAAAAATGAAGTAACGGGGCCTGTGACAATATGGACGAACCTCAAGATTATTATGCTAAAGGGCAAGAAATCCAACATACAAGAGTGTCGAGTGTATCATTCCATTTTTCTGAACTGCAGAAGCAGACAAAACTTTCTGTTGATAGAATTCAGAAAAGCGGTTGCCTATGTGACACGGGGATGAAGGGAGGCACTCTCAGGGGTGATAGGATTTTAAAATATTTTGTCTGGGGTGTCACTGACACACGTGTTTAATTTATCAAGATATATCAAATTGTACTTAAGGTCTGTACAGGCCAGTCTAGGTCAGTTCTGCCTCAGCTAAGACACACACACAGAAATATAACAAACCGCATGCTTCACAGTTGTGCATTTCACTGTACGTAAATTACCCCTTAATTTCAAAAAAAAAAAAGATATGTACACATCCATAACTTCTTCTTAGATTTACAATATCCTCTCAATTAATTAAAGGAACATATTCTCCGTAATACCTTACGTAGTGTTGTAGAAGTCCCGTCGTAAGCATTTATCAGACGTGTGTACCAAAACACACACACATAATGGAAGTAGGTACAGCCACCAAGGCAGGGTGTTTCTTGAACAGCGGAACTAGATGCTCAATTCTTCTCGGCCATAACCTTCTGGAGGTAAGACCCGGGAACACCAAACAGAAAGGGCAGGAGAGGATTCTTCAGGGGTCTTGTGTGCCTGTCTGAACACCCAGGCTGGATTGCCGTGGTTGACAGATACACTATTTCCTCTGTGAAAAAGTGGTCCACAAATGCAATAAATCTCTTGTTAATCCAGTGACAAGGGGGTCGAGTCTGAACTTTGGTTCTTAGTCTCTGGAACAAAAGAAAAGTTCGCAGAATTCCACATGGTCTGAAAGGGAGAGGACAGCAGTCAGGCGGGAGGCGAGGACACACTTGTTGGCAATGTTTTCTTCTCACTTGCCTGAGAGATTTTCCAGCGGTAACTCTTTCTCCCATGCGCTCGCCATCCAAATGGACAAATATGAGCTGGAAACGCTGAGTTATTTGTGCTCAGGTTGAGGCTGGTGAGACACAGGGTGGGGCACAACCGACAGGGGTACAGAGAAATCGGACCAGAATCTATAGATGAAGTTCACCTTAGGACCCACACTTCCGGATCTTGAAGTGTGTGATCCAACCAGGTCCCTGACTGTTTCTGCAATTCTGAGATGGGCTTTTGCTAACCAGGGGCCAAAGGACCCTACCTGATACCCTGCAAGATATATATTTGTTGAAATCATGTATGGTGTTTTCCTGGGAATTCACAATCACCTTTTGGGAAAGGTTCCTCATTGTCACACGACGCCATAAGAATGCTCTCCTACATGTGTCTGCAGAAAGGAACATTTCAACCAACATATTTAACAACAACATATCTTTCTGTGCAGAGTGAGCACAAGAAAGAGCGTGAGGATTACTTCCTAAGTGGCTTATAGAAGAACTTTGCTAATGAGTTTGCCAGAATTACCTAAAACTGTATTAGTGACGTCTTATCTTTAATCACACTTCTTGGAAAAGCCATGTAGGTTATATAAACTGGTCATTCACCGACTGGAAGCATATGGTTTCTCTTTGAGTAACAGTTGTTCTTACAAATCCTGCGAGGATGATGGCGGTGGGGAACCAGGAAAACCCATCACCTTGCTGCATATGGAAGCTATCTCAGGCACCCAACTGCAATGCCTGCTTTTCACTGCATGAGTCACTTCCCTTAATCATACTTTATGCTCTCCAAAAATAATGCGGAGGAAGCATACATTATGTACTTAAAGATATACCATCTGTTTTCCTTCTCTGCCAAGACAGGAATTCCTTATTGAAATGAAAGCCTCGGGTCATCATAGAAGCAGAAAGCTAAGATAAATGTCTTTCCTTTTTTTTCTCCCCCTCCCAAAGCACATGTACATAATATTTCCCATGGCCACTCGGTGAAACAGGTGGATACACTTAACTTTCACACACACTGTGTTATGATGTATAAAGGTCTAGCATGGATGGACGGGACTGAGCATGGTCCCAATTGACACAGTTGCTCTGGGTGCCTTCAGCTCTGAAATGAGTAGAGAGAGACCGTGCTATGGAAACTCAAGAGAAAGACCAAGGGGGGTGAGGTGGGCTAAATGATTAGTCTGGAAATCTTTTCCCCTTTTACATGCGGTGGTCTTGGCTTCTGTAGATAATCTTCTCCAGCACAGACAACCCGATTAAGAAGCATAAATTTCCGGGAGGCCTGGGTGGCTCAGTTGGTCAAGCGTCAGCCTCTTGGTTTCGGCTCAGGTCATGATCTCACGACTCGTGGCTTTGAGACTGCATCGGGCTCAGCGCTAACAGCATGGAGCTTGCTTGGGATTCTCGGTCTCCCTCTCTTTCTGCCTCTCCCCTGCTCAGTCTCTCTCTCTCTCTGACTCAAAAATAAATAAATAAACATTAAAAAGAGGAAGCATACATTTCCAAGGGTAACACGTTAACTGGCCAATCTATTCTCTATTTTTAACAGCTCCCTAATGCCTTTAAAGCAACTCCTTGTTAGCTGTAGAATATGACCTACCTACGAAAATGGTATTATTTCTTTGGACTTGATAGCAATGAATGGCCTTGAGTTAGAGATATGAATATAATATCAAGAAAGTTTTATGTTTCAAATAGAAGATAAGTTCATCCCCTTGGGCACCTGGGTGGCTCAGTCGGTCAAGCCTCCAACTTGGGCTCAAGTCATGATCTCGCAGTCCGTGAGTTCGCTCTCTGCCCCTCCCCCACTTGCACCCTGTCTCTGCCTCTCTTTCTCAAAAGTAAATAAACATTAAAATTTTTTTTAAAAAAGAAGATAAATTCGTCCCCAAAATATATACAGCACAGCTTGTCTTGATTGTGTCTGAGCACCTAGCTCTCCAGGTGTTTGTCCATTGACAATGCAACATGGAACAAAAGAAATTCGCAAACATGTTTAACTAGCGAAGTTCCTGGTACAGAGTTGGAGGGTGATCAGTGTGGCCCTTTCCTTCTTCCTTCTCTATCAGAAAATCAACAAGAACTTTTTGGAAAAAAAAAACCATTTTAGTGGAAATTCACAAGAAAGAAGGGTTTGCGTAGCTGGAAAAGTTGGGGATGGAGGAAATTCCATGCTGAGACAAGACTAAACAGATTCAAATGAGGAAGCAGAGACCAGCAGGAAGTATCACGTGGTCGAATGCATTTAGAAAATATGGTGGGAAACATCTCTGGCAAGACAGGCAGGAGGTGACTGGTGAAGAAACAAATCTTGTCATAAAGCAATCTTTCATCAAACTATGTGTTATGATGATGAATATCTTTTACATCCTCACACTGTGTGGAATATTCCAAGTCATTTTTTACGCTATGAATATTTACAAGTGGAGATTTCTATTTGTCTAAGAACATGGAGATCCATTATTTAAGGTCGAGCAAGTCTGTAACAAGACGAGAGACTACGTTTTCAGGCCACCTGCTCATGAGCTCAGAAGCTGATAAATCCAGCCATGATCGTCATTTCATCTCAAGGTTATTTCTCTTCTCACAAAGCTTGCTACTCTTAGGGATATTTGATAAAACAGTATGGAACAGAGTAAGTACTGGACTAGCACAGACCAGAACCTAGCACAAAGAAAGTGTTTAGTAATGTGTTTTCTTGGGCATAGACTTGATGTCGGTCCTGGTCTATCCTTCTTATTAATTGGCTGGGTGCCCCTGGGAGAGGCTTGTAAAACAAAAATAAAAACACACCAAAAAACCACTAAGCCTCAGTTTGAAACCACGAAGCCTCAGTTGAAAAAAAAAAAAAAATTGGGATTATAATCCCTACGTCACAAGGATGCTGAGAGATTACCAGTGGATGGAATACACAAAAGAGCCAAGCCTGACCTCTGGCCATAACTGATTGGCTCATGATTCGTGATTCCAAGGTCAGGTAATGGTGGGTTGGAGCTCCTATCTGACCCACTACACCAAATCACAACCAGATCGTCTTTAAGGATTCTGTCAGGATAAAATGTCTTCAATAATCACATTGGTGAGGAGTTCCTTTTAATAAAGCCATTCTTTCCGCCTAGCTCAGAGAAAGGAGATGTGAAAATAGCAAGTTTCTATAAATATCCTTTCTTCTTTAGGGAAGATCTGTAGCGCTGGCCTCCATTTTCTCATCTGTAGGATGGGAACTGTAGTCACACGAGTGCCTTAAGCACCTCTTCAGGTTTAATTTTCTGAACTACATTTTATTGTGGACAAGATAGACAGAGAGAGCCAGAAGGACTATACGCATGGTTTTTTTTTTTTTTTCTGCCTCAGTATGTTTTTTCTTTAAATTTCTTTGTTATCAAAAAAATATGTTTGACTTTAGCTTCATAGTTTCATTTTCCTTCATGTTCATAAAGGTCCTATGAGGAGGAATTTGCAATAATCATTTATTTTAGATAAAGGAACAGAGACTCAGAGAGGTTAAGTAGCTTGCCCAAGGTCACACAGGAAATGAGTAACAGCAGAAAAACACGGATGCAGATATTCTGACCAAAATTCTTTCTTCTCTACCAGGTGTCCCGGGACCTCAACATCCTGGGGCCACTTATTCAGGAACCTTCTACAGTTTTAAGAAGTTGCTTTGGATGAAGAACTCTCAGATCCATTTTTGTGTTTGTATTTATAACCTTCCTGCCAAACCAACAACGATCATTTCTCTTTGCTATCAATGCGCCTACCTGTAAGAGTCACTTCTCTTTGATCTTCTGAAACTACTGTGACTTTAAATCCACAGAACAGAGGTAGACAGAAGTGTGGGGGGGGTGGGGGTGGGGGAAATGATGCGTCTGAAGGGTGGTGCCTCTCCAGGTTTCTCCTGGAGTGAAAGCTCACAGCCTTGGGCTTTCTAGATGTTCGTTTCATACCTTGCTTTCAAGGTCCTGTTTCCCTCTTTGATGCCCAGGATAAATTAGTTGAACAGATAGGAGAAGTCCCGGCAGATGAGGTTTGGTTGTAAAATGATTGGTCCTGTGGTCGGTTGGTTGCAAGGATCTTGCTAGTGCTTTTTTCTGCTGGGACACTAGACTGTGAGCTCGTGCACAGAATGTGTCTGTCTCACATCTTTCTCTCTCCTTCCCAGCACAGAGACACAGCTGCTGTTCCTTCATTCATTCCTTCATTCATTCCTTCATTCAATGTACAGGTTGTGAGGCTGTGATATGCCAGGTGCTATGCTCCGTGTTGAAGGTTGCATGACCTAAGAGGGGATTCAGATCCTGACCTCAAACTGCTCCCAGTTTAGAAGGGTTGGGGACACTCTCTCTGCCCCTTCCCTGCTCTCTCTCTCTCTCAGTCTCTGTCAAAAATAAAATAAACTCTAAAATTTTTTTTTAAAAAAATAAAAGAAGTAGGTGTTTTTCAGGAACACAACATAAAAGAAAATGTTCCAGGCAGAAGGAGCATCCCACGCACAGCCAGGAGACCCCGGGAATAAAGCTGCTATGATTTGGAACCGCAATGAAGTTGTCGTTCCTAGGGCATGAAGCAGTGGCATGCTGGCGAACTGGGTCTCTGGGGGAAAAAAAGAAAAAAAGCAAAGAAAAAGCCTTGTTTGCAGGGCTCGCTGATACACTAGGGGCCAGTCCTCCCACCGTCACAATTTCAAGCTGCCTGCAGTCTGACAGCCACCTTGCAAAATGCCTGAGTAGTTACCAATCGCCTCTCGTGTTCAGCTTCAGCACACAATCGAGGGGGAGAAAAATCAGACCCTCCAAAGAGAGTCAAATAAAGCTGTCCCACACTCTGCGATAAGCTACCGTGGTGTAGACCGCCCCCCCCCATGGCCTTAACGTCTGCTCCACAACAACCCAGCACGAGGAACTCAGCCTCTTTCCTTGTTTTCCTCGAAAGGGCATACTCAGGGCACTTTTGTATTGAAGGCTTGGCGTTCGGTGGCAGGAAAACGAACAACAGAGCTAGACATCGACCTCGTCCTTTACAAGTGTCCCAGCCACCCTGCGTGACCCAAGTGCTGGGCAGCCGGTCCATCTCTCCCGGGTCCCTCCCCACAGGATTGCCCTGGTCCCCTTCTCTTGGCTTCTCCAAGAAATTCAGTCTCCCCAGTTCTGTCAGATAGAGTATTTGATCCCCCCACCCTGTACACCTCGTGGCCAGTTTGCACACTCAGACGCTCGGCTGTGAACTCGGCTCGGCTCTGCTAAACTCACAACACTGAGCAAAAGTGGTGTCGCTGTTGGGTCCCACCAGCTAGCCACACGGGAGAAGCCAAGACTTAAAAATGCAAGCTTCTCTTCATCTTTCCTGCCTCCCCCAGTCTCTGTCCTTAGAACACTTTCTTATTAATAAAAATGATACCATCCCCTACCCTTTATGTCTAATTCTAAGTCATAAATTCTTTTTTTAATGTTTGTTTTTGACAGAGAGAGAGAGAGAGACAGAACGTGAGTGGTGGAGGGACAGAGAGACAGACAGACAGACAGACAGACAGAATCCGATGCAGGATCCACGCTCCAAGCTGCCAGCACAGAGCCCGGTGCGGGGCTCGAACTCACAGACGAGATCATGACCTGACCCAAAGTCGGATGCATTAGCGACTGAGCCACCCGGGTGTCCCCCTAAGTACTAAGTTCTTAACCACTGTTACACTCCCTGACTAAGCTACACGTGTGAGGAAGGCAGCAAGTACCAATGAGACAGTGGGCCAGTATGTAAGAATATCACACACTTTGGAACAGTTACTAAACGTTTCACCTGTTGTTGGACTCCTAGAGCTGACGGTCACGTGAAGAAGGGCAACTATGACCCAGACCTCTGCCTGTCCCCTTAACAAACAAACTAACGAAAAGAACTTTTGTTTTATTTCACTTTGTCCTGGACACTTCCTGTTGATGTGATAAAACGTTGATTTGAAACCAACGTTTTAAAAAAATCTTTCGCCAGGTAGGACCAGTTCCCCAATCGATAACGTAATTTCCACACTGCCTGCTCTGCAAATTCCCTTCCCAAGTGATACAAGAACGTGTCCTGTCCCTCCCAGGGAGCGTGAGTGTAGCCAACAGCCCCCTGGTTTGATTAAAGAGCGTCTTTACATTTGAACATCCCTGTGCTACAATTGCCAAGGGATGTTTCTATTACGCTTTACAAAGATCTGAGACTTGATTGGAGAAAAAAAGTTTTTTTGTTTTTTGTTTTTTGTTTTTTTTTTTTTCAGCAGGAAGAACTTAATTTAAAAATCCCCAGAGCAGTGCTCAATGAGATACCTCCCTGGCCAGACACAACGGACCATTGCTTTGGGGCTAATAGAATGGATTGGCATCTCCTTGGACTTCTCACACTTAGCAAACCCGAAGAGTGAGACGAATTCCAAACGAGATGACAGGTGTGCGGCGGGAGCTCCGTGGGATGTGTGGCTCAGAGGGGTGCCTGAGCTCTTGGTGACATTTAGGAAGCTATCTGGGAAAAGAGGGAAGCTTAGCCATTGGGCCGGACGCGCTTTGGATCCCTCCCACTCGGGCTGTGTCCGGTGCCTGCACATATTAAGCGTGGCTTTGTGTGCACAGATCCCCCTCCCCCCATGTCCCCATCCCCCCCCCCCCCCCCCCGCCACTCCCCACACAGGCCGAGACAGGCGCGCTGCAAAATAACGCTCCCCGTTTCCTTAACGCGCCTCGCTTGGCTGCTGCAGCCCTAAAGCAGACCCAGGGCAGCGTGGCTCACATGACTTTCCTTTCAGCAATCCCTTCTAAATTAAATGCCAGGTGTGAAACAGGTTTTCTTCTTTATGCTCCTCAACTGTGAATAAACAGAAATTCCTGTGCAAGTGCAAGATAATCCGTGCATAATTCATCCGGGGGCTTCGTTTTCCAGATGTGCGCGCAGCCGCCGGCCGATTCCCATGTCTGTTTCTCGGAGGCGCGGTGGTCTACGCGGCCGGATCTGACTCTGGCGCCCCCGCCGCCGGGGCTACAGGGCGGGCTCTCCTTCCACCCTGGCCCCTTGGCCAAGCTCCCCGCTGTGCTGCTGTCCCAGCTCCTCTCTGCTCTCTGGCTTTCACGGACTTTTCCTACTTCGGAGCTAAAACTGAATCTACCTTTGTAAGGCGGACGTCTCTGGTTTGGCCTGCGGAAGGTGCCTTCCAAGGTTGGGAGGGAACTTGTGAAGTTTTCAAGATTATTGTTGACTGTTAACTGGGAGAGAAAGGAGGGAGATAACGGGCTTCCTCCCACCACGTGTGGGTGTGTGTGTGTGTGTGTGTCCGTGCGTGTGCCTGCTATGCGCAGGCCCACCTAAGCACTTGACTTATGTCATTTACCCAAAACCTGTCACGAAGGTCAGATGCCTCCTCAGGGCCTTTCGGCATCTTGTCCACCCGTCTAGCCATCCTCTAGGGAAAGGATGGGTGGGTTTGACTGCTGCCTCCGCGGTCTCTAGCTGTGTGACCTGGGGAGGCTACCCTAACCTATCTGTGTTCCTTCTTCCTCGTCTGTAACGTAAGGGTTACAAGTGTTGTTGCCAGGGTCAAAGAATACAGGCAAAGTGTTTAAAGCAGTGCCTGGCAATAGTAAATATTTAGTAAATGTTCTCTATTGCGGTTTTAGCCTTGCTAGTCAGCACTGAGAATTGCCACTTGTATCTTTATTTTCAGCTATAAAAATACTGAACCTTGGATCCCCTCCACGTCTTAAACGAGGGGCCCAGCAAAACTCGTAGGCATTATGTTTGAATTCAGATCCTGTCGACTTCACGCTGGTCTACACCACCTTTCTCCCTGACTCCACCTCCTGTAAAGTAACCTTGGAATCCCGTGTTATTGCCAAGTCGGCAAGGGAAACCACAACAGAACAAGATATATGCAGAATGTGATTTTCACCACTGCAACATCTGTCTCATTGGGATGGGCGGGTAGTTATTCTTCCAGCGTCTTGGCAATTTAAGTAATGTTTTGTGTGTTTGGATAAAATATTCCCGTGCCTTTCCAAAGCAAGGTCAATCCTGGTAAAATGAAAGTGTCTGCCTGGGCACAGTGTCCATTATCCCACCTGGACGTCACGGGTGCCATTTCAAAGAGACACGAGTTTGGTGTAATTGTTCAGTTCATCCTTCCTGGCAAGATTAGTAGACATCAGTTGGGCATTACTTCCTCTGGGGGGCCATTTCTAATGTTTAACTTCCCTTGTCCTAACAACAATGTCCTTTGCATTCTCAATTCTATGTCATTTGTTTCAGATTTACCCCTTGGCTTTCTAGCAACCAGTGCATGAAAAGATTTTGTGGGGACACCTGGGTGGCTCAGTCGGTTAAACACCCGATTCTTGATTTAGGCTCAGGTCATAATCTCATGGTTTGTGGGTTCAAGCCCCACATTGGGCTCTGTGCTGACAGTGTGGAGCCTGCTTGGGATTCTCTCTCTCTGACCCCCCCCCCTTTCAAAGTAAATAAATAAGCTATATTTAAAAAAGATTTTGTGTACAAAATGTCTGCTGGAGACCCCCAGGGCCACCTACCATTCACCCCCTCAGAGGGATTTCACTTTTTTAAATTTTTTTTAGTGTTTATTTATATTTGAGAGAGAGAAAAAGAGAAAGAGAAAGAGAGAGAGAGAGAGAGAAGAGACACAGTGCATGGGGGTAGGGGAGGGACAAAGAGAGATGGAGACAGAATCTGAAGCCGTCTACAGGCTCCAAGCTGTCAGCACAGAGCCCAACGCCAGGCTTGAACTCACGAACCACAAGATCATGACCTGAACCACAGTCAGATGCCTAACTGACTGAGCCAAACAGGTGCCCTGTGATTTTGCTTTAACGTTTATTTATTTTTGGGACAGAGAGAGACAGAGCATGAACGGGGGAGGGGCAGAGAGAGAAGGAGACACAGAATCGGAAACAGGCTCCAGGCTCCGAGCCGTCAGCCCAGAGCCTGACGCGGGGCTCGAACTCACGGACCGCGAGATCGTGACCTGGCTGAAGTCGGACGCTTAACCGACTTCGCCACCCAGGCGCCCCCTGGGATTTTGCTTTAAATGAATGACTCCGAGTGGTGCCTGGGTGGCTCAGTCAGTTGAGCATTCAGCTTTGGCTCGGATCATGATCTCTGGGTTCATGAGTTTGAGCCCCGTGTCGGGCTCTGTGCTGACGGTTCAGAGCCCGGAGCCTGCTTCGAATTCTGTGTCTCCTTCTCTCTCTGCCTCTTCCCTTTTCCTGCTCTCTCTCTCTCTCTCTCTCTCTTTCTCAAAAATAAATAAACATTTGGAAATTTTTTTTAATAAAAAAATAAATGAACAATCCCAAGCTTCGTATGGGGGTGCAACATTGCCCAAGCTATTTAATGCTATGTAAATAGAACCAATCGGAAAAAAGAAAGAGAGCAAGAAAGAGAAATAGTTCACAAGAGTCTCTGAATGAGAATCCACATCAATTCTATGACGGTGGTATTTAGTTTATTCCCATTCTGTTCATTAGAAACCTGGGGCTTAGAGATATTCAGCGGGGTACCAATTACCAGCGGCTACTGCAGTGTGGCCGAGGGTCCCCCAGTTGGTCTGCCTCCAGTTCTTCTCGCTCCCTTCATGAGATTATTACTCACTAAGGTCATGGGCTTACGTGGCTTCTATCATTTTAGAAGACGACCCTCTTTTTGATTTCATGAATAAGCAAAGTGAGAATTCCAAAACTTGTAGGGAATGGAGGAAAGGAGGCACTGCTTTGTTTTATTTTGCAGATGGTAAGAAAGACCGACCTTTTCACCGGAAAAATAGGAGGCGTAGAGCCCTAGACGCACGTGTCTTTTAATATTGCACTCAGCTTACGAGCAGACACCGCCCCCATAAAATCAAATGAGGGGAATACACCGCACCACACAGGAAGAGCCCTTGGCCTCTGGAAACGCAGAAAGGCAGAAGAAACCTAAGACTTGGAGCCAGATGAACCTACTCCCTATGTGATTGCTACGAGTTGGAATGCTCCGGAGTTTCCCAATCACTTCACGCATAAAATGTGAGCAATACTGCTTACCGAATCTAGGAATTGATATGAGAGTTAAGTGAAATAATATGGAAAGTGTCCAGCATCAAGTGGTCACTCCACATGTTTAATTGATTGCACCTGTGACTTGCCCAGACTCCAGAAGATGCTTCCGATCCAAGACCCGAGACCGCCATCTTGGATCAGCCATTACTCTTCATTGACACTAGTGTATCGTCTGTCCAAAAGACTCCTCTGGGCAACGCTCCTTTCTCCATTCTAACCTTGTGATTTGTGTGCATGTTCTGGTTGATTGGGCCAAAGAGAGGCATCTCCTGAAATCAGTGTCTTTCTCTGGGATTTCGAACTTGGGATCGGAAGGAGCAAATCTCAGACTGTCGCTGGCGGCAAAGCTGGCATACGGGAAGGAAGGAACCGAAGCTGCCGTACCCCGCTTCTACCCGCCGAGTGTAGAAAGTGGATCTGAGAAACGAAGTAGAGACAGACTGGGAGAGACAGTCAGTCCCTGAGCCCAGCTGCCTCCTGCCTTTTCTTGCTTTCTGGAAACTTCCAATTACTCACAACCCATCCTCCCTTACCATGCCTCTCAGATCCTTACATATTCTAGCTCAAATTTGGTTGCTTTCGCATACACCTCTAGGAATACTGAAACAATATTTCCCCCAACCGTTTAAGATGCACATTATTCTCGTTTACTAATAGAAACACAAGCCCAGGGGGGCTGAGTGATGGCCAGAGGTCAGGAAGGTGGTCGCAAGCAGAACCGGGGTGTCCACACAGGTCTCGTGGAAGCGAAAGCCCAGCGTGCCTTCGCTCCTGCTCAAGAACCCTGTTGTTCACCAAGAAGCCCGTAGTCCACTGGTCTCACGTGTATTCTTGGCTTTACAGCGAAGCCGTCCATCCTGCTACACGTCCCACCTTTCTGCAGCTACTGAACGTGCCGGCCGTTCTCCCTGCGCCAGCCACGCCCAGCACCCGCGCTCTCCTACCTGCTGTCCGCCTGTTCGAACATTCTGGTCTAGCATTCGAGCCTGGTAGGATTCTTTCCTCGTCTAAGAATGTGAGAGGGGCTTTTGATCCTGCCCTTCCCTAGGCCAGCAGCTCCTCGACTGGTGTGCTACATGTTTTTTTTTTTTTCTTCTCTGGGGTCCGGCAGGTGTATCTGTGTCGTATCTTCCCTTGGCCGAAAGAATACAAACTTGACAGATGGTGTGACCGTGGTTTGAAGGAGGCAAGAGATGCCTCCTCAGTTCTGTACAGGAAGGAGTTACGGGTACAGAGACTCGCTGCTGAAGCTAGAGTCCATTTTTTTTTGCAACTTCTGTCGTGCACCCCACCATCCCCAGCCCCTGCCGACTAACATTTCGACAGCATCCCCCCAGCTTCCGAGCGGTAGTGGAATATACCAGACTTTATCTCGCTTTCGGATTCCTACTCTCCCACGGGGAAAGCCCGTCACGACACGTTCTTCCTTATCTCTCCTCTGCACGGTGACAAGCAGGACCCGTGGAGAACAGGCCTACAGACAGCCAAATGTGCTGCAGGATTTCTGTCTTGGGAAACACCAAGTAAAAGGCATATCGCACGCATGTGTTTCTGAGTGTCCCGCGGGTAGCGGTCGCCTGGCTAATGACACCACCTCAAAGGAGTTGGTGATCGCCACCTGAAAGTTCTTGAGCGCCACATACTAAAGGCTCTCAGATGGCAAACAGAGCTCCTCTACCTCTTAAAATGCAGACTCCTCACGGAGAAGGCAGAGTCAAGGCCTCCGGTGGCTGTCCACCCTTGAAGATGCATTTGCCTTGTGCTGGTTTCAAAGCCCCCGGCCAGTGATGCAGGGGAAGAATTCAGCTTGAACCTGCGATGCCCTGCAGAGGAGGGTCCCCCCTCTCCCCCTGCCCCGCTCTGCTCTCATTGCCTTCACCTTTATCCTGACCCCTCGGTGCTTGCTTGAGGGTGTCTGGAGGCCCCATTGTTTTTGTTTCGAGTAGAGCTAATCCATTGCCTCGATAGTAACAGTGCCCTCGACTCAGAATTTCAAGGGGAGAAAACGAAGAAAGTGGATGGGAGAGGGGACGCCATGACAAACCACAGGCAGCTGACTTCTTGTTGAAAAGGTGTCCCGGGAGGCAAGTGTCAGATAGAAATCTACAGCCTGGCATCCAAGCGAGCATACATCATTTTGCAATTAATTTCGAGAGGTGGGGAGAAACATTAACTACTGATTCCAATTCGCTTTGGGGTCTAAATGAATCGTTTTCTTACTCGAAGATGCTTCAGTAAACGGCTAGAAGGGGTTGGGGGGAGAACAATGCTATGAACCCCCAGTGCGGCATTGGAGCAGTAAACTCAGAGGATTGCGTCATCCGGTCCGGCGACCGCTTTCCTGACTGCTGCCCCCACCCAGTGTTATTTCTACCCCAAGTGCTTGAAGGTTCAAGGATCTACAGCCAAGTTGCTGCCACAGTTATAGCCCATGGGCAGCATTTTTAAGGTCATTTAGGATTTAGGGGGTTTTGCCACTTACAGGAAATTAGCACATGAGGATTGGCCATCATTGCAGTTAGATGTTTATGAAACACCCTTTATTACTTCCTAGGCTCTGAAAACAATCATATTTGGCAGAGGATCTAGGTGTCTGGAGTCTTGACGGCTGGTGTGTCTAATTCGTCCCCTTGGTCCCAGGGGTGAAGTTCACCCTCTCCACTGAGGCCCCTACAGTTTTACTCACCCAAGTCTATAGCCCTTCCTTCTGCCCGCTGACCCTGACCTCTCCACTTCGGTGCGCCTCTTCCAAAGGCCTTTATTTCTGTGGTACAAATGGACACATTTCTCCTCTCCTGTTTACCAGCCAGGGATCTTTCCCACTTCTTAGATGTCAGGTTAACACATTGACCTTTGATGTCAGATACCACCTCAGAAAAAAATCTGATATTGACACTTACCGCTTACAGACACTTAGTTTTGTTGAGGGAGAAATGGGTTTTGTTAGTAGTCCTAAGGCTGATTTTTGTTACCATTAGGAACAAAGCCAGAAAATTGTAACATTAGAGTTTAATACATTACATTATGTTATTACACTTTATAATTGTATATAATTTAATAATAAATACACAGTTTAATTGAATTAAATTATATATAATATTATAATATTTATAATATGATCATGTTAATATATTGCATTGATTATTGTGTATTATAGTAATAAACAAAATCTGAGGAATGAGATGTTAGATTCCTGCCATATTGGGAAAAACCTTCCCGTGATGCTCAAGGGAAAATTCAAGAGTCAGGAGAGAAGGAGGAGGGCCATGTTTCCACACTGAGTGCGTTGCCTTCCTGCTTAGAATTCAAGCACAGCAAACAAGGGCCTGGTTTCTTTGGGCATGTGCTGCCAGTGGAGACAGAGAGACTTCCAGAGAAGGCACGGTTCCAACTCCAACGAAGTGCCCAGTGGCAACATGGCGACAGCTGATAGAGTTTCTTGGGCTGGTGGGCCTGAGGCAGCAACATAGGGGGCTGCTTGTTTCTCGGCAATATAAAAAATGTTCCTCGGAGCTACCGAGACCTCAAGGAAAGACAACACAGAAAGCTAAGCAGGCTCACGGCCTGAAAGGGGACTACAGTTGGCACGGGAGACCAGAATGTACGGACCTTGCAACCAGGGACAGTAACAAGAGTGGCCATCGTTGGTAAGAGTTGCCTACATGATGCCCAGCTACACATCCAGCAGACAGAGCCGGGGCAGAGTGAAGCCCAAACATGAAGAAGAAATCAAACACCTCAACTGGAGGCAAGGACGACCAGATGTCACCTTTCAGATATCCAGGAACTTGGCTTACTCTGAAGTCAGGAAAACCAGTCAGAAGAAATCTTGAAACTGAATATTTATTAAAAGTGACCCCAAACAGAACTAGACAGGGGATGTATTAAGAATACTTTAATTCGCTGAGGAATCCGCCTATCGGTCAGAACGAACCAGAACGGGATAGATCAACGTGTCCTGCTCAAGGACAGATATACAGAGGGTTCCAGGGGATGCTTGAGCTCGGGAAGAGGAGGGTTTACCAGGAAGCCAATGAGGTGTTACCCTCGGGGCCTCACTTGCGTGGGCACAGCCAAGGCCTTGTTTTTCATTTTGTGTTTAACACTGTATATTCTTTTTTCTTCAAGTGGGCTTTACAAAGTCAGGATCAGCCTCTCAGCTCAGAGGCAGAAATTAAAGAAATGTATTTCTTTTTAAAGATCTGAACTGCCTTGTGTAAATTGGGACTCCCGCTTCCTGTCTATAGCACTTGATGGAGAATTTCAGGTTTTCTTGGTTCCCGTACCACGAGCTTTATGAAGTCAGAGACATCAGTTTGATTTCTTTAGGTGTTCCCCTGGGCCTTGCACAGTATACAATTCTAAATATATAGTGGAGGCTCAAATGAGTTTTAAAAGAGGAAGCCGGGCTTGGGCAGAGCAGTCCAAAATGGTCTCTTGGGAGAGAAAGACTTCAGCCAGCTTTGATATTGGCATTCAGATGCCCTAGAAAGCACCGAACACCTTGTAGAGGGACTGGCAAATTCAAATCCCGGCACTCGCCGATATGGAAGGTTCTCGATAAATGACCTCTAGTCCTGCTAAGATGTGCTTTTAATGACATATCAGATTCTGGAGCTTAACGTAATCAGAAAGGAGGTGACCAAAGACTGATCCCCAGTATACATAACCTTTACTATTCTCTTAAACAGGGAATTAAGACAAAATGACAGAGACGACTTAAAATTCCTCTCTAGGGGTGCCTGGGTGGCTCAGTTGGTTAAACCTCCAACTTCAGCTCAGGTCACGATCTCACGGTTCATGAGTTTGAGCCCCGCATCGGGCTCTGTGCTGACAGTGCAGGGCTTACTTGGGATTCTCTCTCTTCCTGTCTCTCTCTCTCTCTCTGCCCTTCCCCTGCTCATGCTCTCTCTCTCTCAAAATAAATAAACATTTAAAAAAAAAAAAACAGTTGTGATGTGTACAAGGCAAATGTTCAGGGGAAAGGTTTATGCTTCTTCCCAGATTCTATGACTAAAATGAAAAAGGATAGTATATATTTTGATATAGGAAATTATCTGACTGTGGTATCTAACTTTGCTGGAGATTCAGCAGCAGGCACAAGAGAACTCCTCACCCCCTGGGCACCACCATGGGCAGGGCTGTGCCAGGGGCTTCTCCACAGTGTGGGAGCCCAAGTGTCCCTTCACATACATGCCCCTTTCCACCGCGACAAGATTTTATATATCGATTCAAAGCAAAACAAAAATTACACAGGAGGATCGTTCTTTAGGCAGGTTTACTCAAAAAAGGTCAAGGGGCACCTGGGTGGCTCAGTCGGGTAAGTGACCGACTTCAGCTCAGGTCAGGATCTCATGGTCTGTGGGTTTGAGCCCCATATCGGGCTCTGTGCTGACAGCTCAGAGCCTGGAGCCTGTTTCCTATTCTGTGTCTCCCGTTCTCTCTGCCCCGCCCCCACTCCCGCTCTGTTTCTCTCTCTCAAAAGTGAATAAACATTTTTAAAAAATTAAACCAAAAAAAAAAAAAAAAAGGTCAAGCACTGAATCTGTTGTTCTAGCCACATACCTGAGCCAACCAGTTAACTCTGAGTAAATTCTAGGAGGGTGGAAAGGCACCTTCCTGCTTCTCGGTAGAGTGCATTTTAGGAGATTACAGTCCGTACTGAGATGGAAAAATGTTTCCAACAGAGCCAATGGAGAACAGTGTAGGTAATTGCTGAAAGGCTACACTAAGATACATATAATACTTTTGCTCTAAGGGACTGGGGGCAATCATTTTATATTTTAGATTAAAAAAATGATACTCTGCCCTGTTTCCAATATCACTAAATCTTTCACATACCACAATCAGGAAAAGAAACAAACAAAAATCACTTTGCCTTTTGAGACACTGAGATACACTAAAAGTAACAGAGTAAACATTAATGGTTCTGTTACGCCCCACATAGACCCTTGCCTGTGTCTCATTTACCCAAACTCAGTCATCCTATAAATCAGTTGCTCTTTTTTTGGCTGTGAACAAACTAATACAAATATCATAATCTGGGGAAGGAATTTTTTACTTCTAAATATTTGTATTTTTATTTGGTGATGGAAGATTTCAGTCTTTCCAAAGTCTTACTGTCTCGCATGCACCGAAAATAAGCTTTCTTAATATTTCTGACGCTGAGGCTTGCTTTTATATTGATTCTTGGAGGTTCCATTGAGATAAAGTCTACCTAACCCCAACCCGTAATAATTTCTCCTTTTTACTATCAGAATATAATTAGATACATGTAATTTATAAATATAAGCTAGCCCCAAATCTTTTTTTTTTAATTTTTTTTATTTTTATTTATTTTTTTTAAAGTTTATTTATTTTTGAGACAAAGAGAGACAGAGCATGAACAGGGGAGGGGCAGAGAGAGAGAGGGAGACACAGAATCCGAAACAGGCTCCAGGCTCCGAGCTGTCAGCACAGAGCCCGACGCGGGGCTCGAACTCACGGACCGCGAGATCGTGACCTGAGCCGAAGCCGGCCGCTTAACCGACTAAGCCACCCGGGCGCCCCACCCCAAATCTTATTTAAACAAGTCAGGTTTGGAGCACCTGGGCGGTTCAGTCAGTTAAGCATCCGAGTTCGGCTCAGGTTATGATCTCACGGTTTGTGAGTTTGAGCCCCGCGTCGGGCTCTCTGCTGTCAGCACAGAGCCTGCTGAAGATCCTCTGTCCCCCTCTCTCGCTGCCCCTCCCCTGCTCACTCTCTCTCTGTCAAAAATAAATAAACGTTTAAAAAAATAAAATAAAAAGTAAGCAAGACAGGCATGCTCACTATTAAGGAATAGAAGCATGCTTCACATGTAGAATTAGATCTACAAAGCACTGTAAGGAAAAACTGACTAATACTAAAAAGCTCTATGCTTATGAAATCTCTTCACAGGTGATACATCCCATGACAGTCCAGGAAAAAGAGCAACATGGATGTCCCAGAGAAAAAGGACATCCTTGCACCCAGAAGTATGCAGGAGCAGCCTTCAGGGGTCAAGGTGATGGTGCTACGTTCCTCATCTCAATAAAGCTGATACAGACAGTAAAATACTTCTGACACATAAACGTAAATTACAAATCTAGGGTCTTTTTAAACTTTCAGATAGAAATTAACTTTTAAGTGTGAGAGCTTATGCCCCTCATCTTTTTAATGATACCAAAAAAAGTACATAAGCATTAATCCACATCTCTTGTTATGCCTACATTTTAAAAAATATTTAGCATCTGACTCTTGATTTCGGCTCAGGTCATGATCTCACAGTTTGTGAAACTGAGCCCTGCGTTGGGCTCTGTGCTGACAGCACGGAGCCTGCTTGAGATTTTCTCTCTCCCTCCCTCTCTGCCTTTTCCTTGTTCGTGATCACGCTCTCTGTCTCTCAAATTTTTTTTAAAAAAGTATTTAAAAACCACAATGTCAAAAAAATTTAAAAATAAAAGCCACAATGTCAAATAAAATGATGCAAAATCAGAAAATTTCTAAGCGAGTTTTATGTCAACTCCACATCTTGATGGCAGGAAATTGACTGAAGAAGAAATTGTAGGGAGAAAAATGGTGCTTGTACCCCTTCCAATATGACTAAGAAATTCATAAACCACAGGTAGACAAAAAAACACCTTTTGTACCTGAGACAAACCAAACAGAGCAGAGTCGCCCTCACTTGGTCTGGATCCTAAATGATAAAACCTTCACTATTTTTTTTGTAAATCTGAACTCCTTTACAAAAGCATTTTTCTTCCCGATGGTTGCTCTGCTGATGTCTGAAGATATGTCTTGACATTTTTAAATAAGATAATTGTGTGAAAAAACTGTGGGGTTTTTGTTTTGTTTTGTGTTTTTTGTTTGCTTGTTTGCCCAACACAGATAAATGTAACTCGGAAACCCTGGTGTGTGTGTGTGTGTGTGTGTGTGTGTGTGTGTGTGTGTGTTTCCGTTTAATTTCTGCTTGCAGCTTTTATTTGGTGAGCCATTTCTTCTGGAGTATGACTCTTTTACATTCATTTCCTTCATACATGTTTCTGTCTGAGTCTTCCCTTGACAATACAGAGGTATAAGTTCAAGTATGTCTTGAATGACTGGTAAAATAGAATTGATGGGCCAATTATCCGCTGTCTAAATAGCTAACTAAAATAATTTTACATCAGACTATTTTTTATAATGAAAATCTTATTTTTCTAACTAAAAATGTATTGCAGGTACATTTCTAAAATTAGAGAACACAGAATTATGTTTTCAAAAAAACCTATAAACATATATAGTACTATATATGTAACAATATAATGACATATGTATACTGAGACTATGTATACATAGAATATACATGGAATAAACGTGTTCTTTTTAGTAAATTCATATTAGTGTACGTTTATGTGGTAGTCACATTTTTAGTGTAATCGATCAGGCTGTCACTAATTCTCATGTATCTGAAAACTTTATTCTCACTATATTATTTTTTAAAGCTGTGTTTCTAGAATTAGAATCGCCAAGAGTATTCACAGAGTTAAAGTATTTGAAGCATATTGCCAAGTTATCCTGCATAAACAAAAGGGTCGGACCAACTTATACTGTTTTGAAAATATTACATTTGCTTGATAGGATGTAGAAATTTACTTTTCCAGTTATATGACATGTTTCTCAATAAATTACAACACAAAATGTTTAATGCTGCTATTTCTCTGTATTAAAAGAACATTTTCGTATTTGGTTATACTCACATGTCTATTACCAAAGTTCATTGTAAATAAATTCTCATGCATTGGTTGGCAGTGTGGGAACTCCAAAACCATGACTGCTTAGTAGTCAATATTTCATATTTTCAGACATATTTACAGAAAAGGCCTATTTACCAAAAACAAGTTATGGCCGCTAATAAGCACATTAAGTCATCGTGACCATTATTTAAGGAAACAGTCATGTTTCGAAAGAGAAATTTTAATCAAAACCACATGTGTGAATTTGCAAGTTATTCTTTCCTACTGTGTATACCGATTGCCACTTGGGTTTTAGCTCTGACATATATTAGGCCATGAGTATATTCCATGTATAAATACACAAATCATAGTCATGGTCATACCCGTTCAATGCCAAATTTTGATTCTCTGGGGACTCGGCTTTGTAGTTGGAGTCCACACTTGTGCTAAAGGTCATACGAGTTATGGGATCGAGTAATAAATATTAACTCAATTTCCTGGTTGCCCCTCTTGTACTAAAGACCTGTTGATAACTGGTCAACGTAGAGGCACCTTGGCACTCGAGGATTTCGGGAAAGCATGGTCCCCGTTCACTCATCCCACACCAACAGGCCCAGAGCACTTTAAAAGGAACCAGATGTGGAGTGCCTGGCTGGGGACCTCGGGCAGAGCTTGAGCGTTCTGCAGGTTCGCTTCCTGGGGTGTCTCACAGTTTTAGAAGGGGGCAATTAATTTCCTCACAACACTATGCAAACCACCACAAACTGCTGGGAACCGGTTGGTTTTCTTTCTGTAAGACTACGTCCACGTGCGCCATAAAATACGACTTTAATAAAAAGCATGCCAGCGTGCCAGCGCTGGTCAGAAGGTCCTCCACGTGGGACACAGGTCACTGACGAGCCGCGCTGGGGACGCATGTGGCCCGGGCTGTGGAGCCCTGTCAGCAAGGGAGCTTGCTGGGAAACAAGGCTGGCTGGCGGGCGGGAGGGGGTCCCCGCTTGCCCACTGGTGCTCTGATTTCTCCAAAGCACCCCAAGGAGTTTCCTCAAAATGCAAATTAAATCTCAATATGAAACGTGAAAAGAACTGTAGAAACACACTGAGAGGCTAGATTAAAGTACAGATTAAAGTATTTGGCTTCTGGATGCCTGGCACTGATTAATGAACAGAAAAAGAAATAAAACCTAATAACCGAGGAACAAAAATGCTGCAAATTGGAGGACACAGAGGACATTCTTATTTGGAAAAAATTAGGCAACTATGCTCCTAATGGACAGGTGTTTGGAAAAGAAATGCACTGGTATTCTTTGTTGTTTTGTTTTTTTTTTTAATAATCGTTTTCCTTTTATCATGGATCGTTCTTATTCTTACTCTATGTCAGGTTCCTGGTAAGGAATAAAGTCTTACCTTCCATCTGGGTTTGGCGGAGCTCTTGTTCTTTGCAAGAATAAGTAAAAATGCCTTCTTGCTTTTAAAGATGGTGTCCTTCTCCCCTGCTTTTTATCTGCAGGGCTCAGGGAGTCTCTGGAACACCTCTCTCTTTCTCTCGCTCTTTCTCTCCCTCCCCTCTCTCTTTTCTTTATCTCTTTCTCTCTCTCTCTGTGTCACACACACACAATCCATTTTGAAACATTTTTTTCGATATTTATTTATTTTTGGCAGAGAGAGAGAGAGAGAAAGAGAGAGCACAAGCGGGGGAGGGACAGAGAGAAAGGGAGACAGAATCTGAGGCAGACTCCAAGCTCTGAGCCGTCAGCACAGAGACAGACGTGGGGCTCGAGCCCAAGAACCGCGAGATCATGACCTGAGCCGAAGTCGGACACTCAACCGACTGAGCCACCCAGGCGCCCCCACAATCCTTTATCTTACTTGACATTGGCTTGGAAAGGACTAGGCATGTTGTTCAATCTCATACACTCTACAAGATAAATCAAGTAAGATTGAAAAAATTTATTGAATAACCTCGGGGGATTCAGGAACCCCAGACTTTTACCCCCGCACGTGCGCATCCCATGGTGCCAGGCATCTGACTCTTGACAAATCCCAAACTGAAGCTACGACCTTCCCCTTGAATCTGAATGCTCTCCTTTTTCTCTGGTGCCTTACCTGGATACCCCATGGTCTGGTGCTGTCTCCTGCCAGAGATTCGCTTCCTGCTTCTTGCCCAGGGAGTCTACCTGCAGGCCTGGAAAGTCCCGGAAAGGGCCACTGTGTTAGCAACGCCTGCCTTTCCGCATGGGGAACACCTACCTGGCTATCTATCCACATCACCACCAAGACTTCCTTGCCTTCTCTTTGGCGAGTTGACTGAGCTTCCAGCTCTAAACCTGTGACACGGCATGACTTTGGGTGCACATTTCTCTTAACCTCTGGAGCGTGCTGTTTGTAAGAACGGACCATGTCGTTTTCGTCTTCGTATCTCCAGCACCAAATCCAAAGCTATCACTTTGATGATCCAGAATAATCTCTGCAGTTTCTCTTGAATCTCTCCCTTCACTGGGCTCTAAGGAGGGACTGTGATACCCTGAATATTCCTTTCAGGGCTGCACAATATCACGGTTTATTGTATACGTGTCGGTCAAGCGAGCGGCAATTTCACTCTTGTGAGGCTCAGGATATGTCTTGCTCACTTGTAAAATGGCAAATTAAAATAACCTGTACTACATCAAGCCACGGCTTTGCATGTTAGAAGAGACGATGGGTGAAAGAATGCATCTTGTAAAATGTGTTATAAATCAATCACTATGTTATCCATTAGGCTATTGATTCAAAATCAAACTATTACTTTTATCAAGTAAAAAGCTTTATAAATTCTTTGCTTTGAGGTGTTATTACTGTTCTCCCAGGACTTATTTCAAAAATATTATTATTTGCAAGTAGAGAAACTGAAGCTACGTATCAATATAACTTATTCATTCAGAAGTATTTTAGGGGTTGCTGTTTAGTGTCAGGTTTTCTGTCAGACACGAGGGAAATGGTGTGAATGGTTCCAATCCAGTCCTGCTTCCAGGATAGCAGGGAAACTGGTTTAAAAAAAACCCTGGACATTGCAAAACTACGTAGGTGGATTATCAGAAACAGACAAGAGGAGAGGCGCCTGGGTGGCTCAGTCGGTTAAGCGTCTGACTTCAGCTCAGGTCACGATCTCACGGTTTGTGAGTTCGAGCCCCGCATCGGGCTGTGTGCTGACCGCCCCGAGCCTGGAGCCTGCTTCAGATCCTGTGTCTCCCTCTCTGCCCCACCCCTGCTTGCGCTCTGTCTCTATCTCTCAAAAATGAATAAATGTTAAAAAAAATTTTGTTTAAAAGAAAAGAAACAGACAAGAGGAACATAAACCAAAACGTAGGTAGTCAGGGAAGGAATCTTCCAGGTAGAAGCCATGTTAAGTGAAATCCTTGAAGTGTGACAAGATGAAAAAATCTGGTGCTTGAATAAAAAAGGGCAACTTCCAGAAAAGCTGGTCCAACCTGTATAGACTTCCGTGTGATATACGGTGCTTAAAGCAAGTTGAATCTGGGCAAATATTCAACAACAAATTAACTATGTGCCTACATATGTGCCTACCTGACTTCCAGTATCCTACAGGTGTGCGTTTGCACCAAACTATTTTTATACTTTGAAGAAACTAAGGAAAAAATCATCTTTAAAAGCACTCTCTTGGGGCGCCTGGGTGGCTCAGTCGGTTAAGCGTCCGACTTCAGCTCAGGTCACGATCTCGCGGTCCGTGAGTTCGAGCCCCGAGTCGGGCTCTGGGCTGACGGCTCAGGGCCTGGAGCCTGTTTCCGATTCTGTGTCTCCCTCTCTCTCTGCCCCTCCCCCGTTCATGCTCTGTCTCTCTCTGTCCCAAAAATAAATAAACGTTGAAAAAAAAAAATTTAAAAAAATAAATAAATAAAATAAAAGCACTCTCTTTAGGGGCACCTGGGTGGCTCAGCTGGTTAAGCATCTGCCTTCAGCTCAGGTCATGATCTCAGTGTTCATGAGTTTGAGCCCCGAGTCGGGATCTCTGCTGACAGTGCAGAGCCTGCTTGGGATTCTCTCTCTCTCTCCATCTCTCTTTGCTCCTCCCCTGCTCACACATGCTCTCTCTCTCACTCTCTCTCTCTCAAAATAAATAAATAAAATTTAAAAAAAGTCAAAGCACCCTCTTTAATGGTATACTAGTACCATTGACATTATTAGGTGCTAGAAGCAATAATAATAAATATTTTCCACATGTTATTTTACCAGCACAGTAAGCTCTGTCTTGTCTTTATCTTTATTTTTTAATGTTTTATTTGTTTTTGAGAGAGAGCACGTGCACGCAAGAGGGGGAGGGGCAGAGAGAGAGAGGAGGACAGAGGATCAGAAGTGGGCTCCATGCTGACAGCAGCGAGCCCGATGTGGGGCCCCAACTCACAGACCGTGAGATCATGACCTAAGCCGAAGTCAGATGCTCAAGCCACTGAGCCCCCCAGGCGTCCCTCTTGTCTTTCTAAAAAGGGCCTTGTTTACCATCCTGCAGATGGTTACCAGCAGAATCAGGACTGAAGCCTTGGCCTCTCTAACCCCAAAGCCAATGTCTTTTCCCTGTCTACTCTACTGCTTCCTTCCAGTGAATGGAAAACTGGGGTGTGCCCCCTCTCGTTGACTGGACACTCAAGGATCAGTACTGCTTAAAAAAAAAATTAAAAGTCGAGATGTTCAAATATACGTTTAATGTTTAAATAGGCTATCGAGTCAAGGCCTTAAGTTTTTTATATTTAACACTTACAATTGGATAACTTGATTTCCTTAATTGTTTCATCTCAGCTATGTTTGCAATAAATAACTCAAACCGGGAAAACGTAGCATCTAAATGCAATGAGGACGTTAGTTAGGTATGTTCGATGCGACACAGTAAGAAATACATATGTGGTCCCTGCCCCTGATTCCTGGCACAGAGTTTCTAAAACCCTTATGATTGCCTGGAAGTTTGAGTGATAGGGGTGGTAGGAATATCTTTCTTCTAACATTCGTCTTTGATCCCAGTTTCTGACACAAAACTCCTAAGCCTTTCGGAATGTCTTAGGTGATGGGAGCATGTGTTCGAATGAGGCAGCTCTTGGTGGGTTTCAGGATGGGGACTGGTCACCGGAAAGATTGACCCATGATTAGAAGCTTGGAACTTTCAGCCCCACCCCAGCCCATCCCCCAGGGAGGAGACAGGGCCTGGAGATTGAGTTGTTAATCATTCACACCTACATAGTGAAGCTTCCATAAATATCCCCAAACCACAGGGTTTGGAGAGCTTCCGTATTGGTGAACACATCCATGTGCTCTGAGGACGGGGTACCCCAACTGCACAGGGCCAGAAGTCGTTCTGGACAGCACCCTAGTGTCTCTAGATGTTCATCTGTATCTTTTGTAATATTCTTTATAATAAAGTGGTAAGCATACATAAATGTTTCCCTGAGTTTTGTGAGCCATTATAGCAATTTATCGAACTTTAGGAGGAGGTTATGGGAGCCCTGTCTCATACCCAGTTGGTCATTATCATAGGTGACCACCCGGGACTTGCAATTCATCTCAAGGGAAGGCACTTTTGCGGGATTGAGCCCATAACCTGTGGGGTCTGACGTCAACTCTGGGTAGATAGTGTTTGAATTGAATTGAATTGAATTGAATTGAATTGAATTGAATTACACCTAGCAGGTGTCACAGGGCATTTGAGAATTGTTTGGTGTGGGGGAAAAAAAAACCCCACACATTTGGTGTCAGAAATGTTGTGAGTGCATAAGAAAATAGTTTTTTATTTATTCATTTGCAAAGCAGAGAGGATTCAGGCAACACAAAGCAGCAGAAGAGGATGCTAACACTGGTGACTATAGACCCAGGACGAAAGGAAAATGTTGTAAAGGAAGACTCCCTTTCACTTTCTACGAGATTCCATGGGTAGAATCCAAGGAAAGATTAAGTGATACATGCCCTCTATGAATGTTAATTTTAAAATTCAACATTTTCATATTGGTATTGGCACCAAAGCTATACTTGCTTTGACGTATTCTGAAAGTGATGGAACCATTATGCAAACCTACGGGAGTGTCATTTCTCCCTACACAGCAGTCCACGGTTGCAGGCACGCAGACTGTGAGCGCCTCTTCGTGCCCCCAACACCCACGTAGCTGCCAAGTGGCAGACACACGTCTCCAAGACCTTTCCTGTCCTTGGCTCGGGACACTGTGAGGCCCTTGACTGTGTCCCCTGGGAGAGGAGATCCATCATTTTTCTTCTGCTTCTCCAGATCCCAGGAGGAATGGAATTTGCGAAACACTTCAAGCTCTCTCTGTCACCTTTACTGCGTCCCCTGGGGCATGTGGAACGACTTTGAGGATTATGCACCTTTGGGAAGAATACTCAGCTTTGTATGGCTCAGTCCCAATCTTCTTTTTGAGGAAAATGAGCTACTTTCTCAGGGAAGCCCCGGAGGCTTACTCGACCTCTGCAGGGGACACCTGTCCTGCTCCAGCTCTGTGAGGACCGGTCAAGTCTGGCCAATTCTGTTAGTTACGGCCACCCGTTTCTCATACAAAGCTATATTCTCCAATGAAGCCATAATTAGAAAGGAAAGTATTCTTTAATCTCTCGTATGCCTCTATGTTTTGTTTTTCTAATTTGCATCGAACCTGAGCATAAAAGTGGGATTTTACTTACGGGGTATCCCCTCAAGATCCCCAAACATCTTCATTTCTCCGATGAAAAGTGTTCGTCTCCTTATACTTTAACAACCTAAGAGGCACTCACATGGCATTCAAGAATGCGTGCTTTGAGAGCAGTGGAACCAGGTATGACCTAAAGCTTAGTGGCTTTGGGAAAGGGACTTGACCTCTTGAAGTCTCGGATTTTCACCTTTAAAATAAAATACTGGGGCGCCTGGATGGCTTAGTCAGTTAAGTGTCTGAATCTTGATTTCAGCTCAGGTCATGATCTCACGGTTCCTGAGTTTGAGCCCTGAATCAGGCTCTGCACTGACCATGCAGAGTCTGCTTGGGATTCTCTCTCTCTCTCTCTCTCTCTCTCTCTCTCTCTCTCTGCCGCTCCCCCCCACTCACATGTACACATGCTCTTTCTCTCAAAATAAATAACTAAACTTAAATAAAATAAAATAAATACTACTCACCACAAAGGAAAGTAGTGCAATGAAAGTTACACTGTGTTTAACATAGTTCCTTGGGGCGCCTGGGTGGCGCAGTCGGTTAAGCGTCCGACTTCAGCCAGGTCACGATCTCGTGGTCTGTGAGTTCGAGCCCCGCGTCAGGCTCTGGGCTGATGGCTCAGAGCCTGGAGCCTGTTTCCGATTCTGTGTCTCCCTCTCTCTCTGCTCCTCCCCCGTTCATGCTCTGTCTCTCTCTGTCCCAAAAATAAATAAACGTTAAAAAACAAAACAAAACAAAAAAAAAAACATAGTTCCTAGTATAAAACAAGCACTCTTTAAATGATAGCTAATGAATTAAAACTCAACTTTTCAGCCTGATATGTATGACCTTCAAAAATAAACTCTTAACCTATATCCTTAGACTCTTCTTCCACCGTTCCTTCACCAAAGTCATGAAATATAAAAAAATATAAAGTCACATCAGTATAGTCTCAGGTAAGGCTGTGGTAACAAATCACCATAGACCAGGTGGCTTATAAGCAAGAGACATGTGTTTCTCACAGTTCTGGAAGCTGGAAATCCCAGATCAGCGTGCTAGTGTGGTTAAGGTCTCCTTCTGGTTTTGCAGATGGCCATATTCTTGTTATATCTTCATATGGTGGAAGCAGAGAGAGAGAGAGAGCCTCTGAGGTTCCTTTTATAAGGGCACGAACTTGTTTCATGAGGGCTGCACCCTATGACCTCATTTCCTCCCAAAGACCCACCTCCAAATTCCATCACATTGTGGGTAATGATATCAACGTGTGAATTTTGGAGGGACACAAACATTCAGTCTATTGTACGTGTATGTATGTATACATATATACATAATAAAGTGAGATACATATGAAAGTGTCATAATTTTGTACACACAGTAGCGATCAAAAGAGGGTAGGGCCCACATCAACCCAAGGAGAGGAGACAGCAGATGACCAACTTGAGGATGCATGGGCATTCTTCAAGTACTCAGGGACAGTCCAACAAAAAGCAGAATAAGCAGGCAGAGGAACCCAAACATCATGCTGGTTTAAGGAAATACAAGCAGTTAAATGTTCTCAAACTTTATTATGCAAAAGCATCTCCTATGGAACTTGCTAGAAGTGCAGGTTCCAAATTCTGACGTGGTAAGATGGGGTCTGGGCATTACTATGTATTAGATATAGTTTACATGCAATAACATGCATACGTTCTAAGTGTACCATTCAACGAGTGTTGGAAAATATGAACAGCACTGTAACCACCACTCCCTCAAGATATAGAATATATCTATCACCCCGGGGAGTTCCCAGTGGTGCCCATATTTTTAACATCCACTCCCTAAATGCCACTAGAGCCTAAGACAACAGAGTTTTATAAAGAAAAATGAGGTTGGAGGGGTAGCAGAGGCCAGATCTTGGTGGATTTATGGGCTCAGATGAGGAGATAGAAACCCCTCCATTAGTGTCCACTGAAGAATTCTTCCAATCATCATATCTCAAGCTGCCTTATCTTAATATTCATGCTAATGAATTCATCTAAGATTCACCCGTTTCACTCGGACTTTGTCTTCTGCCCCTCTGTGTCTGCTGTCAGCACGTGACCTACACAGATGAGGTCGTGCCAATGACAAATGTTGACACTAGAGGAAAATGGGGAGGGGTTACGAAGAAAAGTCGCACAGAAAATATGTATATGTGATCAAACCCTTAATTGTATGGAAAGATGCTCTATATCAGTCACAATAAGAGAAATACAAACGAAAGCTCTGAGATACCGCTGAGACACTATTTCCCACCTAATCGGTTAGATGATCAAAAATTTAAAAGCCTGGCACCATATTTTTTGTGGCATATCTGTGAGGATATGTCTCTCATGTTGCTGACAGGGACGTGAATCAATACGACCCCTGTTAGCAGGAATTTGGTACGTCTGGTCAAGTGCTGTTAGCGAAATGTACACTTTCGCCTGGCCATCTTGATTCTGGGAATAGATCCCCAAAAACACACTGCCAAAAATAAGGAGAGAATACGTACATGGATATCCACGGCAGCACACTGGTAACAATGAAAGACTGGGAACTTCTGAAATGTTCCTAAACAGGAGACAATAAACCGTGACACAATCACAGATAAAGTTCTATGCCCTTGTAAAAAGGAATGGGCTCTATCTCTATACCCTTGTGGGAAATAACCTTTGGAATATATTGTTAAAGGGGAAAAAAAGGGAAAAAACCAAAAATTTTATCGTATGAAACTCTTTATCTAAAAAAAGGAATAAAAAGATACATTCACACATCTATTTCTTACATTAACATAGTTGATAAGTTATATTCCCTTATAACAAACCTAACATATATATACACATTTTTGTATTAACACAAAACATATTAATATTAAATATACAATCATAAAAGGATAAAAATAACTACCTTTGGGAAGGTAGAAACTAGATCGGGATGAGAAGAGGAAGACAACACTAGACTTCTCTGAATATACTTTGTGTTGCAGACATGACTTTGGAATCGTTTAATATTCTGTATAATTATAAACAATGAAAGCAAAAGTGTGTATCAATTTGGTGATAGAATCACCCAGAGATTGACTTCATTATTCGACTATCCATACCTAACAAGGTATTTCCTAAGAACTGATAAAAAATAGAAGTCTTAACATGTTTTCAGAAAACATTGTTGGTGATGGTGTTTATACTGCAATTTTCAGACTGTTGTGGATGTCTCTGGAGAAAGCAGATGAGAAATTATGTCGGTTTCTTTGATAAATGGAATTTTCAGGATGTGTGCGTGCTTGCATATTGATGAGGTTAAGAAAAGTGTTTGTGGTTCTGAATTTGCACTGGCAGCGTCAGTATGAACCCATGAAGTGTTTTATCTTAAAAACACTTCTTAGGGGCGCCTGGGTGGCTCAGTTGGTTGAGCACCCGACTTTGGCTCAGGTTATGATCTCAAGGTTCACGAGCTCGAACCCCGTGTCGGGCTCTGTGTTGACAGCTCAGAGCCTGGAGCTGCTTTAGATTCTGTGTCTCCCTCTCTCTGTCCCTCCCCTGCTTATTCTCTGTCTCTCTCTCTCTCCCTCAAAAAATAAATACGCACTTTTAAGAAAAAAAAAATTCTTTTTTTTAATGTTTATTCATTTTTGAGAGAGAGACAGACAGCATGAGTGGGGAGAGACAGAGAGAGAGGGAGACATAGAATGTGAAGCAGGCTCCAGGCTCCAAACTGTCAGCACAGAGCCCAAGGCAGGGCTTGAACTCATGAACTATGAGATCATGACCTGAGCCGAAGTCAGACGCTCAACCGACTGAGCCGCCCAGGTGTCCCCCAAAAAGCATTTTCTAGCTCAGTTCACTGGAAAGGCCTAGAAAACCCTGACCAACCCAGCAGCAAAGAGAGCTCCTACTCTCCCACTATGGTCTCTAAGTAAGGAACCAGGGATCCTTGGATAAACAGCTGATTAAGAATAACAAAACCTATGCAAGGTACACACACACACACACACACACACACAATATTAGAAAGATAAAAGAGACGTAACTATAGGAATAAAAGATATTTTTAAAGTACCGTGAGAGATATTCTAAACAATTTTATGCCAATAATATTTTAGTAAATTATAATTTACCAAAAATTGACTCTAATTTTTTTTAAAAAACTTTAAATAAATAAAAAATGCATTTTGTGTAGTCAAAAACCAGCTATTAAATTCTAAACAATAAGGATTGGAGCACCTGGGTGGCTCAGTCGGTTAAGCATCTGACTTCGGCTCAGGTCAAGATCTCTCGGTCCGTGAGTTTGAGTCCCACGTCAGGCTCTGTGCTGACAGCTCAGAGCCTGGAGCCTGATTCAGATTCTGTGTCTCCCTCTGTCTGTCTGCCCCTACCCCGCTCACACTCTGTCTCTCTCTCAAAAATAAATAAAAACATTTATAAGAAAAAATAAGGATTAAAATACAGACTTACCCTACATATGGTAAGATCTTGACTGAGTTATATATGCTTCTCTTTGCTTAGAAACTTTTTTCTAATACACACTTTATATAGATGTAAGGATAATAAATATGTAGAGAGTCAAAAATAAACCAAAATAACACAAGTAAGTTTTTACAAACCCATTTTTAGATTTCATTTTTTTCCCCTATCTTTCCTTAGCTTGTATGATGGCACTTCCAGAGCTGTGGTCCCAACAGCCGACCCCTTAGAAAGACAGACGCTTCTGTTTTTCCCGGAGCCTCAGCCCCGTGGAAATTAGTGTCTGAAGAGACTGCCCTACTTCATGCACGTCTCTGTTCGCCACGTGTCACAGGGACCTAGACCACGGTCCTGATCCTGCTGGTCTTTTCCCTCATGTTGCTCCTTCCCAGGGAGTTTTGTCCTCCCACTACGCCTGGAGAAGGCGACTCCCCCACCTTTGTTCTTCATTAGCAGCGGGACCTTCGCTCAGTTCCTCTCTTGTCTAAACCTGCTTCCTCATTTTAAAAAACCAGTCAGCAATCTATTGGGAAGGTTAAAGATGGGGTTTTCTGGAAAGCAAGCAGTATTCTCACCTGGCACGAAGTAGACATCGGCCACACCATGTTAATTTCCTTCTTCAAAGGGGCACGGCAGGACATTTGACATGGCCACTCTTTTTTTTTCTTAATGTTTATTTATTTTTGAGAGAGAGAAAGAGAGAGAGTGGGGAAGAGGCAGAGAGAGAGGGAGACAGAGAATTCGAAGCAGGCTCCAGGCTCCGAGCTGTCCGCACAGAGCCCGACGCGGGGCTCGAACTCACGAACTGTGAGATCATGACCCGAGCCGAAGTCCAACACTTCACCGACGGAGCCACCCAGGCGCCCTGAGATATATTTTTTTTTCCTATCACGACAGCAGGACTTCTTTCCCACTCTTGTGGGCCGGCCACACAGGAGGCACCCCCCAGTGTGAGCGTGTGTGTGAGTGTGCAAGGTTGTGCGTGAGCAGGTGTATATGCACGGGTACATGTGCGCGTTCACACATTTATGCCCAAGCACACACTCTCCCTGTTCTAAAGCGGCTTCCACATTTGCCCTCAGCTTCAGAACTATAAAGAGGAAAACCTTGATGGGGAAGGGAGGGATGATAGGGGAAGTTCGCCTACATCAGAGACATTTGACCCCATCACAACATCAGCAAAAATAAAACAAGACGAAAACCCAGCCTGCCTCGCACCCCAGACGATCTGAACATGGAAAGGTAATAAAGCGTGATAGAAAAAAAAAAAAATGACAGCATGTCACACAGTTGTGATTGTTCAGAGAAAACATCCCTTTCGTAATCTTATTAGGGGAAGAGAGTGGGGGTTTTGTGTCTTCTCTGTGAAGCGCCATTTATTTTTATGGATAGTAAAAAGGAAATAAATTTTCCGGAAACGGCTCCTTGGTGGATCGGGGTCCACGCAGCCCATTCTGTGTTTATAGATAAGCAAAAGGTCAATTGAATGTTATGTGTTTTGTGTGTGGCGTGCTTAGACGCTGCACAACACCGTGTGGGGAGGGAGCCGGCTGGCTAATTCAACCTTTCTTCTAGCCTCCTTTAGAGACTGGTTGGAGGGGACATGCCCGTGCCAGGGGCTGTCGGGGAAATGCCCATCAATCCCCTGCCAGGAGGATTTGTTTCCCTGGTGGGATTTAATACTCCGTGGGAGATTCGAATGTGTTGTTTTTGTCACTGCGGAAAATATACGGATCATTTTTCAGGCGCGTGTTTGACGGGTTCCAAAGGAGTGGCATATGTGCCTCTGATTAACGACCTCCTCCTGCGCTCCTGAGGTCACTGTGACATTTCGTTAAAACATAAAAGCGGGGACCTGTTTGGAGAGAGCAGAGGGAGGCTGTGCCCAGACCCTGTTCTGAGAGAGACGGGGGTCCTAAGATTCGATTCCTCTCCAGACGCACGGTGTGAAATCACTCGCTGGGGAGTGCCCTGCTTTCCTTAACCACTTTTCTCATTCATTCAACAAATATTTAATTAGCCGACACCACGCACAAGAGTCTACATGCCAGACCCAGAGAGGACCCTGCCCTTAAAATGTTTGATTTCTAATAGAGACAGGAAGCAGGATGCATTCAGTAGTCCGAGAGCCTTTCGTATGCTCACTCACCAGCTATTGAGAGTCTAACAGGGAAAGAAGCAAGAAGGGTGAGCACCTGTCGGGTCCAGACAATGCATTAGGCATCTGCACAAGATTTTTCTCACTTTATCCTTGTTAAATATGCTTATCTCCTTAGGCGGGGTGGGGCAGGTAAGAAACCGAGGCTCGAGGAGATCTCGGCAGTAAGAAGGGACCAGAATCCAAACCCCGGTCGTCTGGCTACGACTGAGTGAGGAAAGGGACGATGGGCAGTGGGTGAAGCCAGGTGGGATGGATAGAAGGGAGTGGGTAAGAGGTGGGCGGGTGAAGAAAGGGCTTCTCAGAGGAACTGGTGTTGGACTAAGCACTGGAAGGATCCAGATGAGCGCGAAGCTGCTCTGGGCAGGCAGCAGTGACCTTCTCTGCACTCCACCCGTGTTCTCTTTAATGCGGCAGAGGAGTTCGTGAGTGGCAGCAGACCCAGCCCAGACATGGAAGGGATCCGGGAGGGGTGAGCATCCTAGGGCGGAGGAGTGACAGGAGTCAGCACATTCCTGTCCCCCAAGCCCCCTCTCCATGGTGGCCCCTGTGGTCGTCACTTCCCTCCCTCACCCTGGTCTCCTTCCCTGCTCCTCCCTCCTTGCTCCCAGAGGGGCTCCTCCAGCGTCATTCTGTCCTTCGTACCGATGTTCTCCAGCAACCTCAAGCACCAGCTCTGTGCAGCTCTACCCAAATGGCCTCCAGACCCCTCCTCAGCCTTGACCTCTGGCTCCTGACCGGCCGAAATGTCAGTTCTGACTTTGAGTCATGCCTGCGAGTGAGTGGCCCTTCTTTTCTGTTCCGGTTTCCCCCGTTTTGTTCACGTTGGGACTCCACCCCACCCAGACCACAGCGGTCCCTTAATAGCACCTCCTTCTGGTTCCTTCGACAGCCCCTGCTAATGATGGTGAGGCCACGTTCATATGCATCTCTCTTACTGTCCTGTGAGCGATCCCAGACCGCTGTGATTCCCCTTTGCCTTCCAAGTATCTGGCGATCTCTAAGCTGTCGGTGATGCCTGCAGGACGAACACCTCATTCCGTGCTCCTGGTCCCGCATATGACTATGACTAACTTGCTGACACCTCGCCAGGGGACCTTGCTGACACCTCGCCAGGTCCGTCAGTGGCTACCGACTACAGACAGGATAAAGATATGTTCCCATGTGTTCCATGGCCTTCCACCGGAGGCCATTCACAAACTGGCCCTGGGAAATCTGTCTCTCACCACTCTCCCAAGAGCAAATTTGGCCCTCCCCCTCCCACCATGTCTCTGCTTTCCTGGTGTCCTCATTGCCTCCTTTTCTTCTCTTTTCCCAATTAAATGCCAACCATCTCACAAAGCCAGATTTGAATCCCGCCCCATCCACAGATCTTTCTAGATTTCCCTAGCCTGAAGTCATGGGCTGTTAAGGTCTAGAGCACGCCTACATCCTCCCGGATACCTTTTCCTGTGAAACATCCCCTACGGGACTCAGGCTTTTCTCTCCACCAGCCTGTAGACACCATGATGGCCGGGCCCCTGGCGCGCAGGATATTTGCACCTCTGATGTGCTGTGCACAGGAAGGATGCCGAATAAAGCTGCCATTATATATCATCTTCCAGAACTTGCAAAAGACAGTTCTTCAAACGCACCCTCTCCCTTCTGGCATGAGTCAGATTCCAATCATTATTCAACACACACGCACGGTGCAAGTCAACTCAGATCCTGCAAGCCACGCCTTTGCAAGGTTTCCTCCTTGGCGGTGGCCTTGTCTGCAGGGCACCTACCTGCTCTGACTAGCAAACGGGCTGGGTGTGTGACGTTTCAATGGCAGGTTCAGTTAGGGACTGCGATTCAATTACAGTGTTTGATGACTGCAATGGGAGGCGCTCGTTCTTTGGGGGGGAATTTTGAAAACCAGCCTTCTTCTAATGGGAAGCACCTGCTGACTCAACACGGGGTCTACTTTCCATCGAAGCCATTCCGTTTCGTCCCAAAACTCATTTTATACTTTCGATACGTTCTGGCCCAGGTACTAAGTGGTTTAGGCTAGAACATGCCGCCTGATGAATGGTACACCGACTTTCTCAGCTTAATTAAATCTCTACCTGGAGGGATTACAGCCAAGCAGTGGCTGGAACTTGAAATCCTACCCACCTGCCTCCGCAGACTTCCTGCACCGGAATGGCCAGGCTAGAATGCCCCCAAAGAAAGAAGTCTGTTGTGAAAAGAAGTTGCATTACCTGCCCATCCAGTGGGATGAATTTTCACCGTGCTGAAAACCTTCAGCTGAGCAAGACTCCGGGACCTTTGCAAGGCAGGGAGAGGTGAGTGGGAAACTCCACTGACTTTGCAAACTAATCCCTGCCCTGAACACTGATACAGGACCAAGCCCTCCCCCTTCTCAACTGTCTTAAAAAGAAAAAGAGGAATTATGAAAGAGGGTGGAATTTCAGCCTCAGCCACTTTTAACTCCCTAAGTACCTGTATAATTTCCCCCCCAGACAATGACCTTGTGTTTCAGAGCCTCACATTCGTATCAGTTGGCTCTTAAACCAAAGGTGTTCAGATGCCTGTAGAGTTTGCCAATTGGAGGATGCATCTGTATGGTTCCCTCATCATGTCTGTCACCCATTCTTTCCAAGAAGCTGCTGGTGACACCCTGGCTTGGACTGCATTCCTGTGGTGACACCAAAGGACCTTGCTGCCCCAAGACAATTCAATTTTACTTTAGAGTCTGTGCGTATAACTCCAAGAAGCTGTGTAACTGTGGTATATATCTAAATGAAAAGTTGCGTGCTGCAAATCGCCCCCCACCTTGCCAAATGTGCAAGTCTGTGATAACCAAAATCTATATCCCACATCCATTTCTTTTCTTTCTTTTGTTTGACAATATTTTATTTTATTTTACTTTATTTTATTTTATTTTTTTAATTTTACTTTATTTTATTTTATTATTTTATTTTATTTTATTTCATTCCAATTTTTTTATTTAAATTCCAGTTAGTCAACATAGAGTGCAATATTGGTTTCAGGAGTCGAATTCAGTGGCCCGTCACTTACTTCCAACACCCTGGGCTCATCATACCAAGTGCCCTCCTTAGTACCCCTCACCCATCCAGCCCAACCCCCACCCACCTCGGCCATCAACCCTCAGTTTGTTCTCTAACTCGAAGAGTCTCTCGTGGTTTGTTTCTTTCTCTCACCCCTCCCCGTATGTTCATCTGGTTTGTTTCTTAAATTCCACCTATGAGTGAAATCATCCACAGCCACTTGTACTGATCGCTCAGTAATAATTTGGGCAAAGGCCGTAAAGTTTGGGATCGGATGAACCGAGGTTCAAATATAAGATGTGAGACTTTGGCAGAGTCCCTCGATGTCTCTGTTTTTTTCTCTATACAAAGAGCGAAAGAATCTCCTGTTCCCAAGGTTCCTAAGATCGTAGGGAGGATTAAAGGAGACAATGGTTTCAAAGTGCTCTGTGCCCTCCTTGGCATGTAGTAGGTGTGAAATAAAACGTACTTAATTTCTCCTTTCTTCTCCGACAGTGAATATGATGGTGTTCACATAATGCCAAAGGGGCTCTTACTCTCATTTGTAAACATTCCCACAATTTACTACCGTTAAGCAACAAAAGGAAAAATCGTGGCTTACTGGCATCTCAAACCACTTATCCAGAACACGACCAATCCCTGAATTAATGTCTGGTTGTAGCTATTGTGTCAGGAAGGAAAAATTAGTGACTCCCACGTTTGGTGGAAATAGAGACTGAAAACAGCTAAGAGAGACTGGCAAACAGAAACTCAAAGCTTTGCATCGAGTCCTTTTTTCTATTGAAGAAACCTGGTGTTTTCCAAATCAGCGCACATGTGGGTTTCTTCTTGATTCTTCTTTAATCTCATCATATCTATCTCAATTGCTCACCGGCAACATAGTCTCAAATATTTTATGATACTTAATTTTGAGAAAATGGTTTCACCATGGTAGCAAAATAACAACAATATATTAAATATAATTCCCTACTGCACAGAACTTTATAAATGTCATCAATATTTATACAACATGTAAGCAGAAAATCAAAGCTATCTGAGACCGAGGCAGAAAGCATACACATACAGGAGCCCTTCCCCATTGTGCAGTTTTTGCTGCTTAGATTAGGGGAAAATATTCTGGGATGTTCCTTTGTTACAACAGTTTTTACCCCATGTCTGAAAACTGCTCTTTATTCCAAATGCATCCCACTTTTTTTCTCCATCCGATCAATGATTCTTATTTACCTTCTTAAAATGAGTTTGCCTTTGGTGTAACAAATATAACAATATCAAAGAAAGGAGTGGTGGTGGTGGGGGGGGGTCAGACCAAAGATGAAAGCATCTGATACATGTACTCAGTTGTAATCAGAAAAGAGAAATCACTGAGTAAAAAATGCAGTTAAACCTTTGTTGGGTCCTAGTGAGCTGGTAGGGTCTTTTCTTCACTAGAGCTTTTGAGCTAGTTCCCACCCAGCCTAGTTGTCGTGGAATAGTATCTTTGAAATCATCGACAATGGAGGAAAACGTATTATTTTGATAACGTTGCGTTAGACCCCTACTGATGTCTCGGTCAGAGCCCCCGGTGTTGACCTAGTTAAGCCACCTGCTTTGTGCCCGCCACATAACACTGCTTTCAGTTAAGGGGAAAGAGAAGTAGGTTCTTCTTCTCAATTTCCAAATCGCCAAGTATGCACTGAAGTTCACGTTTCTTCTTTAGTAACTTACTTTAATTTGTTGTCTGGAGTTAAGGTAAATCATGAGATCACAGCACACGACTCAGTGACTTAGTGGTGAGCGATCCCTCCTCTTTGAAAAGCAGAAATGATGGGGCACCTGGGTGTTTAAGTCAGTTGAGTGTCTGCCTTCAGCTCAGGTCATGGTCTGAGCCCAGCATCGGGCTCACTGCTCGCAGCACGGACTCCCCTTTGGATCCTCTGTCCCCCTCTCTCTTTGCCCCTCCCTTGCTCGTGCTCTCTCTCTCTCTCAAAAATAAATAAACATTAAAAAAAATAAAGGCAAAAATGATGACCAGCTTTTATAAGGCAGAAATTATGCTTGGCACTTTTCATCCATCCATCCATCATCACTTGACTTCATCCTTGCAACAGCTTTTGAGGTAAGTATTACTGTACCATTTTACAGCTAAAAAGTTGAAGTTTAGCAACATCATGGAACTGGTCAGATGTCACAAAACAGGGTAGAATCAGGGTTCAAACAGACGGTTCAACCCTACACCCCTCATTTTTTCTTTTAATTTTATTAATGTTTATTTACTTTTGAGAGAGAGACCCAGTGTGAGCAGGGGAGGGGCAGAGAGAGAGAGACACAGAATCCGAAGCAGGCTCCAGGCTCCTTGCTGGTCAGCACAGAGCCCGATGCGGGGCTCGAACTCCGAAACCGCGAGATCGTGACCTGAACCGAAGACAGACAGACACCCAACCAACCGGTGTACCAATTGTTTTTGTTTGGGAGAATGAAAACTACAATATGCTTACTCTGCCATTAAAATCTGTACTTCTTAGTTTCCCTGGTCCTGCGTCACCTCTTTCTCCTCTAAGGGGGTAAAAAAAAGTAGGTTTAGGCTGTAAACCTCGTGGCCACAAGTTTCCCGAAACAGAATCTCTTTAGGGAAGAGGCATGACATCAAGCGTTGCTGACTGACAGCCTTTTAATCTCAGAACTACTACCTCCAATTTCAGTAGTGGCCAAAACAAGAAAGAAGAAATATGAAGGCAAGACGGACTTTGGGGGAAAAAGGTCATCCCCCGTGTTGCCAAGAGCTGAGTTAGCAAGCGATCTTCATAAACAGCCTCAATTACGTTTCGCCTCCTCTGCACCGCTGGGTCGTCCCACCGAGGGATGTTCCCGTCACCAGATGTGCCAATTCCCGGGTGCAGCAAGGCGAGCTCACAGTGTATCTGACTCACTTGGGTTTCGTTCCGAGGGTCATCGCTCTCCCAGGTCAGCATTTTTCTCACTTCTCAAGTAACTCAGGCATGACAAACCAATGTGTCGTCCTTGTATCTTTCCCTCCCCTCCAGATATGCTGTTCAATCAATACCAATCCCCAGTGGTTCCAACAACCACTCTGGGCTGGTGACTCCCAGCCTGGAGGCATAATGGTGGTCGAACACAGAATGGACACATTGAAAGTGACCTCACCGCAATGTGATACACTCGGAAACAGTCATCTTCCTTGAAGGGCAAGCCCAGGAAGGACAGGGTGGAGAAGTCCACGCTCTCACAGAACAGTTTCGCACCTCGCCTTCGACCTGCACTCAGAAACATTTCTCGACAATCAGGCTATAAGCTTCCCTTTTTCAAAGTACGGTTACCCCCAGAAGCGTAGGTCGTGTAAATGGTTACCTGTTAGCAACTGGCTTAGTAAGTCAAAACAGTCAGAGATTATGTACATTTATGCCTGAAACTAATCCCAGGCCCTGTCATTTCTAGTGGCCATGCAAATTACCATGTGGTCCTTTTTGCAATAGAATATTTTATCATATGTCATTTTTACACGCTCGATAGCTGTGTCCCCCCCAAATTCGTGTGTTGAAGCCCTACCATCCAATGTGACGGCATTTGGAGCTGGGATTCTTGGGGAGGCAGAGAGGATACATTAGGTCATGGGGGTGGAACCCTCATGCTGAGATCATTGGCTAATAGAAAGAAAAAGAGAAAGAGAGAGATCTGTCCATGTGCACACAGTGAAGAAAGGCCAAGTAAGGTCCTAGCTGGCCATCTGGAATTCAGGCAGCACCTTGACCTAGGACGTCCAGTCGCCAAAATTGTGAGAAATCAATCTCCGTTATTCCAGCCATCCAGTCTACGGCATTCCGTCATGGCAGCCTGAGCCAAGGCATAACATCCCTTTTAATCAAATTTAGCTAACACTGTTACCCACATAAATGGAAAAAAAAAATAGGAACGAAGGGGTTGAAGGGCCGTGCAAGTGCATGGTCCAGGTAGGGCCAGATTTGGAATGCTCACTTGTCGCCTAATCGGAGCAGAGCCCCTGAAAATGCTTCTCAACACATTCATCCCCAATTATATTTCTGTTCCAGAGCAAAAAAAAAAAACAAATGGAGTGGAGAAGGTGTGGGTAGAGATGCATGTCAATGACTACGTCTTATGAAATCAAAATCAGAACACATGACCAGACAAGGGACTTCTGGAAGCTGTAGGACAGAAAGACTAAATTCAGGACAAGAACGTACAGCCATTGCAATTATTGCGCATGGAAAACACTTTTTCCTTCCCCTAAAGTTTGGCCAAAACAGAAGTGTGTAAACACGATTATATTTGGCACTCTTCAGCTTGCAAGTGACCAAAATCCATCCCAAACCACTTAAACACCTGACGGAAGGTGCCGGAGCGTGTCTTCAGGGACACTGCTCCTAGGTGCTCTCTCCATGTCATTGAGTGGCCGTGTCCCACAGCCTACAGTTCCGTTTCCCCTGGGTCAGCCTTATTTTCAGGCAAGTTCTCCCACAGTGGATAGAGAGCAGGGCACCAGAAGGCCTCGGGTTTGTAATCCAGACACTAGGGAGTGAGGGATTAGGGGCTGATGATCGCTGGTCAGCCTGGGTCACGTGAACCCCTGACCAAGCCTGAGTTGCCATAGGCCAGACCTTGAACCTGTCCCTACCCAATAAGCTGGTATATGAGGACAGCCACCGCCCCCCCAACCCTGACCAAATCACAGCCCCAGGCCCGGAAAGAAGCAGTTCCCCCAGGGAAAGTGGAGGCGAAGATTAGCTCTGCGGCAACAGACCAACAGATGCTATCACTTATTCAACTTCTTTCTGTTTAATTACTGTATTATATTATACGCATCGTTTCTGTTTGCATATTCTTCTAACACTGACTATCCTGTGAAAATGTATGATGTGCCGCAAACTCCATTCAACACACATTAGGTCAGGCCGTAATGAAAACTCTGAAATGCTCCTTGAAAGCTGCTCGATTAAGCATTTTACATTTATGCTTTTATCAAAACGTACAGCATCCTACCTCAATGTATACATTTATGTGTGCATATGATGTGTGAGCGTATGTGTGTATGTGCGTACGTCTATGCACACACATGCATGCACAGATAATCATTATGGTGTTGACTACAACCAACCTCCCTCCTCTCCCCTCCCCTCTTCCCTCCTTCCCAGCCAGCCGCTGTTCTGATAGTAGAGAGTGTAACTTTGAACCAGAGAGATCAGCTCTTTGCCTCATATAACTTGCTTTCCGGGGGTAGAGGAGGAGAGAGAAAATAAACGAACAAGCAAAATAAGAATGCCATCTGGTGTTAAGGAAATTGGCTGGAGGCTGGGTCTGTCGCCCACATAGCAGGCGTTGGTGACTTCTCTTTTTGTTGTTGTCACAATTTTTTTGTTGTTTATTTATTTACTTTGAGAGAAAGAGTGCAAGCAGGGGAAGGGCAGAGAGAGAGGGACAGAGAATCCCAAGCAGGCTCCGTGATGTCAGCCCAGAGCCCAGCCCGGGGCTCAATCTCAGGAACAGTGAGGTCATGACCTCAACCAGAATCAAGAATCGGACACTTAACCGACTGAGCCACCCATCTGCCCTATCATTCATCCTTTTAAAGAAACCTGGGCCTCACCAATGGTGGGGTCCCCTGCAAGGGCTATTTCGATAGTCCTGCACTCACTGAGACTGATACCCACACCCTCCTTGCCCACCCTCTTCTCTCTCATAGTCACCCCCATAATATGGCCCGCGTTCCCACCAAGGGCCTTCTCCCCACTTTTCTCCGTGTGGAGGTCTGCCGCCTCTGATCCTCTTACTTAAAAATTTATACAAATATAAATAGATGTACGCATCTGGCATTGTTGGCTGACTTCAGATCAACCCCCTTCCGTGTTTGTGCATAATGTCATGTGTATCCCCAAATATGATCTTTGACGCTATTTCCTTTCAATCCGTTGTGTCATTACATTTTAATCTCCAGGAAGGATTCAGAGGCTTCAGGAAATAAAAGGGCATATAAAATCATATAAGCCTTGAGAGCCTCCACGTGTACGTTATCCCACCACACCGCCGTCTTCTGAGTCATGCGGCTAAGGCTTTTATCAATGCTTTTTCAGGTTTTTGCATTTTGAGCGTAATCTCCCTGGAATGTTCTGAATCTTATCCTCCACACGACCTTGTAAGAAACCATAGGACGCATAGATTCAACATGGGGAGCGTTAGGCGAGCTGCTTCAAAAGCCTGCGGTAGAACTTTGCGCGGCTTAGGAGGAGTGAGTGATTTCACTTAACTCACCCTAGACCCGGATGCTACCCAGGTGCCTTAAGGATCCTACAAGATACTGCAGGTCTTTTGTTAAAAACTAATTTTTTTCTGAACGTCCCTACGCTTCACAGACTTCCCTCCCAGCTCTGGGAACTTGGTCTACTTACCATCTTCCTTTCTTAGCTTCCTCAATGGTAAAATGGGGTTAATAATGACACTTATCTCATGAGGTTGTTAGCATTAAATGAGAGAACTCACATGAAAGCGCTTGGCACATAATGAACCTGTACCCAGCACATAGTAAGTCTTCAATACATTTGTATTTAAATTGCGATTAAAAACCGAACAAAACAGGGCTGCCTGGGTAGCTCAGTCCTTTAAGCATCTGACTTCGACTCAGGTCACGATCCCACGGTTTGTGAGTTCGAGCCCCACGTTGGGCTCTGTGCTGACAGCTCAGAGCCTGGAGCCTGCTTCAAAATCTGTGTGTCCCTCTCTCTCTTCTCTTCCCTGGCTCACACTCTGTCTCTTTCTGTCTCTCAAAAATAAATAAGCATTTAAAAATAAAAATTAAAAAAAAAAAAAACAAAACAAAACAGCATCCTTCTCTCTTCCCAAGGAAATAACACGCAGGGGTTGGGATGAGGGAACTAGGAGGTTTTATGGGGAGAATAATTTGGTAATTGGATGTGATTAAAAATCTAAAAGTAACAACGGGGTGGTGAAATAGTTCTGGAGCGGAAGTCAAAATGTCTGGAATGAGTTCTGGCTCTGTAGCTAATTAATTATGTGACTTCGGCTGAACACATATTTTCTGGCCACCTACCATTTGCCCCGTATTGAGGATTCTCAGAGAGGCCAATAAAACATCGTCCCTGTCCGCCAGACATTCACAACTTGTAGAAAAGAAAATTGCGTGAATGCAGAAATCAAATACTCTATGATCCACACAATAAGACAGTTATAGAAAAGGGAACAGTTTACAATCTCTGGAAGGTCCAAGAAAGCTTCTCAGCGGGGGGTTGAAAACAAGTCTGGGTTTAACTGATGTGCATACAATTGAGGAAGGGGAGTCAGACAGACCTGAGTCAAAAATTCACACCAGCCCCTTAGAGCCGAATGAATTAGGTCGACAACCCTGCACTGAGCCTCAGTTTCTTTCTCTGTAAACCACCTTTTTTTGTATGGATTCTTGGAAGGATGAGAAATAACCCATATAAAGCATCTAGCGGGGGTCGTGAATGCGGTTGTATGTTGGGCATATTGTAGACACACGGTTGTACGTTCGTTCCTTCCCCTCCTAAACCCTTTCAGCCTTCACACTGCGTCCCTATGCATCAGACCCAAAGGAATGTTATGTTGTCACCTCCCCATGCAGTGTTAGAAGGTGCTATGAACTTTACTGGAATTGAAAGTTTAATGTGGAAAGTTTCACCAATAGCTCTTGGTCCAGGTAGAGAGCCTGGGTGAATAAAAACATGAAATGTATTTCTAAATTTCACCAGCTCTTCTGCTGGGGCAAGGCAAAGGTTCATCATCCCTTCTGCCTGTGCTTCTCCATCATTTCTCATGGGAAGTTATTCCAGATACCAAATTATCATCCACCCTATTTTCTCCTTCCTGGTGGGCAAGATATACCATCCAGCTTTCTAAGCCTGACGGGAAAACAGTCTCTTTCTAGAGAAAATTCCAAGCGTCTCGCTCCACCCATATGAAGGGAGACTCCCTTCCCTGGACTGGGGAACCCAAATTTCAAACTGCCGCTGCATTCACAGACTCTTACCAGTTTGAAAACTCAGCTGGATTGCAGAAATGAGCCCACATTCTAACCATTGTAGGACTGTAAAGGAAAAAGATGCTCAGAGATCATTTGGTCTTTCTCATCCCTACCAATGAGAAAAACCCACCCTGGGAGAAATGCAGTGACTCCCCCAAAGTCCCATGGCTAGCTAAGCAAGAATCAGAAGAAAATCTGAATTCCAGACTCCTAGACACTGTCCTGAAATTTCCCCTGCAAGCTTAGTCCTTTATCAAGTCAATGAAAAACACGATGTAAAAACCAAGATGTAATCAAACACATTTAGCCTTCCAATCACATTTTTCTGGAAATTTCTGATAAATGCAATAGTAACACAAGTAGGGGTAGGGGTGAAGAAGATTAAAAACAAATGTACAGGAGTTAACATATGTGTTAAACTCTAGCAAAAATATTTGCTATTTTTCACCCATTTCCACAAAGCCCATGAAGATCATGGGGTCCACGGTTAGATAAATATTATGAGAAAAGTTAACATGGTCTCAGATATTATACATCTATCATATATATTATATATGATGTTTCTTTATTTTTGAGAGAGAGAGAGAGAGAGAGAATGCATGAGTGGGGAAGGGGCAGAGAGAGAAAGAGAGGGGGACAGAGGGTCCAAAATGGGCCCCATGCTGACAGCAGAGAGCCCGATGAGGGGCTCCAACCCATGAACCACGAGATCATGACCTGAGCCGAAATCTGATGTTTAACCAACTGAGCCACTCTGGTGCCCCTGGTCTTGGATATTTTAAGAGGATGAAATGCTATTACCCCTAATTTCATTGTGAATATGAAATAAAAAGGGACATTATTTCATGATTCAAAACCCTAAACCACTACAACTCAATTCTATGTTGAGTGAAATTCTAGGATAGTCCCACTAAATATGCCTGGAAAATAAGATTGGAAAAATCCCTGAACAAATGGTAATTTTCTAATAAATTGCTCTCATTGGCTACTGTTATTTCTTAACCCACAAATGGTTAAGAAATAAAAATAATTGGGGTGCCTGGGTGACTCAGTTAGGCATCTGACTCTTGATTTTGGCTCAGGTCATGATCTCTGAGCCTTTCATCGGGCTCCCCACTAGCAGTGAGGAGGCTGCTTGGGATTCTCTCTCTCTCCCTCTCCCTCTGTCCCTCCTCGGCTCACGATCTCCTTCTCAAAATAAATGCATAAACTTAAAAAAATAAAGATAATCATAATTATTGGTATGAGTTGAGTTTTCTAATATAGAGAGACATAAATCTGAGGAGCATGTGTGGCTGTGGAATAATGTGAAATGGTGTGGGATAATGATAGAAGTGGGATCAGGCAAATATCTTGATATGGGTCTGCTAAGCAGAGATTCTGCATTTCATGTTGTAGGGAGTTAGAAGGGTGTTGACAGTCTGGCTAGCTGATTGGCTGAAATTTGGATAAAAATGTGCCTCACACGGAGTCAGCTGAAAATACTGGGAGCGTAGAAGAAGGCATTCAGAGAGTTGGTGAGATTAGGGTGTTCGAGTGGATTTATCATTTAAGACCTACTTACCCTGGGAGGGTCCAGAAGACATACTTTCCCCCATAACTGTGAGAAAAAAATTGGGGAGGGGACCCCCGGCATGCTTAAAGAGTTCTACAATTGGTCTTTTCCATAAGCCAGGCTTTAGAGTGGGAACAGCAGTCACTGAATTGGAAGCCTAAATATGATGAGATCAATGGAACCTGGGGTAGCAGGGGCCAAGGAGTAGCCGCTCAACAGCCAAAGGCAAGCTGGACATGGTTACCACAATGGATAACAGTGTGACAGCCGCGATCAGAAATGGTGGGGTGCAGGGAGTAAACTGACCGCAACGAGACATGAAGGGGATTGCATTCAGGAAGCTTTAGGGTGATGTTCCGTATCTTTATTATGATTGTGAGTACATGCCTGTATACGTTTGCCGAAACTTGCGGAACTGCACACTTTCAAAAGGTTAACTTTTTCTGTAGGTAATGGTGATTCAATAAACCTGACTTTGGAAAAAGCCACACAGACAAACGTCATGCAACAGAAATAAAATAGGCTGAGGATAAGGACGCGCTCGTGTGTGATTTCCACCTCCTCGGCTTATGAGCTCTGTTATTTAACCATTCACCTACTGTCCATCCACCCATCCATCTCTCCATCACTCCACTCAATCAAAATTAGAAAAAAAAAATATTCCATGTGCTGGGGATGATTAATTAGCGAAGGCAGTGGAAGCCATGGCCCTCATGATCCGGTGCATTGGAACTGAGCCCCGAATAATGAGAAGGAGCAACCCAGGGGACCATCTGGGAAATGCATTCGAGGCAAAGATAAAAGCAAGCAGAAGCAAGGGGAGGGAACAAGCATGGCATGTTTGACACCTTCACAGAGCACCAGTTTGGGTGCAGTATAACCAGTGAGCTAAGGAGACGGAGGTGGGATCAGAGTGGAGGCCAGACCGTAGATGCATCTGTGGGGGCCGATAAGCTGGGGTTTTGTTCTGAGAGCAATGGTAAGCCACTACAAGGCTTTGAGGCCAGGCACGCGTTCAGATGTACATGTTACAATGGACAGTTCTGGCCTATGTATGGAGAATTGTCTGTGGGCAGGGCTTGGGGGGAGGGAGAGAGTGGAAAATGATGGTTTGGACCTGATGAGAGAGAAAAGGAGAAGTCTTAGGATTCTTTACTGAATCTCCTTGAATCTTTTTTTTTTTTAATTTTGTAACATTGAGCTGGTTATATACAGCCATCAAGGTTATTGAGGAAATTACTGGGACCAATATAAATAAAACACTGATCACAGAGTCTACCATAGATTAGGCACCCAAAAATTGGTTGCTAAATTTTCCTCCACCAATATTTTATCAAGATGAATACCAATAACAGATAACTCTGTCCTGTAGACATTAGTCAAGAAACTAGTGTTTTATTCACTGTCAAATCTCAGATTCTATTGCCCTCGGGGCTCGGTATCATCCCGCTTGAAATAAGTAAATAATAGCTAAATAGAATGGAAGAATTGGTTTCGGGCAGGGGTTTTGGTGGTGGTGGTGGGGAGGAAGACATCCTTCGTGTTGTTTCAGAAGTAGGAGTCTTATTTCTAGAAGACAAGACCAATTTCATAAAGTCCCACTTCTCACTTAGTACTTAGTAAAATATAAATACTGCTCTAACGTCTAATTCTTCCATTAGAGAAATTGGCAAATGAAGCTTAACACATAGAGAAACTAGTAAAGCTAAATAATAAACGTCTCGGGGCGCCTGGGTGGCGCAGTCGGTTAAGCGTCCGACTTCAGCCAGGTCACGATCTCGCGGTCCGCTAGTTCGAGCCCCGCGTCGGGCTCTGGGCTGATGGCTCAGAGCCTGGAGCCTGCTTCCGATTCTGTGTCTCCCTCTCTCTCTGCCCCTCCCCCGTTCATGCTCTGTCTCTCTCTGTCCCAAAAATAAATAAACGTTGAAAAAAAAATAAATAAACGTCTCATGTACTAGGTTTTCCTCCTAAGAATATATTGCTTTTTTAAAAACTATAAATCTGTACGTATATTTTAAAAAATCTGTTTTAATTCCTCAGAATCATAACCAGGTTCTGGTAATTTGATTTTCTGTGTAATAGCCTTATGATCAGGATAAAGGCTTACCAATTTCTCCCAGACATGCTTGATTTACTCCCTAAATTATTTGAAGCATCAGATGCCATCGGTAATTTTCTACACATTTATTTATTCATTACTGCAACCCTGGTTCTATTTACATGTAATTTCTGAGGGTCAGTAAAATGATTCAGTGGGATGCCTACATCCATAAAGCCTCAGTTAGGAAATGGATATTACAAGCATTATATTACCTGACCTCATGAAGAAAATATATCAGCAAACTTGAAAATAAATGTATAGAGATTATGCCATCGGATAAATGGAATAAAAAATAATAAAATATTGATAAAGACTCAGAAAAATGTGGGGCATCACTAAGCACACCAACATCCACATAAAGAGAATCACAGACAGAGAAAGGAGAGAAAAGGGTAGAAAGATATTTAAAGAAATAATGGCTGAAGGATGTCCAAATCTGATGAAAGTATGAATCTACATATCCAAAAGTTCAAAAAATTCCAAGTAGGATACATGCGAGGAGATCCACACACAGACACATCATAGTAAACATACTAAAAGTCAAAGACAAAGAGACTATCTTGAAAATGGCAAAAGAATGGGGCGCCTGGGTGGCGCAGTCGGTTAAGCGTCCGACTTCAGCCAGGTCACGATCTCGCGGTCCGTGAGTTCGAGCCCCGCGTCGGGCTCTGGGCTGATGGCTCAGAGCCTGGAGCCTGTTTCCGATTCTGTGTCTCCCTCTCTCTCTGCCCCTCCCCCGTTCATGCTCTGTCTCTCTCTGTCCCAAAAATAAAATAAAAACGTGGAAAAAAAAAATTTAAAAAAAAAAAAGAAAATGGCAAAAGAAGAATGATTCATCACATCAAGGGAACTCCAATGAGATCAACAAGTGACTTCATCCGAAAATATAGAGGCCAGGACGCAGGGGGATGACATACCCAAAGGGCTAAAAGAAATGAAAAACTGTCAACCAAGAATTATATCCAGAAAAAATGGTATTTTTTTTTCATTACGGCCAAATAAAGACATTTTGAGAAAAATTAAAAGCTGAGGAAATGCATTGATAGCAAACCAATCTCGTAAGAAATACTAACAAAACTTCTCCCAGGGAGCCAAGGAGGCTCAGTTGGTTAAGTGTCGGACTCTTGATTTCAGCTCCTGTCACGATCTCACAGTTTGTTTCCTGAATTCGAGCCTCACGTTGGGCTTCGCGCCGACAGTGCAGAGGCTGCTTGGGATTCTCTCGCTCCCTCTCTCTCTCTCTGCCCCTCCCCCCCAAAATAAATAAATTAACTTAAAAAAAAAAAAGTTCTTCGGAGGAAAAGCAAATGACCCCAGAGAAGCTTATCATGCATTTGAATCCACATGAAAACAGAAAGTGTACCAGCTAAAGTAACTGTGTAGGTGGTTGTAAAAGACAATATAATTGCATATTTATTCTCTTTTTTCTTATTTGATTTAAAAAGCAATTACTTTAAACTACATATATGCATATTATGTAACATATAATATCTATATATGTTCTATGCATATAACAAGCACATATATTTAATAACATTTATATTTATAAATTATATATTTACATAAATTTGTATTGAATTTAAATTTGTGTGTATAAATTATGCATGTATCAAATATGTATAGCTACAATACTATTTATGTTTATAAATAACATATTTATAATTATATATTAATACAACTATACATATATAATGATACTATATCTATATATTTATATATAGATATATATACATATAATTGCATTGTTGGACCTGGAACATATATAAATGCAATATGTTCAGTGAAGTGCAAAGAAGGCAGATGGGGACAAATAACATGACACCATATGGCAACTCAAATTTACAGGACAAAATAAGGGGACCAGAAATAATAAGAAGGTTAATGTAACAAAACTTTACATTAACCTTCTTATTATATATATATATAATAAGATATTATATATATTATATATAATATATATATAATATATATATTATATATATATTCTTCTATCTTTTCCTCACTCAGCTTCCTTAACACACATAAAATTATACAAAGTAATAAACATACAAAGTAATAAACATACAAAGTAATGTTAACACACATAAAATTATACAAAGTAATAAACATACAAAGTAATAAACATAACTATGTATCAACGAGTTCCTTTTATATGTCCACATAATATGTATAACAACACTTGCTAAAAAGGAAGATGATGGAATAGAGCAATAGAAATATTAGACAAAATAGACTTTAAAACTGCTAGAAAGATCACTGGAGAGAAAGAAATATTTTATCAGGAAAAAATAGTCACTCAGGAAGATATAGCAATTGCAGATATATATGCACTTTAAAAGAGGCCTCAACAGGGCCCCCCCGCGGTGGCTCAGTCGGTTAAGCATCCAACTTCAACTCAGCGGTTCGTGGGTTCAAGCCCTGTGTTGGCTCTGTGCTGACAGCTCAGAGCCTGGATCTTGCTTCAGATTCTGTGTGTGTGTGTGTGTGTGTGTGTGTGTCTCTGCCCCTCCCCCACTCTCACTCTGTCTCTCTCAAAAATGAATAAAGATTTTAAAAAATTTCTTTTAAAGAGGCCTCAACATATATAAAGCAATACTGAAAGAATTTCAAGAGAAATAGAAAATTGAACAATACTAGTGGGACACTAACATGCCCCCCTTTCAATCATGCAGAGAAAAACTAGAGAGAAAACGAGGAAATGAGAGACTTGGAAAACACTCTAAACCCAACAGACATGGCAGACGTCTATAAAAACACCATATCCAACATCAGCAGAATGTACATTGTTCTCAAGGGCACTGGGAACATTCTCCAGGATAGCCCCCACGCTAGGACCCAAAACAAGCCTCAATACATTTAAAAAGACTGAAATCACACGAACTCCATTCTCCCACCACCAGGGACTAAAATAGGAAATACAGGACAGGGCTGCAGCACCACAGCTCAACCCAGTGAGGCACTCCATACACCTGCTTTCCGGTGAACCTGCTGAAATTTATATATAATATATAACATATAACATATATATTATATATTATATATTATATATACATTTAGTATATATAATATATATTATATTATATATTATATATATACATTTAGTATATATAATATATATATTATATATATATTCAAATCTATGGAAATGTTCCCAAAGCATAGTGTAAATGAAAAACAAAATTCAAGAAAATCTACCAAAACTTGGTAAAAACAGCAAGAGTCTCTGATATTTGAATAGAGACCCACTCTCTCCCCAAGGAGGCCAAATTCTGGGTGGTACGCCTTGTAATACATTAATCTGTAATGAATCTCAAAAATAGAGAGAGAAAGACAGAATTGGAGAAAGGAGGGGTAAAGGAAAAGCGCTTCACAGAGAAAAGCCAGGTAATAAAGGCAGAGTAAATGACAGATGGGACGTCCGGGTGGCTCAGTTGGTTGAGCATCTGACTTCTGGCTCAGTTTGTGGGTTCATGAGTTCCAGCCCCACATCCGGCTCGCTGCTGTCAGCACAGAGCTCACTTCTGGTCCTCTGTGCCCCCCTCTCTCTGTGCCTCCCCTGCTCACTCCCTCTCTGTCTCTCTCTTTCAAAAATAAATAAACATTAAAAAACTGGCAGAACAGGGGCGCCTGGGTGGCGCAGTCGGTTAAGCGTCCGACTTCAGCCAGGTCACGATCTCGCGGTCCGTGAGTTCGAGCCCCGCGTCAGGCTCTGGGCTGATGGCTCAGAGCCTGGAGCCTGTTTCCGATTCTGTGTCTCCCTCTCTCTCTGCCCCTCCCCCGTTCATGCTCTGTCTCTCTCTGTCCCAAAAATAAAAATAAACGTTGAAAAAAAAAAATTTAAAAAAAAAAAACAAAAAAACTGGCAGAACAGAAAATTGTAACCAACAATGTAGTAACTGACTGGGCAAGGAACACCAGTGGATAATAAAACTGTTCTGTGAAATGTTGGTGACATATCATCCCACAGGTGACTTATTAAGCAGAAGAGGAAAATAGAAGGACTTTACAATGGGGAACCTTGTCAGTACTTTTTAACAAATAAGTTACATTGACGCTCACTAAGGTAGGAAATCTCACGTAGGGAGGGAGCTTCTGATGCAACACACTTTAAAGACAAGCGTCACCTAAGGAGCCCCTCGCCAAAAAAGGTCCGTCCTAATCAAATCGAACACCCAGACTTCCAAACTGCACTTGTAGGAAATACAAAGGTTGAAGAGGAAATAAAACAATACAACGATGAACTAATGAGAACCGGACAGGGAGTCGTTTTATACGATGACAGCTTTGGGCTCCATAAAAAGTCAATGTTAAAAGAAAATACACATAGAATGTTCCAGAATAAAGAGTTAAAGAGATATTAGAAGCAAATGCAAGATGTGAACTTTGATGGGATACTGGAACAAAAAAAATCCAGTTATAAAGTGTATTTGGGAGGGGGGGTGCCTGCGTGGTTCAGTGGGTTGAGCATCCAATTCTTCATTTCAGCTCAGCTCATGATCTCAGAGTTGTGAGATCGAGCCCCGTGTCGCTCACTGTGTAGCCTGCCTGAGATTCTCTGTCTCTCTGTCTCTGCCCCTGTCCTTAACTTGAACTCTCTCTCTCTCTCTATGGAAAAAAAAAACACAAAAAAAAACAGCTATAGAGTGTATTTGGGGGACATTGAGACATTTGAATTAAGACTGAGGCAGAGTTTACGCTATATATTTGCAATCATTTTTGCTTAACTGTAATAACAATATTGTTATAAACTATATAAAATGTCATTTTTTAAGAGATAAATACCTAAGTGTTTAGGGCCGTGATGTCTTCAACATATTTTTACAAAATTTAGCAACTTTGCAATGAATAGATATGAACAGAAAAAAGAGAAAAATGCAGCCAAATGTTTACAATGTTGAATCTAAGGCTACGGTGTGTGGGAATTCATTCTACGTTTTTTTCCCAAATTGTCTGTACATACGGAAATTTTCCTAATAAAAAGTGGGGACAATTGTATAGATTGGAAACGTTGGAAGACACACTTGCAAATAACTCAAAGAAGGAATCAGAGAGAAATTCGAAAAATACTTGGATCCTGAAAACAATATTGGCAAATAAGTGTTAATCAGAAAAATACTGATCCCCTTCAGGCAGGCATCGCCAAGGGTTAACAACAGTTAGTCTCACGCAAGGTTCGAGGAAACCTGTTCAGGCCCAGAACTTTGGGTCAACTGGCCTCAGGTCCCTATCCCCTGATTGCGCCCACGCAAGAGCTGTTTCTATCCAGCCGTGAACATAGAGCATGCAGGGTGGAACTGGAGGGTAGGTCTTGCCAAATCATACTGCAGTTGAGTCCCCATGCCTGATTCGACCAGGAGAAGAGCCATGACTTTCCTAGTTGGTGCACCCCAAGATTTGAGGTTCCCTTCCCAGAGTGTGACTTTGGAGCCTTTCAGACTGCTATGAGCAGCCCCAAGGGGCCTGGGCTGGGGGCTGGGGGCTGGGGCCATGAGGGACCAACACCCCGATCTTATCCTGTCCCCATGATGTTTTTCCAAATGCACACAGTTCCTGCAGCCTGACACATATACGTGCTGCTGGCTGCCTGGCCATTCTTTGCACAAAATATAATCTGTGGGATAGAGCTAATGCAACATTCAAAGGAAAATGTATAGCTTGAGAAGATTTTATTAAAATAAAGCCTGATAATTAATGAGTTAGACAAAACAAATGAAGAAGTCAAAGAAAAGAGAAACAGAAGAACGCCCCAAAAAAGTGGACAAAAGAAAATAATTAAGAGGAAGGAAGAAATTTAAAAAAGATCATACTAATACAATACAGGGGATTAACAATGTTAGAATTACTTTGAGAAGAAAAAAGAAAATATGAGACCCCTCCAAGAGGTCTCAAAATAATGGGGAGTCACCAATGAGAAATAAAAAATAATGGGGAGTCACAAATGAGAAATTAAGATATAGAAAGAGTACAATTTATAGATGTAGTAGATTACAAACAAAATATTTTTTTAAATCTCTACACCGATAAAGTTGACAACTTATGTAAATAGGCACATCCCTTAAAAATATGATTTATCAAAACCCCTTAAGAAATATTTAAAAGCAGAATGATACTATAGTCTTTAAACAAGTTGTATCATCTGTCACAGATTTTCCCACAAATATAAGCCAGATAATACCATAAAAAGTTCTGTTAAACATTCAAGAGACAAACAATTTAAATATTATATGAAATCTTTCAGAACATTTTAAAAGATAAAAAGATAAAAATTCCTTGTCTTCTTAATAGGTCCAGGCAGAGCATTTGATAAAATTTGACAGTTACTAATGACAAATCTCTTAATTTAGGAATGGAAAAGACTCCATAATAAATCTACAGCAAACAGTTGAGCCAATGATGAAATACTGAAAGTACTCCTTCTAAAATCAGAAAGGCTGGTATTACTTTTCCTATGCCACAGAATGCTGAAGGTCTGGCTAATGCAATAAAACATAAAGACATATAACATAGAGAGATTGAAAAGTAAGAAACAAAACTGCCATTATTGGAAAAGATATGATTACTTATACAGGGCAACCTCCACTTAAAAAAATGTAAGTACAAGTGATTAAATTCATAACAGTTTAGACATATTTCTTAACATCAAAAAAGTCAACTGCATTTTATTCAATACAAAAGCATAATTAGAAAATTCAATTTTAAATAAAGCAGCATTTATCAAAGCAACATAAAGTAAGGTAATTAAGAATTAATCTAATGTAGGATTGCAAGACCTTTTTAAGAAAAATGATAAAACTTTATTAAGGGACATTTAAAAGACCCAACCAGAGTGGCTAAGGCTCAATACCCTAAAGACATTGGATCTACTTAATTGAGTTCAATGCAATTCTAACAGATAATCCAATATTTTCCTTTTTCATGGATTTTAGTCATTCTCAAATTCATATCAAAGAGCAAAGCACCAAGATGAGCCAGCTATCCCCAAAGAAGGAGAGCAGTGGAAGAAGTTTCCCTATCAGTAATTAAGACTTCTTATAAAACTACAGTCACAAAGAAAATGCATCATTTATGCAAGAATATGCAAATAGGCCGGTGGAAAATAGCCTCAAACCATACACACACGCATATATACCAGAAGCTGTTGTGTGACACCGTGGAATTAGAAATCACTGGGGAGGGATAGATTATTTAATAAATGATGTTAGGACAACTAAATTATCCATATGAAGGTATAAAATTGGGCTCCTACTTTATACCATACACAACTAAGGTTTTAGACTTCTAGTACTCAATATATATTAACTCATTTTAAAGTCAGAGCTACAGGGGCGCTTGGCGCAGTCGGTTAAGCGTCCGACTTCAGCCAGGTCACGATCTCGCGGTCCGTGAGTTCGAGCCCCGCCGTCAGGCTCTGGGCTGATGGCTCGGAGCCTGGAGGCTGCTTCCGATTCTGTGTCTCCCTCTCTCTCTGCCCCTCCCCCGTTCATGCTCTGTCTCTCTCTGTCCCAAAAATAAATAAAAACTTTGAAAGAAAAGAAAAAAAAAAAAAGAAAAAAAAATTTAAAGTCAGAGCTACAATATAATATGAGGTTTTTAAAAATTATTATTAATAAAATAAAATAAAATAATCCTTACTTTACATATGATGAACTAAGACACACAGAGGTCAAGTAACTTGTCCAGGGTAATATTTCCTCAGGTTGAAATTTGCCCATGTTGAAATTTACCAAGGGATAAGAACTATGATTCAAAACTCAGGTGGACTGATTTTAAAATCCTTATTCGTAAATACTCAAACTGTGTTTTATCAATTCCAGACAGCTTAAGGACTCAAGCTGGAAAATCCTAATTTTATACCTTACAGAAAAAAATATACAAAAATATCTTCATGATCCTGAGGTAGTAAAGAATTCCTAAACAGAATGCAAAAAGCACAACACATCATCAAGGAGAAGATGATGAATTCACCAGCAATAAATTTCAGTTCATCAAAGATACTTCCAAGGGCTAAAACTATGAGCCATGCCTTGGGAAGATGATGGATGTACCATTCTTAACCAACAAAGGATTAGTATACTGATTTTTGAGACAGTAATGAAATGATAAAACATCCCATTTCCATGAAAGAAAATATGTAAAGGTCATTTCTTACATAAAGATTTCATAAAAGAACCAAGAATTATCAAAATATTCAAACTCAATATGCCTCAACCCATCAGGAGTCAGAAAAATGCAAAGTAAAACCAAAATAGATTCTGTTCCATCCCCACCAGATTGGCAAACATAAAAAAGGTCTATAATATCAAGTGTTGACAAGAATGTGGGACAAGAGAAACTCTAGACACTGCTGGTCAGCATATAATAGACCAACTACTTTAGATACAAGTTCCACTGTCCAGTCACAGGGAGAATACGCCTACCTGTCTATGTAGCGATTTTCCTCCTAGGCCATATACAAGATTGTTATTGGCAGCATTTTTGTGTAATCACAAAATTACACAAAATTTGTGTGATCACAAAATTGTGTGCTTTCTTTAAAAACACACAAAAGTGTTTCAAAACTGGAGCAGATATATGTATGCAATTAAATATCATCTAGGAGTGGAAATAAATAAAACAGATCTTTATACATCAGCATAAGTGGGTTACAAAAACCCAAATTTAGTCAAAAAGAAAATATAAAGAACACATACAGCTTGATTCCATTTATTACAGATCGAAACCAGGCAAAACTAAGTAATGTATTGTGTATATATATATATTTGCTACATATATATGCTATATATATATTTGCTATATATATACATGCTATATATATATACTTGCTATATATATGCTATATATATTTGCTATATATATATTTGCTATATATATTGCATATATATGTATTTGCTGTATATATTGAATATATATATACTTTATATATATGTATATATTGAATATATATATACATATACACATAGCAAAACTATAAAGGAGCAGAGAATGAGAAGTACAGAGAAAATGGTGGTCACCCTGTGGGGGAGGCAGGGGAGAAGGTTGGGAAAAGGTGCACGAAACTACAGAGGTCCTTGGATTGATCTTTCTTAACTTACATGATTGACACCAACATGATCATTTTATCACTATTCTTCAAACTATGTAAATATATCATAGATACTTAAATATATATTATATATATATATATAATACACATTTAAGGTATACGATTAATATTTAAGAGAGTTTGTTGAAAAAGAGTATAAAATACATATAAAAATAGAAACAAAAATAAAAAATAAAAAAAATTTTAAAAGAACGTACAAAATAAAACAATCTAGAAGGAGTGGGAGAAAACTGTTAAGAGCTTCTTATTGTCTTCATGTGTATTTGGGGTCAGGAGAGAGCATCCATATTTTGTTTCTTCACTTTTACATCATTTGGGTTTTTATTCTTCTTTTTTTTTTTTCACATCTTACATTTTTTTTACACCCTAGTTTTGGATTTAAAAATAAGGACAAGAAATGGGATACACACACACACACACACACACACACACACACACAATTAAATACTACTTGGCGATCAAAACAAAATGAAATCTTGCCATCTGCAACAATGTGGCTGGAACTAGAGGGTATCGTGCTAAGTGAAATAAGTCAGTCAGAGAAAGAAAAATATATGATTTCACTCATGTGTGGAATTTAAAAAATAAAGCAGAGGAACATGGGTGAAGGGAAGGAAAAACCATAAAAGAAGGATGCCAACCAAAAGAAACTCTTAAATACAGAGAGCAAGCCGAGGGTTGCTGGACGGGTGTTGGGTTGGGGGATGGGCTCAATGATCGATGGGCATTAAGGAGGGCACCTGTTGAGATGAGCACTGGCTGTTATATGTAAGTGATGAATCACTAAATTCTACTTCTGAAACCATTATTACACTATATGTTAACTAACTTGGATTTAAATAAAATTTAAAAAATAAAATAAAATAAACATAAGGACAATAATAATGTTTCAGTGGAAACACTTGCACACGGTTAGGATACAATCCTAAGAGTTTCAGGACGGAGTAAATAAGGTAAAACAAAACCAGTGTCACTCATCGCTGAGTGGATCAACACCGGTGGTGCATCCGCAGGGAATACTACCTGGCAGTGAAAAGGGGTTGATGGTAGTGGTATATACCACGTCTCATGGGCACTACGCTGAGTAAAAGAAGCCAGTCTCAAAAGGATACAAACTGTGCGACCACATTTTGATGACATTCGGAAAAAGACAACGTTATAGTGAATTGTAGTGGGGGAGATCAGAACAGTGGTCGCCAGGGAGTGGGAAAAGGAGGCAGTTTTTCCAAGAGATAGACCTGCTTTGGATGCAGACTGTGGTGGTGTTTTCCCGATACCTGCATTAAAAACCATACCCCATTCGTGCCCCAACACCCATACATACCAAAGTTATTTTTGCTATATAAGTAGAAGAAAAGGAGGGGGCGAGAGAAAGAGAGAGAGAGAGAGAGAGAGAGAGAGAGACATAGAGGGAAGAAATGAGGGAGGGAGGGAGGGAAGGAAGGGAAGGACAGAGTGAGGAAGGGAGAAAGGGAGAGAGGGAGGGAGGGAGGGAGGGAAAGAGAGACGAATCTATCTTCAGATGCAATGTGGTATCCTGGATTCAGATACTGGAAGAGATAATAGACATTAGTGAAAAAAAACTGATGGAGTCCAAAAAAAGTCTGTGTTTCATTAATTACAATGTACTGAGTTTAATACGTTAGTTTTGACAAATGTGCTACACCGATATGAGGTGTTAACTTTAGGAGAAACTGGGTAAAGGGTATATAAAACCTCTTCGTGTTACTGTAGCTTTTCCGTAAATCTAAAATTATTTCCCCAAAATGTTTACGGTAAAAAAAAAAAAATCCAAGGAAAAATGTAGATGGTATGATTGTTATTTTAATAAATTGAGGGAGAGGGGCCCCTGGGTGGTTCAGGTGGCTGAGCATCTACTCTTGATTTCGGCTCAGGTCGTGATCCCAAGGTCATGGGATCGAGCCCCGTGTTGGGCTGTGCACTGAGTGTGGAGCCTGATGAAGACTTTCTCTCTCCGCTGCCTCTCTCTCCTGCTCAATGCACTCTCTCTCTAAAGTAAATTAATTGATTAATTAATTAATTTTAAAAAGGAGGAAGAAATATGTGTGGATTTGTTTACATAATCCATATATATATATATATATATATATATATATATGGATTAAAGGCCCTGTGTGTATGTTTTAGTCTCTCCAAATAAACTGATGACAAAATGATGGTCAAGGGCTTTTCTAATAAATAAGGGTTCCTAAGTATTCTTCCAGTTGGGTATATTCTAATTTTGTATTTCATATATTTCATATATATATGAAAATACAAAGAACTGAATAGCAGTTGCTTGTATGGAGGAAAACTGGGTCACTTGTTTTAAGTTTATTTATTTATTCTGAGAGGTGGGGAGAGGCAGAGAGAGAGGGAGAGAGAATCCCAAACAGGCTCTGCACTGTCAGCTCAGACCCCAATGTGGGGCTTGAACTCACCACCATGAAATCATGACCCGAGTCAAAATCAAGATTCGGTTGCTTAACCAACTGAGCCACCCAGGTGCCCTGGTTAACTGGGTCTTTAGAACACAAAAGTGTGAGAGATTTTTTAATTATGTACTTTAAAAAATATTTTCAATTTGGGGCTCCTGGCTCAGTCGGTTGAGAGTCAGACTTCAGCTGAGGTCGTGATCTCACAGTCTGTGAGTTCCAGCCCCGCATCGGGCTCTGTGCTGACAGCTCAGAGCCTGGAGCCTGCTTCGAATTCTGGGCCTCCCTCTCTCTCTGACCCTCCTCCGCTCACAGTCTATGTCTATGTCTCTGTCTCTGTCTCTGTCTCTGTCTCTCTCAAAAAATTAATAAACGTTAAAAAAATGAAAAAATATTTTAAATTTTGAATCATGTGAAAATACTATTTTTAAATGAAGGTTTTTGTGGGTTTTTTTTTTTGGTTTTTTTTTTTGTTTTTTCAACATTTATTTATTTTTGGGACAGAGAGAGACAGAGCACGAACGGGGGAGGGGCAGAGAGAGAGGGAGACACAGAATTGGAAACAGGCTCCAGGCTCTGAGCCCATCAGCCCAGAGCCTGACGCGGGACTCGAACTCCCGGACTGCGAGATCGTGACCTGGCTGAAGTCTGACGCTTAACCGACTGCGCCACCCAGGCGCCCCTGTTGTTTTTTTTTAATCCCAGGCGTTGAATTGGTTGGCCAAAGGCTATGTATCTTTTACTCTTTGATACCAACAGCCAGATTGCCTGGGGAGAAGTGTCTCATGAATTGATAAAGAATTAGCCTCAGGTTCATTTCCACTAAGTTTCCTTAGTTCATAATAACAGTTGTGCAATTCATTATCAATCTTCAGTTGTTTCAATGCTACTAGCAGCTTTTCACCTTTGAAATCTGTAGCCTATCCAGCCCAGGAAAGCTCTGTCAGCATGTACGAACGGAATTCGCCTCCGACAGTCTCACTGATTTGTGATTTGAGGGCACCAGTGAGGCTCCGCCAGCATAGAATAAAAATTGTCTGCCTTTGTGGATGACACTTGTCATTGACCAGTAAAAATTAAAAAAAAAAAAAAATCGCTAATCTGCATCTTGCTTCAGTAGAAACAGTGGACTCTTCCTGCAGAAGCTTCAAATAGAGCAGAGGAACTCTGGGTAAAACTGGCCTTGCAAATCAGCAGTCGGTTCTGCCGGAGATGGGAGGTGGGAAGCTTTATCCCCACGGGGCAAACCATTTGCTATCTTTCCTGCGTCTGTGATACAAATTCGTATTTCACATCCACCTTAGAAAAGGAAGAGAAAAATAAAATAGTGTTAGTTATCTTCTAAAGTGGTTTTATTATTCACTTTTAAAATCCTCACTTTTAACAGAGCCATCCATAAGTTTCGAGTGCCAGAGAGTGACTAAATAGCCTTTAAATACCTTTTCCTTATCTCTGCAAGTGGAATATAAATGAGACATTTCTTTGCTGCTTATAAACCAGCCCGGGCTTCGGTACTTCTGTCGGGAATTAATTGCACACCCGCTGGGGGTTTCATCAAAGGGATCGAGGAATCATTTCTTCATTTCTAATAATTTGTGTTTTTTATGTCTCTCACTCCAAGGGCTTCTGCCCCTGGCTGCGCTGGTGACGCCTTGGCAAAACTCCAGGGATAAAGCTTTGTAAACACTAGGCTATATGAATAGCGCCCCCTAGACGTGGGGAAAGGCAGGCCTGTTACCTGTGGGCCGTGCCTGAGAACAGTGAAAGGATTATAAAAAACTCACCCCGGACGTCTGCTTTTGTAATCTGTGGATGGCATTAAGGGACCTGACAGTCTAATGCATAAAGCTTTTCCAAAGGGAAAAGCTGTTAGACAAGTGACTGGGGACCAGAACACTCTCTCCATTGATCAGATGGAAATGATGAGGCACAGCACAATTCAGTGCAAGTATATCTTTTATACTTTGGGTCTCTTTCAAAGATGACACCTATTTCAAAAGCTGTTCCTCACGTCGCTTTCAGGATGCCTATGTAGAAGCTAGAAAACAACCATTTCTCTTGCGAAGTCACCGTTGCTGACAAAAAAGAGGATTGACCCCTTTGCCACAGAATTTTTCCAGTGATTGCCACAAACAGACTTTGCTCACACCATCTGGGATTCAAGAAACCCTCCGCAGTGGAGGAACAGGTGTGACCAAGGGTGGACGTGAAGGGTGGGGTGCCACCTGCTCATGGGCCTGGCGCTCGGTGGGCTATGCTTGGGGGGGGAGAATATAAAGGAACTTTTGAAAGGAAGGGCACCATTCAAAGGGATACAGAGAGAAGCAGGACATCCTGACAGAGGATAAAGGATCATTTTAGAAGAAGCCCAGAACAGAAGTTAACTGGCAGTTGCCTTACGGAGAACCAGGCTACCTGTAAAGGTATGAACTTAACTTGAATTTAATTTAGCTTCTTTGAGGGAAATAAAGACCCTGTGTTTTTTATCACAAGCAACAGAGGCAGGTTCTGGCTAACTCAGCTGCAAAGTAATTCATGAAAGACTAGGGGGCAGACCAGGCTTGGAAGGTGGGCATGGAGGCTGGCCGTCAGAAGCAGAGTCACGGCCCCATGGCAGGAGCAGACCGGCTACAAAAACACCACCAGCACTACTGATCGGGTCGCTCCGGGCTGTCAGGGCCACACCCTTGACTCCTCTCTTGACTCACCTCTACGATGAGTAGTTGGGCAACAGTTCCTGTGTTTTTGTGTCAGTTGCTTAAGAATCACTTTCCCAGATGGAAGCATCCAGTTGGCCAAGACTGGAATATATGACCACGTCCTAGCTACCAAGGGACAGCCAAAGAAATGGGGTCCTTGCTTGGGCATCTTTAGGGAAGGGTGGGGCTCTCCCTCCCACCAAGACTCTCACTCAGGAATCCCCCCGAACAGGAGGGGTGGTTTCTGGATGGCCCAGACCAACAGTTCAGCAAGCAAACCAATGCCAATACAACCCTTCATCACTTTGTAGCACAATAAGAGACATGGACATAGAGGATGGGGAAAGAATTTAAGGAAAATACACGGAAGCAACCTAGACCAGAGAAGGGGACGGAAGAGACAATTCTTAGAGAAAAGCAAGCCTTAAACAGAAGATGTCTTCGCTCATACCCCAGCTGGCCTCCAAAGCAGAGTCTTACAATGTGGCTTCTCCATGTTTAGCTCATTTGAGGAAGTGACCAGAGAAGTAGAGTGGGGACCTGGGAAGAGTGAAACAGAAGAGTGTTGTCGTGACGGGTCTACACAGTGGGGGACCGGGCTCAATCCCACCTTAGAATTGCTCAACTGAATGATGGAAGACAGCGGCGGTCATCCACCCGCTCCAGTGTCGCCTTGGCCACAATTGCTCTGGGGACATTAACTCCCTTGCATGTGTGAATTCTGGGCAGCTTCCCGCAGGCATCACATGCTACAGAGGGCAGAGAGGGTGAGGCTGAGGCCATGGCCACTATGTAAATCTGCTTACTACGGCAATGGTAGGAGTAGAGGTGAGTGGGAAGATGGGAGGCAGAGCATAAGAGGAGTCCAAATACAAATGGAGACGAGCAATTTCCTACTGTCAAAATGTGTGTATTGAGAACGTAACTTTGAATGCCTACAATCTCCAAATAGCAGGATAGGGTTGAGATCAGAACAATTAACAGTGATCTGTGAATAGTGTAGATCTTGTGCCTCTGTACAGATAGTTTGTGCCCTTGATCTCGTGGTGCCATAGGGGACATAGGAGAAGAATGCTGCCTAAGGAGACAATCAGAGAAGCTAGGGTGAGAATATTTTGTTCTTCTTGATAGTGGCAAAGAGAAATTACACAGAGAAGCAGCAGTGATTACCAGGTTGAGCTGGTCCTTTGTTGGCTGTTTTTGGTTTTTTTTTTGATGTTTATTTACTTATTTTGAGAAACAGAGAGAGTGAGAGCAGGGGGAGGGGCAGAGAGAGGGAGAAAGAGAATCCCAAGCAGACTCTGTGCTATCAGCGTGCAGCCTGACATGGGGCTCGAACCCATGAACCATGAGAGCCTGACTTGAGCCAAAATCAAGAGTCAGACTGAGCCACCCAGGCATCTCATGTTGGCTGTTTTTTTTTAACTTTTTAAAAATTTTTTCTTTCTTTATTATTTTTATTTATTTATTTATTTATTTATTTATTTATTTGGGACAGAGAGAGACAGAGCATGAACGGGGGAGGGGCAGAGAGAGAGAGGGAGACACAGAATCGGAAACAGTCTCCAGGCTCTGAGCCATCAGCCCAGAGCCTGATGCGGGGCTCGAACTCCCGGACCGCGAGATCGTGACCTGGCTGAAGTCAGACGCTTAACCGACTGCGCCACCCAGGCGCCCCTTTTCTTTATTATTTTTGAGAGAGAGACACACAGAGCATAAGTGGAAGATGGGCACAGAGAGAGGGAGACAGAGGCTCCAGGCTCTGAGCTGTCAGCACAAAGCGTGATGCGGGGCTCGAACTAGTGAACTGCGAGATCATGACCTGAGCCCAAGTTGGACACTTAACCGACTGAGACACCCAGGGACCCCTGTGGTTCTTTTTAGTCAGAATCCATTCAATCATAATAATGGTCAGAGACGGGATTAGGGGATCATGGTTTCTAGAACTTTCTAACATGGCCTTCTGGTCATCATGGGCACCAGACACATTTTTAAAATTTTTTTTAAGTTTATTTATTTATTTTGAGAGAGAGACAGAGGAAGCGATCAGGGGAGGGGCAGAGAGAGAGAGGGAGAGAGAGAGAGAATCCCGAGCAGGTTGCTAGCACAGAGCCTGATGTGGAACTTGAACCCACAAACTGCGAGATCGTGACCTGAACCTAAACCAAGAGTTGGACTCTTAAACGACTAAGCCACCCAGGTGCCCCCGGACACATTTTTTTTAGGTAAGATAATCCCTTTCTAACCTCACAAAATCAAACAACGTGAAGAAATAAAGCCAACAGATACATATTCCATCTCCAAGGAAGGATTCTAAGGAATCCACATGGAGGCCGATCGTGGAGGCTGAAGCCCCATTTGTAAGCAAACCTAAGCCGCAATCAGATTCGTAAATGATTCTGGCAGTGCAGGTGTCCAGCACACTAAAGAAAAGCATTAAAGAGGGAGGTGGTTAACAAGTCCTTAAAGGAGACTGTGTAGAAAGGGTCAGGGATGGAGGTAGAGACCCAACAGAAGTGGGTCCTAGAACCCAGGGAGGGAGGGCCTCAAAAGCCAGTCAAGTGCTCGATGCTGTTGGTTCCTGGGAGGTATTGAACTCTCTGTTTCCTGGGAGGTCCTTCCCTCTGCTCATCCAGGGCTAGTGCCTTCCGGTGCGTGCAGCCCCTCCCACTGCCAATGCCGCCTTAATGCCGCCCCTTGTTCATAGACACTCCAGGGGAGAAAGAGGAAACACAGCAGATGACTCCGCATCTCTAAGAAACCAGGAGTACCTGACGACTGACCTGCTTTCGAGAAAGGCATTTCCTTCTTTTTTCCCCAAATTTATTATAATCCCTTCTGTCTAGGGCACAGGCAGGAGGCTTTCCAGAGTGGACGATATAGGACAACCTAAATGATCTGTACAACGGGGCCCCCAAAACTGGCCTTTCCCCACGATTAACTGTGTTGTTTTGGATTAGGATTGTGCGTCTCAACTTTTCCCACACTCCGTAAATTCTTCCCCATGCGTCTTTAGATCTTACCAAACAGATCCCCAGACAAATTTTGAAAATGGATGTATTTAGGCTAGGGAACCGCCCACAGGACCAGTGTTGTGCGAACAGTACTTAGTCCTGTGAATACACTCACTTGATATGAACCTTACTTTTTAAGGGAAACTGCAGAGGAAGTATGGTTAGGACCCAAATGGAAATACAATGATGCCTCTAGGCATGGATTAAATAGCAGAAATGAGGTGCACAGCTTCAGACGGACCTTCTGGGTTAATGCACCTGCTATGTTACCACAAGGAAGCAGGGGGATGGCGAAGGTAATGGGAAGGCAGGAGAAAGAAAACATCTGAAAGAAACAGAACTGGGCAAGCTTACCTTTGCTCTGCTTCTGCCCAAATGACTAGAGCTCACAGAGTATAACTTTTTCCTCCGCACACTAAAATGCAATTACGGCTTCAAATCACTCAGATCTCAGAAATTGAACAATGACCCTTTTCCTCCAAGAGCCCTGCCGTGGATGGCAAAAGGCAGAGACTGGCAGCAGGCATTATTATTCATCAGGACTGAAAAGAGCCTAATCATCCATTCTGTTGTTAATGGCCTGTAAATGGTTGCTTTTGACAAGAACATTTAACACCGATTAGAAAGAGGGTTCGAGGAGGGAGAAGGGCACAAAACTTGACATCAAGGGGATGAGCCACGGTTTGGAGCTTGCTTATTACAGCGACTGGAAGCCGGTGCTGGGAAGGCAACCTCTCAGCCCAGCCGTTGGCTGCTCATGGCAGGTCAGGCAAATGGGTGTCTTTGAAGAACGGGGGGGGGGGGGGGGGGGGGGAGGGTTAACCAAACCAGGCGGTAGGAGAGGCGAAAATGTCTGTAGTGTTGCCTCATGGGGGGATGGGTGTGAAGACCACACATGGCTGGGAAGAGACACCCCAGGCTCCATCTCACACTCCCTCAGAGCACCCCAAACTCTTGACTCTCTGGGGCTCTTCAAGAGCAACTGTCTTTCCCTTTCGAGTCCCCGCCCCCAACCTCCAGCACCCTGCTGCATTCAGCAGGATGCAGAGGAAAGAGCTGGCTTTGCTCTAGATGGCCAGTCCATCTCAGAAAAGCTCTTTCTGATGTTCAGTTTCTACTTTGGATCGTGGAAATAATACCTACCTCCCAAGATGGCCACAAGGCATGAATGGGGAAAAGCAGGTAAAATTCCTGATATGGTACCCATAACACATTCGGTTCTTAAAAGATGTTAATATCCTTGCCCTTTTCCTTCATCTATAAGCCAAAAAACTATAACCTCTGTCTCGGAGGCATGTGGCAAAGGCCAGTGGAGTTGATGTTTGAGAGAGAAACACGGGGTATTGTCTTGATGGAGTAAGTTGTTTTTTATAAGTCTAGACACTTGTTAGAAATAAAGTTTCCTATATTTATTTCTCTTAAAATGGAAAAGCCCATGACTGGAAATATGGAATTAACGTATGGCACATAAAGTCCTGGTGAAAAGCAGAGAAGTAGCCAACATTTCCCAGACATGGCCCCTTCGCAGACATGTTTAAGGGAGTCACTCGCGCTCCCCCAGAGTGTGGCTCCTGCCACAGGAGGAGGTTGCAGGACTTTCAGCTCCTTGAAAACTCCCCTCTACATTTCCCGAAGGTTCTCAGATTGTCCCACAAGTACTCAACTCGTTCTTCCATGTTCTTCTGCCCCAGGCCTTTTGCTGAAGTCCGCTCCTGAGAACTGAGGTTCTTCTTTGGAACGTTCCATCCCCTCAGGCCTTCCAAAGTCACCAACCCAAGTAGTGGTTTCTTCCCCTTTGGTGTTGCCAAAGTGGAGTCAAGATGCTCCCAAGAAGAAGGGAGATATGCTTCCTCCCCGACTCCACGTCACGTTTGGTTTCCTGGACCCAGAGAGGGGCTGATTGCGTCCCAAGCCTCACAGAGTCTCTAGGAAACGTGTGTCACCTTTGTCTCCAGGCTGCCTTGCTCCCTCCAAAAGGCCCAGCCTAAGCCAAAGAGATCTTCCTGAAAACAGAGAGCGTGCAGGGCTCTCCCCTTAGGGCCTCACTCCACTCTCCTGTCTTTGTGCCTGTCTTCAGGCACATTCAAAGAAAGCTCCTTGCACCACCTCCTCCCACACTATGCAAACGAATCCATGCAAATAGTGCCTAAGGATTAACAACACCGGCAGCTCACAAATACCTGAACACAATTTCCATACAACCTCAACAGACTCACATAGGCACACCCTTGATTTAAACCCCCAAGGTGAAAACGGGTTCACATTCACACAGGCAGATTCCTCCTCAGCTACTCCATTCTCACCTTCTTTAATCTGAAAAAACAATTCCAGTGAACTGCCTCCTCCCATGCAATGAAGTCTGGGAGACTTTAAATCAAACAGAATTCATCCTATATGTAATTGAGTTTCAAAGCAATAGCTATTTAGCCCTCTTTACTTGTTGTTGGCTTCATAGATGCCAGATAGAAATGCCTTAAAGCTACTCCATTCAGTGACTCGACTTCAGGAAGTTGTCTTAATATGTCTGATGGGGGACAGTCCAGATCTGCAGTGTAGACAGCAGATCTCCTCCTTCCAATCTACTTTTTTCCTCAGCTAAACCAAGCAAAAGCAGATTTGATGCCAACTTGACTCAAAAGACTTCTAGATCACGGGCCTGGCAACCAAGGTTACTAGGCGCTGAGTGGCCCCCCCATGGAGATGAAACCAAGGGAAAGTCAGAAGGCAGACATTACAGGATTTATGTCCATTTGCTTAATCACCACTCCTTGCTTTTTGGCGCATAAAAGTAATAGATGGACAAGTCATTGTATACATGTCTCCATTTATATTCATGGCTTTATCTCGCCCTTCACCTGCAGTCCACTTCGGCTCACCGTTTCTTCTTTTCTTAGAGTACTTGCGCAGTGAGAAGGTCTTGTCCCTGGCACCCCCTTTCAAGGTTGCTTCAGATCGTTTAAATGACAAACACTCCGTGAAATGAAGCTGGGGGCTGCTTTCTGCTCATTTGTGCTTCTCCAAACGATTTACATTTTGCTCTTGATGAGACTTGCAGTTTCGGTCATTGGAGGATAAATATTCCATTTTTTTAAAAGGAGAGTCTTAATCAGCCTTTCAGAGGGAAAAAAAATTGCCTGTGGGAAACGTTTACAATAAAAATAATAGAATCACAGAGATCTGAGATGAGGAAGATAAATGGGCGTATCTGGCCCTCTCTTGGAGGCAAAATGCTACTTAATTCCTTCGGACTCTCAAATGTTGGGGCCTGTGTCCTTGGCCTTCATGAACAATGTCTCAGTTAACTCGTGAACCGAGGCAGAAAATCCCGTTTTTCATTGTAAAATATTTGTAACGTAAAATCTACCGTTTTAACCAGTTTTACGCCTAGAGTTCCATGACATGAAGTCCCTTCACGTTGTCACCCAATCTCCACCCACCTCCAGAACGTTTTCATCTTCCTCAACTGAAACTTCACCCAACAAACACCAACTCCTCATTCTCTTCTTTCCCCAGCCCCAAGCAGCCACCCATTTATGCTTTGCCTCTGTGAATTTGACCACTCCAGGTACCTCATACACGTGGAATCATATAGTATTTGTCTTTTTGTGTCTGACTTATGTAAAACGTCACATTTAAAAAAATGTTTATTTATTTATTTTGAGCGAGAAAGATCGCACAAGCAAGGGAGGGGCAAAGAGAGAGGGAGAGAGAGAATCCCAAGCAGGCTCCACGCTGTCAGCGCAGAGTTGATGGGGGGCTCGATCCCACAAACTGTGAGATCGTGACCTGAGCCAAAACCAAGGGTCAGACCCTCAACCGACTGAGCCACCCAGGTGCCCCAAACATCGTGATTTTTAAATTGAGGGTAACACAAGGTAGGAGACCGTTGATATTTTGGAAGTTTCAGTCCTGGGTTTAAATCTTTCTTTTGCACTTCATCCCTCTGTATTTTCAGAGAAATTCCTCTAGACATGTGTCTTGATCAGGCCCAAATGATGGTCCTGATGATGCTGGGTTGTGTCATTGTTAAGAAGACTCGTATGTCCATAGCGTGATGGAGGACAAAGAGAATACTCGGTAGATATTATTTCTTCTTCCAGCTACTAAGCCTAAGGGATTTGAGATAAATCCGGATGCCTAGTCTTCAAGTTAAAACACTGCTTCTGGGCCTATCAGATATACACTGAAATTGATTCTCTTTAACACGGAAATGAGTAAGAATATCTTCCTCAAAGGTTTATTGTGGTAATGAAATGAGATGAAGTATGAGAGCTCTATCTATAAAATTTGATAATGGTTGGTCCAATCTCAGTCAGAGGGATTCCAGAAAGGCATCAGATGATCTGCAATCCATATGATGAATGTGATACGGTGGTCAGCGTCCCCAAGACAAGAGAGAAGAAAAGATGATGTGGCATTTGTAGCTTAAAAGGAGAGGGGGGTGGACTCGTAAAAAGCCCTGTATTTCCCGCAATAAAAATACCTTTGATCTGAAACATATGTTTGATGGAATCTTTTTATTTGGTTGTTGGAATAAAAGCTAAAAGCCATCTACACCAATCTAATTGTTTCACACAACTGGTAAGGGGTCTTGCCCCTAGGTCTCTAACTCTTTTCTCACCAATGGACTGCTATTTTTTTTTTACCGTAACCCTGAAAAATAAACCTTATTCTTGCCTTCCAGCCAATACAATGAAACTTTCTCTTTTGCTAGCATACCCTTATTACTGAGTTCCAAGTTTCATCTGTCATTTCTGAGAGGCCTTGATCTCTAAGAAACTAGACTGAACTGGATAGTCAGCAGGGCCTGACTTCTAACCCATAGAGTTAAAGAAAATTTCTGGACCTGCTCCCCATGACAGGGGAAAAGCAAGATATCTGAGTTTACAGCTTCCCTACTTACAGAAACTTATCTACAACAGAGGTTGCGTTGACTTCAACGAAGCAAAATATTCACTTGTACTTATATTTAAAAGTTTAAAATGAATTGGCCCATAAAAATCACAGAATATATATACAAACATACATACGTATCTAATTGAGAACAGAAGACAGGACAAGGAATTCAGCAGTGTGATAGGCTGAATGATGGCCCCCCAAGATATTAGGTCCTAATCTCTGTCGATGGTACTTTGTTTGGAAAAAGAGTTTCTGCACATGTGATTGAGTCAAGGATATTGAGATGGGGAGATTATCCTGGATTATTTGAATGGGTCCTAACTGCAGTCGCATGTGTCCTTACACGAGGGAAGCCAAGAGAGATCTGACCTGCACAGAGAAGGTGGAAATGTGAAAAGAAACAGATTTGGGGATGCTGGCCTTGAGGATTGGAATGTTGCAGCTGTGAACCAAGGAACGCTGGCAGCCACAAGTAAGAGCTGGAAGAGTCAAGAAAGGGATTCTCTCCTTGAACTTCTGGAAGAAGTATAGCCCTGCTGATATCAAGTGTAGCCTTGATTTAGGCCGAGTGGTACTGATTTTGGATTTCTGAACTCTAGAAGTCGGTGAGAATAGGTTTCTGTTGTTTAAGCCACCAAGTTCATGACAATAGGTCCAGCAGCAATAGGAAATGAACACAAACAGTATAAAAGAGACAGTGCAATCTCTTCTCCCCTGGATCTTACAGTCCAGGGGGAGGATAGAAAATTAAACAAATAAAACTGATGGTCACATTGCGGGGGGGTGGAGGTATGATAGGGAAGGGCAGGGTGTTTTGAGAACATTTTAACAGGGAGGACACATCTGTCATTGGAGGTAAGGGGTGGGGGCAAGCTGAGAGTGTTTAAAATGAGGTCGAAAGGGGCGTCTGGGTGGCTCAGTAGGTTATGAGTCCAACTTTGGCCCAGGTCATGAACTCACAGCTTTGGAGTTTGAGCCCTGTGTCGGGCTCGGTGCTAACAGCTCAGAGCCTGGAGCCTGCTTCGGATTCTGTGTCTCCTTCTCGCTCTGCCCCTCCCCCGCTTTATCTCTCTCTCAAAAATAAATAAATGTTAAAAAAAATTATGAGATCTAAGGATCGAAAATGAGCAGTAGTTACATGGCAAGGTGCAAGGCAGTCATGGAAGTGTGTTCTACCCTGTTCAAGAGGCAAGAGGCCACGGAGAAGTTTCCACATTCAAGCCCTGAGAACAGTCCAGTGGGCCAGAGTGTGGCGTGCATGGAGTGGTAGGAGATGAGGTGGATAGGCCAGCAAAACACATTACCCCAAGACTTGCAGCCACCGTGAGGACTACGGAGATTATTTCAAGAGCAGTGGGAAGCCACTGAAGTTTTCAAGTCGGGGGACGATGTACCAGATTTCATTTTAAATGGATAACTTTGGTGTCACAATGAAGAAGAAAGGCAACTGGGCCAAATCAAGACCCAGGATGAGGACGGCCAGGGCTGTGATCCAAGCGAGAGACGATTGTAACTTGCATCAGGACCAAGGACAGGGGCAGGGCGGCTCCACAGGAGGGGTGTACACTTGCAAGAGACACGGACTTGGTAGGTGGACTGGGACGCTGCAGTTGACTGGACTTGAGGCACGTGAGACAGCAAAGCATGAATATGCATCCTTCTGCCGAGCCACAGAGTGCTGGCATTTCAGGAGGGGGTGATGAATTCGTTTTCAGATGCGCTAAGTGGGATCTGCTGGTGGAAAATACCAATGGGAGTGCTAATTTGGCAACCGGGAATACGGATATGAGACTCAGAGTGCCCATGGACCCTGGAGAGGCAGACATGTGGTTCATTTTCTAGAAAGAGGGGAAAGAGTGAGGAAAGAGGAAAGGACCCAGAGAGAGAGGAGAGGGACACTCAGTAATGGCCACCGTGAGTGCCAGTGCCTGAAAAGCATCGGCACGATGAGGGGTTCTACCCACCAGACGACCTGTCTGTTACTCAAAACTTCCTCTGGGTGGGCTGGGTTTTTCCAACTTTTACCCTTCAGTCGCTTGCTTTGAAAGTTCACTGCCTTTTCACATGACCACGTTCCTGCAGAGTCTTTTTTGAGCCGTCAAAGTACACAGTCACAGCCTGCTTGGATAATCTGTTATTAAAGTGAGAGCTAAATGTTTGTGGGTTCAAATACAGAGAATAAGAACAAGGGTGAAGGGGAGGAAGGGAAGCAGAGGGAGATAACGCATAAAGGTGATAAATGCAATGATAGCTTATTAGAAAAACACTGTAATTCGCTGCAATTTACCTTCACACCCCTATGATAATTTTGCAATATAGCACCTCCAAATAGAAAATTGGGTTATTTAATGTACCTCCAGGATATCTCAGGTTATAAGAAAAAACAATTTCACTTCTAAAGTATAGAAAATTGACCCAACTGACTGAGTGTTCTATAGATAAAGCTAAATTGTCCACTTCTTCTATTTCCTTATTTAAATGGCTCCGTTGGTCTGAAGGAAAAGTATTTTTCTTAAAGAATATGCTTACACGTTGCCTCCCAAATGAATTTTTCACTCATTCTCTCATTCGATGATGAGAGGCATTGCAAAAATGAAGATATGAACAGAAATGATAACGGCCTTCACTATTTACAATATTAAACATAAACTTGCTACATTGGTGCAATAATACCCATGTTAACTGATGTGGCTAATATTTGTTGAGTTAAATATTTTGTTTGACTTCCAGACTGCAGCAGTGAACAAGATAGACAAGGATCCTGGATTCAACAAGTTTACTTCTAAACAAAGTGCTTTGGGAGCAGAGAGAAGAGAGTAGATGTTGGATAATTTTCACTGAAAGGTAAAGGGAGGAGCGCCTGGCAGGCTTAGTTGGTTTGACATGCAACTCTTGATCTCATGGTTGTAAGTTCGAGCCCCACATTGGCTGTAGAGATTACTTAAAAACATGAAATCTTAAAAAGAAAAGAAGGAAAGGTAAAGGGAGACATCTTCTATTGGGCCAGGGTAGTTAGTGGTTGGAGAAATTGGAGACGGCTGGTTAGACAAGGCTACAGGTGCTTTGAAGTTTGACAGATAAAGAGGAATTCACCAGCTAATGGGAGGGCAGGGCATGGAAACCAGAACACAGAACAAAAGAGCAATGCAGAGAGACGAGAACGTATCTAACATCTTTAGAGAATGGCGAATCAACTGACCCAGCTAAGGCCCTGGAAATGGAGGCCAGGTTCTGAATAATACTAAGTGCCTTGCAGAGGGACTTGGAAGACTCCAAGTATTTCTTACCAACCAAGAACAACATTTTTTAAATCTATAAATAGCCGTAGGAAACAGAATATTCAGCATATCATGGATTACTTCATTAACCAGTCTAACCCATGCTCAATCTCTGTAATAAGCCATTAAAATAAATAACATTTTTAAAAATTTTAAAAAAAGGAGTGGGCGCGGGTGGGGGAGGGTGCCTGGGTGGCTCAGTTGGTTAAATGTCTGACTTCAGCTCAGGTCATGATCTCACAGATCGTGGGTTCGAGCCCCGTGTCAGGCTCTGTGCTGATGGCTCGCAGCCTGGAGCCTGCTTTGGATTCTGTCTCTCTCTCTCTCTCTTTCTGCCCCAACCTCGCCCCCCCCCAAAAAAATAAATAAACATTAAAAAATTTTTAAATAAATAACATTGGTTTGTGCTATGGAATGTGATTTATTCTTTACCTGAAAACTTCTGTTTTGTGATCAATTATACCAAGGGAAGAAATAGGGTTGCCATCCGGGAGTTCTAAGACCTTGAGACAGGCTGGTCTTTTTTTTTTTTTTTTAATGTTTATTTATTTGAGAGACAGAGAGACAGAGCATAAGCCGGGGTGGGGGGGGGGGGCAGAGAGAGACACAGAATCCGAAGCAGGCTCCAGGCTCAGAACTGTCAGCACAGAGCCCAATGTGGGGCTCAAATCCATGAACCATGAGATCATGACCTGAGCTGAAGTCACATGCCCAAACGACTGAGTCACCCAGGTGCCCCCAGGCTGGTCTTGTCTGCACCTTTAAGCCAACCTGTATGACCACTTTAGTCTTTGTAGGACTCGGGATTTTTATGGGTGTAAGACCTTGCAACCCATTTAAAATAACAAGCTAAAAATAGATTGCTGAGGTAAAACTAAAACAATAAAGAGATTTAATTTCATAATTATGTCCACAGTTATAGCTCTTTTAAAAACTGTGGCATTTGAAAAACCTTGTTCTTGGGGCGCCTGGGTGGCGCAGTCGGTTAAGCGTCCGACTTCAGCCAGGTCACGATCTCGCGGTCCGTGAGTTCGAGCCCCGCGTCGGGCTCTGGGCTGATGGCTCAGAGCCTGGAGCCTGTTTCTGATTCTGTGTCTCCCTCTCTCTCTGCCCCTCCCCCGTTCATGCTCTGTCTCTCGCTGTCGCAAAAATAAATAAACGTTGAAAAACCTTGTTCTTCAAGATAGCTTGTAGTTCCCCAACTAGTTATTTTATCAGCCATCCAACAACACATCCTCAAGTTTTTATAATATACTTGGAACTTTTAATTAATGTAAGCCCTTTACCATTATTCTCATAATGAAAGACAACAGCATTGTCATATATCAAACGATAATAAAATTAATTTGTCACTGCTTTCTGTTAGAGCAAATATCACACTTCTTTCCATGTAGAATATTTATTTGGGAGCAATTTTACAGCTATGTATAGCCATAACCTTTCTTCAAAATGATGAATTTCCAAGGCCAAGACTCATATGATAAAATCCCACTATATAATTTAATGATCTAGAAGAATAGTTTGACCATCATTGAATTTATAGACTCTTTGTGTATTAAGAAGCAGACATGAGCTCAGACTTTGCTAGTGATGAATTGGTACAGGAGCATGAACAGTGACTATTCATTTAAGGCCAGGGTCTACCCAAGTCATTCCATCTTTAGGTCAAGACGTCCACAGACTATTGCAAATTCTCTCATCACTTATTAAAAATGTAAACACTATGAGGTGGCAAAGCCCATAGCCTAAAAGAAAGAGGGTTTCATGGCTTCTTGCCCTTGGCCAGCAGACCTCTAATGGGATGACATAATCCTGGGCACAAACTGGTTTTTAATATGATGTAGGTCATACTCCAAGCAGACTGTATAGAGGTCCAGGAGCACAGGTTACGGGACACATTTCACTGTCAAAGCTTGATTCAGGCTTGATGGTATGACCAGTGGGACTTGGCCTTTGGGGAAGGAAAGTATATGGCCCTGAGCAACAGCACCCGAGGATTGCTTTAAATTCAGAGATACTGGGGCACCTGGGTGGCTCAGTTGGTTAAGCATCCGACTTTGGCTCAGCTCATGATCTTGAGATTCATGAGTTTGAGCCCCGTGTTAGGCTCTGTGCTGACAGCTCGGAGCCTGCAACCTGCTTCAGATTCTGTGTCTTCCTTTCTCTCTGCTCCTCCCCCACTTGTATTCTCTCTCTCTCTCTCTCTCTCTTTCTCTCAAACATAAATAAACATTAAAAAATTATAAACAATAAAAATTAAAAAAATAAGTTCAGAGATACTGTGCTTGGTGGTTAGAAAAAAACCAATTCTACTCTCTTTTATTCTATGATGTTTGTTTAATTTGTTTGATTCTGAAAGTAGATCTAGGAACAGGGTGAAAACAAACAAACACAAATGCAACACTGCATCCAGACAAGCAGCTTATTTAAAAAATGCAATCCATCAGTTGACCTACTACATCTACACAAGGTCAACTTGCACAAAGCAGTTTGACTTTTCCTCCACAGACTGTCCAGCTTGGACCTCACAGTGGTCCAGTGCCGGGGAGGACCATGACTCTAAATCTCTACAAGGGAAAGTGATCACAATGAAAATGAATCAATCAGAGACCAAAAACCAAAGACCAAACGATGCCCCCTGGCCGCCAAAAGGGTATTTAAAATTGCATTTTCCACCTTACTTTTATAACTTGGACAACAGAACCTATCAGGAAGGTTAAAGGGTAAGTAAATCTTAGCACAAGACAGAAGGAAACACAGCAAAGCGAAGAGAATATAAAAGAACTCCAATTACTGCTCAGCAAGTATGTGTCAATGTATTAATCTTTGTATTACAAATCAAAAATTAGGGTACAGAGGAGTGATGTAATTTACACAACTCACAGGTAGTACACGTTGAAGTCAGGATTCAAGTGCAGGTGTACCTGATGGGAAAGTCCTTATTCTTTTTCAGTGTTTCATGCTGCTCCCCCATCATCAGGTCATACCTTGGTTCATTCCAGCTGAAAGTAGGGATCCATGGCGGGGGGAGCTGGGGTTACAGAGAAGATCCAACAAATGCCATCTCCAATTCTCACCTGTGAGACTGCATTTGGCAGGTGTGGAGCACACACTGCACTTTGCCCCAAATTCTCTGAACTCCTCTCAGGAGCCCTTGCTCCTCAGTGACGCTTCTTCAGATCACAGTCTGAGAGGAATCTCAGATGAACTGAGAGAGGACAGAAGGAATTTGCTGGCATTGAACACACACCAAATGGCCACTAAGTAAAGACACATTTTCTTGCTTCCAAAAAAAAAAAAAAAAGCAGCCCCAAAGTTTTCAAGATTGGTAAGAACTTGCCATTTGCAATGACGTGGGTGGAGCTCGAGAGTTTATGCTAAGCGAAGTAAGTCAGGGAAAGACAAATACCATATGATTTCACTCGTGTGTGGGGTTTAAGAAACAAAACAAATGAGCAAAGGGAAAAAAGAGAAAGAGAGAGAGAGAGAGAGGCAAACCAAGAAACAGACTCTTGACTGTAGAGTAAAACTCCTGCTTACCAGAGGGGAGGGGAGGGGAGGGATGGGTAAAATAAATGATGGGCACTACGCAGGGCACTTGTGATTGAGCATCGTGTGATGTAGGGAAGTGTTGAATCCCTGTATTGTACACCTGAAACTAATATTACGTTGTATGTTAACTAACTGGAATTTAAATAAAAACTTTAAAAAAAGACACAAACTTGAAGAAAAACAGAGCCCCTATGTTTACAATCCCTGATGTTTTTGTAATTTAATTTATTTTTTAAATTTACATCCAAATTAGTGAGCCTAGAGTACAACAATGATTTCAGGAGTAGATTCCTTAATGCCCCTTACCCATGTAGCCCATCCCCCCTCCCACAACCCCTCCAGTAACCCTCTGTTTGTTCTCCATATTTAAGAGTCTCTTATGGTTTGTCCCCCTCCCTGTTTTTAGATTATTTTTGCTTCCCTTATGTTCCTGTGTTTTGTATCTTAAAGTCCTCATATGAGTGAAGTCATATGATATTTGTCTTTCTCTGACTAATTTCACTTAGCATAATACGCTCTAGTTCCATCCACGTAGCTGCAAATGGCAAGATTTCATTCTTTTTGATTGCTCATGTGTGTATATATATATATATATATATATATACCACTTCTTCTTTATCTATTCATCCATCAGACGACATTTGGTCTCTTTCCATATTGGCTATTGTTGATAGTGCTGCTATAAACATGGGGGTGCATGTGTCCCTTCAAAACAGTATACCTGTATCCCTTGGATGAATACCTAGGAGTGCAATTGCTGGGTCGTAAGGTAGTTCAATGTTTAATTTTTTGAGAAACCTCCATACTGTTTTCCAGAGTGGCTGCACCAGCTTGCATTCCCACCAACAATGCAAAAGAGATACTCTTTCTCCACTTCCTTGCCAACATCTGCTGTTGCCTCAGTTGTTAATGTGAGCCATTCTGACAGGTGTAAGGTGGTATATCATTGTGGTTTTGATTTGTATTTTCCTGATGATGAGTGATGTTGAGCATTTTTTCTTGTGTCGGTTGGCCACCTGGATGTCTTCTTTGGAGAAGTGTCTATTCATGTCTTTTGCCCATTTCTTCCGTGGATTATTTGTGTTTTGGGTATTGAGTTTGATAAGTTCTTTATAGATTTTGGATACTAACCCTTTATCTGATATGTCGTTTCCAAATATCTTCTCCCATTCCGTCGATTGCCTTTTAGTTTTGCTGATTGTTTCCTTCACTGTGCAGAAGCTTTTTATTTTGATCAGGTCCCAGTAGTTCATTTTTGCTTTTGTTTCCCTTGCCTCTGGAGATGTGTTGAGTAAGAAGTTGCTGTGGCCAACGTCAAAGATGTTTTTGCCTGCTTTCTCCTCGAGGATTTTGATGACTTCCTGTCTTACATTTAGGTCTTTCATCCATTTTGAATTTATTTTTGTGTATGGTGTAAGAAAGTGATCCAGGTTCATTCTTCCGCATGTCGCTGTCCAGTTTTCCCAGCACCACTTGCTGAAGAGACTGTCTTTATTCCACTGGATATTCTTCCCTGCTTTGTCAAAGACTAGTTGGCCATACGTTTGTGGGTCCATTTCTGGGTTCCCTATTCTGTTCCACTGATCTGAGTGTCTGCTCTTGTGCCAATACCATACTGTCCTAATGATTACAGCTTGTAATACAGCTTGAGGTCCGGGATTGTGATGCCTCCTGCTTTGGTTTTCTTTTTCAAGATTGTTTTGGCTATTCGGAGTCTTTTCTGGTTCCATACAAATTTTATGATTCTTTGTTCTAGCTCTTGAAGAATGCTGGTGTTATTTTGATAGTTATTGCATTGAATATGTAGATTACTTTGGGTGTATTGACATTTTAACAATATTTGCTCTTCCTATTTAGGATCATGGAATATTTTTCCATTTTTGTGTGTCTTCTTCTATTTCTTTCATAAGCTTTCTATAGTTTTCGGTGTATTGATTTTTCACCTCTTTGGTTAGATTTATCCCTAGGTATTTTATGGGTTTTGGTGCAATTATAAATGGGATCGATTCCTTGATTTCTCTTTCTGTCACTTCATTGTTGGTGTATAGGAATGCAAATTATTTCTGTGCATTGATTTTCTATCCTGCAACTTTGCTGAATTCATGGATCAGTTCTAGCAGTTTTTTGGTGGAATCTTTTGGGTTTTCCATATAGAGTATCATGTCATCTGCGAAGAGTGAAAGTTTGACCTCCTCCTGGCCGATCTGGATGCCTTTTATTTCTTTGGGTTGTCTGATTGCTGAGCCTAAGACTTCCAATACTATGTTGAATAACAGTGGCGAGAGTGGACATCCTTGTCTTGTTCCTGTCCTAAGGAGGAAAGCTCTCAGTTTTTCCCCATTGAGGATGATATTAGCGTTGGGTCATTCATATATGGTTTTTATGATCTCAAGGTATGATGCTTGTATCCCCACTTTCTTGAGGGTTTTTATCAAGAAAGGATGCCGTATTTTGTCAAATGCTTTCTCTGCATCCATTGAGAGGATCATATGGTTCTTGTCCTTTCTTTTATTGATGTGATGAGTCACACTGATTGTTTTGTGGATATTGAACCAGCCCTGCATCCCAGGTACAAATCCCACTTGGTTGTGGTGAATAATTTTTTTTAATGTATTGTTGGATCTGGTTGGCTAATATCTTGTTGAGGATTTTTGCATTCATGTTCATCAGGGAAAATGGTCTATAGTTCTCCTTTTTAGTGGGGTCTTTGTCTGGTTTTGGAATTAAGGTAATGCTGGCTTCATAGAAAGAGTTTGGAAGTTTTCCTTCCATTTCTATTTTTTGGAACAGCTTCAAGAGAATAGGTGTTAACTCTTCCTTAAATGTTTGGTAGAATTCCCCTGGAAAGCGACGTGGCCCTGCACTCTTGCTTTTTGGGAGATTTTTGATTACTGATTCGATTTCTTTACTGGTTATGAGTCCCTGATTTTTTAATAAAATACGATAGTCTATTATTAGAAAAAAGCTCAGAAAAGGCTTTTAAAAAAAGCTTTCATCATTTGCATTTTCTGGTAAATTAGCCAAGAATTCTGGAAAGTAACACTTATTTAACACTTATTTGGAATGAATACGTCAAAACAGTAGTCGTTCCCCCCACCCCCAGATGGAAAGAAAAGATGGATTTTTTTTCAAATGTCTTTAATGTTACATTTTCTAAAATAAGTCTGCGTTACTCTTACATGGGAAAATAAAAACAACCTTCAGTTTAAAAAGCAATGGGAAAGAAGTTTTTTGCTCTGACTTGCTTCACCCCAAAAATAGTCATTGGGGCTTTTGTGATAGACGTGCCATGTGATAAGGCTTTTAATATCATCTCCGACATAGATTGAGTTATGTTAGTCAACAAATTTCAGTTCAGGGAGGAATTTTCCTCAAGGCTTCTTGGCAGGAATCTTGCATACTTTTTACCTTTCCCGAGAGTCCTGGACAGGTCCCTTGCTCATTTGTTTCTGTCTACCACTTTCTCATCTTTGACAGAGATGCCTCACAGACAAAAATTCAGCTGTTTCTGGCCCAAGCTCTTGCAAGCCATCTAAGGCAGCTCTTTTTACAACACAGAAACATGTCTGAAGGCAGTCCAGAAGAATTCAAATTAAGGAGCAGAGAGGGAACTATCCGGATAGAAATTTAAACAGCCGTTACGGAAATCGTGTTTAAATTCTTCTTAATTTTAAAATGGCTTTAGATTTATAGAAAAATTGCAAAGAGGGGACAGATCATTCCCACATAGCTTACAGCCAGTTTCCCACGTTTTTAACATCTTACATCAGTGTGGTATATTTGTCGTAATAAAGGAATCGATATTGATGCATTATTTTAACTAAAGTCCATACTTGCTTCAGATTTCCTCAGTTTTTACCTAATGCCCTTTTTTTGGGCACATTATGTTAGTCATCATGTCTCTAGGCTCGGCTTGGCTGTGACAGTTTGTCAATTACCTTTTAATCCTTTGAAAACTGGAAGAGAGGAAGGGATATTGTGGTCGTTCTGACACCTTACACGTTTATGAATAGCTAGATAGTCCCAAAAAGAGATCTGAATCTCGGAGATATACATAAGCTACCGATATTCATTCAAAGTGCTAAGTGCTAAGCAAAACAGAAAATAAAAGACATTTGCTGGCCTATTTACAGCAGAACGATTGTCCTTTATTTCATGCAGCTGGCCGATCGATTTTAGCGGGGGGAGCTCATCTGGTTGACATCCAGTGCTTCTTAACAACTGGAATTCAAAGACAGAGTCCACCCCACAGGAAAAAATAGAAATGGGCCAAATGGCTAACGTGGTAAAAGAAACTGCATACACAGGGTCGCCTGACACGCAGCTTCTACCACGGTGCCTACACACGTGCTGAACGGATGAATATGATTGAAGGAACGGAGAGTTAGAGGTGACTGTGGAGAGGGCCCCTGTAGAGCAGAACTTAATTTCAAAGGGTGAGACAATTCGTGTGCAAAGCGAAATCTACCATCAACTCGAGAACATAAACCCAACTCAGAGCTCCGTGACTTCTTTATTCAAGCCTGTGATCTTGGAAAGACATACACCATAGAGTATGAAGGGCATCTCAAGAGTTGCTTCTAATTACTAGCTGTGGGACCTTTATGGCAGTTATTTAAACCCTTCGGGGGTCAGTTTTTCCATTGGTATAATGCAGATGCTAATAGTTCCTGTGTAGATCTGCTGAGAGAGTTAAATAAGACGATGTGTGATGTAAGAACAGTTGCCCTAAGGGAACCTCCGCAAGGGGTGGTAAGATATCATCATCTCCGTTGACATCATCATCAAAGATGAGGAACATGTTCATTTTTATTGCCACCCAAGGGTATCCCGTTCAAGGTGGCGACTCCTTCTTGAATTAACCTGCGCCTCCCACCAGCTCTCTCCGGCATGATATTTCCTGAAGTAAAGACATTATATCCTGTGATTTATCTGGCAAATGCCTGTCTTTTGAGCTGCAACTCAAAAAGCATCTCCCTGAAAAGCTTTCTCGTGCCCCTCCTTTGCGCCTCCCTAGTACCAAATAATATCTCGATACAGCTCTCATCTCAGATATTGAAATCTTGGTTCGTAGCCCAGGCACTTGGCTGGGAGTTCCTGAAACACAGGACTGGAAATGTGTTCATTTCAGTACATCCAGTATCCAGCATACCGCATAGTATACTAGTTTTCTAGGGCTGTAACGAAGGACCACAAACTTGATGGCTGAAAAGAACAAAAATTTATCGTGTCACAGTTCTAGAAGCTGAAAGTTTAAAATCATGGTGTCAGCAGGATCCTGCTTCCTCTAAAGTCTCTAGAAAACAATATTTCCGGGACACCTGGGTGGCTCAGTCGGTTAAGCGTCCGACTTCGGCTCAGGTCATGATCTCATGGTTCAGGGGTTCGAGCCCTGCATCAGGCTCTGTGCTGACAGCTCAGAGCCCGGAGCCTGCTTCAGATTCTGTGTCTCCCTCGCTCTCTGCCCCTACCCCTCCGTGTGCCTGCGTCTTCATTTGCCAGTTTCCTCTCCTTGAGTGTCCATGTTTGTCTCTCTTTTCCTTTTCTTATAAGGTTACCAGTCAGGTTGGATTAACTGCCCACCCTGTGTCACCATGACCTACATCTTACTGGTATCTTCAAAGACTCTATTTCCAAATAAGGTAACATTCACAGATGCCAGATAACGTCCTGAGGAGGGAAATGGACAGACCAATGGCAAAACAAACTCTCCTCTTGTGATAACCAGGTGCAGACGTACAGGTGGCAGCTCATTCTTCCACAACCACAACTATGCTTTACAATCCTGTGGTTTCTTGGCACCCACAGCATTCTGCCTTTTTAAATCCATGATTAAATAATCCCATGCTAAATCTCACAGTAATTCCCTTCCAGGGCTTCGTATTTGTATCCAATTATGGAAAGCCCAAGCCAGAGCCTCAAAGGCATAATTTTCAAACCACGTTTTTTTTTTTTCTTTCTTTCTTTCCTTCTGAGTTAGCTGCCACGGCAGCGAGCATACTAATTGCAGGAATCTCCTTTCACCTGCATGAAGTTAATAACTTGGAGGCAAAACAGGTCTTCGCAACCACATCCGATTTACGGCGCCAAAGAAACGCTGACAATGTTTGAGACAGATGTTTGCTGCTAGTGTTTCTCAGTCCCGGGCTTCCATTTAGCATATGGAATCGGCGTCTTCATTTTCTTGCCTTTTCTTCTACATTAGAGCAAGATGTCAAATAGTCCTGCAGAAAATACAAAAACCTAAGTCGGCTGGCATGCTGGATTCTGACCTGGATACTTCCATTTCCCTCATCTTGCTTCAAAATCATAGATGGGGCACCTGGGTGGCTCGGTCGGTTGAGCGTCTGACTTCGGCCCACGTCACGATCTCATGGTTCGTGAGTTCGACCCCCCCCCCCCACGCCCCCCACCCCCCCGTGTCGGGCTCTGTGCTGACAGCTCCGAGCCTGGAGCCTGCTTCGGATTCTGTGTCTCCCTCCCTCTCTGCCCCTCCCCTGCTCACGCTGTGTCTCTTTCTCTCTAAGTCAATGAGTAAACATTAAAAAAAATCAAAATCATAGAGAGATGGCAGTGGCTTCCAAGGTTCCAAGCTCTCATTTAGATGTTTTACCTTCTTTGCCTGTGTTAATCCTTTTCTCAACCCTTAAAAACCTGCCTCTCAAATAAATAAATAAATAAATAAATAAATAAATAAATAAATAAAAACTGACTTTTCCCTAAGCCAGTAAATGAAGAACAGAGTGAGCTTTCTTGCTAATATTCCTGGTTCTTCATACTACTTAGCTGGCATGTTGTGCTAAATTAGCTTGTCTGCTTCAGCCTGAGGAGACACGAATAAAAAATGGAAAAGACCCGAACATGAGGATTAAAGCAATGATAAAAGCCACAGGCACCTTCATGCACATTTACTTGTACTTATGAAAATAGCAAAGTGTGACATCCTTGGAAATGCTTGTAACCCTTCTCCTACTGAGAAAGTGAGGGAGAAGCAATAGCCCGAGTTTGGAAAAAGAAAACAAACTTCTGATGGACTCCTCCTCCAGAGGGTTAAACGCTAATATCTCTTGGGATGTTGTTGGTAATGGTTCCACCCATATCTCGGGTAAAGGGAAACTGGTCCTTTGTCCAAGGTATCAACAAGAAGCCTAGCTCTTTCACTTGGCTGAACTTAAAAATAAATGAGATACGTAATATATGTCTCCTTTTGGCCCTGGGCTCTTCACTCTAGAAAGTTCTTTCTTTTCCATTATCTTCCCCGACTACATTTGAAGTAGGCACTGGAGACTCAGCCCTTCTAGGTGTTAAACGTCTTGCTCAGTCAAGGGATTTGGGTACCTAAGGGTTGTCTCGGGCATTAAATAATCCAACATTTGGGTCCACTCTCATAACAGTGTAACTCACAACCTAATAAGGTTTTTACTCTCTTGATTCCAATCAATTTCATGTGCCAATAGCCACACCCCTGGAATAGATAGGTAGATGGATGGATAGATAGATAGATTGATAGATATTCATTATGTATATTTTTTTCACCACTAGGTCCTACTCTCTTTTATTTAAAAAAAATTTTTTTAACGTTTATTTATTTTTGAGACACAGAGAGACAGAGCATGAACGGGGGAGGGTCAGAGAGAGAGAGAGAGGGAGACACAGAATCTGAAACAGGCTCCAGGCTCTGAGCTGTCAGCACAGAGCCCGACGCAGAGCTCGAACTCACGAACCGCGAGATCATGACCTGAGCCGAAGTTGGACGCTTAACCGACTGAGCCACCCAGGCGCCCCAGTCTTCCTCTCTTTCAATGCAAGGTACCATGAACTTGCAAGACTTAATGGGAGAGGCACAAATTTAGTATCATTAAACTGAGACATTTTGTCCAGACACAAGGTTAAGTGGATGCCACTCCCTCATTGGATTTTTACTCTTATGCACCTTAACCCATTGATCTGTCTCTTGTTAAAAGAATGAGGTTTAATTGACCATTTTCCACTCTATGTTTTACCTTCTACCGTTCGAGGTGAAAAAAAAGACCTTGTTTCTTTCTGCCCTACAGTCTCTGAAATACCTCTATTCAGTTTTATTCCTGCTTGTCAACTGGCTGCCTCTTTTCTGAGCTTGTACCTTTCTTAAAATAACTTGCCAAATACAGGCGACAGTAGCCATCACAAACTACTCTTTCCAAACCCCTCCACTAAAGCTATAGCTTCATTCATTACGTGATTTTTCCCCAAGTTATAAAGGGCAACAGTTTCAGTAAAAATTCTACCATTGCATTACACATCTCACCGTCTTTCACCTCTCAAAGAAAGTTTCTGCTAACAGCCAAATAGCCACCAAAATTACAGGTTTCTGTCATGGCAACGTCCCATGTCTAAGTACGAACTGTTGTCTCAGTAAAGATTGAAAACTCAGGCCCTAATTCTTAAAACGTGACACATGTTTCCATTACAGGGGTCAAAGAAAGTCATACGGCCATACCCAAATTCAAAAAAACCAGAATGTAAAACATTATTCACCATGTGCCCAAGAAAAGCATCGGAAAATGGTAGTATTTGACAAACGTCACTAATAATGATAGAAACACTTAAAAAATTAACAACAATTCCCTGTCATCATCTAGAAATTCAGTCTGCTCTTAATTGTTCCATTTCTCTTAATTACTGTAGCTTCTAATAATTCTTGATAGCCCATAGGGTGAGCCTTCGTATTTTGTTCTTCTTTGCTATTCTGGGCACTTCTTAGTTTCATATAACTCTTAGCATCAGCTTGCCAATTTCCACATGAAAAGCAGCCCGCTGGGATTTTGATAAAGATCACACTGAATCTTTACATCAGGTTAGGGAGAAAAACATCTTTACAATACTGAGTCTTTAATTTCATGAGTATAGCCTATTCCTTCGCTTATTAGATGATTTTAATAATGTTTTGTATTTTCTATGTAGTTATGCATATATCCTGATAGCTCTGTTTGCATTTATTTGATATTTTGGATGTCACTATAAACTGTACTCTACATTGAAAAGGTATGCGTTATTTATAATTTATCGACAATGACTTTGAAACAGAATTGGTTTTCAATGTCAAATCTGAATCTAGCAACCTTGAAAATTTCGCTTAGCAATTCAAATTATTCACACTTAGGTTCTCATAGACTTTCCGCACATCCCACCGTATCATCAGTGAATGACGGGTTTAGTTTTGCTTTTCAAACTTTATAATTTCTGTTTTATTTTCTACCCTTATGGAACTGGCTAGGTCCTCTAGTCCGGTGGTGAGTAGAGATGTTAATAAAGGGATATCCTGCTCTCTTCTTAATTTCAGGAAGAAAGCTCTCGACATCTCACTCTTTAGCATAATGATAATTCTTGCTTTTCGTAAGTGACTTTTAATAGGTTGAGGAAGTTCTCTTCTTTTATGTGTTTCATTGGTTTTTATCATGAATTATATGCTGAATTTTGCCAGTTGATTTCTGTATCAGTTAATGATCACATAATGTCTCCTCTTTTTTAATTAACATATGTGATTGCATTCATTTCAAATGTCAAACCAATTTTGCACTCAGAATTCACTAAACTTGGTTTTTATCTACCTTTTATATATGTTTGCTGGATTTGTTAATATTTTTAAGTATATTTCGGTACTGGTTCACAAGAGAGACTGCAATATTGTTTTTTTTAATTATAGTGTTCTTTTAGGATTTGGTATCATGCTTAAGTCAGCCTTATTGAAGGATTAGGAACTGCTTCCCCCCCCCCTTTTTTTCTTATTTTCTGAAAGGCTTTGTGTAATATTTCTCAGGTAAGTTTTTGGTGAAATAGTCCAGCGAGGCCATCTGGTCTTGTAATTTTCTTTGTGGGAGGATGTGAAATGACTGATTCAATGTCTTCAACAGATAACAGACCATGTAGATGTTCATTTTAGAAGTGTATCCATTTAATCAAAATGCTCAAATATATTGGAATATAATTTATTGTATTCTCTAATGTAGTTTACATTTTCCTCTGATGAACTTTTTAATGTCTATAGCATCTGCAATAGTGATATTCTCTTTTTTATTCATGGCAGCTGGTTATTTGTGCCTTGTCTCTCTATTTTTCTTGATTTTTCTTGACAGGAGTTACGATCATGTTAGCTTTTTCAAAGCACCACTGTTAGCCTTTGTAGACCCGTCTTATTGTATCATTGTTTTCTATTGTGTTATCTTTATAATTTTCTTCTTTTCGCTTTTTACTGGATTTGATTTGCAAATATTTTTCTACATTCTTTAGTTGGCTACTTCGATAATTGATTTTCAGTCTTTTAAAAAAAAATATATGTGCAAAAAGGCCATAAATTTCCCTTTATGTGAGGATCTATCAACATCTATCAACATTTTTTTTTCTGTCATTTTGCTCAAAATGTTTTCTAACCCCAATGTGATTTCAACTTTGACCCATGGGTTATTTTAAGTATATTTGTTCATTTGCAAAATTTGATATATTCTTTTGATTACTGATTTGTAGCTTATTTCCAGTACGATAAGGTAAAATACTCTGGAGAAATTCAGTTCCTTATTGTTGAGGCTTGTTTTCATGGCTCAACATTGTTTATTGGTAAATATTCTCTCTGCTCTTGAAAACACTATGCATTTTGCAGTTACTGCTTGAAGTATATTATGTACATAAGTCAGATTTTGTATGATAATCACGCTGTTCATATATCCTTTATTTACGGTAATGGGCTTTGTTTGTTTGTCTTACCAATTACTGAGAGAATAGTGTTAAAGTCTCTAAAAATGATTATAAATTGTTATGTTTACCTTTTTAGCTGTGCTTAGTGAACATGCTTACTGTATTTTGAAACTCTGTCATTACAAGCATACAAATTTAGAATGTGTAAGTCTTCCTAGTAAATTAAAACTTTCACTACTATAAAATATCACTCTTACTCTTTAAAAATATTTGCTCCCTAGGGCGCCTGGATGACTCAGTCGGTTAAGTGTCTGACTTCAACTCAGGTCATGGTCTCACGGTTCATGGGTTCAAGCCCGGCATCAGGTTCTCTGCTGACAGCTCAGAGTCTGGAGCCTGCTTCGGATTCTGTCTCCCCCTCTCTCTGCCCCTCCCCTGCTCTCACTCTGTCTCTCTTCTCTCTCAAAAATAAACAAACATTTAAAAAGTTTCTAAAAAATATTTGTTCCCTAAGATCCATATTTTCTGATGTTAGCACTGTCGCACCAGCTTGCTTTTTTTTTAAAGTTTATTTACTTATTTTGAGAGGCAGAGAGAAAGAGAGAGAGAGAGAGAGAGCTTGGAGGAAGGACACAGGGAGGGAAAGAGAGAGAATCCCGAGAAGGCTCTGCACCATCAGCACAGAGCCTGAGGTGGGGCTGGAACTCACAAACCATGCGATCATGACCTGAGCCAAAATTGAGAGTCAGATGGTTAACTGACTGAGCCACCCTGGGGCCCCACCAGCTTACTTTTGATTAAGATTTGGAAAAAATATTTGTCCATCTCTTTCTTTCCTGAATTCCAATTTTAATGTATTTCTTTTAGGCAGCATATGATTGTGTTTCAATGTAGTCCGAATTTTTTTCTTTTCAGCTGAAGTACTCAGTCTAATCTTCATTTAAGGAAAGTTTTTATGTTTGATTTTGTATTTATCATCTTATCTTTGTTGCAATTTGTCTCATATGTTCTATATTTCTTTTTTTTCTTTCACCTCTGGATTAAGTGTTTTTTTATTATCCTATTACCGCCTTTAACATCTTTCTAGTTTCACACGATTTTCCTACTGTTTTATTTATTTTATTTTTTTAATGTTTATTCATTTTTGAGAGACAGAGACAGACAGAACGTGAATGGAGGAGGGGCAGAGAGAGAGGGAGACACAGAATCCAAAGCAGGCCCCCAGGCTCTGAGCTGTCATCACAGAGCCCAAGGTGGGGCTCAAACACATGAACCATGAGATCACGACGTGAGCTAAAGTTGAATGCTTAACCGACTGAGCCACCCATGTGCCCGATTTTACTACTGTTTCCATCGTTGCCTTGAAGATTTAAACAAATGTTCTTGGCTGATTATAGTCTAGTATAAGTTAACATTTTTATCTGATCCTAACCATTCAAGAGACTTAGAACACTTTAACCCCATTCACTTCATCCCAGTTTATGTACTATATTGGCTGTTTGTCTGTATGTAGTTTAGCCCTCATAAAACGTCCTCATCATCATCACCGTTATTGACTTGTAAAGCCAATATTTCATTAAGATTGAAGTGTATATTTATCCTTTCTTTTGTTCTTCATTCTTTCCTGCATCTCCACATTTCCATACGATACCCTTTCCCTTTTGCTTAAAAAATGTCCATTAGTACTTTCTTTAATGAGCTGAGCAAACTTTCTGTGTCCTGTCCCACATCCCCTGAGTTCATCTCTGGTTTTAGCTGTATTTGTGCTGGACATTTTTCACGCACACAGGCATCTCATATCAAGTACCGACTATTCTCTTTCAGCCTTGGTGCTTTTTCTAAAGTCAAGGGAGCTTACTTAGCATATATGAAGAAAGGCTTTGAGTAATGGCCTTGAGGGCTGCTTTTCATCAACTTCTGTCAACTTTTTCTTTATGTAATTTGGAACAATGGTATTAAATACAGGCTATTAGGGGGGCGCCTGGGTGGCGCAGTCGGTTAAGCGTCCGACTTCAGCCAGGTCACGATCTCGCGGTCCGTGAGTTCGAGCCCCGCGTCAGGCTCTGGGCTGATGGCTCGGAGCCTGGAGCCTGTTTCCGGTTCTGTGTCTCTCTCTCTCTCTCTGCCCCTCCCCCGTTCATGCTCTGTCTCTCTCTGTCCCAAAAATAAATAAAAACGTTGAAAAAAAAATTAAAAAAAAAAAAATAAATACAGGCTATTAGGTTTTCATATCTTCCTCTTAAATTGATCTTTTTAGCTTTATGAAAAGTCTCCAGCAATGCTTCTTGACTTAAATGTTATTTTGGTTTATTTTTACATAAACATACCAGTTTTCTTTCCATTAGTAGTTTCATGGCCTATCGTTTCATTTATTTTAATTTCAGCATTCCGTGCCCTTATATTTCAATTATGTCTCTTATAACAAGCATATAGGTGGGTCTCTTTGACTGTTATGTTTTGTGGTTTCATTAACAATATATTTAAGTCCATACTCCTCTCTTCTACTTGGGTTTCACTGGGCTACCCAAATCTGGAGTTTGTTTTCTTTCCATAATTACAAAAAATATTTAGCCATTATGTCATTGAATGTTGTCCTCTCCCCCATTCTGTTTATTATCTCCTTCTGGAACTCAAAAATACTATGTATCTTCTTATACCCCCTTCTCTATATCTTAATACTTCTTTCACATTTTTAATCTCTACATTCTGGATGATTTCACTGGAATTATCTTCCAGTTTGCTAATTTTCTTTTCAATGGTGTCAAAACTGCTGTTTGATATTATCAGTTCTGCTTTTAATGTTATCTTTATTGTCATACCTGGAAATTCTGTCTCATTATTTCTAAAACCTATTTTACTGCTGCTATGTTATAGTCCTTTGTTCCTTTTTCATGTCTTCATTTATATTAACGTTAAAAATGGATGGTTTCTGTGTGTGTGTGTGTGTGTGCGTGTGTGCATGTGTGTGTGTGATTGTATACTAATAATTAATTCTACAGTCTGCTGTTTTTGCTAGCTTTGCCTCACGGTGGTGTATTTACTTGTGTGTCTTCTGATTTTTTGTTACGAGCTCCTCATATTTCTTGGAGCCTTACCTGCTGGAAGCATAGCTTAACATTTATGTTTGCTTTGAAAGATCACATGTTTTTTGACCACATGTATTTGACTATATGAATCCAAGTCACGATCTCACATGAGGGCTAAATTTTGGTTTTGACTCTTCATGGAAAAAAAATTGTTTTGTCTCTATCCACCTGCCAATGAGGTGAAGACAGTCAAGTTTCATGACTGTCTTCTTTTACATTACAGGTTTTTCTATTCATTTATACTTCCTTTTCTTATTTATCCTTCCACTCAGAGCATAGCACTTTGGTAGCCCAGTTTGGTGCTAATGATTTTTATTAGATTCCCTACATTGAGTAAGCCCTAGGATTTATCTCAGCCACATACTTTGCCCACCCCAAAAAATAAAATTTCAGAGCCCCCAAATGTTTGGCAAGACCGTCGTCTTTTTACTGATATCAAAAGGCATATTAAGTCTTATGTCTTTTCTTGAGCAAGTTCATAGTCATCAATGATCTTCACCTTATATCTGTTAATTCATTAACATTTGTAAGATCATGGTATTTTTATGCTATTACTCCTTTCTCATTGCTTAGTTGTAACATTCCTATAAAGAGAATATTCACTGTCATCAAGCCTTTTTTGTTACCCTGAATAGTGGAGCCAGATTTTGAAGAAGAAAAAAATACAGGATGACTATTTAAATTTGAATTCCAAATAAACAGCAAATAATTCTTTAGTATCGTATTTGGAACACACTGATCATATTTGGAACACACGAATATGGGGAAAACCTATTGCTTCAGAAAAGGAGGGTATTCCTTTAATACCACTTTTAACCATTAGCACATTCGTTTGTAGCTTGTGGCTGAACTCTGATGAATTTGACACCTTTGACATATATAAGAACTGTGATGATGCCAACCCAAGAGCAGAAAATAATGATGATTTTTACAAAACCCGTCTTTTCAAAGGACTCCAGTCACCTGCCATTTTCCATGGAGTACAAGTGAAAGTCTGTGGACCAACCTATATGGTCTTCTTCCTCACCCACTTGGGTCAGTTTTCTCTGACTCCATTCCTGTTATTTCATACCTACTCTTTGCCAGTGACACTAGCCTTGTCGTTCCTGGGATATGGCAAACACACTTTTACGGTGGAGCTTCTACACTGGCTAGCTCTTCTGCCTGGAACACACCTCTCGCTGATAATCACGTGGCTAACATCCTCAAATGTTTCAAATATTTACTCACCTGTAATCTTCACACCGTGTCTTAACTGACTGTCATACTGAAACTTAAACTGCTCTTGGGGCACCTAGGGGGCTCAGTCGGTTAAACATCCAACTTTGGCTCAGGTGATGATCTTGCAGTCTGTGAGTTCAAGCCCCACATCGGGCTCTGTGCTGACAGCTCAGGGCCCGGAGCCTGCTTCGGATTCTGTGTCTCCCTCTCTCTCTGGCTCTCCCCTGCTCATGCTCTGTCTCTCTCTCTCTCTCTCAAAAATAAAATAAACGGGGGCGCCTGGGTGGCGCAGTCGGTTAAGCGTCCGACTTCAGCCAGGTCACGATCTCGCGGTCCGTGAGTTCGAGCCCCGCATCAGGCTCTGGGCTGATGGCTCAGAGCCTGGAGCCTGTTTCCGATTCTGTGTCTCCCTCTCTCTCTGCCCCTCCCCCGTTCATGCTCTGTCTCTCTCTGTCCCAAAAATAAATAAACGTTGAAAAAAAAATTTTTTAAAAAAAAAAAATAAAATAAACATTAAAAAAAATTTTTTTAACTGAACCTGCTCTCACCAGGCACTCTTGATCCCTTGATCATCTTCTGATTTTTCCACTTTCCTGTAATATTTACATCTTTTAATGTTTCATATAACTTACCGTTTTGTAGTTATTTTTATTTTCTCTCTCCTCCTGGAGATAGTAAGTCCCTGAGAGCTGAGATTATCTATCTGTTTAATTCACTGTCTTCCAAGTGCCTAGAACAGTGCCTGGCACATGAGCACTCCTCTAAAAAAATGTTAAATGAATACATAAATAAATGTATGGATAATGATCATCCTGAACTAAGAATTCTGTATCACGTTAAGAATATAAGGGAGAATGAATTAAAGAAACACAAACAGGGCGCCTGGGTGGCGCAGTCGGCTAAGCGTCCGACTTCAGCCAGGTCACGATCTCGCGGTCCGTGGGTTCGAGCCCCGCGTCGGGCTCTGGGCTGATGGCTCGGAGCCTGGAGCCTGTTTCCGATTCTGTGTCTCCCTCTCTCTCTGCCCCTCCCCCGTTCATGCTCTGTCTCTCTCTGTCCCAAAATAAATAAAAAGCGTTGAAAAAAAAAAAAAAAAAAAAAAGAAACACAAACAGGCAGAGAACTCCACACTTTTCATTTTAAAACCTCTGTTATATGAGTTAACAGGCCCCACAGACCAGGTACAAAAGCATGGCCACTGATGCATGGAGGAGAATTTCACTTCCAAAGCCATCAAAGCAAGGGAGGAAAAAAAAAAGTATTTCTAATAGTTTGTTGCCACAGGGGATCTCCAAAACCCAGTGTGGATAAATCAAATCAAATTGCAACAGCACAAGGCCACAACTGTAATTCTCAGGGACCTAGGGATGTTTGAGACACGCTACTTTGACACAAAACAAAAGCCACACCGCTATTCGGAATCATACTCATTAAATAATGTTTCAACACATTTCCCTCAGCTATTTATTTTTCCACAAAGGATTTTTTTTCTGTTGTAAGTTCCCGTTTTCTAAAGGCTTCACGTCCTATCCCCGCCGGGCCCCTCTCCATACCACCGGTCAGATTAGAAAGTGGTAACCCAGGAACTTTAACAATTCGAAGAATAAATCAAAATGGCACGTGCATCTGAAGTCATCTTGGTAGCCCCCTGGTCTCTCATGAAGGCCAACGGCCCTGGAAACGGAATGGAAGAGCCAGCTGTGTGGGGACCATGAAGGTGGGGGGGGGTCTCTGATTCACCAGCCTGCTGTCACTGCAGCCGTTACGTTGTGACGAGCAAGAGACTAGGTATGCGTTTCTGACTCGGCCTTTGTCAGCCTTCGAAGGGGATCGTGAGTTTATTTAATGTTATTTATCACCTTTACACTCTGAGTTTGAGAGAAGTGTATAGAATCCTTGTACATCCACGTTTCCAAGAATAAGCTTAAAACAACGTAGACATCATGTGTGTGAGCTGACGTCACTGCTCCGTTAAGGTTTCTCCCTCTCATATGTAGCAGGGAGCTCTAGGGCCATCTCTGTCTTGGATGCGGCACTTTGGATTGGGTACTTGCGTGGTGTGCCGGACGTGAAAAGGCAGCAGAAATGGCATTGTGTGTGGGTGAGGATAAAGGAATGCCACGGGAGTGGAACGATAATGTATGTGCCATGGAGTGAGTCATCAGTCCATGCACATGGGATGACTGTTGTGTGCCAGCACATTGCTGGAGATTTTCATAAATTATTTCCTATAAAAATAGAGAATAGGAACATAATCCAGAAGGTTGGCACCCTCAAGATGGTCTTATATACTGTTAGCCACAGGTCAAAGAGGCCCCAGGAGTAAATCTTGTTCATGTGAGACCAAAAGATGAAGTTAGAACATGGAGGTTCTTTTTTTTTTAATTCTTTTTAAAGTTTTTCTGTTCTTGAAGGAGAGAGAGACAAAGCATGAGCAGGGGAAGAGCAGAGGGAGAGGGGGAGACACAGACTTCAAAGCAGGCTCCAGGCTCTGAGCTGTGAGCACAGAGCCCGACGTGGGGCTCGAACCCACGGACCGCGAGATCACGCCCTGAGCCAAAGTCAGATGCCCAACCGACTGAGCCACTCAGGCGCCCCCAGAACGTGGAGCTTCTTGGAAAGAACTGAGTCACAACACAAGAGGAGCCCATTGTTCCGTGCTTGAAGAACCGTCTTCTCCCCCGTACGTTCCTTTCTTCACTCAGGAAGGAAAGAAGGGGGGCACAAGGAAAAGAAGGGACAAAGGAAAGACACCAACCCTAATTGAACCAGGCAGCATGCAGATGTTTTACACAAATCGTTTCAACTGCCTTCACAGTTGCCTTGTGACATCAATGTTATTATCCCCATTTCTCGCACAAAAGAACTGAGGCTCATCGAGATCACTGACCCGTCCATGGTCATAGAACTAGTAGCCACATGCTCACATTTGAATTCAGATCTGTCTGTATGCAAATCTAGACCTTTCGGTTGTCATTGTTGTTCTAAGAACCATAAGCCAGCACATTCTCCTCACTGCAAAGGCCAGGATGCTTGGGACCCAGTGTTTTCTTCAACTGAATTCACCAGTTGGACCTTTAAGTTTGGTATATATTATTTGTTCTTATAATCCTTCTATATCTTATTCCTTTCACATTAATCTTATTATACCACTTGTTTGAGAGCATTTTTGCCTGCACGTACACCCTTCGTGAGGCTCAGAGAACACTGGGAGTTTGGGCTTCCCAGTCTTGCCCAAGAGCTCCCTAAAATACTTGGAATATCAGACAAACACTGAGTATCACAGTTCCATCATGAGACATGTAACGAGTGGACAATATTCTCCAGCACATAGGCAAATGTTGTGCTCGCAAGCAGCATAGAGAGAGTAACAACCCCTGTGTGAGTTCAGCTGTCGCATGCTCACTTATCTCGGCCAGGCTCTTGGATCGGCATGCCAAAGCCTGGGTGGGTGCATTGCGGACATCTTTGTCATACCTGGAGTGTTTTCTGAAGTTCCTTAGCATGGGCTTTTTTCCACTTTTTCCCAAACCTGAGTGGAGGAGCTCAGTGGTATGGGTGTATCATTCACGATAGGTCAGGTCAAACCACGGAAACAACTTTTCAGTGGCTTGAGCAACAAAGGCTCATTTCTCTGCCATATTATACATCCTTCACAGGTTCATGGGGAGCTCTGTTTCCCATCACCCAACTCTGTAACCCAGGGAAACAGAGACGAGAGGTAAATACTGGACTCAAAGTTTCCGTCTGGATATAGTGTCTGTCACCCTCACTCACCTTCCTTTGGCCAAAGCCAGACAGAGGACCACCACTATCTTCAAAGGGCAGAGGAAACATAGTCCAGCCTTGTAACCCCCAAAAGAACTGGAAGAATGTGGTGGACCTCACTAATGACGACTTCCTTGAGTCCACAGCCTTTGCCCTTATCCTTCTTGGTTCATGTCAGCCTCTTGGCTTTTTTCTTTTGCCCTTCTTGACTTAGATCCCTGCACTAGCTTGTTCAGGCTGCCATAACTAAATATCACAGACTGGGTGGCTTAACCAACAGACATTTATTCTCTCACAGTTTTGGAGGCTGGAAGTCCAAAATCAAAGTGTGGGAAGAATTGTCATCTGGAGAGACCTCTCTCCTTGGGTGCCTTTTCTTTGTGTGCTCATATGGCCTTTCCTTGGTACCTGCACACACACACACACACACACACACACACACACAGATTGAGAGAGAGAGAGAGAGAGAGAGAGAGAGGACTTGAGAATCTAGAAGTCCAAGATCAAGGATTTGGTTTCTTCCAAAGTGTCTCTCTTTAGCTTACGCATGGCCGCCTTTTCTCTGTGTCTTCACCTGGTCTCCCCTCTGTGTCCACGTGTGTTTTTCATCTCTCTTTGTGTGTCCAGACACCTCTTCTTACAAGGATACCAGTCATATTTGATGAGGGCTCACCCTAATGACCTCCTTTTACCTTAATCAGCTCTTTAAAGGTCCCCTTTTCCAAATACAGCCACATCCCAAGGCACTGTGGGTTAGAACTTCAACATATGAATTTGGGAGAGGCACAGTTCAGCCTTTAACAGTCCCTCACTCACTATCATTCTTCATCCCACCTAGGTGGGAATCTGCTTTCTCCTTCTCAAGTCCATTTTCTGCGCAGCAGCCATGAGACTGATGTTGCACGGCGTTTGAGAGAACACCTACGAGCGCCCCTTGGTCTAGGCTGGCACTCACTGCCAGTAGGGTCAGAAAAGCACACAGGTCTCCCATTCTTCTGGCTTATTGAGAAGCCAATGGAACTTGTGTGGCTGGACACACTGGCTTCCCTTTTTATGGAACAAGTGTGAGAGCAGTCTTGCATGAGGGGAATAAACATTGTGGTTTATGCATTAAGCAGTTTGGGCTTTTGCGCCAGATGTTTAGCAGAGCGCTAGGAAATGCCAGGAACCTAGTAACTGGAATCACTTGCAGGCCTTTGTCCTGGAGAGAGGGAGAGCCCTGGTCCAACTAGACTAGACTATCCTCACTGCTTGCCCCATGGCAGTCAGCTAGAAACACAAATCTAATTTTATTCCACGGCCCGAAACATGCCAATGATTTCACATTGCTCATAAAATCTCTAACCATGACCTTGGCCAAAGTAAGGTCTTAACCGTGATCTTCAAGGCAAGAACTGGCCCCATCTGCCTCTTCGGTCTCCTCTTGAATTTCACACCCCTTCCTTGCTCATCATGGTCGAGGCAGCCTGCTCTCCGTCACTTTCCTTGAAAATCTTGCATTTTATCCTGCTTTGATGCCATCGTGCACAGTAGTGCCCGAGCCTAGAATGCTCTTCATATCGCCAGTTCTTTCTTAGGCTCCAGGTCGCTATTTCGGTGTTGCTTCCTTAGAGAGTCCTCCTCGGCTCCTTGATATAACGGATCTCTTCAAACTAGCCCTCCTGATTCTTAAACACTGTACTTATTAGATTCAGAGCACTAATCAGTATCATAATGGTAATTATATTTACACACACAGACACATGCACACACACAACGCGAGTCATATGATTTTTCTCTCCCATACTTGGCTCTCCGCTATACCCCAACATAAAGCGGAGCGGCGCTAACTAGTAAATATGATCAGATTTTTGTGCTATTTGAGTCCTATGGGGCCCTTTTATTTTATCACCATAAAATGCTATGCATACATCAGCTTATTATTTCTATTAATGATATGAGCCATACTTGCTTGAGGCCATTTCCAGAATAGGCAGAGTCATAAGAAAAGGGGAAAATAGAAAGGCGAGGCCAGTGTTACAGATTCTCTGCTGATGCAACCACTTGCTTCCCTGTGGGTAGGGCGATGGGGCTGTGTTGTCAGATAACTAAGACACTAATGGCCACACAGCTTCCTCACGACCCAACCGAAGCCAGTGGTTGATCACTGCTGGCACTCGCCAGATAATGATGGCTGGAGGGAATCTACAGCGTTAGCGAGGGGCTGGAAGGAGGGGAAAGAGCCAAGATATGTAGAATGCCTGCTGGGTGTCATTACTGTATCCAATCCTCGGGCACAGGAGCTATGTATTACGTTGCTCATTTTACTGACGAAGACACCAAGAAATGTCGAGCACCCTTACCTTAGAACACTCACCCAAGATGTGGTAGAGTTAAGACCTGAGCCCAGGTCTACGTGATGTGGAAACTCATATTCTCCCCCAGCACCTTTCAATGCCCGCAGTCCCCAGGGCTACTTTGGTTTAGAAAGCATGTTCACACACGTTGTCCAATTTCATTCTTAACGTGGTCATTTCCCTAAAGGACCAAGGAGGGATCAAATCTCTATGTCACCATTTGTATAGTGCTTCTGTAGGATATAGCTCTTTAGGGACCCATATCCACCTTTGGGATGAGAGAACCCACCTGGAGTCCTGGAGTAGCCACATTCCACAGCGTGTGTCAAAAACCCACACCAACTGGTATGTAGAGAAGCAGGTTGAAAATGCCGTGTTCAAAGACTAATGGTTGAGAGATTCCTCCAGAGGGAAATGGAAGGGGACCCAGAGGACAGCAAAGGTAGCTCAGAGAGAGACAGAAAGCGACCTACGTCGGGGAACCCTCTCCCACAACACAGCTCCCCGTTCCTTCCGAAAGCTCTCCCTTTGGCTCAACCTGGATTCAGTACTTCTCGTTTCTCTCAATGAAACCATCCCTGCTTTTTAAAATGGCGGTTCTGTAAGATGCACATACCTGTTCTGCCACAGACACCTTTCAGGTAGAGATTTTAACACCTGGTCTAGATAAATACCTTCCTCCATGACGTTCAACCAGATTGTAGCAACCAGAAAGCAGTAGTGAAGTCCTTTTCATGCCCAGGCCCATCACATTGTTCAGTAGTGTGTGTGGGGTTTGATTCCATGACAATGACGGGGTTATACCCTCTTAGGGCCACAAGAGGAAAATGCGGGTCTCATGGCACCCAAGTCATTTGCTTTAAATTACACTGAGAATTAAGGTCGTTTTCCCTATGCTTTAGGAACTATTTTGGTGATTTATATTTCGATATAATTAAGGGAAGTAAATATCTCTCCGGGAAACAGTTGGAGCCAAGTAAACACCTCAGTTCACTTAAGTGACAACAGTTATTCCTGTAATTTTTATGCCAACATATATCTTCTTGAGAACTTGGTTATATATTAGTAATGAGAGAAGTATTCTACTGGATAATGTGAAAAATAAGGGAAAAACATTTTAAGTGCAAGTGAACCAAGATTACGATTAAACTGGTAAGCATTTTTTTTAATGTTTATTTATTTTTGAGAGAGAGAGAGAGAGACTGAGAGGCAGAGAATCTGAAGCGGGTTCCGCTCTGTCAGCGCAGAGCCCGACATGGGGCTCGAAGTCAGAGTTGTGAGATCATGACCTGAACCAAGGTTGGAGGCTTAACCAACTCAGCCACCCTGGCGCCCCAAACTGCTCAGTACTTTTAAATGGAACGATCCTTGGGCATTCTTTGGTAATTGGATACGAAGTTCCACAATTGCCTGCTTTTGGAGTCTTCTGACACCTGTCATTCACATAAAATTCATACTATGTTTGGTGCTAGATACAGCAGAAAGACGTAGAAGACATTTTTTTTTCTCGAAACTCATTGGTCCTCAGAAAAATTGCCAACGCAATCCAACTCCACCATGAAGCTGAGGGTCAGCCCCAGCCTTTCTGCTTCCTTGCTTGTCTCCTTTGTATCCTACATACTGACCCTTTCCTCCACCCGGGCCTGTCTCTTGACAGGAGGCATTTCTATCGCCAGCATCCTGAAGTGTGCTGTGTGGGTACATCGTGTGCAGAATTCAGTGCATACAGATACTCGTGGTTTTGTGGGCTGAGTTTCCATTGCTTTTATCAAAGTCTTGAGTACTAGTAATTGCCAACATTTGCTATAAAATTACTATGTGCCAGGCACTGTTCTAGGAACTTTATATATATATATATGTATATGTTATATATTATATATATATATATATATGTTTATTTATTTTTGAGAAAGAAGAGAGAGAGAGAGAGCAGGGGAGGGGCAGAGAGAGGAGGAGACACAGAATCCGAAGCAGGCTCCAGGCTCTGAGCTGTCAGCACAGAGTCCGACGCGGGGCTCCAACTCACAAACCGCAAGATCATGACCTGAGCCGAAGTCAGCACTCAACCGACTGAGCCACGCGGGTACCCCAGAACTTTACTTACATGAACGCATTTAAGCCTCATGACTCTAGAGGAAGCATTCTTATTATCCCCATTTTACAGAGGAGGAAACCAAAGCACTAACTAAAGAGTTAGTAGCTCATTAAAAACACACACACACAAAACAAAGCTCACGAGATCTGAATCCTGGAATCCAGGAACCCAGCGGGTGACCCTCCCCCCCCCCCGGGCTGTTTTTAATGACGGCTTTCCCAGATCCCTTTCAGGGCCCCTGACATCCCATTAAGACAGTAAAGCAGTTCTGGAAATTGGAGTGGCCAGGCCTGGCCTCTTGGCAATATTAAGACACTCAAATCACAGGTTTTTTTTTTCTGTCTCTTCCATTCTATTCACACATACATACACATGCGCGTGTGCATGTGGACACACACACACAGAGACACAGACACTCACGCGATCAAACGCGCCTTCGCGAAGACCATGCTATTCATTTCTCCTGGCTTTTACTTTTCTGAATGACAAAGGCCATACGTAGAACTTCTGTTTTGTTTTTTTTTTGTTTTGTTTTGTTGTTGTTGTTGTTGTTTTTTGGTGCTCACAAGGGGTTCCCATCTTTCTCATACAGTCCTACGGGCTAGGTATCAGTTTCCTTATTTTTATAAGTGAGAAAGCAGACACAGATGTCAGGAGGCTGGCTCCACATCACTTAGCGGGCAATAGACACCTCTGTCACCCCAAAGACACTCCCGTGTTCCTCTGAGCACTGAGGCACCGGCCGCTGCACCCTCCGCCTGCAATTTTTGCCATCCGCTTCATGGTCTCAACAAACTCTAATCTTGCTCCTGCCACCTGGGTGCTCAGAGGGCCACGATCCCCCTCCCACCTGCAGCATCTCAGGTGACCCAGATCCAAGTGGTCGGGCCCCACTCTCCCACCCATTTCGCACTCGCTGTGGCCATCTGCCTCGACGCATTGAGGGCTCTCTCTCACATGCTTGCTCAGAAGTCCCAGATCTTCCTCCAGGAGCCCCCCTAGGTGCCTCGCGTGGGAGAATGTTTGATGTGGGCTCAGGCTTTTAGAGAAACAGGTTGCTCTTGAGATTGAGAAGTTTTCTTCATCTACGACTCCAGGCCAAGTTAGAACCAGTCTGCTACCCAGAGAGAGAGACAGAGAGAGACAGAGAGAGAGGGAAGAAAGGAGGGAAGGAGACCACAGATCACGAGGTCCCTTCGCTAGACTGCAGCGGGGCAAATGCTTAACAAGCAGAGGCGTACCAGCTTGCTGGATATTTGGAGGATGTTCACTCGTCTACAGGGAGCTGAGCCAATGGCTTCCCCCTTTCTGTCAACACCGGCACAGAAATCATCATCATTATTAAGGCTCGTGAGAGTTCAGTGTTATCGAGCCACGGTCACAAAAGGTTTCTGGCAGTCGCCCCGTCTTCTTCTTCCTTTTGTTTTTAAACCACATTTTATTTTGCTTTCCCAATATTCTCCCCTGGTGAAAATCTGCAGTCGCACACGTGGACCTAAATCAGCTAGATAATTGAGTTTTTACAAAACAGGCTTTGGACCTCGCCAAACCAATCAATGACCGAGCTTCTAGGTGTACTTTGGACTCATTTGTCTAGGTTACTTCTAGCAAAAACAACAAAATCCAAACAGATTTCAAGAAAGTTAATAAAGAACTCAGAGTGGGTATATTCACGCACCACAGAGCCAACCAAAGCAGAAAGTGAAATGAAATAAAAGCACGAGAACCCCAGCCCCAGTAAAAAATAAAAAAATTAAAAAAAAATTAAAAAACCCTCAGGATTCTGCTGTTGACCCCCACCCCCCCATCTTTCCCACATCACTGTAGGATCTGTGTTGTTTCAGACCCTCTTGGACTTGGCCTCCCATTCCCTGCCATAAATTTGATCTTCCTACTAGAAGACAAAATTTACTGTCCTGACTATTGACTCTTCATGATCCTTACATGTCACGTTGATCCATCCTCTGTTGTCCAATCTTTGGTTATTTCCAATAACTACCCTGTCTGAACTATCTCCCTACAGTCCGAGAATCTCTGGCGATCACCTCCTCCATCAGTGTGCCTCGATCGAATCACCGTGAAGCCACATTCCAGCCTGTAAGTTTACCACTCACCATGGCATGGAATGAATAAAGCTGCTGAAAATATTGTAGACCTTAGGTTCCAAAAGCTATGGGAATTACCTACAGGGCCCAGTAACATCATGGCATACGCAAGTCTAGTATTTGAATCCTGATTCTCAGCCAAGAAGTACCTCCATTCGTTCCCGCCAAATGCCCGTTGTAATTGCTGGACATCACAGACTTGGCTAGGATATATGCATAACCTAAAGGCCACGGAACATTTTGCCCCAAGTCAGCCATGGCTGACTTAACCACGTTGTCTCCCGAGAAAGCCCTAAGGCAACCTTACACAGAACACATTTGAACGCCTGGCACCAACTATTCTGTGCCACCTCTGCCTCCATTCTAGCCCAAGGCATTTTGCCAAGTGGTGTTGGAAGAGGCATTCCTTACGCAGGATCGTTTTGCACGGTCAACTCTGAGAAGGAAAATTGGACACTGTAGGAGCCACTTAGAAAAGCAGATCTAATTGGGAGACCTGAAATGTGGCCAGGTCGCCTGGCTTCACATGCCATTCCCAAGGTTCAAGGATTTTGGCTTCACTCGCATCCAACTGGCACCATCTCGAAGAACACAGGCCACTTACCAGCAAATCAAGGAACAGATTTACTCTTCCTGCCACCCCCCACCCCCAGGAACAGCTGCACCTGAACAAACTTGCAAGGTTAGCCTCGCTATGCAGTTTATGAAAACCTTCCCTGGCCCCCGCTCCTAACAAAGGCCCAAGACAAATCTAACCCAAGTTTTCTGGCCTCTGGCCCACGGCCCCATGTGACAGCTCTTTGCACCTAGGTTACTAACCCTCATGATTTAGCTGTCTCAACAGGGCCTGCTTCAGGACAGGAAAGAGAGGTTCTCACATATCTCTTGTCGCATCTATGCTAGTTCCTTTTGCACCTGGGATCTCCTTGGGGGCCTCTTAATCGAAGTCTGACTAAGCCTGACCTTGCCTTGGTTTACGAGGGTAATGAAATCACAGCCCCAGGTGGGCCGGCTGCAGGTGCACTTGTGCGACCATTCAGAGCCTTGTTATTTCTGTAATTTGTCACATGCTGTCTCCTGCTTGGGGTTGTGCTTTACAACCCAATGAATGCGTTCCCTTATTAAGACAAATCTTGTCCATGCCAATCCAATTAAATCTATAAAATTAGCCTGGAAATTTTAGAGACGTGGGCTGTGATGTATTTGTTTTTCTTTTCTTTCTTTCTTTCTTTGTTTCTATTGTAAGTTGTTGGGCCAAGGCTCATTATGATTTGGGAAGCAAAGAAGGTGGTGGAAAGAACAGCTAGTCAGATGTCAGAAGGCCTAGGTTTTATCCCAGTTCTGCTATGGGATCTTGAGCAAATCGCTTCTCCCTGTGGGTGTTGGTCCCTTGATAATAAAATTAATGGTTTGGACACTTTAGTTGGGATCATACCTTTCGTTTATCGAGTTACCTGACGGCATTCCAGACATCTGCACAAAAAGTCTGCAGGGTGGGTGTAATGTTGTCAACTGTGCAAATACAATCACTAGACTTCAGTGACTCATCTGATGCCAGACAGTGAAGATGGAGATATGGGTCCAAAACCCATCCACATACCTCCCAAATTGGTAACCTCCACTCTTGATCGACTGAGTCTTAGAGAGAACATTTGGAAGCAGCTGAGTTAATATCAGTTCACAAGACCCAAGTTCTATCAGTAGGTCAGTTTCTAACTCCAAGGTCCTAGACGAGTGTATCATCTCATTGCCAGCCACCTTCACAGCGGAACTTTCATTCTCGGTTCTCAGAGAATTCAAGGTTAACTCTTCTAAAACACAGATACAAGAAAAACTAAAACTGAGCAAATTCTGTTATCCTTTTACCTAAAAGTAGAGGCGAAAAGTAATTCATTTCTCTGGACACAATAGGTAAACGCTGGTCCCAAACATGAACTTCTCACTACTGTTTTATGGCGCCCACCAAGCACTAGGTTTCACTAGTGTGTGTGAAGCAATTTGTTCAATGAAAAATGTGATCATAAGTAAATTGAGGTGGGAATGTGAATGGGTCCAGTCACTGTGGAAAGCCGTGTGGAGGATCCTCAAAAGATTAAACACAGAACTACCATATGACCCAGCAACTCCATTTCTGGGAATATATCCAAAGGTAACAAAAACACCAACTTGAAAAGATACCAGTACCATGATGTTCATAATAGCATTACATACGAGAGCCAAGACATGGAAACAAACTAAGTGCCCGTTGATGGGTAAATGGACAACAAAATTTGTATATATTTGTGCGTACATTATATATGTATATGTATACACACATGCACAGACACACACACACAGTGGAATATTATTCAGCCATAAAAATTTAGGTAATCCTACCGTTTTTGACAACATGTATAGACCTTGAAGGCATTATGCTAAGTGAAATAAGCCAGGTAGAGAAGGAGAAATAATATGTGATTCCACTTATATGGGAAACAAACAACCAAACCCATAGAAAAAGAGGTCAGACTTGTGGTTACCAGATGCAGAGGGTAGGGGAACAGGGAATTAGAGAAAGGGGGTCAAAAGATAACAATTTCCAATTATAAGGTAAGTCAGTCCTAGGGCCGTAACATACAACACGATGACTATAGCAAACACTGCCGTATGACGTACGAGGAAGTTGTTGAGAGACTAATCCTAAGAGTTCTCATCATGAGATTCTTTTTTCCTTTATTCTTCTTTCTTTTCTTTTTATTGTATCAAAATGAGAAGATGGATGTTGGCTGACCCTGTCATGGTAATCATTTCACAAGATATATGTAAATCAAGCCACCACACTTCAAACTTATTCAGTGATGCATACCAATTATTTCTCAGTAAACCTAGAAAAAAAAAAACAGCTGTCGATTAATTGAATCAAGAGGGTATAGACTCTGAGCAAAAGACGGCCAAGATATTTAAATATTTGCAGTTATCTAGGAAATTATTCTTTCCTAATATATATAATTATTCTTTCCTAATACAAATACAAAGTCTATAGTGCCACAGATTTATTTCTTTTCAAAAACTATGAACGATGATCACGTTCTTTTGTAAAATGTGGGTGAGTAAATCTGATAAAGACAATCTTTCTTTGGGACTTTAGACAATCAATATCTTGGATAAAGTCTGCATATCTGAATTAATAAACTGAAATACCAATAAAATGTCATCACAGGCTCACAATGTACATAATGAAACCTTACTACGTTAGGAAATGTTACTTTAGTTGGTGTGCAGATTAAACAAGGCTGAAAAGGCATTTAGCTTTGTTTTATAGTTTGCCAAGCAAAGGGATAATATAAACAAAATTTCAGAGGGAAATGTTTAAGCAACTTAAAATAATTATTTTCAAGTATTATAATAGCTTTCATTTGCATAAAAAGAATTAAATTCTGATTTAAAAAACTTCTGTATTCATTAAATCAAGGATGCATTGTTAGAATTTAGGATTATTATTACTGCATTTTTGTAAAGTATTAAAACTGTATTTCATTTAAATATCCTACAATTCTGATTATTCACTAATTTACATAGAGAACCTTCCAGATCATCCAAAATAGTGATGTGGAATGACAAGAGGTAGACTATATTTTGCAAAACTAATTTGACAATGAAAAATGTACTAATTGAAATTATTAGACTGTGGTGTTTCAGACTGCTTCTGTTGAATTTTTCTGCCAAGGTAAACATAATTTCTGATGTTGAATAATATCTTTCTTAATACATTCATTAACAGGTGACATTCATTATTAATACTTTTTTAATTTTTTATGTTTATTTATTTTGAGAGAGAGAGAGAGCATGCACGAGCAGGGAAAGGACGGAGAGAGAGAGAGAGAGAGAGAGAGAGAGAGAATCTTAAGCAGGCTCCATGCTATCAGCATAGAGCCCATGCAGGGCTCAATCCCACAAACCGTGAGATCATGACCTGAGCTGAAATCAAGAGTCAGATGCTTAACCAACTGAGCCACAAGGGTGCCCCTCATCATTAATATTTCTATTTTAGGCATGAATTTTCACTTTCTAGATTTCCTTAAAATAAGTCATATGTGCTTATGAGGAAGAAAGGAAGAAAAGGAGGGAAAGACAGAAGGTGGGAAGGCGGAAGGAAAAAAAAGAAGAAGAAAGAAAGAAAGAAAGAAAAGAAAGGAAGAAACAGAGAACTTAGCCTAAATTCTTAATGAAAAGTACATTTTCCTGGTGGGTTCTCAATAGCAAATCAAAATTCAATTCAGTATCTAATAAAATTATGAAAGTCTTTGCTAATGTAGAAACCAATTCTTCCATTTTTAGAGACATAAAAAATGAATATTCAATAATTATTTCTCTAAACTGTATTTCAAACAGTAAGTTACCATTACTTGGAGAAAACAAGAAAACTATTCTTGGTAGAGCTTGTGTCTCCTTATATAAAAAATAAATAAATAAAAATAAAAACATCAAAATTTCTTTAGTTCTTTACATGGTAAAAAAAAAAAGGAAAGAAAGAAAGAAAAGTGCACAAAAAAAATTCAGATCGTTGATTTATAAAACTACCACCCATATCAAGAAATAGAATGTTATCAACACCATAGAAGCCCCCATATATTGAATCCCAATAAATACCCACTGTATGTTCCCCAAAGATAACTATTTATTTTTTTAAGTGACATTTGTGTTTCTTTAGAGTTTATCACCCAAAGCAAACTGTTGCCTGTTTTATGAACCTCATGTTAATGGGCTCATATAGTACGTACTATTTTATACCTAACTTCTTTGATAAAAATTATATTTTTGTAACGTCTTCATGTTGAATGGAGACATATTTTGTTCATTTTCATTACTTTGTGATATTACATTGTATGCATATATAGCAAGTGTGCAATTATACCACGATTTACCACTCTACTGTTGAAGAACCCTGATTGGAGCCGTTTGCAAACCTGGGCTTTTACAAAAATATTGCAATAAACATTTTTTTATGTGTCTCTTGTGTACGTAGGCATGGATTTATATTTTAGGATATGTCTTGGAATAGAATTGCCAAATCATAGGATTTGCCTATCCTAACTTTAATAAATAGTGGTAAAAGGTTTTCCAAAATGGTTATTACAACTTAACTCTTACCAACAATGCGTGGGCGTTGTCTTTGCTCCGTGTCCTTTCTAATACTTGGTGTTATCTGCTTTTCACCATTCCAGTGGCTGTGTAATGGAATCCCATGCTCTTAATGAGTATTTTCCTGGTAACTAATGAGCCTGGGAAGCTTCTCACACATTACTGGCCATTTGGAAGTCTCCAATCCAACTGGAATTAATTTTTACATATGCGCTAAGACCGGGATCACATTTCATTTCTTTCCATCTGGACATCCAATTACTTTGACGGCATTTATCGAAAAGACGGTCCTTTCTCCACTGTTCTGAAGCGCCATTTTTGTCACGAATCGTTTGCCATATACATATGGGTCTCCTTTTTATACTATCAGTGGTGGTGTCTAACCACCGACCTTTGCACCGATATTTTAATGTCTTACGTGCCATATAGTGCAATAATTCTCCCATTTGTTGTTCTTCTTTAAGTGTGTTTTGGCCCTTTGGAAGTATTGGCTTGTCAAGTTCCACTGAAAAACAAAACAAAATACAACTTGGTAGGGTTTTGAGTGGGATTGTATTGATTTGGGGTCAGTGACCCAGGCAGTTTAGGGACCATCAGAAGCTGAGCAATAGTGAAGACCCAGCCACTTCCAGTTCATCACTCTTTTTTTCTTTTTAACGTTTATTTAGTTTGAGAAACAGAGTGTGTGGGTAAGATAGGGGCAGAGAGAGAGATGGGGAGAGGGAGAGAATCCCAAGCCAGCTCAGCACTGTCAGCACAGACTCTGACTCAGGGCTCGAACTCGCAAACCGTGAGATCATGACCTGCGCCAAAATGGAGTGGGATACTTAACCGACTGAGCCACCCAGGAGCCCCTCCCGTTCATCCCTCTTTAAATTCTCTCGAAAGTGTCTCATAGTTGTGTAGAATTCCTAAACATCATGCATTGGATTTATTCCAACGTTTTGAATCTTTTAATACATCTAGATTATATCTTGTAATAATTATTTTTCATTTTCTGTTTGTTGCTATAATATAGAAATGCAGTTTCTATATTGACCTTCCATTTAGCAAATGTGTTAAACTCATTAATTTTATTAAATCCTATCACTTATCCCAGGAAAATTGTCAAAACGCTAGGGAGCTTCCCACCTGCAGCTGTGAAAAGGGGTCCCCGATGATGGCCTCAGCTCTCTGGGCTGCAGTCTCTGAGGTTCTGGCCCTCACTATCCCGTCAACTCCTTCAAACAAACATTTCTTTTTTTAAATATTATTTTTTTTTCTTGCCCTCAGTAAAATGGTTGGTTTGAATTACCTAATCCTCCATTACTAAAATTAACCTCCAAGTTTCTTTATTTGACAAAACAGAATCCAAATGTAAATGCAGAAAGATTCTTCCCATTAAACTACTCTTCAGCTCTCCCTAGGTCTAAAAAGTTTATTAAATTAGAATTAGGAGATGGGGCGGGGGAGAATGAAGACTATTGTCAAACATGCTTTTAAAGTTAGTTTCTATAATATTTGTAACTGGTTAAAGGAAAAATCATTACATAAGAGAAAACAATGCTTCCTCTTTCGTGACATAGGCATTATTTTAATTAACAAGAAGAAAACTACTATGTTAATGAAAACAGTAAATGCCAATCAATGAGGGCTTATGAGTTCTGAATTAAAACTGCCACTCTTATATATGGGTGTTAGTGCCAACGATTCAACAGCTATGTTTTTGGTTTTGGTTTTGACTTTGGTTTGTCTCTTTACCACCTTGGGCATGGAATTTGGTCTGATTTTTATTTCTTAAAAATATTCATTTTTATTGCTTGTAGTTGTACCAAAACACACATTGCTATTACATTAACAGCAGAATAGTACAATAATATGCATAAACACACTCAAGAGATTAGGAGGAATCCCACTATATTTATTTTCCTCGTGGCTTGGGTCATTTAATTCAGATTTTCAATGCCAGAAGGGCAATTCAATTTATGTGAATATTTCTGAGAAGGACAGTAATTACATAGCCAGATTTTACCTGAGAAAATATGTAGAAAATTCGATATGACCAGCTTTATCTAGATACACCTTGAGATGCTCAAAACACAGCTGGACTCTTTAGATAAAGCCAGGAGAGTAAATAGATAGTTTTAAGGGACATTTCATTATAGAGAAAGTAAGAAATTTTCAAAAACCATTTTTTTTGCCATGCCCTACTGTTATAGAATGTGCCAAAGCTCTGAAATTAATTTTCAAAAGAATCATGATATAAACATTATTGACAAACAGGAGTCTGGTAGGCCTTTCATTTAAAGTCAAAGAAATTTTGATAAATTGCTTTGGGAGAAAGGAGCTGAAGAAATAAATACAAGCTGTATAAGGAGTAAAGAAGTGAGAAGTATAAAAAAGTGAGAAGGTAGAGGTGTAAAAGGACCGGTAAAGGGCTGATGTGCCTTAAAAAAATGGCTGGGTATCTTAAACAAGGTACCCAACTAGGGGAAGTTACGGGCAGATAATGACATCACTGAATCAGAGCTCACAGAGGTGAGGCAGTTGTGGAGGATGACCTGGGTCAAGATATGAGGAGGGGTGGAGGATGAGTGGGGGGACAACACAACCCTGGAGGTGAAGAGGTCAAAAAACTGAGATGTCATGGTGTGAATTATCCACTCGGAAATGGAAATAACCCAGGATCATGGCAGGGATATGGGGAGAAGGAAATATTTTGAGTCACGTGCCGACAGCTTTGATCAACAAGAGAAGACAACAAGAAAGCTGGAAGAAACAAACAAAAACAGGAAAGCTAGGAAGAGAGTATAACACTTAATAGCGTAAGGCTCAAAAAATAAGGAGTTAAGGTTTCAATTCCATTTTTCCACAAAGGTGAAGAGTGATGGTGTAGAGTGGAAAGATATGTTTCTAATAAAATAAACAGTATCTGAAATTTAGGCAAAACATCCCAAAGTAAGCACTACTTGGGGAAGTGCTATCTGGTCAAAGACAGTTTCCTCAACAATAAGGCGATAGAAAAGATCCCTATTTTAACAACCTACTGACTTTCAAGAAAGCCACAAAAGCTGCCCCAATACCGACAGCAAGCAGGTCAATTGCATAACGTAAGTTTACCTCTTACATCAGCAATAACACAAGAGAACCAATTTGATGTCATTGAACATATTTGCTGAATTAGATTTTCAAATGTCTGTTAGAGTCAGAAATATGTAAGTGGAAGTTTTATCTATGGAAACAAGCTGTATGTCCAGATGGGCCCCCACAGGGCAGAACTGCTTCGGCAAGATCCCATTCTTTCAACGATATTTATTAACACCCATCGCATTCCTGGCACTGGGCTAGGCACTGGGGATCCAAGTGTGTTGATACCCTAGTGGTGTTGGGGATAGTTCTTTGCTTTTTCAGAAGTCAATATTTCCAGTCCTTTTTCGGTCTCTCGGTGGGATATACCAAATTAGCATTTAGTAATTAGAAGAAAGGTTAATGAACCCGGAAGGAGTGGAAGTATTAAGGGGTCTTTCCTCTAATCCCGATGTCAGCAAGCTATGCCCCACCTGTCTTTGGCCAAGGAAGCCTAAAATGTTTACTATCTGGATTTTATAGCATAATTTTACCTACCCCTGATCTACCCCGTAGCAAAACCTGATGACATATACACGTTCCATATCTCTTGATTTCGGTCTCCTGAATTCGGGCAAGATTGCGTAAGTGGCGTCAACAGATTCTGGATTTGGTGATTTCCTTCACCAGTGTGCCAGAAACAAACTTTTTCTTTTTCTTAGTCACCTAGTCATTCTTCGGCTACAGTAATGTCATTAGTGGTCATTTTTCTTTGGCAATTTAGATTTCATTAGATTTCCAGGCCAACTCTGTCTTTGAACTAAATAAGTATCCAATTCTCTCGAAGGACTTCTGTTAGATACTGCCTCTCGCAGACCGTGAATACTATAGTCTAACTTAGGGACTGGTGGATACTTTGTGTAGAGAGCTAAATAGTAAATATTTTGGGGTTTTCAGGCCTAATGATGTCTTTTGTAACCACTCCACTCTGTCAAAACCACTGAACCTTGTCACTGTAATGGGAAAGAAGATATCGAAATTTGAAAATGAATGAGGCAGGCGTGTTCCAATAAAACTTTATTTATAAAAACGGGAGGTGAGCTGGATTTGGTCCCATGGGCCATGGTTTGTCAAACCCCGGTATCATCTGTTCTTATGTGTTCCAGCTCAAGTCTTATTAGTATCTGTTTTCATTTTCTACTATATCCACTTCACAAGTGAAGGAAATGTCATTGTCTCTCTTACCTCAGAATGAGTTGTATATTTGGATAATCCAATCAATTGACTAATATAATTTAGGGGAGAAAAATGAACCCATAGGGTTGGCAGATACAAGTGGAACCCCAGACCTGCTTTTGAATTTTTCCAGTAACTCTAGTAAGCCTTAAATTTAATCCCAAAGAGGTGTGAGTGTTCAATTTCAGCCCTCAAGCAAGCAACTCCTCTTACCTGTATTTCCGGTTAGACTCTTACTGGAGAGCATCACCTTGCAAATCTGAGGATGCCACCTTCTACGTGGAAACCAGGGCTGGTCACCATGCCCCTGAGTGTTGCTCCCTTTGGGTAACGACTCTAAATGTGTAAGCAAATGGGTCACCCGACTAAAATGAGGTCAATAAAATCTTCTGAGGCACGTTCCTTTTTTGATGGATGAACTGAAATGAAACCCATTTCAGAGCAGAATAATGAATTCTGTGTTTCCAATCACTGAGGGTGAAACTATAACAGATAGCATTCTGCCCCACTGTCTGTGAGATCTAACTCGTCAGAGGTCATAACAGATATACCCTATTAACTAATGAAGGCCAGACGACACTGCCTTAATAAAACTGAAATGTCACTTTGGGTTGGAATTGATTTTCTTACTTGAGGACCTTTGAGGCTTGCAAATCAGAATTGCCTTGTATTCTCACGTCCGAAGGAGGTCGACTTTCCCAGGGTTAGCTTAAAAAATGCAGATTGATGGGAAAGGTTTGTGTTGGGTCAGTATGGAATGGCCTTCTCTTGGGGGCTTGAATTATTCATAAGCATCCATGTGTTTTGTGTTTCTTGCTTAACACTGTGGAAGGTGGGGGCAGGAGGAGAATGTAGCCAGCTGCAAACATAGATTCCTTCTAGAATGAGGTTAGCAGTTAGAGAAGGCGGGGGGTGGACAAGGGTGGAGCCTGGATCTAATTTTACAGGAATCTGAACCAATAAACCTTGAAACTAAGCAACTGGCCAACAGCTGAGGGTATCCAAGTTTTATGTTACCTACGGTTCATTTTTGACAAGCTGTGTACTCTTTAAGCAAAGGCCAAAAAAAAAAAAAAAAAAAAAAAACAAGCCGTAAAACCAACTGTCTATCTTCTGATTGTACATATAGCTATTTGGGGCTGCCTCTTATAATGGCTTCGCGGTGGGCTGGCTCCTGTTGATGGGGAAATGTGCGACTGGTGTATGAATATAAGACTCAGAAGAGCTAGGTTCTGCCTCGGGCTTCTCTCCCTCTTTTAGGTCTGTAGGTCTAAGCATGTCACCTAGCATTTCTGAGCTGCTAAATTCTGATTCTGATTCTATAAAATGAAGCTCCATAGAATGAAGCTCTGCAGGCCTTTTCAATGGTTTTCAAGTTTGGGAAGATACAGAACACTTGTCTTCAAACAAAGCATTCCCTGCAAGTCATAGGGGAAACACAGAAGATACCTAGGACTGGTGGGGAGGGCTGCACAGGACAGAAGATGCTGAAGCTTTCACTTTCCCAACTTGGTAGGATTGGTCTAGGTATTTCCCCTGATCCCATTCCCCCAAATATCAAAGATGGGAAGTCAGGAGAGAGTCACAACCCACTCTTCCTCCAATTCCCCCATCAGCCATCACGCTTACAGTCCCCCCATCCTTTCTCCCGCGGTTCACAAACTCCAGATCTTCGTAAAATTCCTCAGCTGAAAATCTGGGAGTGGTCTTGTCTTCACAGGAGACCCAGAGTGAACCACACTGAAAAGGTCCTGTTTTGGGGGGCTACCTCCTGACTTCAGAGGAATCCTGTGCATGTATACTATTTTTGAGAGCAGTTGAGGAAGGAGGGAATGAATAATGGTGAAAAACGAAGAGAAGAAAAGATCCTTGGATTCATGCTATTGTGTTGGACCTGGAGGGCCAAACTCGGGTCTTAATCTGGAGGGAGAACGAGACACATACAGTTACACCAACATCTGAGGGCCTGAAGCAAAGTTCCAGCACCTGTATTTTCCTTACCAAATAAATGCTTGTAAGGAACCAGCTGGCACCCCCCTACAGCTAATAGTCACCTTATTATCGTGGAAATGTATTCTCGTGTCCCGGTGGAGTTGTCCTTTGTCGTCTGTGCCTTTATTTGGTTCTCAGCCCCGGACAATAAGCAAGCTATATATATTTTTTCCTGATGAAAAGAAAATATGCCACCTTTTACCAGAATGAAACCTTCTTATGGAGAAACAGTCCAAGAAAAACATCCAGGGAAAACCCTGCTTCGGCCTCAAAAATCTATGACCTTAATGCTAAATGCAAAAAGGTGATTTTTAAAGCCGAAAAAAGACATGTCTAAAGTTCATTTTTTTTTTCTTGCTGTGAATTAAGGCTCTGAGGACAGTGACCTTAAAAGGGTAACATTCCTTTAAAAAGGGAAAGAAATCGTGCCTGCCCTCAAGATAGCCACTGAATGGACAAAATATGCATTGATTATGCATGCAATTACTCAAAAGTTTGTTATTTTACAAAATTGAATTCTTTCCTGCTGAAGTCCAATGCTGAGTAATTAAATACAGACTGTGCTTAATTTTGTCACAGAACAAATAGCAGAGGTTATGGAAAGTGTTACGGCTTCACAGTCATTAATATTCCACTGGGGTTGGAATAGATTAGCAAACAAACAACACAGCAGGTTAGGGCTGTGCGAATCTATTCAAACCCCACATAATGAATGTGAAGAGTGATCTGAATGTCTAATATCAGTCACTCGGCAGAAAGAGAAAATGTCTCGTGCTCCTTCCCAAGGCTTCGAAAGAGCTGTTTATTTGGCAAAATTTGCCTCACTTACTATTATAATCAGACCTCCTGAAATAAATTGCTAATAGTTGTCAAGCTAAGTGCACTCCGGTTTTGTTTTGTTTTGTTTTTTTCTCTAGAAAATTTCTAAATTTCCCAAGCTGTCCCAAGACTTCCTATTCGGTAGCTCTTTCAAGGACAAGGATTCAGAGCAGATTCCAGCCCCGGGAGATTCAGATGTGCGTCCGTTTTTGCTCTTTTCTACACTCTCCTACCGGGACCCACAATCTTCCACCCGTCTTGAAATCAATGACCAGATGTGGTTACTTTCACTTTCTAGCAGAGACGATGGGGTACACAGCCATTTATGTAACTTTTTTACCGACGTTTTTAGGGAAAGACAATCCAGAGAAGGAGTTGCACACCAAGGGATCAAAGAGAAATTTTCCGATTCAAAGACGGAGGAGCAGCGTCTACCTGGGACTCTGGATGGTGGGAGCAGGGAATCAAAAAATGAAACGTAGGGAAAGAGAGCAGCCAGAAAATAGCAAATCTGATCATGACCTCTGGTGGAGAGGGGCAAAGCGAGATGAAGTGTTACAGAATCAAAGGGCCAGGGAAGGAAGCCGCAAGTATGTGGAGATCCCATAGCGTTTCTCCTGCAGTGTCAGGAGACATGACTCTCCAAGACTATGATGGCGTCCTGATGGCACAAAAATAAAACAGATTTATCGGGAATTCACCGAAGATCCTCTGAAGGGGCTTGATGACTGTCATCATTTTCTACTAGATCAAAGCTGTGACACGACCCTGGCGTGGGAATACAGACAGCAAGAAAAGCCAGAATGTAGGTGACAAAGGTTTCTTTCAAACCAAACATCACCCATTTTTAATGTTTCCCACGCTGCCATCTTGGCGTTACCAAGGAAAAACAGTAAAAGCTTTGTCCTACGTCTACAGAACTATAGCAGCAAGTAAAGAGTTCATGATATGATGAAAATAGCAATACTAAAATGTAATAATTTTAAGAGAGGAGATGAGGGGAAAGAAGGAAAACCGTGTTGAGTTTCCTGTACGTCCGATCCACCGAACGGCACAAATGGAAACTGGTTTCAAATCCATATGTTACTGGCTCTCACTGCTTCCTGCCCCTACAAAGAACTCCATTCCCGATAAAGCCTCCCATCTGCCACCAAGGGAATGTCTCCCATGTGCTCATGTATGTACCCATCAGCATCCATGGAGCGTCCCAAGGGAACTCACATCTCGGCTGGGTGCCATGCTACTGCCATCCGTTGAACACTACCAATGGTTGGGTCTGCTACACTTGACAATGCTACCACTAGCCCTAAGAAATGTCTACCACCTCCCTCCACACGTTTCAGAATTCCATTGGAGGAAGCTGCAGTTTCTGTCACCTCCACCCCAATACCACTCCACTGCATCAGACCCCTATGGTGCCCAAGCTGGGTGGTGGTCTAGAGGAAAATCTTGACCATTCCCCTTTATATTCTGATATGACAGTATTGGCTCACTCTGACTTCCATATCTGTGGTGCAACAGCATTGCCAGTTTTTATTTTGAACGTTTTTGTTCTTGTGATGAAAACAAGACGCCTTCTCTGTGGCAAAGCTGGACTCTCACTGAAGTGTTATTCATCGCTCGGCACGGCAGCACTCTGGTCCTCCCCTTCCAGCTATCCGGTTGTGCCTGACCCCCTCTTTCCTTGAAGTAAGGTCTTTACTAGAAGACTCTCGTGCAAACAGATACCTGATGGACCTGCCTCACGAGCCCAGCCAACCCGCCCAGCCTGGCTCAGATGTCAAGAAAATGTACACCCAACAAGAAATCCCACTACAAATACTAGGAAAATCTCCCCACATCCATTTAGCGTGTTTACTTTTAAAAGAATATGTTCACATCATTTTCTCTTAATCCCGTTGCATTGAAACATGGCACAGAGTTGTAATCACTGGAACATTCTTTTTCTAGAGACCTAGCCTCTTAGAATGTCTCTGAACACCTGAGCAAATAGAATTGAGTGACAAAGCAAGAACTAATCAGCAATCTTGGGCTTTTAAAATGCAGCCGATAGTCTGTTGTGAAATCATTACCCTGTTGATATTGAAGGATATTTCTCTTTTTTTTTTTTTCTGCAGGGTGAAAACACTAAAATCCTCATCCAGTTGGGCCACAGAAGGGCTGACAGCAAGGAGAGAAAAACTCTGATCGCCAGGACGTATTGTTGTTACTCTATCACCACACTCATCACGTTGGATTATAATTTCTTTCTGACTCATCTCTGTTCCCCACCAGCTCAAAACTCCTGTCCGTCTTGTTCACATGGTACCCTCAGCGCCTTGCCAAGCCTGACACGTAGGCTATTCACGTAAATATTTTTGAATAAGTGACGTTAATATCTCCTGAGGTTTGAGTTATAAGAATCTTATCTATTTTTGTTTTACTCTTGTTTTCTCTCTGCCCTCTTGCTTCTGTCTGAAGCTTAGAAAAAGTGGGTGTCAAATAAATAGCTGACCATTGAATTTTGTTTGATTTCTCTGGATAGGACACAGGTTAAGAAGAAAAAAGTGGCTTACTTTCCCATTGGATTGACAATATGAAGATGCTCATATACTTTACGTAGGGAGCTACAGTTCCTCAACAAGATACACTTTCAGAATCCTGGAGGGGCGCCTGGGTGGCTCAATCGGTTGAGCGTCCGACTTCGACTCAGGTCATGATCTCACGGTCTGTGAGTTCGAGCCCCGCGTTGGGCTCTGTGCTTGGCAGCTCAGAGCCTGGAGCCTGTTTCAGATTCTGTGTTTCCCTCTCTCTCTGCCCCTCCCCTGCTCATGCCCTGTCTCTCTCTCTCTCTGTGTGTCAAAAATAAATAAACATAAAAAAATAATAATAAATAAATTTAAAAAAAGAATCCTGGAACAAGAAGCTTAATTACCATGGCTTCAATATTTAATATTAACTATGAAATATAAATTGGATAAGTTTTGCCTTTATCAAAAAGGTTGATAGTTTTTTTTTTTAATGTTTTATTTATTTTTGAGAGAGCGAGACAGAGACAGAGAGTGAGTGGGAGAGGGGCAGAGAGTGAGGGAGACACAGAATCTGAAGCAGGCTCCAGGCTCTGAGCTGTCAGCACAGAGCCCGATGCGGGGCTTGAACCCATGAGCCGCGAGATCATGACCTGAGCTGAAGTTGGATGCTTAACTGACTGAGCCACCCAGGCACCCCAAAGATTGATAGTTTCTGAGTATGTTAAGCTAGGGTGCTGCTCAACCCTCTGTCTCCAAAATCAAAGTGATACACTCATCTAATCATTGGGGTGCTTTCGAAGAAAAATGACTGGTTAGGATAAAGCTATAAAATTCATCAAGGAGGAAATGTCCTTTGCAAATTAACAGGATGGCTCGCCTGCCAGGCGGATGCTCTGTCCATCGTGGGAGTCAGTCTCCAGGGTCCAATTCTTCTGAGTAGCCTGTGAAGAGTACATAGGCCATCGATTAAGATGGCACTCCACCATGATGCCCGGGAGCAGCGGTTGGCCCCTCCTCATATCTTTCTGCCTTCAAAACTGTCGTCCACTTTGGGCAATGCCTTGTGCCTTTCTCTACATCACATGTAAAACCTGATGCCTCACTCATCTCTGATGCCTCAGTTTCCTCTGGAAAGTACAGTGCTTGCACTCAAATTTCCCCCCTTATGATCTAAATTTGTGACACTGCATTAAATCTGTCCTCAGAAAGTCTCTTCCTTTGCTTAATTAGTGAAATCAGGCTCTACGAGTCTATGATTTCTTCCAATATTGAAATGAGTGTCCTATCAGGACAGCCTCTGCCAATGTCTCGCCCGTATCTGTCAAAACCTCCATTTCATTTGTCGGGGTGAGTTCTGAATGAGAGTTTGGAAATCTCCGCGGCCGCAGATGCTGACGTCCGGGAGCATCAGGGAATCGAGATCCCACGGGATTCAAGGCTTGGTGTATAAATTCCCCAGCCTGCCTGTCCTTAGACTGGGCGTATTCGACCCCTTGTACGCTACACCATTTTCCAGACTTTGCTTTCAGAGTCAAATACGAATCGCCCATGGAGGCAGCTGGCTTACTAGGGCACACTCTCTTTCCTGTGTCACTACCCCACTCTCTGCACAGCCCAGATGGACTACTTGTACTGAAATCCCGTCTTGGGGCTTGTGGGGGAAACCTGAACTACGATACACGTAGATATCAAACTAAATTGAAAGTACTGTTTCAGGTATTTGAGTTGTTTCTTTATGTTTTCTTCTTTTAACATCCAGAGAATAGATAGACGAAGTATCAACATCCTGGCAGGTGTCTGCACGAATTGGATGTTATTACTTGGCTGCCTTCCCCGCAGAGTAAACAGCTCAACATGCCAGTGCATAAAACTTTATAACCCTGTGGTTGTCTCATGCACCTAGCAAAGGGTTCGGTGTGTATTCACATCACAGAATACACACAATTGCGCTGCGCAATCCGGGAAACCCTCAGAGAAGCCATGGTTTGTGATTAACAAACACAGCAAAGGTAGCCCTGAGTTCCCAAATAGGTGGGGAGAAACACAAAGCCAAGAGAAATGTCCAGAAGTTAAAGGTAATGAAAGAAAGCATCCTTTAATTTTGTGAAAATAACAATCCCAGGACCTTAAACGTAATCGAGTGCTATTTTATGCTTATAATTTACACACTTGGTCAAAATGGTAAGATCTTCATTGGCCAATATGATACCATCCAAATACTAGCCACCTGTAGAGTTTGAGCACTTGTAACTGGTTTGAAAAGAGATGAACTACAGCTAAATACATATCTGGTTTTAAAGACTTTGTATAATAATAGTAATAATAATAATGATAATGATAATAAAGGTAAGAGATCTCATTAGTGATTTTTACATTGATTACATGTTCGAAGTATAATATTTTGGAAATGGGGTAAATAAAATATATTATTATAATTGATTTCACCCATTTACTTTTACTTTTTGATGTGGCTGCTAAATAACTTATAATTACTTATGTGGCTCACATTCTATTTCTATTATACGATGATGGTCCAAATTACGCTGTGATAATAGATAAACTCTGAATCCTTGGTAGTAGGTTATATCGAATGGTCACTGTTTTAGTGTTTATTTATTTATTTTGAGAGAGTGTGTGTGCTCATGGGAGTGGGGGAGGGGGAGAGAAAGAGAGAGAGAGGGAGAGAGAGAGAGAGAGAGAGAGAGAGAGAGAGAGAGAATCCCAAGCAGGACCCAGACTTTTAGATGGACTGTCATTTGGATCACAGACATTAATTTTCTCTTTTGTCCAGAAGGGAGAGAGCATCTTGGGGGAATTCCTCCCCAGCACAAAATGTCTTGTATCAGAAGGGACATGCCTCACTCTATTCATAGCCCACTGTCAGAACTTGTCACAAGACTCCAACTGCATAGGAGATCAGAGAAATGTCACCCTCCAACGTACTAGATGAGTCAGAGTGGATACAAAAGAGCACCCTGGGTGTCTCCTACAATGTGTAAAGCTTGGCGATGTCTAAATTTACAACGCCATTCACTCCAGTCAAGAGTACATCATGTAGGGGGCAAGACAGATGATGTTATCATGGTTTCCACCTTGAAAAGCATGACTTGCTACATTGCCAAGGGGCTGCCCTGCCAGGTGAGTTAAAGGACCTGAGACTGAGGACATGGGCACAGAACTGATGCACTGGAAGTACAGCAAACGAACCTGCCTCGCTGCCTAATTTCTTCTAGCAGTGTCCTGTGCTTTGACGTGTATCTCAGGTGAATAAAGTGAGATCGCGTGTCACCTAGTGAAGGCCAGTCAGCGGCCCTGAAAGAACATGCAGAGTGGACTCACCACACTCGAAAATCTCACGATCAGGGAGACTCTGTTGGAACGCCAAGAGTGGTTCTGCCTCTCAGGAACAAGGTCATATGGAAACGGAACTCTGACATACTAATTTAAGGTGGAAACACGGCCATTCTCAGACAAGACTCACATACTCGTTCTCTTATTATAAGGAGAAACTATGAAATGGAAAATCATTGTTCCTTGGAAAAACGGAAGCTCAAGTAAGGAATATCAGCTTATCTCAACGATTGCCACTCAAGTAAGGAGGCTTGAGGAATCCCCACATTTTCAAACTAAAAAAAAAAAAAAACAAAAAAACAAAAAAAAAAGAAAAAGAAAAAAATTTTTAAACAAAAAAAAATTTAAATTAATTAAAAACACATATGTATAGACACAAATCTGTGTCTGGGGAGAGGCTTTCAACATGGCGCTGAGAGTAGGTCAGTATAATCCTCCATTGCATTGGCTCTGGGTATGTTTGGAGAGACAGATATATCAAGGACAAGTAGGGTCACCACAATTTATGTTTATAAGTGAAACATATGGTCAATTACACTGCATGGTTCCAAAAATGACAGATAGCCTCCCTAAAAACCAATACACCCTCGGGTGAAGTGCAACCGTACCTGATATTCCATTCGTTTAATATTTGTGGAAGATTACAGTTGAAGGTATCTTAGGGGTCTAATTCCACATTCAACTTTTTGAGTTAAATATTGCCTTAACCATAAGAGACTCTTCAGGACTGAAAACAAACTGAGGGTTGATGGGAGGTGGGAGAGAGGGAAAAGTGGGTGATGGGCACGGAGGAGGGCACTTGTTGGATGAGCACTGGGTGTTGTACGGAAACCAATCTGACAATAAATTATATTTTTAAAAGATTGTCTTTTGTAGGCTTTCCAATTTAAAAATGCAGATGATACCAAGACAGGTAGCAAATCAAGACAATTGCATTCTAATATCAATCAATGAACACCTAGGTCCAGAAAATCTAAGTTTTATGAAGTGGGTAATGCCTCAGGAAAGAGATAGCAAATACAATCCAGATGGGGAAATAAGATGAATGATGAGTCATAAAAAGGTCTTGGATAGGCTTTATAATTTTATTCAGTGTTTGTTCTTTGCAAAATATGACTACAAATAAGTTTTAAGACCCTTAAGAGTGAAGTTATACTTTTATACTTCTTTATGGTTCCCTCAGTCTCTCATAGTATGTTATAAAGATGGGAGAGATTCAATAAAGATTTATTCATTCAATAATTACCACGTTTTTTTAACCACTTTTTTATAGCGCCACCTATCTGTCAGTTGCTATACCAGATTATAAATGTGCATCACAAACAAGAAAGCTTTTCTGCCTTCAAAGAGTTCATGGTCTATATGGGGTTTCCAAACAATAAAATATGGCGTTAGAACTCAATATAAATACAAGAGCAAAGTATGAAAATCACCTGTTTTTCTACTTGCTACCAATAATAATCTAAACATAAAATAAAGGAAAATTTATTTACAATAATCAAAATAATAAAATACTTGGGAGTAAATTTATCCAAAGAAGTGTAAGATCCATACTCTGAAAATTATAAAGCATGTTGGAAGGAGTTAAAGATCCAAATAAATGGAAAGATGCCTCATGTTCATGAATCAAATGACTTAGTATTGTCAAGATGGCAATACCACTCAGATTTATTTACAGAGTCACCCTAATCCCTGTTGCAGATGGCTTCCTTGCAGAAATTAAAAAACGATCCTAAAACTCATCTGGAAATGTAAGGTATACAAAATGGCCAAAACAATCTTGAAAAAGAAAAACAAAGTTGGAAAACTCACACTTCCAGATTTCAGAAGTTGCTACAAAACCACAGGAATCAAGCAAGTCTGGTGCTGGCACAAGGTAGACACAGAGATCAAAGGAACAGAATTGAGAGTCTGGACATAAAACCTCTCACTTACAGTCAATTTCTTTTTGACAAGTTCGGCAATTTAATGAGGTAAAGTAGAGTCTTTTCACAAATGGTGCTGAGACAGCTGGATATCTACATGCAAAAGAATGGTGTTGAACCCCTAACTCACACCATATAGAAAAATTAATACAAAATGGATCATAGAGGGCCACCTGGGTGGCTCAGTCAGTTAAGCATCCAACTCTTGATTCTGACTCAGGTTGTGATCTTGTGCTCCTGGGATTAGCCCTGTCAGACTCTGTGCTGAGTGTGAAGCTTGCCTGGGATTCTCTCTCTCCCTCTGCCCTTCCCACCTTCGTGCTCTCAATCTCTCTCTCTCTCAAAATAGAGTTAAAAAAAAAAACATTTGTAAATGTCATACCTAAAGCATAAGAACTCTTAGAAGAAAACATAGGAGGAAATTTTCATGATCTTGGCTTAGGTAATAAATTCTTAGAAACACCAAAAGGCCAAACAACCACAATAACTACATATATATTATAATATTATAAATTATAAAACTTATCATTTGAAGCATATAAAGTTATATGTGTTTTATATACTTATATGTAATTACATATTTTACATATTACTATAACATATATAATATATAAATATATATTTTATATGTAAAATATTGAATTTCATCATACTTTTAAAAATCATAGTTCATTGAAACATATCAAGAAAGTAAAAGTACAACATATAAAATGGGAGAATATATGTGAGACTATATTTGCAAATTTTATGTGTGGTAAGGGATTTGTATCTATAATATACAAATAACTCCTACAACTCAACAACAGAAAGACAAATACTGTACTAACAATGGGTAAAGATCTGAATGGCCATTTCTCCAAATAAGGTATCCAATGGCCAATAAGCAGGAAAAGGTGCTTAATGTCACAAGCCATTAAGGAAATGCAAATATAAACTGCAATGAGACACCATTTCACAGTCATTAGGATGGCTAAACAAAAAAGACTGATAAGGGGCGCCTGGGCGGCTCAGTCGGTTAAGCGTCTGACTTCGGCTCAGGTCACGATCTCATGGTTCATGGGTTCAAGCCCCGCATCAAGCTCTGTGCTGACAGCTCAGAGCCTGGAGCCTGTTTCAGATTCTGTGTCTCCCTCTCTCTCTGCCCCTCCCCCACTTGTACTCTGTCTCCCTCTGTCTCAAAAATAAACATTTAAAAAAATTAAAAAAACAAAAACAAAAAGACAGATAATAACAAGTGTTGACAAAACTAGGGAGAAATTGGAACTCTCATACATTACTGGTAAAAATGTAAAGTAAGGCAACCACAATTTTTCTGAGATAAAGAGACAGAGAGAGATAGAGCATGAGCAGAAGAGGGGCAGACGATGAGGGAGAGAGCAAACCTTAAGCAGGCTCCACGCTCAGTGTGGAGCCCGATGTGGGGCTCAATCCCACGACCTTGGGATCCTGACCTGAGCTGAAACCGAGAGTCAGACGTTTAGCCAACTGAGCTACCCAGGTGCCCCAAAGGCTACCACTTTGAAAAACCAGTCTGCCAACTCCTCAGAAAGTTAAACATAAAATTACCATATGATCCACTACAGATATATACCCAAGAGAATTGAAAATGTATTTCTACTCAAAGCCTTATACGTGAATGTTCACAGAAGCAACTATTCATAATAAATAAAAAAAAATAGAAACAGCTTAAACATTCATCAGCTGATAAAAATGGATTAACAAAATGTTGTATAGCCACATGATGGACTATTATTTAGCCACAAAAAGGGAATGAAGTTCTGATACGTGCTACAGCACAGATGAATCTTTGAAGCATTATGCTAAGCCAACGAAGCCAGTCCCAAAGAACCGCAAATTGTATCATTCCATTTAAATTGTTTTAATGTTTATTTATTTTTGAGAGAGTGAGAGAGACAGAAGTGTGAGCAAGGGAGGGGCACGGAGAGAGGGAGACACAGAATCCGAAGAAGGCTCCAGGCTCTAAGCTGTCAGTACAGAGCCCAATGTGGGGCTCAAACTCATGAACGGTGAGATTATGACCTGAGACAAAGTCAGACACTTAACTGATTGAGCCATCCAGGCACCCCGGTATCATTCCACTTAAAGGAAATGTCTACAATGGGCAATTCAGGGCAGCTAGAAAATATATTAATGGCCACCAGAGGCTGGTCGCGGGAGGAAAGACAGAATGAAGAATGACCGAAAAAAGGGTACAAACCTTTGGGGGTGATTAACAATGTTCTGGAATTAGGAGTGATTTGTCCACAATTCTGCATATATACTAAAAACCACTGAATAATACACTTGAAAAGGGTGAACTTATGTGACTGCAAAGCAATTTAGACAACCTACACATTCTAAGGAAATAGTCCCCATAAGGCTTCCCTTATTTCACACACCAGATGCAAATTTGGAGGTTCCCCAGGGCCATCTTCATTTCAGACCAGCTGGCGACAAAGGACAGGATTTCCCATGACCCTCCTCAGGTTTGATATTCACAAGAATGACTCACAGAACTCAGCAAAGCACTGAAGCAGTCTGCAAGATTTCCAGAAGTGAAATTTCTGGGGTCCTCGGGGATGTGTTGCCAGAGTGTCGCCGGTCAGGGAAGCTCACCCATGCTTTAGCGTCCAGAGCTTTTGTTGAGGCTTGACTGTGTGGGCGTGATTGACTGAATCATGGCCCGCCTGCTTGAAGTCAATTTCTAGGCCTTCTTCCTGGCCAAAGGTAGGCCGATCCTATCAGGTAGTGCAAAGCCCCAACTCTCTCGTCACTTGGTTGGTCTTTCTGGCATGACTGAGTGTCATCTTAGTATCCCCCTTAGCACAAACTATCAGATGTGACCCAAATGACCCGCACTGGATAGCAGAGAAACTCTTATCCCTCAGGAAATTAAAAGGAATTAGAAATGACCTGCCAGGCCTCCCAGAATAAAATTCAGTCCTCTCTTTAGGAGAAGCCAAATTTCTTACTACACAGAATTGTATCTCAATAAAGCTGTTGTTTAAAAAAAGAGAGGGGCGCCTGGGTGGCTCAGTCTGTTAAGTGTCCGACTTCAGCTCAGGTCACGATCTCGCCGTCCGTGAGTTCGAGCCCCGCGTCAGGCTCTGGGCTGCTGGCTCAGAGCCTGGAGCCTGCTTCCCATTCTGTGTCACCCCCCTCTCTCTGCCCCTCCCCTGTTATGCTCTGTCTCTCTCTGTCTCAAAAATAAATAAAAAATGTAAAAAAAAAATTTTTTTTTTTCAAATAAAAAAAGATAGAGAGAAAACACTGGGGGCTCCTGGGTGGCTCAGTCAGTTAAGCGCCTGACTCAGGTCATGATCTCATGGTTTGTGGGTTTGAGCCCCACGTCGGGCTCTGTGCTGACAGATCAGAGACTGGAGCCTGTTTCGGATTCTGTGTCTCCCTCTCTCTCTGCCCCTCCCTTGCTCGTGCTGTCTTTCTCTGTCTCTCAAAAATAAATAAACATTACAAAAAAAATTTCTAATAAAAAAAATAAAGAGAACATTGAATTCCAATCCATGACAAATACACCCTATAAAATGGATATAGAAATTCAATTCAATTAAATAATTTTAGCAGGATTATTTGGAAGGACAATATATGTACATTATTGCTATTAAAATAATTCCCAAATAAAGGAAATTTTAAACCGCTGGCAATAAAAAAGAAAAAGACCGTGGAAATAAGCAAAGACAACTGTGGATCAAGAGACGCTTTCACTGCAGGAACAATATCAAGAGGAGCTTCTAGCACAGCACTGGCTTCAGGAAGTTTCCATGGGGTCCAGCGGTGAATTGTCAACAATAAACACAGCAAAGTAATGGAATCCTTGAAGTTGCTATAACCAGACTAGACCTCAAGGTCAAGAAATAGAGTGGATAATATAAGTTAGTTCTGGGATCCAGGCTGATGAGCTAAAGCAGCTTAAGTGTCCACACCTGACAGAGGATTTGTCCCAGAGTCCAGCTCTTCACCTGAAGAAGTCGCCCCCAGATATTCAAAGAAAAGAGAACGCAGAGGGCACTGCTCAGAGCCACCCTGAAACCTACATCCACAATGAATCCGCTTGGAACAACCATCTGGCCCCAACGGCATTGATTTCGTTGGTTGCAATCCTCGTTTATCCTCACAAATAAGCTATGTGAGGAGAACCCCATGGCTCGTGGTTTGGAATAGACGCTTCTCAAGGACAGAACTCAAGACAGATTCCAGTTAGAAAGTTAGGAGCCACATCAACCTCATGCATGGCCAGGAACCGAAAAGGAATGAGGAACACGTGAAACGGATACCTTTGACCTACTCCTGAATGGAATTCACGTCTCCTTGAGAAGTCTCGTTTGCTTTTACGAGTTAATATCCAGAGGAAAATCAGTTTCTAGCAGAGCCCTATTTTTAATGTCATGGCAAAGCAAAGTTGTAAATCAGAAAAAAAAAAAAAATCTTACCTGAATAAACTTGTTATTATAAAATTCATTTATTGGGGGCGCCTGGGTGGCTCAGTCGGTTGAGCGTCCGACTTCTGCTCAGGTCATGATCTCACGGTCTGTGAGTTCGAGCCCCGCGATGGCCTCTGTGCTGACAGCTCAGAGCCTGGAACCTGCTTCGGATTCTGTGTTTCCCTCTCTCTCTCTGACCCTCCCCCGTTCATGCTCTGTCTCTCTCTGTCTCAAAAATAAATAAACATTAAAAAAAATTAATAAAAAAATTCATTTATCAATTGATCAATTTCAGTCATCCACAATATACCTTCAGACACCTGTGAATCATGTATTTATTCATTCATACAACAGGTATTTGTATGCTTACTGGGATCAAGCATCACTTTAGTCCCCGGTGATTCAGAAGCAAACAAATTGAATAGAGCGAGCCTTGCATTCGGAGATATTACATGTTAGAAGGAACACAGGTAATGAATACACTGAAATGCATGTAAGAACATAGATATGTACACAGGAAAGATAATTCATACAGCGGCAAGTGCATGAAAGGAAAGAAGAGAGGGAAATAATATTAAGGGTGTGTGTGGAGGGGCACATCTCCAGTTTTGATATGTTAGATCAGAGAAAGCCTTGCTAAGGCAGTGACATTTGGATGACATTTTGCATGGAAGACAGCCAGGCAAAATCTGGAGGAAGAAAGTTCCAGGCAGAGAAAACATCAAGTATAACAGGCCAGAGGTAGAAATATGCTGGGGGTTTTGAAAAAGCAAGACAAGGAGACGGCATGGCAATCCGATGGCAATATACAAAGCACCTCACAGGCCACAGGGAGTGGGGTCGATTGAATTCTAAATGTCATGTCCTGGGCCATATGGATGACACAGTCACTCTCGGCTCTCCTGAGTCTTCCAGTCTGGACTGTGAGGTGAAAACACTAAACATGTAGTCACAAAAGTAAAAATAGAACTACAGATTGGGACACGCTGCAGAGAAAGACTTTGGCTCACTGTGGGGTTTTAGAACCAGAGAATCTGATTTAATTGGGGGCCAAGGAGGGCTTCTTGGAGAAAATAACCATTAAGGAGAAATTTGAAGGGGAGTTGTATAACCATTTATATTAAATCTATTATTTTAAGCATATATGAATAAATAAAGAGATGGAGGGAGAGAGAGAGACGGGGGGGAGAGAGAGAGAGAATGAAAGAGATTAGATATATTCATAGGATTCATTCACTTTAATTAAAATGATAAAATAGTGACCCTAATGAGGCTTCTGATGAAAAGAATGACAAATTTTCAGTCAAACAGAATATACCCCATCAGACATGAAAATTTTATTATCTTTGCAATGACAGATTGATTCACTATACAGGACTTCATAATATTTGAAATTAGGAACGTGGCATTAAAGTTCACGAACTGATTACTGTAATTACAGTTCATTTGATCTTGATTGCTTTTGTAGGGACTCCTGATTAAATCTGTCTGCCCTTGTAATTCCTAAAGCGTGTTTCTTGCAAAGCTGAAAATTTCTGGGGATAATAATTCAGTGTTTCCCTTCCTTTCTTCCCACACCGTATGGTGAGGGTTGTTTTCATCATAAATGTACATTTCTAAAAACTCCGAACTGTTACAGTCCTTTATGATTTGCAGAGATTTTCACTCATGGTGTTCAGAGACTCGAAACAACTTGGGGACAGCAAGCATTACTAATTCAAGTTACAGCTGAGGAGATTGAAGACCACCAAGGTGAAGTGAACTGGCCTACCCCACATAACCCTTTCTATGCTATTTTCTATTCTTCAAATTGCCGGAGAGCGCGAGGATGTGGGACCCTCACCGGTAGGAAGTCATGTATGTATTCTTCACTAACTGGGTAATGCATGTTAGAGTCACAAAGGACAGCAGGAAAACAAAGGACAAATTCCCATTGAAATGCAGCCATCTTTTGGTCACACATACACACATGAACATGCGCGTGCGCGCACACACACACACACACACACACATTTTCTGAGCTCTTAGCCTATGCCTTAGACCTAGGATCCTGGCAGCCAAATAATGAGTCAGTATCTGCTCCGTGGGGCATGGGAAGAGGCTGGAGAGTAGAAGGAATTTGTTCTTCCACAGGCATTAATCTCTGAAGAAGACTTCTGTAGATCTAGAGCCCCAGTCCTTTACAAAATGACTTGGCCATGGGGGTTCAGTTAGAAGAGCGAGCTTCAAAGAATTCCCAGGAAACTAAGACCACCAGTGAGGGGGCACTGGATAGTATCTGCTATTTGGGAAGACTCGGGCGTGGGAAGGCTGGGACCCCAGGAGGCTAGGAATATAGGGACAAACCCAGAAAAGGTAATGGTGAACCTTAATTGGTCTCAACCAGAGACCTGTCAAAAGGGTTGGCATCTCAAAAGACAAACTTCCTTCCCAGACAAGATCCATAGGGTAAAAAAATTCAGTCGCAGGGAGCCTGCTGACCTAGTATGTAGTGATTCACTGACACTGAAAGCTAAGGTGATGGCATGTTTGTGCTTTCCTTCTAAGCCCCTCACTTCTCCAGGGGGAGAGGGGGTGTCATCATAAGACACATCCAGGCCTGAGGTCATTGACTGGGAACGTGAGGGAGTGGGGTCTGCTGGAGAGAGGGGGATGTCAGCAGACCCCAACTGTGGGGAGATAAGAAGAGGGCTTCTGGGAAATTAAGAAGGGCATGTTACTCTCTTCTTCTGTTCCTTCCAAGGAGCCTCCCAGTGAAGGAGGCCTTTCCCTCTTCCTCCACAGCAGGACACACAGAGGACCATCCCGCCCTTCGCAGTGAAACATCTCATTGGGTTTGATGGAATGAGTCGGGGTGTCGGAGCCTTTACAATAATCCTTGGCACAGATGGTGGAAGAATCTAGAAGAAGAAAACCGAGATGTATTGGATGATTCTTTTCCATAGTCTCGCTCTTGACCTTCGGCTATTTTCTTTCCTTTTCTTTTCCTTGGTTTTCAGAATCACGGCCACTGTGCTTATATAGTTCCCAACTTGCTTTGGTTATACAGTAAAACCTGAGTTTGCGAGCATAATTCGATCTGGAAACATGCTTGTAATCCAAAGCATCCATGTACCAAAGCAAATTTCAAGAACCATTGGCTTAGTTGTGATCATGCGTCATTCAGAGACACGTGCTACTCGTATTGCAAGACATCGCTCGTGTTCTAAGTTAAGATTTATTAGAAATGTTTGTTCGTCTTGCGGAATTCGCGCGGAACAAGTTACTCGCAATCTAAGGTTTTACTGTACTTTTTAAAAAAGCAAAGAAAGCATTCAAACGAGACATAGCGAGTGTGCGGCCGGGGACCCAGGCTACAGGGCACTGCGGCAACACGGAGGTGAGAAGTGCCCCCACGCTCAGTGCTGCGTGCAGAGCAAACATCAGGATGAACAGCCAGTGGGGGGTCGTTGCCTCCAAATCTCCCTGAAGACACCCTCAGCCAAGCACACAGGCAGGCACATCCCCTCTGGGAAGGGAGGAGTCCTTCTCATGCCCTTGATCGTAATCATTCTGAATCAGAGAAATCAGCAAGTCTATCACTTGGAGATTTAATCATCGTTTCTGTACTCAACTCTTATAATCAACGATTCTAGGAGGTTATTAATTTTGGGTTCCAGAATGAGCAATGAAGGCTACCTCGTATGGAGTTCTATTGCCTTTGAAAAATTCCTTTCGTGCCTTGGGTCCTGCTGTGAATGGACTCTCCATTCTCCAGACTGACACACTGAATCACATCAAATTTTACTGACAAAGGCTTAAGGTGAGGTCATGCTAGCATGAACCTAAATCTGGTAACTGCAGTATTGACAAAATTATACTGGCTTCGACCAGAGGCCAGCGCACGGGGCACTATAGAGCCTGCCCAGCCAGAACCTGGGCATCCCTTGTATTTTTTTTTCAATGTTTATTTATGTTTGAGAGAGAGAGACAGAGAGAGAGAGAGTGTGTGTGTGTGTGTGTGTGTGTAAGCAGGGGAGAGGCAGAGAGAGAGGGAGACACAGGATCCAAAGCAGACTCCAGGCTCTGAGCTGTCAGCACAGAGCCCGATGCGGGGCGCGAACCCACGAACCGTGAGATCGTGACCTGAGCCGAAGTCGGATGCTTCACCAACTGAGCCACCGAGGCGACTCTCTGGGCCTCCCTTGTATCTAACATCTGTCAACCTGCCTCTGCTGTGGTATTTCCCCCGCCTCTGCCTCAATTCACGATTTATCATCTCTCACTTGGATGATAACACTCATTTTCCTCTTCCGGCTCATCTATTCGACCACCCCAGAAGACCGGCACTTGCTTGGACACACTTCTGTGGAATTTTGTGTATTGTTTTCCCTTGGCCAGGAATGTTTTCCTGCGTTTTCTCCACCTGGCTGACTTCTCTTCCTTGAAAACACGGTCCCAGGGTCCTGTCCCCTGAGAAACCGTCCGACCTTCGCATAGGCATCACCACCTCTTCTGGACTAGACTATCCCTTACACAGAATGATTCAGAAAGAATCATTCAGAAAGAATGTAAAAACTACATTACTTAATAGCTAGGTTATACACGTGCGTATGCTGCACGCCGAATTTTGGTTACCCTGATATTAATGATGATAGCCTTCCGGAATAGGGCTCGATCAGATAGTAGTCCCTTAGATCAGGCAAGAGGGTCCCTTGTTCTGTGGTGGTCTTTGTTTAGAGGGCTACACCTATTACAGACACACATCAGAAATATATTTACTACAAAAATACATAGGCACTTCTGTCATTCTGTATCTGGTACATCGTATTTGCATAGAGATACTCATAACCCTAATTAACTTGCTCACATACCTAGCACCGTTTGGGGCCAAGAAAATGCTTTGCTCATCTCTTGCCCTCTGCCCAGACGAGAAGAGCTGCACTCAAATTCTGCAGGGTTTTTGGATTATGTCACTTCTCAGGATGGACCGCTTTGAAGTGTAGCAGAGATTTGACAAGCAAGAACCCTGGGTAAGAGGAAAGACAAAATAAATGGCCTCATCTGTCTCCCCAGAGAGAAATACAGCGAGCCCCTGTGAAATGAATTATCCTTTCCCAATATACTGAGCATCCAGTTTCTTGCTTCTTTTTGGCTTTAACCTTTACTTCAGAGGTTTTCGCGGATTAACGCCATACCCGCAACAACTGTGCGAGTTAGCAGAGGAACGTTTTGCACAATAAAACAATAAACATCGCTGGCTCTTCAAAAGAATGCCCAGACACGCGGCATAACGACGGCTAGTTGTCTGCTAGTTTGTTGACTTTGAGTCAAATGAAAACATACCCGGACACGTATTTTATCATGGTGAAGCATACTTGTCAAATTTATTGCTGTGATCTATAACTTTTTAATAATGTGATATATGGATTGAGGGATTTCATTTATGCTCTTGTCCCAAATGCTTAGAGAAGACTGTACCTTGATTCCCAGGGGTCCTGCCCCACCAACTTCTGGTGGTTTCTAGAAAGATCAGGGTTCTCAAGTCTGGACCCATTCGTTCTTCATGGCCCCGAGGAAATGAATGAACACTTATCAGTACTGTGGATTACCGTAAGCTATAAAAGATCTCGGATACACTGTGAAAAACAAATCAGCCTTCCATATTAATGTGCACAATTTAATTATGAGCAGGGTGCAACGAGCATTTATAATAACTATACAAATAGGTGTGATTGCTTCCTTGGTTGTGACAACATGTTCACATAAAACCCGGTTCCAGAGTGGTAATCTTTGAGAGTGTTCAATTCTTCCTGATTCTCCCGCGTACAACTCTCATTATTTTTGTACTGATGCATTTGCAAAGCTGGCTTCAGTCCTAGAAGACAGGGACCAAATCATATTCTTCCTGGATCTGAAAAACTATTTTTTAAGTTCATTTTTTAATGTAGTTTGAGAGAGACAGAGAGGCACGGGTGGGGGTGGGGGTGCAGAGACAGAAAGGGAGACAGAGAATCTGAAGCAGGCTCCACACTGTCAATTAACACAGAGCCCATCGCGGGGCTTGAACTCGTGACATTATGAGATCATGACCTGAGCTGAATTCAAGAGTTGGATGCTTAACTGACAGAGCCACCCAGGCGCCCCTTGGATCTGCAAAACCTATTGTGTGTGCCCCTTGTTAATGGAATTTCTTGCTATTTTCAATCCTACCTGACAAAAGAATGGGAACATTTGTTAAAGGAAAGTTCCTGACGCTCATCAAAGCCTCTTCAGCAATACAAAACTTCTCCTTATTTGTTTTCATGTTATGTTTGGTGCTCCATAAATGCACATGAAATGAACAAAGGACCCCTCGGGAGCAGCTCTGCACTCTGTAGACAGTGTTCCTACTAGTGATGTGTTTCCCCACCTCGGCCTCAGTTACTCTTTATCATACCAAGGTCTTACTGTTTAATAGCATTTCTGTTTCTTTGGTTAACGATCACTTAAATCAATTATCTTACATACTTCTTATGTTAGGTTCCTTACTGTTTTTCTTTCTCAGTAGAATCTAAAGTCCTTGAAAGTTGAGACCTCTCTGTCTTACTATAGAATCTTCAGCACCTGGAAGATAGTGTAAATATAAATAATATATGTGTGCTGACTGGTCGAATACATAGCTATGCATTCATAACATCAACGACGGAGACGTTTAGGTATTTTTTTCTCCCCCTAATCCTTTCTTCTTTATTCAAACGCCACCAAGGCAGTATCTACTTGTTTTTAAACGACAGAAAAGGATAGTTTAGAAAGGGCTCCCCAATTCACTGATTCTTTTCTTTTTTTTTAATGTGTATTTATTTTTGAGAGAGAGAGAGAGAGAGAGAGAGAGAGAGAGACAGAGCATGAGCGGGGAGGGGAAGAGAGAGGGAGACACAGAATCCGAAGCAGGCTCCAGGCTCCAAGCTGTCAGCACAGAGGCCGATGCCGGGCTAGAATCCACGAACCATGAGATCACGACCTGAGCTGAAGTTGGACGCTCAACCAGCTGAGCCACCCAGGCGCCCCACCAATTAACTGATTCTTGATGGTGATTGAGGGACTGACGTTTTCACCTTTTATTTCGATCCGGAATCACTCTTCATTCTAGTACATACTGCACAGTGATAGGTGTTTCTGGGGCAGATGCTGGAACCGCTCACAGTGTAAAGCCTCTTTTTCAGCAAAATCTGAGTCCATCGGTGACATATCCATTCTCCACAAGATTACAAATTTTTTTCACTCAGATTTCACTTGCTCGGGATAAACCTTGCAGGCTATTCAATCTGACTTTCTGATCCCGGCTTACAGAGCATTTGAAGAGCTATGAAAGGGACACTGCCAGGGTCTTGTGTATTACAGGAAGCCCTTGATAGCAGTTTTTAATGGGTTGTATGATGGCGAATGTGGTCTAAAGATAAAAATAGGCGGGAATCAGTTCCATGGACTTAATTTTACATGTACAGCCACTGACATGTTTGCACTGAGACGAGGCAACGCCTTTGTTGGCAAACTTATTAAAACTTTTCTCAAACAACACAGCTCTAATTAGTTGGTGCTATGGCATTTGTGCCTCCAAGTAGACGAAGGAAGAACAAATATAAGTTGGTTGCGAAGGAGCCCTCTTGTTGAAAGAGGCTTACCCAATGGAGAAGACAAATTTGTCAGATAGAAGTGTGTGCAGAAGAAGGATTTATAGTCCTGTTTTTGAATAGTCAGAGGTGTAGATAAGCAGATGAGTCTGAAAGCTGTTGTCTGACCCTTTCTCTTTCCTGCCTTCACAGCTGAAAGGAAAGTCTTAAGTTTGTTACAGGCTCTCTATTAAACCATAACGTGTTTTTCCTGCACAATGTTAATTAAGCTTTTAGCAAACCACTTGGAGCATTTCTTTGAAACACCCAAGGCCCACTTAGACAGGAAGCGCTGTATAAAAATAGCCCTGTTAGGTACCACCTGTGATTCCAATGATATGTCAAAGCCAAGATGCAGAGAGACCAAGGTCAGAAACACCCTGAGATGACAAGCAGGACGTACTCCCGCCTCTAGGCAAAATAAAAGGCGGAGAGAGCCCATGGCTGGTGAATCCATAGGATTTCTGGGAACTGATGTCTTATCACAAAATTTGGTTGCACAGGAGATGGAAACAAAAGGCAGGACCTATGGGGGCACATTTAAGATGCATCCTGAATGCTGTTTTCCAAACTCCATTCAAGGAGAGAACGATCCATGGATCAATCCTATGGAACTAGAGAGGGTGGGGGATGGGAAAAGCCAAGGGTTGAGGCTGAGAAGGCTTCAGTCTTAAAATTTTTTTTTTTTTAATGTTTATTTATTTTGGGGACAGAGAGAGACAGAGCATGAATGGGAGGGGCAGAGAGAGAGGGAGACACAGAATCAGAAGCAGGTTCCAGGCTCTGAGCCATCAGCCCAGAGCCTGACGCGGGGCTCGAACTCACGGACCGCGAGATCGTGACCTGGCTGAAGTCGGACGCTTGACCGACTGCGCCACCCAGGCGCCCCGAGAAGGCTTCAGTCTTGTCGGAAGGGGGCAGGTACTCATCCAGGAGAAAACAAGGCATTTCTGCACTGATATGGTGCAATGTGCTTTTCTTTGATATAGTAGAAGAAAAAGCAGGTCCTGAAGAGTATAGTAATTTTAGTGTTTTAATACTGGAATGCTTCAGTAGGGGGTATTTGCTAATTTAATCCTGAGTATTTATTGCATACCCCCTCCCTGAGTAAAAGGAAATTGCATGCAGTTAGCGGACGTCTAAGTAGAGTCCTTCCCTTTGTAACAGGCCTGAATTCCGCGCTAGCTGAGATTACCTCTGTGTCTAATAGGAAAGGTGCTGTGAATTCTGAATGCTGCATTATCTTGCTTTATAACTCTGTTGCCTAATAACAGAAAGAGGGCTTTGGGCCATAATTAATAGCCATTCTTACAGATCTTTTAACTCTGCCATCTCCAAGGAGCTTACTTTCCATTAACATTTCCAGAAATAGCTTACTTTACATTATTAAAGTGCTGTAAGAGATAGTTTCCAAATTATTCCGAAGCTAATTATTAAAAAAAAATGATCACTCAAAAAGCTTTCCCCACTTTAAATTGTACCTTTAAGTGCCTTGCAGTAAATATGAAGACCGAGCCATAGCCATTGGAGGAATCTCTACTTGTGATATAGCCAATTCCATTAACTCAATCTCTAGTGTGCTCTAAAAATGTGTTTTCATTACAAGTTATGGCGCTAAATACCAGGGGGAAAGATACGCAAATCAGCAATATTAACTATGCCAGTCAAGACGAGCCAAACTAACCTAATGAAGGGGCTATAGCCACTGTAAAGCTATGTTTTGCTTTTTTTTAAAAGGTTAATTAGACTGCCTAATTATCCCAGACTGAGAGCATATTATTCTCTTGGAAAAGCAAGCATAATTAACTTAGAGAGGCTTCCCCCACAAGCAAACATGAGTAAATAGAAAAACTCCAATCCAAAGTGGTTTTCTTCCACTTGGTTTGAAATCCAAAAGGTGGCTCGATGTTTACATAAATAGGAGGAAATGCGCGCTCGCGAGCGCACACACACACACACACACACACTCATTCAAACACACACATGCACACACATCTAGAGTTGCTAAATGTGGACGTCCTATAGGATTACGAGTTATACAAAAGAGCTGATGGTAAATACATACCTATAACTTATAATCTGTATAAAACATGCTTCTCAAGAAGATGAAGAGAATTCCTAGGGAAGAATGTTATTAGACATTTGCTGCCTTGGGCTGCCCAGCAACCATCCCCTTTTCTTTTGGTAACGCTGAATTTCCCTTCCAGAAAATTACCTCTTTTACCTAAAGTGCCGTTCAATCTCTCTTCCTGCCCGATCCTATGTCTCTCACCCCCTCACAGGTAATATTCCTTAGAAAACTATTCAATCAACCAACTGCACACAAATGTCCATTTCAGGGTCTCCAAGAAGACTTTCCCAGGGAGGCCAATATATGGCATCAGTGACAGGATCGGCCCCGGGAAGCACAAACTACAATGAGACTTGTGGAGTTACACAGCTTGCCTGCTGGCTGGCAATGACGATAACATCGCCGGTGGCTGGGTTGGAACTAGTATCCTCTTTGCATGTTGTCACAAGGTAACTGTTAAAGCCTTCACAGTGGGCGAATCGGGATAGCAGGTAGGCAGAAGCAAATGTGCTGGTGAGCACGGTAAATGTGAGGTCGGTACGATATCACAGGTGCTTGAGGATTTCAGGAGAAATCACAATTGTAGACACAAACAAATCTGATGATCGCTGCTGGGCCTCTTGATGAGCCAGGGAAGGACAAGGTAAGTCTGATGGTGATTACTAATTTAAGACGAAGAATGGAAGACAGACGTCTTCCTCGGCAGCATTTTTTTTAAAAATGCTCATCTGCTAGAGCCAGGTGGCAGAAAAAGCTGAGGATCGGGCTCTAGAATTAACTATAATTGCGGCAGAGCTCCGAAGAGGGTCAAAATCCCTTTCCTTCACGTCAACTGAGATTGACATATATTCCGAGTATGGGTTTGGCCACAGGTCCCAAAAAATGGTTGATCTGGGGCACCTGGGCGGCTCAGTCAGGTAAGCCTCTGATCTCGGCTCAGGTCATGATCTCACAGCTCATGAGATCAAGCCCCACATCAGGCACTGATAGCTAGGAGCCTGCTTGCGATTCTCTCTCCTCTCTCTCTGCCCCTCCCCTGACTCGCGCTCTCTTTCTCTCTCAAAATGAATAAATATTTAAAAATTAAAAAAATAAAAGGAAGATGGCAAATAATTAAAAAAAAAAATGCTTCACTTACGGATCCAGGATCCTCCTCGGCATTTCATTAGACAAACAGTCCTACTCAACAACTGAGCAGGTGAGGCAGTTGACGCAAAATCATATGATCTGTCCATCTTCTTCTCCACTACCTAGAACCTGCAGGCATAATGGAGTCATATAGGACAACCATCTGAAGACACAACTGAGGACTGGCCTGGAGAAGATATACTCAAATACGGGCACCATACCTACTACACGCCCTAAATCCATTATATGGCTCTGCACTCCAATAGGCAGAATACATAGATCTAAGAACTAAGGAGTAAAAGGGAGGTGGTTCCATTTCCTTTCACTCCCGGTAAGCCACTTGAGGATTTTTTCAGTTTCCTCCACGCAAATATGGGCTCTTGAGTCTAGAGGATCTGATTCCCGAGGGAGGATGCTTCTACCGGGAGATGCAGCGAGGGTCTCATTGAATTATAAGCCTTGGCTGTTGCCCTGTCACTTCACGTGTCTTGTGCCAGGAGACCAGATTGCAGGGGAAGTTCCTTATGCTGCAGGAATAATTGACCCTGATCTTCAGGAGGATGTTGGACTATCGTCACACAATGGAGGAAGAAGTATGCTGGAAACCTAGCAGACCCGCTGGAGTTCTTAATAATAATCCCCTGCCCAACTGTAACACTAAATAGGCAAGAGAAGCATTTACGGCCTGAGAAGAACATAGTGACCTTGGCTTAAAGCCCTCGGAGACAGGGGTCTGGGTCACCCCATCAGGTAAGCCATGAAATAAGAGGTCCTAGAAGAGAATAAGGGGGGTCACGATGGGCCAGGCAGGAGGAAGATGAGTAGCATTCGTTGGGGCCCCACGCACAATGGCAGCAGTGGGAGCTGTAATTTGTCCCATCAACCTTACCCTTGTACATTTCCCCACAAAAAAAGATCAACCAGAATCCTAGGAGAGCTGCTCCCAGATAGGTTGACCTTACATACAGCAAATGGACCCAAGCAGTGGATATGAACTGTAGATGGTGCTGCCACGACACCATAGGTAAGACTGAGCGACACATTCTCCAGTTGCCAAGGTGTATTCATTCCCTCGTGTCAGTGGAGCTGTGAATTCTCCAGGAATTGCTCTCAGCCAATGAGTGCTTGCTCATTCAAGATGATGCCCCATCTCAAGTATTGACTTCACCCAACAACTAGCTATTGGAGGGATCACTCCAGCTTCAGAGTGCCATCAACAGCTATAGGACCATGCAAAGCAAGAACACCTTTCTGATATTTACACATTGCCATTAACATGGTACTCTCTAAGCAAGGACTATCTATAACGTGTATGGGCTATCATAAAATAAATTTGATTTTCCCCATATTTAGTGAAAGACTCTGCCACAGGATGCATACCTTTAAGCGGGCTTCCATGATCTATGAAGAAATATTTGTACGCTATGCTAATATAAGGCAAGAGCCATCTATTTTCCTGGAAGGGGCTTGTGTAGAGGCTTCATCTTTACCTGTTTGTAACCATGCAAAGTTTTTGCAACTAAAGAAGAAAAAGGAGGATGGGGGAGAAGAGGAAGAAGAGAGGGAGAGAAGGGAAGAGAGAAGGAAGAGTTTAAAGATCCTAAATTTAGCAATATACAAGGTTATTCAAGATGGCGTGTCCTCGTTTGCTCCTAATTTATCTTCTTCAACAAACTGTCATATGATCCCCCACACTCCACCCTGACAGTCCTTGGCTTCCTAATAAATCACAAGGAACAGGTAAATACTGAAATTAATTCTTATGTCCAACGTCCTCCATTATCAACCTCTAATAAAGAGAACTATGAGGCTCTTGTCCCTACCTGTTGGGAGACTGAAATAGTCCTATTGGTTAAGGATCACTGCTCTCCAAGTGCAAATGAGACATTGGCTTTGGACATTTGCAAATATACAAATGTTAACACAGCTCAGCAAGCCTAGAAAAGGATTTGAGAGAAGACAGTGAAAGCATTGGTGTCAACTCTGGAGTCTTGCTTTCTTGCCCTGACAGAAGAGTGGTTCGGCTGGGCTTTTTTCATGTTCCTTTCTAGAAGGACTTCACCAAGGTGATCTCATCACCCCAAGAGAGGTGTTCATTCCTCCCAGCCAGGGACAAAAGCTCTGTTCCTTTCTATTCTCCACCTCCAGCCAGCAAGACTGCCATTCTCAGCATCTCTGCAACCCCTCACACAAACGTGGAAGTATTACAATTTTCCAAGGTCAACACTCGCCCCCCTCTCCTTCCCTCAGCAGAGTGCCATTTTCAATCTGGGAGAATTTTCTCCTTCATGGGGAGCAGCTTACCCTCTGCTTCCTCTTTCCTTCGAGGCCACCACCCTGGCCCTAATTATCTGCCTCCGTAAACTAAGAATGACAGCAGAGATTGAGCAAATCGAAAGGGCCATTTCCACGACCAGAGGTTGGAAGCTGTTCCAGGCCAAATAGGTGAACTATAAGTGAACTGTGTGCCCTCCTGCTCAAATGAAGTGGACACAGCCTTGCTTTATACCAGTAGTTTCTAGCATCAGTCCACATGAGAATCCCCTGGAAAACTCCTTAAAACCCACGTTGTGGCCCTACCCCTTGAGCTTCTGATTCACTACCTTGCGTGGAGCCTAAAGGTTTGCGTTTCTAGCATGATCCAGGTGATGCTACCCCTGAGGGTCCAGGGCTCCCACTTGGGGGACTACTATTCTGTACCATACCGAATCCCTATCATGGGTGTTGGGACAGCAGGTGACCCCAACCAAATGGCCCATCAGTAAGTCTGCATGGGTTGGAGATTTTGATTTAAATAGACCACGTAGGCAAAAATCAATGAGCCAATTTCAAAAGGAGGCGCCGGTGGCAAAGAAAACCTTCAATTAGCACATCTGCAACAGAGATCGTTGTCTGATTTTTTTTTTTTTTTGCTTCAATAATCTTATCAGCCAGACACCGGAAGTCCAGCCAGTGAAAGGCTTGTCATTGTTTTCTATTCACCCTGAAAACTAAATGCTGGTTCAGATGAGAATGCGATCGATTTGCCAACAGTGTTTATTCCTTTCGTTGTCACCACACAGACAGCCAATTACTGACATTAAAGATTAATTAACGGGGAAGCTTGTGCACGACCTTTCAAAGAGATGATGCAACGTGGAGGTCTGTGTTTCCTCCCAGAGAGGAAAATAACCCTCAGGAATTACAGGTTCAGAGGCGGCTTTGGTCCTGGGTACAGATTCCATCCACGTCGCGGTGCGAAAGGTTTCTTAAAACGCCAGGTGGGTGGGCTCCGGCCACAGCTGGGGCTTAGCTACCCTGGGGCACCAGTCCGCGTCCATCACCGCAAGAGGCTGTGGGCAGGCAGGGATGCAGGCATCACGGCACAGCCCTTCTCCCCCCGCCACATGCCTCCCCTCTAGCCCCCAGACGGAGCGGCAGCCCCGAACTGCCTCTCCGGCCCTGTACCTTCCCAGCCCACACGATCACATCCCCCTTCCTGAGACATCCCCTGAAATCTACAACCGTTTTTTCTCACATGAAGCGGGAAGCAAAGGTGAGGCTTGATCGTGCTAAGAACGCACGATTACGCAGAAATTAAGCGGAGGTTGGGAGAAAGGCACGAACTCACCGGAACGTTCCAGACCACACTACTACCGGTAGCTCACACTGGATAGCATTTCTCTGTTCACGGCGTGCCTTTTGTTGGCATTTCGTCCCATCCAATGTTCCCAACAGCCTTGAGGGGTGGCTTTTATAGGTTTTTTACGAAGTTGAGGAAACTGAGTCAATGTGGGTACGCAGAGTCTAGAGAGCGGAAGTGTCCAAGGTTCCCCAGCCAAGGATGCTGATTAATCCATCGCCGTGGGCTTCTCTCACCGACAACACTAAATAAGAGGTTTGATTTGTACCACCCAGAACGGTTAAAGCAGTTAGTCAGGAAAATCGTACACCAAGAGAAAATATGAAATGGCATAACTTCTAACTCGAAGATAAGCAGCTAACCAATTAAGCAATGCACAGTTACGTAAAGGCTCATGCGTTAGTAATGGTGCCATGTGATACAGCTCTAATCCAGGACACTGTTTAGAAGGACAGGGGACGAACAGGAATACCGGCCACCTCCTGATTGGCAAAGTACTTCGAACACCAAGTCCCATGATTATCAACTTTCAGGTGGTGGTCTTCTGAACACGGCTATTGTGGGTGCCTTGGAAACACATCATGCTATAGTTGAACCGTACGATGTGTTTAGCCAAGATGGGTCTCCTCTATATTCTCGCCTAGAAAAGATTCTTCGACGCAAAACCTTTTTGAAAATTATGGGAAGAGCTCTATAATCCTAAGGGAAGGGGGGAATAATTTCACTTGAAGCACTGAAGAAAATTTGATGGAGGACGTGACATTGAAGTTCAACTACGAAAGACCAGTAGACAATCTATAGTAAGATAAAGGAAAAGAGCATTGTGAGTTAAGGGAATTGCTTGCACAAATCATAAAACAAGGTAATATTGTGGAAGTCGAAAATGCCCTGTTACGCTTGGAGGACAGTGAATGATCCTGACTTTAAAGGTAACTTTTGCGCCTTTTTAAAAATTTAATTCATTTTCCCTCCAAGAGGAATCAATACAGATCCCACAGTAAGTTTATTAACATACAGTGTTACCTCATTTAGCATGGACAATTTTCCCCAAGAGGTTCCATATTTAGGAAGTTGCATTTTCTTTCAGATAAAAGATAACATTTGCATTAAGTAATAGTCAATATAAGAATTACAATGGTGATTAAAAAGGCTCTTGGTTACAATGCTGGTTAACATTTGGGGTAATTCTCACAAAAGTTCCTGAGTCAGCAGAAGACCCTGCGAATAATCAAAGCCTTGAATTGGAAATGGCTCAGAACTGATAACTACAGAGCTGGGAACAAATGAAAGAACAAATATATCTGTTTCAGTCAACCAGATCACAGTGCTTTTCTTGTGTAGGCAAGTGTTAGAGTTGCCGTATTTAATTCCCTGGTCAAGTTCATGTGCAGGTGGATAGTGAGTTGTCATGAGATAAGCAGCCGGGTTTCCAGGCCTTTGTGATTGTCTGATGTTAAGAAAGCATCCCAGAAGTGTTGACCTCACAGCAGCAGAGAAGAACTTAGGAGAAATTTGTTCACTTAATACATTCACTTAATGTCTATTGAATGAATACAGAAATTAATGAATCGAACCCCGGCAGAAGGAGATCGTAGATTGTGAGGTTCTGAGCAGAAGAAAGAGTTGAGGTTGTCATCGTAAAAGTAATAATGGAAATAATTCAATTTTACAATAGCACTAATAGCAACATAGCCATATGCTATTCATTCATTTGGTAAATTTTTCTTGTACACGCTGTGTGTCAGGAGGCTCTTGGGATATAGCAATCAATAAAGCTCCTGCCCTCTTGGAAAAAGACAATAAAAAATACATACATAAATCAATCTGGGAAGTGATAAATACTGTGGAAAGCAGGGTAAGAGTACAAAGTGGCAGTCATGGTCATTTAGATCGGGGAAAATTTCTCTTACATTTGAATCATTTTCCAGTTTACAAAGCACTTCCACAGACTTGGCTATTTCATTGAACCGTGGCATGTCATTTAGATATTACTCCCATGTTCACAGATGAGAGGGCCCAGGGAAGTTGACCGAATTGCTCAACAAGGGGTGGTCATTGGTAAGAAAGGTAAACATTTGTTGCACGCCTGGGTGTCAAACACCTCTCAAGTCTCTCCACAAATGTCATCTTCTACAATCCTCACATGATAGTTGGGGTTTCTGCTCCGCTAAAACATCTCGACTGTAGGTTTGAAGCCATTGTCCAAGGTAAAAAGTCAGTAAATGGCAAACAGAATTCCCATCCTACTGCATGGGACTTTCTTCCTCGTGGGTCAGAATCTTTAAAAAAAAAAAATACAGATTGCCTATTCCTTCCCCAAGGGGAGAAGGATAGTATAAGCATATAGTTGGGGAGTTGAATGGAGCAGTGTATGTATTTGTACTTCCTCTGCAACATGACATCACTTTATTTTATTTTCATATTCTTTCGTTGTTGAGAGCACTAAATGTTCACACACACAAAAAAATCTGGGTAGATTCTAAACTCCCCCCATACTACAAATGTTTCCACTTACCCCACTCTGGCTTCTATAATATAAATGATAGAAGTGTCTTTTTTCTGCTAAGTTCTGTAATATGAATGTCTCTTCCCTAATCACCGTGGGCTCTTTGCCTCTGTCTTCTTCATTGAAATATCTTTCTTACCTGGGTGCCTGGATGGCTCAGTCAGATAAGCGTCCAACTTTTTTTTTTTTTATTTTTTTTTACATTTTATTTATTTTTGAGAAACAGAGTGAGACAAAGCTTGAGCGGGGGAGGGGCAGAGAGAGAAGGAGACCCAGAATCTGAAGCAGGCTCTAGGCTCTGAGCAAGCAGTCAGCACGAAGCCTGATGCGGGGCTCGAACCCATGAACTGTGAGATCATGACCTGAGCCAAAGTTGGACACTCAACCGACTGAGCCACCCAGGTGCCCCAAGCGTCCAACTCTGGATTTCAGCCCAGGACATGATCTCACAGTTGTGGGATCGAGGCCCACATCAGGCTCTGTGCTAATTAGCTGTGCTAATAGCTATTAGCACAGAGCCTGCTTGGGATTCTCTCTCTCCCTCTCTCTCTGCCCCTCCCCATAAAAAAGACATTCCTTTCTTACTGAAATAACTTTCCCGCCCTACCTTTCTATGGTAGAATGATGGGGGGCAGGATGGCAAGGAGGGGAAGTGAACACACACACACACACACACACACACACAAACTATCCCTGCTACTCAGTATGAGTTGACACATCAAAATTACAAAATACATGAGCTACACAAGATAACATGTCTAACAGATTCAGCTAATGAACATGAACAAATTCAAAGTGACACTTTGCTGTAAACCATCTGCCAAAGAATTTAAAATAAGTAATTTCAGTATGCTCACAGACACAAGTGAAAGGGTAATATCCATTAAAAAGTAAATCACTAAGTAAAGTAAAATTTTAAGAAGATTACATAGAAATAACTATAAATCTTTGAAATAAAAAAATGTAGTCATTCAACTAAAAACAAAAAACCTCTGTAGACAAGACAACTACTCTGATGGTCATAACCATGTTTGAAGGAAGCTCTTGTTCTGTTGTCTCCACTCGAGTTTTCAAACACAAGTGCTTCTGAACACTTGCTAAATGTATAACGCAGGGGCACCTGGGTGGCTCAGACAGTTAAGCGTGCAACTTTGGCTCAGGTCATGATCTCGCGGTTCATGGGTTCAAGCCCTGCATTGGGCTCTGTGCTAAAGGCTCAGAGCCTGGAGCCTGCTTCGGATTCTGTGTCTCCCTCTCTCTGTCCCCCTCCCCTCATGCTCTGTCTCTTTCTCTCAAAAATAAATAAACATTTAATAAGTAAATAAATAAATGTATAACTCAGCACGAGTCATTGTTCTTTAACACCTATGAATTGATGAGACAAAGAATCTAATAGGAGAAAACCCAAATCATCAGTAAATAGATAAACACTTGCTTCATCTTACTCTTCCAGAGGAAATGCATTTTGAAACAATAATAGGACCTCGTTTCACACACACCAGAGCAGGAAAATTAAAGCATCTCATAAAAACAAGTATTGGCGAGGACAGTGGCAAGTGGGAAACCCCGCCGTCTACACAGGCTTAGCAAGCGGATGGAGCCTCTACACAGGCCGATGCAGCATAAATTGGCACATCTACTTGGAGAGCACTTGGAAATGCCTAGAAAAGTTGAAGGCGCAGATACTTTTTACTTTAGCGTTTCCATTTCCGGTTATCTACCCCAGAAAAGAGGTCATGTAAATATGAGACGAATGAAGAGAATTTTCAGTACAGCATCACTTGTAGTAACAAAAAAAAGCTGAAACACAGCAATTAGCCATGAGAAAGAACAAAACACCATAAACGAATGCTATGTTTGTTCCTTCCAGTATATATAGAAGTTAAAGTTTAAAGGAAGGAGAGTGTCATCTATCAACATGGATATATCTCAAAACATCATATTGAGACGAACTAGCAAGTTGCAAAATGATATGAAGCACATGATACCACTTGTAAAAATTCAAAAGCTTATAAAATAATGTGATATGCCGTTATGAAGATATACATGAGTGGTAAAAATATTAACACCTATTTGAAGGAAGTTCAAGATCATGGATACCTCTGGAAAGAAAGAGTGAAAAATAGGTCCAATATGGACACCTGAGATTTTAAGTGTCTCTGCAATATTTTATTTCTTCAAAACAACTAGAGGGAGACACATAGAATAACGGGAGAGAGCAGAGATCTCCCAAAGCAGTGCAAGTCTAGATGGTCACTTGACTTAGTAAAAAGGAGACCATGCAGTGCTATGAGAATAGGGTGGTGGCCTTTTGTCTACAAGGTACCTACTCCATGAACTGGTAGCTGTATGGGACAAAGTGAATCCGGAATCCCCCCTAATACTGGAAACAACATCAACTCTAGATATATGGTAGACCTAAATGTGAAATAGAACAGAACTTTAAGAGGAAGGCACAGGAAAATACCGTCTATGACTGTATGCTAGGCAAACACTCCTAAATAGGATAACAAGAAAAATTCTAATCATAGAAAAAAATGATACATCGGACTGAGAATTTATGTTTATAATGTGCCATCGTGAGAGTGGAAGGGCAAACCGCAGAGACAGAGGGACTACTGAAACGCATCTATTTGCATATATTGAAATGCACATGTATATACAACTTCTAGCCAAAAATAAATAAATAAATAAAGAGTTACAATAAAAGGTCTTCTTTAAGACAGACAACCTCACGGAAGAAAAAGGGAGAGGGCAAATGAACTTAACAGATAATTCACAAAAGAGAATATCCAAGTGGCCAAGAAATATATAAAAATAACTCATGTTTATTAATTGTTAAGAAAACACCAATTAAAATCACAAGGCAGGCATGCCTGGGTGGCTCAGTCCGTTAAGCGTCTGACTCTCGATTTTGGCTCAGGTCACGATCTCATGGTTCGTAAGGATCGAGCCCCGCATCAGGCTCTGTGCTGACAGCATGAAGCCTGCTTGGGATTCTCTCTCTCCCTCTCTCTTTGCCCCGCTCTCTCTCCATCTCTCAAAATAAATAAATAAACTATATATATAAGGAATAGAAAACCATAAGGCAATAGTGTTCCATACACACCCAAACGGCTACAATGAAATACAGACTGTACCAAGTGTTAACAGTGATGTGAGGCAGGCAGAATTTTCACATGCTGCCGGTGAGAATACAAATCAAATCAGTTCATTTTGGAAACTCTTTAGTAGGATTTATTCAAGCCAAATACCCCAGGACCCAGAAATTCCACTCCTAGGTATATACTCAGCCATTCACTGAAACACATCCAGAAATATTCACAGCTACTTTGTATACGACAGCCCCAAACTGGAAGCCACCCAAATGGGTGTCAATGGCAGAATGTTAGATAAACCTTGACATATCGACGCTATCGCGTTCCATAAGGCAATGAGAACCCAACAAGTACACACAGGACGTAGATGAATCTCGCAAACACACTGAGCAAAAGAAGTTGAATACAAAACAGTTCCTACTGTATGATTCTAATTATGTCAAGTTCAAAAAGGGGGAAAATTAACCTTTTGTGCTAAAAGTCTGTCCAGCATGTAGCGGGGAAGCCGCTGGGAGGGGAGGAGCCCAGAGGATCGCCACACTCGTCCTAGTAAAAGAACGCTCTCTCGGTCTGGCCGTGGATTCCATGGGTGAGTTCACCTTGTGAAAACGTGCCAAGTTTATTCTATGTCAATAAAAAGTTTTAAAAACCGTCAGGAAAACAAAGAAGAGGCTAAATTTGTGGAAACAAGGGATGCAGGCTGGGTCCCGTGAGGACGGAAGCAAAGAGGCAGGGCCGGCAGCCTTGGGAAGGTTCAAGGACCTTCTACATTTCTCCTCAGGCCTCTTCATCCACAGCCCCTGATGCCGTCTCTAGCCCTTGGCGTTCCCAGCAGACAGAGGAGCAGGCTTTAAGCTCACCAAGAGAAAGAAAAGATTTTAAGGTGGACATTTCTTTTTTTTCATTTTTTTTTAATGTTTATTTATTTTTGAGACAGAGAGAGACACAGCCTGAGCAGGGGAGGGGCAGAGAGAGAGGGAGACACAGAATCCGAGGCAGGCTCCAGGCTTTGTCAGCACAGAGCCCGACGTGGGGCTTGAAGTCACGAACCGCAAGATCACGACCTGAGCCGAAGTCGGACGCTTAACCGACTGAGCCACCGGGGCGCCCCAAGGTGCACATTTCTAAAGTACACTCAGTATTTGTATTTGAGGCAGGCAACGTCTATACGGTCAAAGCTCAGTTCATGCCTTGCCCCGAGGCCTGTGGCTTTTTCTACTGATATTGAAATGTGGCCTTGGCTCTGTCTAGCTCTTCAAGGAGATGTTTTAAATTGCTCAGATGCAAAATGGAACACTCAACACGCTGAGCCGTTAAAGCTCTATTTGGAATGAGCCCAAGAAGCTGATTCTCTACCCCACACGATTCTCCAAAGCTGATCTTCTGCCACATGGTTGTGTCTGCGTGCGGCTTTGTGCAAAGCACCACGTCCAAAGTTCTCCCTGCAGCTTCTTTGCTGTCCTTACAGAGGAGCCCGAAACCATCTGCTGGCCCCCCAGCTTCCCCGCGAAGGATCTGAAAACCGCAGGCACAGATTTTTACGGATTCACCCACTTATTTGCTATTTCAGCAAACACCTCCTGAATACCTTCCACGCTGGATTATCTCCCAGGGGCATGGCTGAGGAGAGATCGGGGTAGGAAATTCAATGGCCTACAGTAAAGGGGTCACAGCACAAACATTTGGACTCAGGGCCCCTACCCTCTTGCAAAGGGCTGTTTCCAGTCCCACTGCCCTACCTCGCCTCCATACCTCTGGAATTTAAGATAACTTCTTAAGTTACTTAAAACTATTAAAGTCAGGGGCGCCCGGGTGGCTCAGTCGGTTGAGCATCCGACTTTGGCTCAGGTCACCATCTCACGGTTGGTGAGTTCAAGCCCCACATCGGGCTCTGTGCTGTCAGACTGTCAGTGCACAGCCCGCTTTGGATCCTCTGTCCCCCTCTCTGTGCCCCTGCCCTGCTTGCACTCTCCCCAAAATAGATACATATCTTTTAAAAAACTATTAAACACAAAGGAAAATATTCAGACTCTCCGTCTAGTCGCCAAAATAACGAAGATTTGGACAAGACAGAGGCAAGATGTTGCGAGGACTTTTTTCACCTCTCACAATAGGGAGAAGGGAGAGAAAAAAGAAGGTTTTTCTGCCATTCTTCACCTACCAAAGACAGATCAGATCTGTACAATCAGTTCCAGGAGAAAATCAAAGATCTTTCAAAGGAAAGATAAAGAAGAAGGCCATAATATTAGATGTTCACTATCTTAGACTTTAACTTTCCCCAAAGAAGACAAATGTGTTTTCCAATCAACAGCCAACTTTCAGTAAGGCACTAAGTTTCTCACCTGCCACAGTGGATAATCAGGCTGTCAGGGATGCTCTGGGCAGAAGAGACATACTGTCACCTCTCGGAGGACCATCCCATTGCAGAACGCTGTCTCCACACCACACCGGACAAGTGATTGTACCACTGTTGAACAAAATTTGTCTCACAAACTTCTTTATAAAATTAAGCCCAGGGGCGCCTGGGTGGCTCGGTCAGCTCTGAGCTTAACAACTCTTGATTTCAGCTCTGGTCATGATCCCAGGGTCGTGGGATCGAGCCTAGCCTCGAGCTCCATACTCAGCATGGAGTCTGCTTAAGATTGTCTCTCTCTATCCCTCTGCCTCTCTCCATTGCTCACGCTCTCTCTTAAATAAAATAAAATAAAATAAAATAAAATAAAATAAAATAAAAGTTAATTATGGAATTAAGCCAAAATGTCCCTCCCTGTGATTTTTGCTTTCATTCTGAATTTTGCCTTTGGGAGAAGCATATTACAAGTATACTTCCTCTTTACTTTGACAGTTCTTTAAGGATTTAAAAATCACAACACATTATCTACCCCCAGCCTTCTCGTGTCAAAATTAGAACCTGATCCCCTATAATTATATTTCATTTTTCTGTCAGTATAATTTTTTTCAAAGACTAGTTAAGTGATAAGACCTAACCTTTATTTCTGGATTATAAAATCGGTATATGTTCTCAGTAAAAATAATCTTAACATCCACACTAACATGGAGACATAATAAAAATCACCAGTAGTTCCATTACTCTAAAAAAAGCTACTATTCTGTTATATATTTCTTTGAACTATTTTCTATACATATTTATAAGTGTAACCTGCATATTTTAAAATGGATCCAATCATACAAATTGTCTCAACCCTTAGAACTTCACTTGTTACGGGTTGCCTGGGTGGCTCAGTCTGTTAAGCATCGGCTCAGGTCAGGATTTCACAGTTCGTGAGTTCGAGTCAGCATCTGGCTCTGTGCTGACATCTGGGAGCCTGGAGCCTGGTTCTAATTCTGTGCCTCCCTCTCTCTCCGCCCCTCCCCTGCTCAAGCTCTGTCTCTCTGTCTCTGGCATAGACTTAATCTTCCCTGCTCTCAGTTTAACTTAATGCCCTGGAAATTATTCAACAGACAATGATAAAAAGACTTGGGAAGCTGGAAAGAAGGCTAGAAATCCTAAGACTGAGGAACCACAATGTGTTGACTTCACTGGGTTTTCGTCTTGTCTCCCAAATACCCCAGGCTGGGCTCTGGAGAGTCCCCAACCCATCACAAACAGGAAACAAAGAAACAGGAAAGGCCTACGTTATGTACTGAAAGGACTGGTAAAGAAAAGCCCTTCTCCCTCTCTGTCCAAACCGGCAAGTGGTCTGGCCCATGTGATGCACAGCAGTGAATCACGGGTCATCTCAATTCCCACCAACAACCAGGCACTGGCCATCAGCTCACTCTGCTGACAGCGCATAAGCCTCGAAGCCTGTGTTTCCCTGGTCTCCCCCCAGTGAGATAAGGACATTCCGATCCAACGGTTTCTTCACCGCCTCCCCGCAACCACACACATACACACAGAAGGTGGCCCAGTGAAGCAGGTAGTTCAGGGAAATGCCTTTCACTCCTGCACATGTTGCCAGCTGGGATTGAGTTAGAAGTCCCACCGGTGCCAGAAAAGGAGGAGGAGGAGGAGGAGGAGGAGGAGGAGGAGGAAAAGGGAGGAGGAGGAGGAGAAGAAGAAGAAGAGGAGAAGGAAGGGGAGAAAGAGGAGGGGGAAGAGGAGGAGGGGAGGAGAACAAGGAGATTGCAACACTCCTTGTTCTGAGCACTAGAGTATCGCTGGAAATAAAGCTCAGGAAAATAGGCTAGAATTTAACACAATACACCTAAACACAGCTACAGTCGGCTAAAATAGAATATTTAAATAGGATCAAGCATCTCCTAACATAATAACCAAAGTGTCCAGAATAGAATAAGACATTACTTGTGCAAGGAACCAAGAAAACCACGATGTGAATTTAAAAAGACAACCCACTGATGTCAACATTGAGACGAATCAGATGTTAGAATTATCTGCTAAGGATTTTAAAGAAGCTGTCATAAGGATGTTTTAACAATCAATAATAAATTCTCCTGGAAGACTATAGATGCTGGAGAGGATGTGGAGAAACAGGACCCCTCTTGCACTATTGGTGGGAATGCAAACTGGTACAGCCACTCTGGAAAAGAGTGTGGAGGTTCCTCAAAAAATTAAAAATAGACCTACCCTATGACCCAGCAGTAGCACTGCTAGGAATTTACCCAACGGATACAGGAGTACTGATGCATAGGGGCACTTGTACCCCAATCTTTATAGCAGCACTCTCAACAATAGCCAAATTATGTAAAGAGCCTAAATGTCCATCCACTGATGAATGGATAAAGAAATTATGGTTTATATACACAATGGAGTACAACGTGGCAATGAGAAAGAATGAAATATGGCCTTTTGCAGCCACGTGGATGGAACTGGAGAGTGTGATGCTAAGTGAAATAAGCCATACAGAGAAAGACAGATACCATATGTGTTCACTCTTATGTGGATCCTGAGAAACTTAACAGAAACCCATGGGGGAGGGGAAGAAAAAAAAAAAAAAAGAGGTTAGAGTGGGAGAGAGCCAAAGCATAAGAGACTCTTAAACACTGAGAACAAACTGAGGGTTGATGGGGGGTGGGAGGGAGGGGAGGGTGGGTGATGGGTATTGAGGAGGGCACCTTTTGGGATGAGCACTGGGTGTTGTATGGAAACCAATTTGACAATAAATTTCACATATTAAAAAAGTAATAAAAATAAATTAATAAATAAATAAATAAATAAAATTCTCCTGGAAAAAAAATGAAAATATAGCCAATCTCCGCAAAGAAATAGAAATCATAGAAAGGAATCAAATAGGGAAATAATATGACTAAAAAAATAAAATCACCAAAATTTAAAATGGTCTGGATGGACGCAATAGTCATGTGAAGATAGCAAAAGGTAGAATCAGTGTGCTTAGAAAACAGATCGATAGAATGTACTCAATCATAACAGAAAGAAAATAGCCTGAAAAATGAACACAACCTCAGGGACCCGTGGGACAATAACAACAACAACAAATCGAATATCTGTATCATTAGATTTCCTGGAGGAGGAGGATTGTAGGATTAAAATAGCATTTAAAAAAATTATGACCCCAAATGTTTCAAAATATCCAAAAGGCTTAAACCTACAGAGTCAAGACACTAAGTGAACTTCAAATAGGACACATTCACATGAGGACACAACATAATTGAACTTCTTAAAACCAAAGAGAAAGAGGGGCACCTGGGTGGCTCTGCCGGTCAAGCATTCAGCTCTTGATTTCCGCTCAGGTCATGATCTCACAGTTCACGGGATCGAGCCCCAAGTGGGGCTCTGAGCTGACTGTGTGGAGCCTGCTTGGGATTCTCTCCCTCTCTCTCTGCCTGTCCCTCCCACACGCTCTCTCTCTCTCTCTCTTTCTCAAAATAAATAAGTAAATAAACATTAAAAATGAAGACAAAGACAAAGAAAAAAATCTTAAAAATAACCTGACAGAAAAGACACATTATGCATAAAGAAACACCAATTCAGGGTGCCTGGGTGGCTTGGTCAGTTAAGTGTCCGACTTCAGCTCAGGTCATGATCTGACGGTCCGTGAGTTCGAGCCCCACATCGGGCTCTGTGCTGACAGCTCAGAGCCTGGGGCCTGTTTCGGATTCTGTGTCTCCCTCTCTCTCTGACCCTCCCCCATTCATGCTCTGTCTCTCTCTGTCTCAAAAATAAATAAACGTTAAAAAAAAAATTTTTTTTAAGAAAAAAAAGAAACACCAATTCAAATGACAGTGGATTTCTCCTCTGAAAACGTGGAGGCCAGATGATACGGCCCAGCATTCTTGCCAATGTGGAAAGGAAAACTGTGAGTCCCGAATTCTGTATCTGGCAACGCTCTCCTTCAGGAACAAAGGGGGAGGAAAGACATTCTCTGATGAAGGAAAACGGAGCTCACAGAAGCTCTCCATCAGGAAGTTAACAATAACATAAGCAGTCTAGAGCCACCACAAATCGAAGGGTAACAGAATGTGTAAAAATAAAAAATAAACATAAAAATTGCCTTCCCCTCATGAATTTCTTTAATCCTATTTTATCTTTATATTCTTTACATTACAACATGGGATGTATGTTCAATGTATATAGAGAAAGTACTTAAGACAATTTTATTTTAAAAATGGAGAAGCAAAGAAATCTAAATAGAATATATGGTATTTATATGTATAGATATATGCTAATACCTAGAGCAAGAAAAGTGTGCAGAGTGATATGTTCAGAAATAGTACAAGTCAAGTGTAAGTACTTTTGAGTAGCCCACAGGAAGGCATGAAAAAAAAAAAATAGAGGAACAGGAAACAAAAGGAACAAAAAGAATACGCATAATAAAATGGCAGATCTGAACCCCTCACCTATCTATATTTAATTTAAATTTCCAAATTTCCAATTTCCAAAAGGAAGAAAGCATATTCTGATTTGCATTATGATGATTCTGGGCAAAAACTCTATAATGAAATAAGTAAATGTCAGGTCAACTCAGTGGGGACAGAGAGCAGGGAATTCGATGGTGTGTGGTGGTCCATTTTGTGAAAACCGACAGACCAGAATCAAGTTAGTAATTATTAATAACTATATTTTGGTTATCTACAAATATATAGTGATCATTAACTAGTTACACAATTCACTAATTCCACAGTGTTTTACATACTTACCTAACATCTATATAGGTAAATTAGTAACTAGTGTATGTAACATTTATGGTGTAAAAATCTTCACAGGTTTACGTTTTTGAGCCTCACATCAAAACTATAAACTATGTGTTTATAAACCTCGACTGAAATTTAAAGAAACCTCTGCCTAAAGTCATGCTAACCAGCAAGTTACAGTCTTGAGACCCCCAACCGACATCTTCTAACCCCAAATGCCATCACGTTTGTAGCTTCTCATACACTTACCCCAGAAGTTCCAGGGAATGCAGTAACTCTCAGAAATTCTCGCGAGACTCAAAAGCCATGAGCCATCCCAGGATATCGAGTTCATGGTGTTAGAAACAATAACTTCACAGGTGTGATTGAGTGGTGGCTGGAGAATAAAACCTTCCAGTTTGGGAGAAGGACTTTTTTTATATCCAAAATTCAACGGATGGGGCTTTCACTAGCTCTTAAAACAGGACTCTTTTCCACTTTTGAGTGTTTATCTGAATAAAAAGGAAAAAACAAACAAACAGTGATTCAAAAAGATATATTCACCTTTATGTTCATTGCAGCATTATTTACAATAGCCAAGGAATGGGAGCAACCCAAGTGTCTGTTGATAGATGAATGGATAAAGAAGATGTGAGATAGATAGATGATAGATAGATAGATAGATAGATAGATAGATGATAGATATCACAATATTACTCAACCATAAAAAAGAATGAGACCTTGCCATTTGCAACAACATGAATGGACATTGAGGGCATTATGCTAAGTGAAAAAAGTCAGAGAAAGACAAATACTGGATGATCTCATTTATACATGGAATCTAAAAAACAAGCAAACTGTTCGTACCAAAGTGGGGAATGATTTGGGAGAGGAGAGGCAGGTAAAACAGGTGAAGGACATTAAGAGGTACAAACTTCAAGTTATAAGATGAGTCATGAGAATGTAATGTACAGCATAGGGACTATAGCCAACCATATTGTACTAACCTTGTATGGTGACATGACCATCATTTCCTAATGTATACAAATATTGAATCAGTATGCTATACAACGGGAACTGAGAAGATACTGTATGTCAGGTACACTTTGGTAAACCTTCTTGAAAATCTAGCACACCTTTATTGAACATGTACCGCATGCAAGGGACTGTGTAAGACACTGTGTGGAACAACAGAGTTCCTTCCCTCCGGAGAACCAAAAGAGACGAATAAATGCGTAGGTCACTGTCACAGTTTCAGTCAAGATTCAGTCAGGGAGGCAGAGCCACACTGAGCGCTGTAGGATAGGGATTGGTTAAAGGACTTTGACCTTCACAGCCGGGGAGCTGCTGGGGGAGATGAAGGTGTGGTGAGGGAGGCAGAGGGTCAGAGGAGAGGTCACTAGCCAGCCCGCCTGAAGCCCTGGTGTGTGGACACAAGTCAGGACAGGAATGGGTGTGTGGGAGGCCAGCAAAGTGGGAGCTGGTGGAGAAGTCTCTGGAAGTTATCTAGGGAGCTGTGACCTCTACCACTAAGTGTCTGGTGGGAAGCCTGGGTCAGCAGTCAGGAAATGATCTAGATACAGAGCACTAGGGGCCAGGCATAAGCCAGGACCTGAAGGTCACTCTGGTCCCGTCAGCATTGCTCCCGTGGCTGTACTCAACCAGGGGAAGACCTTCAGAGGGTAAGAGCAGCTGCTGTCCTTCTACCTCCCAATACATTGTAAGCTCCTCTTTGGGTCAACATGAACTTGGAACAAAACAGCAAAGAGACTTCAGAACCATTGATCCCAGGGTGACTATGTTGACAATAAAAACCCAGTAGAACCAGTTAGACCAAGGGTGTGCTAGAGCAGGGGTGCAAATAACATGTGATAGGAGGAAGGAAAGGGGAGACGCGCGGGGCTCAGGAGCCAGGTTCGGGGAAACCCTCCGACTCCACACGACTTGCCTCTTGTCACTATGAAACTACATTGCTCTAGTGGGAATGATGTTAGATCTCTGTTGTGACATTTCATGTGTGATGTCAGGTAAGTTACTTAACCTCTGGGAGACTCCATTTCCTCAGCTGTAAATGGCAAATAATCAAACCCACCTCCAAGAATCACAAAAATCACATGAGAAGTTGTAAGCAAAGTTCCTGCAACGTGGGAGCAATTCGACAAACATCGTCCACCTTCTCCCCGACTATACCTTCTTCCTCTCGTGTTTCTGCTGCGGAGGCTGACAGTCAATCTTTGGCCACAGGTCAACTCTGGTCTCCATCAATGACCCTGCCGGATGCATAGAATCTTGCTAAATGCTCTCATAATTCTTAAATACACCATGCCCTCTGAATTTCCTTTTTAAGTGATGGAAACTGTGTTTTAAAGCATTCCAACCTTCCCTTTCTAAAGTGATATCTAAAATGTATTTATTAAGCCCGTGGAGAGTGCCAAGATCTGTAGAATACATATGATTATAAAACGTAAGACCTTAAATGTTCCATTCGAGGTGTTTTTGTCAGGCAGTGATCTCCCCCCTTCCTTTCCACGTGACCTCTTTGCTCATCACTGAAGTTTGCATTTGTACACCGAGTCTTTGGGAACTCCCCTCCACCTAGTCTTGAGCTATTCAAGATGTCTGGCAAAAAGATTTCCAAGTGTAGGTGTGCGTAATTAGGATCAGGTGGGTTGTCCCCTCTACTCACCCCTCTTTCCATCTGTTCAGCTCCTTGCTTGTCATCTATCATACCAGATAATTGATTCCAGACTGAAGCAGCTTTTCTTTTGCATCTCCCCAACCATAGGCTGAAGCGGAGGAACTAGCTCTCACTGACTTCTCCACCCCACCCACCCCCACCTCTGCGTGTGTGTGTGTGTGTGTGTATTCCATTTTATATTATGACCCTTATACCCCTTCGAGATAAATCAACTATAATCAAAAATAGGATTTTTTTTTAAAAATGGCAATGGGGAACTTGGGACCAGAAGAACACCACATGATGGGAAATATTAGCACATGTGCAGCTGACCAGTTGGGGAATATTGCCTCGCACCACTCAGCCAAGTTGAAGGGGATTGATGAGGGATTCCAACTGGCCAGATTTCTCCTGGAATCCATAAAAATTCAAAATGACATTTTATGCATGAGCAGAGTAATCCACGAGTCAGAACAAAAGATGGATTTCAAGTGCAGTTGTGTGTGTGTGTGTGTGTGTGTGTGTGTGCGCGCGCGCGCGTGTGTGTGGCTGCAGAGTAAATGCTCTCAGAACAATGGTGCGACTCTGGGTTGGTTGTGGTGGAAGAAATAAAATGCACAAAGCACTTGGAAGAAGAGGATGAGCCAGGGGAGCCTCTCAAAGCCCTGACCCCACGTTTGACATTGAAAATGGAGGTCTGACCTACTGCCCAGACGTGGCGGAGGTTTCAGAGAATTCTATAAAGCAGTGAATCTAAGAATATTTTAAAATAGTGAGACACTATAAAACTCTAAGGCATTTATAATAGCACAAGGTTTAAATTATTTGCTTGTTATTTAAATTATTATTTGGGGCGCTGGGGTGGCTCAGTCGGTTAGGCGTCCGACTTCGGCTCAGGTCAGATCTCGCGGTCCGTGAGTTTGAACCCCGCATCAGGGTCTGTGCTGACAGCTCGGAGCCTGGAGCCTGCTTTGGAGTCTGTGTCTCCCTCTCTCTCTCTCTCTGCCCCTCCCCCGTTCATTCTCTGTCTCTCTCTCTCTGTTTCCCAAAAAATAAATAAACATGAAAATAAATAAATAAATAAAATAAAGTTATTATTCGATCATCAGCCTTTGCTGTCTCTGTAAATGTCAACATCAAGTAGCGTTTATTTAAACATTGCTTTTTGCATGTCTCCAGTATTAAGCTAGAGTCAAGTTGCATAGAGACCCAGTGCCTTCTCTCTAAGATAATGCAATCTAAACTGAATACAGTAATGTAGACAAACATATAATTAAGACAAATAACTGTACAAAGAGCTGTGGTTACATAAATAATGAAGTATTTGCAGATGTGTTTCCCTTTAACAATACGTTCCAAACTAAAGCAACTTGCCGGGCTCCTGCCCTCCACCCTACCCACCCCACCTCACCCCCATCAGCATCTCAGCCCAAAACTTAGATGAAGAAGCATCATATGGATGAGTTGCTGGTAAGAAACTTAGCTTCTGGGACCTGCTATATTGTGCTGACATTTTTTTAAAGCAGCTACGTGGCTAAGGACAGGGGGGAGATAAGCAAAGTAGAACACACTTAGGTTTCCACTGATGTTTTATGGGCCAAAATCAAGATCATCCCGTAAATTATTTCTAATGACTGCTTCCATTAGGGCCCTGCACCTTTTATATTTCACTTGCAAGCATGCAAACCGGGGGTGCAAGTGCCATATTGTCTCCAAACTGTTGGCCAATTGCCCATGCTCTGCCTTCTTGCAAGATTGGGTATGGCTGGTCTCATAATTGAAGAGCAGTCATTTCTAGAAGCCCCTCAAAAGTCCTTGCTGATGAGTAAGAGGGGTTTCACACACAGAGTCCAATAGTTCAGTTGGATAGGTAAGCATTTTTTGGGCTACACTATCTGCCAGTGTTGTCTTTAAAGAAAAATCATAGCGTGACACCTTCTGCTTTAATATTTTCTGCTGGTTTTAAGAAAAGGTTCAAGGTATTTGAGCCCACATGCAAAACCCTTCTTGACTTGGATCTTACGAGGCTGCCTAGCTCATCTCTCCCTAGTCTCTCATGCACACTCAAAGTGGCCCTTTTAAATTAAACTCATTGGTATGACCTGAATCCTTATGTATTTGCCTATGTCTGGGACACTGTCCCTCTACTTCATCACTTGGAGAATACCCACCCGACTTTTAAGGCTCTGGACTGGATAACACGCCTGGGCCCTCATAGGGATTGGAGTAAGTATCTGCATATCGGGTACTCTCTTCTCGCATAACCCTATTCACTTTTTATAGTCACCTGCGTTGTTTTTGGTTTTGTTTTTCATTTATCTGTCCAGCTCACTAGACTGGGAGTTCCCAAAGACCAAGACTTTTGTTATTAATTTGATATTGCTAAAGCTTACCCTTTGCCTGGCATGTAGTAGATACTCGATACGTATTTATTGAAGGACTAAGTTAATGGATGGATGGAGAGACAGATGGATGATACCAAAGCTCTAATATCTATTTCCAAGCCAATCACCACCTGCCATTCATAGTAAAGTGATCTCGTGATGCGCTGTGCAAAATGTGGCTAAAACGATCTATTCACCCACTTTCTCCAGACATCACGAAGCTGTTGGACACCTTAGTTAAGAAGCGTGAAAAATTTGAGACCCAAGGTAAAAATCTAAGTAAACATCAAGTCAGCAATCTACTCAATAGTAGAAAAGGTGCTTCTGTTGTTGGATTGTCATAAGAAGCGACAACGACCGCTGATGGCTTAAAATTCAAATTACGTTGCATACCTTTTTTTGATGTTTTCATTCCCTACCTCTGCCCATTTGTGCTTGTGTAATGAAGCTCTAAAGTGACTTCCATTGTTATCATCAAGCGTCTTCCTTGAAAAACAATGCCAGACAGCTTGGGACATCTCTACTCACTCTCTCTGTGATGGAAGACCTTTCTCTGCAGGCAAATATTTCAAGGTACAACTGTGTTAACTTCTAGAAGGAATAAAACACTCCCTTGATATCCAAAGAGTGATTTCATTCCAGTTAATATTTTAGCATAGCTAAACCAATAAGAATCTTTATTTTGAAAAGTGGAGTCAAAAAATGTTAAGGCTGGAAGTTACATACAGAGTTTAGCACAGTTTTTAAAGATACTGAAATCATGATCTATCCCTTTTAGGTAATCTGACATCTTTGAGCGCTAGTGTTCCTCCTCTAAAGAACTGGAAATGATAATGAAAACTGGCTCCTAGGAGGATTTTGAAATTGAATGAGACAAGGTATGTATGATCATAGATATTCTGGTCATTCTTTGCCTATAGCGAACATTTACTTAATTCTAATTGTTATGAAAAGGAGGGGAGCAGTATTATACCTTCATTATAAAGGCAAGCATATAAGGTCATAAGGAATGATGTGAATTACTTAAGTTTACAACAGAATTCATCTTAATTTCCCATAGTTATCTCTACCATAGACTATACTTGTTCACGAGCCTGCAGGTTTTTAAAGCATAACAAACAAATAGCAGCAAAGAACTATGGTAGTTGTATTAAAACTGAAGACGGGATGAATTGGAAGCCGATTTTAGGTTCTATCAGAATCAGCTTGGCTGCAAAACCCTACCAAACATAAAAGAGAATATCACCCCGAGAAAGCAATATTGGAAAGCCTTTCCAAATGTTCAGTGTGCAGTTTATAATAGTTCTTCTATCTAATTGGAGAAGGGTAGAAAAAAAGAGAAGCATGTCTGAAATTTCAGAGGACAGGTTTGTAAACACACACTTAAATGGGGTTATTGTCATGTTCTGATGCTCTGTTTTCCTCTGACCTCAACTCCGCTACTAATACCTTCTCTGGCCTCTTCACAAAAACTTATTGCAAGAATCTATACTTTTTCAGTCCAGAGTCCTCACAGGTCAGCAAAATTGGAGCCTTAATGGTTTTCTTATAAGCTTTCCCACACTCTCTGCCTTGGCTCAAACCTCAATATAGTATCATTTATCATAAGTTAACTATTTGACCTTCAAATTTAAACCAGGACCTGGCGATGCAGCCAAACTACAATGGTCAGGAGAGCTGAGAACCTTGTCTTTCTCTTAAAAAGGCTCATTTCCAGTGGTGCTTAAGTTTCTTTCTAAGCAGACGCAGAAATTGGATTTAATTTTATTGGCATTACATGTCTTCTCCAGCACAATAAATACATTGGCTGCATTCCTCTAGCTGTGTTGTGTTTGCTTAGTATTTCTGCATTGTATAAAAGAGACGGCTTACCCATTTGCCAAAGGGGTGAGCGGGAAAACTCCAGATATAGAGATCTGATCCCAGAATTAACACCACCTTTATAACAGGTTCACCCTGGGACAGGACTGAGAAATGACTGAGGTGGCCTGAAAGCCTGGAGCAGGGTCGACTCCCCATCATCCCATCATAACAGCAAAACTGGAGGGAGAGCCAGGCCACCATCATTGAGGATGAACTCAGTGATGATAACCCAGGTGCCCGGAAGGAACAAAAGCAACCTTCTCCTAAACAGCGTGTGCTGCTCCGGCAGAGCCCCGGGCTGGAGATTCTGATGCCTGGGTATAAATATTTCAAATAATAGTAATGTTTCCAATAGCCAGAATTTCAGGAGGTTCGGGATCACCTGTGTGCTGGCAGCTCAAAGTAGAGAGGATCTTTGCTAAGGGACCGCATCATTCCCTCCTATGAACATCCTGACTGGCAGAGGAGGACTCAGAAAAAACAGAAACTGAGTTACAGTAATTTACTTCCTGGAGGGTTGTGGTGAAACTCCAATCACATACTGTATGTTGAGAATCTGGCAGAGCCGCTGGCCCAGGGTAACCATGTAACTTTTAGTTTTCCTCCTCCCAAAGATATCTTTGTACATCTGTTGTTAAAACTTGGGATAACGTCCAAGAAATTACATTTCTGGGGGATTCCTAAGTATGAAATTAACACATGGCAAACTCCAAAAATCCTGCTGTACTTTAGGTGTTTTATTTTAACTCTGAACGCTTTCAGAGAAATAGCTTTTATATATCTACCTTTGATGGTACCGAAAGATGTAACTTAGACACCAGTGAAGATTTTTGTTTTCCTTCCCATCATGTTGCTAAATTTACTGGAACATTCACATTCCCAGTGTGCATAAAGCTAAAAAAAAAAAAGAAGTCACAATTGAACTGAATGAAGATAAAAGGAAGCTCCGTGTTAATGAAACTTAATTTGCATACTGTTCTGTATGGTACTCAGACAAATAGGAGAACAATGGATTTATTGGGAAGATTATACCAAGGATTGAATTTCACACAGACCATTTGATATTTCGCCTGTGCTGTGAGCAAGTCGTGTTGCATTAGATCAAATTCTGATTTCATTCCATTGCTGAATATCCCTTTGTCACATCCTCGCCATTTGCCTCTTCATTACCAGGAGGTAATCACAGGATGAACCCCCCCGAGAGCTTGTTGTTTAACTGCCCGTGTGTGCGTATTTCACAGTCTGCCATTGTTACAAGGCATTCTGGTTAATAAGCAGATAATGGGATATGCAAATCATGTGTACCTGATGAGGAAGGAAAAGCGTGCCTTCTTTCACCTTTGCATAAATACTTGTAGACTTCTTTGTGACCAGGGAAGCATCCCAATCTGGGTGATTTATGGAACATTCTGTCCAGGCAGGAAGAAATGCCCTTTTGCCTTGGGAAATCGAGGTAATGGAGTAGTTTCCTTGTAATTTACAGAACTTGGAGTATGGGCCACTCAGAAAGGTCTGAGGGCAGGAGAATCTTTTTTTCTTTTAAACGGGCATATTAAACCATAAAATATAACAAGCCCCACACTGTACAGTGTTTTCCACCAACCCCAGAAGAGTTGTAAAATACAATGTCAAAGTCTGAACAACTTCAGGGATGCTTGCAAGAGGTCAAATTGATACTGAAACTCATTAGAAGCAGAAATGATGGTGATTCCACCCTGGTACCACAGAAAATAAGAAGATGATTTAGAGATTTTTTTTTTTCAAGCATCGGGAGTTACTTGAGTTTCTGTATTGCTCCCCTTTGGTGCAATGCTGCATTGAACGTGGCACTGTAAAGAACTAGCCCACTGCTCTTCTGAAACATTTAAGAAAGAACACAGGGTTGGGGGGTGCCTGGGTGGCTCAAATGGCTACACATCTGACTCTTGGTGTTGGCTCAGGTCACCATCTCACAGTTGATGAGTTTTGAGTCCTGAGTCAGGTGGACAGTGGGAAGCCTGCTTGGAATTCTCTCTCTCTCTCTCTGCCTCTCTCTCTCCTCTGCTCCTCCCCACCTCTCTCTCCCAAAATAAATAAAATTTAGAAAGAAAGAAAGAAAGAAAGAAAGAAAGAAAGAAAGAAAGAAAGAACAGACACAGGGTTTGTAGAGAAAAGATGTGGGCTTGGCAAGTAATGCACGTCTGTGGTATCAGTTTCTTCATCTCTAAATGGAGACAATAACTCTACAGCCTTCATTGTAAGAGTCAAAGTAGGAATAATTATGGAAATCATATGCTGGGTAGCTTCTCTCTGCCCGTATCGATCCCCTCTCCACCTTTTTCCAGCCTCATCTCTGTCTTGGGACACCCATCTGGGTAGATTTCACTGGCCTTGTACACTCTAGCTTCAGGTTGGGCTTTGCAGTGGGGAACAACACCCAAAGTACAGAAGAAGGAGAGTAGGTATGGGATTGTATTCCCTTAGCTTCCTCCCAGCAAGGGTACCCCTGCTAGACATGCCCTTTGACCCAAGATGGTGGCACCTACTAGGTCACTGGCTCCACCTAACCTCTGTTCATGGGTTCTAGTAACTGTTTCCTCCGCTTACCCCTTTATGATAGGGGTGGTAATGATGCCCACTGTGTTACTAGCCCAGAGCCCTGCTTTATCCTTTGTGAGTTTTTTTTTTTAACATCCTGCTCACATAATCTTAGGTCTTTCATTGGACATTACTCAGATTTATCCTAATTGGAATCTGTGTCCTGCTGGGTGCCTCAATAGTACATGCTTTAAAAATATTTTACTGGCTAACACATGTAACAGTTCCAATTTTTTTTTTAATTTTTTTTCAACGTTTATTTATTTTTGGGACAGAGAGAGACAGAGCATGAACGGGGGAGGGGCAGAGAGAGAGGGAGACACAGAATGGGAAACAGGCTCCAGGCTCTGAGCCATCAGCCCAGAGCCAGACGCGGGGCTCGAACTCACGGACCGTGAGATCGTGACCTGGCTGAAGTCGGACGCTCAACCGACTGCGCCACCCAGGCGCCCCAACAGTTCCAATTTAAAATAATAAAAAGAATTCCAAAGCCAACTGTCAAATTCTGCATTTTTCAATTCTTCATTTACAATTCCTTTTTACAGTTAAATAGAGTAGCTATGAAAATGATAAAAACAAAAATGTGAGCCAGTAACAATTTGCATGTAGGGAGAAAAATGAGTTGAATCATTTCCGTTTTCCTCTGGGTCACTTATTAGCAGGATGGACACTGAAACCTGCATTACTAAGCAAACAGAGCACACACATCTATCTGTAATTTACCTGTTATAAATATTGTCGGGAAAAATCCCTATAAGGATCAAGCTCTCTCTGGACCGCTCTCTCACATGGAGACGCCTGAACTTTTTGTCTCTGGTATGTGATTACCTTTCCCTCCACAGGTGTAACAGTGACAGTGACTCAGGTCTTTATTTAGACAGTGGCTCTCCCAGCCCCACTGGAAGGCCAGGGTGAACCACTGTATCTGAATTCATTTTCCCAGGGTCTGCACTGACATAGTTAGTGGGCCTCAGGCCGGACATGGCTTCTCTCCCCACCTGCCTCTGGCTATAAGAGCAGACAGAGGCCTCTTGCCTAAATCTCAAGTTATCAGACACAGGAAATTCTCCCAATTTGCTTGAGACCTCGGAGGCCATGGAAGATAGTAACAAAAACGAATGAAACACAGTCCTCCTACCTCCACCAGAGATAAGACATGATACTTTTTCAGTAGTTGTTGCTGGGCTAATTTAGGACTTGACTTTCACATACAGATAATTTGAGAATGGAAACACCACCATTATACAGATAAAGACAAAGCATTTTAAATATATTTTTTTAATTTATTCATTTTTTTTGAGAGTGAGAGAGACAGAATGTGAGTGGGGGAGGGGCAGAGAGAGAGGGAGACACAGAATCAGAAGCAGGCTCCAGGCTCTGAACTCCAGGCACAGAGCCCGATGCGGGGCTCGAACTTACAAACCACAAGATCTTGACCTGAGCTGAAGTCAGCTGCCTAACCGACTGAGCCACCCAGGCTCCCCAAAGACAAAACATTTTAAATGAGGCAAGGGCAGAACATGCTCAACAATTGGGGGCCTTCTTGAAGAAGGAATGTCAAAGGAACCCCAAAAGCAGAGTCACTACTCCAGGGGACTACCAGGTGGGTCCTGACAGCAGCAAACCAGAGCACGGGGCTGAGATAGACATCAGGTGAGGATGGGACCATCAAAGGGCATGAAGGGCAAGCTAGGAATCAGGACTTAGCCCGAAGAAATGAAGTCAATGATGGTTTTGAAGAAGAAATGGTATTGGGGCACCTGGGTGGCTCAGTCACTTGAGCCTCCAACTTCGGCTCAGGTCATGATCTCACAGTTCATGGGTTCGAGTCCTACATTGGGCTCTGTGCTGACAGCTCAGAAACTGGAGCCTGCTTCCAATTCTGTCTCCCTCTCTCTGCCCCTCCCATGCTCATGTTCTGTCTGTCTCTCTCTCTCAAAAATAAATAAACACGAAGAAGAAATGGTATGATCAGGACTATGGTTTAGAAACACAACCCTGGTCACCGTGTGCAAGAGGGAAGTGAGGGAAGAAATGAAAATCAATAGGGTAAGTATTTTGAAACAGCATTGTGTATTACCACCCCCATTCCCAAGGAGCCTGTTAAGATTTTTTAAGGTAGAGCATAGATTTTTTTTATTATTATTCAGTTTGCTTAAACTAAAAAACAAAAAAAAAAAACCCACCAAAAACAGTTTACATAGTTCTCCCATACTCCGACTACCACCTCTGGTAACCATCAATCTGTACCCTCTATGAGCTTGGTGTGCACGTACGTATGTATAAGTTCCATAAAAAGAGAGATCACGTGGTATTTGTCTTCCTCTATCTGACTTATTTCGCCTGGCAAATACCCTCGAGGTCCAACCCTGTTGTTGCAAATGGCAAGATTTCATTTTCTTTTATGATTGAACAATATTCCGTTGTATATATAAACCACGGTTTCTTTATCCATCCACCCACCAGTGGACATTCAGGTTGTTTTTATAGCTTGGTTGTTGTAAATAATGCTGCTTAGGACACAGCAGTGTTGGTTTTTTTTTTTTTAAGTTTATTTATTTATTTTGAGAGAGAAAGAGAGAGAAAGAGAGCGTGCAAGTGGGGGAGGGGCAGAGAGAGAGGAGAGGGAGAATCCCAAGCAGCCTCCAGGCTGTCAGTGCAGAGCCTGACTCAGGGCTCGAGCTCACAAATTGTGAGATCATGACCTGAACCAAAATCAAGAGCTGCACACTTAACCGACTGACCCACTCAGGTGCCCTAGCAGTGATTTTTCTCCTTGGAAAAATGTCTGTTCAGATCTTCTGCTCATTTGTAATTCAATTGGGGTGGTTTTGTTTTGTTGTTTGTTTGTTTGTTTGTTTGTTTTATTTTGCTTTGTTTGTACTATTAAGTTGTATGAGTTGCATGGCTCATGAGTTCTTTATATATTTTGGATATTAGCCCCTTGTCAGATATAGGATTTACAAATATTTTCTCCCATTCAGCAAGCCTTTTCATTTTGTTTGTTTTTGAGAGAGAGAGAGATAAAGTGCAAGGGGGGAGGAGCAGAGGGAGAGAGAATCTTGAGCTGGCCCCATGTTCAGCATGCAGCCCAACATGGGGCTCGATCCCACGACCCTGCGATCACGACCTGAGCCAAAACCAAGAGTCAGGCATTCAACCAAATGAGCCACCCAGGCACCCCTAAAGAATTTTTTTAAAGTTTATTTATTTTGAGAGGAAGAGAGAGAGAGAAAGCAAGCAGGGGTGGAACAGAGGGAGAAACTGAGAGAGAGGGAGAGAATCCCAAGCAGGCTCCACAATGTCAGCACAGAGCCTGATGTGGGGCTCGCGCTCATGAGCCGCGAGAACCTGAGCCAAAATCAAGAGTTGGCCAATCAACCAACCGAGCCATCCAGGTGCCCCCTAAAGAAGTGTTTTTAAAAGCAAAATTAATGGTGCATAATGTCCCTGATGAACAAAATATCAAAATTGAAAATAAAACAGAATCCAACAGTACCTCATCAATCTATGTTGGAGCCTCGGGCAATAGGTAGGGCACCCCTCTCTGTACGTGTCTCCGTATTTCTTTAATGGTTCTTTTTCCCAGAACATTAAAATAGTTGAAAAATTATTCAAATATCGAGCACCCTGTGTATTAAAGCTCACGCTACTTTATGTTTCCATATGTATTTACCATAAACAAAAGAGTTGTAATTGTATTTTCCTGGCTTTAATAGAAGCAAAGTCATCCATATAATTTTCGTCTGAAAACAAGAGAATCCAAGAAGCGAATATTGAACATTTGCGACTGGCTTTGGGAGGATTGCAGCTCTACTCTGGGGACAAAGCATTGCCTTGACATTTGGCTCGAATCTGTACCTAACTCTTTGAAATGAGCAATACTTCCTCCTGGCACTGTGGGGGCCCCATCACATGATAGATCACCCTTCGACTCTGTCTCCTTGCTCCTGAACTTTACAGTCCTTGCCCACGCACCAATCAGCATTTGCTCACAAAACTCTCCTTTGTATTTGACTAGGGAACGAATGAATTTCAGACCGTTCAATCAGAGGCCGCGGCAACATTCGTGAAACATCCTCTGTGAATCATTTAAAGGAGGCAGTTAGAATATCACATCAACTTAGAGGGGGTTATTGACTTTGTGAACAGTCTTCTCACCTAGTTGTAGCGAAGCAGTCTTTATGGCAATCTCTGTGGCCTCCACCAGCGGCTGTCTCCCTGAGCGGGGAGGATATTACAATCAAAAACTGAAACTCTGGGTGTTGGCCACGTGTTTCGGAGACGGATTTTAAAAATTATGGAAGCTGTAAATTCTCCAGTTAACTTTTCAGACAAGAATGTAGCGGGCCATATTACTCTCAGTTCTCCCTTCCTCATTCCATTTCTGCCCCTTCCAATTCTGGGGTGTTGTTTTGTCACGACAAGCCTGTCTGTTGGCACAGCTAGGAACAGTGGTAGTAGGTCTCAAACTTTAAAAGCCATTGGAATTCGTCCGGACATCTTGTTAAAACAGATTGTTGGGCTCCAACCCCGGAGTTTCTGGTTCAGTAGGCCTGGAGTGGGGTCAGAGAATTTGGATCTCTAACAGATTGCCGAGGACTATGGATACTGGGGTCCAAGAACCACTCTTCCAGAAGCAGTGTATTAGAGTGGTGTGCATAGAGAGAGAGATCTTGCTAAACAGCAAGGTTTACCTACGACATAATAAGTACGTCTGTTCCGCATCACAACCAAGTGGGCACTTGCAATGAGGTAAACCAAAAATATACACGCAGACCACATGCTGGTCTGGTTGTTTGGAGCAGTGCTCCTCAATCCTTAATGCGCGCTCAAATCACCGCGCTCAAATCCTAGAACACGGATTCTGATCCAGTAGATGTGAGGGAAGGCCCTGGATTTTGTGGTTTTCACCCGTGAGGCCGCCATTCTGCAGACCACACTTTGAGCAGCAAGAGGCTACGATAACCCCTGTCTGAAACAGCCTTCGTTCCGTCCCTTGCAACGAATTCAACACAGAAGGCTTTTATGCCTGCGAACAACTTGCAAAAACTTCTTTAAACTCAGAAACAGGGTTTGTCCCTAATGTTGTGTTTACTAAAAGATGAATTTTTATTTTGTGGTTTCTGTGTCAAGCAACTTCCTTGGCACTGCGGTGGGGGCGGGGGGGACAGTGCACATTGCCTTCGATGAGAAAGATGCAGGGAAGTTTGTAAGACGGGAGAGAGTGTGAGATGTAGTCTCATGTCCAATGTTTTGACCTCATGGTCTCCTGGCTCGTTACTTTTACCTTGTCCTCGGCACCAACAGCTGTCTCAAGCTCCGTCCAGATTTCAGACTTCCGAGAGGATGGCTCGGATCGGGCAGGGTCACCTTTACGCAGTACAAAGCAACTTTATCGTAACAGGGGTGGCTCTCCTGCCTTAGGTGGTCCACCACCTGCAGTCAATGAAACGGAATTAGGTTTGGCCGCCAAGGTAATCTCGCGGCAGCCTCACCAGCAAGCGTTTTTACAGCTTCCTCTGTCTAGCACGGCCCCAGATACACGTATACTTGAGCTAGGCTGAGCAGCCCTTCCGGTTTACTAGGGATCGTCTGGATTCTGGCACTGAAAGTTTTGCCCCCTGGAAAACACCTTAGTCCCAGGCGAACAGGGACAGTGGGCATTCTGTGTGGAGCAGGACAGTGCTCTTTGCCCTACTGCAAGTCTGTAACACACACACACACACACACACACACACACACACACACACAGTGTGGCAAGATGGAATTCTATTTGTACCTCCCATCCTCACCTGTGGTGGGGTAGTCTTTTTTTCTTTTTCATTTTCTTTTTTTTTTTTTTTTTTTTTAATCTTATCATTTGATTTTACAAGCTCTATGTATGGAACTAATTTACATGTAAGAAAGTGCAACTATGTGCACAGCTCCATGACTTTTCGTAAAACATATTCCATTGTGTAACCGGCATTTCGAGTAAGAAACAGAATGCTACCAACACCCCAGAGTCTCTCCCAAAGATGAGTAGTATCTATTTTTTTAACTATTAGAAGGCAAAAACCACAACCCAGCTTGATAAGTAGAGCTTTGCTACTCACCCCAGAAGCCCCTCTGCCTGTTAAATCTCAATAAAAGCCCCCCACACCTCTCCTCCAAAGTTAACCTCCACCCTGCTCTTACAATATCTAGTTTCATTTTTTTTTTTTTTTTTAGTAATTTCACAAAAGTTTTCTTGAACGACCCGTTTTGGTATTCTGTTACCTTGCTTTGTTTGTTTTCCTTCCAAGAATTTCTATTACCCGTAAGTTGGAACATCTTTCCTGTCTTCTACATATGTGACTAGTTCTCAGATTCTATCTCCTTCATTTCTTTTTATTTTCACCATTTTTCTTCTTTTACCTCCTACTTCTTTTATGGCATTATGTGTTGGGTTCTCTCTTCTTGTATTTCTTCTAGCTTAGCCGTTAGTTCCAAAATGACTTGTTCATTGATTTCCAATTCCTTCTGGAGTTCTGTCACCTCATGTCTGAGGTTTAAAAAAAAAAAAAAACACTATGATTGATGTTGTTGTTTTACGTCTTGAACCACTTTCTGCTTCTTCTAACCTATTTTCAAATAGTCATTAGAGTTTTGACCCTCCTATGACTACGACTTTCTCGTGTCCCATTGCCTGTAGGGAATTTTTTCTACTTTTTGTTCTCTTTTTTCTCATGGTAATTTTCATGGGATTTGACTGTCACACTTTACTTTGCTTCTATGCATTTAAATAAACGTTTATTCTAACATAATTGTAGATTTGCAGAAAAGTTGCAAAGATATTACAGAGGCTCCTTTTTTACCTTGTACCTAATTTCCTCTATCGCATAACATCTAACATTATTCTGATACATGGGTCACTTTCCAGTTTGAGATGTTTGCATATGTGTCTGTTCTCAACCCAGAAAATACCTGTTGCTTATTTTTCAACATTTTTAAAATTTTTTTCTAAGAGAGAGAGAGAGCATGAGCAGGGGAGGGGCAGAGAGAGAGAGAGGGAGACACCGAATCCAAACCTGGCTCCAGGCTCTGAGCTATTAGCACAGAGCCCAGTGTGGGGCTTTTACTCACGAACCGTGAGATCACGACCCGAGCCAAAGTCGGATGTTGAACCAACTGAGCCACCCAGGTGCCCCTTTGTGGCTTATTTTTCGGTTCCAAGGACTCAAATCCATCAGACAGCCTCTGTATCACTCCGTTTTCTCTCTCACGTGCATGTGGCTCTTGTGGACATTGGTGGTTTGTTCTGCCAGCCTGCATTTGGACGTTCATTGGCACACTCATCCCTATATTCGTTTCTACGGTTTCCCATGAGGTTTTCATATTGCTCTCAAGTTGTTCTTTCTGTCGTCATGTAGAGATCTGGGAGACCTCATAACTACGTTGCCATCACTGACTCTTTCCAGAATCCCCGTAGGTTGCTTTGAGTGTAGTAGCCCATCAAAATTTTGTTTTGAGCAAGTGGTATCACCAAGAGAGAAACTTGGTTATCTTATGAGTTCTTGGCTCTCAAGATGTGAGGGAGACTGAGAGGGAAAGAGAACTTCCCTGCTTTCCATATAAGATGGTCTCATCACAGACAGAAGGGAGACCCAGAGAGAACAATAAAGAAGCATACCTGCCACTTTAAGTAAGGGATCAAAATTAGCTTCCCCAGCAGTGGGACAAAATGGCACTCTGTGCCTCCTGATGAGAAGCATGTGTCACCTTCGGGTAGTTCTGCCAAAACCTGTTTGCTCAATCTCATCTCGAGAAAATACAAAACAAATTCAAATAGAGCAATAGTATATAGAATATACAGAATAACTGCTCTATATGGTTCAAAAAAATCAAGATTATGGAACACAAAGACAGCCTAAGGAACCATTCTAGATTAAAGGAGACTTATAAAAAGACATAACTCAACACAATGTCTGATCCTAAGATGTTTCTTGAACCAAAACTTTTCTCCATGGGGCGCCTGGGTGGCTCAGCGGGTAAGCGTCCAACTCTTGATTTCAGCTCAGGTCATGATCTCGCGGTTTGTGAGTTCAAGTCCCGTGTCAGGCTCTGCACTGACAGCACAGAGCCTGCTTAGGATTCTCTCTCTCTCTCTCTCTCTCTCTCTCTCTCTCTCAGGATGAGGAGGAGAAGGGGAAGGGGAAGGAGGAGAAAGGGGAAGGAGAAGAAGGAGAAGGAGAAAAAGAAGGGAGGGGAAGGGGAAGGAAGAGGAAGAGAAGGAGGAGGAGGAGGAGGAAGGGGAGGGGGAGGGGAAAGGGAAGGAGGAGAAGGCGGAGAAAGGGTGGGGGTGAGGGCAAAGGGAGAAGGAAGGAAAGAAAGAAGGAAGGAAGGAGGAAAAGAAAGAAGGGAGGAAGGAAGGAAGGAAGGGAGGGAGAAAAGGGACACAAATACATATGTAGCAAAAAAATGAAAAAGCAAATGTGTTTGAATTTTAAAACCTGGGGAAAGTGAAGGATAATCATGAGTTCTTACTACTGGTCTCGCCATTTCTCTGTAAGTCTGAAATTATTTAACAGCACAAAGTAAATATTTTTATCTGTATACCCTTTTGCCTCTGAGACCCCTCACCACATCTTCACTTCCATGCTCTGCTAACTCACCTTGAATAAGATTCTTCAGTTTGGATCCTCACTAACCCGTCTCGGACACCTCTGACTCCACGCTCAGGAGCTGGGAATAAGAGGACCTCTACGACGGACCAAGAAATTGGAAAGCAACTTCCATTTGTTGAATAAAGTTCACGGCGAGACAAAAGACTATAAGTCTTTTTTTTTTTTTTAATTTTTTTTTCAACGTTTTTTTATTTATTTTTTTTTGGGACAGAGAGAGACAGAGCATGAACAGGGGAGGGGCAGAGAGAGAGGGAGACACAGAATCGGAAACAGGCTCCAGGCTCTGAGCCATCAGCCCAGAGCCTGACGCGGGGCTCGAACTCACGGACCGCGAGATCATGACCTGGCTGAAGTCGGACGCTTAGCCGACTGCGCCACCCAGGCGCCCCCAAAAGACTATAAGTCTTGATTCGTGACCATATTTAGAAACTTCTTAGCTTCCTGAAAGCTGATTCTTGGTGATATTCTGCAAGTGACCTCCTTCAATCATTTGCCAACCTTGGTTGTTGATGGGAAGCTAAATAATCCACTCACGGCGAAAAGGCTGGATGGGCCCCCTATCAGACGTTCATTGCAGTGGACAAGAAGAAAAGTAGATACCAGCCTGGGTTTTCTAGATAGATTGAAATTGTGATACCAGATCTGTGTGAAATGAGGAGGCACTATTTATCCATTCCCTCCAACACCCTGGCAAGTATAATGAATACAGATGGTTCCCCCAGAGTCTGAAATGGCAAAAAGCAACAGTCCTCCAACAAAACGAATGGAGAGCACTGCAGAACTGAACTACCTCATTTGTCAAAAAAGAGGCAACCAGCATCCACAAAGATACCCAGAGGTTCTATCCCCTCCCCATTTTCTCTAAGGTGAGGCCACTTCCTCAATGTGTCTCAGTTCTCACCACTGAAGAATTCTCAAGCACTTCCTCTGGTTGGTGTTAAGACTTGGATTCCTTGGACACCGGTAGGAGGTTGGGGAGGAAAGAAATGACTCTGTGATGATATTTGACAGAGGACTTGGCTTTGAGCTCTCTGCTGCCCAGCTCATATCAAAAACCTTGCCTAGATAACCGGTAGTTATACTGGGTGATTTGAAAATCAATCAGGTAATCTATTCCTCAGTGTAGTTCATGCCTCATCGATAGACTAAAGGAGAGAATCGGAAAGCCATGTCAGCTTGTGGAAAACCACCCAGGGTCTCTGGTCTCCTTTTACAAAATCGTGCACTTGTATCATGCCTCAGTGTTCCCCGGGAATGCTACGGAATTGGGATTCTTAAAACCAGTATGAATTTTATTATAAAGCCCTTGCCTCACACACTGCATGACGCCTGGCTCCTATAGTAAGCAGAGCGACAGATGGTAGCTTCCAGAACAAATGCCAAGAATCCTTGACTTCTCTAGGGACACTGGTAGGTGTGTGATACCTATCGTGTGTGGTCAAGGGGACCCATACAACTGAAGATGATTCTCTTTTGCTTTGACCGCTAGGAAGCTCAAAGCCAAATTTTCAGTTCCACTTTAACGATAGTGTAAGAGTCAGTGAGGTTGCCTGTATTGGGATCCTACTTGCATATTGCTCTTGTAATCTGTCTTTTCATTGCTTGTGCTTTTTTTTTTTATTATTATTCTTTATGTTTGTCTAAGGGAGGAGAGGAGGAAGGAGGCAGGGGAGGGAAGGAGGCAATCCATCTGCTGAAATGGGGTTAGACTGCTCAAAGAATGATCAGTGGATCCGATTTCCCTGTTTGACGTCACTGGCAAACGGATCTGATCAAATTCTTCTTAAGAAAGTAGGAAGGAGTCTCTAACACGAGCTACACCTGCACCAAAGAGACAATTTTATACTAGGTAGCCAGGACGGGGGTCCCTGGCCAAAGAAACAGATCAGCTGTTCAGTTCTAAGCAGAAGAAATTGTGAGGCTCTTCATTTCGCAGGCTGGAGAGACGAGTCACAGAAGTGAATAAACCTTGTATTTCCTTCATTCTTAAGCTACCAGCTCTCACAGAAGCCATGGAGAGCGAGACAGCAGCAGACCGTGCTGTAGCGTAAGATACATCTCCTCGAGATGCACCCACCACTCGGATGGGATCTGGAATATGGCAAAAGCCTCCGCTCCCACCCTGCTGTGTGGCTGTCCTTCTGGAACAATCCTTCTCTGAGATATCCCCACCAGTTGAAATAAAAGCAACAGAACCCCAGCAGAACATCCTAAAGCACAGATTTAGAAACCTATTAAGGTAAATAAAACATCAGGAGGCTCCTGAGGGACATAAGCAGAATAAATAGCACGCTTTTGCTTTTTCTCCTCCTTTTTTTTTTTTTTTTTTTTTTTTCCCACAGAACCAGGGTTGAGATGGGCACGAAAATCCCCACAGAATTCAAATAATATCCCTCTGCATGTAGGATTTCATGGGAACATTCCCACAGTTGTTAGGGTTCCTTTCAGATTATGAATGAGCTAATCAATTAACTTTTTTTGAAAAAGAAAGAAATCAGAGCCACAGTTCCCAGATACAGTTGACTGCCACCATTTTGCAAAGGCGGCCACAGCTGCAGGACGCAAAAGCCAGGAGGAGAGTTAGACCAACAACGATGCTATTCCCCAGGGTCTGCGTTCGCCTGGTCCTTCAGCTGGTGTGTTATCTTCCTCAGACAGGAACACAAATAAATGTTGCCTCAGACAGGAACCGCAGCACCAAGTATAAAAGCCGTGTATTTGGAATTAATTGTTTTCTGGCACGATTCTGTAAAAAAATGACAGGCTTCCAGCTTGAAGCGCTTCCACGTAAAGCCAATTAAGCAAGAGCAAGCAACAACTGGGCTGAGGTCAATAAAGGATGTTGGCTATTGTTCAGCAGTGGGACAGGCGGTGCTGGTCGCCATCTGGGGAAGCAAGTTAGGACGCCATTTTCAATAAAGGTTGTCAGGACCTACTGGAAGCAAGACAACACATGGAAGGAAATTAGACCTTCAGAAGAAAACCTCCCCTTCCTCGCGTCGCTCTGTCTCCTTTATTCGCCAGAGAACATGCCTTTATTCCGTTCTTACCAAATCCCATTCTTGGGGGAAGTATTGGCCATTTGACAAAGAGATGGACCTTGGTCGAGAGGTACCTCGGGACTTATTCTGCACCGGGATAGTGATTCCTAAGCGAAATTATAACAGCTTCATTGAAGTCGAGTTGGCATAATGTAGAATTCATTCATTTTATTCACTTTTTTTTAATTTTTCAAAAATGTATTTCGTTTTGAGAGAGAGACAGAGAGAGCAGGGGAGGGGCGGAGAAAGAGCAACAGAGAAAGAATCCCCAGCAGGCTCTGCAATGACAGCGAAGAGCCCGACACGGAGCCTGAACTCACAAACTGTGAGATCATGACCTGAGCCGAAACCAAGAACGGACGCCTGACCGACTGAGCCACCCAGGCGCCCCTGAATTCATTCGCTTTAAATTGTACATTCAATCACTGCAACATCACCGCAGTCTAGTTTTAGGATATTTCCATTGCCCCCCAAAGATCCCCCCCTGCCCGTCTGCAGTTAGTAGCATCCTGTTCTCCACCCCACCAGGGCCAGACAACCACTCACGGACTCCCCATAGCGACATATTTATGTGACATTTTTTACAAATATTTTTTATGTTTAATTATTTTTGAGAGGGAGAGAGAGAGAGAGACAGAGCACGATCAGGGGAGGGGCAGAGAGAAAGGGGAACACAGGATCTGAAACAGGCTCCAGGCTCTGAGCTGTCAGCAGAGACCCCAACACAGGGCTCGAACTCGTGAACAGCAAGATCACGACCTGAGCCGAAGTCGGATGCTTAACCAACTGAATCCCCCAGGGGCCCCTATGTAACATTTTAGACAAATGGAACCATGCTGGGAAGAAAGCAACTAACAAGTATCCAGCATTCCGGGTAAGGAAAAATCAAAGTTCTAAAAGATTCCTCCTCCCTTTTCTCCCAGAATTGTAATCGATTTTATTTTTCACATGTAAATCTTTGATACGTTTAAAATGCATCTGGAGTAAAGTTTCAACTTGTCTTTGTTCCAGATGGCAACCCAATTGTTTCAATTCTATTTTGCAAATAGCCCATACTTTTCCTCCTCGTTGGAGAGGCTACCTGTATTAAATAGCAAATTCCTTCGAGTTCTCGCTTTTCGTTTCCTCTCGTGTTTTTTTTTTTTTTCCATTCCATTGCTCACTATGCTGCTATCCTATGCCCTTACCATACCTTTAAAATTGCTTTCCTACCTGATATGGGCTCGTCTCGACCGTTTGCTTTTCTTTTAAAAAAAAAAAATGTCTTGCCATTTTTGATGGCCCATTTTTTTCCCAACAGACTTCATTTTTGGTGGGAAAGACTTTAATAAATCCAACTGAAAATGTAGAAACTAGTAAAAGATTACTGCATTTGGCTACATGATAGTAAGTTCTTCTGAAACTCAAGGAAACGAAATTCCATGAGGGGAGTCAAAAGACATATGAGAACCAGGGAACAAATATTTGCAATTCATATCATAGATGATAGGTTAATCTCCCTAATGTATAAGAAGTTCCTAGAAATAAAAAGACCAACAGCTCAAGAGAAATAGGCAAAATATATTGATTATTCACAGGAAAAGTCTGCTGATAACCCAGTATTAAGTAGTCTCACATTCAGTCTTGTTCTTTTCTTTTACGTGGAAGTGGTCTTATGGATGAGAACAGGGAACAAACTCAGCACTCTTGGGAGGAGCACTTGTCCCCAGATTAAAACTGGACTTTGTTTTTAGTATTTTTTTTTGAGGAACTTCCACACTGTTTTCCAGAGCGGCTGCACCAGTTTGCATTCCCACCAGCAGTCCAAGAGGGTTCCCGTTTTGCCACATTCTCTCCAGCATCTATAGTCTCCTGATTTGTTCATTTTAGCCACTCTGACCGGCGTGAGGTGGTATCTCCGTGTGGTTTTGATTTGTATTTCCCTGATGATGAGTGACGCGCCCTATGACCCAGCAATAGCACTATTAGGAATTTACCCAAGGGATACAGGAGTGCTGGTGCATAGGGGCACACGTACCCCAATGTTTATAGTAGCACTTTCAACAATAGCCAAATTATGGAAAGAGCCCAAATGTCCACCAACTGTTGAATGGATAAAGGAGATATGGTATGTACACACAATGGAATACTACTTGGCAATGAGAAAGAATGAAATCTGACCATTTGCAGCAACGTGGATGGAACGGGGAGGGTATTTTGCTGAGTGAAATAAGTCAGTCAGCGAAAGACAGATACCATATGTTTTCACTCATATGTGAATCTTAAGAAACTTAACAGAAGACCATGAGGGAAGGGGAAGGGAGAAAAAAAAGTTACAAACAGTGAGGGAGGGAGGCAAACGATAAGAGACTCTTAAATACAGAGAACAAACTGAGGGTTGATGGAGGGTGGGGGAGAGGGGAAAGTGGGTGATGGGCATTGAGGAGGGCACCTGTTGGGATGAGCACTGGGTGTTGTATGGAAGCCTATTTGACAATAAATTATATTACAAAATAAAAATAAAATAAAATTGGACTTTGGAAGTTAATACTTCAAAAGAGAACTTAAAAAGACAACATCGGTACTCCAGGGGCTCTTAGTAGGTATTGAAGCAAACACACAAAGACCACTGGAGAATCCATGAATCACATAAAGTATCAGTAGTATATCAGAGTGGGAGATTAGGAAGGGGAAGTTATAGACTGGTTTTAGGCCAGTGATTAATAATCTGATTAATCAAGCCTGGGCAGGGACTAATCGGAACCTACAAGTTAAGCCATTTGCATGGCGCAGTCAGTGGTCTTATCTCTGGAACACATACATCCAGACTGAGTTACTGGTGAAGCAGTTTCTCATGGTCTCATCTTGGAACATACTGGTCTGAAGGAGCTGGTGTTTGAACAACTAGAGTTTTAATAGTTTCGTTGCACATCATCGTTTGAGACATTTTATCGGTTTTGTGAGTTGCAGAACAAGATTTTGAGCTGTTCTGTTTCTGTTTTCAATTCTCATGGTTTATACAGCACTTTGATATCCACCATAACTAATCCATTGGGTACGTACTATAATACTCATTTTATCGATGAGGAAATTCATGTGCTATGATTTTAAATATTTTGTCTAAATTCCCACAGTTATTAAGTGGCAGAACTGAATTTCAGAATCACGTCTGTCCAGCTGCAAAGCCTGAACCTTAACATCTACTTCATATGCCTCTAAAGCAGGGATTCTGCACTTGATGTGCATAAAATAACTTCAAGAAGCCTCATAACCCCTGCATATTTTATGCTAAATTTTGGATATGTGTGTATTTACAAGGAAGAGAGAAGAAAATGCATTTGATCCTCAATAGGCACATAGGTGAGCCAACATGGTAGGCTAAAAATCTTAGTCCTAAAGACATTGTTTCCCTAAACCAAGGACATTTTAGTCCCACATTATGGTGAAAACAGGACATATATTTATTTTAAAAATAAAATGGGCAGGGTGACCTCTTTCAGAGCCATTAATTACATGGGTTAAGTTTCTCATCTGTAGCTTCTCTGGAATTGAAATAAAGAGCTGAAAGGAAGCAGACCATTATTACCTTGGATTGAGAACCCATGGAAAAGAGAATCCATGAGTTCTCTCTCCCAGTGCAATTGCCTTGGGAAAGTCCAGCAATGCATCTGAAAGTCATCAAGTGCCTCAGGCTCTCTAAATCATATCCATTTATTCCAGACAGATCCAAGAGGAAAGTGATTTCAAAAGGATAACTCTATTCTCTACACAGTACATGCAAATTTGAAATAGAAATTAAGCTTTCAGTTTCTTCCCAACACAATCTCATCCCAGAAGGTTTCAAAATCAAAAAAAAAAAAAAAAAGAAAGAAAGAAAGAAAGAAAAAAAAAAACCCTGAAGTTTGATTCATAGCATAGATAGGTGTGTTTGTTTTCCCAAGAACAAGTAAACTTGCTTTAACTCATTTGTTCATGAAACCGGTTTTTCAGGGACAAATAGTGAAGGAGTTTGGAAGTGAACAAGACACGATAGCTCATTAAAAAACAAAAACAAACAAACAAACAAAAAACTCTGTGAGTTTCTCCCTTATGGCTTATTGCAAACTCGGCCCTCCAAAACAAAGCGAAGAAAATTTCTTTGGGCGTAAGATTATAAGCGAACAGCACCAGCAAAAAATCCCTCTACAGACACAAGGATTTAGCATCATATTTTGAAAAGGCACAAGAGACAAAACAAGCAAGCAGCTCACAAGACACAGCCAAAGTGAATTGTCTACTTGGGGGAGGCTGACAATTCCCTCTTTTTGAAAACTTCACATTAGGCTTTTTTTTTTTAGTATGCTTATCTTTTTTTTTTAAGTATGCTTATACTATAACAGACACCCTGCAGCTGTTGTGCACATTTCTGAATAAACGTTAATTTATAATAAGGTATTGTTTGTCACAGAAGACAAGGGGGAAATTGAACTCTTTCTGTCCATCTGGAGATGGTGAGCAGCTGGCCAAAATCAGCGATCTGACGTATTTCATTTTCTAAGTATCTCACCACCTTAACACACCAGCCCAGCCGTAGCTGCTCCCTGGAATACACGTTGGTCTCTAACAGCTAAACTTCCCCATTATTCTGTAGCCATCTGGCTGGGGGTTTGTCCTCACCCTTGGAAGTTTTGCCTTCTGTGAAACAAGTGTCTGAGAATTCATGAGAAAAGACTCTGTGCCACACTAGGGCAGAGGGTTTTCAATAGAGTCTGAAATTAACCATAACCAGACAGCATGCATGCCTGAAGTCAAATTATTCATATTACAGGGGAAACACAACAGCAATTTTGTGGCTGAAAAAGATCGCCTGCATCACGCCTGTGGTAAAACCATTAAAACGCACCAGAGACAAACAAACAGAAAAGGGAAACACAAATGTGCTTTATATCCCTCTGAGTGCGCAGCTGGTGGAGGGTCACATCCAGATTATATGCCACTGAGAAACTCTGAAGTGGGTATTCACCGAGAGCTCTCTGTGAGAGCCAAAAAAACGAACCAGGAACAAAGGTGTGTCAAGTGAGAGCATTCTAACTCTTGCCAGAAGAAAACCATTAAAGTGGACATCTATCTTGTCCCAAAGCTTTATGATATACAGTTAGCTCATTTATTTCAGTCTACACTCACAAATGTAATTTACATTTTCCCTAGACCCGCTAGCCAGGCAGGGATAAAATTAGTGAACTGGACCTAAGAAGTAGTTGCCAGGTTGTTTCCTGGACAACAAAATTATTACACTGTTGGTACATAAATTCCAAGTATTCCGAGTTTAAAGTCATTTCTTCATGGTCACCATGGGCTTCCAGGTTTGCTTTTTCTCATATTTGGTTTGTGGTCCATGAAGTTACGGAGCACTGCGAAATAATTAAGAATCTTAACCTCAGAGACCACAAGAATACAAATATGACCAGACTTTGTATTTCTGGGGAGAATTATTAGACTATCATTCTAACACTAGCTTACCAACTTCTGCCAAGTCTGAGACAAAGTGAAAACAAAATCTCAGTGCACCATCCAGAAGTAAGTTCAATTGAAAAACAGACCAGGCCTGGAAGGCCTGAAACTCAGCTTTGATTGGATCATGATAGTCGTCCAATATTCTTACTGCCCAACAGAAAGTTTAAATTCTCTATGTAGGAAGGTTACATCATCCAAGGTCTTTAAAATAGTTCATAAGCAATGCCTAGCATTCCATCAAAAATTATAAAGCATGACAGAAACAGGAACAACTGACCAAAACAGACAATAAAAATAGACTCATAAGTGATACAGTGATTATAATCATCAGAAAAGGATATTTTAAAAAAAGTAAACTATAATATATATGATTAAGAAATGGAGAGGGGCACCTGAGTGGCTCAGTCAGTTAAGTGTCCAACTCTTGATTTCAGCTCCGGTCATGATCTCATGGTTCATGAATTCAAGCCCAGCATTGGGCTCTGTGCTGGCAGTAAGGAGCCTGCTTGGGATTCTTTCTTTCCCTCTCTCTCTGGCCCTCCTCCACTAGCACACTCTCTCTCTCTTTCTCTCAAAATAAATAAATAAATAAATAAATAAAGTAAAAAAAAAATAAACTTAAAAAAAGAAAACGGAGAAATAGATGCAGAACTTTACCAGGGAACTGAAATCTATTTAAAAGATTCCAAAAGAAATTTTAGAACTGAGAAAATGATTTACTGAAATTAAAAGCTCAGAAGATGGGTTTGCAGAATAGAGAACTAGTGAATTGGAAGATAAATCAGTAGATATATTAGATTGAAACACAGAGAGAATGAAAGTGGAAAATTCAGAAAATAGTATTAAAAAATATATGGGACATAGTAAAAAAAAAAAAAATTCTAATGTGCATGTAAGTAAAGGACCCATAAAACGGAGGATAATGAGGTGGCATTTAAACAGATGACATTTAGGAAATTTCTAAAGTAGACATAAGACATCAAATCACAGATTCAAGAAATGTTTTTTTTTTTTTTTTTTTTTTTTTTTTTTTCAACGTTTATTTATTTTTGGGACAGAGAGAGACAGAGCATGAACGGGGGAGGGGCAGAGAGAGAGGGAGACACAGAATCGGAAACAGGCTCCAGGCCCCGAGCCATCAGCCCAGAGCCTGACGCGGGGCTCGAACTCACGGACCGCGAGATCGTGACCTGGCTGAAGTCGGACGCTTAACCGACTGCGCCACCCAGGCGCCCCTCAAGAAATGTTTTAAAATAAAGCAGGATGAATTCAAAGACAACCAAACCTAGGAACCTTGTAGTAAAATCACTCAAACCAAAGACAAAGAGGAAATCTCAAAAGCAGCCTGATTACCCATTTCTATCAAAAAACCTACCGATATCATCAAACTAAAGATCAAACTTTAGAATTTTCTTTAATAACATGAAAAACAAAACTAGATTACCCAGTGTTTTCAAATGTTCACTAGTTCCAAATTATTTCTTTAGGTCTATTATGCCCTTCAAGTTTGTGTGTGTGTGTGTGTGTGTGTGTGTGTGTGTGTGTTTCCACATTTTGGATATGATCCAGAAGAAGTTAGAATATCTATAAGTTTCACCTCAGAATCCATAATGAATATAAACACAAACATATAGTTTACCAGCCAATGCAGCACAATAAGGCAAAGAAATGAATTATGAAACTTTGAATGATTAAGATTTACTCTCGTTATTTAGAGGTTGTTGATTATATAGATATAGAGATAGATAGATATTTGCATATCTATATATGTATATATGTATTTTTTATATATAAATGTTTTTGTATATAAATCTTATATATAAGTATATATAAATCTAATGACCAATTATTAGACAATCTACTGGCAAAATATTAGAACAGATTATAATGAAGAAGATTAATATACAACTAATATACAATTTGAAAACTGATATACAAACTGATCAAATAGCAACAAAATTTTTATAAGGCTTGACAAACTGACCCTAAAATTGATTTGAAAAAGGAAAGGCAAAATATAACTAAGATAATTTTCCAGACGAAGTACAACGTGTAAGAACCTGATAACCCAATTTTAATTCAGGCTACAAAGTATAATGATTAAAATGTGTGCGAGGAATAAATTAAATGTGGAAAAAATAGGCAGTATTAAATCCATACATATATTAAAATTTGATATATGATTGAAATTAAAGTAAAAAGTCACACTCTCTGACAGGATGGTAGCTTACATATTCTAAAAAAAAAAAAAGCCATTGTGGAAAAATAACCAAAAAATGTGGATATATACATGTGTATGTACACACATAGACACACACACACACACATGCACACACACGCACACACAAGGATACGCTCATAATTTAAACAAATCACTTTATTCACAAGAAAGTAAAAAAAATAGTAATTCGTCGAAACGAACTTGTAGAAAAAGCAGGAATCCAAAAAGGCAAGCAATTTCTGAATTTCGTTCTTAATCCTGGCTTCATCAACCTTGATGATCCATGGTTTTTATCCCCACACTTATATGCAGCATGGAGAACAGAATAATCCCAGGTTTGCCCAAAGGGTGGCTGTCAACCATGAAATGCCTGCAGAAACGTGAGATTCCTAAGGCCTATTCCCTCAATGTTTAGGTGAACAAGGGGAAAAAAAGTCACAAAGCAAAAAGAGGAGCAAGAAATTTGCCAAATTCTAAGTATGGTGTGAGGCAGAAGGGGGGGAAATTCCTCTGAGGCTTTGTACATCGAAGTCAGACCTGATTAGAATTTGAAGGCAGAGTTACACTATATGTGTCCAAAACACCTCCAGCCAAGAATGTATATTAAAGTTGTCCTCGATTGTTATTGCTTCGTGTATCTGCAAGAAAGAGAGTAGAATTCCTCTCTGGGGGAGATAATGCCAGCACGAAATTAAATAAGAATACATAAAGGACCAAAGCGGCAGCATAAGGAATAACCCTTTTACAATCATCAGACACAGAACACAAAATTCGTATGCTTAGTTTGTTTGAAGAATTAGAAGAAGGGACTGAGATACATTTTTAAAAACACGGAAATAAACATGGCACTATAAAATATGGCCAAGATAATTTCAAAACAATTAAAAACTTCTAAGAAGAAAATATTGACTTAGCCTCAAGGTATAAGAAGCAAAAATCAATGGAACTACACAGAGAACTGAAAAATCCATCAGTAGAGTAGAAGCATAGAATCGAAACCACAATGGGATAACAAAATGACTATTATTAAAAACAAAAGACGAGGGGCGCCTGGGTGGCGCAGTCGGTTAAGCGTCCGACTTCAGCCAGGTCACGATCTCGCGGTCTGTGAGTTCGAGCCCCGCGTCCGGCTCTGGGCTGATGGCTCAGAGCCTGGAGCCTGTTTCCGATTCTGTGTCTCCCTCTCTCTCTGCCCCTCCCCCGTTCATGCTCTGTCTCTCTCTGTCCCAAAAATAAAAAAATAAAAATAAAAAAAATAAAAATAAAAAAAAAAATAAAAAAAATAAATAAACGTTGAAAAACAAAAGACGCGAGGTATTGATGAGGATATGGAAAAATTGGGTCACTCGTATCCTGTTGGTGAGGTTGCAAAAGTCAGTGCAGCCACTATGGAAACCAGTATGGAGGTTCCTCAAAACATTGAAAACAGAGTACTATATGATCCAAGAATCCCACTTCTGCATAGTTACCCCAAAAAACTGAAATCCTCATTCCTATATTCATTGAAACACTAGTCATAATAGCCACAGTGTGGAAACAACTTAAATGTCCATGGGCACATACGTGGATAAAGAAATCATGTTATATACATACAATGGAGTATTTTTAGTCTTAAAAAAGGAGATTCTGCAATATACAAATACATGGAGGAACCTTGAGGACGTTATGTTAAGTGAAATAAGCCAGTCACAGAAACACAGATACTTTCTGTCTGATTCCACAGATACAAGGTTTCTAAAATAGTTAAATTCATAGAATCAAAGAACCGAATGGTGTTTTCCATGGGCTGGGGGAGGAGGGGAATGAAAGCTACTCATCAACAGGCATAAAGTTTCAGTTAAGCAAGATGAATAAGCTCTAGAATAAGCTGTATGATATTGTACCTACGTCAACAAGAATGTATCATACATTTAAAAATCAGTGAGAAGGGTAGATCTCATGTCAAGAGTTCTTGCCATAATAAAATGAAATTTATAGAGAAAAACTAACATACATATCTCAGGTATTAAGTTATTAATCAGACAATTAAAAACTCTATCTAGGGGCGCCTGGGTGGCTCAGTCGGTTGAGTGTCCGACTGCGGCTCAGGTCATGATCTCGCGGTCTGTGAGTTCGAACCCCGCATCGGGCTCTGTGCTGACAGCTCGGAGTCTGGAGCCTGTTTTGGATTCTCTATCTCCCTCTCTCTCTCCCCCTCCCCTGCTCATGCGGTCTCACTCTCTCTCTCTCAATCTCTCTCTCTCTCTCTCTCTCAAAAAATAAACATTTAAGAAGTTTAAAAAAAAAGATGCCATACAGACAAAATTCTCTATCATCCAGTTTAAATCAATAGCAAGATAACTACTGGAAAAATATATGCATAGAAAAATCAAGAATATGCTTTTGAATAACTCATGAGTCAAGAAAGAAAAATATGGAATTGAGAAATATTTATCATAAATAATAATAGAAATGTTACATTTCAAAACTTGCAATCTAGAGCTGGCAGTATATATTGAGGAAACTATAGCCATTAATGATTGAAGAAGAACAGAAGAAAAATTAAGGCTTACTGATCTAAACATCCAACTTATTAAGTTCTTGGAATTACAAAATCAACACAAAGAAAACAACTCATGGGTTTTGTTTTTTGTTTGTTTTTTTTAACGTTTATTTATCATCGATAAATGTGTATTAAATACACATCTTAAGTGTACAGCTCAATGATCAACCAACATCACCAGCACCCCAGAATTCATCTTAATTTTTAATTTTTTTCCATATATTGCAGAAAAAAACATTTTGTGATCTATATGCTTTAGACTTTGCTTACAGTCTCGATGCCGTCCAGACTTTTTACGCAACCGTAGTTATCGATAATCGTGCCATTGCTGTTGGGTTTCGAGACCCATTTGGAAAGGCTCTCCTCACATCTCAGCTCTGTTTTCAGTTTTGACATGTAGTTCTTAGATTCATTTGGAGTTTAGGCTCAAGCGGTCCTTACCAAGTTGCCCCAACACCATTTACTGAAGGGTCAATGTTTCTCCATCGATTTCAGTGCCACATTTACGACACAGCAACTTTTCATATGTACTTGGTCTCTTTCCGGACTTTCTGCAGTGTGTCATTGGTTTATTTTGTCTATTTACGTGCCAGAGCCATACAACATAAGTAAAGAGGCTTTTTAGTACCTGATAATATCTTGTAAGACTAGCCCCACCCTAACATTATTCTCTTCTATTTTTTTAATGTTTATTTATTTATTTTTGAGGGAGAGAGAGTATAAGTGGGGAAGGCTCAGAGAAAGAGAGAGACAGAGACAGAGACAGAGACAGAGACAGAGAATCCCAAGCAGGCTCCATGCTGTCAGCACAGAGCCCCACGTGGGGCTTGAACTCGTGAATCGTGAGATCATGACCTGAGTAGAAATCAAGAGTGGGGGAGGCTTAGCCGACTGAGGCACCCAGGCACCCCTCTTCTCTTCTCTTATCATTTTGTCTTGGCTATTCTTGCTTAATTGTTTTTTTCCATATGAGCTTTATTATAATCTTCAGGGGAAAAAGTGGTTTTTCATTGAAATGATATTAAATTTTATGTATTGACATAGGATTGACACATTCATGACGTCTTTCCACTTGTTCGTGTCAATTTGCATTGTGATTAGAAAATGGCATCTGAGGGGCGCCTGGGTGGCGCAGTCGGTTAAGCGTCCGACTTCAGCCAGGTCACGATCTCGCGGTCAGTGAGTTTGAGCCCCGCGTCAGACTCTGGGCTGATGGCTCAGAGCCTGGAGCCTGCTTCCGATTCTGTGTCTCCCTCTCTCTCTGCCCCTCCCCCGTTCATGCTCTGTCTCTCTCTGTCCCAAAAATAAATAAACATTGAAAAAAAAAAAATTAAAAAAAGAAAATGGCATCTGATACCAAGATGATTTTCTTTTCTTTATTAAGAAACAGCTTTTATTCCTGGAGGCCAAACATATTTTTACTGTATCTCAAAAGTATAACATTTTTTTACTAGGCTCTGTCTTAAAATTGATCATTTTTCTAGGTACACGGTGGATGCTTTCAATATATTCATCCATGGCTTTAAAAAAAAGGGGGGGTTTCCTGAATTATAAAATTGAATGTTAGGTCTATTCTTTTGTTTTATTTTTCTTCTACAAATATATTTATTATAATCATGTTGGATCTTTTTGCTCGGCTTTTCCATTTGTCTGCCTGCTTGTGATCCCTTTTTAATTTTTTTAATGCTTATTTATATACTTAGGGGTGGGGGGAGAGAAAACACAAGCGGGAGAGGAGCAGAGAGAGAGGGAGACACAGAATCCTGACGCGGGGCTCGAACTCCCGGACCGCGAGATGGTGACCTGAGCCGAAGTCAGACGCTTAACCAACTGAGCCACCCAGGCGCCCCCCTTTTCAAATTTTTTTTAACAAAAAGACTGCATGACAAACAAATCTGGAGTCAAATTCCAGCTGCAACAAACAATGTAAATTTACAGGTAATCCCTCCTGCCTTCATTTTGCTCTTTATTTTTCCATATTAATTGAGGTAGAATGGGGGCGCCTGGGTGGCGCAGTCGGTTAAGCGTCCGACTTCGGCTCAGGTCACGATCTCGCGGTCCGGGAGTTCGAGCCCCGCGTCGGGCTCTGGGCTGATGGCTCGGAGCCTGGAGCCTGTTTCCGATTCTGTGTCTCCCTCTCTCTCTGCCCCTCCCCCGTTCATGCTCTGTCTCTCTCTGTCTTAAAAAAAGAATAAATAAACGTTGGAAAAAAAAAAATTTTAATTGAGGTAGAATGTATTTGCTATGAAATACACAGACTCGAAGTATACAGTTCGATAAATACATATATCAGAGTAACCCACTGGCATGTTCAAATATAGAATATTTCCTTCACACAGAAAGTTTCCTCATGCTTCTTCTCACCCTTCCAGAAGCAATTTCTGCTCCGATTTCTACCACCACAGGATGGTATTGGCATTCCTAGGACTCTATAAATGGAATCACACGGCATATACTTTTTTGTGTCTCTTCTTTTACTGAGTATTCTGTTTTCAGATTCGTCCATGCTGTTGTGTCACTTATGATTTTTATCGCTAATAGTATCCCAGTGAATAGATGACAATTTATTTATCCATTATACTGTGGAAGATCATTTGGGTTTTTCCCTGTTTAGAGACATCACAAATAAAGCTTCTGTAATTATTCTAAGTCGGTTGGGAATATACATGTTTTATTTCTCCTAGGAAAATACCTAGTAGTGGAATTATTAGGTCATAATGTAAGGTCATGTTTCAGTTTATGAGAAACTATCAAAACGTTTTAAAGTAGTAGTACAGTTTTCCATTCTCAATAGCACTGCCTGAAAATTACAGTTCTATGAAATCTTATTGATATCTTAAGTCTTTTGTCACTCTAAGGGTTGTGTAAAAGTGTCTTATGGTTAATTTGCATCTCCCTGATTACTGAAGACCTTAAGCCCCTTTTCTGCATGCCTTTCAGCCTTTCATTCTTCTTCTCAAGCTTTCTTGGTCATCTTAAATTGGGTTATTTGACTTTATTATTGAGTTGTAAGGCTTATTTACATATTCCAGGTACAAATCCTTTGTCAAAGGTGCTGTGAATAATTTCTCCTGGCTAGTTCACTTTCTTGTTGATGTGTTTTGAGAAGCAGTATGTTCGAAGGTTGATAAAGTCCAATTTATCAATTAAAATAAATTATTGTTAATGCCTTTGGTGCTCTAAGAAAATTTTGCTCACTTTGAAGTGGTAAAGATATTGATCTGTGTTTTCTTCTAGAAGCTTTGCAGTCCTAAACTTAATCTTCCAGTGTATGACCCTTCCCAAATTAGCATTTACCGATGCCATAAGAAATGACTTAAGGTTGATTTTGTTTCATATAAATATGTAGTTGCTCCAGCAACATATGTTGAAAGGTTTTCCTTTGCTGATTTTCATCAGCCACATCGCATCACTGTCAAAAGTATTTTGGTCATGTCAGTGTAGTTCTATTTCTGGAGCCTGTAATCTGTTCCATTGATCTATTTGTCTATTTTAATGCCAATACTACACTGCCTTGATTAATATAGCTTTAAATAAGTCTTAAAAATAAATAGTATACGTCCTCAATGTTCTTCTTCTTTTTTATTATTTTGACAATTATAGTTTCTTTGCATACCCATATAATTGTTTTTTAGAGAGAGTGCTGTGAGCAGGGGAGAGGGACAGAGGGGGGGAGAGAGAGAGAATCTTAAGCAGGCTCCATGTTCAACGTGGAGTTCAACACAGGGCTCAAACCCATGACCCTGGGATCATGACGTGAGCTGAAAATCAAGAAGAGGATGCTCAACCAACTGAGCCACCCAGACGCCCTATCCCTATAAATTTTTTTTTCAAATTCTGCAGAAAAATTTGCTGAAATTTTGACTTGGAACATGCTGAATCTGTAAATCCATTATAGGGAAAAGATTGTTAAAATAGCCATCGAAAATTATGGATTTGTCTATTCCTGTCTCCAGTTCTGTCACTTACTGCTTCTTGTATTTTAAAGCTCTGCAACTGAATGGTTATATACAATTTCGTTTCACCTCTTCTACTGATTTTTAACTATATCCCTTTCTTTATTTATTTGCTTCCTTGTTTTGTGCTTACTCTAGGAATTACAATTGTATCAATAACTTACCTTGTTCCACCTTGGGTTAATATTATATCCCTTTGGGGTGCCTGGGTGGCTCAGTCAGTTAAGCACCCAACTCTAGATTTCAGCTCAGGTCATGATCTCGTGGTTCATGAGTTCAAGCCTTGCATCAAGCTCCAAGCTAGCAGTGTGAAGTCTGCTTGGGATTCTCTCTCTCTCTCTCTCTCTCTCTCCTGCCCCTCCCCAACTCTCTCTCTAAGTAAATATATATATATATATATATATATATATATATATGTTTATCCCTTCATGTATAATGTGAGAATCTTATAACATACTTTCATTCACCACCTCCTGTCCTTTGTGCTATTTTTGCTCTATAATTTTTCTTCAGCATAGGTTATAAACACCATAATAGTTGGTGATTATTTTTACTTGAAATAATAAAATGCCTCTTAAATATATTAAGAAATTAATAAAAAGATTTTTTAAAAATCTTTACCCACATGTTAACCATGTGTCACACTCTTCATTTTTTCATGGAGATCTGAATTTACATTTGATTTTACTTCCTTCAGCATTCAGGTTCATACTTCCTTCAGCATTCTTCACAGTGGAAGCCCACTGTTGATAAATTCTCAGCTTTTATGTATCTGAAAATGTCTTTCTTTCATATTTTTGTATTCTAGGTTGATCGTTCCCACTCACTCCAGCATCTTTAAAGAATCATTGCTTGGGGCGCCTGGGTGGCTCAGTCGGTTGAGCGTCCGAATTCAGCTCAGGTCACGATCTCACGGCTCGTGAGTTCAAGCCCCGCGTCAGGCTCTGGGCTAATGGCTCAGAGCCTGGAGCCTGCTTCCGATTCTGTGTCTCCCTCTCTCTCTGCCCCTCCCCATTCATGCTCTGTCTCTCTCTGTCTCAAAAATAAACATTAAAAAAAATTTTTTTTAAATAAAAAAAAAAAAGAATCATTGCTTTAGAGCCTCTATCATGTTTTAAATGAAGTCTTTAGTATTTCTTATTGACATTCCCAGATGTTAATCTCTTCCACACCACCTCACTCTCCCTCCCAGGCTGCTTTTAAGAATTTTTCCTTATCTATAGTTTCGGGAAATTCGACTGGATTTTAGCTGGAAACTGTTTTCTTGGAGTCTATCCTTCTTGGTGTTTGTTGAGCTTCTTGGATTTGTAGGTTGGTATTTTTTTATCAAATTTGGGGGGGAAAAGTTTTGCTATTATCTCTTCAAATATTCTTTCTGGCCCAATTTATTTCCTCTTCTTCCTGGTCACCAATTACCTCCCTATGAGCCTGCTAATTATTGATTCCTAGGTCACCAATACACCCTGTCATATGTTTTCAGTATTTGTTTTTCTCTGTACTATACTTTGTATGGTTTTTGCTGTCCTTTATTCAAATTCACTGATTTCTGTTCTATCATTGCCAATCTGTTGCTGATTCTGTCTAAAAATGGGTATTTTATATTTCAGTTCTATTTCCATTTGGGTTGTTTTTTATAGATTCCATTTTTCTGCCATTATTCTCCATCTGTTAATTTCACGCATATTGTAATTGTTTTGAAGTCTTTGCCTGTTAATGCCAGCATATGTCTTATCCTTGAGCCTAGTTCTACTTGTGTAATTTTTCCTTTGGTTTTGGTTCACATTTTCTTCTTTCTTCTCATATCTAGTTATTTTCCTTTGTATGCTGGACATTGTGTATGTGAAGACATTCTGAATCTGGATTTTACATTCTCTATGAAAAATGTTGAGTTTTATTCTGGCAGACATGTAGCTTTTCTAAAGATAAACTTGCTCCAGCCATGGTTTATTTTTAGGCCTTTCTTTCTAGTGTCCAAAGAAAGCCTTATCCTAGGGAAAGTGTAATGGTACTAAAAAGCAGGGTTTGAGATGGGAACATCTCAGCTAACGACCTGGTTGAGATGCCTTCCTAGTCAGAAACTTACCAGCTCTCAATACTGTGTGATCACTAAAATCTTAGTTCAGTTTTGTTTTTGTTTTTTGTTTGTTTGTTTTTGCCAGGATTCAAGGAATAGCATGTGCAGCTCTGTATTTTGCCAATAATAGAAGGGGTCCTCGTGCAGATTTATGAAGTCCATTCCCTGAAAATTTCTCTTCTCTGGTACCAGAATCTTTATATTCCAGCATCATAGAAGCCCTCAAATCTGATCTTTGTTAATTTTACCCAGAAAAACTCTCACTCTCTGTTTAAGTTCCGAGTCACCGTGCTTTACTTTAGAACGTGCCCCAAGCAGAAATCCACAGTGAGTGTGGAGATTTCCTTGAATGTTGTCATTCTTTCAAAGATTAAACACCTCCGTTGCTTGTTGTTCAGTAGTACCTGAAACCAGTTTGCTTCATATATTTCATTTCATTCTCTAATGGTTTCTGGTAGAAGCATAAGTCTTATAACTATCCCTCTATCAGTACCAGAACAGGAAGTTTCTCTAATATTTTTAGCTTTTTTCCACATGTATGATTTATATTGATCTCTCTGTTGTCTTTTCCATATCTATTTTTTTTGAGCACTTTTTAATTTACCCTTTATTCTGAGATGGTTATTATAACTTTCTTTAGTTCCTTTTCCGAGTTCTGTCAACTCCTGTTCATAGCTTCCTGCTTTTTATCTATTTTTTTTTAATGTTCATTTAGTTTGGAGAGAGAGATAGAGACCACACACACAAGCAGGGTAAGGGCAGAGAGAGAGGGACAGAGGATCCGAAGTGGGCTCCACACTGACAGCAGAGAGCCCGATGTGGGGCTTGACCCCATGAAACCACGAGATCATGACCTGAGCCAAAGTCTGATGCTCAACCGACTGAGCCACCCAGGTCCCCATTTTTATCTATTTTTTATCTCTTTTTTTTCAGTAAGTTCATTACCTTCAACTGCTCCCTTCATTACCTTTATCAGGAAGCCTGATGAAACACCCCTAGACAACAAGTCCCCTTTTCCCCAGAAGAGGGAACTTCCCAGAACTTCCTTTTCCTTTTGACTTCCTATGGCTCTGATTCATCAAATCTAAAACCTTTTCCCATCGTTTGCTCAATCCTGATGGGACCTTCTTACCAGAATTAAAACATTCAAAAGGAAATGTATAATTTTTAAAGTCAAGTGGTCACATAAAAGATTTTTTAATACTTGCAATTTTTATATAACATTCCCAACTCCATTAGCTTAGTGTTCAGTAAAGTTTTGATTGTTTGAAATAGTGTTGAATCTCTTAGACATACTTCTATGTAGAATAATATAAACACATTGTATTATACAGTACTAAGAGACTTTTCGAGTGAAAAACAATGAGTATAAGTAAGGAAATGATATGGAGTGTTATACAGCACAAGTACCAAGGGACGTTTTTCGAACTGTGTGTTCTTGCTCCTTATCTCCACCAAAATATCATAATTTGAGGTGGTTGAAGAATTTGGCATGTATGTTTTGAAATAAAGAAGGCAGGGGAGAGGGAGGGAGGAAGGAAGGAAGGAAGGAAGAGTAAGAGGAGAAGAAGGGAGGAAAGAAGGAAGGGGAGGAGAAGGGTGGAAGGAGAGGAGCAGGGAGAAAAGGGACAGGAAGGGAGAGGAGAGAGGAGAGAGCAGAGAAAGGAGGAAGGAAGGAAAATATTCCCTGGGTAATTCTGGAAAATTCTCAACCACCACCATTTTCAAAAAAACAAACGCCAGGATGTAAAGATGTCAAAATATTAAGCAACCCAAAGAGCACAAGGGAAGAGTTAGACAAGTGTCAGTAGGTAGGGACCAATCAGAGCCAGAGGAGAAACTGGGCAGCATTAGAGGGCCATGAGAGGTCTGGGGGGCAGCTGATACACCACAGAGGAGACACAAAGGGAACCTGGAAACGCACACAACACTCGTCTGATGAGAAGCTCCTCATTCTTCTCTTTTCCCAGCAAAACCATTGACTCTGATCTCCCTGAACACAACTAGTTTTTGAACTAAAGGGAGGTGTGTGCTCTGATGAGGGAAGCACGGTCAGCTTTTGGAAAAGCCCATACCCAAGTGTTGGGGAAGTGGTATTAATGTGTTCATTAGGAGCAAACTGAGGACGTTGGATGCAGAGGTACCACTTTGTGAATTCCAGATACACACACACTAGGTTACTAACTGGGGATCGATTAGAAAAACAATGAGGTCTCAGAAGTTTTGAAATTCGTGCTCAAGAAGAAAAGTTAGATTATTCTCCATGAGCCCAGCAGGCAGAACCAGTATTTACAAAGGAGGCAGGTTTGCCTTGGACTGCTAACACGTAAAGATGGAACAGCATAAATCAAAATGGCCACTCGGTGGGCATGTTGAAGAAGGAACTGAAACACGGAGCAAAGCTTAGATTCCAAGGCATCCTTCACTCCTCCTGGGATCCCATGACTTCATGTCGGAGGCACAATATCAGGGTGAGTGAAATCAGCTTGTTCCGGGTTGCACCACTACAGCCTGGGACCTGAGGAAACGTCCTTAACTACTTTCAGTCTCCATTTCCTCAGCTATTCGTGGAACTAATGATAGTCCCCATCTCATGGGGTTGTGGGCTTCTTTAATGAGACGATAAATGTCAAATGTTAACACTGAGCCCAGTCAGCACCTGATGATGTTTGGGGCTCCTGGGCGGCTCAGTCGGTTAAGCATCCGGCTCTTGGTTTCTGCTCAGGTCATGATTTCACAATTTGTGAGTTTGAGCCCCACATCAGGCTCTGCTCTGACAGTGCAGAGTCTGGTTGAGATTCTCTCCCTCTCTCTCTGCCCCTCCTCTGCTCACATGCACTCTCTCTCTTTCTCAAAATAAGTAAATAACCCTTAAAAAAAAAAAAAGAATGTGATATTGTGACACAACCCAGTTCACCTGCATTGTGCAGATTCAGAAAATGGAAGAAAGATACAGCAGATATTCCATGAGGTTGTTTTGTGTGTGTGGACCCAGTGAAGTCCAGGACAGAAAACAGAAAACTACAATCCCATGGGGTGACTGGGTGTCTCAGTCAGTCAAGCGTCCGACTCCGGCTCAGGTCATGATCTCATGGTTCATGGGTTCGGGCTCTATGCTGACAGCTCAGAGCCTGGAGCCTGCTTCAGATTCTGTGTCTCCCTCTCAGAAATAAATAAACATTAAAAAACTAAAAAAGGAAACTACGATACCATGTGGTATGTGCTCTGGAAGAGGGGAAAATGTGTCAGTCGATGATCAATTTAAGGAACGATCGCCGAGCCTGTTGCCCTAATAACTCGGTGCAAGAAGAATTAAGTAGAAAAGTGCCATTTTAAAAATAAGTATACAAAGTATGATCTGGGAAGAAGATTTTCTTCAGTGGCAGTCTGACAAAGAGAAGCCATGTATCACAATTCGTAGATAAGGAAAGAGACAGAAAGAGGAACTTGTCGCCGGTATCATGACATGTCAGGAGTATAAAACAGACTAAAACTTGGAACAAGAGGCAGTGAGAAAACCACGTGATTTGGACCTGCGTAAACGTACTATAGACTCAGTTCTGCCACTGAGTATCACTGTTTCTCGAGGAAATTGCCAGGAAAACCCAGGCTGTCTCACTTAACCCCTCAGAGTCCTCATTCCACCCAAAACAGCATAAAGCGGTGCAACCAGGCAGCGTCCGTGATCACTTAAAGCTGTGAACCACAAGTCACCCTGAAGTTTCCAGTTTGCACGGGTTTGACTTTGCACGGAATGGCTTCTGAAATTCCAGCGAAGGAAGTGTGTGTCTTTCTCTCTTTGACATGAATGGTTGGCACCATTCTGGATACATCACGGGCAAAAATACGTGTGAAATCGAATCATTCCGGTGTAGGGAGATAGATTATAGGAATATACCAAGAGGATTAAAAAGGAGTCGGATGTTTTGGACACTGAGTCAGGAGCCTTCAATCAATCCCCTGAAACCTCTTCAGCTGCCTATAATCAGACATAAAATAATGTTTGCTTTATTTACACTTTCTCTTCTCAAATGATAATCAGTTGGATAGTTTCAGCTGACCGAACAGTCAAACCTGATTCAAATTTAATGATATTATAAATAAAAATGCCAGGAAGAGAAGCTTCGATTTAAAAAAAAAAAAAAAAAACTAATATAATCTGACTTCATTCTTGGCTTCTGTTGTCATTATTGACATTTGAAGCTATAACTGTTGAAAGAAACATGCTGTCTCATGATCTCCTCTGGTCTCCTTAATCACCGGGATCACACCAAGAATGAGAGCTGGTGGACCCCAAAAGGAGGCTTAGCAGAGCGGGAAAGGGGATCACTGATTTAATTCTGCTGGAAACATTAGGTGATGTATCGTTGGTGTTGGAGGTGCCTTTACTGCTTGGGATCTAGTCGGTGCTCCCTTTGGGGTGATGGGCCTCGTATCTGAATGTTTTGTTTCACCACTGAGCAGCTCTGAGTTAATGTGATGGCCAGTTAACCTCAGTGAACCTATAATAATTAAAGTGCAAAATCAGAGTCATAATTCAGACTTCACACGGTTGTCATGAATATTAAATGGGGATTTACGGCAAAATGCTTGGGTAATTATAAATCAGCTTATACAATTAAAGCGGCAGTATTATTTTGCATAAATTAATTTTATTATTTTGCATAATGAAGAGTATGCAAAGAAGCACAACGCCCTGCCTTCGTTTCAAACTTCAGTTAGGATGTTCACTTTATCACTGATTCCAGTGATAATTGCATCTGTCTCAGTTGAACGTTCTGGAAGCGACTTCTGTTGATTTTGCTTAAGTCGCAACTCTACGGATGTGCTGTTGAGAGGGTCGCTTAAGCTTCTTAAGAGACGTGGGGGTGGGGAGCGCCTGGGTGCCTCAGTCAGTTAAGCATCAGACTCGTGGTTTCCACTCAGGTCATGATCTCACTGTTTGTGAGTTCGAGCCCTGCATGGGGCTCCAGGCTGACGGTGCAGTGCCTGCTTGAGATTCTCTCTCTCCCTCTCTCACTGCCCCTCCCCCACTTGCTCTCTCTGTCTCTCAAAAATACACAAATAAACTTAAAAAAAAAAAAAAAGAAAGAAATGTGGGGGTGGGACCAGGTCATCTGGAAGGCCCTTTCCAGCACTGATGCCTATGATCCTAAACCCACAAACCACCTTGATTATAAAATGTCATTTCTCCATTTGCTTTTCTTCAGCTGTGCCCTCAGATCACCCATGGTTGCATGTTTCCACAAGCCAAGAAGAAGGGAAGGGGAAGGTCATGGGAAGAGAAACAAGCCTGGCAGAAGTGGAACATCGACAGCTTCCAAGAACTTTAATCCTTGTCGCTACCCTCAGTCGATTCACTGGGTCTCTCCATTTGTTCGGAATGTAAGAGAGCCAGAAACTTTAGTTAACACAACTATATGGTATTGGGTCAGCAGGATTGTTCAGAAGGGGGCATCTGTTGAAAAGGGAGGGGGGGTATAGGGGTCAAGGAAGGTTATTAGGAATAAAATGTAGACCAAGGTAGAGGCTAAAAGAAACACACAGGCTGCAGAACTGTGGAGTGGTTTGCATAATTTCAACTACCGATGGGGAGCATACCTGGAACCCAGTGGAATCTCGATCGAGTAGCTCTAAGGTTTCTTGGTGGTCCAATGTTATTATCCTCGTCATCTCATAATAATAAAAAAGGGGAGACCTACACAAAAATGGAAGATGTGGTGCTGAATAACAGACTCACTGTCACACGGCTGGTTCCTATTCACAGCCTTTATCTTAGTTCAAATTTTTCATATCAATGAAGAACTGTGTACTTGTATTCCTGTAAGAGAATTAGACGTGAATTGCTAGATGGGAGGCCAAGTCCACTTCGAATTTTAATAATGTGGATTTTCTATCCAAATAGGAACTGGCGGGTATTGTGCTGAGTGAAATAAGTCAGTCAGAGAAAGACAGGTATCATATGTTTTCACTCCTGTGTGGAACTTAAGAAACTTAACAGAAGACCATGGTGGAAGGGTAGGGGGAAGAAATAGTTACAAACAGAGAGGGAGGGAGGCAAACCATAGAGACTCTTCAATAGAGAGAACAAACAGGATTCTTGTTGGGTGGGGGCGGGGGAGAGGGGAAAATGGGTGATGGGCGTTGAGGGGGCACTTGTTGGGGTGAGCACTGGGGGTGGTAGGGAAGCGATGAACCACGGGAATCTACCCCCAAAACCAAGAGCACACTGTATACGCTGTAGGTTAGCCAACTCGACAATAAATTATATTAATAAATATATTAATAAATAATAAATTATAAGTTATATCAATACATATATTAATTATAATTTGTGTCAATAAATAAATCTGAGCTAATACAGATTCCCACAAGCCACAGGATACGCCCATCTTCCCCAGCACTGGACATCGTGTAACAATCTTTTGCTCTGATAATAGGTTAATATAAGCATAATATATTACTTGGGGTTGCATTCGTGTGATTATTAGCAGAGCTGAACATTTTTTTCACCTGCTTCTTCGCCATGTGCATTTTATCCAGTTGCTCGTGCTATTTGCTCCTTTTCTTATTCATTGACATGTCTTTTTCTTAGGATCTACAGGAATTCTTTATTCTGAATATTAACCACTGTATTTTTTGTCGCTGATAAAAATATCTCACCTACTTGTTTGTCTTTCATTGATGATGGTTTGCATCAGATAAACGTATCGAGCTTTTGCGGTGGTAAAACCTTTTTATCTTTTTCTCTACAAAATTTGGTTTTCGTACGTTCCTCAGGAAAGCTTTTCCTGCTCAAAAGTGTTTAAAGCGAAAATCTCCCTTTTTTTTTTCCAAGAATTGCCACTGCCGTTTGTTTATTTTCTTAAGGTTGTGTTGAAAACGATCTCGATCATCTTTGTATATGTTGTGGGGCAATTTTTCAGATAGTTGACGAACTGCCCCTAAAACATTTACATCAATTCATTATTTTTCCTTCTAAGACAAAGTGCTATTCTACTTGTACACTGAGTTCCCATAGACATATGAGTTGACGTCAGGGCCCCCTTGCAAGCAGCTGGAGCCATTTGAAAGGGTGCAGAGGGGCGCTTGGGTGGCTCAGTCAGTTAAGCGTCTGACTTCGGCTCAGGTCATGATCTCATGGTTCGTGAGTTTAAGCCCCGCGTCGGGCTCTGTTCTGACAGCTCAGGCCTAGAGGCTGTTTCGAATTCTGTGTCTCCCTCTCGCTCTGCCCCTCCCCTGCTCACACTCTGTCTCTTTCTGTCTCTCAAAAAATGAATAAACATTAAAAAAATAAGAAAGAAAGAAAGAAAGAAAGAAAGAAAGAAAGAAAGAAAGAAACAGAAATTCAGTGGAATAAAACTGCATATAGCAATTACTTGATTCCACAACATTACGAAACCAAAAATAATATATACTTCACCCCCTGGAATTTTCGGTTTCCTCTGACTAAATAAATTAAACATCCTTTAAATACCTTCGGCCAGCCATAGAAACGGCAGATTTCCTGAAGATAATTCTGCTGTCGTGTCCCAACTACTTATGCCCCGCACCCCCAGATTGCATCAGCAACAGAAAAAACGGGCACACAGGTAACTGAAAAGGCTGTTGAAATATTTGTGTTGGGTTCAGTAAGGTCAAGGAAGCTTTTTCTCGCTCAGGTCGCCCAGAGACAGGCATCTCGTTTGACAGCAAAACCTCCACGTTCTGGGGCCGGAGACACTTGTAGAAGCTAGCACGCAGAAAAGTGGGCTGAGGCCGTCCTGCTAACACAGCTTTTGAAAGTGGGAACATTCCACGCCAGCCCTTTCAGATTTGGCTCTTGTAAACAGCGAACGGGGCCGACTGGGTTGTGACCTCCTGTATTATCTAAGGGAAGGGACTCTGACAGACACACCTCAATGTCCCATTGGAAACATACCCCTGGGGAAAGCAAAACCCGGCCTCCAGTCAGGGCAGGTGCTGCCGGTGGGTTACAGGAACCAGAGGGTAAATACATTCCTTTACTTAACCACCTACTGAGTCAGGCTTAAAGAAGGGCCTGGGTTAACAAGTACTGTATGGCCAACACAGGTCTTTTATGCTACAAGGTAAACATGTGCTTTTTCAGGTTGTAGCACGTTAAGGATATCCTTCTCGTTCAGGGAACTCACCCAGGGAGGATTTGTGGCTTTGTGACTCAGGAGACCACACCAATATACTTGGACCCATGACGGTCTCCTTGAGCCAGAGAAAGACAAGACCATGTGCAAGGGTGACATGGGGCTGAGAATGAACTTACCCCGTTTGATTGCAATAGGGTTTTGCTCAGTGCCAGAGAAGACATTGGAGCCAACTGGAGAGTCTATAAAGGTCCTGCTCCTGATTTCAGGTCAGTCCAACCAATAGGGCACACGGTTGTGTGAATGCGTGTGGATGAGTATGTACGTTGAGTGTCAAAAATGCAAAAATATCACCTGCGATGACTTTGACTCTCCTTTGCTTCCACACCCAGCCACTCACCCACTCGGTGTCGGTGTGGTTCCATCCACACACCCTCCAGCTGAGTTCCCGGGCAGTGCCGTCCAATACAGAAGCCACATGGGGCTATTCGAACTTAAATTTACATGAATTAAAATTAAAGAGAAGTGAAAACTCTATTGCTCAGTCATACTGGCCACATTTCAAATACTCGCCAGTTTGTGGCTACCATAACAGACAGCACAGATATAGGACATCTCCACTACTGCAGAAGTTCTATGAAACTCACATAAAGCCCTTCTATGTGCCTTTATATGTTTTGTTCTGTGTGGTACGCCCTGCCTTCAAAGAGCAGATGACCCAGTAGGGAGGCAGACAAAAGCCAATATTCCCTCAAATAAACAGTGGTAAGAGTTGGTGATAGGGATCCAAAGGGAAGGTGCTGGATGCTTGGAGAGACTTCAGTGTGTGGTCTGACTTCCCGGAGTGCCCCCAGACTTCACTTTGAGACATCACTTTGAGGAGAGGAGTTTTTGTGGGTTTTTTTTTTTAAATGTTTTTATTTCTTTTGAGAGACAGAGACAGAGTGAGAGTGGGGGAGGGGCAGAGAGTGAGGGAGACACAGAAGCTGAAGCAGGTTCCAGGCTCTGAGCTATTAGCACAGACCCTGATGCAGGACTCGAGCCCATGAACTGTGAGATCATGACCTGAACCAAAGTCGGACATTTAACCAACTGAGCCACCCAGGGGCCCCAAGAAGTGGAGTTTAGGGGGAGGACTGAATGATCATGGAAGAAGGTGTGTGTGTGTGGCATTGGTGCAGGGTGGAGCAGGTAGAGGGTGTTCAGTGTACAAAGATAGAGACGGGGAGAGAGCAGAAGGAAGAGAAGATCCCAGAATGTCCACCAGTTTCCCTGCATCCGCCTTGTTTTCAAGCCTAAAGAGATTCTGCATTCTGATTTCTCCTACTCCCTGCTACATTCCCAGGCTCCTAATCAAAATTAGGTCTTACCCAAGGTCTCTCAGCCTAATGAAACAAACAGAAGGATTTTTAATTCCTAAAATTCAAGTGAAAACTGCCACCCTTTGCCCATCTAGTGGAAGAGGTCAGGCTCAGTTCCCTCACTGCCCCCTGGCTGAGCAAGAAAAGCTGAGTTTGGTGTGATTGGCACAGGTGGGTCTTGGTGAATGCACACAGGGAACCTTGGAGTCAGCAGTGACCTAGAGCCCCATGGAGGGAGGGAGGGGAGCATTCGGCAAAACTGGATTCCCCCTGAGAGAGGAAAGTGACAAGAGACCAAAATGCCAGTTAAAATCATTAAACAGAATATTTGTAACGAGGCTCCAAAATTCGGCTGAGTTGGCCAAGTTTTCATCTGAATATTATTTATGGAATTCTTTTATGACTTACATGCTTCCTCCTTAAACAGATGCTTCAAGCACAAAATTGCAAGGGAAAGCCAGCCTTTACAAAAAACTTTCCAAATAATATGCTGCTTTGCCTAACTGAAAGAATAAATACAAGAGTGGCATCGAGTGTCTAATTTCAATAAGCAAATAGCTCAAGTTGGAACAGAGCTGGTCTTCAACGGCCCTTTCCAAAGCAGTGGAATGAAAACGAGCTTTCAGCTAGCTATTCTAATGATGGAGACAAAGAAATGATTAAAAGGGGATTCGTAAAATAATCCCAACCTAGTTTGATTTATTGATTTAAGAGACATTTACACACGGAATTATTGAGCAAGAAAAGGAAGAAGAGAAGAATGTATATAATGCGGGTGTTCGAAAAGCAAACAATGAGAAAACTCTTCCATAAACATGGAGAAAAAAATGTCAAAAGGTAGATACCAGCTCAAGATAATATGTACAATACACATTCTATTTCGGTAAAATCAAACAAATAGAAGGCCTGTGTGTCTGCATAACTGGCTTATAAGACCTTCAGCTCTCTTTTATGGCACATCCCACATGGTGCGGGACTTACCTGTGTGTAGTCAGTGTCCTCCTTGAGACCAGGTCTCTGCTCTCCTCTGTGTATTCCCAGTGTCCTACTGCTGTCTCTAGCACGCACTAGATAGGCATGGGATGAATTGTTGCATAAATGACACCAAATAGACCAAACAGCATGGTCGGTGGGGAGGGTGCATGGAAAGAAGCAGAAAAGGACAAGGGTTGAGGTCAGAGAATTGTGGCCAGTGAGGGGCAGTCACACGAACCAGAAAGGCCTTTTACTGGATTTGGATTCTACACCCAAGACAAGACCAGGAATACAATTTGTGGAGCCCATGCAAAATCAAATTTCATGGCCTCTCATTTAAAGATTATTAAGGGGCACCTGGGTGGCTCAATCAGCCTGAAGCGTCCAACTCTTGATTTCGGCTCAGGTCATGATATCATCGTGGTTCATGAGTTTGAGCCCCACACGAGGCTCTGCACTGACAGGGTGGAGCCTGCTTGGGATTCTCCCTCTACCCCTCCCCCCTCTCAAAAATAAATAAATAAATTTAAAAAAAATAAAGGGACACCTGCGTGGCTCAGTCGGTTAGGCGTCTGATTTCCACTCAGGTCCCGATCTCATGGTTTGTGAGTTCGAGCCCCACATGGGGCTCTATGCTTGGGATTCTCTCTCTCTCCCTCTCTCCACCCCTCCCCCACTCACTTACACACACACACACACACACACACACACTCTCTCTCTCTCTCTCTCTGACTCAAAATAAACAAACTTTAAAAAAAAAAGACAAAAAAGGAATTAAAAAATTATTTAAAAAATACAAAAATTATTAAGAAGTTCAAGATGACGACCACAGAACAGTAAACCCAGCAGGGGGCCCGGTGTCCCTGCATGGTTGCTCACCTGTGCTGCCACCCCCAGTAAAGGCAACCAAGGGTACTTGGTAGATCAATTTAAGAAAGATCTTTAAGGACAATCACTGTAGATTTAGAGTAGACAACGGTTAGCAGAAGGCCTAGGCAAATCTCTTGGAAGAAAAGTGCACCAGCCAGGAAAGAGGAGGAGAAGGAGTTTCGGAACAAAGCAGCCAGTAACAGCAGGATTGGAGATGTGCAGAAGGGTCCAAACAAAGGAACTAGAAGCCACTGTCCTGATTGCACCCAGGGTGGAGATTGGGAAGGAAAGCTGAAGACAGTGGATAGATCAGCAAGGAAAACTTGCAGAGTTCCTATCTCTGGCAACCAGGTAAAACCAGGAGCTGCAACAGGTCCAGCCCACCAGGACATCCGACGTGCTCTTGAAAATAATAATAAAACACAGGAAGTGGTTACAGTGATATCACCATGAAATAGCAGAAATAACCCATTAATGACCTCAGAAGAAACAGACATCATTTCCTTTAAAGGAGCTGGGAGAAGAATAAGACCTGTCCCATGGTAAAGCTGGCATTTGAGTTGCATTTCAAAATATTGTTCATTTTAGAATAGAGAGTGGTGGGGAGGACAATCCAGGAGTCCAGTCAAGGGCATGAGGAGGGCAGGGTATGTAGACAGAACCGCTGATGTTTTGGATCAAAGCCCTTCTGTGAGTCAGGTGAGTCCTGTTTACAGGTGATAAAAGGGGATCATATGGAAGCAAGGTGACACTCTCCAGGTTGCAGAGTGAGAAAAACATGCCACCGGACTCCTTTTCCAGGGTTTTCTCCAATGGACCATACTTTCTCCCCCCAAAGTCTTCTGTTGTTTAGACTGTTAATAACTGATTGGGTTATCAACATGGCCGACTCAGTGGAAGGCAGGGCAGATGTTGCAAGCACCAGGCATTTGAATGGGAAATAATTAAATGGTTGGAAATGAGCTGGGCTCCAGGGCTAACTCATTCAGGGTGACAACACGCTCCTGACCAAGACTTGCTTCCTGATGTTTTTTGATCGAGGCGAGCTACTCAGCCAAATTCAGGGCACCAGTGCTCACAAAATGGCAGGCTTGGGTTTTTTCAAGTTACGCCTGAACGTCCAGCATTGTCTTGAGAAAGCGCTTGTTGGAACATTTGCTCCTTCTTTTGTTGGAGCAGCTGTGGATGACAGAAACGTAAGACTCAGAAGTTTCTGTCCTGTGGCCCCTTCAGTCCATCCTGGCTTAAGATGATTACACGGCTGTTTCATATACCAAGAGCCAGTAGAAGGAGAGAGACAAATGGTTTTGTTTCTCAAACCAGCTTCATCAAGAATTACTCAGAGCGTGGTCTCATCCGTCTTTGTAGACTTTTACTCTCATTATAGCTTGGAAATGGTAAGTCATTTTTCACAAGGCTGGTCTTTAACTAGTTAGCAGTGAACTGTTAACATTGATGCATCCTGCAAAATTGGCCATTAGTTTCCTGACCCTTCCAGCTTCAGGTGCCCCGTTAAGTTCCCATTCATCACAGTGACCCCTCAGACAGCCTAGTTCTGCCGTTCCAGAGGCTTTCGCGATGGAATCCCAGACTCTGAAAAGGAAATGGTCAAGGAAACTGCTTCCCAGGACCTTTCAAAAGGAGCCACAAAACCACTGTTCCTGAGAGAAGACCGTGTAATATATCATCTCCTAGAATACTTTTGCAAGTAAAGAAAGGTTTTATTAACCATTACATCAAGTCAGTAGATATAAATCAACCCTAAATGAGAAAAACCAGAACGTATGTCACTCTTAACTCTTATCGATGTGATTTCAAAGGTAAGCCAGAAAACCTTTCCTGCTAAGACGGGCCCCTTGCATCACACGCAGATAGATGTTCACCAAAGGTAGAAATAAAATATATCAGTCAACTGACAACAAAATTTTATGTTAGCTTCTTCTTCCTCTATAGGTTTGAATCCGTTGAATCCCAAAGATACTCCTGGATGTTCAGAAAACAGTAGATTTTTTAGACTCAAAGTCAAGGGCACTTAAATGCCAGGACTAAAGAAATTACCATGGCAAATAAATACATTTTACTGTGGCTCGCTCCATTTAATATATCTGGAATTAATAAATATTTATTGAACAAACAAATGTGGTGATACATGAGTTTCATCAAAAGCTCATCTGATTACCTCTGATGTTCTTAAAACATTGTGTTGAAGAATCAATTGGCAATGATGGCGATTATGAGCCACTCATGATATTTATTATCATAATAACTATCAGTGACGGAAGAGGGTGACCATTTAAATTTATTTTTACATTTGTTTATTTTTGAGAGACAGAGAGAGACAGAGCACAAGTGGGGGTGCGGCAGAAAAAGAAGGCTCCAGGCTCTGGGCAGCAGGCTCCAGGCTCTGAGCTGTCGGCAGAGCCTGACGCGGGGCCTGAACCCACAAACCGCGAGATCATGACCGGAGCTGGAGTCAGATGCTCAACCGACTGAGCCGCCCAGGCGCCCCGAGAACGACCATTTAAACACATACTGTGTGCCAGGCAGTATCAGAGGCCCTTTACATGAGCTCCGTATTTTCATCCTCGGAGCAATCCTATTAGACAGATACCGATTGATATCCTCATCTCAAAATTGAGAAAACAAAGGTTCAAGTTAAGTAACGAAAGAGAGTAATTACCTGATGGCCTAAACCCATGGCTATCTAATTCCACAACCCAGCCCTCTTCCTTTTCCCTTATGGATAACTACAACCTTCACAGATCACCCAAAGGAAAACTCAGCATTAATAAAATGTTTTAAATGTTACAGAATACAAAAGGGCATTAAAGTTTTAGGAGGAAGAGAAAAAAAAATCAATTAAAAATTATATGCGTAGGGGCACCTGGGTGGCTCACTCAGTTATGCACCTGACTCTCGATCTCAAGATCAAGCCCCCTATGGGGCTCTATGCTGACTGTGCAGAGCCTGCTTGAAATGCTCTCCCCCTCTCTCTGCCCCTCCCCAGCTGATGCTGTCTCCCTCTCTCTCTCTCTCTCTCTCTCTCTCTCTCTGTCTCTCTCTCTCTCTCAAAAACAAATAAATAAGTAAAGAAAGAAATAACCTTTAAAAAATACATGTGCAAATACACAAAACAAAAACCAACATCCTCATGATGTTCCGGTCTTAAAAACGTACGTGTCTCAATATCACGGGCTGTCCTCATCAAAGATCTTTTATTAAAAGTGAGTTCTCTGATGCTCTGTTGTGTCACTCACCAAAGGAACCATACATCCCTTGTCCTGTCCTTTGAGGGTGGCATCCCTTGTGCCCTGGGTCCGTGAAGGGACATTTCCACCTCACGAAACGTACTAATCACTGACTGGGGAGAGGAGAGGCCATTTGAGGAGAACAAAAATTAAAATAGTCTCAAAAGCGTCCCTGTGGATTTCTACAAAATCTTTTAAGAAAAGCAGCTGGAATTTCATCCCGGCTCACCCGCTTTCGTTATGCGCCCCAAGTACTTCAACCTAATTTGGTTTTTTTTCTTTTTTCTTTTACTCCTCGCGCCAAATATCAGAGTCTGGAACATACTGGAAAGATTGTTCGCTTCTCATTTTCTTCCGTTCTCAGGTTGCCTTTGCAAATGGGTTTCAGGCCCAACATTCCTGGGACGCATTTCTTTGCTGTGAGTTATTGAAATGAGTGTTTCCTTGTGACAAAGTTTAGCTATGAATGCCACTAGGCCATGAAGATTTAAGGCGTAGGGCTGACTGGGTATCATTGCTTTGCCTTACGTGCTGCGGACTCTGGGGAGGGAGACAGGGGACCATGCCATGCCCGAGGTGGCTGATATTCTGCACTCGTTCAAGGCTTGCTCTCATCCTATCTCCTAGAGAAACCAGGCGGCCCCTGAAGCCCATCCCGATGTCCCCAAAGTGTCCATCTGTGGATGGCGTGGTTGCATCAGCCACAGGGTTGCTCCCGTGAAGTTGACTGAGCACCACACGCGGACATCAGCTGGCCTGAAGCTGAATCTACAGACCAGGGAGCAAATGGAAAAATAATGGGACTTGGCGCCTGCAGCCTCGACTGTTCCAGTGCGGTCTTTCGTAGTAATTAGCATCCTAATTAGCTGGGAAGGTGGTTTAGATTCATTGAGCCCCTGGGGTCTTTTGTTTGTTTGTTTGCTAAAATGGGCTGTTCATATATAACTGGAGAAAAAACTTACCAAAAAAAGGTAAGTTTTTAATAAAAAAAAAAAAAAAGTAAAATAAAAATAAAATACTTAGGGGTGCCTGGGTGGTTCAGTCGGTTAAGGGTCTGACTTCGGCTCAGGTCACTATCTCACGGTTGATGAGTTCGAGCCCTGCATCGGGGTCTCTGCTGTCAGCACAGAGCCCGCTTTGGATCCTCTTTCTCCCTCTCTGCCCTTCCGCTGCACATTCTCTCTCTCTCTCTCTCTCTCTCTCCCTCTCTCAAAATAAATAAACTGAAAAAAATAAAAGCGAAAAACAAAAAAATAAGTAAATGTTTAAATACTTAAACTGCAGCCATTTCTACTTTGTGCAGCCGGCAGAAGAACTCTCTGGGGTATATAGAAAAATGCTACAGTCTGGGCTTGATCCATCATCTGGGGTTGATAAAGACGATGCCCAAGTAGACCAAGACTTTGGAAGACTCAAATTTCCTCGCCCAACAATGCATGAGGCGTGCTAGCATTCCCCAGGTAACCCCAGATCGGGAGAAGCGTTCAGAAACAGAGAGAAAAGAGGGAGAGAGAAAGAGAGGGTCAATGAGGGGTACCCCAAGGTTGGACGAGAGGCAGTAGCAGGCCCACCAAAGAAGCGTAAGCACATGGGTCCTGCATGAAGTGGCCAGCAAGGGGGAGGCGAGGCAAGGCAACCTGGAATTCTGTTCAAGTCAATCCAAATCATATGCCCTGGATGATATGCTGTTAGGCAAAGGTACCTAAGGTGGCCACAGCCCTGAGCAGGGACCTACAAAGACACACGGCCCCAATGATAATTCCCAATCAAAAGCAAATATCAAGTTTGAGGGTATTTCATGCACTACTCCACTGTCCTCATACATACCTCCCCCTGAATACTCCTCCAACTTCCAGTAAACGTTTGCCACTCACAGTGGACCTCATGGTAGCGGGATTGCGGGGGATTATAAAAAGAAAGAAGGGACTACTGTGGCGGTAAGGCAGTGTGAAGAAAGATGGCAGCCCCAGAAATGAGGAGTAATGGTTACAATCCAGGTTCAAAAAAAGAAAAAGAAAAAGAGAGAGAGCTGAAGCAAAAAAACAAAATAAGGGGCGCCTGGGTGGCGCAGTCAGTTAAGCGTCCGACTTCAGCCAGGTCACGATCTCACGGTCTGTGAGTTTGAGCCCCGCGTCAGGCTCTGGGCTGATGGCTCGGAGCCTGGAGCCTGTTTCCGATTCTGTGTCTCCCTCTCTCTCTGCCCCTCCCCCGTTCATGCTCTGTCTCTGTCCCAAAAATAAATAAAAACGTTGAAAAAAAAAAAAAAAAGAAAAAAAAACAAACAAAACAAAATAAATGACAATAACAGAGCTGGAAATGACTGAGTTAGGAGGAAGAGATCAAAACAAAACACCCCCAAACAAAATCCAACAAAACAAAATCTGTGGAGATGCTGAAATGGGCTCTCGGCTGCCTGAGTGACAAGACAGGACCCCAACTTCTGGCCGGAGAGGGTGGAGGGCTTGAGGATGTGGGTGACACTCTTCACAGGGCGGAAGTGAGAATTAAGTGAGTTAAAGCCCGTGAAGCCTCTGACTTGACCTATTTCAGTCTTTTCTCTTAACTCTTGCTAATTATCTTACTTCTCATTTTGCTCCCTCTGAGGGCTTCCTTGCCCCCCAAGTCCCTGGGGGGCTGAAATCCCCAGGGGAGTAAAAATGTCCTTGGGGCTGGACCTCCTCTTGAGAAGTAGACCCCTGTGAAAGACTCTAGCAGGAGTCCCTGGTTGGCTTGGAAACCGATTAATTTCTGATTTTCCGATCACCTCCTGGGCCGTTGGCCTCTTCTTGGAGAAGTTTTAAAGGCAAATTGACTTCCCCTCCTCTCGACTAAGTTTGTGCCCATAGAATAATATCCATTTTATAACATTTCCAGAAAAAGAATTCCATATTTTAAGGGACTTTATTAATCAATTAAGTATAATAATGGCTGCATCGTTCCTCATCATTAGCAATGGGCTTTCCTATCCTTTTTAATCTTACCTAATCTTATCTAATTCTTACCACAACCCCAGTGGTATCGTAAATATTGTTAATGAGGCTCAAATCCAGGCCCTTGCATATAGTTTCACTCAACTACAATTGAGATGGTATCTTTGGTCAGATACACCCACTCTTAAACTGTATCCGTTTGCCTCTCCAGCTTAACAGGAAAACTGGAATAGTGGCACAAAACTAAAAGGAAACACACACACACACACACAAGAAGAAAGAGTCTGTGCACTTGAACTTCATCCATTTGCCTTTCCCAACCCCACCTATAGCCTGCTCACCCACTCTTCCTCTTTCCGTCCCTGCTGACCCCCGTTTCCGGCCACCCTGGTGAGTTACATGTGTTCCCGATGTGAAATAGTGAGGCCATGATTCGGAGCAAATATTCTTGTTTGGAAATATCCTCTGAAAAGAAATCAGACATTTCTCTTTTTTTCAGTGCCTGGCTTTATTTCCAATCTTTTTCTGTCTTCCAGAAGTATGAGTTCCGTGTGTGGTGCAAAATCCACTGAGTTTCTGTGGGCGTCCACTACAATCAGCCCAGGCTTCGGCTCCCTCTCGTAAGACCTGCAAGAGGCAGGAGGCCCTTCTGTGTTCCCAGAGAGCTTCAGATCTGGATGGCATAAGAAGGCAAGCAACTAAACATTCCAGGGCTGTGCAAAAATCAAAGACGTCTTGTAGATGACAGAAGGGATGCCACGGGGTATTTCAATGTCATCTCTTTGGGCTGAGCTGCTAAAGAGAAGTTGCAAAATGCATGTGCCTGATGCCACGTAAGGAGGTAGACTCAATGTCTTTGAACCAATAGTTTTTTCAACTAAGAGAAAATGAAAAGCCAATTGCTTGGCTCTGTGTGCAGCTGTAGAATCCTTCCTTCCCGGGGGCCATTAGTTCCAGCGCTGGAACTAATCGAAGCCTGGCTTTCCCTTCCTATCTCCAAAAAAGGGGACCAAGGAAAAAGCTGGTGGGCAGGTCACAGGGCGCTACTTGCTATAGTCATTCCATCCTCCACCTAAACATCCAAAGAAATGAATCTCGTCCCAACAGATTTCACGATTCAAGCGTGGCTGGATGATCTGGTAGTGAGAGAAGCCGCAGAAATACAAAAGTATCCCCCCACATCAGTTTTTTCTTGAGAAGCCCTTTCTTCACTTGAGTTAATCAAAAAAGTGGATGAATGGCAATTTGAGCAATACACTACATGTGAGGCAAAGCAAACGACGCATATAAAAAATGAAAATAATTCCTTTGCAAAGAACGGTCAAGGAAGGAGGTAGAGATGGAGGGAAAGGCAAAAACACAGTGGAAGAGAAAGGTTAAGTGGAATAACTACGCACAGATAAATCTGTTCCCCTAACTCTGTCCCCCCTTACTGCACGACCATTGGTATGTGTGGATGACTATGAATATGGGTGCGGGGAGAGGGAGAATGTGTATGTGCATAAGGTATGTGCGGGGGAGGGGGGGAGGGGTCAGGGAAGAGGGAGTGTGTATGGGTGAGCAGGTGTGTACCTATGAAGGATGTGTGTGGGAGTACACGAATAAGGACTGAGGCTGTGAACAAAGATGTATGTGGGCATATGTAGGTGAGATGTCTACACTCCAAAGGGGACTGCGTTTGGTAGGGTGGAAAGTGTGGATGCGTGTGCATCGGCTGGGAAGCAGATGTGCAGAGCTGTGTGTATGCATCTGGGGTGAGGGCGTGTGCACAGGAACTACGTGCGGGTACCATGTATGAGAGCAATTAATTTGTCCAATTAAAAGGAGGTATGGAACCCTCTGGAAAGCCAATCCAGCCTTCCTTCTGCCTCAGCTGCCCTGCGCCAGGCCCTGGTTAACACTTAGAGTGCCATCCCCCAGAGATGTCCCCTGCATGCTTTCAGCATTCGGTCCCCTGGAGCTGCCTCTGGATCCAAACCACACTTGGAAGTCTACACCTGTGTCTCCCTTGCTGGGACTCAGAGGATTGCTTTGCTTACGATTGATGAGACGACAGAACCTTTTACTTCCCCACTGGACTGATTTGGGAGGAACACCTCCGGGCCAGAATTTCTGCTGATAAATCATCGTCTTCATCAGCACCCCCACGTGTTGTTGCGAGGCACTTGGCACCCACGAGGTATCATCATCTCGTTGCACTGCTACGGAAGTCAGCTAATGACACATTATCCTTCTTGACAGGTTAATTCGGTAGCCTGAAACACAGCTGGATTTGCTCATGATTCCATGCCCGTTGAGGGGGGGGAGAAAACTGTTGGAAACTCTTAAGACTGGGGGGCCCCAGCGAGCTTCAAATCGGCACATAACCTCCATTCCTGGTCCAAAGCCTTCATCCATTCACAGCGTTTCTTGTCTGTTTCTACCCTAATGCGAAAATTCTTTTAACTCAGCTTCCACAGGGGCGCCTGGGTGGCTCAATCGGTTAAGCGTCTGACTTCAGCTCGGGTCATGATCTCATGGGTCCTGAGTTAGAGCCCTGAATCGGGCTCTGTGGTGACAGCTCAGAACCTGGAACCTGCTTCAGATTCCATGTCCCTTCTCTCTCTGCCCCTCCCTTACTCGCGCTGTCTCTCTGTCTCTCAAAAATAAATGAAAAACTTTTAAAAAATAAAAAATACAGTTTCCACATATTTATCCCTCTGCCACCTCCTAAAATAGAAAATGAGGAATCCATACTATCTCCCGGGCCGGTTAGGCGGATAAATACTACTTTGATGGCTGTTGCGAGTGTGTGAATAGACATCTTGGAACACCGCTAAGGACAATAGTGACAATGCCGTGCATCCATCTTCCTGCATGGAGCCCCACAGACAGCACTTTGTCGTAGCACATTGTCCCAGGGAAAGAGCATTTTCAGAGGTCTCCGTATGTCCATTTCACTAACATCCACTCCCAGGAGAGCAAAAGAGGAATTTTTCAAGGACAGCCCAATAGGAGCCCTGGGATAATTTGCAAGCAGAGGTATCGCAAGGGCGCCAAACCGTTGATCTCGGTCTACTTAGGGCAGGGGAGCCACTGGCATCTCACTTTCCACCTGGTATTGTCTCCAAAGTGGGGACAAAAGAAAATGTCGGGGGGGGGGGGGTTGCCTGCTTCTATCTGTGCAGTGAAAATTTTCTCTGATTGCAATGGAGTGAAAAGTTGCAAGTTTATTCAAACCCGCAGAGAATGCTGTTCTCACTGTTCCGCCCGCGTGAGTTCTGTATCCTTCCGCGTGAGGAAGAGGGGGACACAGACAGCCTCAGAACTTGCATCTCAATCCACCCAAATCGCCAGCAAGCAGCAGAGGGGGCAGGTCCTCTGCCTGGACGCAAAGATCTGCAGCATCCCGTGGGGCTGCTGGCTCAGGTCTTTCTGAAAGCCAGAGGGCCGCTTAGCTATTCCAGAGACCCAGATGGCAGATTATTGCCACAGCTCTCTTCTGGCATCGCCCTCAGGCCACGGCCAGAGACGGCGCAGGTGCCGCACCCGCCCTAAAGCTGGGTTCCAACCGGCCGTGGGACTGGGGCCAAGAGTGTTATGATCGAATTGAGAAGGTAAGATCATTTGATTATAATGTCAGGCAACCTGTGGACAGGCTGGAATACTATTTTACCCTTGTGGAATGGTTGCAAAGACTGAGTTAGACTTCACAGAGTAGCAATGTTAGTTTCAGGTGTACGATATAGCGATTCACCAATCGTATACATTACTCAGCCCTCTTCACCTGTTGCACCCGTTCCCCCCACCCACCTCCCCTCTGGTAAACAGCAGTTTGCTCTCCAGAGTGAAGCGTCTGTTTTGTGATTTGTCTCCTTTTTCCTTTGACCCTTTGCTTTGTTTCTTAAACTCCACCTACGAGTGAAATCATATAGTATTCGTCTTTCTCTGACCGGCTTATTTTCACCTGGCGTAATACTCTCTAGTTCATCCATGTTGCTGCAAACGGCCAGAGCTCATTCTTTTTTATGGCTGAGTAATATTCCATCGTATACAGATCCCACCTCTTTATCTCTTCGCACAAAGTGACAGTAATCAGCTCGCTCATGAACGTGGACTCAAAACGTAGCAGAGCCCACGTTTTAATGCCATCCTTCCATTCATCCAGCCACTCGCAAGCCTTTGTGGAGAGATTGTAATGGCCAAGCACAGGTCCTAGAGGGGAGCATCCGGAGACATCTAAACCCGACCCCACACACTCACGAATTTCAAAGTCGACAGACGATTCAACCAGCAGTGAACAGACACGTCAGTGCTTTAAGTGCAAGCGAAGGAACAGGGTGGAGAGACACCGGGCCAAGTGTGGGTCGGGGCAAGGGCTTCTTTTGAAGTCAAGACTCTGGAGCTGAGTCATAAAAGACAAGCAAGAGCTGTCCAGGGAGAGGGGAGCAATTCTTTCTTTACAGAGGAAGCGATTCGAGAATATCCCCTGACGTGATCACCAGAGGGAGCAGGGGCTGGGGAACGTTAGGCCAAATGGTTCACACAGGAACCAGTGAGACCTCGGAGGAAATCGGACTTCTCCATGTTGCTCTGTGGAACTCTTAGTAAATACCACATCTCCCCCCACCCCCGCCTCTCTCTCTCTCTCTCTCTCTCTCTCTCTCTCTCACACACACACACACACACATACACACACACACACACACACACACATAATCAATCATGCATCTTACTAAAACACAGAGAGAGAATGTTGTGGGAAACATGAGGCAAGATTACAGTCTGTTTGTTAGTGGACTTTTTTTTTTTTTTTTGGTCTATTGATGCCAGTCCTGAGGGTATACAGCTGTATCATTCACGTTAGGCTTTCCTGAGAAAGAAAATCACCTAAAGACTGTGAAATCTCGCATTGCGTTACTTTCCAAGGGATTAAGCGCCTTCCTGTTTACAGGGGCATAAATCCCTGCCAGTTCCACGTTTTGCATCTGTCGTTAAGCTCGTCACACAGTGCCAGCTACGGTCCTAAGGCACAGACCCACTTCAGATTTAGTGTGGATGGCACTACGTGCAACACCAAAGTAGGTCACGAAGTACGGACAGCCCAAATCTCTGGGGATCCCATGCGTGCCCTTCAGCAGGACTAGTGAGTTACCAAGGCTTCTACTGTATGCTATAGCTACCTACTAATTTTACAAGATAGCATCAATGTCAACCTTCCCGGTTCTTGCACCCAGCTAAACCCTCCCCACCCGTCAAGGCCAACACAAGTTTTCAGCGTCTCTAAGAAGTCGTTAATTCCCTTTGCCCCTAAATTCTACAACAAAGGAAGTGGGCCATACCAATTTAGCCCTGAATTATGTTCTTTTTATTGTTGCTGCCTCTAAAGCGCTACCTTGACCTCACAAGCAGATTTTAAGCCCCTTGAGGAATAAAAAATAGCTATACCTCATAAGACGTCTTATAACAGCCTTCACACTGTTATGAAGGGTTGCCCCGCCCCCACGTCTAATATGCGCTTTCTGCCTGTTGGGATTTCCCCATGTGGACAGTCTACAGGAACCAGAACATCAATACGTCTGAAGGTGGAATCGTCTTTCTACCAAAATCAAGTCAGCTTGTTGACCGTCCCCTACTTCTTTAAGTTCTGACTTTTCCTTGTGTTACCCTTCCCAGGAACGATCTTTGGCATTATCAGCTCGTTTTCTGTCTCCTTGCCCATGTGTTCACAACCCATTCCCTCCTTTCCATGATTAATGCCATTGTGCTGGGCCAGACCCTCATCGTCTGCCATCAGACAGACTGTGGTACTTCTGAACTGGTTCCCTTCCAGCCTTTCTGGTCCAAATCAGTCACCTATAACGACTCAGTCAGATTCATTTTCTTTGTAGCATCGTATGAATAGTGTCCCTCCCGTGGCTTCTCACTGTCCACTTCGCAAAACACAAAAATCTCTTTATGTGGTGTTCCAAACCCTCTGGATCCTGGCATACATTTTAGGTGTTGTGTCTTTTCCTATTTCTCAGTCCATACCCTCTGTTCTGGCAAGGCCGTCCCTGCGGCCTGAACCTCCCTTGTGCCTCTCTAGCTCCACACCTTTGCTCAAGCCATTATTTTCCTGTCAAATTCTTTTTCCAGCGATCGTAACCTGGCTGTTTTCAAGGTGTACTTAATGTTATGAACTCTTCTTTAATGAACCCATCAAGAATCAAGCATTGTGTCCTTCGCTGAGGGCGTTTTTACTTTAAGTGACTTTATGATGCATCCAGTACCCTAAAGGCACGATGCTAACTGCTAGAGGATTCATCTAGAAAACCTTACTTCCATTGAGTAAGAATTCGGAAGCATGGAGACATGAAAAGAAGAGATTCATTAATCAATTAATATCAGAAAAAGAAATGTCCTTGCCGTGAAGAAAATCATGGCTCTTCGCACTGGAAAAGCACACTGAATACATGTTAACAAATTTATAAATTTATAAGTGAGTCATATAAAGTGTATCCTCGTAAAACTGTGGAATCCCATGGATAACAACAAAAGCATAACATTTTTAAAGAAATGAGCAGGTGCCCCCTGAGAAAATTTACATTTTGCTTTTCATCAGTATTGCTAGATAATTACTACAAATCAGAAGCAATGTGTTTGAAGTTTTAAAGGTAAATTGTTGGAACTGAGAATTCTATACACAGTCAAATTAACATAACAGTGCAAGGGCAATACACATGCACACACGCACACACACACACACACACACATATAGTCTTAAAAAACCTGCACAAACACATACATAAAAGGCCAATAAATTCGGGAAATGAAAAAGGAACACAGTTTCTAGAAAAAAGTATAAAATATGAAGCCAGTGATAATAAATGTAAGTGGCTTAAACTTCCTCATTAAGAAGTGCTTAGCAAAATGAGATTTTTTAAATAAATAAAAAATCCAGCATTGTGTTATGAATGAAGGGCATATCTAAAACAGAATGACATAAAAACGTTAAGAATTTATAAAAATGGAGGGGTCCCTGGGTGGCTCAGTCAGTTAAGCGTCCAACTTCAGCTCAGGTCATGATCTCACCATTCATGGGTTCAAGCCCCACGTCAGGCTCTGTGCTGACAGCTCAGAGCCTGCAGCCTGCTTTGGATTCTGTGTCTCCCCCTCTCTCTGCCCCTCCCCTGCTCATGCTCTCTCTCTCTGTCTCTCAATAATAAATAAACATTGGGGCGCCTGGGTGGCGCAGTCGGTTAAGCGTCCGACTTCAGCCAGGTCACGATCTCGCGGTCCGTGAGTTCGAGCCCCGCGTCAGGCTCTGGGCTGATGGCTCGGAGCCTGGAGCCTGTTTCCGATTCCGTGTCTCCCTCTCTCTCTGCCCCTCCCCCGTTCATGCTCTGTCTCTCTCTGTCCCAAAAATAAATAAAAAACGTTGAAAAAAAAAATTAAAAAAAAAAAATAATAAATAAACATTAAGGGGCACCTGGGTGGCTCAGTCGGTAAAGCGTCCAACTTCAGCTTAGGTCATGATCTCGTGGTTTGTGAGTTCAAGCCCCGCATCGGGCTCTGTGCTAACAGCTCAGAGCCTGGAGCTTGCTTCAGATTCTGTGTCTCCCTCTCTCTCTGCCCATCCCATGCTCATGCTCTGTCTGTCTCTCAATAATAAATAAAAGTTAACAAAAGTTTAAATAAATAAGTAAATAAATAAACATTTTAAAAAGTTGAAAAAAGGAATTTATAAAAATGGAAAAGAATGAACCAAATAAAATTGAAAAACAAAATAGACCTGGAAAAACTCTATGTGAGACAAAAATGATACAAAGTCAAAAGCAATAACTAGGGCAAAGAGAGATATTTTATGATGATATAATGTAAAATCAAAATGATATTATAATATTCATGAACTTTATGTAACTAAAAACGTAGAATCAAAATATTTGCGGCATAAATTTTGGAATGAAAGAGGAATTGATAAATTCAGATTCAAAAATTCTTCCCTTGGTAAAAATAGATAAAAATTGGTAGGCTGATAGAAGAATTTAATAACTCAGCAAAGAAACTTCCTCTGAAAGTGTGTGTGCATGTGTGCATGTACAAGAGAGACAAATTGTTTATACAACTTTGTACTTAACAAACAAAATATGCTTGTTTTATAATGCATATGCACATTCCAAAATCCTGACTATTAAGCCACAAAGAATCTCAAAAGGTTGAATTTATTGAATATAAAGCTAATAATAAAAAGGGATAACCAAAAGTATATCCAGTCTTCTAGAAATTAGAAACAAATGAAAAAACTTTTAATACGCTTTTTGGTAAAACAGGAAGACAGGGCTAAAATAATACATGTCAAAATGAACAGCAGTGAAAGCATCGCATTTATAAACCTATCAGATGTGCCAAAGTGTTATTCAAAGTAACTGGTGTAAATTCGATCACATTTCTTATAAAAAAGGTAAAACTAAGTAAGAGTTACATATTAGATACCAGAAGCTAGGAAACAAACTGCAAATTGTACCCACAGAAAGTATCAGAAATTAATCAACAATTATTAAAAATTTAACTTGATGGCAGCACGTGGGTGACTCGGGTAAGCATCTGACTCTTGGTTTTCGGCCCAGGTCACGATCTTGTGGTTCGTGGGACTGAGCCCCACGTCTGGCTCTGTGCTGACAGCGTGGAGCCTGCTTGGGATTCTCTCTCTCCCTCTCTTTCTACCCCTCCCCCAGCTCATGTGCTCTCTTTCTCTCTAACTAAATAAATAAAACCTTAAAAAATTTTTAACTTAACGTAGGAAACAAAACAAGCACTTAATTAACAAAACCAAGAGCTTATTCTTTGAAAAGACCCTTCCTCCAAAAAAATAAAATGAATGAATCGTTGGCATATATGTTAAGAGAAAATGCTTGATGGTCCAATTAAAATCACTAAACACGAGAAAAATACCATAGATAAAGAAAACCTAAAGATTTTTTAAAATTATATGAAAATGGTAGCTATAACACTCCAACATTACACTTAAATCTAAATAAAATCAGTTATTTCCTAGAAAATGTATGTTGTCTAGTATTGATTTTAGCATGTTAGACAACATGAGCAAACTTACACTCATATTTTTTAAAGTATCACTGTAAAAAATAACACTAAGACCAGAGTTTTAACACCAAAACCTGCAAGAAAGAGATACTTCCAATATCATATAAGCTAACACTACTTTTGAGAAGGAGAAAAAAAATCCCTTGAATCGGTCTATGAGCCCACAGAATCCCTAGGGTAAAATATACACCATAGTGATCTTAAGTTAGGGACAACCATCATGAGAACAAAAAATAGAATGTAATATCTTTAAACTAGTAGAAGAAAATAAAATCTATCCAATAGAAAATAAAAAGATATATATATGGAGAGAGAAACAGAAAGGGAGGGAGGGAAGGGGTACAATAAAAGGAGAATATGAAACAAAATGGCAGAAATAAACACTAACAGAATGGCATTTGTGATAAATGTAAATAGGTTAATCTCACCAATTAAAGACAGAAACTACTGAATTGGCTAACAAAAACAAGGTTAAAATATTGTCTATAAGAGACACACTGGTTCAAAACTAAAAAGACTGTTGGGGCATCAGGGTGGCTCAGTCAGTTAAGCATCCAACTTCAGCTCAGGTCATGATCTCATGGTTCATGCGTTCAAAGCCCATCGGGCTTTGTGCTGACAGCTCAGAGCGTGGAGCCTGCTTCAGACTCTATACTTCCCTCTCTCTCTGTCCCTCCTCCACTCGTACTCTCTCTCTCTCTCTCTTAAAAATAAATAAACATTTAAAAAATAAAATAAAATAAAAAGACTATCAAAAAATACACCGGACAAATCTAAGGCAAAGACGAGCTGGGTTTCCAATCCTAGTATTGGAAAGAAACTAAATGTTAACACACACATAAGTTATCAAGAAACATGTAACAGAAAAAAAAAAACATAACATGTTTGCTTTAAAGTCTGTTTTTTCAGGTATGCTCTTAACAAAATAGTCTCAAAATATAAAAATCAATAGCTCACAGAAACACAGGGGTACATAGTTAAATTATCAAGTACAGTTGAAGATCTTAATGCATCCATCTTGAAACAAGTACAAGAAAAATAAGAAATTTCCAAGAGCTGAACCATACAATTAATCATAACAAAGAAATAAAAAGTCCATCTCTTTTTAAGAGGAATAACAAAAATAGAACATGTAATAAGTCAGAAAAGCAAGTCTTAATCCATTCCAAAGAATAGACATCACATGTACTCTGTTCCCTGATTTTATTCAGTAAAATTAAAAATAAGTAGTAAACCAAAAGCTAAAAAGAGCCTATACATTTAGTAACTTGGTCACAGTAACAAATAATTTGTGGTAAAAAAGGAAATTAAGAAGTATTTAGAGTGGAATGCTAATACAAAAGCTCACAGAGCTAATTTACAGAGAAATTTGTAGTTGTAGACATTAGAAATTCACTTCCATACCTAGATGAAGACTGAAAAAGTACAGAAACCTCACGTTGCCGAAGACTCAATTTTTAATAAATCAATTCCCTATAAACAAAGTTTTATATTTAAGTCAATCTCAGCCATAATTCTCAAAGGATTATTTTTATGTAACTTGACAAAATTATTCAAATTTTTGTCAGTTATGCAAATATCTCCCCAACATTTGCAAATGATAAAAAGGGCCTTACTCCAAAAGGTGTCAGAGAATACTGAAAAGTCCTAATAATTGAAACAGTGTTAGGTGGGTTTAAGAATAAACAAAACTAACAACACAGATGAAGATAAGGGAAAGGAAGCAAAAAATAGTATAAAAACAGGGAGGGGGACAAAACATAAGAGACTCTCAAATATGGAGAACAAATAGAGGGTTACTGGAGGGGTTGTGGGAGGGGAGATGGGTTAAATGGGTAAGGGGCACTAGGGAACCTACCCCTAAAATCATTGTTGCACTATATGCTAACTAACTTGGATACACATTTAAAAAATAAATTAAATGTTTAAAAAAAGAATAAACAAATCTATAAATGGAGAGAAGAGAGTGGTAGTTTTAAGAACGAAAACCAATACAATGTCATTAGCGCTGTCCAACAAAAGCCATGCAAAGTATCAGTACACTGTCCCAACCTCCTTGAACTTAGGTATGATTCTGTGACTTGCTTTAGACAATGAAATGTCCAAAGTACATTTCAACCTAGTAATTTCCAAGTAGAAGCACCCAGGATGCCTTAACACCCCAAGGCATCATGCACCGTTCTCTTTAGCTCCGATACAGTCACTGTCATCAGCGGCTGTGACACTCCAGAGGCCTGAGCAAAAGTGGAGCAGAGCCCCCAGCCAACCCATGGTGGATATGTAGCATGAGTAAGAAATACATCTTTTCTTTGTATACTGTTATGACTTGGGTTATTACTATGACAGAAGCTGCCAAACTGCGAGAGAAAGTAGTCTTTCTAGTTATCTTTTCACCTGTATAATCTCTTATTGTACTTGATATTCCAAAGAAAGGTATTTAGACTTCCTTCTAAAATTAAAAAAAAAAAGTATTGTAGCCAAACGCTAACTAGAAACACAAAAAGAAGACATTGGGAGGAGGCTATTTGCATGTTACTGTAATAGTTCATTCTTTTAAGCTGAAGCTCTCCCCATGTAATTTACAATAAAATAGGGCTTTACAGAAATTTAAAGACTTGGAGCAAGCTGAGAGATTGAAAGCATCTCTTATCCTAAAATAAAATAAGCAAGAATCCTATTTTGCACCCAAACTTCTTAATTTGGGGGGATTTTTGTAGACAGATATCAGCTGACCAGCAGTGGGGGAAAGGACATAAAGCACACAGCTGCGCCTTCATCTATGGTGTTTCAAACAAGCAATGGGAACAATTATGAGCAAGCCCTACGCTGCTAAGCTCTCATCTTCAGAGCAAAAGTTAAAGACAGTGGGTTGATAATCATAGCCAGTTATCCACGGAATCCCCAAAAGAAAAAATGGCCCATGATGGACCTGACCTCTGATCGTTGCTGCAACTTTGATGAGCAGTATTCAGAACATGTATGACAGAAATCGGAGTTCTCCTTTTCAGTGCTAATATCCTTGTGAAACTGACTGCATCATGGCCCATCATTTGCATAACGTGTCCAGTTATTTCTAATGTCTCCCATTAGATTATTCTTTAGCGTATCAATATCAATATCTCAAAGCTACTGGTCCCAAACCCAGTTTGTTTAAAATCTAGCTAGATGGTCAAACTAGCCACGACACATGGAAAGGAATTGTGTGATGCTCAAATATTGCTACCGCATATAGATCAACTGAAGATAAATTTTACTGAGCAAAGAAATCTGATGCACTTGGTCATGGCCCATTTATTTAGGTAAAATAAATGCTTTCAGCACGTGCCGTAAGAAGCGGAAGGAATCCGGACGTGGCCAATTGATATTCAAATCCTGACTCAGGCACTTTGTGACTTGTACATTAGTATACAGAATGAGTGGTCATTACTGTTATTGTATAAAAATCATCTGGAATCTCAACCGTGCGAAATGGAAAACTAGGCTGGACTATTTCCCAGGTACAATTCTCTCGAGATTCTCCAAAAGGAACCATGAGGCTATCTGCAGGACCCTTCCAGAAGGTTCTATTCCATCTATTTCTTTGTCCGAGTTGATTCTAAAGGCAGTGTCATTTCTCTTTGCCCGGTCACTCTGGTTTCTTCTCAGTTAATTAAGATAAGTTGCTACATAAACCTGGAGAGCAGCAAAAGTGCTCATGGTGCAGGCACAAAACAAGATTAGAAAAATAAACGTTGGAAATGGCCGTTTAATCTTGAAGTTATACTACAAGGGAAATGTCTTTGATTCCCAAGTGATATTACACAAATGTCTACGTGGGATAATAGATGGGGCAAAGAATGCAGAAATGACGAAAATTAATGGAGTTGTTATCACAGCCAGCCAGCTCTTTGACTTGGATCAGATTTTTCTTTCCCTGTGGCATATGAGGCGAAGGCAACCAGAGAAGAGTGGAAAGAAGGGAATTTGCAGTCAGAAGTTGGAGACTGAGCAGGACAGGTTACCCCTCTTGTGCATCGGTCCTCACCTGTGAGGTACAGATAGTGACATTGACGTTAAAAGCAGTTGTACGGATTAAATGAGACAACCGGCAGGCAAAATCCTGTATCAATTGCCAAGTGTTCCTCAAGTGATTGTTAGAAGTCATGCAATTTGCATCGAGGATCTAGTGGAATCTATAGAAGAATCCTGACACCAAGAGCTGCTCTGTACCCGAGGCAATAAGTTAGACATTCACACAGAGAGGACAGACAGCGCTGTGTGGCCAGCATCTGGCACATTCTGCCTTCTGAAGTCAGAAGCGAAGCCGGCAGAGAGACCTGTCTTCCTTCAACATACCCGGTCCCGGCAGGCGGTGTTCAGCCTTGCTCGTTCTTATTGATCCTTCCTGGTGCACGTTCATTTCTCCCTTGTTTTCCCGTTTCACATCTTACTGCTTTTCGGGATGATTTGATTGGTAAATTAGTCAGTAAAGCCACCACCAAGAATTCTATTTCATCAGTTTCCCAACCGCCGGAGGAAACTGTGCAAAGCATCACTCTCAGCTTCTGTTCGCTGTGTGCCGGAAGGCCTCTGTCCCAGAGCGCACCTTCACCGCAGGTCAGCCAAGCAGGAGGCCTCCGAGATCTGCTCAGCTTCAGCCAGTTACCAATGTGATCTGAGCATCTAATCAGAAACCGTGTTTACTGGTTGCCTTGGCTAAAAAACACATACTAGCTGCGTGACCTTGGCGAGTTATTCAACCTTTCTTTGCCTCAGTTTCCTTATCTGTGATGTAAGGCTAATAATAGCACCTATCTCATAGAAACATTATAAGGATTAAACTAAAAAAAACACTTGTAGATGGTGGGTGATGGGTATTGAGGAGGGCACCTGTTGGAATGAGCACTGGATGTCGTATGGAAACCAATTTGACAATAAATTTCCTATTAAAAAAAAAAAAACAACAACACTTGTAAAGCACTTAAAATAGTGCCTGAACATGGTAAGAGCTATATATGGGTAGTGCCTGGACATGATAAGAACTATGTCTGTGTTTATTAAATAAAGAAATACTTTATTTGTGGGGAAAATTGTGTATGAATCCAGGATAACAAACTATTAGGTGAAGAAGAACACATAATAAATTTTTAGTATAAAAGGGTATTCCAAAGGTGGTTGTCTGTGACAGAGACACTACGCATTTAACAAAACCCATCGGGGGGCACCTGGGTGGCTCCGTCGGTTAAGTGGCTGACTTCGGCTCGGGTCATGATCTCACGGGTCGCGAGTTTGAGCCCCGCGTTGGGCTCCACGCTGACACCTCAGAGCCTGGAGCCTGCTTCGGATTCTGTGTCTCCCTGCCTGTCTCTGTCCCTCCCCCACTCACACTCTGTCTCCCTCTCTCTCAAAAATAAAAAAAAAAAAAAAAAAAAAACACATTAAAATTTCTTTAAAAAAAACCATCGAACTTTATGGCACAGCGAATCTTAATGTATGTAAGTTTAAAAAATCACTTAGGAGGTCAAGGGATCCCAAGATGGAATGCAGAATGTGGCAAATGAATCTAACTGTATTACAAATGTATGAAATAACCTCGGCAAAGTGTGTGGAAGATAAAGGTGCTGATCCAAGGAACTTTGGAAACGAATGAAATCTGGAAGATTGAAGGCAAAGGAAATTGCACACAGCACTGGACCTAGTTAATAAAGTCGTTTTCCATGGGAGTAAAGGGCTGATAATTCTGACACTGCTATAAATCTATTCTGGAATAGGACCGTTCAGTAAGTGCATGGTGGATGGTGGGAGCCAGGCGTCCTTATTTTTAATCTTCTTTTGAGTTGATTTGTTTATTTTGAGAGACACAGAGACAGCACAAGTTGGGGAGAGGCAGAGAGAGAAAGAGAGGGAGAGAGATTCCCAAGCAGGCTCCGCACGGCGCGCGCAGAGCCCGATGCAGGCCTCGAACTCGTGAAACCGCAAGATCGTGACCTGAGCCAAAACCAGGAGCTGGACGCTCAACTGCCTGAGCCACCCAGGCGCCCCTGGAGTCAGGTGTCTCGCTACTGAGGGAGACGTTATGGATAAGGAAGAGGAGGAGGTTCCAGTGATCCGTGTGCCAGCAGTTGATAGAGATATACTGATAGAGATATCAGTATAAACTCAAATTTAGCTTAATAGAGATCCGAGTGGTCACACGTAGCTACATGTGTATAGGCACATATTTTTCCTTGCTCTGTCAACTGCAAAGGCCTGGAGGGACAACACCCCAGTAACAGTAAGGACACCTCATGCCAAGATCATGGTTTTTGATAATACCTTCAATAAAAGATCCAGGGATCCTTGGAGAAGCGGCTGGTTCGAGGATAGAAGCTGGGAATGCGCCAGGTGAACTTGGAGCACTACAAAGTGACGGAAAAGCAGGACGTCATGAAAAGAGACAGAGCAAGAGAGAGAGAAGGAAGTGGTAAAAGACAGAAAGAAGGTGGGGTGGGGGTGGGGGGGGCGGGGGGAGATGTTGAATGTCAGAAGGACCCAAAAGCCGACTGAGAGCGTTCTCTGAGGCCAGAGCTAACACAATTTAATTTGGGTGACAAAATAAAGTAGTATTGGATTATAGCCCAAAGTATGAAATAAATATTAATGAGCTCACACTGATATAAATAAATGATTAAATAAATAACTAGAGGTGAGGAGAATAGATGGCTCCCCTGAAAGGAATTCCAGATAGTTTATATAGATTCTCTACCTCAATGATGGTGGCATACAAGTTCCCACTCCTTAACAGTGGACTGTGCATCGTGGCATCCTTCCAAAGCAGACGGCATGGAAAGGGAGGAAAAGAGAATAACTTAGCGGTGAGAAATCTGAAAAACACGACCTAGGCCAGGTCATCAAAGTCAACATCAACAGTGACGGGGCATGTTGATGGTACGTACCCTTGACATCATGGGACAAAAATGACTTTACTTCTGTGGTCTTCATCCCTAAAACCCATAACCCAGGTACAATCGTGAGGAAAATATCAAATAAATCCCAACTGAGGGACAGCCTACAAAATACCTGACCAGTATTCCTCAACACTGGCAAGGTCATGAAAAACAAGGAAAGCTTGAGAAACTATCCTAGCCAAGAGGAACTTAAGGAGACAGGATAACCACAGGTAGATAGGAGCCTGAAACAGAAAGGGGACCTTAGATAAAAACTAAGGACAAGATCAGGAAAGGGTGAGGAGGAAGCAGAAATGCCCATTAACCATGATAATGGCGTATCATGAGCTGGACAGAGAGGCGAACTCAACCGTCTGCCCCCGAGGCGACAAATCAAATAAATCCGCTAACAACTATCACTTATAAAATTGAAAGCAAGTACCTGAAGAAGTTAGTTATCCTGGGAAGGGAAGCAAGAAGTGGCAGTTATATCTAAGATGACCGGCCTCCCTGGAAAGACAGCTCCCATGGAGCCACCATGCAAGCACGGGAAACCTGAGTGAGAACTCCCTGTGTGCAGTCAGCCCTGGAGGGAGTGGCAGACACAACGCTGACTTAACTAACTGGTGTGTGGCGGGCCCACACCTCAGCATGTTTGAGAGGATCCTCAGGTGATTCTGAAATTCAGCCATGTTTGAAAGCACCCCATCGCACTGTTTCAAGAGTGGCAATGGGAATTTGTGAAGTTCTGTAGCTTTCAGCATTCGGAGCTTGTGAGGTCTTATGGACAGCAGCTCCGCCATCTTGACAGACAAGTGTCCAACAACACGGAAATAGATATGGCTACCAATTCCGCCATCTTGACAGACAAGTGTCCAACAATACGGAAATAGATAAAAGAGAATATGAACAGTTAACCATGAGAGAGAAGTGGGGAGAGAGAAAGAGAGAGAGAGAGAGAGAGAGAGAAGACAGATGCCCAAACCCTTTAATTATTTGTTAATACTTGCATCCATCCCCTCTACAAGATGCCATGGAGCCCTGTTTGGGAAATCATGCCACTTGGAGCAGATGACTCGGGTAACTGTTTACAGCAAAACTGAGGAACCACCAAATCCTCTCTGTTCTCCAGGCTGATTTCCTCCAGGAGTCGAGGAAAAAAAGAACAGTCTTATTGGCTGCCTTTAGGGCCCAAAATGAACAACTTAAAACCAGTATCACAAAACCAAGCCTTGGGAATGGAGGGTTGTTTCTGGAACAGCTCAGACCTCTTAGGTGGACCCTTAGTCCATAGGCTTCTCAAAAGGAGCCCCTTCCTCTGGCTAGAGTTGAAAACTACAAATTTACTTTCTTTCTTTTTTTTTTAAATTTTTTTAAATATTTATTTTTGAGAGACAAAGACAGAGCACGAGTGGGGAAGGAGCAGAGAGAGAGGGAGACACAGAATCCGAAGCAGGCTCCAGGCTTCGAGCTGTCAGCACAGAGCCCAATGCGGGGCTCGAACTCACGAACCATGAGATCATGACCTGAACAGAAGTCAGCACTTAACCAACTGAGCCACCCGGGTGCCCCATACAAATTTACTTTCAATATGGCAGCTCAGATTAGGCGATCCTAGGGACACACACCCTGATACTTGGGATACTTATTTCAAGGGTGACCTCATATGAGAAAATCTCTTACTAAGATGCATTCTTCATGTTTTTCTTTTCAGGAAGAAGCGCTATAAATAGATTAGGACATCTATTAATATAATGTTTGACACAAGTAGATTAAAGAAGAAAAATATGATCTAAATACACATAATGCCTATCCTAAGTGGATTAATGTTCCTAGCATAAATAGAAAGAATGTTAAAAATTGGTGACATTGTTTGATAAAATACTAAAATACAGGAATAGAAGAAAACAGCTTTGCCACAATAAAGGCCATCTATTTCAATCTAAAAGCCATATCCCTGGTAAAATAACTGTGTTTGTTTTCACTGTTATTAATATTGCAGAAATATTCTGTTCACTAAAAGCAAAGATAAGATAGCAGGGAGGGCTAGATTATTGAAAAATAAGTGATAAAAAATGGGAGACAGTCTGATTTTATAGTCAGATAACCCAAGAGGATAAGCTAAGAAACTGTTTTTTTTTAATATGTATTTATTTTTGAGAGAGCGCAAGTGGGGGAGGGGCAGAGAGGAAGGGAGACACAATCTGAAGGAGGCTCCAGGCTCTGAGCTGTCAGCACAGAGCCCTACACGGGGCTTGAACCCACAAGCCAGAGATCTTGACCGGAGCCCAAGTTGGGCACCTAACTGACTGAGCCACCCAGGTGCCCCTGAAACTGTTTTAATTAATAAAATCTTATAGGTAACCTGGTAGAAGATAAGTGCACACACACACACATACACACACACATTCCTATATACATACGCAGAAGCGTACACATACACACATAACAGACACGCACAGACACACACACACCTACACCCACATACACACCAATTCTCATAGTATAGCTGAAGTTGTAATGGGAAAAAAATCTCTTTCACCCAAGAAGTATGTGTGGTCTACATGAATAACTCTGCAATATTTCACCAAAAGACACAAATAAAGACTTGAGTCCGTGGAGAAGAACACCATGACTTATTTTAAAAGGACCAACTTTCCCAAAACATTCATATTTCATATAAATGGAATCTAAATCGCAACATGTTTTTTTTTTACTTGCTCTAAATGTCACCAGGAAGAAATATTTATGGAGTAAATATAGATTAAGTAAAATTCTACTGTAGAGTAAATATAAAGTAAAAATGTATAGAGTAAACATAGAAATAAATATAATTATAAAAATATATATTTATGTATATAAATATATATTCAAATGAAATTAGACATTTGAAAATGTCTGACGAAGAAGGAGCAATCTTACGTGATAGCAATGCATATTATAGAAGAGTAGTCCTAACACTTGTTTGATATTGCCACAAATGACAGATGGAGAAACTGAAGGAAAGAGTCACTTTGTAATAAGGAGAAATGGTTAACAGTTCGCACACATCCATGCATTTAGTCAATAAGAGGTTTGCAGACTGATAATAATTTGGACAAATAGACTTTCATACCACACTTAAACCAAAATAAACATCCCACTCTACTAAGCACAGAGTTGACACTCAATATTTCTTAATTGTGAGAGTTACAGGCAAATTTAAAACTGCATTTTAAGAAAAAGAATATTCTATATGATCTCTACCAGACTTCTGGAAAGGGATAATTTTCTATCTTAACAGAAAAGGAAGAAATCACAACAGAAGAGATGGACGGGTCTCCTCCTGGGAATAGAAGGAACGTAGTGGTCGTGGTCAGCTCATGAATATTTCTGGCTTTTTCTCAGTCCTCAGGAAATGTTTGTTAAACTGAATTGGCGTGGAGTGGCAGGAGAGCACATAAAAATAGCGAAGGGGACACAGAAGGTGAAGTGAGCATCGTAGGAAAATTACGACCACACGAACTTCTGCTGGATCGTGCCTTCGTCCAACTGGTCCCACCACACCTGGGCCTTGACTTTGTGGTTGTTAGGGTGCAGGACCACCACTGTGTAGTCTCAGCTTGGCTGCGGGTCACAAGGGAGCTCGTGCTACAAGCTCGTCACCTTCCTCTCTCTGGTGGCTCACCGGAAGCTCTACTTTGGCCATTCACATCAGTTCCTGATTGTGGAAAATTTTCTGCTGATAATAACAAAAGTCACAATGTTAGGTTTTTTTAGAACAAGGTTACGTTTTGCAGTGTATTATGTACTTTTATATGTAATGGCTTAGTTAATATTCATATTGACCTTATCAAGTACCTTTACCCGTATTCATCCTTAATAAGCCTGTGCTCTCCCGAAAACCCTGCCCAGCCCTTGGTGTGGTCAGGACTCGCGCCCCAGTCATCGGACTGTATGCGCAGTGTTTTCTTTGCTTTCCCTCATAATTGCTTTCGAAAGACTCACGGGAAACAGAATGATCACCTGAGAACCAAATGTGTCGTCCGAAGAACCAGCACGCATGGATGGCCCAAGGAAGGACAGAGGCAGATGCCGTAAGACATAGTTCCGCTTCTCCTCACTCAAGAAACGTATATATATAATATATGTCATATATATATATATATATATATATTACACATGATATGTAAAGCACACCTTCGTCAATGCACAAAAAGCAATCTCCGTGAGTTGAAATGGGATCTACCTCTTAGATCTCAAGTACCAGTGTGTGGGGTAGGCGTTGGATCACAGAAAAGCGATGTCTATATAAGTGCATGGACGTACAGATTTCCTGAAATGATGCCGCCCCATTGTCTCTGACAAAATGAGCTCTCATTGACCCGCACGCCCGTTCCTTTAACAAATATCTGTTGGGAACACTGGCAATGTGCCGGACACTGGCCAGCTCCTCAGTTGTGCGTATCGCTGGACGAAGCTCGGTGGGCCCCAGCGTAAGGACCTTTATCTAGAAAGTGCAAGTATCTTGCTTTCATTGAAGTGAGACAAGAGAGGATTGCACAAGCCCTGATGTTAGGTAACAGCCTCATAAACAAACAAATGGGCTTCCTGGTCAACCATCTAATCATGTGGAATCAGTTTATTTGCAAAAGTGATTCTGATCTGAATTAGCTAGTGAGCCAACTTGCAGGGCTACGATGGACCTGGCTCCATCGGGTCAGGTTTGGCAAGTAGAAGGAAGGAATTAGTTCAAGCACGCTACTACGACTAGAAGCTGATGTATGGCCACAAAACTAGACCCTGAATACCCGCCTCCCCACCAGGAGAACTTCTGTCCTGTTGGACTTTAAGTTACCCCAAGTACCACCATCTGAGATCATGGCCTGACACTATAGGGAGCCAGAGGACAAAATTGCTTATTGGCAAACATTTGGTCTCCAATTGATAATCACCGGCAGAGACAAAATCATTGTTTTTACAAAGTGGGATTGCCTATGCTTCTATTTGACCTTCAGGACTTGCCACTGTTAGGTTGAAAAGCAAACACGGCATGGCAGACTTCCTCCAAAGGCATCCTCATGACCATCACCACACAGCCCTGTGCTATGACTTTTCCCCAAGTTGGTGGACCTGTGGGGAAAACTTGGAAGGAGCAAGCCAGAGGGTTAGCTGGGTAGAAGTTAAACAAGGGAGAAAAATAAACCAGTGGGCACCTAGGAGTTAGAGTGCAGATGGGAACAGGGATATTCCCAGGACTCACCTGGATAGAAGAGGACAGACAAGAGTCTCCATGAGGACGAATTAGGGGAAGAGCTGGAAGGGAAGCGCTAGTCTCATGAGCCTACTGGAGAAGTGGGAACAGAAGTCTGGGACTCACCATCAGTGAGCAATCCATTCGGGGTGTGGTTGAGCCTGAACTAGGAAGATCTGGGACAAAGTGACAGGGATATGGAGACCAAGGTCGGTCCATCCCAGGATGAGGACAGAATGTGGGTAAAATCAAGACTGTCTTCCACGGAGGATAATTAAGGGGAGAGAGAGGAACAGGGCTGGAAAGAGCTAGATTAAGAAAGGAAACCAGAGGCTCTAGCATGAACGAATCACTTTTTAAGATGTAGCCTAGAACGGGCAGAGTTGGCTTTGAATCTAGTTGAATACAGTTTATAGTCTGACGAATATTATGCTGGGCTTAATAGACAAATGGCCAGAGAGAATGACAATGTATGAAACACTGGATTTCATACAGAAATATACTAAAGTGTTCATTAAACACTTATCAACGGATTTTTATATTTGTTAGAAAGGACATATCTGCCCACATGATTTTTACCTCATCATGATCTGACACTCTCCTATTTAGGTAACAAACGGAATAAAAAATAAAAGCTGTGTGCCCTTTGCATTTTGACCTCGCTAATTTAGATTTGGTGCAGCTCTTCTGTTCCAACTCTTTCGTTGATAATGGGGCGGGTATTGGGTGTCGTCCCGTTTAAGACGTGTCCAGATTCTCCTTTTCTGGAAGTTAAAAGGCAAAATGTTCAAATCTCCAACATCTCTTGCGGGTCAGGGTGATCACGTACCTGAGGTAAATGCAAGGAAAAGTTCTGGGGGTGGAGAGACTATGTCATTCCTGAACCCTGGGGTGCCATCTCCCACCAGATTTCTTACAGCATGAGAAACATTGACCCATCTGTCCATTTGACTCATTGTCGGGTTTTCTATACCTTGCAGCTCAATGTATTCCTAACTGTTAGAGATAGCCTCTTAGCTCAGGAGCCACAGCAAAACACAAACTAGGTGGCCAAACTAACAGAAATCTATGGTCTCACGGTTGCTGAAAGTCCAAGGGTAGAGTACCAGCACGGGGCACTTCTGGTGAGGGCCTTCTTCCTAGTTTGCAGATGGCTTCCTTCCCACTGTACTTACGTGTCCTAGAGAGAGAGAGAGAGAATCCTGGAATCTTCTCTCGTAAGTGCAATAATTCCATCACGGGAGCCCTGCCCTGGTGACCTTATCTAAACCTCATGACTTCCCAGGGACCCCGTTCCCAATACCATCACATTGGGGGTTAGGGCTCCAACATAGGAATTCGAAGGAGGCACAAATATTCAGTCTATGGCACTCACTTCTAATAGTCAACTTTATGTGTCAATTTGACTGCACCGTGAGGTACCCGGACATTTGTAAAACATTATTCTGGGTGTGTCTGTGAGAGTGTTTGTGGAGGGGAATAATATTTGCATCAGTGGCCTGAGTGAAGCGGATTGCCCTCCCTAACGCCAGTGGGCCACACCACACCAGTTAAAGGGCTGAGTCAAACAAAAGGCTAAGTAAGAGGGAAATCCTCCTGCCTGACTGCATAAACTAGGACATTTGTCTTTTGTATTGCCCAGGACAAGTGAGAATTTCACTTTGCTATGTATTATCAAGGAAAAAATCTTTGAGGAAGTGACACTTGTGTGATTGTCAGAAGCTTGATCTCTGAAATAAGATGTAGATTGGCTTTAATACCCTGCAGCTCATAAAGTAATAAAGCCTGGGGCGCCTGGGTGGCTCAGTCAATGGAGTGACCGACTCTTGATTTCAGCTCAGGTCACGATCTCACGATTCGTGAGATCCAGCCTCCACACTGGGCTCTGTGCCGACAGCTCAGAACCTGTTTGGGATTTCTCTCTAAATAAACAAACAAACAAACAAACAAACAAACTTTAAAAAAAAATAATAGGGACACCAGGGTGGCTCAGTCAGTTAAGCGTCCTCCTTCGGCTCAGGTCATGATCTCGCAGTTCGTGAGTTCGAGCTCCGCTTTGGGCTCAGTGCTGACAGCCCAGAACCAGAAGCCTACTTCAGATTCTGTGTCTCCTTCTCTCTGCCCCTCCCCTGCTCATGCTCTGTCTCTCTCTCTTTCTCTCTCCCTGTCTCTCTCAAAAATAGACAAACACTAAAAAAAATTTTCTAAGTATTAAATCCTGGGATTTTTACTTTTCTTCTGTATGAGTCATTTTCCTCACCCCTAAAATGGAGACGATGCCTACCTCTCTGAACTAGGAAGAAGCTCAGAAGAAATTCTCCACCATATTCACATGAATAAATGGTTTTTTGTGTGTTTTCTTGACTCCGATTTTTGTGGTACTCTTCAAGTAACCTTATCCTTCAGATCGTTCAAGGAAATGTAAGAAATGATTAAATAGGTAAATATGTCTTCGTATAAATGTAGTATGTTAGCCACCAGGAATTCCAAAACAACAAATCCTCAGTTAGCCTTTTCGTATTATTTGGCACAAGAGGAAATTTTAATATTATTCGAAATGTCCCATCTGTACATCTTAGTACTCAAGTTCATGTGACAGTGTAACTATGAGGGTGCGTTATCCCTGCATGTTCTGTCGTTTTTTTGTTCTCTACATTGAAAACCCCAGGTCTGTCTTCCAAGGTACAAACACAAAAGAAGTGATTCATTCAAAATCCTAAATATACCCGAATGACATTTTTTTTTTCTAGAGGGTTCTAAGTCATTGTGAAAAAAAAAAAAATGTCTTTTGAAACAGCCTGGAGTCCCTTGTCTCAACACTGTTTACATAACAAAGGTTTCAGGGCTGTTGCCTCTTGAGGTCAATAGAAGTTGCCAGAGAGTGTTTTGGATCTGTGGGAGTTGGGGGAGAAAAGAGATAGATAGAAGAAAATAAAACCCTAATGACCGAACTCGGGGACTGTAATTGGGTGAGTTTTCAAAGTACAGTAAGGTATGAAAGACGTAGTTCCCCAAGCAATCTGTCAGGGCTTCTTGTGCTAAAGTAATGTGCTTGGGGACGTTTTTTTTCTTTTCTTTCTTTCTTTCTTTCTTTTTTTTTTTTTTTTTTTTTTTTTTTTTTTTTTTTTTTGACAACAAAGAGATCATACTTAGTCCAAGCATCGACATGGGTAATTCTAGCGTTTTCAAATACGCAAGACAGTTGCTTGCCTCCCACAACAGTATCTAACGTGGATACACCATAGGTAGAAATAGGCATCATTAGTATTGGAAACAACCACCCACCCCTCTGAACAGAGTCGTGCAAAGGAGAAACTCCAAACCATACAATGTAAAGTGTGTGTCTGCTTTGAAGTTACCTTCTGCCCTGTTGTGTCGTTGAAGCAGAGGGCCTGCAATAAATCATCTTTGTTACTTATCTGACTTGTGTTAAAGAGAGAAAAAGCCTACGGTCAGCTCCTTGGAATACCGCTCTGTTGCTGCTCAGGGTCAACTCTCGGGAAAAACTGTGACACATCTCAGACGAGTGAAGAAGAGGGCGTAGTAGAAAGTATAAATAAACCAGCATCTTTCACGACCTGCTCATTCAGGCAGCTTGGGACCACGGCCCACCTCCCTGAGGATGATAACCCCTGCAGTTGAAGGGGTCTTCTGTCTTCCCCAGGACCTTCCATGGGCTCTCTCACCACCCAGAGAACCATCCCCTGGGTTTTCTCTGAAGATTGAAAAAAAGTTTCATGCATTTTAAGTCACAAAAGCCCAGAAAGGGAGACACAAACCCAAGCAACGAATCCCCTTCCCTCTCAAACACACAAAGAAAAGCCTTTTTTTTGCCGTAAAGTCATTTTGAAGAAAGGACACAATGGGGACACTGGCGCTGTCCACCCACCTCCATCCTTGGACACATCCCACGTAAAGAGGGATGATGAATGATGGAGGGGGTTGGTCCAAAGGCTCTAGACCCGTTACTGGCTCTGCCTCTTGTTATCTTTGTGTTCTGTCTGCCAAGTTACTTCTCCCGTCAAGGCTCAGTTTCCTTATGTCTAAATTCAGACTAATAATAAAAAGGATAATGATAACAAAGTCCTTGGGTGTGTTAGGCAATATGCAAGGCACTTTTTTGAAATATCTCCAATTTTCAAAGCAATGCTATGAAGGAAATGTTATTTTTGTTGATTTACAGACGTGGATACGGAGGCTCAAAATGAAGGAATAATTTTCCATATCAAATATGTGGTACACGTGGGGAAAAGTTTGAATCCCCATATGTCTCTCAAGCTCAGATTCTCTCCAAGAGTATCTCTTTCCAGAGATATCATTCTTTCTCCATCCCCCGGGGCTGTCATGAGAATCACACCAGAAAAAGTGTAAAAGCTAATTAACCCTAGATGCACAATGTGAGTGTTAACACCGCATCGGAGAATGCCTTTCATATAGCAAGTTTATCAATAATTGCAGAAAAAAAGGGAAGCAGGAAGGAAGGAGCATGTATTCCTATAGGTAGAAAGAGATACATATAAGCCAAGGTAACTCAAGCCAGAGCGTTCCTTGATCCCCAGGATGAGTAAATAACCACAGCTCTGGGTGTATTAAAGGGTGATTTGTGATTCTAGAATCTAAAATGTTGGAAAAGGAGAAGAAATTAAAAGAGAGGGTCATGGAGAGGAGAAGCTGGGTGCTGCTGTGGTAAATCGTTCCCAAGGCAGAGTGCCCCATGAGTAACCTCACAGGGTCCCCCAGGAGCTCCCCGGAGAATACTGTTGTCCGAAACCCCATGATAGGATTCCATAATTGTCATGAGCCAGTGCCAGAAGGGAAACCCTTCTTTCATGCAAAATTGGTCCTGACTCATGCCCAAAAGAAAAGCTCACCAACTGTGATAATTGACCTGTGGCTTCTGTCCTAAGGAAGAATGTGGACTTCAGAAGCCAAATTATAGGGTTACAGTATTTCCCAGCTATAAACATCTAGTCAACAACTCATTTATGAGGGTTTCCCCCTTCTGGAAGAGGCGGTTACAAGTCTTTAGTATTTAGCTTGTTGTCCAAGACTCTATTTCTAGGGGCTCTTACAAATCTACCCAGTGTGCCCAATGGTTGGGGGTGGGGAGTGCATGGAGGTGGTGCATCTCTGTGCATGCTTTGCTTTTTGTTGTTCTAATCTGATGAAGCTTCCAGAAAGATTAACTATGAAAAAAAAATGCCTCTGTCATTACTGATGTCATTGCCCCTTTCTTTCTCTGGCTTTGGCATGGTAGTTTGCAACGAATTGATGATCAATTTCTCATCTGCACTTGAAACATAGAGTCAGCTAATGAAAGAAGAGTCTTTTCTTGGGATTTCACCACGGAAGTGAAACTCATATTTATATACTATGTTTACACACACACACACATACATATAAACAATACAGCAAAAAAAAAGTACAAGTAATTCTTAAAACCTAGGAAAAATCATAGTTAAATTCTTAACTCCCTTTCAAATAAAATGTGTATAGGGGTGTGTGTGTGTGTGTGTGTGTGTGTGTGTGTGTGTGTAATCCTTTTACATGGCCTCTTGGCCATGATGGTCCCATCTACATGTCAAGGGAGCCAGAGAGGCTGCCTGGACACCCACCCAGTGACCAAGCACCCGGTGGCCAAGTCCATGGCTCTGAGAATCCCAGAACCCAGAACATGGCAGTGGTGTTATTATTCTGTGTCATTTCTAAGTAGGACTAGCTAGAGGGGGATGAAACCAGGAAACTTGAGTGTGTGAAGTCCAAAATGCAAACATATCCACAACTAGAAATAAAAGATAGAGCTTCTTTTTAAAAACTCATCTAGCCGGGGGCACCTGGGTGGCTCAGTCGGTTGAGTGTCTGACTTTGGCTCAGGTCATGGTCTCACGGGTCATGAGTTCAAGCCCCGCATCAGGCTCTGTGCTGACACCTCGGAGCCTGGAACCTGCTTCAGATTCTGTGTCTCCCTCTCTCTCTCTGTCCTTCTCCCACTTGTGCTCTCTCTCTCTATCTCTTAAAAGTAAATAAATAAACATTTGAAGAAAATTAAAAAGTCAACTAGCCCTGGGATGGAGTGGTTTCTAGAGCAAAATGGAAGCTGAGTGACAAGACCAAGTACCTGGGAATGATGGCTACGAGCAGGAGTCTGCAAGGTCACCAGCTTTCAGGACTTGCTTGAGTCCTGGATAACTGAGGTGAGGCTTACTCTCCAAACTTCTCCAGAAGGGCTGGGCTGAAGTCACCGCTCATGAAGTGGACGTTGCCCACGGTTGCCTTCTTGCTGGTGTTCTTGTCCCACCCCTCTGCCTCAGTGCCTTTAAGAGTTTCCCTGTGAGCACCTCCTGAATAAGCTCTTGCATATGAAGCCTCAAGCCTGGAATCCCCTTCTGGGGAATCCAACCTAAGACTCATAGTCCTAACTAAATGCAGAACTTCACATTTTCCCCCAAATTAGTATCACAGGATTGAATGTAAAGAAAACTTAGAAAAGTGTGCGATTTCAATGCACAAGAAAACATTTAATTATGGCAGCAGAAAATTCCTGACTGTTGTAACTATCTTAGGTAGTAGGCATTAGGTTCTGCTAAGGAACTTTCCTTCTCATGTTCTTACTGAAAAATAGATTCTTTAGTATGATTGTGGTAGAGAAGACATTGGCTTTAGTCTTTCTTTATCCTAACCAGTATTCCCTTGCTCTGCTGAAGAAAATTCCAAAGCCTTAGGAGGCAGAGTACAAACGAGGAACATAAGTGTGTTCCCACAATGAGTTACTTAAGTTCTGGAACATTTGGTTTTTTTCTTCAATACCTTACCTTTCAAAGTTTGACTTGACTTCCATACTCCTTTAGGAGTGGATTGCAAAGCTGACACATGTTTCTAAGGGTGGCTCGACGACAGGTTATTTTCTTATACCTTTCTCTATTTTTATTTATTTATTTTGCGAGAGAGAGAGAGAGAGAGAGGCATGAGTCAGGGACAGGCAGGAAGAGAGAATCCCAAGCAGGCTCCACACTCTGCCAGCACACAGCCCAATGTGGGGCTTGAACCCACAAACTGTGAGATCATGACCTGAGCCAAAGTCCAGAGTCAGAAGCTCAACTAACTGAGCCACCCAGGCACCCTTACCTTTCTCTATTTTAAAATCTCCTTTTAATATCTTCCAACAATTATGTTTTTATGGAGCCCACAAAATTATTTTTCATAGATTATGATAGTTTCCATACTCATTATCTGCTTCTACACAAAAAGAGGATCTACCTTCTATGATATAAATTGTGGGTACTTATCCAAATGGTTGGATATATATATATATGTATATATATATACTTAAGCTATAACTTAATTTGTTTTCATAAATTCATATACTTGGGAAATCAACATAAGACGTAGGGTATTTCTATCACTCCAGAAAGTGCTCTCATTTTTACCACCTATAGATAAACACTGTCCCTATTTCTTTCTTTTTTTTTTTTTAATGTTTATTTATTTTTTGAGAGAGAGATTGGGGAAGGGATGGAAGAAGGGGGAGACACAGAATCTGAGCTGCAGCACAGAGCCCGACACGAGGCTCCAACCCACTAGCCGTGAGATCGTGACCTGAGCCGAAGTCGGAGGCTTAACCCACTGAGCCACCCATGCACCCCTCATATTTCTTTCTTCATAATGTAATTTTTCTGTTTTAGGATATCACCAATGGAACCAAACTGTATGTTATCCCTTATGTCTGACTTCTTTTACTTCGCATATTGCTTTTTGAGACTCATCTGTGTTGATTGGCTTATCATTAACCTGTTCCTTTTTTATTACTGAGCAGTATTCATTAAATGAATATTACACAATTTATTTATTTATTCATTCTCTTGAGGATGGACATTTTGGTGGTTTTCAGTTTGGGGCTCTTACAAATAATGCTGCTGTGAATATTCTTGTACAAGTCTTTTCGTGGGCGTCCACTTTTACCTCTCCTGGGGGAAAAACATCGATTATAGGGTAGATATAGATTACACTGGATTAAAAAAATGACCAGTCATACAAAGTGTGCTTTGTACCATTTTCAAGTCCTACTGGCCCTACACTAGAGATCTGGCGGCTCTACATCCTTACCAACCTTTGGTATTGTCCTTGGCTTTAATTTTAACCTTTCTTGTAGGTATACAGGGCTGTAGCATAGAGCTTTTTGACTGAAATAGAATAGGCCTATAACATTACATTAGTTTCGGAAGTACAACATAACGATTCAGTGTTTCCATATATATTGCAAAATGATGACGGCAATAAGTCTAGTTAACATGTGTCATCATTTATAGTTACAAATTTGTATGTGGTAAGAAGTCTTAAGATGTGCTCTCTTAGCAACTTTCAAATATACAGTGCAGTATTATCAACTATAGTAAATACATTATATCCCCAAGTCTTATTTTAAAATGAGGTTTGTATCTTTTGACCCCCTTCACTCATTTCGCCCATTCTCCCGGCCACCAGCCTCCTGCCTCATATGCTTTTAAATTGCAATCCCCTGGGCGCCTGGGTGGCTGAGTCGGTTAAGCGTCCGACTTCAGCTCAGGTCATGGTCTCGCAGTTCGTGAGTTCAAGTTCCGCATCAGGCTCTCTGCTGACAGCTCGAAGCCTGGAGCCTTCTTCGGATTCTGTGTCTCCCTCTCTCTCTGCCCCTCCCCTGCTTGTTCTCTGTCTCTCTCTCCCTCAACATAAATAAACATTAAAAAAAAAAATCGCAATCCCTGACACTGATGAGGTGGAAGTCTTTTTCTAGTGCTTAATGGCCATTTTTTATGACATGTCTGTTCAAGTCTTTTGCCCATTTTTATTTTTTTTAATTTTTTAATGCTTATTTATTTTTGAGAGAGAGAGCGAACATGTGTGGGGGGGGGGGGCAGAGAGAGAGAGGGGAAGACACAGAATCCGAAGCAGGCTCCAGGTTCTGAGCCATCCGCACAAAGCCCTATGTGGGAATTGAACTCATGACCGCAAGATCGTGACCTGAGGTGAAGTCAGACGCTTAACCGACTGAGCCACCCAGACACCCCTACCGACTTTTGCCCATTTTTAATCGTGTCTTTTAACTTGCTGTTGTTACATAATTGGGAGTGACTTACATATTCTGGACACAAGTTCTCTGTGAGCTATTTGATCTACAAATCTTTTCTCCCACTCCGTGAATTGCCTTTTCGTTCTTTTTGCGGTGTTCCACAGAGCAAAATTTTTAGTTTTGATAAAATCCAAATTCTACTTCTTCCTTTTACATAAAAGTTGTTGCTTTCTGTGTCCTGCCTGATTTCTGTCTTCCCCATCATCCCAAACAGTATTCTTTTTTGTTTTCTCCTAGAAATCGTAGAGTTTGAGCTTATAGGCTTAGGCCTGTGATCCATCTAAATTTATCTTCACGTATGTTTTGAACTACAGGTCAAAGCTTTTTTCTTTTCCACGTAGAGATGCAGTTATTCCTGCATCCTTTGTTGAAAAGAATTTCCTTTTCTCAGTAAACGGCTTTGGCATACACCTTTGTCAGAAGTCAATTGACCATGGATGCTTGGGTCTATTTCTGGGCTCTCTACCGTGTTCCATGGATCTGTCTATCCTTATGCCAATACTTCCGTCTTGACGTATGTAGCTGTATAATACGTCTTGAAATGAAGTACTGTAAGTCCCTCAACTTTGTCCGTATTCCTCAAAATCGTTTTGGCTCTTCCAGGTCCTTCGATTCCTATGTAAATTTCAGAATAGGTTGTAAATTTCAGCAACATTCTTTACTGGAGTGTGTAGAAGCTATGGTCAGTTTAAGGTGAATTGACATTTTGACAGGATTCAGTCTTCCCTTTTTTCTTAATACGACTCTAAAATTAAATAAATAAAACACCTGGGCTTTAAAAGCTGAAATAGGAGGGGCGCCTGGGTGGCTCTGTCGGTGGAGCGTCCGGCTTCGGCTCAGGTCAGCATCTCACGATCCGTGAGTTCGAGCCCCGCGTCGGGCTCTGTGCTGACAGCCCAGAGCCTGGAGCCTGCTTCGGATTCTGGGTCTCCCTCCCTCTCTCTGCCCACCCCACCCCACCCCCCCACCCCCCGCTCATGCTCTGTCTCTCTCTCTCTGTCAAAAATAAACATTAAAAAAAATTTGCAAATTTTAAAAGCTGAAATAGGAAATCAGTGTGGGTAAAACATTTCCTAATTTTTAAAGGAAATTTTATTACTAGTTCAAAAAGTCACTTCCTAAAAGCAAGGATTTTGCATTAAAGGGAACCAATAGAACTTACTGCCAAGAGACCTTAAAATAAATACCTTAGGATTTTCTCTTTGGACCCATGCCATTAACTGCCCTTTTCATTTTTGAAATATTTATCGAGTGGCTGCTATGTGTCAGGCACAACTCTAGGCACAGAAAACACCACTGTGATCAAAATAGATAAAAATCCCTGCCTTCATGGAGCTCGCATTTTCTAGTGAGGACTGTTCAACATCTTCATACTTCCAGCCTTTGGAAGAGGCCTCAAACATTCCTACATTGTTCCAAGTGCTGTCCAGTATTAACGATTGCGTTTGTGAACACATAAAAGGTAAGCCCGAAAATAAGCTTTGTGTGTGTGTGTGTGTAAGATTTCCAAACTTACCCCCTTATGATTGTAGAGTAAGAAAGCTTTTGACCTTGGCTCCTTATAGAAGAGCAAATCCCCAGTTCAAGAAAAAAGAGAAGTTAGTTGCAGAAACCATAGACATTGGGGAGTTTATTGTTGTCGTGTAGAGAAGGCGTATTTATTGCAGTTATTTGCCTATAAACGCTGCTTTTTGTTACCGGACCATCCCCGTCCTGACAACCACTTTTGGTGTTCAGTGTGGACTGAAAGGACTATAAAAGAGGAAGGAGATTTCGCAAAAGTACTAAATCAAAAGGGAAACTTGGCAAGGAGGAAGCAAGACGGAGAAAGCTGCAAAGTAAAGACCATAAATTTTCACGAGAATCAGAACTATTTTGACTTCAAATATTTTTCAGGTGTAAGATGTTTGCTGAGCCACATATATGGTTCTCAAACTCATCCTAATTTTTCTCTTCCTTCAAAGAATATCATTCTATTAGCCAATAACTATTCAGTCATTATGTATTCATTTGTGGGCATGTCATCTTCAGACCTTTAAGAAAGACACATTTTCCCTTACAAATATGTCTGTTTGCTTGTTTTCTGATAGGAACGATTGTCTTGGGGGAAAGCGAGCGCTGTATGTTACTAAAACGCTCAGCACTGAACACAGACAATCTGTTCTGTGCTTTTAGAAACTAAAAGGAAAGACACAGCCATGCATATGTATAAAGTTTCCGTAAATAATCTACTAATGGTGGTATGCTTACAATCAGGAGAAGACGGGATTGCCCAAATCTTAATTCTCTCTAGCACATGGTATAGGCTTCAAATGGAAAATAGTAGTCCATTTCTAATAAATTGGCTTTAAACTCGCTAATTTTAATGAGACTGTAAGCCCAGGCTGATTGATTTAGTAATATAATGGACTCGGGCTCCAATTTTTAATAAGTAATTGTTCATTGCAAGGGATTGCTTCTTGGGTCATCCTATCCATTTTGGTCCTCACCTCATTACTGCTGGGCTCCTCACATCAATTCCTCATTCATTCCACATGCAGAAATTAATGAACGACTCGGAACATCTTTTATTTTCTTTGGGGGAAATAGTGACTTTGGCAGGAAATGGGTATGAGCAAATGGAACAGTCTAGAGCAAAGTAGACCTTTTCTGTGTGGGATAAAAGACCAGAGATGAATCATGAAATGCCTCGGACTGGAACTTCTGGAGCAAGGCAGCTTTCCAAGGGCCCAGAGGGAGGACACTTGTGACCCTTCCCCTGTTTCTAAAACTCAGCAGCTAGAGACTTCCATCAGCCTGAAGAAGAGACTGTTGCATCTTGGGAGCCGGATGCAAGCTTACAGCAAGGCTTAGGCGGAGAGCAGGGTTTTCTTCCACGACACAGTGACACGGGGACTATTTTGGTATAATGAAAAAGACAGCACATAGTTACATAAAACCGTTTGAGCGCCAGGGATGACAAAGTGAACGGGCAAGGCACGCCAGATGCGTTTTGCTGAGACGACGTCTGTTTCTATCTCGAGCTCACTTCAGTGACCCACTGGGAAATCAAGGCGGAACATAGAAGCATATCCAATGCACTGTGAGCTACAAAATGAGCAGTGAAGATTTGGGGGGGGGGATAAAAAAGAACTTGAGGTCATCTGTTCCAACCTTCTCATTTTACATATTTGCTAAATGATTGAGGCAGAGAAGAGTGATGTGACCTGCTCAGTATCAAACCAAGTCCAGGGCAAAGTTGTGTCTGGACACACAGGTGTCCCCATTGCCTGACGAACGATGCTGTTCCCCCGGCCCGCTGTCTCAACGATGCACCGCATTTTGTTTTCCCATTCATCAGTTGATAAACATACATGCATGCATGCAATAAATCAATAAATAAATGTTTACCTTTTTTGAAATGACCATGTCCGATGAAAACTGCTGTACATATTCTTAAAATACGTGAAGAGTAGGATTGAAACTATATATTAACAGAAAGACTCTAGCCCCGGGGGGCTCAGTCGGTTAAGCATCCGACTCGGGCTCAGGTTATGATCTCACCGTTCCTGAGTTCAAGCCCCGCGTCGGGTTCTGTGCTGACAGCTCAGAGCCCGGAGCCTCCTTCGGGTTCTGTGTCTCCCTCTCGCTCTCTGCCCCTCCCCCGCTTGGCTCTGTGCATTCCTCTCTCTCAAAAATGAGTAAACATTTAAAAAGAAAGAAAGAAAGAAAGACCCTAGTGTATATGTGAACATTCATGTTGAAAGGTCTTGGGAGGGGTGCAGTTTGAAGACATCCCCCAGAGCAGCTGAAACTCAATTACAATGACAGACTCAGTGTATATATGTAGAAATTCACCGTAGGTATTAAGAAACTATGAGCAAAGCAAAAACAAAACAAAAGAAAAACCGCCAGCGGTTTTAAACGTGAGCTCCCAATCAAAGTCACAAGGACATGCCAAATTGCAGGCGTGACTTATGATGGCGTATACTTGTCAGATGGGCACTTTCAGTGCCATGTTGCAGAATGAGTCGTGATTTATTTATTGAACAACAGTTAATGCTTCTCCAGAGCAAATCTAAAGGAGACATGGAAAAAGCAAATTGATTAATAAGCACACAAGTGGGTTATATATGAAACCCGTACATGTTTGGCCTCGCTCCTTGAAATAAAGCTTAAGACTAGATTTTTTGAGGTATTCTTATTGGGAAGATTTATGAGTGCATAAAAGAAAAATTTAGTCCAGAGATTTTCAAAGTCGTCTTTGAAGAGTGAATTATTTTTCAATCCTAATCTCGGGATTTAGAGCCGTTTTTACGGCATAAATTCTGTACATAGTGCCCGTAGACAAGTAGCAATTGTCTCCAGAAACCGTATTCATATTAATAAGAAAAACAACTCGTTGGAGAAAAGGTGCACTGAAAGACCCAATTTTTGGAGTCCTTATATTTATAAATGATTGCCTCGGCCCCACTGCCATTATTAGTGTCGATGCTAAAGTCTCTTGGAATTAATGGAAGCATTTTTAAAACAGACAGAGCTTTATGATGTCTGAGAACTCATACTTCCTTCCCAAATTGACCAAAAGCTTGTGTTGTACCACGTGACCTTAGACTAAGGGACAAGCAGCCCCCTAAAGACTAGCTGAAAGGAGACGCCTGGTTCACAAAGATGGGTCAGGCTACAAATGTTCAGCTAGCATTTGTGAAACAGTTAACTGAGGGACAGAGCAGTTTTAAGGGCAAAATCGAATAAGTTTTGAAAGATTCCGGACATCGAGCCTGAGAAGTCATGACAGTCTTCTACTGTAAGGGAACAAGCTAAATCATGAGTAGACAAACGTGGTCTGGAGAAAGATTAGTAATGACAGGTAGAGCTTGGGGGACGGTTAACAAGTAGGCTGGCTCACAAGTCATGACTGTTTAGACTTTGGATTGGCAGCTCGTGTTCAGAACCATTGCGGGAGAAAGGAGTGCTCCTCTCTGAAACAGAAAGAGCAAAGTCAAGCCAGCTTCAGGAGATGCCACGGTTCATTCTTGGGAGTCCATTACATTCTTGTCGCACTCCCTACTGTCCTCCTCCCTCCTCCACCTCCCTCCGCCTCCTGCTCTCATGCGTCCCTCGCTGTCTTCCACTTATTTCCAGTGTCGTCTAGCTTTGTTCTCTCAATGTGCTCACCTCTTACTCATTCTTGATCCCACCCCCAATCTGGATTCCACCCCAACTTCCCCGCTGAAATGATGCTTGCTGAGATATATCACCTCCAAAGAGCACCAATCAATTCTCCTCCTGCTTGACCTCTCAGTAGCATTCAGCAACGTTGACAATCCCCTCCTTCTCGAAACTGTATCTTCCTTTGGCAGTCTTACCGCTTAGTTTTTCTCCTACGTCTCTCTCCCTCTCTTGTTTTCTCCTCCTCAGGGCAAACTCCTCTAAATAGAATCAAAGGTTGGAGTTCCTTGTGTTCTTCCTCTCCATATTCGGTCTCACTTTTGCCAGGTTACCAACAGTTACCATCTAAATTTCATTGACGCCTAAATTTATCTCCTCTCTGCTGAGCTCCAGAACAACTACCAACTGGATACACCCACTTAGCTATTTCAAAGACACTTTATATCTAAAGCTCAGAATTGCTCCCCCCACACAAACCAGATCCTCCTCCAGTGCCCCTAGTATCTGTCAACCCAGAAACTCTATCCACACAGCCTGCCCATGACCCCTGGGTGTCATTCTTGCCAGCTGCTTCTCTGCCACCCTTCGCACCCAACCACCTAAGACCAAGGCCTGTCCATCCTCCCTCTGACTTTTTTTTATATTAAATCTTTGCAGGGCCTCTGTCCCCACCACCATCTCTCAAGTCCAAGTTAACATCATCACTCGTCTAGTTTTCTTCACTAGCATCTACCTTACATTCCTACTCCTCACTCTTGCCCACCCGACTCTCACTATTTAAAATGACACAAATAGCAGGGTTCTTTAAAACATGAATGATTTTGATCATGACGCTTCCCGTCTTACGTCACTTCGATGGTTACTCATTGCTCCTAAAGCCAAAATCAAAATTCTTAAGGTAATTTCTAAGACTCGATGTGATAATTCAACGCAGGGAATATGATCTTTCAAGATATTAGGTTGTAATGTCAGTACATCAGGCAAAGATTTTATATAACAAAGTTAGTCTTGAAAATTCCTTTATCTAAGCGCAAAGTATTAGTTGAGTGATTTTGTGTACATGAACTTATATATTAATAATATGTGTGCACACATTCAAACATGCATCCAAATTTTATTTGCAATACAAAAAGAAAGTACAATTTTAATTACACAGTAATCACGAAGAAGAGAGGATGAGTGTTAATGCAACTCTTGACTGTTGTGTGGTGTTTACTGTCAGTGACTCTGGAGTCTGATTATCTGGTTCAAACACGAGTGCCACCACTTAGAAACTGTGTTGCTAGGGCAAGTTATTTGACATTCCGAAGCCTCTATAAAATGAAGACAATAATAGAACCTAGCTCAGAGGCTTTATCTTCCATTTTCAGTGAACTAATGCACACAGTGAAAGCTAAAATTGTGAATAATGGACCTCCAAAGGGGAACGTGTGAGACTTGCTTGGATTCACAGTAACCAGGAAGTGAGACCTTCCACCATCAACAAAACAGGTTGTGCATGCATTTTGCTCTTTCTGGGCGTGTATCATCGGTTTTTCCTCTCAATAGACTCCAATGGCTTTTTCACGTGTGAGTCCCAGACCCCCTCTCTTGTGTATCACAAGGAACTCCTAAAAGGGGTATAGGTATTGATACCGAGGGGCTGGGGGAAGAGGCTTGTACTCATATGTAAAACAAAACTATAAAAGCAATTTTCTAAAAACTAGGGCGTGCACTAACCCAACTTCTGGCTGATGGGTACACCTCTCTCTTTGGCTTGCGTAAAGATTTACATAAGCCACGAAAGCTGTATTTCAGAATACTGAATCTGTGATCCTTTTCCCATAAGAACAACCAACATCTATACAAGCTGGAGGGTGGGGGCGATAATAGGTCAGGGCTAAAGACTCTTCGCATTCACACAGTGAAGAAACCTACTTGGTTGGGTTTCACCCAGAATTTTAATTTTTGCCTTCTTTGTTGTTTGACAGTGCGGTGGCCTGGAAAGAACTTACCAGTAGAGTTATTACAAGCACCAGGTGAGGAGCCCGATCTAGCTTCAATCACAGCTACATCGTTTTTTGAGTTGCATGGCTTTGGAAAGGGTACTTAATTTATCAGCTTCCTCGCTAATAAAATGGAGGCAGTAACCTCTATACTATACTATTGTTACAAAAATTGAATAGAAGTAGAAAGGTTTATTTAATATATAGTACTGGGGTAGCTAGTTATTTATTAGAAAGAAAACATATTGGCCTCTAGATCTCATACCCTATACAAAATACAAATTTCTAATGGAATAGAGGTTGCATACAAAAACGGCTACAATTTCAACAACTAAAAACCTTAAAAGAAAACTCAGGAGCCTGCTGTACAATGTATAGATGAGTAGAACACATTAATCGAGGCAAGAAACACGAAAAGAATAAATTATAGACTTTTTTTTAATATGTCAGAAGTTGAAAATATTTATCTGTTATAAATATACACTCATACAAATGAAACAGGTGGGAAAAAATATTTCCATGCAAATGACAAACAGGTAATGTCTATATCACACAAACAGTGGCAAAGGAATTGAAATGAAGTCAAGGACCCTCAATGAGAAGATAGTTGAGTGAATCACGGTACTTCTGTATCACAGAAGGATTACACAGTCATTGTGAAGAATGAATTAAAGCCAAGCCACTTTACCCAGAAGGATTTCTACTAGGCTTTGTTAAATGAGATAGACGCAGCAAAAAAAAAAAAAAAAAAAAAAAAAAAGGATTTTTTACCAATTACTATCATTGTTTAGTTGAGATAACAGTAAATGGCACTCGTATTCTGCCTAAATTCATTTCTTGGCACAGTCTTCATTCTTGTGCTATCTGAAAGGACCACTCAGCATTCATGATCTATTTCCATCTCAACAGGATCTTAGGAGTACTGCAGTCTTTAGAGACAAGTTGGTCGTTCCTGTTGTTCATGGAAGAGAGCTTGGCGCTTCTCCAGTAATCAAGATGATGCACAGTGATTGAATTCAATTTGGGTTGTTCCTTTTACTTGGGGCACAAAGAAGTTGGCTTCTTTGTTCCCTTTGTGAGAGACGTTTGAAAAAGTAGGCATCACAGCTTCTATTACAGACAAATAAAGCATTATTATCCCATATGTATTAAGAGCTTCTCAAATGAGGAAGGAAAAGCCATCGCTTTATTTTCAAGAAATGGATTAGAGGTAAGAGAGACAGTCCATGGCTGAAAAAGGCATGAGATCCTCAACTGCAGAGAAAGACGATCAACCTTGCTTGTGGCTGCTGACTTGCCGTGTGGTAGGTTTACAGCCAGGCTGCAGCCATTCCCACTCCTGGAAGCTTCTCACTCTCCCAGGCCAAGTGTATTTTAGCTCTGTGTCGAAGGGAAAGAGTTCCCCTTGAAGCTAACCGACCACCTCACTATTGAAGTCCCACGTTTAGACAGAACTTAGAGACGAATTCAGGTTTCAGTCCAACCTCATAGATTCTGGAACAGCCTTCCAGGTTCCTGCTTATTTTTGGTTCCCAACTTCGTGTTCTTTATTTTCAAAACTGCCTGTCCTGCTGACTTGGGGCCACAGCACTGCACCCAGAAGCAACAGCCATATATAAATGGTCTAAGCGGCTCTCACAATTGTGTTAGGTCAAGTATATAAAATCGTTGCTTATTATATATATTTCCTAACGGTTCTGATTTTTAAATTAGACTCTGGCTGATGCCTTACTCGAAACAGGCCTGTTAAAATTTCACCGAGATAAATAAAATTGGTGAATATCCAAAAGTTTGACTGCAAATTTTTATTTTCGGATGAAAGATGTGGGAAAACAGGCCCAGTCATACATTGTTAAGATAATTTAAAAATACTGTGATACCTGTGGAGAGGAATTTGATTAACATCAAGTGAAACTGGGTATAAATTTACTCTCGGATCCTGGGGTACAACTTCTGGAATCTATCCCAAATATACACTGGCAAAATATATATAAGGATGCATGGACAAGCATGTTCATTGGAGCACAGATTTAGTAACAGAAGACACAATCCCAAATGTGCGTCAATAGGGGACTGGCTGAAAAATTATGATAAATCGAAACAATGAAGTAATCCGAAACCATCAAAGGGAATGAAATATATCTCCATATAGTGCATGAATTAATTCTAGGATGTAATACATATAGTAGAAAGTGAAATATGCAAAGTGGACAAAAGTGTGGGTAGTATGTGTCTACCATGAGTGTAAGAATGGGGAATATATACATACACACACACACACCCACACACACATATATATATATATATATATATATATATATATATTCATTCACTGCTGGAACAGTAACTTAAAATTGTTAAATATTACCAAAGGGAGAAGGAGGATGTAGGGGATAAAGATAAAAGCCACATTTCTCAGAATATTTATTGATTTGATACTGAAATCATAATAACATTTTATATCATTGTGAAACCAAATTAGATTCAATAAGTAATTCCTGGAAATTGAACACAGAATAAAATAAATGTGCCAAAATGTGTGCTGAGTTGAGGACACGACGATGCAAAGAGCTATTCCATTTGGCACTGAAACGTAGCAATTTAAGTGTGGGATCCTGCTGTGATACTCTGGGCACACAAAAAAATTTTTTTTTAATCTTAACCGGTTTTTCTGCAGGTATATTGTTGATAATAGTGAGATCAGCATTCCAAGATTCTTTTGCATATATTGTGGAAGAAACCTACAACTCTTTTTTGTTGCCTTTGAGAATCTGGATTCTTGACATGGAGAAAAGAGATACAGATGTCAGACTGATGAAATTAAGTTAAAAACTTCTATTTCTGGGGCGCCTGGGTGGCGCAGTCGGTTAAGCGTCCGACTTCAGCCAGGTCACGATCTCGCGGTCCGTGAGTTCGAGCCCCGCGTCGGGCTCTGGGCTGATGGCTCGGAGCCTGGAGCCTGTTTCCGATTCTGTGTCTCCCTCTCTCTCTGCCCCTCCCCCGTTCATGCTCTGTCTCTCTCTGTCCCAAAAATAAATAAAAAACGTTGAAAAAAAAATTTAAAAAAAAAAAACAAACTTCTATTTCTAAATTTAACTTGAAGTATGAGAATGAGTTCATCATTTATTTTATCTTTGGAAACACATTTTTCTAGCTGTAGCCTGGAAATAATGACCAACAGCAGTGAACACCTCTAGTAGCCAGGTTGTGGGATCTGTGGCAACATTTTTACCCATTGAGAAGGAGCACTCCACCCGGAGTAGTTAAATTACCGATCTCTGGAATGAAAGGGCTGACACAAACACGAATCATAAAGCTTTCAAAAGGATGACAAGAAAATAATATGGATAATTATATAACGATAAAGTCAGCAACTTAGATGAAAATGAAAAAAAAAAAAAAACTTTGACGCAAACTTGAATAAGCTCACTTCAGAATAAACAAATCAGTAGCCAAAAGAGCCCTATATAGTGGTTCTCAGTCAGGACCTGTTTTGCCCAGCAAGGGACATTTGGCCATTTCTGGATACGTTTTTGGTTGCTATAATGCAGTTGGGAACTACGGGCATCTTATGAGGTACTAGTCATTCTACAATACATGGGACAGGCCCCCTAAGACTGAATGCTTTAGCCTGACATCTGAAATAAGGCAAGTGTTTCACATCTCTCATCACATCTCTTTTTTTTTTTTTTTTTTTTTTTTTTGGTTTTCAGAGACAAAGACAGAGTGTGAGTGGGGAAGGGGCAGAGAGAGAGGGACACAAAGAATCCGAAGCTGGCTCCAGGCTCCAAGCTGTCAGCACAGAGCCTGACACGGGGCTCGAACCCACGAATCGTGATATCAGGACCTGAGCTGAAGTCGGAGGCTTAACCAACTGAGCCACCCAGGTGCCCCTCTCATCACTTCTATTTATAACCTATGCAATAAGGCTCCATAAATAAATTAAAAAATTCGTACATACACAAACACATAAATGACATCAAGACTGGAAAGGAAAACATAAAACTACATTTATAGATGACATGATTCTCTACGAATAAAATCTTATGAAATTGACAAAAAAAAGTGTCTAAAACTAACGAGTGAGTTTCATACATTTGCAGGATACAGGGTCCACATAAAGAAATCAGTTGCATTTCCCCATACTGGCAACAAAGAATGAGAAATTGAAAATATTTTTTAAACTACCATTTTTATAGCATGAGTATATATGGAACACTTCAAGATGTTTAACAAAACATATAAAAGATTTCTGTACTGAAAAACCCCAAAGCGCTACTGAAAGAATTTAGAAAAGATGCAAGTAAATGGAGAAATTTATCAAGACGATTTTTATAAAGAAAATGGCAAGCTGACTCTAAAATATGTATGGTATAGGACCAACTCACAGGAAATTTATTAAACAATCAACCTAAAAAAGCCAAAACAACTTTGAAAAAGAAAAACATGGTTGAAACACTATCACGATCAAATTTAAATCCTTACTAAAAAGGTGCAGCACATCTAATATTAGCATAAAGATAGACAATTAGACCAGTGAAACATAGTAAAAAAATGCAGGCTAACTTCATACTTAAATGGATAATTGGTTTTCAACAAAGGTACAAAGATATTGGGGAAACAATAGTCTTTTCAACAAACGATGCATTAACAATTGGATATTTATATGCAAAAAGAGAAAAAGAACTTCAGTCTGCACTTCATTCCTAAAGAAAAATGAACTAAAAATGAATCACAGACCTCAGTGTAAAACCTGAAAATATAAACCTTCTAAAAGATAGGAGAAAGCATTTGTAATCTTGAGCTAGGCAGAGATTTCTTAGATATATCAAAAGCATGATTTAAAAAATGGGACCCCATACAAATTCAGAACCTCTACTCTTCAAAAGAACCTGTTAAAAAGTAAAAATAAGCCACAGAGTGGGAGAATGTATTTGCAAATCACAGAGCTGATAAAAGCCATGTTCAGAATATACAAAGAACCCTCAAAATGTAACTATAAAAAAATTTTTTTTAATGTGTGGAAGATTTGAATAGTCCTTTCAAAGAGGATATACAGGTGATAAGCATATGAAAAGGTGCTTAACATCATTAATTTTTAGGGAAATGCAAATTAAAGCCACAATATGTTGTCATTTAGAACAGGTCAACTTAAAATTACTGAACGTACAGAGTGTTTGCAAGGATATGAAGCAACTTCTGGCGGGAATATAAAATGCTACAACCCCTTTGATAAACAGTTTAAACATAAACCTACCATAAGATTCAGCCATTCCACTCATAGGTATTTACCCCCCAAAAGTAAAAGCCTATGTCTACACAAAGACTTGTAAACAAATGTTCACAACAGCTTCATTTTTAATGGCCAAACACTAGAAACAAACCGAATAGCCACGAAGAGATGAATAGGTAAACAAATTGTGGTATATCTATATAATAGATATACCACTCAACAATAAGAACCGTTTTTACAATCTCAATATAATTATGCCGAGTGAATGAAACAAGACAGAGTACGCAGATTCAATGCCACCTCTATCAAAATGCCAGCAAAAAAAAAAAAATTTGTAGAAATGAAAAAAAAAATGACACTAAAAGTCATTTGGCATTGCAAGTGACCCCAAATAACCGCAACAAGCTTGGAAAAGAAAAACGAAGCTTGAGGATTCACACTTCCTGACTTCAAGTTTACTACAAAGACATAGTAATCAAAACAGCCTGGTATTGGCATAAGGACAGACAGATAGATTAATAGAATAGCATTGACAGTCCAGAAATAAACCCATGCATCTATGTTCGATTTATTTTTGTCAAAGGTGCCAATAGCATTCAGTGGGGAATGGACAGTCTTTTCAACAACTCGTAATGGGATAACTGGACAGTCACATGTAAAAGAATGAAGTCAAACCCCTACCTCACTCCACATACCAAACTAAACTCAAAATGGACCAAAGACATAAATGTAAGAGATCAAACTCTAACATTCTTAGAAGAAAACAGGTGTAAAGCTTCATGACCTTGGACTAGGCAATGGATTCTTAGATATGAAAAGCACCAAAAGCACCCAGCAATAAAAGAAAAAATAGATAAATTATACTTGATCCAGATTTAAAACTTTTGCACATCAAAGAACACTACTAAGGAAGGGAAAAGACAACCAACAGAATAAAAGAAAATATTTGCAAGCCTTGTATCTGATAACGGTCTAGAATCTAGAATATATATAGAACACTACAACTCAACAACAGAAAGACACACAACCCAGTTAGAAAATGGGCAAAGGACACGAACAGACATTTTTCTGAAAATATACAAATGGTCAACAATGCATGAAAAGTTGCCCAACACCACTACTCATTAAGGAAATGTAAATCAAGGCCACGTGAAATACCAACTCTCCCCATAAGGATGGCTGTAATTTTTCTTTTTAGTGGAAAATAACAGGTGTTGTAGAGGATGTGGAGAAACTAGAAGACCCCTATACTGCTGATGGGAAGGAAAAAAATGATGCAGCTGCTATGGAACACAGTTGAGCACAGAATTACAACACGGCCCAGCAATTCTACTCCTCAACAGATGCCCGAAAATATTGAAAACGGGGATTGAAACAAACTCTTATCCATGAATGTTCATAGCAGCACTCTTCAGAAGAGCCAAAAAGTGGAAGCAATCCAAGGGTACGTTAACATATGAATGAACGAACCATACCCATCCAGTGGAACATTATTCAGACATAAATGGAAATGTAGTGTTCATTCGTACATGCTGCCCCATGGATACGCATCAAAAACATTGTGCTAAGTGAAAGCAGCAGACAGGCAAAAGGCCACATAGTGTATGGTTCATTTGATATGAAATACTAAGAAGAGGTAAATCCATAGAGATAGAAAGCAGGTTCATGGTTGCCACGGGTGGAAAAGGGAGGGAAAGGGGGAAATGCAGAGGTGTTTTTTTTTTGAGGGGGTGGAGGTGGGGGGGAGGTGGATACAAATGTTTTAGAACTAGATCAACCTTTTGGTTGCATAACACTGTAAATGTACTAAATGACATTGAATTGTCCGCCTTAAAATGGTTTGTTTTGCGTTATGTGAATTTTATTTCAATAAAAGAAAAAGAGTACACACTGTTTGATTTCATTCGTGTAAAACTGTGGAGAATGCCAGCTCCTCTGATGAGACAGAAGGCAGATCAGCGGCTTTCCTGGGGTAGTGGTAGAGGGTATGCAGGGAGGTCGTTTGTCAACTTTAGCGAGCGGTTGATGGATATGTTCAGGATCTTGATTGTGGTGATGATTTCATAGCCATAATCACCTGTCAAAAAATATGTGCAGTTTATTGTATGATGCAATTTCCAGTCCATCATACCCCAATAAAGCTAAAAGCAGATTAAAACTAAATAACGGAACTCTTGGGGCACCTGGGTGCCTCGGTCGGTTAAGCATCTGACTTTTGATCTCTGCTCAAGTCATGATCTCACGTTTTCTGAGACTGAGCCCTGTGTCGGGCTCTGTGCTGACAGTATGGAGCCTGCTTGGGATTCTCTCTCTCTCCCTCTGTCTCTTTTTCTCTCTCTCTAAATAAACATGTTAAAAAATTTAATAAATAAATAAAATATACACACACACATATAAGGACACGAGGGAAAACATGAATGCTGACAGATAACACTAAGAAGTCGCTGTGAATTTTGTTAGCATGATAATGGCAATGGGTTACATATCTTAATGTCTTTTGGACATACATTTTGTGGGTAAAATTATGTGAAGTCCGATATTTGTTTTAAAATAATCCAGATGGGGTGAAGGGGGAGTAGATAAGTACAGTGTAAGTGAAACAAGATTGTTCATCATTGGTGAAGCTTGGTGATAGGCACCTGGTGGGTTTGGAGGAGAAGATTACTCTCCTTACTTTTATATATAGTTGAAATTTTTTATAATAAAAAATTTAAAAACAAGGTAAGCATGTACATGTATATTCTCCACACATAGTACAAGGTGTAAAGAGAGTATCTCATACGTTCATTCCCATTCCAAGCCATAGAGAATATCATGTGAGTAGATTTAACTCCATAGAATGGCTCAAGCCTGTTCTACCGTGCTGTTTTGGTGACAGTTTCATTGAGTCCTTAAGCCAGCAGATAAGGAAGCAATTGATAAAACCAGTGACCAAGGTCTTGGCCTGCTGAGGCAAGATTATCTGGCAGTCTCCCAGCATCATTTGGAAGTAGAGGGGATCATTATACTTCACTGAAACCTCCAGACCCTGAATTCCTGTGTTTTCACAGAAATTTGAGTTCCACCCATCATGAGCTCAGCCATCATGGCAAAACGCCGGTCTGAGGTTAATCTGAGAAATTTCTTTAAAACACTTTTTCTACTTTTATTTCTGAATGATCAGAAATAACTGGGTCCTTCAGGGAATAATATAAACTAGTTGGCCCCTTTTCTGGGCAGAATATTGGCATTTCTAACGGATGGCAGAAAGTTAAATCCATTTTGGAAGAGAGAAGGGAACTACAGAAATCGATGTCTCTAAATGTTCTGGATGGTTTTTTCAAAAGTATAAGAATTTTTTAAAACTGTTAACTTCTCTGACATTTTATTTATAAATATTTGTGTGCTTCCCTTCCATTAAAAAATCCCTTAAATATTTCTCATGCTATTCTTTTTTTATTATTTTTTTAATGTTTATTATTTTTGAGAGAGAGAGAGAGAGACAGCGCATGAGCAGGGGAGGGGCAGAGAGAGAGGGAGACACAGAATCTGAAGCAGGCTCCAGGCTCTGAGCTGTCAGCACAGAGCTCGATGAGAGGCTCGAACTCACAGACCACTAGATCATGGCCTGAGCTGTAGTCGGCCTCCCAACCGATTGAGCCACCCAGGTGCCCCTCTCATGCTACTCTTAATCTTGTCTATGCAGTTGTCATAAATCAATTTACTGAGGACACCGCAGACCCCATAATTACCCTGGAAGTTTCCTGCTCAAGTACACCCAGATGTAAAACTGGAATATACCACCACACATCGGGCTATCCTAATGAGACCTCTGATTTATATGGATGCTAAACAGAGATCTCTGTTATAAGTAGCAGATGGAAACTGAGTTCCAACATACACTGTCACTAAAGCAATATCATAGAGTCAATGAAGCAAAAGGTTTTGGTCTAACAATCTTCTACTTCTGCGTGGAAGGTGTAAAACACAGTTCTGGTTAATTCAAGTACATAACTTATGGACAGGACACTGAACAAACAAACCTAGGAAAAGAACATATATACATTATTCATACTAGTCTTAGTGGTCCCACGCAGGCCAAATTCATGTTAATAATGATGCCTCCCTAAGCACCTGGGTAGCTCAGTCCATTGAGCATCCAACTTCGGATCAGGCCATGATCCCCCAGCTCATGAGTATGAGCCCTGCATGGAGGTCACGGCTATCAGCATAGAGCCTGTTTCAGATCCTCTGCCCCACTCTCTGCCTGCAACCTCCCCCACCCATACTCTCTCTTTCTCTCAAAAATAAATAAACATTTAAAAAATAATAATAATGGTGATGCCTCCCTAAGGAAAGGTCTGAAATTCTTCCCCCCACCCCAGCTCTGCACAGAGATATTCTTTTTTTTTAATTTTTTTAATGTTGATTTATTTTTGAGAGAGAGAGAGAGACAGAGCATGAGCAGGGGAGGGGCAGAGAGAGAGGGAGACACAGAATCTGAAGCAGGCTCTGGGCTCTGAGCCATTAGCACACAGCCCGATGCAGGGCTTGAACCCATGAACCGCAAGACATGACCTGAGCCAAAGTTGCACGCTTAACCAACTAAGCCACCCAGGCGCCCCTGCACAGAGATATTCTTAATAGCTGACAAAAGATCCTCTTGTTGGTGATAACACCTGTGAAGTTGTTCAAATACAGAAATAAAAGGGCGTGAATTCATTTCTTTTTCCCATTTATTCATTAAGTCACTTTTCCCCAGTAGACCCTTGTCATTTCAAATCTGAATAACATATCTATTTTATCACACCCTCCAATCCTGTAATAATCACTACAGCTTCTTGAAGGCCTTCTTTAGTCCTTACTCGTCATGTGTATGTACCAAGCCAATCTTCACAAAGTAGATATTACTTTTTGAAAGGAGGAAACAGATGCCCCGAGAGGGTAAACCCAGTTCATCAGCAAGTGATAGACCTAGAATCCTAACGTTGGTTCATCTGGCTTTAAATCCTGTGCTCTATCTATTATCTCCTCACATCCCCCTTTCTCCTCTCTACATATCTCAACAGACCTGCGATGCCACTTTCCAGAACGTCCACGTTCCTTGATAACTTCAGCATCAAGTTATGCTTCCCATATGGAGACACCGGCCCCATCTAGAACCATCTGTGCCTGGAATGCAGAGGTCTGCCAACCGCAGAGGTTTGCTACTGAGGGGTCCTTTTGGCTCTCATCCCCAAGCCGCATTTCAAAGTCCTTGCTTTTGCCACTAATAAGGGTAATACTTTGTTCTCCACTTACCTCCTTCTTTACCTTATTTCTCAGTTGGTTCAAAACCCAGGCGGGGAAGTGGGGTGTTTAATTATGGGACATACTCGATGATCTGACACCAATACTTCAGAATATGTGCTCCTTCGCTGGGCTGGACTTTGCCTTGGTTTACTGAGGAAGAGGGTTCCCTTTGCAAATCAATACCGCGAGCAGATATAGTAGCTGTTTAACCTGCACACCCGCGCACGCACACATACACGCATAGAGAAATTTGGTTAAGGACATACAAGTTAATTTGCCGCCGAGGAACAATTTTAATTATAAATAAACCTTTTTATTCCTTAACTAGTCCCAGCAGGCCTTCTGTGTGGCAGCACCAACTTTTTTTCTAAGTTTAGCAGTTGGTTAGAAGTGTTCTTTGTCATCGAAAGCAGTAAAATTATTTTCATTAAAAGGGGCAGGAGGGAGATTCAATAAATCAGATTAATATTCTCTCCCATAACAATGAATCATCAAGATTTTATTTAGGCTTCTTAGACTTCTCTAATTTCTTCCCCTGTTTAATTAATATGAGGAACGCTTCCAACTCGCAAGGGGAAGGCAACACAGCTTTCTCTTCTAGTGAAACCAAGAAGCCTCACAGTGCAAATATAGCTCACAGAATACACAGCCAAACAGAGCTCAGCCACTCCAGGATTCCCCTGAATACAAGTCCCTAGCCAGCCACCAACATATTTTCTTAGTAAGAGGAAAAATATTTCACGGAGTGTTCAATTAGTTGCTGTTTTTTTTTAACTCTTAAATAATAAAAAGTCAATAAGCAGTAAAGTCAACACAATGACTTTAAACATTCTCAGGGGCTACCGGGTTGAGACTCACTGGACCAGGTTACCAGTTACGGCAGAAAAAGGAGAGCAGGTTTATGATCAGATGGTCCAAAGCATGAATCAATAGCTGAAAATGCAGTCATCAAGGATTCGTGTCAGTGCTTTATGACTCACATTTACATGTTAACGATCATTCAGAGAATCTGAATAATTGTTTGAAGATAGCAGCCCTGTACTACAGGAGACACAGCGGATTACCTGGCTTCTGGGGTGTCACAGACAGCAAACGCCTCATCAGGGACCAAACTGATGCACATGCCATTGGCCCATCTCAGGCTTCATTCCCACATCACAAGTTCAAAGATGAAACGAATCAGAATTTTAAGATGGCAACCACAGAGCCTAAACCCTAAGCACAGAGCTACACCTACGAAGTTGGTCGTGGTCTCGAACATTCAGTGAACTCGTAGCAATATTTCTCATCGTACGTGTTTATATTTGTTCGTGATTCGAGATTTCTGCCAGCCCTCTTTTGTAAACTTGCTATCTCTTAAAAGCTTTGGTGCCCAGGAAATTGTCTCCTGCTTACTGAATTTTACAGCATCGTCGTTTATTTTCAGTCAGATGTACAAGCTGTTGAAATTCTAGTAATTTTATTTCTAGTTCGGCCCGTGGTTCTTGATGTGATTATTTCTTAAGGTTGTCTTCAGCGATGTCACTTGGCCCCCGTACAATTGGTTTGCCCGCCCAGGAGTGTGTTTCATATCTACAAAGAAATTTGCCCTCCGCGTTTCTTGCTTGCAACATAGTGCCCTCTCAATGCATCTTGCAATACTCCAGTTCAGACGGAGATGAGTAAAGGAAATATTTCAACCCCCCTGTAACTCTATGACACAATGGAACAACATGGCGAGCCTGGCTGTTAGTGGCCGCCAATAGTAGCCTCAGTGTTGAGGGGGTGGCGGGGAATGGTCTGGGGAGCACGTGTCCCATCTGAATGGAGCCTCCATCATCCAGCCCCCAAATCACTGCCACGTGGAAATGGGGGTTGCCAAGGCTTCTGAATTTTCAAGAAAATTCGGTAATTCAGATTTTCACAGGAAAACAAAACTGATTTGCCAACACCAACAATAGAGCAAAAACATTTTTTTTTTCATGCTGAGTTGGTCAATGCTGGGAGAATCAAAGACATGTACAGGTGGCATTCAGACCATTTGATGATCTGCGATTTGGAAGAAGACCTCTGCTCTCATAAAAATCCTGTTTATTGCTTTGTCATGACATGTACCATGTCACACAGCCATTATCTCTTTATTTACCTCCCTCCTCCGGTAGACCCTAAGCCCCCTGTTGAAGGGGGTGCGTCTGTATCTGGCGCAATGACCCAGCACCCGAGGCACTACAGAATTATCTATTAAGTAATTGAAATTCAGCTAATACTTATTGAGGACCTACCCTCTCGCAGCACCAGGGTGCGTGAAACAAACAATAATAGGACTCACGTTCTACGAATGAATCCTTCATTTTAAAGACTTACTTCTTTTATTCTCAATGAGACCCTGAAATCTCTAAGTTTGTTTTAAAATCACATCTGTCAGCAGAAGAGGGTCAAATGTCAGGACTTTATTCTGCAGAACTGGGCCCCCTAATAAGAAGTACTTTAAAGATTGCCATTGAATTTGGTGGAAATCCCCCGACATTCCTCTAGTCCGTACTCATGCAATACGTACATGATACATCACATAGTGACAAAGGCCTGGAGCCCATATTTGGTTTCCTGACTCTTGTTTTAAAGTTGAAATCGTCCGGCTATGCCCCATTCTATAAAGTTTTAACAAGCAGCACGGCTAAGATTGCCAAACCACCCTCTGTCCTGCTCTGTTAGTTGGGTCCCATTCACCATTATCTACAGCCATTCTTTCAACAATCATTAATCGAGGGCCCAATAGGTACCTAATATGCACAAGCACTGTGTGAACTTTTGGGGGGCTATAACACTGAATAAACGTAGTCTCTCCCCTCAAGTTGCTCTCACACCATAGAAAGACAATTTTACCCCTACTCCATCCAACATGCTTTTTTGACCCACAAATCCCTCCTTATAGGAGAATCAACTTCATTTGTCCATCCTGTCCCAACCCTTATCCCAAGGTACAGTCCCACTAACCCCCAACATGCCATGATATGACAGGGTGGGGACCGTCCAGGGTGCATTAGGCCCATGAGTTTACACTAGCCTGGCCTGTCTCAGGGTACGATGTCACATTTACCCTCATGAGTGTGCCCATGAAGACATCACTTCCTTTATCCCATGTAGACCCTCCCTCACACTCCCACCTCTTATTCACCTATGACCAACCAAACCAGAATTGCTCTTAACCTAGGATATTTTTCAGACTTTTTTGGATGAAGTAAATCCAGAGTAATTACACTGGAACTTTCCAAATCAACCACTGCCTGCCAACCAATGCCCATTCGGCATCGGTAACAATAAAGTTAGATACCATTTATTGACTACTTGTTCTTTTCTAGACCTGTACTGAACACATGGTATACAGAAGCTAAAGTAATACTTATATGCACACACAAACACACACACAATGTCTAAGATAATCCTTATAATAGTCTGGAAAGAAGTCAGTTCAGGAGATCTAGATGATGGCACCAACATTTGTTTGGAATTCATACTGTTTATAGACACCTTAGTTCTCAGCCACCTTACAGGTCCCTTGACCCAGAGGATCTCAGATAAGGATCTCGTAGAGACCACACACGGGCCATAGAAACTAGCTCAGATTCTCTCCACCTTACTTTCTCCAACTCCTTTCTAGTTATTGACAGTCACATCATCATCTTGGTCTGGAGCTTTCTGCTAGATGGTCCCCTAGAATTTGCCTAGGAAGAATGGCACATAAGTTGAACACCAGTGCCCTCTTTTCCCCCAAACCTTTACTTTGGCTTCCCTCTTCAGGCTTACTTCTTTATCCGCCCCACCTGCCTCCAGGTGACAGAGTCACTGGGTCCCTGTGAGTGACACCATAAGCATTTCACCCTGGACTCTTGCTGCCTTTGGCTCAGTTCCTCCTTTCCACATAGAAGAGCTTTCTACCATTCCCATCTTATAGGACATATCTTTAAACTGCATGCTTACCTCCTCTTTGTACTGTCTTGTCCATTCATGGGGGATATGAATGGAATTTAGAGAACTATTTTCTCTTTCTCTTCCAGCTTTCAACCAAGACTCGAGAAAATCTGTTCTGAAATTCAAAAGTGAGCATTGATCTCCTCGATCTAAGTGCACCTTTAAAAAAATTAGTGTTTTGAGGGGCGCCTGGGTGGCGCAGTCGGTTAAGCGTCCGACTTCAGCCAGGTCACGATCTCGCGGTCCGTGAGTTCGAGCCCCGCGTCAGGCTCTGGGCTGATGGCTCGGAGCCTGGAACCTGTTTCCGATTCTGTGTCTCCCTCTCTCTCTGCCCCTCCCCCGTTCATGCTCTGTCTCTCTCTGTCCCAAAAATAAATAAACGTTGAAAAAAAAAAATTAAAAAAAAAAAAATTAGTGTTTTGGGTCCGTGAGTTGCCCTTAGGACAGCATCATTTGTGGAGGATAAAATATATTGGTAGAATATATTTTTAAAGTATTAGCCCAGAGTCACTAACACCCATAGTAGAAAGAGGTTGAAGTTACAGTCATTATTTTTTCTTCTCCAAAAATGTTCAAAAGAAAATAATCTCCTGACAATAAAATGTCATTTGTCACCATCCATCTATGTCTACCTTCCTAAATGCCAAGAAGTTGGAAAAGGTGAATATGGGCCCTCACCATTCTCCCTTCCACTTTACTCCCATCCCAAATTCACTCCTTTCTCCACGTTATACTTTTACCGAAGTCTCCCAAGAACCATGGTTCCTGCCTCAGGCCAAGAGTTAACATTTGTAAGTTAAAAGTGATTGACGAGGCCTCTTATTGCGTCCTCATGACTTGTGCAGGCTTAGTAAGTGATTTTTAATCATTTCTTGGCAGCGTGGATGGATCACACCGTTGGATAATAGGTGTCTAAAAACATGTATGTACACGTTCTAGCATTAGTTTGTGTTAAAACTAGCCACTTTAAGCGTTTTCACTTTTTAAACTATGTTCTCAGGGAACTTTGCAGTAAGGTATAGTATGGAAAGCCTCTCTGTCTTCGAGCTGATGAAATTAAATGTCTTACCTAAGGTAACTCCGCTAGTAAGTAGCACAGGCATGATCCGTTCTGTCTTACTTTACCTATGGTCTATGTTCCTAACCACTGGGCTAGACAGCCTCTCTATAAATAGGATCCTGGTTCACGCCTCCAGTGTCCTGCTTTGGAATGGCAGGACAGTTTGCTTCTGATCCGGAGTCCTGGTACAACAATACAACCTGTGACTGCCCCAGAACATCCTGTGCCTACGCTTTCTTCGTTGTTACTCTCCTTCAACACATCCTCCAACCGCAAACCATTTGGAAATGATGACCTGGCAGGACTCTGCAAATCACAGCCTCGAAACCACGCACCAGCAGACGAAGAATAAACTGTCCCAAGGACATCATAAGTAGGTACAGTCTTCAGCTCAGAGCCACATGTAGTGCTACCTGAAAGCCAGGAATCTTGGAAACAAGCCCCCACGAACTTTCTGTGCCAACATTTATGGTATTCAATGGTGATGAGTCTTTGAGATATACATTTTGTGTGTTGACTTACTCCTACCTTCATTTTATTTTCCCATTATCCCCCATTTAATCTTGCGATTATTATATTCCAAAAACTGCTTAAATCCTTTCTTGGGATGAAGTTGTAGTTAAACGTGAACCAGACCAGCCTAGACTACTCACAGAAAACCCTAATAACTACAAACTGAACGTTAGTTAGGAACAAGCAACCCAGTTGTGTAATGTCCTTATCTGAGTCACTGAGTGGCATTCACCCAGCCCCCAAAAAACTCAGACCCTTCCTCAGCTGGGCGCAGGGCAGAACTCATGGGGACAATGATGTCAGAGACTGAGCAGGACTCCTGCTCGCAATAGGTAGAGCCTGCAGGAGACCTCGATTAACCACCCCGTGCCTGAGTCCACTCTCCTTTCTACTGACACAGTCAATGCAGACAGCCTTCCTTCTGGGAGCAGGGATATCAAAACTCTCACGTGTTCTCTTTGTAGTATTATATTGATCACGATTACCTGGTCATAAGGAGCAAATGTAAGAGAATTTGGCCCTATGTAGAGATTCGTTAACAGTGGATGGATGCACCAGTGTCTCTCAACCACAGCACTGCTTATCTGTGGAACTAAAGGTGCTATCTCGAATACAACATTATGAAGGTTAGCTGTCTCTGGGCATACTCCGCGTGAGCTATGAACGATGGTACCTCCAACTACCCCTTACACCGCGCTCCAACTTCTTCTACTTACCAAGTCCTATTGGGTTTCTCCACCAAGTATCTCCAGAATCCCACCTATTCCCTTCTTTCCTTCCATCGTCGTCCTTATCACTACTTGTCCAGATCATAGTTTCCTTATGATCAGACTTGTCCCTCTGTTCTAGCTACCTTCTCCCAGTACCTCCAACGCTAATCGTATCATTTCTCTGCGTAGAGACGCGGCGCCTGCGATCGACAATCCTTTGTCAGTGTCGATGTTGTTACTGATGTTGATGAGATGCTATAAGCCTGGCACTGTTGCAGGCCCTGGGGCTACAAAAAAAAAAAATATATATATATATATATAAAATATATATTATTATTTACATATATATTAATATATTATATATATTATATTATTATATATAATTATTATATTATAATTATCTATTAATATATTATTATATATTATTATTTATATTATTATATTAATAATAATAATATTAATTATTATTTATATGTTATATATTATATATATTTATATATGTATATATATAATATATATACACACACACATACATATATTAAATAAATAAATAAATAAATAAATAAATAAATAAAGCTGAACTCCTTCCCCCAAAACATCTCACCATACTTTGGAGGATAAAATCCAGCTCCAACTCCTGCCATCCATCCCGAATCACGTCACACTGCTGCCACTGTATCTCAATCCACACTCTTCAATATCTTCTTGCCTCTGTCGGTAACTCCTCTGCCTGGAAAGGTTCATTTTCCTCCTTGTTCTTCACCACCCGACTCATGTGTTACCTTGTGTTAAATCTCTCTCAGTTCCCTAAACAGAATTTGTTCTGTGTGTGTTCCCAGAGTGCTTTGCATTTCTCTTCGAATAGCACTGATCCCCTTAAATGTAAATATTTGCTTCAAGACCTTTCTCTTCCACTGGACTTCATCAGTTTCTCAAGTGCAAGAACCGTATTCTGTTCACATTTGCAATGCTCAAGGGTTAACAGAGTGCTGAAATACGTAGGGCATAAAAAAAGTGGTTTAAAAAATTAATTTGTTCATTAATGCATGAATGCAGACGAGGATTGCAAGTTGGACTGAAATTTGACCCAAAATAACCACAAGAGCATCTGTATTTCACTTAGTGTACTGGAAATGGAAGACGGACCGCCAGGGGAAACACCCAGAATGTTTGGCAGGTAAATGGGGGGATTCTTAGTCTTAGGAATGTAACAGTCATATTTTTAAATGATTTGAGAGGAATCTATCCACCCCATAAATAAATTATTTCCTCAAAACTACTCAGGTCATATTTCTAATGCTTATCAACAAGATCATCTATTTCTGTCTCCTTAATCTCTTCATTGGCCTGGTGTAAATTTATTTTATTAGATGATTTCCTTCTATCTAATTAAAGGCACATTTCAGAGAGGTGGGATATGGTTCAACCTCTCCCGCGAGCATTCCCCGGCAACAAGAGCTCGGCCACCAGAGGCTGAGGGAAAGTCGATAACTGACAGTGAGGAAAGAATCCGAGGCATTGATCATCTCCTCAGACATGGGAGTTGAGACAAAGCCGCAGAATTCAGCACCGCATTAACTCTGCTGGTGCCAAAAGGGAGACATATTTTTGAATAGGTTCAGATGAGAAATGGAGGAGCGATCTTGAGGCCGTTCAGTCTCAACTCAGGGTTTCTTGGCAGTACTGACATTCTGGGCAAGAAAATCTTCTGTCGGGAGGGTGGAGGGCACTGTCCTGTGCACTGAAGGATGTTTAGCAGTGGTCAACCTTGGCCTCTACCCACCAGATGCCAGTACCAACGCCTAGTTGGGCAAGCCAAAAATGTCTCCAGACGTTGTGAAATGTCCCCCTCAGAGGCTAACCTGACCCCTGCTTGAGAACCACACCCAGATAAAAATGCCTCTTACTCCATTATAGAAAGCTACCTTTTCAAATGCATTACCAGTGACAAATATACAATGGCGTGAAAGTAATATTTAGGCAAATGAAGGGCCCCTGGGTGGCGTCCAACTCTTAATTTTGGCTCAGGTCTTGATCTCACGATCAAGACTCATGTGGGGCTCTGTGCTGACAGCTCGGACTCTGCTTGGAATTCTCTCTCTCTCCCCCTCTCTCTCTCCTGCTCTCTCTCTCTCTCTCTCTCTCAAAATTAATAAATAAACATTTTTAGAAATGTATTTAGGCAAACGGTGTTGTTCATATTATCCCAAAGAGATCATCTCTAAACCCCCCTCAACGTGGAACAGTTAGGAACGTGGAACAGACTTTGGCATAGCCTCAGTTCAAGGTCTATTTTGCATGACAAGTGGAGGCAATTTGCCAGGCAGTGAGGCTTCTCCTTCCTCGATATTTCTGGAGGGCATGTTGCCGCTTGCTCTGCAGCCAAATCAGAAGCATTTCATAGGATGATTTCTGTTTTTAACAAAAAGCAAAATTCAAAGGAATGTTTATCCTGACAAAGCAGGCTGTAAAAATCCATGACGTTCAAATAAGAGAATTCGTCTACCACGTTCTCTCACCCTTCTCACCTGCGATCAATAAAACCAGGGCGGGGGGGGGGGGACAAATTAATGTTAATTCAATAGAAAAAATATCTTTTTCTTATAAAACGATCATTTTATAAGCACTCCAGGCCTTAATTTCCTCACCTCTAAAATCAAGTAACAAGACCAGTCTCACAACTGTAGGAAATTTGAGACATTATATAGGAAGGCAGTAGTTCATACGGTATGCATTAATTCCTTCACATACATTTTTTCACTCGGTTTCTCTAACATCATACGAGAACTGAGACCAGAATGTGTTTTCAGCTTCTGTTCCCTACTGAACAATTACAAGGGTAAAGAAAAAGTGAAAGAATTAGGACACAGATCACTCACTAATATAGGTAGGGTTATGTTTGTGCTTCAAGAAAATACAAAAGCTATGGAACAGTAGTTTCATAAGAAATAAACTTCTAATGCTAACTTCTTAAAATTTGGCAAACTGTTGCCAAAAAAATGTTGGCTGACCTTTTTCTTTTTTTTTGCCTGATACTTCACACCCTAAAATTATCTCGTTTATAGGATGTGTGTTATTTTAAAGCATGGCAATTGTAAACATTCAAATCACCCATTCCCTTTTGCCAAATATTAACCCTTACTAAATGTATGAAAAACAAATCAAAACCAAATCTAGAAGAGCCAGCTCAATGCAGAGAGCACCAAATAAAAATAATCAGCTAAATAGCTCGTTTTTTCAGGCTCTATCAGGCACCAAATCGAGCCTTCTACATAGATCTTTTGCTGTCCTATAATATGCATATTGTGATCGTCTCTCCCATGGCGATTTTTATTATTGCCATGTTATAAATGAGCAAACTGAAGAACACGGTAAGTAATTTGCCTAAGCTCACTCCCCTTAGTGGAGCTGGGATAAGAATTCAGGCACTCGGACTCCAAAGCCTGTGTTCCTTCCCATCGGGAATTATGCCTCAGTTAATTAGACCAGTCCTATGAGAGCATCTGATCCCCTGAAGACCGTGCTGATTTCAGTGCCTGACAGATTAGTCTCAGGCTGGTCCCAGGTAATAATAAATCATGAAACCTAACTTCTCCACCAGTAAGCTGATCTTCCTCATGAACAAGTCACCAAGCAGAAAAAATCAACATGGAGTCCTCTTTCTAAAAGATTCTTCTCTATCAGAGATTCCTAAGTAAGTCTATCTCTTGCATACACTTTAAGAAGTCTGTGGACACTTGATTAACATATTCAGAATTCCACATGCATCAGGGCTCAGACGTTTTGGCATCAAAAAATTTAAGAAGCACCGTTCTAAACCAGAAGAAGTACAGGGATCTGGAAGCCTATTAAGAAACTTTTAATTCCAGGATCCAATAGGTTCCGATTCCAAGATGGCTTACTATCTATACCCAGCCCCCAAAGCAGAAGCAATGATCAATAAGTATCAATACGCCAATGTTTCATATTCATGGATGGCCAAACCCAAGGAGCACAAGGGCCTCAAATTTGGAGATTCAATCCAGGCTTTTCTCAAAGCCCCTACCAGACAACTAGCAGACACAAATGGGCACGAGAAATTCAAGCAGGAATTACGGTGGAGTTCTTTAACAGAAGGAACTGTGAAGTTCCTTCACAGCTTCTTATGGATGATTTTATGAAAGTAAATATTAGTAGCAAATTAACATTAATAATAATAGTAATATTCTTTATATCAGTAAATATGTTTTTGATATTTTATATAACCTATTCTATAGTCTATAGAATATTCTATATTCTATGTGATATATAATATTATGTATTGTATATTTTATATAATATAATATAATAATATAATATATGATACATTTATTAAATATAATTATATTATATTTAATGTATGTTAATAATATACATTAATAATAATATATTATTATATTATTATATTATAATAATGTACATAATTAATAGTATATTAGTATAATTAATATATCATATTAATAAGATATGATAAATATAATATATTGATATAATTAAATACTATATTAAATAAATAATATTAAATAATATATTAAATAAATAATATGTATAATATTGTTATTGTTATTATTGTTATTATTATATTGTTGTTATTGTTATTATTATATGTTATTGTTATTATTGTTATTATTATATGATATGATCATATACGATCTATTTTATGATATATATGTTATATATTATATGATATAATCAATATTATAAATAATGCATAAATAGCCTTATGAATAATAAACATTACCATAAAGATATGTGAAGCATTATTGGACCAGAAAAGAGTGGAAAGACTAATTCTTCATATCAAGGAAGCATGAAGAGTTACAGAAATGAAATGGCATTTGAGCCACATCTTGATGGATGGAGAGGAACTTGCCCTACATGTGCGTTCACAGCACGGTGATGTGTAGGGTGAGACACACAGTCGTATTCCTCGAAAAGAAATTAGGGAAAAGAGAGTCCAGAGACAGGGCTTGGTATGTAGCCTGAGTCAAAAATGCAGTGATCCAATTCAAATGTTTTTGGAAACACTCTACAGATACCAGTGAAAGGCACTGGAGAGCATAACTGGAGGTGAGAGTGGGCCTGTGTTAGAACGAGCACTCTGGAGGCACAGGAGGGACTGAAAGCAGAGAAGACAGAAGAATTTGGGGCCAGAAAGACCACTAAGGAAGTCCTGTCACCATACGCTCGGAGAACCGTCAGCCTCGGGACACATCAGGTAAACAGTTGGGGGTGCCGAGAGTTGAGAGGGAAAGGGATCAGGGAGAAAAGGGGTACCCCAACCCCACAAGAGAAACTGGATACTAAGTGGCCAGTGTGACGTGCCAAGAACAGCTCCCTGAGTATACCTGGGCATACGTAAGTATACATGGGCTTTATGTATATCTTGTTTAAAATTGGGACACACCTCTATTAACTCCTGTAAAAGACTTTGATGTGACAGCACTGGAGTAGGGCTCTAATGCTCAGGAGGAAGTGTCCTTGCCCACTGGTGAGGACAGACGTCCATTTCTCGCATGGCTCCAACCCTAGGGATCTACGAAAAACAGCCCTTTTCATTTCTCTCACACCAGCAAAATGAATCACTCCTTTTTGTGACGTCAGCCCTACGAATCAATCCTACCATGCATTAAGATAGATCTTGCTAGAACAAAATCAGCCTGCTGGTCTGTGTGGATCGAGCCCTGTGTGCCCCTGCCCCTCCGCCAGCCCCACCCCGCCACGACGCTCTTGAAATGTCAGAAGCAACACTGCCAGCCTCCGGCCCTCTGTCACGTTCTGTGCGATGAGTATTGATTTCAGACACTGTTTCAGAGCACAAGTGGAAACGTGTGCCTTTGCAGCTTGTCAGGCACTCCGCCCACCTTGCACAAAGGACCTCGCACTGGCAGCGGGGAGCTGGTGCCTTGGAAAGCAGAGCCAGGCCCTCTGAGGTTTGTTTTCTCACTCTCTGAGATTCGATCAATGACGCGGCCAGTCAACATTTTCATTATTTTAACAAGCATACATTGAGTGCTCAGACAGGGAAAAAGGAAGGTTGAAGGAAAGCAAAAGAGAAAGCCTCCAGGCATTGGTGTTGACAAGATTCAAGCAGAATAAAAATGTCAACATGCTCCGATGCTTCTGTCTTTGGTCCTCTGGGGGTGGGTGGGATCTGTTATCCTTTTGAGGAAGTCTTGTGTTCACTCAGTAGACATTTGTAACACATCATGATAGGCGTTGGGGTGGGGAGAAGAAGACGAATAAGGAAGTCCTTGTCTCTCGGCAGCTGGGTGGCTCCGTCCGTTAAGCATCCGTCTCTTGATTTCAGCTCAGGTCATGATCTCACAGTCCATGAGATCAAGTCCCGTGTGGTGCTCCGTGCTGCGCATGGAGCCTGCTTGGGATTCTCTCTCTCCCTCTCTCTCTGCCTCGTCCCTGCTTGCCCTCGCTCACTCTCTCAAAATAAATCAATAAACTTTTAAAAAAAAACGGGGGGGGCGCCTGGGTGGCGCAGTCGGTTAAGCGTCCGACTTCAGCCAGGTCACGATCTCGCGGTCCGTGAGTTCGAGCCCCGCGTCGGGCTCTGGGCTGATGGCTCAGAGCCTGGAGCCTGTTTCCGATTCTGTGTCTCCCTCTCTCTCTCTACCCCTCCCCCGTTCATGCTCTGTCTCTCTCTGTCCCAAAAATAAATAAACGTTGAAAAAAAAAATTAAAAAAAAAAAACGGGGGGTGGGGAGTCCTTGTCTCAAGGAATCTTACAATCGAGAAAGGAAAGTGGACTTGGGTGCAAATGCCCTGCAGAAGAAAATTAAAGTAGGTGAGGAAGGAGAAAGCAAGGAATGTGGTCTGAGCTGCATTGGTGCTGGGGGAAGAGTGATTTTCAGTCCAGTCCCAGATGGATTGTTAAAGAGAGAGAATATTAGGATCGGAGGAGAGACCTGTTCTGCAGTCCAGTCCGTGTGGAAATGCTAATGTCAACCGAAGGCTTGAATTTCATCTCATCACCAGATAGATCACATTGTCGAATAGTCCCTCCACATTTTAACTCTAAATGATACTTGAGCAGCTATGTTAATCTCAGAGCTCCAAATTTTAGAACCCTAAGATCCAATCCTACAAACCATCTTTTCAATGAGACGGTGCAGGATGTGAGAATAAAGTCGCCTGTTAACAAGAAGGTGGGGCCTGAGCAGGGAAACTGTCTGATATTGAAAGTGACCTTGAGGTTTCTCTCTTCAACCTCGGAGAACCGCAGGAGGAACAAGCAAAATTAATGGTGGAAATAATGGAAGGTAGGTGTTTAAAATGTTCTACAATGCTATCTATTTTTAATGATCTCGGATGCTAGAAACCCAAGGAAGGAAAGTCAGATTTAAAAATAACCAGCAAGCCTGTACTTGGTGCCATATTTCACAAAGTTTCTAAACTTCCCTGGATCAAGTTTCACAATACCTTAAGAATTAGTGTCTCCAATGTTTAGGGATTACACAGAGACAGGGAAAAGAAATGCATAGGGGAAGCTATTTTAAAAAAAGATGGCAAGGGGAGCCTGGGTGGCTCAGTCGGTTGAGCTATTGACTTTGGCCCAGGTCATGATCCCATGGTTGGTGGGTTCGAGCCCCGCATCGGGCTCTGTGCTAATGGCTCAGAGCCTGGAGCCTGCTTCAGATTCTGTGTCTCCCTCTCTCTCTGCCCTTCCCCAACTCGCGCTCTGTCTCTCTCTCTCAAAAATAAATAAACATTAAAAAAAAATTTTTTTTAATTAATTAAATAAATAAAAATTAAAAAGATGGCTAACCATAAGCAAATTGACTGAAGCCAATGGTCAGCCTACACCCTAGCAGGAGAATCTCAGACCATTTGTTCACGTGTTGGTCTCCCTCAGTCATCAAAACCTTACTGGACCCCCAGTATCTGCCAGCACCTGAGCTGGGTTGCTGATATGCCAGGGGCTTGTGACTCCATAGATCACGCTAAGAACATCCATTGATCTAAAACCGTGGGTAAGCCCTTAGGTTTGGTCCAAGAGCAAGTCTATCAACAAGCAAAGAGCTACTTCCCTTTGCGTAGGGAATTCGACGCTGCACGCTTTCAGGATGGGCTGAATTCTGAGTGGATATGGAAACATCTGCTCTCTAGGGACACACCCAGCATCACTATCATGCCGTACTTAAGGTTCCTTTGTCATTCTTTGTCATTCCTATGCCTTTATTTGGCAGCTTCAGTTCAGTCCCTGCAGGATGCCAGGCACTGTGTTAGAGCCTCGGAGTATAAATCATGATGAAAATGGACACACGAGGCTTTGATAGAAGAGCCAGGAGGCCAGACAATACAACAAGTGTGGTGGCAGAGAAGCTCCATAACAGACACTCTACTGCTGGCCTGGGAAAATGGGGTCTACACCCTAGAAGTGAGTTGCCTCCTGCTATCACATCCGGCAAGCCCACTTATATGAGGTCCAAGCAAACCCAACCGCCAACCTTCCACGAAGCAGGTCTCATCACCCGGAGTTGCTACGCCTCTTGTAGATGCGCTTTTCCATCTGAATGCACATTGACAGCAAGGGATGTGAGCCTGCGTGTGACAGAACTAATTCCAGAGTCACCGTTTTCTCTGTCAGTCTAGAGCCACCCTTGCATCTTGTTCGTAAAACTCTAATTGGAAAGGAAAACAAATGTGTTTCATTGAAAGGCTGTGACTGACTCCATCATTTCTGTCAGTAGACAGGAAACCTAAGTGCAACTTCTGTATATAATTACCCATCATGTCTTGAATACAAAATTACTGCTTTCTCGGGGCAGACACATTCCACATACAAATATTGCAATAACACAAAGGCATAATTGGACAATAGATTCCATAAATGAAACAGACGAGTCATAGGATTTTTCTGCTATTGTATTTTATGCCTTCCGATGATATACACACTCTAAACGTGTAATCGCCTCTAGAGTAGGATTTACAGATCGGATTTCTTTTCCTATGATCACAAACTCTCTCCTGCCTTCCCTGATTCCCCCTCAAGGCTCTTGAGGCACCTGGAGAAAACACCGGACTAGGAGTCAGGAAGAGTGGCTTCTTAGGCACTGTCACAAGCTACCTTTTGCGGGCAAAGTTATTTAATTCTGCTCAGCATTTTCCTCTCCACGTGAACAGTGGCACCTAGCCCACTGAACGCCCAACCTGCTGGGGAAAGGACTGGATTTAGAGGTAAGAGGTTAACGTTGGTGTTTGGTTTTGCTGCGGACCGGCCTAGCCCTTTGGGTAAATCACATCACTTCCCTGAGACCCAGTTAATTCACCTGCAGAAGGGGAACAAATTCCACCTGCCTCATAAATTTGTCCTACATAAAGAAAATCCAAAGTATTTTATAACGACAGCTCCTTCTGGTAGCGTAAGGTATTATTAATTAGGATCAAATAAGATCAGGAATAAGATCTTATAACTACAGTGCTCCAAAGAGCACACAGCATGTGTGACACTGAATTTCTTATGCAGCCGAACCATGCTGTCTGCATTTTCCATAATCAACCTCGAAGTGCTAGGATGTGTTAGGACCACCTCCTTGTATCACCAGCGGGGGAAAGACTGGAGGATCTTTCTAGGATCCTCCTAGGAAGATCAAATGACTCTAAGGCTCAGCAACTGAGGAGGGATGATGCTACCCCCGGACTGGGGAAGGAGGGATAGAAGAATGAGTAGCTCCCTTCTGCCCCCGGGAATTCTAAGGTTCAAAGGCAAGGGGGGGGGGGTCCTCATGTTATCTTCCCCTCGCTCTGGTCAAGCCAGTTCGATGCTCAGGCCAAGACTTATTCAAGAAGAACCAGGTGAGGGGCACCTGGGTGGTGGCTCAGTTGGTTAAGCAGCTGACTTCGGCTCAGGTCACGATCTCATGGTTCATGGGTTTGAACCCCGTGTTGGGCTCTGTGCTGACAGCTCAGAGCCTGGAGCCTGCTTTGGATTCTGTGTCTCCCTCTCTCTGCCCCTTCTCTACTATCTCTCTCTCTCTCTCTCTCCCTCTCTCACTCTCAAAAATAAATAAACATTTAAAAAAATTTTTTTTAAATTAAAGAACCAGGTGAAATCTTTTTAGGCTAATGACCCATGAGACTGAACTTGAAAGTGGCTTGTGTTGAAGTCTCTGCTTCGAAACCCCAATACATTCACTTCACTGCCTCCCTCAATCTGTCAGACATTCTAGAAGCACTCAGCCTTCTCCAAACTGACCCAAAGATCCACAGCACACTCGGCCAAAAAGAGAGAGAACATGCCGTCCACATATCCCCAAGTGTCCCCAGCATGTGGGACATCTTGACCAGGAGCGGTAGAAATAGCACAGGCACCTCCCAGCTTTGGCCTTGGTTTACAGCTCTGGGTGCTCAGGATCTAGGACGCCGGTGCCAAGCCAGAGCACGAGGACGTGGGCATGAATTGTGCAGCCTAAGTTCCCCAGGGTAACTTTGATAGTTCTGCTATAGTAGTTACTTTTTTAAAGGTCAAGATTTACATGTTTATTTTGACTGGTGTTTCTTGGCCTAATCCAGATGGGGGTTCAAAAAAAAAAAAAAAAAGAGGAAGAAAAAGAAGAAGAAATTGACACAAATGGATGAAGGGTTTGCAAGTGAAATCGACAGCACATTTTAGGAAATCTCCCAGGAGAGCTTTGCTTTATTTCATTGAAAAGGTCAAGAAAGAGTGACATTTCTGCGCAGCTCAGGGTGCCCAGGGGGGCAAAAGGCAAGTCCCAGAGAAGAACATCTGGTTGGCGAATTCAAAGAACATAGCACCTGCCCACTCCTCCCGTGTTTACTCTGTGACTGGTTGTCCATTATCCACACAGAATAGGTTTCGGGGCTGGAAACAGTCTGTCCGAGCCAAGAAAGTCTGGAATGATAAGGCGGCCTGTTTAGTTTGGAATTCTCCCCATCCCAGCATGGGCGGGCCCTGCTGAGCCAAAACAGCTTTGGAACATTTTTTTGTGCCTCGCGCCTCTTTGCTGAAACCCCAGCAAGTTTGGAGCTGGAGAGCAGAGGAGGGGCGTTGGGGGGAGCGGTGGCGAGAGCGTGGAGAACGACTGGGGCCTCAGGATGCGGTTAGGATATTATTTATTCCTCTGTGATGATTTTCTGGCGGGGCTTTTCATGTCTTAGCCTCTGGAAGGAGTTGCACATATCAAAAACAACACCAAAACAAACCACTTTAACACCCACACTTACAGGAAACTTTACCCCAGGGGCCCAGAGTGCTTCTAAAGGAACAAGGAAGGCTGCCGTCCGCAGCTCTGTCCTTGGCAGCCACGGCTGACAGCCCCGAGCGTGATTTGTCCTGTCCTTCTTTGAAGCAAGTTTGGTCTAGAAAGAAGCATTCCCTGCCCAGACCCCACTGGAAGCAGCCATTGGTGTCCGTGCGGAAGAGGTGAACCCCCTCACTGCCAGAGCACCCCAAAGCCAGCATCCTGACCTATTCAGGATTTTGATTCAGATTATTTTCATTCAGATTATTTGATTCAGATTATTTTGATTCAGATTATTACTCTGAATCAAAACTGCAGCAGGAATCTTGGGGACCATTTGAAGCCTAGAATGAAGACGTGGGAAACACGTGAAAAAACAGCACAACTCCTATTTATTGGCGTCTCAGCTGAAGACCAGTCGGGACACTTCGCACCTTGCATGCTTCTCATATGTTCTCCTGACAACTCTATTCTCCTTATTTCATCAGCTAGGGAGAGGATGCTTTGGGAGATTAGGCAATTCCCCCAAGGTCATGTTACTCAGCCAAATGGAAACACCTGGGGTTTCGATCCGGGGCTATCTGGATTTTTCTCACCACGTCACGTGGCCTGCAAAAGGTTGCCATGCAGGGATATGTTCCTTTTGCCTCCAGATTTATTCCGAAAGACCCAGCGTGGGGCTGGGTTGCTTGCCTGTTTCTAACGGCAGAGCCTGGTCTCCGTTCTTTCCCTCAAACCTTCTCATCCCAATCTGAGAACAGGAAGAAGGTTCTAGAACAGTGGAGGGGGCGCTAGGCTAAAAGAGTGAGGAGGGCTCTGTCCTCTCCCTCTCTGTGCTTCGGTTCTCCGCCCAGGCCTGTTTCACACAAGAACCGCAGTGCGTGATGTATGTTTGGCGGATTGTCTAAGGATGTTCAGTTTGACTCTAGAAAATAAGAGAAACAGACCAATGAGGACAGAGGAGATACAGTAGAGACACAAGGACCTGGGGAGACACACTAAACACAGAGGAAGTGAGTGGGGCATGCTGGTGCATACTGGGGGTACATGGGCAGGATGGAATACTTAAAATGGCACTGAGTATATTTGAGGCACTCAAAATTCACCAGGCCTTAAATAGGCCGTTCATGGGGGCACCTGGGTGGCTCAGTCAGTTAAGCAACTGACTTCAGCTCAGGTCATGATCTCACAGTTTGTGGGTTCTTGCCCCACATTGGGCTCCACATTGGCCATTCAGAGCCAGCTTGGGATTCTCTCTCCCTCTCTCTCTGCCTCTCTTCCTCTCTCTCTCTCTCTCTCTCTCTCTCAAAATAAACTTTAAAAAAATTTTTAAAGGAAAAAAAATATGTTGGTGGGTGTTGGGATTTCAAGAGGAAGAGTGGAGAACAGAGCCTGGAAGGGAATGGTCTGGAATGAGAGTGTTGGGGATACCTAAAAAGACAGGGAATTGGGGCGCCTGGGTGGCTTAGTCGGTTAAGCGGCCGACTTTGGCTCAGGTCATGATCTCGCCGTCTGTGAGTTCGAGCCCTGCGTCGGGCTCTGTGCTGACAGCTCAGAGCCTGGAGCCTGTTTCCGATTCTGTGTATCCCTCTCTCTGACCCTCCCCCGTTCATGCTCTGTCTCTCTCTGTCTCAAAAATAAATAAACGTTAAAAAAAAATTTTTTTTTAAAAAAGACAGGGAAAAAATGATAATGCCAAGAAATGAACTCCTTGGGATAATGGGGCTTCGTCTGGAGTCGTTATGTACGCATGTGATACTGTGACTTCAAATAAGAAATATATATTTTGTCTTCATCCCTATTCTTAGCACAGAGCTCCTAAAACCCTCAAAATTTATGTTAACGAGGTGACTTTGGAAAGCTCCCTGATAACCTGAAGATGAGAGCTGGTTACCAGGGTAACCAACCATGTGATGAGAGGGTTGAAACTTTCAGCCCCAGCCCCCCCAACTTTGGCAGGTGGAGGGCTGGAGATTGGGTTCAATCACCAATGGCCAATGGTTTCATCAAGTGAGCTTTGTAAGGAAGCCATTGTAAAAAGCAAAAGGACAGGCTTCCGAGAACTTTCAGGCTGAGGAACGCCTGGAAGTCCTGGGAGAGTAGCATGCTCAGGAAAGCTCAGGAAGAACATGGAAGTTCCACACCCTTTCCCCATATCCTACCCTCTTCCATCTGGTTGTTCCTGAGTTATACACTTTTATAATAACCTGGTAATCTAGTAAGTAAGATGTTTCTCCGAGTTTTGTGAGCCTCTCTAACAAATCAGTCAAACCCAAGGGAAGGGTTATGGGAAGCTCCTATCTATAGCTGGTTGGTCAGAAACCCAGGTGAAAACTTGAACTTGAGATTGACATCTGAAGAGAGGGGATAGCCTTGTAGGGACTGAGCCCTTAACCTGTAGGATCTGATGCTATCTCCAGGTAGACTGTATCAGAGTCAAGTTGAATTGTAGGACATCCAGCTTGTGTCAGAGAATTGCTTAGTGGTATGGAAAACACACACACACACGTCACAATGCATCATCTCATTAAACTCTATCATCACAGATTCCATGAAGTATATGTAATTGTGTCCAAATGACAGGTAAGAACACTGAGGCCCAGAGAGCTAAAGACCTTTCCTTACTGTCCCATGGGGCCCTGAATCACAAAAGGGTGCTGATGGATGGGGAGGAAAATGGAAAAGCCTATCAGGCAGGGATGTAATGGATCTTCTATAAAACACCAAGTGTTTGCATTAATCTTCATTTGACCAAGACACAAAAATCAAAGATTTAGATAATTAAAACTGAATGCATTCGCTTGAAAAAGGTAACCCAAAGGTGAATGAAAACATAAAGGAGAGTCACACATGAGAGGGCCAAAAGGTACTTTGCAAAGTTTCTAAACTTGCATCACCCTCCACCTCACTGCAATTATCCCTAAGATCTTGCCCCACAACTGCATGCAATTTGCACCCAGAAATTGCATCGCACTGGAGGAGTTTGGTTATGAACTTGCAACTGCTTATAGGAAGGGCGCTGGGGTGGGGTGGGGTGGGGTGGGGAGGGCGGACGTGGAGAAGCGGGCTGGAAAAGAAAAGATAATTTAATCAGGCAAGGCTGAGCTCCTGAGGTGTGGTCTTTGAAGAAGATGCCAACCCAAAATGCTGCTGCCCTGGAACTGTGGCATCTGATTAAGGCAGCCGTCAAGTCATGTGCAAAATGGCCTCTTAATCGGGGGGGCATTTCCCTGCTTTCGTATCCAGTTCGCGCATACTCCTTGAACCAGATGAAGCGATCTGCGCCGAGGCTCCTTGTGTTAAGTTGTCAGTGAATGCGGTTAACGTCCCATCTGCCACAACTATGGAGTTTCCAGAAACTGTGTAACCTAAAAAAATAATAATAAGGTCGGGTTTATGTTCGGCTGAACCCTTTGCTCACTGTGTGGCCTTGGGCCAGTCAGGTGACCTGCTTGTGTCCTGATAAGTCAAACCAGCTGGGAAATTGAGTAAGAAACAGGGGCCTCACTGGGAAACAGATGCTACAGCTGAGCTGAACATTTTTTTTAGTAAATAAATTGGGGGCCAGCCCAAGGAGGGAGGAGGGAGTGGTGAGTTGTTTGAAATACTCAAGGGCAGCTCCGAGCTGAGAAATGGAGAGTAGTTATTAGAACCTCTTTCCAGCAAGGTTACCAGGGGTACGTCTTGTTTAGCCAACATGGCGGCCCACTCTGGAGACAGAAAGCAGAACCTTCTGGCACCATTAGGGTCCCAAGATTCTCTGCAAACACTGTTGGATCACAGGTGGCCTCCCCTTAGACAACTTAACCCTTGAAGTGAAGATCTCAGGGATCATATCTGTTAAAATTATCACCTCATTGAAGTTGTTCTGATGCCTCTTGAAATTGCAAGCCCTGGGATGCCTGGGTGGCTCAGTCAGTTAAGTGGGAGACTTCAGCTCAGGTCATGATCTCACGGTTTGTGGGTCTGAGCCGAACATCGGGCTCTGTGCTGACAGCTCAGAGTCTGGAGCCTGCTTCGGATTCTGTGTCTCCCTCGCTCTCTGTCCCTCCCCTGCTCGTGCTTGGTCTGTCTCTCTCTCTCTCAAAAATGTATAAACATGGGAAGAAAGAAAGAAAGAAAGAAAGAAGAAGAAAGGAGGAAGGAAGGAAGGAAGGAAGGAAGGAAGGAAGGAAGGAAGGAAGAAATTGTAAGCCCCCTTCATCCTGGGACTTCCTTGCTACCTAGTCTAATGTGGATTACTTATGTTCCTGCATCACCCCAGTAGTATGCAAGCTCTTCCAGGAAAGCGACTTTAGTCCAATTCACTCACTGCTGTGTCCCCATCGCCAGGGACGATCCCCGTGACCAGTCTGTTTTCTGTGGGCTATGAAACCAGAATATTGAGTGTCACAGTTAAGATACACAGGAAAGCCACTAGTATGCTTATTGAACCACTGGTCCGGTCAATCTGGAATTAAGTCGAGTGTGTCCTATCAGAGGTGGTCAAGGTGACAGGGCGAATGCTCCTGACATGACAATAAGAGACCTACCTGAGGTCACATTGCCCACACCTGAATCCATGAATCACTGGGACCTTCACGGCCTTGTTCCTACCCCCCTCCCCCCAGGCTCCCTGAGCTCCAATCTATCTCCAACGTGCTATCAACAGGCTCTCCCTGAAACACGAACCTGACCCTGTGTTCCTCCCGTGTGGCTCATCAACTGTATGGTAAAGTTCCGGTCCACACAAGGCTCCTTCTGGTCTCTGCCCAGTCTACCCTTCCTGACCTCATTCCTGCCCCTACCTCGTCATATTCTCCCTACCGGCCACCCTGCCCCCACCCCTTCCACTCTGCAGGACATGCCATGTTCTCCAGGTCGTTAAGCATCTTTTTTTCTGCTCTTCTATCCCCAGGCCCCATACAGGTGCCCCTGGCATCTTGGGAGCGGCTCTATGACACTGTACTGCATTGTCTTTTAGCCGCTTGGCTTTTCTCTTCCCTGCTAAATGGTTAAGGTCCCGAACTGAGCACATGTACGGGCTCTCTGCAGTGATCAAATGACTGAAAGTTCAAGTCAGCCTCCTTCCTCAGGTTTAAGGGTTCTCTGGCTTCCTTCGCCTTTCTAGATCATTCTAAGATACCAAGTAGGTAGTGGAAAGCTGCTACAATACAGAAAGAAAAAGAAAAAAAAAAAGAGCTCTTTGGCTGGAGCGTCCATCAGGTGTGACAGTTCTGTTGTTCTCGAATTCCCAGGTAGAAAGTTCAGATCGGGGGTGTTAAAAGAGAAACTGAGACATATTGAAAATGTTTTCCGAAGAGTTTGGTTGAGCAAAAATCGATTGCAATCAGGCAGCACCGAACCAGAAGTGGTCAGGGAGCACTCCCCAGACAGGAGCTAGAGGAAAGATTTATGAAGTTCGGAAATAAAGAAAGGAAATTCTTTGATTGGCTGTAGCTGAAAGCCTCGTTGGCTGTCCGGGATTGATCATCATTAGGGTTTGGATTTCAGAACACTGGGGCATTTACTGGCTTAGCTTGTGGTTGGCTTACATAGGCCACCGTGGCATTAGAGTCACCTCGGTCTGTGAGCCACCTTGTTTAATTTAACAGGAGTCTTGAAGGGCTAAGTCAAACAGATGCTTACAACCAAGGTGCCTTGCTAGAAAGCACAAATGTGTGGGTAGCAGAGGAAGGGAAAAGGGAGAGGCAGGAAGGGGAGGACACAGACCAGGTACCTAACAGCCCGGGGGAAATCAAGGCCTGTCTTGGGGTTGGGACTCAGCGCCTCCCAGCTTCATGCCTTCCAGAAGTTCCTGAACACTGTTGGGCCTCCTGGTGGCCTCGGAAGATTTTCCCAGCAACCCCCCAGCGAGGTAAAAGCTCCCTGCGACAGAGCCATAGAAATCTGAGAAATCTGAAACCATAGACATGCTTAGGCTGTACCTGCACTGTGTCTGTGGGCTCTCCATTGAGACTTGGCCCCTTCTGGCTTTTGTAGAGTATGAGGTAATGCTGGGCCAGGGTTTCCTGAAGCTCACAAGTATCTACAAGATTCTTCAAGACTCCATTTTCATGCCTGAAAGTGTACATATTGCAACACCTGTTTAAAGGCTCGCCTTTGTTTCTAGATAAAAAGCTGCTCGGCAGAAGGGGGAAAAAAAAAAACACACTTTCAGAAATGAATTTTCTTTAAGGTGGGAGGAAAGAACAATCTAGAAACAAACGGATACATTTTACTTTTCAAATGAAATATATCAGAGAAAACTTGCTTCTCCCCCAGTCTCGGGGCTCACGCCTTTCCTTCTCACGCACAGGGAAGACAGCAATGGGGACACAGACATTGCTATTCCAAGCCCATCCCTCTCTTCCAGAACTCACAATTCCCCTGAAGACGAGGCCAGTTTCCTACAGAGGGAAGCTAACCATGGAAGCACGTGGATTCGGAAGAGCCTGAGCTGACTCAAGGGCAGGGATTGAGGGCCCTTATCTGACCAGCCCTCCAAACATTCCCCATTTCTTGCCCTCACCATTTTCTCCCCAGCCAGCCACCACTCAAAGTACTAAAAGGTTGTCTTTTCTTGCCTCTTGAATCTGAACCCCACCCCCCCCACAAGCTGCTCAGGTCCAAGCTTGCTTCTGAAATAATAGATCTAAGTGCCATGTGAGCAGGGGACTCCACAGTTTTTACTCAGCCACGCGTTGGCCCCCAGATCCAGCCAGCTCCTGCAACAGAACAGGCACGCTGGAAATGTCTGTTGAAGAATAAAAGCTAGGCTGTGTGGATTTTCTTTATGATTCCTGATCCCTTTGCTGCCTCTTTAGCCCATGAAAAGGTAGCCCTAGATATACCCTGATGGGCATTCTTCAAAATGCCCATGCAACTGCTATTTCCCAAAGGACGGTGAAAAAAAAAATAAACTCCAGGAACCAGAAAGAAAGTAAGAGAGAACTTGCCTACATGGCCCCAGGCTCAGCAAACCCACTGGTGCGATTGGAGCAGCACCCAAAATGCCCGACCCAAGAGGAGGGATTGCTCTCACCTTAGTCATTCTCTTTATACAAAGTGGTAGTTTGGCTTGGGCTGGTCTTGAGTCATGGATCTGCCCTACAGATCATATCTTGTATTTTAAAAACCATCCAGGGGCGCCTGGGTGGCGCAGTCGGTGAAGCGTCCGACTTCAGCCAGGTCACGATCTCGCGGTCCGTGAGTTCGAGCCCCGCGTCGGGCTCTGGGCTGATGGCTCGGAGCCTGGAGCCTGTTTCCGATTCTGTGTCTCCCTCTCTCTCTGCCCCTCCCCCGTTCATGCTCTGTCTCTCTCTGTCCCAAAAATAAATAAACGTTGAAAAAAAAAAAATTTAAAAAAAAAAAAAAAAAAAAAACCATCTGTGTTTTCAAACTTCTTTATTCTATTCACCTCCTTCTTTTTTTTCAAATTTCTTTTAATGTTTATTTATTTTTGAGAGACAGAGAGAGACAGAGCACGAGCAAGGGAGGGACAGAGAGAGAGGGAGACACAGAAACGGAAGCGGGCTCCGGGCTCCAAGCTGTCAGCCCAGAGCCCGACGCGGGGGCTCGGCATGGCGAGATCACGACCTGAGCAGAAGTCAGATGCTTAACTGACTGAGCCACCCAGGTGCCCCCACCTCCTTTTTAGAAACCTTAATTGGTTGATACCCAAGTTTTCAATATTCACAAGTCTCCTTTCAGTACTATAATCAAAATCCTTCATAGGTCTTCACATTAATTTTCTTGGGTTGCTGTGGCAAAATACCACAGATTGAATGGCTTAAACAACAGACATTTATTTCCTCATAGTTCTGGAGGAACTATGAATTCAGACTAAGGAAGTCTGAATTCAAGGTGCCTTCAGGGTTGGTTCCTTCTGAGGCCTCTCCCCCTGACGTGCAGATAGATGGCCACCTTCCCTTCTGAACATCATCTTCCTTCTATGCATCTCTGTGTCCACATTTCCCATTTATGTAAGGACACCAGTCATTGGCATTAGGACCTCCCCTAAAGACCTTATCTTAGTATGATTACCTGTATAAATACCTTATCTCCAAATAAGGTCACATTCAGAGATATTGAGGGTGAGGACTCCAACATATTTTGGGAGGATACGATTTAACTTATAACAGTCTTTCTGCACTATTTGAAGCACTTGATTGAGAATTAGACAACATAAAGTAGCTGTTTTTAAAAATCTCCACAATGCTGGAAATTAACTTATTGTACACATCACCAATTCCTTCATCTCCAACCCCAAACTAAGAGAGAAAGAAAGAAACAAGAAAGAAAGAAAGAAAGAAAGAAAGAAAGAAAGAAAGAAAGAAAGAAAGAAAGAAAAAAAGAAAAAGAAAAGGAAGGAAGGAAGAAGAAAGGAAGGAAAGAAAGAAAAGAAAGGAAGGAAGGGGGAAGAAAGGAAGAAAGAAAGACTACGTCCCCAGGTGCCTAACTGCCCTTTAAAGCAATCCAAGCTTGCCTGCTGAACTTCTCCATTCCCGATGGATCAACAACCCTTTCTCCTTGCTTCTACGTTATTAGAACCCATTTCTCTACATCAGGCCTGTCAGCTTAAAGTAAACCAGTGGGCTTGACTATTATTAGGTAAATCCAACCAAAGAGGAGTGTTTCCCTGACCAAGGTCAGTAATTAGGCATGAATTGCTGAATGCAGCCCCATGAAGCCAGAAAGAAAAAAAGCAGGCCCACCCCCAAGAGTTCACACAGAGAGTAGCCAGCACAGCACATCTGGACTGAGAGGCAAGAGCCAAGCTGAGGGCGTGAGCTAAGTTCAGTGGTCATAGAAAGACAGTAACAATCGATACGCAGCGTTCCCAAAGTCAGAGTCAAGTTCAACCTTTGCGTGGAGAGAGGTTTGAAGAGTTGCTATGGGGACCTCCAACTCCATCCTGCTAGATGGAGTTCTGCCGTTTGGGGCTATTTTTCTTTTCAATGTTTTATTTATTTTTGAGAGAGAGAGAGAGACTGTGTGTGTGTGTGTGTGTGTGTGTGTGTGCGTGCGCGCGCGCGCGCGCGCGCGCGGGGGAGGGGCAGAGAGAGAGAGAGGTCAGAGGATCTGAAGCGGGCTCTGCGCTGACAGCAGTGAGCCTGATGTGGGGCTCCAACTCACAAACTGTGGGATCGTGACCTGAGCAGAATAGGACGCTCAACAGACCGAGCCACCCAGGTGCCCCCATCTTGGGCTATTTTAAAAGGCCATTGGGATGTGCCAAATATTTCTCAGATGTCTGTTTCAGCGGTACTTGGCCATTTAGCCGCTGACCACAAGTAAATTACACACCTTTGCTAATATCACAGTCCCATGGAGGAAGTGCCAGGGAAACAGTAACAATACTCCTGGATCTCTCTGGCAACCCTATTTTCCTGTCTATTACAATATCAAGTAAAAGATAAAAAGCAAGACTGAACCTGCTGGTCTAAATATCTTTGCTGAGCCCTCAAAGATTGCTCGGAAGATACTTAAAGACATCACAAATGGCTATGCTTCCAAAATACTGAAGTTTCTTATAAAATTTTAGGACAGCAGGAGAACACATTTCACAGTGTGTTCCTTAACAGTATGAAGATTAATAACAGACAAAAGAAAACACTGACTATAGTCTAACACTGTTTAAATGTTACCCTTTGCTCTTCAAAATGGCATTTTGAATTGAGCAGGGCTGGTATTATTATTATTATCAAACTGCATTCTCCAAAAGGGCTGTTTCCTGATCAAAATACATTCTATGATAGAAGATGCAGATTTTATATAATATTGAACTGTCTGCAAAAAAAAGGGGGGTGGTGCCTGGGTTTCGCAGTAGGTTAAGCCCCAGCTTCAGCTCCAGTCATAAATTCAGGGTTTGTGAATTTGAGCCCCACATCAGAAACCCACTTTTGGATCTTCTGTTCCCCTCTCTCTGCCCCTACCCCACTCATTCACTCTCTCTCTCAAAAATGAATAAACACGTAATAAAATAAAATAAAATAAAATAAGATAAGATAAAATAAGATAAAATAGAAATGTCTCCATTATTAAGAAAAATTCTAGATGCTGATTTTTTTAATTGATTTTTAAAATCTGAATAAAAGGGGCACCTGGGTGGCTTAGTCGGTTAAGTGCCCAACTTCGGCTCAGGTCATGATCTCGCAGTTCATGAGTTCGAGTCCCGCATTGGGCCCTGTGCTGACAGCTCAGAGCCTGGAGCCTGCCACGAATTCTAGGTCTCCCTCTCTCCCTGCCTGTCCCCTGCTCATGCTCTGTCTCTCTCTGTCAAAAATAAGCACTAAAAAAAAATTTTAAATAAATAAAATCTGAATGAGAGATTGACAAGGGAATGTGAGCACACAGGTTTTCTTGCAAAGGGGCAATAATAAGAATACTTTGAAATTTTACAAAGTCTTTCCAGAAACTCAAGATTTTGACCTTAGATTGGGCCAATAACCAGTGACCACAAGTCTAATCTCAAAGAGAGAGTCTTCTGACCTTTCAGAGAGGTGGAAAATTCTGCACTGTTTCTACATCCCTTGAACAGAGCCATTTTGCTTTGACAAGAGCTGTTTTTCCAGAAGAATTCATTTTAAAACACTGTCTGGCTTTCAAAATCTACATTTCTATTTTGAGACCAGGAAAGTTACCTTTATCAAAATTTTCAAGTGTTTCAATGTGGGTTCAAGTTCAGGTAAAGAATCAGTAAAAGGGACAGAACAGCCTCTGCTTTCTCTCCACTAGAAGGAATTACAGGCAGGCAATGTCTGAGTCTCCTGCAAGATGTGTGTGGGTTTCCTTAGCTGGCAAAAAAGGGTCTCACTGTGTGGGTGTCCTCGGCTGGCCTTAAAGGGTCTCTCCTGCTCGGCTTATTGGCTTACGTTATGGAAATATCTATAGCTTTGGGCTCTATAGCAGTCTTCTCATTAGAATTATTTACTGCTGGGAAATCAGCACAGATTATGTCACCAGGACCCCAATTCAATCACTGAATACAAATAGGCAGGCATCTGCCCAAGGGCCAGGGCGGAAGCTTTCATCCCCATTTATAGACGTGCAGAGTCACAGACAGTCTGAAGTTTCCATGCTCGGCTTTGATTTATGTCTTGTGATTCCGGGAAATGGACTGACCTAAGAATCCTGGCCTCATTCAATTGACCACCAATGCCAAATGGATTTGGAAGAAAGGGCGATCTATAATGACCACCCCCCCTGTATTAAAGAAAAAAAAAAAGTTCATCTTTCTCTGCAGGGGTCAACTCAGGCCCATTCCACTATTATTTCCTCATTATTGCCCTACATCTAACAGTAACCTTGTGGCTAAACAAAACCAGCAGGGCAATTACGTTTCAAACTTCTCTCGGAATCTAGACTCCATGGTAACCCTACACCTTGTGCTACTGACCTCCTGGGGAGGAAATTGGCGTCCTCTGCTTTTGGAGGAAGTGAATTACACCCCCCTGCCCCCCTCAGAGGCCCCGGGTCACAAGCTGACATTCCATTCTGTTTGTGGGCAAAAGGGTTTCTTTTTTCATTATTTTGCTATTGACACCAGTAGGCAGTGATTTCGTTGACCTAAAAGTGAAATCACCAGAATTTAAGAGAAATCGACTGTTCGAGATACGTTTAAATTCTGGCCAGTAAAGAGATGCCAGGCATATTGCTGATTGCCTACAACTCCTTTTTTTCAGCATGTGGCCTAACTTTCTATTAAAAATTTCATCAAGACGTTTGCTAGAATATGCCCCATGTGTCTGAAACATACAACCTTTCAGAGGTTAAAAAAAAAAAAAAAAATCTTTAACTCCCCAGTACGAGCAAAATGGAAGTAAAGGGCTTATCCTTTTAAACCAAGAACAATGGCATCAGATTCAGAGGGTTGACTTTTGTTCCCGTGTCGGACAACAGATTTTCTGGAATGTTCTGAGGTCACTCACACTCCATATTTGTAATCAGATCACAAAAAGACAGAAAAACTGTTTCAGGTACCCATAAAAAAAAAGGTATTTGTTACAATATCTTTTTAAAATAAAGGAATTAAGTCACACTGCAGATGGGTACTGGGTTTCTTTTTAGGGTAATGAAAATGATCTGTTATTGTGTGTCTACAATTCTGTGAATGTGCTAAAAAAAAATGAATTGTATGATATGTGAATTGCAACTCAATGAAGCTGTGACATTAACAGAAAGAACTAAGTTGCAATCATAGTTTCCTCATCAAACAATTATTTTTAAGAACTAAGCAAACAGCCCTTTTCATAACAACTAGAGTTTGGGAAGGAGATATTTAAAAACTGTATTAGCAGCAGTTTGACTACCTCAGCAATACATTTTTTAAGATTTTCCACTGAAGGGATCCTGGCTGATTCAGTCTGTAGAGCATGCGACTCTTGATCCTGGGGTTGTAAGTTTTGAGCCCCATGCAGGGTGTAGAGATCACTTAAAAATAAAATCTTTAAAAACGTAATAACGAAAATAAAATAAATAAATAAAACTTTCCAGTGAAATGAAGAATAAATTTTCTATCTGTACACGGAGGTAACACTATATTGTTGCGTTATTGTTACAATTTTATTTAGCCAAACCTATCTGCTTATTATAAATCTGAGTGTCAGTATCTGCCTATGTGACCCAGGATGTCAGTCAGGGCTCTTGGAGGGTAAAGGAGTCATTGCGCGAAGTAGATATGTCACTGCAAGATTTACAACATGATTTTTAACTGCTACCGCAGATCTGTTACATGGCAGGTGGGAGTATAAACTGGCCCAAGCCCTTAAGAAAGGTAAATAGCCGGGCACCTGGGAGGCTCAGTCAGTTAAGCGTCAGACTTCGGCTCAGGTCACGATCTCATGGTTTGTGAGTTCGAGCCCTGCATCGGGCTCTCGGCTATCCGCTCAGAGCCTGCTTCAGATCCTCTGTCCCCCTCTCTCTCTACCCCTCCCCCCTCACACACACACACTAACACACACACACTCTCTCTCTCTCTCTTTCTCTCTGTCTCAAAAATAAACATTTTTTTAAACAAAGAAGGGGAAATAGCAAGAAGTATAAAAAGGTTCCTAAAAGACAGCCATGCCTTTGACCCTGTTTTCACACCTGCAGAGATCTATCCCTGTGAAATAATACAAAGAACTAGGACCAAAAATGTGTATCCAACATCACTTCTGGTAATAGACTTTTGACCTACGACAAGAATGTATGTATGTACATATGTAGAGCTATGTATTGGGGGAAATTATGAAAATCCACTTTATGGTATAGTGTGCAGCTGTGGAACATTTTTTTTCATTATGTTAAAAGGGAAAAAAAGGGGGCACCTGGGTGACCCAGTTGGCTAAGCGTCGGACACGTGATTTCGGCTCAAGTCATGATCTCACAGTTTGTGGGTTGGAGCCCTGCATCGGGTTCTGTGCTGACAGTGCAGAACCTGCTTGGGATTCTCTGTCTCCCTCTCTCTCTCTCTGCCCCTCCCTTGCTCTCTCTTTCTAAATAAATATTTAAAAAGATAAAAGGCAACTGTATATGTACTACAATCGTACATATTTTAAAGATACGGCGTGCTGGTTTCCGAGGGATGCCCACACCTTCTCTGCTACTCCTTACCTTTCAAGAATGGAACGTAATCCCTCCTTCCTGGAGCCCGAGTGGAACTCAGCGACTTGCTTCTCGTGGGCAGAACCCGGTAGCAGTAGAGGAATGTCGACTCTAACACGGACTGCCGTGTCCATGTGGGGGTTCAGTCTCTCCCCGCACTTCCTGCCTCTCCTCCACTCGCTCTGGAGACAACCCTCCCGAAAGGCCATCCTGCCTAATGGAGAGGCACCTGCCATGTGTGTGGACACTGAGGCAGCCCGTGGAAAGCCGACTCGCGCCGAGAGACTGAGGCCCCCCGACGACCACGTGCGTGAGCTCAAAAACGGATCCTTCCCCAGTCGAGCCTTGAAGAAGCCCTGGCCGACAGCGTGGCTGCGGCATCATGAGAGAGGCCATCAAAGCCCCCCAGGTAAACCGCCCTGGGAGGCTCGACCGGCAGAAACTTTGAAATAACAGTGTTTTTAAGCCACTCGTTTTAGGACCATCTGTTACGCAGCCATAGACAACGAGTACATGTAACAGAGGAAAGAATTATGGGAACATATACCAAAATGCAAACGGGGGTATCTTAGATGACACGACATTTTCCCTCTTTTTGTCTCTCTTTTCAGAGACCCTGTAACGGAAAGTGTTCATTGCAGGTTGGTTGACAATTTTTCAGTCCCTTTATTATACAAACAGTAATTGAACTTTTTTTCCCAAGTCCTATGAATCTAAAGGATGTGAACTTCATTACTGTTCAGAGATACACGTGGAGCGGGGAGAGGCATGACTGTCCCTTTCAGATGCAGCGGCTCACGACACAGACATTGGCGCATTCGCTGCTGTATTCTGTCCCTTTCTTTTCTTTTTTTTTTAATTTTTTTAACGTTTTTTTAATTTATTTTTGAGACAGAGAGAGACAGAGCATGAACGGGGGAGGGGCAGAGAGAGAGGGAGACACAGAATCGGAAACAGGCTCCAGGCTCTGAGCCATCAGCCCAGAGCCCGACGCGGGGCTCGAACTCACGGACCGTGAGATCGTGACCTGGCTAAAGTCGGACGCTTCACCGACTGCGCCACCCAGGCGCCCCCTATTCTGTCCCTTTCTAAAGACGCAACGGATTCAGCCACGGTAAGGCAGTTAGTGAACCGTTTACCTGCTCCTGTTGGAGTTTATGCTGACGCAGCCACATTCTGTTATCCAGCACTTTTCGGACAAATGCTATGGACTCGTAAGCTGGCCATTTATTAGCTTTGTAATCTTGGGTAGTTTAATCTCTCTGTGCCTCAGTTTCCCCATGTGTAAAATGATGATAGTCCTACCTTTCTCACAGAGGGGCCGTGTGAATTAAATGAAAATAAAACACCCCAAGCGTCTCCTACAGGGCCTGACGCAGAAGGGTTTGGCTGTGGCAGTTGTTAGCATTCAGAGCAACAGGGGACCGTGAATAACAGGTTATCCGAGAAGCCTGTCTGATGGCGGAGGCCGAGGGCTAAGAAATCTGCCATGGCACGTGCTACTGAGCCAGGCTCACTGCGTTTGTGGATAACCCGGACCCTTATCCCCATGCCTTCTGGAGGAAAAATTATTCTGCTGACCTGTGCCTAGAGCTAATTGGTCTCTGCTGGGAAATGATTACATGAACTCAAAACCTGTGTCCCTTTCCATCTGCCTCGATATGATTTTATTTTTAAAAACATCCTCAAATTATGGATGTTTATTTTGATCCTATCTAAAATCGATCCCTCCCGTCAGGAGAATGTGATTCCACCTCTTGCAAAGCCAAGAAGTCATTAGGTGAGGGTACCCGCTAGCTTACAAGCCACCTCGGCTAATTATTCTTAAGCACCAATCTGCATTTAATCACAGGGTGGAAATGTTTCACTCCAGAGGTGAGTGTGTCCGTAAAAGGGCCCTTAGCCCAGTTTGTCCTTCAGGGCAAAGGACCTTTTCAGGGTTTAATCAAAGACATCGAGAAAAGGTGGAAGGGTGTGAACCTGGCTAAAACAGCGAGTATTTTCAAGGAATCCGAAAGTGCCACTTTCACTTAGGAAATCACATGTACATTTTGGTGACACGGAGTGGAAAAATCATCATCACCGTGGCGTCACCAGGGAGATGGGCGGCCGTGTGCCCTAGGGCCCAACCAAGAAAGACAACCAAGGTACAAAGTAGGGACATCATCCCACCAGCTGCTTTTTTGGAGAACTGTGCCCCCTATCCCCCAGAAAAACTGATCATCTGAGCCCAGGGAGTGCTCACTTCTGGCCCTCCACAGTAAGGGAAAATGGAAATCAATCCAAACTTCCCAACAAAGTCAACATTAACTTTGGAATTAGAAGCAAATGAGCTGCTCATCAAGACGGACCATACTGCTGGCACCGGAGTTAATCAATTCAATTCACTGACTAGATAGACTTAGCGCTAAGCCAAACAGAAGACAAGAGAACAGACTGGAAAGAAAACCTGCTTCGAGATTCAGGTAACCCAGGTTCTAGTCCTGTTTCTAACATTTACTAACTGTATGACGTTAGTCGATTCTCTTACTTACCAACTCTGCTGGAAAATGGTCACGTGAGCCCAAACCGTATGACCATTACCGTTTGCATCAATGGGATTTTATCATTTTAAAAATCCTCGGGGCGCCTGGGTGGCTCAGTCGGTTAAGCGTCTGACTTCAGCTCAGGTCACGATCTCACGGTTCTTGAGATCAAGCCCCACGTCGAGCTCCGTGCAGACAGCTCAGAGCCTGGAGCCTGCTTCGGATTCTGTGTCTTCCTCTCTCTCTGCCCTTCCCCTGCTCTCACTCTGTCTCTCTATCTCAAAAATAAATAAATGTTAAAAATTTTTTTTTCAAAAATCCTCAAGCTGTCAATGTTATTTTTGTCCCTAACTGGAATCGACCTCTGAATTTGGAAGGGTATGATTCCAGCTCTTAGCTCCCTTCTGTCTGAAATGTAGGAGGTGCACTAGCCCAGCAGTGCTTAATTGAATCTCCTGAAAATACCAACTTCTCAAGCCAAATGTTATTCGGGACACCTTGAATCTGGTACTGCTGGGGCTGGGGACTTGGCGTGTGTTTCTTGAAAACTCTCCAAGTGGTTCTGATACATGTTAAGAACCAAAAACGGGATGAACTCTGGAGGCCATCCAGTCCCATCATCCTGTGCGTCTGTCCCTCCTTGCCCATAAAATTTCTCAACGGCTCACTTCGCTTCTTCCAAGAACATTGTGGGAGCCATTTCCTTTGATCCACAACACAACGCCCTGAGCGGTCCCTACTTATCATGCAAGGAAAGCGACACAGAACGATTATGCCACTTAACCAAGGTAAAGGGCTCCTGCTCTGAAAACAAAGAACACAGACATGAAATGGTGAACCGCGGCTCTCCTTGGGAACACGGAAAGCGTGCATACAGAAAGAAGGGTGCAGCAGACAGAAGCCTGGGACTCTCACACCTTAGTTCTTCACACGTCAATCTTACCTGTTCGCTTTTGAATGAATATTGGTCAAGCACCCATCCACGGCAAAGGGACCCACGCCTCTCCAGTAACCAAACTTGGACAGGCTCTTACATTTGAAAACAAAGAGACTCCCGGTGTTCAGGAACACAAGGAGGCACGTGACCTTGAAATGCTCTAGAGGGGTCATGACTGTAGCAAACTCCACGACTGAGTGACACGTTCAGTCGCTCAGGGGCTGCACTCGAAGGCTCCGCGGTTGGCCTAAGGCTCCGCTATCGCTGTCTTGAAACCGTTAACCCTTTTTTAACATGGGGCCATATTTTCTTTTGCACTGGCCCCCACAAATTACATCGCTGGGCCCAGCCATGGCAGTTGTTCAGAGGGATAGAACACTAAGGATATTTCCCACGACATGAGTTCTCAGCTCTTAGAGCATATATAGCATCAGCTGGGTTGCCTGTGGAGAGGCCGATCTCATCACCAGCAGTTTGTAGGACGAAGATGTGGTCTCCAGGCTGGCCGCACCGAAAGCCTGTGACCCCGAGGCGGAGAGGTAACGTGACGTCCTGGGACACGGAAGGACAAGCCACCCAGACTTAAGGTCTTGAGCTCCAATCTGGTGCAAATGGGGTCTGTCACGGCAGCAAGCACAGGTCTTAGAAAATGACTCTGGCTGTCACACGGACAACAATCACTGTCTTCTTGGCCAGACTAACTCCAGTTCACGGCATTGGCCAGCATGGCTCTCTCCCCAAAGCCTTACAGCCCTGGAGGGCTAACCACAGGAACACCTGTGAGTGCCAAGGCGGTTTGCATGAGGGGGTAGAGAGCGGGACGAGAATGCAGAGGCCCAGGTTTGGAGCGGAGGCGAAGGGGACCAAGCCAGCGCTGATTCTGTCCCTCCTTCTCCCCTTAGGAAAGGTCTGAATATGAAACACAGACCTGGAGCCAAATCTGTGAGGTCGAGTCCGGGGAGAGGGGCAAGAAGAACGCCCGGTGAACGTGAGAACCAGGCTGCAAGAGGGAGACAGGCGGAAGGTGCAACCCAGCACACGAGAGCAAGAATGAGATGGTCACGTGCTCCGGGGGAAGGAGGGTTGACATGGCAGCCTGATGGGGCGGTCTCAGAAGGAAAGCTGCGGGATACACAGCTCCTAGAAGGCGTCCCCCCGGCCCTCACAGTCAGCCACGTGGGAGGGCTCCCTCTCAGTCAGGGCCTGGCCCCGGAGCTGCCCGCCCAGAAGAAGCAAGACAGACTGCCCCAGCGAGAGAGGCTCATCAGTGCAAAGACACTGGGGCAAGAACAAGCTTAATATGTCCCAAGAAGAATGAAGACCAGACAGCGGGGGGAGGGAGAGAGGGGGGCATTTCGGATGCGGGCAGAGGCCAGATGAAACGGAGGCCTGGGTCCCCAGGACATCAGAAACACCTGTCCTCCTACATCTGAAAGACCCGCTCCCAGAGAACCCTTTACCTACCCCATTCACCGGACCACAGAAGCAACAACTGTAAGGGGGCTGTGCACGTTGCCTCGTGGGAAAGTCAAGGGCGAGGCCGCCTCAAGTCGTCTGACTCACCCCGAGAAGCTGTGACCCTCACACCAGAGCCTGCGTCCGCCAGGCCCTCGCCTCGTCGCCCAATTCCCTCAGCCGTCTAGAGATCGGTGCTGCGTTCCCATTCTGCAGATAAGAGCACTGAGCCTCGAAGAGGCCAAGCTCTAGAGCAAAGCCACCCTGTCTGCCAAGTAGCAGAGTCAAAGCTACAGTCCGAGCGAGTCTGGAGCTACCGAGCTTGCACTCTGTCTGCCAGGCTACACCGTGACCCTTCCGGCCAGCCTCCAACTTTGAGCCCACACCCGACAGATCCCACTGTCCCCGTCCACTGCTACGGTCCACGCCGCCTGGCCGTCGCTGCCCTTCCCCACCCCCGGGGCCTTTTCAGACCTGAGAACCTTAAAGCAACGGAAGCGTTGTTGGAGTCAAAACAGTGGTTTTCAAGCAGCTTTGAAGCTTACTTTCCTTAGCCCTTTCGCTACCCAAGGTGGGGCATTAACTCAATACCATTAATGGCGTGGTTTTAGCCTTTACCACCGACCACACGCACCGTTTATACGTGAACCGATTTGCCTCGGTGAGGGATCTTATCGTTCTCACCAGTGAGGTCCCAACCCGACTATGCTTCCTGGAGGCTCGTGGAAGAAACACTCCCGTCCTCCATACAAGCTGCTATCTGACCAGGTGCCAAGAATCTGGATTAAAGTAGGCACCCGGTGCTAATCCCCACATGTCATGGGTAGGGATGCAGAAACCCCATCCTAAGATCTAATTCCTTGTTCTCAGCACAATAGGCCAGTTTGCTTGGTGCTTTTGTGTCTGAAAGTTTGGCCGCCACAGGCTGAGAGAAAGAGCATAGTTCTTTTTTTTTTTATTTTTTAGAAAATTTTTTGGGTTTGTTTTTAATTTTTTTTAATGTCTATTTATTTTTTGAGAGAGACAGAGACAGAATGCGAGTGGGTTAGGGGCAGAGAGAGAGGGAGACACAGAAGCCGAAGCAGGCTCCAGGCTCCGAGCTGTCAGCACAGAGCCCGACGCGGGGCTCGAACTCACGAGCTGTGAGATAATGACGGGAGCCGAAGTCGGACGCTCAACCGACCGAGCCACCCAGGCGACCCTGGGTTTGTTTTTAAATGCTTGTTTATTCTAGAAAGACAGAGAGAGAACACAAGCAGAGGACAGGCAGAGACAGAGGGGAACAGAGGATCCGAGGCAGACTCCACACTTAGAGCAGAGAGCCCAACGAGGGGCTCGAACCCACAAACCGTGACATCACGACCTGAGCCAAAATCGGACGCTTAACCCACTGAGCCAGCCAGGCGCCCCAAGAGCATAGTTCTTGAGTCCCTGCTCTGCCACTCCCTGGCCAGGAGACAACACCCAAGTCTCTTCCAGGCACTGAACCTTACTTCTCACTGGCAAATAAGAATTCCAGCTTCCATCCCTGGACCAGTGGTCTGAGCGACATCGTGAGCTAGGCTCCATATGCCTTGGGTCTGAAACTTCTAAAAACTCTCAAAGGTGTTAGCGTTATTTTGTCCCCATCTTAAAGATTAAGAAACTGAGTCTCCAAGAGATGATGTAGCTTGCCGAGGGTCACATAGGTAACAGGTAAGTGAGCCAAGTTCTGAGTCAGGGTCGGTTGGCCAACAAAGTCCGACCCCTTCTTAAACTCGTGACCTCCCTTACAGAGCCCCTGCAGATGCCTGTTCCTGGAGAAGCAGAAGCACACGCAAGGAGGAGGGAGAAGAGTCACAGTAAAGGAGCCTGGGTCCGGACCCTGCTTATGTGCGGCCCACCTTCCACAGATGGGCCTGCGCTGGCAGTGCTCGTGCCACGAACACGCAGACGCCCAGGCCTTTAGGGGGCATTCGTCTGCGAGATAGGCCAACAGCCTTCCCCAAACGTGGTCAGGCTCACAGACGGTCCCAGGACTCCGTGCAAGCGAGGCGGCAGTCGGAACTTCTGGAGTGCCTGCGTGTGCGGCAGGAGCCCTGCCCGACCGAGAAAACACTCTCCCTGCAGTTGCTCTTAATTTAGAATTCATTATGTCTCTCTTTCCGTGAAAGATAAACCAATAGCTGCCCTTGACAGCTGTTTTCTCCGGGGTCATTCCTTCTATCCGCCCAGCTACTCTTTCTTTGGGGAGTTGAGCGATGTAATGTTAGGACTATCAATTTCATTCAGTCCCTCCAAGGTAGTCTACAGGGACTGGGGAGGCAGCCAGGCCGAATGCCCTTAACCATTTGTGCACTGCGCAAGCCAGAGAGGGAGGGAACGAAGGACATAGAGAGCAAGGTTCCAAGATAGAACACAAACAGACAAACAAACTTCTAATCCTGAATGTGTGGAAAGTAGACAAGGAAGAATGGGGATTGGAGGCAAACGAACTCAGAGCAAACCCTGTCTGTTACGGGGGCCAGCGGCCAGCTCGCAGTGCCTGCCTCCAAAGAGACGCCGAGCCGTGGAAGCACACAGAGCAGGCACACCCAGCAAATTATCGAGGGAGCGCACTCCCTTGCCCTTCTTAGGTGGCTCACTTTGGCCATTTCATTGTAGGGACACCTCGGAGGAGATCCAGCCTGTGGATGCACGGTGGAAGGGGTTCCTACACCACGGGACATTGGGTTGGAGGTGGGGAAGACAGACTCGGGTTTTCTGGGAATTGAGTGAAGGGGTCGGTCAGCATTCGACCAGCGTTAACTCGCGGTGACCGTGAAGGGCAGATGCGGTGATCGCCAGTGTCCAAGTGGGTAAACTGGGGTTCTTGGAGTTTTGGGTAACTCGCCAAAGACCGTGCAACTGAGAAATAACATGGCGAAGCGTAGAATAAAGGGGAAACTAGTGGTTCTCACGCGGGGGTGACTTTGTCCTCCGGGGAACTGCGGCAAAGTCTGGAGATGTTTTGGGTTGTCGCGGCGGGGTGCCGCTATTCGTGTCTGGCGTGTAGATGCCAGGGACGCAGCTGAACATCCTATAATCCACAAGACAGCCCCTGCAACAAAAATTTATCCAGCCCCACATGCCAATAGCGTCGTAGCTGAGAAACCTGGGTCAGCTGACTCCGAGTCCGTTGAGCCATGAGCGTCGGGGAGACCCGCAAAGGACCGACACAAATCATTCAAAGTAACTCAAAACTGCCCATGGCGTTTCATAATTTTCATTTTTAATCAGGGCCTTGGTGCCTCCCCAACTGAATGGGGCACATGGAGAAGGGACCTCCCCAGGCTCTACAGATGCTTTCCGTGCATGATTATGATGGCTTGTCCCGTAGAAACCATGCGGACAAATCCTCAGGCAAAGCCTTGACGTTTCCTCTCCAAGTTCTTCCCTTGCCTGAACTAAATTCCCTCAACATGTTGCATTTTTTTGGATGGTGGGGGAAAAAAAAAAAAAAAAACCAACCACCAAACGCTTCCTGCATGGAAAATGAAACATGGGTCCGGTGTGGCAAGGAGACCCCATGCAGAGCTCTTCGGAGGCATCTGTGTGCTTCAGCAGCCCCCGGGGCTGGAGTCAGCCTGACAGTGGCCCGGCCCGGGCTCTTGTTCCCCAGCAGAGCACACGCCCCGATGCAGGCCTGGAACTCCCAGGGGATTTCCTTCCAGCCTGGGAGGAACGTAGCCCATGTAGAGACCAGGGAGAAAAAAACACCTGCAAACAGAGTAGGGGTGGAGGGATGGCGCTCACACCAGGTCTGGAAATAGAAGGGCCCTTACAGTGAGGTAAGCTGCAAACACTCGTTAAAGCCCAACCCCGCCCCCCCCAGCCCCGAGGAGGGGGGGCCCTTCCTGATTTGGCTCCGTGCAGCCCACCCCAGGTCCCCCCATAATGACCACCCTCCAACCCCCTGCAGGGCCTCTGGCCATGCTGGGCCTCTCTGGAAGCTTCCTTGTAGCCGCCCTGACTCATCGGCCTGGGCGGTCAGCCTTCTTTCATCCGTGTTCCTACAGCACTGGGGTCCCCTTTGGTGGGAGCGCTGGGTTCAGTACCCCTCCAGAACCCCACATCCTCAGTCACAGAGCCTTCCTCTTGCACATCTCCGTCCCCAGCACTGACGGAGGGTGTAGCTACTTCAGTAAGATGAGCGGATGAAGAAAAGGTGGGGAGGGGGCGGTTGTCGCAAGTCATAAGTGGTGACAGATACCAGATACTCACTCAGTGACACTTTTGGGTCGAAAGGCTTGGGAGTCAGAAAGCTTAGGTTATCTCGCACCTCAGCTATGTCACTACCTTGGGCATGTGACTTAACCTCTCTATACCTCAGTTTCCTTATCTGCACAGTGGAGGATGAAAAGCTATGCCCATCAGGGTAGGATTATTTCGAGGACCCATGAGATAATGCATGGGAAGCATTTAATTAGCACTAGGCCTAGAGAAAACATTCCATTCCAAAAAGAAAGAAAAGAAAAGAAAAGAAAAGAAAAGAAAAGAAAAGAGAAAAGAAAGAAAAGAGAAAAGAAAGGAAGGAAAGAAGAAAGAAAGAAAGAAAGAAAGAAAGAAAGAAAGAAAGAAAGAAAGAAGAAAGAAAGGAGAAAGAAGAAAAAGAAAAAGAAAGGAAGGAAGGAAGGAAGGAAGGAAGGAAGGAAGGAAGAAATGTCTCCTTTTGGGGGGGAACGTGACACTGCACAGCAAGAGGCATCTGACTTTAGTTCTACATCAACGAACAGAGAATTAAATGGACTCATCCAGAATCCCAGGGTCCCGGTCTCCCTTGCCACCAGGCTGGAGAGGGGTTTGCAATAGGGTTTGGCCAGAGTGTGGCTGTCACATGCCCTCAGTAACCAGTGGCTGATCGAAGGGAAGAGAAGGCCCCGCAACTGTCCAGCAAGGGCAGGGCCAAATGCAAGCCACAATTGGCATAGCTGAGAAAGGCTCCATGCCTTCTCTGTCCTGGAAGAAACAGAACATCGTGTCCTGAAAAGAAATGGCCCTTTTCTCAGGCACTTCAAAGAGAAGGAAGCCATCTCCATCACTGGGGAAGGGAATGAGTTGAAGCAAAACTACAAAATGCTTTTTCTGGAATCCTACGCCCCCCTCCCTGCCTCCCCCTGCCCTGTGTCCCAGCACCGCCCCCCCCCGCCGCCCGCTTGTGGGGACCACCTTCTCTGGTGTCCACTTCGGGCTTCTCATTAGCGCTCTGGGGAGGCAGGGAGGTGTAACCAGACCAGGGCGGGCGATGCTATCAGCTGCCCCCGGTGACGGGCACTTTGACTAAAAGCCTCCTCCCTTCTCCTGCAACAGTGATTGAGTTTCCCCCTCCTGGTCCCCACCCGCCCCTCTCCTTAGAGGCAGTGTCACTGCCAAAGGGCCGGGAGCTCGCCACCCCCACCCTCCCCCACCGGCCTCGCACCTGCGAACGGAACGAGCCAGCTCATCTGAATTGGGAAATCTCTCCTGGTTGGGCAGGCGGCCCTGTTAGCCCTGGGCAGTCTTGGGCGAGGGACCAGAGGGACCCTGGGTGCCTGGGATTCCGGGGTTCAAATGCCGGGAGGAGGGACAGGCGGTAACAGGGACCTCTCCGCTGCTGGATATCTGAAGGCAGTCCGAGTGCTGGAATCGGAAAGAAGCAGGAGGCCCAGCGGACACAGAGCCGTTTTCCTGCCCCAGCAAAACGGTGACGAGGGCGGGGACCCCAGTGCTATCAGAGGAACTGGGCCCCTGAGAGGCGTAGCCAAGAGCCCCCTACTGCTGATAATCGACAGGCAAAGCCACCCCCAGGGAGAGAGAGGGTTCCTCTGGGCAGAACCAAAACCTCTGCTTGCAACCTTCACACAAAACACGAATGACCCTGTGCCATCAGATGCAACGTTTCCTTCTTACCATCCCCCCCTCCACCCAGTCTCTTATGATAATCGACTTGTCAGTCCCCCATAAGGCCACTTAAAAAAAAGAGGCTTAGCAGAGCTAAATCTGCTGAGAACAACTTCAGCAAGAAAGGCCCAGCTTCATCAGCCAAAGGCAGCGCAGCAGTAATCCAACCAAAGTTCAGCTGCAAACTTAGCCATGCCGTAACCCCGATGTCTTCATTTAATTTCCCAACAATAAATTTAGAACTTACCCGTCCCAGGAGACAACGAGCTAACATTTATGGGGATCCTACTGTGTGTTGGCGGGGCCCAAACATCGCCTCATAGAATCCACACACTGCCTGGGGGACTGGGGTGCGGCGGGGGGGTGGGGGGTGGGGAGTAGTTTCTCTCTCCCCATTTACTCGAAATCTCATGAAAACCTGGGAACTGCCTAGCAGTCTCCCCTCTCTGCTGCTGTCAGCAGGCACCAAGCACTATCAGTTTTCCGTCCCCAACGGTTTCTGATTGTGTCCCACCCGCCCATCGAACCTCTGCCAGGTCTCCAAACAACCGCGTAATTCCCACCTCCTCCAGGTGGCCCACAAAGAGCTGGATCCCCCTCTGTGCTCTCTGCCCCCAGCTTTTGATCGCATTTCCTTTTCATTCTTTCAGTCAGATCCTGTAGGGTTTTTTTAGTATCTGTCTTTCCCTAACAGGCCGTGAGCAGCTTGCAGACATCAGCCTTCGGCGTCCAGCACAGCTGGGATGAGGGAGGAAACCAGGATCCTCACCAGGGCTGACTGCTGCAGAGCCTCGGGTTAAATCTTATCCTGCAGGGGCGCCTGGGTGGCGCAGTCGGTGAAGCGTCCAACTTCAGCTCAGGTCACGATCTCGCGGTCCGGGAGTTCGAGCCCCGCGTCGGGCTCTGGGCTGATGGCTCCGAGCCTGGAGCCTGTTTCCGATTCTGTGTCTCCCTCTCTCTCTGCCCCTCCCCCGTTCATGCTCTGTCTCTCTCTGTCCCGAAAATAAATAAAGGTTGAAAAAAAAAAATTAAAAAAAAAAATCTTATCCTGCAACCAGCCCTGCAATTCAGCAGCCTTATGGGCTAGGAAAGCTTTCGCAGGCTATCCTACAAAGGTCATCAACCTTGTTTCTGAATTCCGAGTGATTAATTCATAGCATTTTAGATCCCAAAATGTGCTCAGTGCTGGAGAGACACTAGCTTGACTGACCTTCCTGAGGATCCTTTGAAGTGGTAAATATTATTTAATCACTCCTACTTTAGGGGGGAGGAAAGTGAAGCAAAGAGTAAGGGATTTGTCCAAACAATTTCGCTCCAAAGGTCCCTTAACCCCTATGCCGAACTTCACCTTACTTAGATGTCAATATACGTTATTCAGAAGAAGCCGAGAAAATATTATCTGGAAAAGATCCAAGAGAAAATCTAATATAATTGCCATTAAATTTGGTTAAGAAAAAGAACGCCTTCCTTCACAGCCTGTTTACTCTTAGTTTACACGTGATTCTAACAAGTTGCCTTGCTTCCTGATCAAAATACACAAAATGCAGCAAACTACAGAGGCAAGAAAGCTGTTATGTATTAGCTAACAGCCTAATCTATCAGGGAAAAAAGCACGTAACGGCAGGCTGAAATGCACAGCAACGGGGATATTTGTAGAAGAGGCAAAAGCCTTACAGTGACCGTGCTTCAGCACAAGACCCGACTCATATCCATCATGATGACCTTACCTTAGCAAGAAAATGGTAAGTTATGTTGCCATCTATTTAAGAAGGAAGGCGAGCACACAACACATTTAACAAAGATTTCCATCAACAAAGTTAAGACACCAAGGAATTTTTTATTGTAAGGGAGTGAATTGGTGGATTCTAATCCTATAATTGAATATATGCCCTATAGTAGATGTTGAATAGAATTAAATGAAAATAAAACTTACGTGGATGATCATTTTCTAGACAAAAAGAAAATTATTTAGGGAAAATTGCCTAAAGTCCTCAACTGGCCTAACACTTGATGAAGATTGGTAAGCCAAAAAGAAAGCTCCATTCCATAGAAATGATATACATGCTCAATGAATCTCTTAGTACCTATAAAAGTGAATAAGGAAGGGAAAAGAACAGTGTGATCAGGTAAGGGATTTCACAAAGCTTGTGAAGCGGAATGTCAGAGCGTGTACGCGGAGGGGATTCCCACCCCTTACTGGACGATTCTGGTCCTGGCGGTCAATGATGTTCTAGTATGTTCATTTTTCTGTATTAAATTGTATTGAAATTTTTAAATAGAAATTATGCTAAAATACCTGGCAAACATGTGCGAGGGAAGCTATGGAAAAGGGGCGGGGGAGGGTGAACCAGAGGGAAAAGGTTAACAGCTAGAATCGCTTTCCCAGCTTTTGTGGGACAGTTTGATCCTTAGCCGTGTTTTTGCAGTCTCACTCACCCTTGCAGACAGATGAGGGTTTTTCAGGACCGTGTACTCATTTCTGGTCCAAGAATGTTCTGAGCTCAGTGTTCTTGGCTTTCAGGATGGTCCATTGTATCACTTGTATTTTAGACTTTAGTTCCTTTCAAGGTTGGAAACTAGCCACCTATTCTTACAGGGGTTTTATGCCCAAATAGCATTTCATCTGAGAGGCCCCTCCCTACCAACTTCCCAGCATCCCTCTTTCCTTCCACCCCATCCTGGTGGCTTCTCCCGTACTGATTTGGCCTGTACTCACATGATCTTTGCATCAATCTTAAACCAAAGCACACCAATCTGGTAATTGGGGGCGTTGGAAACCACATGGAATGGTCCAGATTCGCTGGTGCTTTTAAGTTAGAAACTGATTGGCAAAACAGATAGATAGATGAGATAGATAGAGATAGAGATAGAGATAGAGATAGAGATAGAGATAGAGAGATAATACACATAAGATACAAAGAGTCCTAAACTAATGAGCACCCACGGACTCCCCTCCAGGTTAGGAAAATGAACAATAAAATGGTCTCTGAAATCCCTTTCAGTCCTTTTGAGATACCTTCCACTCATTCCGTCCTCACCAAATGTAGCCACTCTGCTGACTTTTGCCGTTCTGTGTAATCTTACCACATTGTTTGCATGCATGCACCCAGTTTCCTTCTGCATGTTTTTAAATTTTAATGATGTCAAAGACGCAGTATATATTCCTCTCTCGCTTGCTTTGATTTTTTTTAACTCCATTTTATTTTCTTGGAGTTCAACCAGGTTGCTGCACAAAGCTATAATTCATGCTGTAAAATATGCCATTGTATGACTATACATACTTATCCGTCCTGTTATTGATGACGTTAGAGTTATTTTCAGCTGTTGTTATCATCCATAGTGCTGTCATGAACAGTCTTGTTTATTCCTCCTGGCTCACACATGCAAGAACTTCTCACAAAATGCCTCCTCTCCCGTGACTGTCTAGTGTTTTAGTTTGCTCCTTTTTGAGTCCCATGGAGTATTATTCTTTTCTTACATAGTCAAAGATTGCTTATGTTAAGCCACAGATTTTAATATCCTTAATTTGCTCCTATCTCTCAAATCTCCCATCTGGCATCGTTTTCTATCTGCTTGTGTTACGTTCTTGACACTTGACTAATTTAGGAAAAGCGTATTAGGAAAAAAAAAGTTTGTGTTTATGTTTGGGTGACACGGCTTTCATTTGCCCCCATTTATAAAAGATATTTTTGCTGAGTATATAATTCTAGTTTCTCAGTTGCTTTCCCATAGCCCACAAACTTACATATTTTATTGTTGCTATTCAGTAGTATTATATAGTTTGACTGTCATTTAAGATACTCAGTACATTCTCACAGGCTTTTTTAAGATCCCCCTGTCTTGGGTAATATCCAGTTTTTCCGAGACGTTTCTAGATGTGGGTTTGTTTTCTTATGCTCAGAATGCATTTGGCTTCTCATGTCTGTGCATTGATGTCTTTCAAAGTTCTTGAAAATTGTTAACCATTTCCAATATTGCTGCTCTCCTGATTTTTTTCCCTGTTCTCCTTCTGAAATGCAAATGAGGGAGACATAGTGGAATATCTCAGTTCATCCTGTATGTGTATATGATTAACTGTATATGTATATATACACATACATAGATGTATGTGTATATAACTGTATATGTATATGATAGCATTAGTGAGGCACAATTTACACACAAGATACACCAAGGGTATGTGTGTATTTCAGTGAGCTTTGGAAAATGTACTCAGTTGTGTGACCACAATCATGAGAATTCTAGAATACATCCATCACCACCAAGAAGTTCCATTGTGGCTCTTTCAGTGAATTCCCTGCCCCTTGAGGCTTAGAAATCACTGATCTGCTTTCCATCACTATCCTTCTTCCTTGGATAGAATTTCATTCACATACAGGGAAAATTTCGAACACAATACATATTCTTTTGCATCCGTATTCTTTTACTGATCATAATGCTTTTAAAATTCATCTTTGTCGCGTATCCGTGGTTCCTCCTTCCTTTCTATTCCCTTTTATTGCTATACTACAATATGTTTATCCGTTCACTTGTTGACGAAGATTTGGGGTGTTGGCAATTTTCAGCTATTGTGAACACAACTGCTCCAAACTTTCGAGTACAAATTTTTGCGTGAATACATGCTTCCATTTCCAGTGAGGAAGTAAACTGTTTTTCCAATGTTTCTGTACCATTTAATATTCCAGCCAGTCATATAGGAGAATCCCTGTTGCTACATGTGCTTACCAACACTTGCCATGGTCAGTCATTTTAATTGCAGCCATCCTAATGAATTTGTAGTGGTACCCATTTCATTATGGGTATTTTTTTAAGACTCTATTTTTAAGTAATCTCTACAGATAACACAGGGCTCGAACTTACAAACACGAGGTCCAGAATCGCATGCTCTACTGAGTGAGCCAGCCAGGCCCCCCGTTTCATTATGGTTTGATTTTGCATTTCCCTAATGCCAATGATGTTCAGCATCTTTTCGGGTGGTTATTTGCCAATTGTGCATCTTGGTGAAGTGTGTGTTTAAACTTCTGTCCATTTTTTTACTTGGGTTGTTATTTCTTATTATTGAGTTGTCAATGTTCTTAATTTATTCTGGCTACAAGTACTTTACCAGGGTTCTGTTTTACATGTGTTTTCCTTCATTTTATTGATTGCCTTTTCATTTTCTTAACAGTGTCTACTTAGGAACAGAGTTTTTACTTTTGATGAAGTGTGATTTATCATTGTTTTCTTTGATGGTTTTATGTCCAAACTATGAAACTTTTGACTACTCCAAACTCACAATAAAAAATCTTCTGCTATATTTTCTTCTAGACATTTTGTCACTTTACCTCTTAGATCTAGATTTGTTTTCCACTTTGAGTTAATTTAGTGCATGATGTGAGATAAGAGCCAGGGTTCACTTTTATAAATATGGATATCCGATGGTTCAAGTAAGAGTTGTTGAAAAATTGGTCCTTTCCTCATTAAATCACCTTGGCATCTTTGTAAAAAATTAATTAACCAAATGGATCTATTTCTAAGTTCTCTATTAGGTTTTATTGTTCTATATCTTTATCCTTATGCCGATAGCACACTGTCCTGACTACTATAAATTTATAGTCGGTCTTTAAATCAGATTGTGCAATTTTTCCTGATTTGTTCTTTCTCAAAATTGTTTTTGTCTGTTCGAGGTACTTTGCATTTCCACATAAATTTGAGAATTTGCTGCTGAACTTCTATTTTTAAAAAAGCTTGCAGGGACTTTGAGGTTCCAATGGACATAGAGATAGGTCAAATTTTGGAAAATCGATAGCCTGATAATAGTAAGTTTTTCAATCTATGATCATTGCTTTTATGTAGCTTTCCTCTCATTGCTCTTGGTAATATTTCATCATTTTTAATACATAGGCATTGCGTATGTTTTTTAAGTGATCTCTCAGTACTTTAGGTATTGATAATATTTTAAATGATATTTTTTTAATGATATTTTTAAAATTTCCATTTCTGAGTGTCTTGCTAGTATGTAGAAGCACAACGGATTCTTTTGGTTCCGAGACCTTTTGCCAAATTCACCTATTAATGCTAGTCATAGCTCTGTAAGTTCCCTAGGATTTTCTACATAAACAGTTATGCTCTCTGTGAATAAAGACAGCCCTATTCCTTTATTTTCCATCTGTATACCTTTTATTTCCTTGCTTTGCCTAGACTGCACTGACTAGGACCTCCAGAATAATACTGAATACAAGGGACAATGGAAAAGAATAGCCTTACCTAGTTACCGGTCTTAGAAAAAGAAGCATTCACTCTTTCACCATTAAGTATGATGTGAGCTGTAGGGATTTTATTATACATGTCCCTTATCATGTCGAGGAAGTTCTCTTCTATTCCTAGTTTCCTAAGAATTGTTATGATGGATATATATTAAACTGTATCAATTTTTTTCAGGATCTATCAAGATGATTTTTTTTTTTTTTTTGCTCTGTTAATATGGTAAACTACAATGTTTTGTGAATGTTAAACCAATCATGTATTCTTGGCATGAACTCCACTTGGTAATGATCTCTCATTCTGTTTATATGTTGTTAAATTTGATTTGCTAAAATTTGTTAATTTGTTAATTAACTTTGCCTCCTTGTCCGCGAGGTGAATCAGTCTGTAGCTTGCTTTTCTTGAAATGGATTTGTGTTGTTTTGGTCTCAAGGTCAGGCTGAACTTATAAAGTGAGTGAGGGGATGTACCCTCCTCTTCTATTTGCTGGGAAGAGGTTGTGTAGAATTGTTTGCTAAAGTAAACTGAGAAGCCCCTCTCTGTAGGAAGGTTTTTCACCATAAATTAGAATTACTTAGTAGATAGAAAGCTCTTCGGGTTATTTATTTCTTCAGTGAGCTCTGGTAGTCTGTGTCTTTCTAAGAATGTGTCCGTTTCATCTAACTTGTTGCAAATATTGGCATAATGTTGTTCACGGTATTCTTATCATCCTTGTACTCTTAGGATCACCGTAGGATCACCGTCAGTGCTTTATCAACGCAGACATTCACTTGAGTTTTTAATTTTGCCTCTTGATCACCCTGGCTCATGTCCTATCAGTTTTATTACTGCTTTCAGAGAACCAGCTTTTGGGTTAACTGACTTAGATTTATCAGTTTTATTTCCCTTTTCAAAGAACCAGATTTGGGGTTTATTGATTTTTCTCTCCTGTTTTTCTATTTTATAGATTCCTGCTTCACTTTTATTCTATTTTCTTTGTTTTAATTGTTTTTAAATGTTTATTTATTTTTGAGAGAGAGCGAGAGAGAGAGAGAGAGAGAGAGAGAGAGATTGAGCACAGGTGAAAGAGGTACAGAGAGAGAGGGAAACAGAGTATCTGATGGGCTCTGCACTGACAACAAAACATCTGACGTGGGGCTCGAACTCACGAACCTGAGATCATGACCTGAGCTGAAGTCGGAAGCTTGACCAACTGAGCCACCCCTCTATATAGGTCTATATTCATAAGGTGGATCTATAGATTTTTGACTTGGAAACTTTCATTCTTTTCTAATAAGTATATGAATTTGCAAGGGCCACCACAACAAGGCAGCAGAAAGTAAGTAGCATAAGCAACTGAAATTTATTTTTTCACAATTCTGGAGGCTGGAAGATCAAGATCAAGGTATCAGCAGGGTCGGTTCCATCTGAGGCCTCTCTCCTTGGCTTGCAACTGGCCATCTTCTCCCCATGTGTCTTCCTTCTGTGTGTGTCTGTGTCTTATCTCCTCTTCTTATAGGGACGCCAATCCTATTGGGTTGGAGCCCAGTCTAATGGCCTCATTTTAACTTATTTACCTCTTTAAAGACACTCTCCAACTTCAAATTCTGAGGTACAGGAGATTAGGATTTCAACATAGGAACGAGAGGGGGACGAGGGGAAGAGACAGTTCAGTTCGTAACAGTAACTATGCAATGCCACACGTCTCTCTCTAACCATTGTTTCAGCTGCACACCCCAAATTTTGATATGGTATCTTTTTTTCTCTTCATTCCCTTCAAAACAAGTTCAAATTTTCCTTGTGACTTTGCCCTTGACCCATGGTTTATTTAGAATGATTTTGTTTACTTTCCAAACATTGGGGAATTTTCTTCAGACCTGTCTCTGTTTCTTCTTTGTGGGTTCATGTTTTGTAGGCAGAAAACGCACTTCGTGCGACTTCGATACCTTACATTTATCGAGACGTGTTTTGTTCAGTGTTATGGTCCATGTTGGTGAATGTTCCTCGTACACCTGAAATGAATGTGTGTCTTTCCAGTTTGGGCGATTTGTCAATATCAGTTGGAGCACATTGGTTGTTGGGGTTGTTCAAGTCTTCCATACCCTTACTGATGTCCTGGCAACTTGTTCATTCAATGCCTGAAATATTAGTGCTGAAATCACCGACAGGAATCATGGATTTGTCTATTTCTCCCTTCAGTTCTAATAGTTTTTGGGTAGCATATTTTGAAGCTCTGTTCTCATGAGCATGCACGTTTGGGGCTGTTATATCATCCTGATCAGTATGAAAATGGCCCTTTTTATCACTGGTGACATTCCTTGTTCTGAATTTTACTTTGGCTGATATTAACATGCCAATGTTAGTAGTTTGATTAGTGTTTGCACAGGATGTATGTTTTCATCCTTTTGCTTGTAAACTATCTGTATCATTATGTTAAGGTGTGTTTCTCACAGGCGGCAGATAATCAAGCGTTCTTTTTGTTCATCCATAACTATCTGTCTTTTGATTGCACTGTTTATATCATTTACAGCTCATGTAATTATTAATATAGCTGGGCTTAAATCTGTCATTTTGTCATTCGTTTTCTACTTATTCTGTCTTCTGTTTGTCTCTTTTTAAATTTTTTCCCTGCCTTCTTTTGCATTCTTTTTTTAACTGTTTATATATTTTTGAAAGGGGTGGGGGGACGGAGAGAGAGAAAGAGAGTATCTCAAGCAGGCTCTACACTGTCAGTGCAGAGCCCAACTGAGGGCTCGAACTCACGAATCATGCATGAGATCATGACCCGAGCCAAAATCAAGAGTCGGACGCTCAACCGACTAAGCCACCCAGGAGCCCCTAGTGTAGTATTAATTTAGATCCATTATTAAGGTGATACCCTTTTGAGGATTATTCTGACGTCTCATATGTTATGAGGGCTTTCCACTCTGCTTAATGGGAACCAAATTATTCTAATCCTTGTTGAGTGCTGAGAGGTCCTTGTCTGCCTGCTGCCCAATGTCTAAAAACTCGTGTTTCTTATGTTTGGCCTCCTTTTCTAGTTGTTTAAGGCAAAAGTATAAAAATCTGGTACCTGTCACTCAATTCTGACTGCACGCAAAAATATCTAAGCCTTGAGTTTCAAATTTCAGTTATTTTTAATTTCTGGAATAACTGATTCTTTTACAAATCTCTTTGTCCTGTATTCAGTTTCAGGTTGTTCTTTTGCATTTTGAAACTTATTTAACAGATGTGTTTTTCTGCATCCGATAACTTCCATATCTGAAATCTTCAAGAATCTGATGTTTCTGTGTCTGCTGGCTTTCACTCAAGGTAGTTTGTTTCTGCGTGTGTCTTGTAATTTTTTTTTATTGTGAGCTGCTGATTTTCTTCCAGAATTTAATTGAGAGGGAGGATAAATTCTTCCAGATGGAATCAGTGTTTGCTTCTGCCAGACATGTATGGAAATTTCCAGTCCAGAATCACTTAAGCTAACTTCTCAAACTGAGACTCTATAGACCTGTCAGGTGGCAGGCGTCGGGGGCAGCAAACAGGCAAACGGTGAAGTTTGTTACAATTTCTCAGGGAAAGTCCCAGCTCCTCAATTCGATTCCAAGTGTTATGTCCAACGTCCAATGGTTATTTTTGCAGTCCCCTGCAGATGAGGAAGGTGGGTGTTTCTGGTTTGCCCTTAAAAGGATAATTTCTCTAGAATCACAATTGCATGGAGGGCATCTCCTATTCAAACCTGCAACCTGCATGGATGTTGGGAATTGAGTCCTACCCATGACTTTGGAAACCATGCAAGCAATGGCCTAAGCCAACACCTGACTTAGGATCTTAACTCTTCAAAGACACTACATTCATTGTATTTTTGCCTTCATGTTCTTTATATTGTGTGTCATCATGGACGCATCTGGGGATTTAAAAAAATACATTTGCTCCAATATTTCTAGCTGTTTTCAGCGACGGAGCCGTTCCAAATGCCTCGTTCATCATCCTGGCAGGAACCCAAATATCACCAGATTCTTAATTTTGACTCTAGCGTGTTTGGCAAAGATGTTTCTTTTTTTTTAAGTTTTTTATTTATTTATTTTGAGGGAGGGAGAGAGAGAGAGAGAGTGGGGGAAGGACAGAGATAGAGGGAGAGAGAGAATCCCAAGCAGGCTCTGCACTGTCAACGCTGAGCCCGACGCAGCGCTAGGTCTCACGAACCATGAGATCAGGACCTGAGCCGAAATCAAGAGTCAGAGGCTTAACCGACTGAGCCCCCCAGGCACCCTGACAAAGAGAATTCAATGAAGTGCATTTTAACATCCTTTTCCTTTGTATCTACTATCGTTGTTTCATATTAAGTGATCCAAAACAAAATAATAATTCTCCGGGGTTTTTTTTTGTCCCATATACTTTATAGCTTCATTATTTATATTTATGTATTTAATCACTTGATTTTCTGAAAGATCCAAATTTATGTTTTTCAAAATAGGCAACCATTTGTCTTGGCACTCAACGGTGAGCAATTTGTTTCCGGTTTGTGCCGTGATCTGTATATCCTTAACTGTCACATAGACGGTTATCTGTCCTGAACTATCCGTGTTGGTTCACCAGCCCATCCCTGGGTCTTTGCAGTAAGCCCGTGAGTTCCTGTAAATATTAGGATTTGATTCACCCTCTGGCAAGGTAAGCTGCGCCTGTTTTTATTCTGTCCTGCACTTTTTCTTTCTTCCTCGGTGAACTTTGCCACGGTCTTCCCAAGCTCACGGTGAGCCAGATTTGGACTTAGAATGTCATCGACGTGTGTAGGCTCATTTGGCAAGATCTGAAATTGGACTCAATTACAGATGAACTGTACTCAGTTCTCATACTAGCGCTTTCATCAAGGGTCCTTTTACACCGTTCCACCAAGAAAAGCCAGCCTTCCCATGACTTTTGTGGTCACTCTTAAGAAACACGGAGTCCTGTGGTCGCTTTGTCATAGAACCTTCTCAGTCCAGAAGTTAAAATGTCATGTCAGAGCATACTTTACGGTTCAGTCTTCTTCCATATTGACCCCTGTCCCCCAGGACCCCCAGCCAGGGCCTGCAGGGAGGCAGAGCCCGTGGACAGGACAATGGTGTGAGCTCTGCTCCTCCCCTCTTCCCCCTTCACCTCTCCCTCTGCAAATACATGCAGTGCTGACCCCTCCAGGGTTGGCTGGATGAAACAGAGGAAGAAATAAGGAAAGTTCTTACTGCCCCCGGCACTGTGAGAAGCTGGCCTGGTGTTCTGAACGTGGCTGATATTTCTACCTGATGGGACACTTTCACCATCCTTTAGAACCCACCTCCGGACCATCAGAAACCATCGCTTTCTTTTATGTGCTCAGACGCTTGGCTTCTTCAGATGACCCCTTACTCCTGTGGTCCCCCGGAAGCCAGCACCCCCTTCAGCCTCTCCCCACGGAGTTCCAGTTGCCTTCACGGTGAGTCCTTCCAAACGGGTCCTTAGATAACCTCACATCTAGTTTCACACAGGGCCCACCACTGGTGCACAAAAACAACCTTCTTTGCCCCAACGCACTCTGGAAACGCTATGCAGGCAAAGCAGCCACCTTCACCCACACCTGCCTGGCTCGTTTCCTGTCTTTTACTCAAAATAGGAGTCAGGCACCAGCCACTGTGGTTCTTACTGAAAGTGACATGTGTAACTTTTTTTACACGTTTTTGTTGACCTGAGGTGATCAACACCACACACACATACACACACACACACACACACACACACACACACACACACACGCTTCTTGCTCTGTATGAGTAAGTGTCCTCAGCAAAGTTCTTTTCAAGAAAAATTCTCAAAAAAATTGCCTTCAAAGTCTGGTGTGGTTTTTTTTGGCTATTAGATACATTTACTGCTATGCTTGTCCACTTTTCCTTATTGATTTTGATGTGATGTGCTCCCCATTTGAAATTGGGCTCTTGAAGTCTCCGAATATTAGCATGCAATGATTTCTCTTTCAATTCAGTTGGTATTTACTCTTACATTTGGAGGACTTTTTTTTTTCCTAAAGGTTACTTATTTCTTTGTTTTTAAGTAATCTCTCCACCCAACATGGAGCTCGATCTCACGAGCCTGAGATCAAGAGTCACAGGGGCGCCTGGGTGGCGCAGTCGGTTACGCGTCCGACTTCAGCCAGGTCACGATCTCGCGGTCCGTGAGTTCGAGCCCCGCGTCGGGCTCTGGGCTGATGGCTCGGAGCCTGGAGCCTGCTTCCGATTCTGTGTCTCCCTCTCTCTCTGCCCCTCCCCCGTTTATGCTCTGTCTCTCTCTGTCCCAAAAATAAATAAACGTTGAAAAAAAAAAAAAAAGAGTCATAAATGCTCCTCTGACTTAGCCAACCAGGTGCCCACCCCCGCTTTGGGGGGTAACTTTCAAGCGTGTTTTCAAATGTTTTACATACGTATATGTATTTTTGGTAATTTACCCTTACCAATACCTTATACCCTTCTTTGTCTATTGTAAGAGTTTTTGACTTCGAGTCAAATTTTTTCAATTATTATAAACCTCACATCTCTCTTCTATTTCACTCCTTACCTAGAACATCTTTTCTCATACTTTCATTTTCATCTTTTCTCAACGTTACATCTAAAGCAAATTATATGTAGACAAGATAAAATTGGATCTTGGTGTTTCCCTTCCATTCCGTCACTCACCGAATTTTGGAATGTTTAACACATTGCCTGTAATTGCTAAAGAGGACTTCTGCCATTTTTCTCTTTGATTTCTTTTTTTTTTAATGTTTAGTTATTTTTGAGAGAGAGAATGAGCAAGCCAGCGGGGGAGGGGCAGAGAGAGGGGGACAGAAGATCCAAAGCAGGCTCCATGCCGACAGCACAGAGCCCAGTGCAGGACTCAAACTCGCAAACCGTGAGATCATGACCTGACCTAAAGTCAGACCGCTTAACCGACTGAGCTACCCGGGCACCCGTCTCTTTGATTTCTGTATGCCTTATATTTGTCTACTCCAGTACTATGTCCTTTTGAGTTTCATTGATTTTATTGCTGTGAGCTGTTTTCTCTTTATTTCCTATACGTTTTTGAATACGTACCTGTATATTTTAGATATTTAGTTATTTCTTAAATATCGCACAGATCACAATTGGTCTCCTAAATTTATAGCAGTCAGTTTGAATTGATATTTTAGCTTCAACACACACACACACACGCACACACACAGCCTATTGCCTTCACGCCTCAACCAGAAATAGAAAGGGTCCCTGTGAAAGTTGTGCCAGGAAGTGACGTGAAGGGAGGACATGTTATATCGTTGCTTTGAGAATGATGTGTTTGATGCTCAGACTGAGGGCTCAGCTCACTATACATTGTAACTGTCCCCCCTCCAAGAAGCCCTAGGCCCTTAATGGTCCCCAGCATCCCCCCCAGACGCTTCTTGACCACAGAGCCTCTGTGCTTCTATGCTCCCCGAGTTATGTCCTTCCTATGCCCCCCACCACCTCAAGCTCCCACATTCACACACTGTTTCCCCCTTACGCTCATATTTATAAGACTGTCAGGTAACCTCGCCTCTGGAATTGCCACATGCCTCATGAAAGACGCACAGAAGCATCTTATAAGCCGTTACTGACTGGAAGTGGATGCCCAGCTTCCTCACCACATGAGCTTTTCAGCGGCACTCTGCTCCCACATCGCCAGGTAAGCACCTTCTTCCACAGAGAACACTCATGACCGCATCCCATCAAATGTCAAGGTTGTCTGAATGGCTGCCTGGGTTCCTAGGGACCTCGCCCGTCACAGAACACAGTTCCACGGACCCCGAGAGGAGCAGAAATGTGGCCACGGCACAGACTCTGCCTCCGGGCCCAGGTAGGAGAATTCACCACAGAGAAAATAAAAACTCTGGTTTATTTATAACTTTTATCCAGTTCATATGTTTAAAAAAAATAGGATAGTTTTTAAAGACCCAGAGTTCTGATCCTAGCCCCACATATCCCTGGCCCCACATAATCCCTGACTATTGTCCTTTGCAATAATTTCTGACACATTATCGGCAGGCCAGTGTTGATCACACACAAGCGTGTCATGGGGGTAAATAGGCCTTAGATCAGTCTATGAAAAATAGGATATTGGGTGGAATGTCTTCTCTGGTCCCTCCCCAATCTAAAGACCCAACATTCTGATCACAAATAGCTTAATTTTCCTTTTGTTTCTTCAGTTGGGCCATGAATGAGCATTGGCATGGAGTTGAAAGGGAAAGACAGGTGGGCCTTTAAAGGCAGTTGAGTTCTAGACTCTCCAGAATCTTCTGGGGTCTCCAGTTCCATACCATGTCATGCATCTATCTCCACTCAAATCCGAGGACTTGATGAAATTCTGAACAGATATCTTGTCTTCGGGTTTCCTTGCACTGAGGGGCCTCTGTGCCGGGAGCAAGTGAGCAAAATCACGGGACGGCAGCACTGGGAAATCTTCTCCCCAGCTGTGCTTATCAGAGGCCTCTTCCCTTCCATAAACAGCACCAGATGGAGTTTAATTAGGATCTTAGAAAGTAAATAACGCAAAACCCAAGTTGGTGTTTTTCCTGTCACCCAATGGACAAGAGGCTGTGAGAGAAAAATACAGGACATTAAACAAGATTACTTCCCCGGAGACTGAGAGACAAGCTGAAAGTGTCCTGGCTGGGCAGAAGTGAAACTCTTCAGTTAAGGCTTACTTCACGCTGAAGGCCATCTGAGGTCCTGGAACACAGTGGCCTCCACTGGCTACCAAAGTCTCCTTTCTTCAGAGCTCACATTTGTAAACATATTTTTTTCTAGAGAGAAAAAAAAATGAATAGCCTGAGTTTCTTTCATACCCTGTGGGCAGAGACCCAAGGCAGCTGGGGTCATTTTCCCAGTGTACTCATACCCAGTGTAACTCAAGCATCCACCTAAAGGTAGAGGTAAGTTCTGCCAGCCCAGTTGGCTTATCCCAAATCATGCAACGTCCAGCTTCTAAGCAAATAGACCCCTGTATGTAAAACCTTCACCTTAAAGCCAACAACAACGGGACATTATAGACATAGAAACAGCATCCCTGAAGGGTACCGATGTCAGCCATGTTCCAGGGAAAGGCCCTCCGTTAAAGGCATTGACTCACTGGACTGGGGTTGTACCACCCTCTGTGAGCAAACTGAGGGGTAATGTTCTCAGGTGCCAACTTATCTGTTGCCTGCAGAGCCGTGACGAGACACAAAGTCCCTCTTAGCCTTACCCCTTCCAGCTTCTCCCCAGCAGAGGCACTAACGTAAATTACGGTTCAAGAAAATGATTTGACCAGGCACCCAGAACTTCCGTTCCCCTGTTGTCCTCAAACAGGTAAAGCTGAACATGGAGACATATATGCACTATGACTGAGAGGCAATCTTTAGGTAAACGGAGCGGCATTTAGAAACTTCTGCCAACTTAGGTTGGTTTAAATGAAAACAACCAAAGCCGCTGCATTTTTCAACCATATGAAATAATGCTGCTTTATTGTCTTTAAAAAAAAAAAAAAAAGGAAAACATTTAGCCCACCCCCTGCAAGTCTACCCAATCAGAGAGTTGGGATCCATCCAAACAGAACGGTAGGTGGCTGTCTCTCTTCTGCACAATGGATGCCCCTGAGGCAGGCATCACGATACTCTCACCCACGACCTCTGTTCATCTGGTTGCTACAGCAGGGCACTGAAACTCCCAGGAAACAGGGCCCGGGGAAGCCAGCAAAGACAGGACAGGGTAAGCAGCTGCAAGATGTGACATGGAAATAAGATCCCTCAAGGGGCGTCTGGGTGGCTCAGTCGGCTGAGCATCCCACTGCGGCTCAGGTCATGAGCTCACGGTTTGTGGGTTCGAGCCCCACGTCGGGTTCTGTGCTGACAGCTCAGAGCCTGGAGTCTGTCTCAGATTCTGTGTCTCCTTCTCTCTCTGCCCCTCCCCCACTTCCCCACTTATGCTCTGTCTCTCTCTCTCTCTCTCGAAAATAAACAAAGAAAAAAATAATAAAATTTAAAAAAAGAAAATAAACGCAGAAGAAGAAGAAGAAGAAGAAGAAGAAGAAGAAGAAAGAAAAGGAAAGGGAAGGGAAAGAAAGAAAGAAAAGAAAAGAAAGAAAAGAAAAGAAGAAAAGAAAAGAAAGAAAAGAAAAGAAAAGAAAAGAAAAGAAAAGAAAAGAAAAGAAAAGAAAAAAGAAAAGAAAAGGAAAGGAAAGAGGCTCCCTCACAGTAAATTCTGTGGGAGAGTCCGAACACAAAACCCTCAGGGAGCTAAGCTTGATGAACATAAATTTTTCATTCTTCCCATCAGAGCCATAGAAATACAGGTCCAAAGAACCTTCCACAAGCTAGGAAGTGCCCTGGGAGCTACTGGACTTAACCTAACTTCAGCCACAGACGTGATTAAGGAAAATCTGCACACCGTAGATTGGCAAATGCTGGGACTAGGCACATACTGGGGAGTTGGGGAGCAGGCAGGAGGTCACACACGCTCACAGACTCACACATGCACACACACACGTACACACAAAGACAAATAAATATTAGGTCTACATAACCATGGATTCATCGACAGCATTTCGCAGTCTCGTTGATAATGGTTCAGAATCATTGGAGCTTGCTTTGGGCACAGTTGGGCTCTCCAGTCCCCTGCCCTATGTTTCTCTGAGTTTGAGCTTTAAACAATAGACCCAAAAGACACAACCATAGCACAATGATTACAGAGTCAAAGAATCAGAATCGGACTTCCTTCATTCTGTCATTCCATCTGACCCCTTGGAGTTCTTTGTGTTTAGTTTCAGAGGTGAACACGGCGTGATTCTGTAAGATGTAGGGGTTGGTTTTTTGGGGGGGCTGGGGGGTGAAGGGCAAATATACATAATTAAGGTCATTATGCAATATTTTTCTGAAATTGAATATTATCTTGAAGATGAAATATAACCTCTTTAAATTGTTTTAAAACCAAAGAGGGCATCAAGACGACAATTTCTAGTTATTGCACGATTACTGACACTAATTACTGGACAGAGGAAGAGGTATAAAAACTGACCCACTTCGGGCAGCCAATCCGCCCGTTGTTCCTTTTCATTTGCGACACCCACTTCCCGGAATGTTGTCGCCCAGATAGCAACATGGCATGCACCTGCACGTCCTCCGGCGTCTTCCCAAGTGCCCCCAGTTCACCCAAGAAGTCTTCCTTGACCATAGCCAGCAGCTTCTGTCTCCGCAGCCAGATGCACCTTCTGGGGTGGTTCCTAGTTCACTGTGCCTCTCCTTCCCTAAAAACTGGCCGCTCCCTGGGACAGCAAACACTTCATTTGTTTTGTTCACGTGCTGGTTTGCAACACCCACAACAATGCCCAGCTTGCCCCCGAGCAGGTACTCAGTAATTACTCACCGAAAAATAATAATAATAAAAATAATAATAATGTAATTTCTGGGCCAATGATTGTATGACGTACACTTACTCGCTGACTTGGAATGCCACGTTCTTTCAGTGAAATCACCGACTCAATATACTGAAGGATACGGGCCTTCGTTTATAATCTACAGGGTGGCCAGGTTGGTGGGGGGCAGGGGTAGAGAGAGCGCAGATGAATTTCAGAAAACAGGAAAACCATTTGCAGAAGCTGCGAGTGAATGTGGAGACACCGCATTCGCTTGCCCCGGCTCTGTGGGATGTTAGAGGCCTCACGCTGCCCTCCTTCGCCTTTGTCTTCACACCTTTAAAGAAAACCAAGAACACCAACTAGTCGGCAAACACAGAACTCACAGGTCTCAGGGTTCCAGCTATAAAAAGTAGTAAAGACCAAAAGGAAGATTGCTAAGCCGCTGAACACAACATGACATGATGTGAAACAATGGCGCTCTTGGCTGGTGGTGCCCTCACCCTGGTCTTTGCGCCACAATGGCAATGAACGGGGGGCACTTACCTTGCTTTGCTCCAAACAGCGATGCATCTATTGTACTCAAAGTCCTAAATGGAAACGACAGATAAGGCAAAAATAAACCCATATCTGGGCTTTGTATTCTTTATCGTTGGCCTCTTTGGCCACTAGCTTCTTACCGTTCAAAAGATTTCAAATTTAAAGTGTGTTTCAGAATCGAACAATGCAAGCTTTTACTTGCTAATCTTAGAGTGTGTGTGTGCGCACGCACACGGGAGTTTTTGTTTCTCCAAAGTGAATTCTTCCAAATACCTATTAGAAATACCGTTCCAAGTGCACAAAGCTCTCACTGCAATTTTCATCGGAATTGGGTCAAAGGCAGGGATCCATTCGGGGAGGACTGACAACCTGGCAATGTGAGGTCTTCCTTCCATGAGATGCATTGAGTTCCTTCCATTCTTGTGGAGTCGGGAGCCTGCCCACGCACTGCTGACAGGTGGCTGTTAGTGGAAAAAGAGATAGGTGCAAGACAGGAGATGGTTAGACCCTTCATGTCCGGCCCCCTGTCCTTGTACAATGCTCCCCTACAAGCCCAAGCAGCTCTGAGCTGGCCTCCCAGTTTCTCCTCCTGATTTCCTTTGCCATTCTGTCATTTCCACTAATACTGAATAAGTTTGGTTTCCTTCCCTTGACCCAGCTCCCCTTCTTGTTCAGAGCCCTTAGTTTCTCTTGGCCCCTTCTATACTTTTCTCTTCCAAATGCCTTCCTTAGTCCCTCCTCTTTACCTACACAAGGCCATTCATAAAAGTTAACATTTTCAGTTCCAAAAGTCAAAGTCGCTTTTAGCTTGAGGGGTTTTCCATGGACCTTTGTGGAAGTGCCCTTGAACATGGGGCCCAGACTCTGCAAGGAATAGCCACAAACAGAACCCTATGGTGTCACAAAAGTCAGTCCCTTCTCCTTCTGACCTTCCCTTCCTGGAAGAAAAAGACCCTCTCCCCCCCCCCATTTCCTTCCCTTCCAGAGGGTTCCCCTCTCAACTGAAGGGCATCTGAGAGCCCCTCCACTAGAATGTTTGTTTTGGCACTTTTGTCTTTTGAAAGAGTAGCTGAGAAAATGTCTTTATCGGGACATGATCTTGCCAAGTCCTGTTTAGGCAACATCTTCAACCGGTTGATGTTTATTTCCCCTTAAATTTTCTCAAAATCACCAATACAATAACAATCAGAAAACTCCACCTGGAAACTGTAGACACAGGCTGGGTGGTCACCAATGCCCAGCAGTGACACTATGATATAATGAGCAGCACAGCATCTTCCATGGGTTTCATATTAAAAGAGGAACCATGGGGCGCCTGGGTGGCGCAGTCGGTTAAGCGTCCGACTTCAGCCAGGTCACGATCTCGCGGTCCGGGAGTTCGAGCCCCGCGTCAGGCTCTGGGCTGATGGCTCGGAGCCTGGAGCCTGTTTCCAATTCTGTGTCTCCCTCTCTCTCTGCCCCTCCCCCGTTCATGCTCTGTCTCTCTCTGTCCCAAAAATAAATAAACGTTGAGAAAAAAGAAAAAAAAAAAAAAAAAGAGGAACCATGGCAATGTCTGATGCCCCACCGTCCAGCCCAGGGGTATACCTCCTCCCCAGAGTATGGCAGTTCCTGGATTCACTCATCTGTAGCACTTGTCCTGCTTCACTGTGAGTGTGGAATAAGATGTTTTTTTGCAAACCCACAGATAGTTTTCATCCCCATCTCCCAGACTCCTTTATAGCCCAGAAATTGCAGGGTAACCTGGCAGGGATCCCCCTGGATGCCTCCCATCTTGGAGTGTCCTTCAATGCATCAAACATTTGATCATTACCTACTGGATGGAAGTCACAGCTCTGAGTACCTGGGGAAAAGCATGTCTGCCTATTTCCAGAACTTCATGGTGAAGCTTGGCAAAGATTAAATAACGTTGACTATGCCTTTCCCTGAGGATGGGTCCCAGAAGCGTTTGTGTCTACTGAACAGGGAAATATGTACCAACTACCCCACACTAAAATTTCTCCAGCTTTTAAGCTTTACAAAAAACTGGAGTCTCCCCCACTCGTCTCCTACAGCTCAGCTCAGCCATCTTCTCTCCAGAGAATCACCTTTGTGTCCCGTCCACACCCCTCTCGCCTTGCACTGCTCTTCATGACGCCAAGGTCACGTATTCTCAACATGGTCTTTAGCCACTGCCCCTCCCGGACAGACCTCGTGTACTACAGTCGTGTTGGACACAGAAACCAAATTGAATGCATAGAAAAAGTGAAAGGAAATTATCAGTGAGTTCTTCCCTCCTAGATTCTTTGTCTGTGCATCTGTCTGTGCTTAACAAAATTCTTTCACATCATTTCATTGAATCCTCACCTCAGCTCTGTTGTGGTCAGTTGGATAGGTAGGCTTATCTTCATTTTACAAATGTAGAAATTGGTGCTCGCAGGGTTGCCTAAGATGGGGAAAGGAAATCATTTTCTAACCCAGAATACCCCCCCACCTCCCAGACACCTCCATAACCACTTTTGAGTGGCCAAAAGTTGGCTTCATGTCAACTTATCAGAGAAGATCTTCATGACCTAAAGTTAGATGCCTTCTCTGTTATTCTTCCCCTTGGGGATTTTCCCCTTGGTGGCACTAATCCTAATTTGTAACTTTTTTAAAACTTTTGTCTCCCCAACTGAGTCATCAGCTCTGTTAATGCAAGTACCATTTCTATCACAGTGGCCATTGAAGTCTAGCATATGGAAGATGCTAGAACAAATATCTGTGGTCTTCTGACACCTGACTCTGTATTCTTTCCACTCTAATAAGCATTCGTGGAAAATTTCTTCAAAATGATCCCAATATGTAATTCTGGAATTGAATCTCCTCATTACTATTAAATCATTAAACTGGAATGCCTACTTTTCGAGCAGTGTAGAGTCACATCGGTAGGAAATGTGGTATGTGCCCACAAAGTCCAAGAATTTCATGTAAATGGACAACGTCTCATGAAATCGTGATAGTATTTACTATCATTTGTGATGTGTCTGGCTGTTCTAAGTATTCTATATAAAAATTAACTCGTAAAATCCTCAACATTTCTCTCAGGTAGACTCTTCCATTACCCCCCATTCTACAAGTGGGGAAATTGAGGGCTGGAAGTGCAAGCATTGCCTGCCCCCCGCCCCCCATCCTTGGGAGAACCACTCCAAAATTGTCCCTTCAGGGTCATGGTGGCCATCTCTGGTACCTACACTGAGTCTCCTGTTTCCCCCTGAAAACGTATCTCTTTGTCCCAATGTATGTCTTGCCTTGGAAGTCATGAGGAAGCCAAACTCCAAAGGGGGTCTGAAAGTACTCTTTCTTCCCCGTCCATGGACTTAAGCCTGCACTTTGGCAGGACTGCTCTTTCTGTGGTAAGGCTTTACTGTGAGGGACTCCGGTTGGGGGCTGTCTGAAATAGCCGGACACAAGATGGCAGCCAGACCCAGTGCTTTGGCGAGGGGTGAAGGGGCCTGTCCGTGCTAGCTGTGGTATGCTGGCCCAGAGAGTGGTGGAGAGGATCTGATGGTTGCCTCTATCTGCTGAGGTCGTCTTAACCTGTGGCCCACGCTGACCCTCCCTGCTTCTTTCAGCCTGCCTCTCCACTGCCCTTTTTCTCTGGGCCCTAGACATGCCCCATATGCTTTGAGCAGCTCTAAAAAAGGCTAGAGGGGCTTTAGAAATTTTCTCGGTGCCTGAATAAATTTGGAACAACAGTCCTGGAGTGCTGGCCTGTTCCCTTTCAGATCCTCACTGGTTTCCCTTATGTGATCTTCTCCTCCCCTCTGATTGTTCTCTTACCTTGACAAACTCTTACTCCTTGCTTCTCCAAGAAACGTGCCCATGTGACAAGGGGCGGGAAATAGCTTCTATCTCAAGACCCAACAGGCCATGGAAGCTGGCCTTCTTGGAAGCCAGTGGTCAGAACTGGCCTCGCTCTTCCCTCTCACTACCTCTCCCAAATCGAGCTTGTTAGTCCCCGCAACCTCCAAAGAGACCCCGCATCTCCTGTCCCTTGGTCTCCTTGTTCTCTTTCTTTATAATGTCCCTGAACTCACAGTCCATGGACCTGTAGACGGAGAAAATTCTCCCACCCAGCCTTGAACTGCCACAGGCTTCTCCATGCCTGTCCCCAACTCTCTGATGTGCCTGCCGTTGCCACCTAATCTCATGGAGTTTGCCAGAATCCTCCTTGGCCCTCCTGCCCAGGCTGAGGGCCCACATGCCCTTCCCAGAGGGCATTAGCACCAGACTAGTTTGCCCCCTGCCCCCTACATCTAACATGCGGGATGAAGGAGATGTGTTTGTGATTAAGGCAAACGGTCGTGGAGAAACACAGAGATACTCCTTCAAGGCTATTGTGACCCTACCACTCCCTGGCATCCCTCCTACTTCTCTGGCCATTCCTCCTCAACCTCCTTGGACAGATGCACCTCCCTGACCCCAAGGCACCCTCGCTTTTCTAGTCTGTCTCCCTGGCAAGTTCCACCATTCCTATGGAGTAACTACACATGGCAGATAATTCACCAATGGCTATCTATAGGCCACACCTCTCCCATGAGCTCTTGACCTGAATATCGCCTCCTTTCAAAGGCACCTCAACTCAATACGCTCCGCGCCTGGCAGCTGTGTCTCTGCTCCAGTGTCTGCCTTCAGTGTTGGTCAATTGCCTCTGCAATCTACACCCGCGGTCTGCCATCCTCCTCCACGTGGGTTACGTCCTCAACCCCTTCTCCCCAAGCCCCTCCAATCCTAGACACTGGCATTGCCTGATGGGTTCCCTGACCGATCCCCACTCCCCTCCCCCTTCTAACTGGTGCTAGAAGCTGGGGTCTTTTCCCAAAAACCACACAGCAGCTAGGGTCTTTTTCCAAAAACCCAAATGTGACCATTTCTCTCCGCCGCTTAAAATCTTTCCATGGTTCCCTGAGGCTTCTAGGACAAAACACGAAAATTTCAAACCCGATCTACAAGTTCTCACAGCCTCTTGACTTTTATCCCCAGCTTGCATGGCTCACTCACATACCTCCCCACATCCAAGAGCCCCCTTTGTTAGACAAGGTGTTCTCTAACGATCAGCACCCGTTTCTATTTGCCTGACACTTTTGGTATCCCCAGGACCTAGCCAGTGCCTGCAACATAGGAGTTCAACAGATATCAAATGAACGAATGGATGAATGAATGCATGAATGAGAGAGGAGCACACTATGCCCTGTCCCAGGAGCACCAACAGTGGCCAGACTAAGACCCAGGGCCCAAAGCCAGCTCGGATCAGATGGGCCTTCAGCCCAGGGTTTTATTAAAGACACAATCAAATAAGAGAGGAAGCCCCAACTTGCACAGCTGAGATAGAACCTCAGAAGAAACACGGCCAAGCCTGAAGGATTTAAGGGGTAGGGAAGACAAGCTCACATTTCTTAAAGACAAACACGCTTGTGACCAAGGGGAAGCCACTCTAAATGACACCTTTGCACTGTCTCTTTGAGCCATGAACATGGCCTTCCCTCCTCCTCAAGGTGTGGCCCCAGCCCTGGGATAGAGAGGCCGATGTGGTTCCAGTCTTAGGAGTAGACGCTGCTTTGGGACAGTTGCCACCAAGGGCTGCTGCAGCCTGGGGTCAGAGTTGCCTTGCAGGGGCTAGACCACGTGAGGCGACGGGAAGTGCTTTGGCCCCCAATTTCCCTCAGTTGGGTCTGCCAAAGTTCCCACGAGAGGGTTCTTTTCAGCTAAGGCAGGGAGAGTCCAGTGAGGTTGTGAAACCACGCCAGAGGGCTCAGGCAGGCAGCCATGACTGCCTTGAAAAAGTTGAGTAAGAATTTGGTTAGAAAATCGAATCGCCATGCATGGCTGTGTGGTTACTGAAGGCTGAGCCAACTGTCAAGGTGAAAGCCTGGACTTTGGGCTCAAAGCCTTGGAGTCCACCTAGCTGCAGAGGGCAGGCACCAACCCCTGAGAATTTCAAGGATAGAACATTCTGACGGCAGTTGAAGGCAACCGTTGGAGCCAAGACCCAGAGCGGGGCAGAATTCACAGTCCAGGGAAGGACACAGACACCCCAAAGAGGAGCTCAGAGAGCATAAGGTCCCCTGAGGCCCCACAGCCAGGGATGGAAAAGGTTTCTGGAGACAGAACAGAACAGAAATGCGGTCCGGGGCACATTGTAGGGGTGGGAACCCAGACGCCAATGGGCCAGAAGGCAAACTGGCCACTCTGTATGGCTCTGCTGGGGGCCTGTCCTGGAAAAGACAAGGCTCAGAGTCTTTTCTGTAGCCAATGGCTAACACACTCTGCTCCACAAGCAGGCACCATGGCTGCTTCTGACTCTAGAGCTTTGCAAAGGATGTTCATTCGGAATCGGGATAACCTCAAGTCCAGAGGCATCCTCTCTAGAGGCACAAACACAAGTTCCAAATACTAAACCCACTCATTCATTCATTCATTCACTCATTCGGTCATTCGACAAATACTTATTGGGTACCTATCGTGTGCTGGACTTGAGGAGTATAATAGTGAACAGAAGGACAGCCCCTGCCTCATGGAGATTACAAGTAACTCTATAATACCTCTCCGTGTTAGGTATCTTAAAGGCACAGTTCGTGGCACTTGGAGAGCTTTAAGCCCCAATGTAATGTAGGTATAGGGCTTCTCTAAGAACAATGGAGGTGGAATCTGAAAGATGAGTAGGAATTACCTAGTTGAAAAGGGTGTGAGGAGAGGGAGGGCAATGGTGCTCTAGGCAGAAGGAACTTCAGGAGAAATGTCTAAGTGCAGAGAAGAAATGTGGCAGATCTAAAATGCCCACAGTGGGACAGGGGGCAGGAGCTCAGAGAGGCCTGGGAGAAATGAGGCCGGAGAGGCAGGCATGGGCCAAACCACGAACGCTCATAAAGGGCAGGTAGAATTTTTATGTTGGGAGTTCATGTTGAATGGTTCTGGTCTTGATGCCGAAGGCAAAAACACAGGCAGCCATTGGCAAGACCTTTGCAAGAGGCAAATACACAAGGTCCAATAATGCACATCCTAGGAAAAGATGAGTGTATGTATATTCATAAGCAAGGGGGTCGGGCTCCATAATCCATCGGTAGTAAGGAATCCCTATGCTTATTCCCTGGGCATCAATTATGGAAGAGAAAACACACACACACACACACACACACACACACACACACCAGGCATCTCAGGCACAGAAACTTTGTTGTGGACGTGGGTCTATGTGCATAATTCTCCAACCCAAGTCTATGTATCCAGGTAAAGGACACGGATTGCCATCCTCGGATTGCCATCCTATTTGCAAATAAGGAACTAAGTCTTACAGTCGTTAAGTGGCTTGCCAAAAGTCATAAAGGGACAGAATGAAGACTAGAAACTACCTTCTAGCCCATGTCACAACACGCTTGCTCTAAATACGTCGGCCCCAGAAGAGAGTAAACTAAGATTTATTTCCGCAAAAATAATTGCATTCCTATATGCTTAATGAAACAGTTGGATAATATAGTGACTGAGTTCCACCCCTACGTTTGTAACGAAAGATAATAAACAGTGGATGATTTACCCATCCTCAAAGTGATTCGCTTAAAGCAAAGAAGGCCTCAAAATTATCAAAGGGAAAAAAAGAGAAGCAGGAAAAATTGGAGAGCTATCGCAGTCACTTGTAACGAGGTAAAGGCGTCCAAATATCACGTGGGTCGGCGATACTAAATACTCAGCGGTGTCCATTGTAAGACTTGAAAACTTCATGCCGAAATTCATCTGGAAGATAAAGTTGTCACATCTATCAGAGAACGAATGCCTTGGCCACTCCACATTGACTGTAGGCAACATGAATATTACAACCACCATCCCGGCCCTTCTCAAGTGGGCTGATGAGGGAGGGAGAGTGGATTAGCAGTGGTTTGAAAAAGAGAATCTGACAAATACAGGCGTGATAGCCTGTGGAGGAAAAACACAGGTGCTAGACACAGCCTTCTGGAAACTCCCGGCCCTGGGCCCTCCTACTCGCTGCTACTTACCAGTCAGCTCTGACATCCCCAAAACTATGCACCACGACCCCCTACCCCCCGCCACCGTCACCTGCCAGAGCTTCTTAGGACAAGCTCTCCGGTGGCTCTCTGGTCCCCAGTCCCACGCAGCCCAGGCCCACACACATCACTCTGAGATTCTGTCCATCGGGACAGAATTTGGGAGTCCCCCAAATCCGACAAGTCCTCAGCTCACTTCCACCAGCTGACACATACCAGCAGCTTCACAGAAGCTCCATGGAAGGTGTGTCCATTCTCGGCGAAGTCCTAAGGTCCCCTAAAGCAACCAGGGCCCTTTCCAAACCAGGCGTCCTGCCTGGTTCCTGGCTGGCCTTTGGTCCCCAAAAGTGTGAGAACAAGAGAACCTTCAGAACCGAAATGGTTTAGCTGTTCCAGAAGGAGACACAGAGGCGCTGTGTTCCTCGGTCCTGACCCTTCCCACACGGCACTGGCCCCACTCTGTGTTAACTCCAGAATGAACTGGACGCAGTTGTGAGGCTCAAGGAAATGCAGCACGGCCCCCAGCCTTCTTTGAAGGAATATAGAATTGATCCGAGGGGTCCTCCTCCCCCTTCCCCGTCCCCCAGGGGAGGCTGCAAGGTGGCTGCTGCTGTGCCCGCATAGGGAGCTGGACGCCCAGCAAAGTCAGGGAGGCCAAGCCGGGCGTGGGAGGACCCGGCCTGCATCCCTCTCCATGGCTGTCTTCCCTGAACCCCTGCACCCGCCTCTCTCCATGACGTTTATGAGTTGTTGAGGTGAATGGCCGCTGAGCCCCGGCGGGAGGGGAAGGGGCAGGGAGAGGTGGGCACGAGGCAGAGAAAGAGAAGGGGCCACCCTATCGCCATGATGACGCCGGTCGGCACCACATCCTGGGCACCGGCCTTTGCCCCCCTGCCTTCCTCCCGCCGGGCAGAGGACCCCCATCTTTCAGATCCCAACCCCTTTTCTCCAGCCAGAAAACCCCTTCCGTGTCACAGGCCTTCCCTGACCCTGAGAATCCAGAGAAGGGCGGGTTGTCACCCCCACCCCGCGATGGCTGGGGTTTTGTCTCTCCCTGCATCTGTTGGATGAGTCCCTTCCCCTTCCTTCTCCTCCCCTCCCTTTTCCTCTGCTTTCATGAGATGCTGTGAACCAAAAAAGAATGATAGTGATGCCTGTTCATCACTCTCATTTTCCTTGGCATACATCCACACCCCACCCAGGCCTCCCTGCCCCAAGAAATATTCAGCCTTGGGCATGATGACGTTTCGTGCCAGGGCAGAGCCGGGCCCAACCGCTTCTTCTAGAAGGCTCTGGGTCCTTGCTTTTGACATTCCTTCCTTCTCAATCTTCTTTCAAAACCCGTTTATGTGTTGGCCGCCCAGGGCACAATGAGAATTTCAGCAACCCGATGGAGGCTGTCATATAATTTCTCTTATTATATCTAAACGTTGCATGCTTCTCTATGTCAAGTTGAAATAAATCTCCCCAGAGACTCCAAAAAAAATCTTCAGTGCCTCGCGCTACCCTCCACAAACGTTGACGAAGCACCACGCCTTGTTGTGAGAATTCACGGAGGGGCCTCTGGGGAGACTCAAACGTGCTCCCCACAGCTGTAGACAAACTGGCTTATTCTAAGGAGCGAGGCGGGGGCCGGATTCACATTTTAAGTCTACCCGCTGGAGCTAAAAACCTGAGTGGGGCTTAGTTTAGCAAATCAAACACTTGCTTTCTGAGCACGTGCCATGGACTAAGTACCATTTTTTATTTTGAAAAGTGTGCGGCCGGGGCGGCTGGGTGGCGCAGTCGGTTAAGGGTCCGACTTCAGCCAGGTCACGATCTCGCGGTCCGGGAGTTCGAGCCCCGAGTCAGGCTCTGGGCTGATGGCTCAGGGCCTGGAGCCTGTTTCCGATTCTGTGTCTCCCTCTCTCTCTGCCCCTCCCCCGTTCATGCTCTGTCTCTCTCTGTCCCAAAAATAAATAAAAACGTTGAAAAAAAAATTAAAAAAAAAGAAAAAGAAAAAGAAAAGTGTGCGGCCTTTAACGTGGGAATACGCATGCACGCGCACAGAGTCAGAATTGTAAACTCAGTAAATATTTTCACCTCCTGAGCAGAAATACCCCGGCAGGGGTGGGGTGGGGGGGCGGAGGGGGGTAGAGTGGGTGCTCCTCTCAATCTGTTGGAGTGTTTTTATCCCATGGTTTGGTACTGCTCCCCTTTGCCTGAAGCGGGATGGGAATGAAGAGAAAGGGCACAATCCTGAAGTGTTTGAAGCCCGTGAACAAAGGCTCAGCCACCTCTCCCGGAGCCGACAGGGGAAGGTAGAGGTAGAATGAAGTGACCTGGAAGGAGATACTCCTGGATGAGTCCCAACTCTGCAGGGACGCACGCCGGCCCCACCTCCTCTGTTCATGAGCTGCTCTTTCCAAGGCAAAATACCTTGGGGGTGGGTTCTTTTGTGTCTTTTCCGATAAACTTGACTTTGTGCGTTGGTCCTCTTATCAAGCCCGGGCTTCAGTGGGCCAATGCTGGATATATCACCTCCAGCATCTCGTCATAAAACACTCAATAGCTACAGCCTTCCTCCTGCCCCCTTGGAGGGAGGGTTCTCTAGAAGTATGTCCAAGCACATGAAGAGGAAGCCCCAGAGCAAGTAGCAGAAGCCGCTACTGGCTGTGAGCAGACAATCCGAGCTCAGCTCGAGGTGTCCCTGCTGAGCCCTGGGGGAGGAGGTCTAGCCTTCGGATTCTTGCTCCCCCAGAGTCGGGCACCTGCGGAGGCCTTTCCAGAAGAGAACCCAGGCTGCTTTCCTCCAAGCACTCCACATGCTCGTCTCTCAGGATTGTTTTTCTCTCCTGATGGGCTGGACACCACGCCGTGTCTCTTATCACCCTCGGAATGAAGGAAGGGTGCTGGAAGCCGAGCCACCCAGCCTGAGTGGCAGGGCCCGGGCTGTGGACGGATTGGTGACCGCAGGGCGGCCCGCCGACAGTGAAGCTTCTTGTCCCGCTTTTAGGCAATTTGGCCTTAAAAGTACCTGGGGTATCGTCTGTTGGGGAATTGCGCTCGGCAGGCCCCCTGGGAAAAGAACCATTAGGGAAGAAAATAAGGCTCCGCAAGAAATTGTGCGGCCTTACGTTTAGCCCTTGCCATCCCCTATGGAGACTCCTCTACTTACAGGAAGGATGGCCTCACACATTTACCAGCAAAGAGGGCCCGTAAAGGAGAGACCTATGGATTTGAAAGCCCCACTCCGGCAACTAAGGAGTGTATCTCTGGGCACAGGTGACTTCAACCCCTAGGCCCACCTGGCCCCCCCGGAGGCATTCCAGATGATGACTGAACCTAGTCGGTTAAGCTACACAATGGTTCATTGGTTCCTAGGTGCACAGTCTGTCTCAGAATGTATGAGGCATGGGTTTCTAAGGCTTTTTCGGCCCCTTTCGGGCACCTCGGGCCGAGGCAAACACATTGTTCTTCTGGCCTCATGTGGTTAAGAGGTCATGTCCCTGTAACTGTTCCACTTGAGGTGTTGAGAAATGGAGGGCCTTTCACGAGAACGGCAAAGCCAATGCTTTGTAGATTATAGATAAACGCAGAGGCATAATGGAATAATGCAAGAAATTAATCTATAATCAAAGGGTACGCGGGAAAGTTAGGGGAAAATCACCATGTTATTTCTTAAAGGTCGCTCATACATAGGAACATTTTCAAAATTAGGTAATGTTAGAAAAACATCGTTGATGGATGCTACAAGGAAATCACTAGCGTATATAATGCCACGTTCACTGCGATAAATCGGCCAGTTCAGCGCACTGCCGTTGTGTGTCCATTTTTATTGTAGTTTTAGTTTTTTATTTTCCAGGGTTTTATTCTAGTTTTATTTTCACCGACGCCCTTCTTCCTTTGGGAACCCCTGGGCCTGCTGGAGCTGGACTCCGGCAGAAGGGGATGAGACCAAGGGCTACATGGAGAGTTTGAGAAGGAAGGAGCTCACCAGACTGGCTCTTCCTTTGCACCGTACGTAGAGATTAGGGTGCAAATACTCCAGGCTATACTGGAAGTGGCATTCTTGTCTGAGTCTCTGAGAAAAACAAACAAACAAACAAACAAACATGAAAATCCTAGAAACCGTAGGTCCCTTGTCCTGTAATGGAAGTTAGAGACTTTGGCATCTTGATGGTCTCCAGGCTCCCCTTGGACCTAACGCGCAGACTGAGAAGGCTTCCCTGTGGGGACTCAGCGGGCCCCCCTTCCTCCACGCGGGGATTCTCGGAGACACCTCTGGGGGGCAGAACACGTCAACACCGTATGTCAAGGTCCGGGTCTAGTGCTGCCCTTCATAATCACACTTTATGGTTAAAAATGCGCGTGCTCTGAGGCAAAAAGCCAGAGCTTCAAAGCCAACACTTGTGGAATTTTGCGAAGCATTTTCCTCCCACCAACATTTACTGCATACTCATTATGGGCCATGTGCAAGGACGGGTAGTGGGTTAAAAAGCAGTCCCTGCCCCCGAGGGGTTCACAGTCTAATTGTGAGGAAGTGGGAGCGGGGTGGGGCGGGCGGTCTACAGAAAATGGGTGCCCCTGGAGGGACTGACCCAAGCCAGGGAGCAATGCCCCACCTTCAAGTTAGCAGGTGACAGAGAGAAGGTGCCAGGCTGGAGGAGGTTTTAGGAATGACCATTCCCTTCGTAAGTGTCTCTGCGACATTTGCTATGAGCTACGTAAGGGTGTATCCCTAACTCCATTTTCTTTTGCTTTTCCTAGAGTACAAAACACTGTCCAATCAGCAATTGTCCTTGTGCACCAAAGATTGGACAAAATGAAGCTTGAATGGCATGGGTTTTATTGGAACAAGCTCACCGTAGCCCTGTTACTACCCAACGTTACTGGAACAGAGACAAGGCTGTTATCTGGAAACTTATAAGGAATTTATCCCTGGCTCTGAAAACAGGGTTTAGGAAGTAAAATCATATGAAGGGCAAGACTGGTGTCCTGAGAAGGCGAAGGCTTTCATTGCTTTATTCAGATTGAAAGCTAAGGGGGCCAGCCACAAGCGATTCCAAGAGTAGTGATCGTTTCTTCCCCACACTCAAGAATGCTTATCAGAGCAGGAATCACAGGCCTGTAGAGTTATAAATGTTTTTGCTGGGTTTTATTATTATTATTATTATTGTCGTTCAGATCCATCCAATGAAGGCGTTAAGTCGGACTTGGGTGTATTTCAGAATCCTGAAAATAGAACTAGAAAGGTCACGGACCTGTCCCCTCCCCCCACACCGCACACACTCTCTCTCGTGGTCTCCAGCTTTCCACTTCTGCCTGAGGGTTTGCCTCTCATGTGCCCCATCAGAGCCTCCAAGAAGCTTTAGGGTTCTGCCCTCCTCAATGGGGCAGTGATACTGGTTTTGAATCCTTCCCGGGGATGTCTTCCACTCAGAACTTCTTCCCGATTCACTGCCCTCGGGGCCTTGATCATCTTTCCCGGGGTTGTCCCCCTGCGCCCTTCCTCCTCGGTCTGATTTCCTGACGCCCAGGGACCTCGTGTGTCCCCAGGACCAGTTCGGTTTCTCATGTCTGCCCTTCGCCCAGCCTGGGTTCCAGGGGCCTTTCCCCATACACCCTCCACACAAGAGTGCATCATCCCATAGCGTGGGGCAGCCCCTCAAGACCGGGTCTTACAAACAATGTAAAGCACCTGCTTCTGGAAGCTGACTCCCTACCCATCTCCATTGCCAAACGACCTAAACAGGTCCCTCTTCGCCCAGCCTCCTGGCTCTGCGGTGAGGCCTTGTTCTGGCTGCCCGCTCTGCTTGGCCGAGCCCCCAAGCCAGGCTTCAGCGACAAACTTTGGCAAAGCCTCTGTCCAGCCATCCAGACGGAAGCCCTTCTGACGGCCCCCACGACAGACGTCTTGCACGTGTGCCTCATCTTTCTAGACGAAGGGGAAGAAGAAGGGGAAGGAGATGGTCTGAGACACCATCACCCACTCTTGGCAACAAGTAGTGGTCGGGCCAAGCGACCGTTGGCTGGCGATGCTTCCCTGATGAAACCGGGTCTCCGGAGGCAGAGGAGCTCTCTCACAGGGAGGCCCCAGCAGCCACCAGTCAAAAGCCCCACCGAGGACCCGCAAATCCCTTAGGACCGTGAATGGGCAAAAACTCCAGGGCGCCAGGCCGGCTCAGCCGGTTGAGCGTCTGACTTCGTCTCAGGTCACGATCTCGAGGTCCGTGGGTTCGAGCCCCGCGTCGGGCGCTGTGCTGACCGCTCGGAGCCTGGAGCCTGCTTCGGATTCTGTGTCTCCCTCCCTCTCTCTCTCTCTCTCTCTCTCTCTGCCCCTCCCCCGCTCATGCCCTGTGTCTGTCACAAAAAAAAAAAAAAAAAAAATAGCCCACATGGAGCCTGAGGAAGGACTTTAGTGCAATGATAGAACAGGAAAACAGAAAGCCAGCCAGACCGGCACTTGCAAAAGAGGGATCCCAGTTGAGCAGAAAGGAGACTTATCACAGAACAGAGAACAGAAACCGGAAGAGCTGTCTCAGCATCTCCATCTCTGTCTCACGCGATGCTTGTAGGTCTTCCCAGGGTCCTTGGGGCCAGAGGAGCCTGCCTGTTTCCACACGGGCCGCCCTGGGGAGGTCCGCAGGCCGCCGCACACAGCCCTGCCCCAGGACAGTCTCTGTTTCTCAAATTCTCCAGTGGGAGGCCCTGAGAACCAGCAGTCACCAACAGAATCATTAGCCAACCCCCCCCCCCCCAGGGACTGTCCCAGTCAATCCCTTGGGGACAGGCCCAGCAGGAATGTGGCAGCAAGGGAGGTGGGGGACAGGAGCTCACCTCCGTACGGGGAGGTGAAAGTAACGTGAGAAAAGGGGTGGGGAGGCAGGAGAAATCGCCGCCAGGAAACTGGGGAGCCTGATCCCCCAGAAAAGGCGTCAGGGACTCGGCCCAAAGAAAGTTTCACTGGTGTTTGGCTGTCCCAGGCAGCGATAGCAGAGGGAAGAAGAAACAAGTTGACCAGCCGCCCGGGGCAGAAACCACGCGAAGACACGAAGGAAGGGCTGAACTGAGGGGCTGAGTTGAGAACTTTCTGGAGAAAGAGAGGATTGAAATGAAGAGCGGAGGTGCAGGAGGCCAGGCCTTCAGTGGCCCCTCCGTCCCGGAGGGCAAAGCGTCCACCAGAGGAGGGACGCACTTTAGGCTTGAACCTCAGTTCTGGAACTAATTCTAGAGCTCTGCTCTGTGCCTCAGTTTCCTCTTCTGTAAAGCAAAAATGGTCCATATTGCACAAGGATGGTATGTGAGGTCATTTACGTCCCTTGCTTGGCCCACCCTGGGTTCATGGGAAGGGTTCCATAAATGGAGCCTATTAATAGTCCAGAAGCTTCCCCCATGTGAGGAGAAACGATGCCCTCCTCTGGGTGCACATCAGCCGCGCTGATTTTCTCTCAGACCTTAGCATACGCCACCCCGGGCTCTCCCAGCTCCCTATCTAGCTGGACTGGGCAGGAGGGCCCCATCCTGCCTGCCAGGCCGGCCTACCCTCAGCCAGTGCTATAGGGCCAGGTGCCCAGCAGACGCAGAGGGCCCTCTGTAACCTGCCCGTCCCTAAAAAGTAATGTAGACGGAGAACTGAGGGGGACTCCTTCTGAGCCCCAGCTTTGTCCAGTCACTGGCCACATGCAAACAAAGGATGATGTCAGTGGGCCTCAGCGTCCTTGTCTATAAAATGGGAGGCTCGGCCTTTGAGTCCTCTGGAGGCCTCTCTTTAGGAAGCTGATTTTATTTTTTAAAGGAGACAGATTTATCTTCTGGATTTAATACACTGAGAAACATAGGAAAGTTACACTCACAGAAATGTCCTGTTTCAAAGATGTCATTAGATTTCAGGAAGTGGTAAAGTTGACCCCAAGCAGCACCCTCAGGGTTCAGAGTAGCGTTAGAGTTTAAAACAAAACAAAACAAAACAAAAACAAACAAACAAAACACACAAAAAACAAAACAAACCAACAAACAAAAACGACTGTAAAAAAGATGTATGTCAAGAAGGAAAAAATTCAGAAGTGAAGCTGCATTTCCTTAGTGAGCCGAATCACAATGTCCTGCTGTCCCCTGTCACATAAACCTCTGCATGAGAGGGTGTCCTTCCAACCTCACGGAGCCTAGGCCAATGCTGCGAATGCGGGCTTTACAGACTTCCAACCGGGCCTTATACCTGCTAGGAGTTTCCCGGCCCACGTGCAGCACAGCGGGACAGAACAAATGTTTGCCCTCCTCGCCTCCCCTCCCCCAGCCGGGCTCGGATCCACCGCACATGTCCTGCTGCTGTGTCCCCACGGGCTGGCATGTCTGCTTCCCCCGCTAGACTGTGAGCTCCTTGAGGGCAGGGACACTGTCTTCCTCTCCCTCCCCAGCGAGCACTCACATTTCCAGACAGCTGACCTCTGTAGATGACTGACGAATATTTGAGACGTGTTTTCATTAGATAACCGGCTTTGAGAAATAGAAACGGAACTCAAACATAGAAGGGACAGTGTTGAGTGGGGGGCACAGCAGGAGTCGATTTAGGGGCACTGAGATCGGTGTGTCAACCAAAAAGTTCCAGCAAAGTGAAAGCATCTGCCCGTACAAGACTAGTACTCCGGGGAGCAGCCGGGAATATGGGGGAACTGATGTGTGGGCTAAACGCCATGGGCACGTATAAGATAAGCCTGGGAGAGAAGGGTGGCCCGGGCACTGAGGCCATGATTCCGGAGAATTCCCGTCTGTTACAGGACAGAGAGGTTGGCTTCAAAGAGCAGAGAAGCAGAAAGATCATGGAAGAAAAGAGAGGAGGGAGTTTCAAGAAGAAAAGGCTGAAAATTGAGTCAGGGAGACATGTCTCGGTCAAGGGCAGAACCAAGGCCAAGGAAGGGGCAGCACCAGTGGTAAAATTCTGCCCAGCAACTCAAGAGTGAGGGGATAAACTGAGGCATGGCAATAATACCATGAGGAAAAGGGGATGCGCCAAAGATTTCTTATGAACAACAACAACAAAAAGCAACCACAGGAGCCTTAGCAAGCCCTCTGTTTTATTTTTCTTTTTACAGCAAAAATAAGATTTTCTGCACTCTAATAACCAAGTTTTAACCGGGGAGGCAAGGAGTCGAGGTTTCCCAAGACTTCTTCAAACTCCTCGTTGGTCAGCCCCCATCTCACGGGAGAATGTCAAGAGTGAGAAACCCCATTATGGAAAGTCTCCCCAAAAGGACAAATCAGAACCCCAATACCCCCTTGGGCTCCATGTCTGACTGCCCAGGGAGGGCACGGGAAGCGTGAGATCCTCCAGAAGCTGAAATAGAAAACTTGCCTTCCCCACATCACAGGCATAAACTACACGTACAGCCCCAAAGGTAGCCTCCTACCTCCTACGCTCTCCAGGGATCTCTTGGAGGAAAGCAAGGAGTGATGGAGGAAATAGTGACAGCCTCAAATAACTGCCCTCCAAAACGTGGCCCTCGGGTGGTCTCTGTAACTCCATGCCAAAGCGCCAAGGTTCTCTTAAGTTTGGGCTTCCCCCACACCTGAGTTTGGGGACACTGGACCCACCAAACTACTAGCTTGAGTCAGAAACATTAACTCCCTGGGCCTGCGTCTTTGCCCATGAAGCAAGAGGAATTTCTCACTGTTGTGTGTGTGAGTGCTGGAGTCATGTGTTCAGAGCGCTTGGGACGGCGGCTGGCACACGCACTCAACAATTGCTTATCACTATGATGTCACGCGGGGATGGAGGGCAAGGTGGGCGGGAAAAACGGAAGGGGCTTCTGGGAGGAAGTGGCAATTAAAATTAGCCTTTGAAAATAAAAAAGAGGGGCGCCTGGGTGGCTCAGTCTGTTGAGCGACCGACTTCGGCTCAGGTCATGATCTCCCGGTTTGTGAGTTCGAGCCCCGCGTCGGGCTCTGTACTAACAGCTAAGAGCCAGGAGCCTGCTTCAGATTCTGTGTCTCCCTCTCTCTCTGCCCCTCCCCCACTCACGCTCTGTCTCTCTCTGTCTCTCTCTCTCTCTCTCTCTCAAAAATAAACAAACATTAAAAAAATCAAAAAAATAAAAATAGCCTTTAAAGATACACAGGGCTTTATAACGTAAACAAAGTGCTGCTTGTCAAGTTTTGTCCATCCATCCATCCATCCATACATCCATCCCTTTGTTCATTCATTCATTCAACAAACATTATTGGAGTGCCTACAATGTACCAGGTACATGAGGAGCATTAGGAATGCTCACAATGAGTCTTGAATTTCATCTTCATTGTGCAGACATTAACACTGAGGCTCGGGCACTTGGTCCAGGTGATAGTTAAGTGATCATGGTCTTCCAATGAAATATCAGGAAATTAGCCAAATCTCAAGCCAGGTAATTCCTATTTTTCTTTTCCTTCCACACACCGGAAATGCCATAGAGAAATGATCTGTGGCCTGGATCTCCAAAGCCAATGCTCCTTTTTCTTAGTGGAATTTTGTTTTTCCTTTTCTTGTCAGCAGCGCTGGCCTTTCGCTGAGAGTCGGGGGTCCACGTTGTAGAAGTTCTGCTGGAAACAAAACCTCTTTCCTTCCCGTGTATAGTGGCTTTCTAAAGCACTTCTCGAGAGGTTCTTGTGTTGCTCTTTGCTAGAGAACCACTCTTCACTCCCCACAGGGAGCTGATTCTTCACAGCAGAAGCAAGAGCAGATGAACGTGAAAATGGGGATGACTGGGGGAGGGGGAGGGTAGAGATTTGGGGGTCCTTTTTTCGGCCAGAACCTCACTTTTGCAAACAAAATTCCAAGTACTTACAAAGTGTGACTGATGCGTTCTTTGTTATCCAGTCCCATATGCCCGTTTTTCCAGGTTCTCCGCAAAATTCAAGGCCATGCGTTTGCACTGCGTTGCTCCCTCTTCTAACGGAAAGCCAAGCAGGTAGCCTCTCCCAACCCCAACAGCGCCCGTAGCTAAAATTCCTGCAAAGAAAAAGGGTAGAAGCTGCTGGAGGTTGTTCCGGATCTTTTGAGCCCAAACCCTGGGGTTTGAAAGGATCCTCAACTGTCTACCTAGCTGTTTGCACACGGAAAATCCCATGTCCTGCTCAGAAAGAAAAGGCCAGGTGTCCCGTCTTCCAACTTGACGGAGATCTGGAAGATCTGCAGTGATAACGTTTGTCCACTGTGAAGTTATTTTTCCCGGTGGCTGAATCATACGGCCCATCGCTGTGGGTGGCTTGGATTCTCCCTCCAGAATAAAGCCACGCTAACCCTCTGCAGCTATCTAGCCAGAAAGAGAGCTTAGGTAGCAAGTAAACGTCTTTAGAAAACCTTCTAGTGGGCAAAGCACATGGAAAGCAATAATTGAGATACACTTCAAGCCTTTCTTATGGGTCCTAACAATGGCTACTTATTATGGTGGCTGCTGTTCTTGGTGTTTATTACATGTACGGACTCACATAATCTTCAAAACAACCATTAAGAGCCACTGAGCCGCTCAGCCTGTGGTCTGTGAACCAGCATCATTAACACCATCTGGGAGCTAATTAAAGATGCAAAATCTCGGGCTCTGCTACAGGCCAAGTACATCAGGATCTGCACTGTAAGAAGCCGATGTGTTGTTCATAGTCCAATACGAGAAACTCTCCTCTAGTTGCTCCTATTGTCCCCATTTTACAGGTAATAAAACCAAGGCACGGAGAGACTAGGTAACATGCACAAGAATATGCAAACAGTAAGTGGCAGAGCCGGGATTCAAACCCAAGAAGTCGGGGGTCAGAGCCCGTGCTCCCCACACCACAAACCACTGACGTTTAATCACAAGCGAACTACCTTCCCAGAGCAGTTTCTCGTTCCCAGCCCCTGCCATGAGCCAGAGGGCCCCCTCCCCTTTGTTACCAGAGTCTATCCAAAATATTGCTCTCATCGTACTTCCCCGGAGAGCATGTCCAGTGTTACCGCTCCCCCCGCCAAAGACTTGCCAGACCAGGTCTAAATCCTATCTCATACGGTAAGACCTCTGACAATATGGCCCCAAAGCAAAGCCTTACCAACTTCATCTTTCAGCTCTTCCTGCCTCCCCACTCCTGTCACCCAAACTCGGGGTACTTTGTATCTTCCCACAGACTGGGTATGGGTATGCCCTCTAGAATTTCCTCCGTCTCCACCTGGCAAAAGCCAGATCCCCCCCACAAATCAAGGCCAAGCGTCCTTGCAACATGGAAGCATTTCCCAGCTGCCTAGGCCAACGATTATTACCTCAGGCCCTCTGTTCTCACCCAGTTCGTGCCACGCTAGGAAATCTTACATGTGTTGAAGGATGTACATCTTTCCTCCAAACCCAAGGTGTGATGTCCATGTTCAGAGACCATACTGTATACGTTTTGGGGCCCACTGTGTCCACTGCAGTGCCCTGCCCGTGGCAGTGAGGGCTTCTACTGGGAGTCGGTGCCACGCGTGGGCTGCCTGGCTCTACGGATTAATGGAGGAAAAAGAGCGTCTTACTCAACGAACCCTTCGCTTGGTGGAAAAAAGTGCCACCTTCCATACTGTGTCTTCACCCTAATGAGCCCTGGAAGAAAAGCCCAGACTATTCAACGCAGAGCTCACCTTAAAAAGCACCAAGCTGTGGAGCAGAGGTTGGAGAGCGTGGTGTTGCTACCATAGCCCTTCTCTCTGCACCGGATACCGGAAGGAATTCTCTGTGTCCCTTCCGATTGCAATGTTCTGTGAGCCAAAAACGACATTGTGTACGAAGCCGACACCCAGGCTGTTTGGCGTGGTGCAACCAGGCCCTTCAGGCTGGGAGAGGGAATGATTTCAGTTGTTCATAATTTGGGGCCACTGGTTACTCTGGGGCACATTTCCTTTTGCTAAATTTCAATCTCTTATGCCAAATCAACTTGCCCTCCGCAATAGGTTTTGGGGAAGTCCGGGCCCTTTCAGGAGCTGTCCTGAACACAAAACCCAACTCCTTGGCCGCATCCACTTGCATGGCAGTATTTGGTTTTTTGTTTGTTTGTTTGTTTGTTTGTTTTTTTGAAAACTCTCAGATGCCAACACTTCCTCCAAAATATTCAAAGAAAAAGCCAAAGAGTAGGCCAAAGGCTGTATCAGAAGAGGGAACCCTAAACAGCTTCACTATTTTTTTCTTTATCACTAGAGAACATGCTTATGTGGAGAGAAATCTCCATCCTCCATATTGTAACTGGCAGTTTCATCACCCCCTGAATTTTGAAGCCTTTTTAACATTCACATGTGGCCTCAGGAAAAAAAAAAAAGTGATCCTAGGGGCGCCCAGGTGGCTCAGTCAGTGAAGTGTCCAACGTCGGCTCAGGTCATGATCTCGCAGTTAGTGAGTCCGAGCCCCACATCGGGCTCTGTGCTGACAGCTCAGAGCCCGGCGCCTGCTTCCGCTTCTGTGTCTCCCTCTCTCCCTGCCGCTCCCCTGCTCACGCTCTGTCTCTCTCTCTTCAAAAATAAGCATGAAACATTTTTTTTAAGAAGTGATCCAGAGGATGTACAAGACCCTTGTCTACTTCTCACCTCCTACTGTGTGGAGACTGTAGGAGTGGTCTGTGCATGTCTGCCATGGAACATTCCCTTGCCCAGTGCCACTGCGGGCCCTCCATGCTGTCAGCCGTCATCTTCCCAGCTCTCAACCTCTGTGAAAACAAACCGGACAAGCAACTCCAGGTCTTTAACCGTGCTCCCCTAGGTACCTGTGGTGCTGCCTCACACCTGCCTATTTGTCACCATTCTAAACCCAACCAGTCCGTCAACGCCCAGGTGCTTAGCTAGCATGGCGTAGGACATCTGGCGATCTGGGCCGTGAAGGGATACTCCCACCATGCTCTCTTCTAAGCTCTCCCTATCGCCTCCCTCCCTGGTGAAGAACTTTGAAACTCCGTGGTAATTGACATTTAACATATCTGACCCCATGTTTCCACCATATTGATGGCAGGAGCCCAATTACACTCCAATTTGTTTCTTCCCACGGTGCCTGGCACCTTAGCAAGTACTCAATAAATATTTGTTGGATTCATTGGATGCATAAAGTTCCCTTCATTTACAGAAATACTCCTCTGTGATTATAGAAAGACATACGTCTACATACTTAATAGCCTTTCCTAAGTGCAAATGGAAATATTGCTGTATTAAAATGAGGCCAATCCAAAGGGGTAAGAATATTCAGAAGGGGCTGACTCATTAAATGTTTTCCTTTTATTTTAGGAAAGTGCTAGTAGTATCCAGTGAAATGGTGCTCAAGCCCCCCCATGTAGTGGGTAGGGAGCGGTAAGGCAGAAAGCCCAGGTGAGCCAGAATCTCGCTGCACAAAGGCAGCTTTTAACCTCAATCGCTACTGCTGACATGGGCAGGGGATGGGAGGGATTTGTAAGGATATTGGAAAATGCCATCGAGGAAAAGGTTTTGATTAGAGTGAACAAATCTTTTCTGGACAACCCTCAGACAGAGGCTTTTTGTCCTTTTTTCTTCCTGCAAAACCATTACAAAGCCTTTCTCAGTACCACAAGGAGCGCTACAGTTGAAAGACACCTTCCTGGGGGCACCGAAGTCCCAACTGTGGGAGACTTTAAAAGGCACCTCCACTGTGAAAATTTGCATCGTCACCATCAGAAATAGAAACAGCTATGAAAATAAAAAATAAGATCCTGCGTTCTGGGTATCTAAACCCCAGTGCTCCTGATCTCATAAACGGTTGGAAACTCAACTTGAAAAAACTGCAGCAGACATCCCTTGTGGCCTCCCCCCCCCTTGCAGCGAGAAGCATGCGTAGTGGTTAAGAGCTTGGAGGCAGGCTGCCTGGGCTGGGATCTAGATCCTCCGTGAACGAGCTGCTCTTTTTAGCAAGCAACCTCCTAACCTCACTAGGTCTCGGTTTCTTCCTCTGTGAAATGAAGATAATACCTGATAAAGTTACTTTGAGAACGAGATAGGTTAACATTGAGGAATCAGTGAGTTAACACCGTCAAGCGCTTGGAACGTGTTTGGTACGTTGAAGCACCGTTGCTAAAGAACAACGTGCAACACACAAGTGACAAGTGTGAATTGGAGAAGGGTACAAAGCCAAAGATACGGTTTTCATACTGGCTTCTTTTGTGAAGTGTCTGTTCAACTATTTTGCCCACTGTCATTGGACACTTTGTCTTTTTATTACTGATTTCTAAGGGTTCTTTACGTATTCTTTTGTCAGCCCTGTGTATTCGAAACGCATTTAAAGATGCTCAATATCACGAGTCATTACAGAAATGCAAATTAGAACCACAACGACACTTGCCCACTAGACTAGCTAACATTAAAAAGACAGGTGCCGCCAAGTGTTGGTGAGGATGACGAGCCATCGTCACGCCTACGTGCACTGCTGGAGGGAGTATAAGTGATGGACCATTTTGGAAAACAGTCTGGCACTTTGTCACAGAATTAAACATTTACCTACCGTATGACTTGGGTATTGCCCAAGAGAAATGAACACTGGGTTTACACATAGGCTTGTACCAGAATGTTCACAGCTGCTTTGTTCATAATAGCCAAGCACTGGAAACAACCCAATGTCCATCAGCAGGGGAAACGGATGACATTCTTTGGTATATTGATACAGTGAGATTGATACAATGACCCAGATGAATCTCACGGACTGTATGTTGAGATCAAGATGCCAGACACAAAAGAGTGCATACTGTGTGCTTTCATTTATGTCAAGTTCAAGGACAGCAAGACTCATCTATAGAGCTAGAAATCAGAAAGGTGTTACCTCTGGGAGGGAGGGGGGATTGATTGGAAAGGGCCAGGAAGGAATATTCTGTGGCAGTGGTTCTAACCTGGGGGAGGGGAGAGACGGGTAGATGGGTGGGGGGGGGGGGTTGTTGATTTTGCCTCCCAGGGGACATTTAGCAATGTCTGGAGACATTTTGATCTTCGTGCTTCTGGCGGCGCACAGATGCTGTTAAATACCCCACAATAAACAGGACAGCCCCCAACAAAGAAAGATCCACCCCCACATGTCAATAGTGCAAGAAATCCTGCTCTAGGGTAATGGCAACGCCCTACATCTTGATTGGCTACATGGGTGTCAAACATATTGGTCAAAACCCCCCAAGCTATTTTGCTTTAAGTAATTATACCCCAATTTAGAAAGACACTGAACAAAAGCAAATCTTTTTGGGCGGCCCTACAAATCCTGCGCTAACCACAGTGCCCTCTGGGGTTGAGAAGAGATCTTAACCGGGAAGAGCCCATCAATACCCTGGCGATGAGAAAACTGACGCACAATGAATGGGTACCCAATATATGGGACACTTTCCCCAAGAAGTTTAGAACATACCGATAGAGTTTTTAGTAATTTTAAAACATTCCAGAAATAGGTCTATGGAAGAGCATCCGAAGCTAGGAAGAGAGAACTTTTTAAGAAAACATCAGGGCACCGACAGACCTTGCCCCAGACCACGCCTTAGTGCAACAGTCAGGGAAGTGCTCATAAAGGGTAACAATCCCATTAGACTGTATAGCTGGAGCATTTATTCCACAAGTGTCTTCATAGATCATAAATTAAGAAGTTAATTGTCACAGCAACTCTCCAAGATACAGAAGGTGTTAATCTTGCCATGAATAAGCTGCATCTTAAGAGTTCAGATGCTGTGCTGAAGTCACCCACTCCTGGGGGCGGTCATGGGTGGAGGAAACACAGAGCCGGGACTGAATGGGGCCAGGGCCACATGCAGCCCGCAGCCTGAGCCTCCCGTTCCACGCCTGGACCTCACTCTGGGTACCTGGGAACCCAAGTTCTTTGTCCAGTGACCCCCAAGCCCACTTCTGTGGCCAGCGTGAGTCTCTTCCCTGGGTTTGTTGTCCTGCAAATAGACCACCCCACCAGTGTGAACATGCCGAACATGCCGTGTTCAAGGGCAAGAGAGGAAGGTACAGTGAAAGCTTGGGTTTGTGGCTGGGTCATTCACATGCAAACTTGTCCCTGTGCCTTTGTTCTCCGTAAGCACAAGCTTCTACCTAAACAGTCCCTCAGGGAATAAAGAGCCGCTGTCTCAGCTCTTTGGGTAGATGTGTGCTGGCCAAAGGCGCGATTACCCCCTTCACGCTTCCTCAATGGGAATTTTTTCTTCTGTAGTCACAATGTCACGGCCCTGACCCATTGCAGTTCAGGTTAGATTTATGCGGCCAAATCCATTTTGGTGTCAAGTTTGAAAACAAAGCTACGCTTTCTTGGGGCGCCTGGGTGGCTCAGTTGAGCGTCCAACTCTCTGATTTCGTCTCAGGACATGATCTCACGCCTGTTGAGATGGAGCCCTACATGGGGCTCTGCACTGACAGCCTGGAGCCTGCTTGGGATTCTCTCTCTCTCCCTCTCTGTGCCCCTCCCCTGCACTCTTTAAATAAATAAACATTAAATTTTTAAAAATTAGAAACTGCTTTCTCAAACCGACTCACATTTTGTTCTTGCATATATGGGACCTCAGGCTTATACTAGGAGTTTCATTGAGATCTCTTACTGCCCCCCCCCCCCGCCACCCCCCAGCAGACTCATGGCCCAAGCAAGCTGTTTCTTTAAGCAAGTGAAATGGCCGGCAAATTCCTCCTCCTCCTCGATCCAGGAATATCGTTGCAGCAGAAATTCCTCGAAGTTTCCAGAATGTGGATGCCACACTAGAGCGCTGAGGTAGCTTCTGTTATATTTTCCAGCGGAAATCAGGGAGGGGAGAATGTGTTTTCTCAGTGTGCTCTCTTAACCCAAAAGTCCTGCTTTTGACATATAACCCTGGAAGCGGGGTCAGGGAGGTCAAGAGCCGTGCACTTTCCAGTAAGGTGTCCTGTTTTGCTAATCAAGGTCTTTACTACTATGAGCAAGTACTAAGTTCTTTCACAGGTATTTACTGCAGTGTCTGCCAGTGTGTGCATGTGTGTGTGTGTGTGTGTGTGCTGCTTCATGTTTCATGGCATCATTTCAAATACCCCCTTCAATATGCAAACCGTCTATAAGCTGCTGTTGTGTGTTTTACCATATAGCTGGCCTCATTTATGTGTTAGGAACATTTATCCATTAATTTATACCAACCAATTATCTGTAGACCCAAGTATTACAAGCCCTTGCTTGGCAATTTGGAAATCAACACATAAGTTTTTCTGGCTTTAGGAGACAAAACACTCTCGTTCACCACTGTGTCCGTCAGATTGGAAATGTCTCACCTAGAGCAGCAAAGTTGTCAAAGAACTCTAATGGGGAAACAGACATGTAAGGAAAATAAAAATTTCTTGTGTATCTTCCTGGTCCATCATAAGAACCAAATTTTGAATATTTATTGGTATGTCCAACGGAAACAATGGTCTGGAGCACACCTCGACTCAACTAGTTGTGGAAGGTTTAATCCTCTGTAGACCAGTGTGAAAGAGGTGACCAGGAAGCCAGATTAGAATGAGCCCCATTTGGCACCCGGGTGGCTCAGTCGTTAAGTGTTCGACTTCGGCTCAGGTCATGATCTCATGGTCCGTGAGTTCAAGCCCACACCTGACTCTGTATTGACAGCTCAGAGCTTGGAGTCTGCTTCAGATTCTGTGTCTTCGTCTCTCTCTGCTCCTGCCCAGCTTGCTCGCTCACTCTCGCTCTCTCTCAAAAATACATTAAAAAAAAATATTTAAGGAATGAGCCCCCGTCTGTATGCAAAACTCTAACCCAAATCTCACACATGAAGAGTCAGTAGATCATCAGTGGGACTTTGGTCTTCATCTCCAGCTTCTACATACCTTGAAACCCAAATTCTGGACAAAGAAGTGTTTTAGGACCAGAACGCAGGGCAGCAAGGGCTCTGAAATCAAGCAGCCCTGATCTCACCAGGTCTAGGTCTAGTGTTGGAAATTAATTTCACCTCTAAAACCTAACAAACCTAACTGCTCATTATTGAAGTGTGCCTCTTCCCATCTACCCCATAGATTGGTTGGGAAAATTAGAGAACGTTCTTGAAAGCGCTGGCCAACTCAGAAAAGGCACTCAAAAGAGGTGGCTTTGATCATTGTCACAAGTGAAAAATTCTCACCCCAAGCCACTATCTTTGTCAAACGACCATGATCTATTACAGCTATTATGTTCTCCAGTCTGCACTATCTTCTAAAAAGTTGACTAGAAACCTGGCTCCCGTTGCGATGATGCCCAGTCAGCCACCAACCTGTAGAAGGTGCATTTCTTGCCACAGGTGTTGGCCAACATAAGTGCACAAGCCAGCTGCTGGGCCAACTTGCTGGAGGTGAGCAGGGGCCAAAGATGGTTACTCAGAGCTTCAGGTTGAGGGCTTTCTCCACGTGCATGACACTGAGCTAGGAGCTGGAAACCCAACTCAAAAGAGAGTCCTTGTCTTCAAAACAGCTACCAAAGGCAATGAATAAGACAGCCAATGCCCAGCTCCATAAAAGTACAGAATACATAGGTGTGAGCTTACTAAGCCCAGCATCTGGGGGGAGCCTTGAAGATGGGCAAAATTTGAAGAAGGGTAACTGGAAGCGAATACATTGCAGCGGGGGGGGGGGGGGGGGTCACTTCCCTTTCACCAGCAAAATTATCAGAAAAAGGTAAGAGTTGACCCCCCCAGAGCCCCATGGAGTCAGGCTGGCCTCTTGGGCCAGGCATGACTCTGTGTGGGTGTTATACGGGGACATGGGCACAAGCATTTCTCTGTCCCGTTCCCTCTGTGGAACTTCAGCTTTGCTTTTTTTTCTCCTAACAACATAAATCTAGGGACACACTGCAAAGGAATGTTCCTGTGCCCACTGAAGGCTAAAACTAAGCAGACAAAAATGCATTCAACGATGCTTTAGCAATGTGCATGCAGTCAGCTTCTATAGCTTGAAACATGGGGGCACAGAATCTCGAAATTCTGCCTCCCAAGCTACTGACTTAGGAACAGACCTCAGATAATCTCCTCCACTGCCATAGGCAGAATCTGCAGGAGAAGTCATCCCAGAAAGTTCCCCCGAGCTTGAACATCTGTGGCTCTCAGATATTTCATTCCTGGCCCAGACTTCCTGTCTTTGCCACCACTATGATTAAAATGCATCCAAAGTAAACCTCAGACACTGAACCTTCCTCATCAACGTGGGGGGCACTTGGTGCTAGAGGGTGGTCACCCCAAGTCATTTGTAAACGTTGCCCCAGGTGCTCAGCAGCTGGCTGGAACGGCTCATGAAATTCTATCCCAGCTCCCAGCACACCAAGAAGTAACCCAGGGCAGCCAACAACCCCATCCCACCTGTGGAAATTAATGGCGCCAGCTCAGCATGTTGGCAGAGAAAAGAATTTACACAGGCAAACAAACCTGCTGAAAAAAATTGGAAATATTTGCTTACAGGAGCACATTGATTAAAGTCACTCCAAGATCAAATTACTCTCCCAGCCCCGGGCGATTTCGCCCCGGAGGGCAGCAGACTTGTATTGGCAGAGTATTGATGAAAAGCCTCTCTCTGTCTAGATGCGCCATATTAAGGGCGTTAATCTCAGAAGTGGCCCATAATTTTACTCCTACACTCTTCATTTGGAAGAGTTTAATTCCAATACAAACAGTAATAAGGAAATAAAACCTATGATGTATTCTTTCCAATACCCGTCTTTGGTAAGAATCTTTCATCTTTATGGTCAATTAGAGCTCATCTTAAACATAAAGTTAAGCTCGTTTCAAACATTCTTCCAAGGTTATTCGGGCTTTCTGAAATCCTCTACAATTGAAAGGAAACTAAAAAAGCAGAGCCAAAGCCACTTCTTAACTACAAAGGCAAACAAGTCACCAAATAAATGTTTAACAGGAGCGTTATCACATCACCTATTTGGACAGCATATTTGTACACGAGGGCATACATAAGGAGGGAGCCATATCAGAGAAATTAGCTGTTCCAAGAAAGGTCCCTCACCTGGTACCTGAAGAGAAGGGCATTTGAGGGACAGGCCAAGGTGGGGCAAGCTACATAGGGTAGTTTATCGGCTGTTTGAAGAGGCTGGTTGGGTCTCTCTAGGCCAGTGCAGCTAGCCAGCAGAGAAACCAGTTCCCCCATGGCCACCCTGAAAATAATGCATATTCCATTTGCCACAGCACTGAGTAGGGGCAGCCTGGGCTTTGTGTGCCTCTGCTCCCTAAGATCAGCCATGATGAAGCAAGAACATCTCACACCCTGGCTCAGGTGGCTTCTCTTGGTGACCCTTCGAGAGATGAAAGAGCCCGCGCCTCAAGCTAGAAAAGGACACTTCAGTGCATGTCTTCTCGGCCCAGGCGCCTAAATACGCAATAGCACCAAGGCCCAAGGACCTAAAGGTAGCAAGAAAAAGAAGCAAGATGCATGGCACCGACTGACTACGCATGCCTGGACCTCCTAGCTTCTGCTGCCCCGTCTCCAGCCAGTAGCACTCCGGCTGCCCACCCCTCCAACGCAGGGTGTTTGGACAATGCTGAGCTCGGGCCTGGAATCACCCTCCCTTCTTCACTCCCAAGCGTCCATCTCCAAGCCGTAGGAACACGCAGCTCTCCCCCCATTCAGGCCCCCCGTCTCTAGCCGATGACATTCTGCACTGGCAGACTAGACGCCCAAGGTACAATGTCAGCGAATGCTCCAAGAAGTTCCCCTGGTGGACAAGGATGAGCTCCCTGCACCCTGCTGGAATCCGAGAATCCATGCTTCCCACCCAGCCACCTGCCTCTGAAGAGGGTATGGAATCCACTCTGCACACATGTGTTTGTGCAGGTGCACACGCGCGCGTGCACACACACACACACACACACACACATACTGGGTCGCACTTAGATGGGATTTGCAAAGGTTTTTGCCTATATGAGTTCATCAGGAACCCAGAGGGGGCAGGGAACAGGAACAATGGGAAGAAGGATATCAATGGAATGGGGGAGGGGCAAAGACAGTGGTCACCACAGGAGACAAGGGGAGGGAAGCCACCATGTTTAAGCACCTAGGTACCAGGAACTCTTCTGGGTCTGCTTTTTCTCCTTTTCCTCATTTAATCCCCACATTACTTCTCTGTGAGAAGCCAGGGTTCCAACACTGCCTGCACCTTAGAATCACCCGGGGAGCCTTTAAATAATACAGATGCTGAGCTCCAACGGCCTCACCTGAATCGCAGTCTCTAGAAGTAGGGCCTGCCTCCATGGGTTTTAAAAGCATCCCAGGGGTGCCTGGGTGGCTCCGTTGGTTAAGCATCCAACTCTTTTTTTTAAATTTTTTTTTAACGTTTATTTATTTTTGAGACAGAGAAGAGACAGAGCATGACAGGGGAGGAGCAGAGAGAGAGGGAGACACAGAATCCGAAGCAGGCTCCAGGCTCTGAGCTGTCAGCACAGAGCCCGATGCGGGGGCTGTTTTCAGTCTTGAAAATACAAAATCATATGCCTTAAAAAGATTCCAGCTTTCCAGATAAGAAGTTTTTCTTTCTGGCTTCACCCAGATGCAGAGCCACCTTGCAGGGGATCCCCGTCGTTTGATAGGATGTGCGGTGACCAGCCAGATGTCACTCTGAAGAATAAATTTTTTGGCTGAGGAGAAAATGCATGCTCTACTTCCTGATAATTGATTTGCAAGGTTCCGATTTCAGTAGCAAACTTGCTTCTGCTGCCCAGGTATTTCATATCTCATATGAGCACTTAGAAAACCAATATTCCTTATGCCGACCAAGAAACGACAAGAATTGTAGCTTAAATGTTGGTCATTTCTCTACTTTTAAATACACATCGTTCTAAGTGGTGGCTGGTTACAAACAGATCAGGGTAGTTTAAAAAACTATAATGGTTTAATAGTGTTTTTTTAAGGGCCTTTAACACCTAAGAAAAGGCTCGCCGGAGCGCCTGGGTGGCTCAGTCGGTTAAAGCGTCTGACTTTGGCCCAGGTCATGATCCCATGCAGGGTTCAAGCCCTGTGCCAGGCTCTGTGCTGACAGCTCTGAGACTGGAGCCTGCTTCGATCTGTGTCTTCCTCTCTCTCTGCCCCTCCCCTGCTTGCACTCTGTCTCTCTGTGTCCCAAATATAAATAAGTATTTTTTTTTAATTTAAAAAAAGAAAAGAAAAGGCTCAGCACTCCCCAGCCATGTAATCAGTCCTGATATAGCAGCCCTGAGCCAGGAATTCACGACGCTGCAGACTCTCGCTTACACCCGAGGAATAGCCTGAGGTTTGCTCAGCCGTCGATGAGGGAACCGGGGCAGGAAGCGGGCTCTCAGTACCCAGACCAAAAGAGAAAGAGCAGGGGACCTGGGTCAAGCTTCCAGGGCCTTCAAATCCCAGCTCTGCCCTAAATGTGAGCCTTCAAGGAACGCCCTGCATTTCCCTCTGCAAGGCCTCGGTTTTCCCTCTGTAAAAACAGCAGATTGGGAGACAGACGCTCAAGTGTCTTCTCCAGCCTGAACACTCTGTGGCCTGAGGACCCCGGGTCAGGCTGACCCAGACTTGATGCCCAGCTTGGCCGCTTAGTGGCTGTATAGCTCTGACCCTCCCTTTCTTCCTCCTGCATTTCTGTCTCATCGAATGTGAAACTCAAATGAAAAACAGCTGTCGTTTTGAAATGTTGTGGCCACTAAGGGATTCCTGTGGGGGGCATGCCTGGCAAGGGGGTAAGTGCCCCTGGAGGGCTGCTTTCACGAATCATCCCCTGGGAAATGAGTTGAGCCTGCAAAGTTCCTCTGTCATTCTAACCGAACTACCCAGGCCTTGTGCTCCCTTTGAGAGTTTACCTCTCGATTATCCAGAATTACTCTTTTTTTTTTTTAATATGAAGTCTATTGTCAAGTTGGTTTCCATACAACACCCAGTGCTCATCCTAACAGGTGCCCTCCTCAATGCCCATCACCCACTTTCCCCTCTCCCTTCCGCCCCCCATCAACCCTCAGTTTATTATCAATTTTTTAAGAGTCTCTTATGGTTTGCCTCCTTCCCTCTCTGTAACTATTTTTCCCCTTCCCCTCCCCCATGGACTTCTGTTAAGTTTCTCAGGATCCACGTAAGAGTGAAAACATATGGTATCTGTCTTTCTCTGTATGACTTATTTCACTTAGCATCACACTCTCCAGTCCATCCACGTTGCTACAAAGGGCCATATTTCATTCTTTCTCATTTGCCATGTAGTACTCCATTGTGTATATAAACCACATCTTCTTTATCCACTCAATCAGTGGATGGAACATTTAGGCCCTTTCCATATTTGGCTATTGTTGAAAGTGCTGCTATCAACATTGGGGTACAAGTGCCCCTATGCATCAGCACTCCCGTATCCCTTGGGTAAATTCCTAGCAGTGCTATTGCTGGGTCATAGGGTAGGTCTATTTTAATTTTTTGAGGAACCTCCACACTGTTTTCCAGTAGCGGCTGCACCAGTTTGCTATCCCACCAACAGTGCAAGAGGGTTCCCGTTTCTCCACATCCTCGCCAGCATCTATAGTCTCCTGATTTGTTTCATTTTAGCCACTCTGACTGGTGTGAGGTGGTATCTGAGTGTGGTTTTGATTTGTGTTTCCCCTGATAGGAGGCGACATTGAGCATCTTTTCATGTGCCTGTTGGCCATCCGGATGGTCTTCTTTAGAGAAGTGCCTATTCCTGAATTACTCTTGACCGCTGTTCAGTAACTGCCCTGGGCACCACATGAAACCGTCCACACAGGACCCCGCACTCCTGATGGGCGGGGTCAGGGCAATCCTGACTTCCAAGGGCAATCCTGCTGTCTGGGGACCACTGCCCAGAACAGACCAGCCATGGCTGCCCCCACGCCTGCAGGTGCCCTGCTGCTGCCTCAGACGGGCTGTCTCCCCCTCCCTCCCTTTTGCTCTCTCCCTCCACTTGCCCCAACCCTTCACTTTTACCCACTTTACACCTCATTTTCTTCCTGGCCCTTCCTTTTGTCCCCTTTTTCCTATGAAAGGCCTCACTGTGCTCCCAGGACTTGAACTTAGCCTTTCGATGATACAAATCCCAGCTCTTCCTCGTCCGGGTAAATATTCACTGCAACCTACAAAGCATCACACTCCAACACAGACTATCACGGCCAGTGTCTCCTCCAAATGTACCTCAGTTCTTTCAACAGGATCCGGCCAGAACCATCCCCAAAGACTAAAGAAAAGGCCATGAGGGTCCTGAATGGGGACAGGGCGAGAATAACACCAGACCCTAGAATTCATGCCCTCCAGAGTTGATAGGAAATATAAAACTACTTGAGCCAGCATCTCATCTGACAATTGGGACCCTCCTACCATAGCTCCACTACGTGGTCCCCATGTCATTTTTGTTCACATCCAATAAGGAAACGTTTGCCTCTTGATGTTAGCCTTGACATCTGTAGAGAGCTCTGATCATCCAAATCCCTTCCTTAGACCATCTCCCTGTGGTTCCTTCCTCTGTAGCTGGTTTTCTGGATGAGGGGATCCCAACGCGTCCCCATGGGGACCTGTGCCCTCTTCATGTCAGCCCTTCACATGGATGCCATGCTTCTCACTCACGGGAATCACCCCACTTGTCCCTTGATGCTTCGTGACCATTGCTGCCTTCATGCAGCTGGACAAGAAGTCTGGAGATAGATACCAGCCCAGGTCGAAAGTAAGGCAATTGCATTGAGAGAAGTGTCCGATTCAGGGAAGGGGGTAGAAGTGTCTGATCAGGGAAGTGCGCTTTAAGGCTCAAATACCCCCAAGATATTAAGACATCACACCCACCAAAGGAGACCCATGAAATTGCAGTAAAAAAAAATATATGTTCACTGAATCCCGGAAGCCTTCTCCTTAGGAGAGGAAACACCCCAGGGTTACGATGCCCAGAGTCCCAAGAAAGCAGTAGGACACCCCAGGAGTGTTTGTTTTAGTAACTTTTCCTCAGTGCTCGTCCCTCCCTCTCTCCACCTACTTCTCTTGCGCTCATGCACAGAAAGGGTAATCTATCACTTCCAACACGTAGGACCCAGATTCTAGGCTGCTGCCAGCGAATAGGGAAGAGGAAGGTAGGGGTATCAGGGATTCCTTATCACAGAAGGTGAGCTTTAGCAGGTATGGTCTAAAACAAAGGCAAGAGCCACTCTCTTGTAACTTTAGTTGGCCAATATCCCCATCTGTTACCATAACTGCTATCTGATACTGTTTATGTGCAGTACATAGGGAATAGAGAGAAACAGAGTCCTACAGACCCACAGACACAAACAGAAGAACATGCACACACACACACACACACACACACACACACACCTTTGCTCTATTCCAAGCTTAGCAAAGGAAAGAGAAGATGATGCCTTAAGCCACCACTTCACAACCTCAGCCCTCTACTCTGGGCTTCGAAAGTGTCACACACGTCCCTGCAAGGGGGCGTCACTGTCCTCATTTAACAAATAGGAAAACTGAGGCTCAGAAAAGTTAAGTAACACAAGCTCTACAGCTGGATTGCTTAGAGCCGAAATTCAGATCCACGTCTGTCACATCCTCCCAAGCCTGGGCCTCGGCACTCACCGTTCTCCTGATGCAGGCCACAAATCACCGTCGCTTGAAGACGAGCCCGGCACAACCCCTAATTCCGTGCTTCAGTGCGTTCGGTGATTTCTGCTGATAAATAACCACTGTCCCCGCCGAGCAAAAAGGGCACACGCAAAGGAAACAGAGATGAGCAGTCAGCAGGAGTTGATCTGGTCCCGTTCATCACAGCCGCAACTATTTTAGAATCACTGTAATAGCACATGATATGCGACTCTTCCTTTTTGTCTCAGAGTTTTCTGTTTGGGCAGGAGCCCGAGGGGCCTGAAAAGCTGAAAACAGCAGTGACGCTGGGCGCCCCCATCACGAAGTCATGTGGTGGGCATAGCAGGCTGGGCGTGCAGGAGGCAGAATGCCACTTCTGCCTGCAAGGGCCCGTCACCCACCTCCTTCCTTCAAAAGGTGGCAAGAGAGAGAAAGTTTCTTCAGAGGAGTTGAGCTGGGCTGTAGGGGTTCCCACACACCTCCACGGTGTGGGCTCTGTCGCTTGACCTCAGGCTGCGTGAAGAAACTTCAAAAGCATTAACACAGGGGCACCTGGGTGGCTCCCGCGGTTGAGCGTCTGACTCTTGATTTCAGCTCAGGTCATGATCTCACGGTTCGTGGGATCGAGTCCCGTGTTGGGCTCTGCACTGACAGCACAGAGCCTGCTTAGGATTCTCTTTCTCCCTCTCTCTGTGCCCCTTCTCCACTCTCTCTCTCTCTCTTTCATACACACATGTAAATAAACATTTGGGAAAAAAATGTTTAAATGTTAACACAGAGCATTTAGGAGTCATAGGGATTGGCGTCTACACCTACCTGGGGAGAGACTAAGGATGAAAGGCCGTGATTCATCCTCCCTGCCTGGTGGCCCAGCACTGGAGCAAGCTTTACTTCCACAGGTAGCTGGCAAAGGTAAGTGGGGTTTTGTGGTTGCTGTTTGCGGGGAAGAGCCAGCCAAAGGTCCCATCCAAGAGGATCCTCAAGATATTAATTATTCTAGCTTCATCTTAAATCTTTGTATCCAGTGAATATCCTCCCCCGTTTGTGCTTCTTCAGGGAGGCCTTGGCGGTCCTTTGATCTTCTATTGAAAACTTCAGTTTGTGATACACCAATGGAAATTCCATTTGGAATTGTTATAGATCAATTTGGGGAACATTATCTCCCTTATGATATTCAATTATCCTATCCATAAACACGGTATGTATTTTCAATTACTTAGGTATTTTTTAAAGACCTAACAAAATTGATAAACCCCTAGCCAGATTTATCAAAAAGAAAAAGGAAAGGACCCAAATAAATCAGGTCACGAATGAAAGAGGAGAGATCACAACCCACACCACAGAAATACAAGCAATAATGAGAGAATATTATGAGCAATCAGATGCCAACAAATTGCACAATCTAAAGACCTAAATGAACTTTTATATATTTCATCTGCAAGAGTCTTACATATCTGCTTTTAGATTTATCTCCCAGGTACCGTATTTCTATTTGTTTTAAATGCTATCACATATTCTGGGGCGCCTGGGTGGCGCAGTCGGTTAAGCGTCCAACTTCAGCCAGGTCACTATCTCGCGGTCTGGGAGTTCGAGCCCCGCGTCGGGCTCTGGGCTGATGGCTCAGAGCCTGGAGCCTGTTTCCGATTCTGTGTCTCCCTCTCTCTCTGCCCCTCCCCCGTTCATGCTCTGTCTCTCTCTGTCCCAAAAATAAAAAAAATAAATAAATAAATAAATGCTATCACATATTCTGATGGCTACCTAGAAATGCAACTTAAATTGTGTTCATTTTATATTCACAGAAACTATTAATAATTTTAATAATTTGCCTGTAGATCTTTTAGGCTTTCTGTATAGAATTTCATGTCTAAGTAATAACGTTCTTCCTTCATTTCATTTAATTTGTTGCTTTGTCTAGGATTGCAGTACAAAGTTTAAAAGATGCAGCTAGAGTAGGCATCCTGGTCCTGCTTCTTATTTTAAAGTGTTTCTAAAGGTTCATCATTAAGTATGAGACTTGCCATGGATTATTTAGGGAAGTGCCTTTATCAGATTTTAAAAGTTCTCCTACTTCACTGCGAATATTTATCATGAATAAATGCTAAATGGTATTGAATAACTCCTCTATATCAATTGCAAAGTTTATACGCTTTTTCTTCCTTAATTTCTGTAATCTAATGAACACCATTAATTTCCCATCTAACTTAATCTTACATTCTGGGTTTACTCTAGTAAAACCTTTTCACTGTAAAGCATATTCTGCCTGACATGAATATAGCTCCATGAATGAGTTATTTGAACGAGCCTTTACAGACTATTTGCTAATAAATCTTTTCATGCTTATGCTTGCGTGTCCTGATGTTTCAGTTAAAAAGCATGTCGCTGTTTTTTATTTATGTTTAAGCCATTCTGACAATCTGTCCAAACCAAGTTGAGAATATACATACACACCTGCGCGCGCGCGCGCGCGCACACACACACACACGCACATATACGTACAGATGGTAAATACTAAAATATTTGAATTTATTATACTCTTTTTGTGCTTTCTGGAAGTTGTTTTTTCCAAGTTATTTTTTCCCCTCTGTTTACCATCTTTAACAATGATTGTAATTTGCCTTAATTTTCTTTCTCTACATGTGTAGAAGTTACATGTACTATGTATCCCTCTTGGTTTTTAAGAAACTGTCTCTGGAAGTTCTCTAAGACCTGAATAAAGAGGGTTTTTTTTCTTCCAAGAGCATTTGTATTTACTTAAGCCAAATGGCAGGAGGTTCCCCCAAATCATTACTACCTCAAACTCAATGAATTCTTCTTGTGGTCCTTTGGATCTTGCACTCAGTGTAAATTCTCACTCTAAACCCATGCGAAGCCCAGATTGCAGTTAAAAATTCTCAAGGGACACTTTATTTAAGGTTAGTTGTTGTTGCTGTTGTATTCCTGAATCTAGAGCCAAGACTGATGCAAGGAAGTTTCTTTTTGTGGGATTGACTGTGTGGACAATCCTTGATTCCCTAAAGGCCCATTTTGTTTACTTCTTGTTTGCTTGCTTGTTTAAACCTATTTATCACCGTTTCCCATTCTCATCCCCTTCCCTGATATGGCCAACCATTCTCATATGTCTGATGGATATACTCAGTTGAATAGTTACCCCACAAAGAAATTCATGTCTACCCAGACCTTATTTGAAAACAGGCTCTTTGCAGCTATAATCAAGTCACCGTCAGGTCATCCTAGATCATAGTTGGTCTTAAATCCAACATGACCAGTGTCCTTATAAGAAGAGAAATGTGGCCACAGAGAAAGACACAGACACACACAGAAGGAAGACAAAGGCAGAGACTGGAGTGATGTATCCACGAGCCAAAGAACACCAAAGATTGCCAACCAACACCAGAAGCAAGGAGAGAGTCATGGAATAGATTCTTCCTCAGAGTCTCCAGAACAACCATACCGACACTTTGATTTCAGACTTCTGGCCTCTAGAACAGCAAAAGAATAAATTTCTCTTGTTTAGGCCACTCAGTCTGTGATATTTTCTAGCACCCCTAGAAACCTCATACAAGACCTTACCATTTGTTTTCTTACAAAACATGAATTGCTCTCTATGACTATAATCTCAAGTCACACAAATAAGATTGTGGTGGGGTCACTTCTGCTTCCTTCGCATTTCTCCTGGCACTTTCTTTGTGACAGACCCATGGCATATGTATATCCGCTAATGTGTATTCACATGATCCCAATCCACCCACAGTGAGGGGCGCCTGGAAGGCTCCCAGCACTTATTTCCACCACAGCTTGGATAAGCAAGTAGACATGGGTCAAATGACTGTGTGACGATTTTTTGTTCATAGACCCTCAAAGTAGGATTGCTAGGTCAGAAAGACCATGTATATTTAACCGAAAGCACAACTAGTAGATTGCTTCCCAGAATGGCTGTACTTTTCTCACTGCCAGCAAGGGTTTCCTCGGTCCTCACAGCCCTCCACCACTTGTCATTACATGGTTCTCTACACTTGCCAATGGTACGTATAAAGTAATGTTACATTTTTACTTGTATTTCTCTGATTAACAGAGTTCAAGCAACTATTCACATGCCTGTTGGTTTTTTTTTTTTTAATATAGATTACCTGTTTGTGTCCTCTGCCCATTTTTTTTACTGTTGAGATCCTGTCTTATTACATGGAGCTCACCCAATGTGGGGCTCAAATTCATGAACCACAAGATGAAATCAAGAGTCAGATGCTTAACCAACTGAGCCACCCAGGCACCCCAAGACAAAACAATACTTTCTAAAACAAGTGATTTAGTGAGGAGAGAAGCATTGTGTTTTCATTTTTTCCAAATTTTTTCAATGTGTCCCTTAGTAAATGACAATCAGATACTGCATTCTGCTGGTTGTACTGCATTGTTTGGGTTAAAGTATATGAAGATACACAGTCGGGAAAGAAAGGAGTATTTTAATAGCCTTTGTTGATAATTTTAGATATTCTTCTTTAATAATACACTACAACTCATACATGGTAGTTTCCTAAGGGCTATTTGCAACGCGGAATCCAAAATTATATCAATGAGCTTTCCGCATACTGTTCAGTAAAATCTCACTGGACTATCTTGCACTTTCAATGGATCTTTATCCACATATGGTTTTGTAGCACTGTTCGTTGACCATTTGGGAAATATTAATTCACAGAGCTGAACAGATCTTCTGTATGTTGACATATATCATTACACAGTATCAAAAAAAGTATCACTACCAACCTCATCAGAAGAGTCTTGAAGTGTCGGGAAGCTATCAAGCTTGCGATGGTGGACGTAAGTCTTCCAGAATTCTCATATCGTTTTATCACTGACATACCTTCGGCCCTTTTCTTTGAAATGACAAGCTCGCTTTTTTCATCTCAGAGAAAGCGAGGTGGGAGGTGCTGGGTTGGGGGTGGGGGATGTGGTTTACTTTCAGCCTCAAAGACTCTGTCCTGAAGAGCTACCAAGGCCAGCAGCCGAGACAGCCTGGCCTAGAGGGGGAGGGAAGCCCCGGTTCAGACCCTCAGCAGCAGAGGACAAGCTCGGCCTGTCCTGCGACCACCTACCCGGGGGCCTTCCGGCCCCACAGATCCAAGAGCTGCCTGCACGGACCCCTCTCCAGCTGAAGGAACTTCTCAGAGTCTCAAGAGTCTTACCTGTGAAGCAGATAACAACAGCAGATGTCAACCACAAGTCACTGAGCACCTGTCGTCTGCCAGACTGTAGCTCCCAGCAGCGAACCAGCCAGACAAGCTTCAGCCTGCAGGCACTTATGTTCTGGTGGTGAACACACGCGGGACCCTGTGTCGAAGATAAAGGGTAAGAAATGAGAGAATACACGCCAGACCTGGCTCACAGGGCCACCTCGTGCAACTGAAGAGACTTGAGGCATCACCTAATCTCCTGGCCCCCATCTGGTAATCCCACGCTTCCAGAATCCCAGACAACCATGAAATGACGATCGCATTGCCTTAATACCCAGTTAGCTCCTATGGAATGGTTGTAGTTAAATCAAAATAGTTTTAAAAGTTCCTGCACATCCACCATGAGTGTCCCCTGGGTCTGAGTATCACAGAAGAGTCATAAAATCCTCATCCTTCAGTATAGCTGGGACAGATCGAAGATATGAGGAATGTTATTTTATTTTTTCAATATATGAAATTTATTGTCAAATTGGTTTCCATACAACACCCAGTGCTCATCCCAAGATATGAGGAATTTTAAACAAAACCATCTCTCTCCCTCCCTCCCACCCCCATTTCCTCTCTCCCCCCCTCTCCTCTCTCTCCTCCTCTCTCTCTCTTTCACACACACAACACACACACAACACACACACTTCATGCCACCATTAAGACTCCATTCTTTTAGGGTCTTCAAGGAATTCTGGTCTCCTAGGAGTGCGTTATAAAATGCAAATCACCCAGGAGGGGGTCACACCCACCGCCACCAACAGTTTACAATTGAGTTAACAATTAACTCCCTAGAAGGGGTTTATAGCTTGTAGATCTCAGAGATTGTACCAGCTCTCACCCCTGCCAACAGGGGTCCCCAAACAAATGAAGAAAGTCAGGCCTAGAACGCGGAGGCGCCTTCCCCCAGAACACACAGCCACGGGCGGGAGCATCTAGTGGAGAAGCCCTAAGTCTCTCTCCGGGTCTCCAAGGCTTCCTGTTCCTTTGGGGATAATCACACGCTCTCCAAAGGAGAGCAGCTGTAGTTCCCGTCCGGAAGGGTTTCTTTCCCCTCCAGGCTGCAGACGCCCAGCACCACGTCTCTGAAGCGCGGGGAGTTGTTCTAGAAGCACACAGCTGGTGCCGCAGAGCTCACACCATGGCCTCCACCCTGGCTGCTGCCTCCTGGCCCAGCCCTCAGCTCAGTCTCCTTCCCCCGGGGCCATCCACCGGGCTCCCCAGTGGGGCTCCAGCAGAGGCTGCCTGTCAGCCCTCCCTCCATCTGTGCTTTACATGTGCACCTGACCCAGCTCGGGTTCAGGGCTCCTTTTCTGTCCAAAAAGGGGAATATCCAATGGCTATTGTGATGAAACGCAGGCATCTCCCTGTTAGCACCTAGGACACCCCCGACTGGGTGGCAAAAATGGAAGGAAAGATAAGACGTCTAGAAAACAAGGCAGGGGAGCGCTGAGTGTTCTTGGGGGAGACCCTGAAGCAGGCTGTCTGCGTGCCCTGGAAAGTAGAGAGAAGAAACAGTAACCCGCGCAGAATTTCACGAAGCCGGTAAGGATTCGGGATGGTCTTAGGTGACGCCGAAGAATGTCACAAACCCTGAAACTCCAAATGTGCTTCCAGGAAGACGGGGCGTCAGGGGTGAATACACGTGAGCCTTACCAAGTTCCTCTCAGGAATTCACCTTCCGCTCTCACTGCTAGGAGCTCCTCTTGGATGCACACTAAAGATCCGCCCACATCACAACTTTCCCAAATGGTTGCTATTTACAACAGAACGAGTTGGGGATGTTCTATTTTTTTTTTTTCCCAGCCACCACTGTATGTGTCCGGTGTGGCTCACTCTGACCTGAAGTCGTGGGGATACAGATGTGTAAGGTGACCCTTCCCCCCCCACCCATCCCACCCCCAGTCCCCTGAGAGCCTTCAAAGGGTTAAAGCTGGAGAAGAAGCTTTTAAGAACAGCTGGAAACAAAGTGCTGCCCCCAGGCTGACAGCAACCAATAAAAGGTCAGGAGGTTGAGGGAATCATTTTCCATGGGAATAATTTCCTAAGAGAAATGGTAAAGTTATTTAAATCACCAGGTGGGACACATAAAGGACAATCTTTCTTGGTTCGCAAGAAATGGATGATGTTTGACCTCGCGGATTTTCGCCTGCCTCTGATTTATATCATGAGAGCAAAACCTTGGTAATATTGAAGGATTGCTTGTGTATAATGTCTTATATATATATTACACTTTTTTTTTAAATTTTGTGAAACAAAGCCACCTCTTTAGGGCTAAGCACGGGAGAAGGGAGAGAGGGACATAGAATACTGATACCCTTTGACTCAGTAACCCCACTCTTGGGAGCGCCACCCCAAGAAATATATTCAACCAGTGAAATAAGCTTTATGTGCAAAGATGCTCGCTGCAACATTATTTATGATGGGGAAAAAAAACCCTAATGGCTCAGCAAAAGGGGGTGAGTTAGTAAATTATTGCCCATCAGCGTGAGAGAATATGGAGGGTCACGGATAAATGCAAGGTAACAACAGGAGAAATGTCACCTTAAAAAAAGCAGATATAAAACAATATGCACAGGCGGATAGTGACTGTTACTCTGTATCTCGAGCACACAGAGACTAGAAAGGGCGAGGTCCTCTTTCTCTCAGTTTTATTTGATGTTATCTTCTTTTCTCTAATTAAAAATGGAAATGAGGGGCGCCTGAGTGGCTCAGTCGGTTAAGCGTCCGACTTCAGCTCAGGTCGTGATCTCACAGTTGATGAGTTCAAGCCCCGCATTGGGCTCTGCGCTGACAGCTCAGAGCATGGAACCTGCTTCCAATTCTGTGTCTCCTTCTCTCTCTGCCCCTCTCCCACTCGCATTCTGTCTTGCTCTCCCTCTCTCAAAAATAAATAAACATTAAGAAAATTTTAACGGAAATGAAAATGTTCATAAATTATAGAAATGTGGTTTAGTATGTTCACAGAGGTGACGGTACGCCCCTGCGAACATACGAGAAACCACTAAATTGGACATTTTCAATGGGAGAATTGTATGGTAGGTGAATTATATCTCTATAAAGCTGTTCTGAAACATGTGATTTTGTTTTAAAAAATGTGAGCCACTTTCAAGGAAGAGAGAAAAACATTGTTTCCAATTTAACCGACAGCGCCATTCCACAGTTGGATTATACAAGATTTTCTAATAAATTCTCAGCATAATTTATTAAGTTGGTGACAAATACGATCTTGGACCCTGTTTTAACCAAAGCACACCCAAGGTACTTAAGGAGACAAGATCCCTGGTTCCCCGTGAGATGGGAGAGACACTGTTGGAAAAGAATTTCTCAAATCAGGCAGATGGAATTCAAATCACAGATCAACAGCTTAATCATAGTATTGCTCTGGGCAGCTTACTTGTCCTCTCCGAGCCTCTGTTTTCTCTTCCATAAAAGGGAGCCAATTCCACCAAGCAGACATGGGAGTTGTGAAAATTAAAATTCGTCACGCGTATAAAGCATCCGAGACATAAAAGATGTCAGGAGCTGCTATATTTTTATTGGAATATAATATAGATGCACCGGGACCAAGTTCTAAAATTGCTTTGGGGGCGCCTGGGTGGCTCAGTCAGTTACAAGTCAACTTTTGATGTCGGCTCCAGTCGTGATCTCATGGTTTGTGGGTTCGAGGCCTGTGTCAGGCTCTGTGCTGGCACTGGAGAGCCTGCTTGGGATTCTCTCTTTCTCGCTCACTCTGCCCCTCCCCTGCTCTTTCTCTGTCTCTCTTGTTCAGAGGAAGGGATCCTTCCACAACAACGCCAAAAGGGCCTTCTGTCTTCTGCCATGACAAGCCTGGTGAGTTGTCTGCACACATCCATCTCTCAGAGCTGCATCTGTCTGAACTACCCTCTGAGGAAGCTGAGGTATTTTCTCAGAGGCTGACCACCGGCCCTGGTCACTGGTCATTCATCCTGAACAGACCGACCCAACAGCAACCATATTTGTCCATAAGGCCCATAGCACCTCACTGGATCCCAGAAAGATGAGAAAAGCTTCACCCACGGGATCCCAAGCCAACCACTCAGTTCAGTAGACTAGAATCACCTAGAACAGTTCCCAACAGCCATCGAGACATTCACAACAAAACTGACTTCACCCCATAGTGAATATCCTGTCACATAACAGTGATCAGAGCCTTAGGGTCATGAAGTCCCCAGCTTGAATATTGTCTCTACCCCTTAATAGCCTTGAGTCAAATCTCAGATACTCACTTAGGTCTAAATTCAATTTATCTCCTTTGGAAAATGGAACTTCACAGAGTCTGACCTATTGTACAGAAGATTAAATGAGACCAAACACCAACATAAACATTCTCTGGCACATTCGATGCCCAATAAGTGGTAATATTACCCTGCCCCTTCCTCATTGTGCTTTAATTGATGAGCTTCTCTTCTGCTAAGATAGGATCATCCTTGGGTGCCTGGGTGGCTCAGTCGGTTGAGCGTCCGACTTTGGCTCAGGTCATGATCTCGCGGTTTGTGAGTTCAAGCCCCACATCGGGCACCGTGCTGATGGCTCAGAGCCTGGAGCTTGCTTCCAATTCTGTGTCTCCCTCTCTCTCTGCCCCTCCCCTGCTCATGCTCTGTCTCTTTCTGTCTCAAAAATAAATAAAACATTTAAAAAATTAAAGAAAAAAAAAAGATAGGCTCATCCTCTTCCTCATTCTCTGTCCCCTACTTCAGGGCCCCAGCCCCACCCTCTGACCTCTTCTTCTCGAACCAACAAGCCCCAGGACATAAGCCTCCAAACATCCGTCAGCACCAACTCGGCCCACGGCATATGGCCCCACGCAACCTCACCATGATCTCATCCAGTTGGACTGTTATTTTTATAGACTGGTATTAAGAAGCATAAGCCAGAAATTTTATATACACTGTCACGCTAGGTATTCTGAGGTCTGCAGTACAGATGGAACGTTCCTAGGATTTTATGGTGCAACACATGGCCCCCTACCCTCGTCCTCAGACCCCACACTCCTCTCTCCAGGGCCCAGAGGAAAGTGTCGAAGGGCTCCACGCTCCATCCCATCCAATCTCCCCCTCTTGTGCCAACCAAGATTCCCTGCCCTAGTCACGGTCAGCCAAGCAGCCGTGACAGAAAGACAGCCGATCTCCAGGGGAAGCCGGGAACGACGCAGGGCGCCACCACAGAAGAGCCATTGGTTCAACAAACAACCCGTCAACTAGGAAGTTAAGCGGCTTGTCCCCACCAGCAATCTTGCTCCTCAATGCCCAGGAAATGGGAACAGAGCAAGGAGGGGGGCTGGGAGGGCAGATGTTCCTATCCCCCAACCTCCCACTGAGAGCAAAACAAGAATTTCACCACTGTTGGGCATGTAATAGGGTGGCCAAAACCACAGTAAATCATCTGGGTAAATTATGAAACGTAGCCATGGATTTTTGTTCTGTAATTATAATATATATATTTTGGGGGGTTTTGTTTCATTTTTTTTTTAATGTTTTATTTATTTTTCTGAGAGGGAGCAAGCATAAGCAGGGGAGGGGCAGAGAGAGACGGGGACAGAGGATCCGAAGCGGGCTCAGCGCTGACAGGTTGATAGCAGAGAGCCGGATGTGGGGCTCGAACCCACAAACCGTGAGACCATGACCTGAGCCAAAGTCGGACGCCCACCTGACTGGGCCACCAAGGTGGCCTTGTATTTCTATTTCTACAAGTAGAAAAGCAAAGAAAAGGTGAAAGCACTTTGGTCTAATACAAGGGAGAATGGACACTTCACCAGAAACGCCACCTTCCCATCCCTCCCCCACCTCCCTTTCTCTCTCTCTCTGTCTCTCCGTCTCTCTCTCGTCTCTCTCTCTCTCTCTCTCTCTCACCTGCACTGCTTTTTTCACTTACGGCTTGCATCTTTGACTCTGTCACTCAATAATTTGCTGTCATCGGTTGTGGTTTCCTTCTTGGTAACTGCAATTATTTGAAAGCAACGTCCGCATGATCGTCTTTCTTCTTCCTCCTTGGCAACTGCTCCAGGCTTTGCCTCTCGCACGCCCCATCTTGCCACCTCTCCCCACCCATTCTTTTGCTTCTTTCCCTCCTCCGTCTGCCTCACCCTTCACCTGGTTGGGAACGTCCCTGGAAGACGAGCGACAGGGTCACTGGCATCTGTGCCCATGGAGCGACCATTATTGCCCCCACCCAACACAGTAAGTGGGTTCAAGGCCCAGCCAGCCAAGCACGTTGACCATCCCTCCAAATATTGTGGCGATGCTAGATGTATGTCAGGAACTCGCCCCACCATGGAGGGCCCCGGATGGGACACACGGATCCCTCTCAGCTCTGTGTCCCTTCCCCCACTCAGACCACGAGGCAGAACAACCTCAAAAAAAATAAAGGGCTTGTTCCCAGCTCAAGGTTCAAAGGAAGAGAAGGTGAATGTTCACAGCTATATTCAGCATTTTTAAAATGCTAATAAAATCCATGCCTTGACCCATAGGAGCGCTACACAGGCTGGTGACATTGTCATATTTCTCCGTTTTGGCCCAACACATTGTCGTCTCAATCTGGAATAACAAGCAAGCTCACACAGATCAAAGGCCTGCAGACGAGGGATGTATCTCTTATTGAAATAAAACTGAGGAAGATAGTGACTACTTAGCAAAATAGCATGGTTAGTGGGGGTGGGGACTCTTTCTAAACACAAGACTGGTAGACAAAGAATCTTGAATGAAATAAATGCTCCTTCGTAGAGAAATCATCAGGAATCTCTGAATTCAATCTCACTCTAAAAGAAAGGCTTCTTGGTCAAGGCCACCGTAGAACTGACCTTAAGGTTCTAGAAGGAGCTGTTGTTAGTCCAGAACTCTTCCGTGGCTTCCCAGGAAATGGTGCAGTGTAGGCTTTCTCCATCCCCAGCACTGGGATAGAGTGACCGCCTCTCCCTCTTGATCCAAATCCCCATAGGCCAAGGATGGCCACCGACGGTTTCCTCATATTGGATGAATCATCTCTAACAGGCTCCAAAATGAGCATATAGCCTCTGACTGCAAAGATGTGGCTAAAAACTGTAGCACTCTCTACAACCGTGCTTGGGGGCCGGAAATGCATTTCTTCTGCTAACCCATTTAATTCTGCCGTCTTCCGAAATCTCCTGAAATCTCACCTTCTCCCCAAACTCTGGATTAGTGGTGACCGTGGCAGGCTGCTCTCGTATACTTACCACTTCCCACAGACCCCATAAAGCCCTGCATCGAAAAATACGTTCACGTCAATAATAGCACGCCATATTTAGTGATTATTTCCCACCAACACCTGATGTGCCAGGCTCCCCTGCCAAGGGAGACCCAAAATGTGCATATCACATATACTCCCCCACAAAAAACACACGGAAGACTATATCCTTACCTCTTCAAGAATGCCCAAAGTTGAGGGGTGCCTGGGTGGCTCAGTCGGTTAAGCGTCCGACTTCGGCTCAGGTCATGATCTCACGGTCCGTGAGTTCGAGCCCCGCGTCGGGCTCTGTGCTGACAGCTCAGAGCCTGGAGCCTGCTTCGGATTCTGTGTCTCCCACTCTCTCTGCCCCTCCCCCGTTCATGCTCTGTCTCTCTCTGTCTCAAAAATAAATAAACATTAAAAAAAAATTTAAAAAAAGAATGCCCAAAGTTGAGGCCACCATTGCCTGCCAGGCTGTGTCCTGTATCAACGCATCTTGCCCTGTGCCCCGTGACCAAGACGAACCACTTCTGCCCAGAACTATTGCTTCCTGCATCAGTGCCTTGGACGCTGTCCCTCCTGGGGACGATCAAGCCTGGCAGCCATGACTGTCACTCCTACTGGGTAGACCATATCTACTGGTTTCCTTCACCTGATCAGCAAATTAAAAGGAAATGCCCCTTCGTCTTTTTATGCTAAATGCTGCTGGAGGCTTATCAGAGCAGCACAGCTGTGCTGTAGAGCTTAACAAGATTTTTAGTGAAAACAAGCTATTTCAGTCTTTACTCGCAGCCCTCTGTCTCCAGGAGACCTAGACACAGGTCGTTGTGGTGCTGGACCATAGACAAATCCAAATGAGAGTCATCAGGCCATGTATAATGTATTGGCTTCCTTCCAATGGCCGAAGCTTGGTCACCCATTCTCTGTCCCCTCGTGCCCTTAGAAAGAGCTCTTTTCTGGGAAGCTCCTTAGTCCCTCAGTAAAACTCTCCAGGAGGGCCTGCAGGCTTGCCCAGACACTGCCCTCTGCTATCACCCACATTTTATCTAAGGAAGGACACATTATCACCAAAAAAGTAAACTAAGATACAGAAAGGAGTGTGTGTGTGTGTGTGTGTGTGTGTGTGTGTCTTCTCTCTCCCTTCCTACAGCCTAAGGTATGAGGCAGAACAAGAGGAGGGGAGGCAGAACAAGAGTTTCTGAATCTTGGGGCTGGACCACTTGTATCTTGGTGTGTGTAGATTTGATTTTCACAGGCAGAAAGCATGAGAGGAAGGATGTCATCAGAAATGAAAGTGTAGGGAGAGGTTGGAGTTAGTTGCTCTCCACTGCATAACAGGCCTGTCACTGCATGCACTGATTCTGCCTTCTTGTCACAAACCAGAGAAAATATTGTCACGTATCAGAGAAAGACTCGCGCTGACAATCTTCTGGAATCACTGCACCGTCCCACTCCTCTTTCTTTATATAACTCTAGGAACCGAGCCCACCTTTCTTGTCCCCCTTCCATGAACAAGGATATGTTGGCAACAAGTTGTCAGAGCTGACGGTGAATCCAAACCTCTGTTTTGAAGGCAAGTGCTGTATTTCTGTGACATGGCCCTATATGTATTCCACACCCTTAGGCCGAGCCCTAACAATTCCCACATAATTTGTATAGATATCTTTGCCCCTCTATTCTAAAATGTACTAACAGGGGCGCCTGGGTGGCGCAGTCGGTTAAGCGTCCGACTTCAGCCAGGTCACGATCTCACGGTCCATGAGTTCGAGCCCCGCGTCAGGCTCTGGGCTGATGGCTCGGAGCCTGGAGCCTGTTTCCGATTCTGTGTCTCCCTCTCTCTCTCTGCCCCTCCCCCGTTCATGCTCTGTCTCTCTCTGTCCCAAAAATAAATAAAAACGTTGAAAAAAAAAATTTTTTTAAATAAATAAATAAAATGCACTAACATTTGAAAGCCCATTGGTTAGAGATGATGCTAAGAAAAGAAAATGCAGAAGATAGGTCCCTCACGTAGGCCAGCCCAGTGATCCCACCAATAGGTTCATGCCCATTATCATTATTTGATAATAATGACTCATCTCTGCCCTTCTTTCTTCTCTCCGTCTTCTTGTCTCTCGCTCATGTGTCCATGACAAACAACTGGTTTACCAAATATAAGTTTACCATTCCACTATAGAGTTCAGTTCAGTCACCAGTGAATTTTTCAAATAAGTCCCACATCCCAGACAGTGTTGTTCGAGAAGCCATGTAGAATCTACATGGTGGCATCTTCCCAAAATTCATATATTGAATCCCTAATTCTCAATGGGATGATATTTGGAGGTAGGACCTTTGGGAAGTAATTCGGTTTAGATTAGGTCATGAAGGCGGAGCCCCCGTAATGGGATTAGTCTCCTTATAAAAGGAAGAGACACCAGAGCTCTCTCTCTCTCTCCACCACGTGGGGACATAACAAGAAGGCCATCTGCCAGCCAAGAAACGAGCCCTCACCACGAACCTGACCATGTTAATACACTGATCTCAGGCTTCTAGCCTCCAGAACTATGAGAAAATAAATGTCTGTTGTTCCAGCCATCCAATCTACAGTATTTTGTTATAGCAGCTAGACTTGACTGAGACAGACTAGTGAACATAAATCCGATGCTATTCCTAGACAACTAACCAAAATCCAGATTAACTTCCCGCTTGAAGGCCATGAAAACGGCCTCAACATTTTATGGCCACATCTTTTACCAGCTTGGTCCATTTTCAGCAAGGTCACAATAACAGCTGACTCACTCAGAAGACTTTAGTTAACAGCTTTCAAATTTCTTATTGAGTAAATTGATAGGAAAAGAAAGACAGACATTTCCTGTTGTCTGGTCTGTTGATTATACCCAATAATGATCAGACTTCACTAGATCTTACTGATACAAATACTCCTTTGTCACATGTACCTTGGCAAGAGAGGGTAAGAGAGAAGAGTAATGGCACCATTGTCATGGCTTCCCTCAACGGATTCTCCACTCCAGAGGCCTCTGAGATTCTGCACTGAATACCATTGTTCCAGAATTCACCAAAAGCCATTCTTTTATACAGCACTCACACCTGCCTCAGGAGGGGAGTTCTACCAATTTAGAAAAAAAAAGGACAAGTCAAGGGATTAAAGATGTATTTCCTTTGGGCCCCCAAAGGAGGGACTTAATTGGAAAATCCAGTGGCTGTTGCTTCTCTAATATCCTACGTTTCCTCTTCCAGGCTGCCCAACACCTGATTCCTACGAAATCCAGGGCGTCCCTAGGACGACTTTTGCATTCTTATCTCTGATAATGTGTGTAGCCTCTTCAAATGAGCAAAAAAAAAAATCAAATTGCCCAGAAATCCTTGGGAAAGTAGGACGTGGTTGCTATTCTTGCCAATTCTTGTCAGAAAAAAGATGGTCTCTATTTGACTTCCTAAGGGCAGACAAGGAAAACCAATGCCTGCGAAGCCTGCGTGTACTGTAGAAATTCTACCCCACGCAGCTAACCAGGCACAGGCGCTTGTCTCTGAATTCACAGTAGCCTAAAAAGCTGTGCTTATCATCTACTCTTAGACATGTTTGGGAAATCTCGCCTGCTTTCCTGCTTAAACCTTTCGTGTGCCTGTTTTTAACAGGGCTGGGTAATCTTTTCAATTTTAAATTTAAGATAATTTTTTTGTTTATTTATTTTTGAGAAAGAGAGAAAGGCAGACAGAGAGGGAGACACAGAATCCGAAGCAGGCTCCGGGCTCTGAGCCGTCAGCACAGAGCCCGAAGCGGGGCTCGAACCCACAAGCCGTGAGATAAAGACCTGAGCGGAAGTCAGATGCTTAACCGACTAAGCCACCCAGGCGCCCCAAGGCTGGGTAATCTTTTCAAAGAGGCCTCCCGGCTCCTCAGGAGGGATCCCTGCACCCCTCTACACACTGATCTGTCAATCCACAGCTGAATTACTGGGGAACCCCAACACACTGTCTGGACCCCAGGTCTCAGCCGTCATGTCAGTCAGTAAGAGGAGGCACACGGAGAAGGTTCGGCTGGACTGTCAGTTCCTGCCATGAGAAGCGACTGATGAGAAGGCAGAAAGCACTCCCCGCTGCATCGCAGAACAGAATATACATACAAAGCAGACGCTCACGGGGGCGTTCTATGTGCCACAAAACCATCCAAGGGCACCGTAGGAATTGTTTTAGCCAGTGCGCCCTCTTCCCGGGAGAAAAAAACTGCCCCGGATCTCAATGAATAGGAAGGTGGCAGGAATGTAGAGTCAGTCCAGCGCCCTGTTAATATTGGGGGTGGTTATGGATCCTCGACAGTTAGGAAACTCCCACAGGGAAGCCAGAACACAGGTAGCCAAGGATCTGGGGGGAAAAGTGAAAAGAAGGTGGCCGCTCCTGAGCCTTGCCAACAGAACCAAGGGCCGTGCAAGGATGAGGACGCGGGGCATCAGGGACCCACCATAAGCTCAAGAGCCAGAGCCCATGTGGGCCACAGGGAGCCTGCCCAGAAGTCAAACGAAGCAGAGCCATGACAAGGAACCCAGAGCACTGACTCCCCTGGGGCGTCTATTATGTACCAGACCCCACGTTACCTGAGTGCATTTCCACCTCTGGGGCAGGTGATATTTCCCTCATGTCACAAAGGAGGAAGGTGAGGAAGAAGGAGCGTGTCAAAGGTCATAAGGCTAGTAAACGAAGGACTGGAAATTCGAATACGCATCTGTCTAAATCCGAAAAGCATCACTACACAGCTCGCCATTCTGCTCCAAGGGAAATCATAGTCTCACAGTCTAAGAAGTAAGGACGGGAGAGCCTGGGTAGCTCAGTCCGTCGAGCTTGGTTTCGGCTCAGGTCATGATCCCAGGGTCGTGAGTTCGAGCCTTAACGTTCTCTTTCCCTCCCTGTCTCTCTTCTCGCCCTAAAAATTAAAAAAAAAAAAAAAAAGTAAGGACTACTTCTTCACCTCCTTGGCCAGCAAGCCCAGCTCCCCCAGCCTGCACAGTCAGCGTGACCCAGTCCCCTCTAACTCCCACTTCTAGGCACACCGTCAGGCCAGCTTTTACCAGATCCCATCCTAAACCCGAGGCAGGGGCCCCAAATCGGGAGGAATAATCCCAGCTAACACAGTATTGTTCTCTAGTCACTGCCTTCCTCTGGTTCCACCTTCTCTGAAGCCACGGGCAATTTCTCCCAGCTTCTACCTTCTTGAAGCTTTTGTCTAAGTCGTTAGAGGTCACGACTTTGCAAAGAAATAATTAAGGCTTTCATGCCCCAGACTTTTAACAAACATGGTTTGACCTCGTTTCATCCCTTGGATGGAAGCCATTTTCTGGCACCTTAAAGGGATTGCCATTCAATTATCCTCCAGAAATCCTCTTTTCCCTTCTTCTGTCTTTCAACACAAAAAGCTTCCCATTTGCCTCCAAAGGTGAAATTGGGTGCTTGCTCATTCAGCAGCGGGCAGAGTTTTAAATTGGATGAAGTAATAATGCGTCTTTGAATTTCAGGTCAGCCTTCACAGAAAGAAATTAGAGTCTGCCCTACGAAGCCAGCTCCAGCATCTGGTGCCTCCTATTCTCTGTGCTCTGGGGAAAGGGGCAGAGCGGAGCGTGGGTTCGCACAAACACACAAAGGATCTATTTCAGCAGTTTATTTGAGAGTTAGGATAAACCCGGAGTGATGGTCTCTCAGCCCTCTGGGTTCTGGATGCCCGAGCTGGCGCGGGTCCTTGCACCCCAACCACCTCCCCCTCAGCCCCTGCCTCAGGCCAGGACGAGAACTTTCCAGAGCAGGGACCTGAGCCGTGAGTACAGCCAAGTTGCAACCTTTCTCTTTTCAACAGAGGAGAATGAATTCAAAAGGAAACAGTCATTAAAATCAACCAGAAAGCACTAGGGGGGAAAAAATGAAAACAAATGATTGGGATTAACTTGACCTGAAGCATTTACCTTTACTTGAAACAGTTTCTCCCCCAGACATTGGACCTGAAGATGAACAGCCTCCTTACAGTCTGGGTAAAGCATATAAATGCCTCTCCTCCATTCAGGACTACGCCACACCACACGCGCGTGCACACACGTGCACATACACATGCACACACACTGACATACCTGCACTCACACACACATGTGCACATGCAAACACACTGACATGCATGCACGCACTCACACGTGCACACATACACATGTATGCACATATGCACACATATACACACTCAAGCACATGCACACACACCCATGCACACACATACACAAGTGCACACATACACATGTATGCGCATCTGCACATATACACACTAGGGCACGTGCACACACATACACACGTGCACAGAAATATACACGTGTGCGCACTCACACATACGCATGTACACACATATACACACTAGGGCATATGCATGCACACATACGCATGTGCACACACATGTATGCGCATATGCACACATATACACACTCAGGCACATGTGCACACACCCATACACACATACACGTACACACATGCACACGCATACACACGTGCACACCACGCACACTCCCACATGCCGACACATACACATGTATGTGCATCTGCCACACATATACACACTCTGGGCACATGCACACACCGACACATGTGCCCACAACATACAGGCCACACTCGCACACATACCCATATGCACACACACACACTTGGGCACATGCACACACATACACACCACATACATACACATACACACACATACATGCACACACCTGAACACATATGCATGAACACACAATGACACAGATTACACATACACATGCATGCACGGGCACCCTCACACATGTGCACACACATAGACACATGCAAATACACGCACATGCACACACATACAAACACATACACACACAATGCACACATTCACACACACATGCGTCAGCACACAATGACACGAAAACACACATACATGTGCACACACTGGCACGCACTACCTACACACATACATGCACACACACATACACACAAACACTCAAATCCTAGGCATCCAAAACTATTTATGGGACAAACCTGACCGATTGGCACCCTCTGAGTAATTGGAAGTATTTTAAGTCACTCTGCTGGGAAGAATATCACCCATATGCCTCCTACAGCATGCCGAAAATACCTAGCATTTACTGTCATCCCATAACGACTTCATTCCAAGAAAAGCAGGGAGTATGTAACAAAGTGACAGCATGTCTTCAGGATAACGTGCCAAATTTATAACAAAATTGAGGGATTCACCTGTCTAATTAATCTAGCGTCACCTGGCAGAGGAAAGGGCCTGACCAGCTTGCCAAAAAAAAGAGCAAGTTTCGATGAACTCTGGGAGAGGTGGGGCGAGGCAGCAGGGAGACTAGAAAGCTCCGAGGGATCCTACAAGAGGTCAGGGCACAGGAGAGAACCACAATGCAGAAGCAAGCCAACAAGGCAGCGTTTCCTGCTTCTCAGTTGTGCCCGAGGCCAGAATGGGGTCTTCTTGTATTCGGTCTCCTAAGTGTGGCACATCAAGTGCTCAAAAACCCACCAACACAAGAGCCTTGTGTGATTTATAAGCATATCTATTCCAATGAGAAATATCTGGGCGCCTGAGCTGGCTCAGCCGGTTGGGCATCTGACTTTGGCTCAGGTCATGATCTCACAGTTCCTGGGTTCAAGCCCTGCGTCGGGCTCTGTGCTGACACCTCAGAACTTAGAGTCTGCTTTGCATTCTCTGTCTGCCTCTCCCCTGTGTGCTCTCTCTCTCCTCTCTCTCTCTCTCAAAAATAAAATATTAAAATCGAATGAGAAATAGCCATGATCTAAAGGGGCCTCTCCATGAGTTTTTTCCTTCCACAGGCACATCATCCCCACTGTGCCTCGAAAGTTGCATACATCTTCCCACACCGTGTAAATGAGGAAACAGAAACATTTAAAACACAGGCTGTTCCAAAATGTACCAGAATATTTGGACCCACCAGGCACTCTTTGCCAAAAAGAAGAAAGGGGGGCGTCCAGACCACTGCCCACCCAGCCCAGAGGGAACACACTTCCATGGAGTCAGGCCATGGGTACACAGCCTCCCTTTTGGTGAAAACATGGAGTCTTTCAGCTCTTAGCTTAAGTCATTGTTCGCAGAGGGTTGAAGCACAGATTGCTGGGCCCCATCCCCGGAGGTTCCGATGCAGTGGGTCTGGATTAGGACCTGAAAATATACATTTCCAACCCGTTCCCAGGTGATGCTGATGCTACTGGCCCAGGGACCCTCTGTAAGAACCACTGATCTTAATGACAAATTTCTTCATTACTGTTAATTAGTCTAGGCTCTGCAGGCAGTTGAATTTCATGCTAACACGTCCCAAACCGGCGGGAATCAACAGTTTGCAACATGCGTTCCTTTTGTGTCTTTTTTTGACCCGCCATTCAGATAAAGATTGTTGCAAACTAAGAGTGATGGCAGGAAACTCATTTTAAAAAACTCAGCCTCCCGCACTGCAAAATGATTAAAAGTGAATTTGGAATGTCTGTAGCAACTCATTTCTAAAGGCGCCCAAAACTGAAAACAAGCCAAATGCCTTTCAGTTGACCAGCCTAACTGGTCAAACAAAACGTAGTGAACCCATATAATGAACCCCCTCTGCAACAAAGGAGAATGGATCATTGATACGTGTAGTAAGTAGCTCGAAGGGATCTCAGGGCCATTGTGCTGAGTAAAAGAAAAGCCGGTCTCAAAAGGTGGCTATATTCTTCCTTTTATATAATAATCTCAAACTGACGAAGTCTAGAGGTCATTGATGAACATATCAGTGGCGGGAGTTAAGCTGGGGATGCTAGCCTATAAAGGGGTCGAGGAGGTTTTCTGGGGGATGATCAACAGTTCTCTTTTCTGATTGTGGTGGTGACCATCCAAATGTGGTAAAAATTTCATAGAACATACTCTGAATTTTTTTTAAAAAGGTATTCATGTGAAAACGAATAAAAGCTGAGTAAGATCTGAGGTCAGTGTCAAGGTCGTGTCTTATATCATTGTGCTTTTGGGTTAGATCTTATCATGGGGAAGCTGGGTGAAGGATATGGAAGCTGTACTAATTTTTGTAACTTCTGTGTATGTCTAAAATGACTTCAGGGGCGCCTGGGTGGCGCAGTCGGTTAAGCGTCCGACTTCAGCCGGGTCACGATCTCGCGGTCCGTGAGTTCGAGCCCCGCGTCGGGCTCTGGGCTGATGGCTCAGAGCCTGGAGCCTGTTTCCGATTCTGTGTCTCCCTCTCTCTGCCCCTCCCCCGTTCATGCTCTGTCTCTCTCTGTCCCAAAAATAAATAAATGTTGAAAAAAAAAAAATTAAAAAAAAAAAAATAAAATGACTTCAGAAAAACAGATTGAATTTTTAAAAAGCACCTGGGGGTGGGGAGTACAGAACTTACTTGAATAAACTCTAAATAAATAAAGGAGGCTGCATGAGACGGGAACACCTGGTGAGCAGGGAACAGGTTATGGTCCTGATCTGTTACTAACACTGCAGAGACTTGGGCCAATTACCAGATCTCCTAAACTCTAGTTGTCTCATCTGTAAAATGGGAAGGGGGATTAGACTGTGATTTTTTCCTAACATTCTAGTTCTCGTATAAAACCCTGGGTTTCAAGACCAAAATTTTCAATTACCTAGGCTGTTGCAGCTGGGGGGAAAAAAAATCTCCTAGAACAACTTCCTTATGAAGTTTCTATCGGTTTCTGACTTTGACAAATGTGCGAGGAAGTCCCTCCTCCGGTGTTACTGCAATTCCAGGAGTAGTTCAGGTGCCTTATCAAATTTAAGAAATGCCATCTCTCATTGTGTCCATCACTCCAGAAATATGTTGAGCTGAGCCTGTGGCAGGGCTCACAGGCAAAAAAAAAAAAAAACCACTACATCTGGGGAAGAGGCAAGCCAGGACCTAGCAGTCAACAATAAAGTCCATGACCAAAGGACGCAAGAAATGCAAAGACAATCAAGTATGGCTCGTCGACAAGCACTGAGCATTCAGGCAGATGGCCCAGGTTCCTTAGCAGAAACAACTCCTTTGCAGCACACAAGACTAAAACACACTGTGGCCAATGCATAGTACAGACGAAATGTTAGCAAGATACCCTAAGTTTTACCCAAATCGACCTTTTAAAAAAAAAAAAAAAGGAAATTTAAGGACACAAAGAACTAGAACTCCAAAGAGAGGGCAAATTCCTGTGCCGGTTGCTTTAGACTTGCAGCATCCACATTTGCCTACTGAGCACTTAAAATGTGGCTAGTGATCACTGAGATACGTTGTAATTATTCTTTTAAAATTTTTTTGATGTTTATTTGTTTTTGAGAGAGAGACAGACAGGGGGTGAGTGGGGGAGGGGCAGAGAGAGCGGGAGACACAGAATCCAAAGCAGGCTCCAGGCTCCGAGCTGTCTGTCGGCACAGAGCCACCTCGGGGCTCGAACTCACAAGCCCTAAGAGATCATGACCTGAGCCAAAGTCGGATGCTCAACCAACTGAGCCACTAGGCGCCCCAAGATACGTTTTAAATGTATGATACTCAATGAACTCAGAGACTTTGTGCCAGAAAAGTAAAACATTAATTACTTTATATTATTACATATCAAAACTATATTTTTAATAAACTAAGTTAAAATATATTATTTAAATTAATCTCACCGGTTTCTTTTGTTTTTCTAACACGGCTCCAAGAAAATTTTAAATTGCATATGTGATCATATTATATTTCTACAGGACAGGCCTGCCTTAGAACACTTTTGTCCCCCTGGATATATCTGGCAATGTCTAGAGCCATTTTGATTGTCATGACAGGGGTTGGAAGGTACTATGGGCATCTATGGGTAGAGGCCAGAGACGCTGCCGAATATCCCATAATGCACAGGACAGACTGAATGACAAAGAATTATCTGGCCTAAAATGTCAGCCACGCCAAAGTTGTAAAACCCCTGTTGCAGAAGATTCTCTTCTCTGCTGTTGACATTACTCGGTTCCTTTCAAAGCCAGTTCCCCTCATGGTAGAAAGACGACTGCCTTACACGTTTCTTTTTTTATTTTATTCCCAATTTTGATTTACTTTTGAGAGACAGAGAGTGAGCAGGGGAGGGGCAGAGAGAGAGGGAGACACAGAATCAGAAGCAGGCTCCAGGCTCCGAGCTGTCAGCACAGAGCCTGAGGCAGGGCTCGAACCCCCATGACCTGAGCCGAAGCCGGACGCTTAACCGACTGAGCCACCCAGGCGCCCTGTGTGCATCCTGTTGGTGTCTAAGGAGAGAACGATCGCTTCTCTTTGCTCTCTCTTAAGACCAAAGAAGAACTCTCTCCCCCAAGATGAGTCAAAAATTCAGAGCTTTATTTCTGTGATCAATAGATAAAGTACTATTGTCATTAACAAATTCACAGCGTAATTGAAAATATCCTTCTATTATGTAATTTTCTCATCACTCTTCTCTGAAATAGACCTGGTAGGTGACATCTAATTGTTACAAGGAGAAATAGCTCCCCACCAAGAAACACGTAGATCTCATGCAGGTACTTCAACGGGCTGCTTTAAGTAACTCTCAGTATTTTTCATTATCAAATAAAGATGTGCTCGGGGAGCCTGGGTGGCGCAGTCGGTTAAGCGTCCGACTTCAGCCAGGTCACGATCTCGCGGTCCGTGGGTTCGAGCCCCGCGTCGGGCTCTGGGCTGATGGCTCAGAGCCTGGAGCCTGTTTCCGATTCTGTTCTCCCTCTCTCTCTCTGCCCCTCCCCCGTTCATGCTCTGTCTCTCTCTGTCCCAAAAATAAATAAAAAAACATTGAAAAAAAAAATTTTTTTTAAAAAAATAATAAAGATGTGCTCTTTTCCACCACTGCACTGGAAAAATAGAGAGTTCTCATTAAGTGATGTTTAAACTATGAGTTTTCTTTCTCCCCAGACTAAATATCTAAATATCTATTTGCTTGGTTATGGGACCAAGCGATCTTTCTTTTTATTATTAATTCTTTAGATGAAATTCAGTAAACCATACGTGGCATTTTTAACTCAATTGATTTTCAGGAAATGTAATAGAAGTTATGTGGAGAACCGGAGGAACGGTGAACTGTCGGGTTTAAGTAAAGATGTTCTCCATTTTTAACCAAATCAATATTCAATCACCTTAGTGCTCAGAAAAGCACATCCTTCCAAAGAAGGGAAGAGACTGGAGATTTATGTTATGGAGGGGGAAAAACATGTGCTTTTAATCTTTTTCTTTGCAGAAGAGAACCCAAGATGGGGGGCAGGGGTTAGTAAGGGAAATAGACCCCTGTCTGGTGTATCAGACATAAGGTCCAAAGCTGTCCAAAAGTCATTTGTCCAGGGTACCTTTGCGCCTTCATTTTCAAGACATCTTAAAGACATCTACTTTCGTTCACTTTTCTCTGGGATGGCTCATAGTTAGAACGAAATCTGGCTTTCCACACGCTTCTTCCGAACTAGATAACTGGAGAATCTCTCCGGGGAGGGAAGAGGCGCCCCACCCTTCTTCCAGCTGCTCTATCAACCTCATTTGGGCTCACGGTGTACCCTTGCCTCCTAAAAGAAACGCAGAGAACGGTATGTTTTTCTTAGGGTGATGTTAACTGTTGTGACAAACAAATTGCAATGGTTTAACCATAAAAAGGTAATCCTCACTCCAGTAACACTTCAGTGTCTTTGTTCGTGGTTGGGATGGAGGAGGGGGGAGGTCTGTTCAGGGACCTGGGCAGAGGCTTAGCGAGCTCCTACAGGCACTTTCCAAACTCACCTCAGGGTCACCTTTATTTGGGGAGAGAGAGAGAGAGAGAGAGAGAGAAAGCAAGTATGAGTGGCCGAGGGGCAGAGAGAGAGAGAGAGACAGAGAATCCCCAAGCAGGCTCCACGCTGTCAGCGCAGAGCCCGATGCCGGGCTCCGTCTCCTGAGCTGTGAGATCATGACCCGAGTCGAAATCAAGTTGCTTAACCGACAGAGCCACCCAGGTGCCCCCACCATTTCTACTCACAGGTGAAACTAAGTAACCTCCGTGCCTCAGCAGTCACTTGCCAGGGAACATCCTGTGCTGGCAAAGGGCCCATGAACTTGAAGTGGACAAATTTGAGCTTTCTCTGCCACTGATGTCATACCAAGCACTTTCATGGGCCTCACACCAGGACAGAGGACTGATCTAAACTTAGTTGTGCCTATTCCTGCACACTTGCCCTCCCAGCAGATTATAGACAACACGTTTCCAAAGATTGCTAACTATAATTTGGGGAGGTAAGGGGAGTTTAAAAATAGGCTTTGGATTTCTGCAAGGTGGTTGTAAATACCGGCCCCGTCACTACCTTCTGCTACTATCAGTCTCCTTAAAGACTCGCAGAACAATTAAGATCGTGACAAGTCTTAAATTAGAGTTTGTTTCTGGTGTAAAAGACCAGACAAGATTCTCCTTTGAAAACACATATGTTAAATCTCCTGTCTTCCTTTTAATCCTACAAGCCTCAGAATGAAAGAACTTCCAGGTTTGAAACAAAACACATTTGTTGGCTTGGTTTACTTTGTTGACATGATTTATTTTTTATGTGTGTGTGTGTGTGTGTGTGTGTGTGTAAATTACTATCTTCTAACGCAGAGTTATACATGTGTTTTATAATGGATCCAGAGATCAGTAATTCATGAGATTTTTATAAACTTAAAACCTGAAGAAATGATAATAGATTATAGTAGTATAAATAGGACCAGATGCTTCTTCTTCAATGTTCCAGAAGGATTCCATCAGCTCCTAAACATTCTCAGCCTCGCTGGATGCAAAACCATTGTCTCCTTTAGAGACAAATGCCAAAGTGGGGAGTTCCAACATAAAACATCAAACAAGCCTATGGCCATTTATTACTTTGCACCTTTCTTGGGGCCACTTGCCATATTGATATTATTCGAGGCTCCCATTCAAGCAAAGCACCTCATAAGATTGGGTATTTTTGTCATTGACAGAGAAGGAAAAAAAAGAAGTAACAAAGAGAAATAAAATAGGACTGGGGCCAGAGCACACAGTAGCCTTCACCTTGTCCCTTGTCTTAATGTCACTGCTTTTCCCACTTACCACAAATGACTTTGTCCCTAATAGTCCCTCATTAAATTGCAGAGGTCAGGGGACAAAGAGAGATGTGGAATGGGATGGAATGGAGGGCAAAGGCTGGAGGCAGTGTCCTGCTGCTGGAAGTCCCAAGTAATGAGCCAGAGCAAGTCACTGGTGAGGGCTGTGACCTGAGCCAGCAGCCCCAGCTCGGCATGGACATTCCAAAGAGCTCAAAGTCCAGAGCTGGCAGAAACTGAGGCAGAATGGAGGTTGGGTGAGGATCAGAGTTAAAAGAGTCCCGATTAACCACCATGACTAGTTACAAAAGATTCATAGCTTGACTTGGTGAGTCAACAGCTGCATAGCAAGTTGGTGCATTGGGAAGCCTTCAAGGGTCAAGGCCATGTCTGCCCCTACAAGTTTTCTGTAATGAGAACCAATGGCTGGGCTTCACAGCCTCTTTCTTCATTTGTCTACTGAGCACGAACTTTTTGCAAAGCTCTGTCTTGGGCTCTGGAAATACTACATTGAAAAGGACACAGTCCTTGTCCTTGAGGGGATCAGGCCAAAGAGAGACACAGAGAAGCAATGAAATGATCGATGAATGCAGTTTAATGACCAATGGGCACAGAGCTTTCTGGGAGCACAGAGAGGAGCATATAAATCATAGGAAACAAAGAGGCGGCTAATAAGGGAGGCAAGGGAGCAGGGCAGAGGCAGGAGTGGATTTTCCCAGGCCTCCAGACCCCATACGCAAACGGCTCAATAGCAACCAGCTCTAATATCGGTTATCAATTTCTTTATAGGAAGCCACCCAAAGTATTTATTATGGCTCCTAATGTTGTGCGTTGGCAGTTTGGGCCGGGCTCAGGAGAGCTGTTCTTTTGTGGTCTTTCCTGGGATCATTCACGTCTACAGCCATCTGGCAGCTCAGCTGGGGCGGGATGGTCTAGTGTGGCTGGACTCACATGCCTGACTGCTGACGCTGTCTGTTTCCTGGGTTTCTCTCTTTGTGTGGTCTCAGAGAGCAAGTCCCCAATACAAAGGTTTATCAAGCTTCTGCTTGTATCATGGCTACTCATGTCCAATTGACCAAGGCGAGTCATTTGGCCTGCCCAGAGCAATGTGGGGGGGAAGCCACACAGGGCATGGGTATCAAGAGGCGTGGTTCACGGGGCCAAACACTGAAACAATCTCTTCTCTGACCGATCCCAGATCTGACGTTAGATGAAGCTGAGGCAGAAAGGAGGTTGAGTGAGAAGCTGCCCCCACCACCACCACCACCTGTCTCCATCCTTCACAGAGAAACCAAGCTTAGCTAAGAGCCCCAGGGAGGAGTCACCTCTGCTGACAGCCAGACCCTCCAAGCCTACCCCAGCTCCTGGGACCACAATCCACTGGGTCAAGATGGGGCCCGAGCCCCCTCGCAGCCTGCCTGTGCAAAGTTGCAGGAAACAGGGACCTGGGACCCAGGTCACCCAATGATTCACAATCCAGACACCAGGATTAGAAAGGAAAAAAAGATGCTACAGGAAGACAGATCCATAAGGGCTAGGTGGTCATTTGGGAAGAGCAAAAGGGAGCCCTGACAGCTTCGGGGTCCCTCTGAATTCCAGGGGTCACAAGCACCGGCATATTTATGTATCAAGACCCTCCATAGAGATGCCCACTCAAAATACGCCTCTTCCTCTGCCAACCCCGCTAAACATACACAACAATTCTTCCCAAGAGCATAGACTCTCAGTGTTGTGAGGAACTCGGCTGGTTGCCTCTCTGACCCCTAATGTTTCTGATGAGTAAACTGAGACCCGACATAATTAAGCGATCAACAAAGTAATAAGTACAGAACCATGAGGGGAGCGGCAAAAGGATTAAGAACACAGAATCGTAATTTGTGCTGGATATTAAAGATCTGCAATCCCCTGAACAGCTTGACAGTTGAGAATTTTATTCCCAGATCTGATTAAATCGAAATGAGACCCTTTTTTTTGTTTAATCCAATGATTAGAAAAGATGTGAAGAATCTGAATAATCTTATTAAAAATAAATTTTATTCCTGGAACTCATTTGACCATAACCTCTTTTTTTCCAGTTTCATTGAGTTATAATTGACATATATCGCTGTTATAAGTTGAAGGCACACAGCATGATGGTTTGATTTACATATATTGGGAAACGATCATTGCACTAGGCTCAGCTAACATCCGTCTTCTCATCGAGATACAATAAAAAAGAAAAGAAAGAAAAAAGATTTTCTTCTTGTGAGGAGAACCCCGTTGGCTTTCCCCTCTTATCAACTTTCTTGCATATTGTACACGGTTATTAGCTTATGTAACTTTTCACCTAGGAAAGAGACATAAATCACAAACCTCCACTGACCACAATCACTATTCTATTCACATTACACTTCTTTTTAAATTTGTTTTAATGTTTATTCATTTCTGGATAGACAGAGAGTGAGTGCGGGAGGGGCAGAGAGAGAGGGAGACACAGAATCCGAAGCAGGTTCCAGGCTCTGAACTGACAGTACAGAGCCCAACGCGGGGCTCGAACCCACGGACCGTGAGATCATGACCTGAGCCAAAGTTGGACGCTTAACCAACTGAGCCACCCAGGCGCCCCAGACTTTTTTTTCTTTAAGACTTCATTTTTAGAACAGTTTTAAGTTCACGGCAAACAAGTTAGATTTCACAGCCATAACTTGGGTTTTGTTAACGTTTATTTACTTTTGAGAGAGAGAGAGCAAGCAGGGGCGGGGCAGAAAGAGGGAGACAGAGGATCCAAAGCAGGCTCCACGCAGGGTCCAATGCAGGGCTTGAACTCACGAACCGTGAGATCATGACCTGAGCCGAAATCAAGAGTTGGCCGCTTGACCTACTGAGCCACCCAGGTGCCCCTAACTTGAATTTGTTTGGATTTTGTTTTTGTTTTGTTGTTTGTTTTTTTAGTAAAACATAAAAGCATGGCCACTCTGTCACCATTGTGATAAAAAATGCTGAGATGCTAAGATCAAAGAACTTTTTATGAAGCTTTATATATTTTCTTGAAAGATCACAGGGGTGCCTGGGTGGCTCAGTTGGTTAAGCATCTGACTGCAGCTCAAGTGATGATCTCATGGTTCGTGGGCTCGAGCCCCATCTCAGGCTCTGTGCTGACAGCTCGGAGCCTGGAGCCTGCTTCAGATTCTGTGACTCCCCCTCTCTCTGTTCCTCCCCGACTCACTCTCTGTCTCTGTCTCTCAAAAATAAACTTTAAAAAATTAAAAAAAAATAAAAAAGATCATGGGTTGATAGCCTTTCAAAACTCAGGACTGGTCTAATTTGCCGAAGAAAAATCTTTCCCTCACACACACAGCCTAAGGAAACCAGGATCTATATAAGGCAGTGTCTTCCTCCACCTCAACACTATTGACATTTGGACCAGGGAACTTTGCTGTGGGGGTTGCCATGTGCACTGAAGGCAGTTTAACAGCATCCCTGGCCTCTCTGGTCATTAGATGCCAGCAGCATGCACACACACGCACACACACGCGCACACACCCTCCTCCCTCCCTCATGCCCCCCAACCCCATGTCTTGACAACCAAAAGTTTCCAGGTGTTGCCAAATGTCTCTTGGGGGTAAAAATCAGCCCTGGTTGAGGACCACTGATCTAAGGAAATCAAGGAAAGAGAGAGCCTCAAATTCATTTATTTTTTTTCTTCTAATTTGTGTGTATAGTCATGGATTTGCAGCTCATTAAACTTTATTTTTTAATATATATATAATTTATTGTCAAGTTGGCTAACACACAGTGTATACAGTGTGCTCTTGGTTTTGGGGGTAGATTCCCGTGATTCAGCGCTTACATACAACACTCAAATACGTTTAACGTGGTCTACTCTGTCTCTTCACCTTCTATAACAACCTGCAGAAATGCTAATTGCTAATTAGAGCTACATTTGTCAATGATGTCTACATGCCAGCCAAGTGTTGGATATTCCTAAGTTAATCCTCACAATTTTCTAACTTAGAGATATTATTAGTAAGACCCTTGGTAGAGCATCGAGACTGCATGAGAGAAAGAAGAAATTTCGTAGACTTACGGAAACACTGAAAGCAAGACTCCTGAGTGGATTCATGCAAATGTTACAGATCAATTTGTGATTTTTAACCCGAGTTTGGTCTTTTGTTTGAAAACCTAGATCGTGCGTTTTCTTCAGGACTCACTCTGAGGGTTTCCATTTATTTTATGAAGACTCAGGTCCAACGACAACAGCTGAGCTCGTCACAAATAAGTAAATAGTTTTGGAAAGGGTTCTTGCACCTCTTCCATGAGGCAGCCCAGATCTGATGATAATTCAGATGCTCTTTCCCCTCCAACTACCTGCCTATTTCCTGGTCTTAAGAGACACAGGACCATCTGCCTGGGAGCAGAGTACCACACTTACACGAATTTTTTTTAATTAAAAAAAGAGATATTCTTTTTTTAAATTGTTTTAATGTTTATTTATTTTTGAGAGAGAGAGACAGTGTGAGCACGGGAGGGGCAGGGAGAGAGGGAGACACAGAATCTGAAGCAGGCTCCAGGCTCTGAGCCATTAGTACAGAGCCCGATGCGGGGCTTGAACCCATGAATGGTGAGATCCTAACCTGAGCTGAAGACGGACGCTCAACCGACTGAGTCACCCAGGCGCCCCGAGAGATTCTGAATAAAGGTCATACCTCTGCTGAACTACTTCAATGACTGTCCCCTCCTCAGATCTGAGAGTGGGGGTGGCATGGGATGAGGGTTGGACGTTGACTTGTTTCTGGTGTTCAGAGTACTTCTGGGGAATTTGAAGAACACCACACATGTATCTGGGCTTCTGAGTCCACTCTGGGCTGACCTTGGGGCCAGTGCTGGTGGTGGAGGTAAGGGTGGGGGTGCCCTGGAAATAGTCTTACTGCTTTCAGGGAGTCAGAGTCCAGCCACCTGAGTACAGATCCGAGTCAGCAAGAGTATCACACACTCCTCCAGTCCCTTGGAGGCAGGCCCATTAGTTGGTCCAAAATCTAAAGCCCTCAAATCAAAGAGGCTGGAGGAAGAGGAGTCAAGACCAAAAAAGTAGAATAGCAAATCACACCTTGAGACCCTTTTACTTTTCCCCAGAAGCTCAACTTTTGGTAACAGTGGATTACAAACACAGCTCTGCGTTTCCAGTTGGAGATCCTCACCTGGGTTTTATTTCAAGTCCATAAGGGTTTTGGGGGGTGGGGTGAAGGGAGGTGGAAAGGACAGATGAAGAATCTTAGAGAGGACAACCCATGGGTTTTCGGCTTTGAGGATTCTTCTTTTTTTTTCTTTTAACTTTTGTTTTGACAAGAGATACAGGTGTTCCCATTTGGAACATAAACCGTATTTCAAGAAATTAAAAATTCCAAGGAAAGTCCCTTTGGCCCAAAAAAAGGTGGGGGGGGCGGGAAGCAGACAGACAACCTTGGGGGAGACAGTACCTTTCTGGCAGGGATTGAATTGTCTGGAATAACACTGTCCAGATTCCAGCTTGGAAATGTGCACTGAGGGGCCTGTAGGAGATCCCGGAGTCAGTAAGGGGGAGAGCAGCCCCGCCCCCGATGCTTGCAGCTGGAAGGCAGGAGGGGTAAGGTGCCATTGTGAGCAGAGGGCCCCTCTATGCTGGGGGGTAGGGGGAGGGAATTGTGTGCAGCCTGAGACCCTCCCCATCCCACCCCCTCCGGTCCAGTACAGGCGGTTGGAAGGGAAGGCAGGCAGCCGCTGGCAGAAAGCGAAAACACCTTTCTCATCTGGAGGTCATGGCAGCCAATTACCAAACCACCACTGATTGTAACTGCTACAAACAAAAATCGCAAAAGAACAATTAACAAGCAAAGGCAGGCACTGACAATTGAGCCCAGAAAGAAAGAAAATGGAAAGAAGTGGAAGCAAGTAGAGAAGGGAAAGGAGTAAAGAAGGGAGGGAGGAAGGAAGGAAGGAAGGGAGAAGGAAGGAAGGAAGGGAGGGAAGAAAGGGAAGGGAGGAAGAGAGGAGGAAGGAATAAGGAAGGAGGGAAGGGAGGGAAGGAGGCGAGGGAGGAAGGGAGGAGGAAGGAATGAAGGAAGGAAGGGAGGGAGGACTAAAGTCCTGTACAATTTGTCAGGAGCATGTATACGGTTATTTTAAACCGTCTCTGTGCTGCCCCATGATCCTGTGAGTGTTCTCTTGTGAAATCTCAGGGCATTAACTCTGCCAAAAGCATCAGCGGTAAATTAAGGGGGTTAAAGCAGACGGCAAGTGAAAGGACAACCAAGACCCAATTCTTTATGGATTGTTCACCTGAGTTTCCCAAGCTTCCGCTCGGCTCAGAATGATCTCCAGTCGACCAGAGACATCTGTTTTTCTGGTTTTGTCAACATCCCCAGAGTTCCTTTGCATAACATGATTCGCCCAAAGCTCGGAAACTTGGGTGTTGATTTCACGGCAAAAAAAAAAAAAAAAAAAAAAAAAACACCACTTTATCTCTAAAATGGAGAAACCAAAATTCCTGAAGTTCGAGTCCTTGTACATGATCCAGTTCACAAAAGAATGTTTACATCTGCTGTGATGGCTGGAAGTGTGCCTTCCCTACCAAAGTCCTATGTAGAAGTCCTAACCCGAGTACTTGAGTATGTGCCCTCATTTGGAAATAGGGTTGTTGCTGATGTAATTGGTTCGGATGCGGTCATGCTGGGGTAGGAGAGCCCCCCCATCCAATATGACCAGTGTCCTTATATTTGGACACAGACACACCGTCGGGGACAACACCACGTAAAGATAGAGGCAGAGACGGACGCAGTGACGCCTGGGGGAGCAGCCACGACTGCTAAGACGCCACCAGAAGCCAGGAGAAAGACCCGAGAAAGTTCCTCCTCGGAAGGAGCCAACTTTGGCAAACGAATACACCTACTGATTCTGTCTCATGATGCCCTTCACACTGGGCCCCTCCCCTCCCTTGGTCCCCAAAACAGCAGTACTAAAAGCAGGACACTCTTGACGGACCACTACAATGTGCCACATAGGCATGTTAAAGGTTGTCTGTTCCCGGGGCTCCTGTAACAGGTGACCACACACCCCGTGGCGTGAAACAACAGAATTTCACCCCCTGGCAGTTCTGGAGGCCCCAAGTCCAAAACCAGGATGTCAGCAGGGTCCTGCTCCCTCAGAAAGCTCTAGGAAGAATCCTTCCTCGGGGCGCCTGGGTGGCGCAGTCGGTTAAGCGTCCGACTTCAGCCAGGTCACGATCTCGCGGTCCGTGAGTTCGAGCCCCGCGTCGGGCTCTGGGCTGATGGCTCGGAGCCTGGAGCCTGTTTCCGATTCCGTGACTCCCTCTCTCTCTGCCCCTCCCCCGTTCATGCTCTGTCTCTCTCTGTCCCAAAAATAAATAAACGTTGAAAAAAAAATTTTTTTTTAAAAGAATCCTTCCTCTTGCCTTTCCCGGCCTCTGGTGCTCCCAGGTGTTCCTTAACTTGTGGCCACATCACTCAAATCTCTGCCTCCGGCTTCACTTGACCTTCCCTCGGTGTATCTCAGATCTCCCTCTGCCTGACTCCTACAAGCGACCTGCCATGGGACTTAAGGTCCAATCAAAATCCCAGGGGATCTCATCTTGAGATCCTTAACGCGAGTACATCTGCGAAGCCCTTTATTCTGAGGTTCCAAGCGGACGTACCTTCGGAGGGTCACAGTTCAACCGATTACAGCACTCGATGTACTTCAGCTCACCTACTCCTCAAACAACCCCCTAAGTCTACTCTTAATATCCTCATTTAACACATGATGGAACTACGCTCCAGAGAAATTACTAACTTGCCCCAGAGGACATAACCTTGGATTTGAACCCCGGTCCGTTCTGACGTCTTCTTGCTTCTTTCTGGGGACTCTCATCCTCCATGAGTCCAGTGACAGCGGAAGCAGAGGGGGAAGATCCAGCCTGCGAGGTGAGGGCCGGACTCTCAGGTGGAGGGACAGCCGAGCCAGCCCTGAGGGTGAGGGCATGTGAGTGAGAAGTAAAAACCAGGGAAGGTCATCCACACCGAGGAGGCTCACGTGTGGAGCCTGGGACCACCTAGATGACAGACGCAAAGCAGCACATGGCTCAGGACAGCCGGAACGGGGGGGGGGGGGGGGGGGGCTGCAGGGAGAGAAGTGAGCCCCGGGGAAGAGGGCTTGGCAGGGCCAGGGCGCAGAGGGGCTTGGAGGCCACAGGTGGTAGCCTGACCTTTGTCCTACAGGCCATGGGCAGCCGCTGACCGAGGTTAAGCTAGGGTAGGAGTACACAGATGCTTGACTCTGGGAGGCTGACCAAGGTGGAAAAGGTGTCCACCTCCTTTCGGCCGACCTGCCCGATGGCCCCAGGCTACAAGCCTGTAGGTGTTACAACTGGCGGAACTGTTGTGACTGGGGTCCCCTGGGCACCTAGGCTGCAGCCCCAGCATGTGTATATAGTCTGTGCCTACTGGGCTCAGAGTCTACGCCTGGCTCTCAGACAAGCTGGCTTTTTGAAGAAGGCATTTCTGAGAGCGGTGACCATAAAGGGCAAGCAATTTCAACCCGAGAGTAAGAAATCCTCTGCTGGGGAGGTCGTGAGCTCTCCAAGGCGCCCTCCCACCTCTCTCCCTGGGACCCAGGCGAACAGAGGCGGGCCCAGTCCCCACACTCATGGGCAGAGCACCCACAGAATGCATCAGGGCGGTGAAAGGAACCAGGAACGCAGCTCACCGCACAAAGCAGAGGGAGAGGCGGCTTCATCCCAGGTGCTGGCTGCCCCGTCTGACTGCACTTGAACCACAGCCACGGCCGGGGCAGAGCAGGGAGGGGGGACATTGCGAAAACAGATGATAGCGAGTTACCTGGCTGGCAGCGCCCCCCCCCATCCTGCATGTTTGCAAGCCCAGCGTCCCTCCCCCCCCCCACCGCCCCCAACTTCCTGCTGGCATACCTGTGGCCAGCACCGGGGAGACTCTGGGCAGGCTCTTTGCTCCCTGGAATCCTGTTATTTTGTGGGCAATGCCACAGATAGACCTACACCTCACTGTGAAAATATTCATGCTTCACCCCGGGGGAGAGGGAGTGGGGACAGCTGGGGGGTGGCCGGGACAGGAGGGGTGGTAGAGGGGAGGGCGCCCCTTCAGCGAGCTCTAAAGACCAGCCATGGTGCCCAGCTCCAGCCTCTGAGCCAAGTATCTTGGGGTTTTCGCTGAAACACCAACAAGGTGGACGATCTTTTTGAAGGAAAACACATTTTCCGTGGTTTCCCCAGTTGACGAGGGATCAAAGAAATAAGAATAAGTTTTGGTGAACTGGGGAGACAGGGCCAGCAGCTCATGTAATTAGGCTTGATTTCAGTTCACGTCTATCAAGAAATTGCTGTGAGCAGGTGCTAGGAAACACCATCTCTAGCCCAGCAGCCTGGGCCCCTCTGTTCGCAGGGGACCATTCAAGACCTCAAGTTCACTTGAGTGAGCTTTGGGTAATGATTCGGACCTGACCTTTCTGCCCTGCAACCTGCCTGCCTTCCAGCTACTAGATACCGAAGGGCAAAGAGCATGGTCCCTCGGTGCACGGAGCCAGGCTGCCTGCGTCCAATCTTGACTCCATGTGGCTCAGTTTCCTCATCTGTAAAATGGGTGATGGCGCTTCCTTATAAGGCTACCCTGAGGATAAGTGAACGATCCCCATATAAGTGCTTAGGCCGGCGCCTCAGCAAGCTCCGCCTCTTGCTGTGACTCAGGGAGCCTCACGCACCCGAGTTCCCCGTTCCCGTTCCTTCCACCGGGTTTCCTTAGCCACATGAGCCAAAGGAATTTCTGCCTCGCACAAAGTAACATTTTTTTTTTTTCAGTCTCGCATCCTCCCAGAGGAGCCCAGCTCCTGGTTAAGTAGTTCTGGTTACCAATGATCACAGAATTGCTTCACCAGCCGTAACTTTTCATAATTTATTGGATCCATTTAACGTGATTTTAATTACAAAGGCTCTAGTTCCGTTAGATACGAAATTAAATGCAGGCAAGTAATTGTATTTCCCCCATCTAGTATGTTCGGGAAGAAATTAGAGTCGCTCAGAGCATCCTTACTGTCAAAGGGTTTCTCGGCCCATGTGACTCTGTGGGAAAGGAACTTTTCTGTTACTCCCCGAAGATGTCGGCCACTAGTGAGACTCGGGGGTTGGGCAGCGAGTGAATCCAACGCCATCAGTCTTGCTGGGGTGACAGACAAGGGTTACATTTCGAGGAATACTAGTCCATTCTCCTACTGGGCCCTCGAATTCTCTTAGGACTTCCCTAACAAGTGGTCCCCTTCCCTCATATCAACACTTTTCCTGCCCTCCTTGGTATCTCGCTGGGGAAAAAGGAGAAAGAAGGACGGGCTTGGTGTGCATGGGGTTTAGGGGACCCTGGGTAGGAACGCTGTGTTCAGAGATGCCACTGGGCAGGGTGGGAAGGCATCGGTTCTTCTGGGGCTGGGAGATTTGTAAGTGACGGAAAAGTTCTTCCTAGGACAAACTTGTTAGGGCTTGGGAGATCACTGAAGGGAAAGAACTCTGAAACTAGGTAAGCGTCCCGTTAAGGGGAACGCTCTGAAACGTGAGCCCAGTCAGTTATAAGCTTCCAAAGCCAGAAGATTTTCTTACATGAGCGTTTTTTCTTTATTTTTTTGAATATTTTTATTTATTTTTGAGAGAGAGAGAACGTGAGTAGGGGAGGGGCAGAGAGAGGGAGACACAGAATCCGAAGCGGGCTCCAGGCTCCAAGCTGTCAGCACAGAGCCTGATCGGGGCTCAAACTTGGGAACCTTGAGATCGTGACCTGAGCCAAAGCCGGACGCTCAACCGACGGAGCCACCCAGGCGCCCCGAGCGTTTTTTGTTTTTCTGTTTTTAAACTTGGAAAGAGAACGGAATGATCAGATTCATCCTCACTCTTCATTAATTTCAACTAAGTATCTAGTCGGGAGGCAGGAGTTCTGGAAACGGAACCGTGCACATGTTAGCCCCAGCTGACTATGTTAGGAAATGGGGATTACAGAAATCTGTAGCCAAGGACACAAGGCTACAAAGTGACAAAGCTGTAGCAGGAGCAGGTCTGTCTGTGGTCCCAGGCTCAGTCAGAGTCAGGTCTGGGTGTCTGTAACCCTTTTTATGCTAAATATAGGGATTAAGTCAGATCCTAAGCTTTACCTCAGCCGGGACACTTTCCTCCAAGGGCTATATTGACAGAACATGTTTTGCTTTAAAGGATAGGGCCTCTTCCGTCAGGATTTCCCCAGCCAGCTTCAGAAGAGTTGACATCGGGGCGCCTGGGTGGCTTAGTCAGTGAAGCGTCCCACTCTTGATTTCAGCTCATGTTGTGATCTCAGGGTTCGTGAGTTCGAGCCCCATGTCGGGCTCTGTGCTGACAGCGCGGAGCCTGCTTGAGATTGTGCCTCTCTCTCTGCCCCTCCCCTGCTCATGCTTCCTCTGTCTTTCTCAAAAAAAATAAAATAAAAATAAATTTAAAAGATATCTTGTAATTTAAAAAAACAATTAATAAAAAATAAATAAAATTAAACTAAAAAAAAATTTTTTTTAAAGAGTCGATCTTCCCTTCTCCCCACCTCTGCCTCCTGGCCAGGGCAGCCCAGGGAAGTGACGTTAGAGAGTCCCTCTGGCTGGGCTCCCTGGTCACCCTGTGTCACATTGGGGCACCTCTGCGAAGCTCGCCGTGTGTCTTCTTTGGGAGAAGCAGCCTGTGCCGGTAACAAGCCCACGCGCTGTGGCCCAAGGAGGGTTCTGGGGCATCACACTGGAGGGTGTCTGTGCACACATACTGCCAGGCCCTAGATTTAAGGCCTCACCTCCCCATGGCATGTCACACGTGAAGTGAATAACCTTTTCAGAAATGGTTCTTTTCCTGACTGCAGAAGCAACACACGTTCATTTTAGTATGTTTGCAAAGTACAGAAAAAGCACAAAGTGAAGAATTCTAGATGGCTCATCATCCAACTAATCAGGAAGGGTGTATATGTGTTACCGTTTTACTTTTCCTGCCCCGAACTGAAGTCACGCATGCGCTCTCTTTTCTAGTCTCTGTTTTGCCTAAAACATATTGCAGACTTTTCCCCATATCACTGCTCTCCTACATTATTCCCAAACCTTCTCTGCCAATCCCCCCACCAGCCTCCCATCCTGCCTGCTCCCCTCTCGCTTGAAACACATAGCCTCACCTCTTCCTTCTCAGAAAAACACAGAAACGATCATAAAGAAGAAACTCCCCAATCTCCTGCTATCAAACCTGCAAACCTCCCCACCGCCACACACACGTGCCCGTGTTTCCGGAGGAGCCAATCTTTTGCTAGCTCGCCTTGCCAACCCCGAACTTACTCTGGGTCCCACCTTCCCCCACCTGGCCAAGATCTCCCCTGAGCTCAAGGTGGAAAGATCCAGCAGGCTTCCAGCCTCTTCTCCCAAAGAGCCCAAATGCACCTCAAAGCCCACATTCCCAAAACAAACCCATGACTTGGCCCCAAACCTGGGGCTCATCGAGTGTTCTCTGCCATGCCTTTGTAGACGCAAGAGACCCAAGGGTCAGCCTCGATGCCTCTCTCTCCCTCACACGCGTCCAGTTGATTACAGAGTCCATTCACACTTCTCTCCAGAGATCTCCTGAATGTGTCTACTCAGGTCTATCACCACCCCCTCCCTGTCTCTCACCAGGGACCCCCTCAGCCTAACTGATCTTCCCTTACCCACTACACCCTCCGCCAAGCCATTCTCCAAACTGCAGGCTGCAAGGTCCTTTTCCTAAGCTAAATCATGCTGCTCCCTGGCTCAAACCTTCAATGGCTCCCCAGGCTCTTTGAGTAAATAAAGGTCCTCAAACTGGCGTCCATGGCCCTGCAAAGCCTGGCGGGTGCTCACCTGGCCCAACACTGCTTTCTCTCTCTGCATCCCTGCCACACTTGCCATTTCTATTCTTCGTCCTCTTTCTGTCCCGGCTTGCTTTTTCTCCCCATCTAGAATATTCTTGTCCTCCTTTTTCCTAGTTGCTTCTCTTGAAGTATCTCTTTCGCAACCTCTCTTACTTAACCTCTCTTTCTTAACCTCTCTTACTAGACCAGACCTCTTTGTTGTTGGCTCTCATACTGCTTTTCCCTCATGACACATGTTACACCTGCAACTTTATACTTGCTGGTGTGTTTTACGTTTATCCCCGCCAGGTTCTGAGCTCTCCTCAAGGGCAGGAGTTTGGTTTGCTCTCATATCTGCGTCCACGGCATTCAGCACAGTGCCTGCCACTCAAAACACTTGAAGATAAATGAATGAGTTAAGGGACCCCTACCTCAAAAGATCTAAGACTGAACTCAACACCTTCTCCCTGAAATGTGGTTTTCATCCGGGGGCTCTACTCTCATCGACATGGCCACCCAGTAGCATGATCAGAAGCTTAGAAGTAGTCTGTTATGGGTTGACTTGTGTCCCTCTCAAAAAGGATATATTGACACATAGCCCACGATATCGCAGGAAGTGACCTCATTTGGGAACAGGGTCATCACAGATATAATTAGTTCAGGTGAGGGCATACTGATGTGGGTCATACTAGGTGGGTCCTTAATCCAATGGGACCATCATTTGTTGTCTTAAAAAAAAAATTGTTTTTATTTGAGAGAGAGAGAGAGAGAGAGAGAGAGCGCAGACAAGTGAGGGGGAGGGTCAGAGGGAAAGAGAGAGAGGGAGAGAGAGAAAGAATCTTAAGCAAGCTCCGTGCTCAGCACAGAGCCCCACGAGGGGCTCGATCCCATATTGCCGGGATCATGACCTGAGCTGAAATCAAGAGTCAGACGCTTGACCAGCAGAGCCACCCAGGCGCCCCCAGCGTGACCGCCATTTTAAAAAGGGCCAATTTGGGCCCGGAGACACATACACACAGGGAGAGTGCCATGGAAACATGAAGGCAGCGTCCGGGTGATGCTTCTACGGGCAGGGAGTGCCAAAGATCGGCAGCAAGGCACCAGAAGCGAGAGGAGACGCCTGGAACAGGTTCTCGTTCAAAGATCTCACAAGGAACCAACTGGGCCAACACCTTGATTTTGGAGGTCTAGCCTCCAGAACTGTGAGACGATACATTTTTATTGTTTAAGCCACCCAGTGTGTGGTATTTTGTTACAGCAGCCATCGGAAACTCGTGCATAGTCCTCGACCCTTCATTCCCTCTTAGACTGGCCCCTCCCATGACAATATCCAATCCGTCACCATGCCCCATCACTTTTGCCTCCCAAGTATCTCCAATCCACCACCACGGGTCCAAATGCCCCTCGTCTCAGGAACTAATTGGCCTCTGCACCCCTCCTGAGCCTCCAGTAAGCTTTGCACCATGCTGTACACACAGGGATTTTTTTTTTTTTTTTTTTTTTTTTTTTTTGCAAATCTGACTTTGTCACACAGCCCTGACTTCCCCTTGCCTTCTCACTCCTGGCCACTCTGAAACTGCCCATTGTTCTTAGGCTAGAAAGCAGACTCCTGTCACAATCCAGAAGGCAAAGCCTCTAGACCCCGGCTCTGCCTTCCTCTCCTGCCCTGCACAGCCCTCTCTGGCCTCCCTCTCTTGGCTTTCTGGACAAGCCATGCTCTTCCCAGAACTGGGGCTCACAATAGGCATGGCAGTCACTCTATCCATCCACCATGTTTCTCTGGCTCATCCTTCAACTCACAGTTCAAAGACCGTTGGCTTTTAAAGAAATCCTTCCCCATCTCTGGCTGAGGTTCAGTGTCATCGATACACCCTCTTTTCATATCCCATCATTTTCCACATGGCACTCGTCATGATTTGTGATTTGCGTTTCTTTCCGCATCGTCTGACTATATCTTTTAACATCATTAGGTCAGGGACCATATCTTTTTTGACCCCCATGGATCTCCAGCAACCAGCACAGAGCTAATATCCAACTGTAGAATGAATAAGCAAACATCAATCCCTTTGCTAAAGTAAAAAAATAAGCCATAATGCATTTGACCGGTCTTATTTCTGGCCATGTGGACTTCTTCCACTGTTTCACGAATGTAGCAACATTGCAGGGAATCACCGAGGATTCTTTGTGCAAACACCCCATTATTTCCTGAGGGCAAATTATCGGAAGGCACTGGTTGCTCCAAGATTTTGAAGCTTTACCCCATTGTGTAGAGTTTCTTCAAGTGGCAGATCATTAACTAGAAGCATATGCAAGAGAGGGAAGGAAGGGGGGAGGGAGAGAGAGAAAGAGAGGGAAAGAAGGAAGGCAGAGAAAGACCACCGTCCAAAGCAACAAGGCTTTGTCGGCCTGAGAAGTTCTCTCTGTCGAGACTGCTGTCCGACCAGTTTCCTAGCCACCACTCCCTCTGTATCCCTGCCAAACCATCCCTGGGAAAGGCCAAGTCAGACACTCTCAAATCCCAGGGTTTCAAATGATAAAGACCCCAAGAGGCAGGGGCCAAGCTGTTTGGGGGCTTTTTTGTTCTCCGACCCCTTTGTTCTAGCGACTTCTCCCATCTCAAAGGATTTTCAACAGCACCAAGAGCCTGACACTTTGCCCACCCTGGTTCTCACACTCTTCTCCAGAGAAGGACAAAGCAAAGTTGGCACTGACGAGGCCTGCAATAAAGGCGGGGGTGGGGGGGGAGCTGAGAAACAAGAATGCGTCCACGAATCTGGCCGCCCCGGATCCTCAGTTGCTGGAGGAACTTGCAAGGTAAACAATGAAATGGGGAGGAGACAGCCATTTTCTTCGCTCTGGCCAGTTGTCATGGATACTGGGATTTTAGCCGTAAAAGGGTGAAGGGTTTGCTTTGCGCTTTACAAACGGTGCCTTTTTCTACTTACTTGCTCCGGGTCGGGGACCTTCCCTTCTGGGAAGGCCCCTTCTGGGCCTTATTCAAGGCAAGCTAGAGAAGGGGAGTCACCAGGACATTTGTTGTACAGGTAGGTGCTCGTGGGGCCCGCAGCCCGACTGACGCCAGGCACAAAGGTTGAAGCATTAATGGAAATTTCCAGCCACCCAAATCCTCCCGTCTACACTGCAGGGAGGCATCTGTCTGTCTGGACGCCTTCCTGTCAACGTTCTGATTCTCCCAGGAGCGCTCACACATGGGCCAAAGGCTTTAGCTTTGAGCCCTCCCTGAGCCCTTGCCCCCGAGACACCCCTACGAGCTTCCTCCCGCCACCCCCCCCTCCCCGGGACTCCCAACTCCTTCACCCTGCAACACTGGTCCCAGTACGTCTCCCAGAGCAGCTCAGCACGGTATGACAAGGAAGCCACCAGCTTTAGCGAGGGTGGGTCAAGGCTCAGTGCCGCCACTCACTGGAATGACCTTGGGCAGGGTACTTCGTCTCTCCGAATCTTACTCCCACACCTAGTAAAATGCAAATCGCAATATCTACCACGTAGCGTTGTTGAGGGCTTTGCCCACCTCTTCATTCTCTCCAGAGCTACACACACTCACGGCCTCTCGTACTCGCACACACACACTCACACGCACTCACAAGCTCAGGTACACACCCACTCAGCCTTCCACTGTTGACCTGTATTTCAGTCTTGATCGAGCAAGAGGGAGTGCGCCAGTTTGATATAAGCAACTGCGTCTGTCCATCCATCCGCTCAGACATTTACAGAGGGTCTGACACGTGCCAAGCACTGAAGTCCTCAAGGGCCACCAGGCAAAGCCACTGGCCCCCCGCGTGTGCCTGAGAGGCTGCACTGCTCCTGGACATCGGGGCGTCCCGAGACACTCCCTCGGCCTCCATCCATGTACCTTCATTTCCCAAAACTCGACGACGCAGCCTGAAACCCAAGACACGGCACAAGGACCTTTTGTGTTTGGATGACCAAGGCAAGGATGGGCTCACGGTGCCGGGCTCCCTTCTGGCTTCCTCGAGGCTGGAATTCTCCAGCTCTTTCGAGGAGTCAGGTGAGTCAAACTGACACGTATCTTCCACACATTTGGAACAAATGTCGTAAACCTTTTCAGGCGATGATCTGACTTCCAAGGGCGGCTTTTCCTCCGCCACTCTGTGGGGACGGCAGTCCCCAGCCTCCCCCTCGACACCGGGGAAGTGAGTCCAGGAGTTGCCAGCGTGGGGCAGAGGGTTGGTGTCGGCTTGGACCATAATCGTGTCGATGCTGCCTCCCAGGCTGCAGGCCGGTTCAATAGAGCAAAGAAAATATCACATACGAGCCCCACCGCTCCGGACACGTGGGCTTGGAGCGCATCGCCCTCCCTAACCCTTAGTGTTCTCATCTTTAAGATGGGATAATAAGATACCTATCTCATAGGATTGGTGGGAGGACTCAAGATTCAAAAGTACCCATGAACCCTTTTGGCCTGGCAAATATTCAGTACTCATAAATGATGGCTTTACTTTTTATGAGAATTACCATTTCTGGCTCTGTTATGGCTCTCACTATGCAAAAATCACATGCATGCCTATTAAAGGGAACCAGAATGAGCCACAGAAAACTGTAAGCTGTCAATCTGTTTAGAGTAGTGGCATTGTATGTTTTTGACCTTAATTTCCATTTTAACGTTGTTCCAATATTTCTGCAAGAAATACAAATTAAAATGATAAACACAGGTATCCAGGGCCTGACTTACAGTAACCACATAAACAAAATATTTAATTTAAGTTTTTTTTCATTTTGGGGCGCCTGGGTGGCTCAGTCGGTTAAGCCTCCGACTTCGGCTCAGGTCATGATCTCGCGGTTCGTGGGTTCGAGCCTCGCGTCGGGCTCTGTGCTGACGGCTCGGAGCGTGGAGCCTGCTTCAGAGTCTGTGTCTCCCTCTCTCTCTGCCCATCCCATGCTCGCTCACGCTTTCTCTCTCTCTTTCAAAAATAAATAAACATTAAAATTTTTTTTTAATTTTTTTATTTATCATTTTTCAGAGACACAGAGAAAGCATGGGATCAGGGAAGGGGCAGAGAGAGAGTGGGGAGAGAGGATCTGAAGCAGGTCCTGTGCCGACAGCAGATAGCCTGATGCAGGGCTTGAACTCACGAACTGTGAGATCATGACCTGGGCCGAAACTAGATGCTTAACTGACTGAGCCACCCAGGCACCCCACAAAATATTTAATTTTAAAATTCTTCTGTTTGTTTTCATTGCACACAGGATTAATTTCTCTTAAAATAACAATGAAAGCATCCTTTGAATCCACAACTAGAACCCAGACAACGACATCAGAAATTTATCCAGACCCCTTCATCCAAAGGATTAATTCCATAGTCATGAAAATGTCACCTGTAAACTTAGCGGTCATTTCTCCTATATGCCTCACTATGCGTGGAGGCTGCCAGATAGCTGCCATCAAGCACGAAGCCTATCCTGGATTAAAGCAAACGGTAAATGCCAGGACCGTTCCAGACACAGAAGATATTTGACCTTCTGGGGGCTGGAAGTACAGCTGGGAAGGAGAAAATACCATGAAACAGGTAGGCAGCCATGAAATTCTCACTTGTTCTAACTAGGAGCTGTATAAGCAAGGAGGACAATTGGAGACAGAACTGTTGGGGAAGAAGCACTAAACCATGTTCAGTCTTGAAGGGTGAGCAGAAGCCATTATCCCCTCCAGGAGGCCATTTGAACATTCACATCTAACTTCTAGCCAGTTCGGGCATTCCTACAGTGTGCTGAGCATTGGAGAAGACACAAAATTAGAGAACCTGGGTGGCTCAGTCGATTAAACATGGGACTCCTGATCCCGGCTCCGGTCATGATCTCACGGTTCGTGGGATCGAGCCCCAGGCCAGACTCTGTGATGATAGTGAGGAGCCTGGTTGGGATTCTCTCTCTCTCTCTCTGTCTCTCTCACGCATGCACGCACTCTTGCTCTCGCTCTTACTCTCTCTGCCCCTCCCCTACTCATGCTCAGTCTCTCTAGAGAAATAAGTAAATAAGCTCTTTTTAAAAAGACACAAAATAAACTTTGATGAAATGAACTGTATTTCCCAGGATTTCAGAATGAAATGAAATAGGTCTGCACAGCCACATCTACCTGGCTCCATTTAGAGAAAATACACTTAGATCTATTGACCAATAAAGACAGAATTCAGGGATAGAGCTTCTTTATAAAAAAAAAAAAAAAAGGGGGGGGGCAGAGGGGCGCCTGGGTGGCTCAGTCGGTTGAGCGTCCGGCTTCGGCTCAGGTCATGATCTCGCGGTTCGTGGGTTCGAGCCCCGCGTCGGGCTCTGTGCTGGAAGCTCGGAGCCCGGAGCCTGCTTCCGATTCCGTGTCTCCCTCTCTCTCTGCCCCTCCCCCATTCATTCATTCTCTCTCTCTCTCTCTCTCTCTCTCTCAAAAATAAATAAACATTAAAACAAATTTTTTAAAAAAAGGTGCAGAGGTACGAGGGATCCCTTTTAACACATACAGAGCATTCACCGTGGCCAGACACTGCCTGGGCCTGTTCCATGGCTCAGATAATTTTAACTATCTCATTGAATTATCATTACAGCCGTGACAAACAGATGAGGGAACAGAGACGCAGAGAAATGAAAAAGAAGATATTTGGTATTATTTTTATGGACTTTTTTAAAAATTTAAATCCCAGTTAGTGAACTCATAGTATCATAATGGTTTTAGGAACTGAATTTAGTGGTTCATCACTTGCATGCAACACCCAGTGCCCATCCCAGCAAGCGCCCTCCTTCGTGCCCATCACCCACTTAGCCCATCCCCCCATCCAAAACCTTGCGAGCAACCCTCAGTTTGTTCTCTGTATTTAGGAGTCTCTTATGGTTTGCCTCCCTCTCTGTTTGTATATTATTTTTCCTTCCTCTCCTCTACGTTCATCTGTTTTGCTTCTTCAATTCCACCTATGACTGATATCATATGATATTTGTCTTCCTTTGACTGCCTTACTTCACTTTAGCGTAATGTACTCTAGTTCCATCCACATTGTTGCCCACGGCAAGACTTCATTCTTTTCGATTGCCGAAGAATATTCCATTGTATATATACACCACATCTTCTTTATCCATTTGCCAGTCGATGGACATTTGGGCTCTTTCCATACTTTGGCTATTGTCGATAGTGCTGCTATAAACATTGGGGTGCGTGTGTCTCTTGAAAACAGCACACCTGGATCCCACGGATAGATACCTAGTAGTACAATTGGGGGGTTGTAGGGTAGTTCTATTTTTAATTTTTTGAGGAACCTCCATAAATATTCAGCATTATTATATGAGGGTCATTATTATATGAGGGTCATTATTATATGAGTAAGAATTAGTTTTGCCAGACAGAGCGCTTATATAGGAGAGACAGAGAAACAGAGCCGAGAGCGTAGTCTGGGCCAAAGTCAGGAGGCTCCTGGCTATGGGTCACGGGAGTTTGATATTCTGTCGGGAGGAATCAAGATATCAGAGCAGGTGAGCAAAGCAATGCTCGGATTTCCTTCCGATTTTAAGAAATAGAGTGGAACTGGAAATAAAGGAAGTAGAAACACCGTCAGAGGATGCTAAGGAAAGAGCAGGCATCACCATCAGCAGCTTCAAGGTAGCAGACCCACTGTCTCTTGATTCTTACAACAGCCCTGCAATGTAGAAACTGTGAGCTGGTCTTAATGCCCTATTACCTATCACGGGGATATTTCTAAACGAGCACCCCAAATCATCGTAAACTATTCCCTCAAATCATTCTGACACAGGGAGCTGCTCACATGTGAGAGAGAGCGGCTCTCCAAGAGATGATGGCTGCTCTCCCCCCAACCTCACCTCTTCTTTCTCTTCACTGGTTCTCTCCTCTGCCCTTGGAGCCTCCGCAGAAACCCCAGCCTTTCTTCCACCCCACGGTATCGCCATGATCCTTTCTGTACCTCCAGGTTAGTGAGGCCTTGGGGTAAAAAATGATTGATTGACCCAGGTTTGTACATAGAGAAACTGAGACTGGAGAGGCTAAACGCTTTAACCAACGCCCCATCCTTCTTAAATCTCCAGGTTCAACGCCAATCCTGCTTCTGCACAGATGTGCCTCTTACCCACCTGGCTGACAGCTTGAAGCCAGGCCAGCGCTCTGAGCATCTGGTTGTAAGTTCAGCCTCCCCATGACTGGCCCCAGATTAGGGTGAAACAATAGGCCGGGCGTGTGGGGCTTGGTCCTGGGGACTGTCCCTCAGACCAGCTCCAAAGATCCCCACCCCCCCGATTAGTTACAGAACGCCTGCTGCTGTGCACAGTAATCCAAATTGGGTTCAAGCCCCCAGCCTCGGTGCTCTATTGTAATGCTGTATTTTTTATTCAGCACCAGATCAGAGATCTGCTAAGACCTCGTGTTGCCAACATAAAAGAAGAAAGATTCGTTAATCCCAACGAAAATGAATTCGTCTTATTTTTTCCCTGAAGAAAAAAAAAAAAAAGAAAAAGAAAAACATGACGGTATTACATCAGCCTTTCAGAAAAACAGAAAAATCCCTGCCATCGTGAGATGGTCGAAGCATGCGGCTTTGAGAGTCGACACAAAGAACGCAATTACACACCCCTTCACCTCTTGCCGGCTTGTTTTATTATCCTGGGTAGTCCAGCTGGTTTTCCCTGGGATGCTTTTGGATATGATCATCCCAGCAGTCTTGACATAGAGTATCAGAAAGGAAGAAGGTCAGAGGTTGGAAAGGGAGGATGTTCACAGAATCAAAGAGAAGAGAACAAGAGGGGGGCCAGAGAACGGGCAAAAAAAATTCACCCTAAAAATCAGACACATTTTGTTGAAATCCTAGAGTTTCAGAGCCAGGAGGGACCTTGAAGGTACCTAGTCACGCCTTCTCATTAAACACATACACACACACATATGCATACAGATAGACATGCACACACACACACACACACACACACACAGCAAGTGAGGTCAAAAGAGAAAGTGTGAATCATCCAAGGGAACAGATGCTGACCTGTAGGTTAAAAGGTGCAGGGATTCCAAGGCACTAATCTGTCGGGGAAGAGCCTTTTGTGGATCTCAGTAAACACGTCCTAGGAAAAAAGACAGTGATGGCCCCTCTCTATCTAGTGAATGCCGACCACTCCTCTTTCCTCTTTAAAGCTCTCTTGTTGATCTGTTGGTTCACTTACGAACTGATAAATAACTGAGTGGTGTAGTGTAGGGACCTGCATACGACCGTCCGTGGGCCAGATCCAACCCGCCGCCTGGTTTCATACGGCCCACAAGTGAAGAATGGTTTTTACGCTTTTCAAGTGTAACATTTTTTGGGAACAAAAAAAGGTTTAAGAATAATAGTTCCTAGCACATGAAAAGTACATACAATGCAAACGTGGGTGTCCGCAAATAACCTCTGACTGGAGCACAGACACGCCAGGCCCCCACACGTGGTCTACTTACATAGGTACATATGTAACCTACCCATCCCTTCTTGCGATTCCCATAGGCACCCCTCCCTTCCTGGGAGTCCTCTCACATCTCCTTCCTTCTCTGTTTCCTGGGGTCCTTCCTCCTCAAGCTACCCCCAGAAGCTCCATCTTCGTTTCCATATTATACAGGACAATCTAGTTTATCACCCTGATGCTTCTAGTTCCAAGGTCATAGACTCCATGTTTTTCCTAAACTAAAGGTCCCTTGCTATGTCCCTCACCCCTAAAACCCCAGGATAACTATGAGAGCTTCAGACACACTTTCTCCTTTCCACAGCAATCTCTAAATGTATGATCGGTGTCCCACTGATGTGAATTGTTATCACCACCTTGCCCTTGGAAGACAGAAGAACTATTGGCAGGTTTGGGGTTGACTTGCTTTTTCTCTCCATTGAAGTACACAAAGTATCTACCATACTGCTTGACACATAAAAAGAATCAATAGATGTTTTTCTTTCCCTGTAAAACACACACACACACACACACACACACACACACACAGACAAATACGAAAATGTGTAACAATATATATATATCCCACGTGGAGACTGTGAACAGAATTCTGTATCTGGCGCGTGTCGGGGGGAGAGGGGCGACACGATTGGGTTGGGGAACACTACCTAGAAAAAGGTGAAAAAAGTAACATTTCTTTTTCTCCACCATTTCAGTGTACTGGGAGCTGGGGCTCCTGGGTGGCTGTAGGTTAAGTGGCCAACTTCGGCTCAGGTCATGATCTCATGGTTCCTGAGTTTGCACCCCATGTCAAGCTCTGTGTTGACAGCACGGATTCTGTGTCTCCTTGCCTCTCTGCCTCTTCCCCACTCATGCACTCGCTCGCTCTCTCGCTCTCTCTCTCTCAAAAAAAAATAAAAATAAAAAATACATATTAAAGGGTCTCCTGGGTGGCTCAGTCGGTTAAGCGGCCAACTTAGGCTCAGGTCATGATATCGCGGTCTGTGAGTTCGAGCCCCGCGTCGGGCTCTGTGCTGACAGCTCAGAGCCTGGAGCCTGTTTCAGATTCTGTGTCTCCCTCTCTCTGACCCTCCCCTGTTCATGCTCTGTCTCTCCCTGTCTCAAAAATAAATATAAAACAAAACGTTAAAAAAAATAAAAAAATATATACATTAAAACAAATTTTAATGTACTGGAAGCTGACTAAAAGTTACCAGATGAGTATCCTTCCGGGATTTCCATATGCTGTTTCTCACCAGACAGAAAGGGTTGCAAGACTTTGTATCTACCGCACCTAATGTTGCTGCACAACAAAATATCCCCCAAAACATAGCAGTTACACTCAAAACATTTTGTACCTCTCACAGCTTTCTGAGGGTCAGGAATTCAGAAAGGCTTAGCTGAGGGGTTTCGGTTTAGGATCTCTCGCGAGGTGTCCGTCAGGATGCTGGGCTGGGCAGTGGTTATCTGAAGGCTTGACCGGGGCTGGAGGATTCACTTCCAAAGCGGCTGTTGGTGGGAGGCCTCAGTTCCTCACACAGGCCCCTCCAGGGGGCTGCTGGTGACATGGCTTTCCCCCAGAGTGGGTGATCCAAGAGAAAAAGAGAGAGAGAGCCTAAAACAAAGGCTGCAGTATTTTATAACCTCACATTGGAACAACATGCCATCGCTTCTGCCATATTCCGCACAGGCCAATGCTGGCACAATGTCAGAGGACACTCCACGAGGATGAGAGAGAGGCTGCCCACCCGCCTTTGGGACTCCTGAGACTCTCGGTTGTTCCAACACATTCCCCTTTCTCACTTAAGCTACTTTGCAAGTTGCACTCTGACTTGCAAGCAAAACAGCTTGAGATAAGACGAAATTCTGAGACTATTGCTCTGGATTTCTACATCTGAGAAAGAGAAAAGAAGAAATCCTTTCCACATAGTTATTGGGAAGCTAATAGCACAAATCCAAAGCAAAACACAACAACGAGCAGCTTTATTATGGTTACTCTGCCGTAACAAATTATCCGGGAACTTAATAGCTTAAAACAATCATTTTATGTTGCTCACGGTTTCGTGGAATTTAGGAAAAGCTCCGCCAGGCAGCTCTCATCGGAGTTCTCTCGTGCTATTGTAGCCAGACGTGTGCTGGGGATGCAATCTTAGGACTTCAGTCCAGCTTCTCTGGGCTGGACATGCGAGATGGCTCGCTCACGTGGCTGGCAACTGACTCAGGCTGTCCACTGGGAGCCCAGCCGGGGCTTTCAAACAAAGCACCTCTACGTGGCTTCTCCAGCATGGCCACCTCAGGTAACTAGACTTCACGTATGGCAGCTGCTTCTCCCAGAGCAAGCACCCCAAGAACCGGGGCCGGGGCGGGGTGGGGGGGGATGCATAGCCTCTTCTGACCCAACCTCAGGAAGGGTACAGCATCACTTACCCTGTATTGTGTTGGGTAAACCACGTCATTAAGGTCAACTCGGATTCAAAAAGAGGGAACATAAACCCCATCTCTCAACGGGAAGCTTGGGGATGGCCAGAGACGGCTGATAATCCCAAACAATCCCATGGCACGCTCTGAGGGGAGAAATAATACGTCCCACATGAGAGTGACAGGGAGGGATCTTCTCAGTTCGAATGTATATATCCTTGACTAGAACACCCTGTCCTTTTGGCCCAGGACACCTGTCCTGGAAACATAAAGACAGTGATCAAACCACATTTATCAGGAAACAGTTTCAGATTCGAATAATAGAAAACTCAAGGCAAACTTCCATAAACAATAAAGAAATTTACTGACGCATATACCTGGAGGTTCCAAGAGAATAGCAATCTTTAGAGTTGGCCTAAGTCCAAGGCTCCGCATCCATTTCCCACCATCCTCTGGCCTATCTCTCTTCCATCCTAGCTGGACAGAGAGCACGTGGCAGCTAGTCTGGCCCTCCTATTAGCACACGACCATTTCCGGAGGAAAAATGACTGGGCTGCTCCGTCCTGGGAGAATGCAGATAAATGAATGTTTCCAACGCGCACAGCTAGCCTGTCTCCGTGTTTTATTAGACCAGATGACCAACGCTAGCCAATCACTGGGGACAGAAGTGGAATGACTCTTAAACCAACCAGACTCACCTGTAATCCCTATGAATAGGATTACCTCCCATGCATGAAGGGAGGCTACCCGAACAAAATCAGGATTTTGTTAGAAGCGAGGAAGTAGATACTAAGGGAATGATCAACAGTGCCTACCACGCTGCAGAAGACAGATTCCTACAGCATCAAAATCAAGTGTAATCTGTCTTTTGCTGCCTTTTTTTTTACCCCACATGCGAATACAGAATCAGTTCTTGGCAAATGTGTCCCCGAATAATTCTGGGAGTCTCCAGGAAGCAATTCCCATGAGTTTACAGACACACGCAGTGAGTTGCCAGTGACACCTGTGGCTCCAGGGGTCTGCCGGCCACAGCCACCAGTTCTGCCAAGTCATTCTGTGCCTGTCAGGTGTATCCACCTGCCTCCAGAGTCCGTGCTCTGTGGACAGTTGCAACGCGGGGAGAATGTTCTTCTGTCTATTGGGAAGACAGCAAAGCAGTACTGCTTGGCCCATAGGGGAGCACCAGGATTTGTTAAAAGAGACGACTTTCATATTTTATTTGTCACATCCCCTTGCCCCAGGCCCTAGAATGTCCACAGAACACAGATATTATTCCTTGCAGGTCTTGGCAGGGGGCAATCTGAGGAACAAACCCTACCCTGTGCTCAGAATCGCCACCTCCTGCATTCAATAACCAAGGTTCTTCTTCTAATCACATTTGTCATTGCTGACCCCCCACTTCCTTTAAGGCAAATTGTCTCCTAGGAGGCCCCCTGACCCCCTTGCAAACACACCTCTAATGGACCTACTCACCAGCTTGTTGGGCATCAGGCATTTGGGGACCCCAGTGGTCCAGCTTCATCTCAAGCAGGGACTCCCAACTTGATATCCAGCCACGCACATTCACTGAGGGCGAGTTCTTCCCCCCTCACACCTCTGTTTGCGCCCTATGATCCGGTCACCCTGGGTCGTTCCACTCATGCAGATGGAGAATGCCATCCTATTACATATGTGGCAACTTGCAGGTGCCACACTTCTGGATTTCTCTCCCACTGCCGTCGTTACCGGAACTCCCGTTTTGCAGCCTAACTCCTTCACCTTGCAAATTTCTGCACCTGCATCAGGATGTGCGACTCAGCTCTGTAGCTTCCGTGATCTCTGTGAGATCAGTGTTTGTCAAGTTTAAGTCGGTGACTCTCAGAGCGTTTGGCTTGAAAGATATCAGGCTACCCTTCCTCAAGGGGAGCAAAACGAAACAAAAAAAAGCATTGCCCTCGGGTCTCTTCTCGAACAGGGATCCTGGGCATTTTCCCCCAGACAGACCGCATCACCAGGACCCCGACACTGGCCACCGTCTGCCAATTATCATCAAAAGGCACCTCTTCTGCATCTCTCCGCCTCCTCGAGATCTTTCTACTGCCTGAGCTGCCCAACCCACCATCCACTCCTGAGGCCGTCGGGCATTTTCTCCCTTGGCTCAGCTCGGGGAACCAGATTTGGAGTATCTCTCAAATGAATTGGGGTTTTGTTCCATCCAACCTGTGTTGAAATTTACAGGACTAAAACAAAGGCACTCAGTGTGCCCCGGGCTTGGCTTTGCCTGGGACACTAATTACCCAACAACAGCACACGTGGGAGAAAGTGGCCAACGCTGATTAAGGAGCCCCATGGGAAGGCACCGAGAACAATCTTTTCTTTTTCTTTCTAACGTTGCCTTTGTCTCTATCACCAATGGCCACTCTGCCTTCGTGCTGCTGCTGGGCATTCGTAAATACAAATGAGTCGCCAGGCGGACACCTGGCTAGCACGGGAGCCCTCAATGCACTGGGTGCCTGCCATACGCTGAGTCTGGGCGAGATTCTCTTTGTACATGAGCACTGGTCCTCCGACAATTCTGCAAAACAAGCAGCAGCATCCCCACGTGAAAGGCGAAACAACAAGAGCCCGAAGCCACAAAAGCAGAGAGAGACTAAGCTAGATTATAACACAGTTCTGGCTCAGAAGCCACGGCCCATGCTTCCAGAATAATCCAGAAAGTGTGGTTCTTCCCAAATCCGACAATCGTGGTCTTTTACAGCTGGAAAGGACCTTGCTAGAAATCACCATGTTCAGCCAAGGCCCAAGACGATGAACAGACTCGACCAAAAATACACATCATGACTGGCATGAGCTTGAACTCAGGTCTCAGATTCGGGGGTCAGCACTCTGCACTCTCCCTTCTCCTTGCTCACCCATCATTGTCTTAGACTTCCCAAAAGTCTCTCATCACCGACTGCTCACGGGACTGGGCTATGCTGAACAAGCAGATTTAATTAATTCTGGGGTGGCTAGCATCTTGGTAAATGCAGCCAAAAACAAGTATCAGTTTTCCAGCTGCAGAAGGAAGAATCTGTAAGTAAGTTTCAACTGGAGGCATTGGCAAGATCATGTGTGTGGCGGGGGGAAAATGGCCATCTGGTTTTTTCCGCCCAGCTAGAGTAACTTTAGAGTAACCCTTGGAGATCCTAACACACTCCCACCGACTATGAGGCGCTCAGCAATGTGCTGCTGGGACTCGTGTGTCCCAGGCCTTGCGGCTACGAGGTGAGATGCCTGCCTCTGTGCTCACCATCCGCCCAGCACTGCGGTGAGTTGGGGGTCTGACGCAGAGAACTCAGGTGTATACTAACACAACCAAGAGCTTTGTGGTAGGAGGGAAAGCCCCGGAGGGAAGACCAAAACCACAGTAAAATTCACAAGGACTGGCTAGCCCTCTTCCCCAAGGCTGAGCAAATCAGGTTGAACCAGATGAAAATCAGGGCGAGTCAGATCAAGTCTGCCTTATCCCTCCCCGGTGTGTCTGCATGGGAATGGGCATCACAGGCACCAGGCAAGCAGATTTGTCTCCTCTGCGGCGTGTAAGGCGGCCGTGAGAGGAGAAGTCTGTTTCCAAGTCTAGTGCAGAAAATCCAAACCCTCTGTATCAGAGGTAGGAAATGCTGAGGTCAAACCTTATTAAACTCTCCAAGAGAACAAAATATGGGACAAGGAACCCTAAACAGACTTCTTTTTTTAACCCATTAAGGGCAAGATAAGTGGCGAAGGTCTTAAATTATCATAAGAAACACTGGATTTAAACATCAGTCGCCATGGAAAGAGTGACCAAGGTTAAATCAGTTCAATTCAGTTAAGCTGGAGAGAGGATCGGGGGTTAGTGTTGACACAGTGCCCCGCTGCTCGGATTCTAATCTTGATTCAAACTCTTACGAGATGCCCGACTTAGGGCAGGGCACGTGCTCCCCATGTGTCACCATCACCCACCATGTGAGAGTCACAGCACTGGCACTACCTCACATTGTTGCTGGAATGAGGTTCTAGAACATTCCGTGTTTAAGGCATGGGGTCTCATGACAACTCTATGAGGTAGTTACTCCAATTACACACATACACGCGCATCTACGTATACACGCACACATACACACACACACACACACACACACACACACACACAAACACACACTCTGCACAGAAAAGGAAACAGAGGCAGGACACGTCCACCATCACCCAGTGGTAAACAGGAGAGTGAGGATCTGAACCAAGCCAGCGGTCAGACATCTGTCATTCATGTAAATGTTTACCCCGGTGCCTGGCACCTCCAGCCCTCAGTAATTTTCAGCCTCAGTATTGTTCTGATAGGCCCCGAGATGTCAGGAATCACTGCCCAGCCGGACCTCTCTGCACATTTGGCTGGGACACTGAGGCCAGGCCTGTCTAGAGACCAACGGACTCACTGGATGGCTGCTTTGGGCTTTCTCCAGCCGTCAGATGCAGTCATTGCTCCTGAAGCCAAGCCTCTAAAGCAGGGCGGACACAACGCATGGAAAGTAGGGGGCCAATCAGAGCTCCAAAGATGATTCTTTAAAGTCTGGACGCAAGCTTGCAAAACGTCACCTTAAAAATCCAGTTAGATTCCACGCAAAGCGTTGGCCCCGTGTGTTCCCAGGAGAGTGAGATGTCTCCTGATGCTCAGACAGGCAAGTGGCTTCCGGGCCAGGCACCAGCTGGGCCCTCCCTTCTTTCAAATTTGTGGGACCTCAGCTGGAGGCCGTGACTTAAAGGAGCATGGGCCACGGTCTGTGCCTTTTGTCCCCCGGGGCAGGCTCAGATGGTTTCAAGCGATGACTCAGACCTGGCATAACCATGCGTGCACCCCACAGCTGCTCCTCTCACCGCACACTACCACCCACACGCGCTTGCACAATGAGCGTGTTTCACCAGGAGGCCCAGGTGCCTGCCAGCATTGTTTATCACCCGTGTTAGAAAAACCCATGGGAACCTGGCTTTCCTGCCAGCCGGCCAGGCCTGGTTCCTGCTCTTCTGGACTTTCTGACCGAATGTGACACAGCAGGGCTTTACAAGTAGAATTTCTAAACCCACACGGCTAAAGAAATACATGAGGGTGGCGATATTCACCTCCTTCTACTCAGCCACACTCTTTACTCCACAGTAAATAAAGATGAAGGGCGCCTGGGTGACTCAGTCGGTTGAGCGTCCGACTTCGGCTCAGGTCACGATCTCACGGTTTGTGGGTTCGAGCCCCGCGTCGGGCTCTGTGCTGACAGCTCGGAGCCTGGAGCCTGCTTCGGATTCTGTGGCTCCCTTTCCCTCTCTGCCCCTCCCCTGCTTGTGTGCTCTCTCTCTCTCTCTCAAAAGTAAATAAATAAACATTTCAAAAATTTAAAAGAACAATAAGAATAGAGATGAACCCCAAGACGCTGTGTCAATCATCATTATAATTTCTACCGGACTTACCCAGCCTGGCCCCTGCAGTCATATCCTTTGCTCAAACCACGTGTGCAACAGCAGAGGAAACGTTTACCTATGAACATCTGAGAGGCACCGCAAGGCCCGGGTCTGAGGCCACAGGAAGGCATGTGACAAGAGAATAGATGACCCCAAAGCTCCCACGTGGGCGATACGGAGAACCAGCTCGGTCTCATAGACCCCGTGACTCTCCCCAGGGCTGAGCCAGCATTTTGCCTCGCTCTCCCTTAGAAGAATAAGCAACAAGGACAAAGCTTTACTAGCCAACAGGGACCGTGTTTCTCCAGTAACACTCACGCCTATCACATTGGTTATTATTAATTCTCGCAACAGCCCTGGAAATAGGCTGTAAGTTTGCAACTGATCGATAACCGGTACAACTTTTCCCATTTAAAACGATGAGCAATGGGGCCCCTGGGTGGCTCAGTGGGTTGAGCGCCCGACTCTGGGTTTCGGCTCAGGTCATGATCTCCCGGTTTCGTGAGCTCAAGCCCTGCATCCGGCTCTGCACGGGCAGTGGGGAACCTGCTGGGGATTCTCTGTCTCCCTCTCTCTGCCCCTCCCCAACTCGCGCTGTCTCTGTCTCTTTCTTTTTTTTTTTAAATTTTTTTTTTGACGTTTTATTTATTTTTGAGACAGAGAGAGACAGAGCATGAACGGGGGAGGGGCAGAGAGAGAGGGAGACACAGAATCGGAAGCAGGCTCCAGGCTCTGAGCCATCAGCCCAGAGCCCGACGCGGGGCTCGAACTCACGGACCGCGAGATCGTGACCTGAGCCGAAGTCGGACGCTTAACCGACTGAGCCACCCAGGCGCCCCTGTCTCTGTCTCTTTCAAAATAAATAAATACACTTAAAAATAAACAAATAAATTAAATAATGAGCCATGTAGTCCTGATGAGCATTTTCATACAGAACTTGAGACAGTCACTAAATAATACCTGAAGTTCCGTGGGAGATGTCTGTATACTGGCAAGTTTAAAAAATGAAGTTTAAAAAGAAATATCTTCACCGTACTTCATTTTTTGAAAAGCCTACGACAAACATTATGGCATGCCTACCCGGAGATGTTCACCTCAGTTATATTTAGATGGCTGGATTCCAACTGGTTCCTATTTTCTTCCTTCTGTTTATCCGTATTTTCTATAATGAAGAGATTCTAATGTGAAAAAAGGAAAGGGATTAAGTTTGTTCTGTGGGTTCCCATAGGCCAGGACTGATGTGTGAGTCAGCGTTGTTAAATCAGTTCCCCAGAGAAACTCCACCGAGCAGCTGAGGCCTTCAGGAAGCCCTGTTGAAAAGCAGGAAAATTTAGGCCAGTGGTAAATGCTTGGCGACCTTTCTTTGTTCCCAGCTGGTGCAGATTTCTGTCAAGATGCTGATGCTCTATTCTTTAGAAGTCCCGTCCATACTTCAGGATGTGTCCTTCCCATCAAAGAGAGGGATGATGGATGCATTTGTATATGACCAAATTCTTGGTTCATAATTGCTTCTAAAGCAATATTTGCCATGGACAGAATCCTTAGAACGCCATTAAAGAAGAAATTCAAAATAGCCTCCTATCTACCTAACTAGAAATAGCCATAGGTGTTATATCTGGTGTATTTCCTTCCGTTCATTTAATAAATCATTTATTTGCATAAAATTGACCACATAACTTGTTCACCTCTTCATTCTGAATGTGATACAAACATTTGCCATGCCTGTAAATATTTTTTTGAAGATATGATATTTCTGTCTAATTTTAATATGTATTCCTTTGATTTCTGGAAACATTATTTTCTTGTGCATACTAAACAGTTTTGATTTTTTTCTATTATCAAATTATCTGCTAATATAATTTGGCTGTTTTTATATTTAAAGGTGTGTTGGGTTTTTCTTCTCATTTATTCGGGTCTTCTCAATTTTATTGCAAGTATTTTTTCAGTTTGGTGAGAGCTTTTAATTTTGGCTTTGACGTTCAATTAGCTTTTAATTTATGAGCATTACATCTATGAACAATTGTGTTTATGATTTTTCCACTTCTGTCATGCCTTCAAATTCTTCTACGTGCCTTAAAACATTTATTTCTCCCTCTTCCCCCTTTTTTTCGTCATCTCTTTACCTTTAGCTTTTTTTTTTTGTTGTTTCACTTGGTGTTTTTTTTAATTCTTTTTCTATTCACAGAATTACTGAATTTCCAAGTTAGAAAATTTGAAAAACATTATCACTATAAAAAATTTTTCTGATCTAACCCATGGGATGACCACTGCTAATATTTTCCTGTGTATATTTGCACTTTTTTTGTGCTTTTACATATTTTTAATAAAATTGAGTTTTAGATATACATATATATGTACCTATAGCTTGTGTCATCCTTTTTGTTTAACATTACATCATAAGTATCTTATTATGTCATTACATAGTCTTCAAAATTTTCATTTGTGGGGCACCTGGCTGGCTCAGTCAGTGAAGCATACAACTCTTGATCTCAAGCTCGTGAGTTCAAGCCCCAGGTAGGATGTAGAGATTAGTTAAACCCAATCAATAAATGAGTGAAAGAATGAATGAATGATTTGAATATTTCATTTATAAAAATATAAAGAAATATTTTATCCTAGGAATAATATGATATTTAACAAATACCTAGATACTGGACCTTATGACAAATATGACTGAAATAACAATCCTTGTTGGTAAATCTTTGTCTCCATATCTGTCTGTCTATCTGACTATCTGCTATCTCTCTGCCTATCTCTCAACTATCTATCTATCTATCATCTATTTATCTCTCCATATCTTTCCCTGGGATAGATGCCAAGACATGGAATATGTAGGTCACAGAGTTTGAACGTTTTTAGAAGTTGTTAATAAATATCACTCTTCGAGAAGATCTGAATTCTTTTAAATTCAGACCAGAAATCTGTGAAGGTCCCTCCTCACCACACTCTCCCAAAATCAAGTGTTTTTTTTTTAATCTTTGCCAATATCACAGAAAAAGAAAGTAACATTTCGTTTTAATTTGCATTGCTTGATTACTAAAGCAGCAGAATATTTTTGCATTTAAATCTTGACTCCATCTGGAATTTATTTTGGTGTTTGAAGTCAGGAGCAACTCTGACTTGATTCTTCCCACAAAGACCCAATACCGTTTGTTGAAAGATTCAATCTATTTCCCATTGTCTCATGTGTCCTTGTTTATACCCTAAGCTCTTACATAGATTTGAGTTTAAAGACTAACCACTCAGCCTATCACTAACAGGTCTCCTGGTTCGATTACTGGAGCTTTCTACATTTTATGTATCTGACTATCATTTCATTTTTTATTCCTATCTCCCTCAGCCCGTGTAGTTTAGATTTACTTTGTCAAATTCCTCCCCCCAAAAAATTACATTGGGGAGTGTGACTCAGAATTGTGACTGGACTGTAAACTTGGGACAAACTAGTATCTTTGCATCATTAAGTCGGATCGGATGATAGATCTCCCTATCATTTGAATCTCTTTTACTATCTCTTAATAAAATTTGGGAGTTTTCAAGTAAAGGTTTCACACATTTCTTGATAGTATTACTCCTATGATTTTTGTTGCTAGATTGATACAATCATTTTCTCTATTATGTCTCCCTATTATTGTTTGACCTCATATATGGCAAAGCTAGCTGTTAATTTTAGTATATTTTCTGGGCTGAGCCTTTTATAATCATGTGTGTGTGTGTGTGTGTGTGTGTGTGTGTGTGTGTGTATCAATTATGTTTCAGCATCAGTTGATATTGCCAGTTTGGTTTGGTGTCAGATGGCATGACCAATCAGAAGAATTTCCACATACATGGGGCACCCGGGTGACTCAGTCAGTTAAACGTCCTACTTTGGCTCAGGTCATGATCTCATGGTTCGTGGGTTTGAGCCAGGGTCGTGCCCTGCACTGACAGTGAGGAACCTGCTTGGGATTCTGTGTCTCCCACTCTCTCTGCCCCTCCCCTGCTCACGCTCTCTCTCCCTCTCTCTCACTCACTCTCTCCCTCTATTTCTCTCTCAAAAATAAATAGATAAGCATTAAAAAAAGATTAAGCTAGCTTTATAAAATTATAGGGCTTTTTCTTTTTTTTTTTTTCAGCACAGAAATTAGTGCTTCCTTAAAAGTCTGAAAAACACACAAATTTGTCTGGTCCTAGGATAAATTTTAGCCTAAGTTCTTTAACTGTTTTTACATTTCTTGTATGTACATTGATTTGTTTGGTTTTCATTCTTACATCAATTTTTATTTTTGCCAGCAAAACCATCCACTTCATTGAAATTTTCCATTTTTTCCATAGTATTAATTCTCTAATAATTTTAAAATCCCCTCCAAATCTATGATTACAGCTGCTTGTTTTTCTAAATTTCTGTCTTCTCTTTTTTTTTAAGTTTTCCAGAAATTCAACCAGAAAACCGGCTCTTAGTCGACTATTAATATCAATTACACTAGGGGGGTTCTCTCCTTTTTAAATCAGAATTTCTGATTAAATTACCATTTCTTTTCCACGGTTTGACTGGCATTCTTATTGTTATTTTACCTCTTTTCTTGAGATGAATATGCTAGCTATTTCTTTGTATTCTTTCTTTTTAAAAAAAATGAAATCATTTGCTGTCATCATGTTGCCACTAAGTAAAACTTGACCTACATTTCTTGTTTTTGATAGAAGTAGTCCCTTCCTAATAATTTCCAAGTAAACTGTTAAGAAAATGGGTTTGAGTTCTGGAGAGGGCTGGGTGTTCTCTTGTTTTATTTCTTAAGTGATTGGATAGATATTTTTGTTTAATTTTTTATTAGTAGTTTTGATTTTTATGGCATTGGAGTCAGAGAATGTGGCTTGTACAGTTTCCACAATCAGTTTGGAATCTGCTGATATTTCCTTTGCGGCCACATATCTTTTAATCACTTCTGACAAAAGTTGGTAAAGATTGTGGAACACATTATACTACTTTACCATTGACTTGTATTTTAAACACGGGTTGGCATGTATTCGGTTAGGCTGCTGAGTGCATGAAGTACGCTGTGGTGACCAAGCTTCGGGCTCTGAGATCAGATTCCTACTCTGTCCCCGATTAGTGGTGAGATTCTCTAATCCTCTGGAAATAGGGATGATAATACAGCACACACCTTACAGGACTTTCAAGAAATAATGCATGACGCATGCCCAGCATAGTAATCGGGACAGCATCCACACTCCAAAAGCACGTCCATGTAGAACATACAACATATCGACACAAAATGACTCCGTTTCCCATTTAATGCTTCTTGCCTTGAAGATCATTTTTGTGAAAGGGACACTGCCAACCCTGCTTTCTTTGACTCTCTGTCTCCTAGCCAGCCTTCATTCGTTATTGTATTTTCAATCTCACCACATTTTATTTCAGATGTGTTCCATGTTAACAGAGGATAACGCACTAGTTTTTCAAGACAATTTGAAAGCCTTTGTAAAGTGTAAATCACTTATTGTCTTAGCTCATAGTTGTCTCGCGTCAAATCATTTGGTGTATTTTCGCTGTGAGGCTGTCATGCTGTATTTATTTGCTGTCGTTTGCATGTATGGGCTTTTTTTTTTTTTAACGTTTATTTACTATTGAGAGACAGAGAGACACAGAGCATGAGCAGAGAAGGGGGAGAGAGAGAGGGAGACACAGAATCCAAAGCAGGCTCCAGGCTCTAAGCTGTCAGCACAGAGCCCGACGCGGGGCTTGAACTAACAAACTTCGAGATCCTGACCTGAGCCGGAGTCGGGTCACTTAACCAACTGAGCCACCCAGGTGCCCTTATCTTTCTGTGTTTTAACCTACTCTAGGATTGTAAACTTTATGATCAACATTTTAAAAATTCTACCAGTGGCTGCCTTTAACTTTGTTTTGCTTTGGTTTGTTTTTAGTTTTGTTTTACTTATTGAGGTGAAATTCACACAACATGGGGGCGCCTGGTGGGGGGCTCAGTCGGTTAAGCATCCGACTTGGGCTCAGGTCATGATCTCATGGGGTCGTGGTTCGAGCCCCACATCGGGCTCTGTGCTGACAGTACGGAGCCTGCTTGGGCTTCTCTCTCTCCCTCTCTGCCCCTCCCCCTCTCGTGCTTTGTCTCTCTCAAAAATAAAAATAAACATAATTTTTTTTTTTAATTCACACATGAATGGACCATTTTAAAGGGAACAATCCGGTGACAATTTAGTGCATTCGCAATGCTGCACAACCACCACGTCTATCCCTGTAGGTTTTATCAGGAGGGTTTTCACTTTATGAATCTCATTCCCCAAGTTTGCATTTCCCTGAGTAAGATGCCCCTCTTCCTTCCAATGTTTCTGTGTTACAGCTGGAATTTGCAACCCATTCATAACAATTCATGGGGTGGGGGGGGAGTGGGATTAAATTTCTTTAAACGCTATCACTCCTCTCACAAATTACATCGGTTCTAGCCTTCGATTTTGAATCTCAGAAATGTGTATTCCGTTTCCTCATAGAGTGTTATGGGTGCACTTGTGTCCCCCTCAAGATTCCTATGTTGAAGTCTCAATCCCAAGTAGCTCAGAGCGCATCCGTATTTGGAAATAAGGTATTTTAAGAAGTAATTAACTTAAAATAAGATTATGAGGGTGGGCCCTCATCCAATATGACTGGTGTTCTTGGTAACACTTCACTGTATATCCCTAGCACCGAGCTCAGGGATGGGCACATGCTAGGTGCCAACAACAATTTCCCAAATTATTAAGTGGAGCACTGGATACAGGAAAGACATTCCGATGTTGCTACCTGTGTTGTTCTCAGTATGACACGTGCATGCTTGGCCCAGACGGTTTTCATTTCCACAGAACAGATGAATTTTACTTCCATTGCTCTGTTTTGGCCCTTAGCCTGTATTTTGAAATGTCTTGTTAATGCCAATTATGACAATGCCCACTAAAAATCTGGCTTGCGGGCAGCGAGTGCCGTTTGAGAAAAGCTTTTTTTTTTTTTTCAATCACTCAGACAAATTAAGATGAAATCCACATATCATGAAGGTAAACATCCCTCGTTCAAGCCCCCCCAAGCCCCAAAGCTATCTCCGGCCACCACGATTTGCTTAAAATAAATGAATCCAGCTGGGAAGGATTAATAGGTATTTTTGCACATGTACAAATCTAGATAGTTCATAAACATGTATCCCGCGAAGCCCCCATCCTCAGATCCTGTGGGTAATTAAAAGCACACCAATGCACCATGCTGAATTTTCTGCCAGTAGTTTGCAGGGGAGAAAATAACTATTCTGACAATTAGACCCAGAGCAACGTGCTCCTTGTCAGGGAAGGGCCGAAGATGCCTGTGCATGCTTCTGTGTCACCTTTTAATGGCTTAATTAATTTGCACGCTGATGGAAATCTCCAAATCAGTCCAGGAGCCCACCTGTATAAAAATGATGAATGAGACTTATGTGACTTTTTTATCCTGGGGGCTTCAGACCCGGCTTCATCTGCATATTAGAAACCCTCTGCGTCTCTTCCCCAGAAGCTGGCGGCTTTCAAGAGCCATTCATAGCACAAAGCTATTGCTCTACATTCAAATACTCTTATTAACACAAAGCCCACGTATTCCACCCGGTAGTTGGGTCATCCTTTGTGTACAGACCATTCTCTGCCCTTCATGATAGTCTTCGATATTTTTTTGATCCCATATTAAAAAAGCACTCCTTTCTAGTATGGGAATGAAATCTATCTGAAACCAATAATGCCTCTCAAAACTGACACGTGGGGACCTGTCTCCTGCCTCAGGGCTTCTTCACATTGTGCCCTCCTCCCAGCTCCCTGCCTAGACTCTGCCCTATTGTCAATCAGGATTTCTCACAGCTGTCAGGAAGCCAGATAAAACTCCTCGCTTTGGCAAGGGTCCTTTAACCCCGCACCCCACAGCTCAGCGGGCAAAAATCCCACCAGCAGGGCGGATCCCGCAGAGGCAACTTGAGGCAAGGAAACATAGTAACCAGTCACAGATGTGTATCTTCGGCCCAATAACACATGCAAAATGTAAACAAGTTTTGGTGGGGAGGTAATGGGGGGAGGTAGGGTGAGGAGGGGATGATATTACTGTCTTCCTCTTTGTTTTCCTCCTTCAGTCCCCTGCTTCAACTACCATTTCAAAAATCACTTAAATGGCATTAGATATGAATCCTACCCTCCAAGGACAGAGGGAGGGTAAAAGCGCAGGCAGGAAGTAATAGTTAAGGGGCACCCACGAAGTGCCCAGCAGATTGCGACGCCCACGTAAATTTCACAACCAGGAGAGATTGGTCTGATCGTTCCCTGGTGATATGTCAAGAATCAGCAGCCCAGACGTTTGCAGAAAGCCATCCATCATGCAAGAGAGAGGGAGAGGAGCCACAGCAAAGATTCCAGAGCTGGGATCTCTCTCTCTCTCTCTCTCTTCCTCTGCTACTCTGGGCACCTTTTCCTTCGTCCCTCCTGCCTGACTTCCAGGATCAGCGGACCCAGGCAAGCAAAGCCTGCTCTACTTGGGCGGCCCCAAAATTCTAAGGCGCCAGCAGGAACAAAAGATACAAAGGGAGCCGGTGGCCTTTGTAATCACTGTTCCTGCTAGGAAACCACTTCTTGCCTCCCTTGTGTTTCTCGGAGGCTGATTGATACACTTGGAGCGGAAAACCCATGAGAAAGTCCCTTTCCCTCTCAAAATTGAGGGCTTCCAGTGGGCTCGGCTAATGTGCCAAGACCACCCTCCCCAGCTTTCCATGGTGAATGCCTGCGTGGGGCAGGAAGTGAGCCTGCCAAGCCCTGTTCTCAGTGCAACACCCCTACCCCCATCGCCGGCAGGCACCAGGTTCCCATGCCACTGCTGAGCTCCTCAGTACTTTCTGAAGGCTGGACCATGATGAATATGTGAGAAAAACAAACATTTGTCCCGGGGTTTGGGAAAGAAGGGAAGGGAAGCTGGAAGAGAGACTCCCCCAGGCAGGCCTGGGAAGCCCCAGGGGTCTAATTGAAAGGGTTTAAAATAGTAAATATGAAATCGAAACCCAGATGGTGCTTTTTCTAAGGAAGCAAGCCACTCATCAAGCCGATTCTGTCGCTCAGATCACCTTAAAAACGGCCACAGGGAGCAAAACATTCCCCCACCGCGATCGCGCTGCCAAATCCCATTTTGGTCACACAGCTGAGAGGAGGAAAGCCAGGAGCAAAGTAGGGGTCACTGGGCGGAGGGGGGTGGCTTTTTCTCCCTGATTTGCTATCTTGGGGCGAGCGGTGTTCGGGGATTTTATTGGCTCCTCGTGCACCCTGGCTTTGGCCTCAAAATCCTTCCCTGAAAAGAGGACCCAAAGGAAAATGAAAAGGGAGGACATCGAAGCCAAGAGGCACAGAGAAATCTAACAAGGCAGATTTGGAGATGGGGGGAGGCAACCAGGTAAGCGGTGGCTGCACCTCCCCTGCCCCACCCAGTTCAAGCTGTCCTGGTTTGAAGGGTCCTAAAGGGAAACATGAGCAGGGCCCACAAAGGGGAGGCTCAACAAGTGTCTTTGAAGCCGTGGACATTCCTCCAGGGAGGGGCGAACCCGCCGCCATTTTTATTCAGCTTTCATTTCACTTGCTCCTGATCAGGAACCAAGGGGAAGAGAGAGGGAATTATGGGAGACGAGGGAATTATGAGAGACGGGAGGGAATTGTGGGAGATGAGGGAATCATGGGAGACGAGAGGGAAGTCTGGGAGAGAAGAAAATGCTGGGAGAGGGGGAATTATGGGAGACGAGGGAATTATGAGAGATGAGAGGGAATTGTGGGAGATGAGGGAATCATGGGAGATGAGAGGGAAGTCTGGGAGAGAAGAGAATTCTGGGAGAGGGGGAATTCTGGGAGATGAGGGAATTATGAGAGACGAGAGGGAATTGTGGGAGATGAGGGAATCATGGGAGACGAGAGGGAAGTCTGGGAGAGAAGAGAATTCTGGGAGGGGGGAAATTATGGGAGACAAGGGAATTATGAGAGATGAGAGGGAATTGTGGGAGACGAGAGGGAATTGTGGGAGACGAGGGAATCATGGGAGACGAGAGGAAAGTCTGGGAGAGAAGAGAATTCTGGGAGAGGGGGAATTATGGGAGGCGAGGGGGGATTATGGGAGACGAGAAGGAATTACGGGAGGCAAGTGGGAGCTGTGTGCGGAAGAGAACTGTGAGAGAGTGGAGAATTATCAGAACGAAAAAAGAATTGTGAGAGAGAATGGGGAATTGTGAGGGCGATGACAATGAAAATACCAAGAATTGTTGGAGAGGTCGGAAAATTACAGGAGATGCAAATGATTATGGGAAGAACGGACTTGTGGGAGCAGCAGAGACTTTATAACTCAGGACCAGCCCGGTGGGAGAGACGCACAAGGCCAGGGTGCGGACAGACCAGAGACTCCCCAAATTACACCTCTCCTCCAGGAGACCCTGTGGCCACCACACTATGCCCCACAAGCCCTTAGATACACCATATCGCACCATCTAAGACACCATCTATTGTAAGATGCACCGTTGTTTCAGAGGCCACTAAGAAGGGAAAAATGCCACCATTGAGACCATGACATCCCATCAATTTTAAGAAGCAGACCGATTTCAGAGATGTTAATATGGGCGGGGAGGGGGGAGCATCTTAGGATCAATAAAATACATTAATAGCTGACACTTACTGGGAACATAGCCGGTGCCAGGCCCTGTGCCAAATGCTTCCCATAGATTATCTCCTTCACTCTTCACAACTATAATTATCCCCATTTTTCAAATGAGAAAAGCAGGTCTTCAAGAGCTGAATTAACTTGTCCAACGTCACACAGTGTGGCCAGGATCACATTCAGGCCTGTCTGAATCCAGAGCGCCAGAATTTCTATTTGTGGGGTCCCCCAAATCCCTCCGGATGGACCTTGAAAACAGACATTTTCAGCCCTCATCTCCTTGTGTTTCTGATGCAGGAAACCTCAAGGGCTATTGACAAACAGCATTTTATGCAAACATCAGGTCATTTTGGTGAAGGTGATGAAGGGGCCATGCTTGGAGAACCCGAAGGAAGTCTCCTTGTGCAGGTTCAAAATGTCAGTCCTGGGGTGAGAGAGTGCTGGAAAAGCCTGCATGATTTCTTTGGGGGAGGGGCGACAGCTCAGAGCTGATGTCGTGCGGTAAATTCAGCAGCGTGCAGCGTTTTTTGTTTTTTTTTTTTTTTTAATTTTTTTTTTTTTTCAACGTTTTAAGAATACTCCCGATGCCTTAAGGGAATTACTTTGTCCTGCTAATCCAGCCTGTGCACAGCTGAAAAAAGCCACTGCCATTCCAAAATCAGTGTCCTACCCAATATCTGAGCACTGGCATGGGTCAGGGCTGGGCCCAGAACTTGTGTCACTTTGAGGTCACTGAACACAAATTTGGGTCTCCTGAGCAGAAGACCCCCAAAAAGTGGTTTATTTTCAAAGCGGTCTTCTTTGAAGTTATCCCCCAGTCCACAACACAGCAAAGGATACAGCCTCCAAACAGTGGGAACAATGCGAATTCCTTGTTAGAATAGTGACTGACTTGGCTAGCAGAGTATGGCCTTGGTTCGGAGGGGCATGGGTTTGAAACACAGCTCCATGACACTAGCCTTGCAAACTTGGAGAATCTCTCTAAACCTGCTTGCTCATCTGTAAAATGAGGGTCACTGATACCTCCCTTATGTGGCCATTGTTAAGCTAAAGGGAGATCTTGGACTTCAGGCATTTGCCACAATATGTGACACCTGTTAACGACTCAATAAATGTGAGTTCCTTCTATTTCCTAAAACTTAAACATGTACAGTCCAGTGCTTTCGCACAGAATATGTCTCTAGAGAGATCAAACAATAGCAGAATAGCAACCCCAACAAAGAGTTGATCTGGCTGTTCTGAAACTTTTCTCGCAACAGGCAGTTGTTAGGGACACTGGCTGTGGATTGCTGGGATTTGTCTCCTGACTGTGTGATCGGAAAGTAATCCCTCACTTTTTCTAACCCTGAAAACCTGGGAAAGGCTTTGAAATGGACAGAAAAAGATAAGTGGGAGTTCTGCCTTGTGTATCCTCTGAGTTACGTTCGGACATCTTGCGTTGGCTTAAAGCGACTTTACAAGCCTGTGCGTTGCACTACCCTGCCGATACGTCCTACAGAAAGGCCATCGATTGATTGTCGTTCCGTGGATATTGATGAGTTCAGAGGTGTTTCAGCATTCTCGGTGGCTGGTGTGCGCTCTGGTCTTTGGATTCTCCTTGGAACCTCTTGTAACATCTCACTGGTTCTCTCATTAATTAATGAGTTAAATAAAACCTTTGGCCTGTATTCATTTTATATGTGGATACAGGTCATGATTTTGCTTTTTGCAGACATGCATCCTTTAAGACCAAGCCTCCACTTCATCGGTATGATGAAAATAAGAAAATGCCCACTTCAAGCGGGAAGGGGGAGGAGGAATGGGATAGACCAGGCAAAGCCCTTAGCACTATGTCTCGCACATCATAAGGACCCAATTAGCATTACTAAGCAAGACTATTAAGCCGTCAAAATGGAGTAATGATTAATGGATAGAATGTTTTCCATTTTAAGTTGTTCTCCAAAATTTTCTTTCCTTAAACACTTATCACCCATTTTTGCTTCTTTACGAATGAGCACTCACAGAGCAAATGAATGAATAAATAAATAAGCACCAAATAACTATTAATAAAAATTTTGAAGGAATACACTTACGATTAATTTAAGGACTTGGATTTTGAAGAGTTTGGTTTTTGTTTGTTTGTTTTTTATGGACACACATATGTGCCCTTAGGTGCAATCTTACATAGCTTACACTCCCCGTGTATTCCAGTAATGAATTATTTCTAGTTTAAAAGATGAAGGCAAGTATATTAACATTTCCTAGTGCCCCCCACCCCCCCCCCGAAGAATACAGTAACTTCCAAATGTTCCACATCTGAATCAACTTTGAAGACTACTGATCTAGGGGCTTCATTAGAAGCTGGAGACAGGGAGTCAGAACACCTACTCCTGATAGAATTATTTTACGAGAATGTGATGACATCATTTTTGGTCATCTGGGATTAAAGACTCCTTAGGACAGGGACTGGAGAAAAGCAGCTACTTTTCGTACAGCACCTAAATAATCTGTTGATCCATTCAGCAATAAATATTCCACGTCCCTGAGAAGCTCAGAGACTAGTTGGGGAAAGGGAGGATTTTTAGGAAAGGTTTCCGGCAAAAAAAAAAAGAGTATGACAAGCTCCAGCAGGGGTGAAGAGAAGCAGACACATATCAGAGAAGACCACTGTCTGTTATAACCATTAGAGGATGAGATGTTTGAGAGGTAAGCAAGTCAGGGAGTGAACAGGCAGAGGAAGGAGCAGGTATAGAGGTAAAAAGGTGTGAACGAGCCTGTTGATGTAGGAAAGAGCAGGGACATCAGTGTGTCCTGAAATGCTGGGGCAAATGACATGGGGAGAGAATGCTACTCAGAACCACATCATTTGTAATCAGCCATGGGAGCTCCATGACCCCCTAAGGAAGGTACTACAGTCCTCGTGTGAAATGTGAAGAAAATTTAAGACCAGCAAAGCTTGGGGCGCCTGGGTGGCTCAGTTGGTTAAGCGTCCGACTTCGGCTCAGGTCATGATCTCACGGTCCGTGAGTTTGAGCCCCGTGTCAGGCTCTGTGCTAACAGCTCTGAGCCTGGAGCCTGCTTCGGATTCTGTATCTCTCTCTCTCTGACCCTCCCCTGTTCATGCTCTGTCTCTCTCTGTCTCAAAAATAAATAAACACTTAAAAAAAATTTTTTTTAATAACTAAAAAAAAGACCAGCAAAGCTTGAAGAGCTGAGACTAGGTATTTGGTAATCACTAGAAGTTTTTTTTTTTCAAGCTATGCTTTTCTTCAGTCCGCAGTATTGTAAAGACCTAAGAACCACAGAGAATCAGAAAAGACAACTGAAAGCCCTAACTAAAGACAAATTTCAAGACTACATCTCAGTCCTAGAAAAAGGTCCCTTATTTCTGGAGAAAAACAAAGAATTGTTCTCTGGCCAGACTCGGATGCCCAAGGCTCCTTCTAGCTGTTGCTTAGCATGGCCTGTGTTAACAAATGAAAGCGTCCACAGAAGCGCCCTGCTGTTTCCATTTCCCCAAAGCTGTTCTTTGCCAGGAAGGCAGCAGCCCCTGGCAGTTCTTGTCTTCCCCATACTGGACTGTGTCTTCATCACCAGGCACACACGGGGACTGGTACAAGGGAGACACTTTGGAGGCTGGTTGACCTTGGGTCATCCTAAGCTCTGAATAGGTCACAGCCACGGGCATCCTGGCGAGAGACACGAAGAGCTTTTCCTGGGTTAATCTTTCCATTCCATGGCCCTCAGGGAAGGTCTCCCCTGAGGGGATGGCCAAGAGCTAGCTACACGCACACACCCTCTTCTGTGCAGGTGGTGGCCAGCACCGGGGCAGAGAGAAACACCAAATAGCAGCCAAAGTCGTCTGAACTGCTCCACAGCCCTCCCTGACATGTGTCCCAGCAGAAGAGTCAGCACAAATAAAGGCTGCTTTTCCTTTTTCTGCTCTCTCGCTCCCCCAACCCCTTACCATCGCGCAAGAGGTTAGTCTTCAGATGCCACACCAGAAAGCTTGATGGAGAGGCTCTTCTTGGATAAACCAGTCAGGCTCCTCTCAACTGTCTTCTCATCCAGACCTCCACTTTTGGCCTCTGTGTCTGCCTGGGCGTTGCTCAGCGTCAACAAGAATCCTGTGAAGTCAGTTTAGTCACAATGCCCCATCCTCAATAACTGATCCACTGTAAATATCTGATCAAATTCCACATCCCCCACGATTTCCCAGGTGATACCTGATCACCCTGGCCCACCTTCAGCAAGAATCCCTCTTTATCCCTGATGTTTTTTCTTAGTAATTTCCCATCCCCTGACCCCTACTCTGCTCATTGACTGTAAATCCCCACTTGTCCGTACTATATTCAGAACTGAACCCGGTTCTCCACTGAAGTCTCTTTTCCCCTATTGCAATAGTTCCTGAATATAATCTGTTTGTTTGTTTGGTTGGTTTACCACTCCAACTACTGCCCAGCTCCAGGTTGGCAGGAATGTGAGCTCCAAGTGTCAGCCCCGCTCATTCAAGCCATGGCTCCAACTTTCCAATATGGCGGCTGAGATCCCAAGTGCATCTCTTCTCCTATTTCCTCCAGCCACTCCCACTTGAGCACAAATTGGAAACGCATGTCAATCCTGCAGCGTTTCCCAGAAATACCAATTTATATTTAGAAGAGAAGAGTCAGGACTTTGACCTTCATGATATATTATATCCAAAGCCAAGACCTTACCTTACCATGGGGCATGTTACGAAAGGGACCCAGTTTTAACTCTTAGGGGAAAATCACATAAATTCAAATAATAACTTTTAGCGCATTTGGAAAGCAGTATTGGGCAGGAGAAGCTGGGAGGCTTATAGAAATCTCTCAATATTCAAAGGGTATGTCTTGCTGTGATGTCCACAGCAGTCTCCTTTTAAACAGATTGATGGAAATATCCTGATATAGGGGTTGGAGGTGGTTGTGCAAAGATAATGAGCAGAAAGGCTGACTTCAGGCTAGGAGAAATTGGGTAAGCGGGTACAGTCTAGCTTGGAGCCCAGGAGAAGTAACAATCATTCTTTACTAAAAAAGCCATCAAGTTTACATTGGTGACCTGGGTGTAAACTGATCACCAGTGGTCACTGGGTGGCCTGTGGGTGGCTGGGTGGCTTAGTGGGTTGAGCCTTGACTCCTGATTTCGACTTAGGTCATGATCTCACCGTTCAAGACTTTGAGCCCCACAGCGGGCTCTATGCGCACAGTGCAGAGCCTGCTTGGGATTCTGTCTCCTTCCCTCCATCTGCCCCTCCCCCTCTCTCAAAATAAATAAGAAAACTTAAAAAATAAATTAAAAAATAAATTGGTGACCAGAGAAAAAATTATAAGACTTTACTGTGTTTTACAATCTATTAGTTATTAGTTGCTTTGCTTCTGGAGTGCCAAAAACAATGAATTTCCGCTTGTGTGTTATAATGGAGGGATTTTGATTCCTAGAAAAAAAATTTTTTTTTTTTAATTTTTTTTTTCAACGTTTATTTATTTTTGGGACAGAGAGAGACAGAGCATGAACGGGGGAGGGACAGAGAGAGAGGGAGACACAGAATCGGAAACAGGCTCCAGGCTCTGAGCCATCAGCCCAGAGCCCGACGCGGGGCTCGAACTCACGGACCGCGAGATCGTGACCTGGCTGAAGTCGGACGCTTAACCGACTGCGCCACCCAGGCGCCCCATGATTCCTAGAAAATTTTTATTGGTACGACATAAGGGGAAAAAATGGGATTACAGTACCTAAAGGGCAAAAGTGAGTTTAGACTTTTAAAATAACAACTTTGTTGATTTTTTTTTCTGATTATAACAGGAATACTTGTAACAGGAGTGTCTAAAAGTCAGAAAACACTAGAAATGATAAAGGAGATGATAAATATCGTCCATAATCCTACCACCCAGACATAAAAATCTGGGTGCCCATCCTTACAGACGCTTTTTTCCACTCACCTGTATCAGTTGATGTAAAGAAATAAGAAAGAACTACCCACACTGTTTTATAGCCTACTTCCTTTGCTGTTTTGTTGTTGTTGTTGTTGTTGTTGTGGCTAGTCTTTCGCATCAGCAAACATAAATCTACACAATCGTTTTTAACAGCTCTGTACTATGCCCGTAAATGCTGTGCCAACGTTTTGTTTTGAATCCTGCAGAGAGAAAGTCAGGATGTTTCCAATCATGCTGCATTAAGAGCATTCTTGAGACGAACATCCTTGTGCTCTTTCCTCACGTGTTTCATTATTTTCTTGGGAGAAATCCCCAGAGGCGGAATTACCCAGTCTAGCGTGTGCACTCTCCCCAAGGTTGTTGATCCCGATCATCTCCAGAAAGCCCGGCCCCAATAGGCTCCCTTAGTAGTTTAGGGAAACCCCCGTTTCCCACACCCTCACCAACTCCGGGCTTTGTAAACCGTCTCACCCATTTTCAATAAAGCACGTCACTGTTCGGCTGCGTCTTGACCCCAGACGTGCCTGGACAGAAGTGACCCGACAGCGAGCCGGGCACTCGGGGCACACAGGAGCATCCCTCCCAGGCCTTTCCGTTCAGGGATGGAAAATGAAGAGACCCCCCCCCCAGGGAAGGATGTCTTTGTGTGCCAGCTGGAGGTTGGAGGAAGTGGGGTGGGGGGGAGCGGGGGCCCAGGGTGTCCTAGCTGGCCTCCTTCACACTCCCAGGTGGCGGTCACTGCGCTCCCCGCGGGGCCTCCTCCGTCCCAAACAACATCTGCTGGAGAAAGCCTCCGGGAAGAAAGGGGAAGAAGGAAAAAGCAAATACAAGGGCAGAGGGAGCGGTGTGGATCTGCAGGTTAGAAGGGCAGTCTGTTCCCACCAGGGACCTCCCCCCCTTTCAGCTGCAAACTGCTGCATTTGACATTTCAATGCGACCCCGGGGAGGGGAGTTGGGAGGGACAGGAGAGACCTGAATAGGGCGGAGGAGACAAAAAAAAAAAAAAAAATCTGCATCTCTTTAATTCTGTCCCCCGTTCTTCTTCCTTTTCTCCTCCCCAGAATGTGACACGCAGGAGGGAGAGGGTTTTCTCTCCCTCTCCCTTTTTCTTTGGCTTTTTCTCTTTGACATTTAAAAACAATATATACACTTGGGCACATTGAAAGTTGGGGATGGCGGGGAGGAGGGAAGAGGAAGATTGTTTCTGGAAGAATTGAACCTCAGGAAAGCTGCTTTCATCTTCCTTGGGACTTGCCCGGCACCGGCTTCCTTTTCATCCCTTTGGAGGAGAAAAGTGAAAAGACATGGGTTTTGCAAACAAAAAAGTAAATTCTAACCCCATCTAGTGAATGTGCTCTCTGGTGGGGGAGGGAATCACTTATTCCTTGGAAAGGATCTTAGAGCTTCTAAGGAACAGTATTCTCTTGAAGCTAACTTCAGAGAACAATAGCCAACAAGCCTCGGAAGGGGGTGAGGGTTAAGGTGGGGTCAGAGCGAGGCTCGCCTCGCCTCTCCCCACCCATCCCTGAGGCTGAGCCGGCAGCCTCCCAGCCAGGGAATACTGCCCTGAGCCCCAGAGCCTGGGCTCCAGTTTTGGCCTCCGGGGAACACCACTGGATGGAACAGAGAACACATTTAACGACGAGGTGTGACTCTTCCAATGCTTCCTCTCCTCTCCCCAATTTGCAGATGAGAAAACTGAGGTCCAGGAAGATTAAATGTGATAAACTCAGAGCTGGGTGAACCCAGCCCCAAACCCAAGTCCTTTCTCTTCCAGGGCAAGAAGCACCCCATCTCGCTGCCTCCTCCCAGGTCTAAGAGAGAGTGCGCCACATCTCTCCAAGTCCCACAGACGCCAGGCAGCAATGGCTTTCTCCACCCACGACAGAACAAAAATAGCAGGGAAATCTAGGGAAGCGCTCCCCTGGGGGAAGGAGGGCAGGGATCTCACTCACGCTGGAGCGGGAAATGGGCAGGCTTGAAATTGAGGGGAAAGGATAATATTTTCATTCTGAAGTCGTCAAGGCTTTCTGGCAACTGAGGCCAGAGAGGGTGCTGAGGACCCCGGGTGGAGAGACATGCCTGTGTTTTCATGGCCTGGAAAGCTGGGTAACCGAAAGAGCCCGGGCCATTAGGGACCCAGGCCTGAAGCAAAGCCGCACAGATGCCATGGGCAGGGTGGTTCTCCTGGCCTCTCCCAGACCCGTGGAGCAACCCCCACCCCACCCCCACCCCACCAGGGAGGACAGCGCCAGGCCTGGGGAACCTGGGAGAATGAGACTCTCCAGCTACCCGGAGGGGGATGGGAACCCATTAAGACATGCTTAGAAAGATGTGACCTTATTCTGTACCCCAAGCTGGTGAAGTGAGACATGAATTAAACAAGCTAATGTCTAGACCCTTGTCACAGTATTTTAAATCCCTTTAGCCTCCATGTATGACCAGAAAGGACTAGACTGAACCAAAATACCCTTTTCCTACAGTAGGAAATATTGCGTAATGGAATAAGACTTTTTTTTTTTAAATAAACTTTGAATTTTAGAATGGTTTTGGATTTTTTTTTTAATTGCCAACCACAGTACAGAGTTCTCATGTACCTTCTCACTTAGTTGACCCGTTATCAACATCATCAACATTCTGCGTTACTGTGGAGCGTTTGTTACCATTAATGAACTAACATCAGTGCATTATCATCAGCTGAAGTCCATGATCTTATTCAGATTTCCTTACTTTCTTCCTAACGTCTTTCTTCTGTTCCAGGATCCCCACCCCCAGAGCACCACTGGCTGTTTCCAGTTTCCCAGATCTTCCTTCTTTGTGATGGCCCTGATGGATTTGAGAGATACTGATCAGGTATTCTGTGGAATGTCCCTCGATTTTTTTCTTTTATGATTTGATTAGGATTCTGTGTTTTTCAGGGGAGAACCACAGAGGTAAAGTGCTATTCTCACAGCTATATCACACAGCACCAAGGGTAGAGCCTACCAACATGACTATCACTGTTGGTGTTGACCTTGATCACCTGGCTGAAGCAGCATTGCTCAGGTCTCCCTACTACCAAGGTACTCTTTTGTCCTCTGCTCCTTGGAAAGAAATCACCACGTACAACCTAACACTTCAGGAGTGGGAGGATGTGGCCAACCTCATTAAGAACATAGTATCTACATGGGGCAACTGGGTGGCTCAGTCGGTTAAGCGTCCAACTTCGGCTCAGGTCATGATCTCGCGGTTCCTGAGTTCGAGCTTCGTGTCGGGCTCTGTACTGACAGCTCAGAGCCTGGAGCCTGCTTCAGATTCTGTGTCCCCCTCTGTCTCTCTCTGCCCCACCCCTGCTTGTGCTCTGTCTCTCTCTGTCTTTCAAAAATGAATAAACGTTAAAAAAAATTTTTTTTAAAAAGAATGTAGTATTTGCATACATTACTTGGAATTCTTCTGCATGGAAGATTTGGAATAGACCCGTGTGTGTGTGTGTGTGTGTGTGTGTGTGTGTGTGTGTGATAGAGAGAGAGTGCATGCATGAGCTGACTTGGGACAGAGAGAGGGAGAGACTTTTAAGCAGGCCCCACGTCCAGAGCGGAGCTTGAGCTCACCTGGGGCTTGAGCTCACCGGGGCTTGAGCTCACCACCATGAGGTCACTAACTGGGCCGAAATCAAGAGTCAGATGCTCAACCGACTGAGCCACCCACACGCCCCTGGAATAGACCATTCTTTAAACACAGACCGAAATGACTAGTTTAGCATCTGTATTTTTAAGAAATAGGCAATAGAGTGTATCAAGGGTTCTCAAACCCTGTTCCAAAAAACTGGGAGGGCTCAAGGGGGGATTGTAAGGGCCCCTGAAGGAAGGCCGTGAGCAGGGCTCCGGCCTCTGATTTCATAACACTCAGGTCAGCCCCACTGCCAACGGCTTTTATTTTGAGTATCCATCTAAAGTGGACTTGGGGGGAGGGAATAATTTTACCTTCACAAAAGGAACCTGAAACACTCCGAAAGAGAAGCCATTTTGCCTTGGTTGACTGTGAATGCCCCATCTCTCCAATTTCCTCACTTCTAACAACCTTATTACAAGGTAACAAAGTAATTGAATCCCATTTTAAAAGAGGGGAAAAAAATACTCTGTGAGAAAACGTGTTTTGTGTGTTTCCCCTACTTTTCCCGGGAGGAAACACCGGGTCAAAGGGAAGGATCATCTTCAGGGTCTGAAACCTGCAAGTCCAGATGTGCCACTGCACATGACATGCACATGAAGAGCCGGCTCTCTAAACAGCCCTCAGTCCGTCTGGTCTCATTTCCAATTAGTCACGTGACACGAAGGACGTAAAGTTGTGCACACACAACAGGTAAAAACCTCATCTCTCCGCCTTACTCAGAAGTCTCCGTGCAAACCCGGGTGTCATCAGGCAACAGAAGCCTCTCCCAATTACTAGTCACCATGATCTTCCAAAGTGCCAGATTTAAGACAATGCAGCCGGAAGAGCCAGCTGTTTTCTGGAGAACCACCTCTCCCGTCTCTTTCCAAAAAAAGACCTGATGCTGTCCCAATTAAAGCTAATGGGGCCTCAGCTTTTCTGTCTACAAAGAAAAGACCGTTCCATATTCACACTTGTTAATTGATGATTTGGGGAGCAATTAGTTAAATTCAATAGAACCCATCCACCCTTGGGCACAGAGTCACATGGTTTATTGGAAAGAACTCTGCTTGGCAGCCAGATTGAAGTTTTAATGCCAACACTGTTACTTACTAATTGTGTGAACTTGAGCTTCGGTTTCTGTGTGTATAGAATGGTGATGATCGTGGCCACTTCCTACGGCAGTTGTGAGGAGTACTGAGGGGCACACAGAGTCTGGCCAAGGTAGAAGCTAGGCACCTGATAGCCACTGGTATGTTTAAAGGTGGGGGGAGTTTGCTCCAAGTGTAGTGTTCTAGAGAACCTGCTTCTCCTTCTAATACAAATTGCAAACCACCATTCATGAGGAAGAGAGCTGGTGCTATCACCCTAGAATGGAAAATAGGTCACTGAGTAATGTCTTCCACGAAGGGCTACTTTCCATGGAAACTAGTGACCTAGGGAGCGAGGAATTGGGAGAACTTACTGGGAAGAGGTCTCATTATTGAAGAGAGCTCTTGCACAGCACTTACAGTGTATCCAGACGGGGTTCAATGCCCTTGACAACCATGAACTTGAGTAATCTTCCCAACCACTCCACTCAGTAGAGATTATTATTATTACACACTTTCGGAGTTTGGGAAACTGATCCTCATGGTGGTTAAGTAGCTCGCCCTAACCCAGCCAGTTAGTGATGGGGTTCAATTCCGAGACTGACTGCCGAGCCCTTTCTCTGAGCCCAATACTCCTCTGGTGCATGCGGGAAGGTCATCTTCCTGTGCATGTGGACGTGCCCCTTCGGTAAAGAGAGTTCCGTGGACCAGACCAGACGCTCAGGTGGGTTGAGCAGAAAAGACACTTAACAAAAGTATCTGAAATTAAAAGTATTTTAAAAATGCACCAGGGGCGCCTGGGTGGCGCAGTCGGTTAAGCGTCCGACTTCAGCCAGGTCACGATCTCGCGGTCCGTGAGTTCGAGCCCCGCGTCGGGCTCCGGGCTGATGGCTCGGAGCCTGGAGCCTGTTTCCGATTCTGTGTCTCCCTCTCACTCTGCCCCTCCCCCGTTCATGCTCTGTCTCTCTCTGTCCCAAAAATAAATAAACATTGAAAAAAAAAATTAAAAAAAAAAATGCACCAAATACAGAAAATAGCAGAAAGGGGAGTGTCTGTTCCAGCATTATAGAAATGAAGACATGAGATGTTTTTGGTTATTGTATTGCCTTTGGTTTTTTCCTCTCTTTTGCCCTTATTATGTAACATAAGATGTATTGACTTCAAATCAGTATTTGTTGTTAGTTCTACATCATACTACTCAGGTTGCCGGTTATCAGGGAAGAGTAAATATTATTCGAAAACTTTACCTCCTCTTTTCAGCAAGGAATTAGTGCACTTGCAGCTGTACACAGGACAGTTGTATCATGTTAAGTGGAATTCTGACCTTTTTATTGTCTTTATTTGAAGGCTAAGTACAGTTTAAGGTGATGGGTATAGCTGTCAAGTTGACAAGGGGTGAACTCCTGATGATATCTTACAGTGTCAACTTGACTGGGCCATAGGATGCCCAGATAGCTTGTAAAACATGATTTCTGGATGTGTCCATGAGGCTGTATCCAGAAGAGATTAGCATTTAAATTTGTAGACTGTGAGAAGATCCACCCTTACCCATCCAATCCTGAGAGCAAATAGGATAAAGTCAGAGGAAGAGGGAAATTTTCTGTCTTCTGAGCTCAGATATCCATTTTGTCCTGCCCTGGGATATCAGCACTCAGGCCTTTCCTATTCCAGAACTTTCCCCAGTGGTCTTTAGACTGTGGACTGAATTACATCACTGGTTGTGTTCATTCTCCAGCTTTCAGACAGCAGATCATGGGACTTCTCAGTCTCCATAACTGAGCAAGCATAATCCCCCCACCATAAATCTCTATCTATCTATCTAACTATCTATCTATCTATCTATCTCCTATTATTTCTGCTTCTCTGGAGAATCCTGACTAATATAATGGACCATAAACCCAACGAGCATTATTTAACATCTTTCTCACATGACTACCTATGAAATAGGTACTGATTTTATCTCCACTTAATAGATAAGAAATGAACGCAGAGCTGCTGGGGGCTCTGCCCATGCCAGGTGATTAGCAAGCAGGAGTGTAGAGACTCTGGTGGGTCTGACTCCAAAGCCAATCGAGGTTGGAACACGCAGTGTAAAAGTCAATGCCTGTCACCTGCCACCTGAAGACTCTCAGTGACTCCTAGGCTCTTTTCCTCCTGAATATTCCTGAAATATTCCTGAAAATTCCACTTTGGCTACAATCTGCAAAATTTTCCAGTTTGGTAAACTCTCAAATCCAAACCCACACGATAACGATGAGATACCAGAAACCTGCTGTTTGGAAGTTCCAATCATGCAGAGATTGTCTCTCAGGAATTTTTTTATCAGCCCAATGGACACCTCAAAATCAATCACCCCTCTTTACTGAAGGATGAACATGGGCAGCATTTCTGTTTCTTCTATTGACACGTTTTTGAGATGTAATTGACATACAACATTAATTGCTTTCAGGTGTACAATATAATGATTCAATATCTGTATATATTGTGAAATGATCACCACAACGAACCTAGTTAACATTAGTCACCACACATAGTCATAACATTGTTTTCTTGTGATAAGAACTTTTAAGATCTATTCTCTTAGCAACCTTCAAATATAAAATACAGCCTTATTAATCATAGTTGTCATGCTGTACATTACATCCCATGGCTTGTAACTGGAGGGCTGTACCTTTTGAACCCCTTTACCCATTTCACTAGCTCCCCCACCCCATCTCTGGCAACCACCAATCTGTTTTCTGTATATATGGGCTGTGTTGTGCTTTGTTTTAGATTCCATATATAGGTAAGATCATATGGCACTTGTCTTTTTATGTCTGACTTATCTCACTCAGCATAATACCTCGAAGTCTGTCTGTGTTGTCACAAATGGCAAGATTTCCTTCTTTTTATGGCTAAATAATATCCCATTATATATACAGTAAGACCTTGGTTTGGGAGCATAATTCATTCTGGAAACATGCTTGTAATCCAAAGCACTCATGCGTCAAAGCAAACGTCAAGAACCACTGATTCGTTGTGATCATGTAACATTTGGTGACACGTACTCCTTGTCTTGCGAGACATCGCTCGTTTATCAAGTTAAAATTTATCAGAAATGTTTGCTTGCCTTGCAGAACACTCAGAACATGCACAGAACAAGTTACTCACAATCCAAGATGATGTTACTGTAGATATAGATATAGATACAGATACAGATATAGATATAATAGATATATAGATATAGATGATATAGATATCACATTTTCTTCCTCCATTCATCCATTGGTGGGTGCTCAGGCTGTTTTCATATCTTGAGTATTGTAAATAATGCTGCAATGAACATGGGGGTCCAGATATGTTTTTGAGTTAATGTTTTCACTTTCTTCTGATTAATACCCAGAAGTAGGTTGGTTGGATCATATGATACTTCCATTTTTAATTTTTGGAGGAGCCTCCTTACTGTTTTCCATAGTGACTGCACCAATTTACATTCCAGCCAACAGTGCACATGGTTTCCTTTTCTCAACATCTTCACCATGATATTTTCATTCCAAAACTGGGATATCACTTTTGGTGTCCTCAAAGTTTCTCCCTGGCTTTTTCATAACAGATCCCTGAATTACTTCCAACTTTAGAACTCTAGTGAACAGGACTCTTGAAAAGCACAGTCTTTCTGCCCAGCAAGGGAAGATTTAACCGGGCTGTGCCACCTTCCTGTTCACGCCCACCCGTTCTCCATCCTGCCAGAGTGACCTTTCCAAACACCAGATCGGACTGTGCCTTCCCCTACTTGATGCCCTGAAAGGACCCTGCCCCACTGGAACTAGATGTGGGTCAGAGGCCTGGCCGGGCATCTTTTCATTAGGTGCACAAAGATTAGCCGACATTTGCTCTGCACGAGGCACATTGCTTTCCTGAATGTGCTACCTCGTTCTCCGCCTTTTTTTTCTTTGTACGTGTGATTCCCTCTGTCCTCCTTTGCCTTCCTCACTCCTGCTCATCCCCCAGGCCTGTGGGGCATGTCTCTTCCTCTAAGAGTCATCCTTATATCAGAGTCTGGCTAAGACCACTCACCCTCAGGGCCCTGAGCTACGTCCGTGGGCTCCCCAAGCCAGTGCTCGTCTTGCTTTCTTTCATCCTTCCTTAGCCATTTGGACTCCCCAGAGGCAGCAGGGGCCGAGCAGGGCCTACCGCACACTCCCCCAGCTCAAGCCTCAGCAGTGTTGGCTCCAGCCCTGCATGGCTCCAGCCAGGCCAGAGCTGTCAACCTCCCCAACGAGAGACAGCGTCAGGGGCCACAGCAGGCACGGTGACTGAAGGACCGGAAGGAGGTGTCCAGGGGGACCAGCTGGACAGAGAGCAGGGACGGCTGGCTCAGGTACGTCCCAGGCTAAGGAGATGTTCACCTATTCCAGAAGCTTCTTTAATTGTAAATTAAAATTTACAAAAAATATTTTTTAAAACTTTAGTAATTTTTGATTATTATTGCTTTTGAATATATAGAAGGCAATTTCTTTCTGAAGAGAGTAGCCATGGGCAGGAAAGACCAGTTGTGAGATTCAAAAGGCATCAGAAAACAGCCGAACCCCTAACCAGTGCCTAAAATCTCCAAATCAGTCCTGAGTTAGTAGCTGAGCCAAGAATTGTTGGAAAAGCGTATCCTCAGGGAAACCCTAGATGGTCAACACCAGGAACGGGAGCCAAACCCAGAACGAAACCCATGTGGCAGACTTCCTCCCCCGTTGGCACACACACACACGTCTGGACATGTCCGGCCACCTGCCACCATCACCCTGTGAAACTGACACGGTCAGATGTCATGCTAGCGGAAGACTTTAATTGAGGCTGAGTTAAATTAATTACATCATTTTGCTGTCCAAGCTTAATTCCCCCCCAAGTTACATCATGAAACCAGGGCATTACAAAGGATTAGGGACCAAAGGAAGGTAGATGTGAATGAGGTTTCCATATGGCCATGACTCACGTCTAACGGTCATGCCTCAAATGTGGGCTCTCATGACTCACCACTGATATCAGCACCATGTTCATGTGGCCCCCGCGCGTGTGGGACTCTAACATTGCCTCCTGCTGCTGAGAACACAGAGAGGCCCATGGTTTAGTCAGAAGCCAGGGAAGCCACAGGCCGACTCGCCATCCCAAAGAGACCCTCTCAAGATCTACGCTTATTCTAGAAGACGTCAAGATCACCTTAGTTCACTGTTGCCCCGAACGTGGTATCGCCTGGGATGCTGGTCGATGCTACACGAGAAATGAAGGGTCCCGTCGGTGCCATATATCTGGAAAAGGATTGATACATGGGGTTCCTCACGGCAAGCCTCCTTTGGGCCTCAACCTACCAGTGCTCACTATGAACATCCAGGATGGCAATAGCGTATGTACGTAGCATTTCCCAAAGTTGGCTCACTGCGGAACTCTTTTTGAAGGAGGGTTAGTGGGGTCACTAGGGTTGGTGCACTGAAGAACACACTCTGGAAAAGGTTTTTTAGCTGTGGCTTCTCTTTTCACCACTTTCCTTCACCACGAAACTGGAGCAGCCCCCAGACACTTGTGTTTCTAAGATGGCGGACTGATGTCCGTCCCTACCACACGGCCCATTCTGCAGCAAGTTGCCACTCATTCCTACAGGCACATACATGCGCTTTGGCCCCCACTAGAGAACTGCTATCTCGTGCAGCATGGCGATGCTGAGAAGGGCCTCTGGGATTGTTTGATTCTTACGTTACCATTGAGGAAAGTGTGACCCATGGAGTAAAAGTGACCAGCTGAAGGTGGGACAACTAGAAAGATGTAGAGCTCAGGCTCAACATCTGTTATCCTAAGTCTCACTCCACGATTACGGGAACAGCTTCTCGTGTATAAATAAATGGCCTTACAAGGTGATTGGTGGGTAAGTTGCTGAAGTCACTAGTTACTAGGTTACTAAATTGGAGAATCATTCTTGGATGAATGGGTGACCAGATAAATCTATCTTCTTTTATTTTATTTTTTAAGTTTATTTATTTATTTTGAGAGAGAGAGAGAGAGAGAGAGAGAGAGAGAATCCCAAGCAGGCTCCATGCTGTCAGCACAGAGCCCAACTCAAGACTCAAACACAGGGCTCGAACTCATGAACTGTGAGATCATGATCTGAGCCAAACCAAGAGTCAGATGCTTACCCAGCTGAGCCTCCAGATGCCCCTCTAGCAAGAAACTTCTTAATGGAAGAGGCAGCAACACCCAAGGGGTTGGAAGGCAGGGCTAAAACTAGATGAATGCTAAGGATAACAGGTATTTTTTTTCTAAGTGTCCATAAAATCCTGGACAGAACTCTACCCAGAGCTCACTACATTATTATTTGGTCTATTTGGGGGATCTTCTCCTTGTATTAGAGCTCTTAGTTGCAGACAATAGAATCCACTCTAGCTAGTTTAAAGCAAAAAGACAATTTCTTTTTTTTTTTTTATGCTTATTTATTTTTGAGAAAGAGAGATAACGTGCAAACAAGGGAGGGACAGAGAGAGAGGGAGATACAGAATCCGAAGCAGGCTCCAGGCTCCGAGCCGTCAGCACAGAGCCCGACATGGGGCTCGAACTCCCAAACTGCGAGATCATGACCAGGGCCGAAGTCAGACGCTTAACCCACCGAGCCACCCAGTCGCCCCCAAAAGACGATTTCAATAATGGTGCATGGAATCTTCAGAAGGAAGGAGGACAGAAGGATGACTGAGGTGACACTGGATGTAGCAGAACAGGGATGATAGAACCAGGAGAAACACCCACCCGCACCCTGGGTTTGTTCTAAAGAAACTCGTGTTGCTACCATCCCCCACTCAACACCTGCAATACTAGCCAGGATGCTAAAAACTCACAGTGGCCCTAGAACAGAGACCTCCACCACCACACCCTGCAGAATATCTACAGAAGCTCACCCCCACACCTCACTCACTCCAGTATCCAGATCTCCGGCAGATGCATCTGCCAGGCAAAGCTAGGTCACAGACTTCCCTCTGTGTTAGCGACTAACCTGCATTCCCCCAAAATTCATAGGCTGAAGCCTTAACCCCCAACATGACAGCATTTGAAGATAGAGCTTTTAGAGTAATAATTAAGGAGCACCTGGGTGGCTCAGTCAGTTAAGCATCTGACTTCCGCTCAGGTCACGAACTCTCGGTTCATGAGTTTGAGCCCCGCGTCGGGCTCTTTGCTGACAGCTCAGAGCCTGGAGCCTCTGCTTTGGATTCTGTGCTTCCTTCTCTCTCTGCCCCTCCCCCTCTCATGTTCTGTCTCTCTCTCTCTCTCTCTCCCTCTCTCTCTCTCTCTCTCAAAAATAAATAAACATTAAAGAAATATACGGGTGCCTTTTTTTGTTGCTGCAATGGGAAGAGGTCATGCTGTTGGAATTTGTAGGGTAACATCCGTGATGCTAAATGTCCTGTGATGCAGGCACCATCCCAGTAAATAATTTTTACTCCAAAAGGGTAATAGAAAAATGCTAGACTAGAATGTGACCTTCATGAGGACGGAAACTATGTCTCTTTTCTTCTGACATCAGCACAGAGTCTGGCACATAACAGATGCTCCGTGATGTACCGGCATGTTGAATAAATGTATCAGAAATGAATGATTGTATGAAGGAGTTAAAGAATGGATAACTGGCCAGAAGAAGAAGGGAAACATGGCCCAGAACTAGAAGAAACCAAATATCTGTCCCCTGGAATACCGAAAATTAGATTTTTCTGTATTTCTTAGCGTTGAACGCTGGACCTGAATGGAGGTATGTTGAAGTGACTGCTTACCTGGTTGGATGGTTAGGTAGTGAATGGGTCGGTGGGGGATGGAGTCGGAGGGGGACTGGGGTTGGCCATGAGCAGTCCTTCAGACACATTGTGGGTAGGCGTGGGGCCATTTAGTCCTGGGCTCATGAAACTTACACTCGACCAAAATGCTCTTTTTACATGTATCCATCACCATGATGGAAGCACTTAAATGGTATCCAAATCCCTATTATTTATGTCATTCTTTTAGGTCAAAGCATTGCCCCCATCAAGCACCCTAGTTAATATGTTCCCTAAAAGGTGATGAAGTGACCAATAACTGCCCAGCAAAGCATTTTTGGATTGGTTTAGTATAAATGTAAGGAAGTCTCTTCTTGAAGAGTATAGCTATCGAGAGAAAAGACCAGTGGCAAAAATCAAAAGACTTCAAAAAACAGCCTAGCTTGGGTGCCCGAAGCTTCCATTCTGGTCCTGAGTCAACAGCTTCACCTCTGGACGTGCCTAGGCACCTGCCGCCATCATCCTTGTGAAACTGACACAGCCCGGAGTCATGCCATGCGGTCTCTTTGACTTCTCTTGGATCCACCCAAACTTTCCTCCCAGCGTGACCACACCACCTCCCACCTGGAGACCACGTCAATCGCTGGGTCCCCACCCCGGCGCACATCAGGGCAGCTACGCTATGCCTGTTTCTCTTCTCTCCTGTTTAACATAACTGGGTTTCCTGCCATGTTCCACATGTCGAAAGATTATCCAACGAAGCATTTGAAATACTAGTGAAAACAGAAAAGGAGAGCTGAAGAAAAGAGAAACACAAGCAATCCAGCCATTCGCCTCCTTCTTTTCTGGAAGCCGTGAGACAAAGGGAGTCAGATGTGCTGGGTAATTTTCATTAATGGAGAAGAAAGCCATGAACTTCTCAAGGAGAGCTGTTCTTTCCCAGTTCCACATCAACAAGTGACCCTTCTGGGATTTCACGCAGAGGCACTGGGAGATACCAGGCACAAAGTCGTTGGTGGTATCACTCCCTAAAGATGCAATAGCAGCTTTTATATGGTGGGTTCTTCTCTCTGAGCCAAGAGAATAAAATTAAACTGCAATTTAGAGAAGCTGCCATTCCCAACAGACTTACTTCCCTTAACTCTGCGTTTATCCACTGCCCAGAATTCTGTGATGTCTCTCTGTTCCCTACGACTCCTAAGTGAGTATCTCTAGCCTGGATGCCAGGCTTTTGCATCCATGGAAACTTCTTCCCTAGCATTGCCGGCATGCCCTCGGGCTCCTCCCCATCTCTTGCCACAAAGCCTTCCTCTCTTCTCCTTCTGACTTACCCAAATCCTGCAGACCCTGCCAGGAGAGAGGGGAACGGAGAAGGAAGAAGAGACCACAAAGTGCTCCCTTGCACTTGGAGGGAGGGAGGACACTGGGACACTCCAGGGCCATGGACTCTGCCAGGCAAGTTCACGTTTAAGGCTCAGACCAACCACCGCCACGTCCCTGAACTTTCTCTTCACACTTCGTGCACAGGGATCTCCCAGTGCCTTCCCACACCCCACACTATTGCTGCCCTACAAGCCAGCGCCGCGTTCCTCCCGCCACACGCCCTCGGCACCTTAGGCTCTGGCAATACCAAGAACCGAGCACTTGACGTTCCTCCACGCATACCATGGCAACCTCCCCAGTATCCATTCTCCTCTTCTTCCTGAGTAACAGACCTTGGGATTTATTCAAGGCTGCAATGTGCTCAGCTAAAAGACTATATTTTACTGCCTCCCTTGAATCTAGGCAGAGACTGAGAAGTCTCTCTCTGAGGGGCTGATTCAGATGGAAGCAATAACTTTTTGCCCCTTGCCCTTCTCCCTTCCCTCCTCTTGGAGCACAGACATCCTGGCTGGAGCTCCAGCAGCTATCCTGTGACCTGGAGGATAGAAGTCACATGCCAAAGGTGGCCAAGGCAGAGATTGAGAAGCTGCCTCCATACTACCCCTAAATTGCCTGCTTTGGGCTTCCTTATGAGAGACAAGTAAGCCTTCGTTTAATTGAAGCCACTTACTTGGTTTTCTCTTTTGGACAGCTAAATCTACGTCTGATACAACAGCCATATGCTTTCATGCCTCTGAGCCCAAGCAAAACTGTTCTCCCTGCCAGAAACTCTTTCCTTCCAGTCTTCCACTGGTGAACCTGTCGTCATGTCTGAAGCCTCCAATGAGGCATCCCTCCCAGTGTGGAGTCCCTTCTAATTAACCCCTCAAACAGGCACATAACGGTTGTTTAATAAATATTCAAAGAAATCCATAATAGTTAATGCACAAAAACTTCTGACCAAAAAAAAAAAAAAAAAGAAAGAAAGAAGGAAAAATGAATTCTTTCCATAAAAACAACAATATTCTCTACTCCAGAGTGCAGTCTCCTCTTCGACCTCGACTCTTAGTGGGTCTTCTTTGGTCCAAAGGCCTGAGGGGAAGATGTAGCCTCTGAACACCTATAGATGTGGCAGGGATTCTAGTCAATGCTAGACATGCTATCCGGCACAACCCCCACAGAGGAAAGAAAAGAACAGCCAGAGAGGAAAAAAGAAAAAACACGTTTTTGAGGATTAAAAGAAACACCAAACATTTTTCATTATTGCCTCAGATTTTCCATGACAACTTGAAGCCGTTTTTCACCTGCATTAGAATTGGGTACACCCCAAGATGGCTTTCACCCAAGATGCCCAGAGCACCCACCCGTTCCTTGCAGGGAACAGGGGGAAGGAGAACACGCATCCATTCCACGCGATGACTGCGAGAGACGTCCCCAGATCACTGGAAGCAGGTGGGGAGAATTGGCTGCTGTCCCTTGGGAATACTTTGAAGCCAGCACTGGTAAAAAGGAATGTCCCTCTCAGCAAATGAACAAATATTCAGCTAAGCTGGGACCAAGATTACGAGCTTCTGAAAAAAATAAAGCACGCCTACACGTTCCCTATGCCTCTGCAATGTGGCCATGAGAAAAGCAAAGAGGAAGCTTGTTTTTTTCTACCTCTCCATTCACTTCAGCAAACTTTCCCGAGAACCTAATTGTGCCAGGCAGAGAATCGGGTGCTGGCGGCCCAAGATGGCGACAACGCAACTTTGCCGTTAAGGAGACTCTCCCGTAAGCAGATGTCTGTATGGAAATGTGATAAATGCAAAATGAGAAGTTTGTATGTGATGAAGTAGCAAAGAGGAGAGGGTGAATTGCCTGGGAGGATCAGGAGAGGCATGACCAAGAGGGGGAAGATATTGTGCAAGGTTTTGAAGGATCTATAGGAACTTGCCAGTCTTAACCTACAGAACGCTTGTAGAGTCCTACAATATGGTGGACGCGATATTTAAATTAATTCCTGAGGAAGATGACTTGGACCAGCACTTTTCAAACATCGATGTGCCTATGAATCACCTGGAAATCTTACTTAAATGATTCTGGTCCCACAAGGCTGGGGCCAAGTCCTAAGAATTTACGGTGTGACCGTATGGAGGCGCCATAGAAGCGCCTGGATGCTCAATGTCTACACTTCTCTCGACAACTAATTACAAGTAGCTTCCAAGCAGCACAGGCCTCCAGGAGAACTGACCCTCCAAAATGATGGGGGCTTTTTGCCATGCCTTCCCCCAGAACTGCCTTCAGGATACTGTTTCTCAACCGCGCATAGAAATCCCCGAGGAGCCTCAACAACCTCCACGCTCAGACCACCTTGAACAGTTACATCAGCATGTCTTCGGGAGGAGGAATCCCGGCTCAGTCAGCTAAGCGTCCGACTTCGGTTCAGGTCACGATCTCGCAGTTCATGAGTTCGAGCCCCGCGTCGGGCTCTGTGCTGACAGCTCAGAGCCTGGAGCCCACTTCGGATTCTGTGTCTCCGCTCTCTCTGTGCCCCTCCCCACCCCCGCTTGCACTCTGTCTCCCCAAAATAAGTAACTATCATTAAAAAAAGAAATAGATCACAGATTTCTTTAACAAATTGATGTGACACCCCCCCCCCCCGCCTTCATGCACAAAAATGTCAATATCCAGGGAACTTCCCTTTGTGCTTAGCTGCCCCATAGCATCAGAGAATGTCTCTGAACAGAAGCAGGAGTCTGGGGCCAGATTTCCAGGGTGTGAACCTCCAGCCTGTGTGACAGTCACTTCACTGCTCTAACCTGGGTTCCCCCACCTGCCCCGGGGTAGACGATAACCTGTGCCTCTTCAGGTGGCCATGCTGCCCGTGGGCCGACCCGGAGGACAGAGCCCCATGCACAGCAGACTTCAGTAAATAGCAGCTACTGACCCCACGGTCAAGAAAAGCATTTCAACCCCGGAGTACCAAAGCCAGTCCGGGGCAGAGCATTCCCCCCATCTCCCCTGGCAAAGAGCTATTCCCACATTCCTTGTGACAGATGTGGCTCTCACTTTTATCCCTCCCTCCATCCTGGGGATCTTCTGCAGGCCCTTTGTTCCCAGAGCAGCTTAGCAAGGAATCCCCAAAGCTGCTGCAGGAAGCTATCCGGCCATAATCCCTGGTGAACAAAGCAGCTGGCCCTCCAGCTGGGCCCAGGTGGCGAGGACACAGGCCGAGGTGGGCTGGGATGAACCCGCAGCAGCAGAGAGAGGGGTGTTCTGTGGACCTTCAGCACGGCTCGCTCACCGCAGATGCCTCCACTCTCCCGGCCACACGGAGAGGGGCTGAGGGCTCACCATTTCTCTGCTGGCCCCTCTAACCTCAGGCTCTGGGATGAGACTTTTTTCTCCTCCATAATAGAGGCCAGCCTGGCCCTTCTGGGCACACAGCCTGTGAGTGTCCACACCACAGGGCTCCCCTGGAACTGTTGGTTCTCCGAATCTTAATGGCTACAAGGGAGGGGAGGAGAGACAGGACTCTGCCTACCAGGCACCTTCAGGCTGCTGGCCCACAGACTACCTTCGAATAGCGAGGACACGGCATGCCTAGTTTTAAATACAGTAAAACCCTGGTTTGAGAGCATAACCAGTCGGGAAACACGCTCTTGATCCAAAGCACTCGTATGTCAAAGCGAATGTCAAGAACCACTGGTTCAGTTGTGATTACGTGACATTGGACATCACATACTCCTCGCATGGCAAGACATCGCCCGTTAATCAAGTTAAAACTGATTGGAAATGTGTGCTCGTCTCGAGGAACACTCGCAGGACACGTTCCTCGCCATCCGAGCTTTTCCTGTACTTCCCTTGACCATTCCTGATAGCACTGAGACAGGTGTTGTACTCCGAGCCTCTGTTTCTTCGTCTGCAAGATGGGGAAGAAGGTTTTATTGTTAGGGGGTTAAAAAAAGAAAAAAAAAATCTTTAATGTTCTTAGCACAGGTCTTAGCAGGCAGGAGGCACTCAATAAATGTTTTCTTTTTCCTGGGTTATTTTTCTTTTTTTCCTATCTTCCCAAAGAAACTGCAACAACAAACCAACAGAGTCGTCCAGGGGCTTCTGTGGAAAATCATTTAAAGATAGTGATCATGAAGGCTTGTCTCTAAGTCACACTTATTAGCCAGGATCCTTTGGTTATAAGTGACAAGAACCCCAGTTCAAAGTGGCCTTCTAAGGTATTAAAACTTCCTTAACAAAACAGTCCGGTGGCATTCAGGCATAGCTGGATCTAGGTACTCAAGTGATAACTGTCTGGAATTTGTTTCTATGTTCATTCTGCTTTTCATTGGCTTAATTTTGTTTTATTAATGTTTATTTCTTTTTAGAGAGAGAAAGAATGTATGTGTGTGTGAGCAGGGGAGGGACAGAGAGAGAGAGAGAGAGGCAGAGAGAGAGAGAGAATCCCAAGCAGGCTCCATGCTGTCAGCACAGAGCTGGACGTGGGGCTCGATTTCACAAACTGCGAGATCATGACCTGAGCTGAAATCAAGAGTCAGACCCTTAACTAAGCCACCCGGGTTCCCCTTGGCTTCACTCTTGGGCAGACCTGGAAGTTCCAGGTTGACAGACCTGGCAGAAAAAGGGATCCTGTTTCCTGAACAATCTAGGAAAATCCCAGGGCTGATTCTTAATGACCCAGAGGGAGTGATGTGCCTGTCCCTGACTGAATTGCTGTGACCTGCTCATTCCTGCGTGATGGGCCATCCCGAAGCGAGGGATTCAGCTCAGCCACCAGGTCCCCTCCGCAGAGGGAAGAGTGGTATGTTGGCTTCCCGGGGAACTGTCATAACAGGGGACCACAGACTGGGTGGCTTGGACAACCGAAACTTATTCTTTCACACTTCCGGAGTCCAGCCAAAATCAAGGTGTCAGAGCTTCTGGAAGCTCTGAGGAAGAATCTGTTGCATGCCTTTCTCCCAGATCTGTGTTTCCAGCCATTCTAGGGGTTCCTTCACTGTGTCATTCCAATCTCTGCCTCCAGACAGAGTTTCTCCGTGTCTTCACGTGACCGTCACATACTAACAGGAGTCGCTGGATGGAGGGCCCGCCTTAATCCAGTATGACCTCACCTCAATTAATTATATCTGCAAAGACCCTTCTTCCACATAAAGTCACATTCTGAGTTTCCAAGTACACACAATGGGGGAGGGGGCAGGGCAGGGCGGGGAGAGACACTCATCAACCCAGTACAGGTGGTAACCTGGAATTAAAATGGGGTACGGACACCAGAAAAAAAACAAAAAACACGGTGCGGATGCTCGCAGGCAAAATCCAAAACCAACAGATGTCCCTAATACCACATAAGTCACCAGCCCTCAAATCGTCAAAACAGAGATCTTAAGCAAATCTGTGGTCCCACTGCTGAGAAACGACGGCACCTCGTTAACTGCACACGAGAAATCCCCCAGCGAGCCCAATCCTGAAGCCACCAGGAAATCTCTCTTTGATGGGAATGCTGCTTAGAAGCTGAGCTAAATTTGTATCGACTCTGAAGGCTGCGATTCTCTTCAGGCAAGCTCACAGCCTCCCCAACTCTTCCGACTTCACACACGTCTAAGATACCAAGAGATCCTGCCCTCCGGGGAACTGAACTTCCGGTCCTAGGGCCCAGCTGTGTCTAAAAATGTCAAGTCGCTTTGTGAAGACAAAGTCAACAATTTCTGACTCTCCAGTCTCGGGAGGCCTCTCCTCCTACTTGGCTAAATCAGACCCCATTTTGTCACAATTACCACCCCAAGACTGTAATCCAGTTACAGATTTCACTTCTTTTCCTCCCTGAAGAAGGAAGAAAATTCAACTTTCAATTTCCGGGGGGCGGGTGGCGGCGGGGGGGGGGGGGGGAGCTGTGGGTGGTGGAGGGAGGAAAGATCTAGGAGAATTTCAGTCATTTAACAGTGATAATTGCTGGATGGTAGAACGAAGGAAGATTTCCCTAGAGCAGAAATTATTTTCAAAATTAAAAAAAAAAAGATACTTCTAAATTTAAAATAGCCTACTGGTTCTATTAAATTTTTTTAATGTTTACTTATTTTTGAGAGAGACGGAGACAGAATGCGAGTGGGTTGGGGCAGAGAGGGGGAGACACAGAATCTGAACCAGGCTCCAGGCTCCGAGCTGTCAGCACAGAGCCCGTTGCCGGGCTCGAAACCAAGAGCCATGAGATCATGACCTGAACCGAAGTCGGACTCTCAACTGACTGAGCCACCCAGGCGCCCCTAAAATAGCCTGCTGGTTCTATTAAGCTCACTACACTCTGTTGGTGAGCTAACAACTATTGATTTAGGAATGTCTAGGGAATACAAAAATGTCTCCCTCAAGAACAACAACAAAATCTAAATAAAAAGAAATCAGTGGAAACAGAAAAGTACATATGAAAAAAAAAAATAATAATCATCCCAGCCAAGTGACATTTTACATTCTTATTTCCTCAAAGAGACAAAGATCTTCTGTTTGGTGCAGGGATACTCCCTGGGGACCTGAGACCCCTCAGATGTTGCCACCTTCCTGCTGTGTGACTCCAGGCAACCCCCTTTACCCCTCGGAGCCTGTGGCTCCTCGTTGTCTAAAAACAGCTGCACCCTCCAACAACTTTATGTAGTTGTCCCAACGCTCCGCGGGGCGGATCCTATGTGCAAGGGCTCTGAACACCCTGTGAACATCATAGGGCATGATTAATAAAAGTCTTCATTATGTAGCATGTGTGGGCATCTTGCCAGGCTCCGGGAAAGCACGGAATGAACAAAAGGTAATCCTTTGCCTCCGAAACACCGCCTTTCTTGTTCGTGTGAATCTCAGGTGCGCGGAGATCCTTACGCTTAGGATCAGCATGGCCCACACGAGCCTCCACTCCCATTACTGATTTATTTCCTTTCGGCTCCACTCCCTACTCACATTCACCTCCTCCCTGCTTACAGGCAACTATTTTATTCCGTTCGATATATAGCCTTTTGTAGGTATTCCTTAAAAGGAGTATATATTTGCATGCATGTTCTTTTTAAGTTCATTTATTTTTGAGAGAGAGAGCTGGGGGGTGAGGGGGCAGAGAGAAGGAGACACAGAATCTGAAACAGGCTCCAGGCTCGGAGCTGTCAGCACGGAGCCCGACGCGGGGCTTGAACTCACGAACCATGAGATCGTGACCTGAGCGGAGACCAAGAGTCGGACGCTTAACCGACTGAGCCACCCAGGCGCCCCTATCCAGCATTCTGAAGGAGCTATAAAGGGACGTCTCTCACGGTTGCTTGGTTTTTCACCTAACTGGTTACTAATGATGCTAAGTGCTTCTTTGTGTGTGTATTAGCCGACACGGGGGACTTCCTCTTCTAAAAACTGACTGTCATCGTCTTTTCCTGTTTCGTTACGAGCTGCTATCTTTTTCCTGTTGATGGGAGGCTTTTCTTGCACTGCCTAGATACATCTTCTCCAATTCTGTCGTCTGTTAACTTTGTCCAGGGTGACTTGACCAGACAGCATTCATTTCGATGGAATCAAGTCCATCTCTTTTCTGCCTTGTGGTTTCCACCTTCCACTAGACTCTTCCCACCGTACCACTGCAACTATCCTGTCCCGGCAAGCAAAGCTTCCCCCGTGGCTTCAGTCCTCCTCCCGGCCAAGGACGAAATCAAAGCACGTCACTCTGGTGCACAAGGCCCTTCCTTTACAACCTAATCCCAACCTTTCTGCCTCTGTTCTGCTACATAAGCCCTCACGTCCATCCACAAGTCTGCCTGGCATACGTTGTTCACACTTTGAAGATACCCTCCTCTTCCTTCTTAGGAGGCAAATGTGAAGATTCTTTTAACTACGCCTTTTGCCTCTGAGTTGTTGGGATTTGTTTTCCCCCTACTCGGTACACCACTGATATTTGCACAATTACAACACGGTTTCCACTTCGGGAGACAATCCTAATGGCCTGTGACATAGTGCTGTCAGTATAATCGTAATCAAAGAGCAGTACGTAGAAAAGGAAGCAACTCTAATATCTCCATTTTGCAGGTGGGGGAGCTGAGCCTTGGTCAGAGAAAACCAGTGCTCGACACATGTTAAAGGCAGCAAGACAGATTTTATTCACACTACTGCCACAGAAGAGAGAGACTCCATATAAACTGAGCTCAGCTCCAGTTAAGACAAAGAAAGTTACCTGAATTTGTAAAGGAGTGACAGACACGGAATGAAACAAGGACTTTGGGGACATGAAAAGGAGAAACAGTTACCCAAGGGATACAGGAGTGCTGATGCATAGGGGCACTTGTACCCCAATGTTTATAGCAGCACTCTCAACAATAGCCAAATTATGGAAAGAGCCTAAATGTCCATCAACTGATGAATGGATAAAGAAATTGTGGTTTATATACACAATGGAGTACCACGTGGCAATGAGAAAGAATGAAATATGGCCTTTTGTAGCAGCGTGGATGCAACTGGAGAGTGTGATGCTAAGTGAAATAAGCCATACAGAGAAAGACAGATTCCATATGTTTTCACTTTTATGTGGATCCTGAGAAACTTAACAGAAACCCATGGGGGAGGGGAAGGGAAAAAAAAAAAAAAAAGAGGTTAGAGTGGGAGAGAGCCAAAGCATAAGAGACTCTTAAACACTGAGAACAAACTGAGGGTTGATGGGGGGTGGGAGGGAGGGGAGGGTGGGTGATGGGTATTGAGGAGGGTACCTTTTGGGATGAGCACTGGGTGTTGTATGGAAACCAATTTGACAATAAATTTCATATGTTGAAAAAAAAAAAAAAAAAGGAGAAACAAAAGAAGGACCAGGCGAAAATGGAAAACTACAGCAATGGAGAGAGAGGAGAATTATGGGAGATGGCTTGGCAAAGTGCGTGGGGACAACGCACATTTTGTGAGGTGATGGTATTGTACTTTCTAGAACAAAAACTGATCACGGGGCTGGCATCACTTTTAGGGACACGGTCTAGCAAGGCCGGAAGCCAGGCCGAAGCTTCTCAGCACGGTGTTCGGGCAAGTGCTCTGTGCTGTGTGGGAGTCCACAGCTCGTACCTTCCAGAGGTTAGTACCTCACACGTGGCTGTACTATCAACAAGGCAGAGCCTAGATTTAAACACCAGCGTGCCACACTACAAAGCCCAGGTTCGATTCAGGTTTTCGGTTGGTTCCTGTAATTTCGCCGAGGTGCCGATTTGGGGTAAGCCCCGTGGAGCTGGTGAGCAAGAGGGGGACAGCTAGCTGGTGAGGCAACCGAGCTGTCCTCGGCGTCATGGGTCTCTCCTGGTCCTGAGGGAGTGGCAACTCCTGAGAAGGGGCATAAAAACCATTAGAAAAGAAATCACTTTGTAGAAAGGCGCTGTCCAGTGACTAAATAAATAAATAAATAAAAGCCACCTTGTGGGAACGTTGAAGGAATGATTAACTTAAGGTGTCAGAATATGCAAGAACCATTTGCTCCCAAATGGGAATAAAACTGAGGAGAAGGCCTAAATGGGTCCCTCCCAAACATGGGAACTCTCAGAAGTTTCTAGAAGCTGCTCTCTCAAACGTCACCGAGACACAATGACCTCCCTGAGTAGGCTCTGGCAAACAATGCCGTTTTAGGAATCACCTGGAAGGTGGCCACGAGGCACTTTGCTGCCAGCCACACCCTGAGCAAAAAGAGACATTAGCAACAGTACTTTCTGTGGCAGGGAACATCAGGTTGTAAAAGTCAAGTCCCCCTCAGAGTCTAATTTGGATAATTATAGTTTGCCTCCTAGGACTCTCCCGGCAGATCCAACTGGCTTTGGTTTTCATCATTACTGCTATTCCTCTAAATTACTGGGCAGGGCAGGATTACAGGGCCAAGCCTACCACAGGGAGAATCGGGTAGGGAACGTGGATTCCTCTATCAGCCAACTCGTCCGCGTCTGACAGAAATGATCCTTCCGAACCGAGCACGAGGCACTTCCATTTGGGGTGAGGTCGTCGGAAAAGTGAGTAAGCGTCTCGTGGTTCTTCCTGTCCATCAGCCTTCCCAGGGAGACAGATCTCTCGTGCTGCCCTGGGCACCCCCCAAGTCCCCTCCACGACAGACTGGGCTCTGGAACACCAGCTGTCCTGACGCAGAAGCAGCCTCGCGTCGGAAGTTAAGGACATCTTGTCAGAGCCGGACTGCCTGGGTCCAAATCCTGCTTCTGTGAGCCCGAGTCTCTGGGTCCGTAACAGGGGGATACAGGAAGAGTAACCGAATTCACATAAGCACCCCATGCAGAAGAGAGCCTGGCCCCAGTCCGTGACCGCCCAGCCCTCTGGAGCGGAACTGTTCCCTTAACACCTTACGTCTTCCATCTCTGCCTCTTATCCCAGCTGTTAATTACGTGTTTGGGTAATTTTTCCTACCCAGGTCTCCACCGCCAGACTCAGAGCCACCGGAGCTATAGGTGTTCTGTTGACCTCCGTGTCTTCAGAGCTTGGCTGCTGCATAGGGAGCAGTGGTTGCCGACGAAATGACCCCACGGGAATCAAGACTGTCCTGATGTTTCTTTTCACACTTTTTAAAAAGCCTTCCCCTAAATATTTTTACTTCATCTGACTGGCCCTCAAGTAAATACACCGTTGACCGTGGATGGAAGGCGGTGGTTCTCCAACACGGAAGCGTCTTATACCAACAGAGGACCTTTGAAAAGAAAATACAGAAGCCAGACTCCCCTCCCCAAAGGGTCTGGGAGAGATCAGACCCCTGTATCTTTTTCAATATCCCCCACCCGCCTCTCCCGTGCGGTCAGGACTGAGAACCCTGTGGTGAGGGCTGTGCTGTGGGTCCATCTTTGGCCCCCGGGGTTGGTTGGCAGTAGTCCCAACTGGGAAGCCCGGCGGACTTGAAGAAGAGGCCCATCAGATGGGTGGAAAGGCAACAGGTCCCAGCTCTCAAATAAGGGACAAATCCGATTCAGACTACTTGTCAGTGCTCTTGCCTTGCAGTGGATCAAGTAGGCCTACCCTTCAGATGGGCTGACCATCGCGTGGGGCAGGGCCAGACCACTGCCCAGGTGCTGGCCTCAGGGTCCGGAACAGGTCGGGGCACCCACCTGTTCGTGGCAACACCCACCTGCTCGTGAGGACAGGGTCCTAGTGAGCTGCCGGCATGCTCTGCTTTGGTTCCAGCCTAAGATGTATCCATCGGACACATCGGCTTCAAATTCTTCAGGGCCTTAAGCTGGCTGCTCTGGGGACAGCAGAGACTAAGTATGGCCAGAAAAATTCCTCTAGAATTTTCGAGGACCGTTTAGAGTTTCATGCTTCGAAAGCAAACTCTCTATTTGTTCAGAGCGAAAATACCAAAAGCCCCCAGTAGACAAAATGAGCCTGCCCCCACCCACTTTCCTCTTCTGGCACCATCTGTCAGCTCAACGTGTTGGTTGTAGAGTTGGTTCCGTGCTCCAAGAGCAAGACAAGACTGACAACTTGAAGACAGAGCAGGCCTCTCCTCTTGGGTCTGCAAAGGTCAGCATATCCTTGGCAATCAGCCAACCTGATTCAGTGTCCTCCCAATGATGGGTAAGAGCCAGTGATGAACAGCCCATCGGGAGGCGTGGCAGACCCAAGGGGACTCCAGGGTCTGCCCAAAAGGGGCGACCAGTAGGTGGCCTCCCAGGCAGGCCACATACACAGGGTCAGATTTCCCACCTGCAGTGTCCTCTCCCACACCACGCATCAGCCACCAGATGGGGAAGCATGAATAGTAAAACTGAGTTGCCCTGTAGATAGTGTGGGCAGTGGGGGAACCAACCAGGACCCCGGCGAAGAAACAGCAAAGAGGTGTTGCTAGGGAACTGTACTCCTCACCAAGTGGACAAGCAGATTTCAGGGAGAGGGGAGGCAGGCCAGAGAGTCAGAACTACGGGGCTTTGCGGGTCTCTAGCTGGAAGGCCACATCCTCACAGGGGTGAACACAGTGTTAAAAATGGAGGAGGGAAACAAAGCCCGGGGGCACAGAGAAAGCCCCACACCCAGCTGGATGAGGTGGAATGAACGGGCAAAAATGGCCGGGCCTGAAGGAAGCCACCTCCAAGAGCCACATTGGAAGGGAAACGTGGAGAATGACAGCACATGACTGTTTAGCCCCAGCCCACAGCCCAGCCTTGCTTGCCTTAGGGTCTACAGAGGTTTGCGGGGTTTCGCAATTTAAGGGGAGCAAGTTGGAATTCACTGTCTCTGAGGCCTGGTAGAGGCAGGATGGCCCAGCAAGGGGCAGAGGGGTTAGGTGACAGCGTGTGCCGGGCTGGAAGAAGGGGCACCTGGGAACCAACCCTGGAGTTCCCAGCACCCGCCCAAGCTTTGCTTGCTTGGCCTTGTCTCCGCATCCATTTGATGAAGGAGCCTAAGATTACTCCGTCTTTCATTGAGTCCTGGGTAGCTGGAGGGAGGGAAAATTCTATGGGTCCTACTGCTCAGGCCTCCCTTTCTCTTTTCCGACATTTTTCTCCTCCTCGGCTGCCTTCGGTGTTCATGTCCATGACTGAACACTATGTCCCCGCGATAAGATGCAAATGGGTGAAAGGAACAGAACAGTCTGCCTTAGAACCAACCCTGTCTCACAAAAGTCATACAACCATGAGTATCTACTGAGCAGTAAACCCCAAGGCCACGACTAACAACTAGCACAACGATGAAGAACATTGTTGAACATCTGAAATACGTCAGATCCAGCACAGGATATTGTCCATCCACTGACTCCCTTAATCTTCCCTGCAACCTAAGAGGTCACGACTCTTATTTTCCTGTCCAACTGATGAGGAAAATGAGCACAGAGCCAACAAGTCACACAGTTACGAAACGTGGAAGCCCGATTTTAAACCCAGAAGGTTAAGCCCACAAGGTTAAACCCATGTGCACAGCTTATACCAAACACTGCCTTCCAGTAGTAACAATGCAGTAAAAGAAAATACTCATGAGATATTCATGTATCACCTAGCTTTTGCTGTGTAACAAGCCATCCCCAAAGCCCGACTTAGCAGCTAAAACAATATTTATCGTTCCTCATGATTCTATGGTGTAAAGTGGGTTGTTTTTCTGGGCCGGGCTGAGTGGTCTAGAATGACCTCAATTTATGGGTGTGGTGTTGGATTGATATTAACTAGGGTGACAGGAGCAAACTCAACACAGGCTAGCCTGTACTCATTCCCATGGCCGAGCCAGGATTCCCCAATGGGAGGGTAAGCCTCAATACACAGAAGTTTGATAAGCCTTTATTTACACCACATCTGCTAATGTCACGTGACCTAGGTCAGCTTCAAGAGGCGGAGAAAGAGGGGCGCCTGGGTAGCTCAGTCCGTTAAGCATCTGACTCTTGATTTCAGCTCAGGTCATGATCTCGCAGTCCTGAGATCAAGCTCTGCATTGGGAGAGGAGTCTTCTTAAGATTCTCTTTCTCTCTCTCTCTCTCTCAAAAAATAAAAAGAGGTGGAGAAGAGACTCCTCTTCTTGAAGGGAAGATCAGCAAAATCCTATCACATACAGGTGGCCAGGACAGGGGAAAGTGGGGGCCATTTTTATAGTCCACCACATATACCCAGAACTGGGTCTGTACAGACACACACACACACACACACACACACACACACAGTGCTCAGGAGTTTAATGTAGTGCTTAGCCTAGTAGACATCCGGACATTTATTTTGATGACTGCCTCTACTGTAAGATTCAAGTTACATCAGGCAGCCAGACATTTATAAGCCCCAGGATCATATGATCCTTGAGATTACTTACTATGGCAAGATTACGGACTCGTTTGTCTTGAACACTCTTCACTAAGGTAACACTAATAAAACTTCCTTTTTTCACTGATGGACCCGAAAGCGATTCCTATATTCGACTACCTATCGGACATCTCATCTTGGCTGGAAAAAGCATCTTAGGTATATATTGCTGTGCTAGTTACTCACTATCTATCCCCCTTTATCCCTAATGAACGGAATCTTGATTTTTGTCTGGGGTGCGGTGCGTTCCCCACATTGGCTTTCCAGTAGGTTCGGCCGTGAGCACAGTGATAGCCACACAGACACCGGCAGAGGGTTTTGGGGAAAGCCCACACTTCCTTGATACAGGCTCTTATCCCTCCCCCAGACCCCCACTCTCCCCTTCCTGCTTCTTCCTGACTGCTGTGGGGATAAGAAGCTAGAGGTAGAGTGACCACCTATGACCCAAAGCCACAAACATAAGCACAAAAGTGGCAGAGCAGAAAAGTGCCAAGAGTTTAAATCTTTAAAGGCATCCTGGAGCCATCATTCAAGCCCTCGAACCGTGACCTCATCCTTCTTGCTATCCCTAATGAACCCCTTACTTGTTTAAGCCATGTTTATTGCGTTTTTTGGCCACTTGCATGGAACTCAACACATCCAGAACCAAATGCACGACTTCCCCCGAGCCTGGTCCTCTACCCCCGTCTTCGCACATCTGCAAGTCAGAGATCAAGGGCCATCGTGAGTTCCCCCATCTCCCTCGAGCTCTATGCTGAGACGGGTCGATTGCCTCAGATCTGTCTTTATCTTCACCACCTCCTCCAATGGACCACGACTCCCCACCTGCTCCTTTTCTGTCCAGCTGCCAGGGTGTGTGATCTTTTCCATGTACAGATCTTCCTGGGTCCTCCTACTGCTTAGAGCCCTGCGTCCCCCGCCCTTAGGACAGAAACTAGATGCTTCACCTGATGCACAGCCTGGCAACCCCACACCCCTCTCCACCCCTCTTCCCCCCTTCTGAGCTCCATGCGCTCTCACCTTCTTCCAGTTCGGTAGTTCCCAAAATTATCCCACGTTAGGATGACCCCAATATTTGAAATTTAACTAAGTCACAATCTCTAGGGGCGTGGCCCAGGCATTGATATTTTTTGAGGCTCCCCAGGTGATTCCAGGGTGCAGACAAGTTTGGGAACGACCGCTTCCTTTTTTAAATGCTGTATTTATTTTGGGGAGAGAGAGCGTGTGGCCGGGGAGGAGCAGAGAGAGAGCGGGACAGAGCATCTGAAGCGGGCTCTGAGCTGACAGCAGCGAGTTCGATGTGGAGCTCAAACTCAGGAGCCATGAGATCATGATCTGAGTCGAAGTTGGATGCTCAACCGACTGAGCCACCCAGGTGCCCTGGAAACTACTGCCTCCTTAATTGTTGGTGCTCCCCCCACCCACCTAGGGACCCACCTGCTTGGACCACTCCGCTCACCCAACAAACTCCCCTCCTCGGCCAACACCTTCCCATCCTTCTTATCCTCCAACTGACACTTCAAATGTCACTGTCTTAGGGAAACCTTTCCAAACCCCCATGCTAGGTCAGGTGCCCCCAGTCCAAACTCAGAGCCCATGACTCAGTCCTCCAGCAAATCGGCCCTTAAACTTTTATTTTGTGCTGATTCGTTCAACACCTGTTTCTCCTACCAGGCTCTAAGCTCTCTGAACTCTGGTCCTTTCTGGCTTCACTTGATTTTGTCCCCAGGTTGAGCACACTGCCTGTGCCCAGTAGGTGTGCAACACATGTTTGTTGAATAAAGGGATGGTGGGTTTCACCTCCACCTTGTAGCGAGAACACTGAGACTCTTAAAACAAACACGCCACTGCTCGAGTGTAACAGAAGAATATTCAAACCCAGATGTTAATACTCTTCTAAAACAGGGATTCGCAGGGGCGCCTGGGTGGCTCAGATGGGTGAGCATCCGACTTCGGCTCAGATCACGATCTCACAGTTCGTGAGTTCAAGCCCTGCATCCGGTTTGGTGCTGTCAGCACAGAGCCCGCTTCGGATCCCTGTCTTCCTGTCTCTCACCCTCCCCCACTCATGCTCTCCCACTTTCAAAAATAAATAAAAAGATTAAACAAATTTACACCAGGGGTTCACAAACATCTACTACATCTGCATCACCGAGGAGCATCTAATGCCATAGGTTCCGGGGAGGGGCCCAAGGATGTGCATTACTGTCAAGATCTAGACGATGCTGATGCTGTAAGTCCGGGACCGCACCTGAGGACCACTGCCCAGGCGTTTCCCTTCTAGTACCTCCTGGCCATTGGATGCATGCGGGGCAGGGGAAAGTCAAAGTCAATTCAAACCCACTTTTCATCTGCCAACGATCTTTTCTATTTTTCTTTCCTTTTTCTTTCTTAAGTTTTTATACAAGGGCTATATTTATATAGTTAGAACCCAGTGTTTGTCCCAAGCTGTAAGAAGGGCCTCCTTCCTCCCACTGCCCTGCTGACGGAGAGAGCCCAGCTGTGGCAAAGCCCAGTGTCTCCCCAGGGGGCTGGCAAAGCCTCCAAATATATGACAGCCAAGTGGCAAAGGGGTCTGGCAGGCCGGCTTCAATCCCAGCACATGTGACTCAGGTCCAGAAGAGAGAGAAGCATGCAATGCTGCCTGGAGAGAAACAGGCCTCCCCACAGACCTGGAGATTTCCAGAAGATTCCAGGGCCACACTTTCAGACACCCCACCGTCCATTAAAAACCCCCTGCCCCCCATCCTTTCGTCTCCCTTCAGCTTCTATCAACAAAAACCGCTGTGAACAAAGCCGCACGTTATCTGTAACGCACCTTCGGGTGTGTAGAAACAAAACGTACAGATTTTGCATCATTTACAGCTGGTTCCACCCAGATAATTAATATTTTCAGCCTGTGAGGTTTGTTTATATTTTGAACTCCCGATCCACAGATCTGACGCTCATAACTGCCTTCCTTGTCAGGAACAGTGGCCACCAAAAAAAAAAAAAAAAAATCATAGCTCCCCTAGTTAATGGTTCATTTGAGAATGGAGATCACCATGTCAAGAGGTATTACAAGTAAAAGCAGTTGCGTGGAAAAAATTGAGAACTCTGAAACATTTGGAAGAAGAAAATCACTGGGCAGAACTGGGTTGGAGGGTGGGGGCGGGGGATGCCTGGAGTCATTTTTTTTTTTTTTTTTTTTTTTTTTTTTTTTTTTGCAGCTCATTAGGAACCCGAACTAAGACCATGCACGTACCACACCCGCTCACCTTCATTTCACACACTGGAATGTTGGAAGTAATTGTGCTGCGACTGAGGTTTCCCCCAGCACAACTTGAGAAGAAAGCGGGTTGTATCTATTGTTCTGCTAATTAACTGTGTGAACAAGATTGTAGGGAGAAGGGTTTAAAAGCCTCTTAAGAGGGCAAACAGTTTTTAAGTCCCTCTAAGTCCTTTAGGACTTAAACTGACAATGATAAACAATCACTAATTATAGTCATTGTGACCAGTTCTCACCAAGGATCTCTTTATTAGATACCACTTGTTAACCTAGTTCCAACTACAGTGTGTATTTGAGGAAGATTAAGTTCAATTTAATTCAAATCTGCAGGTACCGAGTTTCCTATAATGCGTCAAGTAATGAGACTATTCTGAAATACGCTGTCGTTCAGATCGGCCCTTCCCGGGTTTCACCCAAAATGGAAAGATTTAACTCTTCATGCAAAACCTATTACCAGAGAAATAGAGAACCTTATTATACATTGTATTAAAATTCTACGATGTCCCATAACAGGGACTGAGGTATTATCTTTGTACCCCCGGCACCTAGCGCAATGCTTCTCCCAAAGAAGACCCCAGTGCATGTTAGTAGTCACAGAAACCAAACGACCTCCATGCTGGATCGTTCCAGAAGATGAAAGAAAAGGAATTCGCGTCACCACGTTTTGAAAACAGGACTCGTTCTCTTTCATTGCACGTTTTCTGCTGAGCAGACACTGAGTTAGGCTTTTTAGTTGTTTTGTCTCATTCAGGCCTCAGGACAACCTATGAGGAACATTCTCTTAGTTGCCCCCAGTTTACAAATGCAGGGAGAGGCAACAGGCTGTGAAGGGAGGGAGGAAAAAGGGAGCCCAGCTCTGCTCAGCAACATGGCGGTCCCTCCACCCCTGGGCTCCACACCTCCCGTGTGAATGCAGTGTGGACCACCCAGCCTGGGTCCACACAGCTTGGGGCCTGGAGTCTTAGCCGTTCTGACACTGTGAGAAAGCAAAACACGTCGAGGGGCACCTGGGTGGCTCAGTCGGTTAAGCATCGGACTTCAGCTCAGGTCACGGTCTCAGGGCTCACGAGTTTGAGCCCCGAATCAAGTTCCGCTCTGACAGTGCAGAGCCTGCTTGGGATTCTCTCACTCCCTCTCTCTCTGCCTCTCTCTCTTGCTCTCTCTCTCTCTGTCTCAAAATAAATAAATAAAAACTAAAAAAAAAAAAAAAAAAGTAAAACACATTGGATGCAGTGCTGTTACCAAGGGTGAGGAAGGAGGAAGGGGCCAGTCAGGGAATGAGGGCCAAGTGGAGGAGAGATAAGAGCTTTGCATAAAACACACAAAAGAATATTCTATTTCTTTATTTTGAGAGAGAGAGATAGAGAGCGTGTGGGAAATGGACAGAGAGAGGGAGAGGGAGACACAGAATCCAAAGCAGGCTCCAGGCTCCGAGCGGTCAGTACAGAGCCCGATGCGGGTCTCAAACCCACCAACTGTGAGATCACGACCTGAGCCAAAATCAAGAGCCTGATGTTTAACTGACTGAGCCACCCAGGCACGCCTTGTCACTGTGATCTTTGAAGCAAATGCCTCTGAGTAGGAAATATGACAAGGTACTCAACATGTTGCAGCGAGGAATATCATTGAGGTCATTTAAATTATTGTTACCTATTTGGAGTCAAATAGGCTTTGAAAGAACAGGAAAATGAAGCCAGATTGCATGAACATTGTTTCACTGAGAGAAGCTGGGGACAGAACTATAGTTCAAGAAAGGGGGGCTCAGATTTCAGAGGGCAGAAACACCTCTGGGGGTGGACATTCGATTTTTTTGAGAGAGAGAGAAAGGAGAGAGAGAGAGAGAGAGACAGAGTGAGAGCAGGGTAGGGTCAGAGAAAGAGGGAGACACAGAATCCGAAGTAGGCTCCAGGCTCCGAGCTGCCAGCACAGAGCCCGAGGCGGGGCTCGAACCCACGAACCACGAGATCATGACCTGAGCCAAAGTCGGACGCTTAACCGACTGAGGCTGGGGGTGGATCTTAAAAACAGATTTGGGAGTCACGTTCCCAGAGACAAGGCTTGTGTGAGGCCCAGAGTTTGCATTTTCACCCTCAGTGCCCAAGCAACGTATTCATTCATTACACATCTGTTTATTGAGCACTTACTACAGGCTGGCAGCACCCTAGATGCTGGGGATACAGCAGCAAGCAAAGTCCTCAAGTCCGCTGCTGTCATGGCACTCCCACTCTGGAGTGGAGAGACAGGCCATAGCTGGATAAATCTGCAGATAACATACCAGATGGTGGTAAGGTTTACGACAAAAAACAAAGCAGAAGTAGGAATGAGGGGGTCATTATCTCTGTGTATTGAGTGTCCTGAGAAGCTTTTCTAATACAGAAAACCGAAGTACATTTCTAAGCAGATTCCCAGGGGGGAAAGCGTTCCACCTAGAGGGAACAGCAAACGCGAAGACACAATTCTGGTGCCATGGATTTGTTCGGATTTAAAAAGCACTTACTGTGTGCCGATGCCTTATGGCAATGATCTTCTTTCAAAAATACAGCCACTCGGCATCACTAATTATATGAGTCCCATGTTACCCACAACTACATGGGGGATTTGGCCACAAATCTAGAGCCGAAGTCTGACCCAGGTGACTGATGGGAGTTTCCCCGAGCACAGTGCTTTCGGGGAACAGGTCCCTCCTGACAGATGGCGACTATGCACAGGGGTAAGTAAAGCATTACTTAACTAGATGCTAGCACACTAACGCAGCTGCCTAAAATGCTATTTAGGAAGGGTTAATGATTTGGGTTCGTGCAATGCCATAGGAAACAGAAGAGCCTACGGAATCGTGTAGATAGAATGAACGTAACTATATAAAGAGAAAAAGCTTCACAAGAATATAAACCGAGAGGAAATGTGCCAACATGTGAGCTTGGGGATTGCCTCTAAATAGCACATGTCTTTAACTCTTCCCTTTTCACGACGTCCCAAAGACGTCTGTGATGAGAAGCAGCTATTTTCTGGATCATCAGGGGCAACGCCATGAAAAATATTGCAGACATGTGTATAGCCTTCTCCTTCAGAGACCCATGCTTGGAGTTTTGACCATGATCCCAGCAGCAGGTGTGAGTGGCCACGCCACTCGAAGTCCTGTGTGTCACACGCCCATCCCACACACGTCCCCTTCAGGGAGGCCCCGAGCCAGGCTCGGTCAAAGGTCCCCAGGACCAAGGTCTGGCCGCTCAGGGAGGGTAGCAGGAAGGAAGCGTGCGCTGTCTTCATCTATCACGTGGGATGGCCGACGGAGTCATATTTTACAAGACATACGAGGGCTCCACTTGCAAATCTTGCCACGTTTCGCTGTTATAAATTCTCCCGGCTCTTATTAATAGAATATAATGGCAATTCCTAGAATAATGGCCTATTATCCAAAGTCACAGAACGACAGGGCAATCAAAATCAGAATGAGTTATAGGGCCCGAGGATATGCTGGAAGGCGGGTAAATTCTGGCTTCCAGAGGAGGGACCGTAGGGCCCACGCAGCAAGTCAAATAATATCCAAGCCAGTTGTTTCAATTGCTTGAAGAAAGCAATAGGTGTGCAAGGCCAATAGCAGCCCGGAAATAGATGACAGACCAAGAAGTTAGGTGGACATTTGATGGGCTACAAAATGAGCCCCCAAATAGCCATATCTGTTCAGTTTTCAGTTTTGTCTTTACTTCCTTCTCCCTCCAAAGTGTTTTCATTTCAATTCTGCTTCGAGTCTAAGTTCTAAGTTGACAGCTCTGGATATGGTTTCTTCTTCCATCAGGTAAAAACCACTCCAAACATACGACTGAGACCTGACAGGGCCATTTTGAGGATTGAGGTGAAGTCTTTGAAGTTTAAAAAAAAAAAAAAAAAAAAAAAGAAAGGGGCGCCTGGGTGGCACAGTCGGTTAAGCGTCCGACTTCAGCCAGGTCACGATCTCGCGGTCCGTGAGTTCGAGCCCCGCGTCGGGCTCTGGGGTGATGGCTCAGAGCCTGGAGCCTGTTTCCGATTCTGTGTCTCCCTCTCTCTCTGCCCCTCCCCCGTTCATGCTCTGTCTCTCTCTGTGCCAAAAATAAATAAATGTTGAAAAAAAAATTAAAAAAAAAAAAAAAGCCCTTGGGGTTGTCTCTAAAAAAGAACCAGAGTAATAGGACCAGACCTCAGGAAGCTTCGTGACTCACTCTCCCACCACCAAGAGACACACTCGTGTCAGAAGTCCTTGACGCGGACTTAGCTGAGAGTACCCTGAACCCACAAGTACCCTGAAGCCACTGCCACCTGCTGTGATGAATTATCTGTGACTCCTCCAAGCCAGCTGCCAGATCCTTCTAACTCACTCTTTATCTGCCACAACCTCACAGAAAGGCCAACTTTCATCATGGCCGCCCCTCCAAGTCCTTGCATTCTTTTCTTTTATTAGGCTCCAGAGCAATGGGTCTCAACCCTGAAAATCTGGGGAATTTTAAAAACATCCATGGCTGGGACCCACCCCCAAGAGATTATGATTTAATTGTTCTGGATCCTTGCTGCTCAAAGTACGATGCTTGAGCCAGCAGCAACAGCATCACCGGGAGCTTGTTCGACGTACAGGATTTCAGCCCTACCTGTGACCTAACTCACCAGAATCTGTATTTCAACAAGAGTTTCAGATCATTCTAATGCACAGTAGAGTTCAAGAAGCACTGGTCTGGGAGTAGAGCCCAGGAATTGTTTTCAGTTCTCCAAGTTAGTCAAGTGTTCAGCCAAGACTAAGAAACCCCCATTTAAGGTCTATCACTGATCTTTCCTTCTTGCCGACCACCACTAAGCCCAGAGACCTGGGCAATAAACCAGGTAATCCCTACTTCACCCCTCACAAGAAGGGCCGTTGTTGACTGTGGAAAATTCCCTCCATCCCTTCCTGCTTCCCTGAGGCTCACCCCAGCCAACCACATCTGGGTCGGTCCCCTCCCCCCACAAATTCCACACCCCAGGAATTTTTTTATTCCTTTCCTTCTCCTGTGGCTGACCATTTTCCGGTATTGTTCAGGGGATCAGCCCCCTCTCCGTCTCCCCCCGCCATTGTTGTTTCTTGGCAGCTTTCAGGACAAGTGTTTCCACAACAAGAACCACTGAACAAAAGAAGGGTGGGCTTTTCTTTCTCTTGTCTTCACGACTCCAGCTCCTCCCACGCATGTGGCTTTCTACATGACCCAAGTGCCAAGTGATGCTAACGGTCTGAAGGCAGAGAAAGAGAGGACACAGCAAATGGAGAGCTGAGGGCAAGGCATCCTTTGACATCTAAAGATAAGAACAGAAATGGCAGCTTTTAAACAGTCACAATGGGCCGACGTGGGGCAAGCAACAGATAGAAACTTGAGACAAACCTTGCATTCCATCATTAGGAGAGTCCACAAAATGGCACCAGACATTAAAGGCAACCAAAGGTCCAACACCTAAGATTCTCCGATTTCAAATGACAGCCCCAGTGCTCAGAAGTAGCCGTCTCACGGAAGTGACCGCAGGAATCGAGGTGCCCGTTGCCGTGGTCACCTTCCAGGGCAAGGTTCTGGGAGCAGTAGCAGGCCGTGGAGTTGGCAGGGTCTTTCCGAGCCCTAGACCACCGGGCATAAAAAAGAAAACAACAGGCAAAGACTTGCCCGTAATATTCAGAAGCCGAGAGTAGCTGGAGAAGAGGTACGGGTGTCTCTCTACCTCGCCCATCAACAACATTCAACAAGATGAGAACGAAAACGAGGAAACTCTTCACTCCTGAAAAACCTACTCCGCTTCCAGGTACATGGGCTGCTCGTGAAGGTCATCGGGTACTACGTGCTCCCTGGCGGCTGGTCCACCAATACAAGGCAAAGTGTTCTCTATTTTGTGTTTCATTCGGTCCCTACAGAGTCAGCCTCCGGGAGTCCTCTGCCGCCTTATCTTCCCTGTCTCCTTTGCTCTCTCCCTTCCTTTCCCTCCGCCCTTACTGGGTCTCAGCACCAAGTCATCAGGGGGCCATCACTCCCGCCTCCGCCCCGAGGGTGCTCCTGTCAGCCCTTAGCATCCCCTACCTCGTCCCTGTTCTCCAACCAGAAGCATCTGTACAACAAAACGACATTTCCCCCCAAGAAATCGCATCTGAAAACATAACTTGAATACATTGTTACGGCCAGAGATGCTCTTCAAGCCCGGGGCAAAGATGTCAGGGAGATGAAGTTCCCGCTGACATCTGTCTCTCAGACGGTTATGCCGGGAGAGAGGAAAGGTCCCACCAGATGCCATGTTCCGTGCGGGCAGGGGTACTTTCTGCTGTTTTCCAGGACTGGTTAAGTCTGGGTGGAACTTCCGACGGGACCAGGCATCAGGGAAAAGGAGAGAGGCAGAGAATCTCTGAAGAAAAGTCTTTATGAGCAAAGGGGGCCCGCAGCCTTCTGAAAGGCTGGTGGATCCCACAGGGAGCCGTGGGGTCTGTACTGGCGAGAGCATCCTCTTTTCGTCTTGTCTTCTCTCGGAGCAGAGGGGACGCAGCCCCCTACAAGCCTAAACGCTCTCAAAGACGTGAGCCGTATCTGGAATGTTCGCGCCAATCTTGCAGTCTTACTCGGCATGTTTTCACATGGAAATAAGTCTAAAAGGCCCCTTCCAGTTGGACATCAAGCAGACTTGTGGCCCTGGTTAAGAGGGAACACGCACACCACTCTCTCTCTCCCAGTGATTACAACTAAGAACCCCGGACGGGATGCATAACACAGTCAGCAGTCTAAAAAGGAAACCATAGCAGGCGGATGGAGGGAGGGTCGACCCTCAGAGTCATGGACGGGGCCATGAGTTCCCCCAGGTGTTTCTTCGCTCCCGTATGCCCCGGCTTACACTTGGGAGAAAGGTCAAGTCCCAGAATCGCTCAGCGGTCGCCAAGGGGAAAAGGCCCAAGAGAAGCCTCCTCTTTATGGCCAGAGAACAGAGTGAGGAGCCCCCCCTGGTTGTTGTTGTTTTTCTTTTCTTTCTCTGTGTGTCCTGCCCGGGCAAATGTCCCAAAGCTGTATGCTTGTGATGGCACTGGCAGCAGCCGTAAACGTGCCTATGACTCTGACAGAACATCCTGCTTTGTGACCAGGAGGATGAAAAGGCAAGAGGGAATCCTGATGGTGTCGTTTTCTCCCTTCCCTCTTGATGCTACACTTCAGAGCCAGACCCGGTCACAGGAAATGCACAACCATGCTGAGAAGCTAAAACCTCACCTTCCTAGCTCCAGGAGCAAGAAAGGGAATCCAGAGACCTGGGGGTCTCGGGGGAGTCATGGAGTGGATGGAGCTTTCAGAAATAGATCACAGAAAGGGGTGGACGCACCTCTATGCCGGTCTCTAACCGTGTACGCGTGGGACGGACCTCAAGCAACGTACGTACCAAAGGCTCTGAGAAATGAACGAAGGTCCAGACGGTCACTCAGGTCCCCAACTTGCCCCTGGAAAGAATGTAAACGCAGAAGGTCAAAATAGCGCGACTCACATTTGGCAAACGAACTAATACACACAGGATCTATTCCGGCACTAGCATGGTGGGTACATTTCATCTATTTGTCAAAACCCATACGTACACCAAGAGGGAGCCCTAATGTAAACCATGGACTTTTAGTGATAATGACGTGTCGACATAGGTTTGTTGGCCGTAACAAATGTACCACTCTGGTGCTCGATGTTGGTGGTGGGGAAGGCTGTACGTGAGGGCAAGGTGTATTTAGGAACTCTCTGTAATTTTCGCTAATTCACATCATACAAAATACGTTCTACCGACCATAAAGGAAATAAAGTAGAAACCATATCATAAAGGTACGTGGAAAGTCCCCCAAATACTTGGAAATTCAACAGCACACTTCAGAGTTATCCTTGAGACAAAGGAGGAAATCTCAAGGAGAATTAGAAAATAGTTTGAACTGAATTAAAAATGAAATTATAACAATTGGGGCGCACCTGGATGTCTCAGTCGGTTAAGTGTCCAACTTCAGCTCAGGTCATGAACTCACAGCTTGTGAGTTCGAGGCCGCATTGAGCTCTGTGCTCACAGCTCAGAGCCTGGAGCCTGCTTCAGATTCTGTGGCTCCCTCTCTCTCCCCACCCACCCCCCTCGGCTCCTCCCCCCCAAAATGAATAAACATTAAAAGACATTTTTTATTAAGAAAGGGTGCTGGATTTTGTCAAAGGCCTTTTCTGCATCGATTGACAGGATCATATGGTTCTTCTCTTTTTTTTTGTTAATGTGATGTATCACGTTGATTGATTTGCGAATGTTGAACCAGCCCTGCATCCCAGGAATGAATCCCACTTGATCATGGTGAATAATTCTTTTTATACGCCGTTGAATTCGATTTGCTAGTATCTTATTGAGAATTTTTGCATCCATATTCATCAGGGATATTGGCCTGTAGTTCTCTTTTTTTACTGGGTCTCTGTCTGGTTTAGGAATCAAAGTAATACTGGCTTCATAGAATGAGTCTGGAAGTTTTCCTTCCCTTTCTATTTCTTGGAATAGCTTGAGAAGGATAGGTATTATCTCTGCTTTAAACGTCTGGTAGAACTCCCCTGGGAAGCCATCTGGTCCTGGACTCTTATTTGTTGGGAGATTTTTGATAACCGATTCAATTTCTTCGCTGGTTATGGGTCTGTTCGAGCTTTCTCTTTCCTCCTGATTGAGTTTTGGAAGAGTGTGGGTGTTCAGGAATTTGTCCATTTCTTCCAGGTTGTCCAATTTGTCGGCATATAATTTTTCATAGTATTCCCTGATAATTGTTTGTATCTCTGAGGGATTGGTTGTAATAATTCCATTTTCATTCATGATTTTATCTATTTGGGTCATCTCCCTTTTCTTTTTGAGAAGCCTGCCTAGAGGTTTGTCAATTTTGTTTATTTTTTCAAAAAACCAACTCTTGGTTTCGTTGATCTGCTCTACAGTTTTTTTAGATTCTATATTGTTTATTTCTGCTAAAAGACATTTTTTAATGAAATTACAACAGATCAAAATTCAGGGATGCAGGGATGCCTGGGTTGCTAAGTCGATTAAGCGTGTGACTTCAGCTCAGGTCCTGATCTCGCAGTCCGTGAGTTCGAGCCCAGCATCAGGCTCTGTGCTGACAGCTCCGAGCCTGGAGCCTGCTTCAGATCCCGTGTCCCCCCGTCTCTCTAACCCCTCCCCTGCTCACACTCTGGCTCTCTCTCTCCCTCTCCCTCTCAAGAATAGGTAAACATTAAAAAAAATTCTGGGATGCAGTTAAAGCAGTGTATACAGGAAAAATTATAGCATTGATTATATACACACACACACACACACACATATATATATATGGAAGAAAGGTCGTACCTTATTAAGTTTCCATCTCATAAACTTAGACAAAGAAGAGCAAGATAAACCCAAAATAAGCAAATGAAGGAAATAACAAAGAGAAGAACAAAATCAATAATATTGAAAACAGAAAATCAATACAGAAAACCAATGAAACTAAATAGTGTTTCTTTGACAAGCTCAGTAAAACTGATACTTCCAGCCAGACTGATAAAGAAAATGTCAGGGAGGGGCGCCTGGGTGGCGCAGTCGGTTAAGCGTCCGACTTCAGCCAGGTCACGATCTCGCGGTCCGTGAGTTCGAGCCCCGCGTCGGGCTCTGGGCTGACGGCTCAGAGCCTGGAGCCTGTTTCCGATTCTGTGTCTCCCTCTCTCTCTGCCCCTCCCCCGTTCATGCTCTGTCTCTCTCTGTCCCAAAAATAAATAAACGTTGAAAAAAAAAATTTTAAGAAAATGTCAGGGAATACAGAAGAGTTGCCATAACTACTGAATTTATCAAGGTTGCATGATACAAAGTCTTAGAAGACTCAGCAGTGAAATTATCAATATTCCCGAAATTGACCTTATAGATTTAAATATAACCACGATAGGGGCGCCTGGGTGGCGCAGTCGGTTAAGCGTCCGACTTCAGCCAGGTCACGATCTCGCGGTCCGTGAGTTCGAGCCCCGCGTCGGGCTCTGGGCTGATGGCTCAGAGCCTGGAGCCTGTTTCCGATTCTGTGTCTCCCTCTCTCTCTGCCCCTCCCCTGTTCATGCTCTGTCTCTCTCTGTCCCAAAAATAAATAAACGTTGAAAAAAAAATTTTTTTTTAAAAAATAAAAAAAAATAAAAAAAAAATAATAATAAATATAACCACGATAAAAATCCCAGATGGATTTTCTTATGTATTTAGACAAGCTGATCCTAAAATTTATATGGGGGTCCCTGAGTGGCTCAGTTGGCTAACCGTCCAACTCCTGATTTCGGCTCGGGTCATGATCTCATAGTTTGTGAGTTCAAGCCCCGCATCAGGCTCCTTGTTAACAGCACAGAGCCTGCTTGGGATTCTCTCTCTCCCTCTTTCTGCCTCTCCCAGCTTATGCATGTGCACGCCCACTCTCTCCCTCTCTCTCTCTCTCTCTCTCTCTCTCTCAACATAAACTTTTAAAAATACATAAAATAAAATAAAATTTATATGGAAAGGAAAAATGAGCTAGAATAGTGAAAACAATTTTGAAAAACAAAAAGCCTAGAGGATTCACACTAGTCAACTTAAAAATTCACTGTGAGAAAAAATGCAAAGTTACTGTGTATCTATAATAATCAGGATGTGTATTAGAAAAATTAATAAAATATTAAAGAATGGAACAGACTGAAAAGTACAGATATAAGACTACACAAATATAGTCAGTGGATTGTTTTACAAAGGTTAAAAATGGAGAAAGGACATTCTTTTCAACCAATGGTCCTGAAAGAAATAGACATCTATATGCCAAGAAAGAAAGAATGAGAACTTTGACCTATGACTTCTATATATAAAAATTCACTCAAAATGGATAATAGAGTTCACGTGAGGCATAAAATTACAAAACTTTGGAGGAAAACTTGGGAGAACATTTTTGTGACCTTGCATAAAACAAGACTTTTTAGGTTTGACACCAAGATCATGATGAATAAAAGAAAGAAATCAACAAATTGGACTTCATCCAAGACAGTCTTAAGAGAATGAAAATACAAGTTATATATGGGAAGAAAACATGTTACATACACCTGAAAAAGGACTCGTGTCCGGACTGTATTTACAACCTCTGAAAATGCAAGAAGGAAACAGTCAAATATAAAAATGGGCAAAAGACTTGAATATTCTCCACCAAAGGAGATATACAAATAAAAAATAAGCACATGAAAAGATGCTCAAGGGACACCTGAGTGGCTCAGTCGGTTGAGCGTCTGACTTCAGCTCAGGTCATGATCTTGCGGTTTGTGAGTTCAAGCCCCACGTTGGGCTCTGTGCTGACAGCTCGGAGCCTGGAGCCTGCTTCAGATTCTGTGTCTCCCTCTCTCTCTCTGCCCCTCCCTCGCTCATGCGCTCTCTCTCTCTCTCTCTCAAAAAATAAATAAGAATTTAAAAAAGTTTTTAAAAAAGATGCTCAAGATCATTAGTCATTAAGGAAATGCAAATTATTACAAGAGATACCACTATCACATTAAAATAATGGCTGAATTTTTTTTTTAAGTTGAAAATTAACACTACCAATTGCTCATGAGGATTTGGTGTAGCTGAAACCATAGATTGCTGGTGGAAAGGCAGTGTGTATGGCCACTCTGGAAAACACTATCTTACAAAGTGAAATACATGCTTCCTGTATTACTCCGCGATCCTACACCCTAGGCGTTTATCCTAAAGAAACGACAACTGGGGCACCTGGGTGGCTCAGTCAGTTAAGTGTCTGACTCTTGATTTCAACTCAGGTTATGATCTCCTGGTTCGTGAGTTCGAGCCCCGCTCTGAACTGACAGTTCTATACTGACAGAGCAGATTCTCTCTCTCCCTCTCTCTCTGCTCCTCAACCCCCCTCAAAATAAATAAACATTAAAAAAACACAAATGTTTGTGACAGCATTACTCATAATCACCAAAAGTTATCCACAGTGTCCTTTGTGATATAAATGAATAAGTCAACTGTTGTACATCCATATAAATGTACTGTATGTAAATTGTTTTAAGAATAAAAAAAACGCCCCTTGGGAAACCTGTTTGGTCATAGTTACCTTACAAGTCAGCATTTTCACTCCTAGATCTAGATGCCCAGAGAAATGCTTACATACATTCACCAAAATGTAGGCTTTATAATGCTCAGAGCAGCACTGTGTTGTGGCCAAAACCCAGAAAGCTACCCACAGGTGCACCAAGTGTAGAGTGGCCCAGTAAAATGTGGGACAAGTCACAGAGTGCGATACTATAAGACAATGAGGACAAACTAAGCTACACTCGAAACATGGACAGATCGCACCATCAATGCTGAGCGTAAGTGGACACTAAAGGATACTTACTGCCCGATTTCATTCATATAAAGTACACGCACAGTCAAAACAAATCCTCGGGGCGCCTGGGTGGCTCAGTCAGTTAAGCATCTGACTCCTGATTTTGGCTCAAGTCATGATCTCACAGTTCATGGGATCAAGCGCCACATCAGGCTCTGTGCTGACAGTGTGGAGCCTGTGTGGGATTCTCTCTCTCCCTCTCTTTCTCTCTCTGCCCCTCTCCTGCACATGTGCATGTTCTCCCTCAAAATAAATAAATAAGGGGTGCCTGGGTGGCTCAGTCGGTTGAGCGTCCGACTTCGGCTCAGGTCATGATTTCACGGCCCGTGAGTTCGAGCCCCGCCTCGGGCTCTGTGCTGACAGGTCGGAGCCTGGATCCTGCTTCCGATCCCGTGTCTCCCTCTCTCTCTCTCTCTCTCTGCCCCTAACCCACTCGCATTCTGTCTCTGTCTCTCTCAAAAATAAATAAACATTAAAAAAAAAATTAAATAAATAAATAAAGTTAAAAAAAAAAAAAAAGAAAGGAATAGGACCCTTGGGTGTGAGTACAAAAGGGACAGGACTCGTGGATTACCAAGCACAAAACAAAGCAGTACAATTGCCAGGACGAACGTGGCAAGAGCTAAAGCAGAAATGCCCATTACCAAAACTCAGTCTCCTACTAGAATATCCCTTCAAGGAAATGTTTCAACTGTGCAGCCATTGACATATGCAGATTAAAAAAAAAAAAAAGTTTCTCAATCCAAGTTAAACCACGATAGGGACCGAGCTAATAAAAGCACACTCAGATTTTTCTGCTGCTCTCCTGCATAATTTACGTACCAGTCAGACACGAGTTTCATTAAATCAAGAGCTATCTTGTCCAACCTTTCAACTGTGCGCAACTTTGTACAAGATGAAAACAACCTAATCCATCACGATGGTAGAAATTTTTCTATTTCTTCCAGACCCTTGCTGCCAACAAAATGCCAGGAGTCTTGCTTCTTTGGATGGTTTATTAAAATGCAGCAGGACCCAAATTTCATTAGGGCTGTGTAATAACATGTTCTGCCCACCAACTAATGCTTGCCAGATGTGCAAGTTCAGCCACATCTGTGAGCACCAAGCCACCTGCTCAGAGGCACGCACAGGCCTCCAGAACCAATGCAAGGAGAACGCTGCTAATGCTTTATTTGCACTCTAACCGCTGCACCCTGTAGCAAAAAATATTTTTCTTTTCTTTTCTCTTTTGTTTTTTTGAGACAGAGAGAGAGGGCACAAGTGAGCGAGGGGCAGAGAGAGAGAAAGAGAAGCGGGGCCCGCCCGAAGCAGGGCTCGTGTTTTTGCCTGAAGTGGGGCTCGAGCTCACCTGATGTGGGACTCAAAGTCATGAACAATGAGACCATGACCTGACCCGAAGTCAGAAGCTTAATGACTGAGCCACCCAGGCGCCCCCAAAAATACTTAAAGTGGGGAAGGGGGTTTGCAGGGCAAGATGACGGTACTCAAAGGGGCAACGGTTGAGATGAAGGTATTCTTGGCTAGATTTTTGCAAGCACGTTCTCTGGACCTCCGCACCCATACATTTTGAGGCTGAACACCCAATTCCCATCCCCACAACAATGACCTGTGGTAAGTTCCTGAAGCTTCCTGAGCTTTACATTCCTAGTTTGCAAAATGGGAACCTGACCTGAGCTGAAACCAAGAATCGGATGCTCAACTGACTGAGCCACCCAGGCGCCCCCACATATGCATTTTTTTAACATGTAGGTAGGGCCAGAAAACCTGGATCTCTCTTCCATTCTCAAACCATACTATCCTACACACACACACATGCACACGCACACACACACACACACACACACACACACACATCTCTTCCTATCTGTCTCTGTCTCTTTAATCTGTCTCCCTTCCACTGTCCCTCTGGGACTTTCTTTGACTGGGACCATACTATAATGCAGGGCTTGACAGGAGGGGCAGGAGGGCCACGGAAGTTTATTTTTCTGAAGGTAAAAGTTCAGAAACAGGCAAACAGACTGATCTCTCCACGCCTCTCCCGTGCCCCCCAGAACATAGGAGAGTGCTAGCACGAATCACTACCTACACATACCTATACCAATAAATACCAATAAATTGTTTCCTTTGGTTTGTTTTTGAACTTCACGTAAATGAAATCATCCTAATATATTCCTCTATGACTCGCGTTTTACACCCAGCATTATAATTTTTTAATGTTTGTTTATTTTTGAGAGAGAGACAGAGAGACAGAGCACAAGTGGGGGAGGGGCAGAGAGAGAGGGAGACGCAGAATCTGAAGCAGCTCCAGGCTCTGAGCTGTCAGCACGGAGCCCGATGTGGGGCTTGAACCCATGAACCCTGAGACCATGACCCGAGCCAAAGTCGAATGCTTAACTGACTGAGCCACCCAGGCGCCCCTACACCCAGCATTATGTCTTTGAGATTTACTCATGTTGATGCACGAGGCTATAATTTACCACATTCACCACCATATAATATTCCCCTGCGTGGCTGTACCATAATTTGCTCCGCCATTGAGGGACATCGGTCCTGTTGCCATTTTTGCACTATTCGCGATGGCCCTGCAAACGATGTACAGGATCAAAGACCCCCCAGGGCATGAGCCAGGAGCACACTGCTTTGCCACACATTGTGCATATTTTTGGCTTTAGTCTACAGTCCCAAATTCTGCTCAAACAGCTTGTTCGTTTACACTCTGACTTCCCACTTCTTGGCAGAAACACTGAATCCCATCTTCGAGAATGTTATTCCGGCAAGTAGAGGTTGCTGGAGTTTTGGAACACTGGCCAAATCGCCTCCCACATATGCCACCTGGAAGGTCATGGTCGCAAACATTCCACCAGGGCAAGCAAGGGTTTTGTCGCGTACACAATTCCCAACAGAGAGTGTCTTGAGATGAGTGGTTTTGTGCCGCCCCCCGCCCCCGCCCCGCTTTGGGGATAACACTTCCCCAGGATGAACTTGGATGGTTCAGCCCGTGAACAGAACACCCTGTAGCTGTCGCTGTGTTTCACGTGGGGATGGCGGAAGCTGGCGTAAGACTTTGTTTCCAGACCACGTCTCCTCAGCAGACTCCTCCAGCGAGACTGGGCCGTCTTTGAGAATGAGATCTACTCTCTTCTCCCTTGTTTGTATCTGTAATGCTGAGTCTGGCGTCTGCACATCCTAGGTGCTCAATTAAACTTCACCCAGTAGAGCCCAGAGTTAACCGCTTTGGCAGACAATGCGACGTGTTACCAAACACCCGTCTCCTCCTGGCTGGGCACGGCCCTGGCCAGTATTTTCCAGCCTCCTTCACAGTGCTCTGTAGCCACGTGACTGAATTCCGCTCACCAAAGGGGAGGGACCGGAGGGGATATTTGCCATGCCAGTCCTGGCCTATCAAAACCTCGCACGGGATCATGCGCCATCTCTTTTCCTGGCTGCCGGCTGGATGCTTCTTTTCTTTCCCCCTCGGCCATCATCCAAGTTCACATCATGAAAGGCGACAAAGGCATCCTTTTTGCAATTAAGCAAGGAAAGGGATGCCTGGGCGGCTCAGTCGGTTAAGCGACCGACTTCGGCTCAGGTCATGATCTCACGGCCCGTGCATTCGAGCCCCACCCCGGGCTCTGTGCTGACAGCTCGGAGCCTGGAGCCTGCTTCCGATTCTGTGTCTCCCTCTCTCTCTCTCTCTCTGCCCCTCCCCCTGCTCACACTCTGTCTGCTCACGCTCTGTCTCTCTCTCTTTCAAAATAATAAACAAACAGCAAAAAAAATTTTAACAAATTAAGCAAGGAGATAAACATGTTTTCTCTTTATTTTATTTTTTTTTAATGTTTATTTATTTTTGAGACAGAGAGAGACAGAGCGTGAGCAGGGGAGGGGCAGAGAGAGAGAGAGGGAGACACAGAATCGGAAGCAGGCTCCAGGCTCTGAGCTGTCAGCACAGAGCCCGATGCGGGGCTCGAACTCACGGACCGTGAGATCGTGACCTGAGCCGAAGTCGGACGCTCAACCGACTGAGCCACCCAGGCGCCCCAACATGTTTTCTCTTTAAACCAAGCGAAGCTATGTGAGCGCCTCTTTGTGCATTTTTAGCGTGATTGTTTGAGAAAGCACACGAGCATACTCTTGGTTCAGACCCTTATGTGATTTGCTGCTCAGCTGCCCGGGCTAGCTGCCAGGTACCCCTCAACATTTACCCACTGGTTAAAGAGAAGGAAGCATAAGGAAGAGTGATGTTGAAATTCACCAAGGAAGCGGCATGGTATATGAATTGTCTACTGCAGCATAACAAGTAGCCCCAAACCCAAATGGATTAAAACAAAACCCTGATTATCTCACATTATTTGCGAGACTCAGGTATCTGGCCAATTCAGCTGCAGTTAAGGTGCTCACTGGTCATTGAAAGTCTCAACGGGGAAGCAATCCACGTCCCAGTTCACTCTGTGACTGTGGGTAGGATCCGGCTCCTCACAGGACATTGGTCTGAAGGCCTCAGTTCTCCACCAGCCATGGGCTGTGGGCCACCTTGGAGGCTGGCGGGGGGAGGGGGGGTGAAGGCTTCCTTACAGTATGGTGGGTAGTTTCATTGGCATGAGCAAGGGTGAGAAGAAAAAGAGGGGGGGCAAAGAGAAGTGACAGTCCTTTACAACCTAACCTTGGAAGTGAGATCCCATCTCTGCATTAGAAGTAAGTCACAAGGTCCAGCCCACACTCCAAGGGAATGAACCTTCTCAGAAGCTCTGCCTTCCACACAGGGAGCCTAAAAATGATAATTCTGCCAATTCCCTCCTACGTCTCTCTGAGCCTAATCTCATTTGCCCTCGTCTCCTCTTTTCTGTCAACCCTTAGATATAAGACTCAAACTCCCACTAATTATCCAGTTGACTTTTTCTTAAGTCAAGATGCAGGAAGTCCAAACAGAGGTCACAAACACAGGTCCTGCCTATCTTTAGTGCTAAAACATAATTACGTTTCCATGTGCATTTGAACCCTGTGTTTCCCAACCAGGTATGATAAACTATGTAATCTGTGAGTGTATTTGTTGACAAATCATGGTGGGTTTTTTTTTTTTTTGCATAATTAATTTAAAGTAAATGAAAAAGCCCGTGTCACTGATCAGACGTGAAAACAAAGTCTAAACATTCTTAAATTCAATGTCTGTGACGCATAACGTGCGCAAATGACCAAACAGGTTTTTCTTTTAAATCCTGCAGGTTGAGGACAGGTAAGAGATTACACGTCCCCAGAAGGAGGTTCCAGAGGCAAATTTTTGAACAGCACCCCTCTGTGTGACACGCTCTCCTCTGCTCTCCAACTCCTGTGACCACGAACAAATCAGACACATTGGAAAAGACCCACCGGAATCTTTCCACGGCCCTGGGAGCAGAAGCGATATGGAAATATCAGTCCCCAGCAAGCCCACGCATTTTAATGAGCCGCGCCAGCTGGAGTGACGGAATCCTTCAGCCATGTCGAATGCTGCCACGGCTGGGCTGGCCCCGGGTGACAGAAGCAGCCTCCTCCCAGGGACACCACCCTGTGTTCAGTCACATCTGCATGAGACCCAAATGTAAAGTGCCTTTTCCCAGCTGCTTCTGGGAGAAACCCAGGCTACGTTGGAGTACAGCGAGCATGGCATTCTAGCTGAAGTTCAAGTGCGCTGGGGGAACACCAGCTGAGGCAGGAAATGGGCTGGGGGCGGGGTGGGGGTGGTGGTGGTAAAAGGCAAGAGCCAAAAAGCAAACATAATCAGTCCGGCAACCTTACGATGACATTTTCAAATGTGAGGTCATTCTGAGTTCCAGAACCGGGAACATCTTTAGATATCAAAATGGCTTTTGCTAAATGCCTCTTTGGCAAATTTGTCTTTCCTTTGGCTCCTGAAGAGAGGATAATCGTTTATGCATTTGTGAAAAGCAATATGACCCTCCCAGAGCCAACGGGCATCCACCTGGAGGCTGTCTCAGTCTCTCCCTCTAAGCCACTTCTGCTCTTTATGTCAGCAAATATTTATCGAGGGGCCACAAGGTGCCTGAGAAATGGTCCCTGCCCTCAAAGAGCTTTCGGTCTGGTCTGGGACAGCTAGGACGCAGATGGTCAAGACATAACACGGACTGCGACCCTTTTTACCGAAGTGGTGATCACTCTGCTGCTGGGGATCCTGGCCCAGTTGAGGACGTGGGTTTCTGAGTTACGATCAGCTGAGACCACAAGAGCGAACAGAAGCAAGCGAGACAAAGTGAGAGGAAGTTCAAGACACGCAGCCTGTACATACAAAGACACAAGAGAAGGCGGCATGGTCCATGCCTGGCCCTGATCAAAGCACGGCGCCTGTGTTAATTAGCTTATCCTCAACAACTTTGGGCGGGTGCTCCTATTATCTCCACTTTACAAAGAAAGAAACTGAGGCACGGGGAGGTCAACTGACTTTCCCAAGGTCCCACAGCTAGCGAGCGGCCGAACGTGGTTCAAAATGATTACAGCACAATGTTCTCCACCCAGGGAGGCGGTGGGAACAAGGAGGTAGGCACAGGTTGTCCAGAGATCGAAAAGCAGGCAGGGGCCCAAATCATGAAGGTCCACGCACATCATATAAAGAATCTGCAGGCAGCGAAGCAGCCCCTGAAGGGGTTCGAGCTGGAGGTGGTAGGAGCTGGTGTGAGCTCTAAAAACCTCGTCTCATGAGCCTTGTGGCAAATGTACTAGAGGCCAGCGAGGCTGATGGGGGGAGGGGGGGACCTGAAATCTGGGGAGAGATGATGGTGGCCTGGGCTAGAGGAGCGGCGGTGGAGAGGATGGGAGCTAGGATGATCCCCGGGACCTCTGGTAAGTACAGTCGACCAAAGAAATGGGAAAGAAGGCAGAGAGAAAGGCATGGAAGTCAACTGCCAGGCTCTTCCTGGCTTGGGCTCCGCACAGATGGTGGGACCACCAGGAGAATTCTCTGAGATCCTAGAATAACAACAACGAGGACTGGCTCTATTCTTCAACCATTTAATGGCACTAGGCTGGACACTTGGAAGAATGCATCTGCCCTAGGGCTGCTCCTGCCAATGGGACCAGAATGTTCCCAGAAACAGGCTCCTTCTCCTTTGCACACTGTGTAGGAGAAGAGGGCCGGCACTGGTGTCCCTAAGTCCTCCTGGCCTATGCTTCTGGTTTATCCCTTTTTGAACAGGGGCTGGCCTGGGTCATCCCAGGAGGGACATGTGACCCCAAGAGTCCTGGTGAAGACTGAGCAGATACACCCAGTTGCCTCTGGACTTTTCCACCTTCCCCCAACATGTAAGAATTCTCTTTTGATCCCAGATCAGGTTTGGCTCCGGGCATATTTTACCGACACATGTGGATTTTCAGTGAAATTTAATCTATTTCTGATTCTTCTACACTGAACTCATTCACATGGTGTGAGGAAACAGCTACTTGACATCCAGAAAACCTTCCCAGACATTTTATGACATTTTAAATCCTTCTTTTCTTTTGTCTAAGACATAGGAAGCAACAACGTGCCAAGTGTAAACAAACTTCCTCCAAGATGTTTGAATCTGATTTTAAATGTCTTCTCAGATGGAAGTAAGAGCAAAGAAAACAAGAGATGGAGAGGGGGCAGAAAGTGTAATGAAAGAAGGAACATGGTTTGAGCATTCGAATAAAATAAAAAGACAAAAAGAAGGGGGAAGGGAGGAGAGGAAGGGGTGAGGGGGAAGGGAGAGGGGAGGAGGGGGCAGGGAAGGGGGAGAAGGGAAGGGGGAGGGGGGACAGGGGGAGGAGGAATACAGTGACGCAGGATGCAAGAAAAAGTCCCAGAGTCATCACTGGCTCTCACATTTCTTCCCCATTGGCCTTGTCTTATGTCCTTCCACGGAAGACACCTGAAGATGCTAAGAGAATAGATATGTTGAATGATCACCATGTGCATAGTTCCAACTATTCTAACATCCGGAAGTTGCCTAAACATCCTGAATTAATCAGTGCTTTCTATGTTGTGGCCCTATGGGTTGCTGTAAGAAAGAGGTCCGTAGATACATAAACCATTTAAGATTAGCTTCTTTTTTATTTTGGAGACTTTCTCTCTCCTACTTCTTGGGAAAGAAACTCTGAAAGCCACCCAGAAACGATCATTTTCTATGGTGGCCGACACATCTGGGGGTTATGAAAGATGTCTGCATTCTTTCTTTCCCTTTTAGCCAACACTTCAGAAAGCTTGCTTTGTCTGCCCTGTGCCCCTTTCTTCCAGAAGAACAGGCTTGCCTAGCCTCCGCCCTCTTCTGCCCAGCCATCACCTAGGACCCACCTTTGAAGCAGTTAGTTTATTAACAGTTCTGAGAAGCGAGAAGTCAAAGCAGGTGAGATCCTGTCCAAAGAGGCATTTATGGATGGTGAAATTCAGGGAGAAGTGTGCATTCCACAGAGGGCAGCCCTGAAGTGTGCATCGTAATTGCACCCTAGGAAAATATGCCCTCTCCTCGCAGCTCCAACCCCTCCCTGATGGGCTGATCCCAGTTGTTAGGGTCTGCTGATGGGTCCCCAGTGAGGGAAGGGGCTAATGAAGAATTCATCTGTGCTGATTTGCAGAGAATGGCCATTGATTACTTTAAGTCAGTTTCCTCTAGGCGAAATGTAATCCAAAAGAACACAGGATGCATCAACTGAAGTCACTGTCAACAGACCACACCCCAGAACAAGGCAGAAAGGCAGCAGGGAGAAGTGGTCCAAACAGGATGCCATCTGCCACGCCAGTGCCTCCATCTTGTTTTTCGATGTCTTCTCTCCTTGGCTCCTTTTCACACTGAGGCACTGAGAAGGGATCTTCCTTGGAGACTTTGACTTAGTAATATCATCAGCATCTGCAAAGGATTTCTCCCTTGTTTCCCCCCCCCCCCACCACCACCTCCCCTTGCCTGCTAGAAAAGAAGCACTGATGTGGCAGGCAGCTTTTTCAAACTCAGGAACCATGGTTGCCATTTTTGTGTGTGTTTGGGGTATGTACTTATTAATCGGTGCCCAACCCCTTCCACGGAGAATTTGATGTGGCTGCGAGGAAACCATAAAGCAGAAATTATGAATAAAAAATACCAGAACCAAGCAGACGTAAACAGATTGGGAAGGCACAGGCTCCCAGTCAAAGATGGCAGCCTGAGACCCACCCCGTCCTCATCTCTGTCCCTCCCAGACACCCTCTGAAATAGAAATGCAGAAGGAAAGAAATGAGCATGCCTACACAACGGCTGTCACATGGGGACTCTGATGAGCTAGAATTGAACCCATGTCAACTTCGCCCTAAAGCCTTGGAGGCTTCCACCATGCTACAGCATGCAGGAGGGGAAAACTAATTGGCTCAATTAAAGATAAAGCCTATAAACATACCCGCAGGAAATGGTGACTTCCGACACTAAGCCAACCCACAAGCAACAGGGCTGACGGTTGCCTCTTTCTTTCTGGCCGGCGGAAGGGGAGCATCGTCACTATATGCAAATTGAAACAGGCTTCGTTAAGCCAGACCATTGTGCTCAACTGACTATGAGGCATAAATTCCGCAAAGACACCCAAAGTCAAGTCACTGCCAAGCATTCTTCCCAAGAGGTCCAGCAATCAAGGTTTTCCCCGGGGATGTCGAAAGGGAGCAGCTTATGCAACAACTAGGAAAACAATAGCAAACACCTCACAACTGCCAAAAAGGAGAGGTGGAAATTAAAGGCCAATTCCAGGCCATTCCATATATTAGATTCTGTCTCCAGGCTAATCAGAGAGACCCAGTTTCCTCATTGGTAAATGGCAATAATAATACTGTCCACCCCCACAGAGGTACTGGGGGGCTCAGTCAAATAATGTCCGTAACGGCTTAGGACAACGTCCACCATATTGGAAATACCCCGTAAGCAGTTTTTCTCATTACTATTCTCACCGTGAGGTATTGACAAACTTTATTGTTAATTATAATAAATAATAACTAAAAGGCAATAGAGACAGAAAAGCGTTTGGGTTTTTGTTTGTTTGTTTAAGCTGTGGCTTCTGTGGTCTTGCAGAGTCCCACTGATATGCTTTAACAGGCAAAGTAGGTACCTTTGCCTACTCGGTTCTCCCCAAACCAGGCTCCAGGCCCAACTCTGGCTGGAGCTGGTTGTCCATCCCTAAGTATTTTTAGATCCTGGCTGAGTGGTTTCTCTCCTTTTTCAAAAGGGCTGGATGACAGTTTGCCACTAAGAATAGCAGTTTTCCAGTGTCATCAACAAGTCTCTAAGGCCTCCTAACATGTGGGTACTCATGGGAAATGAACTGGCCACGTTCACCTGCAGACCCTGAGCTGCCCACACAAACACTGGCCAGGCCTACAGCTCTCCCCACACACCCCACTCCTCACGGGCCTGTCAGGACACTAAAGGGAGGTATAGAAACGTGTCCTCTCTCAGGAGACAGAGAGGGAGAGAGGGAGGCGGTCTTGACCCAGAATCATCGGCATTTCTTCTGAGATGCTTGAATTTGCAACTAACACATAGACATTGTAGTACATACAGAATTCAAGCTTAAAACTCATCTTTAAAACTTCAGAATTGGGGGCGCCTGGGTGGCTCAGTCGGTTAATCATCCGACCTCCACTCAGGATCATGATCTCGTGGTCTGTGGGTTTAAGCCCCACATCGGGCTCTGTGCTGACAGCTCAGAGCCTGGAGCCTGCTTTGGATTCTGTGTCTCCTTCTCTCTCTGCCACTCCCCTGCTCTCTCTCTCTCTCTCTCACTCTCACTCTCAAAAATAAATAAAACATTAAATATATATATATTTAATATATATATTAAATATATATATATATAAATAATATATATATAAATATATATATTTAATATTTAATATTATATAAATTATAAATTATATAAATTAATAAATATTAATTATATATATATTAAATATATATATTAAACATTAAATATATATATATATATATTTTTTTTTTTAACTACAGAATTGGGAAGCGGCTCTTCCTTAGGGAGCACTGTGGTCTGAATGTTTGTGTGCCCCCAAAATTAGGGTATGATAAAATCCTAATGCCCAATGTGATCAATGTGATGGTATTAGGAGGTGGGGCCTTTGGGAAGTGATTATGTCATGAGGGTGGAGACCCCATGAATGGGATTAGTGCCCTTATAAATAGACCCCAGAGAGCTCCCTAGCCCTTTCCACCCCATGAAGACACAGCAAAAAGTCAGCAGTCTGCAACCAGGAAGAAGGCCTTCACCAGAACCCGACCATGCTGGAACCATGATCTTGGACTTCCAGACCGTAGAACTGTGTTCATAAACCATCCAGTCAATGGCATTTTGTTAGAGCAGCCAGAATGTACTAAGACAGGAAGCATAACTAGGGCTTTTATTCAGACAGGCAGAGCCTGATGATTTCATGAAGGAATCATCTTCCACACCTGGTCTCAGGGACATTATTACCCCCACCTTATGGACAGGACACTGGGGCTCACAGATTGTCCCCTGCTCAGGGTCACAGAGTTGCTCGATGAAAGGGCAGGATGGGAACCCCGGCATTGTGACCCGATCCCCGTGCATGCTGTTTGAAGTACTCTAAGAGGCCCTGGGACCCATCCCAATCTCAAAGCTGCTTCCCATTGGTCACAGTGGGTCACCATCAGGTCATCCCAGCCCATCACCACATTCTATCCCACCCCTCTACTTGCCTGTAAATCATGTCACGGCACCACGGCCCACATCCTAACCACAGGCCCCCAAAGTACACCCAGCGGCTGGCCATCCATCCTTTAGCTGACCCGACCCCATGTGGTCTGTGCCTCCCCAAAAGTAAGAACATGCCCCTCACCAGGCAAGATGACAAGAAGAAAGCAATCCCACCTCAAAATGAGGCTCCACAGTTTGCTGTGTGGATCCAGAACTCAACTGGTCATGCCTTTTGGTACAGCAAGACCACTTCCGGAAAGATGGTGGGCAGGGGCGGGGGGGGGGGGGAGGGAGAAGGGGAGAAGGGGAAGAACTTAGGAACAGAAGGCTCATGACAGACTCAAACGGCAAAGGATTGAACACACGTAGGAACAGGGCGTCATGGAGCAAACAAGTTACAGCGTTACGGTAGGTAAAAACTATGTTCGAGAATATTTATGATGTAGAAAATACGTACGATATGAATTTACATGTAAAAGCATGTGTGAAGGAGAAACTCAGTTACTCACCCTAAACATGTGAATATGAATGAATATGAATGTGTTCATTCATTGATTCAGCACGTATGTGTTGCCTACTATGTACCACGCAGTGTTCTCAGTTCATATATATAAACCTCAGTGCTTGAGCAAAAGACGAACAATCTAATAAAATGAAACAAAAAGGAAAATGAAACTGAGCCAGAATTTGCAAAGTGCTTTGAATTTCTCATAAATAGATACCAGATTCGACTGTGTGTATCAGGTGCAAGTCTTTTCAAGATATCTAACTTTACGGATAGCATTAATCAACTCCATTTACTCTGATACCAGTATGTCAAAGGATGAAAAAGCACACACACAAAGGATGTTCTTCTTCATTTTCTGAATTCCTACAACTCCTTCCTGATCCCCTTGAAATATAACTTTTGTGACAACATCTTCATATTCCCCTGACCCTCTACCACCATCGTGTCAGGCTCTATCAAATGCTTCCTCCACTGCGTTTCTATAGAGCTTTCTCTAAAACCAGTTTCATACAACTTTATCACATGATTTCCTAAGTTTTGGGGGCTGTCTTCTCTGCTGGAATACATGTTAGTTATCTTTATATTCCCAGTTTCTGGCACCGGGGACCCCATCCTCTCCTCCCATGTCTATGGCAGACGTGACTACGTGATGGCAATGTTCTTCCCCACTGAGCCTGGGCAGATATTCGGAATGCTTTTCAACACAATGCAATCAACAGTTGAGGTCGGCGTGCACCATGAAGTCTAATTCCCAATCAGACTTAGCGTGGTGCCTGGGGCTGGACAGATGCACCACAAAGTTTTGTTGATTGAATAAGCGAAATGAGCAACTATCATTAGGTTTCTGGAAATAAGAAGAGTAAACTCATAAAGTAGGACAAATGCCCCACTATGAAAACTAGGACAGATTTACACAAACAACCAGTTGGCAAATTCAGACGTGAAACCGAAAAGATCTTCGGGAAACTCACCCAAGCAAGCCCAGCCTCAATGATGTAACTGGAGTTATGTCAGATGTGTTGCTAAAACCAATTAGGCCGATCAGCTGTGGTGAATCATGATAGAGTGATCGCCGTTATGTCAATAGGGTTGGTAAGAAACAGCTGGGCTATAATTTTGGCATATGTAAGATCCCACTCGGCTCCCCCAGTTGACAAATAAGTATACATAAAAACATTAACACAGCGCTGGAAGCTTCTCTCAATGTTTTAAGATGAAATGACAACAGCATGTTCTTGGGAGAGCCACAAGAACATAACAACTTAATCCTGGCCAAAACATTACATATTTTTTTTTATTTCTAAAGCAATAAAGCAAGGGAACACTTACTGATATGGTTCTCACACCTGGTAAGAATACTAATAAAAATCTAAATTTCAAAAGTTCATAGTTCTGAGAGAGGAGTTAAAGAAAAAAAAAAAAAAAAAAAGTACCAGGAGTCTTCTAGTCCCATTTATTCCTGCCCATGTTTCCATGGATTGCTCAGCCAATAAAGAACATCGTATTGCCATGAGTTATCCCCAGTCATCGTCCAGAGCACCCAGCTGGGGTTGTACTTAGAATCATCTGGGAAGCTTTAAGGAAAATACTCATGCCCAAAGAATCAGCTCCTAACTTCAGTTGTGCATTAATCGCGAACTTTCTTGAGTCAGTAGAATCTCACCGAGTAGATGCTCTATACAGGAATTGGTCAAAGTAGGATATGTCCACTAGCAAATATCAAACCTTAGTAGAACCCGAAACTCAGACACCACGTGCTTTCAGATTTCTTCTTTGAGGCTCCAAACGACCCTATGAGTTATGATTATTATTATACCCATTTCACAGGTGAGGACACCTGTGACACAAGTGAGGACACTGAGGCACAAAGTAACCCGTCCAGGATCACACGGCTAGCAAGGTGAGACCACAGTGCTCGGACCCAGGGTCTCCCAAACCCAATTTTTGAGTTCTTTCCGCTTCACCATACAGCCTCTCCGAAATAAGTCCTATTAGTTAGAAATTCGTTGTACTTGGCTCTTACTTAACTATAAGCCTCTTCTCCGAACAGACCACACGTCTGGCCAGTTTAGCAGTTACAAATATCAGAAAACTCGGCAAACAGCTCTCCTCTTAACCTCTGAAGGCTCACAACTTGGCCAAGAGTGCGCGTGGTGACCGGGCCCTGGGGAAACGTGTAGAACGTGGCGGGTGGGCCTCCCCACTGTCTGCCTAGGGCTCACACAAAGTGTAGCCCATGAGAAATGCTTAGGCTGCTGCCTTTCTAGGCTGCTGGGGACCAAACAGCACCATTATCTGATTTCTGGACTCCAATAAAAATAAAGCTGGAGAGCAGGGTTCTGGACATCCTTAGCAAAGCTGTTTCAAGACAGAAAATTGGATGTGACGAGGTGTCATAAGACATCAATCAGCAGGTCCTTCCTCGGCGCCCCTGGGGAGCCTAGGTCTGGATTAAGCCCTCTGGAACCATCATTATTGGATGTCCGGTTTTCCAACTTCAAAGGTATGGAAATCTCAAGAGATTCTCAAGACAAGCTAAGTAAGATGCAGCTTTTAGGCACTGCTTTAGGTACAAACAATGGGAATTCAGGTCCCAGAGGGTCCTCTTATGCTTTAGGTTGTCAGGAGCTCAAGCCAGAAGCCCCAAGAGCAGGGAGGAGGCTCGGAAATGCTCAGTATCAGGCTGGGGGGTCAGCCGGCAGAGGGAGTAGGTTCTGGACTGCTCCTGCCCCCTCCAGTCATGGGCCGGACTCACCCAAGCTAAGCCTGAGCCCTCGCTGGGAATGTATGATCTGTGCATGTCCTGGTGACAGAGTTTGTGATTTACCTCTTCAGGTCACCAACAGATCAGGGACTTCTGGGTCTCTTTCACTACTAGGACTTACAAAACAGTGATAGTTCTCTTTGTACAAGGTATCTCTTCTAAAATATTAGCTGAACCCAGAGAAGTAACACGCAGTGTGTAGGTCCAAGGGAGAAGGCTCACAGGTGTGTGCCTCTATTCCTGGGCTACTGATCCCCAGGGCCTTGGGGTCACATACAGGAATATCCTGAGCGTGAAAAAATGTCTCCCGGTGGGAAAGGGACATTGTCATTAATTGAACACCTACTACTTGCCAAGCACTGTGCTGGGAACATTCAATGAGATCATTTATGGGAAAGCACTCGGTAATAGAAAACCCCTCTATAAATCTTAGGGCTTATATTATTTTGTTACATTCTGATGATCAAATAGAAAGAGTAATAAATTATGGAAAAGAGGAATGAAAGTGTGGGAAAGAAACTCGGATTATAGATTTGAAAAGATGGTTTGGGAATAAAATTGAGAGGGCTTACAAAACGGGGCCCCTGCCGGCAGCAGAGAGAGCTGGAAGCCATTTTCCTAAACACATCGTACCTGGCTCCCTGCGGCCATCTGCATCAACATCACGCATATGGGATGGCTCTGAGGCCCCTGACTCCAAACACAGAAACGAAGGTACTTCCACACCAAGGTCCTAGAACCAAGGGCGCAATAGAAGAGAGGGTTGATACGGCTTTGCAATAGAACGTGTCCAAAAACAAAAACAAACGTTCTTCTTAACGTGAGTCCAACAGGAAACAAGAAAGTGACTGTATTAGTGTGCTCTTTTTTTTTTTAAGTTTTTTTTTTTTTAAATTTTTTTTTTTTTAACGTTTTATTTATTTTTGAGACAGAGAGAGACAGAGCATGAACGGGGGAGGGGCAGAGAGAGGGGGAGACACAGAATGGAAGCAGGCTCCAGGCTCTGAGCCATCAGCCCAGAGCCTGACGCGGGGCTCGAACTCACGGACCGCGAGATCGTGACCTGGCTGAAGTCGGACGCTTAACCGACTGCGCCACCCAGGCGCCCCTTTTTTTTTTAAGTTTTTATTTATTTTTGAGACAGGGAGAGACAGAGCATGAACGGGGGAGGGGCAGAGAGAGAGAGACACAGAATCCGAAACAGGCTCCGGGCTCTGAGCCATCAGCACAGAGCCCGACGCGGGGCTTGAAGGCACGGACCGTGAGATCGTGACCTGAGCCGAAGTCGGCCGCCCAACCGACTGAGCCACCCAGGTGCCCCTGTATTCGTGTGCTGTTGCTGCTGCAACAAATTACCACAAATTCAGTGGACGGAACCAACACAAATTTATTCTTTTACTGTTCTGGAAGCCCAAGCTGAAAATCAAGGTGTCAGCCAGGTTGTGTATCCTTCAGAGGCTTATGGGAAGAGTTTGTGCCCTTGCACTTTCCAGCATGTAGAGGCCACCTGCCTTCTTTGGCTGTGACCCCGCCCCCTCCAGCTTCAGAGCCAGTGGCATAGCATCTTCCAACCGCTCTCTGTTTCCATTGTCACACCATCTTTTTCTCTCTCATAAGGACCCTTGCGATTACACCGAACCCTCGTGGAGAATGCAGTATAATTGCTTCCATTTCAAGATCTGTAACGTAACCACATCTGCAGAGTCCCTTTCACCATGCAAGGTAACGTATTCACGGATTTCAGGTATCAGGACCGCTCCGGGGACCGTTATTCAGCCCACCACAGTGACTGTCGTCTTGGGCTATATCAATAAAGGTATGAAGCCCAGGAAAGTGAAGATCCTGCTCCTCTCTGTTCTGGAGTACATATTCACTACTAGGCAGCACATTTAAAAAGGAACTCAGACATCCTACCACACTGCACACACAGTATTATTTTACTATAATATTAGATGGTGGAGACAGTGGGACACAAATCTTTCTACACATCACTGGAAATGGCATAAATGGTTATAAAACATTTTGGAGGGCAGGGGCGCCTGGGTGGCTTAGTTGGTTAAGCATCTGACTTGGGCTCACGTCGTGATCTCACGGCTCATGAGTTCGAGCCCCACGTCAGGCTCTGTGCTGACAGCTCAGAACCTGGAGCCGCCTTTGGATTCTGTGTCTCCCTCTCTCTCTGCCTCTCCTCCACTCACACTCTGTCTCTCTCTCAAAAATAAATAAACATTAAAAAAAAAACATTTTTTGGAGGGCAGTCTGGCAACCCACAGCAAAAGTGTTTCAAATGCTCATTTCTCTCCACCCAGGAATTTTATTTCTCCAATTTTATCCTAAGGAAGTAATCATGAGTACACACAAAGATTTGCCTAGAAGAGCATTCACTTCCGAGGTGCCTGGGTCAGTTGGTTGAGCATCCTACTCTTGATATTGGCTCAGGTCATGATCCCAGAGTCATGAGATTGAGCCCCACATTGGGCTCTGTACTGAGTGTGGAACCTGCTTAAGATTCCCCCCCCCCCTCTGCTCCTCTCCCCCACTGCCTCGCTCTCTCACTAAAATAAAAACAAAAAATTTTTTATTTTTTTAAATTTTTTTTTACATTTATTTATTTTTGAGAGAGAGACAGAGAGACAGAGACAGAGAGAGCAAGTGGGGGAGGGGCAGAGAGAGAAGGAGACAGAATCCGAAGCAGGTTCCAGGCTCTGAGCTGTCAGCACAGAGCCTGACACGGGGCTGGAACTCACAAACCACGAGATCATGACCTGAGCCGAAGTCGGAAACTTAACCCGCTGAGCCACCCAGGCGCCCCCAAAATTTTTTTAATTTAAAAAAAAAAAAAGAGTATTCACTTCCAAATTAATAGGAAAAAATTAGAGAAAAAAATAATTTTCTAATTCTCAAGGTTGACATAATAACCTCTCAAGGTTAAAATAAAAGGCATAGCAGATTATAAACAAGCCTGCAGAGAACATTTCATATTTGTAAACTACGACTCTGTCAGTCAGAGTCCCCACTGGCAATAGATGACACACTCAGAACACCTGGAAGGTGGTCTATGAACAAAGGGATGGGAACGAGGGACCACAAAGGATAGCACAGCAGCCCAGAGCTAGTAGCAAAGGGTCAAGGGCAGAAACAATGGCAGGCGCCACAGGAAGAGAGTGGAGTATTGAGCAGGCTGCCCTGGAAGGAGCAGTGACTCGGCGAGGGACACAACAGCCGCAGTCAACTTCACCAGGAGGAATCAGGGACATAAGCACCCTGACCACTCTTCTCTGCCAGATCTGTGCCCTGAGCATCCCACTGTCTACACCCTGGAAATGGAAAGCATAGAAGCCCGCCCCCCCCCTCGCCCCCGGCAGGTGCGATCCACTGCACACCACCCTCCCAGGCAGAGAGAAGGGAAGAGAAGGGGGGGGTCAAGGTCCCGCATGGCCACGCGTGTGCCTGTCTACGTGCGTAAAAAGAATAGACGACTGGTCGCCCAAAATGTCAACAAAGATCATCTCTTGGCAGCTCAATCCCTGGTGAGTTTTCATTTTCTTCTTCTTACTCTTCCAAGTATTCTGCAATGGACCTGTCCCACATCAGGCATCATAAATAAAAGCTATCCAAGTTGGGGTTTTTTATTTTTTTTTAATGTTTATTTATTTTTGAGAGACAGGGAGAGACAGTGCAAGTAGGGGAGGAGCAGAGAGAGAGATGGGGGAGACACAGAATCCGGAGCAGGCTCCAGGCTCTGAGCCGTGAGCACAGAGCCCGACGTGGGGCTGGAACCCACAAACCGTGAGATCATGACCTGAGCCGAAGTCGGACGCTCAACCGAAAGAGCCACCCAGGCGCCCCTGAAAGCGATCCAGATTGTAACCAACAAATTCACAAGCCATGTAGAGTGTGCTCACAGAGGGGCAGTGAGGAAGACTGAAGTTGGCTCTCCAAGGTAAGGCCGGGGATGTGTTTGGGGTGGAAGAGAGACGGCTTAAATAGTTGCAGACATTTGGGAGCCTCTCCTGCGGAGGAGGGATTTGAGTCGGTCTGCATCCAGCCCAGGACCAAAATGTGAAATGATAGACAGGCAAATTCAAGTTAGCCTGAGTAGAGCTGCCCGAGAATGGTACATGTTTCCTCAAGAAGTACCCAGCCGGACCCCTGGGCGGCTCAGTCAGGTTGAGCATCTGACTCCTGATTTTGGCTCAGGTCATGATCTCATGGTTCATGAGATCAAGCCCCGTGTCAGGCTCCACGCTGAGCACGGAGCCTGCTTGGAATTCTTTCTCTCCCTCTCTCTCTGCCCCTCCCCTGTTTGCACTCTCTCTCTCTCAAAAGAAATAAGTGAACATAAAAAACAAATTTCAGAATTACTGAGCTGTCTGACCCTAAGAGTATTTAAGTAGAAGCCAGAAAACTTCTTGGCAGATGTTCTATTGAAGTAACTGAAGGATCAAATGAGGCTTTGGACAAGATAAACGTTCAAGTACCTTCAAGGGGGAAAAAAAAGGGAGTTAATTCTTATCAATCCATGATTACTATCATAACTTAAAATGCTTTCATATCGCTTGCTCTGGTTTTAGGGGTGGAGGAAAACAGAGAGATGTGTGGAAGTGAATTCTTGTCCTCTCAGATTTTTGATTCCAAGAGAAGGTCTGTCATGAGGAGTGTATCATAAATACTCTTCGAGTTTCAAAGGATAGAAAACTCAACTCAAACCGGCACAGCCAAATAGCATAGACTTCAGGTGCGGCTGGATCTAGGCACATGAGAAAGCAACCACTCTCCATCCCTTGGCTGGTTCCTTTATTAGGCTCTCCCTTGTGGCGAGATGGGGGTCACTCAGTTCACATCGTCACAGCTCAAAGTGCAGTGGAAAAGACAGTACTCATTTATAGGTTGTTCAACCAAAAGTCCTAAGATAAGTTCTATTTGGGTCTGATTGGTTTATGGGTCAACTGCCCACTCCGGAAACATTTCTTGTGACCAAGAGGTTGCCACATTCTGGCCACTTCTGGCTCCTTCGGGAAGAAGAATATATGGAGCTGGGGATTAGAAACTGCCTCGTTCTGGGGGCACCTGGGTGGCTCAGTTGGTTAAGCGTCTGACTCAGGATCCCTGCACAGGCCATGATCTGATGGTCCGTGAGATCGAGCCCCACGCGGGGCCCTGCGCTGACAGCACAGAGCCCGCTTGGTGTTCTTTCTCCTCTCTCTTCCCTGACTCACACTCTCTGTCTCTCAAAATAAACAAATAAGCTTAAAAAAAAATCTTTTAATAAAAAAGGACCTGCCTCATTCTAAGTCCTGATTTTTTTTTCCTCTATGTGAGAATTTGACTCTATCTCATTTCAACTTATAGATTTTTTTTCTTCAAATGAAATTGAAAGCAGACCTACTCTATCTAGAATAATGCAGAGGGGCGGGTTCCTAAGAAAGAACTCCCAAGTTATTGATGCACTATGGAAAAAGGGAGAAGCTTCAGGACCTCCCACCCTGGGGATACCGGGTAGAACCCTCTGCCTCTTCCCCTGATCTGTAGACCAGGCTTCCTGAAAGTGTGATCCACTTTCTATCAGTCGGGGCCCCTGCCCCGCCAAGAAGAGATTGTGATTCCCTGGTCAATTAAGTTCAAGTCATTTTTGGTTCACTAAAGTCAAAGACTACTTTGGAGGATGGCACATTTCAGAGCCTTAGGTACTCACAATTTTTGTGAATCTCCAGAGGAGAAAAACGCAACGTGCAAAATTTCCTGAACCTATTTGACGGCGAACCTTTTGGAGCACCTTTCGGGACTAGTGTCCAGAGGAACAAACTCAGGGACACACTGCTCTGGAGGAAAGAGCTCATTTTCTAACCCAGTCCCACCTTGCCCGGCCCATCATTTTAACAGAGATCAGAAAGCAATAAAAGGTTACTGAGGAAGGCTGGTTTCGTCCCTCCATCACCTCTCTGGAATGTTTAGAAATGAATGCAATAACACAGAGATAAAACCCATCAAATCCCTGGCTTCTCAAAAGAAACCCTTTCTCCATCCAACCTGTTAGCCGCTGGAATCAAATTGCAAAAATCCTGCACTAACTCTAGGCCCGGTGGGAGGACAGACCACTGGTGGGCGACGCTGAGAGGAAGTTTGGCCGCTGCGGGAACTCGCGTTCACCTCTGGCAAACCTCTGCCTGCAGCTGCAGGAGATCAAGTCCGACTCACATCTGTTCCCCAGACACCCAACACCCCACCCCAGCTTCCCCGTCCAACAAAGCCTGGCCAGGTTTTTACAGTTAATTCCTCCAGGGCCCCTGGCTCTTCTCTTCCCTTCTTGCTCCTACGAATACTCAGAGATCAAAGCCGCAAAGCTAGCCGAAGCTTTGTTTGCTCAGAATTCAGCGGAACACCTTGAATTCCCAGCTTGAAAGGAGGCCGAAAGAAGGTCAGACAGACTGTGCTGGTGAAAAATGTGAAGACGGCAAGACGTGACCAAAGTATTAGCAGAGGAGCCTCCATGATTGTCTGGGCTTCGGGGTCCTATGAAGTAAGGGACTTCCCCCAGCAAGTTTAAGGTAAGAATCTGATGGGAAGGCAGCCACCGTTCCCCCTTGGAGGTCATCTGTGTTGACTCAGGCAATATAATGATTCTGAGATGGAAAGGGGGAGCTACTGCCACAACCCAAAGGGTCGGCCCTCGAAGGAAAATGAGGTCTCAAGTGTTCATTCTTGCTTGCCCTTCTGATTCATTCAATCCCATGTCCTGGACTGTTCCTCCTCCCTCTGACCTTCGTTCACAACACTATATGGCTTTCTAGAACTCAAAGGTCATCGAGCCTGGAGATTTTCAGACTTTTGGGCGGACTTTTTTTCACTGTCTGAAACAAAATCTTAAATATGACCCCAATGGAAGGCAGATAGAGCTGCCGACTCTAGGGGAGGGTGAGGTGGGGCAAAGCCTGGACAGTCCCCTGCTTGGCTACCCCCTCCACCACTGTGACGTTGGGCTCCCATGCTTTGAAAAGCCCCTGATGTGATCCAACCCCTTGCACTTACAGACCAGAGATGGAAACGGACTTCCCAGCCTCACGTGGCACACATTAGCAGAGCTGATGGGGAATCCAGGTCTCACTTCCGGGGCTCTCCTCATTCCCCCAAACACCTGGCAACACCGTGGTCACCAGAATCTCACGTGCTCCAAACTTCAAGACTTCATTGAGAGCTTGCCCCTTTACTCTTCACATCCGAACAGTCTCCAAAGGGGTCAATCCAACCTTCCAAATGCCCTTTTCTTGTTCTTACCATCACTCTCTCCCCCACTGAGAAACAGCCGGGACACCCCCTTAACGTCCGCCCCACCTGTGCCCTTCCCCTGCTCCAGTTGCTAAATCCTGTTTCCTAAACTCATTTAATTATTAGAATCACCTGGGAGCTTGTTAAAACTATAGATTCCTGGGGCCAGCACTAGACCTCGTGAATCAGAATTTCCAAAGGTGGGTCCAAGAATCTGCGGTTTAAATAAGCACCCCAGATGACTGGATGACTGACCAGCTTTGGAAAGCCCGGTGTCGGATGAAGCTGTGTTCCTTCTTCATATCTCCCACCAAAGTTAAGGAATTCTTACGTGAAATCACAGCTCTCTTTGCCGATGGGATCATAATTTCACAGGACTTTCTCCCGACATGCTTTTGGAATAATAAGGGTAAAGTCTGAGCAAGAGGTTTCACTCACGTATTTTAAGAAAATGGCCATAGGCTTGTGCAAATATTTATCTGTGAGGATGCACATTGTCGCACTAATGAAACAGAAATGTTCAACAATGAGGGGATTGAGTCAATAAATGTTGATATACGCACATATTATACATTTACTAAGAAATAATGTTTAGAAGTTTCATATGTAAGTGAGCCCACAATATATGTAACATAAACACAACATGTTATAAGAACAAAAGCACAGTAGAATTCTATTTCTCAGATGCATAACAATACTGGAAGGATAAACAAGAAAATGTTAATATTATCTTTAGAAAGGTGGTGGGATTAGTAGCAATGTTTATTTCTCACTTGTGTTTCTTTTAATCTTACAAAATTTCTACAGAGAACAGGACCTCTGGAATCTACTGAGAAAAGCCAAAGTCGTCTCAAAACTGTCTTTGGGAGGGAGGGAGAAGCAAGAGAGGAAATCAAAATGGCGACTTAAGATATTAACTACTTATGCTCTCACCCTGATCTCTTTAATTTTTTTTTTTTTTAATTTTTGAGAGAGAGAGAGAAAGACAGAGCATGAGCGGGGGAGAGGCAGAGAGAGAGGGAGACACAGAATCCAAAGCAGACTCCAGACTCTGAGCTGCTAGCACAGAGCCCGACACGGGGCTGGAACTCACGAACTGGGAGATCATGACCTGAGCTGAAGTCGCGCCACCCAGGTGCTCCCCTCCCTCATCTCTTTAAATGATAAAGAACGGCTTTGATGTTTTTGCTGTGGTTATTGGTTTGGGAATAAATTCGTAAAAGCTCTGACAAATAGAAAGGTACCATCCATAGACTAAACACAGTGAGAAATACGGTAAGCTGAGGGGCACCTGGGTGGCTCAGCTGGTTAAGCACCTGACTTTGGCTCAGGTCATGATCCCATGGTTCATGAGTTTGAGCCCCACATCAGGCTCTCTGCTATCAGCACAGAGCCTGCTTTGGATCCTCTGTCCCCTTCTCTCTCTGCCCCTCCCCTGCTTGTGCCCTCTCCCTGTCTCTCTCAAATTAAATAAATAAACTTAAAAAAAAAAAAAAAGAATTTATCTGAGAAGTCCAACTTCTGTTCACAGGGAGGAGAAAAGAGAGATGGGCAAAGAGAGAAATCAGGAAACAGGGAAAAAAATGCTCAATGGAAAAAAAGCCTGAGTCTTCGGCTTAAAATAGCGCAATGAGAACAACAGCATAAATTATAACAAAAAGAAAAATACTGATCTCTTTCAGAGCGAGGCACTGGGCTAACTGGTTTACAGGCAGTATGTATTTTAATTCTCACAGCAAACCTGAGTTTGGAATCATCATTTCCCCCATGCTACCATTGAGGCGATTATTACAGAGATACTAAAAACACCAGCCCGAGTCCTTATGATGAGTAATAAATGGGGTATTATGCTTGATGAAATGTTAGTACACCTAAGATACCAAGACATTTCTGAAAAGTGTCTAGAAAGAAAAGCAACTCACCTTTAAAGAAACAAGAAACAGACCATGAGACTTCTTCCACAACACTGGATTCTGAAAGAGAAGAGCACCTAAGTCAGAGAAAATTATTCTGAACCTACAATTCTACATCCAGCAAAAACCTGCTTATACCATAAAATGAAGACCTTTTTTAGTCATTAACTCAGAATGTTTACATCCAGGCTCTGACTGAAGAGTTATTCAAGAATACTGAAAACAGTGGAAAAGTAATTAAGAAACAGAAAGATGTGGGGTTAACAAATGGTGGATGGTTAACAAATAAGTGGATAGACCTTAGAACTTAGTCTCAATAAATACTGAGTCTAAATCAAACTAAATAATTTACTTAATTACTATTGTGTATTTAGTAAATAAATACACAAGAAGAAGAAATGATAAGTCCCCCTTGATCATTATTATATGTGAGAAGATAAAAGCAGATGAGGAGAATGATAAATTTAAAACAACTAAGAAAATGAGAAAATGTTTATTAATAAATGACAATGAAGGCACAGAATATCAAAACTCATGAGGCATAGCCATGGCAGTTCTTAGGAGAAAATGTATAACTCTGTGTATGTGTGTGCATGTGTTTATTTGCATCACACTTATTTATATCTACACATGCAATTAAAAATTAGTAAGGGGCACCTGGGTGGCTCCATCAGTTAAGCGTCAACTTCGGCTCAGGTCATGATCTCGCAGTTCATGGGTTCAAGCCCTTCGTTGGGCTCTGTGCTGACAGCTCAGAGCCTGGAGCCTGCTTCGGATTCTCTGTCTCCCTCTCTCTGCCCCTCCTCCCCCCCCCCAACTCTCTCTCAAAAATAAATAAATATAACAAATGTTTTTCATTAATAAGAAGTAACATCAGAAGAAATCGTGGAATAAGGACCTCTGTGGTTCCTCTCCTCTATTAAAGAAATGAAAACCTAGCAAAAAATGTCAAAGTCCACTTTTTCAGAACTTTGACGTTTTACCAAAGGCTTGCAGCAGTCCGTGGAGATTTTATTCAAGAAGAGATGGCAGGTGACCTGGGTGGCTCAGTCAGTTGAACATCTGACTCTTGATTTCAGCTCAGGTCAAGATCCCAGGGTCACAGGGTCAAGCCCGTGTCAGGCTCTGCACTGAGCGTGGAGCCTGCTTAAGATTCTCTCTCTTGCTCTCTCTCTCTCTCTCGCTCTCTCTCTCTCTCTGCCCCTCTCTCACTCACTCTCTCTCAAAAAAGAAAAACAGAAGAAGAAATGACTAAATCTCAGTCCGAATAGTGATCCTTATAGCATTTCACCTTGCCTTCTACCCAGGCTTCCCTCCCCAGCCCTGCTGTAGCCTGGAAAACCAACAGCCTTGCAATCACAGTAAAAGCTAGCAGCCCAGCAGCCACTAGAGGAGACAGAATGGGGTTGGAGCTCCTATAAAGCCTCATTCCCAGAGATCTGTCATAATTTATCCTATCTGATACCTCCCTGGGAAATCCCACTCATAGAGTCTGTCTTTACTTGACCTGACTCGGAGCTTGCCCCGTAACAAATAGGATTTCCCTAAGCCTTTATCAAAAACGTCAGCAGCAATTTTTTAACATTATAGTTGCCCGAGGCAGTAATAACAGTTGGGGCAAACAACCACTTGGCCAAAACCTTTTCTAAACAATTAAAAGGAAAAGCTGAGGAGTAAGATGTCCATAGGGCCTTTGAAACAGTCCAATATATTCCTGGGCATCTGAAAGGCCACATGCACACGTAGGGCTGTGCACATACCTACGGTCACGTACAAGTCTGGTAAAGAGAATGCTGTAAGCACTCACCACTGGCTGGCCCTGACACTGTGCACAGAGAGAAGGTGAAGGCAGGGTTGGGCACCTCCTGCCTGAGTACTAAAGCATGCTCTCAATGCGTACAGAGAGAGCTTTGGCAAATACTGGAAGGTTTATTAGTTCCAAGCATTTAAGAGAATCTCTCTTCAAACCATTAGCTGCCCACTAAGCTGAGTACAAGACTCAGTGGCCACACGTAACAAAGAGAACAGACCTTACAGAATTATATCAAAAGAGTTTATAAACAGACAACCACTAGTACAATAAATAGCAAAAAGATAACAAACCATGGGGAGAGGAGAGAATCTGACTTCCAAAATTGCCACACCATATGATTTTAAACGTCCAGTTTTTAATAAAAAAAAAATTATAAAACATGTAAACAAATAAAAAAAAAGAACTATGGCCCATTCACAAGAGGAAAAAAAGAAATAAACAGAAACAGGTCCTGAGGAAGTCCACACGTTGGACTAATTAGACAAACATTTTAAATATGCTATTTTAAATATGTTCAAAGTGAGGCACCTGGGTGGCTCAGTCGGTCGAGCGTCCGGCTTCAGCTCAGGTCATGATCTTGCGGTGTGTGAGTTCGAGCCCCGCGTCGGGCTCTGTGCTGCCAGCTCAGAGCCTGGAGCCTGCTTGAGATTCTGTGTCTCCCCCTCTCTCTGCCCCTCCCCCAATCACACCCTGTCTCTCTCTGTCTTTCTCTCTCTCCCTCTCTCTCTCAATCTCAAAAATAAATAAATAAATAAATTTTTTAATAAATAAATAAACATGTGCAAAGAGCTGAAGGAAAGCATGTCCAAAAAAACTAAAGGAGGGGCTCCTGGGTGGTTCAGTCAGTTAAACACCTGCCTCTTGGTTTTGACTCAGGTCATGATCTCACAGGTCATGAGTTCGAGCCCCACATTACACTCTCCACTGACAGCTCAGAGCCAACTTGGGATTCATATTCTCTCTCTCTCTCTAAGAGAGAAACTTTATTTTTAAAAATTTTTTAACGTTATTTATTTTGAGACAGAGAGAGACAGAGCATGAACGGGGGAGGGTCAGAGAGAGGGAGACACAGAATCCGAAACAGGCTCCAGGCTCTGAGCGGTCAGCACAGAGCCCGACGCGGCGCTCAAACTCACGGACCGCGAGATCATGACCTGAGCCGAAGTCGGCCGCTTAACCGACTGAGCCACCCAGGCGCCCCTCAAAGAGAGAAACTTTAAATAAATAAACTTTAAAAACCTAAAGGAAAGTATGAGGATACTGTCTACTCAAGTAGAGAACATCAGTGAAGACACAGAAAGCATAAAAAGGAGCCAAATAGGAATTCTGGATTTGAAAGTACAATATCTAAAATGGAAATCCACTCGAAGGGCTCGGTAACAGATTTGAGCAGATAGAAGAAAGAATTAACAAACATGAAGATAGGTCAGTTCCACTCATCCCACCTAAGGAACAGAAAAAAAATTGAAGGAAAATGAACAGAGCCTCGGAGAGGTATGGGACACCATCAAGTGTACCAACATGGAAATAATGAGAGTCCCAAAAGATGAGAAAGGAGTAGAAAGACTGTTTGAAGAAATAATTACCGGAAGCTTCCCAAATTTGATGAAACACATGTATCGAAGAAACACAGCGAACTCCACATGGGATAAATCCAAAGAGATCCACACCCAGACATCATCATAAAGTAGTCAAAAGACAGAAGAGAGTCTTGAACCCACAAGACCAAAGTTACTCGTCAATAAGGGACCCTCAATAAGATTAACTGTGATTTCTTATCAGAAACCAGAGAGGCCAGAATACAATGGAATGATATTCAAAGAGCTGCAAGGAGAAAGAAAGCTGTCAACCAAGAATTCTTTACCTGGCAAGATTATCCTTCAAAAATAAAAGAGACAAAGATACCATCAGAGGTCCCTTCCCTGTAAATCTGTCATTATCAACACAAGAGAATAAAAGACAGTGCCTCCATTTACTGCTAGAAGAGGCAGGGGATGGCCAGCTGGTCACCAGACCCTCTCCCCTTGCTTCTGGGCACACAATTAGACAACAGTGCCCAGTCTTCTGTGCAGTTAGCTGGGACCATGTGCCTGAACACGGGCTCACTGAAGATGAACAGAAGTAACACAGATCCAACCCATGTGGGAATCTTGTGTTCTTTCCAATATCATGGCCTGAAGCAAAAAGGCAAAACAGCCTAGGAAGACGCAGAACCCCACGATCAGAAGAATGTCGGGCTCTGAACCGCAAGGAGAGCTAGGGAGCAGGACAGCGGCCTCCTTGATACGTTCATATTGGAATTTTAACTTTTCTTATGCTAACATTAGTAAACTTTTGTTGTATTAAGCCATAGGGACTTCATTATATGAAGCCACAGAGGATTATCCGGAAAAACAAATGAAAGAGAAACTAAGACATTCCCAGATAAACAAAAACTGAGAGAATTCTTCACGAGCAGACTTGCCCTAAAAGAAATAATAGAGTCCTCCTTTAGGCACAAATGAAAGAACACTAAACAGCAATTCAAATCCACATGAAGAAATACAGAGTACTGATACAGGCAACTGTATAGGCAAATACAAATGACAGTATAAACTGATTTTTTGTCAGTAAGCCCTTTTTCTCCCCTTACCTGATTTAAGAGACAACTGAGTAAAATAAAGTATACGTGGTTCTAGAAGTTGTAAAGGTACATTAAAAGTTTATAAAAGCGTATAGAAAATTAACATAGTATAAAAAAGTTTATTTAAAAGTGATTATAGGTGCACCTGTGTGGCTCAGTTGGTTAAGCATCTGACTCTTGATCTCAGCTCAGATCTGGCTCTCAGGGTGGTGAATTCAAGCCCTGTGTTGGGCTCTGCTCTGGGCATGAAGCCTCCCCCAGAAATAAAATTAAATAAGTAAACAGATAAGTACATAAATAAATAAATAGTGACTGTAAATGTGCTACGTTGATGGTCACATAATGTATGTAATTTGTGGTATTAACAGCATAAAGAGGGAGAAGAAACAAAGCTATCACAGAGTACAGTTTTCGTATCCTGTTGTAATTAAATTGACATTAATTTATATTGATATTAACCACATCGTCATAAATTAAGATGTTAATGGTGAGCCCAGGGCAACCACTAAGAAAACAGTCCCAAGATATACGGTAAAAGAAGCAACAAGGGAATTACAATGGCTCATGAAAGGATGTCAGTTTGGCACATCAGTGGGAAAACGACTGAAGAGTAGGAACAAATAATCTTCCCAAAACGAAATACAAACAGGTGGTAAATGGATGAAAAGATAATCAGCCTCAGCAGTACCTGCAGCAGTGTTATTGACGTAGTGAGGCAGTTTTAATCCATCAGATTAGCAGCACGTAAAGACTTTGTTGCCAGCATGTGAGAAAACGAGGACACTTGCACGCTGGATACGGGAGTGAAAATTGGTGCAGCCTTTGCGGAAGGCGTTTGATTGAGCGCATCAACATTTAAATCAGCATGTGCCCTTTACCCAATGACAACATGACCTTGAACAAGACACGTCTCTGAACACCTTAAAAAAAAAAAAACAAACACGCTGATAGTTGACTGAAATGATAAACATAAAATGCTTTAAAATTCCTAAGCTTCGGGGCGCCTGGGTGGCTCAGTCGGTTAAGCGACCGACTTCGGCTCAGGTCATGATCTCACAGTTCGTGAGTTCGAGCCCCGCGTCGGGCTCTGTGCTGACAGCTCAGAGCCTGGAGCCTGTTTCAGATTCTGTGTCTCTCCCTCTCTGACCCTCCCCCGTTCATGCTCTGTCTCTCTCTGTCTCAAAAATAAATAAACGTTAAAAAAAAAAATTAAAAATTCCTAAGCTTCATAAAAATAGAGCGAAACGTGCCTTTTGCTGTTGCCGTGATCGTCTCCCTGTCAAGGCAGCAGGAGAAGAATCTCTCCTTGCAGAGAGACGCAGCTACTTTGAGAAAAAGTGAAAAGTCTTCGCTAAAACCTTTTGCAGGGTAGGATCTGAGTCTCTAGAGCCTGAATGTGGACAGGCCTCTTCCGCTTACGGGAGGAAATGTTACAGGGAAGAAGGGGAGGAAGGAAGGGGGAAACAAGGCTGTATACATTATGGTATATCCTCCCCAGGATTCTTCACTGCCTCACCACGCCCCCCCCCAAAAAATCAGCAGCAACATTACTAAATGTATCTGAAACTGTGGATCCATCACGTTTCAGTCCTGTGTCCAATGCCAGCCTCACGTATTCCCAGGGTGTGCGCCCACCCCCTCCACACACATGTTCACTGCCCCCATGACGTGCCCACCACCCACTACCTACCCAGCATGCACAATATTCTCCCTCACTTAGTTGATAGTGTTCTAGACCGCATGGAGTTTCCATTAGCTAGATTATTCCTATGATATATAGATTGGTTAAAAAAAAATGCAAAGATCCCTCTTCTGATGCAGAACATTCTTTCCTTAGTTCATGTGCTGGTGAATTCATAAGAGCTGTAGCAAACCAACACTGGCTAGCCCTGGAGGATAGGATGCTCACCACTGTGCCATCACTGAGAGAGTCTGGGAGAAAGACCTTGGGCTTGATCCACGTGGCCAGGCACGGAGGTCATCTGCCCCATAGAGAGCTGGGTGTCGCCAGCTCTTGTCTGGCATTGGCGCAATGGCAGGAACTAACACCTGTTAGACCTTGAATGTGTCACCCAACCTTCCTGAGGCTAGGATGATAATGTAGAAATAATGTTGGGCAAACAGTCTCATGCCCAGCATATGCAAGGTGCTGGGGAAAGTAAGGAAGCATTCACTTAGCAAATAAGTATTTGCTAGTAAAATCACTTGGTTAAATCGTGTGAAGAGGCACCCTGGCCCTGTCAGCACCAATATCAAAAGGTGAGGTCTTACCCTAGAAGAAAAGAACCTCAGAGAAAGATTGCATTTTCTTTTGGAAGGCAAGGGTTAATCCATTGATGATGGAACTGACGCGGTGGGAAGGATAAGAGACGCAGAGAGGCGTAGAAAGAGGGGAAGGAAAAGGAGAAAAGAATGATGGAGGGAGGGAAAAAGAAAGAAGAAACCAAGGAGTAATAATAATACAGCAAACATTTCCAGGGCACCAGGCACTGCTCTAAGTTCCTCATGAACGTTGCCTCCCTTGACCCTCACAAAGCCCTATGAGGCCGAGACTCTTACTATATCCGTGTCACAGATCGTTAAATTGAGGTATAGAGTATTTACATCATCCACCCAAGATGCACACAGAGCCAGAACTTAAACCCCTTCGCTCCCGTTCCAGACACCAGTCTCCTCGCCACCACGCCATTCTGCCTCTCAGAAAAATGGAACATGAAGACAATTCCCAATTCTTCCATTGTTCGACCAGAAGATAGACTGAGAAACCCGCTAGGCGCTCTCCCCTGTGCCTGCTCGTTCACGGCTCTAACCACACATTACTGGAAATCACAGCTTGCTGGTCTGCCTCCCACTCAACTTGTTCCTGGAGGGCAGAACTACATTTTCCGTCTATGACCCAGGATCGGCCCCGGAGACCTCTGCCTGCATTCTCACACACCCGCCATCCACTCCACACTGAACCCAGGGGTGCTGTCCCGGGACCTGGAGGTCTTCAGCCCACCAGCGCTTCATTTCTGGGAGGCTGGTGCGTTTGGAATTATCTTGTCATTCTGCTGGAAGCTTCCAGCTTTTCCGGCTGCTCTGGGGAGTCCTTGTCCGACAGTGCCTCCTCCCTCAGTAGTCTGAGGCAGACTCGGTAATTCTTTGGGACGGTCCCAGTTCGTGAAGATGACTTTTTCCCAATCAAAGCAATTGCTAAGGGTTCCAGAGTTACCACGGTGCTTTGTGGATCAATAGAATCATTTTATACAGATCAATTCTCAAGTCAGAGAAATCCTTAGTCACCCTCTAATAATCTTAAGGAAAACCATGACCTCGAAAGTCAATAAGGAAAAAGAAGAAATGGAAAGGCTATAAGGATACCTAGAGTTTAAAAATAATTGGCCAGGGGGCACCTGGGTGGCTCAAGCCGGTTGAGCATCAGACTTCAGCTCGGGTCATGATCTCACAGTTCATGAGCTTGAGCCCCCCCGTGGGGCTCTCTGCTGTCAGCAAAGACCCTGCTTCCGAGCCTCTCTCTCTCTCTCTCTCTTTCTACCCCTCCCCACCCACTCGTGCTCTCTCTCGAAAATAAATAAACATTAAAAACATTTTTTAATGATGGCCCAGTTTTTAATTTTTGAAGATGGATGATGGATACACGTTGGTTTTATTATGCTAATGGCTCTCCTTGGATGCATGTTGGAAACTTCTCTTAATAAAAATTAAAGGAATATATTTAAAAAAAGGAAAGTCAAGGAAGACAAGTGTGCATATGTGTGTGCATTTACACACACAAATATATATAATGGGGGGGGGGCAAACTGAAAAACACATTTGAAATGTTTTATTTTTTAATTAAAGACATATTGTAAATAAGGGAAAAAATAGAAAATTCCAATAAACAAAAAAAGGAAGAAAAAAATCACCCTGCCAGAAATAACTACCTTGAATGTCCTAATGTTCTCCTCCAGACATTTCTCCATCCACACATATTTACACAAAAGCGTGGTTGTACACACTGTTTTTAACCTGCTTTACCATGAGGAATAACATCGTTCTAGTTTTCCACGCTTTTTATCATTGCTCTGACTTCACTGGAGTTTGTCATTTTTTTATGACCTCAAAGTATTTATAAAATGAATGTACTGCATTTAGTTGACCAGTCTCCTACTCTTGGGCATTAGATTGACTCCAAGTTTTCACCCATAAATAATTCCTTAATTGTCTCAATATTTTGAAACAGTGCCACTCATCTAAAAGAATAGAACTCAAAAAATCACATGGCCAACAGTGATCTGAGGCCAGATGGAATCCACTCTTGACCTAAATTTCATTCTTCTCTCTGGACTTTCTAAAATTTCCAGATCCCTTCGTTTCGGTCACGAAACCATTTTCCGCATCCAAACGCTCCCCTTCTGGATCTTCACCCCTTCTTGGGGGCTCATCTACCACTTTTTCTGAAGTAACTTCTCTCCTTTTATTAAGCCCCCTTCTGCTACATCCTCTCCTTTGCTTTCATCCACTCACCCTTCGTCCTATTGACTCATTCCATCCTTTGAAGCCTACTGTACAAAGGACGCACGCAAAGCCCTGTGGGGATCAGAGGGCGAATGCACCACATTCAGAGCCCTAAAGGAATTCACAATCTAATTGGAGATGCAAGGGACGCGCACACAGTGGTATGCCGGCTCTCTGGAGGTGGAGGGGGGGGGGGGGGGGGGGGGGGGGAACACTTGATGTATGGGTTTGACAGTTTCCACACTATAAAATAGTCCCGCCGTGGCCAAGCTACCAACCTGATGTCACTGACCCCAGAGCTGAGAAGGGATGTCTATAAGCCAGATCCAGAACAAAACTGCACGTGCTTGAAAGGCTCATGTACGTACCTACGTGTACATATGGACACGTGTGTGTGTATATACATGTATGCATATATACACACATATATGTTCGTATTTCAGCTTTTCAAGCACATGTAGTCCTGTACGTGTGTATAAATAACCAGACAGGACAGCCAGGGCAGATACTCATGAGTAGGCAATCATGTCGCCATCATCTTCTTCATCATCAATAATATTTATGGCGCATTTACAATGTGTCCAGCCCTGTGGTCAATGTTTTATATGTGTTACTTTACAACTCACTCCTAGGAAAAGATCTCATTACTACTGCCAATTTTGCAATTTCACCATTGCAAACTTGGAGTCTTGATAAGGGAGCTACTTTGCCCTTGGTCATTCAGGGTGGTTAGTGGTGAAGGCTAGATCCAGTTAAGGTCTATCTGATTACAGAGCCCAAGCTCTGATGACTGCCCTGTCCTATGGCGTCATGCCAGGGACTGAGGCCTCAGGGCTCCCAAGGGAATCCCAAAGGGCAGACTGGCCATGAGTCCACAGGGATGGACTGGCATTCCTCCCCGGCCACACGACTCCCTTGTGTCACCATCACATCTCTTCTCCAATGCCCAGCGAAGGCTGGTTAGTGACCCCCAAAGTTGCCCTTCAACTTGCTATATAATTCTCTCTTCATTCAGTTCTCTTCTCTTTCCTACCAGAAGCCTCCCTGAGCCTTCTTTCGTTTAACTATAGCTTTCTTGTGCCTATCTGTTTTCATTTGTCTCTTGACCTGTTTTTATTTCTATCTCCTTATCAATGATCATTGATCATTCTTCTTTACAAAATTTGGGAGACCAAGAAGCTGTATAACTAAAAGGAATGCATAGAGAGAGAGGCAGGTGGAAAGCCCAGAGGGCACCAGATTATGATGTGTCAGCAGGGCAAAGGTTGCCATTCGGACGGTGTTCACAAGTGTATAGATGGGAATTTGCAATGATTCACCCATTCCTTAGCCCTGAGGATCTGAATCGAGTTCCATAACAGAAGGACTGGAGAAAATTGGACAGAATTCAGCAGAACACCACAAAGATGACTAAAGAATTACAAATGAGATCAACGATGGCAAGGTTAACGCACACCAGGAATCTTCCTCCTGATGTAGGAGGCTGAAGGGAGGAACAAGAAATCATTTTCCACTGAAGAAAGGAGTGAGGAATTTCTTGAGTGAATTTTCATGTGCTGGGCACCATGTTTATGCGTTTTCTATACATTGTCTCACATAACTTACAGTAACCCTTCAAAGCAGGCTGTAGCCATCTCCATACTTTCCTATGGGTAACACAGCAGATATCTGTGGGGGTTTGGGAACTTGTTCCAGGAGCACAGTGGACACATGAAGGGTCAGAAGGCAAACCCCAGCCTCGCGGGCTCTAAAGCCCATACCTTTTCCACTTTAAAGACTGCCTCCTGTTGAGGCGGCATGATTTCTCAACAGCACTATGTTATTTGGGGACCAGATAATTCTTTATTGGGAGGGCTGTCCTGTGCACTGTAAGATGTTTAGCAGCATCCCTGGCCTCAACCCACTAGAAGCCAGTAGTATCTCCAACCCCTGCAAGCTGTGACAACCAAAACTGTCTCTAGACCCAGCCAAATGTCTGCAGGGGACAAAATCAACTATGGTTAAGAACCACTGAGGCACAGGGAGCTCATACCTGTTCTCCATTTCCCCTAAGGATGTGTTTTTTTTTTTAATGTTTTTTTCTTAATGTTTTTATTTATTTTTGAGACAGAGAGAGACAGAGCATGAGCAGGGAAGGGGCAGAGAGAGAGGGAGACACAGAATCGGAAGCAGGCTCCAGGCTCTGAGCCATCAGCACAGATCCCAATGCAGGGCTCGAACCCATGGACCACGAGATCATGACCTGAGTCAAAGTCGGCTGCTCAATTGACTGAGCCATGCAGGCGCCCCAGGCTGTGGTTTTTTAAGCAGTATTTTGGCCAGAATTAGGTAAGAACGTACTGACCATGTAAGCTATTAACTTTGGTACATCTCACTTTACATGGTGGGTTTCCTGGAAGCTACAGAAGGGACAAGACAACTGGGAAGTTCCTTCCTTCTCAAAGATAGTTTAAGAAAACTTTTTAGTGTTTTATTATTTTAGAGAGAGAAAGAGTGTGTGAGCAGGGGAGAGGCAGAGAGACAGGGGGACAGAGGATCCAAAGTGGGCTGGGCGCTGACAGCAGTGAGCCCAACATGGGCCTCCAACTTACAACTGTGAGATCACGATCTGAGCTAAAGTCGGACGCTCAACCTACTGAGCCACCTAGGCGCCCCTCAAAGATACTTTAAAAGAGCGAACACTTACCGGGGGAGGCTCCCTACTATTATTCCAAGTGCTTCACATGTTTGGACCCGTCTAATCCCCGCAACACCTGTGGTGAGTACTGCGGAGCATTCTCATTTTACAGATGGGGACACTGAGGCGAAAAGACTAAGGACACTGCCCAGGTCTCACCACTAGTGAGTGGCATGGTTGAAATCTGAACCTGGACAGAAGGCAGCCAGAACCTGTGCTCTTAACTCTACCTGGTCTTGCCCCTTCCACCCATAAGAGCCAACGATTTATAAGAGCAGCATGAATGAGACCTTGTACCTGAAAACAATCGTCCCCAGAACTAACCCTGCACAGCGAGCCTCAAGACTTCCGCACGCTCCCAGTACAACCCCCCTCCAGCGCGCAGCCAAAAAGAAAGCACCTAGTTAGTATGACTCCTGGTCCCTAGGGTGGTGGTTAGCGATATCTGTAGAAGAGTCCCCTACCTGAGCAGCTTCTGTGAAATAAAAATTCTGAGGTCCCCACTCCAAAGATTCTGATTCCATAGCTCTGGGGTCGATCCCAGGAATCTGCATTTTAACAAGTTCCCAGGACCCTAATGGTTCTGATGGACTTGTTGAGAAATGAGGTCCTGGGATCTTGGGGTTAGGTCAGCATAAAATCCCTGCTATGACCTGAATGTTTGTGTGCCCCAAAATTCCTACTTTGAAAATCCCAACCCCCAATGCAGTTGTGTTAGGAGATGAGGCCTTTGGGAGGTGCTTAGGTCATGAAGGTGGAGACCCCACGAAAGGGATTAGTGTTGTTATAAAAGAGACCCCACAGAGCCCCCCCCGACCAGCTCCTTCCGCCATGTGAGGACTCGGTGAGAGACACCAGCTATGAACCAGGAAGAGCGCTCTCACCGGAATACAACCATGCCAGCACTTTGATCTTGGACTTCCCAGCTCCATAACTGTGGGAAATAATTTCCGCTGTTTGTAAGCTATCCAGTCTGTGGTATTAAAACTAAGACAAGCCCCTAGCACCCAGGGGAGACAATCCATCAGCTTGATCCCTGTGCTAGTTTCAGCAGGTGGTGGCTTTTCTGAGAGAGATCATGAGATCAGCAGGTTGATTAGTGCTGCCTGCCACGGGTGCAGGAATGGGAGTAATAATGGTATGTTTAACAGGTATTTGCTGACCCTGATCAAGGGCCAAGGTGAGCTTCATAGCCGTTCCCAGACTACAGGATATTAGTCTGCAGCTTCTGGTAAGAGGTCTTACCATAATAAACTATACTCTTTCCTTCCATTAGACACTGACTATTATTAGCCTCCTCATACAACTGTTGTCACAGCAGTCATTAAGATTTAAAGCAGGATTAAAAGCCAGAGTGTTATTGATGGCAACCATCCCAGACCTGCCTTTACATTCTTCATGCCTTCCTCTTACAGTTCCTCCCCGAGTGCCCACAGAGGACCTCACTCTCTTACTGAGCGCACGTTCAGAAACTCAGCACCGGGGCCTGGGTCGCACCGGGCAGTGGAAGAGATTTCCTGTTCCCCTTGCCCCTCTACAGGAACCCCCTCCAGCCAGGGGACCTAGACAGGAGGCAGACAGTCCTCCACAGACTGAAGTAAGATAAACACCACATGAAAACAAGGAGCTGTGTATGGTCCATGCACCTGTCTGCCCGATGTCCAGCATACAGCTGAAGGGCCCAGCGCATAAAAGGACTAACAAATGTCTGACATGAATGAATGAATTGATATTGGGCCAATCTGGTGATGAGTGGGTTGCGAAAAGCCTGGCCCCCAGATCCTCACATAAAATGGCTGATGAATCCCAAATGAGGATTTTCACCCGTAACACAGGATCCACGGAGATTGTTGAGGGTCTGCCCATATACAACCGTGGTTCCTCTTTCACTGCTTTTTGAGATCTTACCGTTTTTATGGGTGACTACGGCACTGGGGAATTGGACCAGACAGAACATTCAAAACTGGTCTTGTGGGGCATCTGGGCGGCTAGGTCGGTTAAGTGTCTGACTTCGGCTCAGGTCACGATCTCGTGGTTCGTGGGTTCGAGTCCCACATCGGGCTCTGTGGTGACAGCTTGGAGCCTGTTTCAGATTCTGTGTCTCCCTCTCTCTCTGCCCCTCCCCTGCTTGCACTCTGTCCCTCTCTCTCAAAAATAAATAAAAACATTAAAAAAAAAAAAACCGTCTCGGGAGAAGTTCCGTTCACATGATTATGTTCATAATCACCACCCTCCCTGACGTCTGTAACAATCCCTTCCAGTTCCTCCACTCACATATGGTCTGCCCTTCCTAGGCCAGCAGGGTTTCTCTCTGTCCCCTCTTCGATGTTCCGTCTTTCCCCATACTTCTCCATTCTCTACCCCCAGCTCGTGGCACACTTCAATAACAGTAAGAGCCAACATTATAGTGAAATTCGCCACATGTACCCTCTAGGCCCATTTTCCATGGATTCCCTCATTGTGTCTTCCCAACTGCTCTGAGAGGGGAACTATCATCATCCCCATTTTATACTCTAGAAAACCACAGTTAAGTTGGCCTCCTCCGGGAAGCCTTCCCTGACTGCCCTTGGATGACGGTTTTGTGCCTTCCTGTCACTTCCCACGCTTCTCTGGAGCCTGTCATAGCCACCCAGGCGCTGGCTGTCCCCCTTCACCTGTGTCTGGTATGTTGGAGTCCTGATGTGTTGTCTCAGTGACCCCGGGCTGTCACAAAATTACCACAGCCTGGTTGGGGCGGGGGGGGGGGGGGTTAAACAACAGGAAGGTACTTTCCTCACAGTTCTGGGGGCTGGAAGTCTGAGGTCAAGGGGTCGGCATGAGTGGTGTCCCCTGAGGTCTTTTCTCCTCTGTTTGCAGATGGCCGTCTCCTCCCTGTGTCTTCACATGGTCTTCCCTCTGTGTGTGTCTGTCCTAATCTCCCCTTTTTACCAGGACTCAGTCACATTGGGTTCGAACCTCATTTTACTTGAATTTCCTCAAGGAAAATTTTATTTTTTTTTTTATTTTTTTTTTTTAAGTTTATTTTGAGACAGAGAGACAGAGCATGAACGGGGAAGGGTCAGAGAGAGAGGGAGGACACAGAATCGGAAGCAGGCTCCAGGCTCCGAGCCATCAGCCCAGAGCCCGATGCGGGGCTCGAACTCACGGACTGAGAGATCGTGACCTGAGCTGAAGTCGGACGCTCAACCGACCTGAGCACCCAGGCGCCCCCCTCAAGGAAAATTTTAAAGACCTCACCTCCAAATACAGTCACATTCTGAGGCGGCGCGGATTAGGAGTTCAACACGTGAATTTGAGGGGGGCATGATTCAGCCCGTGACACAAGTGAATCATGGTTGACGGCCCACAGGGAAGAATCACGTTTGTTACCTCATCCGGCTGTAGAGTCAGCCAGGGCCGTGAGGAGAGCAGGTACCATGATTATGACGATGGCAATTACTATTACTATCACCTTCCCCACCTCAACCCCCACTTCCTGATGTGAAGGCTGCAGCTTTACCCTGAGAGCAATCAGGAGCGTGAGGGCTACGGCCCAGGCCTCCCGACTCCACGTCCTCCGCTCTTGGCACGGAAAAGGCGAGAGAACATGCTGTGGCTGCCTCCGTTTAATCTACAAGTGGGTAACAGCAGGCCCCCTGAGTGTTCTCTCTGGGGAGGCTCTCTCCTGGCATCCCCCACAGTGCCAGTGTTGTTCTGGGACCCGATACAGGCCGTGCGGCCATTCCCAGCCACATCAGGAAACATCTCTCCACAGTGTCTTCGTACCTGAGGAGAGGGTTACTGGGGGCCGAGTGAGCCGACCCCACAAAGTGCCCCCAGGAGGTACTCTTGTCTTCCCCCCACGGCACCCAACACTGCCCTTGAACTGAGCAGTCAGCCAGTCCCAGGACGAAGGAAGAGGCGATTGGAAGCCGTCTATCTCCACGCCCAGACAGCTCAGAGTATCAGCAGGTCAACAGCGTTGTTTTTGACTAGAAAAGGCAGAGAAGAAAGAGACGGTCTGAGGCACTCACTGCCCCGCAGTTGCCACGACCCCATGGATCTCTTCCTTGGGTCCCTCCTGGCCAGAATGTTCTTCCCTGACAGTGTTACAGGCAGGCCTCTGCTCCCCAAACACACTGAGGCCTGTGTTTGGCCCTGCGGGAGGCCGGAGCCAGAAGCACAGTGACGGGGAGATGCGGGGGGCCCAGCCCCTCCGAAAGGTTTGCTCCTCTTTGCTTTTGGCTCAGGAGCCTTGCTTCTCAGCAGCTGGGATCCCTCTGAAGCTTCTTTCGGCACACGTGGCAAACCTCTTCTCCCCAACCCAGCCCAGCGCGGTTTCTTCCAACAAATCAGGCCTTGGTGCCTCTGTGTTTACGCCCTGACCCGTGGTTGAGGCCCATTTTCTCTCCCCGGGCTGTGACCCTACCTCCCAGGACGCCTGCCATGTGTCTGTTGATTTTTCTCCTTCCTGTCTTCTCACATTTTCTCCGTCTTCCCCATCTGCAAATGGCATTTCTCGGGGTGTGAGAGAGGCCCCAGACCACAGGTATGTGTCCTGTCTCTGCAGGGCCGCGGCCCCGTCCCGATCAAAGGCAGATGCCTGGGGTGCCCTGTCCCCGCGGGAAGGGAGGAACGCATCCCAGGAGTGAGGTCAAAGGAAAACTGTGCTCCTTCATGGCTGCGAGCTACGGCTGGTGGCTCTCTCCTCGCCTTGGACTATTTTTACTTTGGAAGGACTACTTCTCCTGTCTGGGCCTAGGGAAACAAGGTAGTATGGAACCACCGAGCGATTTTGAACCCAGAGAGCCATGGCTTCAAATCCTACACATTCTCTCTTTTCTTTTCTTTTCTTTTTTTTTTAACTTTTTAAAGTTTGGTTACTTAATTATTTTGAGAGAGAGAGAGAGAGAGAGAGAGAGCCCAAGTAGGGCAGAGGGAGAGAGAGAAGGAGAATCTCAAACAGGATTTGCACTGTCAGCACAGAGCCCGACGCGGGGCTCAAGCTCATGGACCGTGATCATGACCTGGGCCGAAGTGGCAAATCAATGGGGCTGGTGGCAATCAATCAGCTCCTCTCTGGGCCGATGACAAGATTAAACGAGATGCTGCTCCGGGAATGCCGGTGCAGGGCAGGAGCTCAGCAGGGAGCCTGGCTGGGGAAGGGTGCCTGGAAAGGAGGCAGGTGGGCAGCAGGAGACTGGGAAATTAGCTACAGACATAAATTTGATGTTCCATTAAACCTCCGAACTTTAAAGGTAGTGAATGCCTTACGGGAATTTTAGGTGGCCATTAAGGAAAATCTAGAAAGGACCAAGTAAAACAAATTTTTTAAACCTCATGATCGTCCCCACCCTGAGAGCAGCCCCTCGGGGTGAATTCTTTCTTCCCTCTTCCAAATGTGACTTTCATTCACTAGTTGATGACAGCCTGTCATACCCCTGCTTTGCATCCCGGCTTTGGAGCCTGACATCAGAGGGTCATCAGCACAGAAAATGATAGTACTATTTCTCAGTTTTATTGATGAAGGTATCTAGGCTCTAGATACCTTGGCCAAAGTCATAGAGGTCAAGGTCATACAGAAGAGTCACTTGCATTATTTCTACCAACTGCTGATGGTTCCTCCCGCCCCCAAACAGCCACAAATAAAAACAACACAGGTATTACCCCTGGACTTTTGAACAGGGCTTTCAGGTGCTTTGTGAAGCACCTCAAGACTTATTTCTTCCTGTCTTTCAAACTGTCCTGTGAGATAAGCAGAAAGGCTCCCACTGTGCCCATTTTTACAAATGAGGCTCCAATAGAGTCTCGTAGAGGGAGGCGGGGTGAAGGTCGACTCAGGCTTTCCACTCTAGACTCCACCTACCACCTTCTCTGACGGCCCTGGGCCACCCCGAAGAGCTCAGGCCGGAGGAGAAATAAAGAAAGTGAAACGGATGGAACAGGTGACAGAGAAGCCCTGAGGGAAAATCCAGAGTGAGGACAGCAGAAACACGCATCTCTGCCCACAATTCCTTCTCCGGCGAGGTTATCCACAGCGAGGGCTCCACGCCAACAATCACGACAGGTTCTGAGCCACAGGCTTCCAGAAAAATAAGGCAGCCGGGCCCCTCCCCCCAGGATCAAATAGGCAGCCGCACAGCCTTCCCCCAGGTGATTTATTATGGGTCAGAACCCTAACCAAGCTCCAGTTTCAACAGAACTGTGGGTGATTTCAGCACAGCGCTCCCAGCCGCCTTTGACACGCTGCAGGTAGTAACTTGAAATAACAGTTTCAGGGCGTGCCTCCCCCACCCCACTCCCGGGTGTCCCCCAAGTTCATGTTGTGCACCAGGCAACGCACTTCGTCCCCGTGTGGACGCTCCTGACTCTGACATTGCCAGGGACTCTGCCAAGGGACATGTGTCCCGTTCACCCTGAGAGAAGGCCAGGCACTCAGGGGGGTCAGCAGGTGTCGGCACCAACGGGGGGAGCAATGGCTTTGTTCTGCCATCAGTAGTTACCCTTTGACCCCTCCTGGGTGCCAGACACTCAGCTAAGGGCTTTATGTCATGTTCTTTCAGCAGCAACGGACAGAAACTACTGGGGATCGATTGGCTCAGGTGCTCAGGGGTGGAACTCACAGAACTAGACCCAGGAGCATTAACAGCGGATGTGCTCACTCTCACTGTCTCTCTGTCTCTTTATCTCTTTCTCCATGTCTCTATCTCTGTGTCTCTGGATGTGCGTCTCTGTCTCTCTCCCTGTGTGTGTCTTTCTCTCTTTCTCTCACTCTGCCTTTGTCTCTGTCCCTCTCAGTTGGTCTCTCTCTCTCTCATATTCTCAGAGGTATTTATGCTATGTGGGTGTTTCCACAGAGCATGCACGATGGAGTTATCATCTGGGATCTCCATCAGACTCCATCTGCTTCCAGAACTGTGTGCAAACAGTAACATCCAAAGCTCGGAAAAAGAGGGGACATAAAACATTTTTATTTGTTCTGACCCGAAAAAAGCCACACGATCCAGAACGTGTGCGAGAGAGTCAGAAAAAGGAAGGAGAAACAGATTGTCAGGCCTGGTCACAGCCCACCAGGAGCCTCTCGGACCCAAATATTGCGGCTCGGTAGTACATAAGAGAAGCCTCCGGAAGGTGCCTCATGCCCAACAGTGCGTCCTTCTGAGGCCCTGTGCCTTGCCCATCAGAAGGACATGCAGGCCTGGGCCGAAATCCTGGCTCTACAGCTCTCTGCTGTGTGACCTTAAACTAATTACCTAACTTCTCTGAGCCTCAGTCCCCTCCACTGTAAAACGGGACTACGAATTCTCACGGTGGATGTCATGAGGCTCAAATCCACGGGAAGCCAGCAGCATGGTGTTGGGCATGTCACAAGGGCCCTAAAGGGTGGCACCTGTGTTTGACGAGCTGGTGGCGGTGGTGACAATAGTGACAGGTGCTGGTGGTGGTCGTAGCGGTAAGGACAGCAGAGTTGGATGTGGTGGGGACGCGGCTGCTGCGGGTGGAGGGAGAGGAAGTAAGAGGATGCTGGCGGAAGGATCCTGGGAGCGGCCGGTTGGCTCCTCTGCTCTCTACACCCGCGCTTGAACATTAGAAAGTCCAGACGTGTGAGCCAGTGCCTCTGCCTTTCGCTTGCCCTTCTCCCTAAGAGAATTCCAGAATCGCCATTCAGGATTCCTGTCTCCCCAGCCTCAGTCCCTGAGTAACTACGGATGAGGCACCTCACCCTGGAAACACTGAGCCAGGCTCCCTAGGCCCAGGGAGGACCAGCCGAATAAAGACACTTGCGTTCTCTCCTTCTCCGGCCTGGCTCTGTCCCTGGCCTGTCCGTGTCCTGCCTGCAAGCTCCGCGTGCCTTCCTTCCCAGCTGCCCTTGCGGTTCTCCCATCCCCCTTTCTGCTCAGAAGACCTGATTTCTTGGCTCCTGCTGGACTGGAGACCTGGCTCCAGGGAAACCAAGATGAGCAGCAAAATTACCAATCTTCTCAATGCACACCAAGAACTTCCTCCTGCCTGGCCCCAAAGTTACCCTGAGGCGATCCCTCAACATTCAGAGAACAAACTCTAAACACCAAGGCGAGCCTCCTAACTGCAAAGCCACGTCGCGTTTAGAACAGAAGCATCGAGAATTGAGTGCCAGACTTCGAAAGACAATATTGACCCAGAGTTCATTTCACCCTTAAGTAGCTGAAGGTTCTTTCAAGACAGAGAGACGCTGTCCCATCAAGTTTTACAGAAAACAAGGTGTCTCTGGAGATTTCAGTGAGTATGTATGCAAGGAGAGGATACAGCAGGTCCAGAACCAGTGGCCAAGGTTCGGGTCCTGGCTCCTTAATAGCAGATCATGACGTCCCCCCCCAAGCCCCAATTTCTACACCTGCATATTCGAGACAAATGTGAGCCTGGCCTCCAAGTGAGTGAAGGGCTCAGTTTGTAAACACTAAAGGGCTCTGCACAGATGAGACTTTTTTTTTTTTAATTCTTCTGAAGCATTTGAGCATCTTTCTAGAACAGCCGAACTTTCATCCTTCAGGGCAGAGCCGTGGCTCCCAGCTGCCCTGGTGCAATGTCTGTGAACCTATCTCATTCTGTTTTCAAGCCCCTTCCTGAAAATTGAATTTGTAGTAAGTCAGTGACAAACTCCCTTGAAAGAGGGTCGGGGCAGGCCCGCACGCTGCCATAGATTCTGGTCTGTGACAGAGTGTTATTAACAAAAGGCTCTGGTACATTGAGATTAGTGGGCCGGCAAACATTTTGGAGGGGGGGCTCACATATACAGCAAAACCTTGGATCGCGAGTAACTTGTTCTGCGAGCGTCCCGCAAGACGAGCAAACATTTCTAATCAATTTTAACTTGATAAATGAGCGACGTCTTGCAATGCGAGTAGTCAGTGACACCAAATGTCACATGATCACGACTGAGCCAATGGTTCTTCTCTCTCTCTCTCTCTCTCTCTCTCTCTCTCTCTCTGCGGGAGTATTGGTGATCATTTCCCATGTTTGGATGCTTGGTCCCAGGCCATGGTGTTTGGCAGAAATCAGTGATTTTTCAGAACGTTGGAAGGTGCCCACAACTGGCTCTAGTGTATTTTTTGTCACTTCAAAGCACCTGTGGGCAGTCCTTTGCTTTTCCATCCAAGAGTGAGCATAAGAATAATTCATTCTAAGTCAGGCTGCCTCCAAACATAGATCCTTTCCTCTGGTGCCTTATTGCCAGTTACATTAAATACAGTACATGGTAAGACTTTATTAATACTGTCCTGTAGTCAACATCCATTAGTGACAATGAAAGTCGTACTACAAAACAACCCTCCTCTCTCTTGTTGCCCTCGCACCAGCCGTGAAGGTTTTCAAAGGCAAGTGCAGGTTCATTTGTTTCTTTTTCTTTATATTTTGTACTTTCTTTATTATTTTGTATTATCATACAGTGTTGTTATCATTTTTATATGAATATTTTTAGGTCATGGAACATATCAGCTGAGTTTCTATTTTTTCTTATGGGGAAATTCACTTTGATATACAAGTGCTTTGGATTACAGGCATGTTTCCGGAACGAACTGCGCTCACAAATCAAGGTTTTAACATATATTGTCCTGGGCCTGGCAATCTATTCCTGGGGAACGTTCCAGGAAAATAGGGAATGCAGAGTTTTTTTGTTTTTTTGTTTTTTTTTTTTTAAGTCTACTATGCTCTTTTCTGACAAATTCCATTCCCACCAGCCAGGAAATTTGTACGGGGTAGGACGCAACAAGGAAGCTGAATGACACCAAAAATTTCAACCGAGGCTCATTTAGAGAACATTGTTATAACACAGCACAGAGGGCAGTGCCTGGTGTCATAAAAATTTTAGAAATATTTGGGTTAGCTGATAGCTGAGTCAGTGAAAGCCTGGACCCACTCTCCTCTCTGCCCATCTTTCCACCTGTCCCCTGCCTTACCTGGGTTTTGGGCGGGGGGGGGGGGGGGTCTGCTTTGTTTTTTTAACTCAATGCACATTTCCCTTTTCTGGAAAGCCCTTCTCCTAGCACCTGCCCCCTCTCCCACTTCCTCTAAGGGATGCCGGAACAACTTGGACATAAATCTCTAGACTCCGTTCACCCAGTACTGGAATCATGGCTTCACTGTGTTCCCCGCCTCCGACTACGAGCACCTTGAAAGCAAAGACTGGGCTTCCCTTCCGTGTCCCTCCACACCTCCAAACCCAAAGAAATTGGAATGAACCTGCTAACCGGTGTCGAGGACTCAGTTGGAACTCAGAATCCTAACGCTGCAGGGAACAACCGAATTGATGGAGAGCTAACCCAAAACGAAGGTGGACGTTTTGTCTGGAAATTTTTTTAATTCAGTTCCAGACATCAGTGGTGACCAGGATAAGCGTCGGAAAAGGTCTTCTTCCCACGCACAGCCTTAAACACACCGAGCATAAAAGGAAATGAATTGGGTCACCTAAGGATCGGAACATACACGAGAGATTCTTCTCTGCAGTGACTCTGGCCTCCCCAGTTCAGGGTGGTCTGGTTAGTACCGAGCCAGGCTGGCTCAGAGACACTTGGCTTCCTCCTTCAACTCCCAAACGACCGCTGACCCCGGAACGAGCCGCAGGATCCTCAACTATAAAATGGGGACGCTCGGGGCGCCTGGGTGGCGCAGTCGGTTAAGCGTCCAACTTCAGCCAGGTCACGATGTCGCGGTCCGTGAGTTCGAGCCCCGCGTCAGGCTCTGGGCTGATGGCTCGGAGCCTGGAGCCTGTTTCCGATTCTGTGTCTCCCTCTCTCTGCCCCTCCCCCGTTCATGCTCTGTCTCTCTCTCTGTCCCAAAAATAAATAAATGTTGAAAAAAAAAATTAAAAAAAAATAAATAAATAAAATGGGGACGCTCACTTCTATTCCCCATGTACATCTCGCCACTTTTGAAACACACGGATTCGACTGTGTTTCTAATCAGAGGGAACGATCCTAAGCTTCTCACAGCCAGGCGGTGTTCCCCACATCTTCCCGGCCACCGGCCACCGGCCACCACTGCCCACCGCTGTCCCTGGGAGCCAAGAAATTCTCATGAATCCCAAACCAGAAGACTTTTTTGCACCGTATTTGCAATGTTCTTACTGCTCGGAGCTTGCCCGATGAGGCAAATGGAGCCTTCTTGCTAAGTAGCTGACGTCCATCCGCTGCCTGAAGGGGACAGCCTCTTTTTAACGCACAGCGCAGATGAGCCTAACAGAGGAAAGTAACTCAGTTTGCCTTTAATCAGAGAATGTAGCTGGGTGGCTCCCCTGAAAAATATCGGGGCTAGATTTAATTCAGTTTTGCAAGTAACTTTTCAGCCACTTGTCCAGGGCGTGATGAATAAAGAATTTAAAATTATCCCAGAGAAAAATAAACAAAGCACCTGAGGAAGCCAATTACAAAAGAAGAGGTGAGGGCACCCGGGTGGTTCAGTTGGTTGGCTAAGCATCCAGCTCTTTTTTTTTTTTTTTTTTTTTTTTCAACGTTTATTTATTTTTGGGACAGAGAGAGACAGAGCATGAACGGGGGAGGGGCAGAGAGAGAGGGAGACACAGAATCGGAAACAGGCTCCAGGCTCCGAGCCATCAGCCCAGAGCCCGACGCGGGGCTCGAACTCACGGACCGCGAGATCGTGACCTGGCTGAAGTCGGACGCTTAACCGACTGCGCCACCCAGGCGCCCCGGCTAAGCATCCAGCTCTTGATTTATTTCGGCTCAGGTCCTGATCTCGCAGTTTGGTTCCTGAGTTTGAGCCCCTCGTCCGGCTCTGCACTGACCACATGGAGCCTGCTGGGAATTCTCCCTCTCTCTCTGCCCGCCACCCTCCCCCCCACCTCACCCTCTCTGTCTCTCTCAAAAATAAATAAATAAATAAACTTAAAAACAAAGAAGAACAAAACAAAGGAAGAGGCGAAATGGCTTTAAAACATGTAAAATGATGTATTACTTCAGCAATAATTTCTAAAAAGGCAAATCAACATGACAATACGTAACCATTTTCTCACCAATCAAATCACGACTGATATTCTAGAATTATACCAACAGTTGTGGAAAAGAGACATGTAAACAAATACCTTTATCCCCTGGAGGCAGGGAGGTGAAATGGCACCTTTCTGGCAGATTTCTTAGAAATACTGAATCAAACCCCGTAAAATGTACCGTCCTGTGACTCAGTGGCTCTGCTTCTAGGAAAATATTCTAAGGAAATAATCAGTGCTTATCTTTGTGACATATGTACAAGCATCTGTCTGCCTGTGTTGTCGAAATAGGAAAAATCTAGAAACAACGCAGTTGAAAATTATGAGCACAAGAATGTTACAATATGTACAAATCTAGAATATTATGCTGCTCTGAGAAGCCATTCTATACAACAGCCTTCAGCAAACACTTCCTATCAAGTGTCAGAGTAAATATTTTAGGCTTCGTGGGTCAAGAGGCAAAATCATGCGGTACTTATGTAGTACTTCTGAAAACGAAAGAAAACAAACTCCCACAAACATTCATTGACAAATTCAACATGCAAGAATGACTGAGTATGATTATTTTCTGATATTGGCCTACTAGTGAGAAGAATCTAATTCTTTTTGCACTAATAACATGTTGCTTAATTGGGATTCGAAGTCAGGTTTTCTTATTGCCAAATCGATTTCAAACGTTCCTGTGTAAAAAGCATTCTTAGCTCACTGGCTAAGGGAAAAAAGATAGCAGGCCATTTTTGGCCTGTGTCTGGTGAACGTGGAAGAACCTTCCTGAACTACTGTCAAGCAGACTCTAAGGTAGCATGAGGAATATGTGGGGTGGTCACATGCTGTTCACCAAACATCTCCAGGCCTCTGCCTTTCCAGGCACCAGCTAGAATCGCTTCCTTGTGATCGCATCTGACCACATGACCACTCCTGGCCAACAGATCTCAAGGGGAAACAACATATGTCACTTCAAGGCCAAACTGGGGGTCACAGTAGGGGAGGATGGTGGTGAATATTTGCAAATCCCATATCTGACTCCAATCCAGAATATATTTTTTAACACTCTCAATATTCAATAATAAGAAACAAACTACCCTATGTTTTTAATAAGTAAAAGTGTTAAAGAGCCTTCACCAAAGAAGACATGTGAATTGCAAATAATTACATGAAGAGATACTCAACGTCATTAGTCATTACAGAAATGGAAATTGAAACCACAGTTGGAGTGCCTGGGTGGCTCAGTCAGTTAGGTTTCTGACTCTTGATTTTGGCGCAGGTCATGATCTCACAATTCATGAGTTCGAGCCCCAAATGGGACTCTCTCTCTCCCTCTCTCTGCCCCTCCCCCTCTTGCTCTCTCTCTCTCTCTCTCTCTGTCTCATAAAATAAATAAATAAACCTTAAAAAAAAAATAAAAACCACACAAGGGCGCCTGGGTGTCTCGGTCGGTTAAGCATCCGACTTCGGTTCAGGTCATGATCTCACAGTTCGTGAATTTGAGCCCCATGTCGGGCTCTGTGCTGACAGCTCAGAGCCTGGAGCCTGCTTCTGATTCTGTGTCTCCCTCTCTCTGACCCTCCCCCGCTTGTACTCTGTCTCTCTCTCTCTCTCAAAAATAAACATTTAAAAACTTAGAAAAAAACACAATAAGATACCATTCCATACCTGTCAGAATGGCTTAAATATTTTTTTTCAAGATTTTATCTTTAAGGAATCTCTACACCCAACGTGGGGCTTGAACTTACAACCCTGAGATCAAGAGTCGCATGCTCTACCGACTGAGCCAGCCAGGTGCCCCTTGAATAATTTCCTTAACTGACAATACCAAGTGCTGGGGAGGAAAAGGGGTAACCAGCATTCTCATACGTTGTTGGTGGGAGTGTGCAATGGTACAGCCACTTCGGAAAGGTTTGGCAGTTTCCATATAACCCAACAGTCCTGCTCATAGATATTTATGTATTAAAAATGTATGTCAGGGCGTCTGGGTGGCTCAGTCGGCTAAGTGTCCGACTCTTGATTTCATCTCAGGTCACGATCTCACGGTTCGTGGGTTCAAGCCTCACATCAGGCATAGACCCAAGCAGCACCAGGCAAATGTTGGCTTCTGACTTTTGTCAGTGTGACTTTGGTTCAGAACCCCTTGATCCTAAGGTCTGCATCCTGGGGCGGGTTGAAGGTGGAAGATAAACAATAAATCCACATTACATGACCACTTGTACAGCCAAACATCCAACCAGTCTGCAGAGTGCATCCAGTACTCCGCCCTGCCCCGCCCCTCACACACCTCAAAGAGGCCATGTGCTTCCACGAGCAAGCATGCAGTCAAAGCTCAATTCTGCACAGAGCTGGACCCTCAGCTCCCTGGGGAAGGGTGTGGGTCTCATTCACCAAGTTCCCAGTTGGCTCGGCAGCAATCAAAGGCTTGGCTCACATATGATGGTAGATGAATGAATGAATGAATGAATGAATGAATGAATCTTTCTGCATGCACAGTTATTTGTACGTGGCAGACCAAATGATCAAAATCAGTACATAAAGCACAGAGCACAAAGTAGGTAAGTTGGTGACGTGTCCCTCCAGGGGCTGCCATGAGGATTAAAGGAGGGAATTCGTGAAAATCACTTAGGACAATGCTAGGAACAAAGCAAGTATCAATGAATGGTAGCTGTCATTATACCATCACATAATCATTATCACTAGTCAGCTCTATCAGAAGAAGGGAGTAGCCAAAGTCGAAGCAGTGGAACGTGGACTTTGCCTGCAGGCACGGACTCCCGACAGCCTTAACGAAAGGAGCTGAATTAGCAGATTGCCTGGTAATGTCTCTATCACTGTATTAACAGGAGAGTACAATGGATAGATATTTTTAAATTTTTTTTAATTTTTTGACAGACAGGAGAGACAGAGCGTGAGCAGGGGAGGGGCACAGAGAGAGAGGGAGACACAGAATCGGAAGCAGACTCCAGGCTCCGAGGTGTCAGCACAGATCCCCACACGGGGCTCGATCTCACGAGCTGTGAGACCGTGACCTGAGCTGAAGTCGGACGCTCAACCGACTGAGCCACCCAGGCGCCCCTGAAATGGACAGATTTTTAATCTAGCTGTTTTTCCTCCTGAGCGTCCAGAGATGGAAGGCAATAGCCAAGCATCTCCCGATCGCCACGTCTTATATATCGTCCCTGGCACGCGCTGCATGTTGTTGCTATTTGTGCTGTTTGTGTATTTCTCCATGGCTCTCTCTGAGCAGATTTGATCTCATCGGCAGCTGGGAAACAACCGGCTATGATCTCAAGTCTTTGGAAGGTCAGCTGGAGAGGCTGCATCTTCCTAGCAACCGTTGTCAGGCAAGATTATGAGGGCTCAAGTCCCAGTGGGGATGAAGATACAGAGGGCTGTATAATTGGTATTTGTTTGAATCGGGCAGGGGGGCAGGAGGGCAGGGGAGCAGGGGGGCAGGCGGGCTTACCCCCATGAAGGGCAGATACAACCTCTGGTTAGTGTGCTGTTCATCCCTTTTGTTACGAGTTCTGGCTGACCTTTTTGTTTTATTTGATGGTAACTCATTTTCCTAAAATATTAGGAAAGTTTCTAATTCTATTAGACCCAGCATCCTATTTGTATAGCCAATATTTTGCAATATCCCCCTTGCTATTTTTTTTTAATTTTATTTTTTGAGAGAGAGAGTGTGTGTGAGCAGGGAAGGGGCAAAAGGAGAAAGAAAGAGAGACAGAGAGAATCAAGCAGGCTCCATACTCAGCAGAGTCCCATGCACAGGGCTTGATCTCACGACCCTGACATTATGACCTGAGCCGAAATCAAGAGTCAGACGCTCAACCGACTGAGCCACCCAGGGGCCCCGCCCTTGTTATTCTTAAGTGGAATTGTAGATGTACAACCTCCCTACGCACATAATTTTAAACATCAATATAATGGCCCATAATATAAATAATATAAGTGAGAAATAAAGTAATTTCTGATGAAATAAGATGAATTTCACTATGCCAATGCTTGTGAAAAAATGTAAGACACAATGAATAAATCAGATGCTTTTATCTAGTTTTGATGTATTATCCACATTTATTCTTTCTAGTTGACATTTTGAACTAAGAAGTAAACACGGGCATTAACAAGAGGTATAGAATCACCAACAATTCGGTGCCTACAGGTGCAGAGTTAAAGTACTATATTGGCCCCTTAAACACTGAGAATGGCATGGCCATCGGTGACTTGAGTTTTTCAACATGGTGAACAAGTCTTGGCAAAGCAACAAACAAGACAAAGTACATGCCTTCTCCATTTACATGTTACTTGCCTTTCCAGAACATTCAGTGTATATTAAAACCATGAAACAATGGTGTGAGTTTATATGCAAAACAGAGTTGCCTTCGAGACCCAGGTGATTCCATACAAGTTTTTTACCTCCTTGAGAAAAGGTGCTGGGATGTGGCTCAGGATGCCTCGTGCACTACAGGACTCCCTGGCCTCCACCCACTAAATGCCTACAGTAGAACCATTCCCATCGCTGTGACAATCAGAAATGTCCCCACAATTTCCAAAATGTTCCCTAGGAGCACCAGTGTGTAGCCCCACCCCCTTAATTATAAAGGTATAAACAGAGGTTCAGAGATTAAAAAGTGGCTTGTTCGAGGAAAAGCCAAGATGAAATTCACACTCTTCTAATTCTCATGTTAGGGCTTAGAGCATTAGCTGAAATTTTGTGAATCCCCTTGGCTCTCTGGATGTTTAAACAGCAAGCTAGGAGATGAGTTGACACTATCCATGCTGCTATTTATCACCCCTTTGTCTATTTTCAAAAGTAACTTTGATTTCTGATTGCCTGAGATTTCTTGTCTGTGTCCTAAGTTGTGAATCCTTCGGAAGCTCTGCTTTTGGCAGAAAAGCATTGGTCTTTAAAGAATCATTTCTCCACTTGCTTGTTTCACTTGGGACGGCTCAACAGTAGACTCTATCAATGCTCAACCAGTGGAGGACAATAGAATAAAACCCTCTAGGAGGTCACAGTGAAGAGTTTTTACATCATTGACATGCAAAAAAAAAAAAGTGTGATATTCTGGTATATTAAGAGATATATATTTTCCTTTCATCCCCAGTTCCTGGACAGAGCTCCTAAAACCCTTGGAATTTCTGAATGATAGGGTTAAGGAGAATGTCTTTTGTTATTCATAAGCCCCTTTCAACCATACCTGAATTTATGCTAATGAGTGACTTTTTTTTTTTCTTTTTTAATTTACATCCAAGTTAGCATATAGTGCAACAATGATTTCAGGAGTAGATTCCTTAATGTCCCTTACCCACTTAGCCCATCCCCCCTCCCACAACCCCTCTAGCAACCCTCTGTTTGTTCTCCACATTTAAGAGTCTCTTATGTTTTGTCCCCCTTCCTATCTTTATATTATTTTTTCTTCCCTTCCCTTATGTTCATCTGTTTTGTCTCTTAAAGTCCTCATATGAGTGAAGTCATATGATATTTGTCTTTCTCTGACTGACTTAATACTTAATTATGCTTAGCATAATACCATCCAGTTCCATCCACATAGCTGCAAATGGCAAGATTTCGTTCTTTTTGTTGCTGAGTAATACTCCATTGTATAGGTATACCACATCTTCTTTATCCATTCATCTGTCGATGACATTTGGGCTCTTTCCATACGTTGGTTATTATTGATAGTGCTGCTATAAACATTGGGGTGCATGTGTCTCTTCAAAACAGCACACCTGTATCCCATGGATAGATACCTAGTAGTGCAATTGCTGGGTCATAGGGTAGTTCTATTTTTAATTTTTTGAGGAACCTCCATACTGTTTTCCATTTTGCATTCCCACCAAGAGTGCAAAAGAGATCCTCTTTCCCTATATCCTCACCAACATCTGTTGTTGCCTGAGTTGTTAATGTTAGCCATTCTGACAGGTGTGAGATGGTATCTCATTGTGGTTTTAATTTGTATTTCCCTGATGATGAGTGATGTTGAGCATTTTTTCATGTGTGGATTGGCCATCTGGATGTCTTCTTTGGAGAAGTGTCTATTCATGTCTTTTGCCCATTTCTTCACTGGATTATTTGTTTCTTGGGTGTTGAGTTTGATAAGTTCTTTATAGATTTTGGGTACTAACCCTTTATCTGATATGTCTTTTGCAAATATCTTCTCCCATTCCGTTGGTTGCCTCTTAGTTTCACTAATTGTTTCCTTCACTGTGCAGAAGCTTTTTATTTTGATGAGGTCCCAACAGTTCATTTTTGCTTTTGTTTCCCTTGCCTCCAGAGACATGTTGAGTAAGAAGTTGCTGCGGTCAAGATCAAAGAGGTTTTTGCCTGCTTTCTTCTCGAGGATTTTGATGGCTTCCTGTCTTACATTGAGGTCTTTCATCCATTTTGAGTTTATTTTTGTGTATGGTGTAAGAAAGTGGTCTAGGTTCATTCTTCTGCATGTCGCTGTCCAGTTTTCCCAGCACCACTTGCTGAAGAGACTGTCTTTATTCGATTGGATATTCCTTCCTGCTTTGTCAAAGATTAGTTGGCCATATGTTTGTGGGTCCATTTCTGGGTTTTCTATTCTGTTCCATTGATCTGAGTGTCTGTTCTTGTGCCAGTACCATACTGTCTTGATGATTACAGCTTTGTAATATATCTTGAAGTCAGGGACTGTGATGCCTCCCGCTTTGGTTTTCTTTTTCAAGATTGCTTTGGCTATTTGGGGTCTTTTATGGTTCCATACAAATTTTAGGATTGTTCTAGCTCTGTGAAGAATGCTGGTGTTATTTTGATAGGGATTGTGCTAATGAGTGACTCTTAAAGGAAGGGGGCTGGCTGCCAGGGAAACCAACAATGTGATTAGAGAGTTAGAACTTCATGGGGCGCCTGGGTGGCGCAGTCGGTTAAGCGTCCGACTTCAGCCAGGTCACGATCTCGCCGTCCGTGAGTTTGAGCCCTGCGTCAGGCTCTGGGCTGATGGCTCGGAGCCTGGAGCCTGTTTCCGATTCTGTGTCTCCCTCTCTCTCTGCCCCTCCCCCGTTCATGCTCTGTCTCTCTCTGTCCCAAAAATAAATAAAAACGTTGAAAAAAAAATTAAAAAAAAAAAAAAAAAAAAAAAAAAACTTCCAGCCTCACGCCCTGGCCTCCTAGAGGAGGGACTAGAGGTTGAGTTAATCACTAATGAGCAATGACTTAATCAATCATGCTATGTGATGAAGCTTCCATTAAGAAAAATCCTAACTGAAAGGTTTAAAGAGCTTCCCAGTTGCCAAATGCTTAGGGCTACTGGGAGGGTGGTCCCCCCCACCCCAGAGAGGGCATGGAAGCTCTACACCCCATCCCCCATACCTTGCCCTATGCATCTCTCCCATCTAGCTCTTCCTGAATGGTATACTTTTATAATAAACTAATAGTCTAGCAAGTCAACTGTTTTCCTGAGTTCCGTGAGCCAGTCTAACAAATTACCAAACCCATGGAGGAGGTTATAGGGACCTCCAACTGGTAGCCAAGTTGGACAGAAGTCGTAAGTAACCCGGAGACCCACTGCTTCGGATTGGCATCTGAATTGGGCAGCAGCAGGGGATGGGGGGGAGTGTGTCTTGTGGGACTGAGCCCTTAACCTGCAGGGTCTGCACTAACCCCAGGTAGATAGTGTCAGAACAGAATTGAGAGTTGGTCGGTGTGGAAAACCCACCCATTTGGTGTCGGAAGTATTCAGTGAACAGAAGGAAATCGTTTTTCCTTCAGAAGGTATTGCTATGTTTTAAGAAAAAAGAGTTTTATCATCCGATTTACTTTTTAAAAAATATTAGATGTCAGGTATTATTATGATTATTATTAAGGGAAACATTAAGGGACTGATGGATTTTCTAAGGCAATGACCAGGTATTGAGGAAGTAGAAACAAGACACCAAGGGAGGAGAGAAAACGGAGTTGGTGGTGTTGAAGACGGGGTGGGCTGGAAAGAGGAGTTCAGACTTGGAGGTGCCCGTGGACGTCCACGTGGAAATGCCCAGCAGACCTTTGGCAAAGTGATCTGAACTTTGTGATGAAGGGGGTGGCCCGGAGGCCCAGACTGGGGGGTCATAATGAAGGATAAGAGATTTGATACAAGATTAAATTAAATCACCACCAAACTTATAAATGGGGAATGGAAGGGGGGATATAGATGAAGGATAAAAGAAACTTCAGAAAAGTCCATGGTGGGAAGGGGGTGCAGAAAGAGGCAGAATGCCCAAAAAAGAACAATGAGAAGGAAGAAGCAGGAGAAAAAAATGGAGGATGTTGTCAAAAAGAAGAATGGCCACCAAGGTCTCATGAAGTTTTCAAAGTCTTCAAGGTCTCGTGAAGTTTTACGATGTACACCAGCTTGTCTAATCCTCACAACATTAACAGGAAGTAATATCATGGGCCCCAATTTATACCTGAGGAAACCACAGCAAAGAAAAGGCAAGTAACTTACCAAAGAATGCACAGCTAGCAAGAGGCATAACTAGAATTTGAAACCAAAATTGCCCACCAGCTCAATTAAACTACAGGCTAAGAATTGTGCCTTGGACCCAGCATTTAACACAAAAGGCTAAGTAAAACCCAGGGTTTCAGCCCACACAGGTGAGTTGAGGGCTGTGACGCCTGTTCCAGGCAAGCCCTTCGGAGCCAAGGATGACAGCATGCTGTGTCGTTCTCCATTCTCCGTTCAGAATTCTTACCCTCGTGCAGTCCTCAGCACAAGCATGAAGATGGAAAATTTGTCGCTGTGGATTATACTGTCTCCTCAACGAACCAAGAATTACTCCCCCAAATAGATCTTCCCAAATGAGGAAATGGATGAACAAAGAAAACATGAGTCCAATCTAATACAGAGAGCTAATGAATTTGCTACTAAAATGCGAAAAGCAAAATTGATTGCGTCACTGACACTGATGATTTCTTGTTCCTCTCCTTAGCAGTCTGGTTACCCACATGAAACAGCAATGCCTACACTCAGGACTGGTCGTAAGAAAAGAACCCCAGTCACATTCCATAAAAGACAACCAAGTATGGACTAATTGGTTTAAGCCATCCCACAAGAATGGCATCCTACCATATTGAATGAAACAAATTATCCTTACAGCAAGAAGGTGAAATCCATAGCTTATCCTCAACTTTGAGGACATTTGACTTTACCAGTCTCCTTCAGTAGAGGAGAAATCAGGGGATACTCAAAACCAAAATAACAGGGGTGCCTGGGGGGCTCAGTCAGTTAAGCGTCAGACTCTTGCCTTTGACTCAGGTCATGATCTCATGGTCTGTCCCCGGCAGAGAGCGGTCCCTATCCCACTCTCTCAGCCCACCTCCCCCAGGGGAGCAGGGAGGACACAACAGCAGCGTGTCAGGTGGTGTCTTACTGGCAGGAAATGGGGGCCACTTTCTGGCCCCTGTGCTGAGCCCAGCTGACTGGTAGCAGACCTGTGGGGGTTTCCCTTTCCGTTTGTACTTTAATGAAAATCTCACTGTCCTCTCTCATATGCCCACTGCCTTTCTTATCAAGAACACTACTGGTAACCAACCTTCGGAGCCACGGCTACTCAAAGTGGGATCCCGGCAGCAACAGCATTGGAGTCACCTGGGAACTAGCCACAGATGCAGAACCTCGGATTTGCTGAATCAGAGCCTACATTTTAACAAGACACGTAGGTGGTTCACGGGCACTTTCAAGTCTGAAGGCATTCATTTGGAGAAGGCATCATATGCATTTATTCCTGATTCTTCAGGACATCCTATAAGTCAGATGGATTATCCCCATTTACACTTGGGGAAGCAGGTTCAGAGAGCCTACGTGCCCAGTGCCACAGAGCAGAGGAGCCAGGATTTGAACCACTTCTCTTAATCCCTGCCGTACTTGCCTCACTCAGCTGTGAACCAAGGGAGCTGGCGGTATGCCCGTTCCCACCTGAGGGCTGGGCTCTGTGGGGAGGAGCCGGTCCGTGGGGCTCCGCTCTAGTGAACACAGCCGCATCAACAGAGCTCTGCACTGATTCGAGGCCCGACGGCGCTTTACCAGCCATCTCTACAGGTGTGTGCATCGGTGGGAGGAGGGCAGGACCCTGGAGGGGAGGGTCAAGAAAAGAGACAGAGGTGTGTGGCGCTGAGGTGAGCCTTGACAGACGCAAGTCCCCAAGCAGACCGAGAGGACGGAGGGCACTTCCAGGCAGAGGGAGGCTTGCAGCAAAGGCCTGAAGAATACAGTAAACATGGCGGATCTCTGGTCTTAGCACACAGCAAAGTCGCCTGGGAGCCTGAATACAAATTAAAGCCTGATTCCCGAGCCTGACAACAATGACAGAAGCTAGCTCTGTTGACCTGGGGAGGAACCTGGGAATATGCATTTTTAGCCATCATCCCAGATAATTTCTAGGCAGGTGGTCCCGGAAGGAGCCCTGAGAAACACCGCTTAGCTGGGTGTGCATGGCTGTCTTCCAGGACGTGAGGAAGAAGATGCAGGAAATGAGAGTAGAGAAGAAAACAAGGTCCTGTATTCCTGGAGGCTAAGAGATTGGGGAGAAAAATCCAAAGGGTCAGTGGTCAGATAGCCTCTTGGAGCATTTTGATTAACGGCTACCTCTCCTACTAAAATGGAAGCTCCCAGGTCTGTTTTCACTGCTACTGTATTGCTTCCCAAGTGTTCATGCATAGGGGGTGCGAAGTATTTCCAGAAGGGAGGAAGCAGTAGTGGCAGGGAACAGAGTGGTTTGGAAGGAGGTTAGGGGGCTGGAAGTCCCTTGCTGCGGTCTGAGCAGAGGATAGGGACCCGTCCGTGGCAAGGGAATGGGAGTGGAGAGGAGGCACAGAACTTGCCATCGTTCTGGCATACTCGAGGCCCTAGAGGCCTTGCAGTGCTCTTTGGAGGCATTTCTATATTTCTGGCATCGTCGGGAACATCTATGAAACTCACAACTTTATAGGACATAATCAGGACTGAAGCGCATTGCCCAGCCTGTGCTCCACCCTACCCCGACCCGGGGAAGGATTATTCTTCAAGCACAGACAGCTGGGCACTGGGATGGGGCTTCTGCTGTATCTAAACCAGAGCATGCCCAGACCAGGCAGACGTGTTCGTGGCTACTCCAGCCAGAAATTTCATTCTGGGTTTGGCAGGCACTTTGGGGTTTCTGCATCCGAGAGACATTTCACTCTGTACTTAATTTAGGTTTAATAGGCAGCTATTATATTAAATAGAGACCAGCTGAACTGATTATTTAAGACCTCGTTATGGTGGTTTAACAACTGTGGTTTGACTGCTACATCTCAATAAAGGTTTCCCAGTCCTCTGTTGTTAGTACAATTTTGTGCCTGGGCAACTGTCCTCACCTAGCCACTGCCCTCTCTTTAACCGTTGCCTGAGGGCCTAGAAGCTCCCTGCTCTGCTTCTTCCCCTGGTCCCCAAACTGCTGAGCATCTGAGAACGAATGAGCGAACCCAGAGATCAGAAAAATGCAGAGACCATGCGTGTTTGCACAGGAGGACCGGACCCTGCAGACAAGGAACTGGCTCCCGGAGGCATGTCAGCTCAGTGTCCGCCCTGCTTGTCATTGGGGGTCAGGACTCACCTCTGGAAGGGGACTTTCTGTGGCTTTGCTGGGCAGTCGGGAGGCCACAGCTGAGCCCAGGAAGCGACTGACTAAGGCACTTGGGAATCCTCTAGGAGAAGAGAATCTGTATGTAAGTAAAAGAACCAGGATGAAAACGTAAGGATACGAATTCTCTAGGAGTCTCCAGTGCAGTGTTACTGGAAGTGTGATTCACGGATCAGTGCTGGCGGGAGACCTGTTCTCACCGGTCCATAAACTGAGAGTGAGCATTTAGGGACGTGGGTAGCCACGTGAAATTGCCACGGCGGCCAGCATGAGATCAACGGCCCCGGCCGGTCGAACAGGGTGCAAATCCATTTGGGCATCATTGAACTCAAGTGCAGAGGACGTGCACGAGGCCCCGGCTGCGACCAGTCACGTGTGCTACCACATATCAGTCTCCCAACATTTGGAAATGTGAACACTGGCCTCTGGGCTCGGTTTAAGAACCACTGCTTCATTAGTTTCCCTACCCTGCCTGCACACTTTGGGGCACACCACAGGGCTCTTATAATCTTCCCTATGTACCTTGAAAAATAGTTAAAATGGCATATCATATATATTTTTTCCACAATAAAAAAAAATCTTTCTTAACCTGAACAGTTCTGTTTCCAGAATCCAATGGAACCCATCTGTTCCTCTTTTAAAAAGTCAAGAACACTATGTATATACTAACCAGTCACCTAAGTATACACTTTTTAAAACGGAAAGTTTTATGGTAATTTCATGTGACTTGTATCTCAGTAAAGCTACTATTTTTTTTTTAACATTTATTTTTATTTTTGAGACAGAGAGAGACAGAGCATGAATGGGAGAGGGTCAGAGAGAGGGAGACACAGAATCCGAAACAGGCTCCAGGCTCTGAGCTGTCAGCACAGAGCCCGATGCGGGGCTCGAACTCACGGACCGAGAGATCATGACCTGAGCCGAAGTCAGCCGCTTAACCGACTGAGCCACCTAGGCGCCCCAAAGCTACTATTTTTAAAAAGAGAGAGAGGATACATGGATATAGATGATGGATGGATGGATGGATATAGATATCAATACCTACACACATACATACATAGATGATGGCTGTATATAGATGATATATAAATAATGGATATACGGATGGATGGATGGATATAGATGATGGTAGACAGATAGATAATAGACCAATAATGTCTTTCTATGTCCAACCAAAATCACAAAGAAGAGTATGTACAGATGTGTTTTGCATAACCTATGCTGGTCAGTCTTCACCGCCCTTTCCAAATCCACTGTCCACCTGCCGTGCTGTGCCCAGGGGACTGGTCTCTACAGACTGCTTCACATCCTCTGAAGACTGGAGGTCAAAGAATGGAGAAGTCAGGGCATTTGCTGTCCAGCGCCCCGCAGTCCAGGCTGAGGCTGGGCAGTGGCCGTGTATTTCCTGAAGCTAGAACTGCAGTCCCAGGACCCGCGTCGGCCGGGTGCTAACAGCTCCCTGCTGCTGCTGGCCCCAGAGTGCTTCACTGCTCCCAGTCAGCTCCCTTTAGCACTGCTCGCGTTTAAATTGTCCTTCCCCTAAAGCTTGCCAGCCACACGTTTTGTATGTGTCACCTGTACCCTGCCAGGGCTCTGAGACACGATTCACACGGATCTCATGAATCTTCTGCAAGCCACACGTACTTTGTCCTGTTCTATTGGAAACAAAACCTCAGATGCACCTGAGTGGCTCACCGGTTAAACATCTGACTCTTCATTTTAGCTCAGGTCATGATCTCATGGTTTCGTGAGTTTGAGCCCCACGTCGGGCTCTACACACTGACCACATGGAGCCTGCTTGGGATTCTCTCTCTCTCTCTCTCTCTCTCTCTCTCTCCCTCTCTCTCTCTCTGACTCTCTCCTACTCACATGCCATCTCTCTCAAAATAAGTAAACTTAAAGAAAGAAACAGGGGCACCTGGGTGGCTCAGTTGGTTAAGCACCTGACTTTGGCTCAGGTCATGATCTCACAGTTTGTGAGTTCAAGCCCCACGTCAGGCTCTGTGCTGACAGCTCGGAGCCCAGAGCCTGCTTCAGTTTCTGTGTCTCCTTCTCTCTCTGCCCCTCTCCCGCTTGCTCTCTCTCTCTCTCTCTCTCTCTCTCAAAAATAAATAAACATGAAAAAATTAAAAACAAAGAAAGAAAGAAACAAACAAACAAACCCTTACTCTCGGTGAGAGACAAAATACTAGTTCATAGACCTAAGGGCAGGTATGAGATAGATGAAAATGTTCGCTGTTGTAGAATTACTGGATAGCTTTACCCTGGGTAAATAAATACGTAACTTCTAAAAGATGTTTTAAGTCTGCCATCAAGTGACCTTACAAACAAAGAACGTACTTTTACCCAAGAGCCGTCAATACTCCAATCCAGAAATGCTGCCGGGGGATCTGAACAGGAAAAAAGAGTATCTCTTAAAAGGGAGCCCCCCAGGGACCCCCAAGTCTATCGCTGCCGTTCACTGCTGAGTTCACGACTCATAATTTCCAACTGCACACTGAACACTTTTGCCTCAGTGTCTCATAAATGCCTCCAGAACTCCACATACACAAAACTGGCCCAGAACCTGGACTCTCCCCAAAAGAAGACACTTTTATCAGATCCTCCTACACATCTTAAAAATCCATGAAATGCAAAGATCCCTATTTCATGGGATTTGGGAACATTGTATATGCCTGGAAAGCGGGCCACCAATGGGAATATGGAATGCACAAGGAGGCTTAAATATCTGACAGATTTGCATCTTATCACCTGACTGCCAGAATTTTTTTTTTAATTGCAAGTATATTTTTCATCATCTCCTTTTGAAACTGGACCCTGTATAAGAAACCATGGTAAATACCAGTCCCGTCATCGGCAACTGACTCAAGAGCCAGCACGTTGACCCAACTCCGTCAGTCACCAAGACGTGAGAGGATGTGTTCTGGGGACTTTGGGGTGAAGTGGTCCCTCTTTCTCCTTCTGGATGTGCATTTGGTACCTGTTACTCCTGGCAGCTCTCTTTCAAACACCTGAGGGTCAGCCTCAGCATGAAAACGGCTGTGTTCACTTCCTACTGCTGTGGAACAAATTCCAGAAATTTAACCGCTTAACAGACACATGCATTGGGGCGCCTGGGTGGCTCAGTCGGTTAAGCGTCCGACTTGGGCTCAGGTCATGATCTCAAGGTTCAGGGGTTCGAGCCCCACATCGGGCTCTGTGCTGACAGCTCGGAGCCTGGAGCTGCTTCAGATTCTGTGTCTCCCTCTCTCTCTGCCCCTCCCCACCTCGTGCTGTGTGTGTCTCTCTCTCTCTCTAAAATAAATAAACATTTTTAAAAAATTAAAATTATCTGGGTAAATAGGCCCTACAGACTCTGAATTTCATTTCAGGAGAGTAGACAAGGCATGGCAACACAATTGCCATGGAAATGGGAGGCAGGCCTGACAGGGTCACCTGTCACCTGCCTGGCTTACCGACAACCACTATCTCATATCCACCACTGCAGGGCACAAATGGCCAGTTTCCCTCTCTCCCTCTGCTTTACAGAAATATTATAAAAAGTAATTAGATACCCAATGAGTTCCTTAGGGGACTCACTGTACCAGGATTTGGTGAAACCACCTTATATTAGCTCCTTTTACGAATGAGGGAACAGAGGCTCTGAAAGGTCAAGATGAAGGGGCAGGTGTCACCCAATGCATACCTGGAAACACCCATCTCTGTGCCCTTTGCCCCCTGCAGCCTGGCCCTGCCCCTGTCCCTGATGGCCTACTCAGAACCTCCCTGGTTTGGGATAAGTACGAAATGAAGTAAACAGCATAACAATGACCTTGGCCTCCAGGGCAGGGATGGATCATCCACTCTCCATTACAGTTCTCAGCACAACGAAGAGGATAGATAAATGGATATTTATTATAAGAATTGTCTCACACCATTATGGGGGCTGAGAAGTTCCACGACCTACCATCTGCAGACTGGAGAACCAGGAAAGCCAGTGGTATAGTTCAGTGGGAGTCCAAAGGCCCGAGAATGAGAAGAGCCATTGGTGTTAAGTTCAAGTTCAAAGGCCCAAGGCTCAGAGGCGGAGGGGCACGATAGTCTAAGTCCCAGCCCAAGTCTGAAGTTTGGGGAACCCAAGGGCCGGAGAACCTGGATGACCCAGCCCAAGTAGAGAGAGCACCTTTTTATTCAGTTCAGGTCCTCAGTGGATTGGCATCCACCTACGTTGGTGACTGTGATCTTCTTCACTCAGTCTGTTAACACTACTAATCATTTCTGGAAACGCCCTCACACACATACCCAGGTATGTGTTTTACCAGGTATCCGGGCAACTCTCAGCCCAGTCAGGTTGGCACATAAAATTAACCATCATACACTCACTTCGTCATTCAACAACCATCTATCGATGCCAACTATTCCTTACGCGCCAGCCCGGAGACAGAGGATTGGCCTAAAAGATACCCCCTGCCCTCTCGGGGCCGGTATCAGCCAGAAGAGGGAAAAGTATGTGCACAAATAGTTGTGACTCTCTGCGTTGAAAACTCACCCAGCTGTATGAACAAAGAGCACTGAAGCAGGAGTAATAAATGTTTGCCTTGTTCACATCAGGGACTCTGCACAATTGGAGACAAAAATTTACCACTTCTCTCCTTCCGGTAAACACAGATCCACTTTGACAGGGCTTTCCGGATACAATATTTTGACCTCCAGGCACTTTGGCTGGATCCATGCATGAACTGAGGCCTCTCTGTAGTGCACGGGCTCCCCACCAAATGAGCCAACACACCACACCCCAATCTCCCAGACTGGAGGTCTGGGGCTCTGCTCACTTTGACTGTAACGAGCTTCAACACGCTAAAGCCTGAGACAAATCTGGGGGAGGAAGGCCTCCCTGTAGGCTCCTCACAGGCCAAGATACTGAACATCAGAAACACATTTTTCAATCTGAGACTCTATGGAATGGAAAAAAAAAAAATACATCAGTATAAATCCCAGGAACAGATATTAAAAAAAAAAAAAAAAAAAAAAAAAAATCCCAGAAGTCAGGATAACAATGCTACAATAGGATCTCTTCATTCATTGTCCAAACAAGAGTCAGGATCCAAACGGAACTGTCAGCTAAAACTGTGAATCACATAGTTGAAAGGAAGAACTTCACCAGCAACTTTCCAGATGAAGAAAGTCAGACTTTTGGGGACAAGTTCCCAAATGGTGTTTGTCTTGGGCCTTGACAATGAGCGGGTAGCTTTCCCAACACCTGGGAATGAATCGGCAGTCAAGTGGTCGAGTTGGAATGATAGGAGCCCTTCTCTGCAAGGACCACATTCTGAGGCCCCCAGAGCATGCCTGAAACCCTGGGTCGTACGAACCCTGTATGCACTATGTCTGTCCTCCACATACACACCTCTGATAAAGTTTGATTTATAAATTAGGCATGGTAAGAGATGGAACAACAATAACATAATAAAATAGAACATATAACAATATACTGTGATAACAGTTACGCAAGGGGCACCTGGGTGGTTCAGTTGGTTAAGCATCCGACTTCGGCTAAGGTCATGATCTCACGGTTCGTGAGTTCGAGCCCCACATCAGGCTCTGTGCTGACAGCTCAGAGCCCGGAGCCTGCTTCAGATTCTGTGTCTCCCTCTCTCTCTGCCCCTCCCTCCCTCTCTTTCTTTCTTTCTTTCTTTCTCCCCCTTCCTCCCTCTTTTCCTCCCCCTCTCTTGCTTGCTCTCTCTCTGTCTCTCTCTCAAAAATAAATAAACATTAAAAAAATGTTTTTTAAAGTTATGTGACTGTGGTCTTTCCCTCTCTTTTAAAATCTCTTATTGCCCTGTAATCCCCCTCCTTCTTCTTGGGCTGACGGGAGACGATAAAATGCCCCCGGGGGCAAGATGAAGGATGGTGGATGACGTAGGCACTGTGATGTAGTGTAACTGACCTTCTGACATCAGAAGGAGGGTCATCTGCCTCCAGACCACGCCTCCAGTGACTGAATGTGGAAAGCGATCGCGGGTCAGGGGAGACTACCGTCTTTGCGCTAATCGAGGCGGGCCAAATGCGGATGATTTCAACCTGAATCCAGCCCGAAGCATCCATCAGTCTCCACCTCCACTAAAGCCCGCCTCCCCTCCAGCACACTTCTCACCAACCCATTTACACACCACAAAAGGAGCCAATTTCGGTTCCATCGTCTGTCCAGAAAACCCTCTCTGCCCAAAACCCTTGTTTACATGTCATCTCAAATAGCCCACTTTGTGTTTTAAAGACCAAAGTTGCTTTCGCCAAGGCAACTTGTAACTGAAACCACTATTTCTAACTTTTGCTAGAAAGTTATTGACTAATTTGGGAGTCAGAAAAGCTGGTTTCAGCCCGTTCCAGCTGACGCGGAATGTGCCTTCCCCACCTCCCTGCGTTATAGACACGGGACCGTTGTCCATCACAGACCCCTGGCTCTCAAATCCAACTTTTCGCTGTAAATTCTGAGAGAGAAGCCTGGCCTGGGTGTCTACATCACCCCAGCCCATGTTCCCAGACAACTCACAGGCATCTGGGTCTACGTATGTCTCCCCAGAGGCCCAGCGCTCCAGACCTGCCAACAGCTTAAAGTTATAAATAGAAAGGGGGGGGTGGAGAAGCAAAATCTAATAAGTATTCAGATGCAATAAGCCAAGAAAGCTCTTTGGAGACACAGAGAAGAGAGGGATCAGGGGTGTGTTTCTAAAACCAAATGGAATGGTTCGTTCACACAAAACTCATGATTAAACCCGTTGGTCACAGGGACCCAACTGTCAAGGAGAACCTGCGGAATTTCTCTAACCCAGTGACGTCACTCAGGGGATGTTACTTCCTTGGATAAAACCCTACACAGGCTGGTGTCTGGAGGGCGCTGGTAGGGCCCCTCCAGAATGGGAGTCCCATGAGACACCTGAACCTTGGCACGATGGCACACGCCGGACACGAAGCACGGCCTCGTGGCCCGGCGTGCCTGTGCCAGGGGTATTTTCCATCTGCTGGGTGACCAACAATGTCTCCCTCCCTGGGTCCTGAGCTCCATCTCTTTCCTACATGCCACTCAATTCCCGGCACCTAGTACAGTGCCTGGAGCAGAGCAGGGGCTCACGAGGTCACACGTTCACCGCCTGGCCTGGCCCACCACTGTCCTAAGCATGTGCTTGCCATGGCTGTACTGAGCTTCCGTTCTGCCTCCGTCCGCCTCCTCGCGGGCAGTTGGTAGGCCGGTCCTGGGCAGCCTCACGGCCCCAGCGCCTCACATGCTGCCTGGCCCACCAGCACTCTGGGATGATGAATTGCTCCCTAAGGAAGACATACCATTTAAAGAGCCCCTGCTCGTGATCCTTTCCTATTATATACATTAACAATTTGGGACTTCTTGGCTTATCCGTGATGTCACATATCCCTTCCTTGGAAGTATCTTCAGCTTGGGAATTGTGAGTAAGCTGTTCCTTTATGAAGTAACTCCGAGGAGATGAGAAACCACAGAAAGGGAAGCAATCCTTTTCCTATCGTCCCCAAATTGCTTCCTTCGTGATGCTTCCTTTTCTGTCATATCAGGCTCTGCAAGTTTTGTGTGATTGCAAGCTTCTCCACTCAGGGGCTGCTCACCAATTTCCTCTTGTGGGTCTTGGGATTTTAGGATCCACCCTGAACGCACAGGAAGCAGCTTCTTCCTTTTGTGCCCCGACCACACTTCGGCTCCCTCCTAGAGCTTGGATGTGAGTGTTCACCGAGTTCCAGTTTGCCTACAGTCCGGTGAGTCTGCTCCTGTGTGTCGGGTGTTGCTCTGTGTGGCTGACCTCCTGTCCTTGGAGGAAGTTGAAAGGTTCGGCGTCACTGAAATAAACAACAGCACCCTTGCTTCTCGCCCAAGGCCTGAAAGTCCTGGTGTGTGTGTCAGAGGAAAGGGGACAGATCTCAACGTGCCCACCCCAAAACAGAGGGCAGGAGGAGGTCATGATTGTCCCCCTGCACTTTCAAATTATATTTTACAGGAAGGAATTCATGTTTAATCACCATCCAGCATACACTCACACTTATTCTGATGGTCAGTTTTATGGGCCAATTTGTCCAGGTGACAGTCCCCAGTGATCGAAACACGAAGCTAAGGGTCGCCGTGAAGGTATTCTGGAGATGCGACCGAAGACTATAATATTTAAATAAAAACGATTATCCTCGATGATCTGCATGGGCCTGGTTTGATCAGGTGAAAGGCCCCACAAGCAGAGTTGAAGCTTTCCTGAAGTAGAAGAAATCCTGCCTATGGACAGAAGCTTCAGCCTGTGCCTGAGAGGTCTGGCCAGCTTTCGCTCCAGGCCTGTGCTATGGTTTTGCCCAGGCAGCCCCCACAATCACAGAAGTGAATTCCTCACAATAAATCAATCTTTCTCTCTCTCTCTCTCTCCCTCTCACATATACAGATCTGTATTAATGTATGTATATATAGATATATACAGATCGATGTATATATATATATTTCATATGTATATTTCATATATATCCATATGTATACCTATATATCCATATATATATATTTCCTCCCTGTTCTGTTTCGCCGGTGGAACACTGAAAGCTATACATATGCACATACCTACAACTAAAACAAAAGATACTCAAGACAATACTCTTCCTATTTATAATGAACTCTATATTCAGTGTTGGTTCAATTCTCTAAATCTACTTTATATCCTCTTGAAGTGTCATAAAATGCAATGTGGAAACACTGAGACCGCCCTGAGAGGTCTCCGTGTTAGAAAAGACACCTTTCCAAAAGGAATTTTGAGGGAAAAGGCAACCAGACTCTACTTTTTCTTAAAGTGCATTTATTTATTTGTGAGAGGGGTGGGGAGAGGCAGAGAGAGGGACAGAGAATCCCAAGCAGGACCTGTGCCATCAGCATGGAACCTGATGTGGGGCTTGAACTGAAGAACCATGAGATCATGACCTGACCCAAAATCAAGGGTCAGGCAGTTAACGGACTGAGCCACTCAGGTACCCTGCAACTAGAGTATACTTAATAGTCCTGCTCATATAGCATAGGCAAGTCTCTGCAGGATAGCCTCTGGAGCAATGTGGATGCACGTGAACCCCCAGGGGAAGGGAAGAGAGCTACCAAAGTCAGTAACCCTGCGGTCACCTGAGAGACAAAGGAACACGCACTGATGGGCTCCCCTGGTGAGCACAGCATTAGAGGGACCAGGCTGTTCCTTCCCAGGAGCAGAGAACAAGCCAAGAAAATCCCTGACAGAAACCCAGTTGGAGACAGCATCATGGAGGCACGGGACAAGGTTTGGGCCGGGGGAACAGTGTGGTTCTTGGTGGCAGGCTTCCCGTGAAGACAGGGACTCGAAAGGACCTCACCTGCTGGTTGGCGGGCCCAGTGGAGGGGAGTTCAGCGGGTCTCAACACTCCCTGAACAGAAGATGCCTATCCTCAGAGTAGTCATGGGAAAAGAAACCCGAAGTCTTTAGCTCCTCATGGGCCCGATTTGAACCAACTGTGTTTAATCCATCATGATATATCCGCATCAAGTTGCAGAAAACATGAAGCATTCTACCTCGTCAACACGGAAAGGGACTCAGGTCCTGAGAAAACCGGTGGCGGGGCTGGAGGAGCAAGCCCAGAGCTGAGCTTCCAGAAACCACTCCAGACAAGCAGCCTCTGCCTCAGTCATGACTGAGAAGCCAGGTCATGAGGAGGGCCACCGTCTCGGCTGCTGGCACTGGGGCCACCTCGTACCCTGCCCGGGCCCTCCACCCTTGCCGGACCCACAGGGAAATCTAGCGCCTCCAGAATCAGGAAGAAGCAGTGCAAGCATAGCCCCCCGCAACATGCTGTCACCCTCTCCTTCCATGTCTCGGGGGTGCGTCCGTGTAGGGGAAGCCCGAGCTGCAAGGAGTCCACATGGATGGGAAGCCTGTAGCTCAGCAGCCTCCCAGGCGGGGTGTAGCAGTTCTGTCCGCAGGGCGGACCCCCCCCCCCCCCGCCCCCACTCCCCACTTAGGTCTCTGGGAATACACAGAAAAGCAAGCAAGCAAAAACAAATCAAAACCAAAAACCAAAAACAAAGCAAAAAAACAAAAAAGCAATAAAACAAAAAAAAAACCACACACAAAAACAAAACACAAAGCAACAACAACAAAATAAAACAAACAAACAAACAAAAACCCCAGAAACTATAGTACCACTGAGAGTCTGAGACTCCTAGCAGACCTGCCTACCAAAATCTTGGAAGAAGTGAAATCAGGGCGTATCGGGGGTGTGCTGGGGGCATAATTGGTGGCAGGCAGAGGGCTTTGTCGTGCACAAGAAGCAAGTCTGTGAGTTAAGAGAAAGTAAGGAGATCTTTCTTGGGAGATCAGAAAATAGCCTAACAATCTTGGACTCTGGGGTACTGTTTTTAAAGATAACCAAAAGACTATCTTTTTACCCCCAAAGCCTCCCTCCAGCCCACCTGCAAATCAGCAGCACAAAGTTTGATAGCACGGGCTCCAGAGGCAGACTGCCTGAGTTTAAATTCTGACCTTACCCCTTACAGCTGTGTGACCTTGGACAAATTATTAACCTTTCTGTGCTTGTTTCCTTAAGAAAGCAAGAAAGAGAGAGAAAGAGAGAGGGGGAGGAAAGGAGGGAAGGAGGGGGAGAGAGAAAGAAAGAGAAAGAAAGAAAGAAAGAAAGAAAGAAAGAAAGAAAGAAAGAAAGAAAGAAAATGCATAGGAAAGACGCTTTTCCCATCTGCTTAAGTGAGTTAATATATATAAAGCTCTAAAAAGCAGAGAAAAGTCTTAGCTATTACTGTGAGAGATCATACACCGATTCGAGACAAACCCCCGCAGCCACAGGACAGAGACCACGGCAGTATGGGTATGGGAGGGTGGCAGCCTCAACGTCAGCATTATCACACAACACGCACTAGCACCACGTGGTACAGATATCAAATAGGGTTCTTTGGGGGATATTTGGGAGCAGGGGACGTGGGGAAGCAGCACAAGGGATCCCACAAACTGTCTCCCCAGCCTAGGTCAGGCAAGGGCAGACTGCATGCCCCAAGACCAAAGCTCCAGGAAGAGAGAAACCCCTCCCCATTATGGTCCATATATTTATAGGGCCATGGGCAGCTAGAGATAGGTACAGTAAAACCTTGGTTTGCGAGCGTAATTAGTTCTGGAAGCAGACTTGTAATCCAAAGCACTTGTACATCAATGCGAATTTCCCCATAAGAAATAGTGGAAACTGGAGCGCCTGGGTGGCTCAGGGGGGTTAAGCATCCAGTTTCAACTCAGGTCATGATCTCACAGTTCATGAGTTTGAGCCCCGTGTCAGGCTCTGTGCTGACAGCTCAGAGCCTGGAGCCTGCTTCAGATTCTCTCCCTCTCTCTGCCCCTCTCCTCTCTCTCTCTCTTTCTCTCTCTCAAAAATAAACATTAAAAAAAAAGAATAATGGAAACTCAGATGATTGGCTCCAAAACCCAAAAATATTCATATAAAAATGGTTACAATACTGTAATGTAATACAAAATAATAAAGAAAATACAAAATATAAAGAAAAATAGGGGGATTCTGGGAAGATGGCGGCGTAGGAGGACGCTGGGCTCACCGCGCGTCCTGCTGATCACTTAGATTGCACCCACACCTGCCTAAATAACCCAGAAAACCGCCAGAGGATTAGCAGAACGGAGTCACCGGACCCAAGTGCAGACGAGAGGCCCACGGAAGAGGGTAGGAAGGGCGGCGAGGCGGTGCGCGCTCCACGGACTGGCGGGAGGGAGCCGGGGCGGAGGGGCGGCTCGCCAGCCAAGCAGAGCCCCCGAGTCCCGCTTGCAAAAGCGGAGGGGCCTGACGGACTGTGTTCAGACAGCAAGCGCGACTTAGCGTCTGGGAGGTCATAAGTTACCAGCTCTGCTCGGAAAGCGGGAAGGCTGGAGGACAAAGGGAGGGTGAGCTGCGGAGCCCCCGGACGACAGAGCTCAGTTTGGCGGGGAACAAAGGCGCTCGCCAGCGCCATCTCCCCCGCCCATCCCCCAGCCAAAATCCCAAAGGGAACCGGTTCCTGCCAGGGAACTTGCTCGCTCCGCACAAACACCCAACTCTGTGCTTCTGCGGAGCCAAACCTCCGGCAGCGGATCTGACTCCCTCCCGCTGCCACAGGGCCCCTCCTGAAGTGGATCACCTAAGGAGAAGCGAGCTAAGCCTGCCCCCCCTGCCGCCGTGCACCTTGCCTTCCCACCCCAGCTAATACGCCAGATCCCCAGCATCACAAGCCTGGCAGTGTGCAAGTAGCCCAGACGGGCCACGCCACCCCACAGGGAATCCCGCCCCTAGGAGAGGGGAAGAGAAGGCACACACCAGTCTGACTGTGGCCCCAGCGGTGGGCTGGGGGCAGACATCAGGACTGACTGCGGCCCCGCCCACCAACTCCAGTTATACACCACAGCACAGGGGAAGTGCCCTGCAGGTCCTCACCACACCAGGGACTATCCAAAATGACCAAGCGGAAGAATTCCCCTCAGAAGAATCTCCAGGAAATAACAACAGCTAATGAGCTGATCAAAAAGGATTTAAATAATATAACAGAAAGTGAATTTAGAATAATAGTCATAAAATTAATCGCTGGGCTGGAAAACAGCATACAGGACAGCAGAGAATCTCTTGCTACAGAGATCAAGGGACTAAGGAACAGTCACGAGGAGCTGAAAAACGCTTTAAATGAAATGCAAAACAAAATGCAAACCACCACGGCTCGGATGGAAGAGGCAGAGGAGAGAGTAGGTGAACTAGAAGATAAAGTTATGGAAAAAGAGGAAGCTGAGAAAAAGAGAGATAAAAAAATCCAGGAGTATGAGGGGAAAATTAGAGAACTAAGTGATACACTAAAAAGAAATAATATACGCATAATTGGTATCCCAGAGGAGGAAGAGAGAGGGAAAGGTGCTGAAGGGGTACTTGAAGAAATAATAGCTGAGAACTTCCCTGAACTGGGGAAGGAAAAAGGCATTGAAATCCAAGAGGCACAGAGAACTCCCTTCAGACGTTAACTTGAATCGATCTTCTGCATGACATATCATAGTGAAACTGGCAAAATACAAGGATAAAGAGAAAATTCTGAAAGCAGCAAGGGATAAACGTGCCCTCACATATAAAGGGAGACCTATAAGACTCGTGACTGATCTCTCTTTTGAAACTTGGCAGGCCAGAAAGAATTGGCACGAGATTTTCAGTGTGCTAGACAGAAAAAATATGCAGCCGAGAATCCTTTATCCAGCAAGTCTGTCATTTAGAATAGAAGGAGAGATAAAGGTCTTCCCAAACAAACAAAAACTGAAGGAATTTGTCACCACTAAACCAGCCCTACAAGAGATCCTAAGGGGGACCCTGTGAGACAAAGTACCAGAGACATCACTACAAGCATAAAACATACAGACATCACAATGACTCTAAACCCGTATCTTTCTATAATAACACTGAATGTAAATGGATTAAATGCGCCAACCAAAAGACATAGGGTATCAGAATGGATAAAAAAACAAGACCCATCTATTTGCTGTCTACAAGAGACTCATTTTAGACCTGAGGACACCTTTAGATTCAGAGTGAGGGGATGGAGAACTATTTATCATGCTACTGGAAGCCAAAAGAAAGCTGGAGTAGCCATACTTATATCAGACAAACTAGACTTTAAATTAAAGGCTGTAACAAGAGATGAAGAAGGACATTATATAATAGTTACAGGGTCTATCCATCAGGAAGAGCTAACAATTATAAATGTCTATGCGCCGAATACCGGAGCCCCAAAATATATAAAACAATTACTCATAAACATAAGCAACCTTATTGATAAGAATGTGGTAATTGCTGGGGACTTTAACACCCCACTTACAGAAATGGATAGATCATCTAGACACACAGTCAATAAAGAAACAAGGGCCCTGAATGAGACACTGGATCAGATGGACTTGACAGATATATTTAGAACTCTGCATCCCAAAGCAACAGAATATACTTTCTTCTCCAGTGCACATGGAACATTCTCCAAGATAGATCATATACTGGGTCACAAAACAGCCCTTCATAAGTTTACAAGAATTGAAATTATACCATGCATACTTTCAGACCACAATGCTATGAAGCTTGAAATCAACCACAGGAAAAAGTCTGGAAAACCTCCAAAAGCATGGAGGTTAAAGAACACCCTACTAACGAATGAGTGGGTCAACCAGGCAATTAGAGAAGAAATAAAAAAATATATGGAAACAAACGAAAATGAAAATACACAATCCAAACGCTTTGGGACGCAGCGAAGGCAGTCCTGAGAGGAAAATACATTGCAATCCAGGCCTATCTCAAGAAACAAGAAAAATCCCAAATACAAAATCTAACAGCACACCTAAAGGAAATAGAAGCAGAACAGCAAAGGCAGCCTAAACCCAGCAGAAGAAGAGAAATAATAAAGATCAGAGCAGAAATAAACAATATAGAATCTAAAAAAACTGTAGAGCAGATCAACGAAACCAAGAGTTGGTTTTTTGAAAAAATAAACAAAATTGACAAACCTCTAGCCAGGCTTCTCAAAAAGAAAAGGGAGATGACCCAAATAGATAAAATCATGAATGAAAATGGAATTATTACAACCAATCCCTCAGAGATACAAACAATTATCAGGGAATACTATGAAAAATTATATGCCGACAAATTGGACAACCTGGAAGAAATGGACAAATTCCTGAACACCCACACTCTTCCAAAACTCAATCAGGAGGAAAGAGAAAGCTCGAACAGACCCATAACCAGCGAAGAAATTGAATCGGTTATCAAAAATCTCCCAACAAATAAGAGTCCAGGACCAGATGGCTTCCCAGGGGAGTTCTACCAGACGTTTAAAGCAGAGATAATACCTATCCTTCTCAAGCTATTCCAAGAAATAGAAAGGGAAGGAAAACTTCCAGACTCATTCTATGAAGCCAGTATTACTTTGATTCCTAAACCAGACAGAGACCCAGTAAAAAAAGAGAACTACAGGCCAATATCCCTGATGAATATGGATGCAAAAATTCTCAATAAGATACTAGCAAATCGAATTCAACAGCATATAAAAAGAATTATTCACCATGATCAAGTGGGATTCATCCCTGGGATGCAGGGCTGGTTCAACATTCGCAAATCAATCAACGTGATACATCACATTAACAAAAAAAAAGAGAAGAACCATATGATCCTGTCAATCGATGCAGAAAAGGCCTTTGACAAAATCCAGCACCCTTTCTTAATAAAAACCCTTGAGAAAGTCGGGATAGAAGGAACATACTTAAAGATCATAAAAGCCACTTATGAAAAGCCCACAGCTAACATCATCCTCAACGGGGAAAAACTGAGAGCTTTTTCCCTGAGATCAGGAACACGACAGGGATGCCCACTCTCACCGTTGTTGTTTAACATAGTGCTGGAAGTTCTAGCATCAGCAATCAGACAACAAAAGGAAATCAAAGGCATCCAAATTGGCAAGGATGAAGTCAAGCTTTCGCTTTTTGCAGATGACATGATATTATACATGGAAAATCCGATAGACTCCACCAAAAGTCTGCTAGAACTGATACATGAATTCAGCAAAGTTGCAGGATACAAAATCAATGTACAGAAATCAGTTGCATTCTTATACACTAACAATGAAGCAACAGAAAGACAAATAAAGAAACTGATCCCATTCACAATTGCACCAAGAAGCATAAATACCTAGGAATAAATCTAACCAAAGATGTAAAGGATCTGTATGCTGAAAACTATAGAAAGCTTATGAAGGTAATTGAAGAAGATTTAAAGAAATGGAAAGACATTCCCTGCTCATGGATTGGAAAAATAAATATTGTCAAAAATGTCAATACTACCCAAAGCTATCTACACATTCAATGCAATCCCAATCAAAATTGCACCAGCATTCTTCTCGAAACTAGAACAAGCAATCCTAAAATTCATATGGAACCACAAAAGGCCCCGAATAGCCAAAGGAATTTTGAAGAAGAAGACCAAAGCAGGAGGCATCACAATCCCAGACTTTAGCCTCTACTACAAAGCTGTCATCATCAAGACAGCATGGTATTGGCACAAAAACAGACACACAGACCAATGGAATAGAATAGAAACCCCAGAACTAGACCCACAAACGTATGGCCAACTCATCTTTGACAAAGCAGGAAAGAACATCCAATGGAAAAAAGACAGCCTCTTTAACAAATGGTGCTGGGAGAACTGGACAGCAACATGCAGAAGGTTGAAACTAGACCACTTTCTCACACCATTTACAAAAATAAACTCAAAATGGATAAAGGACCTAAATGTGAGACAGGAAACCATCAAAACCTTAGAGGAGAAAGCAGGAAAGACCTCTCTGACCTCAGCCGTAGCAATCTCTTACTCGACACATCCCCAAAGGCAAGGGAATTAAAAGCAAAAGTGAATTACTGGGACCTTATGAAGATAAAAAGCTTCTGCACAGCAAAGGAAACAACCAACAAAACTAAAAGGCAACCAACGGAATGGGAAAAGATATTTGCAAATGACATATCGGACAAAGGGCTAGTATCTAAAATCTATAAAGAGCTCACCAAACTCCACACCCGAAAAACAAATAACCCAGTGAAGAAATGGGCAGAAAACATGAATAGACACTTCTCTAAAGAAGACATCCAGATGGCCAACAGGCACATGAAAAGATGTTCAGCGTCGCTCCTTATCAGGGAAATACAAATCAAAACCACACTCAGGTATCACCTCACGCCAGTCAGAGTGGCCAAAATGAACAAATCAGGAGACTATAGATGCTGGAGAGGATGTGGAGAAACGGGAACCCTCTTGCACTGTTGGTGGGAATGCAAATTGGTGCAGCCGCTCTGGAAAGCAGTGTGGAGGTTCCTCAGAAAATTAAAAATAGACCTACCCTATGACCCAGCAATAGCACTGCTAGGAATTTACCCAAGGGATACAGGAGTACTGATGCATAGGGGCACTTGTACCCCAATGTTCATAGCAGCACTCTCAACAATAGCCAAATTATGGAAAGAGCCTAAATGTCCATCAACTGATGAATGGATAAAGAAATTGTGGTTTATATACACAATGGAATACTACGTGGCAATGAGAAAAAATGAAATATGGCCTTTTGTAGCAACGTGGATGGAGCTGGAGAGTGTGATGCTAAGTGAAATAAGCCATACAGAGAAAGACAGATACCATATGGTTTCACTCTTATGTGGATCCTGAGAAACTTAACAGAAGACCATGGGGGAGGGGGAGGAAAAAAAAGAGGTCAGAGAGGGAGGGAGCCAAAACATAAGACATTCTTGAAAACTGAGAACAAACTGAGGGTTGATGGGGGGGTGGGAGGGAGGGGAGGGTGGGTGATGGGTATTGAGGAGGGCACCTTTTGGGATGAGCACTGGGTGTTGTATGGAAACCAATTTGTCAATAAATTTCATATATAAAAAAAAAAAAAAAGAAATAGTGCTAAACAATGAAGATCCAAAAAAAAAAAAAAAAAAGAAAAATAAAGAAATTGCCCTGCGCTTACCTTTGAAAACCTTTGTGGCTGGTGTGAGGGACACAAGAGAGAGGAGGGTCGTTTCACTATCACTAATGGAATCACTATCCATTGGCTCAACTGTATCTATCTATGGAATCTTTTTCTTTTCTTGTAACTTAAACAAGGCACCTACCCAATGACCTAGAATGTAGCAAACCGTTCCTAAGCTTACTCTTGTATGGAAATGCAAAGGAGTGTCCATAGGTGTTTTGAAGTGACAAAAAATACACTCCTGCCACCTTAATGTTCTGAAAAATCACTGATTTCTGCCAAACACCTCATTCTGAGACTGAGCATGGGAGACGATCACCCACCATCCCACAGAGAGTGAGAGAGAGAGAGAACCATTGGCTCAGTTGCGATCACGTGACATTCGGCATCCTGTAATACTCGTATTGCAAGCGATCACTCATTTATCAAGTTAACATTGATGAGAAGTGTTTGCTCGTCTTGTGGAACACGTGCAGAAGTTCCTCGCAATCCAAGGTTTTTACTGTACTTTGGTAACCGTGTGGCAAGAGAAAGTTCCTGCTCAGAGAAAGCAGGCAGCGCCCGAAATTCCGAGGCTCGCTCCAACGATTCTGCCATTGACCTAGCTCAGGCCTGCTGCTAAGCGGCTCGCCGAGATGCCGCCGAAAGAGAGGAGGAAGTGAGCCTCCTCAGTCCGCTCCTGGGGCTCCCGGAGATTTATTCACTCCGTGTTCTTCCACAGGCTCTGGCTGACACCGGGATTAGTGGTTTCCTTAGCTTTGTCTGGGAGCAAGGCTTCAAGAAGTTTCCTCTTCGTTATGTCAGATCTATGGCGGACACATCCCCCCTCAGGAGCAGATGGCATCGAGGCCCTGCCTAGGGCACGCATGGAAAGCCATTTCGGGCAGGGCATACCCAGGCCTGGAAGAACGATTATTCATATACCAACCCCCCCCCCCAGCACTGGCCCTTCACACACTCCCCCAGGACAGATATGCTCATCTTTCTAATCGAGGTCTCTCTCCCCGAGCTTGGGGGATGAGCCAGACAGTCTCTCCTTTCTCCCCAGTGAGAAAGTCTGTAAGGACCCAGGTGCTACCATTTGTCATCATCAGGGATCTTGGACACAGGGGAGGGGCCTACAGAACCACCCAAGGCAAAGTCATTCCAAGTGCATGTCTATTCAGATGGCCTCAACCTGAGCAATGTGAACCCTCAGATGACATAACTCATAAATTACCATCGATCCGCTGAGGTCAAAGCAGATACAAAAAAAAAAAACCAAGTATGAGGTTCCTCTTTAAACGTGTCCTGTGTGGAAGAAAGGAAAAGTATACAGTTGCCAGAGCCAGTCAGGACAGCGGGCTCCGTGGAAGTTGTCACCGGAGATGCTGTCACAGTTGCCGTATAGCCACAGGCTTTCTCCTTCAGCATCCCTGTCCGGCATGAGGGCTCTGAGGGTCCGGCAGCGGATTCCAGCACGGATCCAGAGGGCTGGAGTAGAGGTGATAGTCTCCCGTGCTGACTGCTTGCTTTGTTCTGGGTACGTTGTGACATGTGTAACACGTATGACATGTACATGAGCAAGATAAGGATCGAACTGGTGATCAGGCCCTTGCATTTATTTCCATAGACAGCCACCTGGGCGGGCATGATCTTACTGGTCCAATTCTGGATGTCTGAGGGGCCGCCGTACAGTTAGGTCATTAACCAAGTTCCACGCAAGCCAGATTTGGCCATTAATTGGAGGTGCCATTTCCATCTCACGGTGAAATGTTCTAGAATGCGTGCTACCTTCTGAGAATCTAGTTCCACCGAGCATGACTGCAGAGGCGAGGACAGCGAAAGCGTGCGCGTGCTCCTTGCAGGAGGGGCCAGCTGGAGAAGTAAAGGCAGCAGATGGAGCTCAAGTGCGCCCAAGGCCACCTACCAAGTGCAACAGTAGCCACCCCAAAGCACGCGGCATTAAAGTAAGGGGGATTCGTGAGGGCGGGGCTGCTGGTAGTCTGGGAAGAGGGGGATGAGCTTTGCCGAGTCTGCTGAAGGTCTGCAAGACTGTGAGAGCTGGGGGCCAACAGAAAGGGACAAGGTTGTAGTCTGGGAATAAAGCCATATATTTCAATGTTCCCATTAATTAAAAATAATACAGAAACTATCCAAATTGAGAATTTTTAAGCCCAAAGAGAATAGATGAGAGGGTATGATAAAGATAAAGCAGGAATCAAGGAGAAAGAAAGAAAGAAAGAAAGAAAGAAAGAAAGAAAGAAAGATGGGGGAGGAGGGAGGGAGGGAGGGAGGGAGGGAGGAAGGAAGGAAGGAAGGAAGGAGGGAAGGAAGGAAGGAAATTAACAGCTAGTAAAAATGATCAAAAATTCCAAGACCAGCTTCTACAAACATGCATTTCAACAGAGAAACATCTGAAAAACCTAAGATTAAAAAAGAAAGAAAAGAGTGAAAGAGATCACACAAAAAAAGGAATGGAAAATGAGATGTAAGAACAGATATGAAGAGATTTTTTTTTGCTATAAGAAAATACAATGGTACAACTTCATACTAATATACTTGAAACTCTCAATGAAATGAATCATTTTCTGAGAAAACGCAAATTACTAAATTTGTCCCAAAAAGAGGTTTAAAAAATCTGCCCTGACCAACAAGCACAGAGGAAAGCAAACTAATTTCAAAGAACTGCCTCCCCCAGAAAGGCTTTGGGGTCAGACTATTGTCACAGCGTGTTCTTTCAAATGTTCATGGAACAGATAATTATTGCATTATGTAAATTGTTGCAAAGTACAGAAAAAGATAGAAAATGATCTGATGTATTTTATAAACCTAGCACAGCATTAAGAACAAAACCTTAAAAAAAAAAAGGATACAGCAGAAAAGTGAATCAATTAATTCCAATAAGAAACAAAGACAAAGGGGCACCTGGCGCCTAGGTGGCTCAGTTGAGCGTTTGACTCTTGGTTTCCACTCAGGTCATGATCTCACAGTTCTGGAGTTCAATCCCTGAATAGGGCTCTGTGCCACAGAGTGGAGCCTGCTTGGGATTCTCTCTCTCTCTCTCTCTCTCTCTCTCAAAATAAATAAATAAACCTTAAAATAAAAAGAAATAAAGATACAAAGACTGTAATTAAATCCTAATTCAATATTAGCACAATGAATTCAACAGCACCACAAAAGACCATGACAACTTCTGGGGAGTCAGGAGGGAGTACACGGTCCTGCCATTTGCCACAGCAAGGATGCCTGCATGTGCTCTGGGCCACCTGGAGGGCTGGTGCCCCACCTGGAAGGCAGGGGCTCCCCGGTTTCCCCCTGATAACTCCTCTGTTTGCCCACAAGGTCACCAGGATTCTCATGCCTGCCAGAGAGGGAGTGCCGGTAGGTAGAAAAGGAGACACCAGGCACTGAGTGACAGAAGGAAGATGTCCCTGTCCCAAAGCATTGAAGGAGCTGCCTCAAAATGGAGTGGAACTATTAAACCGGCCCAAATATTGGAAACTCACGGCAACAGAGGCCACTACAGGGCCAGACCATCCCAGAGCTTGGCGGAAAGAGGTGCCCAACAAACTGGGCATATTTTTTTCTTTCTTTTTTTTAATTGTCTCTATTTTCCTAATTTTCTACAAGCAGCATATATTACTTTTATAAACAGAAAATAAATCTTAATGGTTTTTTTAATGTTTATTTTTGAGAGAGAGAAAGAGAGACAGAGACAGAGAGCGAGTGGGGGAGGAACAGAGAGAGAGGGAGACACAGAATGCAAAGCAGGCTTCGGGCTCTAAGCTGTCCGCACAGAGCCCGACACGGGGCTTGAACTCCTGAACCGCGAGATCATCACCTGAGCAAAAGTCGGACGCTTAACCAACTGAGCCACCCAGGTGCCCCTAGAAAATAAATTTTAACATTAAAATGGATACTGTGGTTTTGTACGGAAAGGAAAATTTGCCATTGAAGGAATGTGAGGAGGAAGCTGTGATATTAGACCCAGGGGAAGACTTAGGAGGCACTTATCACATATTTAAAGAGCCCAAATGTCCATCAGTGGATGAATGGATAAAGCAGATGTGGTATATATACATATATATATGTATATATATATATGTATATATATGTGTGTGTATACATATATATGTATATATGTGTATATATATGTATGTGTGTATATATATGTATATGTATATATGTATATATATACACACATATACATATATATATATGTATATACACGGAATACTACTTGTTGCTGCCATCTGCAACAGCGTGGATGGAACTAGAGTGTATTACGCTAAGCAAAATAAGGCGGTCAGAGAAAGACAAGTATCATATGATTTCACTCATACGAGGAATTTAAGATACAAAACAGATGAACATAAGGGAAGGGAAGCAAAAAGAATATAAAAATGGGGAGGGGGACAAAACATAAGAGACTCTTAAAAATGGAGAACAAACAGAGGGTTACTGGAGGGGGTGTTGGGTGGGGGGATGGGCTACATGGGTGATGGGCATTGAGGAGGACACTTGTTGGGATGAGCACTGGGTGTCATATGTAAGTGGTGAATCACTAAATTCTACTCCTGAGATCATCATTGGACTATATGTTAACTAACTCGGATGCACATTTTAATTAATTAATTAATTAATTAATTAACTACACGAACACATAAGAAAAAAAGAGGTATCTTTTGCAACCATCAACTCCATACAAAGGTAAGCTATAAATAATAGTAGTAGTAATTGAAGAAAGGAGGGGCTTCTTCTGGGAGCTTGAAGATGCCAGAACGAGGGTCGCTGATCTCCAGCCTCAGGGAGGTGGAGTTCAGTTCCACCTGAGGACGCTTTCTAACCGCATGGACCAGCTGTCGGTCCATGTTCTGCCCGAAGCCGTATTACCATCTTCTAAAGAGTGGCCTTGGTGGCCCGTCCAACGCCAGCACTCCAGGGTCCCTGCCTCCCGGGGCCTGCCCAGAACTGGCTGTTTAATGCTAGATCCAGCCGAGAAGGGCTAACTGGTACCATCCGTAAACAGTGTGGGCCAGAGATCGGCTCGAACTCACATACCTGAGGCCGTGTATTTAAATTTTTGTTTTTTACATTTATTTATTTATTTTCGAGAGACAGAGAGAGACAGAGCACAAGCAGGGGGAGGGGCAGAGAGAGTAGGAGACACAGAATCCAAAGCAGGTTCCAGGCTCCGAGCTGTCAGCACAGAGCCCGACGCAGGGCTCAAACTCACAAACCGCGAGATCATGACCTGAGCTGAAGTCGGACGCTCAACCGACTGAGCCACCCAGGCGCCCTACCTGAGGTCGTGTATTTAAAACAGCCACTGTGATATGCTTCTAGGATATGCTGTCCTAAACAGCTCACTTGGGGTGGTGGGAGTAGAGGGAGCATGGTCGGGGAGGGAGGAAGGCGGAAGAACCTAGGCTTTAGAAAAGTCTGGAAAGCAAACTTGCCCCTGTCCCCAGAGATGGGCAGCGTGGCCAGCCAGGGCATCCATGCCTGGAGATGAGCCCAAGCCCAGTGCTGCCGGGAACACTCCTCTCTGAAGTGAAACTAAGGTCATCACGCCCTGCTGAGTAGCCCCTTGGCCAGATGGGAAGCTTGGCCTGCAGAGGCCCAGGGACCCTTCCTTTATCGGCACTGAGAAAACAAGAGCCCTAGGCCCTGCCTCAAAGCTCTCAGCCACACCCTGGCCACCTTCCAGCACAAAGGGAAGGGACAGGGCGGCACTGAACGCCTCCTCATCCCAAGCACACCAGGCTTCCCCAGGCAGGTCCTTCAGCCGAGGTCACGTTTGCCCAGAGGATGCTTGATGCAAAGGACGAGAGGGAGAGTAACACAACTTTCCCTCCGTTCTTGACAATAAAACAGTGACATCATTCAGGAAGCCGAAGGAGCTGGGAGGAAGTTGGACTTCACGTGTGCTGTAAAGGGGTGGCTTTGGATAGCAGCCACAGAGCCTGACTCTGCCGGGACACTTGAGCGCACCGGCTGTCACTGAGGCTATGCGCTGTCAGCAATACAGACTTCCCTAAAGCAACGGAAGGGTCATGGCCAGGGTTAGGAGGGATCAGGCCACCAGAGTCTCCATGACAACGGTGAGGGTGACGTGCAGGCTCTTTGACAGTCACGGACACCCTGCCCTAGCGCCTGGCTACCTGTCCAGTCTCAACAACCCCAGCCTCCCTTCGTCCAGCCCCATGGTGCCAGGCTTCCAGCATGTCTGTGCCTGGCCAGACACACCCCCACCTGCTCTCTGCAGCAACCCCCAGTCATCCCTCCAATTTTCCTGAACGGCTCCTTGCCCGTTCAAGACACATTTTGTTGTTCCCTGTCTTCTCCTAGTGACTTGGGCATGCCCCTCTCCCAGCCTTGATGACGCTTTGCTGTCACCCCCTGCCTGCCGCTGGGCTGTGGGTCCCTGAGGGTAGGACCTCTGTCTTCTCAAGTCTGCGTCCCTAGCACCAGGCCAGAGACAGGCGGGCAATCGGCAAGCCCGGCTGACCGGTGAGTAAAGCTTCCACACCACCCACCGTAGATGTGCCCTTTTCTGCAATCCATTCAGCGAGCAGTATTCTGGAGCCGAAGTGACTGCGTTTGGCAGTGCTTAAAATCCTGATCGCCCACCATCCCTTTCGTAACTCTCTAAAGCACACTCTATGTCCCATAAATCAATCTAGGGGGACACGATTATTGTGCACTTCGGTTAATTGCAAACCCAATCAGCTCCCATAAAAAAGCTGGCATTTTACATAGAGCTGAAAGGGGCCACTGGTTTTGAAAGTGCATGTGATGTGGTTTCCTGATGGGCAGAGGAACTTCAGGGAAATACTTAATTGTGTTCACGAATGACATTCGAGCTATTGTCCATGTTCCTTTTTATGGCATGGTAAAGATTACTTTTTACGGTCAGGCTGGCTGACACCTTCATCAAATGCCCTAATGTGTACATTTCACCAAAGGATCGTTTGTGCCAACGAGTAACATTCGGCAACGTTCAACAAAGGTCCATTGAGTGCCTGCTATGAGCAGGGCCCTGAGGAATGGGATCTGTCTCCAAAGCTTTCAAATCCGCTAAAAATATTCTCAATTTCACAAGCAATCGGGACCAAAAAAAAAAAAAAATCTGCTCCAGTCTCCCCTCTGGGGCCCACTGGGTGAAAATGCACCTAGAGTTGCCCCGGGAAATAAAACCTCCCTTCATGGACCTTCCAGAGCTCCTGCAAGGTTTTGTCTCCAGCTCGCTCTGGACATTCCTCCCACGACTCTGTCTCTAAGCAGCTGATCAATGCCTCAGCCCCAGGAACTTGCTAGTCCGGTCCCAGAGACTCAGGCGAGGGGGGAGCACAGACACCGGCCAATCTTGCCAATGTTCAAAGGCACCTTCAAAGCAGAGGGAGCCATGTGGTTAGTTAACCCTTAATCCCCAGCCTTACCTCTCAGGAAGGTTATGAAAAGTTGAAGATAATGCACTTAACCCAGCTAGCATATGCGAGGCATCAAGCAGGTACCCCCCAAAAAGGTTCATCTCTTTGCACTGGTTTGGGCCATTCAATAGCTGGACTACATCCCCCCTCCCCGACCACCCACCCCCCCCCCCCCGACCCCCCCCCCCACACCCCCCCCACCCCCCCCCCCCCCCAGCTACAGTGCAGGACTGGCAGAAGAGATAGAGAAAAGGCGAATGGCCAGGGGAGCAGCATGTCAGAAGGAGACAGACCAGGCAGGGAAGGGGAGGGAAGGGGAAGGGTTGACGGCCATGCCAATGTTTCTAGCCCTGTGACCGCATGGATGGTGACACCGTGGACCCAGCCAGGACAAAGCCACCCTTGCTTTGACAGCTCTCGGCTCTGGCTTTTGCTGTAACTTCTGTGCCATGTAACCTGCCTTCTTTAATCGCCAAACTCGGCCCCCAACCCGTAGAGCCTCAGTGCTTCCTCCTCCAGGAAGCCTTCCTTCACATTAGAGAAGGAAGCAATCTGTCGCTCCTAAGGGAGGCGTTCCGTGACCAATGGCTCCCATCCCTCTGTGTTCACTGGGAGCGACGTGCCTGGGTGCCAAGGACACACGGACAAGCGTTCCTGAAGAAAATCATGAGCGAACGAACCGTACCATCAGTGCTCCAACAGAAAACAGAATCCGGCTCGGTAGATCAGATACAGAGACTCTACTGAGGGCGAGTTTCAGAGGTGCAGGCAGGGTCGAGAGAACAGACGTGCTGAGGTGCCCAGAGGCAAATACTGAATGCGGGGTTGTGGGGAGCGGTGACCACTCCCAGGGGAGGGGAGGGGAGGGATGTACAGGAAGGGCACAGGGGGCAGGAAGAGACGCTGCCATCGCCCACTGGAGGTGCAGGAGCAAGAGGGGTGGTGGGTGTGCCAGCCCCTCCTCCTCCCTCTGATCTCCAGCCCCTGCCAGGCTGAGCCGTGCTCCCCGACCCAAACCCATAAGTTGAGTCTTAACACCTCCCCCCAACCTCAGAATGTGACTGTATCTGGAGATGGGGCCAAAAGAGGGAATTACGGTAAATGTGGTCATTAGGGCCGACCTAGTACAACAGGACTGGAGTCCTTCTATGAAGAGGAGATTTGTTTTGTTTGTTTTTTCTTAATATATGAAATTTATTGTCAAATTGGTTTCCATACAACACCCAGTGCTCATCCCAAAAGGTGCCCTCCTCAATACCCGTCACCCACCCTCCCCTCCCTCCCACCCCCCATCAACCCTCAGTTGGACACAGATCCCCAGGGCAGGGGCGGACGGGGCCATGGGAAGGCACAAAGAGAAGGAGACAGCAGCATCTGCAGGCCAAGGAGAGAGACCTGAGCAGACAGACGCCGACCTGCCGACACCTGGGTCTCGGATCCCCAGCCTCTGGGACCGCGAGAGAAAACAACTCCGGCCTCAGCCTCCCAGTCTGGGTTATCTGTTCACAGCAGCCCACGCGAGCGCACACGACTCCCCAGCTGGAATCCAGCAGACAAAACAAGAAGGCCACACAGTACTTAGGGGTCAGCCTCCTGGACCCCAGAGCAGAGGAGGGCAGAGCACAAACGGGGGCTCGGGCGGGGGGCAAATCATCGGTTCATCCTGGATACTGAGTGCGGAGCTCAGAGGACTCCGTTCTGCCCTCAGAACTCCGCATGGTTTTGGCGGTTGGAGCCGTGTCGCAGTGAAACGCTTCGGCCACGCGAGCCAGGGAGTAGTACCCTGGGAGAGTCCACGAGGGGCTGTGACAGAACGAAAGGCTACCGTGGATCACAAGCACCGAGAAGCCACACGCAGACGCGGTTGACCCCGCGAGCCCAGGGCGCACACGGCACCTGCCTGCGGGTCTCCTCCACGACCCGGTGAGCTGCTGTTTCCAGAAGCCAGCAAAAACGCACGTGCCTTAACCAGGATGGAGGTGCTCACATCCTGTGGCGCCTTCCACGTGTCACACTGTGCCCTGCGTTTCATGGGCTCATTTCATAATCCCAAGATTTCCAAGCAAGAATTGAGTTCTAATTTGGAGGTAGAGATACTGAATGCAGCTCCAGAGAGAGCCTTGACTTTGTTCTTAGCACTGGATCGATCCAAAATTAGCAGACCCGTGAATCACCTTAGGAATGCATTCAAAATGCAGATTCCCGGGCCCCTGCAGAGGAATTCCTTTTTTTTTTTAAGTTTATCTATTTATTTTGAGAGGGAAGGGGGATGGGCAGAGAGAGAGAGAGAGAGAGAGAGAGAGAGAGAGAATCTCAAGCAGGCTCCATGCTGTCAGCACAGAGCCCGACAAGGGGCTCGATCCCACCAACCGTGAAATCATGACCTGAGCTAAAATCAAGAGTCAGACGCTTAACCGACTGAGCCACCCAGGTGCCCCCACCCCGGCCACCGCAGCGGAGTAATTCTAACTCAGTGGGTGTGTAGTCATAATGGGCATTTTAAGGAAGAGCCTGGGGTGAGGCAGTCCCTCTGACTATATTCCCTTTCAAATACAGGTCAGGAAGAGGCATCGAAGGACAAGAGCAAGGCCTGACCTGCCTGGCCTCGCGAGTGTATGCACGGCCCCAGACACCACGTGATGTCTTTGCCACACTGTAGGTGTGGGGTGGGCAACGCAAGGTGCTGTGGATACTGGAGGAGCAGAGAGATGCGAGGGGCCAACTGCAGGGGCCTGGCGGATGGCAGCGTTGATTCCTGAGCTAGGGAGCATGGAGGGGGCGGTCAGCTCTGGGGTGAGTGCCGATGAGGGCCCGCGGTGACTCCACGTCTGGAGGCAGAGGCTGGGCAGAGGTCTGGGCTGGGTGCCGATCCAGAAGGCATCAGGGCAAGAGGGCAGGTGACTAGGAAACGGAGGGGACCATCCAGGGAAAGTATAAGCAGGAAGGAAATCAGCTGCCGTAAGGTATTGAGCAGAACAGATGGAGAGAGGAGCACAGAAATCCAAAGGAGGGAGGTACCCGCGTCACATGCTCCCAAAAGGACAAGAGGCATGAGGACCGGAACAGAATGGACAGTCCACACAGCTCCCAGGAGACTGTGGGCCCCAGTAGGCTGATTGCAGTGAGTTAATGTGGGACTGCCCAGAGCAGTGGCGCTAGGACAGAGGAAACTGGGAACCTAGGAGCACACTCACGAGGGATGTGTTCACAAATTACACCATGGGGGCGCCGGGGTGGCTCAGTCAGTGAAGCATCCGACTCCGGCTCAGGTCCTGATCTCATGGTTCGTGGGTTCGAGCACCGCATCAGGCTCTGTGCTGACAGCTCAGAGTCTGGAGCCTGCTTCAGATTCCGTGTCTCCCTCTCTCTGCCCCTCCCCTGCTCTCTCTCTCTCTCTCTCTCTCTCTCAAAAATAAATAAATATTAAGAAAATATACTTTTAAACATCTCAAAGTCTGTAAAAAATTAATTACAATTTACTCTTTTACTATTAAAAATTTAAAAACCAAATTGTAAGAGCTTGATGTTGTATCTTGTAGGTAAACAACTATTAATGCATATGTAACACACACACACTAGAGCTAGTCGGAGGGCAAGTTAATGACAGTGGCTCCAAATTTGCTTCAATACCAACCCTTCTCCCCTGTCTGTGCTGGACTGCCTGCTTGTGGAGGGAAAAAGGGAAGCATGACTCTTCCCTTCTCTCCTCCTCGTCCACAGTTTCTCTCCTTCTCCAAGTCGTATCTGGTTACTGACCCTGCGGGGCAAAGCCTCGTAAGGGAGAAGGGTCTAGACCTGTTTTCTGGGTGTTGTTGTCCAGCTGACATCACTCCTGCACCTCACGACTCCCGGGACAGGACTCAGACTTCAGTCCTCGGTGTCCCCAAATCCAGGTGGTGATGGACCCTCCAAAGGTCCCTGTAAGGCCTGCCCTTTCCAGCAAGGCTTGAGACCGGGAGACCTCCATCCACCCACACCCCTTCTTGACCTGCCCCCGCCACAGCCTTCTCCAAGGAGACCCCCCTCACAAACCCTCCCCTTAAGGACTCTGCACCTTTCTAGCTCCTCAGGGCAGTCACGGAGGGGCTCAGGAGTCTGAAACCATTCCCGAATGCCTACTTGGAAAGTCAGTGATACAACCGAGCACCTCCCTTTGCCTACAGAGCCTCCACCGTAGCTGAAGTCTCTGTAGAATCCACAATTGTAACACCCTGTTGATCACACGCCATCCAGGACACTTGGGTGACTTTAGTAACAACGTGCCCTCCTTCTCAGCCGGGCACTCCTTCGGGAGCTACCCCAGGGCCTGAGCCTGTCATGGTGACAGCAATACGACACCCCCTCCGTGCGGTAGCAGGCATCTGAGATGCAGATTTCCCACCACCCTCGTCCAGTGGACTTTTTGAGACTTTCTGCACAATGAAATCCTTTCTTTCAATGGGAGCCTATTATGCAAAGTCACACAACGTGTGACTTTGGTCGAAGCTCGATTGAGTTGCCAGATTTCCGCACCCCCCCTCCCATATTCAGCAGCCACCCGAACCCTGACACATCACCAGGCCACGCTGTGTGCCATCAAGTCTAAAATCTACTGCCGTCGTCCTGGGTCTGGACTTGGGCCTTGACCTCCTTCCACCCACTGGATATTCAGGCATCCTTCCAGCTAACCTACCCCAGACCCCTCTAAACCCAGTGTCCTGACTGAACGCCGGTAAAACTTAGCCGGGCCCCACCTGCCCCCAGCAGGCTCCCGTCCTCATTACACCAGGGCCCTACGGTGATGGAGAGGTGGCCCGGAATTACAATGGAACTCGAAACTTCTGCTGCCAAGCCCTTCCCATCTCACTGCAAGACTCCTCGTTTTGTTTTCCCGATGCGACTTGTTCCTTGGGGGAACCCCCCCCCCCCATTCCCTATGATTTGGGTGGGGCTGATTCCATCTCACCCCATCTCAACATGGAGACCTCCGACCCAAGCTGGATCAATCAGAGCATCCGCCCCTGTAACCACCAGCACAAATGAGACTCCGTTCTGGGACTTCAACCAGAACTTTCTTCCAACAGATACTGCTAAGGCCGCACGAAAGAAACCACAGCTGCTGGTGGCCTCTGCGTGAGAAGAGCATGTCCAGTAGTGAAGTCACACAAAAGAAAGAGGAAAGAGATGTAGAGAGAGGTATCTTGGTACATCTGAGCATCTGTATCCCGTCATGCCTGATGCTGGCCTACCCCTGGACTTCTCAGGAAGAGAAGCCAATAATATTACTTGCCTTTCCTGAAACCAATTTGAGCTGGAATTGATACAATCCTTCAAGCAGTTGAACTCTCCCTGACCTCACTTAGAGGTCATATGCCCCTTAGAGCACAAGGGGGACGAGGGCCCATCCTCGCCCAGGCAGATGGAGTTCTGTGTCCCCAGCACCTTGCCTACCGGGCCACTGCCGATCGGGGACATCCTCTGCCTTTTCATCCTCCAGGGGCCGTTGCCCACAAGGTAGCTGAGGCCTTCCAGTCCCGTTCCTCTTACAATCAACGATGCCACCTCTCCAAGCGTTAACTCAGTCTTTTTTGATTTTGAGGGCTGAAAGGAAAAAGAAACAATCACTCAAAAGCAAATAGCAACATTCTTTCAACATGTTTCTTTTCAGTGCCTGCGGCACAGCTCTGTCCGGTGGGTGCACCTGTCATTCCCGGGTAGAAACACGTGAGGCAGAGCTGATGGGGGACATTTAACTGGTGAGGAAAACTATTGGTTGTTGTCATGCTGCTAGGTTCACGAAACCAATAGCTCATCAGGGCCTCCTCCTGAGTGCTGAGCATTTTGCCCCCTGGTGTTGGGACAGAAGGAGGGCAGCCCCCACCCTGGGAAAGAAACAAGAACTGACTAAGTACCTGAGACAGATTTTCTTTGTTTCAAACGATCTGCATCCCAAGGGCCCAAGCTTTGGCCACCGCCCATCTCCCAGCTTAGGTATTCATTCACCCCACAAACAGCCACTCTGATACTGAATACACTGAATTCAGAGCCGCTTCCCTCTACCCAGAAACCGTGGCCCTGCTTACACAGGCGTCCTACCGCACTGGCAAGATTTCCATGCAGTTCGAGGGGCTGGCCCTTATCGTGAGACAGTTTCTCTCCCGGGGACAAGGGATGCCTCTCTCCATGTGATCAGGGCAGAGGGTGTGAGAAATTTTAAATGCGAATACTGTTGACCAGTGAGGCTCGGTGTCCATTTATCTGTCACCTCCCTGCGCAATCCCATCCACCATGGAATCCATTCCTGCTCTGAAGCTCTGTGCCCAGGTCTGAGGTGACAATGTCTTTGAGCCCCAAACTGCAGCTGTCTACCTTCAGGACATTTTCAGATAACCTTCAGATGCCTCAAACTCAGTACGTCCAAAACAGAACTCAGTATCTTCCCCCAGAACCTAATGCACGTCTCCTGTTTCAGTCATACTGAACCATGCATGAGCTCAAGGCAGATTCATGAAAATCATTGTCAACTCTTTCACGACCAACTGTCAACGCCGAGCCTGTTAGTGCTAAATGCTCGTTATCTCTTTGCCACTCACTTTTCTCCTCCCCGCAGCTAGAGCACAGCCTTCCAACTGATCCCCCGCTTCCCTTCCCATCCACTTTTCACCCTACAGCCAGCATGATCTCCAAAATGCAAACCCATGGTGTAGAGGTTCCTCAAAAAATTAAAAATAGAACTACCCTACAACCCAGCAACAGCACTACTAGGAATTTATCCAAAGGATAAGGGAGTGCTGATGCATAGGGGCACTTGTACCCCAGTGTTGACAGCAGCACTTTCAACAATAGCCAAGTTACAGAAAGAGCCTAAGTGTCCATCAACTGACGAATGGATAAAGAAGATGTGGTTTATATATACAATGGAATACTACTTGGCAATGAGGAAGAATGAAATCCCGCCATTTGCAGCAACGTGGATGGAGCTGGAGGGTATTATGCCAAGTGAAGTAAGTCAGAGAAAGACAGATACCTTATGTTTTCACTCATATGTGGATCTCGAGAAACTTAACAGAAGACCATGGGGGAAGGGAAGGGGAAAAAACAGTTACAAACAGAGGGAGGCAAACCATAAGAGTCTCTTAAATACAGAGAACAAACTGAGTGTTGATGAGGGCATGAGGGAGAGGGGAAAATGGGTGATGGGCAGCGAGGAGGGCACTTGTTGGGATGAGCGCTGGCTGTTGTATGGAAGCGATGAATCGGGGGAATCTACTCCCAAAGTCAAGAGCACACAGTACACACTGTATGTTAGCTAGCTTGACAATGAATTATATTTTAAAAATTAAAAGTTAAAATTAAAAAGCTAAAAAAATTAAAATAAAAAGAAACTTCAACAAAAAATAAAAAGAAAAGAAAAGAAAATGTAAACCCAACCCTGAACTGTCCAGTGCTACCTTCTATATGAACTCTGCTTCCAAACCCAGGGCTCCGGCCAGATAGATCCACCTACAGTTCCCCCAAGGTGTTTCAAGCCTGCAGACCCTCGTTCAGGCTGTACGCTCCTCCAGAAAGCCCTCCTCTGGGCCACCTTCCCTGGCACCTTTCCCCACCCTCAGTGTTGATCACTCCGTCTTCTGTGTCCCCATAACTCAAACCTTCCTCTAGCATTACATTGCCGGGTGCCTGTGGTCCTTCATTTCTTGCTCATTAGGAACACGAGCTCCAGGTTTTACCCCTGGCCGGATCCCCAGCATCTAAGCAACATTCAAGAAATCCCATCCAACTAAGGATCAGAAGGAGAGTTTCTGCCTTATCAATAATGTGGCCCTTGGCCTTAAGATGGCCCCCCAACTGACCTCAGAATGCAGCCAGTCTTGGTGCACGGAGCCCTGTGGACAAGAATTCGTGGGGCAGCTCAGATTGCTGGACTAAAGGAAGGTGTTCCAAAAAGCTTGCAGTAGGGGAGCCTGCCCTTTAGGGGAAAAGGATATGTGCAAGCCCCTTCCCTGGCCCTACCAAGCCCAGTATGCTCCCAGAAAACTCCTCTTGTCCCCATGCATTCTCTCTGGTTACCTAGGAGCACTGCTTGGTATTTATGAGCATAGGGAATGTTGCTTTCACGGGTCTTTTTCTTTCTATTCCATTAGCCAGAAACATTTCATGGTTTCTGCTTGCTGTTCTCCTCAAATGCAGAAATGTGAGTGAGTCCTTACCCTGAAGACCTGTCTTCATTCCCAGAGGGTCACCTCCCATGAGCGTAATCTACAGGATGGACTGTTCAAGATCCCCAGCCTGACCTCTGGAAAAATCACCAGGATGTGGCCCCCAAATCCCAGAGACTCCAGCTCAGAAGACAACTTAGCTTCCAAATGAAAAAGAAGTAAGAGATGAGGGGAAAGAATCCACTCTACTCAACGATTCCAAACACCAAGTGATATCTTACCAGAGGCATCATGCAACACTTGGAAGTGATATTCTCAAATGAGTGATATTCTCACAAGAGTCACCACCCCACCCCACCATCAGCCTTTGCTCAAAGCTGGAACCCCCAGGCCCACAGCAAATTTGGAGTCAGGTGGTCAGACTGAGTAGCAGGGAGGCTGAGACAGGAGCAGAAACAGTGAATCAGTCGATCAACAGCTACTAAAGCTCCATTGCATGCCAGGCCCTGCAGGCTGAGTGTGCACGGACAGAAGAGTCCCGCTCAAAGACGACTTACTCTACTGAGAGATGGCGGGCCGTAGACAAGACTGGCAAGTGTCTTAAAGGGGCGAGGAGTCAAGGCGCCAGGGTGCTCAGTTGGTGAAGCACCCCGACTCTTGTTTGCTGGCTCAGGGTCATGATCTCACAGTTTACGAGTTCAAGCCCCGCATCAGGCTCTGCAATGTCAGGGCCTCTCTCCTCCCTCTCTCTCTGCCTCTCCCCATCTCTCACTCTCTCTCAAAATAAATAAATAAACTTTTAAGATATGTTTGAAAAAAATGGGGGAGGGTGGGGGAAAGGAGTCTGGATTTCATTCTAGGAACAGCAGCGGTCGTCAAGGGCTCTTAAGGGTAGAAAGTGACACTCTGGTACATGCTTGAATGGGCCATCGGCAGTTAGGGAAAGAATGGATTCTTGAGGACAACAATAGAAGCAAGGAGATCAGTTAAAGTTATTGGTAGAATCCAGCAACTAGGAAGTTAGTCTGGGGGTGGCTCTGGAGATGGGCAGCTCAGGAACGGATTTCAGATGTACCTTTGGGGAACACCAGTGAAGGCGGTGTGGGAGGGGAGAGAGACAGCGTCAGGAGCCATGTGAAGAATCGTCCAATCGCTCGGATTGTGCACCTGAAAACGAACGTAATGTTGTATGGCCACTATACTTCAATAATAATTTTTTCAAACAGCGTCAAGGATGCCTCCTCACTTGAGCAGCAGGGGGACGTGGTGCCATTTATAAGATGGACAGGATGAGTGCAGGGAGGAGTCATTTGGGGGGAGGGGACAATCGGCATCTTCTGTTGGACGTTTCATGTTTGAGACACCGGCGTAGCGAGGTCAAGGAAGCGGGTGGGACGCACACGTCTGCAGTTCGTGCGCTTCGAGCTGTGGTGCAGGCAAGGCCACCAGGAAGTCTACAAGGGGGAAGGGTTTAAGAAAATTATGTAGTAAGTCCTGATTCCTTAAGCTCAGAGCCTGGCATAACATCCAAACCGCTGGGTGATCACTCAGTGTAAGAGTCTGGTCCCCACCGTGGGGGACGGGGGCAGAAGAAGAGGAGATGATGTGGCTGTTGAAACTGATGATAAATAACCATTGATTATTTGAAAAATAAACTAAATATATGCACACACACGGTCTGGGGCTAAAATCCAACTTAGCAAGTGACAAGGCGACGATGACGAAGGAGCCGCAGGGTAAAACTGGCTGAGATTCAGCCATGAGAAGGAATAGTGCTGATGCCCGCTACCTCCTGAGTGAACAGAACAAGCCAGCTCTGGAAAACCAGACATCACATAAGCCCATTTACATGACATAAACGAAACGCCTCCGATGGATAAATCCATGGAGACAGAAGGCGGATTCGAAGACGTGGGGGAGCGGGAGTGCAGGGGTAGAGAGGGGGGGCATGATGAAAGGGTCCAGGGTGTGTTCTGAAGGGGATGAAAAGATTCTAGATGATTAATTGGAGAATTAATGGTGCTGACGGTTGCACAACTTTGGGAATATACTGAAACTCACTGAGGGGTGCCTGGGTAGCTCAGTCGGTTGAGCGTCCAACTTCGGCTCAGGTCATGATCTCATGGCTTGGGGATTTGAGCACCGCGTCGGGCTCTGTGCTGATGGCTCAGAGCCTGGAGCCTGCTTCTGATTCTGTCTCTCTCTCTCTCTCTCTCTCTCTCTGCCCCTCCCCAACTCGCACTGTCCCTCAAAAATAAACATTTAAAAAATTTGTTGAATTCATTAAACTGAATACTTCAAGGGGGAAACAGTATGGTATGTGAATTACATCTCATTAAAGCAGTCCTGTATTTTTTAAGTACGTTGATGCCCTTGTTCTTGTTGGGGGGTGGGGGGGGCGGAGTACAGATCGTGATTAATTCTAAGTGATGATAGATGAAACGCCGACAATCCACTCAATTACTGAGGTAAGAGCCACTCCTCTGTCACGGGAGAGCAGAGGCCAATCAAGAAACGTTGCTCTCAAAACCTACTTTCCGAACTCATGCGGTTCCTAGACCCATCTGGGGGCCGGAAGGAATGTCATGGTTGGTTGGTTGGGAGATGGGATAAAATGAAATCCATGTTTTGTAATAAGTGTCACTTCTGTCAGTTGCAATATGTGCAAAGCCAGCACTCTCGCCGTGGGGTGTGAAAGGGACGGCCATGCTTGGCGGGGCTGTGGGGCAAGGCCAGAGGGAGGCAGGCTGCCCCAGTGCAGACGGTGCTGGAAGGCCACGCGGGGAGCGGGGCGTGGGGACCTGCTGGCGGTGGGAGGAGGAGACGCGCGCCTTGCACCGAGAAAGCAGACGTGCAGTTAAAGACTGAATTCTACTCACGCTTTCTGTTGTTATCTTAACACTTGGTTTTCCCCTCATCCAGTGGTTCTCAAACGTGAGCGGGCATCAGAATTGTCTGGAGGGTTTGGGACAACCCAGCTTCTGGGGCCCCACCCGGGAAGTCTCTGCTTTAGTAGGTCTGAGGCCGGGCGGAGGATTGACATCTGGCCTAACGAGGGCCAGGTGATACTGATGCCAAAATGGAGTCAGCCAATCCGTGGACCACACCGAGCAGCCCAATGAAGGGAATCTGCCAAAGGCATCCCAGCGCTGGATGAGGAGACAGGCATTCGGTAAGACCACTCTCGAGATGTTCCAGGAGCAGAACGGGTTAAGAGAGAGGCGTCGTGTTCCTCGAAGACCCCGCCGGGGCCTCATCCAGTTTGGATTGGATTCTAGACTTCTGGCTATTGATTGCCATCAGTCAAGGTACCCCTGTAACAAATTGCCTTCAATTATTGAAACAGTAATAGGCACAGCTGGGATAATAACACACAGGATGGTGCAAGTCTATATTCATTACGAGGTTGCCCACACGGCATGGCTCCACTGGGTCTGACTCAAACTGATTTTGTTCCCACAAACCCGATAGTTCTCGGTGCTTTGCCCATCTGCGAACATTGCTGTTTGAGGACGCTGAAATCCCTCAGGGGATTTCTTACAGGTCTCTGAACACAGCCTTCAAGGTTTTGCTGCACATATCTGTCGAGTGGTCGCACAGACCCACATCCTAAGTGTTTTTAAGCTGCCTAACAGCATGTATGCTAAGTGTTGACCATCTCTCGATGATACTATAACTCGTGATTAGAAACAAGTTACTCTCCATTACAGGATGCATTAGGGGCAAATCGGTGAATTTGAACTTAAGACGTCTTTGTTTCCGAAGTGCAAATTTTATTTTTTCCCAGCTTTATGGAGATGTAATTGACAAATAAAATTATATAAAGTGTACAACGTGATGAGTTGACGTATGTATGTATTGTGAAAATGATTACCACAATAAAATCAATTAACACATCCATCACTTCAAATAGTTTCCATCGTGTGTATGTATGTGTGTTCAGAACATTTAAGATCCACTCTCTAAGCAAATTTCAAGTATACAATACAAAATTGTTAACTATAGTCATCATGCATACACTTGGGATTTCTGCCCAGTGAAAGGAACGTTAGGAAAATACAATGTTCTCTTAAGGAAATTTTCCCTGTAATGAGATATGGCAGAGACTAGTCTCAGTAGGGCTGATGAAGATTAAGATAGTCTCCTTAGAAGGCATCGTGAGACACAACATGCAAATCGCCATGGAAACCAAGCCATGTTTTTATTGTATAATAGGTTTGCTAATTATCCTAAAAAGGTAAGAAAGCCCACTGCCTCAGGAGAGATCAGGGTGGGTATTAACGAGTAATACGGCAAGCCAAGGGAGGAATGGGGTGGCTAGGAGTGTCTATCTCTCCCTGACCTGCCACTCAGGGCTGATACGCAGGTCTGGAAGTACAGTGTCTCACTGACCCATTGGATTCAAGGGCATGAGGATCAGCCATGGACTAATGCCCAGCTTCCCCAGCCTCTGAATCTTGCTGCTGCCTCTCCGATGTCGCCAGTACCCAGGGAGCCTTCCAGACTATGGAGGAGAAGACCTGTGTGCGGCCCCAGAAGTCAGCCTGGCCCATACACAAAGGGAGAGGCTGCACCAGAACACAAAGATGGGGACAAAGGGGACAGACCCATCCTGGGCACCTGCCCCAGGAACTTTCACCCACACTAGCTCATTAAATGCTCTCTGAAAACCTGATCCAGTCAGGGGCGCCTGGGTGACTCAGTCGGTTGAGCGTCCCACTTGGGCTCAGGTCATGATCTCACGGCTGGTGGGTTCGAGCCCCGCATCAGGCTCTGTGCTGACAGCTCCGAGCCTAGAGCCTCCTTCAGATTCTGTGTCTCCCTCTCTCTCTTTGTCCCTCCCCCTCTCTTTCTCTCTCTCTCTCAAAATAAATTTAAAAATTAAAAAAAAAAACAAAAACAAAAAACGCTGGTCCAGCCAAAACTTAGCACTTGCTGAACACCATTGATGTGCCCAACCTTGACCCCTTTGCTTTCTAATTCTGAACATAAAGCGATATGAAGTCGGGGATATGACAATCCTCTCAGTAGACATAGGCTAGATTTAACATATATAGACTTACTGCATTTATTTCAGACCTTTTTATTTTCTAAACACAACATCTCTGATATATTAAGTAACTTTGAAACACTCACCTAGGGGCACCTGGGTGGCTCAGTCGGTTAAGCGTCCGACTTCAGCTCAGGTCATGATCTCGCAGTCCGTGAGTTCGAGCCCCGCGTCGGGCTCTGTGCTGACAACTCAGAGCCTGGAGCCTGTTTCAGATTCTGTGTCTCCCTCTCTCTCTGACCCTCCCCCGTTCATGCTCTGTCTCTCTCTGTCTCAAAAATAAATAAATGTTTAAAAAAAAAAAGAGAGAAAAAAAAAAAAGAAACACTCACCTATAGTTGGGTAAATCCTTCCAGGTCTCCATGCTTTTACTAATCTAAATATCCATCCATAAAAAAAAAAAACAAATAATATTGTGTTTTAAATTTTATGCAATTGGTGTCACATTTTATTTATATTCTGCCACTTAATGTTCTCATTCAACACTGAGTGTCAAGAACTCTGGGTATTGACGGTGTAGAACAGTAAGTGAGTTCAGCAACATTGCTGAGTTTGTCCCATGAATATAAGGAATACAAGGTTGTTGCAAGGAATGGAGTCAGTACGATGTATATTTTTTAAAAATTTTTTATGTTTATTTTTTTTTGAGAGAGAGACAGAGAGTGTGTGTGTGAGTGGGGGAGGGGCAGAGAGAGAGAGAGAGACACACACACAGAATCCGAAGCAGGCTCCAGGCTCTGAGCTGTCAGCACGGAGCCCCATGTGGGGCTCAAACTCACAAACCGTGAGCTCATGACCTGAGCCAAAGACAGTTGCTCAACCGACTGAGCCACCCAGGCGCCCCCTGTGCATTTAAAAAAAAAAAATTTAATGTTTATTTTGAGAGAGAGAGACAGAGTGCAAGCAGGGGAGGGCAGAGAGAGAGGGAGACACAGAATCTGAAGCGGGCTCTGAGCTGTCAGCACAGAGCCCGACGTGGGGCTCGAACCCACGAACCGTGAGAGCATGACCTGAGCCTGAGTCAGGTGCTTAACCGACTGAGCCACGCAGGCGCCCAGTATGACGTATATTTCTGAGGCTTAAGACCTTGAGACCCAGGACGCGGTCGGCTCGTGGAAACGTTCCAGGTGGGCCTGAGAATATGCATTGTCTCTGTAGATGGAGTTCCGCCTTAGTCTATTAGATGGACACGTCAGTGACATACGCTTAGGAACATGTGTCTATTTAATCTGGTTTCTAAAGAACTGTGTTTACAATGTGAGAATAACTTATATTTAAAAAAATAAAGTCACTTTAAAAAAAATAAGCGAGAAAGAATTGTGTTTAATATTACAGTAATAGGGCTTCACCTGTATCAGTTATTTTGATTAGCACAACTCCGCCGACGTGTGTGACAGGAGTCTCACACGTGAAGAAACATAAAACTCAACGCCGGGAAGCGACAGACTCAGGGTTGGAAACTGTCAGCTTCCTGAGGCAAACGTCCTTCCAGGAGTCATGCCTGCAACTGAAGAAATGATCTGGCCACCTGGGCAAGGAGAGGCCGTTCGGCCTACATTGACAGGCGGGTGTGCGAGGCTCTGACCGGATAACTCTGGACCTCTAAACTGTTGTATGAAATCTAGCCAACACCAGTCTGGCCCCTCTGAATGACATTCTGATCCCCTGCCGTCGGCATCTGGTTGACATTCGTCAGCCAGCCGACATTGGACTGCTCCCCCTGGCTTTCCCCAGCGTGTACTATCTCCCGTGGACCTCCCTACAAACACCAGGGCCTCTGGGCCTCACCCCCCACCCCCCCCCCAACCTGTCAGGGATCCCCCAACTGCAGCAGGCCAGCAAGAGCAGGTCCATAATTCACAACCAAAAGCCCGATCCAAAATGTCTTCCTGTTGTGGCTGCCTTTTCTGTCTATCAGAACGGAAATTGAAAAGGCGGGTTCACCATGACATTAACATGGCTGGGGCGTCAAGGCCCCTCCCTGGCAAGGGCCCTTGTACTTAACTCTGCGTCCGTAATTTTCTTTTCTCATAAAGGACTCCAAAAATTGTAAGAACTTCAGGCCACCCAAAACCTGGATCCACCCCTGGAGAAATAACTTCTCTTGGAGATCTCCTTGTGAAATAGCGAGGCATTCTTGGGGAGTTTATAGGTCATAATCTCAGGATTCCCGCTTAGATTGGGATTAAAGCCGAGGTCGCCCTGTGCCCGTTGTCCTTCCACTTGTACGTCAGGCTAGGTGCCTTCCCCAACCCCGTGGGACGCACTGGCCTCAGCCTTGTTCCACTGTGGCCGTCGAGCCAAGGGAAGGCCAGGGCTCCCAGCTCAACAATCCGCCTGGGCCCCGCCCTGCTCCAGCTGTGTCCGCTGGGCTCTTGGGGAAGGGCCAGCCCAAGCCAGATGATCTGACATGATGAAAAGGGAAATTCTCGGCATTCCTTCTGCAGAAGACATTTGCCAAATGCGATGCAGTGAGGAGAAGCAGGCTGGGGTTTTCTCGGGCAGCCAAATGCATCTTCAACCCCGGCAGAGTTCGTTCTATGCAGCAAAAAACTGGGTCGCATCTATTTCAGTTGAGTTTCACAGGGAACTAGTGTCTTCTGTGGACAGAGCAGGGGGCCAGAGAAGAGGAGGCCAAGGGAGGATGCGGGACCAAGCATCGAGGTACTCTCTCAATGCACACGGACTTCAAGTTTTGGAAACATGTCTTCATGTTCCCAGAAATGACCCAATGGAACAATCAGATTATATTATTTTCTCCAGCCATCAATGCACAGCGATGGTTCCAGAGGAAAGGGCCAAAACTCTGTTTTTAACTCTGTCTTGACTCTCACACTAACCAGTTGCCTAAAATTTCTCACAAAGGTACTTTTTTCCAAACGCTAATATTCCTTTCTCACCAAGAACCAAGGAGATTTGGTGGGGAGAATGTCAGTCTGTCAGTTTGAACCTCCCAAGCCAGCTTTAGAGGGTCAGCTTCCACCAGGACATCGGAGGGGTGTCCAGAAAGTTGACCAGAACCCTCTTTCCCCCACAGCTAGTGGGTAACCTGTGACGCTAGAATTACCTCCTAACTATCTACCCCTCTTAGAAGCCTGTGCACTGTAGTTATTAGAAGCATTAGATGATCTGGTCATGTTGGCAAAGCCAAACATTCCTTCAAGTCTCAGCTGATCACCTCCTCCATGAAGCCCTATCTGACTGCCTCCCACCTTGAAGCTGAATCAAGCATCATCCCCCCGCCACGACCATCTTTGTATAATAGCACTTATGATCTCGTCTACCTATCTACATCAGTTCTGTCTCCCTCACCAGCCTGGAGGCATCCCATTACTTAGGTTCTCGATTTCTCTCCCACCCTCTAGAGCTCACTGTCACTTCCTGCCCAGTTAGTCATTATGATTATGAGCCTGTGCTTCACAAATAAAGAGGCTGAGACTTGGGAAGATGGTGTCTGCCCAGAGTCTCAGTGCTGGTTAAGTGTCCACACCTACACGCACACCCAGATCTTTTGAGTCTGAGTCTGGTGTCCCTTTCACCTTTCAGTGGCCACAGGGAACAAGGCTTTAAGGAAATGAAGATACTGGGAGGGTGAAAGCCTAGAACATGGCTTCCTTGCCCTCAAACAGAAGATTAGATGAGAAATTGTGGGCAGAGGTGCCCAAAATATAATGCAGTCACAAGTTAAAAGGCCTACAGAGGCCAGGCGGGGCCCGGGCATGGTTAAAGCAGGTCAGGCAGGGACTGTGAACCACCTGAGAAGGTGTGGTCACCTAAAGGGCCTCTCCTTTATTCAGAGCTGACAGATTGCTACTGCATAGGAACACAGGCCCAGAATTACAAATTTTATTTTTATAGTTGGAAATCTCCACTTCAATAAAAAGTCTCCAATATTTTCAATGTTGGCAGCTAATAAACATTAAAACAACAACAACAACAACAGCTGAGGGGCCAAATACATTTGCGAGCTGAACTTGGCCTACGGTTCACGGTGTGTAACCTCTGATGCACACCCACTCCAGGGACATCGGATCAACCAGGGCAAATTGCTCTAACTCTGCTCCAGCGCCCCCTGCCAATACACATGGCGTCATTTCGCCATGCGGAGAACGGGGTGAAACCTAAGGTTTCCTAGTGTTCTGCCTGCATTGCGTTGAGGGCTACCTCTCGGAGAACCAGAGTTTCTGAGGAGTCAAACACACAAATGGTGGCCTTCGGCAACCAGGCTTCCTACTTCAGCACGACTCCCTCCCCTTCCGTAATTCCTGTGTCCTCACAGCTCCCAGTAGAACAACCTCAGGATCTGGATGAACCCATGGGCCACACAGATCAGTCGGCCTCCCAGAAAGAGACTAGTTTTCAGTTTGTCTGATTTGGCATTTCTTTTTCTTCCGTCAGAATTTCTACTCCTTTCTTAGCGGATCCCTTTCTTCTTGTCCTTCAAGGGCCCCACGGAACCTCACGCAGCATTTGCACATTAGTAAACGCTCCATACATGTGAAATGGAAGGACGAAATGGCCTCCCCAACCTTCAACACACTCTTTCGTCCTTGCCTCTTTGCAGGCATCTTAGCCGGCCGCAAGGTCAGGTTTCCACAGAATGGAGAGATCTCTGCTAGCCCCACCGTCACCGAGTGCCTGCCACGCACCGGGTCCCCTCCTCATGGCATCTTCACAGCAATCTTCTAAGACAGGTCTCAACCTGTCCTATACTACCGATGAGAAGAACAAGGCCCCGAGAAGGGGAAAACCACTCAAATAGTCAACCTAGCAACTGAACCCAAGCCAAAGCAATTCCAGAGTCGACCCCCAGTGATACCAGCTGTCCAACCTTCCTGAGTGCTCCTAGGATCCCCATGTTACAGCTTACAAGGCTTCCTGAGCATCACACCCAACCTGTAAAACAGCGGCGTTCACGATTACATCACAGACTCAGACCCAAGAAGCAGTTCTAGATCCACGTCTAAATTTGAAGGCAGGCTTAGTTGAAATGAAAAAAAAAATTACTGTAATAAACAGAAGGAAACAAGTTTAAGGCTGGCTTTGCTCTAATCCCTACGAATCACGCCTTGAGTTAAAAAGCTACCAAAACGTTCGTGCACGTGAGCTTAACACGTTGGATCTTTCCCTTTATTGGTGAGTCTGATTTCTTCTCTCTTTACAAGTATGATCTTGCCTCACGGCCTCTCGCTACTCAATGTGTGGTCCATGGACCAGCACTAGATAGCAGGGTTTCCCAGGAATGTGGGGTCTCAGGCCCCACACAGACTCAATGCGTCAGAATCTGCCCATTAACAAAATTGTCAGGTGATTTGTGTGCACAGGCGATTTTGAGAGCTGGACCGCATGACCTCCAAGAGATCTCAAATATCAGCCACCGTGTGATCAATTCGCTTCGTTGTATCTGAAGACGATATTGACCAGTGAGCGCTGGTTTTTAAGTACAATATAATCAACCCAGAAACACAGCTCCCAAGCAAGAACGGCCCAGGGGACCACAATGAAATGTCTCAGAAACCTCAGTTTGCAGACGAGGGAGCCTACTTTTGGGGGCCCCCGAACACACCTGAGCCCTCAGTTCCCCTACACTCAGCCATTAGCGTCGTCTGCCACGGCGACCCTGCCTCTTCACCCAACACGCCCACCGAACCTTCTGCAAGCGCTCTGGGTCTGTTTCTCACAGAGCTGTAGGGTATCGTGTCTTTCAAACTCCTTGCTGAACAACTGGAGGAAAACTGTCTTCAGCCACATGGAAAAACGCACCCAAAAATGAAGTAATAGGGGAATAGCCATGAAGCTTCGGGGCTGTCCATAAAGCAAGCCTAGAATGGGTTTGAGAATGTCCTTATAAAGCCATATGGTGATTCCTTGGTGGCCGAGCTGTGGGTGGTATGGGGCTGAGACCAGAACCGTGGAATCCCGGGTTATAGGAAGGTCGGAACTACTCTGGCCACCAGCCAAATCTACAATTAGTCCTTGGGGGAGATGCGCGGGAAGGGACCCTGGGCTGGAAGAAGGACCCAAGCCCTGGAAAACCAGAAGCCTTCCCCAGAAGGCAGTGCTTGGCTTTTCCTAGGGCCTGCTGGAATTTCATTATCCCGTTCACACTGTACAGATGGGAATTTAATAATTAATTAGGGAATAGCTCACCCCAGAGCCTGGGCAGGGGATTATACAAATCAACTAAGATGTGGCAAGGGGCTGAATATTTCATAGTGTGGTTAATTTGCAAATACTGCCCACTGAGAAGGCTTAGGCAGGAAACCTATCAATATAATTATTATTATTCCTGCAAAACTGCTTGAGTTTCCATTAGACCCCCTTGCTTTCATTTGCTTTCACCAAACAATTCTTCCAAGAAATGTCGTATTTACTTAAATGGGGGGAAGGGAGAGAAATCGCTGAAATGCAAAAGAATATTAGGAATGAAACGAAGCTGTTCAGATAAAATAAAAACTCACCTAGACCCTCCATTTGTTCAGCCCGCGGCTCTTTTTATCACTCAAACCAGCTCCGTCCTGATCATTTTCTCTCCTGTGCACTCTGAGAGCAAGGAAGCTGGACACCAAGAGAAACCAAGGCATTACTTCTCGTGCCCTCTACACATTTCATGAATTAAACCACCCACCGACTCGGAGTCCCCCCGATATCCTTCCTATAAATTCTCCTCCCCTCACATAAGCCCAAGTAGTTCTCCACTGTCTCTGCAACAAGAACCCTAACTGCTCTGTTGGAGTGTCTGGGTGGCTCAGTTGGTTGAACATCCGACTTCAGCTCAGGTGTGATTTCACTGTTCATGAGTTCAAGCCCCACATCGGGTTCTCTGCTGTCAATGCAGAGCCTGCTTCGGAAGCTCTGTTCCCCTTCCTCTCTGCCCTTCCCCCATTTGCGCTCTCTCTCTCTGCCTCTCAAAAGTAAATATTAAAAAAGAAAAGAACCCTAACTGCTCTGCCTTGTGTGGATGATAGGGGCTAGAGGATCACACACCCAAGGGCTTCTAGATAATTCCATCTGTTTCACTACTACCACCACCACAGGTTGAAAACTCAATTGTCTAGAACAGGGTCAGCAAACTTTTTCTGTAAAAGGACAAATAATAAACATTTTAGGCAGGCCCCATGGTCTCTGTTGCAACTTCTCAAACCTGCTATCATAAGGGAAAGCAGCTAAAGACAATATGTAAACAAATGAGCATGGCTGTGTTTCAATAAAATGTTATTTACAAAAACAGGTGGTGGGCCAGATGTGGCTGCCATGCAAACTTTCTGATACTTGATGTTCCAGTATAGCATTTCTAAAGCCTTCATGCAAGTTTATTCTTTCAAAAAAAAGAAAACATGGGAATGCAAGCTGGTGCAGCCACTCTGGAAAACAGTAGGGAGGCTCCTCAAAAAACTAAAAATAGAACTACCCTATGACCCAGCAATGGCACTACTAGGCATTTATCCACAGGATACAGGGGTGCTGTTTCAAAGGGACATATGCACCCCCATGTTTATAGCAGCACAATCAACAATAGCCAAAGTATGGAAAGAGCCCAGATGTCCATTGATGGATGAATAGATAAAGAACATGTGGTATATATATACAATGGAGTATTACTCGGCAATCAAAAAGAATGAAATCTTGCCATTTGCAACTATGTGGATGGAACTGGAGGGTATTTTGCTAAGTGAAATTAGTCAGAGAAAGACAAAAATCATATGACTTCACTCATATGAGGACTTTGAGAGACAAAATAGATGAACATAAGAGAAGGGAAACAAAAATGATATAAAAACAGGGAGGGAAACAAAACATAAGAGACTCTTAAATACGGAGAACAAACAGAGGGTTGCCGGAGGGGCTGTGGGAGGGAGGATGGGCTACATGGGTCAGGGGCACTAAGGAATCTACTCCTGAAATCATTGTTGCACTCTATGCTAACTAATTTGGATGTAAAGTTTAAAAAATTAAAAATTAAATTAAAAAAAAAAGGAAACAAAGGTGGACTTTCTCTATGACTCTGAGTATGTGTATAAGTAGACCTAAATATATTAGATTAAACCAGTAGTTCTCACATTTGGCAGTGTCTGGAGACCAGGGTCAGCTTCATAGGTGTCTATTTTACGCAGTCAAATGACACACCGTGATTAGAAGGGCCCCAGCCCCACGCTTGATTTAATGCTCTGCCTTCACTGTCTTGAAATGCTTAATAGCTTTTGTATAAGAGGCTCCACATTTTTATTTTGCACGGGGCCCCACAAATTACGTTGCCAGCCCTGCTGGAGACATAGAAACCATCAAAGATTATCACAGCTCGAGAGGTGCTGCTAACATCCTAGCGGGTAAAGGCCAGGGATGCTGCGAAACATCCTGTAACACAGAGGACGGCCCCCACGACACCATAAACAATCATCGAGGGGCGCCTGGGTGGCGCAGTCGGTTAAGCGTCCGACTTCAGCCAGGTCACGATCTCGCGGTCCGTGAGTTCAAGCCCCGCGTCAGGCTCTGGGCTGATGGCTCGGAGCCTGGAGCCTGTTTCCGATTCTGTGTCTCCCTCTCTCTCTGCCCCTCCCCCGTTCATGCTCTGTCTCTCTCTGTCCCAAAAATAAATAAACGTTGAAAAAAAAACAATCATCGAAATGTCCACGCCGCCAAGACTGAGGAACCCGGGCTTGAACCACGAGAAACTGCCGATATTCTACCATTTCTGACCTACAAGTCAAGTCATCTGGTGTGGTGCAGCCTAATTTAGCTATGTTTTCCATCTTCCTAAGACTTAGTTTGTAAAAATATTTGCAAGCCAGAAAAAAGCCCCCTCTCAATCTGTGCATTTCTGCCTTCTTTTCGTTCACCACAAACAAGCTTCTCTAAAGCTGCCCCCAGTTCTTCTACTCGCGTCTTTATCTGTTTCCTGGTTTTTCTAGGAAAGTAACACACCGCAAATGGCACAAATATTTAAGGTTCTGAAACATTCTAGGTAAAAGTGAATCTCCTGACCACCCGGGTCCCTGGCCCTGTTGCCCTTGTAAGAGCAATCTCGTCTACCACCTTCTCCTTTGCCCCCTGTAGACATTTTGTAAATGAGGCATCCTGCACACATAGGTATGATCCTATTTTCTTTAGGATGTCCCTTACCTGCCCACGTCAAACGTTCACCAGCAGTTCCCTGTGCCGGGTCCAATCCTGCTTCACTTCCCTCTTCTCTGGAGCCACCTGCTTCAGTAACAAGGACTCCGGATGTTCCAGAGTCTTCTCCCCCAGCAACTCTGCCTCCCAGTACCAACTTACTAGATTCGGATTCCCTTACTCCCCCTCTTTTGAAGTCCTCGCTGAATGAAAAATAACGTTCCATTTTCCATTTCCTAACTTCTCTCCCTCGGTGCTCTTTGTCACAGAATGTATTATTGCTCTGTTTAAGGTCTGTGGGGACCCCGCGCCTGTCAACGCTGTTGAACGGAACAAAAAGCTCTTGAACTTGATTCAGGCCAAACCTATACATAGACTTGACCCTCATTTCTGTTCCAAGAAGAGCAGGAAAGAGCCTGATGTTGGAGGCTCTCACTTCCCTCGTATTGATTTGGACATGCAGAGTAAGGGAGGGGCCTCCCCTCCCTCTGCATGTGAGCAGGAGTGTGTGTGACCACACATTTCCTCATAAACTATTAATGCCACCTTTGGATCAAAAAGGGAAAAAGACAAGCGAAATCAACCAGAAAAGCAGAAGCAGGCCGAGAACACCAGTTCAAGAGAACGGTTAATTATTTAGAGGTATGTAACCACTGTCTTGATTCAAGGGCAACATTTCCAGTTGGGGGAAGTGAGAGGCCTGCGGGAAAACGTGGCTCTGGCCTCAGCCAGCACCAGATGGCTGCTGAGAGAGCTGCAGGTCCCTGGGAATCTGCCCTGTGTTTCCTTCTTGACCTTCCATCTCCCACAGCCGCCATATTTTGTCTCCCAGGAGGAAGGCTGCAGGCTCCAGTTTCCCCCAGCCCTTCAAGGAGGGGACAGTGAGGTGCCCCAGAAATGGTAGTCCTGACTGCTTAATGGCAGAGCTAGCAGCTCAGTGATAGAGAGAAGGCTGGGCCCCATCCTTATGGATGGGGGAGTGTGGTCTCGGAAACACAAGGGGGTCTGGTGGTCACCTCCCCCAAGCAGTGTTGTCCTCACCTTCCAAGATGACGGGCAGAGAGGATGGGGAGGCAGGGGTATTGTGGCTTGAAGGAAGGCCCTCCACCAGCTCTCCTCGCTGAACTTTTCTGCCTCCCAGTGCTGCTACCATTTTGTCCTCGGCACGCTGGGTTTGCCCTAATTGTGGCCACGTTCCTGTCTAAATGGATGCCTTGAGGGGTTCCTGGGTGGCTCAGTCAGTTAAGCGTCCAACTTCAGCTCATGTCACGATCTCTGGGTTTGTGGGTTCAAACCTGCATCGGGCTCTGTGCTGATGGCTCAGAGCCTGGAGCTTGCTTCAGATTCTTTGTCTCCCTTTCTTTCTGCCCCTCCCAGCTTTCACGCTCTCTCTCTCTCTCTCTCTCTCTCTCTCTCAAAAATAAATAAACATTTAAAAATTTTTAATAAAAAAGAAATTAAAAAATGGCTGCCTTGAGAGGGTGGTGCTGGGGAGAAGGGTGCAGGGTAAGCTACGGGGGCAAAAAAATAGAAAATAAGCTTTGGGGATAGTGAAGTAGTCTTAATTTTAAGTTCCCAGACTACTCGTTGCATTGGAAAAGCCTATGAACTTTACTGGGGTGGGGGTGGGGGGGGGGAGAAGAGAGTAATAAAATACATGTAACATAAAACTTACCACTTTTACCATTTTAACCATTTCCACAGGTATAGTTCAGCGGCATTAAGTGCATTCTCCCTGTTGTACTACCTTCACCACCACCTGCCTCCAGAACTTTTCCGCCATCCCGAACTGCGCCCATTCTCCCTCCCCCAGCCCCTGGCGGCCACCTTCCTTTCTGTCTCTATGTGTTTGACGACCCCAAGGACCCCATACAAGTGGAATCGTACCGTGTTTGTCCCTCCGTGACTGGCTTATTTCACTTAGCACAATGGCCTCGAGGTCCACCCATGTTATAGCAAATGTCAGGATCTCATTTTTGTAACATTCTGCTAAATGTCTCATCTTCCAGCCATGAGGTATTTAGACTCTGGAGTTCCTAGAAAGGCTTTGTCTGACTAAACCTGCAGTGTGTCCACAAGCTCCTGTAACACTTCTCCCCTTGTTGCTTAAGTGAGATTCTACTGGGTGTTTTCAGGGACCCTAGTATGAACTACCATGTGCTTCTTGCGGTGTTTTACAAATCGTGTCCAATGCCCCCCGGAATGCCACATACATGTTTATCTCGGTAGATGAATTATCGAATGAATGAATGAATACTCCTCATATGTCTTGAGCTGACCTGTTTGAGTGCTGTATGAGTCAGGTTGTCCAGAGACACAGAACCCTATATATAGAAGCAGATATTAATTTTAAGAAACTGGCTCCTAGGATTGTGGGCACCAGCAAAAAAAAATTGCTGGGCAGGCCAGGAGGCTGGAAACTCAGGCGAGGTTTCTAGGCCTTTCGGTGTTAGGGCAGAACCCCTTCTTATTCCCAAACCCGTCTTTCCTCTGAAGGCCTTCAGCTAGTTAGATAAGGCCCATCTACATCATGGAAGATAATCTGTGTTATTTAAAGTCAACTGACCGAGGGATGCCTGGGTGGCTCAGTCAGTTAAGCGTCCGACTCTGTTTTCGGCTCAGGTCACGATCTCATGGTATGTGAGTTCAAGCCCCACATCGGGTTCCATGCTGACAGTGCGGAGCCTGCTTGGGATTCTCTCTCTCTCTCTCTCTCTCTCTCTCTCTCTCTCTGTCCCTCCCCTCTCACTCTCTGTCTCTCTCTCAAAAATAAATAAATAAACTTAAAAAACTAAAAATAAAGTCAACTGACTGGGAATGTTAATCATATCTGAAAAAGAACTTCCCAACAATATCTAGGCTAGTGTTTGACCAAACTGGACAGCACAGCCTAGCCAAGGAGATACAAAAAAGTAACTATCACAAAAACACAAATCTAAACTTCCAAATCTTAAGAGATTTATAAAAAATGCAATTTACTATAGATACCCCTCAAGGGGAGGAATATAAGGATGTTGAAGATTGACAACTGTTAATAATATTACTACGAACTTGTAATCACAGAGTCTGGAGTTGGAATGCTGTTTCTATTTACAGCCTGCTTGCTTACAGAACATATTTGAAGAATCAGAGTCAAGAGCAAAAATCCAGAAATTGTCAAGAGAACTAAAATTGAGCTTCACGGAATATTCACTCCAGCGAGTAATAAAATCATGTATTATTTTATGTCTACTAAGTCACAGGATTTTAGAACTAGGAAGATCTCAATTTGGAGACCACTGTTTCCTGTCAATGAAATCCAGGACTAGAGAGAGGAATTTACTGAAGGTCAGACCCTATTAAGCCACGGACCTCGGCCGCTCTGCAACCAGACCACAAGCTCAACTTAATCCAACCCTTATTAAGCACCTAGAACGTGCCAGGCTTTCTGCCAGACACCTTGGTAGGTACCAGGGATCACATGCCAGGGTTTTTAAAATCACTATCCTCACAATGGTACTTTAAGATATGTAACTGTTATCCCTGGTTCACAGAAGAAAACGTTGAGGTGTAGAGCAGAAGGGATTTGTCTGAGGTCACAAAGCTCCCAGGCCAGTTGGAATTCAAACCCAGGCTGCAGGGGCCGGAGTATGTGCTCTTGTCCATCAGATGATACTGTCTATAGTAAGGAAAATAAAAGCATATGCAAAGGCCTTTTGGGGTTTGTTTTTTAATGTATTCGGAGGGGCAATATGAGACAGGAGTCTTAGAACGTGCCTGACAGTTATGCAGCTAAGACAGGTGAGCGAAAAAGTGGGGCATGGGTAGATCCAGGTTTACAGGGCCTGAAGCCAATGTAAAGGGGGTGTCCTTTAAAACACAAAATTATGGGGGCGCCTGGGTGGCGCAGTCAGTTGAGCATCCGACTTCAGCCAGGTCACGATCTCGCGGTCCGGGAGTTCGAGCCCCGCGTCGGGCTCTGGGCTGATGGCTCAGAGCCTGGAGCCTGTTTCCGATTCTGTGTCTCCCTCTCTCTCTGCCCCTCCCCCGTTCACGCTCTGTTTCTCTCTGTCCCAAAAATAAAATAAACGTTAAAAAAAAAAATTAAAATACAAAATTATGAACACAAAATTAGGTGCCCAAATGAATATTTACTTTGAATAATGAGTCATATTACTAGAACAAGAAAACACCACACCACAAATTTTTAAAAGTTGATCAACGACTGCAAACATTACACTATCTTAAAAGAGAGAGAGAGAGAAACACAATCTTTTTATTCAGGATCTGCCTAATCCACTTCTACACTACTTTTTGCCCCACCCACTCTTTGATTGCCTCCCCTATGACAATGCAATAATTTTTACAGTGAAAATGGATAATGGAGTCCTTCCTCTGACATGGTCGGTAGAAATTTTATTTTTATTCTTAACAGTTTAGAACAAATTCTCTGCACTTCCCACTAATTTCTGGCTTGGTCATGTAAATCTCAGGATTGTTGTCAAAACTGAGAAAAAGCACTGAAGGTTTCTATATGAGCTGTGAGATTTCAGGGTGTTCCAAGTTTTCGTATGCAGTGACTCATCTTGTGGTCCTCAAATTTTATGAATTGGTGAAACTCATTAGCCAGCTTGTTGTGGATTCCCTCTTTACAGCAGGCATAAGTTCAAATTATGGGGTTGCCTGGGTGGCTCAGTAGGTTAAGCATCCGACTTCGGCTCAGGTCATGATCTCACGGATCATGAGTTCAAGCCCCACATTGGGCTGTCTGTTGTCAAGGCAAAGCCCGCTTTGGATCTGTTCCCCTCTCTCTCTGCCCCTCCCTCACTCATGCTCTCTCTCTTTCAAAAATAAACATTTTTTAAAAAATAAGTTTAATTGCTTTTCTAAAAATACGTTAAATTGTGTTGTTGATGTATTTGGGGGCAAATCAGCAAGAAACTTAAATCTTGCCCAATGTATTCAAATGACTGGCTCCTCTTAATTAGCTGGATTATCCCAAAAATCTGAGGGCTTAGTCATGACTTCCATTAGAAATAGAATGGTCTCCGGAGTAAGAACCTCCCGGACCATGAGCCCCTGCAAGAGGAAGAGGAGGAAATTCTAGACCCAATTCATCCCCCAACACACTGAGAACCTGCTGACCTCCATTTTCCATCCCAGACCCCCTAAAGAAGGGGAGGGACTTGGGGAGTCCTACCTTGTCATGTACCATCAATAAAGTGTACTGTACCCAGTGAAAGAAAGAAAGAAAGAAAGAAAGAAAGAAAGAAAGAAAGAAAGAGGAGAGGAGAGGAAAGGAGAGGAAAGGAAAGAAACAGAATCTCTCTTAATGTATTTCTGCCTTGACGTATCTTTTAAAAAGCTTTACAATTTTTTATTTTATTTTTTTAATATTTATTTATTAGAGAGCCAATACACATGCACGAGCAGGGGAGGGGCAGAGAGAGAGGGAGAGAGAGAGAATCCCAAGCAGGCTTCGCACTGGCAGCGCAGAGCCCAACTCAGGGCTCCGTGTCACCGAACGGTGAGATCGTGACCTGAGCCGAAATCAACAGGTGGAAGTTTAACTGACGAGCCACCCACACGCCCTAAGTTTTACAATTTTTTACCGTCAGGATGATTTCTACTGCTTTCATTGTGGGTTGTTTTTTTTTTTTTTTTTTACCACATTTTGTATATAATCCATTAAGTTTACCTGAATTTGCTCTCAGTCCTTTTTTTGTTTGGTTTTGCATTATTTTTCTTTGTTTATTTGAGCAGAGTTGACACACGACGTTAGGTTAGTTTTGGGCGCACAACATGGGGATCCCATTTCTCTGGAAGTTATGCTGCTCTTGGTTCTTTAATAAATAAATTTAAAGATGACACAATAGGTTCACTTTCACCCAAACTAGGAAGTCTGTGATCTCTCACTTTTTATTGAAATGTTCCAAACCACCTTTCCAAATTCTAAAAAAAAGCGTATTTAAAGTTTATCAACTTTTCGAGTAAGCTTTATGCCCCTCGTTTATGTTCAGTCTCCTCTTCCAAGTGTTCAAAAATATATTCTAGAGGCCTTAACACATTCTACACTGCAAGACTCAAACAGCTTCGCCTTGGACAGACATCCTCATCACACTCACACTCTCGAAAGAAAAATGCAAGCTCGGCCAACCTGAAAAGAAAACCTGTAACAGATACAACACCTTTAGGCAGGGGCAGCGGGTGACAAGGGAAGGAAATACCCGAGGTGACTCCTGATTGCAGCTATAATATTTGATTTTTGCAAATTTGCAAAAACGAATGGCCATGGGAACACATTTGTCCCCTCCCAGTCCTTGGAAGGACCCTGAAACAGAATCTACAGGTTATCCCAACAAGGGGATAACATCGACAGAGGCCCCAGGGGCTTGAGAGGCCACGACAGGGTTCACAGGACCGCGGCAGATGGGCCCTGCCAGCTCAGGGACACTGACAGAGGGGGAGCTGTGGGTGATGCGATGCTCAGGAGTGTTCGGTGTTTTTTTCAAATGGATGGGGGAAGGGAGAAGGGGAGCTTAGTAATAAATGGGTACAGAGTGAGTTGGGGAAGATGCATAAGGTCTAGATGGACAGTGGGGACAGTGCACAACAACGTGAATGTACTTAATGCCCCAGAACTGTCCACTGAAAAACAGTTATAGTGGTAAATTTCACGGTATGTATATTTCACCACGCCAAAATAATTTTAAAACACGTACACGTTCAAACGTTATCAATTTTTTTCGAAAACGGAGTCTGAAGACAGCTGCAAAAGACCCGCCCATCCACACGCACACCAAACATTTTCCAAAGCACGGGACACACTCACACACCTACCTGTTATTTTGCAGTTATGCGTAGATTTGCTTATTATTTCCCAAACCCGTTTAAAGGTGTTGATTTTCAGATTTTGCCACAATGACTACCTTTCAATCAGATAATAAAAGCAGCCAAACGCCTGTAAAAGCGTGCAGAATAGTTCACCATCTGGAAGTGGCCCTGACTTCTGGCTAGCTCGTCTTCCCAGGGACGAGGGGTGTCTGTCGCGCTTAAGTGCCGGCTCTCGGGTCCCCCGGATATTCTTTCACCGAAGGCACTCTTCCACCTGCTGTCTTCCTGGGAGATTCCCTGCCTTCCGCCTGCCCCCGGGTCCCCCCACCCCCAACCAATTCCTCTGCAGGTAACAGGTGGCTGCAGTTCTTCCCGCTGAATTCGAGAATCTCCTTCCTACCAGCCCAAGGGCTGATCCCCTCTAACCCCCCCAAGCTGTGCCTGGACCCCCTCCACGGGGCATCCATCACCGGGCCCCGGCCCTCTGGGGCAGACAGCGCTGACCGTGCACCCCAGTGTGGTCAGCACTCCTATGAGATCTCCTTTGCTCCCTTTACAAAGATTACAAAATTACATTTTCTAAGCCCTTCCGCTCTCCAAATGTACAACACCCGCACCCCAACCCTACCTCCATCCCCAGCTCTGGAATATGAAACCAAGCGAAGCCCCAAGATGGGCAAAAATGCAAACCATGGGGCCTCCCGAGGACGCCGTGCCGCTGGGAAGCACCCAGCTACGCCTTTCAACATCTAACACAGCACACAGTGCGGTATGAATGTGGACTCCAGCCTTGCCTCTGGTGTCTTACAAGATGGCTCCCTGAATATAATTCCAAGGAAATGGAGGTTATTCTTGGGAGGGAGGGAGAGAGGGAAGGAAGAGCAGGCTTGGCCTGTTCTATGACTGAATTGCACTCACCGTTCCTTTGTGGCACAGAAACCGTAGGTCAAATCCAGGACCTTCCTGCAGACCAGAGGGAACTGTTCTCCCAGGAATATGAACCTGAACCTGGCCTCTTACCTCATAATAATACCCCCCAAGTCTCCTGCACTGAGAATCAGCAGAGATGAGCACACAGGGACCCGGGCCCCCTGCCCGCCATCACTCTGCATCATTTAATTGACCGTGTACGTTTCCCAGCTCTGAGCTCCGAGGGCCCAATCGTGCTTTTTCCAACCACAGGAAAAATCACGAAGCTTCGTTTTCCTTAGATTTATCCTTTTGCCTTATTTTTGGAGTTTTCTAAAATTAAAAAACCCAATGTCCAGACCCTGGCTATTTAAAAACAGGCAAGTTAACTTCCGCTGCAGAAAACGGCCCTTTAAATAATTTCCCTGGAGGCCCCGAGATTCCTAAAATGAAGCCATCTGAGGAAGCTGGGAGGTAGGAAAGGAAAGGGAGAGAAATGGTAATTGAGGAGATACTGCCCTCATTTTGCATCCTTGATTTTCCTTCCAGAATCTTCTCAGGCCTGTGTCAAAGGACCTCCCATTGCCACCGCCTCACCCTATACCACCTCCCACAGCTGTGGGTCTAGGGAGGCCCACCTGAGTTTAGCAGCACTGCCCCCTCCTTGGAGTGATGCCAGGGGAGCCCTATGCCCCACTGTGGGTAAGGAAGAGACCTTCCTAGCATCTGACGTGAGTTGGTGTCATTATTTGGGGGCTCGCTGCAGAAAGGCCCCCCCAGGCTTCCCGTCAAAACAGAATGTCACAGCCACAATGACATGGAGATCCCATTACTGAAATCAGTAGATCCAATGATTTGGGGAGTTCACAGATTTTTTTTTTTAAACATGAAGAAATATATACACATTTGCTAACTTTTGATTGTGCCAAGAAAGGATATTTTTAAAACAACCACTTTCTACTAGCACTTTTTCAGAAGGAATCCTTTACCAATTAGATCTTCAGATTTACTTGAATTTTGTCTTTTAACACTTTCCTGGCAATTAAAACTATCTGAGAGTATTTGCTTTTTTGTCTAGCATATCTCCTGGGGACCTTGTCTTATTTCCAGCTTGTGTTCTAGTGCCTGGAATCGTGTCTGCCACGTTAATGTGCACAATAAATGCTTGTTGAATAAACAGAAGAAGAAGAAGAAGAAGAAGAAGAAGAAGAAGAAGAAGAAGAAGAAGGCAGAGGAGGAGGGGAGGAGGAGGAGGGGCAGGAGGAGGGGAGGAGGAGGAGGAGGAGGAGGAATGCTTTAACTCACGCACATACATGCATGCCCACACGTGCAGAAAGAGAAACTCTCAGAGAAAAGAAGAGCCTGTGAGTTAACAATGAACCTGGAGCTTTCTGAAAAAGCCAACCACTGTTGGAGAAGTCCTAATTTGGGGTACCAGCCCCCTCCCTTGGCAATGTGTGGGGACCTAGGCTACATCTCCGTCTAGCAAAGATGATGAGTGGGTTTGAGGGCCCGATGTTCTGCTGTGAACTTCTCCAGGAAATGTACCTAAGAATGAATCAACTCCCCCAAAAGTCATCCCCTCCCTGGAGAAAGAGCAGAAACATGAAAGACTAGTGACCAAAACGTGATGCCCATTCCTTACCCATCCCTCACCGCCCACCAGTGTGGGTTTCCAAGGTCGGCTTAAGTCTGAAGCTTCTGATTCCTGGAGATAGAGGCCTGTCCCGAGAGCGGGGCCAGCACTGTGGTGTGATCTGCTCTGGCATCAGCATGGAAGGAAGTGCACCTGCTTTCCTCCTACCGTAAGGCCCAAGTCACTCCAAATGCCCCCCTCAAAAGACCCCGGAAGGCATCTCTAGACCCCAACCAGTCTGCAAAACTTTGGGGGCTCAGTGGAGAGCAACAGCAGACCTGCAGAATGGAGAAATGGAAGCCCTCATTCTGATAAAGACGCTGACGCCCCAGCTTTGTGCCAGGCGGGGAGCCCCATCGTCACTCCAAAGCAATTTGTAAGGGATTGGAGGCCTTTGAAAGGGGGACGCACCGGTGACCAGGGTTGTACAATCCTGGCCTCTTAGTCACAGCTGACTTTTTTTCACAAATGCACCTTCCGAGCATAGGCACTGTCCAATTTATATTCTAACAGGAGGAAGGACAGGGCCCCTTGAGAGCTTGGCGTGAGCGGCAAGAATCAATTTCCCTTCTCCCTGCAAATATTTGCCCACCTGAATGTGTGCTTCTGAGGATGAAGGAGGAACCTGACGACCGGGAAATAACACATGAAGACAAAGCTCTTTTTAAAAGGGGAACAAGGAGGGCGCCTGGGTGGCGCAGTCGGTTAAGCGTCCGACTTCAGCCAGGTCACGATCTCGCGGTCCGTGAGTTCGAGCCCCGCGTCGGGCTCTGGGCTGATGGCTCAGAGCCTGGAGCCTGTTTCCGATTCTGTGTTTCCCTCTCTCTCTGCCCCTCCCCCGTTCATGCTCTGTCTCTCTCTGTCCCCAAAATAAATAAACGTTGAAAAAAAATAAGTAAATAAATAAATAAATAAATAAAAGGGGAACAAGGAGATGAACAGGCTGTTAGAAAAAGACTAAAGACCTAAATGCAAATGGCCAACAAACCGATCTAAAATATTTAGCACCACTGGTAACTTTTTTTTTTTAGGGGGTTGGGTGGGGAGAGAAATCAAACAGGGGAGGGGCCGAGAAAGAGAGAGGGTCCCAAGCAGACTCTGAGCTGACAGCATGGAGCCAGACGCGGGGCTCCAACTCATAACATGACCTGAGCCGAAATCAAGAGACGGCCACCCAACCCGCGGAGCCACCCAGGGGCCCTACCAGTGGTAACTTTTTAAAAAATGTAAATCGATACAGTGAGTTACCATGTTTAGTACATCCTGCCTGCAAAATAATGTTACAATAGATCTTGTTTCCTGGGGTCTGAGGAAATCGACCCCACAGCAGGAAGAGAAACAATTACAGTCTTTCTGGAAGTCAGTTTTTCTCTACAGAGCAAACCTCAGAAACATGCCTATGCTTTGACTCCATGGTTTCACGTGCACAAATGTATTCTAGGAAATAATAAAGAACACACAAGATGTCTTTATGTAAGGGTGTTCCCTAAATATCCAACAACAGGGAGTTGTTTAAATCAGCTATGGTATACCTAAGTAATGGAACAGGGGAAGCTTACATGATATGGTAGCTGTGTATTTGTTGAAATGGAAAACAGCTAAGTTGTTAAGTTGTAAAAGAGTTTCAAAAATAGTAAGCTTACATTTTTTTTTTGTTAACCCATTATTTCAATCAATAAATATTACTAAGCAAGAAGAATGCATCAAAGATCAAGATAGATAGTTCCTTGGTCTTCTAAAGATTGCGTTTACCAAGGCGAGGCGGGGCGGGCTGTCTGTGGGTTGGATAACAAAAAATAACTAAGTCGGTGAGACAATTATAGTATGAGAACTGCTATACAGGAGATTAGAGGAGGTGACATAGGGGGCCTGGGTGGCTCAGTTGGTTTGAGCATCTGACTCTTGATTTCGGTTCAGGTCATGATCCCGTGGTTGTGACATTGAGCCCTGAGTCGGGCTCCTGGCTCACAGCTCAGAACCTGCTTAAGATTCTCTCTCTCTCTCTCTCTCTCTCTCTCTCTCTCTCCCTCTGCCCCTCTCCCCTGCTCATGCACACTCTCTCCAAAATAAATAATAATAATAATAAAGTAGGTGACATAATAGAGATCTTTCTGAATTTTATACTGAGATCTGAATAACGAGAAGGAGGAAGCAATGAGAGTGTTCCAGACATAGAAAATAGCTCGTGCAAAGGTCTGAAGGCAAGATGGAGCTTTAGATGACATGTTTCGATATAGCCGGGACCTGTGGCTAAAGCAAAGTGAAAGAGAGGCAGAGTGGTAGGTGAGGCCAGAGAGGGGCTAGGGGCTGGATCATGTGGGGTTTGATAAACCAGGGTGAGGAGCTGGGATTTTATTCTATGTGCTATGGGAAGACATTGTAGGGCTCAAGCGGGAGGTATGATCTCATTAATGTCACGAAACGTCACTCTGGCCACCGTGTGAGAGAATGGATTTAAGAGCACAAACAATGGAGGCAGGGACACCAGTCACTGGAGCCTCTGCAATCATCCAAGCCAGGCTTAAGGCAGGAGGTGGATGTGGAGAGAAATGGACGCAGTCAGGATTTATTTTGGAGCGAGTACCAACTGTATCTGCCAGTGGGTGGATGACTCCAAGGACTTCCCCCTCGTTCCTCCTGTTCCCCCTCGGATGCTCCCAGCTCTACACCCAGTCCTGTCCTGCCAAGGATCATCGTTACCTCCTGCCTTTGGCTTCTGTGGGGTTCCTTGCCCCATAAACGAAATCTCCCTTTCCTCAACCTACCTCAGGCTGGTCTTCACTTCTTGCAACCCTGACTGAGGCCATTGAACACCTGCTGGGTTCCAATCCTCCCGACAGCCCTCCAAGGACACTGCTTGTGTCCCCGGCACTGGACACAAGCAAAGCTCAGAGAGGTGAGGCAGCCTGCCCCTCTGCCGGCAAGGATTCAAACCCAGGTCTTCAGGGTCCAGGGCCAGCACATCCTCCTCTGTGCCACGCTGGATGACCAAGATGTACCCCGGTTGCTGGCTGACTACCAAATACCGCCAGCTGTGCCCTGAAATCTCAGCTCCTCTGTTCCCCCAAAGAAGAACAATGGCTGCCGGCCGACATTAATTTCCCGGCCTCCCTTGCAGCTAGGTGTGGACGTTGCTCCTTTCTCCAGTGAACTATTAGGAGAAATGACGATGCAAACAGAAACCTTGCTTCCTCCACCCGCTTTCCCCTCCCTGCAGGCAGCAAGCCAGGCTTGGCGGGAAGCCAGCTTCAATTATGCAGATCACAATAAGGCTTTGGGGGATTGTGGAACAATGACCTGGAAGGCAGCTGAAGCCCTTGAACGACCACACCGAGCTGAGTCTGCCCCCAGCCTGCAAAGCCCACCCGGACCTTTCCGTGAGACAGAAAGCATATAAGCTTCAATCTTTAAGTGATCCTACTGTCAGGTCTCTTTGTACAGCAGTCCTGCCTTACCTTAACCGATGCATCACCTCAACGTGATCTACATATTTTAAATACCAGCGACCTCTCTTGTTAAACAGTCATTGAGCCCCTCATTCAATACTTCTAGAAAACGCACAGATCCTTGAGTTTCCCCACTTCTGTCCATGGCTGAATTTCTCCAGTCTGTGCACTCAAGTCAATGCCTCATGCTCTCCAAAGAGTACCTTTCAAACCCAGTTTGAGTTGGAAACCAAAATTAATAAGACCTCCATCGCCATGCACGAGAAACAAATTTTTTACATATTATTTATAAACAAATAGTTGAAGTATTGTATTCTTTCTTAATAAATGCTCAACAATTGAAAGCAAAATTTAAAAGTCATGCATTCTAATATTAAATCTGCTAGAAAAAAGAGAGTTATTTTTTTTTGTTTGTTTGTTTGTTTTGTTTTGTTTTGAATTGGGCTCGTTCCAGACAGTCCAGCTCTTGGGGGAACGTGGGATCTGGTCTTCAAATGTTAATGAATCATTTTAGTTTTCAAAATTGTGGTGGGTTAGTCAGCGCGCAAGACAAAAACCCTGGTTGATCACGATGAGAATTTATTTATGTCAGCCAGTGCGTTTCTTCCCAAAGTGTCCAAATGGGGAAAGGACAGTAAGAAAAAGGGGGGCCACATGCTTAGTGGGAAATGTACCGGTTTGGGACTCGGATGGGTTTAGATCCCAATCCTGACTCGACTCTGTGCTCATCAACTCATTTAACTTCTTTGAACCTCAGTTCCCTATAAAATATCAGTACTTATACCCACCTCACAGAGTGTCATGGGGACTAAGGAAGCATCCATAACACAGATAGAATGTTCTGGCAGGCTCGGCCCTCGGGAAATGACCGAAAAATAAAACCCAAGCTCATCCTGCCTCGAGATAAGGAACTCAGCAAGCCTGGCCCCTTTGCCAAGTCGCCATGAAGGAACACGGCATGCCAGCTGGCCTCAAGGTCTCTAAATTGTCAAGGACGGGCTTCTGTGGGTGCTGTTGTGGGGCGGGCACATATGCTCACTGACCACATCCCAGCGTTGTCCTACAGCTGTGGCTGCCCAAACCTTCCAAGTATCCTCGTGGCTAAACCAGCCAGCAAAGCACAGCCAAGGCCTCATGGAAAAGTCTGCTTTCCAGTCACCTTATTCTGTTGTCCAAATTCATGAACAACAAAACAAGCAAAATCAAAACAAAACAAAAATCATGCATTTGCCTTCATTACGGTCCTCACCATTAGAAAACAAATGACTGGTGTCCGGGAAAGAGGCTAAAGAGAGACAATGGATTAATTAGGTCTGTTTTGTAATGGGCACAGGTACTGGGTTTTTAGCTTAAACAGATGTACATAATATCAAATATGGAAAAGCAAGTAATTTCCTCCGTATAGTTTTGAGGCTCCCCTCCCCCCATGCTGAGACCATGATGGTTGGTCTGATGGCCATCACCCCCACTCCTTCCAAGCTTCTCCTCATGACTCCCCAGCCTCTGCACTGAGCACTCACCGTCTCCAGCACCTCGATACCCCTCCATCTCCCGATGAAGCAGCCAGGTGTTCAATCAGCCACTGCTTCCATATGTGTCCTCAGCCCCTTGACTCATGCTCTCGATAACGTCATGCCAAGATTATTAGGGTCTTCTAGCTGGTCTCCACCTCCTGTTTCTCCAAACCATCTTCCATTGGCCTACCGAAAGTGCAGCTTCATTTACGTCATTCCCCCCACTCAATAACCTTCGACGGCTCCCTGTTGCTCATTCCGCAACCAAGATTTTCCAGCGTATGGCGCTAACCTGTCTTCTCAATCACATCTCTCCTCCGGCACCCACATTCCAACCAGACTTCATCACTCACTCCTTACTGAACTTGCCCACCTCTTGCCATCTCCATGCCTTTTTCATGTGATTCCTCTGCCTGGAGTCCTCAGCCTCCTTGCCATTCATTCACACCCCGAACTCAGAGCTAACCTTCAGAGACCATCTCAAAGGATACGTCTTCCATAAGGACTTTCTCCATCCTTCCAACCTAACTTCTAAATCTCATGACATTGTATTTGCACTTTTCTTCTGTCTCTTGTTCCCCTCTACCTTACAGTCAACTCCTAAATGCTTCTGCGCACCGTCTGGTTAGAAGGGAAGGCCTGGAGACTGGGCTTAAACCCCTACTTGAGAAAGCACTGGTTTTACTAGAATTACATGGGAAGGGAGAAGGTCAGACAGAGCGGCTCAGGCACAAACAACCCTCCCCCGCCCCCCGCCATGCCACACAGCTACTGAAGCCTTCTTGGCCTTCTTTTCTTTCTCCCACTGGTCTGCAAGTGCCTTTTTTTTTTTTTAAGTTTATTTCTTTTGAGAGAGAGCGTGCATGCAAGCTGGGGAGGGGCAGAGAGAGAGGAAGAGAGAGAATCCCAAGCAGGCTCTGCGCTGTCAGTGTGGAGCCCGACGCAAGGCTCAAACTCATGAACCATGATATCATGACCTGAGCGGAAATCAAGAGTCCGCTGCTTAACCAACTGAGCCACCAGGTGCCCCTGGACTGCAAGCGGCTTACGGGTGGAGGCTGTGTTCCCTGAGGGGACACCTACTGCAGGGTCGAGCACAAACACCAGCATCCTGACACCAAGCGGGTTGGGATCGTAAGAGCAGACACGCCCCTGGGACGCGCCCAGCCTGTGCAGCTTCTTCGGTGCAAAATAAGCAGGTCTCCAGCACCCAGTCCCTCCTGGCGTCTCACCGAGCCCAAGCGGGGGACAGCCTTTCCCTCTTCCTCTAACAGGCTTCTGTGAGAGCTTGTGTCCCGCTCCTCCTTGAAGCTGCCCTTTTCCTTTTGAACCTACCTTTACCCAGAAAAACATACCGGCGTGGCCCCCAATCCAAAGAGACAGCCCCCGATGCCAGCCCCGAGTGAAGGGTCCCGCCAATGCACTCCACGTTATTTTGTCAGCTGGGAAGAAATCCTTCATCACTTTCCCCAGGAATCCACCTTCTGAGGGTGTGCTCTAGGCCAGCAGGCGCCACCCTGTATTTGAAACAGCCAGAGACAGCAGATCAGCCCACACCCTGGTAGCACCGGTGGGTGTGGTGCCTCGTTCCACCAGCTGGAGCCCCAAGGGCTGCACTGATCACTGTGCCCTTCTCGGCAGGCTAACGCTCTCCCCATGGAGTAAGGGCTTCCAGAAGCAGCCTGAAGATACATCCAGCCACTGCACATATCCCTAACCTAAAAAAAAAAAAAGAAAGAGAGAGAAAGACAGAGAGAGAGAGAGAGAGAGAGGCCAAGAAAGGGTGGAAGCCACAGCTCTCCCATTTGCCTACAAAAATGTGAGCCCAGGGCTCATGAGTTCAAGCCCCGAGTCAGGATACCTGTGCGGACAGCTCAGAACCTGGAGCCTGCTTCGGATTCTGTAACTGTTTTTCTCTGCCTCTCCCCTGCTCTCTCTCTCTCTCTCTCAAAACATAAACATGAAAAAAATAACAAAAATAAATGTGAGGCCAGATTTTAACCTCTCCCTTGGCAACTCTGCATATGGGACAAGAGAGGAGCTGATACAGACATCACTCTTGTACTGCATTCCATACTCACTTCCCCCGACCCCTTGTTTCTTAATGGCCTTACTTTTTTTTTTTTTTCTTTTTTTTTTAACACTTGAGCCCAGGTTAGCCTGTTTCCTGTTCATATTTGTAAGGAATCCAGGCCCTCGGCAGTAAAGAAAGACAAGCATCCCCTGGAGCTTTATATTAGGAATGTTTCTAGAGTGTTGGTGGAAAGCATGTACATTTGTTAATTTGCACCCTAAACACACCCCATGGCCTCATTTAACTCTGAGTGCTCATGTGTGTCTTGTAACTACCTATGCATGGTTCCAACTTAATCAAGTACTTAATGAGCAGCATTAATATTCGTTGTCATCTCCATGGGAGCCTACGCTCATCAAGGTAAATATCTGTGGGCTGTATCCACAGTCTGTGGTTGAACTAAGAATTGTCTGTCCTCATCCAGACAGCCAACTCTTTGTCCCCCAAGATGGGAAAACCCTGCTGGGTACTTTCCGAAGGTTTCTTTGTAAAAACGAGATGCTTCCACTTATGGATCTTTTGCAGATGCCAAGCGATTTGGAAGAGCGGTAAGAAATCCACTATCTGGGTGGTAGTCATTCGGGGAATCTCGTGGCATGCCTCTTAAGTGCCGGACACTGGGGGTGCGATGATGACCTACCCTCATGGTGCCTACAGTATGGTGGGAGACACCTACATTTATGGAAAGGTCACCGTAAGGAATAGGTGAGATCAGCGTTTGGCAGGAAACGCGTGGGGTGCTGGGGGAGCCATTCCCTAAAGGAGAGATATTGGAGCTGAGCTGAAAGATGAACGTGGGGAGAAATTAGTTCTTCAACGGCTATTAGGGCCGGAGCGCGCATTTGCACACAAGTGCGCACGCACACCCACATCGAGTACAACTCCTCTATTTATAGCGGGAGAAACGGGGCCCAGCCAGAGCTAATTATAGAAACCGGCGATCCCAATATCTAATCCCTTCCTGCTAAATCACATGGATTTTATTTACATCCCAACCATAGATTATTTCAATACCTTTGGCCAATAAAACGCAGAATATTGAGTTAAAACCACATCCCTCAAGACCACAAGCATAAATAACGATCGTGTTTTAACGTGGATGGAACCTTTTCATTTTGCAAATCCAAGTTCTCATATCAAAATCCAAGGCAGTTTGTTTTCTGTACGAACGGGAAGGTCATAACCCTGTCTGAAACGCACTGGCAAAAATCTCTCTAACCGTGCAATGCTAATTTGGGCGTGAGCTGTGTGTTGAGGCTGACTTCATGGCCCAGCTGGGGTTTCAGATTCGCACATGGCGATTGGGTGGCTCTCTACCGTTGCACTGCAAGGGTCTCTCCCTGGACTCCGGAAGCCTCCGGAGATTTACCGCTGTTCTCGCCAGTGCGTGCCTGCGTTGCCGCAGGGTGAAACATCCTTTTGAAAAGCCCGTGAGAATCCACTTGCAGTCTGTGCGTTTGCCTGTAAGAGCGCAGGGCAGGGACTGGAAGGAAGCACAGAGGAGCCCACACTGACCCGAGGTTACCCCTGGGGAGCTGCTGCCGTGGGGAGGGGATATGACACGGCCTGCTTTTCACTCTAGATATGCCCGAGTGGTGTAAAACTGTACACAAGAACGTGTTTGTGTATTGCACATTGAATGCATACGTATGCATTTTTTAAAAGAAAAAGCTTAGCCTAACATCTCAATAGAACAAAGGTGCGTCTCCGCAGAGAGAAGCGTTTTCTTCTGGATGTGACGGTCTATTCCAGAAACCTCAGAGTAACTCCCCCGCTGACCGGCACAGAGCTGAGGGTGGAAAACGTGCATTCCGCAGCATCCCCAAGGGAAATTTGGAAAGTTGGAGGCGCCTCGAGGGTCGCCGCACTTGCCGCCCGCGCCCCCCTTACCGGTGCATTCCCGCAAGCCTTGACTTTACCGCGTGCGCACCCCCCACCCACCCAGCGGGTGCGGGTGCGGGCGCCGGAGGGTGCGGCCGCTGCCGGGGCGGGGCCAGCCGAGCACGCGCCCCCACCTCCTCTCCCGCCCGCGCTCGCCCCCCGCCCGCGCCCGGGGCGCCCGGCCCGCCCCCTCCCCTAGCGCGCAAACGAACCTCTCGACGCCGCGCGCGGCGGCGGCGGCGGGCGGGGGCCGGGCGAGGGAGGGGGCGGGCCCGAGCAGCCCCGACTCCGCAGTTGTCTCCCGAGCGCGGGCTGCGCCGCCCGAGCCGCTGGGCTGGGGAAGCGCTAGCGGTTGGCTCCCGGGCCGGCTCCTCCAGGTGCTCGCAGGCATGCAGCCCGGGAGCAGGCGGCGCGCCCCGGGCCGGTGCTGAGCCGGCCGGGGCGGCGGGGACCAGCGCCTGCCGAGCCCCTCCCACCTTGCCCCGGGGCCCGCGAGCTGCGCTCCGGAACCCCCTCTTCGCCCGCAGTCCCGCCAGCGCCACCCCCCCCACCCCCCGCGGGCCGCAGGGGCTCATGCAGCCGCCAAGGTAAGCGCGGGCCGGGAGCGGGGCGGACCCGGCCCTGACATCCCCGAGGCGCCGCCGGCACTTGCGGGTCCTCTCCAGCCCCGCGTCTCTTCTTGCTCCCGTCTTGTCCACAGTTGGAGCTTTGCTGCGCCTCGATCGCTTTAGCTCTTGGCAGCAGTAAAGTTTTTGTGGTTTAGTATTTGCTCTTTTTTCCTAAAATGCTCTCCCCGGGCAGCCGGCAGCGCGCGTGCTTGGACAGACCCGGTGAGCGTCTCTTCCACCGTGCGCGGGCTGGGGGCTCCCTTTCTCCGGCGCGGTCACCGCCCGGCCCGCGCACCCTGGGATGTCCCGCCGTGAACCCCCATTGGCCCGACTCACCCGGGTCCCCCTCCTCCAGCTCCGCGCCTGGCTGCCTAGGCCAGCTGCAGAGCCGCGGGACAAGCGCCGGCCCCCCGGGGGGGGAGGGGGGGCGTCGGTGCTGCACCTTCTGGGCTCGGGTCCCAGCGGTCCTTTGAACTGGGAGCATCTGTACGCAGGAAGGTGCGGGACTTGGGTTCAGTGCTAAGGGATCGGACTCCCGAGTGGCCCCGGCGTTCCTAAGTGGAGGGGTGGGCCCGACGGGCGGGGCACGGAGACGATTCCGCGCCCGGCTCGAGCCGTGGCTCACGCCGGAGAACTAGCTGAAACAGGGGGACAGGTGTATTTAGGGGGAGGACCGACGTGTGTTGGAGCGGGGGGCGGGGAGGGGCGCTCAGTTGCAATTCTTGATTGCATCCTGTTAATGTAATTGCATTAGATTTGCTCCGGGGCAGAATCAATTCCCCCAAATTGAGATTTTTAATGGGAGCCTGCGAGTTGCTATTATGTATGTGGTTTCGGAAGGCGTTGGGTTGTATTTATTTTACCATTCGGGTGTCTCGAGGGCGGAGTAGGGGAAATCGCGCCATCTAGCGGAAATGGTAAGCCGCGCGTTCCTTTTCGCCGCGAAGTTGGGTGTTTTCAAAGTACGGGACTCCAGCGCCAGGTAGGGAGGGGGCTGAGCCCTCCCAGGAAGGGTGGTTATCCTAGTTATCCGTGTGTCTACAGTCTGCGTGAGCGGGAGCGCCCCGACACCCCCAGCTCAGTGCGCCAAGCTCAAGGGACAGAATTACAGGTTGTACCGAGTGGCAGGCTGGCACCTCGAGGAGATCTGTCACCTTCTCCATCTGGCTTTAGGGTCCTCCAGCAAATGGACACCCATTGTTCGGGCATCAGTCCCAGGGGGGAAAAAAACATCCGTGCACCTTGCTCTTCTCCAGGACGTCACAGAGGAGTGATTTGTCAGGCGAATCTCAAGCCATGACCCCTAGGAAAGAGATTGACCGAGGACAGCTGAAGGAGAAGTGGGAAAGGGCCTCTTGCAGATCAGGCCAGAATAACACTTTTTTTTTTTTTTACACATACAAAGGGCTTCTGAAAGTTCCACTGGTGCAGCAGATGACAAGCAGGCCCCCTTTACAAGGGATATGATCTCCTGGGAACAACAGGGAATTACTTTGCTGCGTGACCAGCAGAGAGGACAAAGGCTCTGGGTGGAGCACCCACACACCCAGGCGGGCTCCGCGTTCTCTGTGGCTCGTTTTTGCTGCCACCTTACAGGCCAGAGGATATCAGCCACGCGAGCTGGCTTCTCCCTATTCTAAAGGATAGGTTGGTTCCTTGTAGAACAGCACGGTGGTGCCCCTGGGGTGAAGACCCTTGCCCCCTTGAGATCCTCTTCGTGGTGGTGATAGGGAGGAAGGTCCCAGATTCCTTTTGTTTTTAATAAAAATAAATTTTTTCTTACATTTTACTTTTGATAGAGAGACAGAGGACAAGTGGGGGAGGGGCAGAGAGCGAAGGAGACACAGAACCCGAAGCAGGCTCCGAGCTCTGAGTTGTCAGCACAGAGCCCAACGCGGGGCTCCAACTCACAAACCGCGAGATCATGACCTGAGCCGAAGTCGGACACTTAACCGACTGAGCCACCCAGGCACCCCAATAGAATTGTTTTTAACATTTATTTATTTTTGAGAGACAGAGCATGAGCAGGGGAGGGGCAGAGAGAGAGGGAGACACAGAATCGGAAGCAGGCTCCAGGCTCCGAGCTGTCAGCACAGAGCTGGATGCAGGGCTCGAACCCACGAACCATGAGATCGTGACCTGAGCCGAAGTCGAAAGCTTAACCGAGGGAGCCACCCAAGTGCCTCCCAGATTCCTTTTAACAAGAGCCCTGCCCCTCCCTTTTCCCTTCCAGGTGAAAGACGGGTGCTTACCTTCTAAATAGACATGTAGAGTGGTAGGTGGCGTTTCTGCCTCCCCCCATGCTGTCTCTCCTTTTGCAGGCGTTTATTTAATAACCGGATTTGTGACAGAAAGGGTCTTGCAGTGACCTGGCATCTTATTCAAGGCGGGCTTCTCTGACCTTTGCTAAGAAACGCCTTACAAGGTGTGACTGCTGCCTCCCCAGTGTGTGTGATCATACAGAGTGGAGCCATCAGAGGCTCCTATTTATTACGACCCTTGGCCCGGCCCTTCGGCCAGCCACCCCATGTGGGGCCAAATACAGGAACTCTTAGATGAAGATGCAGAATAAAATGATAGGCACTGAGCATCCCTGACATTGGGACAGGAAGTTTTTTCCAGCCATTGTTGTAGTGATGCTCACCAGACTAGTGATGGCGTCTAGATCTCGCTAGAGAAATGGATGTCCAGAGAAGTATAGCCCAGGTTCTGCGGGTTTGTTTTTTTTTTTTTAATTTTTTTTTCAACGTTTATTTATTTTTGGGACAGAGAGAGACAGAGCATAAACGGGGGAGGGGCAGAGAGAGAGGGAAACACAGAATCGGAAACAGGCTCCAGGCTCTGAGCCATCAGCCCAGAAGGTTCTGCGGGTTTAAAGTGCTTTTTTGCCTTCAACCTTGCTGCTAAATGAATTAAATTCAAGCATTTGCTTTTCCCACGTGTGGTCCCCAAATTCAGTCATGCCTTAGGAGGTATGGTCACCGATCTCTTGAGAAGCCTGCTATCCAGGGAAGATTGGATATCCCCAAGTGAAACCGAGCATAAATAAACTAGGATTACCAGAAACCGGTGCAGGCTCATATGAATCTGTTAGTTCTGTGAAATGAAAAGGCACTACTCCATAAAGATCGTTGTTCTAGAACCTGACTTATAATAACCCAAAGGTAAGTTCAAATAACTTTTCAGCATCAGTGGTGTTTCTGTGGCTCTTTCGGAGGATGGCTTCGCTTTTCAAACAACATACATCATTTATTCATTCAACAGACTTAACATAAATTTAACCCGAAGAAGGAAGGCTCCAGACTCTCCCACCTGCCTGGTATCCAGCCCTATTCAAAGGACAGACTCCTGTTTTCCTAATTTTGGCCCAACGGCCGTGCGTTTTCAGCCTCTTTTCCTTTCACAGCAACAGAGTTAGGACACAGCAATGAACAGGGCAGTGGAAAAACTAAGGACTGTCTCACCCGAGTGTGCATACACGGTCAGGCAGAAGTCGGTCTCCTTGGTGACAAGTAAACATCTTTTAAAAGGATCCCCGGTTTCTTAGCCAGGTGTGACCCTATGAGTAGAAAACGCAGCATCAGGATGCCTGGGTGGCTCAGTCAGTTAAGTGTCCGACTTCCGCTCAGGTCATGATCTCATGGTTCATGGGTTCGACCCCCGCGTTGGGCTCTGTGCTGATATCTCAGAGCCTGAAGCCTGCTTCGTATCCTCTGTCCCCCTCTCTCTCTGCCCCTCCCCACTCACGTGTTCTCTCTCTCTCTCTCATTCTCTCTCTCAAAATAAATAAACTTTACAGGGAAAAAAATGCAGTATCATATTAGAGCCTAGGGGTCGAGGCAAGAATGCCTACTGAGTGAGATGTGAAATCTTTCATAATTCTAAGGGCAGTAAGAAGAGGAAATTTTGAAACTTGGGCAGAAATTAACAAAGCAAATGCAAATATCTTTTATAGCCTCATTTAAAAAAATTCAAGGCACTTCTACTTGATGGATGTAAAAATGCCCTACATACTTACTTGACCTATAAAATTATATCCAGATGACCACAGTAAAGAACTAAAGTGTAGCAAACAGTGTTTATGCAGAAAAAAATTACAGAACTACTGCTTGAGTTTACTTCGTGTCCTCCAGTTGTTTGTTTAAAGCAACACCACGAGGTGAAGAACTTTCTAGAATCAAGACACTAGATTTGCCAGAGTCTGGAAATCTGGCAAAAACTTGAAAACAAAAGCTTCTGTCATCTGTCTGGTAGACCAAGGCCAATTCCTGTAGATTCTGTGTCCTCCACGGGGCATAGCGGAGATCAGCAGATAGGAGTGAAAAATGCCCTAAAACTTACTGATTTGCATCTGTGAGGCATTGCTGAGTAATTACCAGCCCTTGTGGCTGCCACTTTGTATGTTTCATTTTTCCATCTTCGGGAACTCTCCCACTCCGGGTCTTTGCCTGGTTGACAGCAACATTTGGCTCGTTTCCTGGTAATGCTCAGCTCTTGTGCCCTCGTGAGCAGAGATACTCTGGCCAAGTCCTCGATAAGAGTCTCAGTACGGTTATTTTATTCTTAGTATGCTGTTCCTCTGAAGATGGACACAGACCATTTTTTTCATCCTCTTTTGGAGTTGTGAGGACTTCTCTCCCTGATGACTTTTTGAAACGAGATTAGGTGGAAATGCACAAATGTACAACGACTTGCCCCAGTGGCCTCCTGAACGTTCGTGCGTAAGCCTTGTCGGCCACAACGCAGACGCTCTACCTCAGAGTTCAGTCTCCTGCGAGTTTTTGATACGTTTCACTGATCCGTACCACGTGGATCTCTTCCCTCCAGTTAGCTATTTAAAAACCATGATACCTTGGGGCGCATGGGTGGCTCAGTCAGTTAAGCATCCACTTCCGCTTAGGTCATCATCTCATGGCTTGTGAGTTTGAGTCCCCCCGTCGGGCTCTGTGCTGACAGCTCGGGGCCTGGAGCCTGCTTCGGATTCTATGTCCCCCTCTCTCTCTGCCCCTCCCCCACTCATTCTCGTTCTCTCTCTCTCTCAAATAAAAGTAAACATTGAAAAACAATTTTTTAAACCATAATACCGCATTGTTCCACACACTTCCACAAAGCTTTATCCTCTGTTAGAGTCTGATCCTCTTGTGAGATCCCAAGATGTTGCTAGTTACCCCCCTGCCGGGACGCTGTTTCACTGGCTCTCAAAGAGGCTTGCTCAGAAGACATCTGCTGGGCAAAAGTGACTTCGAAATTTGCTGCCAGTGCCCATTTTCAGCTCCTGACACTGACCCTGGCATCCTGGAGAACGGATTGCTCTCATAAGAATATGTCCCCTGGGTGTGGAGACTTTAGGCTACTCCGTGGTGTTAGGGTCTCTGCAGCCGTTTGCTTTGGCCACGTGACCTGTGGGGATCTTAAATTGACCAGAGCCCCCTTGTGCGAGGGCATGCCCTAGATAGCAGCCACAGAGTCCCAAGCAAATGGAACTCCTGATGACTTCCCCCACGGCCCCCATGATAAACCATCTCCCCCACCTCCCAGGCCTTTCTCTTTGTGCACCCCTTAGAAAAGACCCCCATGGGGCTCCACAGAAGCCCACTCTTTTGGTCTGAATTGACCGATCTAGCCTCAGCACAGAAACCCTCAAACGCTCTACCGTGGACCCTAATAAAGGCATGAGCCCCAGTCCTGCCTCTCTCCCCACACCCTCCCTTGACCACCCCACGTGGCCCCTCAAGGTATGCGGCACGCTTTGTCTAGATCTGTGAATAATAAACGCCTCCATTTTAGTTTCTCCTGTGGTCCATCGTTGAACTGTGGCTCACCTCCCGTGGCCCACTTGACGAGGGTTCATTTGACAGATTCATACCAGAAAAGCACATGGAAATGCGTATCCCCCCCACAGAGCCATAAACGCTGTAGGGTTTCCTCAACCCAGTTGGTAGCTTGGAAACAATACGATGTAACGTGGGTTTGGAAATTTGGGTGTGTACTTTCATTTACATTTAATTTAATATCCGTTATGGAAAGCGGTAGAGTATAAATAATAAATAGACTTTTTAAATGCAATTGCATTTTCCCAGATGGGCTTCCATTTATGCAAGAGAGGCAAAACAGCAAGAAATATAGAGCGTAGAGGCCAGGCTTACCTGTAGACATTATGAGGTTCACGATGGCATCCCTTCACAGGTCCGGACCCACCAGTAACCCCCCCACTGCTAAGTTTGCTAGGTCATTTTGCCTCAGAACAAGGGAATCACGGGACATTAATGTATGGCGCTTCATGTCCTTTTGTGCCGCTAAAATAGTCTGATACGCAGAATACTGACTTCAAAATCGCTTACCTTCCTATCCTGAAGCACACATTCGGCTTTGTATCTTCACGTATCTCAAGAGCATATGGTAGGGAAAAGCCAATGCCACCCTTTTCTCTGCTGTGAGGGTTTTAGCTTGCTTTTATTTTCCTCTGCTAAGAGCATGTTAAGAAAGGAGATCCCTGGGGCGCTCAGTCGGTTGAGCGTCCGACTTCAGCTCAGGTCATGATCTCGCGGTCTGTAGGTTCGAGCCCCACATCGGGCTCTGTGCTGACAGCTCAGAGCCTGGAGCCTGTTTCGGATTCTGTGTCTCCCTCTTCCTCTGACCCTCCCCTGTTCATGCTCTCTCTCTCTCTCTCTCTCTGTCTCAAAAATAAATAAATGTTAAAAAAAAAAAAAAGAAAGAAGATCCCTAAAGTCCACGTGTCTGATTTCTTTATGTGTAAATGGATGCTATTGGCAGAATCTACAGACTTCAGGCCTAGTTAGAAATATATTTACCTCCCCTGAGCCTGAGCCAGGAGTCAATGAGGACAAAGCAAACCCAAACCAAGATGGCGCCCAAGCCCTGCCTTTCTGGGTCAGTGACCAATCTCTAGGGGCAGGAGCCCGCCCGGCTTTGAATTGGAGACACGGTCTGAATGGCTTGTTATCTGAAGGGACTGCAATGAATTGAGACTATAGATAGTTTTATCGAAATATCCTGTTGTGTAATATTTACCTGTCATTCAGAGGCTACATCCAAGTAAGCACTCTGTGAAAACTTGCCCCCCAAATACCATTTAGTATCCTAAAGAAAGGAAAGGAATTCTATAACTCTTTCAACTTCCTAAATCTTTAAAGGGGAGGGGGAGATTGTTCAGGCAAATTGTTCTTTTCTGAAAACATTTTGAAAATTTTGTCTCTGGAAGACAGCGTATCTCCAGACATACTCTCATTTAACACATGACCCACTATTCTATAAATGGAGCATATTATTTGACCAGCAGAAAAAAGTAAATGCCAGGTGAAGATGAGAAGAGATGAGAAGCAGCTGTAGTTTGGTGGGGAAACACTGAACTTGGCATCACAAGGCCAGGTTCTGAGGCTCTCCCTGCCCTCGCTATTCTTAGTGACCTTGGACAAATCACTTAATCTCCCAGAGTTTCGGTGCCCTCGTTTGTGAAATGGAGACAACTGTGCCCGCCACACAGTTGAGATGACTCAACGGTTATGTGGGAGACTTTGTGTTTTAGTGGTTGCTCAACAGAACTTGCGTATAGCTAGTAATGCGCTTAGAACCCACCCAGGAGTCAAGGTTATCCAAGAGTGCTTGGGGGATTCTGCAGATTTCCCCCCAGTTCCCACATGTACGAAGACTCTAGCAGAATCGGGCGCACGGTAGACACTCTGTTATAATCCAAACAACGGTTCGTGTCCGTGATGTCGTCAGCTACTTAGCAGCACTTACTCTGTGCCAGGCATCTGTCCTAAGTGGTCTGTCTATATTGTGTCAACTCATTTACGTCCTCACAAGAACCCTCTGCGGGAGCTAAAGCTTATCCCCACTTAACAGATGTAAAGGGTCGGTGTTCAGACAGCATGTTCTTAGCCAGAAGGCTGTATTGACTCTCTCACGTCCAAGTGAAGCCTCCAACAAATGTAAAAAAGAAAACAACGGTGGAGGAGGAGGCTGTCACATAAAGCAACACATTTGTTCTTGCTTCTGCATTGGCGCTCGTCCCCACCTCCCATCATCCAGGGATCTTCGGTATTTCAGCTTTGCATTAGCCATTCTAAACAGTTTTGAATTTGATGAATAACTTGGTTATCTGTTCCTATTGCTAAATGTCTATGGTATTTGTGCTTGGCACCAAATTGTTCATTAATCCAAATACTCCAGCCTTCTGCTGGTGGAGAGAGAGAGAGAGACAGACTCCCTGTCAGTTCAGACAGTTGCCATTTGGTGAATAAATGGTTCCAAGCTGGTTATTCTCCCCAGTACTTTCTGGAATGGGGAGAAGTAAACACTGGGTGGTCTGTTCTCCATTACAGGAACCTGGTGTTTCTTGGTATGAGTACCCAAAAGTTTCCTTAAAACAAGAGGTTATTACATGTTCGGAAGGCATGGTTTCAGGTGCAGGGTGGAATTGCTGGGGATTATAGCTGAAGAATTTGCTCAGCCACGTTTTTTCTTGGGGAACCCAGAAATGTGACAGAGGAGGCCCCAGAATGGCTCCTTGGAGTCAGGTGTAGGCAAAGCCAGTTAGTTACAGAGCTAACACCAGTTGACCGGATCCTTAGAGACCCCTCCTGGGCAGCCAGGCCACAGTTCTGCAGATTGCAGTTGCGTCTGAGGGTCCAGAAACAGGACAGAACATTCAGGGGCCACAAAGTTAGAGGTGGAGCCACCCCAAATGCCCCATCTCTCTCTTTCCCCAGATCCACTGCAATGTCTAGAAAGCCTCAATCTCGACGCTGACAATTAAGCACTTCACAAATGCTATCATTTTCTTACTGGCTTTGTGGGCAGAAGAATTTGTAAGCTGTAGACCAGATGGTGGGTGTGCCCCAGAGTCACAGTCCCGAGACCCAATAGGAAGCGAGACTTTCGCAGGTGACACTCCAGTTATACACTGGTTTGTAATCCCTGCAGGGAGAAGTGGGAGATGGATCAAAAGAAAAAGTGTTGGCTTCTCCAAGCGTTTCGTGAGAAACTCAGAAGTCAAGAAAGAGAGGCGAGGAAAGGCAGAGGGGCTGCTCAAATCCAAAGACCATGGAAATGCACCGCCAGAAACTGTTAGCAGGTGATCAGGAGGGCTCCAGCCCAGCCTGGGTTAGGCAGAGACGACACAGAGGGAGTCTGAGGGAGAAGAGGCAGAGGGAAGACGTGACATCGCTGAGCCTGGGAAGGAGTTGGTGAGCTCAGCAGAGGTAGCGTGACAGCCGTGAGTCGCCCAAACCCCACTCTGCCACCCAGCCAGCTGGGTGACCTCAGACAGGTTACCGACCTTCCGCAGTGTAAGTGGGGATAGATGAGAGTTGTCTGACTTCCAAATGACAGGGGATGGAATAAGCATCTTTAAACGGGAATTGAAGTCCAGGAAGAGGAAAGGATACAATCTATCTGTACGTACATCCGTCAATCCCCCTTGGCTGGTGATCTCAGTTCTTCTCTGATTGCTTAGCTCCTACCACGATGGGGAAGTTCACAGCACTATTTAACAGGAAATACCTACTGGGAGAGAGCAGTCAGAAGGTTGCTAATCGTTCTTGGCGAAATGATAGCGAATGAGCTAGGCTGATTGATTTTATATGTGCTTACATGCACATGGAAATATCTGGAAGGATGCACACGAAACTGTTAATAGTTATTGCCTCCAGGGAGAGTCACCTAATTTCATTTGACAGGAAGTTGATTTGTTTGGATCATGTGCCTATATTGCTGTTTGAATTTTTTTACGAAATTTGATGCTAGACAGAAGGAAATGGAAAGCCCAGAAAATTTGTTCCTTCTAGCATTTTCTTTTTAAAAAAAAATCCCTGGTATATCTTCCCAGCACAGTGACTGTGCCCATGCCTACCATCAGGGGTGAGTTTCCAGGAAGTTCTAAGGGGGGCACTCCATACCGATGTCCCAAGCCCAGCCAGTTCTCCAGGCTCTGTTCCCGAAATTGGAATCATGAGTGGAAATGCTAGCCCATGGGACAGTCTGTGTAGATTCCTAACAGGCGGAAGTTTGACAGAAGGTGTTCCAGACAGGGTGAAGCTGATGGCAATGTGGATGTCACCAATCTTTGCCGTCGCTGGTCCTGTTTGTTAAGGAAGTTACTGACAGAGACTCCCCCCGCCCCCGCACACCAACTCTGAGACACTCACCCGTTCTGTAAAGGCCCTAGTTGATGTGCAGTAAGGATGACGGGGAATCGATGCAGGGCTCTCAGCTCCTGAGACATGGAGAAACCGCATCAACACCCATCTCAGAGTTCTGAGCACATTGTAGTGGAAATCATTTGTCTCTACACCTGACTGCTCCCCTGGGCTGCCAGGAGGGGGCCAGGACTGTCTGTTGCTCATCTGAGAATCCCCAACCACCGCCCCCCCCCCAATCCCAGAGCTGAGTGTTCCAGTACTTGGTGAGTGCTCCTTGAGTGAGTAAAACAGAAACACAATAAATAAATAAAAAGAATCTCCCTTGTGTGGGGGAAGACAGTGTTACTGATCTGATCACGTGCATTTAAAGCCATATCCAAGAGCAAATAAAATCTGCTCATGTATGAAAGTCGTAAGAAAGAATCCAAAGAAAAAGTGAGATACTTCTTCAGTTCCTGAAGAGAGCTGTTGGAATGTCAGCAAATTCTATTTCAAAACACCACTAAAATATTGGAGTACAATCTCTCCATTTTATTTACCAAGAATAAGCATCCCTCGTGGTGAGGGAGGCAGCGCAGAAGCACACGGAGAGGAAAGGAAGCCTGCAGCAGAAGCGAAGAAAACAAGATGGGCCAAAGAAGGGGGACACTAAGACATTCTGAGATCTACAGGGAAGGGGTCCCTCCCTGCCAGAGTCTGAGACTCACAAATGCTTGGGAAGAAGAGAAGCAAAGAGAGGCCGTCTCCTAAATCGTCATGGAAACAGGTCAAGGAAACTCTATGGCCACCAACCCCCAACCGTCTGGACAGAGCGGAGCAGGGGTAATTAAAGATGGCAGCCACGTCCTGGTGGCCAGAATGCGCACTGAGCTTCCACACCGGGCCTGCGCCCAAGGGCATACAACCCTGGTCTCCCTGCCCACAAAGGGAGCCCACCCATCTAGGAAGGGGCCCTTTTCATAGCCACTTTGTGGAACATACACTAGAAAAGTAATATCACCAGGCACGTTTTAAAGTCCCAATGAACTGGACAGAGCACAACACACTTCCTGAAAAGAGAACATGAAACCGGAGAAATCTATTAGCATTCTTTGAGGAGGTAGAAACAGGCCCGGAGACGAGGGAGAAACCCAGGGATGAATTATGTTTAGACTTTCAAAATTCCTTCCGACTAAGTTCCACCCCGGGGGTCATTCGCAATAGTTAAGTCGCTCCAGAATGTGCCGGGTGGGGAAGGTGGGGGGAATCACCACAGATTGGAACTGTCCTCAGAGACAGGAAACAAAAGATGGGATAATCAGGTACTTTTCTGGATGAAGAATTATAAACCGTGGGGATCCCCAAGGATCGCTGGTGCTCCCAGACTTAGCTTAAATGTCCATAGATCATCTGAAGGAGCGAATGCTCAGATGCTTCCAGGCCTGTGGATGAATTGAAGGGTCCAGAGACAGATGGAAAAACAAATAGTGGATAAGCTGGAGGACAAGTTTACGAGTTAGCAAGCAAATGCATATTTAAGCTTGGGGGCGGGGGGGGGGGGGCAGGCCTCAGTTGGATATGGGAGAACATATCCCAATCATAGCAAAATGGACTCTGTCCAGTCTGTTGATAGCCCCAACATGGGATCTTGGGGGTCTTTGCAAAATGTTTGTGGGATAACGATCGTGCAGGACCCAGTGTTCAGAAGGTGCTAAAATGCTTTCAGAAATGGCATTGGGAGCTAAGCCAAAGATAGGATTCTCCCTGGGCTGTACCCAAACCTGGCGGTTTTACGACTTTGCCCTAGAGAAAAATACCGCAGAACTGTAGAAAGGTTAAGTAATCACCCAGGTAGAAGACTTCCCTGAGAAGCTGGGCTGCTTTGTTCTTTAAGAGCTTTAGGGTGGAAAGATGAAACCCCAAAGATGATATGGTCAAAGTCTATAAAACTTTGGAAGTTACTGTGATGAGAAAACCAACTTTAGTTTTTCTGAGTTGCTGCGTTTTACATTATGAGAACCCTGCTGTGGACATTCAGGTAAGGACTCAAGTTTAGGGTTCCTGCATTAAGCTCCTGCTTTGCCAGGGTACCTTTTGAAATAACCCTTAGAGTTGAGCCTAAAGAAGAGTTAGTGACCTTCACCTCCACCCCCTTATATATAAGTGCCTGCCACCCCACCGTCTGTCTCCTGTTCACGATCTGGGATGAGGGAATGCCCCTGGCCTGGCCCACTGTGCACCCCACCATCCCACTCTTTCTGGGGCCTGTATGCAATACATCTCACGACTCTAATTCTTTTTGTACATTATTGAAACTACACCTTCCATCAAAATGACTTTATGGGTTTCACTTGCCCAAAGCGGGGAGCTTGGGTGCTGAGGGAACTCCCTGCCTTGCCGACCCCATGAGGGTGCTTTTGCCTCCCCACTCAGCCAATCATAAACTGCATATTCTTTTTTTTTTTTTAGTGTTTATTTACTTTGAGAGAGAAAGAGAGCGTGAGTGGGGGAGAGGCAGAGAGAGAGGGAGACACAGAATCCAAAGCAGACTCCAGGGTCTGAGCTATCAGCACAGAGCCTGAAGCAGGGCTCGAACCCATGAACCGTGAGGTCATGACCTGAGCCAAAGTCAGACACTTGACTGTTTAACCGACTGGGCCACCCAGGCGCCCCTTTAATATGCATATTCTTAATGCAACACACCAGCTCCGGCTGCTTAGCACTGTTACAGAGAGAGTGAACAAGGTCTAGCTCATCAAACCCCAGATCCACGGGAGCCCTTGAAGTTTGAAATAAGAACTTGAGATTAAGTTTTATTTCAATTAAAGAGGAGTGGGTCCCCCCCCAGTTGTAGGCAAAACCAACCGAGCTCCTCAAGACTTGGTATGAGCAAAATCTGTTCAAAGGTAGGGGGTGGAGGCAATGGGAGTAGACCCAAGAAGTTCTTCCAGTAAATGAATGAGTTGGGAGCCATTGACGACATATCCCTGGACTTGTGAGGTTGGCGAAAATACTTCTTGGGACCAGTGTTGGGCCATCAGCTTCCTCCTTGTTACGAGTCTGTGCACACAAGTGAGAGAAACCTAAATCAAACCAGTTTCGGCAAAATGAGGAACTCTCTTGTCTCCCGTAGCTGGACCAGGGAGGAGGAGCTACAGGGAGAGTGGCATGGGGAGCCCTGAAAATCTCCAAGCGTCCCAGAAAAGCTCACCAGATAAAATGCGATTTTAGTAAAAACAGCACGCTAACTCTGCAGACACATCCTCCACCTGCAACACTCATCAACACTGGCCTTCACATCAGATTGCTACCCGCAGACTCATCATGTAGGGATCAGAGACCAGGATGGGGCTCCCCCATAGCAACAGTCTCAGGACAGATTCTGATTGGTCAGCTTGGGTCATGTGCCAGTCACCACTTTATTGAAAGTACTTGTTAGGTTCTCTGCCTTGCCTTGACTTTAAATCCAAGAGGATAAACTGATCGACTCAGCCTGAGTATTAATGTGCACCCAGGGTTGATGAAGCGTGATGCAACTTACAAACCTAGCGAATCCCTACACATGAGTCACCTGGGAGAGCTCATTAAAAATGCTGATGCCCAGGCTGTACTCAGGGATGCAGATTCAGCTGCTCTGGAATGGGTCCTGGGCAGTGGTACTGGTTAGCCCCCACAGTGGTCTCCCAAAAGAATACGTCTCTCCTCTTCTTGAGACCTCAGGTGGGGCTTCCAGCTGCGATAAACATGGACACCCTCTCAGAGCCTGTGCGGGCCATTCTCGAGCTTTCTCAGGCTCCTGTTCTGTCTTTCTGCAGCCTAGTCTCCTCCTACAGCCATCCTCAAGCTTTCTAGCCCCTCAGGCAGGCCACACCTTGGCACATGTTATACTGAATGTTCCTTCCGCCTGGAATCCTTGCCCTGCCCCCCCTCCCTCGCCCACCATCTCCCCCGGCACTCTCCCACACTGGGAGAAACTTCCCTCCCCACCCTGCACCTGGGTCTGGGCTGGAGGCCCCTGGCGCCTGTGTTCTGTGTCTCTGCTGTCAGAGTCTGTGTTATGCTTTATTGAAAGTGATTGTTAAGTTATCTGTCTAGCCTTGACTTTAAGCCCAGTGCGGACTTGCATCACTGGAATTAATGGCACATAGAGCACATCAGGCATGGGCTTGGTGTGTTCCACTCTACAGTTTATTAGCCAATAATTGGGTGAGTACTTAACTGCACTCAGCCTCAGTTTCCCCATCTGCAAAATGAGGATGACACTAGAACGTACCTTCGCTTTAAGTGTCTAGAAATGTAAAGTACTTAGCCAGCCCTGGACATAATGTGACAGCACAGGGACACCTTGGCCATAACTGCTGTCATTCTTATAAAAATGAATCCTTCAAGACAACTCACAGGACACACCATCTTTTTGGTAAAGCCTTCCCCGGGACGGTTGGCCGATCACCCCTCACCTTCCTCTATCATCTGTTTCTACCAGCGATTCAAAGATAGGAGCTGTCTTATTTCTTTAGCCCCCAGGGACTGGCATGCAGTAGTCCTGAGTATATATTTATTGACTGATGACTCAGACCCTGGATTTGGGAACACCCTGTCCGTACCCAGAGGCAGGGAAAGCTAGAGTCCCTGACACCCCTCACTCCTGGGAGGCATTATTAGCCTTATTCAGAACCTTGCCTTTCAGAAGCCCCGTGCCCCTCCCCCCACAGCCCCACTGCCCGGAACATGGGGCTGGGGCGAAGGGTTCAGTGCTGGGGCCTCCACAGCTAGGGCTGGGGAACAGGGAGCAAGAGCCATGCAAGGGAAAATCTCTAACCGGAAGCCCAGAGAACAACCTACGGGAGAACCCATAAGTGGTCAGACTCTATAATGGGAACTGTCTGTATGAAGTCAGCTACACTTTGAGTTAAGTCAGTTTCTGTGGCGAATGAAGTGCTGAGTTCCATAACCCAGTGGTTCAGGGATTTCTTATTGCAAAGACCTGGGGAGTTGTCAATAAGCTGGTTGGTTTGGCCAGTACAGACAGATTGTTCCAGGTCAGCAAAACCCCATACTGCTCTACTGGGGGCTGGATTTCTCTTGATAGTCTAAACTATGTAAAAGCCAAATCTCCACTTCGGTGATGTCCAAAATCAGCCTCACACATCTCTCCTCGTGAGGGGGAAAAGAAGTCCTTTGCGTCCCTTTCCCAGATTATTTGCTTACGTCATAAGAATTGGATCTCCTTACAAAATGGCGGCCAGTCTTGGAGCAGGAACTGTGGGGAGTTCCCAGTGCCTCTCCCAGACTGTATTCAGTTGCAGCCGCTGGGTGACAATATTATCGGCCTGCCCCTTACAGACAAAGAAATTGAGGTGTAGAGGCTCCAAGTCCTGCTTCCAAAGGTCTACCCTCAGGCCAGGACCGTGTTGGAAAGGCCTGCGTTGAGGTCTTCTGAAGGCTGCACAGCCTATCTGCCACTGGAGATGTTGCCTCAGCAGCTGCGATGAATTCACTGCCGGGGATGGCTGACGGATCCCTTCTCTCTCATTAGTGAGAAGCTTTAGAACTAACCGTGAAAGGCACAATCCAGCAAACGTGTTCGTTGATGGACCTCAGAGGTGCCTCTGTGCCGTCTGGCTCCGTGCCTGCCCCCGTGTGCCAGTGTTATCCTACCATTCTGTGGACTGAATCCTTAGGTCTGGCCCAGGACAGGCCCCGCTGGAGAGGAATGCCATCAGAGCCCTGGATCGTGAGGTGCTGGGCTCTCACTGGGCAAAACTGCGGTAGTTTTGCAAATCAGGGCTTAAAGGGGACCCCAGTTTGGGGGAGCGATGGATAATTGGAGCCTGTTGGGCTGAGAGCTAACCATTTAGGGGAAAAGCCGCGGCACTATCACGTTAAAGGTGAGCAGTACCTTCGTGGCATTTGGAAATGCCAAGGAAAGACAGCTTCCTTTTGCCCCATGACATACCTGGCTGAGAGACATCAGTCCCCTTTCTTACCTGGTCTGCAGATGCCAGATTCAGAAGCACTTGTGCTTGGCGTGGGACCTCAGGGACTTAGGGCTTTCTTCCCCTTGCCCAGAGCTTGCTCTCCAGAACTGCCCTCCTGGCAGGCAGCGCCCCAAGCAGCCCTGCAGCCTGTGTGGCCGTCTGCGAGTGAGGACTGCGATAGTGCTTAAGGGAAACATCAGAATTGGGTAAAAATTCAGATTTTTTTTTTTTCCCCTCAAAGAACCAGATGAGTAGGCTTGGAGGAGAGGTGAGGGGGGGCCACGGGAGGAATTGGTTCGACTCAAAACACTTGCTCTGGCCTATTTGTGTTCCGTCCAAAAGATGTTTCCCAGGGAAGGTTGCCAGTCGCTTAAATATCCCAACCAGAGGCAGAAGAGCCTCAGGTCCTAGGGAACCTTGGGGAGGAGACATATTTCTCCTGGAAAAATAAGCGACCAAGTTAAGGGAAGTCACCACCCTGATGCCCTCCCAGGAGCGGCCTTGGTGGCCTTGCCCTGGCAACCCCAGGCGGCTGGGCCCTGTGCACTGCGGGGACCGCAGCATCCACACCTCCTCCGGGGTGGCAGCCGTCCTGCCGCCTCCGTCAGGCTCGAAGGCCCCCAACTCTGGAGTGCAGCCAGGGCAAGTACTGGCGAGGCAGCGAGGTGCTAGAAGGGGATGCCGGAGGCCCTGAGCCCAGGCCGGGTGGGTGGCCCGGCGGGATCTGGGAGGGAGCCGCGAGGTGCGTTAGTGGCTGAGACCCAGCGGGCCATCCCGGACACCCTCGGATTTTTCGGCCCCCTGCATGGGGGACCCATCTGAGTAGAACAATGAACCAGGGGGTGTCAGTGGCGGCTTCTGGACGCAGTCTGGTTGGAAACGGGGTCCTGGGGTTTGGCTGCAAGCGCAGTGTCTACCCGAGTTGGATATTTACAGGTTGGATGGGGGAGGGGGGCTCTCGGCAGGCGGTCCGGAGGCTGGGCCTCTTCGGCCTGGGCTGCCGCTGGGGTCGGGGAGCCGGGGCGCGCCCTGCGCCCCCGGGCCCGGGTTCCCGAGCTCTCCGCGACCAGCGTCGGAGCCCCGCCGCCTCGGTCCCCGCCCAGCCTGCCCCCCACCCCACGCCTCACGCGCCGCGCTGAAACCCGAGCTCGAGGGGGCGGGCCGCGCGGCGGCTGGGGCGGCGGGGCCGCGCCGACATTGGAGGGGACCCGGGGGAAGGGAGGGCGAGGGAGGGGCGCGCAGGGAGGGGGGGGCGCGCCGGGCGCCCGCGGCCGAGGTGGACCGAGCCTCCCGGCTCGCTGCTCCCGCCGGCGGAGCGAGGCTGCCCTTTCTCCGCAGCGTGATTGATTTTACTCTTCTTTTCTTCTAAACTCTTCTTCCAGGGAGAGGCTAGTGGTAACAGGCCGAGCTGGATGGATGGGTATGGGGAGAGGGGCAGGACGTTCAGCCCTGGGATTCTGGCCGACCCTCGCCTTCCTTCTCTGCAGCTTCCCCGCAGGTAAGGCACTGCCCCCGGCGCGAGGATGGCCGGCGGGGCCCGCTCCCCGGGCCTCGTCGCTGCGCTCGGCCCCGCGTCCGGGAGCCAGCCGGAGCTGAAATCCGCCGGCGCCCCCGGGACCCCCGCCTCCCGGTCCGCCTCCACTGGTCTTTGTTTCCCCCGCGCCCCGCCGAGGGCGCGATGCACCCCCGAGGGGACCGGGGAGGTGGCAGGCCCCCGCCCCGGCTGCAGTGAGAGGGAGCCGGGAGGTCGCAGAGGCCGGGGGCGCCTCCCTCCTTGCGGGAGAGGGGGTGCCGGGGACGCGCCCCTTAGGGGCCCCGAAGGAGGGGTGGGGTGGGCTGGGGAGCACCGACTCGCAGCAGGGGGCACTTTCTGCCGCTGCTCGCCCACCAGTGTGCAGACCTGCCGTGTGCCCAGGGGTGGAGCCGGGGCCGCCCCGGAGGTCCCAGGCGAGTCCCCGGCCGCCCCCTCCTCCGGGACGCCGTCCCGCCCCCACGCGCCGGCCCACGCGGGGATGCCCACGGCCTGGGCTCCCGCGAGCCCGGGTTCCTGTTTGATAACATTCCGCGTCGCCCCCTGTTTGTTTTTATTGTGTCAGAAAGGGAGAGAATTTCAGAATTAAAGCTGAAAAAGCCATCTGTTTCCAATGAATCCCCCATAGTTTTTCACAATGTTTTTGGCAGATCGCTGCTTTCAAATTCCTCCGAGCCCGGACCTCTTGTTTTTGTTGGGGGAAGGGAGACCAACTCCACAGAGAAGCATTTGTTCCTTCCCAAACGCTCCAGTTTCTTTACTTTTTTTCCCTCCCCCCCTTTCGGGGGGAGGGGGAAGGCACGAAACTTAAATCCCCGGTCTGTTTTCTTTATAATGTTTCATAAAACTTTATTTCATTTTGGCCATATGCTACTCACAGCCTGGAAACGCCAGTTAAACCCTTTATACCCACTTTTCTCTTGCTAAAAATACAAATAAACCCAGTGTCACGGGCCAAATGGCCCCCTTTTGCAAGGCGGGATCTGCCGGCCGCGTCCATCGTGTTGCGGGGCTCAGAGGTGTCTTTTCGGCCCCGACGCGGATCCGCAGCCCCCGCGCACCACCGAGCTCTTTGCAAGAAAGGATTTCAGTTAGCCTGGGATTGGGTTGTTTTGTTTTGCTTCCCAGCCAACTGGGTTTCAGGAACTGGCGGGACTGGGCAGTCCGGGCTCGGCCTGGCTGCAAGTTGGGGCTGCGGGCGCGCGGGCGGGCGGGCGGACGGACCGTGCTGGCAGCGGTAAGGGCCAAAGGATCAGTTTACCTTCTCGCCCCAGCCCCGCTTCGGGGCCTCCCGCGCCAACCCAGTCCAGCGCGCCCAGCTCACTCAGCAGCTGCCGGCGCCCCAAGGGCGTCCCGGACAGCCTCAACCTGCTCCCAGCTGTGGATTCCACCGGGGAGGCCCCGGCTGAGGACAAGATGGGGGGGTGTCAGTTGCCCCAAGGGGCCCCCCCGCCCCGGTATGTTAACACCTCTGTAGTGAGTTCAGCAGCCGGGTGGCCTACTCCTTCTTCACACACACACACCTTTTAAAAGGCAGTTTCCCCATGCACAGAAAGGCTTGGCTGAAAGGCTGATTTGGTTCCCTTACCAAAACTGAATAAATAAATAAATAAATAAATAAATAAATAAATAAATAGGACCGTCATCCTTAAAAAGAAATCCACCTTCTGGAGAAGCAGGACTTTGCAATGCGTGTGCATCTTGGTTTGGTCCAGATAAAGATCCAGCCCGTTGGAAGTTTTATCAGATGGGTTGATAAATAGCTTTTGTCCCTTGGCTGCCTTGGGGGATGTGATCTCAGCTCCGAGCTGAAATTGAGAAGGGGGGCTTAGAGGCCCTTAAAACAACACCTTCCCGCTCTTAAAGGGGCAGCACTTGTTAACTTCTTGAATTGGGGAGAGGAACGGGAGGGCTGGTGGGAGGTACTCAGCAGTCCGGCGGCTGCCAGCACCCCGGTGGTGGTGTTTTTGTTGTTGCTTTCACATCTCCAGCTCAAAACCTTTATTTTAAAGTATCCCCCCACCCCCGCCGCCCCCAGTCAGAGCAAAGCTGGTGGGTTATAGAATTCAGAATGCGAATTCCATCACTTTTGTTTCCTAGAAGCCCATTTCTTTTTTGGCTTCAAGGCTGGTAACTAAAACCTGGCAGATAGAACAGATAGCTGTTGCCCTGTCATGCCAGCTGGCTCCCGTTTCTTCTAATTTGAGGACTTGACAGCTGCCTTTAGTCAAAATTGCCCACCTTACTGAAAACAGCTTCCAGGCCTCCCCAAACCAAATGCACCGGGGGCTCCAAAAACTTGTATGCTCAAGAAACCTGGGTCAGAAGACCGTTTCCTAAGTAAGAGATCAAATGGGTCATTTTCGCAAAGAAGAGATGGACTGTCCTAGTCTTTGACCCAAGGACAGAGGGACTGCTTTGGAAGAAAGTCAGAGACACTGCAGGTGTGGCAGAGGTCAGGGCAGGGAGGGCCTGGTGGCTGCTGGGGAAAACACAAAGCCTTGGCCAGTGCAGGCACAGAGACTCCCAGGGGCCCTGCGTGCTGCCCACTGAAGGCAGGTGGAATCCAGCTCGAGCAGCCACGTGAAAGCATAGGCTTGTTCAGGGCTGGTGAACTTGAATGACTGCCAGGAGCAAACCCATAGGAGTGCAACTCAAATTGGACGTAGTTATGTGGAGAAAGATGCCTTCACCTCCGTGGACTGAGAGGGTTTGTGTTTTTTGAGAGTGTTCACGTGGACTTACCCAGTGGGTGTGACATACCTGCTGTGTCCCAGACTCAGTGACGGCAGTCGGGGCCCTCCTCCATGCAGGGCCGGCAGAACCCCCAACTCCTAAAGGGTGAGGGGTCTGCAGTGTCCCTTGGGCGCTAAGGGCGTGCGCTTGGACGATGCCGTGCCCACAATTGATGGACCGGTGGCCTCGTCTAGCTGCGGCAAGGAGTGGGGTGGGAAGGAGGAGGCCCAAAAAAAGGCTTCTCGGGAGGAATCTTCCACAAATAACAGCTTGTTCAAGACCCAATTAATAGATCCTTCTTATTCTTAGACTTTGAAAGCTTTGTGACTTAATACAACAGATTTTTTTTTTAATTTTTTAATGTTAATTTTTGAGAGAGAGAGAGAGCGCGCACACAAGCAGGGGAGGGGCAGAAAGAGAGGGAGACACAGAATCCAAAGCAGGCTCCAGAGTGGTAAGCACAGAGCCTAACGCAGGGCTCGAACCCAGGAACACTAGATCATGACCTGAGCCGCAGTCAGACGCTTAACCCCCTGAGCCACCCAGGCGCCCGTCAGATTTCCAAGAGAAACCCATCAAAGACCTATGTTGTAGATACGCTGGCATGCTTCCCGTTAATTTCATGTGGATGCTGTACTCCGAGCACAGTGGTTCCTAAAGTGTGGTCCCTCCTCCAGCAGCACCAGCCTCCCCTGGGAGGCTCCTCCTCCCCAGACTCACTGAAGCCATGCTCCGGGGGTGGGACCCGGGTTCTGTACTTCACCAGGCCCGCTAGGGGGTTCTGATGCACACTCAGGTGTGAGGGCTGCTGTTGTAAGAATTATTGCCCCGCGGCCTTTCTCTTTCCCTCGTTGCTTTCCCTTTACTTTTCAATTGCACCTGTCCCAGAAATGTTAATCCTCAGGGGAGAAACTCCAGCTTGGGGAGACCAAGGCTCTCTGCTATGTCCAAGTGCATCTCTGTCATTATAGAGATGAGAATAGTTCCGCCAGAGCTGCTGTTCAGAAATGTGCAAGCAAGTCAATTTGCGTACCACATTTTTGTCTTCCCAGTGGGACTTCGTGTCCCAGAGGCAGAGAATGAAGTGATGTCTGGTTGCAAGAGCCAGATGACAGCTGAGCCAGCTAGCAGCTAAGAGGTCTGCAGGGATGAGCATTGGCTTCCAGGCAGAGTGAGACGGAGAGTCCTATGGACCATTTGCCCCCTAACCCCTGAGGTGAGGAGGTGGTCTTGTGGTTGAAGAAGGGAAGCCTGCCTGCAGGGTTCCAGTCATTGCTAGCGATCGCCCCCATCTCAGAGGACAGGTGGGGACAGGTCAGATAAGGATGCTCCGGGAGGTGGGGAAGACGGGGCCCCAGGACCCTGTGGAGGTAAGAGGATGGGGTGGGGCCAGTTTATGTGTTGGGGGCGACGTGTGGTTCCTGTGCCAAACCCTCTCTTGAGTGAAATGTTCAAGGCCCTGGACAGAACTGGGCTGAGAACCCCAGCTTTGTGCTCTGGTCGAGTGGTTAGCTACCATGCTGTTTTCCTGCTTGGCTGAATTCAACCTGCCTAAAACTGCAGGCGCTGTTTCTTCTAGGGCGACCAGCTCATCTAGTATCTCCCCCTGGACTCTTACAGGTTTAAAGCTGAAAGTCCCGAGTCCTTAGCAACCCTCTCAGTCCTAGGCACACCAAGATGCTTGGTCACCCTCCACTCCTCCCCCCACCTGCCCCCCGGGACTAGTGCCTGGTTTGAGTCCGTTAAGGAGCCCGCTGCCCAGAACGGTGAAGCCCTGAATGTCCGATGGGCCTCTCCATTCAATGCAGTTGCTTGGGGCTGGGCCTCCTTCCTCCACCTTTTCCTGCCTGTTACCGTTGTCACTTTGCTACAAACAGCTGACCAGCCCTAGGACCTTCCTCTGGGCACCCCCCCCCAAACCCCCCTTTTAGAACATAAGTCCTGCTCAGGAACTCATCCCTCCTCGTAGCCCTCTGAAGCATCCAAAAGGGAGGACCCTCTGATTTCTGGCCCCACACTTTTCCCGGGCCTCATTTGCATGGCTTCTGGAACATCCCGAGGCTCCAGGCCACCCCTGCCTGCCCCCCTACTCCACCACCACCCACCCACCTTCCCAGGCCTTCCTTGCCCAATGCCGCTGCCCACCTAATCAAGGCCCAAGTTCAGTGCTGTCTGTTGGGGTCCAGTGCCATCCCTCCAATGACCTAGACACCTGTCCCCTTGGCTGCAGACACCTGTGCTTCCTCCCAGTTTCGCTGCTTCGCAGGTCTTGGGGTTTTGCTCTCTTCTAAATCACCAGTTCTGTCTATAAGGGCAGAACCGCATTTTCTGTTCCTTTATCCCCTTCTCCTTTCTGGACACACTGAACACACCCAGCGGCATCCTGGGAATTGGAGGGCCCTTGGGTCTTTTTGCATTTCTGTTACGTGTTTTCTCAAGAGACAGAGACCACAGGCTTTTTGTCCCCCAGATTCCCCAACCTTTTTTCTAAAATAATTTTTTCGGGGTTATAAAAGCAATACTCATTTTCAAAGCTAAAAACCATAAAGGGCAAATAAGTACGTGAGAATAACCCAAATGCCGACCTCCCACAGACAACCTATCACATCACTACTTAAGATTATGAACATCCTTTGAGACGTAATACCTTCTACTGTGCTCTCCAAAGTATGATCGTTTGAAGGAGGACAATCATTTTTAAAGCTCTCCTCGTTTATTGAGCGGCCACAGTATCCTGGGCACTGGGCCAAACGCTTTGAGTACAACACCTCGCGAGACCACCACACCTTCCTCACGGAAGAGAAAGTACCGAAGAGGAAACAGAGGGTCACAGAGGTTGCCTGACATTACATTACACAGCTAGCCGGTGACCAAGCTGGGAGTAGAACACAGACCCCCGACACTTTTCCATGTCCCATATTGTGAATAAACATACTCCTTAGATTTGCTTCGGAGCATGTTCCAGTTTGTGCTGTGCAGCATATAAGGCTTCAAGGTGGTGGGGGGAAATAAGACCCCAAATTTGGAGGTATTAGATAGCAGAGTGAAAAGCTGACCACGGATTCTGTGGACCTAGCGGTTTTTTGGGGTGGTTTTGGTTTTGTTTTGTTTTTGTTTTTTTTTTTTTTTGCCTCCTCCCAAAGGCCCTCTCTGCTCCCTGTCTGTCCCTGGCTTAACATTTCAAAGAAGATGCCACCCAGCCATAGGTCAGGCAAAGAAGTTGGCAAGGGCTGTCATTGTGCAAATTTTCCCAAGTCAGATTTATGTCTTTTGGGTTTTGCTTATTTATTCATTTCATGCACCATTTCACCCGAGCAGTCGAAATACCGAGACGCCTATTAAAGTGATCCGTCTGCACCCAGGTCCCCGCAGAAAGGAGCCCATTATTGGTTCGCATGCTAAGGAATGTCCCATGAACACAGGCTCACACACGTGTGCGCCAGCCGGGCGTGTGCCCAGCTGGCATGCATTTGCCCTCCCACTGCATGAGGAAGGTGGAGGAGGGAGGCCCGCCTGCGGATGGCGGTGAGGGAGAAAAAGCCACTTCAAATGAATCTAGACGTGGAGCGGCCAAGCAGATGAGCCGAGGGTTGCTGGAGGCAGAGCCAGGATGGAAAATTATCATTTCTAGAGCCAGCCCTGGACTCGGGAAAAGGGGTTATGCCTCCGAGCGGGAAGAACACGTTGCTCACCTGAAAGCTTCATTGATATCTGGAAAGTGATGGCTTTGCCCGTAACCGCTCTGCTTGTGGAACCTGGAGTAGCTTCGTTCTGTGCCCTAAGACAAGATGGTATTGGCCTGGAATCTTGCGCCCGGCTCAGCCCTTGGTCATCATGGGTCCCTCTTCTAAGTTTTTGTTGTCATTGTTGTTTATTTTGAGAGAGAAAGAAGGAGACAGACGATCCCAAGCAGGCTCCACGATGCCAGTGCCAAGCCCCAGGTGGGGCTCGAACCCACGAACCATGAGATACCCACGAACCTGAGCCGTAATCAAGAGCCAGACGCTTAACCAACTGAGCCACCCAGGCGCCCCCATCAGGGCTCCCTTTTACCCAGAAGCCCTCAGCCACCTGATTTGACAGGCCTGCTTGCGGCCTTAGTGAACACAGGTGCTTCTGAATGTCCTGTCTGCCATTGATCTGGTTCCATGTGGCCCCAGTGGGAGTCAGGGGAGGGCGCCCAGTTTGGAAAGCTGCAGTGTGCCCTTTTCCTTGGCACTCGGTGTGGTTTCTTGTAGCAACTTGGCGTGTGTGATGGCTGGGGCAGAGCAGCCCTGGCAGAGTGTGACAAGGGGCAGTGCCTCCTGCCTCAGCTCAGTAGGTGGCATTCGGCCACCTCTTCCCACACTGGACAGTGAGTTAACCCCCAGCTCCCTGGCCTCCCCACCTCCCCTTCCTAGAGCAGTCGAGACTCTCTGAGAACCTCCCTCTTACCTGGTTCTTTATCCTGTAGGCCAGTTCCCGGACAACGGGGTTTCCGGAAAAGTCCCAGCACCTTTGAGGGACTCACAGGCTAGGCCGGTTCCCCCCGGACCACCTTGGGCTGCATAGGGAGGAATGCTTTTTTAGGAAGGATGATCACTTCTGACTTCGTGCAGGTTAAGTGAGGTGAATTGTGCTGTAGCTGACAAAATCTTCAGTCTGTCACCTGGCTGTGTTCCTGTAGGAATCTGATGTCAAACACCTGGCACCAGGAGTGACATGATGTCAAACACCTGCAGGAGTGACATGAACAGGCAGCGTTAGACATCTCTCTCTTTAAAAAAACAAAGTAAAACATTTATTTATGTTTGGGAGAGCGCCTGTGGGGGAGGGGCAGAGAGAGGGAGACAGAAGAACCAAAGCTGATGTAGGACTCAGACTCACAAGATCATGCCCTGAACGGACGTCGGACACTCGATTGACCCACCGAGCCACCCAGCTGCCCAGCTTTAGGCATCTCTTAACTCAGGAAGACTCCAGAATACCGCGCAGGCCAGAGTTTGCCACATGTTGGCACTAGATCTGATCGCGTCCCCCTCCTTGATTCCCCCAAGTGGGTGGGGAGTGACCAACTGTCCCCATGCTGAGTGCAGGCAGGCTGGCGCTCCTGGTTAGGTGCTGCCCTCCCCTCCTCCTTCAGGACCCCCTGTCACAGCTTGATGACAAGAGAGGGGAGCCCCAGGGCCTCTGCTGTCCAGGATGGATGTGAGACAGGCCGTGGGGACAGGAACAGGAGGTCTCGGGCTTCAGTGCTGACCTTGGCACAGAGGTTGATCAGTGACTGCTCATTCTGCTTCTGCTTCTGCTCATTCTGTGCTCTGCCTGCTTCTACCCGGACTAAAGCCACCACCTCCTAAAATAGTATCGTGATCATGCCATGCACTTCCTGGAAATTATCCCAGGGCTCCCTACCATCAACTGCATCTAGTCTGAAATCCTTAGGCTGGTAGGTCAGGGTCCAGTCAGGACAACAAAACCGCATGGGGTATTTCCACGGAGGGACCTTCATGTAGGGGATTGTTGGGCGTTTGTGGGAGCACCGGAAAGGCCACCGGGGACCACAGAGGGACACACACATTGTAGGAAGCGGCTTCGCTTGGGAGGCAAAAGGAAGAGAGAAGCTGGGGGCCAGGTCTCTAGAGGAGGGTACTTTGAAAGCACAGTGATGGAAACAGCCTGGGGACAGCGCCCCCTTGTGGTGGAGTCTAACGGAGCTGGGGGACGAGAGGAAAGGGGTTTGAAGTCCCTCCGGTCCTCCCCACAGCGGAGGAAAGCACTTTGGAGCTGAGCGACATTGGCTACCAGCATGCAAGCAGCGTGTCCCCTCCAGCCAACCTCAGCCGTTTCGGAGGCCCCTGTGCTTCCGCGTCTCTGTCTCGCCTCAGCTGGCAAATCCCACCGGCCCTCCGAGACCTGGCTGAACTGCCCCTGGTCCCCTCTCGTGCCTCCACCCTTACATCTTCCTTGTGACTCAGTATTCAGATGCAATGTGTTGGCTCCGCATTCCAGAAGTTTGCTAGCTGTCTCCACCTGAGCAGAGAAACCACCTGAGGCTTGTTGCAGGAACGGCGTGAAGCCCAGGGTAGGGTCTAGAACTTCCAGCAAGTAAATGACTCCAGGCAGGCAGGTGCCATGCCAGCCACCGAGTGGGACAGAACCAACTTGACCGTGGGGCGTGTGTTCAAAACGAGCCTTACCCCTTTAAGAGGAGGCAGGTTTCCCCCTTTCCCGGCTCACCCCGCCCCTCCTCCTGCACAGCAACTGAAACCTGATCTAATCCCTTTGCACGCGGGTAATTTATTGGTCTATTGGGCTTTTCTTGGTGGCAAATTGCATTGTCTTTATTCCTGGGTTCGGGCCGCGGAGCGGCTCGCCGCATTCCTGAGACTCGCTTCTCAGGGCGATCCTTCACACCCCCTCGGTGCACAGTGAAATAAGTTTTATTGGGCTTCTTTGTTATGCAAACAGGGCGGTAATAATCAGGCTATTCTTCTGAAAGATTGGGCTTGATTAACAGTTCAAAGGAGGTCTCTGAAAGCAGCTAATGCCGCACTGGTGCATAAATATTTCCCTCCCGCCCGGGTAAGTGCAGCTGATACTCCGAGCTCCCAGCCCCCGTCTGTTTCCGAGAGGCACTGGGCCGCTAGTTAAAGGAAAGGAATTCAGTCGCACAGGCTGTGAGGCTGTGATTTCTCTCGCTGGCACGTCTCCGTGCACAAAGGAGGAGGTCCGGAGCCGACCTCCCCAACAAGTGAGATGTTACATATGTGGGGTGTCGGGGCACGTGGAAGCCGCCAGCCTCCCCCACAGACCTAGCAGAGCACTGGGTTGGGGGCTTTAAAAAGGCATCCAGTCGAGCGCCTGGGTGGCTCAGTCAGTTAAGCATCTGACTTCGACACACGTCATGATCTCAGGGTTTGTAGGCTCGAGCCCCGCATGGAGCGCTCCGTGCTGACAGCTCGGGGCCTGGAGCCTGCTTCGGATTCTGTGTCTCCTGTGTCTGCCCGTCCCCTGCTCGCTCAGTCACTGTCTATCTCTTTCAAAAGGGAATAAACTTAAAAAATAGATAAATAAAACGGCATCAAATCTCCCAAGATGTTTTGAGAGTAGGGTGTGGAAAATGAGGGACCCCTACTCGCGGGGTCTGCGGGCAGGAGGGGGACACCTCAGCTGGGCCCTCCATGGATGACACAGACTGTTCAGTGAGGCCCACAGCAGCCAGGGGACACCCAGGGGGAGCTGAGGGGCCATCTGCAAAATTTGCAAGGTGGTTAACACTTGAGGCTTTTCTGTGTGGCTCTAGAGGAGAGCTGAGGCCCCTCGGCCATCCCTGGAGGCAGATGCGGGTCCACAGCTGGAGCTGTCTAGCACAGGAGGGGCCAGCCCTGCCCTGGCAGATCTCTGGTGCTGGTGGAGGCCGGATGCCCACCGGGGAGGGATGTTACAGGGAGGGAGATTCCATGCTTCTGCCGTGGAAGCTGCCTGGAGGTGGAAACCAGTGACCAGGGACGCTTGGTAGCCTCAGGCCCCGGGCTCTAAAACTCCGTGGGGCACCTTGAGAAGCCAACAGTTTGGTCACCAAGTGTTGAGTAGATAAAGTGATCTTGATTAAGTAGGTTGCACAAAGAGGCGAGGGATTCCAGCCCCAACTGCAGTTGGAAGCAGATGGGTCTGATGCTTGCCGGGGTGGCCGTCTGAGACCCAAGGGGCCACCCACCCTCTAGGCTTTGCCTACACCCCACCCTTAAAGCCAACACGCCCACCTCAGGGGCACTGGAGGGAGTTCAGGGGGCTTCCTGTCGTGAGTCCCAGCCAGCCACTGTCTTCGCCTCTGCATTCCCCTCGGTTTGTCCTCCGCGAGCTCATCCTGAAGTTCTCAGTCTCCCGAGGCCTGGGTCAGACCCAGACAACGCAGATTGTGCTTCTAAGGAGCATAAAGTTCTTCTGTGCGGCACCTTTGCATTTCCCTGGGGGTCTGAGGTGGAGCCCCAGGTCCCAGAGGAGCCTTGCCCGAGGACTAGAGTGGCTGAGATAGAAATGAAATTCAGGAGAAATTCTTACTTCCCATCAGGTTCTTCCTCCCCTGGCTCTGTGCATATTGGCTGTCTTGGGTCCACCCAGGGGTAGCCCAAAGGGCCAGAAGGGTCCACTCTGCCGCCTGCAGGAACCAGGCAGGGAGGGGGCAGCCGGGGCCTTCTCGTCACCCCAAAAGCGGCAAGGGGTGGCTCTCCCTGCAGAGCTGGCCTCCCCTTCTGCCTGTGTGAGTTGCAAACACACTTTCCTCTCCTTGCTTCCTTCCTTGGATGTTCAGAGCAGAAACAAGTCCAAGGTTTCCTGCCTGGAACGAAGTCTCCTGCTTTTTTCTTTCCTTTTTTTTTAAGATACGGTACATAAAAATCAGTCCCTCTGTGGTTTCTTTGGCAGGTGACACTGTGGCTACAAGCTTTTCCTTTTGATGCTGGGCCAGATTACATCCAGGTCCCTGACCTGGGGTGGCCTTCAGCCCGTGATTTAGTGGAGTGGATACGGGGCGGCAGGATGACTCCAGTGAGGGGTCAAGGGCCCCTCAGCTCGCCACCCGTGGGGACTGTCCAGCTCTGGCATGCCTAAAGCCCTTCTGTGACCCCCAGGAAATGACAGCTCATGCATGACCACTTGAGGCAGACAGGCCCAGGAGAGCTGGGTTACCGCCTGGAGAGAAGGCAGAGGGGCACGGGAGCCCCCGACTCTGGTCCTGGGCAGTCACTGACCCCCCAACCCTGAGCTATAGCTCCTCCATCTACGGTGGGAGGTACTTGGACTTGCCCTTAAACTATCAGGAAGGTGTGAAAGGCTGGCTCAGAGTCCCCCAAGGGTTTGGGGCAGCCAAGGAAACCCAGCAATTGGCAGGGGGATCATTTTGCATGAGGACTTGCTCCTGGTATCTCCACACAGGCCTTTCTGCAGGGAAGGCTTGCCATCCACTTGGAGGGTGGTCACTGCCCTGGGAACAGACAGGTAGCGATGACTGTGTGTCAGGAACTGGGCGTGGTCAAAGAAAACACATCTTGCTTTTGGGGATTTCAGGACCTGGATCATTCTTGGCTGGTGTCCCAAGAAAGGTATGGCAAACGCACTTTGAAAAGCATAGAAGGAGGGGCGCCTGGGTGGTTCGGTCGTTTAAGCATCCAACTTTGGCTCAGGTCATGATCTCACAGTTTGTAGGTTCAAGCCCCGCATCCAGCTTTGTGCTGACAGCTCAGAGCCTGGAGCCTGCTTCAGATTCTGTGTCTCCCTCTCTCTCTGCCCCTTGCCTATTCACATACTTACTCTCTCTCTCTCTCTCTCTCTCTCCCTCTCTTAGGTAAATAAACATTAAAAAAAATTTTAAGAAAGAAAGAAAGGCATAGAAAGAGCCCCAAAGCCTGTGGCGGTGTGAGCCACATGTATGTGCGTCTATCAAATGAGGATAAAATTCCTGCCCGTTGATTCAGAATAGCAGTGAGGGCCTGGCCTTCAAGCAATTTGTAGTCTGCACAGGTTCAGGAAGTCCGGGCGTTATTACCATTATTTCTTTCTTGGAGGTGAGGCTCCGCCTGTGTGTCCACCCCTAGCTGTACCCACGGGTGCACCGCCCCTGCGCGCTCAACCCCCCGAAGGGCAGAACCTCCTCTTTATTGTCTTTGTAGCCTCACAGCAAATGGGCTCAGCCTGGTGTGTGTGTGTGTGTGTGTGTGTGTGTGCGCGCGCGCGCAGGTACAGAAGGTGAAAGAGGAGGGGGAAGCGGCTGGGGGGCTCTGTCAGAGCACCTGGGAGGAGGGGGCTATTTAATGCCTCTAGGACTCAGTTTGCCTGTCTGTGGAATGGGGATAACAGATCGTCCTAGGGCTGTCATAGGTGAATGGAGGTCCGTGTGCAATGCGCTGTACCTAGTAAGTGCTCAGTACACATTAGCTGTTAGGGAGACCTTAGCCTCCCCCACAAATTCTCATTTAACCAAAGTTAACACAAAGCTGCCTTCCACCAAGCTTCCTTCCAGTGTTCTCAGGGTTTGCTGCCGTCAGCTCCGCTGGTCCCTGAAGTGTATACTGATCGAGGCACTGATGCATGTCGGCAGCACAGAGAGCAGCGCCGTGTGGCCCGTGGCCACACAGCCACTGAGCTGCACAACTGCACTACTCGACCACGATCATCTGCCCCCAGGGCACATCCCCTGAAGCCCTCCCCACCACTACTGCCTCCCAAAGCGAGGGCCCTCGTTTCCAACTCGGCAGTGCCCAGTGACACAAAATCTGTCACAGGCAGCTTGTTGACACTGACTTGGCCCCGGTCTGGTCTCTGGATGGTGAAATTGCCAGGGCCTTCGTTCTTCTGTGTCTCACAGAACCCGAGGTCTGTGCGTTTGTTCATTAACAAGAGTAAAGGCGAATTTGTAGAAATTGTGCTTCGGGACCCAAAGTTTCTGATTGCGCCATCTCCCAGGAAATGGGTGGAAGAGGGATTGTGGGCGCCTTGGCAACAAGGGGGGAAGGGACTGTGGCAGGAGGAAGGGCCACACGTGGAGACTGGGTCACAGAGGCTGGCAGGACAGAGGGACACCAGCAAGAGATGAGGGCTCGGTTCGTCTCTTCCTCCTGGATGCCTGCTCCGCCTTCAAGAGCCAGGAGAGTCGTCCCAGCCTGGGTCACCCCTGCGACCACAGGTCCTTGCGAGGAGAAGGGACAATGGAATAGGTGAAGTGGAACCCACCTGATTTTTTGGCCCCTGGCCACGCGAACGTCTCCAGTGATCCTGGCTTCTGCAGGGGGGATGCGGGAGGGCCCAGGAAGGGGAGGAGAGACGGGGGTCAAGGCTTGCAGTTCTGGAGGCTGCAAGTCGGGGTGCCAGCGTGGTCGGGTTCTGGTGAGAGCTCTCTTCCTGGCTTGCAGACGGCCGCCTTCTCGCCGTGTCCTCACGTGACAGTGTGTGCCTGTGCCCCCGTGTCTCTTCCTAGAAGGACCCTAATCCCATCATGGGGGCTGCACCTCACGACCTCATCTGACCCTAATCATCCCCCAGAGGCCCATCACCCCCCATCCAAGTGCCGTCACACTGGGGTTGGGGCTTCAGCGAAAGAATTTGGGGCAAACACATTCAGTCCACAGCACCCTCGCTGGTGAGAGGTGGTGAGCAAGGTGGCGGTGAAGCTATCCTGGGTGCCCCCCTTGGGAAGTGTGGCGGCCAGGGAGGGGTAGAGGGAGGGATGCTCCAGCGCCCTTCCTGTCCCTTTCCTGTCCCCACCTGTGACTTCTAACCTCTTACCTCACGGTGGGGCGGGGGCGGTGTTTATCTCCCTCTGGGACCTTTGTCAGGGCCACTGGGTCCCAGGCAGATTCCGTGCATCCTGTTTAACCCTCAGCAGCTCTCTAAGGCGGTTGCTACCCCCGATTCACAGATAAGGACACAGAGGTAGAGCCGATTTCCCACAACTACTGGCAGGGGACAGAGCGGGACTTTGAACCAGACACTCTCCCTCCAGTGCCCACTGCCCACCACCCCATCTGGCCATTGTCACCCTCACACCTTTGCATTTCTGTCCTAGTCCCGGGTGATAGCATCGGGAACATTCTGCAGATGGCTGAGAATTGGGATGGGCAGCACTTAGGGGGAGGGAGGGGTTGGAGGAGTCCCAGGTCACCTCTGTGTGGACCCTGCCTCAGATGGAAGGCCTAGCTCCTGGGTGCAAGGGCAGCCCAAGAGTGACCTCAGGGTCGCCCCCTGCGGGTGGTGGGCGGAGCTGGCTCTTCAGAGGCGGAGGCGGAGGCGGGGTGGCCCTGTTCCCCTGTGGCTCTGGGAGGGGGAGGGGAGCAGGTGAAGGAGCCCCGCGGAGTTTGAACTGAGAGGTGAAAGGCCTGGTCTCCGAGGGCTGGGGGCCTGGGGTTGTCCTGGGCTGCTTAGGGTTTGCTCCTTTTGGGAGAGCTGTCTCTTCTCTTTGCCCCCCTCTGCAGCCCCCTCCCACCCGAAGGAAATGCCCCATTCACACACTCCAGACTGGCTGGTCTCCAGCGGGGTTCCAGCTTGGCCCTTCTGTGACCGTTTGAAAAGAAAATGGCCCAACTCTAAAGAAGAGTGGCCTGCGGACCAGCAGCACGGGCCTCCCTTGGGCCCCTGACAGACACGTCGGGCCCGCGGAGGCCCTGCTGCCCCAGCCCAGGCCGTTGGGGTGCAAGGCGTCATCCCAGGAACGCTGCTCTGAACAGAGTAGTAAGGGCCACATCTGTGGTGACCCCAGAGCATGCAAGGGACCCCCTTTCGGGGCACCTCGGTAGGACTTCAGGCATGAACTCCAGACACACTGGAGAGCTCTGCAGCCGGGACCCTGCTCGGGGCCATTTTCAAGGCTGTGAAGATACTAGACTCTCATCACCCCGGGGTGGGGGGGTCCCCCGTTTGTGGGGTTAGAGCCACCAGTGGCAGTCAGGAGTGAGACACCTTGCCTATCCCACATTGTCTGTGTGCGGGCTGGTCCTGCCCTAGGCCCCGTTCCTGACCCCTGCCTTCCAGCCCCTGCCCAGCCTGTGGGCTGGACCCTGAGCTGTGGCCTCTGGGAACTGGGGGCAAGGCCACGGAGAGCCTGCGGACCACGGGCCTGCCAGCTGGTGGGGTCCTCGGGGAGAGGCTGAGGGTCGCTTTGCAGCAAAGCGTGCCCCTGACCCACTCGGCAGCTGGCAGGGGAAGTCGTGAACATGCTATGTGATGACTTTTGGAACTGTCCACTGCATGGGCTCTTAGGCCCGACAGGCCAGATTCAAGTCCTGCTTCAGCTTATTCAGGGAGGCCTCGGGCCAGAGAAGCAGCCGTGCTGAGCCTGGCTTTGGCCTCGGGGCTGCCGGGAGGGCTGGCTGGGGTGAGGCCCTGGCCCGAGACTGAGTAGCTGTGACTTCACCCTCTGCCGTCCCGGGTCAGCTTCGGCGGGAGCTGAGGCCGGTGCAAGTCGTGCTCGGGCTGCAGTGGTCGGTTATAAAGGGGCTAGGGGTCTCCTCTCTCCGCTTTGGGCACGGTGAGGGCCGGAGGGGCACCCACGCCCGGCTGCGGGCCGGGCTCCCGAGGCTGGTGGGCAAGCGGTGGGCGTAGCCCAGGCGACTGCCACTCAGCAGCGGCCTGTGCCCCATTCAGACAGTTGTCTTTGATGCCGTGTCTCCAGGATTCTGAGAAAGCAGCGTCTCGGGTCAGCACACCCGGAATGGGTGAGGCTGCCTGAGCGGGCGCTGCGGAGCGCCCCCCCCCCCTCCTCCCCCTCCTCCCCTCCACCACGAGGGGCTCCTCTACCTTCCCCCACGTAGGCCACGTTAGCATTTGGGGTAGGTTGGGTCTTGGGTGTCTTCTATAGGTTGGCGAAACACGAAGACAGCAGGAGCGCCAGGGTGGCTCAGTCAGTTAAGCCTCCGACTTCGGCTCAGGTCATGATCTCCTTGTTCCTGAGTTCAAGCCCCACGTTGGGCTCTGCGCTGATAGCTCGGAGCCTGGAGCCCGCTTCGGATTCTGTGTCTCCCTCTCTCTCTGCCCCTCCCCCACTGGTACTCTGTCTCTCTCTCTCTCTCTCTCTCTCAAAAGTACTAAACATTAAGAAAAAACTTGGGAAAAAAAAGAAATAGGAAGACAGCATGGATGGAGACTCTTCCAACTGCCTTTCAAAGGACACCTACCCCCAGGAGCAGGTTTCTGTGGGAGGGAGACCATGCAGGGTGGGGTGGCTGTCTCACCCACAGCTTTTCCCGTGTTCCCCCAGGTGCCCTGTTGTTAGCCAAGTCTGCTGAAGTCAGCACACTTCTTCAACTTGAAAGCTATTAAAATGGAAAATCCGCGGCTCTTCTATTCTGTTGGTTTTATCTGTCCTCATACACGTTGAAGTAAATATGTGACTTCTCAAAAGAAAAACGCCCACCCAGATTCCACCTGAAACAACCGAATTGGCCGGCAGTGTGACAAACACAGGAGAAGTTAGGGGAGGGGCCTGAATTTCAGGACAAGCGCTGGCTGCCCTGCCCGTACCCAGGTGTGTGACCTGGCCAGGTCAGCCTCAGCTCCAGACAGGTGCCTATGGAGGTGGCAGATCTCCCAGAGATGGGCCATCCAGGTGCCCACGCACAGGGCAGCTGTTCAGGTGCCTCCCCCGCGTATTTCTGTCCCAGGTTTTATTTGCAACTTGATTTTGTAGGTCAGAAGCCAGCACCAGAGAAGCAAACTGAGTTTTCCAAGGGTTCATGAGCCAGGCTAGTGGCCTGGGCAGGACTGGCTGAAGCAACAGCCCCGTTCTCCTGCTGATCGTTCCAGCCCTGGGCTGCAGCTGCCCCCCTCCCCCCCCCCCCACCTCCGCTGGTCCGCCAGCCCCTTTCACTGCTAGAGGCTGCGTAGAATGTTCTCTCCTGCTGCTGGGCTGCATGCCTGGCCACTGAAGTCACTACAGACTGTGCAAAAGAATCTGGGAGGCCGGGAAAGGGCAGGTTCTACGTGTCCAGGTACAAGATGCAGGTGTGTCAAAGCCCCAGTTTTTCAGGCTCGGTCTTTTGTAGCTGATTATCACTAAGGTCTCAAAGCTTGTCAGTGACTTTTTTAAAAACACAACTTAAGGCAGATCCAAGGTTATTACTGTCGGTTGCTTCCCAGCGTCCCCTCCCGAGCAGGATAAAGGAGGGATGGAACTGTGGCGACCAACAGGGAAGCTACTCTTGCTTTGCAGACAGGGTGACGGTAACCGGGTCTTCTGTGACCAAAGCTCACCGTCAACTAGCCAACATTCATGGAGCTTCTGATCTACGTCAGTGCCCTCCTTAGTGCCGTAACACTCTGAGCAGCCTCATAAGGTACATGCTACCATCATCCCGTTTTCTACAGAAGTATAATGAGGCACAGAGACGTCCAGTGATTTGTCCGAGGTCACACAGTAGCAGAGGCCAGGCCACATACTGAATAGTGGGGCTTAATTCCCAGCCAAATTTCTGTTGCTTTTGCCAAAATGCTTGCGGATCGCTGTGAAAGCATCAGCAGATGTCCAAGGCGGCAGGGTGGCTTTGTGAGCTCGCAAAGTCTTGCTGCCCAGAAACACTGACCACTCCTCTTTACAGGCTGGGGGCAGTGGGAGGGGCCTCCACCGGCCCTGGTGGCAGGCTGGTCTGCACGCCTGGCCACTTGGGGTCATTCTGGGCGGAAGGCTGGGAAGGGCAGGCTGCGCACTGCACTTCCACCTGCGGGGACTCTTTGCCTTCTACATGCAAACGTGCGGCGCAGGTGGCGCCCCCTGGGAAGGGATGTCCTTGTACGTGTGCCCGCGGCGCTGGCCCCCAGGGGTGAGGGGGCGGAGCCCGCCCAGGGATCTTGACCGCGTGTCCCTTCCTTTCCCCACAGCCACGTCCCCGTGCAAGATCCTCAAGTGCAACTCTGAGTTCTGGAGCGCCACGGCGGGCAGCCACTCCCCCACCTCGGACGACGCCCCCGAGTTCTGCGCGGCGCTGCGCACCTACGCCCTGTGCACGCGGCGCACGGCCCGCACCTGCCGGGGCGACCTGGCCTACCACTCGGCCGTCCATGGCATAGAGGACCTCATGAGCCAGTACAACTGCTCCAAGGATGGCCCCACGTCGCAGCCGCGCCTGCGCACCCTCCCGCCGCCGGGCGACAGCCAGGAGCGCTCCGACAGCCCCGAGATCTGCCACTACGAGAAGAGCTTCCACAAGCATGCGGCGGCCCCCAACTACACGCACTGCGGCCTCTTCGGGGACCCGCACCTCAGGACTTTCACTGACCGCTTCCAGACCTGCAAGGTGCAGGGCGCCTGGCCGCTCATCGACAACAATTACCTGAACGTACAGGTCACCAACACGCCCGTGCTGCCCGGCTCGGCCGCCACCGCCACCAGCAAGGTAAGCTGAGGCTGAGGCGTGGGCGTCCCTGCTGTGACCAGGGCCCAGACCAGACACCTCCTGCACCCTCCCAGTGTTCTTATTTTCAGTAAATGGGCTGATGACTTAGGAATGTCCAGAGAATCTTTGTCCTGAGATAAACCAACCAGGAACCCCCTCTTCATGCCGCCTGGAGTCTGGTATTTCTCAAACTGCCGGATACTGCCCACCAGGGGCTTGTGACATCAGTTTTCTGGGGTCAGGAACCAGCATACAAATGTCACCTTTTTTTTTTTTTTTTTTTTTTAATTGGGCAGGGTAGAACAAGATGGCATAACCCAACACGGATAGAAAAGGCAGGTTGTGGGGCGCCTGGGTGGCGCAGTCGGTTAAGCGTCCGACTTCAGCCAGGTCACGATCTCGCGGTCCGTGAGTTCGAGCCCCGCGTCAGGCTCTGGGCTGATGGCTCAGAGCCTGGAGCCTGTTTCCGATTCTGTGTCTCCCTCTCTCTCTGCCCCTCCCCCGTTCATGCTCTGTCTCTCTCTGTCCCAAAAATAAAATAAAAAAAAAAAAAAAAAAAAAAAAAAAAAAAAAAAAAAGAAAAGGCAGGTTGTGAATGCATTGTACGCGGTAAGGGGACACGTTTCAGGAAGCTCAGTATGTGTGCACGCATGTATGCATGTCAGTGCAAATGCTGGGTCCGGCTGTTAACGTGGATTTCTTACTGGGGTTATTGTCCACAACTTTTATTTATTTGTTTATTTATTTTTGAGAGAGAGAGACAGAGCGTGAACAGGGGAGGGGCAGAGAGAGAGGGAGACACAGAATCCGAAGCAGGCCCCGGGCTCCGAGCTGTCAGCACAGAGCCCGACGCGGGGCTCGAACCCACGAAGCATGAGATCATGACCTGAGCCGAAGCAGGTGGCGCCCCCATCCACTCTGCACTTGTCCACAAATTTTAGAAACACTCGCCAGGGTACTCGGTTTCGGACTTTTGGGATATTCCTTTCTTGCCCCCAGACTGTATGGTGGTAGAATTCCACTATTAAAACCCAATGAAAGGGGAGCCTCTCTACAGGTATGTTTCCATCATCACTCTCAAGGAGGGTGAACTCCTGTCCGCCCTGGACAAGTGTCCCCGACCAGCCCCTGGAGGTGACGGTCCTGCCCGGGGCGTCTCACGTGGCTGCACTGTTGCAGCGTGAACAGATTTTAGAGGATGGTGATCCTGGCCCCACCCCCACCCCCTCCAGGCCTGTGTGACACCAGATCTCTGGGTTGGGTCAGGCACGTGTTCTTTTTTTAAAGCCCCCAGTGTTGGCTCGTGGAGCGGGTGAGGGACGCCGGGTTGGGGGCCAGGGCTATAGGACGCTGATGGGGTCAGCAGGGCTGTGGGGTACCGTCCTGCCCTGTCTTTGCCCCCCGCCTATATGGAGAGGCCGCAGCTCCAGAGCAGAGAGGGCGGTGGGGTCTGGGAACGGGGGGGGGTGGAACAGGTGAGGACAGAGAAGCAGCTCACAGAGCACCCCAGGGGCCACCCACACAGCTTTCCTCTCCTCCCTCGGGCCAGCCCCCAAATGGGACGCGCCTCTCCACCCAGAGTGCAGTCGGCTGGGAACAGCGAGCTAGCGTTGACCTGGGCCGGGTGGCTCTAGAAGTCGGCCACATTCTCGTTGCCATGAGAGGCGTTTCCGAACCATCTGGAGCCCCAGAGGCCGCTGAGAGCCGGTCGTCTTCTGACCCAAGGAGGCCTCAGTATCTGGGTGGCAAGATTCAAGTCCTGCTCACAGGGCCACAGCCAGAAGCAGCCACAAATGTGGCCTGTGGCCCAGGCCTTTGGACATCCCCATCCTCCACAGACCCTCCCTCCCCTCCCCACTTCCAAGAGAGTCTCCCGTGGCCTCCTCCTGAGACTGGGCCAGGGGGCGCAGCCTCAAGGCCAGGAGGCTGGTGGGCTCTGGGAGCCCAGGGGATGGGGATACGTGTGCCTCCTCAGGGCCTGGCCCACCGCAGCCCCCAGGGCTTTCCGGGTTGGCAGTGAGTCTGTTTTCCTAGGAAGAGCACGTTGCAAAGCGGCACGTTGGGCAATGCCAGGCTGGTCCACAAGGGCGTTTCTGTTCCTTCCTGTCCCTCCACGCCCAAGAGGAGGACAGTGAGGTGACCTGGCAGCCAGGAAAATTCCCGCCATCTCCCCCTGCTCCGGTGGCCCTTGCTGCCTCCAGAGGGTCTCTTCCCGGGCCCATCTGCAGGGGCGGCAACAAGTGGGTCTTTGCCCCGTGGCTGCCCTAGCAGGGTCCTGGCACCAGGCCGTGAAGCCTAGTGGGCGGCAGGCTTGTGGCCAGCGCCCTCTCCACCCCGTCCGCCCTCTCAGCCCTCCACGGAGAGCAGGGCCCACGTCAAGGACCCAGCCGCCTTCCCTGCGGCCCCTGCACCTACCCACCTCCCTCCTTCCCTAGAGCCAAGATAAATGAACGCCAGGAGCCTGAGGCTGCAGCTTCTAAATCCAGCAGCAAACATCCCGCGGGAGGGGACCTCGCCTCCCTGTCCCGTCCTGGCAGGGCCACACAGGGGAGTCTGAGGGTGTGAGAGCGACGCGGGCCTTGGAAGCCCTGCCCCTCCTAACCCGGGGTGGCGTGAGCACCAAATGTGATAACAGAGCCAAGCACAGACCTGGGGAGAATTGTGGGAGGAATCGTGGGCCTCTGCTCCCCACTGCCCCGTGGGGGTGGGGGAGGGGGGCGTGACAGGCTGAAGCGAGAGCCTTTAGGCCACTTCCCGTTGGGTCGTACAGGCTGGGGCTTAGAACCCCTGGATGCCACCCCCCGTTCTTCACTGGCACACGCTGGGACCCCGAGCCCAGCAATGCTGTTCCCAGACCAGCAATGCTGTTCCCAGACCGAGCGGATCAGTCGCCCATTCGTTCTTGTGTGCTGTCTATTCAGACGCCCGCCGTGCTCCAGATGCCCGCTGGGCCCTGTGGCCGGGAGAGGTGCCCGGGCAGGGATGGGAGCACCTCTCGCCCTGTCCGGGCATGGAAGTTCTAGAAAGTAGGGAGCTCCGCAGCAGAGCTCGACTGACCCAGCCCCCTTCTGCTGTGACCTAGGGTCACCTCGGCCATCCGGCAGGCTGAGAGCCCAGCCACCTTCTGTTACGCCCTCATCAGCCGGGAGGCAGCAGGGGGCCTGGCCGGACACACCCGGCTGTGACGGGCTCGGTCTGTCTCAGGCCGCCTCGGGGCAGACGGGGTACCCGGCTGAGAAACATCGGTGGCCGGTTTCCAGCGCCCTGGGCCTGCCCGCGCCTGTTTTTTCACGTCTCCACCACGCAGGTGTGTTGGTTTTGTTCATTCATTGATTCGGCGAACGTCGACGAAGCACCCCTTTCGCGGCAGCCTCGGTGCTAGGTGCCTCCTCCCCTCCTGGCACCTCCCAGGCCGAGGATGGAGAACAAAGCTGGCCGAGGGGTGCCTGAGGTGGGTGCAGGGTGCCGAGGCCCTTGGGTGCCCCCGGCTCTGCCCAGAGCACTGGGCGGGGCCTCCTCCACGTCCTTCTGCGGAGCCTGGCGTGGAGGGACGGGAGCAGAAGCCTGGGGGAGAGATGGGAGGGCAGCCTGGAGCCTCGGGGGAGGCAGCGGAAGCCAAGAGGCTGTTATCTCTGAGGGCCTTCGTGCCTCCCCACCAGAGCCTTCTGCCCACTTGAGCCGGCTGTTCTCGGCCCGCCCCTCACCCAGAGGGCCTTGGCTCGTTTCCTGTGATACAAGCATCATCCAGCCCCGCCCCGTGTTCTCGTAGGTGATCGAGATGCAGGGTTTTCCAGCCCAAGCCGACATTGTAGCCAGCTTCCCGCCCCCACTTCACCCGGCTTCCTTCTGTGCCCAGCCCCCAGCTTCACTGTGCTGGTAGCACCCCATTGCACAGACGTGAAAACTGAGGCTCAGGGAGGAGAGGAACTGGGGTCTCTGCTCTGCCCTCCCCCTCCCCTCTAGAACTTACCATGTGTCCCACTGCCTCACTCATCTATTTGATGTGTCACCCCTAGAGCGTGAGCTCCTTGAGGACAAGGGTCTTGGACCGTTCAGCCCCCTCACGTGGATACAGCTCCCAGTGCCAGGCCTGGTGGGGGGGGGGCCGGGGGGGGGGGCTCAGACCCCTCTGGGCAGGGGGGCAGCAAAGACAGGAGTGGCAGCCGCACCCGTGGCCATGCTGGCAGCGAGCCGCCCGGCTTTCGACAGGCCCCTTCATGCTGTTACTTGTGGTTGAGTCCCTGGCACTGGTACCAAGAAGAGTCTAGCAGCCTGTCAGCCTTCCAGGAGTCTGTCTCCACGAGAGATGACGGTTAGAGGGAAACCAGCCTTTCCTGTTCCAGGAGGCTGATGGCACTTGGAAAGCAGCAGCACCCCCCTCCCCACCCCCCCCCCCAGCACACCAGGCAGGGACACCAGAGCCCCTCGTCCCTCACCCCCTTCCCAATGGCAGGACCACCCACTGTCCAGACCACCCTGGCTGCACCTCCCGGCCCCCCACAGGCAGCCTCCACATCAGGGCGGGAGCCACGGGATGGAGAGAAGGAAACAGCAGGAGGTAGAGGCAGGAGGTGGAACTGTGAGGTCGCCATTTTGGTAGGCCGGCGAGGGCAGATGGCAGTGGCCGAGGCCCTCCCCCCCCCCCCCCCGCCCCGGGGCTCAGAGAGTAGGGTTCAAAGCAGGATGGAGAAGCCATGGCCACCTTTGACATCCCACAGCAAACCAGAAGTGCGCTGCTTCCCGGGACCAGGCGGTGACCTCAGAGGGAGGGTTGGGGAACTGGGGGCCAGTGCCCGATGAGCTGTGCACAGCTGGGCCTCTGGTGCGGCGCTCCACGGACTCCGGCCGGGTCCCCAGCCTCCAGCCTGGGAGCACCGGCCCCTCCTTGTGTCCCGTGTGGACAGCAGAATGTGCCCCCCTCCGTCCTGACCATTCCCCGGGCCCCACAGGCACAGCACCGCGGGCCCCAAGACTGCCGGGGACCCGCGAGAAAGCTTTCATTTGTTTTAAAGTTGGAAGGAAAAAATCAGCATAAGCCAACCTAGACTGTCTTGGCCTGGATCCCAATACAGTCACAAAATGTAGTTTTAGTATTTTGGAGGGAGGAAGGGGCCCACAAAGGCCCAAGAGCCTGGAGCCCCCAAAAGTCCAACTGTCCATCTCTCCTCACCTTTCTGAGTACTGGGGTGACAAGGGGGAGTTTCTCTCTGAAGGCCCAGGCCCTCCTGCTCTCCCAGCCTGGTCACCCCTATGCTTTACAGTGTGGGGGCGCCCACAGAGCAGCGATGAGACCGCCCTGGACACCTCCAGCTGGGCCCTGGCTACCGTGTTGGTTTGCTCAGCCTAGAACTTTCTGTGGCCCCTGGGCCACCCCGTCCAGTCCTTAGTCTGTTCCCCTAGCTCTGCTCCTGAGGCCCCAGGCTGATGGCTCTCTGCCGCATCCCCCTCAGCCTCCTGTCTGTGCCCCAGGGCCACGCCCGCACCCCCGGAATTGCAGCCGCACCGTCTGGCCTGGGGCCGGCTCCAGACCCCACCCTCAGCCCTGGCCTTTCCCGCCCCTCAGCCTGAGCTGAGGTCCTTCACAGCTGTCCTGCCTCCCCCTGCCGGTAGGACCTGCTTGCGGTTTCTAACGTGCTGGGCCTCGCCCTTGTCATACACCCACTGTTTGACCAGAAACTCCCGTAGCGCTTCACGGCGTCACCCACCCTCTACCCCGAGGGCCCCCCTAGGCAGTCATCCGCTGCCACGTCGACCAGGGTGCCAGGCACAGAATTCAGCCACAGCCAGGGCGTCCGTGTTGTCAGCAGCGGCCTGCCTCTTACCAGGGCCCCCTGGACCTGCGGCCCCTCTGACGTGTGTTACCCCCTCAGCTGGCGAGGAGGGCAGCTCCTGAGGGGCAGGAGGTTGGGGCTTGGTGGCTGGGGAGGGGAGAAGGGAGGGACAAGTTCTAGGAATAGTGGCCAGGGGTAGGGCAGGGATTAGGGGTGGGGGTAAGCAGGGAGCCCCAAAAGGCCTTGGGTGCCATCTTGCCCCATGACCCCACCTGCCTCCCTGGGTTTGGTCTGGAGTCCGGGTTCCAGCTGCCCTTGGCTCAGGGGGCAGTGGCCTTAGAGGCACCCGGAGCCACCAGTGGTTAAAAGCTGGCACCTGGGAACAGGAACGAAGGAGGGGTGGTGGTTGCTCTCCCAGATTTGACTCATGTCTCCAGCCCATGCCGTCTTCCCGGTTGGGATCATGCAGGAAGGAGCAGGGAAGGGAGCACCTCACCCAGGACAACGCGGGGAAAGCACTCACTCCCTCGTCCGTTTGTCTCTCCTCCTTCTCCCAGGCCTCCCACCCCGCGGGCTTGTGGCTGAAAAGAGCCCAGGGGCTGGAAACCAAGAGACTAAACCCAGCTCTGCCCTCTGCTGCCTGTGTGAGCCATTGTACCTCGCTGAGCCTGAACTTCCCGCACCGTAAATGGGAGGTCCTGTCCTTGTCCCTGGCAGTGACACACAGGGCTAGAAGCAATACACACAGGGCCCGGCGCGGCAGTGCCCATGTCTGTGGTTCCCAGGAGGACAGTTACCGGTGGAGCCACACAGCCACCTGGCTGCCTGCTTCTCCCCCAGCAGCTGCCCCTCACCCCCCAGCCGCAGGCACCAGCAGAAATGGGCCTTCCTCCTCCGGCCCTGGCCAGGGCTGCATGCTCAGCATGGAACCCCACCCCCGTCTTCCTCCCTCCACTTCCTCTTCCTCCTGCTCACCTCCAAGGCCCAGCTAGGTGGCCCTCGGGGCAGCCCTGCCACAGTAGCCTCTGCCGGCCTCTGCCTGCTCGTTCTTTCTCGGTTATGTTCAGCCAGTGGCTCACAGTCCTCTCGAAGGAATTTGGCTGCCGGTCCGCCGGCGGCTTGAAAGATTGTGCTAGATGATTGTGGACCGTATTCGTTTCCTACGGCTGCTGTAACGAACACCACAAACTCAGTGTTTCAAACAAGCAGAGATTTATCTCTCGTAGCTCTGGAGGCGAGAAACCTGAAAGGAGTCTTTCAGGGCTAACATGAGGGTGTTAGGAGGGCCAGTCCTTCTAGAGGCTCCCAGGAGAATCTGTTCAGTGCCTCTTCCAGCCTCTGGTGGCTGCCGGCACCCCTGGGCTGTGGTCCCATCCCTCCCGTCTCCGCCTCCGTGGAGAGAGCCCTCGCCTTTTCTGTGGTCAGATCTCCCCCTGCCTCCCTCTTAGGAGGATACGTGTGATTATATTTAGGGCCCACCCAGATAATCCAGGATGACCTCTCCATCTCAGTATCCTTAACATAATCACATCTGCAAAGTCCCTTTTGCACATAAGGTAACATTCACAGTTGCAGGGATTAGGGCCTGATATCCTGGGGGTCATTACTCATTACACTATTACTATAGTAGATAATGAACTTTTAGGGGCGCCTGGGTGGCTCAGTCGGTTAAGCGTCCGACTTTGGCTCAGGTCACGATCTCGCGGTCCGTGAGCTCGAGCCCCGCGTCGGGCTCTGTGCTGACTGCTCAGAGCCTGGAGCCTGTTTCAGATTCTGTGTCTCCCTCTCTCTCTGACCCTCCCCCGTTCATGCTCTGTCTCTCTCTGTCTCAAAAATAAATAAATGTTAAAAAAAAAAATTTCGGGGCGCCTGGGTGGCGCAGTCGGTTAAGCGTCCGACTTCAGCCAGGTCACGATCTCGCGGTCCGGGAGTTCGAGCCCCGCGTCAGGCTCTGGGCTGATGGCTCAGAGCCTGGAGCCTGTTTCCGATTCTGTGTCTCCCTCTCTCTCTGCCCCTCCCCCGTTCATGCTCTGTCTCTCTCTGTCCCAAAAATAAATAAATGTTGAAAAAAAAAATTAAAAAAAAAAAAAATTTAATGAACTTTTATTTTTAATTAGCTATGCTTTTCTTTTTATGGTTCACCTATGTAGTAAGTGATCTGGTGTCCTATTTAGGGTAGTGATCTAAAGTTCCCCTTCTAAGTCAGTTGTTTTGTTTTGTTTTTTTAAAGTAAAACAAGTGTGGGGTTTTTTTCTTTACTTCGTTTTTAACTTTAATTTTTTTAATGTTTATTTATTTTTGAAAGAGAGGGACCGAGTATGAGTCGGGGGTTGGGGGGCAGAGAGAGAGGGAGACACAGAATCCGAAGCAGGCTCCAGGCTCCGAGCTGTCAGCACAGAGCCCGATGCGGGGCTCAAACTCACAAACTGTAAGATCATGACCTGAGCCAAAGTCGGATGCTTAACCGACTGAGCCACCCAGGCGCCCCAAAGTCTTTCATTTTTATTCCAGTATAGTTAACATACAGTGTTACATTAGTTTCAGCTGTACAATGTAGCGATTCAAGAATTCTATAATCAGTGCTCATCATAAGCATATTCTTTTTAAGTTTTTTTTTTAAATGTTTTAAGTTTATTTATTTTGAGAGAGAGAGAGAGAGAGAGAGAGAGAGAGAGAGAATCCCAAGCAGGCACCACACCATCAGCACAGAGCCCAACATGGGGCTTGAACCCACCAACCATGAGACTGACCTGAGCCAAAACCAAGAGTTGCGCGTTTAACCGACTAAGCCACCCAGATGCCCTATTAAGTGTCCTCTTATTTCCTATTTCCCCCATCCCCCCATCCACCTCCCCTCTAGTAACCATCAGTTTGTTCTCTAGTAAGACTCTGTTTCTTGGTTTCCCTCTCTCCTTTTGTCCCCCCTTTGTCTCACAGTAAAACTAGTTGTTTTAAGGAAAAGTACTAAGTACATAATAATGCAGGTGGCACCGAAAGGTGACCAGAATGGGCAACCGGGGCATCTTGGGGGCTCCTCCTGTTCCCAGCATCGCCAGCATGGGGCTGGGCCTTCCCCTCTGACCCCCCGCCGCCACCATCTCAGCACCGCCTAACACCCTCTCTCCACCCCTTTCCTGCCCCCTCCCCCCCAGCTCACCATCATCTTCAAGAACTTTCAGGAGTGCGTGGACCAGAAGGTGTACCAGGCTGAGATGGACGAGCTCCCGGCCGCCTTCGCCGACGGCTCCAAGAACGGTGGGGACAAGCACGGAGCCAACAGCCTGAAGATCACGGAGAAGGTGTCGGGCCAGCACGTGGAGATCCAGGCCAAGTACATCGGCACCACCATCGTGGTCCGCCAGGTGGGCCGATACCTGACTTTCGCCGTCCGCATGCCGGAGGAGGTGGTCAACGCCGTGGAGGACCGGGACAGCCAGGGCCTCTACCTCTGCCTGCGCGGCTGCCCCCTCAACCAGCAGATCGACTTCCAGGCCTTCCGCGCCAACGCCGAGGGCCCCGGCACCCGCAGGCCGGCCGCCGCCAGCCCCGCGCCCGCGGCCCCCGACACCTTCCCGTACGAGACGGCCGTGGCCAAGTGCAAGGAGAAGCTGCCCGTGGAGGACCTCTACTACCAGGCCTGCGTCTTCGACCTGCTCACCACGGGCGACGTGAACTTCACGCTGGCCGCCTACTACGCCCTGGAGGACGTCAAGATGCTGCACTCCAACAAAGACAGGCTTCACCTGTACGAGAGGACTCGGGAGCCGCCGGGCCGGGCCGCCGCGGTGGGGCTGCCCCCCGCCCCCCGGCCGCTCCTGGGCAGTCTCCTGCTCCTCACGCTGCTCCCCGCCGTCCTGGAGGCTGTCGCCGCGTAGGGCAGAGAGGCGGGCGCTGCCTGTCCCTGAGCCGGGGGGGTGGGGGTGGGGGGAGCGGCTGCAGGGAGACCGGGGCCGTCGGGGGGAGGGAGGGCATCCTCCCGGGGGGGGGGGGGGGTCAGGAGCCGAGGCGGCCGCTGGCCAGTGGCCTGTGGACGGTCACCTCACAGCTGCCCTGGGCCGTCTGCCGGCAAGGGCTGGGGCAGGGGGGCGGCCTCCCCCCCCCACTCTGCCCCCAACGCGTCATTGTCGTCGGCGGGGAGGCCGCGAGAGGTTGTGGTGACCGGTGCTGTGATGTTTGTGACAATAGAGCTGTGTGAGAGGGGGAGCCGCTCCCCTCCACCGCCCCGCAGTGTGAATGTGCAAAACAGAGCCCCTCGGGCCGAAGCCCCCCACCCCGCCCCGCCAGAGACACTGGGATCGATCAGAGTCGAGCTCCTCCGCCCCCTCCACCCCGCAATGCACTGAAACAGGCCCAGCTGACTGCTGCCCACGCCCGCCACACGCGCGCACACACACACACACACGAGCACACTCGCGCACACTAAGCTGAGGGGCTGAGGCATCTGAGAGGCTGGACCCCCTCCCCAGGCAGGGCCTCCTTTCCCCCTGGGCCTTAGGACCACCCCCGGGAATCGTGACCCTTTGACTGAGAGGTTGTGCCCACCTGGTGCCTTCCTGCCCGCCCGTGGCCTCCCTGTGAGCCGAGGAGACCGTGTGCAGTGTGGCCGCTGTGCCCCTGCTTTGGTTCCCAGGCCCCCTGCCTGACAGCCTGCAGCTGACGCCACTCGTGGGCTCAGGTGCCCTCCTCTGGTTCCTTCCCTCCCCGTCCCCCATTCTCCACCGTGCTTAGGAGGTCTCGTCCTCATTTCTAAATGTCTAAACAGAACTCTCCCCGCCCCCACCTCGATTTCTGTTCCCTTCTCTCCAGCAGGTGGCAAGAGCCTCCTGGGTGGGGGAGCGTGGGCTGCAGGGCGTGGGCAGGAGGCGCAGTGGACGGGGCCAGCTGGCCTGCCCTGATTCTCTTCGTCCTCCTCACCTGCTCCCCCGGAGCCCTGATCCCCGCCCGTCCACCCAGGTCTGCGTGCTGGGGAGAGGAGCGGGGTCTGCCGGTCAGGGTCAGACGCTCGCTGCCCCGAGCGTCCCTGGACGGTCTCGTCCCTCTAGTCCCCTCCCTTAAGCCCATGGCCGCACAAACCAGGAGAGGCTTGCCTCCGAGAGCCCTGGCGCCCACCTCCTGTCAGCCCAGGCCGCCGATCCGAGGAGCCCCGAACCGGTCCCGCCTCTGCTGCTGTTCCGGAGAACCCAGGGACCGACACCAGGCTGGGCTCCACGCCCGAGGGTGCGGTGCCCGCGGCGGGCGGTTCCCGCAGCCCCGCACTGTCCGGCCCCTCTGCTGTTCCCCAGGGACCTCTCATACACTGGCCCGGGAGGCTCCCCGCCTCCTCCCCAAGAGGTCCCCTCTCTCTGCCCAACCCCGGGCAGGGCAGGCGGGTGGGAGGCACGGCCCCGGCCCGCCCTGCTGGTCTTTAGATGGTCCCTATGTCGGAAGTAAAAAGTGAAGCACTTTATTTTGGTTGTGTTTGATCGCGTTCTGCTTGGAAGTGGGGACCCCTCACTGCGTCCTTGTGTCTGCGACCTGTGTAGAGTGTCACCGCATGTACATATTGTAAATTATTTATTAACGGCTAAATGCAAGTAAAGTTTGGGTTTTTTTTTGTTTTGTTATTTCCTTTTGGACTGCGTATTGGAGTTTGCTTTCTGAATAGACTGGATCCTTTGCAGGGGTGGAGAGTGGGGCACACTGCTGGGCGTCCCCTCACCGTGCGGACATTTGGGTGGGGCTTAGCGCGTATGTGCGCATGCGCTTACGCGGCAGTCGTGCATGCTTGTGGAGGGGAGAACAGTTTAACACAGGATCCCTACTTCTCTAAAATTACTTTTTCTTCTTACGGGGCATGAGGCGTCCCAAGTTTTCTTGCCCTGGTAAGGCTGGAACAGTGTTGGAGACAGATGGCCACGTGGCAGAGGAACATGAAGGGGGTGGGGGGCGCGACGTTGGGTGGGCTGGCCTCAGATCCAGGGTGACGCCCTCTCGGCCGCCACCCTCCCTGCAGGTCCCCTACTCACATAGCCCAGGTACGCAGTGATGGCTCCACAGAGGGGACCGAGGCTTGCTTGGGGGACCAGGTTCACCGCTGGCTGTCATCACATTTCATCTCTTAAAACTACCCAATGAATCAGGAACAAATTCATCCCCATTTTACAGACAAAGAAACAGAGACTCCAGAGAAATGGATCGACTTGCCTAGGGTCCTTAGCGAGGGCAGGGCCACGACGTATACACCTAGGTCCGTTTTGCCCCGTGTCTGCTCTTAACGCCAAATATGAGGCACGATAGCAGCACTGTTAAGCTAGGCCACATCCTGGGCTCTCCACTTTCCTGGCCCTGTGACCTTGAGCAAGTCACTTCACCTCTCTGAGCCTTTGTTTCCGCCTCTGTGAAGTGGGGAGTATCTATCACACAGGGTTAATTCCTATCAAAGTACGTGGGGGCGTCCAGTGGGGGCGTCCAGTGCTGGTATCGCTGTTTCCCCAGAGCAGGAGGGGTCGCGTGAGGCACTGAATGGGAGGAGAGTGGGGAGGGCCACACAGGCCCTTGGAACCTTGGGAGAGAAGCAAACCGAAAAGCTAGCGAGGGAAGGAATCCACTGAATGAGCATGTAACCCGTCCAAACGGGAGAGGAAGGTCAAAGGCAGGAAGGGAAAACTTTCTAGAACCCAGCTCTCACACAGGCTCCCAGAAGGAACACGGGACTCCTAGGCTTTGGGAGGAAGAACCAGACTAACAAGACCAAACGTACCTATGCATCTGACCCCATTGACCGAACTGTCAGCACCCACAGGCCTCTCTGTCAGTAGCAGCCGGGAGGGAACGACACGGGGCCAACAGAGCCCCTGGCACTGGGCCGGCGCAGAAGAACCGATTACTGAGAAGCCAGGGCGCACAAGATTGAAAATAAAAAATCCCGTTCACCATCAGATGAAAATGCGACGGCCCTTGCCAGAAAGTATTCTTGGTTTGGAATCTGTACAGGCCCCTAAATTTAACCAGCTGGAATTCTTTCCCAGTGCCATGCTGGTAGTTGCCCATGAACATGGAAATTTGCATTTCATCATGAATATGGAACACAGTCTTCAGCTAAAAGACGCCCAAGAAGTGGCTTCGTCTTGCACCGCGGGCCGGGTTCGGAGCGCGGCGTCCTCTGTGGCCGTGGGTCGGAGGCCAGCCGGCCTGGAGGGAAATGCGCTGGCGGATGGAGGTGCGATACCTCGCTGCGTCCCGGCGTTCCGACGTGTGGCAGAAACTCGGAGATGTTGGGCGGCCGACTAGAATTTGTAAGGAGAGAAGACAGGGGAGAAAGGAAGGGGGGAAGCAAATGAAAGGAGGGTCCTGTATAACGAAGGGGGCGGGTTCTGGGATGAAGGGAGTTCCCGGGACCCTCGGGCAGGGCAGCAGTGGAGCCAGGCACGAGTGGGGCTCGTCAGAGCGATGCCGGCCAGCGGCGTGGAGCAGGACGCGGCCCTCGGGCTTGGGCTGCGGGCCCACTTGGCGTCCAAACTGGCTCTGCCTGTCGCTAGCTGTGTGGTCTCCCTCGGATTTTTGGAGCCTCAGATTCCTTATTTGTAAAACAGAATTAGGAGCACCTGCCTCCCAAGGTCGTTATCGAAATCCAACGAGCTAATGCTCATGAGTTGCCTCGCACCTGGGCCCTAGCGCAGCCCAGAGAGGCCGCCAGAAATGGAGGTCCTCTCCCACTGCAGGGGCAGGTGCTCCTTTATCCATTTGACAGTTCTTAAAACTTTGTAAGTTTATTTATTTTGAGAGAGGGAGAGTACGAGTGAGGGAGGGGCAGAGAGAGAGGATCCCAAGCAGGCTCCACGCTATCAGCACAGAGCCCGACGCGGGCCTCAAACTCACGGGACTGGGAGATCATGACCTGAGCAGAAACCGAGAGTCGGACGCTTAACCGACTGAGCGACCCAGGCGCCCCTTCACTGGATAATTCTTTCATGATCGCCGGCACTGAGGGCATTCGGCAGAGGCCACACGTTGTCGCTGGGGAGACCAGTCACTACACAGCACAGGGACACGGTCGAATGTCCCGCGCTGACCAGCACCACAAAGGAAAGGGAAGCAGGTTCATCTGCAAGAGGCCCACCCAGATTGCAGGCAGGCAGGGAGGAGCCTCCATCTGGAAAAAGGGGGCACCTTTTTCCAGATCACCTGGGTGGATTTTGGGAATGAGCCTGGCCAAGATCCGGGGAGAGCCTTCTGTGCAGAGAGGTCGGGGAGCGCAAGGAGCCTGGCCCGGCAGCGGCAGAGTTTCAGGGGCAGCAGAATATAATAGGGCTGGACGCAGTGAGCAGGCGGACCGGGGTCCTGGTGAGGCTGCAGGGCCCAGGGAGGGAGCACTGCAGACTGGCGGACCGGAGGGGGTGGGGAGGGGGCACTGCAGACTGTTTTGTGCCAGGGGTCCGAGGAAGCCATCTGCAGCTCCGAGCAGGGGCGGCATGTGTCCGACTTGGGTTTTAAAGGGATCGTCTCGGCCATGGTGAGGTGGGGGAGAGAGAGGAGGCTGGGGACGCCAGCGCAAAACTAGCGGGAAGTGGGATGGCCAGGGTGGTGCCGGAGGCGCCAGGAATGATCTGCTTTGGGGTAGAATATGGAGGTGCTGTTGGCCAGTTGGCCGAGTGGGAAGACCAGGTGTGGGCGCTGAGCGCCTGGGTAAACTGTGGCGCCGCTTACTGAGCCACAGGAGCAGCGGGTTTGGGACACGTTATTTGGGGACAAAAATCGTACTTTGGGACACATCAGAAACCACACGCAGCTGGACTGTCTTTAATTGTTCAATTAAATGACGTACACTTCCCAGGAGCAAATGTTTAAGGAGTGCAGCCCTCATAGAAGAAACTTGCAAAGCTAAGGGAAGATGCTGTCGCTGAACAAGCCGGTGGCAGGGCTGTGGTTGGTAAGACTGGCGGGGGGGGGGGGGGGGGGGGAGTGTCTACCAGTTGTCACTTGGTGGCTAGGCCCAAGGCCACACTCCCCGCGGCTCCGGGTGACCCTGGGCCACGTGCGTGGGAAAGGACAACTGGCTGACCGAGATGGGGCTTTACTCCAAATACCAACTTCAGTGCACGGACTGAAGTTCTGATCCGGGTGGGGAGCACGGTGTTGAAACTGTAAAACAGAAACTTCAGAGAATAGCAAGGACCCCTGGAAGGGGCGGTATCAACTCCCTGCGGCTCCTGGCTGGTAGCCTCCGTGGGCTAGAAGGAGGCCACTTACTCCTGGCCTTGCCACTTGCTGGCTGTGTGACCTGGAACCTCAGTCCCCTCGTCTGCATTATGAAGGTGGTGGCCGTCCCGCAGGGATACCTGGGAAGACCGGTACAAGGAATAACAGAATATAGGGAGTTCTCCCCAAGCAAGCCACAGACCCCGACAAGCATTTACTCCCTCCCCTTCCCATCCCACGGGTCACACCGCCTTCATGGGTTCACGGCCTGAGCTGGCATCCAGGGGGAAGCCCCTGGTCCTGCCTGCCCCCAGGCTGACTGAGACCTGGAGAGAGGGCACTTGAAGCAAAGGCCCAGCCTGTAGCCTCACACGTTCTGTGTCTCCCACCAGACACTAAAGGTGGGTGGGGACCCTACTCTGCTCTGTGTGTTCGTCTCTTAGCTGTGGTCTTAAAATCACATCTCTTTGGTCTGATTAGCCTTAGCTGTCCAACTCCTGAAATAATTGAAGAGCAGGGCGCCTGGGTGGCTCAGTCGGTTGAGCGTCCAACTCTGGGTTTTGGCTTAAGTCATGATCTCACAGTTCATGAGCTGAAGCCCGGCATCAGGCTCTGTGCTGACAGCATGGACCCTGCTTGGGATTCTCTCTCTCTCTCTCTCTCTCTCTCTGCCCCTCCCTGGCTTGCTCACTCTCTCAGAAAGAAAGAAAGAAAGAAAGAAAGAAAGAAAGAAAGAGGAAGAAAAAGGAAGAAAGAAAGAATTGAAGAGCTCTTTATCCAGCTCCTACTTGGGCCAGAGAAGCTTGGTGTTCTGGCCAGGGGTCAGTGGGAACCCCACACGCCCTAATCAGGAGTCCAAGGACCACTAATTCCATGGAGGCGCTTGTTGCCCTGGGAAACTGCCACCTCCTGAATGTGTAGGCTGAGGACCCCACCACCTGTTTCAACAGCTTCCTCTTAGCTAACTTTGGGCTTTCTGCACCTTTGACCATTTAATCATTTCCTGCCTAGGACGTGGGGAAGTGCCTAGTACCCTGAAGGAGAGGAACAGAAAGGAGTATTCTCAGAAAGTTCCAGCAGAATGGACTTAATTAAGAGATGGCAGGGGTGGATATACAAGGCATGGTGTGGTGGAAGTGTGGGGGTTTCTAGGATCAGGGGACACAGTCCCAGGCAGCCTAGATCCTGAGGCCAATGAGGGCACATGACCTGGCCTCATTTCATCCTTGCCCAGAGGAGTGCTGTGATGGCCCATGGATTCTTCCACATTTGAAGCCATCCCGACTCACCTGATGCCTCCCTCTGGCAGGAGCCAGAACCTTCCCCAGGCCAGATGAGTTTGCTTTGTCCAAAGCAGTGGTCAAACCTACTGACCGTGTGACAAGGGCGAGATGTCATTGTTCTCAGCCTCAGCTCCCTCTCAACCATGAGGTCCTCCTAAAGATGAAATACCTACATAGGAACCTGACCTTGAGTCTTGCAATTGCCTTGACAATTTTCACGACACCCTGGAAGGTGGTTGCCATTGCCTAGTTTCCAGATGAACACCCACACCCATGCCACCTACCTGCTCTTCTCTTGAGGGCAGAGAAGGGGTTCGAGAGCCCCACACATCGGTGGAGTCAACCCAGGGTTCTGGTCCTGGGTGAGCAGGGAGTGGGGCCAGACCCCTGCCTGGAGGCTGGGTGGGTAGAGGGACTTCAAACCTGGACCCTGAAGAGAAGGAGGATGGGAGAGAGGGTCCCTCAGATCTGAAGACTGAGAGAGAGGCTTAGAGTCCAAGAAGGAGATGGCCCCAGGGTTCCAGAGAGTTCTTGGCTGAGTCACCACAGTCCAGGGGTGGTCATCAGCTTCCCCAGATGGGGGACAAGCCTTCTCGGCAATCCCAGACATGATCCAGCTGCTGGTACGGACCCGCCCCCATTTTCATGGAGACTGGAGTCACCCCAGCATGACAGCTACATTTTTTGGCCACCTGCCACCTGCCAGGCACCCTGCCAAGTGTTTGATTCCAGTAGTGATTTATCATGGGGGAGCCCCCTTCTAGCCACCTCCCTCCTGGAGTTCAGGTGGCTTGAAGCCCAGGCTCCATCCTAGAGCCTTGGTGAGCAGGGCTCCCGAGTGGCCTTCAGGCCCCCAGCCTTGACCACCAGAAACCAAATGCCAAGGTACAGGGCCAGGGCCCCTCTCCCCTGGGCACTGCAGGACAACTGCATGTTGACCTAACACAACTTTTCCTTTGCTAACGATCGGGGATGAACCCCTAAGGCAAGTGGCCCCAGCCTCGTCCCTCTGGGGTGTCCACTCTGTAGGTCTAACATGGCCACAAAGGCATTCCTGCCTTCCTTTCTCTCCCTCCCTCCCTTCCTTGCACAAACATTTTAGGAGCATCCCTTATGTGTCCCATCATGGTCTGGGCTTGGGGGATCCATTTGTTTATTCCACATAATAATCACTGAGGCCCTATGGGGTGTCGGCACGAGGCTCCGTGTTGGGGATCGAGCAGTGCAGTTGACCCCAGCAGATGAATGTGCCTGCCCGAGCGGGACCGACTTCTTGAGAGAGAGGCAGACAGTGCACGAGTTAGTTTGCTGTGAGCAGAGCAGGGAAGGGAGTGCAGAATGGCCACGGGGATGATACACCGGTTCTCCCCACTTGTTAGTCCTCTGTCCCTGAGCCAGTCACACATGGCTTCTGAGCCTGCTCATCGATAACAGGGGGAAGGTTAGGGCTGAGTCCCAGGGCCTGCAGGGATAAGAGGACACCAGTGGGACGGTACTTGGGTGACAGTAGGGGAAGCGATTGAAGGAGGCAGTGACAAGGCGGCCCTGAGAGGTAGGGGGAGCTGGCGTGGAGTCTGAGCTCCACCCCTCACTAGACGTGTGATCTTGGGCACATTTTCTAAAGTCTCGGGGCCTCGTGATGCTCAACTGGAAAATGGGGATAAATCCTGCCTCCTAGCATTTTCATGAGGACGTGATTCTAAAAATACAATAAAGCAGGGGCGGCCGGGTGGCTCAGTGAAGCATCTGACTCTCGGCTCAGGTCGTGATCGCACGGTTTGTGAGTTTGAGCCCCGCGTGGGGCTCGCGGCTGTCAGCACAGAGCCGGCTTTGAATCCTCTGTCCCCCTCTCTCTCTGCCCCTCCCCATTCATGTTCTCTCTCTCTCTCTCAAAAATAAATAAACATTAAAAAAAATACAATCAAGCAAAGGGCCTGGAGCCTGACACCCAGTAGCCATCTGCAGACGGTGGCTTTTGCTCTCACAGGCACATCCCATGGGGCTGCTTCATTTACTCTTAAGTTCAGGTCACAAACAGCTCAAGGTCCCCAAACATACATGACACCTTCTGGGAGCCAGTGTTTCTCCAGTCCCCCCATGGCTGGAGTTTTTATAATTCATGAGGCTAGGTATAAATTCTTAATTGTAGTAAATTGTAATTACAGCTCCTTTCAACTATAAATCCAGACACACTTAACCAATCAAGCCCAAACCAAATGCAAACAAATCGCATTAAATTGCAGTGATGAATGACACTGTTTTGCGGACGCCGAGTGGGCCCTCTTCGTGTGACGAAGGTGGGGTTGTCCGGCCCCTGTCATTGCTGCCAGGCAGTGACTCCGGACCCCGCCTTCTTTTCACTCTTCAGACCCCGTCGAACTTGTTGCCTTGTGTCCCCCTGTCCACCTGGGTGAGTAACACTGACCACTTTGTGCCAATGTAACACCAGAGTCCTGGGTTCCTTTCTTCTCCCCATTCTTCCAGATCATCCAGGATTCGCTTAGATTAATTCTTTAAAGTGTTCACCAAGGGGCACCTGGGTGGCTCAGTTGGTTAAGCGTTGACTCTTGGTTTCAGCAGGTCATGATCTCATGGTCATGGGATCGAGCCCCACATCCGGCTCTGCACTGAGCCCTCTCTCTCTCTCTCTCTCTCGGCCCATCCCCCTGTTCGAGCTCTCTCTCTCTAAGTATTTTTTTTTAATGTTCATCAAAAGGAAAACAGAAAAATTTTAAATTCTTCCAGGTATCTCTAAGAACGATCCGCCCCATCATACGTCTGTAGGCCCCAAGTTTGGGAAACACCAAGCCAGTGTGCAGTCCAGAGGGAATTAGCTAATCTGATTACTATTTGTACCCGCTGGCAGAGCAGGCCTCAGAGAGGATTTCAGGGAAGGAAAGAACGCTCTGGGGCAGTGGGGACACAGTGACGTGTGGGGTGGGGCTCAGAGGAGGCCCACAGGCTCTGTGGTGGGGCCCCCTGAAATGTGGGAAGAGGGGCCAGGGAGGCCCACAGAGGCTTCACCTCTAGGCTCTCGGGGGCAGGGAGGGCCAGGGTGTGGGCTTGACCCCAGGACAGGTTACCAGGCTTAGGCGGGGCCACGCCGAGGACCCCGAGCCTCGAGGAGTTGGCCACAGTGATGATGGTCCACCTTGCACTGTCCTTAGCAAGTGCCAGGCACTGCTCCCCCATCAGGTTTGGGTGGAACTATTCCCTCTGAAAGTTAACACCTGGCCCAGCTCGCGACAGTCGGGGGTGAACCCTGACTTGAAGGTGGACGGTGTCTCCGGAGCCCATGCTCTCAGCTCAGCTGCCGCCGGGGCCCTGGGTCTCCTCGCTGGGACTGAGGTCCCTCTCGTGTGAGCCCACTCGGCTTCGCGCCTGCTGCCGCCACCTTCACACCTTCCTGCCTCCTCACCCTTCTGCCTGCTGCACAGAGTCCCCGGCCAGGGCCTGGGCTAAGGCAGCTGGGGCCATGGAGCCAGCCCCCTGCCCCAGCGGAGCCATCCCAGACCCTGCCCCACTGAAACAGTACCACGGTGGCTGGTGAACTTCCTCTCCTTACTACCCGCTCTGGCTATCACCCTTTTAGATTCAGCTCCCTGAAGGTTTGGCTGGCGGCGGGCAGGGGGCTCCAAGAGACGGGGACGTTCCGAGTGGCCAGCAAGGGCGGGTGGTAGAGGGCTTCGGACCCAAGCCAGGGAGCTTGCGGCTAAGGTGAAGGTTACACACAGGGAGCAGCAGAGTGATGCCTGGGCCTTGCGGCTCAGGACGTCCCTCTGGCGGCCGCACGGAGGGGTGGGGGAGGAGAGGCTGGACCCAGAAGGGGCAGGAAGGAGCCTGTGTATCCCGGAACAATCGCTGGACGTGTCAGTACATTCGGGGCTGGCTGGTGGGGAGAGAGCCCCCGTGCTGGCTGAGAGGCCTAGGCCGCCACTGGCCAGCACTGCCCCCTGCTTGTGGAGCAGGTGAGGCTGGCTTCTTCCTGCAGCCTCTCCTCTTCCCCATCCCCTGTCACGCTTCCTGCGGGGATGAGGTGGCTCCACGTCTCTGGCTCCAGCGTGGGTTCCGCAGCCAAGGGAGGCGGCCCGCCAGGGCGGAGAAACGACGGTAAGCCTCCCCGGGGGGCCGCGGGGGGGGGGGGGGGTCTGTAAATGTAGGTGTTGGCAGTGAGGCAGGCTGTTTGTGGAAATCTTCTGCCCCCTGCAGGAAGATTCTAGAACCACATTCACTCAGGACCCTCGGTCAGGGAATGAACGGGGAACTACCGCTCACTTTCCAAATACAACTCGGGGCCCCAGGTCTGGTGGCATGAGGGGTCTCAGAGGAGCCTCAGGATGTTCCAAGGCCGCCCTCCGACACTGATGATGGCCACCAAGCCGTCTCCCTCACCCCCCCACAGGCTGGTATTCTCCAACAGGGAGGCTCAGAGAGCTAGAGAGTAAGCCCAAGAATGCCAGTTGGTTCAGACCCAGCTCTGCCCACTTCCTACACGCACGCCTTCCCCGCCTCCTCTGGGCTCCGCTACCACCACCTGTTCCTGCTCCCATGTCCCGGCACTGAAGTGACATTTTGTCCTCTTATTGTTGGTCTAGGTGTGCCTCACCACCTCTCCGTTGAAGAGGGCGGGGCCCTCATCCTGCCTCACCCTGCATGTGTCCCCACTTTTTAGAACAGGGCCTGGCCCACAGGAGATGCTCAAGATCTTGGTCGAGGGACAAACTTTCTCTCTAGTGACTGTCCCGTCCCCATCGGACTGTGAGCTCCCTGCAGGGCCTTGCTATTGGGGTCCAGTCTCCCCCTAGAGCAAGGCCTCTTCCTGGGCCCCTCTGATGAGCTGGTCCTGGGCTGACGGCTGCTGGGGCAGAACGCTAAGCTGGGCCTGCCCAGCAAGTGCCCTCCACGGTGTCCCCATCTTCCCCCACCTCCCAGCAGGGACTGATGAACACTGTGTCCCTCTGGGCAGCTTTAAGGGTTTACAAACCTTCCCCTTTTCCACTGTGTGAGCTTCTCACGTCTAGAAGCTGCCTTCCTGGTGTGCAAATGAGGATGTGGATGCGGAGGCCATCTGCCCAGCTGCACACGGCGGGGGGGGGGGGGCCACGGAGACAACACACTGACCTTCCTGCCAGCCCCTTTAGACCATCGAGGTCCCCTCTCCCCCCCCCCCACCAAAGCCACCGTGGTGCACGTGATCGGCAAGGACTGAGTTTCAGCAAGGACAGCCCCCTTTGGGGTCACACACGCACACAAAATTTAGTAAGATACCGTGTGCGAACACTCCATGAGGCAGCTGGCCCCAAGAAGTAGATAACCCTGCCTGTTTCTGAGGTGAGAAGGCTGCCTGTAGGGCAGATGTGTCACGTTCCCACACAAAGCCAGATCACATGGCCACAGAACTGACCGGGAAACTCCCAGACGTCAAGCCTGGGACAGGGTGCCCCATGCACCACGAGGGCCCAGGTTTCTACGGGATGAAGAGCTTTTATTCACTCGGGCTCTGTCCCTTTCCCAAATCACCTAGCAGAACAGACAGCGGAGGCAGGTTGGGAGGCGACGGGCTGAGTGGCATTCCAGCCTCAGCATGTGACGGGCAGGGGGTTGGGGGGACGCCGACACAGCGAAGGCACAGCCTCTGGTGGCAAACCCGGTCCTGCTCCTTTAAAGAGCCACAGGTCGGCATCCGGAGTCCAGACTGGTCTGGCAAACCACGGGGCCTTGTGTTTCAGTAAGTGACCTTTCAGTCGGTGCTAATTGAGGAGGGCTTGCCTTCATGCCAGACACTTGAGGCCCCGCCAGGGAGGAGGGAGGGGGCCTTGCGCCTGCTTCTTCCAGTAAAAGGCAGGCTTCTTGGCAGCGGTCGGTGTAGAAGCCGCGTTGCTATTGTAAATCCTGAGCTGATTATTGCAGTGCTTGTTCTTAAAAGTTTCCCAAAGATGTTCCAGCCGAGCTGTGAGTTGCAACACGATTGTTGAGTTGTTTATCGGCAGGAGGAGCCCTCAACTCTTCTTTTGAGTCTTGGACTCAAGAACTCTTGTGCACCAAATATCCCAGCCTCTCCCTCCCGCACAGGACAGGCTGAGGGAGGGCCCCCACGGCCGGGTCTCCCGGGTTGAGAGTCCCAACCGGGGAGATAACTGAGCAAACGTTATGGGTTTATTGGGTATCAAGAATAAGGAGGGTCGAGAAGACTAGGAGTTTGGTTTTGAAATCCCCCTAAGCATTAGCAAAACCCCTTGGGTCTGGCAACCTTCTCCAGCTCCTACTCAGACGGGATCTCCACCCGAGGGCTGGGCCACCCCTCCTGTCTGGGCCTCGTAGGAGCCGGGCCTGCCCCTGTGCCAAATTGCTAGAGTTAACATTCGTGTCAGTGTTTCCATTATAAAATGCCTTTTTCCCTCTTCATGAATATATAACCCAACTGTTAAATCACCCTCACTGCTGTGGACTGGCAGACACTGTGTTTTCACTTCCTCTGGATGGAAGGGGAGCTACAGGACCCTGTCTGAATGACACAGGTCTTCAAAATGCACCTTCCAGGTCTCCAGGGCTCCTTCTCCGGCACAACCAACGTGGGAAAGGGTGGGCCGCTCGGCTCCACCAGGGGCTGTCACTGGTCCGGGTAATCCCGTCAGATGCGGGGAGCTGCCCAGCCAGGGACCACTACCCTTGGCAGTGTCCACGCAGGGAAAACCTCCGGAACCTGTGTGTGAGGGTCCTAGACCCAGCAACACGCTGGTGCTGGTAGGAAGAACACTGCGACTTCAAAAGTCTCCATTTCACAAGCTGTCGAACAGGCCAAATGACCCGGCAGCCAGGGGAAGGGAGCTGGACGCGTATCTGGTCACGTTTCACGCCGATGCAACGCAATGCAACGTGTCCGCCCAATTCTAAAAATCCTTAGTAACACTGTTTAATATACAAGAATCAAAAGTACAGCAGTTGTACAATGTAGGAAAATTTAATACATACTATATAAACAACATTATTTACATCAGAAATCACTAGGACAGTGGCATTTTTCACAAATATAAATTAATTACTGTTTAGTCAACAGGTTTGAAAAGTCCACAATTTTACAATAAAGAAAAACCATCTGTCCCCAAACGAGTGGGGTCAGATGGACTAAAGCAGCCTGGACCCTTGGCCTGGCTCTCTCCGCCTGACACTGCGGCCCTCAGACGAGCCCGGAAGACCACCAGTGCTGGGCCCCGGGCCACCATTCCTGCTGACGAGTGGATTTTGGTCTGTAGGATTCCAGTGTCCCCATGTGAATTCGTAACCGAATCGCGTGTGCACCACACATCCTGATATAGCTCTCAGCCATCAGGCTAGAGTGCCTGCAGCACGATGCGAGAAGTGTTCTGGCTTCCCGTGAAAGGGCCAACGCAAGGACTAGGAGAGAGGGGGACCAGGGGCCGTAAGATGGGGCTCTGCAGAGGGCCTGGCGGCTTCTCTCCAGCATCTCCGAAAGACCGCAGTGATGCCTGTGGCTCTCACCGCACCCCTTCCCAGGGCTGTGGGATACCATGCTAACCCTTGTTCCACACTCAGACTTCAGGTGATGCCAACTCCCCTCTTCCTCAACCCCTGCAGTCTCCACCCAATTACTGAATCTTTCAAAGCTAGGCTCTGTGATATCACCCTCACAGGTTCCTGGGGTACTTTATCCTATCCACAAGGGAGAGAATTCCTATCTGTGCAAATCTGTTTTTGATAAAAGCATACAATATTCATACTGATTTAGGTCAGTGAGGAAATGCCTCCTTTTTCCTGACTCTTTAAACATACCTCAACACCTACAATAGATGCTTTTATGGGGATACTGTAATTTTATTATCAATTTAACACTGATCTGGCTAATATTGCCTTTTGCTACATCATATGGCACAGTAAGTCCTGAATGTAAACAAAAGGAAGTTCCTTTTTCTTCATGATGAGACATCTTTGGGAATAACTCACATCTCCTATCAACTTCAGAGGAAAAAAAAACCCTGATGAGTACTGAAACACAGGGCCTCCAGTGACTTTCCTGGCTTCCCAGGGGACACAGCCTGACTTCCCTCCCACAGGGGAAGACATCCTGGGGCTCATCCCTCCCTCCCTTCCTCCCACCACAGGAAGGGACAAGCCAACCTAGCCCTCCTCTTTGGCCTGGGCAAGAAAGACACAGGGTAGTGTCAGCAAGAAGTTAAGCTGGTGGAGGCCACAGCAGACACCCTCTTCTCTCCCAAGCAGTCACAGCATGTGCCCAGTGGAGTGGCTGTGGCCAGAGGCTCCCAGGCATTCTTTGGGCCGTGGTCCAGGGCATGTTCACCGGATACGAGCCCACGGTGAACAATCCCAGTCCCGAGAGGAGATAAATAAGGAAGGGGCAGACCTACTAAGCTCCCAACATAAGCTGTGAGGACCCAGACTCTCATGTGGAACTCACGCCCGGCCAGCCCCACGAGGCTGCGTGCGATGACCCACCAAAGCCACATCTGCTTCCCTAGGGCGAGCTGACTTGGGAATTTCTCAGTAAAGGCAATAATGGTGCTGCCCAGGTTACCAGCAAGTAAGTGATAACAGTTTTATGAAGTCCTCACAGGTCAGTTCAGGGAGTTTAACCCTGTGCACACCCAATGGAAAGGTGGTCACCAGCTCTGAGCCTGGACGCATATAGGCACAGTGTAGGTTCAAGTCAGTTATTCCACCTAGAAAGGCCTTTGGGCAGTCAAACAATACTGGCAAGCTATATTTAAAGGGAATAAAATGGAAGGCCCAGTATCCGTAAAATGTAAAATGAAAGGAGCCTGATTAATTGGTACAACTGACTCGCCTTCCCACTTCTGACTCTGTTCAACCCGAGTAGGACTCTTACTGTCTGCAGCTCAGTCCCCTGTCCTTGGAGGCTTCCTATTTTGGAAAAACTTTACCTTAGGTGTACGCCTTATTTGATCTCATTCTAAAAACAATGGAGTTCAATTCTAACGATCTCCGACTGGGAGTGGGAGCCTGTTCCCAACAGGGACCCAGACTTCATCTGTCCACCCGCCCTGTGGGTCAGGAGTTGCATGTTCTGTGCAGTCTACTTCTTCAAGCTGTGAGAAGGGAACTGAAGTAACGAGCGTGGCTGCAAACGCTGACCTGGCGCAACACTGAAGCCCCGCCCCCCCCCACCTCCCCCGGGAAGCATGCCTGCCACCCACACCCCTGCCTGGGTGCGCGCTTGCAGCAAGCTTCCCCTCCTCTCCAGGCCCTGCCCTCAGACTGCTCATCCCAGGAATCAGAACCCCACCGGGGATTCCGGGTCCCTGGCCACACCGCCCCTCTAGCCCCTCTCTCACCCCTCTCACCCCACTCCCAGCCAAGGAAGACCCACGCCAGCTCCAACGCTGCCGAAAACTCACAGTATGCACAAGTCAGCCAGATGGGCCCGACTCTCCCCTGGACCAGGGCAAAGGAGACCCGCTCAGAAGACCGAACCTCTGAAATGTCCAGATAGTGTGGGAAAGGTTAGTGTTGTAGGGAAGGGGCCACTGTGGAAGCTGCTCCCCACCAGCCCCTGCACCAAAGGCATCACAAGGAGGCCCAAGTGTATGGTTCTCCCAAGAACACATGTGAGGAGTGTACCTGCTCCCCTTCAAGTCTTACGAGGCGACACCCACGCCCCGCCCCGTCAGCAGCATCTGTCACATCACAGTGAAGCAGATCACGCGCGGCCCAGCAGGTCCCATCAACCTTCACACACACGCTCCTTCCCAGCCCACTGCACATGGGCCCAGAGCACACGGACCCAGCAACAAAATCCTCGTGACTCTGAGATCCCTTCTTCCTTCACTGGGGAAACACAGCCCACGAAGCTGGGACGCAAAAGTCACGTCTTCCTCCTAGCACTCCTTGCAGTGGGAGGCCAGGACCAGGCTGGAATGGGAGGGGGTGTCAAAGTGCAGGAGTGGCGACCCAAACCCAAGCTGGACCAAGTGAAAGGCCCCCCGCTCCTTGAGGTGCTCCTTCCACCGGCGAGCTGACAGCAGCAGCATGTCCAGAAACTCCACTCACTGGTCTAGATAACTGGCTCCTACTGGATCAGACCAAAAATATCCAGGTGCTTAATGACTCTTGCTCTCCCCTTCATTCCCAGCTGTCCTTTATGTTTTCCGAACATTCCAGTTATAATCTGGGTTGTTTTTCTGTTCTAGTGATCTCTCCAAAGGAGACCTGTGATCCAGGGGTGACTTGGAATCGTGGGGGGATTTCTGAGAAGGGGGCGAGCGAGGGTCTGAGACGGCGGGGTGCAGGGGGGGCAGGGGTTGTTTATACTCCCCCAGTTTGTCTGTGTGGAAAGAGCGGTAATGGTCCGAGGGTCCCTGGCCATGGTAGCCCACAGGGGGGCGGTGATCAGACATTCGTCGGAAATCCTGCTGGTGGTAATTTTGAGGCCGAAATTCATCGGCTCTCCTCCGCTTGGAGTCATGATGGTGCCTGAAACAGAGACACAAGGCTTAGGTGACAGCTCAAGCCCGCCCCCTCCTCCTCGCCCACCTGGCTCACCCTCACGTGCTCATACCCAAGGACCCTTCCAAAGGACTCAGAGTTCACAAATGTTCACATTACTAGGAATCAAAAACAAACAAACAAAAAAACAAAAGTAATAACAAAGGGCTATTTTATACTTATTGGCCAATCCTACCCTACAAAATGACATACACCTCAAGTTTGCAATGAAACAAGGACACCCTTGAATCACTGGAGGTTCTGTAAAGATGCACTCCCTTCAGGAAAACTGGCCAGACCTACAAACATTTTCATATTCTTTGACCTGGCCTGAGGGGAAAAAGAGCCACAGAAATTATTCGAGAAGTTATTAGTAACAGCAAAAGCCACAATCAACCCAAACATTCAACAATAAATGAAGAGTTAAATAAAGTATTTAATAAATTGACTCCATGTAAAGAATAGTAAAATTTTTACTTAGCACCACAGTAAACTGCTTGTTATCTTATTAAAAGAAAATTGGTACAAGTCAACAACAAAAAGACAACCCAATTCAAAAATGGGGAAAGGACTGAAACAAACATTTCTCCAAAGATCTACAAATGGCCGCTAAGCACATGAAAAGACGCTCAACATCTTTAAAGAATATTAATCATCAGGGAAATGCAAATCAAACCACAAGGAGCTACTTACCTGATTCACACCCACTGGGATGGTCATGTTGAACACACACACACACACACACACACACACACACACACACACACAGAAAGTAAGTGTTGGCAAAGATGTGGGAAAACTGCAACTCTCATACGTGCTAGTAGGAATGTAAAATGTTTCAGCCACTGTGGAAAACAGGTGGTTTCTAAGAAGCCAAATGTAGAATTCCCATACAACTAACAATTACCTCTTAGGTATAGACCCAAAAGAACTGAAAACAGGTATTCCAACAAATAATTTTGCGCTCATGTTCATAGCAGCACTATGTACAATGGCCAAAGGTGGAAACAATTCAAATGTCCATCAATGAGTGGATGAACAAACTGTGGTGTATATATATATATATATATATATATATATATATACAATGGAATATTAATCAGCCACAAAAAGAAATGAAGTACTACAATGCAAGCTACAGTGTGGATGAGACTCAAGCATTATGCTAAGTGTCCAAAGAAGCCAGTCACAAAAGGCCACATCTTGCTTGATTTCATTTATACAAAATATCCAAGACAAGTAAATCCATAAAAACAAAATACAGATTGGTGATTATCTGGAGCTGCAGAGATAGAATGGAGTGACTGCTTAAGGGTCATGGGGTTTTCTTCAGGACAATGAAAGCATCTGGAACTTAACACCAGCGGTGGTTGCACAACATTGTGGATGTATTAAAGGTCACTGAATTGTTTGCTTTAAAACAGTTCATTCAGTTTATGTGAATTTCCCCTCATTAAACAAAAGAGAGAGAGCTGGTGACTTCAACTTCCAGTCAAGGTGGAATACGGGGAACTAGACTCACCCTCCTACCTGAAACAAGCAGAAAGGGACAAAAAAATGGTTTTAAAGATACCAGATGTCCATTAACAAAGAACAGCGATTCCCTGAGGGATGGAAAACTAGTGAGATGAGGCTTGTAACAACCCCACTCATTGCCCTGAGACAGTTTCCAGGCCTCAGCACAGGGAAGGGGAGACGTCCTCAGTTGAGAGGCAGGGGGCAGAACCAAGGCAGCTGGAGCTCACAGGATGGAATGCAAAAGAGAATTCTGCACACAGAAAGAAGTTCAAACACCTGCAAAGGGTTCCCCTTGGGTATTCAATTGAGCACTATAAAGTGTGTACATGTGAAGAAACTATGCAAGGCCAGGAAAAGAACCACCCAGAAGATTAGAGGTACAAGGGCCCTGTTCTCACCAGCCACACCAAAAAGCCTCAAGCTTCAAGGGACATCAGTGGAGTACAACAAAGTGTTCTTACCCTAGTGAGGGGGAACAATTAGACTGCCAGAGCATTGTTCTCATTCTGACAAATCTTAACAGCAAGAGCTGAAAGAATCAAACTGCCTCTAGATAACCTATTTCTCAGAACAGAGTTCCAGAATATTTATAGGAATACAAAATATCCAGCACTCAGTGAGGCATCTAATCAAAAATTACTAGGCATGGAAAAAAGAGGAAGGACCATAATGAGGAGATAAGTTAATCAGCTGCAACTAATCCAAATGGTAGAATCAGACAACAATGATATAAAAACTATTTTTTTTATATTTAAAAGGAGAACTATCATCTTTGAGAGCTGCTGCTTTTACTTTCATTTTATTTATTTGTTTTAGAGAGAGTGGTGGGGGAGGAGCAGAAAGAGAAAGAAGTTTGTTTTTTAAATTTTTTTAATGTTTATTTATTTTTGAGAGACAGAGAGTGAGCGGCAGATGGGCAGAGAGAGAGGGAAACACAGAATCCGAAGCAGGCTCCAGGCTCCGAGCTATCAGCACAGAGCCCCTGACACAGCGCTGGAACCCACGAACTGCAAGATCATGACCTGAGCCAAAGTCAGATGCTCAACCAACTGAGCCACCCAGGCACCCCTAGAGAGAATCTTAATCTTAAGCAGGCTCTACACAGAGCATGGAGCCCGACAAGGGGATTGATCCCACGACCCTGGGATCATGACCTGAGCTGAATCAAGAGTCGGACACGCAACCAAGTCGCCCAGGTGCCCTAAAAACTATTTTTAAACTGTATTCCAGATTTCAAAAGGTTAGAAAGATTTAAGTTGGAAAAAAAAAAAAAAAAAGCTCAAATACAACTTCTAGAAATACAACTATAATGTATGAAATGCAAAATATATTGTATGGGGCTCAAGGCAGGTTAGACATTGAAAAAGAAAATCTTGGTGAACTTGTAGACACAGCCAACAGAAACTATCCGACTGAGACAGAAAGAAAACAAAATTAAAAAAAAATAAGCAGAGCATTAGTGAGCTGTGACAGCAATCAATGCAAACAGCTTAATACAGGTTTAAGTGGGATCTCCACAGGAGATGAGGGAGGTAGGACAGGAAAAACACTGATGAAATAATGGTTAAAAAAAAAAATCTTCCTAATTTGATAGGAAAGACAAACCTACAAATCCAAGTTCAACACTTCCCAAGCAAAACAAACATGAGGAAAAATACAGCAGGATGCAGCACTACAACCAAATGGCTAAAAGCCAGTAATGAAGGAAAAAAGACATGTTTTATAAAGATGACAGATTTTCCATCAGAAACAGAGCAAGCAGACAGAAGAGGAACATCTTTAAAGTACGGAAAGTGTTAACCTGGGAATTTATACCCAGCAAAGTATCTTTCACAAATGAAGGCAAACTAAAGACTCTCTCAGACATACAAATGCTGAAAGAATTTATCCCCAGCAGACCTATACTAAAATAAAAGTCCTTTGGGCAGAAAAAGAGTGATGCTGAATAGAAATATAGATCTACACAAAGAAATGTAGGGCAAATGCCCACTGGAGCCACACAAGATGATACAGAAGGGTGGGGGCAAAGGGGTTCAGTTGAAACCTCCTCTAAAGGAGACAGCTGCTACTTGGCTATATAATGTGTTACCAGATCCTCCAAAATGGGAGATGCTGAATATGAAATTTTCCAAATTTAAATTCAAGTCCAAGCAAAGCATGTCGTTAGCCTAAGAAAAGCCAAAGTTTCTGTGAGGTTAAAATATAGTCAAGTCCTATTCTAGGAAGAATACAGAAAACTTAAGCCCTTCCTATATACTTGGTAACTCTCCCAAGTTACAATCTTGGCTCATTAATGGTGGTGTATAGTTGTAGACAGGGTAAAACTTCACAAGTCTTTCGCCCCTAAACTGTGGACTGGTGGCAGGCAAGGTCCACAGGCTGGGACCCATCTCAGTATCCCTGCTACCCAGTGTATCTGAGAGCCTCACATCAAGCTCAATAATTTTGGTCGTGGACTCTAATGTTTCAAGGCTACCACTTTCCTACATTTCCACAGAAGAAGACACAAAACTCTTTTCCTGTACAAGGAGAAGGATAAAACTCCAAATGGCTCCCTATATGACCCAGAGAACACAACTTAAGACCTATAATCTGGCATTCAAGGCCTTCTTACTATCCAATGTGTCCATCTTCTGGACTTCCCTCTCCGGATGCTCACCCTTGGCCTCGGCCTGTGATACCCATTCCCTTTCTGTTTAGCAGACTCTTCAAGGCCCAAATCAACAATCAGCAACTTCTTCTCTGCCTCAGTCCTCAGGAAAAACTCAAAACCTCTACTTTCAATCATCCACTTAGCACACCATATCAGCTGTCTACACCGTGATTCCTCCCCAACACCCTGAGGATGTCCTGATGGCAAAAACATTGGTTCAGACTAGGGACCATGACTGGCACAGGATGAGATGTTCAGTGAACATTTAATAAGTACATTAATGTGTATGTCACTTTATCTCTTCCCCTTAACCAGTGAGACTCCTGGCAGAGGTGGGCCTGGTGTCTCGGGACCTTCTGCCTACCTGTCATAATAATCTCTGTGTCCCCTGTGGTCTCGGTCGCTACTGTACTGGTCATAAGGTCTTTTTCTGGACAGATTGTTGGGTCTGTAGCTCCCAGAGCGGTGGGCGTCCATGTGTCGCCGGTCCCCATAATGGTGGTCCTTGTACCAGTGCTGCTCATACTGGTGGTGCCGGTCACTACCCCACGGAGGATTGCTGTTGCCACCACCATAGTTGAACTTTCTTTCCCTCTGCCAGTCTCCTCGATCTGCAGGAAAAGAAAGAACAGTTTCATGACTTCAAAAAATGGCTGAATTTCACATCCACTGAAGTTTAAACTCAAAGGCTGACACGTTATATAAATAGACATTAAATTTCCTCCTTCCTAGCCTTTTTGCTGCTGGTAAACATACCAGTAATGAGTCCCAACCTTCTCTCCCTCAACTTTTAAGGCAAAAGAAAACTCACTGCTTTTCTCCTTATGAAATCATAAAAATTACTGCTTTTTCTTTTCCATGCCTCTTTACCCTCCAATCTGGGGCAGACCCTTAAAATCAGATTTCACTCAAAAAAAACCCAGAAACAAAAAACAAAAAAAACCCTAAACATTAATTCATAAAACACAACTGGTGAGTTTCATAGCCATAAAGTGGTATCTTCTGTTTACACATCTCAACTTTATTTACCCACTGCTACAGATAACATAGTCAGCCAGTGCCTGGTCTCTGAAAATATTTCCAGGCTACTCATACTGATTCTACTACTACTCTTTCCCAGCCCAAATCAAGGAGATAAACCTCCTCCTATAAAAAGTGAATCCTCTAACGTTGGATTTGGATCAATACACTAACTCTCAAAGGTAGGGCCAAACTGATATCTGTTTCAGCTTCTATAGCCTCCCTTTTCCTTCAGAAGAATCACACTTATTTTAATCAGAAAGGCAGTAAACACATAAAAGTCCAGGAATGGAGGCTATAGTGGGTTTAAGTGTGACCCCCAAAATGTATGTCCACTCAGAATCTGTAAGTGACTTTACTGGGAAACTGGGTCTTTGCATATGTAATTAAGGATTTTGAGATGAGATCATCTCAGATTTAGGTTGAGCCCTAAATCCAATGACAGATATTCTTCTAAGAGAAAGGCAGAGGGAGGTCTGAGACAAGGAGACACTAGAGATGGAGGCAGAGACAGGAAGAACTCAACCAGAAGTCAAGTAGCAACAAGGGTTGCTGGTGGCCACTACAAGCCAGGAGAGAGGCAGGGACCAGATCCTCCCCCACATCTCCCAGAGAGAGACAACCCGACCGACACTCAGTGCAGACTTCTGGCCTCCAAAAGTGTATAAAAATACATTTCCCAGTTTGTGGCGCCTTAGGAAACTGGGACACAGGCTTACCCAGAAGAACTACGTGGCCTCATGGGAAATTCGTCTTCTATCTACAACTATATTAACATCAAAAATAAGCCACCAAGTAGATACCCCTCTACTCATGCTGCCGGTCTTCTAAATACTTTTCTACAGAGCCAAAGAATAATGAAGGAACCTGACAGCTTAGGAACTGATAACACACTCAGCCAGTGGCTTAAATTCCCTGCTGCTCTGGTTGTGGATCAGGCCAGAGGACCAAGAAGTAAAAAAAAACTTTAACTATTCAACCTAATAACTTAACAGACAACAACAAAAAGAGACACCTTCACAACATGAAAACCAATCACTTGGCGATGGCTTCAAATGGAAAGTAGTATTTCAAATGGGGTGTCAGTGTCTGCGGTATCATGGAGAGGCTTACAAATCAAGCCAACTCATTTATTTCCAGAGGAACTGAACAGTGCTTTTCTTTCTTCTTGAACCCATCATGAGGTAGGTCGCTGTTAGGAAGTACTGAGCTATTTAGTAGATGGGTGAAGAATCCAAGACTTAAATAAAAGACTACAGTGATATAAGAAGAGTTCTTTCAAAGGATCAGAATACAAAATCAGTGACATCACACGAATAACGCAAAACCAGTCTGATCCCAGGAAGAAGTCAATACAGATAATACAATCAGATCTACGAACATGGATATATCTCGCTCGCTCTCCCTCTCACTCTCCCTCTCTCTCTCTTCCTCTCGAGAGGAATTACTCTTGTAGAGTAATTACCTTTTGTCCCCCTGCATCAAATGGGGATCAATTAACTCAGAACTACTTAGATTTGTAACATTAGGAGACCTGGCACTTGTGCTTCCAGGCAATTCAGGGTAGCTTACAGCAGAATTACACTCCGCCAAGGACAGTAAGAAAGGCCAGATAAACAAAAATTACCTGTTTGAGGACATCAAAGAGTAGACAGGGCATTCAGGACTAGACTAGAAGGCATTAAGACTGAAGAGCAGAAAACCTTAGAGAGGTAAAGTGACCGCTGTAGTCATTGGGGAGGCCTGTGATTCTGAGCAGAGGCAAGGAGCTGAACATCTGAGCTTTTACCAGCACAAGCTGAGCCTTCGGTGGTCTTTCTAGGCTAGAGGGACATGGCAGACTTGAAGGGCTCAAACACACATCCAGTCTTCCCTTAAGATAAGTGCTGAATCTGCAGGGAGCAGAGGCTGAAGACCTAAGCCTCAGAAGAGCAGAGCAGTCCAGGTAGTCTCATGGTGCTGAGAAAACCAAGATTCGAGTCTAGGGCCTGCAGAAGATGAGGGGCAGAAAATGCTCCAGGCCCTCTGCTAAGCACTCTGAAGAGCTAAGCCCCAGGAACAGGGGAGCCCAGAGGCAGACTAGACGACTAGACCAGAATGATCGCCTTACACTCCATGTGCCCTTGGGGAGGAAAGAATGAATCCTCTCTAGGAAAGCAGAACCACCTGAAGCTTCCATAATTTTTTTTTCAAGTAGGCTCCACACCCTGCATGGAGCCTGGCATGGTGCTTGAACTTACGACGCTGAGATGAGACCTGAACCGAGATCAAGAATTGGATGCTTGACTGACTGAGCCACCCAGGTGCTCCTGGAGCTTCCACAATTTTTAAAACATAGGTTCCCCCACTTAATCAAAAATAACTAGGCATGCCAAAGACAGAACTATATGGATGAAAACCAAGAAAAATAAAACACACAACAGAAAATGATTCACAAGAATTGAGATACTGGACTTAGCAAAGATTTTTAAATAACTGTTAATTCGTATGCTCAGAAACAGAGGAAAAGATGAAGAAAATCAAGTTTTCTAAAAGCTTGAGAATTTTACCGGAAGAATGAAATGTATTTTTCAAAAGAAATCAAATGGAAATCCTAAAACTGAAGTTTAGAAAGAAATGTACACTTCATTAAGATTATTATGGAATATTTGATTCTTTGCAAAATCCTATACTAGGACTTCTATGTATGCTATATACAGTGTGTGTTTTCACAACTTTCTCGATACTAATTCAAACACAGTATTGTTCTGAATAAGCATTCAAAACAGTATTCAAACATACACTACAGAAAACGTTTGATGGTTCCTCAAAAAATTAAATTAGAATTACCACATAACCCAGCAATTCCCCTACTAGGTATATACCCAAAAGAACTGAAAATAGGTACTCAAAAGTAACTTACACACAGATTTTCACAGCAGTACTATTCACAATAGCCAAAAAGTAGAAACAACCCCAACAGATGAATGGATAACAGACTGTGGTGTGTACCCACACAATGCGAGGTTATTCAGCCACAGGAAGGAGTGAGGTACTGATACCCATTACAACACAGACAGACCTACAAAACCACATTGAGATACCACCTCACGCCTGTCACAATGGCTAAAATTAACAACCCAAGAAACAACACATGTTGGCGAGGATGTGGAGTAAGGGGAATCCTCTTGCACTGTTGGTGAGAATGCAAACTGGTGCAGCCACCTTGGAAAAGTGTGGAGGTTCCTCAAAAGCTTAACAATAGAACTACTCTATGACCCAGCATTTGCACTACTAGGAATTTATCCAAAGGATACAGGTGTCATTTGAAGGGGCACATGCACCCCAAAGTTTATAGCAGTGCTTTCAACAATAGTCAAATTATGGAAAGAGCGCCAATGTCCATTGACTGATGAGTGGATAAAGAAGATGTGGTACATACATTCATAATGGAATACTACTCGATGATGAAAAAGAATGAAATCTTGCCATCTGCAACAACATGGATGGAACTGGAGGGTTTTATGCTAAGCAAAATAAGTCAGAGAAAGATACATATCATATGATATCACTCATATATGGAATTTGAGAAACTTAACAGATGACCATAGGGAAAGGGAAAGAGAAATAAGAACAGAGAGGGAAGCAAACCATATAAATACAGAAAACAAACTGAGGGTTGATGGGGTAGGGGGTTGGGGGGCATGGGGAAAATGGGTGATGGGCATTGAGGAGGGCACTTGTTGGAACAAGCACTGGGTGTCATATGTAAGAGATGAATCACAGAAATCTATTCCTGAAGACAAGACTACACTGTGTGTTAACTAACTTGAGACTAAACTAAAAAAAAAAAAAAAAAAAAAAAAAAACATTAAGAATAATGAACTATTAAAAAACAACAACATACAAAACAGCCAAAAAACAAATAATCCAGTGAAGAAATGGGCAAAGACATGAATAGACACTTCTCCAAAGAAGACATCCAGATGGCCAACCAACACATGAAAAAATGCTCCACATCACTCATCATCAGGAAAATACAAATCAAAACCACAATGAGATACCACCTTACACCTGTCAGAATGGCTCACATTAACAACTCAGGCAACAACAGATGTTGGTGAGGATGTGGAGAAAGAGGATCTCTTTTGCACTGTTGGTGGGAATGCAAGCTGGTGCAGCCACTCTGGAAAATAGTATGGAGGTTTCTCAAAAAACTAAAAACAGAACTACCCTACGACCCAGCAATTGCACTGCTAGGCATTTATCCAAGGCATACAGGTATGCTGTTTCAAAGGGACACATGCACCCCCATGTTTATAGCAGCACTATCCATAATAACCAAAGTATGGAAAGAGCTCAAATGTCCATCGATGGATGAATGTGGTATATATATACAATGGAGTATAACTCGGCAATCAAAAAGAATGAAATCTTGCCATTTGCAACTACGTGGATGGAACTGGAGGGTATTATGTTAAGTGAAATTAGTCAGAGAAAGACAAAAATCATATGACTTCACTCATATGAGGACTTTAAGAGACAAAACAGATGAACATAAGGGAAGGGAAACAAAAATAATATAAAAACAGGGAGGGGGACAAAAGAGACTCATAAATATGGAGAACAAACTGAGGGTTGCTGGAGGGGTTGTGGGAGGGGGGGATGGGCTAAATGGGTAAGGGGCATTAAGGAATCTACTCCTGAAATCATTGCTTCACTATATACTAATCTGGATGTAAATTTTTAAAAATAAAAAATAAAGTTAAATTATAAAAACAAAAAACATAAACCTTGAAAACAGAAGTCAGACACACATAGTATGATTCCATTAATATGCAATGTCCAAAATACATGAATCCAGATAGACAGGATACAGACTGGGGACTGCGGAGGCTGAGAAGAAGGAATGGGGACAAACTGTCTCCTGGATGTGGGATTCCCATTTGAGGTGATGGAAATGTTTTGCAACTAAGATAGAAGTGGTGGTTGCACAACACTCTGAGTGTACTAAATGCCATTGAATTGGGTATTTAAAATGGTAAAGTTTAACTTAAGATACAAAACAGGTGAAGGGAAGGGAAGGGAAGCAAAAATAATATAAAAACAGGGAGGGGGACGGGGCGCCTGGGTGGCGCAGTCGGTTAAGCGTCCGACTTCAGCCAGATCACGATCTCGCGGTCTGTGAGTTCGAGCCCCGCGTCAGGCTCTGGGCTGATGGCTCAGAGCCTGGAGCCTGTTTCCGATTCTGTGTCTCCTTCTCTCTGCCCCTCCCCCGTTCATGCTCTGTCTCTCTCTGTCCCAAAAATAAATAAACGTTGAAAAAAAAAAAAAATTAAAAAAAAAAAAACAGGGAGGGGGACAAAACATAAGAGACTCTTAAATATAGAGAACAAATTGAGGGTTGCTGGAGGGGTTATAGGTAGGGGGATGGGATAAACGGGTAAGGGGCATTAAGGAAGACACTTGTAGGGATGAGCACTGGGTGTTATAAATAAGGGATGAATCACTGGAATCTACTCCTGAAATCATTATTGCACTATATGCTAACTTGGATGTAAATTAAAAAATAAACAAATAAGTAGATAAATTTTAAAACTAAATGTCAAAAACAGAAAAAAAAATGAACAAATACATTTAAAAAGAAATAAAAAATAAAATGGTAAAGTTTATGTTATACGATTGTCACCTCAATAAATTTAAACACAGACATAGATTTTGTTGTTGATCTATAAAGTCAACTCATTCTTTTTAATAATTGATGATAATATTTAGAGTACAAATGTCCTACTATTTATCCAATGATTCTCCTATTAATGGATATTCAAGTTATTTCCAACTTTTTGCCATTCTAAGACTGAATGGCATCCTCATACATACAGAAAAGGGGCTTATGTATTTAAGATATTTGAGATTAATTCTTGGAAAGATTGTAGCAATTCACACTCTTAGCAATTTGTATGTATTTCACCCTTTTAACTTTTGTTGATCTGAATGGCCGAAAAAAAAAATTGGTTAGCTTACCATTGCTTTAATTTACATTTCCCTAACAGCAATGCTGGCCATCTTGTCATATTGGCCATTTGAATTTCCTCTTCTGTATGAATTCCCAACTCCTAACCTTTGCCCATTTTTCTATTTGGTTATTCTTTTGTTACCAATTTACAAGGCTCTTTCAGTATTAGCAGTTTTAACCATGTGACTGTCCTATATAATGTAAATTGTTTCTCTCAGTCTGTCATTTGTTTATGATGGTGGCCATGTTCTTCTTAGAGCTGGAGACTTTTGGATCTTTACTTCATGTGCTGTGTCACTAAGACAAAAGAAGACAGTAAAGTGTTGAAGGAGAATAAAGTACAAAGGTCTAGCTATTTTCGGAAAATACAATGATTCTTTTGGCATCTCTTTTTAAAACTCCACTTAATGACCTACCTGCATTACTAAAGTGTCTCTTGTTGGGGTGATTATAGTTATCTCTTGGGTGTCCGTGCATCTGTGGGCCATGGGAGGCAGGCAAGTGAGGCTTCTGAGGGTGAAGGTTGTGTGGGGTGTGGGACTGAGATATCAGGGAGTCCCGGCTGGAGCCTGAGGCCTCTGGTCGAAATGGCTTCTTACCACCAATCACATCATCTTTCTTCTTTTGCTCCTGAGAATAAAAGGAAACCAAAGAATCTTAAGACCCCAGGCTGAATTCCCAAGAACAGTACAGAGGTCACCACCTCTAAGTATTCCCCTCTTGCCCCTCTTCTGGCTTCCAACCTGCCATCTACTATATTCTTATACACCATGTTCATAAGTTTCCCTGAGCTCCCCCTGCTGCTCTGACAAGAAAGTCACGTTCCCCTGGCAAGTCACTGTAAGACCGTGTGCATGGGCTGCTGGGTGCCACTGCACAGGGCCCGCCCAGGACAGATGCCCAGGCTGTCAGCCTTCTCAGAGACTCATCTTGGACCATGTAAAAGTAGGAACACAACTTTCCTAGACTAACTAGAGCAAACAACCTCTGACTAGCCCAGTGGGAACTAGTTCCTACGCCAAAGTCATCAAGCTAAACATCTCAATGTTTATTTACTTCTTTACCACACAAGAAAATGTAATAGAAAAATAGTAGAAAATATAATAAGAACAGCAACAGCAAAAAATAACGTAAAGTGCCCTAAAATCTCACTACCAAAGAAATTAATGTCTGCGATTTGATCCATACCTTTCTAAGCTTGTGTTTATATGTGTGTGTGTTATTTTTTTTTTAACAACAAAAATATTATTTGGTATTCTTCTTTCACTTAACACATTATGAAAATTTTCTCATGTAAACACTTACTTACATTATTGTATTATGGCTGAATAATATTCCCCAGCATGAATATATCATAATCTATTTAATCTATTTTTTATCGTTGGGCATTCAAGTCATTTCCACAATAAACATGTTTAAATCCTTAATTACCTCATTAAATTCTCAGAAGAACTGTTTTTGTCTTTTGACAAATCTGACTGAACTGTCCCTCCAGAAGGCTATGATAGTGCACACCCCCAGCAGCAGGACCACTATTTTTGTTCAATATGCTAACTGCTGATACTTAGACTAACGTGGCCCCTTTACCATCGTGTGTTCAGCTATAAACCCTCATCGTAACTTTCACTCCCCACTACAGGCTCTTTCCCACTATTTCATTCCCTCCTCAGGCTTTTCCTGACTATCCTCACAAACTTTTATAATGCTTAAAATTTACATTAACGCTCAATGATACTAGTATATTATCTCTATATATTACTACCATATCATATTCTTCTAAATTATGAACTATTTGAGCATACTACTCTACAGTACAACACAATACTAAGCATGTTAAGTTCATGCAACAAATACTTCTAAGCACCTTCGCTGTGCCCAGTACCTTTCCAGGCACTGAGGATATAGCAGAGGATGAGAAGCATAATATCTCTGCCTTTGAGGAGCTGACAGGTTAGTGGAGGAGGTACTAAATGTCCAGAGACTGGCTCTAAATGGCTGATTTGGGGGCCCTAAAGGGCTGATGTGGCAGGTCAGCAGATCTGTGAATGGGCATGTCTTCAAAATCAGCTAAGGCATTTATGTGCCCATCCCCCTATGCCAAAGAAGGGAAGGAACTTCTGGGCACCTTCTCATGTTGGCTCCTTTACATGAGTAGCTGGGACGTTACATACAAACGCAGGAAGGAACACCAAGTATACGTGACCCAGAAAAGAACAAAACAAGTATTTTCTGCCCACATGACTTATCAAGAGCCACGTTTATAAGCTACCACAAGACGAGAGAATAAATGATTATGGGCATAAGAACGCAGGGTAGGGGCGCTTGGGTGGCTCAGTTGGTTAAGCGTCTGACTTCGGCTCAGGTCATAATCTCACAGTCCATGAGTTCGAGCCCTGCGTCAGTCTCCATGCTGACGGCTTAGAGCCTAGAGCCTGCTTCAGACTCTGTGTCTACTTCTCTTTCTGCCCCTCACCCTCCCTCCCTCCCTCCCTCTCTCTCTCGCTCTCTTGCTCTCTCTCAAAAATAAAATTAAAAAAAAGAATGCAGGTAACGACACCTTGTCAGAATTTTAACACTCTTTGGTTCTAACAGATTGGCTATTTCAGCCACCGAGTCTGTCACTTTCACTACCAGTGAGGTGTGCTGAGAAAGCGCAGAGCTAAAACGGCATAGGAGCACACAGTACAGGGAGGCAGGGCTGAGGTGGACCTGAACATCCGTCTGTGAGGGGAGGGCAGAGAACCAGGGACCCTTCTAGCACCAAAAGTATCATTCCATGAGCATCTCCCCAGGGAAAAACAGTAACTAAGGAATTGCTCTGTGCAACTGGCTTTTATCTGTTAGTATGAATTAGGATTAAATTTGTATTTTACCTCCTCTTCTTGAGATCTTTTCTTATGAGCCATCTTGTACAATTTATGCAATTTTCGAGCATCAAATTCTGTAAACTTGGAAACAAAAATCCATAGGTTCCTAAAAAAAAAAAATAATAGTTCTAGTAAATTACAGAATTTTTAAAATAACTTTTTATTCTCTTTATGGATGGCAAGCTACTGAATTCTGCAATGGATACTCTCCAAGTGTAGAAATTAAATAACAGGAACATTCTTTCAGGTCTGTGTTTCATTAACACTCCTTCAGATGCCGTGTCCACGGAGTTTGACTGAGGGGTCTGGAGACGAAGGCTCTGTTTCCGAGCTAAAATCCCTTATTTCACTGGCACTCAGGAAAGCCCTGGAGTCTTCCTCCACGTTCTGCACTTCCTGGATTCTGCCACCCAACCCGTCATTACCATCTTCCAGGTGGAGACCTCCATACACTCGGGCATCTCCGTGCTCCTGCCCCTTCTCCTCCCAGTTGTCACCACAAAGTCTATCCTTTCTTCCTGAAAACTCCCAAGAGGCGCCTCCACTGTAATTCCACCACATCCACCCCAGCAAGGCATTACAGTGAACAGGAGAGTGCTGGGCAAAACAGGTGTCTAGAACAAGGAGGCAGCAGTACTGGCAGTGAGCTGGAAAAGGAGTCTCACCTCTCTCCACACAATGAAGACAAGAGTTTCACCATGTCACGCCACCCGCAGGAACCACGGGTTCCCTAAGTAGTAAACCTGCTGCATCAGGTGCAAAGCCATCGGTGGTCTTAACAAACTATCTTTAAACCCTAAATACCTCCCAGCCCCCCTTCTCACTGTCTCACTTTGAAGCCTTCGCCAAAGCCTGAAAACTCTCCTCATCTGAGCAAGTCCACCCTGCCCATGCCCACTCGCCTGCCTCTCAGAAGAGTTTCCTCCGACTGCTCTTCTGCAGGCCCTTCCTCCTTCTCGAACACCTACCACACACATGGTCTCACAATCACCACTTCATAAAGGGCCGTCTCTTCTGAGTGGACAAAGACCTTCTTATGAACTACTGTTAGCCAGGACCACAGTACCTGGTACAATTAAACACAGACAGGCCCCAGGTCACGGGAGGAATCCTAGCTTCACAGACTATGTACTAGGATGACCTTTTGTTATCTTCCAACAGAGATTAAGTTGGGTAGAAATACATCCCAGAGGCTAGCTAGGTACAGGAAGAAGCTGGTTAACAGTATAAAGGGGAATAAAAGTAACATTTGAAGCTTAATATCTTTTTAATGGGTGTGAAGCATGCTACAGATAGCATCATGGCGAAGTTTTCTTAAATCTATTTTTCACTCAAAACCAATCCACTGAGATTGGGCATATTATACCTAAATAATTATATTAACCATGAAGTATAAGAGTTCAAAGACTGTGGATTTTAGAGACTCAGTGTTACAATGATTTTTGAGGAAGACACTCCAGTTGTTTTTGTAAAATATCGTAAGTGAATATATAAATGAATATATACGAGCCATGATATGCCTTAAAAACTGAAGTTCTGTATTAAACTGTATTAATACAAATGACTACTAGCATTCTTTTTAATTATCAGAGAGAATAGAGAAATCACAGTTCTGGTGATTTTAACCTTCACTTCACCTCGTGTGTTAGTAAAGAACTGATCAAATAGTTTTTATATCTGACTAGCAACCTGAGGTGGGTGAAGTAGTGAGACCAGATGATTTTTATCCCTTCTAGGCTTACAGACCAAGTCCTTGTTCTGAGAATAGGCCAGCAAATTCGGTACTCCTGCTGTTCTCTTGTAAAATAATGACATCATCCTACCTATTTCAAAGACTGGTCTCAGTGGAATGACCTATTGCAGGAAAATGAAATTGAAGCCTGCAGGTATGTTGCCAATAGATGATTTTTATTGGGGGAAAGATTTTCATTAGGTGGTTATGTCACCCTTTATAAAACAAGAACAGATCCCCCCACACACACACACACATACACTGTCAAATCAAACAAGGCATTCTGAGACCAAGGCCACTCACCTCCTCCACAGTTTGATGTGCTCCTGGTCTGAGTAGGCTTTAAGGCACTCGGCTATCCGGTCTCCGATTTTCAGCAGGCAATTTCGGGTATGCTCCAGCTGTTCCTGCACATTGAGCCCCTTGTCGGGTTTGTCCAGCTGTTTCAGTGCCTTTTTCACGGGCCTCATCCTCTCTTTGCACTGGAACAGGCCAACAGAGTAGAGATATAAAACACTTGCAGCAAAGACACCTTGTCTTTGGTTCCTGTGCCCTAAATTCCCAGAGAAAACCCCGCCCACTCTCACACCATATTACCCTAGAGGAGGAATGGGTTAGAGTCAGGGGAACAAGTGTAAGTATTAAGTCAGGAAAACCTGAGGTGCAGGTCCCAACAGCATCTCTTAGAGTGAAGACCTCTACACCTTTCCTTTATTATAGCTCAAAATGCTTCTGTTTCCTCACCTGCAACAGGGGCATGATAATGCCTCTTAAGTCCATTATGAAGATCCGATGAGAAGCGAAATTACAGACCTAACCTAGAAACTTCTCACCACCATCTAAACTATCTAAAACTGCAGGATAAAATATTTACAAGTCCTTCAGGCTTATAAGAAACTACGTGGGTAGCTTCCAGATAAAGATGGTGGGCTAAACACCAGAATCATTTTCTCCTCCTGCCCAACTCCACTAACACAACAGTAAAGGAAGGGTCTTAAAAAGAGATAAGCCCATAAAGACAAGGGAAAATGAGAGAGAAAACAAGAGCCACAAAATATTGGCAGCAAGGGAAATCACTCAACAGACCTAACAGGCGAACCAACCTGGTTTATACTACAAAATTCCCCCCAGAGTCTCTCTAGACACCTCTGCAAGTAGGAGAGGGTGAAAACTAAGGATTGGGTTTTTTCAACAATGCTTAGAAGTAACTGATACCCAGAGTCACAAGAGACACCCAAATCTCCAACTCTGCCCAGCAAAAGATGTGGAAGTTATTCTCTGGAGAGTATGAAGGAAAGGTCTCTGAACTGGGCTACATGGGCACAGCCAAGAGGCAAGGCTGCCACACTGAAACAGGAGCATATGGACATATGCACACTAGATGAGCCATCACCTGGCCTTCTGCCTCCCAGACTCCAGAATGAAGACAGCCAGGCCTTCGCCCTCCACTCAGGAGATGGAAGGATTCTTCTCCACAAAATCTGACCATCTAAGAGGAGGAACTACACACTGGAAGCCTCCTAAGGCAGCAGCCCTACCACATCACCCATGGTGAGCACTCAAAGTTGATCAGGCTCCACCCACGTCAGATGGCTAGGCCCCTACTCCTAAATATGTGTGCAGACAATGATAACCAAGCCATTTGAAAAAATATCTAACATGAAGGATGGAAAACAAATTCAACAGAAATATAAAAACATTCAAGAGAACCATGAAGGGGTGGGGGTGGGGGGGAGATCTGGGAAATAAAACATGACAAGAGAAGTAAAAAGCCTGAAAGAAATAATGTGAGGCATGCCCGGGTGGCTCAGTCAGTTAAGTATCCAACTCTTGATTTCGGCTCAGGTCAAGATCTTATGATCATGGGATTGAGCCCCGCATTAAGCCGTGCTGGGTGTGGAGCCTGCTTAAGATTCTTTCTCTCCCTTCCTCTGCCTCTCTCCCCCACTTGTGCTCTCTCTCAAAAAAAAAAAAGAAAAAAAGAAGAAGAAAAGACATAATGTGAGATAAAGTGAAGGGCATCTCCTAGAAAGCAGAATCTAAAAAGCAGAAATGGAAAATAAAAAAGGTAGTAATATTGGGAACCATCCCAAGAGTTCAATATCCAAAACAGAAAGTTCCATAAAGTTAAAACCAAGAATTAGGAGGAAATTACCACAAAATAATTCAAGAAAACTTTTTCGGACCCATAGAGAATGGTTGTCAACGGCTTACATACTTGGCACAACAAACTACTAAGGCACAAGATCATGACATTTCAGAATGATGAAAACCCCACAAACTTCTATCACTCTGTGATAATTCCTTCTGTTTACTTTTCAGAGTTATACCTCAATTTTAAGAAAAAGGACACAAAATAGAAAAGTGTACCACAACCTGGAAGATACCTAGAACAACTGTTATGAGTAACAAATTAGTATCATGAATGTATAAAGGGCACTATAGAAAAGGTACGAACAAACAAATTACCCTAAAATAGGCAAAGGATATGCACAGGCAATTTATTAGAAACATGAATGCCTAACAGATATGAAAACAAGTGTTCACCTACGCCACTGATCAATAGTTCATACTTCTCAGATAAGCAAAAATTAGGAAGTCAGAAATTACCAAGTGTTTCTAAGACTGGGAAGCAACTGGCACTCAAGTTCACTGTGAAAAGGAGTGTATAAATCTCCATAATTGCTTTCAAGGTTAATTCAACAGTACCTAGGAAAGTGATGGGTGTGCATGCAAGCCCTAGGAAGACCCAGAACTAGAGAAACGTTTACATATGTAAATGAAAATATTTACATTTTTCGGGGCGCCTGGGTGGCTCAGTTGGTTGAGCATCCAACTTCGGCTCAGGTCATGATCTCGCAGCTCGTGAGTTCAAGCCCCGCATCAGGCTCTGTGCTGACAGCTCAGAGCCTGGAGTCTACTTCGGATTCTGTGTCTCCCTCCCTCTCTGCCCCTAACCCACTTGCATTCTGTCTCTGTGTCTCTCAAAAATAAATAAACATTAAAAAAAAATTTTTTTAATAAAATATTTAAAACAATTTTGCTATTTTTAGTAGTAAACATTAGGAAAACCTCAAGGTTCATCTACAGGAGAAACCATGAATTATAGAAGTCTTAATACAGAATAATACAAAAAAAAATTATTTTAATTTTTAATTTTTTTGTTAAGTAAGCTCTACATCCAACGTGGGACCTGAACTCTAGACCACGAGATCGAGAGTTGCATGCTACACCAACTAAGCCAGCCAGGCGCCCCAAAAGTTTAAACTACTAACATGGATAAACCTCAAAAAATAGAGATGGTGCGAGAGGAAAATCAAGTTACATGACATACACAGCGTGGCATTTATATCAAGTCTTTGAATACGGAGAGCAAGATAATGTGCTGTGTATGGAACTTAGGAGGCTGTGCAGTAGAACAGTTAAGAACCCAGGCATTCATGCCCAACTGTCTGGGTCAAACCTCTGTGCCACATCTTAACTGTGGTGACACTGGACAACTTATGTGACTCTCTTTACCATATTTTTTAATAAGTAGAGTGGAGATAACTACCTACCTCATAAGATTGTTGTGGAGAAAAAGCTCTAAATGCACACAAACAGTGCCTGGCTGTTTATGTGACCCATTATGGTCTTTATAGACAAACAAAAGTCCTAAAACTCTCAAACCAAGCACAAGAATGACATCTGGACCTAAAACCACCCTTATTCCTGGGGAAGGTAAGAAAGGAGAGGTGTGGGTTTAGAGTCAGAAACACCAGGGACTTCAACTTTACCCTCAGTCTTTTTTTTTTTTAATTTTTTTTTTTTCCCAACGTTTATTTATTTTTGGGACAGAGAGAGACAGAGCATGAACAGGGGAGGGGCAGAGAGAGAGGGAGACACAGAATCGGAAACAGGCTCCAGGCTCTGAGCCATCAGCCCAGAGCCCGATGCGGGGCTCGAACTCACGGACCGCGAGATCGTGACCTGGCTGAAGTCGGACGCTTAACCGACTGCACCACCCAGGCACCCCTACCCTCAGTCTTAAAAACTCACATTTGACAAGGCTTCATGGCACCTGTATCAATGTCTCTCATATTCTTTACATTTTTCTACATTTTTTAAGGATTTCATAATCCTTAGCACAATTAAAAGAGCCAATATGTAAGATCATTCTGAAAACGAAAATGGTACACAGAAGCACTAGCTGGGGTTTCCTCTCAGAAATACTGGGCTAAGGACAAACCAGGATACAGATCAGACGGATGGCTGTACAGTGAACTTACCCCTTTCAGATAGCTTAAATACTCAAATACTGATGTATCTTTTACTTTAGAGATACTTCTTCAGATACACTTCTTACACCTAAGTGTACTTGACATAAGAAAGTAGTCCCCATCAGAGAGCTCAGGGCAGAACAGTAACAGAGGAGTAAGATAAATGAGAGAAGGAAGAATAAAAAATAGATATGTGTGGATAGATTTGGGGGAACACAGAGACAGGAGTAACGAGAAGACTACCTTACAGGATGAGGTCAGTATCCTACCCTCTGCTGCCACACAGCAGGAGTATTTTGAAATTTGGAAGACCAGGTTCTCTTTGAGACTGAATTAACTACTCTAGCGAGCTGTGATTTATGCAAGGTTGGGCAGAGGAGGTGAGGGGACTCATGGAGCACACAGTCCAGTGAAGAACCTGCAGCTCCGGTGAGGGGCTAAGGTCGCCCTTAAGGACACACTGGACTGTTTCCAATCCCACATGAGACCTGGGCCGTGCCCCTAGCACCGCAGTACAGAGCATGGAAGGTAACACCAGGCTCACCACTGCTCCAGTGCACTCAGCCAGTACCCCGGCCGCGTCTCGTGTCATGCTGTCCCCTTGTTCTCACCACACAAGCCACAGTGGCCTTATGTAACCCCCTTACTGCACCATAGGCAGTTCTGCCACACAGCCTTTGTGCATGCTGCTGCCTTGCCCTGGCACGTTCTTCTCTGCCCTCGTCTCCTGTGACTTCTTCCTCTTCCTTCAGAACCCAATTTGAACATCACCTCCTTAAACATGCCTTCCCAATAGCCCCTGCCTGGGTCCGCTCCCCTTCTCACAGCATCTTCAGAGCATCTGCTGTCCCCCCCGCACGTCCCCATCACAGTAGCACAAGCACAATCTGTGTGCCTATCTGACTATCTCCCCCACTCAAATGTAAAGTCTGCAGTGACAGAAAGAGTCCTCTTTGCAACACAGTAGGTAACTCCAGGCGCTGGCACACAGAAAGTATTTAGGAAATGTTACCTCAGTTAACACTAGGGTTTCCCAAATGCCTCTAAGGGCCGCTTGCAGCCTTTCTGAGCGAGAGCACAAGATATGAAATCGATCCCCCAAACTCTCTCCCCAGAGAGTGAGTAAGAAAATCTCTTCCTGCCAGCCTGTTCCAGAGCAAAAGGTCTTTAGACAGTAGAAGCAATGTGTTCCAAAGTAATATACTAACACTCAGGCCAACTGCGGTTGTGTGGCTGACCTGAGAAAGACGGAGCCACGGCAAGCACTGTGGCCACACACACCAGCACCCCTCAATTTTAAGACTTACTATGCTGAATGTCTCCTGGTCCAGATCATCGTCCTCATCCTCTCCAATGGGGACAGGCTCACTTCCTGCTGTAATATGGACAGGACCCTGAGATCGCTTTGATTTACTTGAAGATTTGGCATCACCACCTTTAGGCTTTTAAAAAAGAGTTACAAGGAATCATTGTCATTTGTGCAATCCTGCCTTGTAAGCTGGACTTCTTACCTATGTCACATCACTCCAGTGGGGAAATGTGACGGACTCAGTTTATAAAAAGGGTAAAATGAAGTCTTCAGAAACACCATGTAATCAAATCTACACAATTAACAAATGGCTTAATCACACATCATTTCCATTTCTTTCTCCAAAAAACCAATTATAACTTCAGCTTCAGAACAATGCTATTTTGGCTTCTATCCCCTCACCATAAAATGCACAAAAACGCCATCAACAGGCTAAGATTATAAATTGCCAAAGCTCTTGTAAAGTATCACGTAGCAACTTTTATTAAGAGCTTATGAACATACACTTTGATCAAGAAATCTGTATTAACTTTAGTACTGTAAATGACTGAAATGCACACAAATCCACATGGATAAATCTCATTTATCCATGAAAGGATGCAGAAGGATGAAGATACATACTTATACACTGACTTCACGTATGAACATTTGAAAACCTAATAGTATGCTTTGTTTACGATTCTTTAATACATGGTAAAAGTATAAAAACACAGATAGGAAGGTTTCAAACCATGAGAGGAAAAAACAGGGAGGCAGAGTCAGGAAATCAGGTAGAAGGAATGGAGGGGGCTTCAACAGTGCCGGTAAGGTGTGCACAAAACACAAAATACACCAGCCAAACAAAAGGCACTTGGAATAAACATGACAAAATGTTGGTAACAGTTATACATGGGTGGTGGATGAGTGGATGTTTGGTACACTGTTCCTCGTGCTTTTATTTTGGAAATGTTTCACTTAAAAAAAAAAAACTGATTATCTTTCTGTGGGAGCACAGATGCAAAGGTATCTGGCACAGGTTTTCCTAACATAAAAAATTTCAAAGTGATTTCAATATGGGAAGCTTAAATTGCTTCCAAGATATATAACCAAACAGAACCTTCTTTATTCAAAGTGATTTTAACACTTATTCACTTGGAATGTTGTTTCTGATGTACTGCTGAATTTGGGAGAAAGGGCTACCCAAAGAGTCTGAGTTGATCTTAATTTTATACTCATCCGTATAAAACAAAAGTTCCAAAGGGACTCATCAAGAAATCTACTATAGAGATCACTGGATGATGGGATTATAGTAGATATTTGTATGTTTTAATGATTAAGAGTGAATTACAAAATAATTTCATCAGAAGTCAGCAAGCATACAAGCAACACTCTACCAGAAGTCTGTGGTTTAGAATTAACTTCTTAAAACTCCCAAAGCAAAGGTTCTAGAATAGCAGCGTTTTTCATCCATTTCTACTCTAAACACTTCTCTGGATATATTTGGTTCAACTCCTAAACCCATCAAATATTCAAATTCATCTATGGATTATATTCTTCTACCATGAAAGTAAGAACATACTTCAAGTCATTACCTGTGAATGCAGATTTCTCTCACCTGTCCTATGTCATTCAAAACTTCCCCTCTGAAATGTTATGAGAGATCAAAGGCCTTCTATATTAAAAAAAAAAAAAAAACCCAAAACTGCACATTCCCCTCTCTGTAAGAGGAGGTGCGAGCATCCCCCTGACAACCCCATCCTTCCTTCTTAGATGTGCCCATAAAGAGACGATGATTTCCGGACCCTCAAACCCCATTCTAAATCCTAGAAGAAATTTCAGAGGCTGTGGGTATCTCAGTAAGTAGAAGGACACTGATACCTTCTCTTTCTTATCTTTTGACTTCTTCCTCTCCTTGTCCCCTTCTTTGTCTTTCCTAGAACTCATTTGTTTCTCCTTGTTCTCCTTGTTCTCTTTCTTCTTCTGTTTCTTTTTCATTGGACTTTTTTCTAAGCCATCATCCTAGAAAACAAACAGGGCTATGAGCTTTAGCCACAAACTTTGTATCTACTCGCCTACTTTCTAGAGAGGAGCAACCGTCTACATTGGTTCATCACTACATCTACACTTGGAAGCTTGTTTTCACGCTTACAGCCTTAATGCATGCACTCACACAACTCTAAACTCCCCAATGATAAATAACCAGTTAGGCCTGGAGCCGCAGATGCTCTTGACTCACATCTCTCTAATTCTCACAGCAACCCTTCAACCAGAGGCATTATCATTCCCATTTCACAGACAGAAAAAACTGAGGCCCAGATATGTTATATACCCACCACCTAGTAACTGTCAAGGTTGCTAGTTTTTGAATTCGTGTATGCATGACAAACCCATGCCACTTTCTGCACCCACTGCTGATCGTCTTGGAGCTAATCTCAAAGTACCATCACACCCAAAGGGAAACGACATAAAATCCCATAAAGTTGTTACTCCCTGAAACAACACACCAAATGCTACCAATTTTTCAGTTTGCTCAGGCCAGAGGTCTCACAAGCTGCCAGGCCCCGGGCCAAACCTGACCCACAGAAGCGTTCTGTTAGCCCACGAAGCACTGAACAGCAGAGCCGCTGCCCCCTCAGCATCAGGCACGAAGCCCCTGGTGAGCCACAGTCCCCACCACTCCCTAACCTTTCTCACCGCAAGGCTTGGTGTCGTGTGCCATTTATCACTTCACCTTGCACAGGTCCCTTCATTTACTTCCACTATCTAGGACTCTGCAATGGCCGACTTAAATGAACCGATTCCCCTCTCACGGGTTAAGCAAAGACATATAGATTCTATTTTCACTTTATTGACTCTGCATATAAACCAAACACATCTTGAATGGTTTTATATATACCACTTGGCAAAATAAATGTAGCCTACAAGCAAACTGTCAACTGAAATCCAGCCACATACCTTTACTTCTCCCTCTTCCGATGGATTGTCTGAGTGTCTAGGTGATGAAAACTCAATCCCATGCTCATCTTTCAGCCTGGGCTCTTTGTTTTCCTTCTTTACTCGAGGCTTCCGCTTCTTTAATTTGGCCTGGAAGAGACAGAAAATGATGTTAAAACCACAAATCAAGTCCCTTAAAAAGCATGACCAGGTAACATCAGGACTCTTCGGAGCAGGAGCAGTCATACAATTCAAACGAGAAGATTCAAAGGCAATTCAAAGCATGCAACTTATTCTACCTGGGGGAAAAAAAAAGGAGAACAGTCATGTAGGCCCTATACGGGTCCCTATGCCACATAAAAGCCTCCACATCCTTGAACCTATGGATCCCAGTATTTGGAATTCACACTGAAGATAGAATACAGAAGAAGGAAAAGCACCTTTATGCACAAAAATACCAATAAATTTAATGTGAGACATAACAGTGACATTTGAAAATCGAGAAGTACACCCTATCTAAAAATTAGGAAAAAGGTTAAAATATGGATCCATTCCAACATGGTTCAGAAATCTACAAGTATAAACATGACCTAATCTGTCCCTCCAGAACCTAATGTACACTTCATACTCAACATGCTATCTGGAGAATGGCACTACCTATGACACTATAATATTAAAAATGATCAGAAATGAAATGTGACTTTATATAAAATTTGTTTTGTTTATAATACAGGGAAACAAATGCAAACGGCAGAGCTCTCAAAGGACGAGGAACCAGCACCCACAAAGGCTGCTAGTACCAAATGTAACCTCTCTCCTCCTCACTGTGATTCTCATTTGAAATGAAAAATTGGGAAAATAAAAGCAGATTAAGGTTTAGATGAGTTCACTGGCAACTCTGCTGGTATTCTTCACTGAGCAGGTAAGGCAGTCCTAACTGAAGGCCAGTTTCTGAATCCACCGAATCCACTAACCATCCATTAGACCTACGGGACCCATCCTTCAAGCAGCCCAGAGTTAGCTACACCAGGTAAACCTGGTGGTACTCATACAACAACCAGTACCATGTTCCAAAATTGAGGAAGCAGCACAAAGAAACAGTAAAAGCATACGTCTGGAGGTGGGGCTGGGAGAGGTGAGGACTATTTTGAGGCAATACTGGAGGACAGTGGGCTTGTAAGAAAGGTGCCAAGATGTTTAGGTCAATTACCGAACGAACTTTTCTATTATTACCAACCAAAACATCATTATTGCACCCTCAAAAGCAACACCTGACTATGGAATGTACCTCCTGGAGAGGGCAAGCATCCCTTCTCCTACCTAATTCTGCAGGGTTGGAGCCTCGGCCCGCTGAAGGATGCCCGGTTGGCTGCCCCACTCACCTCTTCCCCGCCCGTCACAGCCCCCTTCTTCTCCAGACTCTTCCTGAGCAGCTTCAGCAAGTAGTCCGCCCGGGTCTGCAGCTGCTTCCCCTGCGGCTTTTTATCCGTCTCCACGGGCAGAATCTTCAACAGGAAAGGAAGAGAAGCACCCGCCACCACCCATGTCCCGGTTAGTGGATCCGGATACACAGAAACAACAAAGAACTGAGCAGTCCTTTCCCTCCCCAACCACCCGAAATACAGATAAAGCCTCAGATCCTATCTCACGTCCATGGCTCCCGGTCACTGAAAATCCCTCATGAGCCGTTCTCGTTTTACAAAATGGGATGGAGAAATCCAGCTCTCCCACTGGCTCCTACCTGTGCTGTTAACAGGGTAGAACAACTCAGGTAGGAGGGGCTTGTTGGCTTCATCTGCTAGAGCATCCCAGCCGTCGTGGATTTCCTCCTTCCAGGAGCAGGGAATCCCTGGAGCTAGGTTAAAGCTTCGTTTTAGATTGAAAATGCTTCTTAGAGCATTGCCGGAGAGCACTGAGCTATGCCAGGACGTGGTCCGTCCCTGCTACCACGGTGGGACCTCTCGGGCCAGACTGGATTTGGTCTCAGTGCTTATGGCAGGGTGCTGTCACCCTCTCAGAACACCACACGTGGGATGAGCATTGTTTGACGTGCCAGGAAAAGCCCTGCCAGGAGCACAACGTGGAGCGCGTCCTACGAAAGTTTGAGCCAGTCAGCTTTCCCTGCTTACAGCTCTGAGCACGGCCTCACTGTCTGGTAGCCTGACTGCAACGGGTAGGGTGGGAGGCTCGATTTTGTGGGAGACGTACAGCCAAGGTTTAATCCCATTACAAAAAACACCAAGGTGTGGCTCACTCTGTGTGCAGAATGGAAATACGACTGCTTCAAATACAGTTTTAAACAAGCGGCCAACAATTAAGGCCGAAGAATCCTTGTATTATTAATAATCTTACCCTGGTATTTGTTGCAATGACATTTGATGTACCTTCAAGAAGAATTAGAATTTTAAGATTTCTCCTGTGATTTCCCCAAAATTTCACCTGGCTATTATCTTCATCTATGTAACAGTGCCCCAGTCCACCAAAGATGGTAATATTCCCCCAAACAAAGAAATCCCAGGAATTTACTACTGTACTAATTTCAAATTTGATCCCCCACCCCCCAGAAAATAGTTAAAAATAAGTTATCAAAAAATATATATTATTCAACAAATCTGGAAATCTCCAGCATCACAGATTTACTTACTTTGTCAGTTAACTTAAGCTCTGGATCCGTTTTAATTAACTCCCAGTTTCCATAGCCATGCTCATAAATTCCCAGGAGTAAACGCGAATCATCCTCTACCCCCCACTCGACATCGAAATGTGCAGCTTTCACTCGACAGGTTAAGCAGTATCTAGAGGGATTTCAAAAACAGGAGGACATGAGAGGGGGGCCCTTTCAAATTTGGAAATGAACGCAAATGACACAAAGTATCCTGATGCATTTTACAAAAGACAGTGAAAACATGACCTGACAATCCATGACTTAACCCCAAATCCACTTTCTTACAACACAACCACTCATGAGTATGCACAGGACAGACTCACTTTTTTTTTTCTTCAGGGTCCACAGGGATAGATTTATGCAGCATCTCAAACTCTTCCTCATGTTGTATAATGGATTTCACATTAACCTGAACCCCAGATATTTTGATTGTTGGGCCTCTCTTTTTCCCTGGTCCTTTCCCTGAAGAACACCAATTTCACATTAGTTAAGTGAGAATTTGCTGGAGTTCCAACTCCTATTCACTAGAAATCGATCTGTGGCTTATTATTATAGTTCAAAGATATAATCTAAAATCAAAAGTTTCTCTAACAGGAACCCATGGGGGAGGGGAAGAAAAAAAAAAAAAAAAAAAAGAGGTTAGAGTGGGAGAGAGCCAAAGCATAAGAGACTGTTAAAAACTGAGAACAAACTGAGGGTTGATGGGGGGTGGGAGGGAGGGGAGGGTGGGTGATGGGTATTGAGGAGGGCACCTTTTGGGATGAGCACTGGGTGTTGTATGGAAACCAATTTGTCAATAAATTTCATAAAAAAAAAAAAAAAAAACCTTTATATAAAAAAAAATAAAATAAAATAAAATCAAAAGTTTCTCAATTAATGTTTATAAAGTAGCCTCCAAATAATTCTCCAGATTTTTAAGATTTAGGATTTTTTTTTTTAATCCACTGGTATTTATAATTCTATTTTAACTTTCCTGTTTGTTTTATACTTTGGTTATAAAATTAAAAGTAAAAAAGAAGATTTGGAAGGATGAATAGTAATACTGATTTCTTTCGTTTTCTAACTATCCTCTTAACAATTCAAGAAAAGTTGAAATTTTTTTTTATGTTTATTTATTTATTTTGAGAGAGAGAGAGAAAGAGAGAGAGAGACAGACAGACAGACAAAGAGAGTGCAAGCAGGGGAGGGGCAGAAAGAGAAGGAGAGGAAGAACCCCAAGCTCACAAACTGAAGAGACCATGACCCGAGCCCAAATCAAGAGTAGGACACTTAACCGACTGAGCCACCTAGGAGCCTCAAGAAAACTCCAGTGTTACAAAGATGATCTTCTCCATGAAAAAAGTAGATCAAGTTAATACCAATTGAAATGATGAACAAAAGGTGTCATGGAAAGACTTCTTTAGCCCTAGTGCCAGATTAAAATAATCCTAGAATTAAAGATGAAACCCAGTCAAATCTAGTCATAGTCCAGCACAAGATGATGACACTTGTCTATGAAAGAAAAAAATGGCTCAGAGCCTGAAAAAGATTTCTTTTTTGTTAACATTCAAGTTGATGAAATGATGCTATGATTATAAACCATCATTTAGATACTCTTCTGTAACCCACTAGAATTCACTTGCAAATGCTATTCCCAATACAGAAGAGAGTTGGAACAGAATGTGAGAAAGTGGGAAAGGCACTTCTCTAAAACTCAGAAATCTGGATTTATTCCCAAATCTGCACATAGTACTACCCCTTCCTCCCTTCCCTTTTCTCATTCTCACTTCTAGTTATTAACCTGAGTATCAGTTTCCCCACCTTAAAATAAAAGGATTACAACAGAAATACGGGCAAAGGACAGAGACAACTCACAGAGAAGCAAATACAAATGATTCCTAAACATTTGAAAAATACTCAACCTCACTCACAAGAAGAAAAATGCAAATTAAATATATATGCATACCATTTCTGACCTATCATGTTGAAAAATTCAAAAATTTGAGAAAATTATGTTGGTGAGACCAAGAGACCAACACCCTCATTCAATGCTTGGTGGGAGAGAATGGTGCAAAATGGAAAGCATACACAATTATCTACCACAACACTGTAAAGCGAAAGATTATACAGCTGAATGTCCCTTAACATATGGCATATCAGTAACAGACTATGCAAGTCTTAAAAAGAATAAAAATCAGGAAGTGGGAAAAAGATGAATCATTTTTAATGGTACTGAGATATACAGTAACCATACAAAAAATAAATAAAATTGGGTAAGTCCAAGTGGGTCAGAGATATAAAAGTAAATGAAATCATACAAGAGGAGAAAAAGTCACAGTGAATTCCTTTTTATCCTGGGAGTAGAGGAAATGTTTTTAACGGACTCAAAACCTAAACACAATAAGGTAAAAAGACTGATACATTTGATTATATAAAAAATTTAAGTTTTTTTAAAATGCCATAAGCAAAGTAAAAAGACAAATTACAAACTATAGGGGAAAACCAGGAACTTCCATCAGAAAAAGAGATCCTAAAAATTAAGACCAACAGCTCAAAAGAAAACAAAGCAGGAAATGGGTGGTTCACAAATGGCTCTTAGAAAACCCTTACTCATTAAAAGAAAAACAAGACACCATTTCTCACCTATCATCTTGGCAAAAACCCAACCATTTGACAATATCCTGTTTGTGAGGCCTGTAAACGCCACCAATATCCATTGCTGGTGGCCGTATAAATGGTACCAGACGGTTGGAGGAGAATTTAGCAAATTCCAACCAAGTCATACTTCCCCAGGACCCAGCCAACCCCTTCCAGAAACCAATCCAAAAGATACGCTGGCAGAGATACGAAACAGCATATCCATTAGACTACAAATTCACTGTGGCTTTCTTTAAAATGGCCGAAGACTAAAAACAACCCAAATATTTGTTGCTCGGGAACAATGAAGTCGGAACTAACATTTACTACGTGGTGGAGCACTGCAATTGCAAAAGGAAGGAGTGATCTCCACACGTGAAAATGCGAGGAACACAACAGGGGAAACACACACACATACTGAAATTCTTACAGAGAAACAGTAAAAAGATAAACCCTAAAGTATTATTAGAAACACCGACCTATGGGGGAAGAAGAAAGCAGGACTGGGGGCTGGGATGAAAGTAAGATTCTCTAAATGAAACTTGTTTCAGAGTTTTGGAGCTTTGGACCATGTAAATGAGAGTTAAGTCAACATGAGAAAAGCAAACCCTGAAAGTTGAAAATAAATGAAACTTAAAGGGGTTGCGCTATTAAGTGGGTGAGCTAACAGCAGAGAGAAAAGAAGAACTTCAAATAATTTTAAAACACAGTATTTTGACTGCCCAGAGCCAGTGGGATGAAAAAAAGCAAAGAAATCAAACTTTGAGGAGTAAGACTGGTATTGATATTTAGAAATGTGTCCAATGTAGGATAAGACAAATACATAATTATGTTAGCTTTTTTAGGAACAAAAATTTCCCGCTTAAGGAAAGAGTTATCGACAATCTTACATCTGAATGAGAAATGTCATCCTGAACCCAGAGTTCATGGCAAATACAGATAGGGGGAACAAGTTACCCAATGGCAGGAGGAAGCAATTAACCGGATCCAGAATGAAAACATGAATCAAAAAAGAGGGATGTGGGAGGCAGGGAACTGTTACAAGGAAATCTCACCAAAATATACTGGGAGATAGGAATAGCCAGGCACAGAACATGTGCTGCATTTTTGTGGGAATAAGGGGAAAAATATCATCTATTCATTTTTTGTAATATGTATTTTCTTATTTCTAGAAAGATACAAGAAACAGGGTACCCGTTTTTAAATTTTGAACCCTGTGAATGTAAAATTTATTCACAACAATTACAATGAAAAAAGAAAACACTATAAACTTAAACTTTATTCTTGGGTGTATTCTGAGTGCTATAAAAACATGAACTGGGATCACTGTCCAAACCACTTAAGTTTCTTTCACAAAAAAGGAAAAGACATCTAAAGAAACTTTTGACTCTACTGAAGATATTTTAATTTTTTTAATATTTACTTTTGAGAGAGAGAGAGAGAGAGAGAGAGAGTGTGCGCGAACACATGCACACATGTGGAGGTGGGGCACAGAGAGAGGGAGACACAGAATCTGAAGCAGCCTCCAGGCTCTGAGCTGTCAGCACAGAGCCTGACAGGGGGCTCAAACTCACGAACCATCAGATCATGACTTGAGCCGAAACTGGACACTTAACTGACTGAGCCACCCAGGCACCCCATCTAACTGAAGATATTTTAAAATTCTACTACTTTCGATAATGCCCTTAAAAAAATCTAAAGCACAAATACCTCTTCACTGATCTTAGCTAACACTGCAAGCCAGACAACATGCTAATAGGCACTTTTCAGGTATGGGATTACACAGTAATCGTTCTAACCTCTGAGGCTGGCACCGTTACTCTCAGCAAATGAGACCATTGAGAGGGTATAACTTGTCACTCATAACAAATTCTAGTGCCACGAAAATCTCGCTGTAACAGAAATGTTTACAATATTCATCTCCTATTTTATTTATTCCAATTCTCTAATCCTTTTAAGTCTGCCACAACACAACTCATGTTTGTATATCCCAGATAATTAGAGATGATCGTTGTCAACAAGGTCCTCATTTGTAGCTGAAATACAGATGTATACAGTCAGCTCTGCCCACTCAGGGCTTTAAAGCGTTAACACGAATCTAAGGTTTCTGGAGCAACATCAGAAGAAAGCACTCATGCTGTTCATTACCTCCACCTTCTGCAAATCAACTTCGTTTGTGAGTCGAGCTCTGGGATCTCACAACACTGAGCTCACAGAAAGGAAGGTCAGAATACACACCTCAAAGGATTAGGGATGCATGGGATAGAAGTCTGTTCTTCAAAAACCAGCCCCTTAGCACAATTCCCATTCCCAAGTGCCAGGTCCAGGAGAACCATGGGCAGGGACTTGCTGACTTACCCTCGCTGGCATTTTCTTTCAGCTGTTCTTCATACTCCTGCATTGCTGATACACAGCTGTTGTGAATCAGCTCACCCAGGCGTTTCAGATCCGCTACGGACTTATCTACCAGCTCTGCATCGCGGGCTATGCACTCCAGCCTGAGGAAGGACAGATATGGGGACACATCAAGGCCCTGTGGCCACTGTTCTAATGTCACATGAGCTACCACCTGGTCCCCTACATGCTTGCTCCTGCAAAGACATCTTTCTCTCCTTTCCTCACTGGTTGTGTCAAGGCTCCACCAAGAGCCCTCCAACAGTGACGCAGGGCTAATGTACGCATTCCATCATTAAGAACTGTGCCTTGGAGTAGTTCACAAAACAAAGTAATTTCAAAAAACACAGGGGAAAGGAGTCGGCTTCCTTTACTAACTAGATGGGCTGTCTGACAATGGTAGCAGGTCAAGTGCCAAAAACTGCACTACTCTACTGCTTTGGACAAGCTCACAATCCTTTCTCCAGCCCTACTCTCATTCGTTACAATATTCCTAGAAGCAAAGTACAGTTACTGCTACAGTATGTTTCACTGATCTCACATGAAGCATGCAAATATGTTAACGTCTAAAAATCAGTCTGCCCAAAGGAGCTAGACACACTTTCCCAGACCCTGGTGATTTTTATGGTACCGGGCTCAAAGACCAGCATTCTGACCTGGAGGATCAGCAACAATCCTGGCAAGGTGCACCTGACTTTCTTGGTTCCACTGTTGCTACTGCTACACGTCACTGCTTCCTCTCCACACAGACAGGACAAAAACACACAGGCTTGTAATGTTCTACTACTCCAGAAGTTTATCAAGAATAAGAGAAAGGAATCTGGTATTCCCTTCAAATCAGTACTATTATTTATAGGATATATTGCTAATTCTGGACAAAGTACTAAACTAGGTTGAAAGAGTCTTGCTGAAATCCAACTTCTGAGTTCATTTTCAGAATGCACGTAAAATAGTGAAATAGTAATGACAGTCAACCTTTAGTAAGTTACAACTGGAAAGGTCTCAAGCTATTTGCATTTAATCCTCATGACACCCTATTAAGAAGAAGAAGACGACTACAAAATCGCAAATTTACATTCCTGAATAAGAACTAGGATGCAAATAGTTACTACATGTATTCTTTCAAATGGAATTTTGTGAGCATCGCTTCTGGAAATTATTTCTTTGCATTACAGTTTTGAATGTACTTGCTACATCTTCCACTCCAGCAAAATCTCTCTTCAGATGGTCATCTTTGTCATCCCTCCCCAAAAGGCCGTGTACAATCACACAACACGCTAATATTTGTTAAAAAATGTTTCCAGGAAAATAAATGTTCTTAGCGTTAGTACTAAATGGAAAGTAGTACCTCCCCCCCCCCAAAAAAAAACCCTTCTACATAATAAAAATGAAAAACAGGTGGATAAGGAGCTTACCGTTCAAGAGGGAGACCAAACTTCTTATATGCCTTGATGAACCTGAGAACAGGATCAATAAAACACATTAAAAAAGAGGCTCTTAGCTCTGCTGATGCAAATACAACACATCCTGTGATGAAACACGTCATACACACTGTCAAAACAGACTGAGCCCAATCCTTGCAACTGCCACTAACTAAAAGAGTGCTGAATGACTCTGAAACTTGTCAACTGAAAATAACGAGTGCTAAAGATGTAGTCAAAGTAAAGATCAATTTTACTCAGTGACTGAGCAAGAAACTGAAAGGGTCATTATAGAGAACAGAGACCTAACTCTAAAAATACCCTTTAGAAGCTACAAGTTTGTGGAGTTCAATATGGAGTAAATGATTCAACCACCACAACTCTTGGGATAAGACTCCAATATGGTTAACCTCTCTATTTAAGTCCAATACTGTTACTATCGATTCCACATGGTAATTATTTTTTATTCTTTTCTAGTCAATAACACAACTGTAAGATTTTTAAGACTGCCTCAAATACTTCTGGGAACAAGGCAAAGTAAATATATGATTTAAAAGTTCTTAGGCAAAACTATTTTGGAAACTCTACTGACTCCTCCTGTGCAACCTTATCTGCAAACAAAAATCCAATCGATCACAAGTCTCTACCCTTAACTGTGCTCTATGCTGGCTCGTGTGTCATCTGCTTCCCTAACAGCTAAAAACCAGGATGTCACGATACATCACAGTCCTCACCATAATCTGCCACATCACTAAAATCAGACGTTTAACCGACTGAGCCATCCAGAGGCCCTCATTCATTCATTCTTAAGTTTTATTTATTTTAAGAGAGACAGCAAGCATGAGTGGGAGATGTGCAGAAGCTGACACGAGGCCCAATCTCATGAACCATGAGATCATGACCTGAGCCAAAATCAAGAGTTGGACGCTTATCCAACTGAGCCACCCGGGTGCACAGCCTCCCGCTCTGCCAGCTGATTTTTTAAAAATTTTTTTTTTTTTTTCAACGTTTATTTATTTTTGGGACAGAGAGAGACAGAGCATGAATGGGGGAGGGGCAGAGAGAGAGGGAGATACAGAATCGGAAACAGGCTCCAGGCTCTGAGCCATCAGCCCAGAGCCCGACGCGGGGCTTGAACTCACGGACCGCGAGATCGTGACCTGGCTGAAGTCGGACGCTTAACCGACTGCGCCACCCAGGCGCCCCCCAGCTGATTTTTTAAAACAACTGCATAAAGCAGTAATTATAAAACTGTGTTGATGGGTTTATAACATGTAAAAATATAACTTGCTTGACAATAATAGCACAGAAGAGGGTTGAGGATTAAAGCTATATTGGAGTAAAACTTTAAGACAGCACTGGAATTAAGTTGATGATACTCCAAACAAAACTGTTTCAAGTTAAGGTACTAATTATAATCTCCAAAAAAACCACTAGGAAAACAACTGAAAATACAGTAAACGAAACTATATGGGAAAATTATGAGAAACACAAAGAAACAAGGGAATTAAAATGATATACTAAAAAGCACCTACATAACACAAAAGTTTGTAGCCCTAGGAATAAAAAAAAACAAACAAAACATAAGACATAAAGAAAACAAATGGCAAAATGCAGACATAAATTCTAACTTCTCAGTAATTACATGAAATGCAAATATGATTAAAGACTCCAAAATGAAAAACTTGAAAGAATAGATTTTTAAAATATGATAGAACTACATACTGTCTGTAAGAGACACAACCTAGGTTCAAAGACAGCATACTGAAGTAAAAAAGAGAAAAAGATAGTGTGCATACAATATCCAAAAGGAGCTGAAGTGGCAACACTGGTACAGATTTTTTTTTTTTATTTATTTATTCGACAGAGAGACAGTGCAAGTTGGGGAGGGGCAAAGAGTGCGGGAGAGGGAGAGAATCCTAAGCAAGCTCCACGCGGCCACCACAGAGCCTGACTCGGTGCTCAAACCCACAAAACTGGGAGATCATGACCTGAGCCGAAACCAAGAGTCAGACGCTTAACCAACTGAGCCACCCAGTCGCCCCCAGTATCAGATATGTTAAAATGAACTTTAGGACAAAAATCATTACGAGAGACCAAAAAAAAAAAAAGAGAACATCTTATGATAAAAGGGCCTATTCATGCAGATCAGTAAGGAAATGGAAGACTCAGACAATATGGAAACAAACAGGCATAACAAACATCTGTAGAACGTTGTGTCCAACTATCACAGAAGATGTTCTTTTTTAAAAAATTTTATTTATTATTTTTGAAAGAGAGAGCGAGCGCACGAGCAGGGGAGGGACAGAAAGAGGGGGAGACAGAGGATCTGAAGCAAGCTCTGTGCTGACAGCAGACAGCCCCATGTGGGGCTCAAACTCATGAACCACAAGATCATGACCTGAGCCGAAGTTGGACGCTTAACCGACTGAGCCACCCAGGCGCCCCCACATTCTTTTTAAAATAATACTGAGGGTAGGAGGCAAGACTACCTACAAATTCAAAATGGTTACGATGATAACATCGTAAGTATGAGAGGACATATACTCTATTCTGTCAATGTTTGCATATATTTACACTGTTCCATAATAAAAAAAGAAGGAAAGGATAGTTATAACAATTCAGGGGAAAATAAAGACCTCACAGTTTATATTAACTTGGAAGGACTAATTGATATGAAGTATCTTCATACTATTTTCTTCAGCCTAAAATAAAAAACATCATGCAAAGTGGGAAAAAAAATGCTTACAAGCATTTTTGGAGGGCAGATGTGTACGAATTACATACCAACAAATGTGCAATAAGTATGGACACAGACATCTAAAATCAGTTACAAGTGAGAAAAGGATGCAGAACCAGTATGTTGGGTATACTACTAATAAACCAAACCACATCCAAATGGGTATCAGCTTGATGGGAAGTGAGCTGGGAAGACCAAGGGTATGAAAGTAGCATATCCATACTGTTTTAATTTTTTTACGTTCATACTATTTCTTTTAATTTTTTTTTTTCAACGTTTATTTATTTTTGGGACAGAGAGAGACAGAGCATGAACGGGGGAGGGGCAGAGAGAGAGGGAGACACAGAATCGGAAACAGGCTCCAGGCTCTGAGCCATCAGCCCAGAGCCCGACGCGGGGCTCGAACTCCCGGACCGCGAGATCGTGACCTGGCTGAAGTCGGACGCTTAACCGACTGCGCCACCCAGGCGCCCACTATTTCTTTTATATACACAGACACTTGGGCATGTGTGCATTCTAATTTTTTTTTTTTTTTTTTTTTTTTTTTTTTTTTTTTTCTGAGAGAGAGAATTCAAACTGAGGAGAGACAGAGAGTGAGAGACAGAGAATCCCGAACAGGCTCCGTGTTGTCAGCACAGAGCCCGACACATGGGCTCAATCCTACAACCCATGAGATCATGACCTGAACTGAAACCAAGAGTCGGGGGCTTAACCAACTGAGCCACCCAGGCGTCCCTATATTCCTATTCTTAAATAAAGAAAAAAAAGAAAGGCTCAGCCCAAGTTTACCTCCAATTATGTCTTTTCTCTTGGCAACTTCCTTTGTAAAAATGGTCAGAGTAACCAGAGAACAGAAGAAAACAAAAAGAGCTGAGCAACCAACAAGAGAGTGCTCAAGCGAGGAAAACCCTGGAGAGGGAAGAACCATTTTGGAGACTCAGGGAAGGATTCCGTCTCCTGCCTTCCTTGCAGGTTGTCAGCCTCTGCCCTCCCTGTCTTAAATGCCAGGAATCCCAGCAGCCCACGGCTCACAGCACACCCTCCAAACACACTCGAGTGAGAGACAGCAGAGCCTCCACAAACCTTCGGATCTCTGCATCAGTAAATCCCTCGACAAGGTCCTTCCGCACACTTCGGGGGCGCCCCCTGCGCTTTGGCTTCTTGTCATCATCGGAGTCATCGGTCTCACTCTCAGAGGCAGAGGATCTCTGGGCTTGCCTCTTGGACTCAGTGTCAGAGTCACTGTCATTTGTCTGAGCCTGAAAGGGCAAAGTCACATTGTAGCTAGTGCCAAGCACAAGAGGCCAAAGGACCAAAGCCAGCCCATCTTAATTCTTTAGTACCCGGAACTTTTCATCCTATCGGACACGTCCATTTTCCTTTAAGAAAATAAGGAGGCAGATTTCACATCATGAAGGTAGACCTGCTTGGGATATTTACATTTCCAGAGATATACTGAAACGTAATGCCAAGTGAAGTGGAATAAAACTATCTGAATTGTAGGTTCATGTTTACTTCCTTGGGTAAGTTACTTTACCCCCTTTGTGCTTACGTTTTCCATTTGTAAAATGGGGAGAACAGTACCTCTTACTTGGGTTTTCATGAAGATTTAAATGAGTCAATAGGCACAATAACATGACTATGCCTGGCACACAATTAGTGCTCAATCAACGGTAGCTACTATTAACTAATATTCATTTGCTATGACCTTGGCCAAATCTGTTATGTCCAACAAACTGGTAATAAAACTTGTTCTACCTATATCAATGTTGTTGTAACAATTAAATTAGATGGAGCTTGTAATGGTGCTTTATAAGCTGTGAAGTACGTGTTTGTTCTCTGCGGTCATATAATCTCTTACGAAGTATTTATACCAAGTGCCATGAACAAACACTTAAAGGCAAAAGGAGGTTGGCTCTAAAAGTCAAAGGCACAGTCAAATAGAACCAAGCTGCTAGGATTACTGGTTCTAATCTCAACAGGAAAATGCACATTTCTGCCAAACTCCAATCCCATCCATCCGTCTCACAAAGAACCAATTTATAAAGATCAAATGTCAAACCGGTGCACTCATGAGCAATGCAGAGTGCTCTTTCTCTGAGAATTTTACTCTAAAATATTCCTCCCATGTCAAGGCAACAATGTAAAGCCTCTTTCTTGAATAATCAGTACTTCCATAGTAATTTAATAATTAGTACTTTGCAGAGTAAGAAGTACTTTCCTATCTTGATCTCACTTGATCACCTTTTTAGTGGAACTCCGAATTCGAGGCAACATATAAATTTCTTCTAGCTCCTTCTGACGCTCTTCCTCCTCTACTTTTTTTCTTTGCTCCTCTGGAATGATCTCATCCCAGTCCTTGTGAGGCCGCTCTTCTAGCTCTTCTTCATCTTCCATTGTTGCAAAGTTGGCAACCTTCAAACAAATGGACAACTCATTGCCTGACTGACATTTCCCTATTTCCCAAACACCATCTGCTAAACCTCCAACTCAGCCAGCATTTTTAATCCAAATAAGACACTGTAATATCAGAACTCCTGTGATATTATATAATCAGATAATCAATTATCTGCTAATCTCTCCCTTATTCTCCCTAAATCATCCTGCCAAACCCTCATCAGAAATATTACTGAGAAATAGGGAAACAGATATAAAGATATAAATTGTCTTAGAAGTTTTATGCAAAGATTTGTTGTTAAATCATACACAAATATGATACTAACTGGAAAATTTAGAGAGTTACTTAAATACCAATCCATTATGAAATTATCATTCTAAATTATAAATTGCTACTAAGTAGTGCTCATTGGAAATAATGCATAACTCAAAGCAGAAGCAATCAATACCCAACCAGCTGCCTTACTCATTTTTATCCGAAGTATAGAAACTAAAGGTATGCAATGATTTCATACACTCAAAAGTGCACATTACTCTCAGAAATGAAAACGAGAATACAAAACACAAAAAATTCAAACAAACCTGGAAGAATATTCCATTTGTGACATATCAAATATTTATTATCTGGCATCGATTTGTACATATGTACACATACGTATACGCGTATGTATACGTATTATGTATATGTATATATGTACACCAGAACAAAAATCATCTAAGTATACACATTTCAAAGACTCAGACTGTGGCTACACACAGACACATCCTACAGCTCTGGTCAGCCTCCGAGCAGTGGTGGGCAAGCCCCAGACACAGGCTTCACATCCTTTTTACACCCTCCCATCTAGTCTTTAAGGCTATAATTAAGTACAAAAGAGCTTTTGGAGGTTCCATTCCTCAAAGTCACTTAGAACTGACAGTGAAGCCAGAAGTTTATGACTTTTGGCCACAATTAATTCTAACTTCCACCACAAGATACTGTGGTCTTCAGGATAAGATTTTTATAATTCCAAGGCAAAAACAAGAGGTACAATTTCTTAGACTGAAAATTTAACATTTTTGTTTTATAAAATCATTTGCCCAATCTCTTAAATTAAGTACTGTCTGTAATTACTTTAGATCTGACTTTTAAAACAGCTAGATAAAAATAACATAAATGATATAAATATATATGTCAGTGGTTCATGCAGACGGGAAGTGAAGTGGTTAAAGCACGAAGTGGTTAAAGGCCACACGCTACAGGCCAGACCTCCTGCCTAGGATGTAATCATAACTCTAATATGTGTCACCTTAGCAAATCTACTTAGCCCCTCTGTGCCTAAGATGCCTTATCTATAAAACGAAGAAAATAATATCTATTTCATCCTAGGTTTGTAAAAGGGCTTGAAGTATCCAAATATCAATTACTTAAGAAAATAGTAATCTTAAGTAATTACTATTACTTAAGAAAATAGTAATCTTAAGTTATCTCAAAAAAAGCTTACTATCTTTTCCAACATATTAAATTAGGATAAAAAAGGATTTGGGGGAAAAACAAAGTCAATCCAGTTGAAACACTCCAGAAATAAAAAAGCCCCTCTAGGGTAGACAGACTCTTACTGTTAATCAAATCACTTGATCAGGTACTGAAATATAACAGCCAAAAAGGCTTTAGAAAGGCAAGGGTCACCAGTAATATGCTGACCACTTCTGATTAACCTGTTAATATGCAGAAATTGTTATACCTAAATAATCACATAATATTTTGACCAAATCATCATCATGAAGATTACTTTTTAAAAGAGAGTAGTATTCATAGAAGTGGGAGTCCAGTACAAACAGTAATAATTCACCTTGAGCCTCAAACACACTTACACTGATCCTTTGGTTTATTCAATTCCTTCTGTGTTCTTCCTCTGAGACAACTTCTACCTGTGGCCAAACTTGGACCTCGTCACATACTAGTGCTCCCTTCCCAACACTTCACCCATCTCTCTCACAATCCTAAAGGTTGTACTGCATTTAACCATCACTGGAACCTTCAGATGTCCCCTGCTTCTCTAACCTGTATGGAAGCAGCCCGTAGCCAATCCTTTCAACCATGTTCTCACTTGAATTCGGGAAACTTTTGCCACGTGGACAATCCTCAGTATCGCCAGCCAATCTCCCACCTTGGGACCACCAAATGAACCAATCCCTCTGGCCTCAAGTACCACTGGAGGAAGTCATATGACCCTGCTGACTGGCTCCAACTTGAAGTCCTATCTTCTAAATTCAGCTCACTCCTCCCTTCAGTTCCTCCCGTAACTCTTGGCCCCACCTATGGCTGTCTCAAATCATTTCTACTTTATTTACTTACTGGTAATTAGAGTCACCAAGGAAGGAATCCCACATCTTCTCTCCCCTCCTAGACCCTGAAGCGTACCTTCCCTTTTCTTTTGAAGGCCAACTCCACCACCATGTTTTTGATTATATCCCTTCTACTCTCTTCTAAGGCAATGTGTTATCAAATTTTCCTTCTTTCCTTAGAACCTCCAATATCTCCCTATTCTCAAGCTCTTTCCTCAACCTAAAGACATAACATCTTTCAAAACCCCTGCCTTCCTTGACTCTTCTATCCTCATAAATCACCTTCACTACACTCTTTATAAGCTTTTAAATTAAGTCTATACTCAATGCTGCCACCTCCTTCCGATTCATCTGGTGCCCAGCTTCTGCACTTAGATCTGACCTCATTTAATTTTGTTGTATCAGACACCACTCTATATTGCTCTTAAGAAAAAAAAAACAAAACCACCAAGTCATCAAGAGCTTTCTGTCACCTTCTGTTTCATACCTTTGACCTCTTTTGTCATCTGATTCTATTAATGTCTCTCCACAACCCCTTCCACACTTTCCAGAGCTCCACACTATCTGCTTCTCCACATATCTCATTGACACATATTCTGAGCCCCTTCACCAACTTTTCTCTATCCACTGACTCTGACTGGGCAGGACACACCACGTAAGCGACTACCTCCACACAGAAGGCTATCTATAGTCTACACTCACGATAACTATCTATACACACACCTGGAACTTGGGAGAAGAAAGGTAAGAGTCAACTGAGGTAAATTAAACATAGAGCACCTTGCACACAGGAAGTACTCACAGATAATTAGTAGTAGTTAATAAATCAATGCTGAGAATTTCCTCCCACAATAATTTTCATACCTTAAACTGTGACAGAAGCTCATCTGTCGCACTTGTTGACACTTCATTCTCTCTAGTTTCAGCCAAGCGTAAAATTTCATCTATGTCCATTTCCTAAAGGGACACCAACAATACAATATGGTAAATGGTCAACACTTATCAGCATGAACTGCAGAGGTTTGGTGCAAATAAACCAAATCTCCTTTCTGATACTTCATTTACCTTTACAGTACTCAAGCTTATTCCTTTACCTCTAATGTCTCAAACTATTATTTATACAAATGACAAGGTGAACTTAGGAAATTACAGGAAATAAAACTGGAATGAAAAGGAGCAAAGACAGAATCCTCAAATGCTTTTCTCATTCTTTCCTATTCTATTTAGTAAGAGCTTTGAGCTCTATTAAAAATAAAAAAGAAACTATACCCTTCAAGTAATTACTATTCTTTATAAACACCTCTAACAGACTCAAAATCTGCTTCCAGAAAAATTTAGACTCCCACGGATGCTTGTCAAAAACGTTTTTTCCTCATTGTTAATTACCTGAGGCTCTGACTCCTCCCCTTCAAGTTCTTTGAAGAGATCCTCTGCTCCAAATTTCAAAATAGCTGTCAGCTCTTCTTTATTAAAAGGATTTGAGCTGTAGAAGTAAAATGTAGTTGTAATCTCTCAGGAATGTCATATAACCTCTATGGAATTCTACTATAAAATAGCTACCCTTCAAAAAGGAGTCAAATTACTGGTAAATTCTGCCCCAAGAAAAATGATCTCTCAAAGATTTCATTTTTTTAATCCCCAGGATAAGTCTGTGTTGGTAAAGCTAACCTAGCAGCAGACTAAGAAATGAACTATTTTCCCGACGGCTCATCCATTACAGGGTTAAGAAACATAATTAGCAACGTGAAAGAAGAGAATTCTTTTTTCTCTTTGTCCTTTGACTCAGAAAGTTACCGTTTACCAAGAATTTTCAACCTCTCCTCTTTGGTCCAAAATAAAAGAACCAAGCTTTTTCCATTTAGGTTCCTCTTGAATGGAAAATGATCTGAAAATATTCTTTTTAGGGAAGGGCTCATTTGACTTCTACTTGTGACAGAGGCTGCAGGGAGGCCTCAGAAGACACTCAGCAATTTGGTCAAAACGTAAACTCAATCAGAGAAATAATTGTGCTCCTAAATAAAACCAACTGAAACTTGACTATCTTCCTTCTAGACCTTTCTGTTTTTAGTAGGAAAAGTAACAATCTCCACACAAACATTTTTCACCAATAGTAAACAGCGGCCAACCCCATCTGGCAGATTCTCACTACTGAAATGTTTAAGGCGACTTCGCGCTGAGATGAAAGTATGATGGAGGGGCATGTGGCTGCCACTGCTGCTGCGTCAAATGTCATATGTGGAGACAAAACCAAAAGGCAAGCAGAGGGGCAAGAAAGGGAGAGCACATGAGCAGAGGGCTGAGAGGCAAAAAAAGAAATTAAAAAAATGAAAATGACATCTTGTGGTCTTGGATTGGCCTTTTCTAGGTAATTAATGAATAACACCAGTTGTAGAGAATCCTATTAGAAGGATGAATTCTATGAACTGTTGATGTAAAATCAGTTTGGCTCTGACCACCTCCTCTGTCTTTCTAGCACTTACTTGGACCTTCCTGAGTTGTTTTCTAGAACTGTCCGGCCAGTGGTATCCATGCGCTGAATCACCAGATGGTCCAATACCATCTTCTTTTTGGCCCGTTCAATGATCTCCTCCTCCACAGTCCCCTTTGTAACCAACCGGTAAATATTTACCTACACAAAGAGAAAAGGTTATGTTTATACCAGATCTCTCTCTCTCTCACACACACACACACACACACACACACACACACACACACACACAAGTTACCTCTGTCTAAAACCAAGAAGAGAAATAAAAAAAGACTTACTCTCCTACCAGAAATGACTATAAGCCATCCATCCAAACAGGTGGCTTGAGTAGATGCAATATTTTCACCGTAACCAGTTACAATCTTAAATAAGACTGCCTCTAAAGAACTATTATTATAGCCTATTCTAATGATAAAAATCTTGCTAAGAATAATCAGTTTCACTGATGAAAAGTTTCACCAAAACTGAACCTCTGGCCGAATATGAAACTTAGGTGTTACCCGATACTAGAGCAGATATTGAGATTCACATGGAATCTCAAAGCAAAAAACAAAAAACAAAAAAAAGCAAGCATGTATTTTTACAACATAGCTCAGAGCGAACACTGTCATGTATAATAAAAATAGGCCATTTTAAACAATGTTATATTATTTAACAACTTACCCACATTAAAATAGAGAAAAATTTCAGTTCTAAATCTATTCATCAAATCTCTTTCCTGGGGTAAACCTGAAAGTCATTGGTGATGTACTTTTCAAACACCAAAAGAGAACAGTTCCCTAAGAAGTTCATCTTAGCCCCAAAACACCTTAGACGCCTTCTCTGTACTAATTAACAAGCAGGCATCTACACTTAAGGAAATGAAAGCAAACCAGGAAAAAAGCATTTTACAAACATCCTGGAAGGGCTAAATAACACCCCCCCCACTTTTCCGCCTCCCCCAAACCACATCCAGATGTCTCTCTCCACTGACCTGCTTCTTCTGACCAATTCTGTGGGCTCGGGCTTGTGCCTGCAAGTCGTTCTGGGGGTTCCAGTCAGAGTCAAAGATGACGACCGTGTCTGCCGAAGCCAGATTGATTCCCAGGCCACCAGCCCTTGTCGAGAGCAGGAAACAGAAGTCCTGTACACAATGCAATATACTACTTTATGCAGTGGCCTTCTCAGAAACAGTTTCACAGTCCAATAAGCCCTTACACCTGGAAACCCCTGCAGGTGTGAAGAAAAGTGAGATATGATGGACAAACTTTATGGAGGCTACAAGAATGTCAGGGACTTGATGGTAGAGTGAATTTTCGTTTCATTAAGCTGAAAGAGTCAGTGCAGTACACTAAGGAGTAAAGTCGATTCTAATAAGGCAACCAGAACCAAAGAATTAGTGTTTTCTCCCGGCTAAAACTAGTGTTACAAGCAGTTAACAAAATCCAGAGAAACTTCATTATCAAGGGGATCATTCCAGCAAGTTGCCTAGACACTCATTTTCTGGGTAAAGGTGAACTATGCCTCATAAGGTAGTCGGTTAAGTGGGTGAGGAACACAGCGACACTGCACCAACAGATCACATGCACTGGGACCAGCAAGAAGCACAGGATCCCTGATCAGCACGGCACACGCACAAAAAAAACGGAGCTGAAAAAAAATGTGCGGAGCACAAAAAAAATGTGTGGCTGAAGAGTCACGTGCAGGAAAAGACCCAGGCTCTGACATACTCGTTTTCACACCAATAATAGAGAATAAGCAGCCACGTATACCTGCCTGCACCTGAGCGCTCAGAAAATATGGGGCAGGAGGCAGAGAATAAATTATGTGAGTCAGAAGAAAACAAAGCCAAACAGATTTCTATTTTTAGGACATTTGATCATGTATGTCAAAGGCTGACACCTTTTTGGCACACAAGTGACACTCAAAAATTGGTAGTTCTGAGTTGCATTTTGATAAATGAGTGTATTTAATATGCAAAGACACAACGAAAAGCTCTCCACAGTCTAATTAAGTCACCCTCACCAGCATTTGGCCATAAAAATTTTAAAAATAGAGATAGCGGTCTCAGAAGACCTTTAAACAATTCCAGTAAAGACTGATCAACAGCTGTGCTGAGGCACACACTTCATGATGCTTGGTACAAATACCAAGCGACACGCCACACTCTAATTTACAGAAGCCTACAGGTAAACAGTGGACACTTCAGAATGAGATACCTACACCAAATAAAACACGGGGTCTGAACTGATCATAGAAACAATTTTCTCTATCAAAGATAGTATGAATTATAAGATGTTATTTGTGTCTACTATCACACTGAAGAGAGAAACTCAACGAAATTCAATGCTGCTAAGGGTGACATAAAAATGGAAACACTCATGCACAAGGAGTATGAATATAAACAGTTTTGGGAAATGTAGCAAAGTATACCAAAAACCTTTTTTAAATGCTCGTACGCTCTTGACTACACATCCAAAGACAACAAAGTATGTGATCAGGTTTAATCATTAGGTTAAATAAAGGCATGAGCATGAGAAAATACTAGAAATTAATGTTTTTAATCTTTAATGACATGGGAAAATGCTCACAGAATTTTAAATGAAAAGTGACAACTATATGCAAAAGGATCCAATTAGGTAAACATACAGACAAATAAACAGTTACATCCATTATGAATGGAAACACACCCCAATGATGTGAGCAGCCAGTTGTCTCAGGAATGGGGGTTTTGTACAATTTTTCTTCTTCGTGCTCTTCACCATCTCCTAAATTTCTAAATGTGCATCACATATTTCCCCCCAATGTTAAAGTATTTAATTTTTCTTAATAAAAAAGGCTCAGATGTGCAAAAACAAAAAAACAAAAAATGGTAGAAAACCTGTATCTTATATACAGCCATGGGGTGAAGAATTGAGATTAAAAAAAAAAAAAAAAAAAAAAAAAGCAGCAACTTTAGCTTTTCTCTGAGAGAAAAAGTTAATATGAAACATTCAAAATATTTTTAATGTTTATTTATTTATTTTGAGAATGTGCAAGCAGGGGAGGGGCAGAGAGACAGGGAGAGAGAATCCCAAGCAGGCACCGCGCTGTAAGCACACAGCCCGTGTCCATCTCATGAACAATGAGATCACGACCTGAGCCGAAATCAAGAGTCAGATGCTTAACCAACTGAGCCACACAGGCACCCCTCATATTATTTTTTAAACTAAGAGTAGGGAACACAAAACCAATTTCAATAAATACTAAATAATAAAAATAGCTAGCATTTACTGAGTACTAGTTATGTGTCAGGCAAGGAGCCTAGTGATTGCTGTGTGTGGATTACTGCATTTAATCCACTAACATTTTAGGCTAAAGAAGCCAAAATACTTTTTGTCTAACTAGGACTACGATGTGCAGTTCTAGAGGCAGAAGACATACCATTTTGGAGAAACAGACATAAACACTAAGAATTTAGCATTTAGCCCTTTAGAAAGCAGAACATTGTTAACTAAAATTTAAATGGAAAAAAAAAAAAGACGTAAGAGAACTCTTTATAACTTTAAACGTTATGTTTCATTTTTTGTTCTTGGTGATAGTTATATGGGTGTTTTCACTTTGTAAACATTCATCAAACTCTATACTTAAAATGTGCGTACTTTTATTTTTGAGAGAGCGAGAGTGCACTGATAGCACGGAGCCCAATGCAGGTTCGAACTCAAGAACCATGAGATCGTGACCCGAGCTCAAGTCAGACGCTTAACAATCGAGGCACCCCAAAATGTGTGTACTTTTTTATATGCATGACACTTCAATTTAAGAAACCTGACTTGAGGGGCGCCTGGGTGGCGCAGTCGGTTAAGCGTCCGACTTCAGCCAGGTCACGATCTCGCGGTCCGTGAGTTTGAGCCCCGCGTCGGGCTCTGGGCTGATGGCTCAGAGCCTGGAGCCCGTTTCCGATTCTGTGTCTCCCTCTCTCTCTGCCCCTCCCCCGTTCATGCTCTGTCTCTCTCTCTGTCCCAAAAATAAATAAACGTTGAAAAAAAAATTAAAAAAAAAAAAAAAAAAAAAAAGAAACCTGACTTGAAAAAAAATCAAAAGAAAGCAGAATGTTCAGTCCGTTCTACCTACACAAAGTAGTGGCCCAGGCTTCAGAAGCGCTCATGTTCTCTCTGAAACTCTAGTTCTACTTCTGGCTGTCTCTGCTGATGCCTTTACCCGCACACGGGGCTACAGTGTTTTCTCCACTAAGCCTCTTCTCCCCAGCTTCTCTCAAATCCCACAGCATCTAACAGTCTGATATGCACAAACAACAATATTACTATGGTTTCTAACTTTTCCTAAGCACCCCTTCTATATGTGCCTTAAAACCAAAATACTTAAGAATGCAAATCTAAGGTGGACAACACAATTTAAGCCATTTCGTACCAGCAATCCAACAAATATGAGACCTGGCAAATGTGTTTTTCAAGCCTCAGTCACCAAAAAAGTACATATCAGAACCTTCTGATGTAACACACATGTAAAATTAATCCTACAGGCCAGCCGTCCCCAACCCTTGCCTTGCTGCTCTCCCAGGCCCAAAATTTTGCTATCTGGAAGTGACTAGAGAACACTCAGTTGATATTAGAACTACTCTGTCAGTAATCCGGACCAGGGGAGATAAACAAGCATGCATATGCTTTTCTGGAATAATAAACAAAATTAAGAGGCATCCTTTATATTAGTGATTTCTCATTCCATTCTCAAAGCAGGAGAAATTTACAGCGAACTGTTTCTGAAATGAAATATATTAAGCCAGAAAGGCTTTCCCCTGGACACAGAGCCCAAGCTGCCCAGATAACAAAGCCATGCATGGTATACCTCAGACCCATCTGCATTGAAGTGGTCCAGGGCCTGTTTTCGGATTTCTCCCTTGATGGAACCATCCAGACGCTGTAAAAATAAACCACAAGAAAATCATAAGGTAGGAAGATCAGCTACACTCTGAACAAAACACCAGACTTGCAACCTTTATCATTCCAACAACACCCACTTAGTAAAAATAACCGGAATGCACTGGCAACATGCTGTCAGGGGACTGTGCTTAAGCAGCACATCCTACTTGCCCAAGCTCTCCAGTTACAGACTCAAGGTCAGAAACTTCTGGATTCAAAGAGCTATCTAGGTTGATCCAAGGATCAGAATGGCTGCTGGGGCCTATAAGGAGAAAGATGGCAATACTCAAGCTGTGCTCAGAAGCTGTGTTTGCTCCTACATCTATAGGTACTAAAGAGATCAGGACACTGTACCACTGGTCACCTAATAACTAGCTCATACAGAAAATGGTCCTTCTTAGCTAATGCGACTACAAGGTGCACAGTTATTAAGGGCTACACAAACCAAAAAATTTTGTCTGGAAACATTTTGCCATAACATTAAAAGTGTTAAAATTAAGTTGATCATATATCCCAGCTTTTCCAAAAATTACACTCTGAAATCAGAGCAAAATGTTTAAGCAGCCAAAACGCATATTCAAGAGAGCCTCTGGCATTAACTAGTTCTTTTATTAGAGTATGTGTCAGTTCTAGATCCTAATGTCACCATAGAAAACCGTATGTCAAAAAAATACTTGAGAACTGTCACCTGTCATCTGTACACATAAAGCATTTCTTACTCTTTAAAATCATATTCACATGTCTTCCCCTCACAATCACCACTTGAGATGAACAAAATATCTCATTTCACAGAAGGCAAAACTGACCCAAGAGATGATGTCAGCTGGCCAGTGATGGGCGAGTGGCCAGGGACATAGTCCATGGAAGGACCTACATCTCCCCAGCTCAGAGCTCTGCTGACCAGACCCAGAGCCACAGAAACACACGTCAGATCACACCTGGCAACCCTCTTTCTCCTTTCTTACTTACCGACTCTGTTCAAAGCCTTAGCCCAAATATATGTTTAAATGGCAGGTTCAGAGCCTATATTTGAAATCAGAGAACGTAAATGCTCTCCTTTATAATTCCCATTAATAGAAAACAGCAGCCATGCCAGACCAAAGTGGACTGCAGTCTAACATTCCCTTCAGAGAATAGAAATGAATTTTTGTTCTACTTGATATCAAATGATGAGCTTGACCTGAAAGCTCGTCAGACACACTGAGAGATAACTGTCTTTATGCAGCGTGCTGATTCCTTAAATAATAACCACAGTATTAAACCACATTCTAAGACAGCTGCTGAAAGACCACACAAGATATTATGGATATGACAATACCTTTCAGGGCATTTGGAAAGACAATCTGTTAGTGAGTTTAAAGCTTGGCCTTCTTAAGAAACAATCACTAACTCCAAGTTTCCTCAATACCAGTCTAATTACATAGGTTGGTTGGAGAGTCCATCCACTCAAAGTCAAAGAAAGAATATTTCCCAGACAATCTTAAACATCAAAGCACTTAAAGGTTATGCCAAAAGTCAAGATAAACAGCACACACGTCCATAAATGTATCGGAGAGAAGTTTCACACAGTCTAATACCCAAAAAAATACTGTGCTGAGGAAACTCCTCTCCCTCTTATCTGGTTTTTCTCCTTACATTGTAGGAGGTAACTGAGTGAAAACAAAACTCCACGGTAACAATCCCACAGAGAAGAGAGGGGCCACCTGCTTCAGGGCCCAGCAAACTTTTCACGTGCGCTGATCCTCTGAGTCCCAGCCTCACAGCCAGGGTCAGCTTCCTCTGGGATGAACACACAGAACTATCACCTCTCTCTTTCTTCCTAGGAACTGGACTTCTGTAATTAGGACCACACTCCTTCCTCTCTACTATTACCCCAGACATGGGGCCACAAGAAACCATCTGACACATTTCTCTTGCCTGCTTTTCCTCTATTACTCACCTCTTTACTGCGCACCCCCCGGCCCGCCCCCAAAACAGAATGACCTCACATGACCATTTTCATTACAGGGTAGCTTAAAGGTATGGAAATAAACATAAAGACCCTCCTGGAACCTTAATTTCAATTTGTTTCCAGCTAGGAAACTTGTTTCCTAACTTTAGGATAATTTAACAAGCAAAGCACATAAGCCGGAGAGAGGCAGGCAGGGACTCCAATTCTTGAGCGTCCTTACCTGGAAAGGATAGTGCTTGATAGTCAGGTACTCAGCCAGGATGTCCAACATTCGGACCATCTGGGAGAAGATAAGGACTCTATTCCCCCTTTCTCGAAGTCTTGTCAACAGTTTATCTAATAGAATCAGCTTCCCACTGCTCCTGATCAGGGACTGGAGATTAACAAGACATTCCAATCATCACACACCAACCCATACTTCAATTTGCCCTTAATCACAAAGAGTTCCTTTATTTTTAATTTTTGTTAACGTTTATTTATTTTTGAGACACAGAGACAGAGAACAAGCAAGGGAAGGGCAAACAGAGAGGGAGACACAGAATCTGAAGCAGGCTCCAGGCTCTGAGCTGTCAGCACAGAGCCCGATGTGGGACACGAACCCATGAACCATTAGCTCATTACCTGAGCCGAAGTCAGATACTTAACCAACTGAGCCACCCAGGTGCCCTGAAGAGTTCCTATTTTTAAAATCATCTTTAGGGGCACCTGGGTGGTTCAATCAGTTTAGTGTCCAACTCTTGATTTCGGCTCAGGACATGATCTCACTGTTTGTGGGATTGAGCTCCGAGCTGGGCTCTGCACTGACAGTGTGGAGCCGGCTTTCCATCCTCTCTGCCTCTCTGCCTCTCTGTCTCTCTGCCCTGCCCCTCTCGCACAAGTTTCGCTCTCTGTCTCTCTCAAAATAAATTTTAAACCCATCTTTAGGCTGAAACCCCATATAGTCTGGCTGACAAGTAATTCCTGAAATGCTCTTCACCTGGTTTATCTGCGACATTATACTTTCCATACTTCTCCTATTTAACTTTCCTCATCTGTTTTTAAAGCTTCTTTTGATGCTCCATGAAGAGTCATCAAAGGAGGAAAGAAAAGACTTTGATAAAAAGCATCTATAGACACTCAAGTGCTTGAGGACTTCATTACAAACAAGGTGGCCACGCACCAGAAGAACCTCCTGCCCGTTCTCTCGCTCGCTGTCTTCTGGGGGTTTGATCAGGTAGCAATGGTTGCAGCATTTTTTCAATTCCATCACAATGTTCAGGAAACCAGACGTGCTGCCTCGTGTTCCCTTGGCAAGAGCCTTGTAATTCCTGGTCAGAATCCATCTGCAAATTAAAATAATGACCTTCAATTCAAAGAGAGAATCGGAGGCATCAGATTATAAGAGAGAGCAAAGTTACTGGAAAGATAAAGACCAAAAAGGCCTAGGATCCGTTAAAAACCATGGAGGGATATTTCACTTTCCATCTCCTGCTGCCCAACCAAGACCGCTCACAGCTTGAGTCTGGTTCAGAGTGTTAACCACTGGGTAAACATGTTCTACTGGGCATTTCAACCTGACTGAACACAGGAATATTAAAAAGAAATAACAGTGAAATATATGTACATATACACACACATGTGAAACAAGGACTGTCACCGAATCACTCTTTATCACAACATAAAAATGGAAATAAGTTGCCTAGTAGTAGGAGACTAGTTAAATAAAGATTACCAAGAGACAAAAGCTATGTACCCATTTACAAACTGTTGTAGAAGGACATTTTATATGACAAAATGCTCATGGTAACTATATTTTATATCTAAATTTTAAAAGAGAAAAGGAGAAATACATAGGTATTTATGTATATCCATATATAAGCTTTAACTATACACTATAAAACATTAAAAGTGCTTTTTTTGAGTAATGAAACCTCTTTACACTTTTAGCAATCCTACTTTTAGAAATCTATCTCAAAGTAGAGTGTTCAAGGATTTTCACTGTAGTACAGTTTGTAAGAGTAAAGTATTTGAGGGTTGTCTGGGTGGCTCAGTTAGTTGGGCATCAGACTGCTAATTTCAGCTCAAGTCATGACCTCACGGTTGTGAGATCAAGCCCCATATGGGGCTTCGCACTGAGCGTGGAGCCTGCTTAATATTCTCTGCCTCCCTCTCCCTTTGCCCCTTCCCCCACTTGCCCTCCCTCTCAAAAATAATAGATTAAAAAAGAAAAAAAGAGTCAAGTATTTGAAACAATCCAAATGTCCTCCACGAGGGCTGGTTGAATAAACTATGCTACAAATCGACAATGGAATATTATGCAGTTGCAAAGAGAAGAGAGTATCTTTATAAACTACTATGGAGTGTTCTTCAGCACACATCATTGAGTGAAAAAAGGTACAGAAAAATGTATACAGTATGCTGTTTATATAGGAGGAGGGAGACAGCAAAATGGTTAAAATGTATTTGGTTGTATTTTAAAAATTAGAAAGTAAAGGAAAGAAAAACATTAAGAATTTTACTTGGTATCACCTAAGGGAAGAAAGGCCTAGAATGAAGGGGACAAGGATAGAAGCTAGACATATTTGAACATGACAGCTTTTGTAGTTGTGCCCTTGGAACTCTACAAATATTATAAATAGTTATGAAGAAATATTAAGCAAAGTCATCTTTAAAAAGTAAAACTAAAATGAAATCAAATATTGTATCTAGTTAGGAGCATATCCACAAGACAAAGGATCTCAAGTGCTTTTAAGACTCTTATCCATTTCTAATAGAATATACCTTTAAATTTTATTTATTTTTGAGAGACAGAGAGAGCGAGCGAGCGTGCACGGGTGGGGGAGGGGCAGAGAGAGAGGGAGACACAGAATCTGAAGCAGGCTCCAGGCTCTGAGCTGTCAGCACAGAGCCTGATGTGGGACCTGAACTCACGAACCATGAGATCATGACCTGAGCCAAAGTGGGACACTCAACCAACTGAGCCACCCAAGTGCCCCTCCAGTGGAACACAAACAAAATACAAACAAAAAAAACCCTTAACCTGTTTTTGTTATTCACAATGCTGACAATAATCCTTGCATTATAATTATTGTAAAGCTGTGTGTGTAGTATGAATTAGGTTGGTGCAGTTGAGAAGTCAAATTTTTGGTAGGGGTATTAAGACTATTAAGGTCAAATAAAATCTCTTATGTTGTCCTGTTTAAGTGAAAAAAAAATCATGATATATTTTTCTTCTGTTTAAAAACAAATTTTCTAATTCTGTCCACAGAAAAAGCCTGTGAGTAATGTCCAATGTAGCTGCAAATAACAGCTCTAGTAGCCAATCTGTGGTCTCCAAATTCCATTTTCCAACAATAGTATGCAGAGCATGCTGGATATATGGCTGACTCTAGTTCTGGGGCAGGAAACGTACAAGATGAATATGAACATTTTATTATTTCAGAAAGCAAAAAGCTATCAACTACTGCTAGGATTATGTCAAAAGGCCTCAGAACCAACTTGAATAAGCTCCTCCCAGCTAAAAATGGAGCCATTCTAACCATGAGTGTAAAACAATACCTGTCACAGAATGAAGCACAAATTTGCTTTTTGAGGAGTTCATAATCATACCAAAACAAATCTCACTGGTCAAAACCTCTGAAGACATGGAGATAACCTATTGGTTCTTTTAAAAATGTCAAATATCCAACATGAATGGACCTCGAGCACACTGTGCTAAGTCAGACAGAGAAAGACAACTACTATATAGTATCACTTATATGTGGAATCTAAAAAGGCCAAACTCATAAAAACACAAAGTAAAATAGTGGTTACCTGGAAATGTGGGGATGGGACAGATGTTGTTTAAAAGTACAAACTGCAATGAGTAGTAAATGATCCCTAGAGATCTAATGCATGGCATAGTGAATACAGACAACAATATCATATATTCAGCCACTCTACTACGTGACTAGAACTTAACGACTCCAACCACTAAAAAGAAAGGATCATTAGGTAATGTGATACCGGTACTAACTACACTACAATGACAATATATTATAGTATATAACTATACCAAAGTAACATGTTATACACCTTATATTTGTACTTTATATGTCAAACATGTTTCAATTTACTTATTTTTTAATGTTTATTTTTGAGAGAGAGAGTCAGAGAGCGAGCAGAGGGGGGACAGAGAGAGAGGGGGACACAGACTCTGAAGCAGGTTCTAGGCTCTGAGCTGTCAGCACAGAGCCTGACATGGGGCTTGAACTCACAAACCACAAGATCACGACCTGAGCAGAGTTCGGACATTTAACCAAATGAGCCACCCAGGCACCCCAAACATATTTCAATTTAAAAAATTGTATTTTGTTGGGGTGCCTGGGTGGCTCAGTCGGTTGAGCATCCAACTCTTGATTTCAGCTTGAAATCCCCAGGATCATGGTGTTCAGCTCTGCACTGAGCGTGGTGCCTACTTGGGGGTCTCTCTCTCCCTCTCTCTCTCTCTCTCTCTCCCCCCCCCTTGACCCTTCCCCACTTGTGCTCTAAATAAAATAAAAAACACTTTTTAAAAAATTAGTGTTTTTTAAATGTCAAAAATCAAAAAGAATATGCATTTACCTATTCTGTTTTTCCTATATGAACTGTTCCTCAGTTGAAACAGGGAAGTTTCTTTTTGTAGAAGTGTTCCAGCTAATAAACAAAGGAGTACTAAAATTTGAATAGCACCACTTTGTAATCCCTAATGAAGTAATGGATCTAGGCAATGCTTACCAAATACTTGCTAATATCACAAGAAGACAATCTCCTATGAAAGAATGTACCTTTGCATTCTATGAAATACTCATATTGAATCTGAGTCTAATGAAACATCTACACTTATCTGGAAATGAGAAGGGATCAAATAAAAATATTAAATGATGCCACGGAGCTAGAATCAGAAAAATCCAGGCTGTGAAAAATATCTAGAAAACACAGACTCAGTTTCTTCTCAAAAAATTTACAAGGACGGGGTAAACTGGTTCAAATAAACTAAAGAGACATGCCAACCAGTCACAATGTATGGAGCTTACTTAGATCCCAATGCAAACAAGCCATCTGTGTGCATGTGTGTATGTGCCTGTGTACATTATGTATATGACAACCAGGGAAATGTAAACACTATTATAAAAATAAGGAATTATTGATATTCTAAGTATAATAGTATTGAAGTTATGTTTTTATTGAGGTATGATTGACATGTAACACTGCATTAGCTTCAGGTGTACAACATGATTTGATACTTGTATATACTGCAAAATGATCACCACGGTAAGTCTAACATCTATCACCCTACACAGTTACAAAAACCTTTTTCCTTGGTGGTGGGGACTTTTAGGATCTATTCTCTTAACAAGTTTCAAATATACAATATGGTATTATTAATCATAACTGCCATGCTGCATGTTCCATCCTCATGACTTACTTATTTTATAACCAGAAGTTTATATGTTTTGACCCCCCCCTTCACCCATTCCTCTCACCCCCCATCTCACCCCCTCCCCCGGCAACCAATGTTCTGTTCTCTGTATCTGTAAGTTTGGTTTTGTTGTTGTTGTTTTGTCTCACTTTAGTCCTTATCTTTTAGGTACCTATAGAAACATTTGATAAGTACCTGAACCATGTTTCAAACAATCTAGGGGTGGAAATGGGGGTGCAAATGAAGATACAGGTGAACTGAGGCTGGCTATGAGTGGGTAACTGAAACTGGGTTGACTCTGGGTACATGACTACCTCCTATTCTATTTCTGTACATAGCAGAGATTTCCCAGAATAAAAAGATTTTTAAAAGTCAAGGTAGTATTAGGCAAAAGGGTCAGATAGTAATTTTTGACCACTAAAATCCTGTGGGTTTTTTGGTTTCATTAAAAACAAGCAGGGACTGGGTGCCTCGGTCAGTTAAGTGTCCAACTTTGGCTCAGGACATGATCTCATGGTCTATGACTTTGAGCTCCACGTCAGGCTCTGTGCTAATAGCTCAGAGCCTGGAGCCTGCTTCAGGTTCTGTTACCCGCCCCCACCACACACACACACACCTCTCTCTGTCAAAAATAAAAATATTTTTGGGGCACCTGGGTGGCTCAGTCGGTTAAGCGTCCGACTTTGGCTCAGGTTATGATCTCACGTTTCATGGGTTCAAGCCCCACGTTGGGCTCTGTGCTGACAGCTCAGAGCCTGGAGACTGCTTCAGATTCTGTGTCTCCCCTCTCTGCCCCTCCCCTGCTCATGCGCGCGCTCTCTGTCTCAAAAATAAATAAACATTGGGGTGCCTGGGTGGCGCAGTCGGTTGAGCGTCCGACTTCAGCCAGGTCACGATCTCGCAGTCTGGGAGTTCGAGCCCTGCGTCAGGCTCTGGGCTGATGGCTCGGAGCCTGGAGCCTGTTTCCGATTCTTTGTCTCCCTCTCTCTCTGCCCCTCCCCCATTCATGCTCTGTCTCTCTCTGTCCCAAAAATAAAAATAAAAAACGTGGAAAAAAAAAAAAATTAAAAAAAATAAATAAATAAATAAACATTAAAAATTTTTTTAAATAAATTAAAAAAATAAATAATTTTTTTTAAGTTTTTAATTAAAAAAAAAAAGCAAGGCATATTATTAGAGAGATTACCAAACTTTTAACCTTAGACTATAATTTTCACGGTATGTAGTTATAATTACTCCAGATTTAACTTGAAATAATCAAAACTAAAGCCCATGACGAGCATATTATATACCACACCCCCTGTCCCAAATCCAGCATTTTGCCTTAAACTCATCACAACCTAAACCAAGTCCATAACCTGGCCAGGCCACTTGGGGTGCCAGAAAGGAGAGCATCTTCCCCCATCAGCACAGAGGGGAGCACTTTTCCTTCTAAACCTGCACATCCCCCTGCATCTGCCTCAGTTAGTAAACAAACCTGTTTTAGCCACTTGTCTCTACTCTGTCTTCCCTACTGAGCAACACTTCTGGCAGGAACATGTTCCACCCATCTTCGTACTCCCAGTATTTAGCACAATGCCTGCCACTTTGTAGAATCTTAGTAACTGACTGAATTGAGTAGCAGAGAAGAAATACATGACTGAGCGAAATATACCTGTTTATTGGAAGGGGATTAGCATTAAAATTTAACATATACTTCGGACTACCCACATAATGAAAAGTGCTGTGCAAATTCTCACCCAAAGAAAAAAGCAAGAATAAAACTTCCTCTTTCTAACCATGAGTATACTGCTTCTTAAATCTGTGTTGAGGCATCACTGAAAAAAGCAGTCTGTCAACTGTCTATCTTATGGCTTCTCTGTACTGATGTTAATCCCACTGAGGCTTGACCCGGCCCATAGCTTACTTGTAATACTGCTTCTGCAGAGCAGACATCTCCACCCTGAGGATCTGTTCCACTTTGGCAGGAAGGGATTTTTCTACATCCTTTTTGACCCTACGGAGAAGGAAGGGTTCCAACACCTTATGGAGACTCTGATAGCCGTTTTCCCTTCCTTTCCCATGGTCCTCTTCAAAATCTTCCCAGAATTCAAACCTGGAAATAAAACAGGACAGTGTTCATTACAGAAGCAACCGAGAAGAAAAAGAAGCATTTTTTCAAGCTAAAATTTCAATTAACTAAATGGAAAAAATAATCTGCAAACAAACAACAAACAAAATAAGACTCTTCCCTATAAGGAAAGATAAATTTTATCAGTCACTAGCTCAGGAATACAAGAGAGGGGAAAACAGTAAGGAAAGAGAAAACCACTGAATCAATCCAATGAATCTACGGAGAAAACCCACTGAATCAATCCAATCAGTCTACACTGGATAACACTGGGTTTCCAATTCTTAGACTGGATCTAGAGTTCACAGGACACTTCTGTATAACATGCAATGAGTAAGTATACATAAGTTATTGTTATGAAATGTTCTTCAGAAAAAATAATAAGCTATCTTTTAATAAGCTGCAATTTCTTAGGAAACAAATTCAAAGGTAAGAGAATTAGTGGCAATATTACAGCTGTCACCACTCAAAGGTAAAGTCAGTTACATAATTTCCATCAATAATCTTCACTGTTCATAGATTAAAAAATTAGTGGATTTATGATGACAGTAACCAAACTATAGCCCCCAAATAAGAACAGTAACACAAGTGACACCAATTTAATAGTATTAGAACTTGAAGACACAAATTTTATTAACAATAAATTCTAAAACTTAGGGGTGTCTGGGTGGCTCAGTCAGTTACATGCCCAACTTTGGCTCTGGTCATGATCTTGCAGTTTGTGAGTTTGAGTCCCACATCGGGCTGTCTGTTCTCAGCTCAGAGCCTGCTTTGGGTCCTCTGTCCCCCCTCTCTCTCTGCCCCTCTCCCACTCTATCTCTCAAAAATAAATGTTTAAAAAAATTTTTAATGAATTAAAAAACTTGTCACCATAATAATTCTGCCTCAACTCTATAGAGGAAAGTTCCTTGCATTTCAACGTCTTTTAACTTTTTTTCAATGTCCATTTATTTTTGAGAGACAGAGCATGAACAGGGGAGGGGCAGAGAGAGAGAGAGGGAGACACAGAAGCTGAAGCAGGCTCCAGGCTCTCAGCTGTCAACACAGAGCGTGATGCAGGGCTCGAACCCATGAACCGTGAGATCGTGACCTGAGCCAAAGTCGGACGCTCATCTGACTGAGCCACCCAGGTGCCCCCTTGCATTTCAATCTTAATTCAATCATCTTTGATTACTAACGGGCCTGTGGCAGAAGTCCAGAATAGGACACGGTGAACAGATTTCTTTCAAAAACAAACCCCAAAAATGAAGGAAATTTATTTCATGAGGATTGAAAGAAGTACACGGTTTTGCCACTAGAAAGCCAATGATGCCCTTGGAGGAGCTAGCAGGGTTCTGTGTGCAAACTAAAGCTCAGTAGGGGAGAGCATGCCATCGACCAAGCCTAGCACTGGAATCTCAGTTAATCGCTGCTGCATGGTCTGCCGTCTGATACCAGGCAGCCCTCCTCTGTTGAGGCCAGTCACGTCCCGGAATAAATAGCTCAACATTTCCTACAGCTCTGTAAGACTCCAAAGCAACTACTCTCTGGTAAAATGGAAAGTCAGAGAGAAAATGCCAGCACCGCTAGTGTGCACCGGCGTCAAGAGAGCCTGCTGCCATTTCTGAACTGATAAACAGCCACGCATTTCACCATGCACTGCGAGGTGGGTCAACACCTGCCTCGGTAACACCTAGGAATGAACAAAACAGCCATCTTCAGGAAGTTCAGGCAAAAAGATCTTTTGGGGTAGAAATCTAAACACATCACTAGAGCTTACAGCCTGATAAACCTAAGTTGTATTTTGTCACACTTCTATGAAAATACTCCAGGAACAAAAATAAATGAGGAATTAAAACCAGGAAGAAGACTAAAATGAACAAGGCCAACTGAACTATCTCAATGCTAGGGATGGCACGTCACACACAAAATGTATGAAGCAACTGGACATCAGGAACTATCACTATATCAAGCTATTTTCTGAAGAGCTGGGAGACAAATTTAAGAGAACATTTCAATTTACTTAACATTCATTATCGTTAATTAAAACTATATTAGTCTAAAAACTTAAATATAAACCTTATTTATAAGTTACTTCCCCTACTGTGCTAGACAACAAATATTTTCACCTACTTAGTGTTTTCTTACTAAAAAGCATAAGAATCCCTTTATGTATACACTGAATGGTTTATGAATGGCTTATGGCTGCTTTCCCTCTAAACAGCAGAGATGAGTAGCCGTAACAGACCATAATGCCTACAAGCTGGAAATGTTTCTTATCAGGTCCCTTTAAGAAAAAGTTTGCTGTTCTCTAAAGCAGAATACTGTCAACTTAAAATACCACATACATAAAAGGTATAGGGTTATAGCAGTAAGTAACGTAACAATAACACCATGCTACAGCCTAGAGGTTATTTTAGATATATCCCTATTATCAACTTGTGTACATAACATATGTCTCTCACAAAAGTAGGAACAATTTGGATTGCTTAAATATTCCAGACTTTGGGATTTTAGAAAAATAGAAGTTCACTCTACTGAGGAATAACAAAGAAGAAAATTAAAAGAATGAAAACAGTATGCTAGAATTCATGTGATAAATATGCAAACAAATTCAGACTGGCCTAGACAGCAGAGGCAGAAGCAGAAGCAAAAACAAAACAAAAAACAAATCTTATACCAAGAGGTTACATCTCTGAAATCTGCTCTACTGAGTTATTTTGTGGAGTGGGTATACAGTACATTTTGCAAGTGATTATACACTCAATTCTTGGGGCTTGCTTTATCTTTCTGTATTTTTAATACCAAGCACCATGCTTTGCAGAATAGTACTTACAAAGTAAATGACTGGTACATATTTTAATAAGGGTAGTGATCAAATTGCTAAAAAGGGTAGTAGTCTGGTCAGAGCCACCATGCAGGAAAACTGACTGGACAGACCATGTGCTAAGAAAACAGATTACAGTTGGTTAAAAAAAGAACTAACTTCTAGATTTAAAAAACAATAATAGACCAGCGAAGGAAACAATCAGCAAAACTAAAAGGCAACCGACGGAATGGGAGAAGACATTTGCAAATAATATATCAGATAAAGGGTTAGTACCCAAAATCTATAAAGAACTTATCAAACTCAACACCCAAAAATCAAATACTCCAGTGAAGAAATGGGCAAAAGACATGAATGGACACTTCTCTAAAGAAGACACCCAGGGGCGCCTGGATGGCTCAGTCGATTAAGTATCTGACTTCGGCTCAGGTCATAATCTTCCAGTTCATGGGTTCGAGCCTCGTGTCGGGCTCTTCCCTCTCTCTTTGCCCCTCCTCCACTCATGCTCTGTCTCCATGTCTCAAAAATGAATAAACGTTAAAAAAAAAAAAAAAAAGAAGAAATCCAGATGGCTAACAGACACATGAAAAGATGCTCAACACCACTCATCATCAGGGAAATACAAATTAAAACCACAATGAGATACCACCTCACACCTATCACAAGCTAAAATTAACAACTTAAGAAACAGCAGATGTTGGTGAGGATGCGGAGAAAGACGAAACCTTTTGCACTGCTGGTGGGAATGCAAACTGGTGCAGCCACTGGAAAACAGTATGGAGGTTCCTCAAAAAACTAAAAATTGAACTACCCTACGATCCAGCAATTGCACTACTAGGTATTTATCCAAGGGATATAGGTGTGTTGTTTCAAAGGGGTACCTGCACCCCAATGTTTATAGCAGCACAATCAACAATAGACAAAGTATGGAAAGAGCCCAAATAACCATCAACGGCTGAATGAATAAAGAAGATGTGACATACACACACACAATGGAATATTACCCAGCAATCAAAAAGAATGAAATCTTGCCATTTGCAACTACATGGATCGAACTAGAGGGTATTATGCTAAGCAAAATTAGTCAAAGAAAGACAAGTATCATATGACTTCACTCATATGAGGAATTTAGGATACAAAACAGATGAACATAAGGGAAGGGAAGCAAAAATAATATAAAAACAAGGAGGGGGACAATATAAGAGACTCTAAAATACAGAGAACAAATGGTTGCTGGAGGGGTAGTGGGAGGAGGGATAGGCTAAATGGGAAAGGGGCATTAAGGAAGACACTTGTTTGGATGAGCAGTGGGTGTTATACACAGGGGATTAATCACTAGAATCTACTCCTGAAACCGTTGCACTATATGCTAACTTGGATGTAAATTTAAAAATTAATTAATTTAAAAAATTTAACACAGTAATAGCCTGTAACAGTTGAGGAGATGAAGGTACAAAAGTTATCTGACCAGGGGCACCTGGGTGGCTCAGTCAGTTAAGTGTCTGACTTCGGCTCAGGTCATGATCTCATAGGTCCGTGAGTTCAAACCCTGTGTTGGGCTCTGTGCTGACAGCTGAGAGCCTAGAGCCTGCTTCAGATTCTGTGTCTCCCTCTCTCTCTGCCCCTCCCCTGTTCATGCTCTGTCTCTCTGTCTCTCTGAAAAACTAAATAAACATTTAAAAAAAAAAAAGTTATCTGACCAAATTTAATTCCGTTCTGTACAATAATTTTTCTTCAGTGGATCATTTCTTTAACAGGACCAAGTGGTTCTGTAGCACCATCTGGAATCTAAAGAACTACAGCTAAGGATGAGGAAAATACTGGATTTTAGTCCTCTGCATACCAAGCTCAGGCAGAAACAAAGGTAAATCTTAATTCCTTAAAAAATGGAGTTGCATGAATCTTTGTGGAAAAACAATCTTTTAAAAAATGTTTGAGGAGCACCTGGGTGGCTCAGTCAGTTGACCGTCCTGACTTCAGTTCTGGTCATGATCTCATGGTTTATGAGTTTGAGTCCCGCATCAGGCTTGCTGCTGTCAGCACAGAGCTTGCTTCAGATCCTCTGTCCACCCCCTCTGCCTGTCCCTCCCCCATCCCACGCTTGCACTCTCTCTCTCCCTCTCAAAAATAAACACGTAAAAAAAATAAAAAATAAAAATGTTTGAAAACAATGTTTTACAAAATTTTTTTAATGTTTATTCATTATTTTTGAGAGAGAGAGAGACAGAGCACGAGCAGGGAAGGGGCAGAGAGAGAGGAAGAGACAGAATTTGAAGCAGGCCCCAGGCTCTGTCAACACAGAACCTGACACGGGGCTCAAACTCAGAGACCATGAGACCATGACCTGAGCCAAAGTCAGATGCTTACCCAATGGAGCCACCCAGGCGTCCTGAAAACAATGCTTTAAAAACAAAGCTTTCGGGGCGCCTGGGTGGCTCAGTCGGTTAAGCGGCCGACTTCGGCTCAGGTCACGATCTCGCGGTCCGTGAGTTCGAGCCCCGCGTCGGGCTCTGTGCTGACAGCTCAGAGCCTGGAGCCTGTTTCAGATTCTGTGTCTCCCTCTCTCTGACCCTCCCCCGTTCATGCTCTGTCTCTCTCTGTCTCAAAAATAAATAAACGTTAAAAAAAAAATTTTTTTTTAAATAAAAAAAATAAAAAATAAAAACAAAGCTTTCGAAGAGAAAAAGTTCTCTTACACACACACAAAACTACATCTCTAACTCCAATCCATCATTCCAAAAGTAATTCAACTGGCCACAAAGAACACTTTGGATGAACTATCAGAATAATCATGTCTACTAGGAACGCCACAGTTGCTAAATAGCAAAAAAGTAATTATGACCAATTAGGAGCCAAAATCCCTACCATCCACTCCAGTAGTCAAGTACAAAAGGGCAAATCTAGCTAACCATTCATTGGGTGGAAACTATGCACCACATTCTTTTTTCAGGGGACAAGCACAGATGTTGCATGGTGCCTCAAGACTCCTACTACGTAGAATGGTCTCATCTCATCTCAGTGGTGCTATGAAGGATGTACTCCTTCTCTTAGAATTTGAAGACCAAAGGATATTGACCTTAGTCATAGAAGACCTGAAACTGACCTCAGTCCATCCAACTTATTGAATGACAAGGGACACATTTTCATCATCTAAGTCAGCATTCTGAAGCAAACACTTCCAGTGTATCAAAAAGACCCAATATGAAAACGATAAAGTAATACACAGGAAAACACTCTATTTCAGAAAACAAAGGTTAATAATAAATAATTGACAATTTGACTATTTCTAAACTTTTCTATGTTATGTTTTACGGCACTTGTAGCTTTGAAAAGCATGCTTTATAAAAACTCGGCCTTATGCTAATACGTGATGAACAGGGTACTCATTACAGAAGGTACAACAGACTGTTCAAGACGAGAAGAGGGCAACTGCCTCCATCCTCAGGCCACTATCGACTCACAGAGCTCTGTGGAAGGGACAGAGGACCCAGGTGAGAAGAAACAGGACAGGCAAGAGGACAACAAGGAGATGGGATAGGCAGGGTGCAGTGTGACAGGAAAAGAGCCTCTAACATAGTGTTTCTCGACTGGTGGTGATGCCCAATGTCCCCCAATCCCTGGGGGACACTGGGAATGTCTGGAGACATTTTTGGTTGTTACCACTGAGAAAGAGGGAACAGCTACTGACATATGGTGGGGTAGTGGCGAGGGATGCTGCTCAACAACCTATAATGCAAAGGACAGCCCCCAGCAAAAAAGAATTATCCAGCCCAGAATGTTAATAGTGCTGAGACTCAGAAACTCTGCTCTGAGAGAAGGCAGAGAAAGGAGGGGTGCCGAGGGAGCTCCACTCCCAGAAGCACACCGTAGTGAGGGTGCCTGAAAAAAAGGGAAATAGTTTCAGCCTAATCTGCTAACGCAGTAGTCAGGGCAGCATGGTTAGAGTGGTCAAGCTTCTCTACTCATCTTCTGAAGAGTCTTAAACTATCCTTGAAAAATAAAAGTCAAAAAAGGACAGCCACCAACAAATGAAAATAGAAAATTTGTTGCTAGTAGGCCTGCCTCACAAGAAATACTAAAGAAGTCCAGTAAGCTAAAAAGAAGTGATTTTAACCCAGTGACAATCTCCATGGGGAGAAATAAATATAACTGGAAATGATAATATAAATGTGTAAATATGAAAGACTATGTGTTTTTCTCTTATTACTTTAAAAGACAAGCCTGGATAAAGCAATAATTTTATCACCGTCTTCTTGGGTTTACAACACAAGTAAGGAAGTAAAAACGAAGCCATCCTGGAGAACAGTTGTTATATTTTACCAGAATTAAATTAGTATTAATCTAAAGAAGACTGGGATGAGATGCATACTAAAAACCCTAACAACCAGTAAGAAAATAACTTTTTAAAAAAATCAGTTAACAGAAGAGTTAAAGTGGCACACTATAAAATATTTGTTGAGACAAAAAAGGCAGTAAAGGAGAAATAGAAAAGAGTAAGACATATTGGGGAGAAAAGTAAAATCGTAGACATAAATCCAACCATATCAATAATTACATTAAATGTGAATTAAACTCTTCAAAAGGCAGAGACTCAATTAAAAAGGGAAGATCCAACTACATGTTGTCTACAAGAGACACATTTTTAAATTCATAAACAGCAATTGAAGTAAAAGGACAGAAACAGCATAACATGCAAACAGTTACCAAAAGACAGCTAAAGAGCTGTCACATCACACAAAATAGACTTAAGGAACAGGAAATAATACTACAGATAAAGAGGGGCATTTCATGATAAAAAGATCAACACATCAGGAACAAAGAACAATTACAAGCGTGCACATACCTAACACCTGAACCCCTCAACATACACAAAGGAAAAATAACAGAACTGAAAGTAGCAGATCACTCAACAACTACAGTTAAATATTAAAATATTTCACTGTCAATAACAAAACTAGCCATGATGTCAGGAAAGGTATGTAAGACTTGAATAAGACTATTTATTAACTAAGTTGACTTAATGGACATTTACAGAACTCCACCTTATGAAAGCAGAGTATTATTCAAGTATACAAAGAACATTCTCCAAAACAGAAAACATACTAAACCATATAAAAAAAATTTTTTTTAAGATTTATTCATTTTTGGGGCGCCTGGGTGGCTCAGTCGGTTGAGCGTCCGACTTCGGCTCAGGTCACGATCTCGCGGTCCGTGAGTTCGAGCCCCGCGTCGGGCTCTGTGCTGACGGCTCAGAGCCTGGAGCCTGTTTCACATTCTGTGTCTCCCTCTCTCTCTGACCCTTCCCCATTCATGCTCTGTCTCTCTCTGTCTCAAAAATAAATAAACGTTAAAAAAAATTAAAAAAAAAAAAAAAAAAGATTTATTCATTTTTTACAGAGACAGAGCATGAGTGGGGGAGGGGTAGAGAGAGAGGGAGACACAGTATCCGAAGCAGGCTCCAGGCTCTGAGCTGCCAACACAGAGCCCGACGCGAGCTCGAACCGACGCACTGTGAGATCATGACCTGAGCCGAAGTCAGATGCTCAACCAACTGAGCCACCCAGGCACCCCAACATGCTAAACCATATATAAATAACAGTGAATTCATTTAAAACATGTTCTCTAAAACAAAATTGAATTACGAGTCATCTGGGAAAACCTAAATATTTCAAATTAACCAACACACTTTAAAAAACAAACAAACAAAAACCATGCGACAAAGAAAAAAAACACAAAAGAAATTAGAAAATAGGTGAAACTGAATAAAAACTTGGGCAAGAGATTTAAGCAGACATTTCACCAAAGATCCACAAAGGGCTAATGAACACATGAAAAGATGTTCAACATTTTTAGTCATTAAAGAAATGCAAGTAAAATCCACACTGAGATACCACTACGCTCCCACCAGAATGACTAAACTGATGACATACCACGTATTGGTGTTGGTATAGAGAACTGGTAGGAATGGCAGATGGAAAGTAAATACCTACTTTCCAAACAACCCAGCAATTTCACTAAGTATCCAACCAAGATAAATAAAAACAAATAAATAAAATAATAAATAAAAACAAATGTCCACAGATAGACACAACAGCCCAAAACTGAAGCAACTCAAATGTCCATCAACTGGTGATACATGTAATGGAGGATTACTCCACTTTAAGAGAATAAATAAATCTCTATGACACAGGTGCATCTCAAAAATATTATGCTAAATGAAACAAGCCAAAAACAAAAGATTACTTATTAGGATTCCATTTATATGACATTTCTAAAAAAGTTAAATCTAGAGATGAAAGCTGATTAGTGACTGCCTCAGACTAGAAACAAAAGCAGATTTAACTACAGACAAGAGGGAATTTTCCGGGTGAAGAAACTATTCTAGAACTAGATTATGGTGATGGTTGCACCAATCCACAAAGTTACTAAAAAAAACAAATTGTATACTTACAATCATGTATTTTATGATATGTAAATTACATCTCAACAGTGTTTACAAAAAAGTTAACAACACATGGGGGAAGAGACCACTCATGTTTTTCATTATGCTATCCAAAATGCCTTGCTTAGTTTATGGCACATAGCAGGCACTCAAATATTTTGAGTTATAAAAAAAAAAAAAAAAATTGGGGAGCATTTCCCTGTCAATTTGACAACTCTTGACTAGTTACTGCATGCCAGATACTACTCCAGCCAATGTGGACCATTGAGGAATAAAGTAAACATGATCCTTGGTACTTCTGAATGCGTAAATTTAATGACATGAGATGAATGAGGGAGAAAGGAAAGCAGTGAGGTACCACATAGAAAAAAAAACAGGGTAGGGTGATAAGCATGTCTGACAGGCTTTTGTAGGTTAGGTGGTCTGAGAAGAATCTGAAAGGAGGTGGTCATAAAGGCTCAGGCAAAAATGTTCCTGGACATGTGAAGATGAGGAGAAAGACCATCCCAGATAAAGAGTGGCAGTGGCTTGGCAGGTTAAAGGTACGGAAAGCTGGCAGAACAGCTGGCCATTCTGGGATGGGATGGGACGAATCAAGAGTACCATCGAGGTGCCACACTGGGCGGGGTCTCCCAAGGTAGGGCAACAAATTTAGGTTTCATTTCAAGCATCACTGAATACTGCTGGATAACTAAGTTTTATGAACGTGTATACCATCTCCCCCATAAAAATCTTTTCAATAAAGACCTCTATGATTCTTTAGTAAATTACAGATCTGAGTAATAATAGCTAATGCTGATTGCTTCTGTTATCACAGGTTTGGGTTTAAGATATTAACACCTGTCAGACTGAGTACCTTGTATACTTCATTTCAATTCTTGATTACCTTATAACAACAGTGAGAAGGTCTAACATTTCCTGTTTACCAATTACTTCCCCAAAGCATTAACAGATTCAAATGTCTTGTAGATAATAGGCTTTCCTCCTTGACATGCTGAATTCTGTGCCTCCTAACATTTATTATGGAACGTTTTACTAATTTTATTCCTGCAGCAGTTTAATGTTTTGCTGTTCCCAAATCATGCCATCTGTTTTCCCTAAGGTCTATTTTTAAAAAGTTAAAAAGCATTGGCATTTCAGACATTCTAGCATCTTTCGAAACACACAGGAAGGAGCTTACTTCTCCGGCATAATAAAGTGCAGCAAGGACCAGAGCTCTTTGAGGGAATTCTGCAGAGGGGTCCCCGTAATCAGGAGCCTATGGTGGGACTTGAAATCAATCAGAGTTTTATACAATAAAGAGTCATCATTCTTCAACCGATGGGCTTCATCCACTCCCAGAAAGGCCCAGTTAATACTGCCCAGCACAGTCTAAAGTAAAAACAAAACAGAACGAGCCACCAGGTCAGAAGGAAACCCAAAGTACTTTCAAGTGTTAATTATCTCTGTACAAATGCCATCACAAAGGTATACACAGAAACATTTATTCTTCACGGACTTAAAATTGTATTAGGACTCTTCTGTTTAGTCTGTGTTTTGCCAGACTAGTGTCTACTCGAAAGAGCACACCACCATCCAAAAGGTTTTGGGGGAGAGGGGGAATCTCTTATGCCACATACTGCTGCATGCCCCACGGCAAGAACACAGAAATTGGTATGCTGGGCAAAAATGATACAGAAACAAAAACTGTGATTTTGCAGTCTCTCCTTAATTAAGATTCTCCTCTGCCTATTCTCCACCCCAACCCTGAAGCACAGAAACAACAAAAGCCACCAAATTGAACTTATTTACACTTATCTCCAGTGGGACCACCTGCCACATACATTTCTTAGTAATTGTAGAAAAGAGAGGATATGAAGAACTTCATTTTTACGTCCTCCTCACAGAGACCATTCACATCATCTGTTGTGGAGAAATTCCTTTACGATGATACGATGGGAAATGCCTGGGATGGCAATCAAGCCCAGGTTCCAATGGCTGACTAGAATCTCAGGTAAGTTACTGGCTTCAATACCCTTTCATCCTACTATTTAATTCAATTGGACTAAGCGATCGAAAGTCCCATTCAACTGTAAGGTTCTGATTTTTATTTATAAGCTCAGTATTCTTTGTGGATTTTTGTTTGTTCACTTGTCTGTTTTTCACTAAATAAAGAAAAGCAACATGGCAAGCGGGAAGCACAGAGCCCACCATTTGGACAAGTCACACTACAAAATTACACACCTTATCTTTTAAGAGAATCTCATATGTTGTTATAAGTGCATTGAACTTCAGCCTTTTAGTCTGAGAATGAATCCATTCATATTCCCGTATCTAGAAGAGAAATCAGTAATTAAGATACAATTTCAACTTTTACCTTTCTTATCACCAGCAGTCTTGTGACAGATGCATAGAAACATGCCAAATAAAAAAACTGATTAGAATTTAATGAATATTTTATACATTCTAAATTGACTGAAGCAACCAAACTATAGAGCAGTAAAAGAATTAAAAGATCACTGAGCAGCAGAAACTTTACTGCCAGAACTCAAATAACCTATCACTTCCCCCTGCCCCCATCCCAATACATCTGACAAAACTGACAAAAAAATGCATTCCACCTGCAATTAAACCCTGGTGACTTGAACTGATCTAGCAACCTCCCAGAATGTGAATTTTCTTAAGGAATATTTTATTATTCTTTGCTCTTTGGTAGTGCAATACTTTTATTAACAAACAGAACAATTCCCAACGTCTGGCTTGGTCAGAAATTTCATTAATCTAGAGCAGAAAGATGTGGCCTCCAAGAAAAAGGAAAAGGAAGGTTACAGGATGAAAATGTAAAATGCATGAAAATAATGTTAATGTAAAGGAACACAAAAACTAACACGTTCATACTTCAGTGTGACCGGACACGCAGCAGGCACAATGGCCCATCATACTGCACTGTGACCGGGAGTCTGGCAGGCACATGGGCCATCATACTGCAGTGTGATCAGCCACCCAGCAGGCACGATGGCCCATAACAAGGCTCCTGTAGTTTGGCTGTCAAGTTGGGGACCGGGAAACAGGACAAGGAGTGCGTGCAGGTAATCACCACCAAGTGGGAAGAGCAAAGAAAAGGAGTATGAGAGTCCACATAGAAAATTTCCCTGACTCGGGGCGCCTGAGTGGCTCAGTCAGTTGAGCATCCGATTCTGGCTCAGGTCACGATCTCACAGTTCGTGAGTTCAAGCCCTGCATTGGGCTCTGTGCTGACAGCTTGAAGCCCGGAGCCTGCTTCAGATCCTGTGTCTCCCTCTCTCTCTGACCCTCCCCCACTTGCACTTGGGTCTCTCTCTCTCTCAAAAATAAATAAACATTAAAAAAAATTTAAGAAAAGAAAAGAAAATTTCCCTGACTCCACAATTTTCAGAGTTCACTTTGTCTTCACCTTTGAATGCAATGCTTGAAGCCATTTTGCATCATCTAGGAAGTGTTTTTCTTTTATAATGGTTAACAAATAGATTAGCAAAGCTAAGAACTGCTTAGAAACTCAAAATTAGAGCAGGGAAATCTGCAAATCTACCAGGTTCAGGTTAGACGACTTGAATGAAAACATTTAATAAAAATAAGCTTCAATCGGTATAATATATAACATATCTCTCAAAAGTTTGAGAATTCCTGATGGCTTTCTCTTGGGATAAGCAATCTCCCAGAAACAGTTTTCTCTAACACACAGTAATGAAAGAGCAAAGGTCTGGGACCAGACACATCTCTGTCCCAACCCCAGCTCTGCCACTTTGTAGCTGGCCTGTGGACAAGTGTTAAACTCTGAGTCCACTATCATGAGGACTATCATGAGGATTACAGGTAATATACCTGTAAAAGGCACCCAGCACAGACAAGCCCTCACACACAACAGGTGCTTTTAAAAAAATTACTCATAATCAAGAAAAGAACTGCTAAACAGAGATCAGCTCAAGCCTCTCTGTTCTAAGTTCCCTATGCTCAAGTTAAGGTTGAGAACAGACAAATAATTCTCATTTCTATAGCCCCAGCAAAGTCCATTGTCCTTTCTCATTATTCCTACCTTACTAAGTTATGCAACCTCACCATTTTAAAAGGCTGGGAAACAAACTCTAAGAACTTGATCATTTTTAGTAGTATCTCTCTGTTCAAACAGCAAAAATAATATTAACATTCCACAGGGTATTAACTCCATCTTATAATCCATTATAAATAAAATAGTCTTAGAAATATGAGACAAAGCGAAGAAAAACTTAATACTGCAATCCAACTAAAACAAATCCCCATTCACATACTGCTATTGCTTTCCTTTAATATAGTAAGCATATTTTAAAGAATATGTGAGTTGCATTTTTGTGATACATAAATCTCCCAACAGTGGGGGCACATTACAGTGTCGGAATCATAATGTTACTAAAGACTATAATGGTTTTAGGTCAATTTCCAAAATACATTTATAACACAGATTCTATCCCAATTCTTTTTGTTTACACACCGTATTTCTGCTCATCAGGTCACCTATGTAAACCACTACGTTAATCTCTGGTGCCCAGATTTCAAACTCCCTCTGCCATGAGGTGAGGGTGGATAAAGGGACGACTATAAGAAAGGGGCCATACAGCTGGTGTTGGTGGAACAGGTAGGAGAGGAATGATATGGTCTGGATGGTCTTTCCTAGGCCCATTTCATCAGCAAGGATTACACTGTTACTTCTGCAGGAAGAGAAAAATAAAAACAAAACAAAACAAAACCATTAGTACATGTACACACACACACACACAAACCAGCATGTGCACAAACAGCAAGGACACCAATGACTCCCAATTCACCAAGCAAGGCACTGGTTACCAGCCTCAACTGTATTTCCTTTGTAGTAGAAACTACAAAACAGCAGAAGAACAAGTGATCTAAGTACAATCAAGCTTTGGAAGAGCTTATTCAGACTATGTTCTTTACCTTGCATTTTGTTCTTTTACATCTACCCCTTGTAACACAGAAGGCAGGTTTTGTTTTATTGGGGTATCCAAGAACATGACCTTGGGCTCCACCATTACAGAAAGCAGGGGGGCAAACTGGCTATCCCAACTGCTGGTGAACCCTACAGCCTGATGGCCACGTGCCTTTGCTCAAATCACCCACCCACTCCACTGCATGCCGCTGGGTTGTTTAATGCTACATACACTCCTCCCCAGGCCTATGTGCTGCAGATCTGGAGCTTGTTGTTGTTTTTTTTTTTTAATTTTTTTTTTTTTTTAACGTTTATTTACTTTTGAGACAGAGAGAGACAGAGCATGAACGGGGGAGGGGCAGAGAGAGAGAGGGAGACACAGAATCGGAAGCAGGCTCCAGGCTCTGAGCCATCAGCCCAGAGCCTGACGCGGGGCTCGAACTCACGGACCGTGAGATCGTGACCTGAGCTGAAGTCGGACGCTTAACCGACTGAGCCACCCAGGCGCCCCAGAAGCTTGTTTTAAATACAGCACAGTCTACAGCAGAGACAGGCTGCAAATCAGATTTCTGAATCCACCCTACACCTACCAAATCAGAACATCTGGGAAAGGGCTCAAATAGCTGTACTTTTAACAGACACTTGTGGATATTCTGATGCAGGTGTATTCCTTGGACCACACTTTGAGAAACACTGCTCTAGGAGACAGTCTGGATATTTTAACAGGATACTAACAGGAGAGGATTTTTCAGCTAGAAGAAAAACACTTGAAGAAATGGCCAGAGTAGGAAAGTATGTTCAGGAAATAGAAAACAGCCCTTTTGGCAGGGAATTAGAAATATATACATGGCAAAAGGCTGCAAACATTAAGAGTTTCTAGAAAAATCAGGCCATTAAAGGTTTATACATGTATAACAAATGTTTAATCAATAACCCAGAAAGAACTAAAAATAATAGACAAATTACAAAGAACTGAATGGATTAGAAATACAAGACATTTAATTTACCAAGAAGAGACTGAATTTTTAAAAATACATTCCGTGTTCCACAGAATGGCTAGTTTTATAGGAAAAGAAAAGGACAAAGGCAAATATACTGGGGCAGGGGAGAAGGAAGAGGCCATACCTCTCTATAAATCTAAATCTAAATCTAAATCTCTATAATCTAAATCTCTATAATTTATGCACTATTCAGATATGTTATGTTCCTTTGTGTAATTTCCCCCCTATTTCTCTCACCTTTCCACGCTAGTAGGGAGGAAACAGGATTTTCTCCAACATTTCCTCTCCCTAACAAACTGCCATTGTTCATACACTGAAAGAGATTTGAATGGATTTCCCTGTTTTTCTAAAACTAGGCCAAAACAGCATATTACTTAATGTAAGGTTCCTGTGACTAGGGCCTAACAACTGTTTGGGTCCTCTTCAGCACACGGTGTGACAGTGATGGTCGTGACATGACTGCACATGACATCTTTGTGGCTAAGACCCTTCAAGTACAAAATGAGAGGGCTGGATCACACAATCTCTTGAGGTTCCACCTAGCTTTAGAACTATCTTCTAGGAACATGAGATCTCCCTGTTCTCTGAAACAAAACCAGTTTTTACGCAACTTAGTTCTATCAGACTTACATCCTTAGTCACACAAACTGAAGCTCCCCAAGGGCTCTAATGTTCATAACTGAATGCTAGATGCTGTATTAGATTTTATAGGACAAAGAATATAGGTGGTTTCATTGGGAAGCAGGCATTCTAAATGTACCTCTAACCAGAAACCACTTTTTGGCATTGAGGAAACCAGTTCACGTGGTTTTATTTCCAGGCTGCAGTTCAATTCGGAAACAAGAATTTTTGCCTTACTGTAAAACACTGAAGCACTTAAGAATTGCATGTGGGGGAAGGAGTTTGTAGGTAAGCATGAAAGATCCTTCCCACACTGTATGCCCTGGGAGGACAGGGAAACTAGGTCTGTCTTGGTTCACTGTTCAAACTGTCCAGGCCTAGATGGGGCCTGACACATAGTAATCAGAGACTACTTAGATTTGCAATTGATCTGATGAACAACATCCATGAGTACTGCCTCCAAGCACCTTTAAACCTCATATGCTTTCATCGTCACACCTTTCCTTTTCAAAATTAAGGTGGTTTTGTTACAAAAAGTAAGGACAATTTTATAGGTTCAACCATCAGAGACCTTCCTCTACATGGGATAGCATGTACAGCAACCTTAGGAGGGAGGGGGGTGTTTCACACTATTCTTCAGCACTACCACAAGAAATGAAGGGAAAGGTTTCCCTGGCCTAGAAGGAAAATGAATGGAAAACAGACATCTTCTTTCTTCCCGAGAAAAACGACTTCCACATCACAGATGTGGGCAAATTAACTTGCTACTTATATTCACACTCATAAACAACATGTTATGACCTAGGTTTCTGGCTAGGACAAATTATCCCCAAATAACTAATTAACAAAGTATTCTTTACTTCAGATTAAAATGGTATTACACATACATATGAACTCCTACAAAAGCCTTCTCTCAATCATATATTTTTGTTTCTATAATACACAACAGAAATAATTATTTGCACTTAAAAATAAAGAAGCCAAAAACAGTACAGAGAATTTCAAACCTATTTTCTACCTACTTGCACCAGGAATGAGCAAGCCAGTTGAGACCTTCTAGCTGATAATCACGAAGCTCCAGATTCTCCCCTCCTAAATATGCTGGCTGTTTCTTTAAAGCCACAAATCGTGGTCTCTGCTTCAAGGCCTGAAAGACAAAAAAATTCACAAAGCCCACGTCTGAAAAAGACTTTCTTCCTGTTCCCATGTTAAAATGCTACCTATGATTTATGTGCTCTGAACTAAAGCACCGAAGTTTAAATTTCACATCTGAATCACCAACCTCACCTACCCCACCACACCCACATCTCCTTTCATTGAGGTCTATACTCCCAAAGCCAGATGTATCCTGAAATAGTCTTTGGTTAACGTGCTCCTGTCCTGAAGTCAGTCTGTGAACATCCTTACACAGCACTAATTTTACATCATCTCTATCATATGGCAGGGAGTGCTCCATTTTCATCTTTATAATCTCATTCTAAACAGTACAAAACAAGACCACTGGGAAAGTCTGTATATGCCAAACACAGCAGAAGGTCACCATGAGAACATCTGCAAATTCCAAAATGCCAACCCCCTGACCTTGAACCCCCCCAAGTGTGTGAGTTTGGTTTTCTAAAGGAAAGAATGTGAAGAACATCAGTCTAGTAAGGTCATGTCTCTATGCTTTGCACAGTACAAAATGTGGATTCTGTGACTAAATCCATTTGGGAAACAATGTAACACAAGTTACATAAATTTCATTACTGTGACTTTTTAAAGTCTAAAACGCTTGTCCATATTGTGAATTTACAGAAAAACTTCATTTAGGAATGCTTCCCAAAGTTCTTTGGCCACAAAGTCTTTTCATAGAGAGCATTTCTCTGAAAATTAGGGCTCTATGGAATCAGCACCCTATTACATGATGTATCGCCCTAACAGTGTACTTGGTTAAGGTGATTACTGACCATCTCACCTCTCCTCTGTGAGCACCCAGCAGTAAACAGAATCTGAATCCTCACACTCAGCCACCGAGCCCCACGTCCACTTCTGCCACGGCTCCCCCAGAGCTTCCTCCCCTCCAATCCTTGCATCCCACAGTGACTTCCCTTGTCCGCACACTGTGGTTCCCTCACGGACTTCCAGGGCATGTTTCTGGCTGGACCTTCTGGCTTTCGTAACTACACACTGCCATTACATGAAGTTTTCCGAATACAACACTGTTTCCATCATGCTGCTCTCTCTCAGGGAGGTAGGCGTGTCCATACCCACCAGATACAGCCAGCATTACCGTCCAAGGTATTGAAGACATGCACACTCGGACCTAAGTGCACTTGCCAATAACACCTTCCTCTCTTCCAGCCCCAAGACCATCTTTCTCCTGATGCCTTTCAGGGGAGGGCAATAACCTGGGCCCCCTTCCATCTGTCTATCCAGCACCAACCCGTTCTTCAAGAACCAGGGCAATTCAAGTAGTGCAATCTCTTTAAACCCTTAAAACCTCCTCATGGACTACTGGAGCTCAGTGACTCCTGCCTCTGTACTTCTCTGACCACAGTTCGTTTTTACACTCACTGCCCCCTCAAATACACACTGCATTCCACAGATGGAGGTCTGGTGCCATGAACTGGACGTCAACTCCTCAGAGACAGAGCCCATGTCTTACACAGACTTCTTCTGCCAAGGACCCAAGCACACCATTTTACATGTGGAATGAATTCCAAAAAAGGGAAAGGATTTATGCAAACAATCAAGCAAATAAGAAGCCTACATGTTTGGTTTCTAACTTAGAATTCAGAGCTTCTCCCCTTTCCCATCACATTTCTTTATTTTATTTAAGTTTATTTATTTTGAGAGAAAGAGAGAGAGAATGTATGAGCTGGGGTGATTGAGGGGCAGAGACAGGGAGAGAGAGAAAATCCCAAATAGGCTCCGTGCTATCAGCGCAGAGCCTGACACAGGGCTTGGACTCACAAACCATGAGATCATGACCTGAGCTGAAATCAGATGCTCAACCAACTGAACCACCAGTCGCTCAACCATCAGTCACTCAACCGACTGAACCACCCAGGCGCCCCACCATACAATGCCACGTCTCTTTAAAGTGCTTAAATTCTTTCAAATATTCTGCACAGTATCTCTAATTAGACATATCCAGTTCCGTGAATTTTAAGATTAAAGAGGTCAGCGAAGCCATTATATAATTCATCTTCTTCTGTTTTAATATTTTCCTTTGATGTCAAGGTTAATTCATTTTTCACATCAAAATGGGAATTATCATTTACTTTTGTACATTTTCTCTTCCCAATATCTATGTGATCAACCCTTCCCACCAATACATCTTTCCCCCGAAAAACCAAAAGCCAGCCATCACCACACCTTGCATTCTCTCGTCGGGATGGTTTTTGAGTTGTTTCGACTATGGAAGCTGTCAATACAGCTCTGGAACTTCTTTCCAATCAAGGCTTCATCTTCCCAGCTGCACTCTGAATAGGGCAGTCCCATCCATTTGCATAGATATTCAGGTTCATTTGAAGGTGCCGGCTTCCGACTGTGAGCTGTTTGGTATACAAAAATTAGTAGATTAGCAACTATCAATCAAAGAAGGGGAGTGTCACTGTTTTACACATAACCATTGAAACACCAAGTGGCAAAACTAAATACACTGCAAAACCTGAACTGCTCTTAGATGCTCACTAACATTTTGTTAACCAAATCTTTTGCTTACCTGGAAAATCTGATTGACCCAATGTAGATTTGCTAGTCTTCACGGCTACACAAAAGGAAAATACGACAGAAAAGTTATCACTATAATCAAGGAAAGAATGACATTTTAGGTCCTATGAATAAGAATACAAATACACTCTATAATCTGACATCATTTAAAAAGAAAAAAAAAAAAAAGGAACACCTGTCTTGCTCTCACAGCCCTGAGTAGCTACAACCCCATTTCTGTTCCCCTTTACAACAAAACTCCCCAGGAGAGTTGTTTTTACTCACGGTGTCCCCCTCATTCTCTCTTGAAGCCACCCCTATCAGGCCTCATCCCCACCACTCCACAGATCCTGAACCAGCCCAAGTTCAAGGATCAAGTCTCAGTCCTCCTTCCCCCCAGAGCATCATGCTCTCAGCCCCCCCCCTTCTCTCTCACCAGACTTTATTTCTCTTCTCCTGTGGCTTCTCCGTAACTTCCAAAACCTGGAATGCTCTCAAACTTCCTAGTCTCACGAGGTATACTATTTCTGATAATCTCAGTAAATCTTAGGCTTTAAATACTATCTACATACTGATAAATTCCCAAATATAAATCTCCAGCGCAGACTGAGAGTTCTAAACTCCAAGCTCACATATGCTACATACAACCTTCACGATACTCCCCAATTAGTCAACCAAGAAGAATAGCAAACTTACAAATATCAAACCCAGCTCTTGATTTCCACTCCAAGCCAGTTCTTCCCTTAGCCTTTCCATTTCAGTAAATGGTACCTCTGTTCTCCTATCTTCCTGGGTCATAAGTCTTGGCATCGTACTTGACACGGCCTTCTCTCATCTCCCACGTCCAAATTTACCAGCAAATCTTGTTAACTCTTCCTTCAAAATCAATCTAGATAGCCGTGTATTCTCTTGCCTTTTTTCCCCTACATCTATTCTCTACAAGTAAATCTACAAAATGCATTTTTAAATTTAATACCCCAAAACCAAAAGCCATTATTTGCGGAGCTCAAACACTGCTAAAATAAGTTTCCATGTGCTCACCGATTATTCTTTCGACTATCTGATACTGTTTGTTCAACTCTGAGGCCAGCTCTTGTTGGCAGTTGAAATATTCCACATCTTCAGGAGAGACTTTTCCTAACCTAGACAGAAGAAAAGAAAAATACATTCCAATTAGATTTGGGAGATCCATACAAATCTATCAAAGCAAAGTCTAAGAAGAGCAAAGGAAACTGAGCCTTTACTTCCATCTGTCCCTTTAGCAATCCTTCATTAGTAATTAAGCCAGAGATTTTATAAAAAACATACACTTTTAGGAAACCTTAGACTCATAAAACATACCAGTTGTTCCTTCTTTATAAAGAAACCTAAAAATAATTACTTTGTGTAATAAATTCCAATATCTAAACAGAACAGGACCATAAAACTGTCTTCCAGATTTAAAAGGAAACATGCCTTTTTCATATAGGTATGTGCTTTGGGAGAGATTAAATGTAGCTTTTACACAAAGCTAGTTATTCTTTGGACTAAAATTCTATAGAAGGACAATACTGGCAAGCTGAAATGAACTATGACTGTACTTCCGAGGATTTTAAATTTGTAATTGCTTTACAACCGACCCCATTCTTAGGGATACCTAAAGGAAAAATAAGTGATTTACTGAAGGAGCACATCGTGCACAGTAGTAAAATGGGAATTAGAACCCATCTGGCCCTATTTCTAATACAAAATAACCTGATCACATTACACTGGCAGGTGTGTCTTCAGGGTTGAACCTGATCCCTCTAATTAGTCAGTTTAGGTCTGTGGGTGCTATAGGCCCCACATATTTCTCATATGCAACTTAACCACCTTCAAAGTTGTAAGTAAATTAAACTAAAAACAATGGTCTATCAGAGTTTCAGGAGTTCATCTGTTTCAGTCACACGATTTCTCCAAATTGTGAAAACCGAGATTAGTGGTAAGTGTACTGTAACCCAGACAGTTCTGGAATATTAACTCCTGACATCTAAGCCACCCCAGCGTAATCATAGGAAAATGACAGGGTGCCTAAGACTTAGCTCTGGATTTGGGCTGCCAGAGCTCCAATCCTGGGACCTCCCGGAAAAGTTGCCTTGTGCCTCACTCTCCCTATCCACAAAATGTGTACAATGGTACAAATCTCATGGGCTTATCATGAAGATAAAAAACACTGGGTGTGCAAAATGCTCCATAAGCTACTTATTATTGTTATCAAACTCTGCAAAATTGGTGGCCGTATACAAAAACATATATATATATATATATATATATATATAGTGTCTTCAGGTCACAATTTTATAAAATGGAATTGTGACCAGCTCTGTGTTCAGATAATTAAGGCAAAATCTGAGTTCCTAGACAGCTATGTGCTCCACACATTCTTTAAAAACCTTCCTTCCCTCAAGGCTGCAAATATACCATTGCTTGAAAAATGTACCATTGCTTGATTTCATCCTCTTTCTTCTTGAAGTTCTCTAATTTTTTTAGACCTTTCACTTTCTGCTGTTGTAAGGATTCTTCACTCTCCCATGTGCTGTGGATGTAAGACCAACCCTTCCACTTGATGAGGTACTGGACTTCACCCTCATCCTTTTCAGTGTCAAAGTCGCCACTTGGGTCTCCATTAGCTTCAATCGCATATACAGTAGTAGAAGCTCCCGTAGCTGCAAAAGGATTCAGGTAAACATTTAAAAGTATATTAAATCATTGGGGCGCCTGGGTGGCGCAGTCGGTTAAGCGTCCGACTTCAGCCAGGTCACGATCTCGCGGTCTGTGAGTTCGAGCCCCGCGTCGGGCTCTGGGCTGATGGCTCAGAGCCTGGAGCCTGTTTCCGATTCTGTGTCTCCCTCTCTCTCTGCCCCTCCCCCGTTCATGCTCTGTCTCTCTCTGTCCCAAAAATAAATAAACGTTGAAAAAAAAATTTAAAAAAAAAAAAAAAAAAAAAAAAAAAAAAAAAAAAAAAAGTATATTAAATCAGACCCTGAAAAGGCCTCCTGAGTACACATTCAGCTAAAGAATCTTTTTTTGGATGAAGCATCAAAATCCTGTTGACTGAAAAATAAGCAGAAATCCACAAACAATACAGGATGAACAAGATTCGTAATTTCAAATATTGTCAAAATGCAAACCCAATTTCTACACTTTAAAATGGTTTCCAGGGGCGCCTGGGTGGCGCAGTCGGTTAAGCGTCCGACTTCAGCCAGGTCACGATCTCGCGGTCCGTGAGTTCGAGCCCCGCGTCGGGCTCTGGGCTGATGGCTCAGAGCCTGGAGCCTGTTTCCGATTCTGTGTCTCCCTCTCTCTCTGCCCCTCCCCCGTTCATGCTCTGTCTCTCTCTGTCCCAAAAATAAATAAAAACGTTGAAAAAAAAAAAATTTTTAAAAAAATAAATAAATAAAATGGTTTCCAAAATATGTTGGTGAAATCAAACAAATCCTTGTGTCTAAACACAAGAGAAATGGAAGAACAACAGCCTTCTGGTTTGGTCCCTACTAACTCAGAAAACAAACTGTCTCTCCAAGAATACTGAGAAACAGGGGCGCCTGGGTGGCTCAGTCAGTTGAGTGTCCAGCTTCGACTCAGGCCATGATCTCATGGCTCATGAGTTCAAACCCCATGTCGGGCTCTGTGCTGACAGCTCAGAGCCTGGAGCCTACATTGGATTCTGTGTCTCCCTGTCTCTCTGTTCCTCCCCTGCTCGCATTCTGTCTCTGTCTCTCAAAAATGAATAAACAGTAAAAAAAAAAAAAAAAAAAAAAAGAAAGAAAGGAAGAAAGACCCCCCCACCATCCCACACCAATTACCCATCCACCCAAAGTTCTGTGTTAACTCTTAACCAAAAGTGACGCTGGATGGAAACAAAAAAGAAAAAAGAATTAAGCAGTATTTTGATATTTTCTATATGGAAAGGTTAAAGAAACTAAGTTATAAGACACCTCAAGTTAGATATAAAAAAATCTTCATTCCCTATCACCCAGGAGATTCAGAAATACCTAATTAAAGGTAAATTTGTTTCAGGTTTAAATTTTTTTTTTTTTCAACGTTTATTTATTTTTGGGACAGAGAGAGACAGAGCATGAACGGGGGAGGGGCAGAGAGAGAGGGAGACACAGAATCGGAAACAGGCTCCAGGCTCTGAGCAGTCAGCACAGAGCCCGACGCGGGGCTCGAACTCACGGACCGCGAGATCGTGACCTGGCTGAAGTCGGACGCTTAACCGACTGCGCCACCCAGGCGCCCCTGTTTCAGGTTTATAAACCAGAATATCTGCGACATCACTGCTTTTTAAGCTATAAACACATCTTAAGTTTCAAGTCTCAAAGACATATCGGACACATCCCTACATCCTCTGCTAATGAAACATGACATTATGCCAGAACAACTTCCACATTTCACGACCACTGTGAGCATGGACTGAAATTCTTCATTTGAGAGCGGAAATACAGAAGATTTGGGCCTGAGTAGGTAAGACATAATTTGCTCCCCACAGAGACATACCTCCTTTCTTTCCCAGCCTTGAGTCCAAGACCTTCTCAATAGTTTCACTGTTGTCCTGCTGTTCATCGGCTCCTTCTCCGGTCATTTCAATGAGGTCGTCAGAGTCGGTCTCAAAGTCATCATCTTCCTTATAGCTGCGTGAGAAATGGTGCTGGATAAATGAGAGACTACCTTTCCAGAATTAAAGACCAAATACAACGACGTTCAAGAACCATATGCTTTTGGCTCCAGCATGTTGTTTTAAGATCAGCCACAGGTAAAGTGGGCTCAAAGTACCTGTTTTCTCCTACTTAAGTATTAATGCATGTTCATGGAGAACTGTAGGAAGGCTTACAGTTCAAAATAAAAACAGACTACTGTTTGTAGTGATTTGTGTAAGCAAGACAGAGAAAACTACAAAGACATGCCTATGCTTTTGTTTTTCAACAGGAGGTTACTATGTAAACAAGGAAACTACAAAGAAAACATATACTGAATGAAAAAACAGCTACTGTTTCATTAAGCAAAAAGGAAACACTATTTCTAAGATGAAATGTTTCAACCCCATATTTTGTCTGATAACAATATGAAATTTAAGTATCCTCAAACTGTTGAAAACTTCAACAAACATACTTCCTGGTAATGAAATATCAAAATGTAACCTTTCACAATGTAACCTTTCACCGGGGAGTCACACAAGAGAAAAACACAATCCTGGATGTACAAGAGCTGCAGGAGGAAAATGTACACTTTGGCATATTCAGCACATTGTCCAAGCTTTGGAATCATTAACTAGACACACTGGACAGGTTAATATCTCCAGGACTTAGTTTCACTATCTCTCAGTAGACCAAAAGAAACCTGTGTATCCTCTGAAAGAAAATGAAATATCCTTGGACTCATATAAAGTAAAATACTGATGTCTGCATGTATCTATTCCTTTATTTCATTTTCTATTAATGCTCCATATCCTGTTAGTAAGCTTAATAAAATTACACCCAAATACCAGTACATAAAGTGATCCTCAGAAGAATCTGTCTGATTGAAAGAGCAATTTAGAAGTGAGAATATAATCCAAACATCTTTCCTTAAAAAGGGTGACAGTTATCACTGACTAACCCACCTCAATAGAACATCAACTTGAAGTGCTTTTCTTTACAGGAATGAAGGCCAGAAATGAACCACTGCTATTCTTTCCATATTCCCACTGGCCAACATCATTCTTTTTTGCAAGAACAATGATTAGATTTCTAAACACAACCTCAGGACACGGGTCATTATTTTTGCCTATCAAAATCCAAAATTTTGCAAAATCCTGGTGGCACCTGGGTGGCTCAGTCAGTTGAGCATCGGACTCTTGGTTTTGGCTCAGGCCATGATCTCAGTTTGTGGGTATGAGCTCCACAATGGGCTCCACACTTACGGCACAGGGCCTGCCTGGGCTTCTGTCTCTCTGCCCCCTCCCCCGCCACCACCAACTCATGCTCTCAAGTGTGTGCACACGAGCACTCTCTCTCTCTCTCTGTGTCAAAATAAACTTTAAAAAAAAAAAAATGCAAAATTGTGGACTCACCTGAACCAAGTTCTACCCAACTATCACCCTCACACTAATGAAACACTTCTGGGGCACAACCTACCTAACATTTTTAGCTGCTCTGCGACGAGTCTGCCTTTTAGGAGCTTCATCATCTTCATCATCGTCATCAGAAGAATCTTGCCTTTTTCTCTTTCCACGCTGAGTCTTAGGTTGCTTTTTAACACGAGGTTTGGGCACTGTTCTAAAATGAGAAGAGAAAAATTGGCAAAGTTTTTATTCTATCACTTGGGTGTCTATTTCAAATCTATAATTTCCCAGAGCCACAATACATATATAGGATTAACCTGGGGAATGTCAGAAATGTATATTCCTGGGTCCCATTTGCTAAGATTCTAATCAACTAGAAATCTGCATTTTCAACACAAAAGTAATTGTAATACTGATAATCCTCAAACACATATAGGAGATTCAGTGAATTCTGAGGCAATGGTTCTCAACTACTCCTCAGGGTTACCTGACATAAAAATATACATGCAACGTGTTACTGATGGTACTTCTTTGGCAGACAACTTGGAAATATCTATCAAACTTAGAAATGTCAACATTTTTCATTTCGGGGAGTTGATCTTACAGATATACACTGATACAGGCACAATAAGGTATTCACTGTAGTATTATTTGCAATTAACAAAAGACTAGGAAAACTCTAAATCTTCATCAACTTGGAATCAGTTCACTCAACAGAATAACTAGGTAGGCATTAAAAGAACAAAAAAAAAAAACTTTTCCATGTACTGATATGAAAAGATTTCCAAGATAACTAAAGAAAAATGCAGGGGTGCCTGGGTGGCTCAGTCAGTTAAGCATCCAACTTTGGCTCAGGTCATGATCTCACGGTTTGTGAGCTCAAGCCCCGCATCAGGCTCTGTGCTAACAGCTCAGACCCTGGAGCTTGCTTCAGATTCTGTGTCTCCCACTCTCTCTACCCCTCCCCTGCTCACATTCTGTGTCTCTCTGTCTCTCAATAATAAATAAATGTTAAAAAATATATATATATATATTTTTTAAATGCAGAACAAGATGCATGAAATGCTATCTGCATAAAAGGAACAAAAGACAAAAAATAACTACACGCATATTTGTGTGTGTGACATGTACAAAATATATCTGGAAGACTATCTGAGAAACCACACCCTGCCACACAGACTAAGGAGATGGCCACCCAAGGGAACTCACACACAGCCAGGACTGAGAACCGCAGCCTAGGCACTCCCGTAAGGAAATCCCGAAATACTCTACCAGTGGTAAAAAGGTGAAAACAAGAGAAAGAGACAGATGGAAACTCACAATCTTATCTGTTTCTCTCACACCTTCCATAAGCAACACTACAGAGAGATGATCAGGGATTCAATAAATGACAGGTAAACTCTAGAAGAAAAAGCTGAAGTGGCTTTCCAGTCCTGTGACCAAACTAAGTTGACAAATTTCCCTGCCAGCGTGGTGGGCCAGTGTAGTGTCCTAACTCAGAGGTAGGCAAATGTTGGCTGCAAAAGTCCAGAGCACAAATACTGTTGGCTTTCCCAGACAAGACACAAAATTGAGGCCACTATGCAGGCACTTACTTAACAAGAAAAAATAAATTTTCACATAATTTTTACTGACAAAACTCAAAATGAAATAATAATCACAGGATTTATGGGCTACACACCTAATGATAAGAACTGAATTCTTTTTGAAGGGATAACATTTCACTGAACTGAGGTTCAAATTTAGTGTTGCCTATCATCAAACTATAAATGTTTATCTCTAAATGCTATACTTAGCTCACAGGCCATCCAGAAATAGGTGATTGAGTGGGATGTGGCCCAAAGGCAACAGCTTGTCAACCCCCATCCTAAGCAATACTGCAAGGAGGAAAATTCCCCTGAGATCTCTGCCTCCTGCCCTCCTTTCCCCAACATGAGTACCTTACATTGCCAGCCAGCTAATGAAATTACCAAAGTTTCAGGGCACCTGGGTGGCTCAGATCACTTAAGCATCCAACTCTTGATTTTGTCTCAGGTCATGGTCTCATGGTTTGTTTGAGATCAAGCCCCACATCAGGCTCTGTGCTGACAGCACGGAGCCTGCTTGGAATTCTCTCTCTCCCTCTTTCTCTGCCCATCGCCCCACCTCTCAAAACAAATAAACATTTTTTTTTTTTTTAATTACCAAAGTTCCCTGCGACCTCGGCCTACTTCTTTCCCTGCACAATCAGATTCTCTGCTTAATGTCAGATTCCAAGAACAAGGTAAGAAACAGTGAAGCATGCTTTCAACCAAACAGTGTTTTAAACTTAGGAATTAGTTCTTCCCCCCAAAAGCCTGCATACTACTCCAATACACAGGGAGCTTTTTTTAAAAGCAGAAGATACGTTCACCCCTCGTAACTAGTAAGTCGGGGAGTAAGAAACAGAAGCTTCGCTCTACACGACACACCATGCAAACACCCACAGTCAAATGTAAGCATCCTCATCACCTAATCACTTGCTAACGAGGAAGCCTAGCAAGAAGTGAGCCCAAGACTTCCAAAGCCCTGAATCACAGCACACCGTAGGCCATCGTTCTACCACTGTACCATCCTTCTCAAACTAACACAAACTAAGCTCCACCAGAAGCAGAGATGTTCAAGCAAACACTGCACCTTCTGGGGACAGGTCTTCTGGCTTTCACTTTTTTCTGCTCTGGTTCGCTCTCTGCACTGGTGCCTTGTTCCTGTTCATCTTCTGAGGGCTCCCGTTTCCATTTTTCTCTGTGATCAAAAGCAAAGCAAAATGATTTTTTTCTAAATGAACTCCTCAGGATTGTTTAGTTTGAAGAATCTGACAAAACCAATTTCAATAGGATTCTCCAAAAGGCAGAACATGTATATTTTAGGTATTATGGCTAAAAAAGGTTTATTCTAGCTCTATTTAAACTCTGGCTATGTTCCTTCCTAGACTGTGTAATATCTATGCCTATTTTTTCTCTGGTGACAAAAATAAATGAAAATGGAAATGAAGAAAGTATTTTTTAAACTATTCTGGAAAAAAAAAGCTGTTAAATCTCTTCTACTCTATTTTTATTTACCACTACCATTGAACAGATTGAAGTCGTAATATATACTAGACCAGTGGTTCTCAAATGTAAGATGATCAGAACCACCTGAAGAACTTGTTAAAACAAATTTCTGGATGAGTGCCACAGTTTCTGATTTAGCAGGTCTAATATGAAGCCTAAAAATGTTTATCTTAACAAATTCACAGATGATGTGAATCTTAATAAATTCTAATACTGGTTAGAAACTTCTTTTAAAACTACTATAATACTAGACATGCTAACATCTTTAAAATATATTCGATAAAAGTCTCTAAAATTATTTTTCAGTGATAAACCTACCACTTACTAAATAATCTATTCAGCCAAAGATGTAATTCTTAATAATTATTAGATACAGTAGGTGTTCCTTTGCTCCTTGAGATCTTAGAAGGCTTTAAAGAGCCGTACCTTATAGCTCTCTCCTACCACCCCTACCACCCCAAAGAGTTTTTGAGGTTTAAAGACCAAACGTGGGACTTAGCTCATTTCTAGGGAAGAAGGAGAGAACACATAATAGTCACTGAGCATGAAATATCTAGGGAAAAAAAAAAAAAACTCACAGGCAAGTATCTGAGGTTTTATAAAACAACTACCACTGTGCCTCTGGGTCTATGCATAGGAAATAAGATTATGCTGAAGACAACGGTCACAGAATCAAAGTCAAGTCAATATTCTTCATGGGAGAACAGGTCAAAGGAATAGCAGGAGCTTACTGCAAGAAGGTGGCTTATCTACAGATTCCTAAGAATCCTCCTAAAAAGTCCAGGAACCACCCTACTTTAGGAAGCATGAAAAGGCAGTACAGCACTTTTATGTACATTACTCAAGTTCTACTAGCACTGTTGGTTTCATATCGGTTTCCCTTCGAGTAAGTGACTGCTTCTACGAGGCAGGGCCACTTGTCTTCATCTTTGTACCAGAGTTCAGCACAAAGGCAAGCAAATGGAGCTACTTCTTTGTTGAGGAAAGAAATAATTAAAGAATGAACCGTATCAGCCTAACAAACAGGCAGGGTACTTTTCTTTTGGACACAGACTGCTGAGACACTAAGGCCTATTAATATTGCATAATATCCTCGCAGGTCCCTTTTTAAACAAAGAATTCCTTATATCTAACTAAACTCTAGGCATGTTAGTCCCCCTCCCTAGAACCTAGCACAACAAATGTTTGCTAAGGAACCAAACGAATAGACGGGGACGGCCAGGAAGGAAGAAAGAAGATGTCTCCAGGCACTAGAAGACTGGCACATGAGACTGCAGTCTCCTTTGGGAGAACAGTTTGGCTCTCAGAAGGGACACACATAGTCAAACTGGAGAGAAGTGGTTTCACAGTTAACAAGCTTGAAAGAACATGAACAATTAAGATGTGAGGGAGAGCAGATCAGATGAGAAAGATGCACAAATATTAGTTGTAATTTACGGAACTCCACAGGAATTAAGAATCTAAATTAGGGCACTTAATGAGGTCCACTTCTATGACTTTATGGAACTAAGGTGGCAGTAAACTGACAGAATCAGTGTTGAGGCTAGAGTCCTCCAGTTAAATTGGAGGTATACAGACTTATGGACAGCCAGGAAGATTCAGAAACTTCTAGTATGAGAATGCACAAAAACTGAGCAAATCAACTGGTTCAAAGTCCTCCTCCTAAAGAAGGAAACTAAAACCCAGTGAGAACAAGGTGTTTGCCATTACGTGTCAAACCTACAGCCCTCCTCCTCTCAGTGACAATCCACTGAAGACCACAAAATCAGGAAAAGTCAGACTTACACATTCTGGGAAGATCTGAACAACAGAAGGCTTAGAAAGCCTAAATGAGTTAGTATGCATGTGTATCTGAAACTGGCTGGATTATTTTAAATTTTGTTTTAACTTTCAAGAACAGAGAGAAAAGTTAGATCAGCAATACTAAGTCACTTTGTATAAAGGGAAGGTGAAAAGAGTGATCATTATAAAACGACTACTTCCCAACTCTGTAGATGTACAGGGCTCTCCCAGATCACTGGCTTCTTCTATATAATGCAAACTTTATGAGCACGACTCCCTGACTAAGCCATATGTATATGTCAGGCTACAAAGAGGAGCTGTCTAAAATATAAGGTTGTGATTAAAAATTTTTTCATATGTTATAGGAGATGTGAATTGCCAGATCCAGCTCTAAGAGGGCATTGGCAGAATTCCCTAGGAGAGAATCAATGGAATTTTTACCAAACTTTTGGGGACTAGGGATAAAAATACCAAGGTCTGGCCACTGAGGCCCCACGGCAATGTAAACAGATATGAAAAAGTCAGAATGCAAGCTAACGAAGTATGGTTTTCTTCCTTTATTGGAAAAAGGTGGCTGGCAGAACACAAACCCTAAGACAGAAATCAAATCTAAATAACTGTAAAATTCCTTTGTAAATAAAATGGGCCTAAATTCTGGCCAAGAGTCACTGAGGCTTCCTACTATCTCTAAGAGCCCAGAAGAGGATTCCTTTCTCCTCCACTTTATAAGGCAGATCATGAAAAGAGGGAAAGAACTGCTTAAACTTCACTGATTTTCAGTACATTTTCCCAGAGAGAATGCCTTTCAGGAGCAAGTTTCAATGAAAAAGAAAACTCTGGGGCAAATTCTCCACTGTGTCACAAGTTTCTGACAGTTACAATTCAAAGAACTGGAAAGAAAAAAATAACTATGGTCCCAGAAGAAAAACTTCCAAGTGATTTACGGCTAACACATTTTTTTTTTCATTCCAGTTGGGAGAAGATGTTCTGGAACCATTCTAGAGTGGCTTGAAAAACTGATGGTACCATAATGAGCCAGCATAGGTCCTCTACATTTCACAAATTTGGACAATATTAAGAAGTACTGCATGGGAAAGGGTTGAATAATCAAAACAGCATGAGTGGGTCAAATAAAATTTGAAAAATTATTGGTTAGCATGACTAGGTCAGGAGTTACAATCTCCAGTACCCACTCGGGCCAGGTAAGGACTGTAAATGGAGTCAAAACAGAGAACTCCCAGTCTATCTGAAGATTACAAAGACCACTTGTTATGAGAACCAGTACTGACAGATTTTCTCAAAAAAAAAAAATCTAAAACTCTGAATTCTTAAGCATCATCCCTCAAATTTTCAACACTGCCAACTTGAAAAATGGTCTCAATATCGTGCAGAAACATTATGCTCTATAGCTTCTAAATTTTTTAAATGCTAACTTACATTATGACTCTGGGGAGTTATTCCCTTGTAAGACTGTATTCTTCAAAGATGCCAACGTCATAAGAGCACAGAAGGGCTGTGAAAGACCACTAATACAGGATCTAATCCTAGATCCTCCTGCAGTGGAGGTGGGAAATGTTATAAAAGACATTCCTGGGTCAAGTAACAAAATGGGGATATGGATTAGACAAAACTATGTTAGCAATGTTAAATCTATTTGTAGTAAAACTATCCTGTGCTTAAGAAACAGAGTATCCTTATTCTTAGGAAATCCACACTTCAGTATTTAGGGGTAAAAGGCCATGATGTGTGTCAATCTTAGTCTTAAGTGGTTCAGAAAAAATATTATATGCATGCATACATAAATATTTACAAAGAAAGCACTCACAACAATAAAAACAAATGAGGCAAAAGTGGTAACCAATGGTAAATCTGGGCAAAATACACAGGCAGTCTTTGTACTACTGCTTTATTCTTACAACATTTTTAAACTTTGAATTTTTAAAAAGTTTAAAAAAATAGCTTTTTAAAAACTTCAAAATCTGTGGTACAGCACGCAGTGTTTCAGAAAAACCTTTCCTTGTGCTAATACTTCAAAATCTCTGCCCCCTTTGAGTCTCTCAATTCTGAAATCCACATGCCCACACACTAGGTCCTGTTATGCTTGTTCACATCACACAGGCCGCCGTTAGTGCTGAGGCTTTGCAGCAGGAGTGCCAGCACCTACTGCACCTCCTCCTACTAATTATAATTAAACGGACTCAGGAAAAGAGCTCCCTATAAGCCCCAGTACTCACCTGCTGCCCAGAGGATAGCAGGAAGCGAGGCCAGCCCAGGGCCCAAATAAACAGGAAGAGAACTCCCCCAGCTCTGGCTAAGTTCCTAGGGAAGAGGCCGGGGAAAGGAAGGGCACTTACAGAAGATACAACCCCCTGCAAGGAACGAAGAGGTTCTACTCAGGGAAAGAAGGCCTCTAAGAACGGTCAACTTTAGAGACGTCTAGGATTGACAGAAGGAAAGTGAGCACAAGGGCCAGTGCGCTTCTGCACACCCGGACGCCATTTAAGTAGAAACTGGAGGTTTTCAAGCACAGCACCATTTAGATCCCAGTCGGGAGACCAGAAGAACATAGCCAGATGGTAAAGGAAAGAACACATGCACAGACTTCCCGAAAGCCCCCAAAAGGCCATCAGATCAGAATAATTTCCCACGCAGGCCAAGGAATGGGGTAGAAAAAAGCCTTCTAAGATGCCAAGAAGTGCAGGCTTGCCTACAGTTTTTCCTCCAACTCTAACAAATATTTCAAACACAAATGAAAAGTGTATGTGCTCTGGAGAGGACATACTAAATACTCAACTTTTCCTAACACCATTCCCAATAACCCTGTTAGGTTGGCAGAATGAGTATTACTCTATTTTGAAGATGAGTACATGGGTTTAAAAAATTCAAGCTCCTTTGCCTTAGGCCAAATACTTACTAAAGATTACTAATTAGTAATTCTATTACTAATTACTAATTCTAATTACTAATTCTAAAATTACTATTTGAGACCAGAAAATACATATAACTGGGGCTCTATTTTAATAGGTACCATGGACAATCGTTTACCATGAGAAACCCCTGAATTTGTCTGCCAAGTTTTCAATAGCTACATTTTCAAATGAAGCTCCTCAAGAGGTGGGCTATAGAATTTAACCTGTCAAAAAGATCCAGACACTCTCCAAAAGTAATTTTTTTAATTCCAAAAAAACCCAAAACAAAAACAAATTTTTTTCACCTTAATTAAGTAGAACTTGTGAATTTTTAAAATAATGAATATATAATCTACGTTCTAAAGGAATGCCATGTTAAGCCCAAGAATTAAAATTTTCTGGTTTGTAGACTGCAGTATTAAAATTATACAGTAATAACACTTTGAAATTTAATACTAAATTGGGTGTCAGTCCAACAAATATAATGTTGCCACACCCACACAAAGAACAAATTACAAGAAAAAAGAGCAAATCTAAATTTGTTCCTTGCTCAACCAGAATAGAACTGGTGCACATTTTTAAGAAAAACACAATTGTGCTAGTCAGGCTAACCAAATGGAACAAGCTGGGGTTTGCCCTAAGAAGTAGTCCAAGCACATGGGAACACATGCAACCCTGAGCTTTGAGGGCTGCGGCATCAGTGGGTCGTGACGGACTGCAACCCAAGACAGCAAGAGAAGAAGCAGACTCCGGGACCCGGGACGGACAACCACACAGAGAAGGGAGCCCCAGAGAAGCTGACATGTTCAAAACCCCTGCGGGAAGTAACTGCCCCATGAAAGACTTACTGTTTCTTCAGCTGCCTCTGGCCTCTTCTTTTTGGGCTCCCACTCTCAGACCCGCTACTTGCCTTCAGTGTGTGAGAGGGGAAAAATGATTACAGACTTTAATTCACAGTTCATAGGGACAACACGATCCCCTGCTTCCACAATCTACTCAATAATAACATTACCCAATGTGAGCTTTCAGACAAAAGAAACCTGTGTTTGATCGTGCTCACTCTTCTTTTCCTTTGAAAATTAATTTGTCTGTAATGACAGAGTTACCTCTAACACCGGGAAACCCTCCCTCAGCTTGACTTCTACAAGGGCTCAGTCCAATAAAATTCTCTGTGATGATGGAAATGTTCTGTATCTGCAGGGAACAATCTAGTGGCCAGCAGCCACATGTGACTACTGAGCCTCTGAAACATGGCTAGTGTGGCTAAGGAACAGAATCTTTCATTTTATTTTAATTAAAAACTTTAAAAGCTACATGTTAGTGGCAACCAAACGTGATACTACAGATCTAGAATATCATGTGAAATGCCACAACATTTAGTGTGTCATTAAAGGTGGTGACTGCTGATTTGTCCCATTTTAGACTCATTACAGAGCATGTTCAATCATGAGCCAACAGTGCCCTGCTGACAGCACTAGACCAAGGAAGGATTATAGTCAGAAACATTTAAATGTCTCTTTTCCCCCAAAATTAGGGAAACTATTTCTATTGCTGTCTTGTGCCCTACAGAGAATGTGTTAATGGACGTATAAAAGAGGAAAGAACGGACACAACTACGTGACCGGTTGTAACAAACATGGCTCAGCAACCTTGTCCTAGACACTGTGGAAAAAGAAAACTCGGGCAAACCAGCTCAGAGGTCATTCAAAATAAAACACCATAAAGGCAATGTGGATGTTACAGTCAATTAGATTTTTAAAATATGCTTACCAAAACCCACCTCCAACTCACTAACCTCTGACTATTAACTTTCATCAGAAGAATGCTACATACTTAAGAATAGCAAAGTCCTTCTCTCTCTCTCTCAAAAATAAGCATTAGAAAAAAAATTTTTTTTAAAGGGGGGAGGGGGAGTGCCTGGGTGGCTCAGCTGGTTAAGCAAAGTCCTCTTAAGAATACAGAAAGGGGGGGCGCCTGGGTGGCTCAGTCGGTTGAGCGGCCGACTTCGGCTCAGGTCATGATCTCTCGGTCTGTGAGTTCGAGCCCCGCGTCGGGCTCTGTGCTGACAGCTTGGAGCCTGGAGCCTGTTTCAGATTCTGTGTCTCCTTCTCTCTGACCCTTCCCCGTTCATGCTCTGTCTCTCTCTCTCTCAAAAATAAATAAACGTTAAAAAAATTAAAAAAAAAAAAAAAAGAATACAGAAAGGGGACATCTCACTGAGGCACAAAAGAGCACCTCTTCAGAATGTGGTCTATACACCTACTACAGAGGTAAGAATTGACAAAAATACCACATGAACTGAGAAAGGTGAGAAAAGTCTATTCTATACAAACAATAGAACCCAGTAATTACCAATTTTAAAAAACAAGCTACTCAATCTCTCACAATTAGATCAGACTAAATGTGTGAATTATTTTATACTGCACACTAAAAAGAGAAAGCAAATTTGAAATAGTTAAAATGCAGTATTTAAGCAAATTTTCCTTCCTTTCTCAGAAATAAATCTGAAACAACTTCCACTATTACATTTGTTTACCAAGCAATGACTCATTTTACAAAATGTAGATTTAGAAACTAGGTATTTTAAAAGGTAAACTTCTTATGATAATCAATTTCACTTGAAACTTGGAAGCCTTGGGGCGCCTGGGTGGCGCAGTCGGTTAAGCGTCCGACTTCAGCCAGGTCACGATCTCGCGGTCCGTGAGTTCGAGCCCCGCGTCAGGCTCTGGGCTGATGGCTCGGAGCCTGGAGCCTGTTTCCGATTCTGTGTCTCCCTCTCTCTCTGCCCTTCCCCCGTTCATGCTCTGTCTCTCTCTGTCCCAAAAATAAATAAACGTTGAAAAAAAAAAATTTAAAAAAAAAAAGAAACTTGGAAGCCTTAAAAAAAATAAATAAAAACAAAAATCTGAAGCCAATCTGTACAATACTCTACTAAGACATTCATTATGACACAATCTTCCTGGTAAGTTTCTTCCTTTAAAAGCCACCTGTGGTTTTCCTTGCCATATTAAGGTGAGAAAGCTCACATGAGAGTCACTTAACTCCAAGGCAACAAGTTCAGTCATGTCAATGGTAGCATATACCAGAGTCAAAAAGGATGAGGTAAGATAAGGAGTTTAAATGTATCCCCTTAAAACATGTCTTTTTCTTACCTCCTCCTTAATATTAAATCGTGATGGTTCTTGTCTGCTTCGGTTTGACCGCCTAACCCCATAAACATCAGGATATTCTTCCCACATCTGTAAAATTAATAGACCATGAGTGAATCCTTTTTGATTTACTATTTTCATTACTGGAACATGTATTTCAATTTAAGAAAATTCAAGTAACTAAATGTCTAAAGGGTATTTTGTGTCAGTTTTGTTTATGAGACAATAAAGTACCATCTTTATTATTCTGAAACACACTGAAGCTTAACAATGCCTCTTCTTTACTGAATGGCTCTTAAACTACATGGCACACTACATACTCGTCATGAAAATATAAACTTACAATTGAATAATATGGCAAGGCTCCTGCTAAAGACAAAATCTTTACTGATGGGGGCGCCTGGGTGGCGCAGTTGGTTGGGCGTCCGACTTCAGCCAGGTCACGATCTCGCGGTCCGTGAGTTCGAGCCCCGCGTCAGGCTCTGGGCTGATGGCTCAGAGCCTGGAGCCTGTTTCCGATTCTGTGTCTCCCTCTCTCTCTGCCCCTCCCCCGTTCATGCTCTGTCTCTCTGTGTCCCCAAAAAATAAATAAACGTTGAAAAAAAAAAAAAATTAAAAAAAAAAAATCTTTACTGATGAATTTTAAGTCCCTAATGCTTTCCAGTATCAGCGATGTCCACACACTGACCCATCTGGGAAATCAGAAACCAAGCAGGGCTCCAACCATCTATTTGTACATTTCCTCTACTGCCTCGGAATGTGTAACGTGCCAGATGTACGCAAATCAGGCATTTCCAACACTTAGCTACATGCTCTCAGATGAGAACCACTGTCTCATCTGTACACTGATCCCTGTCTCTGTACCCTGTATTCTCCAGCAGTAATTACCCTTAACCTTTAGGACTTGATTTTTAGTTACAATCCTCGCTGGTAACAGAAATATATAAATGAAGTTGAAAGGAGAGATTAGTTGAAGAGAAATTTTTTTCTCAATATATATCAACATCATCTTATTTAAAAGATTCAAATCAACAAATCTATAGAAAAAATGTAAAAGACCCTTCCAACCTCTAACGATAACAGTCTAATCCCCCAATCTCACTCTCTTTCCCAAAGATAACTCACACCAAGCATACCATGTGTTTTTCTTTTTTTTTTTTTTTTTTCAACGTTTATTTTTATTTTTGGGACAGAGAGAGACAGAGCATGAACGGGGGAGGGGCAGAGAGAGAGGGAGACACAGAATCGGAAACAGGCTCCAGGCTCTGAGCCATCAGCCCAGAGCCTGACGCGGGGCTCGAACTCACGGACCGCGAGATCGTGACCTGGCTGAAGTCGGACGCTTAACCGACTGCGCCACCCAGGCGCCCCTACCATGTGTTTTTCTAATGAAATCAGTCACACAGCGGCAAAATGAATTTGGATGGATTGTGGAACACTGAGATGAAGATGTTTAATAGGAGTTAAACATGTAGAAAAGATGCCTGACAGCCAAGATTAGAAATGTGGGCTTGTTGTCAAAACACAGGTGACAGCAAATGTCATGAAAATATTTAGAAAGTGAGGCCACAGGAGAAGCCACTGGCTGAGACTCGTGAAGTATGTAGAAAGTGGACCCCAAAAAAGACAAAACTGATGAAAGACAATTCAAAAAGACAGAATGTCACTAAGGCAAGGGAGGATATTATCAACAGTGCCTTAAAAAACAAAGTGCCAAGTAGGCTGAATAAAACCAAAGCCTCCAAAGAAAACAAGCAAGATGTTCCAGGAAAAGGCACTTTAGAACAAGAATCCAACATAATCATGAAACCCAGTGTTCCCAGTTTATAAAGGTGACAAATCCGTAATGGCCTTAGAATAATCTCAGAGTCAGGAGGACAAAAGGTCCAACCAGGAGGAGTTAGGAATAACCAACTGGCAGGAAATCTGGGTGACCGAGGCAGCAGGACACTGAACAAATCTGGCAGAGAAAGGAAGGAGACAAAAAAGTTTACTCTAGCCCTGCTGACCCTGACCAACCCCAACTCTTACCTCTTTTTGGACTTCTGCTAAAGGTACAAAATTACTCAACACAGGTATTTAAGGAGCTTTTATTAACTGGGGTAGCTAAATCATTTAAGTGTCACTGTATGTTAGTTTTATCATTTTAAAATATTAGGCATTCAGGCTCAACTGCTGAGACTATATTACAGGATATACTGTAATGCACACATACTAAAATCATCCTGAGCTCATCTTTGTCCTTTTGAAGGCTATGATATCTAATTCAAGTCTTCAATTAAAAAAAAAAACAAAAAAAAAACTGCGCCATATACAGAAAACAAAGAACCTTCCTCAGAAGTTCTCATTTTAGAATAGCATCATTAAAGTCACAATCTGATCAGGACGCCTGGGTGGCCTGGTCAGCTTAGGTCATGAGCTCATGGTTTGGAGGTGAGTCCTGCATCAGGGTCTGCACTGAGAGTACAGAGCCTGCTTGGGATTCTCTCTCTCTCTCCCTCTCCTGCTTGTTCTCTCTCTCAAAACTAAATAAGTAAACTGAAAAAAAAAAGTCACGATCCAATCATTCTACCTAGTTAGTACATCCATCCACCTGTTAACCTTATTAACTTCTTGGAATTTATTGCCTTAACTTTGAAAGTGTATTTTAGGAGCACCTGGGTGACTCAGGTAAGTGTCCAACTCTTGATTTTGACTCAGCTCATGATCTCAAGATCCTGAAATGCAACCCAGCGTCGGGCTCTGCGCAGAACACAGAACCTGCTCAAGACCTTCCCCCCTCCCTCTACCCACTACCCAACTTGCACGTGCACACACACTCTCCCTCAAAAAGTTTTAAATTAAAATGTATTTTAATATTTCTGTCTGAAACTTTACTTGTATTTTGAAATTCAGTCTTAGTAATAATTTCTTTCTTTTTTTTTTTTATTTTTATTTTTTTATTTTTTTTAAATTTTTTTTTTTCAACGTTTATTTATTTTTGGGACAGAGAGAGACAGAGCATGAACGGGGGAGGGGCAGAGAGAGAGGGAGACACAGAATCGGAAACAGGCTCCAGGCTCCGAGCCATCAGCCCAGAGCCTGACGCGGGGCTCGAACTCACAGACCGCGAGATCGTGACCTGGCTGAAGTCGGACGCTTAACCGACTGCGCCACCCAGGCGCCCCAATAATTTCTTTCTTAATTCCCTTTTATCTACTTATATAAGATTAAAAAAATTAATATTATATAAGTATATACATGTACATACATACATACACACGGTCTTATAGTTAACAGCTGAAAATCCCGGTCAACTAGCTTTCAGTGAAGTTTTAAACACTATGTAAGTCACAGTTTCCATGGTTTCCTTTTATCTTTTCAAGTAAAGAATTCCTCACTGCACAGAAGAAAGTTATATTCAGACGTTTTCTATCCATTATACTTTCTTCAAAAGTGTGTTGTGGTGTTCTGAAAAGAATACCCAGTCTAGATGTAGAGGAAACCAGGCTCAGACATTATCCTCTGAAGATTGCCAAACAAAGCCTTCTGCTACAAGCCTGGAGAGTAAGTTTCTGAGTTTAGTGATACTCAGAGCAAAATCTCTCAGTGGTAATCTACATGCAGGGTGTTTTTGCATTTCCACTTGTCAAAGGTTCACTGACACACTGAGCAGGTAGACAAGGTACAATACTTGAGTGTCTAAGTCACTGGTGATGACTGAATTAGCAAGGACAGCTTTCATTTTCTTATCCCTAACGGCTTCAGATGCTTCATCTGTCGAAGCATCTATCAAAGCTATTCTGTAGAACCTGCAGGTAATTTAAAAAGTTATTCGTACTACTACAAAAATCTGAGTGCTCAGACGAAGACTTCTGTCTTAAGAGTAATAAAAACTGATTTAGCATAAAACTTTCATTAGGACATCTTTTAAGTTTCTAAAAGAATATTCTTTTGCATTTTCAGTGATTCACACCTAACTGTCTCAAAATGGAATTTTAAAAGATAAGCTGTGCTCTTGTGACTAATTAGGCCAAGTCATTAATTTTTCCCCAAAAGGAACGCATCCCAGTTTGTGCATCGAGAAGACACTATGCACTTCAATTTTTGCCTTTTTGCATTCTTTGCTACAAGACTCCTCCGTTAAGCAAACAAAATCTATATTGCCTAGATGCAAGTAACTTTTTTTCCTATGAGAAGTATTTTCCTTCCATCCTTCAGAGAAGAAAAATTGCTCTTATTCTTGAACTGTTATTACCCATAACTAAGCTCCACAACTACATTCCATAATCTGTCAGTAATTCACTCTGTAGTGTTCGGTACTATTACCTTTTTTAAATGTTAAAAACCGAAACTATAAATATTTGTCTTTTTGCCCTGTAATTTGATGGTTCGTGTAATTATTTCCCTTATGGCCCTGTGTCTACTATATTCAAAGAGTAGAACAGAAAGCAATCTTTATATCCACAGACAGTATATTATTACAAAAGGTGGTGGTAGTTTTCATTATCCGAATATACTAATGAGTTTTCCATGTGAAATAAAGTTCTGCTTGCTGGTCCTAGCCAGCAGCACATTTTCACTGTATAGCAAAGTAGATACCTTCTTCACATCAGCTATCCGTTCCTTCTTAGAGGCTGGCTTCTCTTTGGCTTCTGGAAGGACTGGCTGGGATTTGGAACCCGCCGACTCACTTTCAGATTCCGACTGGCTCTCTGAAGATTCAGAACTGCTATTTGACTCACTGCCATGTCCACTTCCTGGATCGCTGCCCTGCTCACTCTCCGACTGGCTGCCTGAGTCTGAACCCGAAGCCTCTTCAGATGCTGAGTGACTTAATTAAAAAAAAAAAAAAAAAAAGTACAAGATATAAGAACTGCCACATAAATCTGTTTTTTAAAAATTCCACATACATCTTTTTTAAAAAGTGGTAAAATGACAGCAGAGAGTAATTCTAGTAATACAAAATCAAAATCTTCAAATTCACTTTTACATTCTTATATTGCCAATAATGTCATTATCGTTCCAAACATTCCTAGCAGCGACCATTTCCTGAGTGCTTAGATGATGCCATATACCACTTAATTTATATAGATTAGCTCTTTTACTAAACTCAAAAAGGGCATGTTATTTTCTCCTTCACTCAGATGAGGAAAAACTGAAAAATGAAACCTTAATGACAGGTAAGGAAAAACTAAAACCCAGAAATAATTAAGCAAGTATCCCAAGATGACACAGGCAGAATTTGAAACCAGGTCAATCTGTCAGGATCCACTAAGTCTTATTTGTTCAGTATCAGTCTTTCCGTCCTCAAGACAAATATTCCCCACACTCAAAGAAAAAATCAACGCAGAACAAAACAAAACCAAAGCGAAGTTCCCCAAAGAGTAAGAATGCAATCTGGATGCAATTATCTAATCACTGGTTATCAACAATAGGTGCAAATTTGGGGAGTTGTATTGAAAACACACCCACTAACCCCAACCAGAGGTCCTGCCTGGGAATCTCCAGCAGTGAGTTCCAGAGCTGAGAGCAGAAAAAAAATAAACAAAAAGAGCACTCTGAGTCTGATGTGAAAGCGTAAACCAATAAAGACTGCTATGGGCTACCACACATGCCACCCCTTCCTCATTCCAAACACCCCTCAGGAGGGAAGGACCTAAGTAGGCAGATGACAGCAGAAGCTACAAAACACAAACACCAGAGGCTGTGGGAAGACTGAGTATCAATCCTGGAAGCCGAGTAGGCTACATACCCTGCCCATTTTCAAACAGTAAAAAAGCAATTCAGGGGCACACTGGTAGCAGTGAAGCCACTTTAAAGGGAAAGCCCTACAATGAGAAAGAATGAAATCTGGCCATTTGCAGCAACGTGGATGGAACTGGAGGGTATTACGCTAAGTGAAATAAGTCAGGTAGAGAAAGTCAGATATCATATGTTTTCACTCATATGTAGATCTTGAGAAACTTAACAGAAGACCATGGGGGAAGGGAAGGGGGAAAAAATAGTTACAGAGAGGGAGGGAGGCAAACCATAAGAGACTCTTAAATGCAGAGAAAAAACTGAGGGTTGATGGGGGTGGGGAAGAGGGAAAAATGGGTGATGGGCATTGAGGAGGGCACCTGATGGGATGAGCACTGGGTGTTGTATACAAGCGATGAACCACAGGAATCTACCCCCAAAACCAAGAGCACACTGTAAACACTGCATGTTATCCAATTTGACAATAAATTGTATTTTAAAAAATAAAAATAAATAAATAAAGGAAAAGCCCTCAACTGGATGGACTCCAGAAAAAGGTGGCCAGTTCAACTCTTCTGCTTAGAGCTAAAGCATAGGAGGGGAGGCTAGCAGCAACCCAGAAGCGAGAGTAACTGTAACTTAACCCAAAGGGCCTTGAGTTCAGCAACCAGGAGATAAAGGACACGTGGCATGAAGCCCAAAAGGTTAAAGAAGGGAGGCTTCGTACTTACACCCACCATATCTTCCCAACTAGAAATTAGGGCCTATCAATTGACAAATGTGTCCACACAATGACCAGGGCAGTACACTGGGAACTGGGATTGACCCTCCAAAATCCCACATGATCCACAGTAAGTGCATTACAGCAAAGGTGCCTTTGAGTTAAGATGAGGATGCAGTCAGTTGGGGGGGCGGGGGGGGAGGTGTCCTAGCCTGGGGAGGGGAAAAGAAGGGAAAAACCATGTATTAATTACCTAATCATCTAATAGGTGCCTGGCCTTACTCTAAGTACTTTATATGTATTATTTTGCTTATTTCCCAGAACACCCTATTGGGAATTTTTATCCCCACGTGAGGGATGAGAAAACTGAGATGGGCAAGGATCCCAACCCCCAAGTCTGGCTCTAATGTCCATATTCTATTTGACCACAAGGGTTCAAAACCTTAAGAGACTCAAAAAGTAAACCTTTCCCATGTTATACAATGTCCAAAACTAGTTAGGCATCCCTGTTAACAGGTGATTCACACTTCCAAGGCCTCATTATACTAACTCCTTGGCCCTTTGAACAGTAAAGGCGGACTGATCCAGCTGACTAAAGCATCTGAAGTCACTTATCCTCCACCTGTGACCAAGCATAAGGCAGTCCACCAAGCAAAGAAAACAAAGAGGAAGGCTGGACAGTATAGTTAAAAAGTGCAGGCTGCAGCATCCACAGCTCGGGTCTCAGTCCTCGAGCCTATCTCAGCCTATGCCACTTTTTAACCTGTGCCATCCTCTGTAAGGTCATGAGGCAGCTATGACAAATGGCACCTATGACAGCAGCGCTCTATAAATGTCGGGGCCTTATCCAAACATTAGACTTTTCAAAATTTCACAATTTCACATTTCCCTTCTAACACAAAGTTCTTCGCAGCTAGTGCTCATTATTAGTGAGTCAGAACCATACAATCCATGGCAGTAGCTGGAAACGTTATTACTTTTGCCTCCACCATCTGCTCAGTTTTAAAGGTCCAGAGGCAGCTCCAGAATTTCCTTACAAGGAGTTTATAAAGAAATCACTTTTCACTTAGAAGGGGAATTAGGAACATACCTGGAGGTTGCACTTACACAGCCAAAGCCCCGAGTGCTTAGAGAGACCTGGAGGGTGAGGAGTCAGCTGGCCACCTCCCCTCACCCACCCTGGGCCTGATGCTGGTACCATCACGTCTCAGCATGCCGGATGAAACCTGGCCTCCACCTGTCAAGTTCTCAGGACTCAATGCTTAACCATTCCTCCCCCTCCCCCTCCCCTCCACTGCCCCAGCCTTACTGAACCACTGAGTACAGAATGAGTCCTAGGATCGCTCACCTCCAATCTCTGCTTGTGACAAACACCACTCCAATTCTTAAAGCCTCAGCTATTACCTTCTCTAGGAAACATCCTTTGTGCCCTCGCCATTCCTAAACTCAGCACCTTTTAAGTCTTCCATGATACTCTGCTACAGCAACTGTGCCAGAGCAGTTACTCCCACGGGCCACTCAAAGAGGCAGCCTCATTTCAGTCTGCGCATCAACCACTGGCTCTCATTACTTTTTTTTTTTTTTAATGTTTATTTATTTCTGAGACAGAGAGAGACAGAGCATGAGAGGGGGAGGGGCAGAGACAGAGGGAGACCCAGAATCGGAAGCAGGCTCCAGGCTCCGAGCTGTCAGCACAGAGCCCAACACGGGGCTCGAACTCACAAACCGTGAGATCATGACCTGAGCCGAAGTCGGTCATTCAACCGACTGAGCCACCCAGGCACCCCGGCTCTCGTTACTTTTAGCAATGACACATCCCAGCCTAGGGGATAGACTCCAAAGCCCCAGTTGTTAACATCCGTGCCTCTTTGCCTCCCCATTTGTCCCATCCTATGCAAGTAATTTGGTCACTTGTTGACCTCCCTAACAGATGTGAGAGCTAAACTGTCTTCTTTGACGTTTGCTGTGCCTAGTATGCATGCTAGAGAACAGAATGGAAAGGCGGACTTACTGACTTTGCTAGAATATGCAATCGTTTTGAAACACTTTTGAAGTTAATGGTTTTTTTAATTACTGTAATGCATATTATCTCCAGACAAGGGATTAAGGCTGAAATCTCATTTTGGCAATCACCACCAACTAAAATTGTCACAAGACCTTAGTATGATCCATATAGTGCCATGAAACACAAAACATTCCAACAACAACCAGACAGAAAATATTCAACTCCCAATTTAAAGACACAGGAAGTCACAAATAGCAGCATTCATCTGCTGAAGATAACTAGAATAGTCCAATGCTAATAGTCCAGTTAGCATTTTGTGCTGAAAAGCAAGAATCACTGCAGATGTGATGGAAATGTCCCAAACCAACACCCACAACGAGGTATGTGTTTATGTATGCTACATCACTCCCTTTAAATTGCCCCAGTTACTATGAAAACTCTACTTTTATTTAATCTGTCCCCAATTAGTGGGACATTTAGACTATTTTTAAATTGTTCTCTTAACAAACAAGCCACAGATATCCTTGATATACTTCCATATTTCTATATTTCTGAGTAGAATATTTAGATTTCCAAAATGTTCACCGTAACTAATAAAATATACCTATCCTTGTATATGCCTTCTGCAGCTGTAGATTTGTGTTTGTGGAGGGAAGCAACCTCTAGAAATGTAACAGTGCACACAATACCTTTTAAGGAAAAAAAAAAAAAAAAAACACCACCTATGTTGTTAAGAGTGGTTTACTTGGGGCGCCTGGGTGGCGCAGTCGGTTAAGCGTCCGACTTCAGCCAGGTCACGATCTCGCGGTCCGTGAGTTCGAGCCCCGCGTCGGGCTCTGGGCTGATGGCTCAGAGCCTGGAGCCTGTTTCCGATTCTGTGTCTCCCTCTCTCTCTGCCCCTCCCCCGTTCATGCTCTGTCTCTCTCTGTCCCAAAAATAAATAAAAACGTTAAAAAAAAAAAAAAAAAAAAAAAAAAAAGAGAGGTTTACTCATGGAGGTGCCTGGGTGGCTCAGCCGGTTAAGCATCCAACTTCGGCTCAGGTCATGATCTCACGGTACATGAGTTCGAGCCCCGAGTCGGGCTCTGTTGACAGTGCAGAGCCTGGGGCCTGTTTCAGATTCTGTGTCTCCCTCTCTCTCTCTGACCCTCCCCCACTCATGCTCTGTCTCTGTCTCAAAAATAAATAAACGTTAAAAAAAATTTTAAAGAGCAGTTTACTCTGTTGGATGAGTTATTTCAAGTATATTAATGGAAACCATCAACTACTTGTGTAATTTCAACAACAACAAAAAAAATCAAGTAAGCATGAAAACCAAACCTCCAAAGAAACAAACACCAAATTCACAATTGCACTTACCTCTGGGGGCTGAGGGAGACAGATGTGATCACAGAATAATATTGGTGATGTTACATGACTGAAGCTGAGTGGTGAGTTCATAGTTGCTCATTATATAAGTATCAATCTTTTTAACACTTAAATGGCTCATAATATATCCAGACAAAAGAATCAAATGCAAGGCAAGAGATACTAGTACCCCAATCCTACACAAAATGAGCTATAGATTTGAAAGGAAGACTAAGTGTTTTTTAAATTATTTTTGAAAGTCATATTTAGCAGACTTAAAATAATATTTAGGGAAAAAAGGTGTTTTAAAAAAAAAGGCTAACATCATATTCAATGGTGAAAAGGCAGAAAGCTTTTCCTAGAAGATCAGGCACAAGTCAAGTGTGCCCACTCTCACTGCTCCTCCTCAACACAGTACTTTAAGTCCTACCTACAGCAATCAGGCAACAAAAGGAAATATAAGGTAACTGAAAAAGAAGTGAAATTGCTTCTATTTGCAGATGGCATGATTTTACATGGAGAAAATCCTAAAGACTCAACCAAAAGGTTGTTGGATCTAATCAATGAATCCATTAAAGTTGCAGGATACAAAATTAACCTACAAAAATAAGTCCTATTTTTATACACTAAAAATGAATTTTCTGAAAAAAGAAAATCCATCCCACTTACAATAGCATCACCAACAATAAAATACTTAGGAACACATTTAACTGTGGAGGTTAAAGATCTCTATTCTGAAAACTTCAAGACATTAATGAAAAGAATAAAAGACTACACAAATGGGTGGGCACCTGGCTGGCTTAGTCAGTGGAGCATGTGACTCTTGATTTTGAGGTTATATATTCAAGCCCCACATTGGATGTAGAAATTACTTAAAAATAAAATCTTTAAAAAAAAAAAGGAAAAGTATTTGGTATTCATAACTTGGAAGAATACTGTTAAAATGTCAGTATTATCAAAAACCATCTATAGAGTCAATACAATCCCTAACAAGATTCCCATGGCATTTTTTACAGAAAGAGAAAAAGCAATCCTAAAATTTACATGAAACCACAGAGGACCCCAAAGAGCCAAAAATAAATACAAATTTTTTTAAAAATCTTGAGAAAGAAGAATAAAGTTGGAGGCATCACACTTCCTGATTTCAAATTATAAAGCTACAGGCATCAAAACAGTAGGATACTGGCATTAAACAAACAGACCAACGGAACAGAATGTAAGAGCCCAGAAATAAACCCAAGCATACACGATCAACTAATATTTGACAAGAAAGCAAAAAAAAAAAAAAAAAAATGAAGGGAGAATAGACCCTCTCTTCAACAAATGGTACTGGGATAACTGGATATTCATATGTAAAAGAATCAAATTGGACCCATATGCTACACCACTCAACAAAAATTAATACAAAACATAAATTAAAACCATAAATTTAAGACCTAAAACCGTGAAACTCCCAGAAGAAAACAGAAATAAAGCTCCTTGACAGTAGTGTTGGTAATAATTTTTTGGATATGACACCTAAAGCACAAGCAACAAAATCAAAAATATACAAGTGACTGGGGGGCGCCTGGGTGATTCACAGTCTATTAAGCATGCAATTCTTGCTTTTGGCTCAGGTCATGATCCCAGGGTCATGAGATGGAGCCCCGCAATGCCTGAGATTCTCTCTCTCCCTCTCTCTCTGCCCCTCCCCTTTGTGTATGCGCTCACACGCACTCTCAAAATAAACATTTAAAACTAAATAAATTATCTTCTGCACAGCAAAAGAAACCATCAACAAAGTGAAAAGACAACCTACAGAATGGGAAAAAAATATTTGCAAATATTATATCTCTTAAGGAGTTAATATCCAAAATATACAAAGAACTCCTATAACTCAATAGCAAAAAAAGAAATTATTTAATAAATTAAAAATGAGTAAAGGACCTCAACAGACATCTCTCCAAAGATATACAACAACCCACAGGTACATGAAAAGGTGCTCAACATCACTACTCAGTAGGGAAATGCATGTAAGAGCCACAACGAGATGTCACCTCACACCAGTTCAGAATGGCCATCAACAAAAAGAGGTAACAAGTGTTGACGAGGACACAGAGAAAAGGGAATCCTTGTCCACTGCTGGTGAAATTGTAAATTGGTACAGTCCCTATGGAAAACAGCACAGAGGATACTCAAAAAAATTAAAAATAGAACTACCATATGACCCAGTAATCCCACTTCTGGGAATATATCCAAAGGAAACCAAAACACTAACTCAAAAAGATATACCTGCACCTCCATGTTCATGACAGCATTTACAATAACCAAAACATGGGAACAATCTAAGAAAAAGAAATACTGTGTAGTCTCACACGTGGAATCTAAAGTAACTAAAAAGTAAATAAAATAACTTTTTAAAAACTCATAGGGGGTGCCTGACTGGGTGGCTCAGTCGATTAAACACCTGACTTCGGCTCAGGTCATGATCTCATGGCTCATGGGTACCAGCCCCACTTCAGGCTCTCTGCTGTCAGCACAGAACCCGCTTTGGGTCCTCCGTCCCCTTCTCTCACTGCACTTCCCCACTCACGCTCTCTCTCAAAAATAAACAAACGTTAAAAAAAAAAAATCTCATAGGAAAAAAGAGATTAGATTCATAGTTGCCTGGATGCACTGAAAGGAGGGAGAACTGGAGGAAGGTATTTCCAAAAAGGTGCAAATTTCTAGTTATGAGATAGGTAAGTAATAGGACATATAATATACCAGATGACTACAGCTAACACTGCTGTAGAATCTATCTGAAAGTTGTTGAGAGTAAACCCTACAAGTTCTCACTACAAGAAAAAAAAAATTTTTTTTTTACTGTACCAGTATAAGAAGATGGGATGTTAGCCAAACCTACTGTGATAATCATTTTACACTATATGTGAATTAAAACACCATGCTGTTTGCCTTAAACTTACACAGTGATGTATACCAACTGTTTCTCAAAACTGGAAAGAAAACAAACATGATATTACCTTTACAAGAAAAAGAGTCTTAATAAAGGTATAACTCAATTAATTTGCATACTTCTTTCCTAGGAGGATAAGCTCCTAAATGTTGAAAGAGAAAAGTAGTATTTTTTTAAAAAAAGAAAAGGAATATTTAAGAAACAAAAATTATAAACACTGACAGTCTAGTTATTCCCTCCAAAGGCAAGATTAAATATTACACAGACTTGCTATTAATGCCGAACTATAATACAAAATAATTGTCAATACTAAATTGTAGCTTATCATGCTGATGTACCGGGGTCAAACTGAGTTAGTAGGAGAGGAGACCTTTAATCAGGCTTTCACCTAAACAAATAAAGTAATAAAATGACCAGATTTTCAAAGGCATTAATAGGAATAAAGCAATTAAAAATGGAATATTCTGGGGGTGCCTGGGTGGCTCAATTGAGCATCCGACTGTTGACCTCGGCTCAGGTCATGATCCCAGGGCCACAGGGTCCAAACCCACATCAGTCTCCAGGCTGAGCATGAAGCCTGCTTAAGATTCTCTACCTCTCCCCCTCTGCCCCTTTCCCACTCGTGCTCTAAATAAAAAAAAGGAGTACTCAAGAATCTACCACATATACAAAATCCTCATGAAAAGTAAGTGTATCTTAAAATTACTCCAAACCTAATTTGCAAAGAAGTCTTGTAACTTTTCATGGAACAATCACGACACGGGAAAATCAGTGCAAAAATAACGAAAGGGACTCTCGTTAAAACTGTGATTTTAGATTCTAATAGGAAATAAATGTTTATGAAAAAAAGCTTAACACTTTTCACTCATAGATAGAAGTTGATTTGGTAGCTCTTCAAAATCCTTTTTGAAGGTGGCAGAAATGTAGTATGAAGTATATTTCACAACTGGACTTTGAGAGCAAGCAGCACTGGAATAGCTCTTGTTCGTTTTAATTTATTACCGTTTCCCAGATGGCCACAAGAGGGCAGCACAGCAACATGTCAGTTAGAAAGCGTGTGGGTTCTCTGCCCGAGAGCTGCCATTTCAGGCTTTGGGTAGTCTTTACTTTCCTAAACACTTAACAAAATGGCTGAACTGCTTGGCAGAGGATGGTTTTTTTGTGTTGGTGATAGAAATATCTGGTAAAAACACAAAGCAATCTACACTGGAACTCCTTAAAACTTATTTCCAGACTACATTCTATCAATGATATAATAGCTGATATTTATGGAGCACTTTCGCATCGGGCATGGGCAAAAATTGCCCTCTAAATCCCTACAAAAACCCTCTAAGACAAATTATCCTCATTTATAGAAAGTCTTAGCCCAAGTGTGTATACATATGTTATCCATCAGCCCCACAGTATGAATTATGGAATCTACACTCTTCAACTATAACTGGTATTGCTATCCCCGCCATGCATACATACGTTCTTCAGTTAAACAGATCCTTAAACCACCCAAGGTTGATGCAGAATAATTCCCAGAATGATTCCTTCTCAATCACTTCTATGTGTTTGAAGAGTACAAAAAGGCAAAGATCATTAAACCATGAGTTTCTTATTGATAAAAAAAATACTGGGTGTAGTTCCTTAAATAAATGGAACTGCATTTAAGACCTTTAAGACCTCCTCCACCTCTCGTTCAAGTCCTACTATTCTGAAGAATAAGCTACATTATAAACAAGGTTAAAAGACAAGTAACAGACTGAGAAATTTCAATGTATGCACAACAAAGGATTTCTACAGAGGAACATAAAAATAACCACAGATCAAAGAAAAATCCAGTAGAAAACTAGGGAAAGGAAAGGGACATGCAACTACAGAAGAAAAACTGAGATGGCCAAGAAACTTATAAAAAGGAAATTAAACATCAGGGGTAATTTGAAAATGTATTATTACAACAGAGTAGTTCACATTCACCTGCTTTGTAGAAATTAAAATGTATGATAGTATTAAGTGATGGGGAGAAAACAGGGGAGACAGTATTCATACACCATTACTGAAAAAGCAATCAGCAGATGCTTTGCAAAGCAACGTGGCATTTTCCAGTAAACCTCAAAATATGCATATGAATCATGCAATTAAATCTGTGAGTATATAACCTGGCAAATTATTGAACTTGTGCGGGAGGTGGGAAGTATAAAAACGTTCACGGCTCTGCTCATAAAAAACAAGGGGGGGGGGAATAATCTAAACTTAGATTCATACTGTGCAATTAAATACAAGTTAGACCTAGTAGGGATTAGATTTATAAATGTCACCATGACAATTTCAAAGACTATTCAATTTTTAAAACAAAAGCACATTACACGAACCATGTACATTTTTAAAATACCAAGGTTTTTAGATGCCACATTCATGAAAGTGACTAAGGAGAAGGGGCAAATAGGATTTTAGCCATATCTAACTTGTTTAAAGCTTTAATTGTGGTCTTTCAATTTTTCTGAGTTTTTCTGAATTTCTCAAAAGAGCTGTTTCTAAGATTGCAGAATTGATCAGTATTCAGAAGCAGACCTTCCTGCAGTACCTCCCAAATTAAGAAACTCAGTGCTAATGTGGGAAAAACATCTACCTTTGATAAGCATGTTCCTAACATTTTCAACTGGTGCCAGAGGAAACCTTGTCTTGATCACGCTACTTCTGCTCCTCCACTAACCAAATAACACTGAGTAGTCCTAAATAGGTTAGGAAGCAAACAAATGGCACTCAGGCACACAAACCATGAGGAAAAAAGTGAACTATAGCAAGAAGCCTAGATGAGGTACAAACCTAGATAATCGTTTCACAAAGAGCTACCCAATTCAGATCTGGCAAGGCACGAAGACTAGACAAGGATAGGACAAGTTCTCTGCAGGAAAGAACATGAAGACTTTCTAACCCACCAAGTAATGAAAACAGGTACCAGGGGGAAAGCTGTTCCTATAAACCTATCATCTCAGGTGGGTACCATTTAGAACCCTGAGGACAGATGGGACTAGTTTGAATTCCTTTCAGAATATTTAAAGTCTTATCTTTCCTTACTAACCTTTAGGCTATGATATTTAGACTTTCGAAAGATAACAACTCCAACAGTTCAAAGGAGATTTAAAAGTCCTGAATGCTAACCTCAATAGTAAGTGCAACTTCTGCCCCACAGAGTCAGAGGAGGGAAGTCCGGTCCTTGGATCAAGCCACAGAAATCAGTCAGAATGGTGAGAACTCACAACTTTCTCAGTACTCACGGTGGCAATACTCACTGTGGCAGGCACTTTCCTAAATGTCATAGACCAGTTTCTTAAGTGTGCCATTACTGACACTTTGGGCCAGATTAATTCATTCTTTGTTATGGGAGGCTGTCCTTACACATTGCGAGAGGTTTAGCAGCATCCCTAGCCTCTACCTAGCACACACCAGATGTACCGTAGCTCCAAGCAAAAAGATCTCCAGACACTGCCAAGTCAGGGAGGGGCTGTCCCTGGTGGAAAACCACTGCTTTCAGACGTATTATTTTATTTAATTCTAACTTCCCTGAGACACATACTCTTCCTTTATTAAAAGATAAAGAAACAAGCTCAGAGGTTCTTGCCCAAGATCATACACAGCTAAAAAGCAGAAGAGAGATGAAAATTCTTGTCCCAATTAGCTCTTATTTCCCAAACCTGCATCAGCACTAGAAACCACCATAGTTTTTTTTTCAAGATAGATTCCTGGGACACGTCCTCCCAGACCTGACTGAACTCAAATATCCAGGCAAGAAGGCTGGGAGTACGTTGAACAAGCACCCAAAGTGGCTCTTAGCAAGTAAATCTGGGGGCTTAAATGCCTCTGTAAAGCTAAGTTCAGTAGGAACTTCTTTTATTTTTTTATTTTTTATGTTTTGGTAAATAAAGCAAGGGAAATGGAGAATCTGACCCATCATCCTCTGCCCTCAAAGTCACAACTTCCCAGCCACATGCTGCTCTATTTGAATGTCAAATAACCTTATACAGGAACTGCAGACACTCAAGATTTTCCACACCCACCACATTCAAGAACTATTTCCCTTCAGGGCACGTCTATAGAACACGGTTTCCAACCCTGGCTATTTCTGCCTACAGACCCACCTGGAATGCTATCTCCCCTGCCCTACTACTACTTAACCCCTAAAATCCAATCAGGTAAGGGGCCTTTTAAAAGTTCTCAAGTGATTCTGATGCAAATGATACCTGGGAAGTAAGTAAGGGAACTAAATTTAGAACAGAACAACAAATTAGAAACCTGGTCTTCATAAATAAATCACTGCCAAACCCAACGTGTGTGGGGGAGCAATGGGAGTCAGACTGCAAACAGATGGGGTTCCTCTGCAATTCCCAGTACCTCCCCCTCCCAGACACCTGTCTTTCCTCGTTTCCCCAACTACCCCCGTGGGAATTAACTTCACCAGCAACATCTTCACTAGAAATTCTTTATGCAAAATGACTTCTTGAACTCTGTTTCCAGTATCAATCAAGCCTAAAATGTATTTTGAGTTTTCGGTTTCTTTAAAAGTGTTTTAAGAGAAACAGAGTACAGGATTATTCTAGATTTTTACTATTTTCCCCTACTATAGTTCCCTCTAACCATTTAATCAAATGACAATTTTTTTTTTGATGGCAACTTTTTTTTTTTTTTTTAACATTTGAGAGACAGAGTGTGGGACAAGCGAGGGAGGGGCAGAGAGAGAAAAAGACAGAGAAAATCCCAAGTAGGCTCCGAGCTGTGAGCGCAGAGCTCAACTTGGGCTCCATCTCACAAAATGTGAGATCATGACCTGAGCCAAGATCAACAGTAGGATGCTTCACCGACTGAATCACCCAGGTGCCCCTTGATGGCAATTTTTGACAAGATGCTTAAGTGACCCTGAAACCAAACTGCCAGTGTTTAAATCCAATGCCACCATCTGCTTCCCCTAATGCCTGTTTTCTATTGGCAAAATAGGGTAATGATAATCACACCTGTCTCAGACGTGTGAAGACTACCCAAATTAACACATACAGAGGACTGGTTCTAACAAGTTCCAAGCTCACAGTAGGTACTATAAATGACAGGTATTGTGTCTTTCCAAAGCATACAACATAGTTTCCATTGAAATACCTGTCACAATCATCTCATTTGTTGGTTTGGTATGTTACTGAAATGCAAAATTACAAGGGAAACCAGCATAAATAAATCTGAGAAGTATCTGCAAATCCTTGTTATGTATACAGCGCAAAGTGAAGGAACACAATGGGATGGGTATAAAAGAGCTCAGCAGGGTGCAGGACCCCCCACAGGTCTTCAAAGGAAGAGAGTTCTGTGACAGTTAACCTGGGGAGCTGGCTAACCAGAAGGTCACTAGCATTGCTGCTACACTAACCACCACATTAAATACACAATGAAAAAGAAAAAAACAAAACCCACCTTCAGTGCCTGACAGAGTAACCACTCCAAAAAGCATAAATCTAGTCCAGTATTTTCCCACAAAATGCTTACCACATGCTGCTTTCCTTTATGATACAATCCAAAATGAAAGATTACCAGCATTACAGGCACTGCTTGACTTAGAAATAAACCATACAAATGCCATTCCTGAGGTTTATTATCCTATTGTATTCTCTTTTATTTTTTTTAATGCTGGGGACAATTCACAACCCACCACTGTAAATAATTGCTTCACAGCAGAGCCCACGTCCAATGCTTTCAACAGTTACCTGAATTAGCTGTTAAGGAAAGGGGATTCTGAATGGAATGCATTCCTGCATTCAAAAGTCAACTCTGGAATCCAAACTTTTAGAGGGATCTAAAAAGGGCTTAAGTAGAGAATCCTAGTAAAGAAGAGATGCACTAGAATTTAAAGCAATTAGGACAAGAATTCAAAAATCTTGGAGTCAAAACTCCATCAGCATTCACTGTTAAAGGTATGCTACTGTTGGATCCAGCATGACATTTAATGCGGAAACTGTCCATCTTCCATCAAGCATACAACAACCCTTAAGAGAGCCCCACCTACTTTTGCTTCCAGATCACTAAACCTAAGTTTTTGGTAAAATTGCCCAAAAGGGGCACAGAGAAAATGAGGCAACGGGAACACCGACAGTTAGAAGAGAATACAAGAGGGGCGCCTGGGTGGCTCAGTCGGTTGGGCGGCCGACTTCGGCTCAAGTCATGATCTCGCGGTCCGTGAGTTCGAGCCCCGTGTCGGGCTCTGTGCTGACAAGCTCAGAGCCTGGAGCCTGTTTCGGATTCTGTGTCTCCCTCTCTCTGCCCCTCCCCCGTTCATGCTCTGTCTCTCTCTGTCTCAAAAATAAATAAACGTTAAAAAAAAAAAGAAGAAGAGAATACAAGAGGTGCTCTGTCAAAAGAGGCGAAACACATGCAAACATACGGAAACACGCAACTGTAAACCACATAGAGGGCTTTGGAAAATTAACTCAATCCTGGGGAGCTGGGCTGAAGAATTTTTAGATGCTCTCCAGAGCCTGATACAGAAACAAAATACAGAATTCAACTCCCTCACAAACCAAAAGAAAAGGAAATGAAGAAAAGTTGGGGAACCAACAACACAGAAATCTTAAGCCTAGACTACAGTCCTAGCAGAATAAGACTGAACTCTGGACGTTATGCTGACTCCAATATATGATGATATGCTGAGAATGGATTACTAAGAGCAAGCCACAGCCAAGTAGACATTGGTTAGAAATATTGCAATTACATCTATATCCAAAGAGCACTGCTCCTTGGTATTCATTATTCACCCTTGCACAGCTTGAGAGGGGAAATGAGGCAGAGGGTAAACCAGGGCAATAACCACTAGCTCCAGAAGAGGGGTAAAAGGGATCTAGTCAGAGTTAAGTGCCACGGGTAGGGCTGTGACTCACACAAGAAGTTGTTCTGGTCCAGGAAGAATCATACTCTCCCTTCAAAAGGCTGGCTTTCTCAGAAAGAAATTCTAGAAGAAGATTAACTGCAAAACATACCCAAGGTTTCAACTAACAAAAATGGACTTGCCTTTTTTTTTTCATGTTTATGTTTGAGAGAGAGACAGAGCATGAGCAGGGGAGGGACAGAGAGCAAGAGGGAGACACAGAACTTGAAGAAGCAGGGTCTGAGCTGTCAGCACAGAGCCTGAAGCGGGGGCTCGAACTCACCCCAGACTTGCCTTCTAAAATCATTTTAACAACCCTCTCTCCTAAGTGGCCTAAAAGACCTCTTGTGGGGGAGGCCAGGACGCCAACTTCAACTCTCAGGAACCATTTGGCTCTTAATGAAGCACAGGAGGGGGAAGAAAGTAAAGCATTAGAAGTAAAATATTACTCACAACTTACATTTAATAAGCACTTTCAATGTAACCGCCTCCTTGCGAATCACTATATAGGCATTATATTACTTAACTTCATTACCCAATGAAGAGTATCATTATCCACATTTTTAAAGTCAGGAACCTAAAAATCCAACAAGTACTTCGCTGGCCTAAATTGGAGAAAGTTTTCAGTACTCACGGAAACATTGCACTAGTGGGGATTAGGTACACAGCTCTTGTCAGGCATTGAGGTTAACAGTTAAACACATCACAAATAACAAAATAACTTCCTAGATTGAATTCAAAGTATAAAATCAGAACCATCCTTAAAATGATGCTTTCGCCAAAGCTCCAGCATTTCCCAGAAACTATGGAGACTTTCCTGTAAAGGGAATTTAAAGTACTTTTCAGTATGAAACATAATCCAGACGATGTCACTGAAATAACCGAGAAAGGTGACCCTAACCAAATATCGTAACGATAAAATACTAAATTGCAAGTGTTTCAAAATGTAGCATGAAAGGCTTCCTTCCATATACCTAGGTTCTCCAGGATTTATTTCACAAAGGCTCATTATTTCCCACCTCATAAATTGCATTCAAGTTTTCTTAAAAAAGGTCCCTCTCCCCAGACTTGTCCTGTTAAAGTTTAAACTATTTAGGAGACAAGGTCATAACAGACATTAAAAAAAAAAAAAAAATGTGTTCCAACACTGTGCTTACTGATTACAACGTAAACATACAACAGACTTTAAGCATAGATATTTGATGCTATTTGGTATTTGATAGGCATTTGATGATGGAGTCAAATTTTGTTGTTCTGGCTTTTCACTAATAACACTGAAGTTCCAAAGCAACAGCAATTTAACCAATTTTACCAAGGTATGAATTTCAATTCGGTGCCCAGGCAGGCTGGAAAGCAGGAGGGAATTGCTCAGCTATGACAAGCACCCAGCAGAGTTTATTTGTATACTAATTCTTAGGCAATTAAAAAAAGTTTCTTGGCTCATGTGCCTCCCATTCCTCAAGAAAGCCAACTGAAATCTAAGGTTTTTTACAAAGGACCTAAAACACCTTTTTAAAAAAAGCAAAAACAAAAACAACTCATAAGCAGAAAAAACTTACTAGGTGACAGAGCAGTCACTCCCAATTTGTGTTAGGAGCAAGTTTACAGTAGTACCCCATCTTACAGGAGAAAGGATAGGAGTCTGGAAAGCTCAGTGACCTCAGGAAGCATCTTTCACAACTGTTAGGGATTTGCTATACGAGGGAGGGGAGAGGAATAAACTGATTACAAAATCTGTGAGTTTCAGATACTGTCAGGTAAAATTCAACTGACCTTCCAGATTCACCTCTCAAGCAATAACTTGGTAAACTTTGCACAGCACTCCTTATCAAATATTGTCTGATGCTGTTCCCGCGATGACTTAATCTTTACAGAAGATGCTAATTCCTAAGGTGCCAAATATCAATTGGAAATTGTAGGTTTTAAAACCAAGAAGTCAAAGAGATTAAAGACAGAAGAAAAATGCACAAAAGTCTTAATGTACAAACCTAATCACTCTGGCTCCTTAAAAAGTTCACTGGTTCCACGTGGCATGCCAACAGCTCATAGATAAATTGCTATTATTCAAATATGCATTTTAACACACACAGTATCTATTTTGGACTAAACACCTTCAACAGAGTAGTTTATATCCTGGAACATGACTGCAATGCTACTGAATTCTATCACGGTTCTTAGAAACTTAAGGACAGTTAGCGAATAACAAAAGTTTAATCCAACTAACAAGAAGTCAATCTCAATAATACACAGAAAGAACCTTCTTTCTTGTTGCTTTGGATGCACTTCAGTTCAAAACACCAGTTAGTGATCAAGTTCCATGAGAATTTACCTCTATCTAAAGCTAATTCGTTTATATATAACTTATAATTGAGCATACAATTTAAAAATCCATCATCAAATCTTTGATGAGCAAGTCTATAAAACAAACTGAAAATCCTGTTTCACCTAATGTTTCCATAAACTATCCAAAGAATTCTTCCTGAAGAATCGAGACTGTGGGAACCTAGAAAACCCACCATTACAGTGAATTTTACCTTTTATAAACTTCTTCAGAAACTTAAGATATGCCTAAGTAAACCTCTCTATCTATGGTCCACATCTCTCTGCAAGCGACAGATCTTACTCGGTAAGAAACTTCTGACATATGGCCAACTAAGTGACAACTCACTCCTGTCGGTGCTAAAAGGACTCCAAAAGCACAGAAAAAAAATTTTTTTTTTTTTTTTTTGTTAAGGTGCAGAAGGAAAACAATACAGCCTTTCCTTCAGGCTGAAATTCATTACGTGTAACTGAATAATGAAGTCATCATCGCTAACCTCTAATTTTTTTTTTTTTTTCAAACAGAAATCCCTGCAAAGGGTTTCCAAACGAGACAGACCATGAGCATAACCACAGCACTGTAATCAGTTTACCAGGACCAAAGTAAAGTCTCCAGAATGGGAGATTTGAGATGTTTCCCAAGGTTCTTCCGAGTGATCCATTCCACTATCAACCAAGTTTTGGGAGTCACCGTTCTCTAGCAAAGTGCTACTAACACTTAAAAGTTGTTTTATAACACTTGTTTGCATAGTAATGGATGCCTCATGCTGTCCTATCTTTTAAAGCTAACTTAATATTTATAGTTACTTTGTGAAAACTCCTAAGCTGCTTTCTTATCCCAGAGTTAATGTTAATCATAAACCACTTTGCACATACTGACCTGGGTTTTCCTCCATCAAATGCCAACTGAGAATATGTACGGTACCAAGTAAAAATGCACGGGGACGGGGACAAGTTCAAATAATCCTCCCTTTTTTTATGAGCCATGATCACCCAACAGCTATAACACCCGTTAAGACCTTTCACTGTAAACAAAAATATCTCCTCTTGACAGTGAAAAGGTTTTGGTCAATGGTAACACAAGATTAAGTTTACTAATCTCTTCACGCTGAACAAAAAAGGTAAAAAAAAGACCCGCTAGAATATGAGAAAGGAAAGCGAAAAATGTAAAAACCGGTAGGTTTTCGATTTGAAGGCTTCCGAATAGTGCCTTCTACTTTCTCCAAAAGTAGAAGCCGCTTTCTGAGACGCCAACCCTTCCGAGGGAAGGGCAAAGAAAACACACGCTGCAGGGTGTGGACTAAGAGGAAGGGCGCAGAGGACTGCCAGAGGCGAAATCGGTCGGGTGACCACCCACCGGAAAGCCCCAGTCCGGGTTGCTTCCCCTTCCCTTTCCTACCCCGCGCCCCCAAAGCTGCCGGCTCCCCAGACGAAGAGGCAGCACCCCGGCTGCGCACGCAGCCCTACGTCACTGCGTTCGCTCCTCCTAGGAGCGAGGGGACGCGCCTGACGTCACGGGGCGGGGCCTGCCGAAGGCCGCCGCTGTTGACCCGCTGTTACCAGGCGTGCGCACAGCCAATCAGCAGCATGCGCCGGCGCCGGCGCCGGCCGGCCTTTGAACTCGGCACGGCAACTTCCTGCTGTTTGGCGAGTACACAGTGCAATGCAGTATGTCTGTCAGCGCTGCGGCACAAAGGAACAGCCATTTTGTGACTGAGCTGGACCTGCACCAAGATGCCAGGGGCTCACGGAGCTGCTGCCCGCGCTACCTACCAAGCTGCCCCTTATTTTCGCACCAGAGAACCAAGAAAGGGGAGGCTGGGGGTGGGAAGGAGTTTTGATATTTCAAGTTTCAATTCGATTTTGTCTTCTCAAAAATCCCGATTCTTAAGAATTATCAGCATCATAAAATGGCTGCCACTTAAAAAACTGCCTGTTCAGTCCACAAGCAACTGCATTATGCCATTTGTAATTAGCCCCAGGCTTTTAGAATAACTGCTAAAAGGCTGATTAAAATTTGCCCACATCGGAGGTTGACAAAATAAATCTGGTTCAAAGGCAGACGATTTAGAGATAAATTTAATAAACTGTGTTTTTAAATAAAATTGCAAACGCAGCGTCCTAGAACAAACAGAACTCTTTGTGTGCACACACAGTTCCAATCACATTCCCTTCTCTCCTGTCTCCATTCTTTAATATTATTGGAGTTATCCCAAACTGCCAATTATTTGGGTAAGAGGTGTGTGGTATATACATTTCTATGTATGTCCATCACTAAAACTTTGTTTTAAATATTTAGAAACTTTACAAATCTATCAAGGTATTTTTAAATTCGTATTTTTTGAAAATGAACTTTTTAATCTTCAGAAATCACGATATGCAACGTGTAACATACTTAAAAGCATTAACAAAAGAACACAGGAGTAACATACAACTTTATGTAATAACTATTAAGTGACTGCATTATTTCCAAAACAGGGAAGTATCAGGTTTACCTAAACTTGCACTCAATCCTTTCATATTCCTAAAGTAATTCTAAGTTTACTTGACCTGCAAACTCCTCCCTTCCCCTCTTGTGGCTCAGGATACAAAATTTTTCTAGTATTCCCTGCACACTAGACTTTGTGCCATAGAAGCTAGGTCCTAGCGAGGAAATTCTAATGGATTAAGGGACCAAGTACTAGTACCTAAACAGTCTCCTTAATTGTAGCTTCCTAAAAGTAACATTAATCTACTACAATAAAACACCACTAGCATCCTGTTAACCTTTATAATTTTAAAAGGAAGTGATGTCATAATTATGTACATGTATTCAGATATGCAATTTCGGATAACTAATTTAAAACTCCATCTTCAGGGAGTCTATCAGATATTTTTGGACATTCATCAGGTTTGTGAATCAAAACACTTGACAAAATGCATTTGAAAGTACAGTGCACGCTTCCAGTTAAGCTGTAACCCCACTGCCAACAGGCAAAGTCATGATAACTTCCAAGTCGTTTTCTAGGTAAGTAAATTATTAAAAGAAAGAATCGCAACACTGCTTAATTTTTTAAATTAGAAGGCAGTCTCATCAATGATGTTAACCACAAACCTTGCATAAGAGAGCCAAAACCTATGTGAGACTATGCAAATCATAAATACTCAAGGGAGTAACAATTTTAGATAGTGGATCTTTAGTAATTTGTCAAATCCACCTGGGGATTCCTGTTTCTTCAAATTGGTGTTAACTTCTCAGAAAAAGCAGTTTAGGATCAGTTAGATAAGTTTCCTGTCCTAAATCAAACCTGGGTAATTACATGGGCAGTTCAGTTCAAAAGACAGTCCAAACTGTGTGACAACTCAATTTGCAAAAGAATTTAGAAAGTATTTTTAAAGGGTCAAAATATTGTTAAGTATAATAAAACATAAATAAAACTCAACCTTGCAATAAACCATCTCAAAACTTTTGGATTCACTAACCTAATAATAAAGTATATTATTTCTATAAAATTATAGAAGTAAAAACAAAATTGGATAAAAAAATCATATAACCAAATCACATCCTTAACTGCATGATTTAAAATTCATGACAATTTATAAGAACACACATCAAGAAATGTATTCATAAGCACTTTTAAAAATTAATATACAGTTCATACAACAAAATGTCTCAGAGGCTTTATTACTTAGTCACTAATAATGTACTCCAACAAATATGAAACAAATCGTGATTTGAACAAACTGTATTTGTAAGCTTCAGAAGATAAAGCATTCCAGGTGACTCTGTCAAAATAAATCAATAAATTTAAAAGCAGCTACAACTAAAATGCAAAAGATACAGGTCTACCAACCAGAAAGTACTGTCTTAATATGAGCATATAAATGCAAACCTTAAAATATTTTAAATGTAAAATATACAAATAGAATCACAGTAACAAACACAAAAGAGAAGTATATTAAGAGTATTCCAGGATTTCTGTGATCACAGGTTTGATTTCATAAATGCAGGAACTGTACCCATCGAGTAAAGGTTTTGATAAATCTTATCAAAATTTCCTAAAATGTCAAGAGTATCAAAAGAAATACAGAGTCAAATAAAAATACAAACTGAGAGGCATCAGTCAAAGGGTCCTTTTTGCAATTTCATTTTAAAATGTACATTTTTTCATTCATATAACTTTCTCAAACGTCTATTTACTATAATTTACTACCACAAGGCTCCTCTATGGCCTTCAGTTACAAGTTTGGGTATCCTAGATTCTTCAAAGAAAAAATTTGCCTTGTATGTAAAATGGTGCAATGCAGCAATGGCTAAACCGACAAGGTCATTTTTCTACAGCACAAAAACCTAAAAACTGAAATTTATTGACAGAAAAACTGGAGTTTACAGGAAAGGCCCCCTTGAATAAAGGTACCTTACCTTTTGACTGCTGTAAGAGGCCTTAAGTCACAACTCAACTTTCATAAATTGCTACCAAAAAATTAGGGTGTGGCATATTAGCAATCTCAAGGTCACGCTTTAAAAAACGAATCCAAATTAGTAAAATACCTAAAATAAAACAGACAGCTATCCCTGTCTGTCAAGGTAAACAATGTAAGCTGAGGTTTCCCCCAAAAAAGAGAGAGAAAAAAGGAAGAAAGTTGATAGCTCATACCTCGATGCATTGCTGTGTAGCGAACTGTCCTCCTCTTGGCTTTTGTCCTTATTTCTCATCATCTTTTAATTCTTAAATATTAAGGGGGAGGGGGAATCTGTGTTTGCTTTGAAGTCCTGTGCCCAGGTATTTACTGTCAAAAGTTGAAAGAAAGGTAAGGTCCCAGCTTCTATCGATGTTTTTATTATCAGGAACAAAGTCCTGACGATGTAGCGATATTGTTATAATACAACAGCGGTAAGCACCAAAAAACAAAATATTTCTATTTTTTCTTTAAAAAAAAAAAAAAACCAAAAACGGATAAACCGAACAGAAGGAATCATCACTATCAATAAGGAAAGTTTCTCAAAGTAACACACTGGATACAAATAACAATCTCTGTATCTTATTGCGTCATCCAGGAATTTCTCATATTTACAGAAAATAAAGCAAACTTAAACATATAAATCTTTAAAATTATCACTAATGATCATGGGCTTACCTGATCCATGTAGTAGGTCCAAAGCAAGAGTCCTATCTAGTAGTAGAAAAATATCAGATCCCAAATAATTAAAAATAAAAACAAAATTCTCCGTTACAAAAACGAAAAATAAATACAATAATCCTCAAATATGTTAACTGGTCAAAAAAATAGAGCAACAATTAATACTAAAACGGGTCCGGAAGAAAAAAAACCTCATTAGGAGAGCGCACAAAAATGGAGGTGCGCCATGGCTTCTAAGCTGGAAAAAACAACGACCTGGGCTCTCAGTACGGCTGCTTCTTTCCAACAAGGCACGAAAAGAAAGCTCCCAAAAGCTGCTTTTCTCCCTTAAAAAGGTTCAAATCGACCCCAGTAAGTCACTAGGAGAGGCAGGGGGCTGCGGGGGCCCCCTGAGGCTGCCCGAAAGTTAGGGAAAGTTGCGTAAAGTGAGGCGAAGGCAGGGAGCAGAGCGCGCTCTCTCTAAGGCACAGCCGCCATCTAGAGCCTCCTTCCCAGCTCTGAGAGCTCTGCCTTTGATTGACACTCTCTACATTTACCCCACAACTCAGGTGATGTACCATAGACCCACCCCTTCATCTCCACCAAAAAAAAAAAAAAAAAGAAAGAAAAAAAAAAAGATCCTCCATCCCAGGGAGCCTGAAGACCCCTACCCCCACACCTCCCTGCCCCACCAGACCACCCCATCAAGGGGAGGAGGGAGGGTTTCTTAACCCCCTCTGGCTCAAGCACCCTTTTTAAGCCAGAGAGAAATGTAATTTGTTCCTTTTGTCTAAAGATCTGCTAAATATTTCAGTCCTTGAGCTAAAATAACTTCCTCTCTGGACAGGAAGTGGTGTTTTATCAAGCCATTTTGAAAGAGGGATAATTCTTAGAGAATATAAAGCTAAGCTTAAGTACTAATCTTTTAAAAAATTAACCCCCCCATGGGTAAAATGGCTGCCTAAATAAAAGCAAAACCTCAATTTCATAAATTAAATTCAACTCTTGCCTTCTTTATGAAGTCTAAAAATTATCTAAAGACAAATTGTAAGGGGGGATTTTCCATCCCAACTGGAAAAAGGGGGTACAACTCAACAGCGCCTCCCTAGTGTTCAGTTGCATTAGGGCAAAAATTAATGCAACTAGTTTATATCCAATAATCTCCATTTTTCTTTCAACTTTCACAAAATTCTTTAACCCATTATATATAACCTTGAAAACTTCACCAAAAAATTCTCAAGACCACAATATATTTACTTCACACAGAGCCAGGCAAAACAAAGTTCTTAAATTTAAGAGCATGAAATTACCATGGGCACCCTTAAGTAACAAACCCAAGAAACTCCACCTCCAAACCAATACAACAGATATATCGCAACCATTCCCTTGTATTTCAAATCAAATTCTAAGTATACATACACATTTCAACAAGGCAAGTTATTAACAATCGGTCCTATCTGATGGCAAAGTTATCAGAGCAATGTCACAGGGCAAATTCTCCTAAATATCAAAACCATGAGATATACGGAAACAAAATGAGAAAATGAGTACTAATGCCAAAAACAAATTATTCAACACTTTTTCTTTCAACAAGCACCCCAAGAAAACATTCACACATCCAAAAAAATCAACTTTCCTCACTTGACATTACAGTATGCCAAGACGATGTCCTCCCCTCACTGAAGAAATCCATTTTAGGTTTATACCTAACAAAAGCAACAATGTTGCATCTAAGGTAATAAAATCCATAAGCAAAACCTAGTTTCAATTCTGTACTTTCTACAAAAGATTTTCTACCAAAATCAAAATCCAACATTCCACTTTTGATTTATACAGACCAACCACCTCCAGTCAGTCAGTGAGAACAAATATTGGCACATGTACTGATCAGAGATATCTGCCCTATGATATTTGACAATCACAAATCGCAGAATGATTTCTCACAAGCAAAAAACTAAAGCTGAACTACTCTTTATTGTCTGTATAATGGGAAAAATATAATCAACAAGTCATTTGGTCTATCAAAATAAAGCCTACTCCACTTTTATAAGTTACTAAAACTGGTATTAGTCATTTATCAATAAATGGAACAGCAGTATTCACCTAGAATCCAAAAACAGTAATTACACGGTACGATTCATTTATTCTAAATTCCTAAATGTACAGAATAAAAATACAAGATAAAAGCCCTATTTCACATTAATATAAAATGTATTATAGACATCACCACCACCAAAATTTTAAGTTCGTGAATACCCTAAGGACACTTCCATATAAATCCAACACTTCTTCCCCTAATATTAACTATTAAAACAACAGGAAGAATCAGTTTACTATAAATCTTTAGATGAATATTCAACTGCAAGACATTTATAATATTAAAAATCATAGGTAAAAAAGACCTTGTCCATCAACACAAAAGAACTTATAAAAATACTTTATCGCTCATCCTGAATTTTGAGGCAAAAGGCGTTTTATTTTATAAGCTCATTACACTCTCATGGCAAATTAAAGACCTATTATTACCCCTTGTTAAGTTTTTTCCCCAAGATATTTCAAAAAAGCACAAAATAGCATTTCAACCAAATGACCATCTCTTAATGCACAAATAAATTTCCACAACTTTGTGAAAAAAGACCAATCTTAATCAACCAAGTAAAACATTTTCCAGCACACCATTTCCATTTTACCAGCTTTATTCAGTACACTTTCCTGCTGGGCAACTGTAAAGGTCAAAGTGTTATTTCAGGCAGTAACTGAACATTTAATGAAACGTCAGCTTTAAAAAAAAAAAAAGCCCAAACTGAGAAATTTTAAAGTGTTAGAAATTTTATTAAAGTTAACATTTCACAAGGTCATACTCATACAAATCAAACTGCAAAAAGTTCCAGGCATACAAACTATCATTTGTGTTAATGTGCCATCTTTCTTCTCCAAATGTCAAAAATGTGCTTGTTTTAATGATACAAAAAGTCTTTAGAAAGTCCATTTGAGCTGGGTAAGAAACCTAGGTCTTCATTCATTTCATGAAATCCATGTTAAAAGAACCCTGTCTTGGTTGTATATTATCACAGCACTCTTGTATTAATCCATTTTCCTCAATTCCCCATAGTGGACTGCCATCTTGTTTTCTCAGTGGTAGGGTCCATTTGAGACTCTTCAAGCTGACTGGGTGCTTGATGAAAACATTAAAAGAAAAAAATGCTGTTGGAATACCAATCATCTTATTCCTTCAAACAGAGAACATCCACCCACCTTGAAGATACTCTTACATACACAAAGCTTTAATTTTGTAACAGCTTTCAACTATGAAACTGTACTATATTAAAGTTGTATGCACTGCACACACTTCTCAATGAAGAGAATCATGGAAAGACTACAAACGAGTAACAAAGTTCTACTGTCACAGATACATATGTAACTATAAAAAAGTGGTAGTGAATAGTCAAATTTTTACATGTGTAATGTTATTATATGGTCAATATGAAATAAAAATTCAAATTCAAAATCCTGGAAAACTAAATTACAACAACACTATGGATTCTAAATCTCAAGACAGAAAAGTTTCCAAGCTTCTTCAAATAAAACTAGTTATGGAAAAGAATCCTAAGGAAGACAAGAAAAAAAAAAAGGAAAGAAAAGAAACCAAGGCAGTGGGTAAAGCATAGTTTTCCAGCCCAACAGATGTTAATTAATTTTGTTTAGATAACACAAATGGCCAACAGAGATGTCAACATCATCAGCTACTTATTTGAGAATACAGAAAATATGTAGCAACTAGGAAGCAAAAAGATCAAAAATGCAAACTGACTTTTTGGTATTTGCCATAAAATGCTATCAGCTTTCAAATTAAGCACAAGTAAAATACTCCTATTGACAAAATACCAAATGTTCCTCAACAAAAAACAAATCCATTACTTAAATAATTTGAACTAAAGTTATTAGGTGGGCAATCAGGATACCGTATTATTAAATAAATAATCCTGATCCATCAAGATCAAACATAACTATAAAAGTAAGTTTTAACCCCAGTCTTCTCAATCAGTTTTGCAGCTCAAACTAAATCTATAAAGTCTGGGTGACTAGAAGATTATTAAATGAAAAATATTTTTGATCTTCTGGTAGTCAATCCTTACCTCTTAAACTATCATTAGGATTTGTTATCTACGTATATAATACAAAAATCGACTCAGTAAACTACTGGGTAACCAAGAGACACTGGCACTCATGTTAGAAATGGGGTAAGTGTCACAGCATCAGTAACAACATCAGATATAAGATCTTTCTCCTTCACATACTTTCCTTATTTCTCTCCACTCTACAATAAGAACTACATAACTCATTCATTACTATTGTCAATAAAATACCTTCCATTTGAATTATTCACTTCAAAATTAAGGAACATATCCTTCCTATGTTTAAGTATAAAAACAAAAATACCATCAGTTCTCTTGCACCATTAACTAATTTGTCCCCCAACTCTACTGGTACAATGGCAGGTCAAGCTCTAAATGACATTGGGGATGTAAACACAATTATGATGAAAAAGACACTAATGTACAGAGAACAAGTTATGATCATTTCAATGGCTATAGGTGCAATATATTCAATTTAGTACATTAAATGATAAACTCAATGCTTTATATTCTTCTGCCACAGGACAAGAGGTAAAATTCATCCAGGACATTATATGAAATTTCATTTTAAAAATCATTATTTAAAAAAAATTCAAAAGAAACCTAATGATACTAAAATCATTCTAAAATTACTTAATAAAATGCACTAGTTTGTGTGACAATAGAGATTACAAAATACTAGCAAACTGATCATTCTATCACATATACTGTTATGTTTTAAGACAGCTAAACAAAGAGGAATGAGGAAAGCCAATGCTAAAGAGAAAGCAGACTCTGGTAACATAGTAAGGCCATGATCAGTCTGCACTCCTACAAAGCCTATCAAAAGCCAACAGTGAGAATTTTGTTAATAAGCAAAAGCGCACAGTCAAGCATCAAAATACCTAAAAGAGCAATGAGGGATTTATGAGTAAGCCATTTATCTTCATGGAATTCCAAATTCTTGCAAAAACTGAATTTATAAATAAGCAAGCAAAATTATGTTAAAAAATAAAGAAAGTGGGCATGAGTTCTTTCTGTGAGCCTGGAAATTTTCTTGGTAACAAGATCCAGTTCTTCATGTGTAAAATGGAAACTGTACCTACCTCATGTGGCAATAGTGAGAATTAAATGAGTCAGTACATTTAGAGCTTTCACATTACCTGGCATATAGAAAGACCTCAATAAATGTTATTTAGCTATTATTCCCATATACCACAATAACCAAAGTACATGGAGATCTACAAACTAACCTTACAGAAGCAAAATAATTTATATTCCAATAACAACAATGTGAAAAATCCACATGATATGGATTGACCACATATGGGATCAACTGTTTAAAAACAAACACTCTCTGCTTTAAAAAGATAATTTAGGGGTACTTTGGTGGCTCAGTTAAGCATCCAACTTTGGCTCAGGTCATGATCTTGTGGTGTGTGAGTTTGAGCCTGGCACCAAGCTCTACGCTGGTGGTTCAGAGCCTGCTTGGGATTCTCCCTCTCCCTCTCCCCCACTTATGTGCTCTCTCTCTCAAACAAACTTTTTAAAAAATAAATAGATAATTTAATCTTGCATTAAAATAAGATCAGTATAGAAATCTGAGTAGTGTTCAGATATCAAAACCCTACTAACTCTGCATCTCTCCAGTAACTTGTGAATTCCTATGGACATACTGAAAGGATGATGGTTTGCTATAGAATTCCATCCTCAAAGAGACCTTCATCTTTTGTTTACTTCACATACAGGTTCCAAGCTCATTCCATGAACAGGTAGAATTTTTCCACAATGATGTTCATAGTTTATATCTCCTTTTTAAGGAAATTGTTCTAAAAAAAATTCCCAAAAGCCAAAGCAAAGACTTCTATGGTAAGAAGGCACTAAATAAAGCTACCCCTTAAAATCCCTAAATATTGTACATCCAAAAATTTAAGAATATGAAATTAAGGAGATCTTCTCTTTAAATTCTAATTTAGTTAATGTGTTCCAAAATCACTGCTATTGTAAAATCAAGTAAGTTAGCTGAAATACAAGTGAAGTTGTCTGTTGAAATCCAACTCCCGACTGAACTAGGCTTGCAAGGGCCTCCCCTAAATTAAGGATAAGTAATCGCCTTACTTCTACTTCCCAGCAAACTCCCATTTTTATTAGCAACAAAAAATGTGAGGGACAGGGAAGAGTACAAGGAAAAAGAAAAGATTAACGACTCTTAATTTTTAAAGTAGGTGGTTCTAATAATGCCACAATAAATTAATGTTAATTTTTATTACTTTAAAACTTAAATACTTATTGCAAAACCAAAGGGACATAAGGGTATAAACGAGGAGCAAAAATCGAATCTTCCCATCATGTAATTTAAATTCTTGGTGCTTATGACGACTTCAATCTTCTTTGCTCTGATCTTTAAATTTGAAAGCATTTGGGGCACCTGGATGGCTCAGTCGGTTAAAGGTCTGACTCTTGATTTCAGCTCAGGTCATGATCTCTGGGTTCATGAGTTCGAGACCCCTGTCAGGCTCCAGGCTGACAGCACTGGAGCCTACTTAGGATTCTCAGTCTCTTTCTCTCTCTGCCCCTCCTCCACTCCCTCTCAAAAATAAATGAACATTAAAAAAAATAAACTTGAAAACATTTAATAGTGAATTGACATATACAGTTTTATTACCAAAAGTAACTTGAATCCTCAATAGGATCACAATATATGCCTGCGTCCTAAATACAATGGGGATAAAACTTAACTACAAAATTATTTGAAAAACACCAGCCAGCTACTGATCTCTTAAGAGAATAAGATCAATTATGGTAACTAAGAAAAAGAATCATGGTACTTCAAAGTTTTACAATCAGATCAAATCTTCTTTATTTTCCATATATTAGTTTAAAATCTGACTATATATGCATGTTAAAAGGCTCAAAGTTGTAGTTTGTATCACTTTCAATTTTTACTGAGTCAAAAATTTTAGTTTTTAGACAGTAAAAATAAATACCGCATTAAAATGTATATTTTCATAATGAATTTGACCTTCTTTTTCAATTAAACCTAAAGTACTAGTTGATAAATAATGTTTGGCAGAAATTATATACCATAAATCAACAAGCATTCATTGAGGATCCACTATGTGCCAGGTAATTAATGTCTTTAAAACATAAGACAGCAGATCAATGGTTGTACATTAGAAAAGTTTTCATCTCTGCCCTCACCATCACCATCAAAACATAACCAAGAAATAGCAGACATTTATACAGAAATTGAAGTACTAATTAGAGCAAAATTATCATCTATAATGTAGATTCCCAAATGGGATTCAAATTTATGAAACAGCTAGTATGTAAATATACCAAAAAGTTCTCTCAATAATAAAACCTTTAGAGAATTCATCCAAATTCACTTCTACAGTCTTTTCCCATTCTTTCTCATGCTGGGAGTTAGAATAAACTCTTCCATAGTAGTAGTAACCAAGTCTTCTAACATCAAAGCATAATCCCAGTGTGAAAAGAATTTTGTATTGGGCTTTCAAGTTTAAGGAAAGTTCAGAATTATTTAATTTACTAAAATTATTACACTGAAATCCATTAAAAAGTATGTTCTATTACCAAAAGAAAACCCAAGGGCTTCTGAGTTCTAGGAAGAATTAAGTTGACACAAGGGATGGATCTAGGACAAGGACAGGTAAGCTTTCTTTACAGAAAAAGATAATAAATATTTCAGGGTTTGTGACCATTAGCTACCAACTATTCTCAACTCTGCAGCTATAGTGGGAAAGTTGACACAGACAATGTGTAAATAAAAGAGCAGGGCTGTGTTCCAATAAAACTTTATTGTTAGGGGCAGGTTACCAACACCCAGCTCTAAGGTGAAATGTCAGAAGTATGTTCAAATGTGAGTTACTTTGAATTCTGTAAGGGAGTTTAAGTGAAGAAAGAAAATAACAACTTGGAGTAAATAAACAAGCACAATTTTAATAAACTTCACACACATCTAATCATGTTTTTTATTTTTGTACTGCTTTGAGCTTCACCAAATCTCTCTATATTTTTACAAGTAACTCAATTATTCAAATTTCCAAAGTCATATGAAAATTTAAAAACCGATCAAACATGAAAATTAAATAAAACTTACTAAATGGTTCCACCAACATCTATTACGTTGTACAGGCCCTTTAGAGAATTCAGTCTCAGGATTCACATTTCTGCAAGAAACAAAAAGAATATAATTTTATGCACAGAAAAAGATAAAACTAGACTACTAAAATGCCTTTATTTGAAAACTTCAACATGACGATCCACCAGAAGACCAAGACATACACTTATTTATGAACAACAGAGTCCAAGCAGAAGTTCTTACCCCAAGGATTTTTTATTTTTATTTCTTAATTTTAGTATTTATTTTTGAAAGTGAGAGAGACAGAGTGCAAGCAGGGGAGGGACAGAGAGAGGGGGAGACACAGAACCTGAAGCAGGCTCCAGGCTCTGAGCTGTCAGCACGGAGCCCAACAAGGGGCTTGAACCCACAAACAACAAGATCATGGCCTGAGCTGAAGTTGGACACTCAACCAAATGAGCCACCCAGGTGCTCCTCTAGCCCCAAGGATTTTCAATCTGGCTATTTGGAGACTTACCTATAGAGTAAGTTACTACAAAAACCATTCATAAGTCTCAGCCCCTAAGAACTCCCAACAGAGCAGATAAAATCTGGCCTCCCTATATGGATCTAATGGGCAATTAAGGTAGAGAACTAGTTGTTTCAGAGTCCAACATCACCTCTTAACAGTACAGAATTATTTTCTGATCTTTCATCTAATCTACTTTCAAGACTCGTAAAGGAAAACTTCCATTACCCACCTGCAAGGCCATGTTTCTCTATTATTATTATTATTATTATTATTATTAGTTCAATATTTAATCAAATTATTTTAAGATAAAGTGATAGAAACCTTTAGACAAAATTTCAAACGACTTTTGTCACCAACTGTATTGACCTACTCAAGTTAACTCTAACCCTTTTTAAAATACGTTAACAAAAATACCATATCCATACTTTCCACTAATTAGACTGAAATGCCCCATAAACAAAACATGGAAAATGATGTTTTTCACATTTCAAATGCCCTCTGACTACAGGTATTTTTTCAGTCACTCCTGCTCTGAAGTATAATAACCATACTATGTAGAGCTATCATAGAAGCTCTAAGTTCAATATTAAAGTGTAGTAATTTAAGGATTTTTAGAAAGCACAATAGTTTAGGATTTAAGTTAAAACTAACCTATTCAAATGTTGTTCCATAACTAAGATTTCAATTTTTCAAATTATAAATCAAGTTCTTGATTATATTACCAAATCTTAATCCGTTTAGTCATTTTGACTAATCATAATCAAAAAATGCAGGAAAGACCTGCTTCAAAATTATCTCTAAGAGTTAAGATGCTAAAATATCCTCCTAGCAAGTTAACAAATGAAGCAATTTATAAGAAAAAGGATTATTTACTTTTAAGCTTCCAAATTTAATTTGACCTTAATAAGAATAGAGATTGTGAACAAAGACAAGTCTTAAATCAAGTAAGTGAACTAAACTGATTTAACTCTTAAGAGAATGGTGGAATTGACTTTTATTTGTGGGAAAAAAAGGTCTGAGGGAATCCTTCACACTGGGCTGGTAATGTGATTAAAAAGCTACCTACCAGTACAAGTTTGTCGCCTGTGGGTTTCACTTGGGAGTTCACTTTGCACCACTTCAAAAATTACTGACACCAATGTAATCTGCCATATCATCTCCTTTCCCAAAATTGCGAAAGCAGTATTCCTCCTTCCTTTAAAAATGGTGGGGAGAAGCCAAGTTTGGCTTCAGCAGACTACAAAAGTAGGTACTTTTGCTCATATTCCTACCTATCTTTAATATTTTGCCGTATCATAGATTCTCAATATAAAGCTCTAAGTGTAACGTACATTTTGACTTATATATTAAAAGGCAAAGACTGTTATCTTTATTAGCCCATCTGGGCTTTTCTTAGAATATTGACTTTGTTACCTTTTTAAGTCCTTAACGCAATTCTTACATATAAGAATAAAACCTGACAGCACTTTTGAAATGAATATATGAAATCTTCCACAAAAATAAGGTAGCAATAAAGTCATTACCACTTGTAAGAAAATTCAGAAACCATTCAAGTTAAGCAAACTACCTTGATAATCTAAATTAAAATGATTATGATCACGATATAGTACACATCAAGGGCATATTGCTTATTTGGGAAATATTCCTTATCAAATAAATAGCTTAATTTCAAAAAGCAAAGGATTGTTTTCCAAAACACAAAACTATCTAACTTTGTATATTGTACAAATCAAAACTTTACCCAATTATTGTAAGAAATATGCCACTTGAATGTTATGAAAAAAATCAAGTAATACAGTTTTTATTTATAAGCTTCAGAACATCATCAAATTTGAACTGTAATGGTTAACTACATTCAGAAATTAACAGCCAAATGTGAAAATTAAGTTTGTACTGAGCCACTCAATCTAGTAGGGGAAGATAGCTTGTGTCTTTGAAATATAAAAATTTTTGAAAGGAAATTAAATAGATTATGTCAAGCATGTAAACTACAAATCCTTATTTATAGTTGTGATAGCCAGCTATAAGTGTTACATTGAATACACTAAATTTTAAGTATATTTATTTAACCCAGCAATTTTTTATTGCAGCATTCTAAATCTCACTTGTTTAAATACAATTTCACACCTTAACTGGTTTTCAAGATCAATTTTCCAACATTTGCATTTAGATTATTAATATTTGGGAATGCCTACAATCAAAAAAGTCGGGTACACTATCACCCAGGGGTCATGTTATTCAAATCATTTCTTCACAGAAACAGCACATATATTTATTATGCAAAATTACAAAAACTATTCTCCAGTTTGTATAAGATACTCCTTAACTATTATTTTTATCACACAATTAAAGGCTAAAAGATATTTTAAGAGATTAGAAACTCCAAATACTTTCTATAGATTAGAAGACAAGGTCTGCAGTGAAATATATCAAGATTACAGGGCTAATCTACATTTAGAAGCTCGGTTTCCTGATTGCCGATTTCCTGATTTCCACTCTTATCACACACACCTCTCATGAATGAAGAAGATGGAGATGTCCTCATAGTCTGTTTCCCCTTAAGCCTCTCAACAAAGAAAAAACCCGGAGCAAATAAGTAAATTAATTGGTTGTCCACAGTCCAAATTTTTAAATAATCAAAAAACTAAGAATAACAGTAAATTCAACTTGAAAGAAAATTTATATTCAACATACATACCTCTATCGCATAATCTAGCCTCTAAGTGTCATACCATAGTTCGTGAAAATCTTGTGATTAACTATGGACAGAACATGGCTGCTTTCCTTTCTGTGGAATTTCAGGTAATTTTTTAAATAGTACCATAATAACAAATGCAATAAAACCTATCACCAGTTCAACCTAGTAATGATTTTTAGGATCCAAAAATTAGTTCAAAATGCCGAAATAAAAACAAGTATTGAAGTATCACTTTGGTTCTTAAGCAGAATATAGCAGTAAACCAGAGTTACTTTTTATATGAAATCTGGTAACTACTGCCTATTTTACAAGCAATATTTTACAGCAAATATCAAAACACTAAATATAAGCAGCATCAGCATTAAAGTTCAAGTACATGTAAGACCTTTTTAAAATGTGACTTGCTATAATCGTTCATCTTGTTGGTGATAAAAGAGAAGCTGCAATCCATTATATTGAGGATTAATTTAGAAATTACTGTATCACTTAAATATTTTTTTAATTCTTGATACTGGAGTAAAAAACATAAAAACCAAATCATTTAACATTTCTAACCTTCAACCATTCACTTTTTATTTTAATGGGTCAAACTGCACCTTTGATAGGCCATTACAAATTTATTGCTGATTTGTACTTAAAATTACATTACATTTCACATACATTTGGGTCCAAAAGGCCCAATTCTCAATTTTTATGACAGTGACCAACCACATGTGAATGCTAATCTAATATCGTTATCATTTACATACAGGAAACCATAACCTTGGCATTTGTGTCAAAGGTTAAGATGAAATAGATTTTGATTTTTTATATTTATATAAGATCTTTAAAAACACTATAGTTACAGGTCTAACATTTAGTTTTCTTTTGCACACTAAAACACAAATTTGATCAAACTGCAAAATGACTGAAAAGGAAAAATTAAGCTAAAACAAAGGCAATAAAAATATTACCTTTATCACCTATCTCAATGATATAATTAGCCAACATCAACAGATAAAAGAATTTCCACATTTCAAGGACAAAGGTAAACTTGCCTTTATATTACTTATTTGGCTAATTTGGCTATTCTTAAAATTTCCGAAGGTACTATATATACATATTTCCTCTGCTAAATCCCCAACATCAGCTTGACAGTAATTTCCATGTTCAGTGTTAACTTATAAAACACCTTTCTTGAAAATTACCGCAGACGTATTTTTTCATTCACATATGTAGTTTTAAGATGTGAAAGTATTATATACATGTTGAAAATTATTTGTTCCTTTTATGCTTTAAAAACAATTACAAAGTTAAAGATTAGGTCTCTTTAGATGCGTTATTCTAATTTCCTGTAAGATAACTCACTTTAGTACGAGTTTGAAAACAAACTCATAACAACAGTTAAAATGAACGTATTAATTCCATTAATAAGAACTAAAATACGAAAGTGTCTTCAGTTTTTAAAATACAGTTCTTTTAAGAAATGTTAAGATCAGCAAATACAAAATTCTAAACCATTTCCAAAATGTGACCTTCATCATCCAAAAAATGGCTGAAGAATTTCAGATTATAAAGACATACAACTCTGATAACTACTGATTTAACCATAATCCTGAAGCAGCAGATTATTGGAAAGTAATGACCATCTTACTGCTCTGATATAAATTACGTGTATCAACTGTTTTATTATAATACAAAAGTGCTTTGATGTGAGATAAAGGAATTTGATGGGCTTTTTTCTCATCTCTTTTTTGAGATGAACAGTCTACATTTTGTTTCATTGGCCAACTTAGTGATATTTTCCTACTCAAATGTTGGTAGCTATTAAATTTCAGATGTTGAATAAAACATTTACTTACTTGCTATATAAAATAGACTTTTGCAAATATTTCCTTTATCCTCAAGGATAAAACTCCACGGTCTCAGTCTTCAAAATGGCATACCTTTTGGGGGGGAGGGGGAAATACACCAATATTCTAAACAATTTATTGATGGAACAACAAATAGCAAGTAGAAATGTTTTAAAACTTTTATTGTATAAAGAAAACAAAAAATCCATGCTCACAAAACTTGATTTTTAAAATGTTCTTCCCTAAAATCTACTTACTACGAATACTAACTAGCTCAAATTTTCCAATAAATTCATTTCTTTATAAATACTTAAAAAATTAATTTGCACAACATATTAGAGAATTACAAAGAAAAAAATGTATCTTTGGTTCACAGTTTTTCTCAAAATATAATCAGTCTTTTCTTGTTCCCCAAATTAAACAAAGGCTTAAGGGACCTTCAGTATTTTAAACTATTCAAAAGGCACATTAAGTTACAATGGCTAAGCACATACACTTTTCATTTAACGGAAAGGTTTAAAGGCTTTGTCAAATTATTTCAGATATTCAGTTATTCATGCTCATAATCACTACTCATTGGAAATACAAATTTATCAAAGAGCAAAATAAAAACCAAATAGGCTTTTTATGTTAAAGTAATTAAAATTTACCCAGCCTTACCTCATAAAAGCTGTATTTGTTCAGAACCATCATCAACCATATTTAATCTGGTAAGTTACCTTAAAAAAAAAAAAAAAAAAAAGATGTATCAATGTTTTGATTTTTAAACATTTCTTGGCCAAAGTTTCAGTGTGATGAAACAATAAGAAAATATTCCAAATACATGATCTATGGGCAAATTTAGGGACGGCTCATGGACATACCACCTTTACAGTTAAGGATGCAGTTATTTCTTATCTTAATAATCTATCAGTCTTTGTTTTCCTCATCTTTTGGTGGCATGAATAAACACTAGAGATTAAGGCACGGAGATTAAATAAACTACAGAAAATTCATATCTCCAGACAGATTTAAGATTATAACCTCATTTTTCTTTTTCTTTTGATGCCAGGCAATACACAAAAACAAAGGAAAAGTTTACCCTGCTTAAACACTGAAATCATCTTAAAAATTACATTAACCATCTAGAAATACCTTTTACAATTACAAACAATTAAAAATTAACTCCTCCAGGAGAAATTAGTGAAGTTAAAATGGCTACTGGTTACTTTAAATTTTTAAACCACAAGTTATTTGATCTCACCAAGTGAGATATTAGCTTTGTCTTTTAAGCAAGTCTAAAACATGTAGTGCCTATGACCTTTATTCAATTTCAAACCAGGGTCTTGGAAATTTTGTCTCTCCCTTCCCCCATTTCTCCCATAAAAAGATCCTACGAGGTTAAATTGCTAGCAATTATTTTGCATTTCACTATTCAAAAAAGGAGCCTGAAAAAACAGATTCAGAATATACGTTTAAAACTTCTTTCAGTGTTCAAATATAAAAAATGCGGTTTTGAAAAACCAAAATTGATATTTAAGATTCTGTAAATCAAGATATGCGCAACTGATGTAACATGTAGCACTATATGAATGCCTTTCAGAAATAAAGCAATTTCACTGACAAAAAAAATACCATCAGAAATACGGTCGATTACACCAGTAACTCTGATTTTCTAAGTACTACGTAAATCTGCCCAACACTGTTTTTACGTAGATCTGCACCTTTACAACACGAGAGCTACCGCAGAATGAAGACAAATATATTACAAAATACACAAAGGTTTGTGCATTTGTGGTTTGCTCCTCAAACCATTAAACTTAAATTCCCTCTCAGTTTTTTAAACTCAAAACTATAGAGGACTCCGCAAATTCTTGAGAAAGCAGTATTTATTATTAAAATACTCTTCCGTTTTCAGCAGATCTAGATTTTTATGCATGCAACAAATGCAACAAATATGGCTCCTCTTCATCGCCCATTACCGAGAACAGTCCTACTTTAATATTTACACTAAGAGAAAGTAACTTCACAAAGAGATTTGGCGTCAGAATATTCCTTTGTAAAAGTTTCGTCGACCACGGCTTGACCTAACATACATTATTTTTAAAAATAATAAAATGATGAACTTCAACTTTTAGAAGTCCAGGAACTGATCCAAGTACGTTCTAACATTCAGGTGTGGTAAGTTACAGATAACGGCTCCTTATGACCTTTTAAAAAGTACCCAACAGTATATTTAATCATTATTCAAACACCAGAATGTCAACTAATCTTGGCGTAACTAGTCCGCAAAATAAACTATCTTGATCAAACGTCATCGTCTACTCTCGTAATTAAAACCTATTTATTTCCATTAAACAGCCGAGACGACAGCATAGTAAACTTATCTTCGTAATTTTTGAAATACCAGCGGCACTTCTCCAACTTGCATTTTTAAAAGACAACCTTAACGTCATCAAGGTTTTAATAAGCAGCAAGTACCTTCTTGTCTGTAACACTGCAGCCGTTTTCAAAATCGGCTTTGAAAGAGTTAAAAGCCAACACCCAAAAGAAAAAAAAAAAAAACACAAGTTTTATTTTTGTTTAAACGTAGTCAGGGTTCCATTGTTCTTTTTAAATTCCACCATGAAGGAGAGCTCCCACCTCGCCGGAAAGAGGTTACAAAGCTCCCCCGTTGGAGAACCTGAAAAGGATTTTTTCCCCCTTACCCTAAATATCAAAATAACTCACCCGGGCAGAAAGGGGCTCTCCTCACGCAGTCCCCTTCGGGCTCCCGCCTGCGGTCCCCCGCCGCCGCCCCTTTCCCGGCCGGGCCGCCGCGGGCAGCGAGGCCGCCCCCCGTGGGGTCTGCCGCGGGGCCCCGCGCGCCCCCCGGCCCCACGGCGCCCGGCGCTTCCCGCCCGGAGAGCCAGCGGGCGCCGCCGGCGGGGCCGCCTGGGGAGAGCCGGCCAGCGAGGCCCGGCCCGCCGCCCCCTCCTGCTCGCGCGCTCAAGGACATTTTGCTTTTCCTCCCAAGGACAAAGGACAATAAAAGGAGCCGGGGAGCCACTCACCGGGTCCGAGCGCGGCTGTCGGCACCTCCAGGTCGCCCGCACCCGCGTTCCGCGCCGTGCCGCCCGCCCGAGCCTCCCGCCCGCGCCGGGTCTAGTCGCCGGGGCCCCGGGGAGCCTCCGCGGCCGCTGCCGCAGCGGCGCTTTCGGCGTCGTGGGCCCGGCCGCCCCGGGCGCCTCTGCCGCGGGCTCCGACACCGGCGCGCGGCCCGCCTCGCCTCAGCCGCGGCCGCTTCGCTCCCGCGGGCCTGAGGGTCGCCCAGGCGCAGCTTCCCGCCGGCCGGCGGGCCCCGCGGCCGCGGCGGAGCGCCTGACAGCTCGGAGTGCTGCTGCCTCTCCGGCCATCTTGTGCCGTGTGTGTGTGGTGTCTCTCTCCCGTCTCCTCTCTCGGCTTTACTCCCTCCTCCTCCTCCCCCCGCCCCACACACCACACAACATGGCCTCTTCGCTGCGGCGGCGGCTGCGGCGGCAGCAGCAGCTCCACCGCGCTCCTGCCCGCTCCCCTCCCCCACTCTCCCCGCCTCCCGCCCGCAGCCCCTGGTCCCAGCGCGCACGCGCGCTGCCGCCCGCCCGCCTCGCCCATTGGCTCCGCGAGCTTCCTGCCACCCCTTCCCGGGAGCGGCCTCACGCACGCTCGCAGGCGTCTTCCTCCCTCCTAACAACAACTACTTCGGCGCTATTGGCTAATTTTGATCCCACCCCTTCGGCTGCTTCCGCGCGGATAGGCTGACCTTAGTGCCATTCACCTCCCTTAGGTGTTTCTGGTTTTCTTGAGGGGCGCCAGCCCGCGATTGGCTGGTGATGGAACCTTTGGGTTTGGAGCTGAGCTGTTGCTTTTCGCCCCGCAGTGCGGACCCCTCCAGGCTGGCTGGCGAGGGGAGGGGTGCGGGTGGTGGTTCCTGGCGCAGGCTAGGCCAGGTAGAATTTAGTGCAGAGACCTTCACTTCTGGTTAATAGCTTCATTTCTGGAAAAAGCTCGGAATGCAGTGCTTCTGAGCTCAGATTTTTGTCTTCTTTTTTTAGAAAAAGGAAAATGACTGACAGGTTGATAAGCAAACAAGATGCAGGTTCATAGCCCTTGGGCAAGCAGCCATGTCTCCTCAGCTGTAGAACTCAAGATCTAACCAACCAGTCTTTCCCTAAGGGTCACAAAGTCAGGACCAGTGGTTTTTACAACCAAGCACATATCCCCAAGCCCAATAACCAAATTGAGTTGCCATCTACTTAAGGGTTGGTAAGCTTCCGGTTGCCCATTTATGCGAGGCAGCCTATTCATAATGTACAGTGTCCTTAGAACTTACTGAATCAGTATTTCATAATCTTGGTTGGACTTGATTCCACCCTTTAGGGCAGTATTTGTTTAAAGGGGTAATTTTAACTTGAACAGTCACAGTCTACCTGTCCAACCTTCTCCCTGAGAAACCAGGCAAAATAAACTTAATTTACTTTAAGAAAATCTCACTATTTTTCACTATGTCTTCCTACTTTGATCTGGAAGCTATTCTAGGCATTCAACAGGAATAACTGAAAATCTAAACTTCCCTGAAATGGATGAGAAAGGAAAAAGTGGCTCTCTCCCACTGCCACCACTATAGAAATCTTGCTTCTTTTGTCAGGGAATCTAGGGAAATGGAAGAGAACACCAGAGGCTCTTAGTTTAACAGATTTATTTGCAAGAATGATTCTTGGGGCAACTATTAAATTCTCTAGAGACCCTGCCCCTGGGTTAGAATGTTAAATACTCATCAGGCCCAGGAACTAGCTCTGGTCCTTCTTTTAAAAAGAGCACAGTTGAAGGGTACCTGGGTGGCTCAGTCAGTTGAGTGCCTGACTTCGGCTCAGGTCATGATCTCACCGTTTATGGGTTTGAGCCCCATGTCCGACAGCCCCCTGCTTCTGATTCTGTGTCTCCCTCTCTCTTTCTGTCCCTCCCTCACTCACTCTCTCTCTCAAAAATAAACATTTAAAAACAATTTTTAATAAAAAAAAAATACCACAGTTGTTAATTGCCTTGGCTCAAATTGGCATCAATTGCTTAGGGCAGAGCTAAGACTAGAACCTAAGTCTCCTGACTTATAGATTGTGGATTCCTTCTATGCAACCTGGCCATCCACCCTAGCAATATAAGTTTAGTTCTAAGTGGGCACACAAACAGAGTGCTTCTTTAATTAAATTTTCTCCATTTAATTTCCAACAGACGTCCCCATATACAGTCTAGCTTTGAACACCGTAGACCTGCAACAAGACTTCTTTCTCTGAATTAGCGCCACCCTGAACCCCTTTTCTTCATTCTTCCCTGTGTGTTCTTGCTATGCTATTGTTCACTCGCCTTTTCCCTTCCTACCACTACCTTAAATCCATCTGTGATTCTACTTTTCCATATGCTTCACCAAGTATTCTGTGCCAGCAAAACAGACCTGAACAGGCCTTTATTAAAAATAGTAATGTCTGGGGGTGACTTGGGTGGCTCAGATGGTTAAGTGTCCGTCTTCAGCTCAGATCATGACATCACCATCCATGAGTTTGAGCCCCACATCAGGCTCTGGGCTGAAAGCTCAGAGCCTTGGAGCCTGCTTCAGATTCTGTGTCTCCCTCCCTCTCTGCCCCTCCCCTGCTCTCTCTCTCTCTCTCTCAAAAATAAACATTGGGGGGAAAAATAGTAATAGCTGAAAAGCCTTGAGTTAGCTATGTGCCAGGCATTGTTCTCACCCCTCATGGTAGATTAATTGAGCACCCCTATGAGAGACTATTATTATCTCTCTGTATTATCTTTATTAGGAAACTGAGGTGCAAGGAGTTTAGTTTGCCTAGGCTCACACCAACAAGACTTACCAGAACCAGGATCGAGCCCAGGTGGTCTGGCCCTGGACCCATTCCCTTCAGCCTCTCCCAGTTTCTTTTTGAAGACTGCACCTTGCCAGAGAAGTTCAGTTGGATCCCTGTCATGTGGGGCTGTCTAATTTGCCAGCTGCCCCATCCTCGACTTCATTGAAATGTTCCACCTTCAGAATTGGGCCTCCCTCCAGTTGGGAAATATCTGGTCCATCCTAGGTGAATTCCCAGATGCAGGCCCCACCCTGTTACTGTCAAACTCCTTGCACGCCATGTGGGAAACATCTAGGTCTTGTTTTGTTTTATCTTTGAGCGTGGACCCACACAGCTCAACCATGGGGTGACTCCCTTAGGCAGCTTACATAAAGTAGCTTTCTTCTCCCAAGCTTCTATCCCACACAACATCCTCTTCAGAGAAAGCCCTTATCGGCTACGTTGAAACTTTATTCCCCGCAACACGTGACAGCCATAATTTCCTTTGCCATATCTTTAGCGTGTCTTTAGCCATCCTTCATTAAAGTTAGACTAGCTGTGCCCTAGACACCTGGAGGACCCCATCCTATCCCCTCCACTGTTCTTTTTCGGGCTAAGTGATCTGCCAATGAATGGAGAAGAGATCCCTCCCTCCCCCACAATGGCTTCTATTACTGCTGTTTATTTGCAGGGGAAGATGAAGAGCCCTTAGCCTTGGCTCACGTGAAGGAAAGACCTCTGTGTGTGCTCTGAGTAGTTGTGGTCCTATTTAATTGTGACCGAATGAAAATACGGATGGGCCGAGAATATTCTGTAAGGATACAAGCATTTGTTTACACTGGTTGCCTCCATGGAGATCTCGAAGGTAGAGAATGAAGTAGGAACTGGGAATGTCACTTTCCACTTTATACCCACTGGTGATTTTTGAAATTTGAACCATGTGAATGTAACACCTTTTTAAATAAAGAAAGAAAAGAAAAACCTGAAATCCAAATAATCTGCTGAGCTAAAAGCTGACACTGTTAGACAGGAAGGTAACTTTTTCTTTTAACTATTTAATTGAGACATCTGCATTTGTTATAATAAACACTTAAAAAAAAAATGAAATAAAGGTCACGCAATGGTTGGTACCTCCAGGGATGTGAATAGCATTTAAAATGTCCCTGGTTGGGGCGCCTGGGTGGCTCAGTCAGTTAAGTGGCCAACTCAGGCTCAGATCATGATCTTACCAGTTTATGACTTCGAGTCCCACGATGAGCTCTTTGCTGTATGCTCAGAGCCTGGAGCCTGCTTCAGATTCTGTGTCTCCCTCGCTCTCTGCCCCTCCCCCACTCAGTCTGTCTCAAAAATAAATAAAGATTAAAAAAAGTTTTAAAAATAAAAAAATAAATTAAAAAAATAAGGAGTCCCTGCTTGATGATAAGGATTCCTGGAACATGAAATGGAGTCAGCAGCTTTCATTCCCAAGGTAACATGGTCTCATACGCTGCAGAACCGGGCTTCCCACTGTGCCCCTGCTTCCCGGGAGCTCTCCAGATCTGTTTCCCTGTTTCTGCCCTCCTGGCTCCCTGTGGCAATTAAAAAAGAGGCAGAGACGCCAGCAGGGTCTGCTTTTCTTCGTTTTCTGTCCTTTGTGTCTACCTTGGTCTGGGGTGTGTCCCTTATGTGATCAGCCCCGCTCATGATGGAGGCTCAACAGAACCCAGGATGTCTTTGCCTCAAGTCAGAGACACGGCTTTCAAGTATAGGCCTTTCCAGATTCCTATAGTTCTGCTCCTGCTCTCTGCTGTTTGTTTTGCCGCTTCTATTCTGCATGATTATATGCCGACTCTTACTTCTGTACCCACCCCTCTCCTTCTTCCCTTGTGACAGTCTTCCTTCTTCCCAGGGGACATTGCTCCCGGGATTGACATTCATTTGAAACTCCAAATATCATTTCCAAACACAGTTATAACAATGTGCTCAATAATGAGCTTCTTCCATGTTTGAAGTACTGTTTTACAAGCGGGGGGGGGGGGGGGGGCGAGGTACCTGTTCTCATGGAGCTTACATTCTAATGGGGCAGGAGTCCATAAGTAAAAAAATACCAGGTAAGCGCCATAATGACGGGGGCCTGATTTCAGCTGAGTGGTCAAGGAAGGCCTCTCTGAAGAGGTGATGTTTAAATTGAAGCAGGAAGCGCACAAAGGAGACAGCTATCTGTATAACGGCGTGTGAGTTTCAGGCTAAGATGGCAGATGGTATTCATGCAACTAATTTTGCTCCAACCCAAAACTGCTCTAAACAGATTTTCTTTTCTTTTCTTTTTTTTTCAAATCTTTTCTTTCTTTCTCTCTTTCTTCTTCTTTTTTTTATTTTTAATTTTTTTTTTTTTATTTTTAAGTCATAAACTCAGAAGGAAAGGAGAACAGGAGAAAAGAGCAACACAATTTCAGAAACTGGAAAATAGATGGCTAACTGGTGGTAACCGGTTTAGCAGACCAGAGAAAGCTGAGCTGCAACCCAGCTTCTACTGTAAATACCTCAAAAGGCTCAGAAACTGCCAGAACCAGGGATCATTGGGACTGAGGGTAGAAGAGAAGGCTGTGAGTGAGAGCAATTTGAAAAGCAGTTGGATCCCCCATCCCATCCCTGATCCCAGCAGAAGATTGGAGGTTCATCCTGCAGTGAGAATCTCTGATCTAGAGGATGTCAGGCACACAGAGGACATAAGAACCATGGCAGAAATGGGGGGGGGGGGGGGTTGGGGGATCCAGAGGCCAGATATATAGCAAATGTAGCAACTCCAACCATGTTGTGCCATTTTGGCTCTCAGAATGCTGGCAATACGATCTTCACCTTCCAGATAAGAGACTGGAAACCTCTTCCAGAGGAATCTAATCAGCCTCTGAGGAAAGATCCACAGTCTGACGCTGGGGCATCTCCCAACTGATCCGATCAGGTCACCGTTCAGTGAAGCTCAGGGTCAGTGTGCCAGACACCTCGTGTGCACCACTTCTCATCCTCTTGGTCCCACCTCTTACTCTGCCCACAGTTGCAGGCACTGCCCCATCAAGTTCCTTGCATCTTCCCAGAGTAAGTGTGATGGTTAATATTATGTGTCAACCTCACCAGGCCACAAAATGCCCAGATAGTAATCATTATTTGTAGGTGAGTCTGTGAGGGTATCTCTGATTAGATTAGCACTTGAATTGGTAGACTGAGTAAAGCAGATTGCCCTCCCCTATATGGGTGGGCCTCGCCCAAACTGTTGAGAGCGTAAATAGAACAAAAAGGTGAAGGAAGGGAAAAGTTGCACTTTCTTGCTCTCTCTCTGCCTTATTATTTTTGAGATGAGGCATTGGTCTCCTGCACTGAGATGAGAATTTATGCCATTGGCTGTCTTGGGTCCCAGGCACGGGGACTGGAACTATACCGTTGGCTCTCTGCGTCTCCAGTTTGCAGAATCATGGGATATCATGGGACTTCTCAGCATAATCACATGAGCCAATGCCTTATATCTATATCTATCTACTGTTGTTTATGTTTTTCTGGAGAACCTTAGCTAATAAAGCAAACAGAGTTTCACCTCAGCCCTGAATCTTGCTTTCCATCCCAAAGCTTCTCTGATACCCATGTGGGTGTGCAAAAGCACTCAGCATCAGCGTTCAGGCATGTGCAGCCCAGAAATTCAGGGATGATAAGGTCTGTGGAGCTACGTTCGAGGATAAATGTTTCTTTGCCTCTTTCAGCCCCTGGGTGGACAGTTCTGAGACACTCTCCTTAAGACCCAGAACATCCCGTGGAATGGAGCACCAGTCACTACATCAATGGCCAGCTGGATAAATTTCTGTCTTTTTTCACTCCCCCTATCCCTTATTCCTGCTTCTTTGGATCGCTCACCAAATGCACTACCTCCATGTAAGTCTTGAGCCTTTAGACTGTACTCTTATTCGTGAGCACATGGCTAATGACAAACAGCTAAAGAAAGCTTCTCAGTGAAGGATAAGGACCAAAACCAGCAGGAAAAAAAAAAAAAAAGTAACTTGAAGGAAAAACAGACCATGCAGGGAAAAGACATCAAAAAATAAATTTAGAAAATTATCATTAGTATTTTCAAAAGGAAAAAAAATAATATTGCATTCATGAAAATAGGAAAGGATGACATATAAAGAAATTATTCACGGGTGGCCAGGTGGCTCGGTCAGTTAAGTGTCCAACTCTTGATTTCAGCTCAGGCCATAATCACTCAGTCACAAGATGAAGCCCCATGCCAGGTTCTGCACTGGGCATCAAGTCTGCTTGAGATTTTCTCTCTTCCTCTCCCTTCTGCCCCTCCCCACCATCTCTCTCTCTCTCAAAAAAAAAAAAAAATCAAAGAAACAAAAAGAATTCTCAGAAATAAAAAATGGTATGTCAGAAACAGAAAACTCAATAGAAAGAATGATAAGATTGGAGAAAATTCACAGAAAGTAAACCAAAAAGGTAGAGATGGACAATAGGAGAGAGAATTAGAGGCCAAGTCATGTAGGTTCAACATCTGAATAATAGAAACTCCAGAAAAAGAAAAAGAAAAAAGATAATGAACCCAAAGTATCATCAATTAAATAATTCAAGAAAATTTCCTACAAGTGAAGGATACAAGTTCCAGATAGAAAATGTTTATCAAGAAAAAGACCAACAGATGAATGCAAACACACACCAAGGCCCATCATTGTGAAACTGTAAAATACAGGGGATGAAGAAAAGATTCTACCAGCTTCAAGAGAAAAAAAAAGTCACATACAAAGGACCAGAAATCTAACAGTTTTGGAGTTCTTTTTTTTTTTTTTTATTTAATGTTTTATTTATTTTTGGGAGGTGGGGGATCTGAAGTAGGCTCTGTGCTGACAGCAGCAAGCTGGATGTGGGGCTTGAATTCGGGAACTGTGAGGTCATGACCTGAGCCAAAGTCAGACACTTAACGGACTGAACTACCCAGGTGCCCCTGGAGTTCTCAATAGCATCACTGGAATCAAGAAGATATTCAAGTAACATCTTCAAACTGCTAAGGGAGGGTACCTGACTGTGTGGCTCAGTCAGTTAAGCATCCAACTTTGGCTCAGGTCATGATCTCCCGGTTGTGAGTTTGAACCCTGCGTGTTGGTGTCTGTGCTGACAGCTCAGAGCCTGGAGCCTGCTTCAGATTCTGTGTCTCCCTCTCTCTCTGCCCCTCCTCCATTCATGTGCACGCTATCTCTCTCTCTCTCTCTCTCTCTCTCTCTCAAAAATAAACAAACATTAAAAAAATGCTAAGGGGAAATGATTTTCAACTTAAAATTCTTTACCTATCCAAATCATTTAGTAACTATGAGAATAGAATTAAGGTGATTTTCGTGTAAAATCTCAAAAAATTTTACCTGCCAGGCATGCTTTTTCAAGGAGCTGCTAGAGAATGGAGTCCACAGGGCACTAAACCAAGAAAGAGGAAGCAATAGGATCAAGGACAGAGGAGATCCATTGCAGAAAGCAAGCAAACAGTCCCCAGGTGGATGGTACAGAGAGATTCCAGGATGTCAACTGTACTCCAGATGGCCACCAGTCAGAGCTGGAACAGTATAACCCAAGAGACAGACATGTTGAGGATGGCTTCATCCATCCTCGTCCTTTTCACCTGACGACTAAATCCACAAGTGCACCTGACCCAGATTCTACTGTTTCTCGACCTATCTTGGACCATGTATCGAGAAAAGTGTTTCTCCCCCTCATAAGCCTTGCCACCTAGATCACCGGAGGACTCATGTCTTCCCCCACAGAAGCGATCTCCTTTGACATACTTCTAGGCTATGGCGAGCTTAGAAGCAGATAAAAACAAGAGTGGCACACTCCCCTGACCACATAACAGCCACACATCTAACACCTGCTTCCTACTATTGCCCTACCCGTGCCCTAACTGTGCTGCACTCAGTTTTCCCCAGGATTCATTCATGACATTGCCTAGGAGAAGTTCTGGTAAATTCGAGAGAAGCTGAATTCAGACTCTAACCTAGGGATCATTCCCTTTGTCTTGGAGGCGCCTTCGTCTGACACTGGCGTTATTATTACAGCAAGGTGTGTGCTTGCTACTCGGCTTTTCAAAACTAAATCATAACTATTCAGGGAGACCTGTGTGGCTGATTTTTTTTTTCAACTATAAGTAAAAGCAAGAGAACAACTGACCCTAACTCAAAACTCAGGGGAATGGGTAACCTCTGGTGGGGGAGGGGCACAGTCACGAAGGGGAACCCAGGAGGCTGCAAGTGTACTGTTAACAGTTTATTTCTTAAGCTGGGCTGTGGGGACAGGGTGTGCCTTTGGGTATTATTATTTACCTGTAGGTAATATACTCTTTATTTACTCTTCAGTATGTAAGAACATTTCAGATGGTAATTTTATTTATTTATTTATTTAAATTCAAGTTAGTTAACATAGAGTGTAGTATGTAGGTTTCAGGAGTAGAATTTAGTGATTCATCACTTACATACAACACCCAGGGCTCATCCCAACAAGCCCTCCTTAAAGCCAGTCGCCCATTTAGCCCATCCCCCTACCCACCTCCCCTCCAGCAACTCTCAGTTTGTTCTCTGTATTTAACTCTGTCATGGTTTGCCTCCCTCTCTGCTTGTAGCTTATTTTTCCTTCCCTTCCCCTGTGTTCGTCTGTTGTGTTTCTTAAACCCTCATATGATAATTTTGTTATAATTCAATTATGTTAGTGATAATTTTTAAAATAATGATCCAACCAGGAGAGAAAAGCCACTGAAAAAGACCTAAGGCAAGAAGAAACTTGTTTTATACTGAAATCGATAGTGTTTGAGGAAGGCTAGCCTTGTGAGATGGGTGAGCTAGGAATTATTGCAAGTGTCAAAACCCCTGATTTTGCCCAAGCTGACTTTCTGTCCAACGTCTTCTGCCACCATCACATTTGCCCAAATCAGTTGGCTATAGACTGTTAAGGAGAGAAGTCACAGGAATGGGTTGGGGACCAAGGAGGAGAGAACATCATGAGAAATAAAGGACTCAGCCTATTTGTAGGAAGTTTTCATGGTAGTTATCACCAAGTGAAAGATCATCCCAAGGTCTCATCCCATCCCCAGAGACTCATCATTAAAAAACACAAAACGGGTATTAATCATCAGTTTTTCTATTACAAAAGATAGAAACCCCACTGTTATCTACAGTGTGTTAAAAAATCACCACAAAACTTTGTGGCTGAAACAATAATGTGCATGTATTATCTCACACGGTTTCTGTAGGTCAGTAATCAGAGCAGCCTAGCTTTGTGATTCTGTCTCCGGGTCTCCCATGAGGTTATAGTCACGATGTCAGCTGAAGGCTTGACTGGGGCTGGTGGATCCTCTTCCAAGATGGTTCACTCACAAAGCTGTTTGCAGGAGGCCTCAGTTCCTTGCCAGATGGATCTCACATAGGGCTGTCTGAGTGTCTTCACAATAGGGTAGCTAGCTTCCCTCAGAGTGAGTCATTCAAGAGAGAGCAGAGGTAGAAGGCAGCACTTGTAATGTCTGTTATGATCTAGCCTCAGATGCCACACATCCTGATTACACAGATCAGCTGTGTTCTGTATGAGGGGGACCAGAGGAGAGCAGGAATACCAGACTGGGGAGTATCACTGGGGCCATCTTGAAGGCTGGCTACCACACCAGCTTGACTTCATAAACATTAAAAAGTCTTGAATTTCTTTCAAAATACTAAGAAAATGAAAAGACATGCAACAGATGGGGACAAAATATTTGTCAATATATATGCAATAAGTCTTTTATTCAGAATAAAAAACTCTCGATATTCAGTAATCACAAACAAATATTTGTAAATGGCAAAATATTTGTTTTTTTAAATATTTATTCATTTTTGAGAGAGAGAGAGAGACAGTATAAGCAGGGAAGTGGCAGAGAGAGAGGGAGACACAGAATTTGAAGCAGGCACCAGGCTCCAAGCTGTCAGCACAGAGCCTGAGGTGGGGCTCAAACCTATGAACTGTGAGATCATGACCTGAGTCAAAGTCCAACACTTAATCAACTGAGCCACTCAGGCGCCCCTGGGCAAAATATTTGAAGAGACCATTCACCAAGGAGGATATACAGACGGTTTAATAAGCAATTGAAAAGATCTGGGGCCCCTGGGTGGCTCAGTCACCTGAGTGTCCGACTTCAGCGCAAGTCATGATCTCCCAGTTCATGAAAATTCAGATCCTCTGTCCCCCTCTGTCTCTGCCCCTCCCCCACTGTCTTCCTATCTCTCTCCCTCTCTCTCTCTCTCTCTCTCTGTCTCTCTCTCTCTCAAAAATAAATAAACATTTAAAAACAACACATGAAAAGATCTTCAGTATCCTTAGTTATTAAGGAAATCCTAATTAAAACCAAAATGAGATGGGGCGCTGGGTGGCTCAGTCAGTTAAGCGTCCAACTTTGGCTCAGGCCATGATCTCACTGTTTGTGGGTTCGAGCCCCACATTGGGCTCTGTGCTGACAGCTCAGAGCCTGGAGCCTGCTTCAGATTCTGTGTCTCCTTCTCTGTCTGCCCCTTCCCCTGCTCACTCTCTCTCTCTCTCTCTCGCAAAAAAAAAAAAAACAAAAAACAAAAAAAACCACAATAATTAATTTAAAAATTTTTTTAAAAATGAGATACTACTATGCACGTAGTAGAAAGTTGAGAAGTCCTGTCATGGGGTGAGGATGTGGGGCAAGTGGAACTCTCCTTCCCATTTTGTTGGCGAAAATGCAAAATGGTACCAGCACTTCAAAAAAGGTTTCTTTTACAGTTAAACATACTTAGCATATGACCCCTACTCTTATTTGCTCAAATGGTGTATCTGTGAAATGAAATACTACTCAACGACTTTTAATGAATGAACTACTGATACATGCAACATGGATGAATCTCAAGCCTAAGTTAGTTTGACTGGGGCACCTGACTGGCTCAGTGGGTAGAGCGCGCGACTCTTGATCTTGGGATTGTGGGTTCAACCTCCACATCGAGTGCAGAGATTACTTAAAAATAAAATCTCTAAAATAATGATAACTTTGCTTGAGTAAAAGAAGTCTGACACAAAAGTACACACTATATACTTCCATTTATATAAACATTGAGAAAATTCAAACCAATAGCAAGCAGATCAGTGCTTTGGTGGCCTGGGGATGGGAGACAAGGTGGGGAAAGGTAGGAGGCAGGGATTTCAAAGGATATGAGAAAACTTCCAAAGGTAGTGAATAGGTTCATTATCTTTATTATGCTGATTGTTTCACAGAAGGAAATGCATGTCGAAACTTCCCAAATTGTACACTTTCAACATGTGCAAGCTACCATGTGTCAGCTATACCTTAACAAGGCCACTTCTTTTTTTTTTTTTTTTTTAATTTTTTTTTTCAACGTTTATTTATCTTTGGGACAGAGAGAGACAGAGCATGAACGGGGGAGGGGCAGAGAGAGAGGGAGACACAGAATCGGAAACAGGCTCCAGGCTCTGAGCCATCAGCCCAGAGCCCGATGCGGGGCTCGAACTCCCGGACCGCGAGATCGTGACCTGGCTGAAGTCGGACGCCCAACCGACTGCGCCACCCAGGCGCCCCAACAAGGCCACTTCTTTAAATGGCAGAAGAGTTTGCCTGTTTGCTTATTTTTGATGGAGCATCCTGTGAAGATTTTAATCTTAAAACGTTTGTTCTTATTTTATTCCTTTTTTTTTTTCCTGGCACACATGTTCTAGTCTTTGATTTTTTTTAATTTTTAGGTTTTTTAATGTTTATTCATTTTTGAGAGAGAGAGACTGAGAGAGACAGAGAGAGAGCAAGAGAACATGCATGGGGGAGGGGCAGAGAGAGAGAGAGAGAGAGAGAGAGGGACAGAGGATCCAAAACAGGCTCTGCCTTGACAGCAGCAAGCCAGATGCGGAGTTCGAACTCACCCGCCAAGCAGCGAGATCATGACCTGAGCTGAAGTCAGATGCTCAACCGACTGAGCCACCCAGGTGCCCCTAAGTTTTTTTAACAGTTAACACCTGGTTCAAAATTCAAAGAGTACAAAAGGGTACACAATGAAAACTCCCCATCTCTGTTCCCATTTACCCAGTACCCCTCTGGGAAAGCAGTTTATGTAACTATTTTCCTAACTCCTTCTAAAGACATCCCAGATTTTAGTGTCCTTCCAAAGATATTCCACATTTTATTGTAAGGAACACACCACTAAAATGAATTAGACTAACACAGTTGGCTTGAAGCTCTTGGCCTTAAGGCCATCTTCTTAGAAACCTCCACACCATGAGAGCCAATGTGCAGCCTAAAGTGAAAAAGAAGAGAGACGAAGCAGAGATCCACGTAAGCCACTAGCTTGTGCACCCGTGGAAACTCCAGGAGCAGAAACAAAGAAAGCCATAGGTTAGGGACGCTGATGCCAATTGTTGGACTCCATGCCTACTGTCTAGAACCTGTCTAATGGATCTGGAACATCCATTGCCATCTGATCACAGTAACCATCTTTGAGAGACTCTCCTTGTTCATACCTAAACAGTCCTCTTTGGTCCTTTGCCTTGGACCTGTGACATCCTGGGTTAACTCTGTTCTCAGTTGTGGCTGAATGTTACATGTGCACAATAAGCCAATCTCTTCTCCCTTAGCCGAAGGCACAAACAAACAAAGAGGTTGCAGGATCAAGGGCATGTTCACATCACACAGACCAGTACAGTCCTCGGGAAGCCATGCCACCAGGAAACCCCTTCCATAAAACTATGACCCACAGTCTCAAACATTTCTCGGCCTTTCTCCTGCACCTCACACTGACCACTCACCTCCTATAGCTCTTGGGGCCTGGCCCTTTCTGACTTTGCACACTCTTTGCTTTTTTCTGACTGCTTTACCATTTCTTCTCAATCACCTTCTCGGTTGCCTTCCTGCTCTCCCCTGGCTCTTCTCATGAAGACAGCCCCCAGGAGCTGGGCTTGATCAGTTCCCTGGTACATCTCATCCATTTACAGCTGTCCTGTGAGAGAGGAGACCACTTTCAGGTCTAAGATTGGTGTTCTGCCAGCTTGATACAGCTGCTATTCAGCAGGACTGATGGTATCACTCTCACGTGATCCTGTCTGGCACCTGATGGCCCCTTACCTTTGCACAGCCCTCCCCATAGACCTCAAATATGCACTGCTCACATTTCCAACTAGGTACCCATCCTACAGAATCAGTTCATGCCAAACCTTTCTGTTTTCTCTCTTCCAAAGTGATTGCTTTTCCTCCTTGGAATTTCTATGAGTTAATGGCTATGCTATTCAGTATTCAGGTAGCCCTTATCATAAGTTAATATTTGTCTATTTGGGTATACGGCTCATATCTCCCTAAGTAGACTCCACGTGGCTTTACCGGAGGTAGAGACCTTGACTCAGACTTTATTTTGTTTACCACTGCACAACTGTAGATGCTCAAATAACAGCTGATTGAAGATTTGCTACAATAAAATTACCCAACAGGTCATCAAAATACCCACCAACCATAAATCAAATTCCATTTAATAGATTTGGAGAACTTGATATCGGATGGGCTTCATCATGATTTAGCCAAAGTAAATCATCACAACTTAATGTACTTTTAATGTAAATATAGGTTTCCACTTATCAGAGCTCCTTAAAAGTAGGACACACCCTGTGTGTGGGTAGTGAAAAATAGATCTTGCCCCCAGCTCTCTGATACAATCGCTGGAATTGCTGTCATGTTATGCAATAGCCCATGACTGGCCAACCAGAAACATCTCCATCCTGAGCACTCCTTTGGACTTTATTTAGGCTCTTTTAATTTCCAGTGTGCAGGAGAGTGATTCCTTTACGTGTGTTTTCTCCTTGCTAGGTATAGGCACTAGGAAGACAGAGTGGATAGAGGCAACATAGCAGCAAGCAAAGCACAGGGGCCATGGCACCATGAACTTTGGGATCCAACCTGAACTTAGCCATTCTCTGGTCATCTGACCCCAGCCCAGTTCTGAACTTCCTCTACAATTAAAAAAAAAAAAAAATCATGACTCCATAGAGAATCCTGCATCACTCAGTCTGTCCGCACACCCTTGGCAACCCTCACAAATACACCGGACAAGGAGGAGACGGCCCCAGGTGTCTGGGAACCCGAAGCTAATAGGAAACAACCATTCCCGTTGCCCAAAAATGCAGGGTTGTGAAATAAGCAAGCAGCTGGCCTTCATTTAAAATTTTGATATTTTGTTCAGCAGGGATATTTGAATATTAATTTTAAACTTTTAAAGATACTACCTTAAAACATTCTTTGTCTTAATTTAGTGCCTCTTACATTTTGTGCCCAAGGCAAGTGCCTCACTTGTGTCACCCTAATCTCAGCCCTCTTGGAATTCTAGAATTTGAGAAAAGGGACTCTGGTTACTGAAAAGTCTTTGCTTCTTTCTCTTTTTCTTTTTCTTTTTCTTAAATTTGTTTTAATGTTGATTTATTTTTGAGAGAGAGAGAGAGAGAGAGAGAGAGAGAGAGAGAGAAACAGAGTGTGAGCGGGGGAGGGGCAGAGAGAGAGGCAGACACAGAATCCGAAGCTGGCTCCAGGCTCTGACCTCACCTCTGCCATTTACAAGCTTCAAGACCTGGGTTTCCCAGGGCATCGCCCTCACAACTTCCTCTGCCATACAATATAGATGATTATATCTGCTGCAGTTTCTCTGCAGGACAGTTAACTATGAAAGTCTGATGAGTTAATGTAGGAAAAGAACACTTTTAAAGCAGCATTGTGTTACATACACAGAAAGGGATAATAATTAGCACTGGCTTATCTTCAGGCTTGCACTTTGAGCAGGGATTAGCAAACACAGCTTGATCTGGGAGCTCGCAGGATCAGCCCAGAGAGTCAAGCAAACAAAAGTAGAACGTCTTTCCCCCAAAGATTACTTAGATGCACGAAGAAGGGCTATCTGTGACACACTAAAATGCACAGACATGCCAGAAGTCCTTTGCCCGAAATTATATCTGCTTTGTACAAATTGTGGTAAGCTACATATAAGGTAAGATTTACCACCTTTAATCATTTTTTTTTAATTTTTTTTTCAACGTTTATTTATTTTTGGGACAGAGAGAGACAGAGCATGAACGGGGGAGGGGCAGAGAGAGAGGGAGACACAGAATCGGAAGCAGGCTCCAGGCTCCGAGCCATCAGCCCAGAGCTCGACGCGGGGCTCGAACTCACGGACCGCGAGATCGTGACCTGGCTGAAGTCGGACGCCCAACCGACTGCGTCACCCAGGCGCCCCCCTTTAATCATTTTAAAACATACATTCACATTGTTGTCTCTGCTTTTTAAGAGTTCATGAGGCACAGGATTTTGTGGTTCGTTTAGTCACTGTTGAGAACATGAATCAAGGCTATTCAGGAGATTTGGAAAAGCCTGTAAGGAGAGGGTTTCAGTTAGCAGAGGATTGGCTTTGATTCTCTAGTGTTCCCGTGTTTCTGTGGGTCCGGTAGGGCCACGGGGGCCTGCCTTGTGCCCCAGGGTAAGTTATTCTGAGAGGCAGTGTCAACACAGGAGCTGAGAACTTGGATCTGGAGCCAGACTGTGCGCCTTTGAATGGAGGCTGCAAGACCTTGAGAGGTTGCTTAACCTTCTGTGCCTCCATTTTCTCTTGTGTAAAATGGAGGTAATAACACCCAACTTATTGGGTGGCTGTGAGGATTAGTAGAGCAAATACATAAAGTCCTTAGAACAGTGCCTGCTGTGTCTCACATGCCCTGAGACTCAGCTAATGTTACTGGGGGAGGAGAGAGAGGGAAGGAGAGACGTGGGTGGTGGAACAGAGGTGATGTTTCTGCGTTTAGCCTTGAAAGAGATGGGGCCAAGTCAACACGAGAGGGTGGAAACAAAACAAAACAAACCCCAGCAGAAATGATTTCTATCTAAGATAGAGGCACTGTTGGTGAAGTGGGGTCTGAGCCAACTTGAGAGGCTTTTCTCTTTGCTGATTTTGTTTGGTACCATTTATACTGGGTTCTATGAGTCCTCCTAGCAAGTTATTGAAGTTGAGAAAGGTCTTGGGGACCCACAAGACAAGGAAATCTTAAGATCATGCTGCTTTAGTAACTTTGTAGGCTGACTTTTTTCTGGGCACAGTACTAGGATGATTGGTGAAAAACCTGGTCAGTCTCCTGAATGTTGCCTGCTACCATCTTTTACATAATTTCCTTTTATTTTCTCAGTTTCCTAACTTTCCAGGGAATTTGGGTGCTTTTGAATATCAAAACATATTATTCAATGGCCATTCCTTTTCAGGCATGTAACATAAATAAATTTGGTGGAGTTTTTCTCATCATCTAAATATTTTCATGTGAGCCATCATCTTTAGTGACTACAACTAAGACTATCTTGAGCTCAAAATGCAATTAGTCTATGAAGAAAGTATTTGCAATAGAATTATTTTTATGAAAAGTGCACTAAAACAACATGTAGCTTATCTAATTAGATAATAAGTTTAGGGGCCCCTGGGTGGCTCAGTCAGTTAAGCGGCCAACTTCTGCTCAGGTCATGATCTCGTGGTCTGTGAGTTAGAGTCCAGCATGGGGCTCTATGCTGACAGCTCGGAGCCTGGAGCCTGCTTTGGATTCTGTGTCTCCCTCTCTCTCTGCTCCTCTCCCACTCGTGCTTTCTCTCTTTCTCTCTCTCTCTCAAAAATAAATAAACATTTAAAAAAAGAATTACTTAAAAAATGTATTAAATTTAAAAGGTATGCATTAACTTTGAAATACTCTACAAATATTTCCCCTCCTTTTCTTTCTGTCAGATTGTCAGTAATGTATTCCATTTTCAGATGGAAAAGTAAATAACCAAACTGAAGTGACTTCTCATTTCTGGTCCCTAAACAGTGGTCAAACCAAAAGTCCTTCCTTGAATTTTACAGGATGACAGAATAGGCCAAAACTTCCAAGGTAGCCTTGAATGGTTCAAATTACCTTTGGCTTAAGCATTATGACTGTGATTGACTACTTATGACCATGTGCTGTTTCAAAGACAAAGACAAAAACAAAACAAAACCAAAAGCAAAAAAAAAAAAAAAAAAAGAAAAGCAGAAAAAAACATAACTTCAAATTTTACTTTGAAACTTTAACTTTTCCATCAATAGATTTCACCAAGAAACTCTTCCCTTTAATTTTGTGTTTGTATTTGCATCAGTGTTGTGTCTTTCATATTATTTTGTGGGGTGATAGAAAACATTAAATGTCTCTCTATCCAGAGATCTAGGGAACAAGGCTCTTCTTGGGTAATTGCTGTTGATGAACATATGGAAAGACACTTATTCCTTCAATCTGTAAAAACAAATTCCAGCGTGTTTAAAAAAAATAAGCTTAACTAAAATGAACTTCTCCACAAATCAAAACCACAAAGTGGTATCACCTCACACATCTTAGAATGGCTACTATCAAAAAGACAAAAAATTACAAGTGTTGGTGGGTATGTGCAGAAAAGTGAATCTTTGTGCACAGTTGGGAATGTAAAACACTGCAGCCACTGTGGAAAACAGTATGGAAGTTCCTCAAAAACTGAAAAATAGGACTACAATATGACCTAGCAATCCTACTTCTGGGTATTTACCCTAAGTAAATGAAAATATCACTTTGAAAAGATGTGTACATACCCATGTTCATTGCAACATTATTTACAATAGTTAAGATACGGAAACAAACTAAGTGTCCATCAATGAATGAAAATATGGTGTGTATATGTGTGTGTGTGTGTGTGTGTGTGTGTGTATGTATACACAATGGAATATTAGTCGAAAAAAAGAATGATTTTGCTATTTGTGACAATTTGGATGGATCTAAAGTGAAAAAAGGGGGCGCCTGGGTGGCGCAGTCGGTTAAGCAGCCGACTTCAGCCAGGTCACGATCTCGCGGTCCGTGAGTTCGAGCCCCGAGTCGGGCTCTGGGCTGATGGCTCAGAGCCTGGAGCCTGTTTCCGATTCTGTGTCTCCCTCTCTCTCTGCCCCTCGCCCGTTCATGCTCTGTCTCTCTCTGTCCCAAAAATAAATAAACGTTGAAAAAAAAATTTAAAAAAAATAAAAAATAAATAAATAAATAAACGTTAAAAAATTTAAAAAAAAAAAGTGAAAAAAGTCAGAGAAAGACAAATACCATCTGATTTACTTATACATGAAACAAAACAGAGATAGGCTCATGGATGCAGAAAACAATATGGTGGTTGCCAGAGGTGAGAGGGAATTGGGGGATGGGCAAAATAAGGGCAGAGGATCAAAAGGTATAGACTTCCAGTTATAAAATAAATAAGATACCGGGATATAATGTACAGCATAGAGGAATATAGTCAATAATACGTAACAACTTAGTATGATAACAGATGGTAGCTAGATTTATTGCAGTGATCACTTCGTAATGTATATAAATCGTGAATCACCATGTTGTTCATCTGAAACCAATATAATAAAATATGTCAACTACACTTCAATAAAAAAAAAATCTCAGCTCATTCAAATGAAATTTCAGTTTAAGTTTTAAAATAGCTATTATTGCAGGGCACATGGGTGGCTTAGTCAGTTGATGGTCCAACTTCGGCTCAAGTCATGATCTCATGGTTTGTGAGTTCGAGCCCCTCATGGGGCTGTGTGCTGACAACTCAGAGCCTGGAGCCGCTTCGGTTTCTGTGTCTCCCTCTCTCTCTACCCCTCCTTCCCCGCCCCCCCCCCCCCCCGCACTCTGTCTCTCTCTCAAAAATAAAAATAGAACATAAAAAATAATTTTTTAAATAACTGTTATTGAAAAAATGCTCATGAAAATAAAGACCAAACAAATATAATTTAGTCTTAGGGTGGATTGTTCAGAAACTTGAATGTTGGTTTCCTGCTCCCCTTACACAGAAAGTCTCTGAAACTTCTGAATAATCCTGTATTGTGATTCTAACTCGGTGATTCTCAAAGTTTTTGTGGGCATTTTAAACATCTTTACTTGGTGAATGGATAAATGGAAAGTTATGTACACCTTTAAATTATCTCATTGAGAAATCTTTTGGTCTCTTTATAGGATAGATATATATTCAGAGTCTGAATTTTCATGCCACCGTTTTTGTTAAATTATAAGAACTTCTCAGGGCACCTGGGTGGCTTGCTTAGTCAGTTTTGGCTCAGGTCATGATCTCACACCCAGTTCATGGGATCCATCCCCTCATCAGGCTCTGTGCTATGTGGAACCTGCTTGGGATTTTCTCTCTCTGTCTCTCTCTGCCCCTCCCACGCTCTCTCAAAATAAGTAAACTTAAAAAAAAAAAAGTGTTGGTGGAGGTTGGTTCCTTTGGAAGATTATTAGAAAAATCTGTTCCACACCTCTCCACTAGCCTCTGGTGGTTGCTGGCATCTTTGCTGTTTCTTGGCTTCTGGAAGCATCACTCCAGTCTCTACATCACCTTCACATGGCATTCTCCCTGTGTGCAATGTCTGTGTCCTAGATCCCCTCCCCTTTTTTTAAAAGTTTATTTACCTTGAGAGAGCATGAGTGGGGGAGGGGGAGGGAGAAAGGGAGAGAGAATCCCAAGCAGGTTCCTCGCTGTCAGCACACAGCCCGATGCAGGGCCCAAACTCATGAACCATGAGATCATGAGCTGAGCCGAAACCAAGAGTGGGATGCTTAACCGACTGAGCCACCCAGGCGTCCCATCCGCTTTTTATAAGGACACCAGTCATATTGGATTAGTGGCCCCTACTCCAGTAGGACCTCATCTTAACTAATGACATCTGCAATGAAAAGGCCTCATTCTAAGATTCCAGAGGTTAAGATTTTGACATATGAACTTAGGGGGGGATGGACATAGTTCAACCAATAACACATACGAAGACTTTTATCTTAACAGATAACTACATGGCATTGTGCGAGAGACCTACCCACTCTGAACGTCAGATTCATTTCTCAGGAGGTGTTTGTGACCGTTTAGTCCCAAGACCGTGTGTCTCCGAGAGACTGAGGACTGGTGTATCCTATTGAACAGCTTGAGTGAGAAGCAGGCCCAACTTTGCTTCTTCTGTCCACACAAGTCCCTGTGTACAGGACTGTCCCCTTGCCCCAGCACCAGTGCTGGTGGTAGAGAGTCCTTTGTTTCACTCTATTGTGATCCTCATATATAGGCTCCTCTTCATTACCAGCTCGGCAACAGCTACATACATAATTCCATTCCCATTGCCAGGATGCAGGAGCTCCTGCCGCTCACCCTCCCAGGACCTGACTGGTTGCCATCACAGGCTATCACATCTGGCTCCATATTCTTCCTCTGAACGGGTGGCACCCCAGCCAACTAATGCTTCCAGCCTCCCTTTCCCAGGTCTTGCCTTGTTCCCTCGACTATTAAGCAGGTGCAGAGCTGATGTTTTAACCCAGGCCTCCATAACACCCCAGACAATGGGTACACAACTGTGCACTCAACAGTTCCTCTTATCACATGTCCTACTAGATCTGAAACTGTCCAATGACCATGTTGTCCAAGCTATATATAATGTATTCCTAATTTCTAGAATGGGATTCCCTTCAATCCAAATTTTGGAGCAGTACTTTTGTACAGCCAGTGAACCAGCCATAGAAACATTCTGACAATCATTGTATTCATAAATGAACTATCAGTATCTTATAATATATTTAATAAAACCTAGGAGACTACATACTCACAAACAAGCTTATGGGATCACTGAAGCACAATCTGAGAAAGAAATCCACCCAGTGGGAAGATTCAGTGTGAAGATTAATTTCATGTGTCAGCTTGGCCAGGTTATGGCGCCCAGTTGTTTGATCAAACACTAGTCCAGATTTTGCTGTGAAAGTTTTTTGTAGATTTAATTAGCATTCACAGTGAGTTGACCTTAAGTAATAAAGACTACTCTCAATAATGCCTCTTCAAATCAGTTGAAGCTCTTAAGAGCAAAAACTGAGGTTTCCTAGAAAAGAAGGAATTCTGCCTCAAGACTGTAACATGGAAATCGTGTCTGGATTTTAGACTTGCTAACCACCCCAACCAATCACATGAGCCGATTCCTTAAAATAAGCCTCTCTAGATAGAGAGATGATGATGATGATGATGATGATGATGGTGATGATGATGATGATGATGATGATGATTCCTATTGATTCTATTTCTTGGAAGGACTCTGACTGATATATTCAGATTTATTCTTAATGGTGGCCAAGAGAACAGGTTGAGTTGTCTGAATAAAGAATTTGAGATGAATACATTGAGAAGTTAGAAACCCAATCTTTAGCAATTTTCCACTCTGGGTAGTAGGGAAAGAGAGAAGAAAGATAACGGCTCTCGACAACTTCAAATGATTCGCTTCCCACCTGGAAATGGCACCAATAAGGTGCCATCCCAAAAAGGATGTCTAAGATGTTTTCTTAAATCCACATATATCAGATCCAAAAAAAGAGAATGAATTCTCAACCTCTACAGATGAATCCTTAGAAAATTGCCCTATTGACAGGCTATTATTACTGTAAGGTGAACTTTCCTTCTGTCTGTAAGGTGGACTTTCCTTCTGTCTCTACACAGTTCTTGAAAGGATGCAATAAGTAGGTTATTCTAGCCTCAAAGGTAATGAAATGAATTATGAATGACTCAATGGATAGCAGTGAACAGATAAAAATGTATATCTTCTGGGCCAAAAATAAGCTAATTAAATCAAAACTCAAAGGCAAACACTAGATGAGGGGAACTATTTATTAATAATGAGGAACAGAATTAATAGTTTTAATATTTAAAGAGCTCATAACCTTCAGTAAGAAAAGCCTCGATAGTTAAATATGCAAAGGATCCTACCAGACATTTCTCAAAAACAGGTAATAGAAATGACCGGCAAACATTTGGGAAAATGTCCAGCTTCACTAATTCCAAGAAATGCAAACTGAAGCAATGATGAGATTGCACTTTTCATCTACCAAATTAACAAAGATGGAAAAAAATTAAATAACCATGATGGTGCTGATGGGGGTAAACAGCTATTGGAACACAATTTGGTAAGACCTAAAAGACTTGACCTAGTAATTCACCTTCTGAAAATCTACCTAAGGAAGGGTTGGATCACAAAAATGTTTCACACACCATTATTTCAAATAGTTAGAAATTGAAATGTCCTACCAAAGAGGAATGCCATTCTCATTTAGCCATCCAAATAATTATTGAGTGTCTACTATGTGATCATTTCCTGAGATTGCTAAGCAGTGGCTAGTTGTTCTAGATTAATCTTTTTAAAAAAATTTTTTTTAATGTTTATTTTTGAGAGAGAGAGAAACTGACAGAATGCGAGTTGGGGAGGGGCAGAGAGGGAGGGAGTCACAGAATCTGAAGCAGGCTCCAGGCTCTGAGCTGTCAGCACAGAGCCCCATGCGAGGCTTGAACTCATTAATGGCGAGATCATGACCTGAGCGGAAGTCAAACGCTCAACTGACTGAGCCACCCAGGCGTCCCATAGATTAATCTTCTTTAAAATATGGGCCGAGATTTGTGTAAATAGATGTATGTGATTATACATAAGCTTACATATGCTTGTATCTGCTTATACCAACACTGGAAGTATACACAGGAACTCATAACAGAGATGGCCTTTAGGAAAGATCTGGGTGAGGGGGAGAAGGGAAAATTACTTTTCACTATACTCTTGTACCTTCTTGAATTTTTTAAATGTGAACATTGATTTTGGTCATGTTTTGAAAGTACATGATACATAAATAATTTTATTTCTTATAAAGAAGTCTTTAGTTGTTTTCAAGTCATTTCATGGGTGTCTTGTCTTCCTGAATGTGGAATACTCTTCAAGGGAAGAGACTGCTTTATATTTCTTTGTATTCTCCCATAGCGCATACACAATTCTGGCACGTAGTGGGTGTTCAAAAATATTTGTTGAATAGAAAATAATGTAATTTGGTGCTCAGATAGAAGTTAGTTAACATAAAAGTGAAAATCAATAGTTCTGGGTATTGCTTTAATGCTGATTTGTGTGTTTTAAAGCATATCGCTTATTGTTTATATCATAAATTGCTAATCTGGAAAGAAGAAAAAAACAAGATAATTGATGGAATTCTTTGTTGAAACTATATAGGGAAATGCAAAATGCCCTTTTAATTCATATGCATCTACTTGTAACCTTAATAAATTGATTTAAAGACCCTTCCAGAGCAAGTATGGAAACAAAGAGATAATCTCAAGGTTTTAATTATTACAAAATTTTAAAAATTTCAATATAAGGTCTATTTTGTGCATTTGTAAGAGATTAGATTTGTTTTAACACACTTTGTAAGATATTTGTAATCTACAGCAATTCCTTTATCATCAAACACATGTTTGTTTGTTTGTTTGTTTGTTTGTTTTTATTCTCCTGTACATGAGAAACATGCAACAAAATTGTTACGGTAACACATTGCATTTACCAGTGAATTTATCTCTTTTTTACAGTTTCATGAATGAATGGACAACATCGCTTGATTTGGTATATTGATTCCCTTCACTGACTCCCTCCCCTCGCCCATAGTCATTTACTTTCAAAATATCATTGCCTGCTGAAGAAATTAGCTGGCATACTACCAAAAGGAAGTATATTTCACTAAATGGAGTTCCTGAAATGCAGCTTTTGTTTTTTGTTTCTTTCTGCTCTGCCAGCAACTTCAGATTATGAGAAAGTATATTCTCCGCATTGCGTAGCAGAAGACAGTTCAGGACTATTCCAGAAGGTGCAGCTGCTATTTGGTACAAAGTACAAAGCAGGGGGAAAGCTTGAGGAAGAGACTGAAGAAACTTTTGAACAAAAGACCTGTTTTCCTTTCTGAAATGAAGGAAACAGTTTGACGTGGAGTAAAGTACTAGGCCCTCCTAGTGAAAAAGCTAACAGGAAAGGAGGCTGGTCCAATGTGAAAACAGAATTGGAGGCAGAGCTGGAAATAAGGTCTCTTAATGAGGGAATGAAAAGGACGGGGTTCAGTGAAAACCATAGTGAGCAAAATTCTCCCAGCGGATTGAAAGGACTTTGCTGCAAAATTCCTTAATGAAGGAAACCCACAGGTTTGCTGGGATGCCGGTAGGCTAGATGGCAGGAAATTGGAAAATTTTATTCAGCTTGAAAATAAAGATTCAGATGCTGGTCATATAATAGCCCATGTATGTAGCTCTCTGTGCAACAACGGACAAATGACCAATTGCCAACTGCCAGCTTGTGACCAGAAATCAGGAAAGGTGGCCCAGTAAAAAAAATAAATAAAACAAATGCCTTGTCGTTGAGGAGGAAGGAACAGTGTGCTGTATTTATTGTGGTCTCTGCATTGTTTCCATTGGTAAGAGTAAGAAAGAAAGAAAGAAAGAGGGAGGAGAAAGAGAAAGAAAAAAGCAAAGAGACCGATAGTAGAGAAATTCTCATTTCAAAGAGAATAAAGGAAAAGGAGAACAGGACGAAGAAGAGGTGGGAGCCGACAGTTAAAGATGTCATTTTGGGGTGCCTAGGTGGCTCAGTCTGTTAAGCGTCTGACTCTTGGTTTCAGCTCAGGTCACCATCTCACAGTCTGTAGGTGCGAACCCCACATCGGGCTTTGTGCTGACAGTGTGGATCCTGCTTGGGATTCTCTCTCTCCCTCTCTCTCCCTCTGCCCCTCCCCTGCTTGCTTGCTCACTCTCTCTCAAAATAAATTTTAAAAGCTTAAAAAAAAAAAAAGATGTCATTTCAATTTCTCTTCTCTGCAGTTCTGAAGCCCACTTTTATTCCCATTGTACAGGTGAGGGAGGCTCAAGGCCACATAGCTATGAAGGGATAGAGCCAGACAGGACCTGATGACAACGATTCCCCTCATTTCCATGCCACACGTGACCATTATCAGCAGTCGGCGCTGAAGAGGGTCATCTGTCAGCTGTGGCTCATCGGTAAATGTGCAGGGGGAAGTCAGCATGTGGGGCATTACCTGCAGAATTGTTGCTGTAACATTAAGTTAAATTTCACCTCTGGGAAAGAGGTAATGAAGGACACAGAAAAGCTTTTAACTCTTTTCCACACAGGAATGGAAATTACAACTGGTCATAATGACATGCTAAAAGCCTTGGCCTTTAAGAAAAACCAAACAAACAGAAAACTGGATTAGTTTATCCTGGAAATGAAAAGCTGAAAAGAGATGTAATGTTCTGTGATACAAAAATTACTGATATATTTAAATCATCAACACACACACACACACACACACACACACAAGAGAGAGAGAAGGTGGGGGGGGAGAGAAGGAACAGTAATACAGTTGAGTGTTTACAACTACAGGGGTGAATTATAAACACTTAACTTGGGATTTTCTGCTCTCTCTCAAAACATCGCGGATCTCTTGGAATTGAGGGACTGGCTTCATGTGGTCTTGTCTCAATGCAGAGGTTTATGGGCTGAGTTGTTTCTTTGTAGGTGCTGATAGTTGGTTAGAAATTACAAGATGCAGACTCCCATGTGGTGTCGGGCCCATCGTTTCACACAGGAGAGTGCTGGGGTCCCAAACCCTCCTGGGTGCCCCCTGTCATTCTGAACCCTCTTCAGTCTGAAGACTCGTCAGTTAGGCATCATTCACTTAGTCCCCAAAACTACTGTGACCTCTTACTCCAGGGAAGGGCAGTCAAGGGGCACTGGAATCGCCTTTGGACCCCAAGCAAGGCACAAGGCCCTAAGTTCGACTCCAAACCCTATACTTTGTCCTTGTCACAGTGTGCCTCCGTCCTAGCTCTGGTCCCTGGATCTTATTAAAAGTACAAAATAAAGCGTCCTCTTAACTGGCTAAGGCAAAAATGAGACAAAAAACACCATCGTAGAGAAAATGAACTTGTTTTTAATTAGTTAATTATTCTTATTTGGGGAAAAATACACAGCATAAAACTTAACCTTTTTTAATTTTCATTTTAGAGAGAAAGCACGCACAAGCAGAGGAGGGGGACAGAGGGAGAGAGAGACAGAATCTTAAGCAGGCTTCGTGTACAGTACAGAGCTCAATGCAGGGCTCAATCCCATGACCCTGCGATCATGACCTGAGCCAAAATCAAGAGTTAGACACTCAACCCACTGAGCCACCCAGGCACACCCCCCATCTTAACCATTTTTAAGGGTACAGCTCAGGGCAACCATCATCCATCTCCAGAACATCTCGCAAAACCGAAACTCTGTTTCATGAAACAGTAACTCCCCATTCCTCTTTCCCTCCGGTCCCTGGCAATCACCATCCTACAGTCTGAATCCATTATTTAACTACTCTAGTACCTCATATAAGTGGAATCTTATAGTACTTGTCCTTTTCAGACTTACTTCACTTAGCATAGTGTCCTCAAAATTCACCTGTGTTGTAGCATGTATCAGAATTTCCTTCATTTTCAAGGCCAAATAATATTCCATTGTATATACGCCACACATTTTGTGTATCCGCTTATCTGCTGATGGACATTGGGGTCACTTCCACCTTTTGGCTATTAAGCTGGTTTTTAAAATCTTGCATTTGCCCAGAAATTTTTCTTAAAAGTTTGAAAGCACTTTTCCATATATGATCTCGCTTTATTCTCTGTATCTTCTTCATTGCATTTAGAGATAAATTCATAGGGTTATTATTTTACAAGTTTTGAAAGTGAAGGCAATCACAAAAGGTGGAAAACAACCAGGGAAGGCATGCCACAGCAACCAGTCCATGGAGAGGCCTTATCAAAGGCAAGGCAAGGCAAGAGCCTCCCAGTTCTGTTCTCCAGGACGGCCCTGGGTGTTGGGTTGCCTTTGGCACACTAGAGAAGTCCAATACCAGGTTGGAACTGGCAGGAGAAGGGTAGGCTTGCCCTAGATTCTGACATTTATCATCCACTTCCCTGGTGTTTGATCACAGGCAAAAAATATAACAGGTTCAATGTTTCTCTAATATAAATGAGGTCAGAACACAAAGAAAATCAACTCGCTTGTAATTTATTTGTTAAATCTGACATTTGTACAAAACAGGGTTAGGGAGATTCCCACCATGGTTACCCCTATCAGAGGGAAGCTTCTATAGAATGAATGACTAGAGTAAACAGCTGAAGAATATGACAAGTATTTGTCGCGCTCACCAACAGATGCTACGAATGTTAGTCATTCAGCAAACATTCTTAAATTTTAAAATTTTTTTTTCAACATTTTTATTTATTTTTGGGACAGAGAGAGACAGAGCATGAACAGGGGAGGGGCAGAGAGAGAGAGGGAGACACAGAATCGGAAACAGGCTCCAGGCTCCGAGCCATCAGCCCAGAGCCCGACGCGGGGCTCGAACTCCCGGACCGCGAGATCGTGACCTGGCTGAAGTCGGACGCTTAACCGACTGCGCCACCCAGGCGCCCCCAGCAAACATTCTTAAATGTTTATTTATTTTTGAGAGAGTGTGTGTGAGCGGGGGAGGGGCAGAGAAAGAGACGGGGACAGAAGATCTGAAGGGGGCTCTGCGCTGACAGCAGTGAGCCAGATACAGGGCTCCACGTCATGAACCGTGAGATAATGACTTGAGCCGAAGTGGGATGCCTCTTAGCAAACATTTTTAAGGACCTGGTGGGTATTAGCACTTTCACATGGGTTGTCTCACCTTGACCTTGCGAGAACCCTCTGTGACAGGCCTGTTTCATCACATTGTACAGGGTTAGTACCAGGCACAGTGCTGAGGGCAGCACAGCAACCGGGGGGTCCCGGCCCGGCTCCACCGTTACCAGCGGCACCGCCTGCCGAAGGGACTTGACCGTCCCCAAGTTTCAGTTTCCACATTTCTAAAATGAGGCCCGTAGTAATGTCCACCTCCTAGAGCCATCACAAGGATGGGGAGAGATAAAGCGTGCAAGCCACTGAGCGCGACGCCTGGCACACAGCTGGTGTTGAGTCTGCTTCAGCCAGTATTATACACATGCGTTCACCTGAGTTCACCTGGTCACCAACCCCATGAGACATCTATTCCTAATATGCCCATTTTCCAGATGAGAACACAGTGGCTAAGAGAGGTTCAATCGCTGCCCGAGGGCCTGCGTGTTGGTAGTAACAAGAGAACTGGGGTTCAATGCCGGTGTCTGGTTGTCCAGATCCTGGCTCTGCTCCATTTTCCGGCTGTCTGTGGAGATGGAGCCCCCCGGGCCAGGAAGTCTTCGAGGAACAATGATGCAAGCCGCACTGTGCTGGGACGCCTGCAGGCAGCTGTCCCCACTGCGGCAGGGGGAGGCCGGCGGCATCCTTAACACAAACAGCTGCCCAGTGGGTCCTCAACCTGCACACCCCAGCTCGCCATGAGTCATGCCAGTGACCTGGCCCCTGCTCATCTGCCACCCCGAGACCTTTCCTGTGTCTGCCCACCCGCACCCCCTCGTCCCCTTTCTCCTCTCACCTCCTCTTTGCCTTCCCACAGCTGTATTTCCCCTCTCCATTTTCCTCTCCCTCCTCTCTCTCTTCCTTCTAGGCAGCCTCATTTGGAATGGAACTAAATTATTCTGTGTTCGTGAAACAAGGCGTTAAAGTTTCCTGTTCTGAAGTTTTTAAAAGCAGATGAATTGAATTTTTAGGCCAGGCTTTTAAAAAGCCTCAAGCATCAGTGGCTTGGAGAGATAGAAGAATATTCTGTAAGGAAAGCCAATCTAGCAAAATGTTCATCGTAGATAGAGTCTAAGTGGTAAATAGATGGGTGTTCATTGCAAAATTCTCTCAAGTTTTCTGTGTGTTTCAGAATTTTCATGATGTTGGTGGGGTGGGGGGAATCCAAGGCTTTCAATGAATTTTTGTTGTGAGGAGGGCTGAGACAATGGCCTCAATATAAACAAAGGTTTCTCGTCAGTCCAGGCAGAGTGCGTTCGGGCCTTCCCAGTGTCCGTCTCTCTTTCGGAAGGGAAATCACTGAGGGGCTCACCCAGGGCCCACAGTGGAGCGAGCCATCTCCAAACAAAGCCAGGCAGAGGCAGACATCGGGCTGTCGGCTTTTCAAGGAGCCTCCCCAAAAGCTTTCATCTCAGGGAAGAGAATGTGAGAACTGAGCTGACTTAAGTTGCTCAGGTCCCTTTGTATGAGAAACAGCATAGGTCGGTAGCCTTCAGAGAATGCCATCATCCTGCTCACTCCTTATGTGTTGGTCCACATCACTCAGAATCACAGGCGGTGCCGCCAGCGGCAGGAGTCACGGAACCAGCCCAGTCCCTGGCACAGAAGGTCCTGCTGTGAAAGGTGACAGAGGCACATCTGGCAGGGCATATGTGGGGAGGCTCACAGTGTCCTTTCATTGCTGCTGCTTCCCGATCTCAGTGATCAGTCGAGCTGCCGTCCGGATGCCTTTTCTGAGCTGCCCCTCCACGAACGGACTGTCTTCTGACTACAGTCCTATGGAGGACAGTCCAGCGGTAATAATGCCTCGCTGGCTGGGGGAGGGCAGGCCAGAGTCTCTGCTCCCTTCCTCCTTGACACACGTGACATACGAGAGCTCAGAGGGGCCTGCGCAGCAGTGCGACAAAAGGCACGAGCAGATTCAGACAGCTGACTGTCGGAGCTCCGGATCAGAAACGGCCTCACCAGTCACTGCAGGAGACTGGTTGTACAAATCATGGCAGAGCCCTGCAACAGTTTTACAGCCTCTTTTTCAAAAAGGGAGAGTGTGTTTAGGTATTGACAAGGAAGAATTTCCAAGCTGCATTGCTAAATAAAGATAAAAAGGAAGGGAGAGGGAACAGTGTGTATGTGCCCGTTTGTGTGGTTTAAAATACATCCCTCTGTGGCTACAGATGCAAGACTATCTTTGGATGTACCAGAAAGAGGTTGTCTCAGAAGGTGAGGGCAGGGGGGCAGGGGTAGGATGAAGACTTACTCACTAGACACAATACGCTTTTTCTGTTATTTGACTTTTGATTAGGTGTACGTTTTCTTTTCTTTTTTTGTTTTTTACTTTGTTTTTGAGAGAGAGAGAGAGAGAAAGAGAGAGAGAGTGCTCGAGCAGGGGAGAGAGAAAATCCCAAGTAGGCTCCTCACCCAACATGAAGCCCGATGCAGGACTCGATCCCACGACCTTGGGATCATGACCTGAGCTGAGATCAAGAGTCAGACACTTAACCGACTGGGCCACTCAGGTGCCCCCATGTGTGTATTTTTTATTTAAAAAGACATACTTATGTCAAAAAAATAAAAACGAGACCAGATTCTCAAAGCAACAGCCTGGGGACTGTAGTATTCAAGGTGTCCAAGCTCCCTTTTCTCCCAGATACGTGAGTCCCAGTAATTAATTCAACCTCGGACCTGGAGGAATAGAGACCAGCTTACGGCAGATAGTGAGGACCTGCTAGGGACACCCCTCCCCCACAGCCTGAAGCAGGGTCTGTTCGGGAAGCTGCATTACCACCACTACCACCGGCGCCCAAGGGCACCATTTACAGCTCTCATTTCTGATTTCCAGGCAGCTGGTTTGATTAGAGGGGAGGAAAAGAGAGGGGAAAATGCAGCCAGGTTGGTGTTGTTTTGGTTTTTTTGTTTGTTTACTTATTTATTTTTTGAGAGAGAGAGAGAGAGAGAGAGAGAGAGAGAGAGTGAGTGGGGGAAGGACAGAGAGAGAGAGACAGAGTCCCAAGCAGGCTCTAGGCTCCAAGCTGTCAGCACAGAGCCCGAGGCAGGGCTCGAACTCACAGACCGCGAGGTGATGACCTGAGCCAAAGTTGAATGCTCAACAGCCTGAGCCACCCAGGGACCCCCAGGTTGGAGTTTAGAAAGGAATGTGTGGCCATGTCAGTCAGTGTGGGTGTTTCCAAGTGGGCCTCTGCCAAGATTTCCTCAGGGGTTATGGAGCTGTGGTGTCTCCCATTCTGACTCCCGGGGACACTTAGACCCTAGCCTTTGATGGCAAGCTGTCGGGGCTTCCTCCCTGTCCTGGCTCTACCTTTGACTGGCTGTGGGACTTGGGACATAATAAAATTTCTAAGACTCAATTCTTTCTTCTTTTTCCTTTTTTTAATGTTTATTTATTATTGAGAGACAGAGAGAGAGAGACAGAGTGAGAGCAGGGGAGGGGCAGAGAGAGGGGGGGGGGGACACAGAATCAGAAGCAGGCTCCAGGCTACCCGCTGTCAGCACAGAGCCCAATGCGGGGCTCGAACTCAGAAGCTGTGAGATCATGACCTGAGCCCAAGTCGGACGCTTAACCAACTGAGCCACCCAGGAGCCCCTAACACTCAATTCTTTCATTCAGAAAGTAGGAGGGAACGTAAGGATGGGGAGAGAATAATGCTGCTAAAGATGGCATGGGGTGGTTGTGAAAATTAAGCTTTCAGTGAATGCTGCCTAGTTTAGCAAGGTGATAGACTCTGGAGCCCGACTGCCCGGGTTTAAATAACTTTGGAAAAGTTATTCAACGTCTTTGACTCAGTTTATTCACCTGAAAAATGGACACAACAATGGTACCTATATAATAAGGATTTTATGAGATATACCTAACTTACCACCTATAAAATGCTTAGCATAGTGCCTGGTCTATAGCAATTTTTGAGCTGGATAAGGTCTTAACCCAACCTTTTATTTATTTATTTTTTTTTTTAAATTTTTTTTTTTTCAACATTTATTTATTTTTGGGACAGAGAGAGACAGAGCATGAACGGGGGAGGGGCAGAGAGAGAGGGAGACACAGAATCGGAAACAGGCTCCAGGCTCCGAGCCATCAGCCCAGAGCCCGACGCGGGGCTCGAACTCACGGACCGCGAGATCGTGACCTGGCTGAAGTCGGACGCTCAACCGACTGCGCCACCCAGGCGCCCCCCAACCTTTTATTTTTAATAATGAGGAACTATGGTCCAGAGAGCAGAGAGGGACTTGCCCAAGAGTTGACTGTTTATTAGTGACACAGCCAGGAGTATAACCCAGTCTCCCAACCTCCAGTCTAGAATATTTTCCACTGTTTAGGCCAAAATGTTTTCTCATGTTCTGGTATAAAATTAGAAAGAAGTGAGGAAAAGCCTGTTTTGGATCAAATAAAACAATATCGGGTTCAGATTCAGTGTGTGGCCACAGCCCAGTTTCTTGACCTCTCTAAACCTACTCCTCCTTGGGAATAAGAGGAGGATAAAAATATGAGCCTCATAGTGGTGTTGTGGCAGGTGAGCTTTGACATGTAAAATGCCTGGCACAGGGCATTTCTTAATAAATGATAATACTATCAATGCCAGTGAACAACAGGTGATAGTGTAATGAGGCTCACGAGTCCCACGTCTGTGAAGAGATGGCTTTTACTCCTCACTCTTCCCAGGGCTTGCAATCTAACTGGATAAATCCCAGTGGGGATAATTATTAACGATACAGACTCATTTGGTAGCAATTATCTTTTAAAACAAATTGGAAATGCAAGAATAAGCTGTCTATTATCAGGGGTAGGGATGAGTTGGTATTAGGACTATGAAATATCCTAGTAAATAAGGTTGGTTTCTAAATTGGGTCATGATATTTCTGATCCAAAGTAAGTATGGCATCAGCAGGAAAATGCAAATTAACACCACAATGAGAAACAACTCCACACGCGTCAGAAGGGCTAAACTCACACTTGCTAAATACGCATTGCTAGTAAGGATGGTCTGGAACCCACACACACTGCTGGAAGGAATGCAGAATGGTAAAACCACTTTGGAAACCAGTTTGGTAGTTTCTTATAAAGTTACCCACAATCTTACTATATTAGTTATCTATTGCTGTGTGGCAAATTGCCCCCAAATTTAGTGGTTTAAAATAGCGTGCATCTTTTTTTTTTTCTTTTTAAAAAATCTCTCATAGTTTCTGTGGGTCAGAAATTGGCTCAGAGTATAGTCTGCTCCACCACGTCTGGGCATGGCTGGAAAACTAAAGGCTGGGGATGAGAGCGCCTGAGGGCTGGCCCACCCACATGTCTAGAGATGAGGTTGGCGTTGGCCAGGGGCTGTTGTCTGGAGTCCCCTCACGTGGCTCCTCTGCTTGGCGCGGGCTTTCTCAGTGCTGTGCCTGGGTTGGTTCCCAGTGCAAGCCTCCCAAGAGAGGAGACGGAGGAAGCGAGAGAGGGAGAAAGGGGAAGAGATAGAGAGGTAGAGAGAGAGAGAGAGAGAGAGAGAGAGAGAGAATACCTGAAAGGAGTTATCAAGAGAGTTATGAAGAGTTATCACGTCTTGGGGCGATTGGGTGGCTCAGTCAGTTAAGTGTCCAACTCTTGATTTCCACTCGGGTCATGATCTTGAGGTTTGTGAGTTTGAGCCTCACATCATGCTCTGCGCTGACAGCACGGAGCCTGCTTGGGATTCTCTGTCTCCCTCTCTCTCTGCTGCCCCCCCCCCCACCCGACTCGTGCTCTCTCTTTCTCAAAAATAAACAAACATTAAAAAAAAGTTACCACGTCTTTCCCATTTTTAAACTCTCACAACGGCTTCAACCTGGTAAGTAACCTCATAATTAAGCGAGTGAATTTTTCAAACCAGGCGTGTTAACCTCTGTGGTGGTTAATTTTGTCAGTGTGTCCAGATGTGTGGCCATTATTCAGGATGTTTGTGTGAGGGTATTTTTGGATGAGCTTAACATTTAAGCCAGGGAACTAGAAGTAAAGCAGATTGCCCTTCATAACGTGGGTAGGACTCATGCAACCGGTTAAAGAACTGAATAGAACAAAGACCGACCTCCCCCAGCAAGAGGGAAGTCCGCCAGCAGACAGCTTTCAGACTTGAACTACAATATTGACTCTTCCTGGGTCTCCAGAGTGTCCGTTCACCCTGCAGATTTTGGATCTGACACCCTTTACAACCACAGGAACCAATTTCTTGAAACAAATCTCTCTCTCTCTCCCCATAGGTTCTGTTTACCTAGAGATCCCTGACTAATACAACCTGGTTTCGTAAATACCACCAAAACCATAGACTTCTTGTTTGGAAGTTTTTGTCTTGGTTCATAACTACAAATAGGATTTTCATTTAACATATTTCCTGTGCTACTTCTTAATAATAGACGATGTACCCCTAATACCCAGCATTTACATAGTGGCTGTAAAGCTCATAGCAAGGTGGCAGTTCTCAGCGGTTTTGCGAGGAGGACGGGAACAGGAGCCATTACATGGCTCATCAGTTATCTGTTGCAAAGAAGCTGTGCTCATCAGCGCAGAAGTAAATCTTTCATTACTGGAAAATGTGAATCAACTCAAGTGAAACAGGGTTCTGTCAGCTTATAAAACTTAATTATGTTTCTAACTCCATAAATTCATCCAAGTAAAGACGTTTGAAAACACCTAACTTCCAGTTTGAACCGACAGAGAATTAATGGCAAGAATGCAAACGTACACAACACCTTAAAAAATTTCTGAATTTCTTAACTGTGTCCTTCCAACACGAGCGTGAGCTTTACATTTTTGTGTCCCCTCGGCATCAGAATTGCCCCATTTCCTCTCATATGACCAGCTGCAGAAAATTCTCGACTTTCAGAATAAGAACATTTCCCCCATCCCCCCACCCCCACCAAACAAGAGAATATGGAGTGGGAGAAATCGGTGCGTGGCTTAAGTTTTTCACCCTTGTAGAGTTAAGAAAAACACTTCAGCATGAGGACAAAGCTCCCTTGTTTAAGAGCCTCCCCAGCTGCACTTCAACTAAATATATCCTGGGCAGAATGTTTTCATTTCTCCACCCCTCTCCTGGAGCCAATCACACGGTGACAAACAGCTCAGAGGCCCCCGGGGACTGGCACAGCGGAGGTGAGGCCTCGGTTACAGGCTTCACCTTCCTTTCCCGGGCTGGCCTGCTCTGTGGCCGCCCCGCTTCCCCCAGAGGCTGCAGGGAGCACAAGGCGGGCTCACGGAGGGCTCCGCGCAGGGAGGAGGCCTGCAGGGGTTAACTCGGAGGCCTCTGCCTGGAATTCAGGCACCACCTGGGCTGACAGCATGAATGACTCATTGTTTCCCCTCTGAACAGTCTGAGGAGTGCTTCTCGGTTGTCAATAACCGAGGCAAAGTAAAATTGTTGCTTCCCTTTCAACATAACCAATTTTCTAAAACTGAATATAGAACTGGAAATCTGGAGAGTGTGTTTCTTCTGCAGCAACCGTAGCCAAGGTTACTGCTTTGAGTTGGTCTGCGGGGACAAAGGATTTAAATTTATGGTCTACAAACAGAAAGAGGCCTAAAGCCAGGGGTCCTTTCATTTACAGCTGTGTGACAGGTCCTATAACACAAAGCAAAGTTGGTTTAAACCTCTAGTCTGCCTAAACCTGTGCTCTGACCGGATTCAGTACTAGATTTTGTATGACTCATGCGTTGTATAAAGGGAAATTTTGACTGATCATTTCCCAGAGCCAAATTGAAGGCGCACATGCACGGAAGCCCACAGATGAGTCTTCCGCACCCCTATTTCTAAAGTAGCATGTTAACAGTAATGCCCCACTTCGGATTGTCCTGTATGGCACCCTTCTTTGATGTCAGCGAGTTTTATGCTCCTTGGGAAACTGGGTTGGTAGATTTTCCTGGACTGTGGGATCTCTTGCTTTCCGTAAGTATAAATTTGGCCCCAAAACTTGAGAGCCTGACTATACAGACATTGTACTACTTTTCTGCATTTGGGTCACACGCAACACATTTTGAACTCTTGTTTCCATGGTCCTTTCCATTTCCTTATCTACAGTTTAGGTATCTCCAGGAAAATGGTCAAAAGGAAGACGTAGAAAGACAAGAAAAAAGTCCTGTGCAGATTTAGGATCTAGGCTCCAAGTCAAATCTGGGAGGTTAGCACACAGCAGAGGGTTTTCCTCATCAAATTAAGTAACGGCCCTGAATAGATTCCAAGTCAGTTTGACTTAGAATAAGGAAACGAACAGTTGGTGTTGAAGAAAAGGGAATATGCATGGAATGTGTGAAGATTAAATTGGGTGATTAATAAAATGGCAGAGATGCCGTCATTGTAATCACCCTTGGTCAGTTTACATATCCTTCAAATCACCGCAGCAATAGGAGACTGGTTTGGTTTTGGCTGGTTTCCTGTGATATATACAGGGCTACTCCATACCATGGATGGAAACTCATGCAGATTCTGCATTGGAAAGAATCAAAATAACAAAAAATAATTGCCCTCTCTTTCAAACCAACGCTATAATTTGGCAAATTGAGTATCTTTCTTTGATTGTCAGTATCCTTTAAAAAAAATGTTTTTTTAATGTTTATTCATTTTTGAGACAGAGAGAGAGAGAGAGAGAAAGAGATGGGAAAAAAACAAACAAACCCTGACCTAAAAAGAAAAAGGAATGTGACAGGCACACTTGAGATTCTTAGGTTAGCCCTTCTCCATTTGTCCGAAGGCCAGTCCTCCCTCCCCCTCTTCCTTGGCTTGTTTGTCTCTCTCAGCCATGGGCACAAATGCGGAAGCTGTAAGATTATCAATTGCTCAGGGCTCAGATCTTTGGAGAAACTGTCTCTCCTGAGCTCATCAATGTAAATAAACCTCCGATCCTCCAAGATCTCCGCTCCAGGAGTGCCCCTTGGTTCTTCCATCAGTGATCCAGCCTGGTTCCCCAACCGGGAAACCCAACCCCGCTGGCTCCTTGTTGCCACTGGTCTGGGACAATGGTGGGGTGGTGATGGAACGGGGAATCTCAGAGGAAAAGGGTGCTCCTGCCAGGTTGTTCGGCAGCTTCCAAACCCTATTGCCTCGGTGTGACCCTGCTCCGTCTTTCCACCGGACTTGAAGAGACTTAGCAGGTGAGGGCCTGGACCCGACGACGGAACTGGTAAGATACTATGCCCCAATTCAGTCAAGCCCGCCCATAGGGGTAGAAGGGGGACCTGATCACTCCTCAGAGACCCCAGAGGTCTCACAAGTAGGAATTCTGTGGGAGGGAATGTAATAACCTCTGGTGCGTATGTGAGTGTGAATGTGCAACTCGGTCTGGCTTGCCTGCCGAGTTCGACTTTATGGCTCCACAGATGGGCACCCTTAAGGTCTCCAGAAGTCTACAGAGTCTGATTGGGCTCTCCTGCGTCATGATGAAAGGCATATGGTCCAGGGCGGCATGAGAAATAGGCTCCGACTGTAAGTCACAAAGCTGAGTCCACTACGGCTAAGCCTCACCAAAGCTCCTTCCGGACGCGGCCAGTCAAGCATCTGGTCTCCTCGTTTGAAGGGACCACCCTCCCTTTGTCTGTCTTCGCACCACCAGACATAGGGAGACTCAGAAATGGTATCAAAACAGAATAAGCCCACAGTCCTGTAGACTATGCTCAAAAATTTCAAAAAGGGGTTCTTAAATGATTATGGAATGAGGATAATGCCAGGAAAGTTAAGGACCCTACGTGAGTTAGAATGGCCTACGTTCAGTGTAGGATGGCCCTTAGAAGGGACGTTAGATGTCCAAATAACCCAACGAGTCTAGCTGGTAGTCACCAGGGATCCAGGTCACCCTGACCAATTCCCACACATCTACTCTTAGCTGGAAATTGCCCCAACCCCCCCCCACCCCGCCCCTGCCCCTTGGGTGCAATTCATCCATAGCAAACAGGGCCAGACAAGGGTCCTAGCCACCTCATCCGAAAAACCAAAGACACAACAGAGGCCCAGCTCTCCTCTAGTGTTGGCCGATGACCCAGAGGACGATCCTGTCCTTCCCCCACCCTATGACCCACCAAGGCCTACAGCTCCCGCTGCCCAGGGACCTGACACCCATCCACCTTTCAGCTCTCCTCCTCCCCCCAACTCTGCCCCCCTGGTGCTGAGGATTCACTCACACCTTTGGGGGGGGGGGGACAGACTACGCCCCTGACCTGGTCCTAGCGCCCTCCAGATGCAGGTACAGGAGATGCGGGAAGCCGAGAGGCAAAATGAAGACGGAGCAATCCAGCCCGGCTGTTCCATGACGTGTTATCAGCCTTTCTCCACCACTGACCGCCTCAACCGGAAACACAACACCCCGTCCTACTCTGAGAAACCACAGGCAATGGTGGATCTGATGGAGTCCCTCTTCCAGACTCAGCGGCCAACTTGGGAAGGCTGCCAACAGCTATTCTGTACCCTGGTTAACAGAGAAGAGAGAAGGAGGGTGATGAAGGAGGCCCGGCGATACCTAGAGGAGCATGCCCCCGCGGGAATCATTGACCCTGTTGCCTGGGCTAGGGCGGCCGCTCCCAAAGAACACCCAGCATGGGACTTCACCACGGACGACGGACAGGCCCACATCCGCTGATACCAGGAAACCCTCCTCTGGGGAATCCGAGCAGGGGCCAAGAAACCCATGAACATGACCAAGACATTATCAGTCACCCCACGACCAGGGGAGTCCCCCGGGGACTACTACGAAAGACTTTATGAAGCCCACCGGGTCTACACTCCATTCGACCCTGAGACACAGGAAAGCCAACAAATGGTAAATCCCTCCTTTGTGGCTCAGGCCCCCCCAGACATCCCAAGGAAGCTTCAGAAACTAGAAGGCTTTGCTGGTATGAATATCACTCAGCTAATAGAGGTCGCCAAAAGGGTCTACATAAACAGGGAGGTCACAGCCGAAAGGGAAGCTGAAAAGAAATTAAAGAAAAAGGTCACCCTCCTCACTGCTACCCTAAACGAAAAGGATAATACAAAGATGGGGAAGCCTCAACCGCCAAAAGGGGGGAAGCCCAGAGCCCCCTTGGTGAAAGATCAATGTGCCTATTGTAAGGAAAAGGGACACTGGAAAAATGACTGCCCTAACCATAAGGGGACCCAAAAGCCTAGCCGATACAAGGAAGAACCCCAAGAAGGAGACCTCATTGGCCTCACAGAAATAGACTCAGACTGAGGGGGACCGGGCTCTCTCTCTCGGCCCTCACGAGCCCACGATCAGAATGAAAGTGGGAGACCAAACAGTGACTTTTATGGTTAACACTGGAGCTGAGCACTCAGTCGTCACTTCCCCAGTGGCCTCTTTCAGCCAAAGACTGCAACCATCCTTGGGGCTACTGAGACGTGGGCAGTACAACAGCCTTTCTGTCAGGCTCAACAATGTGAACTCCGGGGCCACAAGGTCTGACATGAGTTTCTCTACCTACCTGATCGCCCTATTCCCCTCCTGAGCTGAGATTTACTTTCCAAGCCTGGGGCTCGAATAACTTTTGAGCCCACGGGACACACCAGCCTCCAATTAAACCCAAAGCAGGGAGAGACCCTGATGTTAATAATCACCATACCGAGAGAGGAATGGAGACTATTCTGTGCCCAGACCCGACCCTGTAGCCCGCCAGAGTTTAGGCTTGCCTTCCCTTCTGTGTGGGCTGAAGGTAACCCACCTGGACTAGCCCGAAATCAGGCCCCTCTATCACTGTTGAACTCGTCCCGGAAGCCCAGCCTCAGAGGCAGAGGCAGTACCCACTTCTACAAGAAGCTAAGATGGTCATCCAAGAGCATCTGGTCAAGCTGAAAGAGGCAGGTATCCTAGTTAAATGCCATTCAGCTTGGAATATCCCACTCTTGCCAGTCAAGAAGCCAGGAGGAAGATACCGACCGGTTCAAGACCTATGGGCCATCAACAACATAACTATTTCTCTGCATTCAGTGGTTCCGAACCCATACATGCTCCTCAGCCAAATTCCAGGATCAGCCACATGGTTCACTTGCCTGAATCTAAAAGGATGCCTTCTGTCTCAGCCTAGTTTCCCAGAGCTAACCACTGTTTGCTGTTGAATGGACTGAACCCAATACAGGACATCAAATGCAACTCACTTGGACCCACCTTCCACAAGGGTTCAAAAACTCACCAACCCTCTTCGGGGAGGCGCTGGCTGCAGACCTTGCCGACTTTCCAAGAGAAGCCACGAGATGCACCCTCCTCCAGTATGCAGATGACCTCCTCCTTGCCAGCGACACCCAAGAAAACTGCACAGGAGGCACAAAGGCCCTCCTGCAGCTCCTGTCAGACTCGGGCTACCGAGTCTCATGGAAGAAGGCACAGATCTACCAGCAGCAGGTCCCATACTTAGGTTTCCTCCTCACCCAGGGAAAGAGAGAACTAGGGCTGGAAAGGAAGAAGGTCATCATCTCTTTGCCACAGCCCCAAACAAAGAAGGGCCTGCGGGAATTCCTGGGAGGCCGCAGGATTATGCCGCATCTGGATCCCTGGGTTCTCAGCAGTGGCGAGACCCCTCTATGATCTATTAGGGGGAACAGATCAAAAGCCCCCTGTGTGGACTGAGGAAGCGAGAACAGCCTTCACAGAAATAAAGACAGCTTTAAGGCCGGCTCCAGCTCTGGGCCTTCCAGACACAGAAAAGCCCTTCAATCTCTTTGTACATGAAAAAGACAAAATAGCACTCGGGGTACTCACTCAGACTGTAGGACCTTGGCGACAGCCAGCTGCATACCTGTCAAAGAAACTGGGTCCTGTTGCCGCAGGGTGGCCACTATGTCTTAGGGCACTAGCGGCCACAGTCCTACTCATTAAGAAAGCAGACAGGGACGCCTGGGTGGCTCAGTCGGTTAAGCGTCCGACTTCGGCTCAGGTCACGATCTCACGGTCCGTGGGTTCGAGCCCCGCGTCGGGCTCTGTGCTGACAGCTCAGAGCCTGGAGCCTGCTTCTGATTCTGTGTCTCCCTCTCTCTCTGCTCCTCCCCCACTCATGCTCTGTCTCTCTCTGTCTCAGAAATAAACAAACATAAAAAAAAATTAAAAAAAAAAAAAAGAAAGCAGACAAACTTACCCTGGGGCAAGGACTTAATGTCAAGGTCCCACACACAGTTATGTCCCTCATGAACACACAGGGGCACTGCTTCCTCTCCAGCTCTTGGCTAACATGGTACCAAGGGCTCCTCTGTGAAAACCCGTGGGTCACCCTCGAAACAGTAAGGACATTAAACCCAGCAACTTTCCTCCCCACGGAAGAGGGGGAACCCGACCATGACTGCTCCAAAGTAACAGATGAGGTCTATGCTAGCTGCCCAGATCCACGAGATCAAGCTATAAAAAATCCGGAGCTCACCCTGTTTAATGACGGTAGCGGTTACTTACAGGAGGGTGCCCCAAAAGAAGGTTATGTAGTGACCACAACTACTGAAGTCTTAGAAGCCAAGGCATTACCTGAAGGGTGGTCAGCACAACGAGCTGAACTATACGCCTTAGTCCGAGCTCTCACCCTCAGTGAAGGCAAATGAGCGAACATTTACACTGACTCTCGATACGCCTTTGTTACTGTACCTGTACATGGGGCCATCTATAAGGAAAGGGCGTTCCTTACTGCCGCAGGGAAAGCTATCAAAAACAAGAAAGAAATACTAAAACTCCTTGAAGCCATCTGGCTTCCAAAGGAAACAGCAATCCTCCACTTTAAGGGACACTGGAAGGTAGACGACCCCACAGCGCGGGGAAAGTGCCTGGTAGATGAAGCAGCCAAGGCCGCAGCCGGCAAAGACACAGATAGGCCTGCAAGGACCCTGATGCCTCCAGTGAAAACCCTTCCACCCAGTTACATTGGAGAAGAAAGAAAATGGGCCGTGGCAGAAGGGGCCACCCTGAGAAGATATGATGGTTATGCCAGATGGATGTGTCTTCGTTCCATCAGCAACAGGGGGACACCTAGTCAAGGAGTATCGCCAACTCGCTCATCTAGGAAAGACTGCATTAGAGGCCCTCCTCAAATAACACTACTACATCAGCCAACGGCCAGCGCTATGCAAAGCTACCAGTGAACAATGCATAATATGTGCTAAAAACAACGCTCAGTCTGTACCATGGTCCCTGCCAGGCGTCCAAAGAATAGGAGCTACCCTCTTTGAAGGTCTAGAGATAGACTTCACAGACGTGCGGCCAAGCAAGGGGTTCAGATACCTCCTGGTGATAATGTGCACATACTCTGGACAGGTTGAAGCCTTCCCGACCAGGACGGAATGAAGCCAAGACTTGGCTAAAGACCTCCTGCGGGAAATTGTGCCCCGGTTGGGCCTGCCCTTAACAAGTCACAGTGACAATGGGCCTGCATTTGTGGCGGACATTATGCAGACCTTGACTAAGTCTCTCAACATTACCTGGGGACTCCACACCGCTTACTGGCCCCAGAGCTCAGGAAAAGTAGAGCAGATGAATTGCGCCCTCAGAGAAACCTTAGCAAATTCCTGTCAAGAGACTAGCCTCCCATGGCCAGATTTACTGCCCTTAGCTCTAGCATGCTTGCTGCACACACACCTGGGACATAAGGTTTCTCCCCCTTCGAGTTAATATATGGGTGGCCTCCCCCATGCCTGGGAAATCTTCCAGGAAAACTTACATCAGGTTGGGGATAAAGGAGTAAGTGAACAGCTTCAGGCACTGGAGACCACCCTAAATGAGTTACAAAGATACATTATAGAGAGGGCCCCAATTCTCCTAGGGTCCCTAGTACATCCCTTCTTGCTAGGAGGCTCAGTCTGGGTCAAGGACTGGAAAAAGAAACCTCTTAAACCACAGTGGACTGGGCCACACATTGTTATCTTAACCACCCTTACCGCCCTTAAGGTTTCAGGCATCACCCCATGGGTTCATCATTCCAGGGTCTCAAGAGAGCTAGTCCTGAGGAGTCTCTGACCTGGAGAGCTGACCCAGACCCAGTAGACCTGCTCAAACTAACCCTCTGGAAGGCTCCGACTCCTGAGACCTTCAGCCCTGCTCCAGCCACGTCCCAGAAGCTGGCTGGTCTAAGCCTGGCTGAAGCCTGAGGATTCGATGGATTAATTGGACCATCCTTAACACCCCTGTTCAAGCAACTCTGTCAACCCCTGCCTCTTGCCTTGTTTCTTGCCATCGGACTAGCAGAGGTTGCCTCAACAGATTGGACATGGGTCAAAAAGCTTATGTTGGGTCTCACCTACCTCCTCTGGATGGGAGGGCTATTATGTATTCCTTAGATCTTATGCTAACCTCTCTCACCCTCACAATTATTGCATACCCACAATGTCCTGAGGATTGTTATAAGATGGTAACAAGAGGAAAGTCAGAGAAAACAAAAGCATTCAGCTCCCTCACCTCCTCAATAGAAAATGTTACAAGGCTGGGGTGGGGAGGGGCTTTGTTTGCCAGTCACAGGACGCTGGGTCACGTTAAGTTTTGGGCCACAGAGATTATCAAAACAGATGGACTCTGCAAAAACAAGGGCCTTACAAAAGGGAAGAAAGCCTGCTTTACTTACCTTCCCCTGTTGGGAATGTCAGATGGGGGAGGAATGCAGGATAAAGCCCTTCAAAAGGTTATAAAAAATACACAGGCCAAGCTGGTACAGCCATAAAGGCGACCACTCCAACACCCTACCGGGGCCTAAACCTCTCGGCCCTTAATCAAATGATTTCTGATTTCCCACTCTCTGGTGCTGGCCAACACCACCTACCAGATCCTGCATGGCATAAACAACACCATCCAGACTTGCTGGATGCGTTTGCCTCTCCCCTGGAAGGGCTTACTTAGCCACTCTTGTCCCCTGGGACTGGGAAGCTCCTGAAAATCTCACAACAAATGTTACTGTCTTAATTGGGCCCTTGGCTACAGGGGTCCTTCTCACAAATGCTGTTAATCTAACTTGGATACTCCCTGAGGATACAGACGGGACCTCCCTATGCAGGAAAAACCTAACCATAGATAAAAATGAAACCCTATGCTCACCTCCCAGGGTTTTCTGCCTATGCTCCAATTCAGCCTATCAATGCTTAGAGGCCAACTGGACTCAGATGCGCTAGTCTTCCTACACCCCCCACCCCCACCCCAGATACCTGTATACACTGAAGGCCAATTCCTGGCAGCCTTTAGCCCTAAGCCCCAGGCTAAACCAGGAGTCCGGCTACCTGTCCTAAGACAAATAGGAATTGCTACAGGGATAGGAACCGGGAGAGGAGGCATAGACTCTTCTGTAGGACTATACCACAAGCTATCCCAGGAACTAAATGAGGATGTGGAGCGGGTCGCTGACTCCCTGGTGACCTTACAAAATCAAATAAGCTCCCTGGCAGCACGAGCCCTCCAAAATAGGCGAGTCCTCAATCTCCTTACTGCAGGAAAGATAGGCACTTGCATCTTTCTAGGAGAGGAATGCTGTTATTTTGTAAACCAATTAGGAATAATCACAACTAAAGTCAGGGAACTGACAGAATTCAACGCAGACAACAAAAGGGTAACAGTCTTTGAAAAGGATGGGATTTTGCAAGTTGGACACCTTGCTCCCTGCCCTGGCAGGACCACTCCTTTCCATAACCTTGCTCGTAACCATTGGCCCACGCATCCTAAACACCCTGGCGTGCTTCACTGAAAAGACTGCCACATGCCAAACTGCAGCGTGTATTTCAGCCCTTCAAGGATATCAATCGATGAGACAGAAAGATGACGCCTACTAAAAGGAAGATTTTTAAAGGCATCAAAGTGGGCGAATGATGCGGGGGGGGGGGGGGGAACAAAACCCTGACCTAAAAAGAAAAAGGAATGTGGCAGGCACACTCGAGATTCTTAGGTTAGCCCTTCTCCATTTGTCCGAAGGCCAGTCCTCCCTCCCCCTCTTCCTTGGCTTGTTTGTCTCTCTCAGCCATGGGCACAAATGCGGAAGCCGTAAGATTATCAATTGCTCGGGGCTCAGATCTTTGGAGAAACTGTCTCCCCTGAGCCCATCAATGTAAATAAATCTCCGATCCTCCAAGATCTCCGCTCCAGGAGTGCCACTTGGTTCTTCCGTCAATGATCCAGCCTGGTTCTGTAACAGGGGAGGGGCAGAGAGAGAGGGAGACACAAAATCTGAAGCAGGCTCCAGGCTCTGAGCTGTCAGCACAGAGCCCAACACAAGGCTCAAACCCACACACCGAAAGATCATGCCCTGAGCCAAAGTCAGATGCTTAACCAACTGAGCCACCTAGGCAGCCGATTGGCAGTATCCTTAAAATAAAGCGAAGGATCAAAATACTTGTGCTGCTACCTTTGTTGAAGCTAACGAGAATCTGCAAAGATTCAATATTTCTCCGTTTTTGTAGACAGGACACAGTTATTACAGCATGCTTAGAGAAACAGCAATAATCAAAGCTTCAGTTTCTCACATCAAGCCACAAGTAAACGTGTAGTTCTCTGAATAAGCCTGTTTTTACATCACATACAAGGAATCTATTTGCCAACGAACTTCCTTAGCTACTAAAGATTGTGTGGTCCTTGTGCCAACAACATAATCGAGCATGACTGTTAAAATATCTGGAGGACTGTGATCAGATGGCAGAATAAACAAACCCTACTACGTGCTCTGGATTTTCTAACACAGAACGAAATGTGAATTTCTGGGCAGCTTTCTAGGTGCGGAAAGAGGCAATTTATTTCCATTTTCTCAGCAGCAGAGCCACCTTACCCAAACCTTACAGTGTCTTTTCAAGAAATCACGGAGTCTTTTCAAGAAATCACAGGTCTCAGGACTCCAACTTTGCTTTTAGGTCCTTTCTATTGGGTGGTGGGTTCTTTTGGCTTTTCTCAAGTCCAAAAGAAACGCAACTTGCATAGCCGATGGTTTTTTCTCCAAGTGCATAGAACTCTTTCACAACGAGTGTTAACAAATGTAAAATTCTCTAATGCACCCTCCTCCTTTAGACACCCCTCCCCAATCGCTGTATAGCCTTCACTTGTTTTTAACTGGGCTTAACAGGAACACTGGAGGTTCTTTTTTTTTTTTTTCAACGTTTATTTATTTTTTGGGACAGAGAGAGACAGAGCATGAATGGGGGAGGGGCAGAGAGAGAGAGAGACACAGAATCGGAAACAGGCTCCAGGCTCTGAGCCGTCAGCCCAGAGCCTGACGCGGGGCTCGAACTCACGGACCGCAAGATCGTGACCTGGCTGAAGTCGGACGCTTAACCGACTGCGCCACCCAGGCGCCCCAACACTGGAGGTTCTTAAAGACAGCATATGTCAGAATTAACTGTGAGGCTTTTCCTAACAGAGCCCACTACCAACCACTGCCCCAGTAGCTCTACACATTTGAAAAGGACAGGTTCGGCCAGGCAAGACAATAACTTAATGGCTTTTAAATCCAGGCAAGGAAAAGGAGACAGGTGACTTAAGCTTCATGTTATGATGTCACAGCACGTTCAGGGCAGAAAGGAGTACTTGCATTTTATCATTCCATTTTATCATTCCAACTTAATAATGCCATTAAAGGACAGCAAACACTCAAGGTGTTCAGAAAGATTCCCTACTCCCTTTAAACCAGATAGGATGCCTGTTCAAACAATGTAAATCTAAGCTATGACAATTTAGGAGGAAATGATAATTAAAAATCCTCCCTTGAAAACAAAAGCTCTATCAAGCAATGTTTGAAACTTCTTAACTAAGGTTTTGTTATCTCGATCAGTTTTACGTGAGACAGAATATCAATATTCTACTTTGTACGCACATCACATCGGTGATTCTTATCTCACTGGTGTTTAGAGAGAAAAGTTAGTATTTATTTAGATGCTCCTTGTGACATGTAAACACAGATTGCAACAGGACTAACAATTTGCTCTTATTAGGAAATTTTACAGAATAGTTATCAGTTCTATCCATCAAACATTATCTATTTTAAAGTGCTGTGATTAAGCTTCTGAAAACCAATTACCTGAATGAAGTGAACTTTTTTGTTGCGCGCATTCTATGCCTGTGGAGTCATCAAGAAGAGAGGGCATATGTATGAATCTACCTCACTGGGTTTTGCTAAATTGCTCTCGGAATCTGAGTATCACATGCATGCTCGACCAATCTGCCACAAATGTCAGAAGAGATAGATGTTCAGGGAGAAACTGAAGGACTGGATAATGGTGGTAAATTGGAAAGTCTGTTTAAGTAGCTGAATTAAAAAGTTTGGAATCCTAACCATCTGCTGAACTTATTTTTCTTTTCTCTTTTCTTCCCTCCCTTCTTCAAATAGCTTTTGAGTATCTATGTACGGGTCAAAAACCCAAATATCCGTAGTGGCCAGGAACAAACGTAAATAAGCAAAGCAGGTGGGTTTTAAGAAAAATAGAGACAGACATATTTTATGTGTCTAATCAACACAGAGACAACTCTTCTCTCCCACCACGAAATGGGCTCTCTCCCACTATCCTCAGAAGATGCTTTAGTCTTGCTTCCTCTCTTTTGGTACTGAGAAGTATTTTACTCTAAGAAAAATATCAGTGCGCACTCACTATAAATGATACCTCATACTTAGCTTCAGTGGGAAAACGATAGGGAGGGGCAAAGGCTGAGGCAGAGTGGAGAGCTCCCGTCCTGTCTAAAGTGGCGGTCTCTGGGTCCCTGGCTCTTGATTTCAGCTCAGGTCATGATCTCAGGGTTCCTAAGATAGAGCCCTTTGTCAGTCTCTGCGTTGACAACGTGGAGCCTGTTTGGCATTCTCTCTCTCTCTCTCTCTCTCTCTCTCTCTCTCTCTCCTCTCTCCCTCTGCCCCTCTCCCACTCATGCTCTCTGTCTCTGTCTCTTAAAATAAACAAACTTCAAAGGATAAATCAATAAAGTGGCCAGTATCTTTACCAGGTACCTGGTGGAAGCAGGTACCTCTCTCTCTCTCTCTCTCTCTCTCTCTCTCTCCTCCTCTTCTCTCTCTCTCTCTGCCCCTCTCCCACTCATGCTCTCTGTCTCTTAAAATAAATAAACGTCAAAAGATAAATCAATAAAGTGGCTAGTATCTTTACCAGGTACCTGGTGGAAGCAGACCCAGGACGGCCACATCTTAATTTTAAAGAGACGTCAAAGACCCTGGTTTGTAGGTAAATCCAGATTTTAAAATGTGACCTGGAATTTTTAAAAAACAAATTTTAAAAAGAGTTAAACAAAATAGTTTGGTGGTCTGGATGAAGTCTGTGATTCACCAGTTTGAGCGTCAGGCACCCTGCTGTGAGGTGTTGGGAATTCAAAGCCTTTTTTTTTTTTTTTTTTAGAAAGATCTTGGATCTTGGGGTGCCTCGGTGGCTCAGTTGGTTAAGCATCCGACTTTAGCTCACGTCATGATCTCATGATTTGTGAGTTCGAGCCCTGCGTCAGGCTCTGTGCTGACAGCTCAGAGCCTGGAGCCTGCTTAGGATTCTGGGTCTCCCTTTCTGCCCCTCCCCTGCTCTTGCTCAGAAATAAACCTTGAAAATTTTTTTAATTAAAAAAAAAAAAGAAAGATCTTCAATCTCAAGAAGTTTATGGACTAATACATTTAACATGACTAGGCACCCATGTCTATGTGTGCCCAGGGGAGACCAAGTCAGATGCAGGTTAGTGGGCAGGGAGGCTGGTCAGGAAATGATTCCAGAAAGTAGGTATGCTGAGCTGTCTTACTAGTTGAGTGACACAAGCAGAAACGTAGAGGAAGGAGGTCCAGTGTCAGGTATCACCCTATGCTAAGGCACGGAGGCCACAAGCAACCTGAGCCTTTTGTTAAAGAAGCTGAGGTCGGGCAGAGGAGGCTTAAGAGGTTGGGGGAGGGGGAGGTCCTCCCCGTCAGACATGTCCAAGGCTGTGCAATGAAGAGGGAAGACAGAAGAGTTAAGACTGAACTCAAAAGTACATGAAAGCCAGTTGTCTGTTTGGCAGGTCTTAGACACATTTTCACGGTCTAGTGCAGCACGCAAATTCACTCAGCATCTGCTGGAAATTAGATGTAATTTCAAAGTAACCAGGAAGTAAGAATTCGAATTAAAATAGAAAACCTAACCCTCAGCATTAGGTAATATGCTTCTCCTGGCTTCCTACTTTTTAACTCATTATTATGTCTGTGTGAAAAGGCAGCTGGTGAGGTGAAAATTTGAATCCAAGTAGACTCCTTGATTGGAAGAGCTGACCTGAGTTGTCTCTGTATCTCGTGTCAGGGTAAATATAAATCTAAAGAAATAAATTTCCCTAGTACAGAAGGGGGTCTCTAAAGTCAAACATTTACTTTAGAAAATTTGTGATTGTAAATTCTCTGCCCCTTTGAGAGGCATGTAAACCTTTTTAAAAGCTAAATGATCCTCTTGCCCTTTTTACAACCCGGGAATGACCTGGGAGCCATCTCTTTGAAATGTAATCACCAAGGAAGAGAGCATCCCTATTTCTGTGGGAGGGTAGGAGTCTAACTCAGGTTCCCCGTTCCAAGTTACAAACCTACCTCCTGTGACAAAGGTGTAAGTTTACTTTTTCCTTTGGATAATGCGAATTAGCTAATACCAATTTCCAGCTGCCAATTGCCAAGGTGAGTTCAAGATGAACTCTGTATGACAAATGGTGCCAAGTCCTCTTACTTAAAACTAGTTATTCTGAGAACAGGTATGTGATAGGGTGTATCTGCTTAGCTGTTGCAAAAGGGTGAAATTTCTTTCTGTCCTTCCAATCTCTCAATGGATTGATGTGATGCACGTCGTATTTCGGTTTAATGCTTTCTTTATTCAATGATGAAACTGTTGTCTTTCTCTTCTACTTGTGCAAAGATTTCTTCGTGTTGGCAGAAGATTTTGTTTTTAATTTTATTTGCCCAACACCTGCCACCAAGGTTAGTTGAATTTGTGTCTTACAGCTCGGGGTCTGGTAAGCGTCTAAATGCCCTGACTGATACAAGTGTGAAAAGTCTATTCACAACAAAGAGGAACATTATTTCAGGGAAAGAGACTTACACGCTCGTCCCCCCAAAAGTGCTGCAATTAAAAGACATCATGGACTCCCTGCTGTGTTTTCGGAGGCAGTATGTGGCACAGCGGCAGCCTGGCGCAGGCTCTCCTTAGACTGCCTGGGCTGGACTCCGTTTCCCTCATTTACTAGCTGCGATGCTTCCGGCAACTACTCGACCTCCTGGTGCCTTAGTTTCCCTACCTGTAAAACAGGAGAGAAAAGCTATCTCATAGTACCCGCCTCTTAGCACAGTGCTTGGCTAGTAAAAAAGCCTCAAAAATTAATTAGGATTATTTAGCAACATTATTCCAAGATTTGTTATAGACAGAAACGCCTCTGGGACGTAAAGATGAATAAAACATAATTCCTATCCCCAGAGGTATTTACCATCTTAGAATAATGATAATGGTACCATGAGATTAATCTGGGTTTAACCTAACCTTTCAGGAAAAAGAAAAACAGAAAAATCAACAGGTATTCTTAAAGGAGAGCGGATACGGCCAGGGGGAATTACCCTGATTGAGCTCCACTTAATTATATGGTCTTTAACATGGGGCGTCATAGACCGGTTTAAATTTGAAAACACTTCTTCCTCAGCTAGTGTAACAGGAAAAAACAGAATTCTCATCAAAAGAAACGAACGTATCCCCAACTTTGAAGCCATAAGACTAGGGAGACCACGGCTCACACACCCTGAGGCGATCCCCGATTTTTCTCCCATCCAGACAACCTCAACAGAGAGGACTTTTGTAAAGTTCTAATTGTAAATAAAAATTGACAACAAACACTCTTAAGGCCAGGCATACAATTCTCGCTTTCCGCTAAGCTTAAGGGTGTTCAATAGGCTTTGTTCCGTGCGTATTAAAACAGAACTCGGAGGCCATCTTGGAAACAAAAGGGCTTTGGGGGCCGGGGGTAGAGGAGGCGGTATCCTGGCAACGGGAGGCGCGCGTTGCGCCGCGCAGCCGCACTCCGTCGCACCCTGCCCCCTGCCGCGTGGGCGGGGCTGTCCCGGCCGTGGAAAATTACCGCGGCTGCTCTTAAAGGCACCAGCTCATTTCGTACCCGAAGCCCCTGCGCTAGTGGCCCTTGTAAACTAAGATGTGGAGTCTCCATTTTATCTTCCTAGAGGAAATAAATTCATTTCGCGGTCTATAGGACTAAATCTATAATTAGGCAAATAATATCGAAATGAATAAGCTTCCATATAACCAGGAAAAGGGGGGAAAACCCCAAACACCTGAAATACCGGCTCTGGTGCAAAGAGAGCCACTAAACACACGAGAACGGGAAGAAAGGAACAACTTTAGGGAAAAAGTTACATAGACTATGCAACAAGTTTAAAAATGATTCGGCTCTGAAGCAAAGTAAACCTATTTTTGACAGATGGATTGACAGATTAGAACACACTAAACCTTACAAAAAACAAGATAAACGTGTTTAAGAGGCAACAGGATGGGTTCAACGTGCATCAAAAATTTATCCTCTTTATAGATCAGTTTTTGCGGTAGAATAAATAATCTATGAGATTTTTCCTGGTTCTTAGTCGTCAAAGAACTTTCTTCATGTTCGAAACTCTTATGATGTACAAGTTAAGGGATAGGTTTATTGCTGTCTTACTTCTCTGAAAGAACAAATAAATAACCTAATTCTCCTGGTTTTTGCAACGTAAACATCTAGGATATATTCTACTACGCTCCGTGGCTCTAAATTTATTCCCCTTACCAAGCTATATTTACTAGAAGCCATCCTGGAAACATCGGGGTGAAAAAGAAATATTGGCCTTCCCCAAGTAAAGCTCTTGACGTATTGAATCTCTGTTCAATCCGTTTTAAAATATGAAAGATGGTCCTTCACTCTGTTCCTCCTCTGTTGGTTTGCTGGGTAATAGTTGTCTTTTCCTTTGTAAACTATCGGGCATACCCATTCACTCCTGTACCCAGACTCTGACTGCAGACGTCACTGTGTCAGAATGGATCCTTGCGAAATGTGAAGGTGATGTTCCAGGCTTATCGTGGCCCTGGCAAATGGATTTTCCACTCCAGGATGAGCCATTTTCCTTATGCTTTTTTGCCTTATTAAGTCACATTATGTCGCCACCCCAAGCCCTTTTTAAAATGTCCCTTTTTCCCCTCCTAATGTAAATTCTGTCACATTCCAATCACCACTTCTTAGTAATTTGATGGACGTTTATGTTTTTTTTCAGAACTCACAGCTGTGATATTTGAGCACTAAGCATTTTTTTTTTTTTTTTTGCACGAGTTTAGACGCGTAGGACAACGTTTAGCCTGTAAGTTTCAAGTTGGGATGTTAAAGAAGAGAGGACACTTGTGACATTATCTTACTTTGTAGAACCACAGGGAAAGCTAATTACATGTAACCAAAAGGTGTGTGGTGTAGAGTTGTCAGTCGCTCCTAAGCTGTAGGGGAATGTGCTTTAATGTCAGGGGAAATGTTCCTTTGAAACAAAAATATGTGCAGGCGCTGCTAGTGTCTACATTTTTGGCCTATGAGATTTACCAGGGCTAAGAGACTGAAATCTGAAAATGCCCATGTCAGATGAGATGCTTTTTCTAACTCTTTACGGAGTCTTGCCATGGAAAGCTTGGTCTGTAATAATACTTCACAGCTGCTGAGCTGGCCAGTGAAGGTGCTAGTGCTTGGTAGTGTGGCTTCTACCCTTCCTCCACAGCGAAGTGGCGTTTTACAACCTGAACAGCTTTTGGAGGAGGTTGATAAAGGTTTCTAACCTCGGAGGGCAGCCCTGATGCCTCCTGTGGGCAGCCTGCTGTGCTGGGACATAATCTCTGTTTCGAGATGGAAAGTTCAAATGGAAACAGTCACATGGATTTTCCCTCTCAGATCCAATTCTACAATTAAGTGGCTAAGAGTCTAAATTACTATAAATTAGAATCTAACTCTGATGGTTTAAAATGAAGGAGTTTTGGAAGGAAGCAAAGTTTTTAAATATGTAAAAAAAAAAAAATGAGTAAGCCAAGTTGGGAGATGTGGGTTGTTTATTTAACAAAGATGGTAAGACTGCATAGTTCACACAATCCTCAAAGAAGAATCAACCGGGTCTGAACACAGGAAGACAGGGTTTGGGAATTTGGCCTTTGTGGTAGGGTTGCCAGATAAAATACAGAATATCCAGTCACATTTGGATTTCTGATAAGCAATGAATAATTTTTTTTTAGTAGAAGTAATATTGGGGACATAATTACGCTAAAACTATTGTTGTTTCCTGAAAATTAAAATTTAACTGGGCAACTTGCATTTTTATTTGTTAAATCTGGCAATCTTACTTTTTTAAAAATTAATTTATTTATTTTGAGAGAGAGAGCGTGAGTGGGGGAGAGGCACAGAAAGAGAGAATCCCAAGCAAACTCCACACTGTCAGCACAGAGCCCGATGTGGGGCTCAAACTCACTAAACCGTGAGATCACAACCTGAGCCGAAAAGCAAGAGTTGGATGCTTAACTGACTGAGCCACCCAGGTGCCCCTGGAAATCCTACTTTAAGGGACCTAAAAAGGACACATTTAATTAGGTTTCTCCATCTGCATTAGAGTGGTAACGACCACTGAAAGCTCCCGGTTCAAAATGCCAGGCTGAGGTGTGAAATATGACACACAGCATACAACTATGTTACCACAAATAAGTAACAGATGGCTATCACATGCAGCCCATCAAAATATCATGAGCACTTACTATTACCTTGTTCATTCATCCATTCATGCAACAATTATTTATTGAGTCCTTCGGTGCATCAGGCATAAATTCCAGGACCAGTAAGATAAGCAAAAGTAAAAATCCCTGTCTTAGAAGAGTCCTTATTTTTGTCAAGTGAACTAACATGGGAACTGATAATTGCAGTCAATGACTAGTGATCACAAGTTTGATAGATGGGAACATCTAGTTTATCTGACTAAGGCAGAGGAAACACAACCAGGTTTCAAAAGGGAAATGCTTTTGGAAGATGGCTGGGCTCACCACTGTATCACCAACCCGAAAGAGGAAGGGACTTTGAAAGAGACTGAGCCAAGAAAGTAGGAAAGAACTTAGTAGAGGAATCTGCTTGCGCAAAGGCAAGAAGTGTGAAGAGACTGGATTAAAAAAAAAAAAAAAAATCAAACACAACAGGACAAACCAACAATGGAAAAAACCGTGAGAATCAGGTGTAGCTGGAGCTACGGAGAGGGTTTGCTGGGAAAATCTGATAATATAGGGTGGGGCCAGATTATTAAGGTGAGTCTACAAGAGCTCAAACTCTCCTTTGGACAACCAGAATAGGATCAGGACAGTGGTGGGAGAGACCCATTGCTAGACTTTTTCAATTCACTCCAAAAAAAAAAAAAAAAAAAAAAGTGTGTGTGCATGTGTATCATCTGGGCCTGGATCTTTGGAACCTAAAAACGAATACAATATTGTGGTGCCTGGGTGGCTCAGTCGGTTAAGCATCTGACTTCAGCTTAGGTCGTGATCTCTCGGTTCGTGAGTTCAAGCCTCACATCGGGCTCTGTGCTGACAGTGCAGAGCCTGCTTAGGATTCTCTCTCTTTCCCTCTCACTCTCTCTCAAAATAAATAAATAAACTTAAAAAAAGAATACAATATCAATCCTACCTTCTACGTGCTCTTGGTTTTCTAGGGAATCCAGTCTCTTAGGCAGTTACGTTCAATACAAGGGGTGAACTACATTCAAAACACCTGGGCAAGGGGCGCCTGGGTGGCGCAGTCGGTTAAGCAGCCGACTTCAGCCAGGTCACGATCTCGCAGTCCGTGAGTTCGAGCCCCGCGTCGGGCTCTGGGCTGATGGCTTAGAGCCTGGAGACTGTTTCCGATTCTGTGTCTCCCTCTCTCTCTGCTCCTCCCCCGTTCATGCTCTGTCTCTCTCTGTCCCAAAAATAAATAAACGTTGAAAAAAAAAAAAACACCTGGGCAAATCAGGAAGTAGGAAGGAAGGAGAAATTGGCTGGGAAGGGAGGGAGTGGGCCAGCCAAGGCTCCCCAAAAGAACAGATGCTTGGAATTAAGGTATTTTTTTAATTTAAGGAAAATGTAATATTTTATAGAAATAGTCATTTTCCCAATGGAACAAAAGAAAATATACAGTGAAAAGAAAATCTTTCCTCACCCAGACCCTTGACTGCCCATCAGAGGCAACAACCACTATTACATTAATATAAATGTAATGTAAATATACCAGCCCTCTCTCTTCTTTTTAGACAAGTGGAGGTGTCTTCTACTCAGCTTTTTATATCTCGATTTTTTTAAATGTAACAATATATTTTGGAAATCAGTACTTGTGGATCTACTCACTTCTTTTTCATAGCCCTGTATTTCATTATAGGGATAAATCATAATTTTTGTACTAGTGGTCTACAGGACACGTAGGATTTTACAATATTTTGTTTTGCTATCACAAATAGTATTTTTATATATTCTTTTTTTTTTCCACATGTGTGAGGCTACCTTTGGATGTATTCCTAGAAATAGAATTCCTGGATCCACAGGTTGATGCATTTAAATGTTGACGGTTTTTATAAAAATTGCCCTTCTAAGGAGTTACATTGATTTATACTTTCATCCTCACGATATTAAGGTTTGAGTTTTGATGAATGAGTAGGAGTTTGCCAGGCCGATAAAAGAGCTAAGGGCATGTTTAAAGAGTGACACAAGGGACAGCAAGCTGCTCAGGGCACTAGGCAGGACGGCTGCAGACTGGTTAGGAAGCAATTGGTCAAAGGAGAATGAGGAACAGAGTGCAGGTAGAAGGTGGATTAAAGTAGAAGGATTAATAATCAGTGCCTTCTGCTAAGAGCTTATTTGTGCCAGGCACTGTGCTAAGCGCTATGTACTGCCCGTCATTTACTTCTCACCACAAAGAAATAGAGAGCTCCAATTTACAGGGATGGAAGCTGAGGCTCAGAGATGTTACCCTGTTCAAGGTCACAGTTTGTAAATTCCACAGAACTAGAACCCAAATCCAGCTAAGCCATTAACCACTGCTCCATGGAGCCTTGAAAGAATGAGAACTTTAGAGCTATCTGATATGGGGGAGAGGAGATTTGGGGAGACTAGAAGGTAATAATGCATTAACAAAGCCCTGGCTCTGGTGGAACGTGCCCACAACTTGCCAGTACAGCAGTGTAGACTTTAGGGCCTAAAGTCTAGGACAAGAGACAACCTAGATTCCCTCTATTATTTCTGGCAGGGCTGACTTGAGGGGCTAGTTTATGAGACCTCTGCCTTTCATTGCTGACCACTAACTGTACCTGAGAGTGAAATCTGGATGTTTTCAAGATTAAAGAATATTAAATAACTTTAAGTATTACAAAAATATATTTATTCTCCTTCTCCTCCTTCTTCCTACTCCCAGCCCCCTTCTTCGTTTATATCAGTAGCAGATTTTAAACTTCAGTTCCATCGCTTCTTGGCCTTTTGGCTAAGATCAAGTGTAAACTTCAATCCCAAGGAGACAGGTATCTAAGAGCTATAGAGCTCCCAAAAGCTGCTCAAAGTCCATCGTCCCTTAAAAGAACTAAAATGTAAAATATTCATCCATTTGCTGTCTTGGGTATCATCTATGAAACACAAATGATAAAATGAAAAAAATCTAGAGCTGTTTTTAAAAGGATTGAAGGATTCTCTTACAACAGGTTTTAATTTCAGATACACAGTGCTGGTAGAACCAAAAAAAAAAAAATCTTCACACGTTTATTGCTGTTTGTCTGCAGAATCAGACTATTGAGTAGCTGGTCTCAAAAACGATAGTCCTTAAGTAGAGATAAGCCTCTGCACTGGGGTACTGTCACCAAAAGGAAGACTTCTAGAACAATAATGATTGCCATGTATGGTAGCTCTTCAAGTCTCAAATGTTTGAATATTCTTAACAAACTTATTTATTCTAGGGCAATGGATCTTATTTCAAGTTTAGTAATTAGGATTTCATTTTTTTTTTTATGAAATTTATTGACAAATTGGTTTCCATACAACACCCAGTGCTCATCCCAAAAGGTGCCCTCCTCAATACCCATCACCCACCCTCCACTCCCTCCCACCCCCCATCAACCCTCAGTTTGTTCTCAGTTTTTAACAGTCTCTTATGCTTTGGCTCTCTCCCACTCTAACCTCTTTTTTTTTTTTTTTCCTTCCCCTCCCCCATGGGTTCCTGTTAAGTTTCTAGGATTTCATTTAAGGAGAGACTAGGGTTAATTTATTTATTTTTTGAGACTAGGGTTGTTTAAAGTATAGGGATGAATAGAACCGATATTGCCCCAGGAAAGAGCATCACATTCTCTGAGATAATTCTGAGATGATCACAGAATGGCTGCTGATTGATATGTATCCTTTATGCATACATTTGTCTAATTCCTTTTTACTTCTCAGTATTCTCTAAAGGATTTTTAGAGAGAAGGATGTGGCAAACAGGTTAATTTTGGAAGAATGATCTACACAGAATAGTTTCCTTTTATTTTTTTATAAAGTTTATTTATTTTGAGAGAGAGGGTGTGCACATGCACGTGCGGAAGAGGCAGAGAGAGACGGAGAGAGAATCCCAAGTAGGCGCCACACTCGGCCCACAGAGCCCGACATGGGGCTCTCAGGAACCGTGAGATCATGACCTGAGCCAGAATCAAGAGTTGGACGCTTAACCAACTGAGCCACCCAAGCACCCCCAGAATGGTTTCCTGGTAAGGAGTATCCCAGTATCATCACAGTGATCTACAGAAACCTTAGAACTACTGGGCTTGGTCATTTTGCTTCCAACAGAGGTGTTTTTCCTGTCCCCATGATTAAAGGTCTAGCAGTATAGCCACAACAAAACCACTGGAAACAATAAAATGATATATGATGGTTAGAGGCCTTTAAACTAAAACCTCATATTCCCTTAGTTCATTTATTCTATAACAAGAACTACAAAGTTGATATACTTGCCTCACACTGGAAAGAAAACTTCAGCAATTAATTTCTTTTTGTGTCACATTTATACATAGAAATGAAGTAGTTCCAAGAAAAAGAGGTCTCTGTATTTTTAACAGTGAAAGGATGCCTTTTAAATGTTTAACCTAAACACTCATGTCTGGTACATATTAGACATGCATCCATATCAAAAACAATGTGCCAAGAATAAATGATTTATAATCAAAACAAATAAATTAAGAAGAGAGCAATGAAAGCACAAAAGATGGGATTTGACCTTAGGTGGCAGGCTGATGCACAGTAATTAGAAGGCTCAAGATGGAATGCTATTAACGCCATAGTTTGGGGAGGCAATATGTACCAACTAATCTTAAAAGCTCAGATTCATTGTAAACCTTATTTCTCAAAATGTGAAAAGCTTTTTGTACATAAGTATTTGTTTCAATACTACTTACAAGAGCAAAAATCGGCAAACAAATTCGGTGTTCGATAGTAAGTAGTTAATGGTTCATTCATTTGATAGAATATTACACAGGCTCTAAAAATCATTAACATTCTAATTCGACCTAAGAAAATGTACATTATACGTGGCTAAATACAAACCACGAGTTGCAAAACTAGGGATGGTATTACTTTAAGACAAACCATTTGTTTAACAGTGGTTATACTTTGATAGTGGCATTCTGGGTGATTTTCTTTGTATTTTTCTGTACTTTTCCTGTTTTCTAGTGAGCATAATTTGTTTTAGTACTATAAACTAAAGCAATATATATTTAAAAGGTACCAAATTGTACACACAACATAATCCCCCGAAAACAAACTTAAAAATAAGTTTAAGTATCTCTTGATACTTAAGTATCTTGAATAAGTATCTCTGAATTATTGGAGTACAGATTCTTTTAGTTTTCTTCTAAATTTTTTTTTGTTAAAAAAAATCAAATTTGCTATAACATTTCATTCTAAAATTTAAAGTCCATTTTCTCCTTTTAACAGGAGGGCAGTGCTAATGAAATTCTTGGAGGCAAACAACTTAAGGCCTGAGGATACTAATTCTTGTGCTCAGTGCTTTTTGCAGAAAAAAGTTGCCCAAGATCTGAATCATGTGTACAAAAGGAGACAAAATGGGGGTAATCACTGCAAAATACAGAGACTAAATGGGGCAGGCCCCTTTTGACCACATGCTTGCATTCTTTTCCCAGGCTGAAGGGAGAGAGGGTCCTTACCCCTTCAGGTGAAAGAATCCTTTGGAAACAGTCTAGCCCTTTTTTGCCAAATGATGGCCGTGTCTGCATTGAAACCTTGTAAGGCATGGATACAAAAAGCAGGAGATGAAGGGAAATTCTTTCAAACCTTTGCTGGGGTCAGAAATCTGCACTTAAGCCTTAAGATAAAGGCCTCGAGCTTTCTTTTTCCCCTCTTGACCACATTATGCCGTTTCTAGTCTGTCACTTAATAGCGACGCAGTTTTGGTCACAGCATAAGTGTTAAAAACCCCACCAGACCGAGAAAACCGTAAGGGCTCCTTCGTAAACAAAGTAATGTCTTCCCTGAGCTTTGTCACTGTAGCGTGCCCTCATTCAGGCCCTTCGTACATTCAGAAATTTTTACTAATTAAACCTCCCCAACCTTTGGGAGGCAAGTTTTATTATTTAAAAACAAACAACCCCGCCCTCCTCCCCCAAACAGTCTCATTTCAGAGACTGGCTAAATGACCTCACAAATTACCAAGAATGAGCATCTCAAAGCAAGAGGACAAATTTATCAACCCGGCACCCGCCAAACCGTCACAATATTTCACAGACTTACTAAATGATCTCACAAATTTCCAAGAATGAGAGCATCTAAACGCAAATAAGGGGATAAATTTATAAATAAAACTAAGGACAAACGTCTCCTTTATTCTAAATATACCATCACAAGCAGCATGTCTTGTGTTAACTATTTTTACCCACACTGGCTCTTTTACGTCTCAATCTCACGTAAAATAAAACGACGAGGAAGGAATATCGAGCCGGGGCAACTGTCCAGAAAGAGGCTGAATGGCTCGGTCTTCCAGCTCCAGATCCACGGACAAGGGGAAGCTGCAGGCTTTTCTCTAAAAGCCAAGAACTAAGCGACTTCGCCTTCTTTATTTCCTGCAGTAATACACAACCACCCACATCTACATTTCTTTCTGAAAACATGACCAAGGTGGATGATAAAGAACAACAGGCCTTCGGCTGCTGCCACACATTCGGGGTGCAGGGCAGCTCCCGCGTACACACTGGGCACACTCATTCATACCACACTGGGACAGGGCGGGGAGGCCACTTTAAAGCCTAGATCCCTGAGGGTCCCCCCCCCCCCCCAACAGGAGGGAGGCAGTTCTAACTCTGAACAAAGGCAGGAAACGGGCAATCAAAACTGCAGGAAAGAGAGGAGGGACTGCATTTCGAGCCAACTAGCACTCGTCCAGCTGGATCTGCCGCCCCTAACCTCGCCCTCAGGAAGAAAACGCCCCGAGAAAGGCGTTTCTGCTGTCCTAGTTTGTAGAGAGCAGCAAACGCAGGGCCAAAAAAAAAAAAAAAAAAAAAAAAAAAAGCCCAACAAGCCCAAAAGCAAAAAGCCAAAACACCCACAAAAAACAACCGGGACTGTGACTGCGAAGCAGGTCGGCGACTGCAAGCGAATGCGCCGCAGTGACCTTGCGGGGAGGGCCGGGCCTGACAGCCTAGCGCGGCTGCTCGTCCCCCAGCGCAGAACAGACACAGCCGACGCAGCCGGACAAAGGGACAGAACGCTTCTCCGCGCCCTACTCCACACGTCTGCTCTGTTCCACGAACGCCAATGCCCTTTAAGGGACCCGACAGCTCAGGGGCGCCCGGTGGGCCCCGCCCCCACGGCGCCGCCATCTTGTTGTTTTTTCCAGTTCCTCCCGGCCGCGCACGTGGCACGTCGCTGCGGAAGCCAAGGTGCCGCCCCACTTCCGGCCAGGCCGGTTCCAGCCGGCCGCGGCCCGCAGACGCACGACTGCCCCCTGGCGGGCGGCCGCTCCGGGCCCCGCCCGCCCCCGCCGCCATTGCCTCCCTTGCCGGCCGCACGTCCGCGCGCGCGACCAGTCCCGAGCGCAGCAGGGCGCGTGTGGGCGGGGCTGCCGGCGGCGCCCGCGCCTGTGCGGCCACGTAGCGCTTGGGTTCAACCGGGGTCACCTGCATCCTTGCACGCAGTTTGAACCGTAAGCGCTGTACAGTTGCGTGGAGGGGTTTGGGTACGCGGTGCTCGGTGTACGTGAAGGCTTTGAAGCAGGAGCCCCCACCCCGGTGTTCGGATGTGTGTGTTCCAGACCCTGTTTGTCCCCGCGGTGGGGGCTCCGGCTCCCGTGTCCCAGGAGGTCCCCTGCCCTCCCCACGCCTCTCGCGCTTCCTTTCAATAGCGTGTGTTAAGATCGAGGCCGTTGCATGTGGTGCATCTTGGCGTAATCTGCAAGCAGCCTTTGCGATGGGAGGTGTTCCATTTATTAAGAAAAACACTGAAGGTGAGAGAATGACTTGGCGCCAGTGGCGCAACCTGTAGTTGTAATCACAAGCATCCGAGTTCCCGCTCCGCCAGGAGGCTCCCAAGGGACCCTGTGACCAGCAGCTCCTGCAGCATCAGGAGTTGGTTAGAGATGCACTTGCCGGGGCCTCCGCCAGACTTCCTAAATTGGAAACTGGGGGCTTGCTGGGGCCTCCGCCAGACTTCCTAAATTGGAAAGTGGGGGAGGCAGGAGACAGTCTGTGATTAACAAGCATCGAGTGTGAGGCACGCTAAAGACCCCTGAACTCCCAGGCATTTTAAGGGTAGGGGAAGGAAAACTCTGTTGAGGGCTGACTCCAGGCCACACTATGGCTAGGTATTTTCTTAAGTCTCTGATACAATCTTCCCTACCGCCCTTTTACGGGAGAGGAAACTAGCTCAGACTTTGCATGAGTGTAGAATGCTAACATTAGTATAAAATGGCCCAAGATTGATGTGTACCGTTTGCTTGTAACATATATGCGTAAAATATCCCTGGAAGGATATCAAAAGTGATTTTTTTTTTTTTTTTTTTTTTACCTCCAAGGAAAGGAGGTAGGTTGCTGGGCGGGGATACTGAGTTGGGAACATTTTTCTGTAAATCTTTGTAGCTTTTGCATTTCAATCATATAAATCAGACCTATTCTGAATAAAATCAACAGTTAAGAATTATCCTCAGAATAGTATTAAGAGCAGAAACCAGAATTTGAATTCACGTCTGACTGGCTGCAGGTTATATTCCATGTGCCCTATTGACTACACATGAAAAACTTAAACGTAAAATGCTGTATACATTTGAGGTCTTGTTATTAATAATGAAATACTAATTTCTTAGAAACAGTTTCTGTTTTAAACCTTCAAACAGTGATCGTGCCTAATTGTTTTCTGCATGACACGTTATATGTTGCGTAACGTTGTTCTCGTTTTCATTACTAATCACGGCAGTAAAATGACCATAAACAGACCATAAATGTAATGTGTAGCCTCTGAGGAATATTGATATAGAATTAATTGATAATTGCAAAGAGATTTGAGCCCCTTTACTGAAGATGAATGAGAAAAGGCAAAGTGCTCTTATATCCAAGACTGATCTTTGTGAAAAATTTTATTGGTGTATTTATGTGTTTATTAGGTTCAGTTTACAATTACGTATGTATAAATAATGCTGCTTATTTTTACGCAGATCAGTATCTAAAACATAGAAGTTCCTGGGTTGGGAGAGCATCATTTATTCTGCTCCTCTTTGTTGGAAATTGCAAAGACAGTTCAGGGCTGTGTGACTTTTTAAAATTTTCAATTTGATTTTTTTAATGTTTATTTTTGAGAGAGAGAGACAGTGCTCAAGCAGAGGAGGGGCAGAGAGGGAGAGGGAGAGACACAGGATCCAAAGCAGGCTCCAGGCTCTGAGCTATCAGCGCTGAGCCCACCGTGGGGCTCCAGCCCGTAAGCCTCGAGATCATGACCTGAGCTAAAGTCCGACATTTAACCTACCAAGCCACCCAGGCACCCCAGGGCTGTGTGACTTCAGGCGTGTTTACTTAACTTTGCAGTGCTTCAGTGTGCTCATGTGTTGAAACAGATCTTGAAAGTACTTGCCTCATAGGCTTGTTGTGAGAGTAAATTGAGTCATGGTGTATACTGCACTTGGAACAGTGTGTGGCACAATGTTAGATAAATTAAAAAAAATTTTTTTAACGTTTATTTATTTTTGAGACACAGAGAGACAGAGCATGAACGGGGGAGGGTCAGAGAGAGAGGGAGACACAGAATCTGAAACAGGCTCCAGGCTCTGAGCTGTCAGCACAGAGCCCGACGTGGGGCTCGAACTCACGGACCGTGAGATCATGACCTGAGCCGAAGTCAGACGCTTAGCTGACTGAGCCACCCAGGCGACCCAGATAAATTTTTTTTTAAGTTTATTTTTGAGATTGAGAGAGAGTGAGCCAGGGAGTGGCAAAGAGAGGGGGACAGAAGATCCGAAGTGGGCTCTGGGCCCTAACTCCCTAACCATGAAAGCATGACCTGAGCTGGATGCTCGACCCAACAGACGGAACCAGGTGCCCCAATGTTAGATGAATTCTTAAAAAAAAAAAAAAAATAAATAAAAAAAATAAAATAAAATAAAATAAAATATGAAGAAATAAAGTTTGATGACAGGATAAAGAGGTAGTGTTGTTTTGTGTCTAGAACTTTCTTGTTGGGTAGGGATTGTAAAGATTTGTGTTTATTTTAAACACTTGTTCCCAGTGGTAGCATTTGGTCCCTGAAATTAGGAAATTGACTCTCTGTAGTGATTCTCCGAAAGCTTCACTGTCCAGTTCCTGGGCCTGCAAATCCTCACTGAGAGGAGAGCGGTTTTTCCATAGGTCAGTGACTGGGAGTTGGCTGGTGAGAGGTGCTTGTCTCTTGGTGACATCATGTTGGCAGCTTGTAATTGGCATGATGGGACTGTTTATGTCTCAGGAATAGGTAAAGCTACAAATCCAAGGCTTTTGCCCCTGGGGAACTGTTTGTTAAACATTTTTTTTTTTTTCAACGTTTATTTATTTTTGGGACAGAGAGAGACAGAGCATGAATGGGCGAGGGGCAGAGAGGGAGGGAGACACAGAATCGGAAACAGGCTCCAGGCTCCGAGCCATCAGCCCAGAGCCCGACGCGGGGCTCGAACTCACGGACCGCGAGATCGTGACCTGGCTGAAGTCGGACGCTTAACCGACTGCGCCACCCAGGCGCCCCTGTTTGTTAAACATTTATCAGCACAGTGTGTTATCCTACAGCAGAAGCCCCGCTGGGAGAAGCCCCAAGAAGGACGTTGCTCCTCTTGGGTTGCCTCCTGTGATGATGTGCCTGGAGTCAGGAGTCCCACAGTGGCCTTGGGCTAAGATGTTTCAACAGTCCTAGTCTCTTAAGTTGTAAACTAGGGGTGAGTCACGAGTTTTTCCTGGTGAGTCTGTTCTGTATTGCACAAGCATTTCTGGGGCAAGGGGGAAACTGAGCAGCCCAGGGAGCTGTCTGCCCACCCCGCACTCTGGAAGAAACTTGCACTGCAAAGGAAGGGAGCTAAATGAGCAGAGGGGTCATGCTGGGAGAGCTAAATGCTGGGAGGTGTCTGTGGCCCACTGTATTTGGGGAGTCAGGAACTCCAAAAACAACCCCCCCTTTTTTAGGTATGGAATATTCTAGAAAGGTCTCTCTCCTTGTGAGGGCTATAGCTAAAGTCAGTGAAAGAGGTTTGGCACAGTAGAGGAAGTCATTTGTTCGTTCACTCAACAAACCTGTAGTCAGTGCTCAGCTCAGTAGTTTTCACAGCTGGAATCACATGGGAAGCTTACAGATCGACTTCAGTTTAATCTACCAGGGTTTGGGTGTGTGGTACGCTGAATGATGGCCCCTCCCAGAAGACATCGTAATTTCCGGAACCTCTGAATGTTATCTCGTCTGGCAAAAAAATAAAAAAATAAAATATAACAGCAAGAAAACAAAAAAACCCTTGCAGATGTGATTAAGTTAAGGATCTCACGATGGGGAGATTTTGGATCGTCAAGGTGGACCCTACTTGTCATCACACATATCCCCATAAGCAGGAGACAGAAGAGCATATGACTACAGATGCGGAGATTGGAGTGACATGTTTACACTGTAAGGAATGCCAAAGAGTGCTGGTAACACCAGAGGCAAAGAGAAAGGCGCGGAACAGCTTTTCCTTTAGAGCTTTCTGAGAGAGCACGGCCCTACCAACACCTTCTTTTTGGACTGCTAGCCTCCAGAACTTGGAGGGAACAAATTTCTGTTGCTCTAAGTCATCCGGTTTGCGGAATTTGTCACTGCTGCTCTAGGAAACCAGTTCAGGGTAGGACACAACTTGTTTTGAAGTGTCTTAGTGGCATTTTCCATATGACTTAGCAAATATCGGTTGTCCATGTTAGAGGTGGGTACTGATAAGGATCACAGAGGGTGATGTCTTGACTCAGTGGCTACTGTGCACTAACCAGAACCCTGTTCCCAATAGGCCTGGAGCCAAGGAATCCGTATTTTGCAAGCAAGCGAAAGCAAACCCACATGTGATTCTGAATCACGGGTATTTGCAAGTCCATCCTTCTGCTATGTATTATGATAGACATTAGAGATGCAAAGATAGATACATTCCCTGTTCTCAAGGAGCCTACAGTCCAGCAAGGAATTAGATAATCCTAGTAGTCTTTTAAGCGTTAGTATTTGTTGAGCTGTTTCTTCATGCTAAGTGCTACACCTATACGCCGTCTCTCCCGATCTGCAGAACGATTCCAGGAGGAAGGTATTAATATCCCCTAAGAAAAGACAGTTTTAGCAGGTTAAGCAACTAGTTCACTTTTGCCCAGTGGGAAGCAGGCAGGGTTGCCAAGGAAAATGCTGGCACAGGCATTTCAGGCATGAGCCATCATGTGAGCCAACGTCAAAAACATGCCTGTGGCAGACAGCCAAGTCCTGCTGGGAACTGCCTGTTGTCTAGGGTGGCTGGAACACGGGGTGATGGCGGAGTGAGGCAGGAGATGAGGCAGAAAAGTGGGCACTTGTGCCCGCAGACTGGAGCAGGGACCTCGGTGCTGTAAGGTCCCCTTCAGCAGCCAGGAAGGAGGAGCCCAGGAACCTGGTGCGTGACCAGAGCAGTGCAGGGCGAGTGGGGCCTCTGTCTTCCTACATTTATGTCCCCAGCATTGCTGTGGCTTTCTACTCCTTAGGGTTGCTATGCCTGCCGGAAGGGAAGGCCTCTCAGCTGTCGGACTCTAAAATCCAAGGCATTGGGCTAAAGCTTCCAATTAGTCATCAGCAGTGTTTAAGTCATCAGCTGGTTTTTTAATTTCTTTAATTTTTTAAAATGTTTATTTATGTTTACAAGAGAGAGACTGAGTACGAGCTTGGGGGAGGGGGAGCAGAGAGAGAAGGAGACAGAATCTGAAGCAGGCTCTGAGCTGTCAGCACAGAGCCTGACTGGGGCTCGAACCCACAGACTGTGAGATCATGACCTGAGCCGAAGTCAGACGCTTAACCGACTGAGCCCCCCAGGTGCCCCAGTCATCAGCTGTTTTAAGACGAAAACAAAAAACAACAAAAAATCCCCACTCCAACCCAAACCATATATTTTATAGCAAATCCGAGAAGAAAATGGCGTTATAGCATAAGCTTTGACCCTAGAGAAGAACAAATAGAAACACATCTCCACTGAACAAACAGAACCAGGTGCTGGCACTTTGCATATCTTCCCCCTCCAACCCCAGCAACTGTTTTTTAAAAAAACTTATTGTTATGAAAAAAAAATCTACAGAAGTAGAAAATTGGGGTGCCTAGCTGGCTCAGTCGGTAAAGCATGAGACTCTTAATCTCAGGGTTGTGAGTTCGAGCCCCATACTGGGCATGGAGCCCACTTTAAAAAAAGAAGCAAAAAATAGTGTTATGAACCCCCCATGCTTCCCTCAACCCACAATTCTTAGCCAGTAGTCAACCTGGTTTAATCTGTACTTGTGGTCCCCACCAGGTATTTCTTTGTTGTTAAACACTTTTTATTTAGATAATTTCAGGGCTACTGAAAAACTACAAGAATAGTCTCACAAACATCTGTATCAGTGATTAACCGATTTTTCCCACCTTCATTGAGGTATAATTGACATATAACATTATGTAAGTTTGAGTTAGGTAATGTGTTGATTTGATAATATTGCAAAAGGACTATGGCCATAGCATTAAATTAGATTCACCAATTAACATTTAGCCACATTTGCTTTATCTTTTCCCCTCTCCCCCACTTTTTTTTTTAAAAGAGAGAGTGTTCGAGCTGGGGGAGGGGCAGAGGAAAAGAGAGAATTCCAAGAAGGCTCCATGCTTAGCATGGACCCCACAACCCTGGGAGCATGACCTGAACAGAAATCAAGAGTCAGACACTCAACTGACTGAGCCAACCCAGGTGCCCCTCTTCTCACTTTCTTTTTATTTATATGAGAATTGCAGAGCATTCCTATATTAAAGTTCAGGAACCTAGGGTTTAGAGAGGTAAATAAGTAGGATGAGCAGTTTACTGGGACCGGAATGGAACCACATGCTAGTTGTAATCTTTTCTCCCCGTTTTGTTCTTTGTGGCTTTGATTCTTTTGAAACCTTCCCTTATCTGTATTTTGTCCTCTGCCTGCAGTTAGATTTTTTTTTTTATTTAAGATTTTAATTTTAAGTAATCTCTACATCCAAGGTGGGGCTCGAACCCACAACCCCGAGATCCAGAGTCACATGCCCCACCCACTGAGCCAGCCAGGCCACCCTTGTAGTCAGGTTTCTAATGCTGCCTTCAGTGTCTCTTCCTTTACCACTTGCTGGTCTTCATCCAGATGGCCTCAATGCTTCTCCAGTCTTCACTCCATGGTGGTCTCATCCCTGCCCACCTGACTCTACATGGTTCTGTCTTTGAACTCTAGACTCAGATGTTCCTTTCCTTTCTGGATGTTTCTGCTAGATGTCCCCAGAAACCCCTCATAGCGCCGTCTAACACTGAGCTCATGACTCCCCACTACCCAACCACTATTCAAGACCCTTCCCTCCCCCCGCCCCCCCCCCGCCTCAGTTTCCCTTCCATCTCCTGTGCTGTCTGAACCGTCTCTGGCACTTTCCCGCGCCCACCCCCTAGCCATTGAGCCAAACTGTCTCTTTATCTCCATTGCCCCTACCCTGATCCCAGGCTCCTCCTTCCTTCCTGGACCCCATAGACGGTTCTCTAGCTGGTCTCCCTACATCCACCTGGCTAGCCCTCAGTGGAATCCCTGGAGCAGAGACAAGTGACCCCGTCAGAATGCAGTTCTGACCTTGTCAAAGGCAAATCCAGTTTAGCCACCCAGCTCTGTCCCTTCCCAGGGTGCAGAACCCTTCAGTGACCTATTGCTTTTTGGATCTAGACCCACATCCCCTGAGTGAGCAAGGCTTATGAGGCCCTTCTCGGCTTGGCTCCTGCTCACCCCTCCAGGATGGGCAGCTCCCAGCCCACTGCCCAGTCCTGTGGGTTCCAGCTACAGTCCTCCCTCTCACTTGGGAGCCTTTGACAGGCTCTTCCCTCCACCTGAGTGCTCCCTTCCCTCCCCTTACCCACCAGGTCCTGTTCTTCAGACCTTAGCAGCTACCCCTTCTTGGCCTCACCTCATTCTCAGGGTTGCTCTCCTCCCCAGGGGGCCGGCTCTCCCCTTGTGCAGTATCACAACCCTTGTGATATTTTACTGGTGTGATTCTTTGTCCATTTTCCCACCTGGCACTGTAAGGTCTGTGGAAAGAGGCTGTGTCTTCCTTTGCTGATCCTTGTGGTGCCAGGCACATAGAAAGGTATTGAATAATTACTTCCTGAATGAGTGAATGAGTTAATACTGAGCAACAAATAGCGCTCATTTCAGCGAACGAACGTTAATAACTAATTACTTAGCACCGTTACTGCCATCTAGTGGCAACTCATGTTATTATCCCGCTGGGCCCATCGTCAATGATTGCCCTTCACGGTCACTCTGCTCCTGGCACAGAAGGAAATCAATACACGAATAAGAATAATAGATACTTGTTGCGCGCTGGCCTTGCTTCAAGTACTGTAAGAGACACGTGAAAAGACTGCCTACTTGATGCCTGAGCAAAGCGGTCTGTCCAGGGTCAGGGGCTAGAGGGAAGACCCTTCATTCAACACCAGGAAACAGAGCCTGTGTTTTTTAACTCTGCCTCACTGCTTCTGCATTTCTGCCACTTAGCATATGAATTCTACCCATAGGACAACTGGGATTGTTGTAGTGGTTGCAGAGGGCTTGAACAAAACCCTCTTTAATGGCAGGAAACATATTTTGGAACTAGAGAGGGTACTCTGGGGCTCTTCAGATTTCAATAAAACGTCTGAATTCCCGGAGGGTTGCTAATGCTGCGGCCGGGGACCTGTGAGTGCTCTCATTTCGAAGGCCCCTGGGCTATTGGATATACAGTCTTTCTTGGGGGTTCACAGATACTTTTTCTTGGCCTGTATTTCCTAGGCTTTTGGACTTTTTGGCCTAGAAAGCTCTGGTCTTTAAGTCTCTCCAAAGCCTTAGATAAGTCTCTACAAAGCCTCAGATCTTTCATGGAGTACATTTTGAAACAATCTTCCGAAAGCACACTTGAGATCTATGGTAAACATTAATTATATGTACACCAGCTGTCTCAAATGGTTTTTGAAACAAGGGAGAACATATATGAAGTGTATGAAACAGTTGTACTTTGTGTTATGTTCCTGAAAACTTCATGCAAGTACATTTTGGATGGGCAGGTAAATTTGATGTATATATTTTTAATGTTTATTTATTTTTGAGAGAGAGAGAAAGAGTGGAGGAGTGGCAGAGAGAGAGGGTGGTGGCGGGGGGGGGGGGGGGGGGGGGGGAAGAGAGAGGATCCAGTGTGGTTCTGCGAAGACAGCAGGGAGCCTGATGTGGGGCTCGAACTCACGAGCAGAGCTGTGAGATCATGACCTGAGCTGAAGTCAGACGCTTCAGCTCTGAGCCACCCAGGTGCCCCAATAATGTTATCTATGTCAAATAAAGTAAAGGGAGCCACAGTGTTAACTTTTACTGGCAAGTTGGGTGGAGAAGTAAGATGCGTACTATTTAAAAGAGATCTGTGGTGAATTCTGTTGTAGAGAATGGTTTTAAATGTGAACTTTCAGGGCACCTGGGTGGCTTAGTTGGTTGTGTCCGACTTCTCAGGTCATGGTCTCATGGTTCGTGGGTTCGAGCCCCACATCGGGTTCTGTGCTGACAGCTCAGAGCCTGGAGCCTGCTTCGGATTCTGTGTCTCCCTCTCTGTCTGTCCCTCCCCCACTTGTGTGCATGCTCTCTCTCTTTCTCTCTCTCAAAAATATTAAATAAACGTTAAAAAAAATTTTAAATGTGAACTTGCATCAGAATCACCTCTGCTTGTTAAAGCATAGGTTGTTGAGGCCCCACCCCCAGAGTGTCTGACTCAGTGGGGCTGGGAGAGAGCCAGAGAATTTGCATTTCTAACCAGCTCCCAGGGGATGCTAATGTAGTTGGTCTAGAGACCACACTTTGAAAACTACTTGAGCAGTGAATTATACCCTAATTGATTGCAGTTCTGTTTCTTTTCTGTCTTTTCCCAGCAGGTCAAGATCCACCAACCTTCACTGTTACTCTTCCCCCGATGGAGGAAAACAGGACGGAGGGATTCTCCGTCAGCTTCAGTCTCTGTCCAGCCTCCACCTGGAAGCCACAGTTCTGCTAACACGCAGGTCAGGTAGTTGATGTTGCCCCAAACCTTTCAGGATAATCATTTATTCTCACAGAATAAAATCTCTCCTTTAGTACGATGCCCGAGGCCTTTATATCTGGCCCCTCCTTACCTCTCTATCCTTTTTCCTCTAATGTGGCATTCTGGTTTTTCACATTCTGAACTTTCTGCTCGAGGCATTTCTTTGGCTACTTAATTCCCTTTTGTGTTCCTCAACCTGAGGATAAAACTGCCTAACTGTCTGATCCTGGCATACGTAGGTTTAAGGGACGACTGAACAAATGCATGAATGAATAAATGAATACATAAGAGGACAGAAAATGGATTCCCCCCCCCCCCAAATGTTTATTTGTTTATTTTGATAGAGAGCGAGCATGAGCAGGACAGGGGCAGAGACAAAAGGAGAGAGAGGCTTCCAAGCAGGCTCCACGCGGTAAATGCAGAGCCCGATGCGGGGCTTGATCCTACGAACTGTGAGATCATGACCTGAGCCGAAATCAAGAGTCAGACCCTCAACTGACTGAGCCACCCAGGCGCCCCAAGAAAATGGGTTTTTAAAAATTGTGGTAAAATACACATAACATACAACTTACAATCTTAAGCATTTCTCAGCGTACAGTTCAGTGGCATTAAGTGTGGTTATACTGTTGTCCCATCATCACCGCCATCCGTCTCCGGAACATTTTTCACCTTGTGAAACTGAAGCTCTGTGCCCATTATCCACCAAGTCTCTACTTCCCTCTCCCCCCCACTTCTGGTCACTACCATTTGGCTTTCCGTCTCTACGGGTTTGACTTCTTTAGGTTCGGTGGGATCATGCAGGACTGGTCCTTTTCTGACTGGCTTCCTTCACTCAGCATAATGCCCTCAAGGATCATGCATGTTATCGCATGTGTCCGAATGTCCTTTTTTTTTTTTTTAAGTTTTTTTTTTTTTTTACGTTCATTTATTTATTTATTTATTTTTTTAAATTTTTTTTTTTCCTTCAACGTTTATTTATTTTTGGGACAGAGAGAGACAGAGCGTGAACGGGGGAGGGGCAGAGAGAGAGGGAGACACAGAATCGGAAACAGGCTTCAGGCTCTGAGCCATCAGCCCAGAGCCTGACACGGGGCTCGAACTCACGGACCGCGAGATCGTGACCTGGCTGAAGTCGGACGCTTAACCGACTGCGCCACCCAGGCGCCCCACGTTTATTTATTTTTGAGACAGAGAGAGACAGAGCATGAACGGTGGCGGGGCGGAGAGAGAGGGAGACACAGAATGGGAAGCAGGCTCCAGGCTCTGAGCCATCAGCCCAGAGCCCAACGCGGGGCTCGAACTCACGGACCGTGAGATCATGACCTGAGCTGAAGTCGGACGCTTAACCGACTGAGCCACCCAGGCGCTCCAGTCCTTTTTTTTTTTTTAATGTTTATTTATTTTTGAGAGAGACTGTGCATATGTGAGCATGTGAGCAGGGGAGGGGCAGAGAGAGGGGGACTGAAGATCCGAAGCAGGCTCTGTGCTGATAGCAGACAGCCCCACGTGGGGCTCGAACCCACAAACCGTGAGATCATGACCTGAGCTGAAGTCGGACACTTAACTGACTGAGCCACCCAGGTGCCTCTGAATGTCCTTTTTTTCTTTTTTCTTTTTTTAAGGTTGGATAATATTCCATTGTAGGTATTTACTGTCTTTTGTTTATCCTTTTGTACAGAGGATAGATTTTTATACCAGGATTTAATTTTCAGCACTGTTTGAAGTAGCGAAAGGTTGGAAGCCATTTAAATGTCTGTGTGTAGGGGATCAGTGATATAAAGTAGACATAACCTCACAGTGGAATAACAAAAAATGGGGCCTCTCCTGAACTGGTACAGAATAGTCACCAAAATAGAACATTACAGTGTTGAAAACAGTATAGACTGTTTTACTTTTGGTGTAATACCAAAAAAAAAAAAAAAATTCCAAAACAGGGCATATGTACATAGTCGCCAGAGGCTGTGTCTGGGGGAGGGAACCAGATGATGTACTTTTTGCTGTGTGCCTTCCCTTCCCCCCCATGTGCTCTTTGATATCTTTTGCATTTTGTACCAAGCGTTATGTATTTCCTCTTTAAAAATGTTGAAAAGAATGCAAATAACAGTGTCCAGAGGGAAAAGTGATTAATTTCCTGCAGATCTTACATAAGGAAGGATGCTTTGTGCTTACAAATAATTATTAAATTAAGTCAGTAAGAAAGACTTAAATTAAATTAAACTTGGTTGGTTAATTCTCTTGACTCTCAGTAGAGATTAACAACGGATCTGATTCTTTGACTACCCCAGGGATTTTTTAATAACTGAATGTTATCAGCAGTTTGGGGATCAGATCTATGCAGTACTCAGAGACTGACCTGAAAAAGCTCCATCCAAATGAATTTGAGGACAAAGCCTTGATTTGATGCACTGCTCCTCTTTTTTTTTTTTTTTTTTTTAATTTCTTACAGTTTATTTATTTTGAAAGAGTATGAGTCGGGGAGGGGCAGAGAGAGAGAGAATTCCAAACAGGCTCCACGCTGCCAACACAGAACCCAGTGTGGGGCTCGAACTCATGTGAGCTCATGACCTGATCTGAAAACCAAGAGTCGTTTAGCTGACTGAGCCACCCAGACATCCCTTAAATTTTTTTTTTAGTGTTTATTTATTTTTGAGAGAGAGAGAGAGACAGAGATAGAGCACAAGCAGGGGAGGGGCAGAGAGAGGGAGACACAGAATCTGAAGCAGGCATCAAGCTCTGAGCTGTCAGCACAGAGCCCGATGCTGGGCTCGAACTCATGAACCCTGGGATCATGACCTGAGCCGAAGTTGGACGCTTAACCAACTGAGCCACCCAGGCACCCCTGATGCATTGCTCTTCTTAACGGCTATTCAAGTGCAGGCTTCCAAGGGAACACTCCTTCACAGCTATCTAAAGCTTCAAGGAAAACTGCTTTTAGATGAATTTGATAGCCCTGTCTGAATAAATGCTTACGTCTGAATCCAAAGGGGTTGGTGTCTCCAGATCAGGGTCCATGGATAGGCCTTCTCATAGAACGATACCTCATATAACGGAGGTATCTGAGTTAATCACCAGCATTTGCATTATGGGCTCCTCAGTGCCTAAGCAATGCAGGCATACCTTCAAAACTGTGAGATTATCTGGGGGCACTTGGGGGGGCTCAGTCAGTTCAGAATCCAGCTTCAGCTCAGGTCGTGATCTCACAGTTCATGAGTTCAAGCCCCACATGTGGGCTCTGTGCTAACACTGCGGAGCCTGGAGCCGGCTTCAGATTCTGTATCTCCCTCTCTCTCTATCCCTCCCCCACTCACGTTCTGTTTCTCTCTTCTCAAAAATAAGTAAACATTAAAAAGAAAAAAAAAAGCTGTGAGATTATTCAATCCTTGCTCTCAGATGTAAGATCATGCTAGCACCTTAACACCGAGACAGATGGCCCTGGACATTCATTACCAATGACAATTTTTGTTTCAAATATTCCCATTGATAAAAAGGTAATCATCATGTGCCTGGCTTCTGAAGAAATATGCTTGGAAATTCTGTATAATTGGTGTGGCTGTGATGATTCTGGATATCACTAATAATGGCTTACATTTCTATAGCTCCTTCCTACTTCTCAGTGACTCTTCATTGGTCTCAAAGCAAAGAGTCCTTCCGCAGGCACCGAGGGTTTTCAGGATCTGATCCCGATCCTGTCTGTCTGATCCTGTCTCTTCATACCCCTTCACCTTCTGTAATATCTTCTCCAGCTGTCCCCAAGTGTTCTTTTGTTTGTGTTTGCTGGACTTTGAACTCCTGTGGGCAGTGGGTCTCCAGAGTCCTCCGGCATTGTGTCAGCATCTTTTGGGGGGCTGGTTAAGGCAGGGCGTTAGGCCCCACTCCAGAGTTTCTGATTCAGTAGGTGAGGCGTAGACCTGAGAATTTTGTTTTTAAAGAAGCACCTAGTTGATGATGATGGTTGTGGTCTGGGGGCTACCCTGTGATGACCTCTGCTCTGGGGGAAAGGACTGGGCTTTCTTTCTTCCTTTCTGTGTCTATAGCGTCTGCGCCATCTTGATGCGTGTTGGGAGTCAGCAGGTATTGGTGTTGAATGAATGAGTGCAAAGACAGTTATGTTGGGTACTGTGTACACTGGGTGTTTCCAGTAATACACCAGAGGGAAATCTGAACAGTGTCAGTGAACTGATGACGAAGACGGTGAGGGAAGAGGCAGTGCCGGGTACACAGGAAGAACTCAGTAAGCACAGGGAAAAAGAGGAGGGAAAAGTGTAGGTAAGGTGTGAGGGAAGTCAAGAGTGAGGAGGTGAGGGAGATAGATTCTTTGTACCTCCAGAAGTTGAGCCCTAACACGTTAATTTTGTAACGTTTCTTATTTTCTTAAAAAAATTTTTTTTATTATTTTTTTGCTTTAGAAAGAGAGAGTGAGAGAGCATGAGTGGGGGAGAGGGGCAGAGGGAGAGAGAGAGAGAATCTCAGGCAGGCTTCATGCTAAGCCCAGAGCCCAAGGCTCAATCCCATGACCCTGGGATCATGATCTGAGCTGAAATCAGGAGTTGGACGCTCAGCCAACTGTGAGCCACCCAGGTGCCCAACATTTCTTCTTTTCTTTTTAAGATTTGTTTTTTTTTAATGCTTATTTATTTTGAGAGAGAGAGAGACAGTGTGAGTCGGGGGTGGGTAGGAAGAGAGAGGGAGACATAGAATCCAAAGCAGGCTCCAGGCTCTGAGTTGTCAGCACAGAGCCCGACGTGGGGCTCAAACCCATGAACCACGAGATCATAACCTGAGCCAAAGTCGGACACTTAACCAACTGAGCCACCCAGAGGCCCCAACATTTCTTATTTTCTAATGTAAACTTTTGTAGGCTGTAAACTTCCATCTAATTGATATTTTCTTAAATCCTGTATGTCTCAGGTTATAGTTATTTTGTTATGGTTCACTTCTACGTGTTTTGAGATTTCTATTATGATTTCTTCTTTGATCCATGAGTTATTTAGAAGTGTATCTTACATTTCCAGTCATGGGGTTTTCTTGTTATCTTTGTGTAATTGCAAACTGCATTGTGTCCAAGCACGTCGTCAGTATGGTGTCATTTTTTTGAGGTAATCCTACTGGCCTATCATGGGGCTGCTTTTTGTAGATGTTTCATGTGTGCTTGAAAACAATGTGCTTTCCCCATTTGCTGGACGCTGTGGTCTATGTACGTCCCCTGGACCAAACTTAACAATGGAACCGTCTTTATTCATGTGATTGTTAACATAGTTCTACCATTTTTTGGGCAGCTTGATCTCTTTGAAAGAGGAATGTCAGAATCTCTCACTTGATGGTGGATTTATCAAGTTCTCCTTGCAGCTGTGTTAATTTTTGCTTTGTATGTTAGGTGCATACAAAGTTAGACTCATGTTTTTCTGATGAATGCAATCTTTTATTATCATGAAGTTATGTTGTCATCTCTTTGTTTCCAGCCTGTTTTGTCCGATGGTACAGCAACATCAGCTTTCTTATAGTTAGTATTAGCCTGCTGTATTATTTTTGATCTCGGGCTTTTCACCTTTCTCTGTATGTCTTCTCTCCCTCCCTCCCTCCTTCCCCCTGTCTCTCTTTTGAGGGGGATGGCTTCTCTTTAAAATAGCAGGTATAGGGGCGCCTGGGTGGCGCAGTCGGTTAAGCATCCGACTTCAGCCAGGTCACGATCTCGCGGTCCGTGAGTTCGAGCCCCGCGTCAGGCTCTGGGCTGATGGCTCAGAGCCTGAAGCCTGTTTCCGATTCTGTGTCTCCCTCTCTCTCTGCCCCTCCCCCGTTCATGCTCTGTCTCTCTCTGTCCCGAAAATAAATAAACGTTGAAAAAAAAAATTTAAAATAGCAGGTATAACCTTTTGATTGTTGTTACAAAATCCAGTCTGAAAAATCATTTTTTTTTAATTGGAAAGTTTTGCCCTTTATTATAATTGCTGATATATTTAGATTTTTTTCCTATCATCTTATTAAAATCTGTATTTCCTTTTTTTTTTTTGGCTCCTCCCCTTTCACTATCACCTACCTTTCTTCCTTCTTTTGGGTGATAGATGGTTTTGTTTTCCCCCTTATTCTAGTACACCCTATTTCCAGATATTTGGACATTCTGTGTCAATATAAAAATATTCATTCTTTCTAGTGGTTACCCCAGATATTTTGATATATATACTAAACAAAATTTATTTAAAGTTTGTTGGGGCTTCTGGGTGGCTCAGTCAGTTGAGTGTCTGACTCTTGATTTTGGCTCAGGTCATGACCCCAGGTTGTGGGTTCAAGCCTCGCATGGGGCTCTGCACTGAGTGAGGAACCTGCTTGGGATTGTCTCTCTTCCTCTCTCTCTGCCCCTCTCCTCCACTTGCTCACACTCTCCCAGAATTTTTTTTTAAAGTTTGTTAAAGAACAAAGATGAAGATCTAATTGGTTTTATCAAGTGATTCGCAAACTGGGAAGCACCCAGTCCAGTAAGTAGAAGGGAGCTCCAAGAAGTTGTACCAAATGGAAGGTTTTTATAAGATGGAGAGTACAGGAAGAAGGAAGTTATTAGCAGAAGAAAGGAAAGGATTATTTCAAGCTAGGTCACTTTCTCCAACAGGGAAGAGCAAAGGGTTTTATCATGCAGATTACCTCATCTTCTTCTCCGGGGAGTGGAGAGGGCCCGTGTGACAGTAACCTCGTTGGTGTTGACCAGAAAACTCCCGACTGCCTGGTTCGGACTATGTTTCTGGGGGAGGTTGAAATTGCAGTTAGGTTAGATATTAAGCCCCAGTTTAGTGACATGGCCTAGCATGAGTGACTCCATCTTGGGCGTGTTTTTCTTTCTTTTTTTTAAACAGGTTAATCAATTTCTTATCTTCCTTCAGATACAAAGCTCTTAGAATGTTTAGATCAGCATCTTCAAATTGGAGCATTCATGCATTTACATTATATATAGTATGGTGATTGTTTTACGGGAATCAATTCCCAGATCCTCTGTTTTCACATGCACTCTTTTCTAAAATTGATTTCCTGGCAGCCCCTTTGAGATGAAAGGACGGGGTTTTGTGTTTTTTTTTTTGTTTTTGTTTTTTTTCTTTTCTGGCTTCATCTTTCTTTCTTAATCTCCATTTTTCTCTCTGGCCCATCCTGAATCTAACTCTGGCACATTATGCTGAGTGTACAAGCCTTTAAGCTACCAACAAGGAGTTGACTAAAAAATATTGGTGTTAGGTTTGAGGTTGGCAATTTTTTTTTTTAATATTTGAACTATATTTAATATTTATTTGTTATTTTAAAAAATGTTTATTTATTTTGAGAGACAGCACGTGTGAGTGGGGGATGGGTAGAGAGGGAGAGAGAGAATCCCAAGCAGGGATTCATGCTGATGCAGGGCTCTATCTAAAGAACTATGAGATCATGACCTGAGCTGAAATCAAGGTCAGATGCTTAACCAACCGAGCCACTCAGGCGCCCCTGAATAATTTTTTTAAAGTAGTCTATACACCCTACATGGGGCTCGAACTCATGACCCTGAAATCAAGAGTTGCATGCTCTATTGGATGAGCCAGCCAGGCTCCCCTTTTATGAATAATTTTGATGTTAGATCACATTGATGACAATTTAGCTAAACTGCTATGTAATATTACTACCTCAGCATCTTTTTGTTGTTGTTTAAGATTTTATTTATTTATTATTTATTTATTTATTTTTTAACGTTTTTTATTATTTATTTTTGAGACAGAGAGAGACAAAGCATGAACAGGGGAGGGGCAGAGAGAGAGGGAGCCACAGAATCTGAAACAGGCTCCAGGCTCTGAGCTGTCAGCACAGAGCCCGATGCGGGGCTCGAACGCACGGACCGTGAGATCATGACCTGAGCTGAAGTCGGACGCTTAACCGACTGAGCTACCCAGGTGCCCCTAAGATTTTATTTTAAAGTAATCTCTATACGCAATGTGGGGCTTGATCTCACAACTCCGAGATCAAGAGTCCCACACTCCACCAACTGAGCCAGCCAGGTGCCCATCAACATCATTTTGTGTGACCAACCTGTCTGTATGGGCTGTGGGCTTGGCCTCTCCCTAGATGCCAGCCACACTCTCTGACCTCCTTTCCACCCTATGTGGCATCTCGGTATGCTAGATACCTCCTCCAGGACCAGTGAGACAAAATAACTTTGTCTCTTTTTCTAATTTTTATTTTTTTTAATGTTTATTTATTTTTGAGAGAGAGAGAGAGAGAGAGAGAGAGAGAGAGAGAGAGAGAATGAATGAACAGAGGAGGGGTAGAGAGAGAGGGAGGCACAGAATCCTAAGCAGGCTCCAGGCTCTGAGCTGTCCGCACGGAGCCCAATGTGGGGCTTGAACCCATGGACCGTGAGATCATGACCCGAGCCAAAGTTGGACACTTAACCAACTGAGCCACCCAGGCTCCCCTAACTTTGTCTGTTTTAATTACCTTGTGGTATTTTGTTGAAGGAGGTTCACCTTCCACACCCTCAGGTTCTGCTTAACAAGTGTTGATTTAACCCAGTTGCAATGGGCATCTAATTCCGAAAAGTTCAGGGGCTTGAATGACATTACTTTCACGATAACCCTTCCATATCCAGTTATGTATCTTAGTGCTCTCATCTATATAGGCAAAACTTAGAAATGAAACTGAGGTTGAATCTTTCTTATGCTGGCAATTATTAATGCTCATCCATGAATACATGAATTAATTGGAAATAAAACCAACCCATTTGTTTCATTAGTAGATACATTTTGGTAAAATTTTACTTTATACAATTAAAAATTGTATGTCAAAATGTATATCTCTGTGTTGCATCCGTCAGTTGTGTACTAATCATAATTGTTATGGCAAGTCAAGCTGAAAAGATTTCTTTTTAACGTTAGCCTTATACAGAGAATACAAATGTTCAATTTATATTCATATTTTGGCCACTAAGCAGTCTGGCAGAGCAGTCTATAAAAGACTTTCAAGAATACAAATGGTTGGGGCGCCTGGGTGGCGCAGTCGGTTAAGCGTCCGACTTCAGCCAGGTCACGATCTCGCGGTCCGTGAGTTCGAGCCCCGCGTCGGGCTCTGGGCTGATGGCTCAGAGCCTGGAGCCTGTTTCCGATTCTGTGTCTCCCTCTCTCTCTGCCCCTCCCCCGTTCATGCTCTGTCTCTCTCTGTCCCAAAAATAAATAAACGTTGAAAAAAAAAAATTAAAAAAAAAAAAAAAGAATACAAATGGTTACATTAGAGTGCAGTTATATGGGGGAAATGGAAGAGAAATAATCAAGGGACAAAGGAAAGTTGTAAAGTAAGAAAGAGGCAGTCTCTGATATCTGGAGGCTACCCTGACACTAAGAGCTTGGCCTCTGTGTTGTTAGAAGCTGACCCAGGACTCCCTGCGAGGCTGTGGTGTCCTCCTGAGCAACATGATGATCTCATAGTTCACCAGCATCGTGTAGGGTCATTCTTTGACCGTGGCGATGTGAGCCACAAAAGAAATAGGACTGTCTTATAATCTTGTCTAAGCATGGGCAAAAACAAGGTCACTGTGCAAACCAAAGTGATACTAAACATCCCTCTCGTCGATACCCCCTAGGAGGGCCCTCGTGATTCTCGCTCTCCAGTGTCCATGCCTTGAGTGAGTGGGACCTGTAACTTGCTCCTAACAAACTGAATCTGATAAAGGTGATGGTTATTTTAAATTACTGGCAAAGTTGAAGGCATTTTGGAGATGTAATTAAGGTACCTGGTCAGGTGATTTTGAATTCAAGAAAGGAAGACTTTCCTGGGTGGGCCTGACCTAATCAGGGTAGCCCTTTGGAAGAAGGTCTAGGCTTTCCCTGATAGTAGATGGTAGAGACTTCAGTAGCAGATTCTCTCTTTTTTTTCGGGTTTGAAGAAACACATTGGCATGAATTCTATTCCTTCAAAGAAATGGATTCTACCAACAACTTGAGGGAGCTTGAAGATGAATTCTTCCCTAGTCCAGTCTCCAGATGAGAATGTAGCCTCCTGGCACTCGATTTCTAGCCTTGTGAGACCCCGAGCAGAGGACCTAGTTAGATTACTCCACAACTTGACCCCCAGATGCTGAGATAATGGTGTTTAATAAACAGTTGCTAAATTTGTGGTAATTTGTCTGAAGCAATAGGAAACTAATATAAATCTGTTCTTCCAGCTACTATAAGTGATTGCTTCTCTATCATTTAAAGTGTTAGCTTTCCCTATTATTTTCTCCTTCTAGATAAGATTTATTTAACCCAACATAGAATTACTCCTGCTTCCTGACAGCATCTAATTCAGAGCAAAGCCCCGGTTCTTTGAAGTCTCCCTGAAAGTAACACAACCCCAAATCCTATGAGTCTTTTCTGATACCTTGTCACTGAGATGGCCTGCAGTTCCCCATGGTTAATGTTCTCCCTTGTTGCAATGAGTCTGTAAGCTCAAGTTGTTCATGGTCATCTTTGGCTGGAGGGCATTGATAAAGCTTTTGCTTTTTTTTTTTTTTTAAGTTTATTTATTTTTGAGAGAGACAGAGACAGAACAAGTGGGGGAGGGGCAGAGAAAGAGGGAGAGAGAGAGAGAATCCTGAGCTACCACCACAGAGCCCGATGTGGGTTTCAAACTCACGAAACTATGAGATCATGACTTGAGCTGAAACCAAGAGTCAGACGCTTAACCAACTGAGCCACCCAGGTGCCCAAAGTGTGTGCTTTTTTTTTTTTTTAATATTTATTTATTAAAAAAAATTTTTTTTTAACTTTTTTTTATTTTTGAGACAGAGAGAGACAGAGCATGAACAGGGGAGGGGCAGAGAGAGAGGGAGCCACAGAATCTGAAACAGGCTCCAGGCTCTGAGCTGTCAGCACAGAGCCCGACGCGGGGCTCGAACTCACGGACCGTGAGATCATGACCTGAGCCAAAGTTGGGCACTTAACTGACCAAGCCACCCAGGAGCCCCAATTTTTTAATTTTTTTTTAAAGTTTATTTATTTTTGAGACAGAGAGAGACAGAGCATGAACGGGGGAGGGGCAGAGAGAGAGGGAGACACAGAATCGGTAGCAGGCTCCAGGCTCTGAGCCATCAGCCCAGAGCCCCACGCGGGGCTCGAACTCATGGACTGCGAGATCATGACCTGAGCTGAAGTCGGATGCTTAACCGACTGAGCCACCCAGGCGCCCCAATGTTTGTTTATTTTTGAGAGCGAGAATGAAAGACAGAACATGAGCAGGGAGGGGCAGAGAGATAGGGGGACACAGAATCCCAAGCAGGCTCCAGGCTCTGAGCTGTCAGCACAGAGTCCAACATGGGGCTCACACTCACAAACCATGAGATCATGACCTGAGTTGAAGTCAGATTTAAGCCTAACTGACTGAGCCACCCAGGCACCCCATGTTTGTGCTTTTTGAAGAGCTTGCTCATGTGTTTCCTAAAAGATTAATGATAGGTATCAACTCACTGTATTAGGTTCCTTCCACTGGATAGGTTTAAAAGAGTGGTATAACAATTTAAAAATGCCACTAGTTTAATAGATTAGAAATCATATAATTTATAATTGTTTAATTGGGGAATGAAAAAATTTGCATGCTAACTTTAAAATTTGTGAAGAGACACATAGATTTATAAAATTCTTTTTATAGGGTGTTCAAAATTGTTTGAACACCCTACTTTAGATCATCTTTCTCCCACCCTACATCGATGATTTCAGCTCTAAATCTTAGTGCTGAGGCCAAGGAACTGAAGATTTCACTGGTGTCTGGCAACCATGTCCCCAGAGGAGAGGGCAGCTGTAAAAACTCCCAGACAGGCTGGCTCTGTGCCCAGGTCCAGCCAGCCTGCTGGAGAGCCAGTGCCCAGATGCGTGGCACAAACACAGCAGTGCTCCAGAATCTGAAAGAACCACGTGAGCTAGAACGGGAGGCATCTCAGTGAGAAACATTGTGGACTGATGACCAAAGGGACTTCCTAGTGCTTGATTATCACGCATGAGCCAAGGCCAGCACAAAATGGAGGTGGAAGAAGAAATAAGAGGTGGGGGGCATACATAGTGCGGTAGAGGTCCAGTAATGTCTGGATTTCTGGTCAACCCAAATGGATAGCGTTTAGAGACAGATTTGGACTGATTGAACAACAGGCGCGTGAATGGCTCAGTTGGTTAAGCATCCAACTCTGAATTTCGGCTCAGGTCATGGTCTCAACGGTTGGTGACTTCGAGCCCCGCATTGGGCTCCACTGCCAGTGCGGAGTCTGCTTTGGATTCTTTGTCTCCCTGTCCGTCTGCCCCTCCCCTGCTCGTTCTGTGTCTCTCTCTGAAAATAAATAAGTAAACATTAAAAAAAAAATGACCAAACGTGAAGAATTGCTAAATTTCTTACACACCTGAGTTTGTGGTTGCAGATGGACACCTGCTACATGTGGAACGTTTTGCATACACTGTTGTTGGGTTCATAGGTGACCGGAAGCCCACTCAAGAATATATGGACCAATCCCAGGTTAAGCCCTAAGGATGAGGGCTGCCTGAGTGCAACTTTTTCTAGGCAAGTTTTTACCTGCCAAGAAGTGACCCAAATGGAACTATAAGAGTTGGAATGAATGTGAAGCTTTTCGGTGGGGTTTTGACAACATCCTTCTTTCTGAAGCCAACAAAGCTGGTTGCTGGACTCGCACAAACAGAACCTGTCACACCTAACAGGAACAGATGGCTGCATCTTTGCCCACACTTGTTGTCCTCCTCACCCATCCACACCGCTTGCTACTGGAGCTGCCCCCCATGCCTGAGGCACAAAAGCCATAAGTCACCTACATGGAGACATGCCTGAGACACAAAAGAAGCCATAAGTCACCTACAGGGAGCAGAATGTGGACAGGTTGGGGAACAGTCAATGCTTCTTCCAAACACTAGAGAGTTCCTTTCCTCTGCTTCCTTCCTATAACTGTATTTCAGTGACAGGCCATCCAAATGGATTCCCTTCTCTGAGGGTATATAGCATAGGAATGGAATAATCCAGCACAGGGAGAGAGAGTAATGTATTTGAATGTGGGTGGGCATACTGGAACCACTCAAGTCAGAGGTTAAGGGGCCTTCTGAGTCACCGGGAGCTTGTCACGGACAAGCTGTGTGTTTGGCTGCCGGGACTGAGCCTCTTCCTTCTGACCTTTGGCTGATGCATGTGGAAACACTTGTTCTTTTCACTGGGGCACACGGATTCCATGACGCTCTGTGTCACTTTCCAAACACAAAGAAGAATTTCATCCCTGGCCCCTGAGCGAAGGAGCAGAGGTGGGAGCAGCCCAGAGGTGGTTGGGAATCCTGGCCCCATCACTTTCCAGTGCAGATGCTCCGGCAAGCAGGCACTTGAGATTTCGCCAGTGTCAAGTGGGGGGCTAATTACGCAGGTCTATGGGTTTTACAAAGTTCTCGTAAATCAGGAAGTTTTGTTCTCCATTCTGGGTTGAAACCAAGAGCCTGCTGGGTCTGCTCTTGCTACTTGTGGTGGGAGGGGAGGAAAAGGAGGTAGAGAAGGGACTGTTTTGGGTTGGAACATGGCAGGTCTTTGGCCATCTAGCAGCGTTTGATGGCTGCCGTGTGAGAGGCACTCCATCCTTGAATTGCATCAGGCGTGTGATTCAAAAGGTTTGTCAGCCCTGATGGAGGGATATGGCAATCTCACTCAATTCACAGCCTCTTTTAACAGTTCATTTGAAATTGCATCTAATTTAAGCTCATTCATAATCGCCTTTGATGTAAATAACCCCAAACGTGGAAGAGCCCATCCCGCAAGGCCTGGCAATTACTTCACAATGAAAACCTAACTGTAGGAACGTCAGTGTTGCTATGACAACCACAGAGAAGCCTGGTTGCCCACGGTTACCTATGTTAGCAGATGTCACTGGTGCTTGAGTCTTAGCTTGAATGAGCCTCAGGAGCATAATGGGGACAGGCAGTGGGAACTGTAGGAGCGGGTCTGGATGAAAGAACCTTCTTGCGCCCGTGGGCATCTCTGATATCCTTTTTGTTTTCTTACTGCTAATGGGTTCATGAAGAGTCTATTTCATTACAGGACCATTGAATTGTCATCTTGGAGCCAGAGAGTTCTAAGATGACCCCCCCTCTGAAAGGCCTTTCTTTTTTCTTTTCTTTTAAAAATTCTTTGTTACATTAAAAAAATAAGTAATATAAATATGTGGTTCAAGCCTCAAAAAGCACCAAAGGTGTATGGGGAAGTTCTCTTTCCTGTCCTTCTCTCCCGTCTGCCCACTTCCTGTTTTCCCCCAAAGGTATTTTTTTTTACGCCTCTACAAATCAGTAGAAGATGTATTTCCTTTCTTTTTATTTTTATACAACAGTATATATACACACAGAAGAATAATGTATCATACACATGTTCTGTACCTTGCTTTTTCCCTTAATATGTCTTGAAATTATTTCATATCAATCTATGAAGTACTTCCTCAGTCTTTTTACAGTGCATAGTATTCTATTATATGGTTATGCCAAACGTAGTCAACCGGTCCCTAATAATGGCATTAAGGTTTTTTTTTTTTTTTAATTTTTACTGTTTATTTTTGAGAGAAAGACAGTGTGAGCAGGGGGCGAGGGCAGAGAGAGAGAGAGAGAGAGAGAGAGAGGGAGACACAGAAACTGAAGCAGTCTCCAGGCTTTGAGCTGTCAGCACAGAGCCTGATGTGGGGCCTGAACTCACAGACTGTGAGATCATGACCTGAGACTAAGTTGGACACTTAACCGACTAAGCCACCCAAGTGCCCCATGTTGGGTTTTTTTGTTTTTAGTCTTTTTGTTTTTTTTAATTTTTATTTTAGAGAAAGAGCACAAGCAGAGGAGGGGCAGAGGGAGAGAGAGAGAGAGAGAGAGAGAGAGAGAGAGAGAGAGAGAGAATCTTAAGAAGGCTCCATTCTCAGCGCAAAGCCTGATGTGGTGCTCAATCTCGTGACCTTGGGATCATGACCTGAGCCTAAATAAGAGTTGACGCTTAACTGACTGAGCCACCCAGGTGCCCAACTTTGTGGTTACAAAGAAGGTTGTAATGACTAGTCTTGCATTAATGCCCTTTTGCATGTGTGAGTTATCTGTAGAATAATTTCTAGATCTAGAATTGCGGAGTATATGGATTTGTCACTTTAAATTGTCATCCACAGATCTTGTACTGTTTTGTGTCCCCCCCCCCCCCCCCCCCAGCCACGCATGTGAGGCCCACATCCCCACAGCCTCACAAAGAGTGTTTTGTCCAACTTCTGGGTTTTTGCCAGTCTGGTAGGTGAGAAATGTTACCTCAGCAGGATTAAAATCTGCATTTTTCTTGTGTGTATTTAATTTTATTGAACTATCTATTCATATGCTTTGTCTATTTTCCTATAGGTTTGTGGGCCTCTTTCTTAGGGGGAGCTCTTAGTATATTAGGGATATTATGTGATATGAATTTCAGTTATTTTTTCTGTTTCATTTGTCATTTACCTTTGATTTTGACAGGATAGTGTAATGGAGACAAACTCGGACTCTGGGGTCAGGCTGTCCAAGTTCACGTTCCCGCTTTGCCGATGGGCTGCGTGACTTTGGAAATTTGTTTCTCTGTGCTTTATTTTCCTCCTCTATAGAGTGGGGATAATAGTGCCAACTTCATACGGCTTTTATGAGGATTAAATGCTTAATATATTTAAAGTGTTTGTAATAATGCTCTGTATGGAACATAGTAAATTCTATATTTGATACATCTTATTTTTAGAACCTTTTTTATGGTTCCTGGATTTTGTGCCATAGTTAGAAAGGCCTTAAGAAACTTTCCCTTTGCCCTCCTTTGCTGTGGCCATGATTTTTTTCACGTACCTCTATCAGGAAAGCCGTGGTAGCTGAGTGGTTATAAGCACTAGTTTTGTTTTGTTTTGAGAGACAGAGAGAGAGACAGAGAGAGAGAGAGAGAGAGAGAGAGAGAGAACTCCAAGCAGGCTCCATGCTCAGCACTCAGTGCAGAGCCCAACTTGGGGCTCAATCCCACCACTCTGGGATCATGACCTGAGCTGAAATCAACAGTCAGGTGTGAAACCAACTGAGCCACTCAGGAGCCCACACCCACCCCGTTTTATTTATTTATTTTTTTAATGTTTATTTATTTTTGAGAGAGAAAGAGAGAGAGAGAGAGAGAGAGAGCGCGAGTAGGGGAGGTGCAGAGAAAGAAAGGGAGACACAGAATAGGAAGCAGACTCCAGGCTCTGAGCTGTCAGCACAGAGCCTGACGCGGGGCTCAAACCCACGAACCACAAGCATCACGACCTGAGCCGAAGTTGACGGTTAACCGACTGAGTCACCCAGGCGCCCTCACTGTGAAGGTTTATTTTATTTATTTGAGAGAGAGAGGAGCAGTAGTTTTTGAGTCAGGAAAACAAGTTTCAGTAGCTGCTCTAGCACTTACTAGCTAAGTGACCTTGACCAAGTCATTTTGTCTCCCAAAATGAGGATTAAAATGATATCCACTTATAAGGTGGCAGTGGTGATTGGAACCGTGGCAGCTACATGGTGAGTGGGAATGCAAAGTCAACGGTGGCCATTGTTTTTGTTATAATGGTACCGGCCACGCTTCCATCCATTTAATTTCAATTCTCTGCCTTTCCAGTTCCCTAAGTGCAGGGGCTATGTCTTGTTTTTTTTTTTTTATCCCCAGAGATCCACATGGAAAGGCCTCAGTAAATGCTGATTGATGAATGAATAGAGAAGCAGACTTAAAGCACTTTAGAGTTGCTTAGTGTAGATTATCCCTGGCAGTTTACAGAGGAGAAAATGGAGGCAGAGTGATTTGCCCAGGGTCAGAGTCGGAATGGGACCTGGAACTTTTGACTTCCAATCTTTGAGGGATCCGTTCTTTTTTTTTTTTTTTTCTCTTAAGTGTATATATATATGTATATATATGTGTGTGTGTATATATATATATGTGTGTGTGTGTGTGTGTGTGTATGTATATGTATATGTACATATATATATATATTTTACGTTTATTTATTTTTGAGACAGAGAGAGACAGAGCATGAACGGGGGAGGGTCAGAGAGAGAGAGGGAGACACAGAATCTGAAACAGGCTCCAGGCCTGTGAGCGTCTGACTTTGGCTCAGGTCATGATCTCACAGTTCGTGGATTCGAGCCCCGTATTGGGCTCTGTGCTGACAGCTTGGATCCTGGAGCCTGCTTTGGATTCTGTGTCTCCCTCTCTCTGCCTCTTCCCCTACTCAACACTCTGTCTCTCTTAAAAAGAAATAAACATTAAAAATATTAAAAAAATAGAATACAAAAGTTTGTCAGTAAAGCAACCCCATACCCTGCAAGCTGGTTTAATAGCATGTGCTGGTGTGCACACATACATTTCCTAGCTCTCTTTGCTGAGAGGGTCTGGAACAGTGACACTCCAGTTGCAAGGAACATACTCGAAGCCCAGTCTTCCTTTCTAAACACCATTCTCCAAAAAAAGGAACTAGGGCTTGATAAATGGCTGATTCCAGGATTGGGGCAGGGGAAATACAAGATGAGCCTGGAGCATTGTGTCGTGACAGCAAGTAAAGAAGTGATTAAAAAAAAAAGAAAAGACTAAAACAAAATGAAACTAAAAACGAACAATGGATGGGGATGTGTCAAGAGGACTTGGCCAGTCTGAAAGAGCTCCCGATGGCCAAAGGGGGAACAATTTGAGCAGCAAAAGAAATAACCCAAATAAGTGATTATGAACAAATGATTGAATAAATAAATAAATAAATGGGAGAGAAGGAATACATCTTCCTTACAGGATACTTCCAAATAACTTATGTAGATCTCCTCTCTTGCCAAGAGTTAGGGCTTAAATTTCACTCAAGTGTGGGCTGGGCTTGGTAGTCACTTTTAAGCAAGTGAGTATGGAAAGATAACAACTTACCAGTGAAGAAACCTGGCAGACACCCCCTTCACCAAGTGATCCAGGTTAACATTACCACGGATAAATCGTGGTGATCTCCCATTACCCCCATGTGATGCGTTGAGAAGGGCTCTTTCACCATCTATGTATTCTTTCTCCAAACCCTTAACCCCACTCTATCACGAGAAACCATCAGGCAAAGTCAAATGGAGGTACATTCTTTTTTTGTTGTTTTTTTTTTTAAATATATTTTTTTAATGTTTATTTCTTTTTGAGAGAGAGACAGCACATGAGCAGGAGAGGGGCAGAGAGAGAGAGAGGGAGACACAGAATTTGAACTGTCAGCACAGAGCCCAATGTGGGACTTGAACTCATGAGCCATGAGATCATGACCTGAGCCCGAGTTGGATGCTTAACCGATTGAGCCACCTGGGCGCCCCTCAAATGGAGGAACATTCTTAAGAATAGCTGAGAAGTATTCTACAAAAGGTCAAGGTCGTGAAAAGCCAGAGAAAAGACTGACAAACTCACTGGCCAGAGGTGAGTAAGGAGACGTGGTGACTGAATGCAGTGTGGCATCCTGATGGGATACTGGAATGAAAAAAGAACATTAGTGGAAAAGCTGGTGAAATCCAAGTGTACAGTAATGTACCATCATTTGTTTCTTCACCTTGACAAATGAAGCACAGGAATTTGAGGTGTTAACATTGAGAGAAACTGGGTGGGAAAATATGGAGAACTCAATGCATTATCTTTGCAACTTTCCTAAAAGTCCAAAGTAAAAAAATGAAACAGACAACGGAAGGTGGTTTAAATACATAAGAGTTCAGTTTCTTTCATGTAAATTAAGTTCAGAGGTAAGCAGTCCGGGACTTACATCCTGGCTCCATGGTCATCGGGGATCTGGGCTACTTTTACAGATACTCTGCCATTTTTCAGCCTTTCTCTTCATAGTGCAAGATGGCTGCCAGAATGCCAGACTTCCTGGCTACATTCCAGGCATCAGGAAGCAGGGAGGAGGAAGGACAAAGGAAGATAGGAATCCTTTCAGTTGAGCCTTTTCCCTTTAAAGAGCTTACCCAGAAACCCTACTTCCACTACATTGGCTGGGGCATATCTAGTTGCAAGGGAGGCCGGGGGATGTCGTCTTTCTCTGAGTGCATTGTGCCCTGAGTAAAACCAGCGATCTGTTACTAAGGGGAAGAATGCATACTGGCTGGGCATCTGGCAGTACTTGAGCCTCCTGTTCCTATGCATAACGTGGTCTGTGACTTTCTTAGCTCAGTTGTACATGGAGGAAGGAAGACAATCTCCCTTGAAGGCATCTTTTCTCTATAATGATTCTCTTGGCTTGAAGAAGGGGAAATGTCACAGTACTTCCTACCAGGCTGACCACTCACCTCCCTTTATAGATCTCTCCATTAAAATCTTAAGTTTCCTGGGGCACCTGGGTGGCTCAGTTGGTTAAGCATCTGACCTCAGCTGAGGTCATGATCTCACAGTTCGTGAGTTCGAGCCTCACGTTGGGCTCTGTGCTGACAGCTTGGAGCCTAGAGCCTGCTTCAGATTCTCTCTCTCCTCCCCACCTCTGCCCCTCCCCTGCTCATACTCTGTCTCTCAAAACTAAATAAACATTAAAAAACATGAAAAAAACCCACTTCAGTTTCCTGCTTCTCTTCACTGGTGAAGACTGGGAGGTGAGCACTGAAGGACAGTTTATCTTCTCTTTAGTCAGCCGTGTGCATAATCTCAGAGTCTTTTGCTCTGGGACTCCAAATCTTCATCCATTTATGATGGATACCCATTCTTTGTTGAAAATATTGTAAATTGAAAATACAGTTAAAACACCTCATCTACCAACCATCACAACTTAGCCTAGCCGGCTTTAAATGTGCTCAGAATGCTTACTTTAGCCTACGGTTGGGCAAAATCATCTAACACAAAACCTATTCTATGATAAGGTATTGAGTATCTCATGTAATTTATTGAATACTGGACTAAGAGTGAAAACCAGAATGGTTGTATAGGTACAGAGTAGTGGTAGGTGTATCACTTGTTTATTCTCATGCTCCCGGGGTTGACCAGAAGCCGGGGCTCTCTGCTGATTGCCGGCACCATGAGACAGTATTGCACTGCGTGTGGCTTGTCCAGGAACAGATTACATTCAAAATTCAAAGTATGGTTTTCACTGAATGCACACTGCTTTTGCAACATTGTAAAGTCGAAAAATCAAGTCAAGCCATCCTCTGTTAGGGACTGTCTGTATAGGTAAAATTTGGGGGTGATATTACATAGGGAAAGCCCATGTAATATCCTGTTAAACAGGTTTTCACTGAGAAGGTTGAGAAGCAAGATCCACGGGGCATGCATTTTATACGATCTGGTGTTAGGACAGATTGGTACCTCTCCCTTCCCCAGAAGGTAATTTGGCAGATATATCCAAAGTCTTCAGAATATTTATATCCCTGTAATGTAACCTTCTGGAAATTGGCTTGTGTCTCAGGGAAGAAATCTGAATACAACAAACAAGAAACTACTCAAAGTGGGGGTGGCTCAGTTGGTTAAGTGTCTGACTTCGGCTCAGGTCATGATCTCACAGTTCATGGGTTTGAGCCCCATGTTCGGCTCTGTGCTGACAGCTTGGAGCCTGGAGCCTGCTTCGGACCCTGTGTCTCCCTCTCTCTCTGCCCCTCCCCCGCTCATGCTCTGTCTCTCTCTGTCTCAAAAATAAAACATTAAAAAAATTAAAAAAAAAGAAACTACTCAAAGATATTAATTTCAGTGATATTTATAATGTGAAAAAAATAGGAACCAATTTAAAGGCCAGTGATGGACCTTTCATTAGGTGGGATTTTATGTAGCCAAAATAATAGGGTTCATTTTGATTCAAGAATAACATGGAGATGTGTTTATATTATGAAGTTAGGTGGAACTAAATGGGTTTCAGGGTTGCATATACAATATGATCAACCTAAAAAATTTGGAGAGAATACATGCACCAGTGTGCTACTTTAATTATCACTGGGTAATAGGGATTTTAATGTAATAGAAATGTTAGAAAAAAACCCCGAAAAACTTCTAGATAAAGGCAGAAAAATGTAAGGAAGAAAAGGTATGTGGGTGATTTTATTCTTTGTTTAGGGTTATCAAAAAATGCAATTTGATAACTTAGAGTCAAGACCAGCCAGCAAGTAGGGGCGCCTGGGTGGCTCATTCAGTTAGGCGTCAGACTTGGTTTTGGCTCAGGTCATAGTCTCATAGTTCATGAGTTCAGGCCCCACATCAGGCTCTATGCTGATAGTGTGGAGCCTGCTTGGGATTCTCTCTCCCCCTATCTCTGTCCCTCCTGCATTCTCTCTCTCTCTGTCTCTCTCAAAATTAAAAAAAAAAAAAAAAAGAACTGTCCCCTGCCCAACTTCTCCCTGCTTTCCTGGGGAAACCTGTCCAAGTCTTAAATTTTTCCTCTGGGTCAAAATAACATGCTCAGGTTGCCACTTCTTGATTTATTGATTTTAGGCATTATCTGTTGGCTTCGTGATAAGGTAGATGAAGATTTAGGTCTCTTATACCCCTTAGTGGGTAAATAGTGGCCTTCCAAAGTTCATGTCCATCTAGAATGTTGGAATGTGACCTTTATTTGGACATAGGGTTTTTGTGAAGGCAATTGAGTTGAGGATCTTGACATGAGAACATCCTGGAGTTGGGTGGGCCGTAAATCCAGTGACTGGTGTCCTTGTTAGTTAAGGAGAGGACCCACAGAGACACGTATAGAGAGAAGAAGGCCGTGTGAACACTGAGGCAGGGACCAGAGTTATGTAGCCCCAAACCCAGGACTTTCAAAAGTGATTGGGAGTCACGAGAGGCTGGAACAGAAGCATGGAATGAATTCTCTCTCACAGCCCCCAGAGGGAACCAACCTTGCCAACATCTTGATTGCAGACTTCTAACCTCTGGAATTGGGAGAGAATAAATTTCTTTAATTTTTAAAATTTTTTTATGTTTTTATTTTATTTTTGAGAGAGACAGAGAGACAGAGTACGGGCAGGGGAAGGGCACAGAGAGAGAGGGAGACACAGAATCTGAAGCAGGCTCTAGGTTCCAAGCTGTCAGCACGGAGACCGACGCAGGGCTCGAACTCACGGGCTGCGAGATCGTGACCTGAGCTGAAGTTGGACGCTTAACTGACTGAGTCACCCAGGTGCCCCTAGAGAGAATAAATTTCTACTTTTTTTTTTTTTTAATTTTTAATGTTTATTTACTTTTAGGGGAGAGAGAGAGACAGACAGAGCACTAGCAGGGAAGGGGCAGAGAGAGATGGAGACACAGAGTCCGAGGCAGGCTTTAGGCTCTGAGCTGCCAGCACAGGGTCCATTGTGGGCCTTGAACTCACGAACCGTGAAATGACTAGAGTTGAAGTCCAGAATTGGAACCTTAACCAACTGAGCCACCCAGGTGCCCCAACCTTTTTTGTTTTTAAACTTCCCAGTGATCTTTCTAGTACTAAGCATGCATTTCGTTTATAATGGGAGAAAATAAAGTTTATTAGGAAAGAGGGCTAGGATGTGAGAATGTAGGGTTCGGGGAAGAGCAAAGGCACTCAGAATCTGGCTGAGGTTGGGTAAGCGTGACTCTCTGTGTTGAAGACAGATGCTGGTGGCTCAACATGACCAAAGACAGAAACCACCTGTGTCAGCACAGCTACCATTTACTCCAGAAAGTTCTTGCCCAGGAAGATAACACTGTAAACCATTAAATATTTGACCATTTGCCTTGGAAATTTCTGAAAGCCAATTTATTCAAACAAGAGATTGCACAGTTGTGTGCATAGCTCTGTTCCCAGAACCATTGGCTGTTCCCCTGGGCAAAAACTCCACTTGCCAAACAACTGTTGACTGATAAAGACTTGCTCTAAGGCTCCTGCCTTGCTGTGGCCACCACTGAGCCTAAACTGTAGTAACAGACCGGCCTTAAATCACTTGAGCTCAGACACCAAAACCCAGTAGGTATCTGCCTCTGGTCTCCCCCTTCTGAGACTCTCACAGCCTTGATCGAGGTGGAGCTCCTGCCTCTGACAGCAGTTAGGTAAAAAATCCGGCTTATTTGTTGCCCAGGATATTCTGGTGGCCTTACTGAGCAGCCATGGTGTACAGGTGTTTGAGTGTGTGTATGTGTGTGCTCGCTTGTGTGAGAGTGTCTGCAGGAGGAAGTGTGTGTCCGTGTGTGTGTGTGTGCGCGCATATGAATGCCAAGCTAGGGAATTGGAATTCTCTTCCACAGGCAGTGGGAACCTTGAAGACATGCATAGAGAGGTGACAACATGCCCAGGTCTGGGTTTTGGAGAGATGTGTGATACCAGGCTCAGGAGGACTCTCAGGGCCATCGCTAAAGGTTTAAAAGACACCCACGCGGTCAGGGCATAGAAGCAGACAAGATTGCCAGACAACAGTGCAGTGGATTAAAGCTGGCTGCTGATTCTTGGCCATTCTCCTATCAGGAGAGAATCTGTGCTAGCCTTGGGCCTTGTTTTGACCAAAGGAAGTGACACTGAGGCTAGGCCTTTGGAGATTGGCGGCTTCTGAATTCCTCTTTGGAATGCTTCCTTTTGCATCAGACTGTAAGAAGTCTGATACCCTTGAGAACACCATGCTGGAAGGAAGCCCAGGCTTGCCTTGTGAATAGAGAGGGGCTACAGGGAAATAGGACAGAGGCCCCCACAAGAAGCAGTGAAGCTTTCTTGAAAATTCCACTCCAGTTCAGCCGGTAGCTGAATGCAGCTGAGTGAATGATGCCAGCTGATGCCATGTGCAGCAGAAAAGCCACCCAGCTGAGCCCTCTCTGAATTCCTGTCTCACAGACTCTTGAGCAAGCCAAATGGCTATTTTAAGCCTCCGAGTCATGGGGTAGTTTGTTATATAGCAATAGACAACCCAGATAAACAGCTAACATTTCTTGGTTACTCGGTGCAGGTCAAGGATAGGGGTAGGCAGTATTGTTAAGGATGTTAGTTACCCATGATTTGTTTCACGGATTCGGTGTAATCCTAGGCACTTAGATTTTCATATTCATGATTCTCATTAGCTGTTTGCCTGAAAGTATTGCCCATCATACATTTAACTTTTCTTCTTACTCGTAAGTAATTGCTGAGTCAGAAATACTTTTTCAGGGGTGCCTGGGTGGCTCAGTTGGTTAAGCGTCCAACTTCAGCTCAGGTCATGATCTCACGGTTCATGGATTCGAGTCTGGTATTGGGCTGTCTGCTGTCATTGGAGAGCCTGCTTTGGTTCCTCTGTCCCCCTCTGTCTCTCACCTGCCCCTCTCACTCGCTGTCTGTTTCTCTGTCTCAAAAATAAACATTAAAAACAGCAAAAGGACTACTTTTTCAGTATATGTTAAAGTCAAATAAGATGTGAACCAAGAGAGTCCAAACTTGTATCCTAAATTATGTCACATAAGCTACCTTTCAATAAAACTTTGGGGAAAAAAAGTACAGCGCCAGGCTTCGTCTCGTTAATCCTTGAGGTGGATGCTACGGTTACCTCTGTCGTGCAGAGAGGGGGCAATGATGTGAGGGAAAGAAGGATGGAGCTAAAGGGAATGCAGTTGTGGGTGGAGAGGGGTCAGACAAGGAAATCGAGAGGGAGCACTGGAGAGAAAAGGAGCCACGCGGCCCCCGCCCTTGGTCTGGGCTTCCTGCGTAGGATCTGGTTCTCAAAGAGGGATGCTAACTTGGATGTCGGCTGGCTCTTGGCTTGAAGTGTGTGTCGTCTCGCATCCTTCCCTCAGATTCCCCAACCAACGTACATCCAAGTTAACCCACCCTCCTTACCCCCCACTAGCATTTCCAGGTAAAACCTTGGTTTGGGGTGAAGCCTTACTTTTATTTTCTTTCGAAGGGGAGAAGTGGGTAGAGAGAGAGAGAGAGAGAGAGAGAGAGGGAGAGAGAGAGAGAGAGAGAGAGAGCCTAGTCCTAATCCATTAACTTGATTGGTTCAAAATATTTGCCTTCTTGGATTTCAGTGGCCTGGAGAAATCCACCCCTAAATGAGGAATTTCACCAGCTATAAATTAATATGCAAATCTATGCAAATAATGTGCAACTCTTCCTAGGCCTCTCAGACAGGCTTTTGTTTGCAACAGGATTACTTCACCGGGCCAATTCAATTGGGTAGAAAAAGCCCTTTGCAAATGGGATTTTCATATTAACAAGAGCTGTGGAGGATTAAGTGTCTGGCACTTGATGTGTCTATTTATAACCCTCCATCACAGAACTGGGCAAGCTCCAGACGGCACCTTGGAGCTGGAACCCAGGTTTGCCTACAAAGCCAAGGACTATACAAAGCCGTCATCTTAACTAATGTTCTGCCTCTACCTTTTGGCTGAGGTGTTTCACCATAAGAGCCAAGCTCAAATGCTAAAATATCAACACCAGTTTCTTAATTTCAGTAGTAGGAAGTTTAGAGTATGTGATATTGTTAACATGGTGTTTTTTTTTTTAGGATACAAAATAATACCTACTGACTGGCAGACAAGAATGGAAGCTAAGCGTGCACATTCTGCGGCGGGGAGCCTGGGTTTGAGCTGAGATCCACCCCTTCCCAACCATAAGAATAGGGCCAAGTGGCTTTTTACCTCTCACGTGTCTCAGTTTACCCCTCTGTAACTCTCAGGGTTGATACGAGGGTTAACCGAGTTCATTAAGAGCACTCCATGCCTGGCACTAAGGAACTGCCTGATAAAGGTTATCGAGTGCCAGGTAATTAATGAAGATTTTAATGGGAGGGAACGTCTTGATCGGTCGGAACAACCGACGAAGTAGCAGCATGAGAAAATCAAAATTTGGCCATTGTTTTTAGCCGTGTTTACAACGGGACATCTAGCCCCGAGCAGATTTCAGGCACGTTGGGGGTGCCTGGGTGGCTTAGTCGGTTGAGTGTCCGACTTCGGCTCAGGTCATGATCTCATGGTCCATGAGTTCGAGCACCATGTCGGGCTGTGTGCTGACAGCTCAGAACCTGGAGCTTAATTCAGATTCTATGTCCCCTGCTCTCTCTGCCCCTCCCCCACTCATGCTCTGTCTTGCTGTGTCTCTCAAAAAGAAATAAATGTGAAAAATTTTTTTAGATTCGAGGCATGTTGAAGAATGGGGAAAGCAGGATTTTTGGAAGGCAAGCATGCTTTTTTTTTTTTGTAAATTATTTTATTGAGATATAGTTGACATATAACATTATGTAACTTTAAGATGTACAACATATCTATTTGGTACGTTTATATATTGCAGTAGGATTATCACCTTAATTAAGGTTAGTTAACACCTCTGACAGGTCACATAGTTACCATTTCTTTTTTGTAGTGGGAACAATTCAGATCCACTCCCTTAGCAACTTTGAAGTTTATAATGTGCTCTCTGTGATCACTGTGCTTGGAAGGCAAGCACTCTCCTTACAAAAAATGTTTGCTCCAATCCTTCCACCCAATTTTTATTTATTTTTTTATTTTTTTTATTAAAAAAAATTTTTTTTTAACGTTTATTTACTTTTGAGACAGAGAGAGACAGAGCATGAACGGGGGAGGGTCAGAGAGAGAGAGGGAGACACAGAAACTGAAACAGGCTCCAGGCTCTGAGCTGTCAGCACAGAGCCCGACGTGGGGCTTGAACTCACGAACCGCGAGATCATGACCTGAGCCGAAGTCAGACGCTTAACTGACTGAGCCACCCAGGCGCCCCCCACCCAATTTTTAAACTTCACATTATGACATTTTATAATATTCGCAAAATTGAGAATGTTTTCACGAACCTCACATGCTTATCATCTACATCCACTTACATTTTGTCATGCTTCGTCTTCTACCAACTTTTCTTTTTTTCTTTTCTAATCTAGTATTTTTTCTTTTTTTTCTTTTTTCCTTTTCTTTTTCTTTCTCTTTTTAATTTTTTAATTTACATCCCAAGTTAGTTAGCATATAGTGCAATAATGATTTCAGGAGTAGATTCCAGTGATTTGTTCCCTATGTATAACACCCAGTGCTCATCCCAACAAGTGTCCTCCTTAATGCCCCTTCCCCATTTAGCCCATCCCCCCACCCACAAGCCCTCCAGCAACCCTCAGTTTGTTCTCTGTATTTAAGAGTCTCTTATGTTTTGTCCCCCTCCCTGTTTTTATATTATTTTTGCTTCCCTTCCCTTACATTCCCCTAGTACCAGATCTTGGTTTCTAACACCATCCTCCAAAAAAAGGAACAAGGTTGATTCTACGACAGGGGAAAGAAATACACAAGATGAGCATCTTGCAGTGCCTGAAAGTAAGAAGTGCTTCAAAAAAAAAAAAATGCATGGGCGCCTGGGTGGCTCAGTCGGTTGAGCGTCCGACTTCGGCTCAGGTCATGATCTCACAGTCTGTGGGTTCGAGCCCCACGTCGGGCTCTGTGCTGACGGCTCAGAGCCTGGAGCCTGCTTCCGATCCTGTGTCTCCCTCTCTCTCTGCCCCTCCCCCGCTCTCACTTTGTCTCACTCTGTCTCTCAAAAATAAATAAATGTGAAAAAAAAATGCAAACAAAACAAAACAGAACACAGAGAGCCTGGGCGGCTCAGTTGGTTGAGCATCCACACCTGATTTCAGCTCAGGTTGTGATCCCAGGGTCATGGGATCAAGCCCTGAGTCGGACTCTGCACTTATGCACTTAGTGTGGAGCCTGCTTGAGATTCAGTCTCTCTCTCTCTCTCTCTTTCCCCCTTCCTCAGGCCCTCTCCCTCACTCACACACTCTCTCTCTCTAAAATAAAACAATAAAATAAAAAAAAGCCAACAATGATGGAGGCACGTCAAAGGAACCAACTGAAAGATTTCCCAGTGGCCAAGCTGCACCAATTTGGGCAACGAATACTTTTATTTCTTCCTTTCCAATCTTCATGCTCTTTTATTTCCCTTTCTTGCCTTGCATTGGCCATCAACCCCAGCACGATGTTGAATAGCTGTGGTAAGAGCAAACATTCTTGTTTTGGTTCTGATCTTAGGGAGAAGGCACTTAATTTTCACTATTAAAAAATTTGTTTTAAGTTTATTTACTTTGAGAGAGAGAGCGAGAGCACACACGTGCTCAAACTGGGAAGAGGCAGAGAGAGAGGGAGAGAGAAAACCAAGCAGGCTCCTTGCCGTCAGTGCAAAGCCCAACCCGGGGCTCGAACCCGTGAACCACGAGATCATGACCCGAGCTGAAATGAAGAGTCTAAAGCCCAACCGCCTGAGCCACCCAGGTGCCCCACTTAGTTTTCATTATTAAATATGATGTTAACTGTATCCTCGTGTTGAACGAAGATAATTGTTCACAACATTTGAGGGCCGTGAGCCCTCTTTTGGTCATTATGACCTTTTAGGATCTTGAGAGCTACTTAGGAAAAACCAGGGCATGCTCTGGCTGGTGGTCACTGTCTCAGGGCAGGTCCCCGAGAAGCAGACTCTCAGACAACAGTATACTTAAAAAAGTTTATGGTGAGTGCTCTTGGAATTAACGTGTGGGACTGGGCAGGGGGGAAGAAATTGAACTGCAGTGCAGTCTTAATGAGGGTCAACAGATTTAATTAGAAGATGTGGAGCTGGGATGACCTTGTGTAATTGCCAGATTGAGGCCAAAGACAGCCACTTGATGCAAACACATATGCTTCTTCATTGAGCTCCCTTTGCTGTGCACCCTGGGTATCTTGTGACACATTGGAGCTGGGTTTGTCTGGACGTCTTGGTACTTGGGTTCATGTTTTATGTCTTGTAGCAAAGATCAACTATTCAGTTGTAAGGAATCTAGATACCATTTAATGACAAAGTGAAAACCCTTTCAAGACTTTTTAATTGCATGGCTTTCTTTAATAGATGATGAGGGACAGATATCTATAATATTCTCAAGGCAGACTGGTGCAGGGCTGAATACTGCATTACACTGAAGCAGCTAAGACTTCAGATTCATAGGTCTGAGTACATTGCTCAGAACTCCCATCTGGTTCCCACTGAACTTATCCTGACATCTTTCTCAGGAGGCTGTTTTGAAGATTAAATGAACGAATTCTTAGAAAATGCTGTGTGCTGCCTAGCAGATAAGCATGCAATAAATGTTAACTATTATTATTATTATTATTAATATTTATATCCTTAGACTGTTTTTTGCAGTTTGTACACGATGAAAACATATTGATTGCACTTATTTTTATTTTTATTTAATGTTTATTTATTTTTGAGAGAGAGAGAGAGAGAGAGCAAGCAGGGGAGGGGCAGAGGGAAAGGGAGACAGGAGATAGAATCCCAAGCAGACTCCGCACTGTCAGTGCAGTTGGTTGAACTCGCGAACCGCAAGATCATGACCTGAGCCAAAATTAAGAGTCAGGTGCTTATCTGACTGAGCCACCCAGGTGCCCCCATGCGCTTATTTTTAAACAAAGTTAACATGGGGTGATAAGGTCTTAGCTGAAAGACAGTACAGGCATTCAGGGTGCCATGAACTTCGCCCGTTTAGAACGGCAAACTTAATCGGTAAATATTGCGTGTGTTCTGACTCTTCTGCCAAGCAGTTCCCTTGCCTCCTCTCTCTCTCTCTCTGGGCCTCCTTGTTATTCCCTGAGATACAGCAGTATTGACAATATTGAAAGAAGGCCAATTAACAACCCTACGATGGCCTCTAAGTGTCCAAGTGAAAGGACACTTAGGACTTCTCTCACTTTAAGTCAAAAGCTAGAAATGATTGAGCTTAGTGAGGAAGGCTCGTCAAAAGCTGAGATGAGCCAAAAGCTAGGCCTCTTGCCCCAAACAGTTAGCCAAGCTGTGATGCAAAGAAAAAGTTCTTGAAGGAAATGAAAAGCACTACTCTGGTGAACACATGAATGGTAAGAAAGTGAAACAGGCTTATTGCAGATACGGAGGAAGTTTTACTGGTCTGGATAGGAGATCAAACCAGCCGTAACATTCCCTTAAGCCTAAGCTTAGTCCAGAGCAAGGATCTCTTCAATTCTGTGAAGGCTGAGAGAGGCGAAGAAGCTGCAAAGACAAGTGGGAAGCTAGCCGAGGTTGGTTCAGGAGGTTTAAGGAAGGAAGCCAGCCCCACACATCCAAGTGCAAGGTGAAGAGGCAAGGGCTGACGTAGAAGCTGTGGCAAGTTCTCCGGGAGATCTGGCTGCGATCCTTAATGAAGGTGGCTCCCCGGATGACAGATTTTCAGTGTGGATGAAACAGCCTTATATCAGAAGAAGATGCCATCCAGGACTTTCATAGCTGGAGAGGAGAAGTCAGTGCCTGGCTTCAAGGCATCGAAGGACAGGCTGACACTCTTGTTAGGGGCTAATGCAGCTGCTGACTTCAAGTTGAAGCCAGTGCTCAGTTACCATCCTGAAAATCCTAGGGTCCTTGAGAATTGTGCTAACTCTGCTCTGCCTGGAGAAAGACATATACCATGTGTTTTCACTCATGTGTGGAACTTGAGAAACTTACCAGAGGACCATGGGGGAAGGGAGGGGGAAAAATAGTTACAGAGAGGGAGGGAGGCAAACCATAAGAGACTCTTAAATACAGAGAACAAACTGAGGGTTGAAGAGGGGGTGGGGAAGAGGGAAAAATGGGTGATGGGTATTGAGGAGGGCACTTGTTGGGATGAGCACTGGGTGTTGTATGTAAGTGATGAGCCATGGAAATCTACCCCCAAAACCAAGAGCACACTGTATATGCTGAATGTTAACCAACTTGACAATAAGTTATATTAAAAAAAAACTACTCTGCCTGTGCTCTGTCAATGGAACAAAGTCTGGATGACGGCACATCTGTTCACAACTTGGTTTCCTAAATATTGTAAGCCCATTGTTGAGACCTACTGCTCAGAAACAAAGATTCCTTTCAAAATCGTACTGTTCATTGACAATGCACTTGGTCACCCAAGAGCTCTGACACAGATGTACAATGAGATTAGTGTTTCATGTTTGCTAACACAGCATCCTTTCTACAGCCCGTGGATCAAGGAGTAATTTAGACTTTCAGGTTTTATTACTTTTAGAAAAATGCTTATTTATTTTTGAGTGAGAGAGGGAAACAGAGAGTGTGTGAGTTGGGGGGAGGGGTGGCAGAGAGAGAAGGAGACAGAGAATCCCAAGCAGGCTCTGCACTGTTAGCGCAGAGCCTGACCTGGGGCTACATCTCAAGACCCTGAGATCATGACCTGTGCTGAAATCAAGAGTCAGACACTTAACCGACTGAGCCACCCAGGCGTCCCAATAAAGTATTTTTAAATTAAGGTATATATGTACCTAGGTGGCTCAGTTGGTTGAGCATCTGACTTTGGCTCAGGTCATGATCTCGCAGTTTGTGAGTTAGAGCCCCTGCATCGGGCTCCTGCTGTCAGCCTGTCAGCACTGAGCCCACTTCAGATCCTTTGTCCCCCTCTCTCTGCCTCTCCCCTGCTTGTGCTCTCCCAATAAATAAATAAACAAATATTAAAAAAAATTAAGGTATATATGTTAAAAAAAATAATGGTATTGCGCATGGATAGACTGTAGTATAAACAGCTGTTCTATGCACTGGGCAACAAAGAAATTCATTTGACTTGCTTTGTTGCAGTATTGTTTTACTGTAGTGGTCTGGAACCGAACCTGCAGAATCTCTGGGGTATGCCTGTAAACAGTGATGCTTGATGACGGATAATTTCTACCACTGGTGGATAATTGCTCCTCAGCAGCTACAAATACTTGCGATTAAGTCCCTTAAAAATAGTGTTTTCAATTTTATCTCACATTTTAAACTATGAAAATGTACAAACATATACAAAGATAAGGAGAATAATTCAATGAACCCCATCACATTTTCCCACATAAACATCTATTTCTTTTCTCTCAAAACTATTTTTCTTAAAGTTTATTTTTTTAGTAATCTCTACACCCAACATGGGGCTTGACTCACGACCCCGAGATCAAGGGTCTCATGCTCTTCCAGTTGAGCCATCCCCTCTTTTTTCTTAAAAAAATTTTTTAAGTGTGTTTATTTTTGAGAGAGACAGAGACAGTTTGAGCGGCAGAGGGGCAGAGAGGGAGAGAATCCCAAGCAGGCTCTGCACTGTCAGCAGAGAACCCAATGTGGAGCTCAAACTCACGAAACCATGAGATCATGACCTGAGCTGAAACGGAGAGAGTTGGACGCTTAAATGACTGAGCCACCCAGGTGCCCCTCTTTTTTCTTTTAAAGAAAATTCCAGTAATCATATCATTTTGCACTCACATACTTTAGTATGCATCTCTAATAATATGGGCCTTATTTATATAGCCATACCTACATAATCATACATGAAAAAATTTGGTATCATCCAGTTCACAATAAAGTTTTCCTGATTATCTAAAAATTCTCATATTTTAGAGGAATTGTTTAAGTCAGGAAAGAAACAAGGTCAATACATAATATTTGCTTGTTGTCCCTTAATTCTTTTAAAATCTTGACTAACCTGCACCCCTTTCCTCCAATTGTCATGTTGCAAAAACTAGGTCAATTGTCCTAGAAAATATCCCATATTTTAGATTTGTTCGTATGCTTCCATGTGGCATTATCAAGTAGCTCCTGTATCCCCTGTATTGCATTTTATTTTAAAATTATTTATTTTAAAGGCTTTTCTAATTAAAGTATATGATATGATAGTTGTAAAAACTTAGAAAAATGATAGAACTCCAGTTGGTAATGTGGAAAGTACAAATTTGTCATAATCCTACCCCTAGAGGTAATCACTGTTGATTGTCTGGCATATATTACATCAGAAATTTTTCTTCACCATTCAATAAGAAAGTAATTTCTTAAGTCATTTTACGATGAAGTTGGCCATCGTGTGATTCTCTATTACTACGAGGTTTTTGTGGCGATGGTTCAATGGTTCTTTGCACGGTGTCCCAATCCTGTAAAAAAATCTAGCCGTTGTTAGAAAGTATTGGGTCAGGACAGCACAGTTATTGTTTTAAGTTAATCAAACATGGGGTATTTTGTGTGTGTTGCAGGGTGAAGAATGTAGCCCTGGGGAAAGTGCAGATACAGAATGGGACCAGTTGAGTAGGGCCACACCTTACTCTAAGCTGCGAATACTATCAGATAGGACATGATCTAATGGGATCAGTGAGTTTGGTGCCCAGTGGTGGAAGGAAAGATCTTTTAGGCCAGTACCTAAATAACTAGGACAATTTCTTTAATTGTCTGTCTCAGTGGGGATTCTGAGCCTCCCATTCTGTCCTTTCATGCTAGGAATGGACTGTTAGTGGAATGCATACTATAATTTGTCCTAGTGCTTGCCAATTGCAAATGAAAAAGAAAAAAAGAATATGTCACTCTAATTTGCATGCCCTCCCTTGCCCAAATTGAAGAATTACACAAATCTTTTACTACAAATTCCCTGTTTTTGAGTTCTTAATTTTGACTTTTCTTTCAGTTGGTCTTAGTATGTCTTCAAATAATTGTTTCTAAAAGTAATGTGCAGGATGTTTTCTAATCTTTGGACATCTGAGAATAATTTTATGTAAGTTTTGCACATGAAAAACATGTTGACTAGATTTTAAAATATGTGATTACAACAGTTCTCAAAATTTAATAGCTATTACTTTATTTTATTTTTATTTATTTATTTTATTAATGTTTATTTTTGAGAGAGAGAGAGAGTGCAAGTGGGGAGGGTCAGAGAGACACGGAGACAGAATCTGCAGCAGGCTCCAGGATCTGAGCAGTCAGCACAGAACCCGACGTGGGGCTTGAACCCATGAATTGCAAGATCATGACCAGAGCTGAAGTCGGACGCTCAACCCACTGAGCCACCCAGGTGCCCCACTTCATTATCTTTTAGAACTTGGTGCTGCAAGAACTTTGGGCCAGTATGGATTTTATTAATTTGTAAATGACCTAGGATTTAAGATGGGGCGTTCTGCTTGTTTTTGTCTTTTTAATCACTTCCTAGGATATATTTAGGGGTGTGATCTAGATATTCCCTTTTTGTCCCTCCATTCTTCATAATCTCCACCCTGCTGTGGGCTGTGGGATTCTTACAGATTGAACCAATTAGCTCTGATGCCCGGTAGCTTCTGACTGATTGGGCCAATGGCAGTCACTAGAAGATTAGGAGCTGGAGGAGGTAAAATCAGGCCTTTTTTTTTTTTTTTTACAACTGTCTCACTTGTTTCTGATACTTTACCTTCTTCTTGCTTTTTCAGGCCTAGTGCTGGTAATAATGTCGACTAAATTCTTGACTGATTCTGTGCAGACCTCCTATAATTGATTAGTCCAGGTACTTGGTGAACATGGTCAAACTTTAGTTGGTATGGTTTCTAATGACCTGTCCTCAAGGTCACTGATTATTCCTTCTGTTATTCCACTCTAGACTATGGTTTTTGTTTTTGTTTTTTCAATTTCAGATATTGTATTTTTCAGTTCTAGAATTTCTTTTTGGTCATTTTTTTGTATTTTTAAAAATTTTATTTTAATCCATTTATTCATTATGACTGTTGCCTTTAAGTCTCTGAACATACTTAAAATAGAGATTTTGAAGTTCTTGTCTGCTGATTCCAACTTCTGAGTCATCTTTTTTTCTCCTATGGGTCTCCTTTTCCTTTGTTTTTTTCATATCTAGTAGCTTTTTAAATTATATACTGGACATTGTAGGAGATGGGTTTTAAAAGGATCTCAAATCTGTTTTCTGTCTTTGGAGAATACAGAGTTTTGTTCTAGAATGTAGTTAAATTACTTTATATCACTTGAATCATTGCTAAGGCAGATCTGTTTTGGTTTTACTGTTACTTCGGAGGTGAGTACATTAGCCCTGGGGAGGTCTTTTCTCCTAAGTGTAGCTTTCACGGAGTTGTAACGGAAAGGCTGTAATGGAAAGCCCCTTTAACTTGGAAGGATTTGATCTCCTCCCTCCGTCTTCCCTGTGGTGGGCAGGTGCTCAAATCTCACTTCAGCTCTAGTCTTTCCAGCTCTTTTCCCCTCGGGCTTTCTGTAGTCTTGCCCTGCAGATGTGGACCATGGGGGTCAGCCAATGACACGCGGGAATTCTCGGTGGACATTTTGAGCTTACTTCCTCTGTGGCTTCCTGTTTTGTGGAATTCTGCCAATGCTCCTCTGGCATGCTTGAATTCTTTTTTCTGGCTCCACACACCAATGTGATTCCAGACTGTGCCCAGCTCTATCTGCCATATTCCTCTTTTTCACATATCAAATCCTCTTCTGTTTCTGTCTGCCTGGGGTCACTCTGCAGGGTCTTCAAACAGCTGTCTTTTGTAAAGCTCCAGAATTGGCAATCGTGATCGTCAGGAGGAATACTCTGATACAAGTTATTCTGCTGTAACCAGGCCATTGTTATTTCTTGCCTGTATTTTTGTGGTATGCCTCATGTACCCTTGCTCTGTACAGTCTCTTCTCATCTCAGCAGCCACAGTAATCCTATCAGGACGTTGAGTCTGATGATGCTTTCTTTTCCTTACAGGCCACCACTGGCAGGTGCCTCAGAATGAAAGCCCAAATCCTGGCAATCAGCAGCGTTTTCCTCCAGTGTACCCCCCACCCCTCACTGTGTCTTTTCTGTCTGCTTTGCTGTCTGATTATTTTCCATTTTAATCACTCTGTTCTTGTCCAAATTACTTTCTTTTCTTAAAAAATTTTTTTTTAATGTTTATCTATTTTTGAGAGAGAGAGAGAGAGAGACAGAGCATGAGTGGAAGAGGGGCAGAGAGAGAGAGAGAAGGGGACAGAAAAGATCTGAAGGGGGCTCTGCGCTGACAGCAGTGAGCCCGATGCCAGGCTTGAAGTCATGAACCATGAGATCATGACCTGAGCTGAAGTCAGACGCTTAACCTCCTGAGCCACCCAGGCGCCCCCTTGCCCAAATTACTTTCTTCTTACTCCTTGTTCTTGTCTCAGGGCCTTTCCCCTTTCTATTCTCTTTTCCTGGAATTGGCAGCTCCCACCCTGTTGAAAATTATAAATTCCTACATCCCTACCTACTCTTATAGCCTCTTTCCAGCTTCCCTGGTTTACTTTGTCTCCGTAAGGTTCACAACCACCTTGTTCACTGACAGCTTCTCCTTACAAGGATGTAAGTTCAGTGAAAGCAGGGATTTTTGTTTGTTTTGTTCCCTTGTATAGTCTCAGATCCCAGAATGGATAAACCCTGAATGAATCAGAGTCTCTTACTCTATAGAGACTCATACTGAGCCAGTTCCTTAATACCAAAAAATGTATGTCCAAGGCAGTTCCCAGCCATATTATGAAGCTAGCATATTTTATCTTGGGCCCATTTATCTTCACTCCTGCGTAGAATCTTTCCCACATAGCTCCTCCCTTGCAGTGCTCATCTTCTGGAATACAACACTGTGGTGTTTGACAAAATGTCACTGGATTAGGTGTCTGTGGAGTTTTAGAAATAACCTCAAGAAAACACAGTATCCTTTAAATTTGTTACCACTGCATAAAATATACCAGTGTTCTTGTGTTTATAGAGTTAATAGGATAGAGATAAGAAAAAGAAGGGGATGTTGGTTTAATTGTCACTTATATAATACATTTTATGAGCCTACATAAATTATGCATCATTGACCTTTAAATGAATTTAGGCTTAATGAGATTGTTTCATCATGTTTAAAGATGTAATATAATTATTTTATTATGTTTTTTATTATTTCCTAAGCTTATTTATGCTCCTCCCCCCTCATCAGGGCCCAAATGCGTTGCCTTCTTATCTAATATTTTTAAGCTGTTTTCTGGTTTGAGGTTTGCAGAAATCTGATCTCACTGAATTATGGCGTCGCTTAGTTGTTTAATTTTCCAGGGTGCTCTACAACAACCTTAGCTTTATCAGAGACCCGTGTTTCCAAAGAGTTAAACTTTGTGATCTGAAAATGGATTCTTTAAAAGTGTGGTTTGCAATAGGAATCTTTATCATCCTGCACACACATAGAATAATGAATCTAGAGCTTAGGCTCAGCATTTTGCCCTCTAGTGTTGGATCTTGAAAACGCAGATTAATATTGAACATGACTTTGTGTCCCATGGAGTCCTAGGGTCTCCAGAGGGTCCCAAGAAATCTGAAGGGAGGGAGGAGGAGGCTGTACAGGCTGGACTGTGGCCTCATTCCTTTCAGATGCACAAGAATCACTTGGGGCCACTGCTCTGCTCTTACTTGACAAAACAGTTGTTCTTGTGCTTCAACAATAAAAATTTAAAAACCATAGCTCTAGAGTGTAAGCATATGAAACCTAAGAAGTGATTGTAGTGCACATGTTCACTTATGTCATTAGATTTTGGAATTTGGGCTATATTTCCTCATACAAAACGTAAATGCTTGAGCTAGCCCCAAATAACTATTTAACGTATGGTGCAATTTAATATCTATCTATCTATCTATCTATCTATCTATCTGTATTTTTTAACATCTATATATTTTATTAAAAAAAAATACACAACAGAGGGGTGCCTGGTTGGCTCAGTTGGTTAAGCATCTGATTGTTGATCTCAGCCCAGGTCTTTGGGGTTGTGAGTTCGGGCCCCACATTGGGCTCCATGCTTAGCAGGGAGCCTACTTAAATAAGCAAACTTGATTATCACTGATAATCAAGGTGTCTTTGATCTTTTTGCAGGGAGGCCCTGGTGGAGGCATCCTGAAAGCAATTCTGATCTTTCTATGCTGTGGCTTGTGGTGAAATGTCCTCCTTAATCCACTGAAACAATATTTATGCTGTTTCTTTTTGTTTTCTGGGTGGGAGTCAAAGCATATGGGGATGGGAAGTGGATTTTCTTGGGCATTGGAAGGGGCCTGAAGTCCCTTTGGAAGGGAAGGGGAGATGGGACTTAGGGGATCAAGCCTTTTCCAACCTTCCCAGCTAAGGATTCAGGTATCTTTGGTAGTTTTCTCCTAAGGCTCTGCTGGTCCTCCTGGTTTCTGGGACTCTAGCCCAATTCTCATAGTTCAGAATTGGGGTTCTTGGTTGCTTCTCCATTTGGCTGTGTGGAGTTTTGATAACGTCCAGTGACTCTGAGATCTTGTTTCCTGTCCCTGAACCTACTTTAACAGGAAAATAGAGACTTGGAGAGATCAAGGAAAAGAAGGCATGGCTCAGTGGAGCAGACTAGAAGGATGGGTAATTTCCGGCGGCCCCCTTTGGAGGAGGGCTGTGTGTGTCCTGGGCCTTCTGCAGGAAGGTACATATAGGAAATTGGTGTTGATTTGTTCAGTCTTGTCATACTGGCCAGGAATATGCTGGGGGTACTTCCAAGCTACTTGGGACTGGGTAAGCTGAGTTTTTAGAGGTGTTGGGGGCACCCAACAGGTTAAAACATCTTCCCAGCCCAACAGTGTAAAGGGGAGAAATTCATGAAAAATCTTATGGTATTCTTCAGTGAGCTGGAGAGACAAGAAAATGTGCCTGTGGTAGGCAGCATCCAAGATGGCTTCCAACGATTCTCTGCTTCTTAGTATTCATGCTCTTGTGTAATCCCTGTCTGTGTGGGCTGGACCTAGTGATTCTAATACATAGATTATGGCAGAAGTGAAGAGGTGCCACTTCTGAGACTGTGGCTTCCATTTTGCTTGCACTCACTCACTCTGGCTCTTCTTGCTTGCTGATGAAGCCAGCTACCATTCTGTGAGCTGCTCTGTGGAGAAGCCTATATGGCAAGGAACTGAGGGTGCCTCTGGCCAATAGCCAGGGAGTGGGTTTGAAAGCAGATCCTTCTCCAGTCAGGTCTTCAGATAAGATCCCAGCCTTGGCTGATACCTTGATTACAGCCTTGTGAGAGACTCTAAGCTAGAGGAACACAGTTAAGCCATGGCCAGGTTCCTTATCCACAGGAACTGAGAGAATAAATATTTGTTGCTTTAAGCTAATAGATTTTGGGATAATTTGCTTTGCACCAATGGATAACAATATAGCACCGTTGGAGTAGGAGTGTCGGAGGCTCTTGTTTTATGTAGATGATTGTAATGAGTGGCTTCTTTCACTCCACCCTTTCTGGTGATTCCTGAGCCAAGGGTGGGAGTTGAGGGCATGTGGAAGAGGTTAGCCAGAGTTAGGGTCATGTTGTTGAACCGTGCAGGACCCTTCCCCCAACAAAGAGCTCCCACATCATTCCATAAGATAGTCATAATTAGCATTTGAAAACCTGTCATGCAGAGATCGGGAGAGCCTACTCAGGGCTGGTCAGAGAAGCCATGTCAACCAGTATAGGAACTGTGACCAAATCTAGTCAAGTAAGGAGACACTTGTTCTTTATCCCTTTTCCAGGGTCTCAACACTAAGTAGCCAGAGCCTAGAAGAGGGGATGGGTGAGAGTATGAAGGGGTAGGACTCTTGAGTACATCAAAATGATAGGTTTTCTGTGTACAAGGGCATAGCCCATCACCCTCCAAGAGTGACCTGGTGGTCAGCAGAGGCAGGGGAGACCTTGTGACATTCAGTAGGTGAAAAAAAGGTGGCCCCAAGCGTCATAGGTCAGCATACTTTAAAGGGGTTTTGTATAGAAGGTACCAATAACAAGCATTTGAAAGCAGTCTCTATTTTTGTCTAGTAAAGCATTACGGTTCTATCATTTTCTTGAAAGTTTAACTTTCCTTCTCTAATCACAGGAAACACTATTTTATTATGGAGGAACTGCTTTCTCCATCAGAGGGTCCAAGAGATGTAAGAGTAGGATCCACAGGACCTGGGATCCTTGGAGATCCGTGGATCTTCACTGGATGCCTCAGGGGCCCATTAAGTGAAAGAGGGAAAGCATCCTTTGCCAATTTTTTTACTGTTTCCTTTGAAAAATGTTTTTGAATTATTCTCAGTACTCTCAAAAAAATATGTATTCACTGTAGGAGATTAGAAAGAAGAAAATAAAAACCATGATCCCAATGCTTAGCAGAATCATCTGCGAACGTTTTGGTGTATATTTTCCCAGCCTCTTTTCTAAGGTGTTCATGTTGTGTTGTACACAGCATCTTTTGAAATTTACCGTAATAATAACTTGAGCATCTTTTCATGTTTCCAAGTATATGACCATGACATTATTTTTGAGGGTTCCATAGTATTCCATTTAAAAGATACAACATATTGAAGGTATCCAGTGTCCTCTTGGTGGGCATTTAGAAAGGTTCTAGTTTTTGATATGCAGAGATGACTATTCTTCCTTGATGTAACCAAGTGAGGTCAAGTTGAGAAAGGGCATAGACTTAGTGTAATGAGACCAGGAGAGACATAGAATGTCCAGGGGTCTCGAGAACTCTTGATGATCCTTCCCCTGTGTACTTTCATGTCCACCACCAGTGAGAGTCAGACCATGTGCAGGCCATGGTTATCTTGTATGTAAGGTGAGGGTGTTGGTCCTGTGATTTCTTTGGTCATTCCATGTTTGCAAATTGTTGACCAGTTGACGATCTTCAAGTTCTCATCTGGTGCACCTTAAACCCCTCCAGTGTGTTTCTTCCTCTGTGAAATGGGAATATAAATGTCCTTCTTAAGAGGTCTGGGGGATTAAATGAGATCATGTATGTTTGTCATAGACCCCAGCACTTAGTAAGCCCTCAACAAGTCTCCTGTTATTAGGTCGAACTATACGAAATTGCCAATTTTTTGTAGGTCAGACATGACTAATACTGGCGATTTCATTTTTCTTCCGTAGTAAAATGTCATCTGTACTTTTCGCTTTCTTTGATATATACACATACACACACACATTCATGCATACTGGTTTATTGAAGCAGGAAAAGAGAATGGAGGCATTTTACAAATTCGAGGGCTGCAACAAGTTGGAGATGTTCTTTGCAGACATTCCCATACTATGCTCTCCACAGTGAAGAACCTGGATGCAGCTGAGAGGTTATATTACAGGTAGCTAGAAACAGAGGTCACATGTTATCTGCAATCGCTTTGGAAAATTTTGAGAACAGGTATATCGCCGTGACCATTTAAATGTTGCTGAAACACCCTGAAATGAATTCCTGCAGGGCAGCAGTGCCCCTGGAGACTGAACAATTAAGACATCCTGTTACTCTTCAAGACCTTCAGGCAAGTGGGGTTCGACAGTGGACAAGAGGCACACGTGAAGGGTGGATGGAAGGACCCAGAGGTCACTGAGGCCATATGTGGCTACAGGGGAACTCGCACAAGTCCTGGGACCCGACACATCCCCACCAGGAATCCAACCTAAGCTTCTGGCTCTTAAAGCCATTGGACATAGGGAGAATAATTTCTAAATTGAGAGGATACCAGGAGAGAAATGGCATTTTTTCACTGAAGGGATGAGAAGATGAGCTACAGCTCACCTTTTCTCCCCTGACTTCCTTTCTCGTTCAGTCTTGAGAAGCCACGCAGCAAAGGGGCCGCTGATCAGCAGCGGTGGCCGAAGGGGGACAGTAATGGGTCAGAGCCGGATGGACTGCTGGTATGAAGCCTTGTGTCACCCTTCCAGAAAGAGACACTTCAGATACCTCCAGTATTTTAAAGTGAACCATAGAGATCCTTTTGATTCCTTGGAGTTTTTGAAATGCTGAGGTGTAATAGGGGGGCGGCCAGGGGCTGGCAGTCCTGTCTGAGATCCCCTAGGCAACTGTGTGGAATTCTCCCTTCGAATGTCAAGCAGCCGCACATCCTTGGTATTTTTTTATTGTCTGGGGGAATATGCAGTTGAGAATATACTGAGAAAGCTGGATAGGAGGCCCTGGCTCATTCGCAGGGAGGACCTGCAGCGTGCATTTCCGCTGCCCTCGGGGGACCAGAGGACAAGACCTAGAGTGTCCGGCCACCAATGAGCATTCGGGCTGGTGGCTGGGGAGTGTGTGTGTGTGTGTGTGTGTGTGTGTGTGTGTGAGAGAGAGAGAGAGAGAGAGAGAGAGAGAGAGAGAGAGAGAGACCATAAAGGAGGAGGTGCACTTGTACATCCATGCAAGGAAGAAGGAAAACAGTTTGGGGGAAGGGGAGTTGGGGAAAGAAATATATAAAAAACCCTTGGAGAGAAAAATATTCTGTACTAATCAACCTGAGCCAACCTGTTATTTGGGGAGCATTTTAGACGTTACCATAAAAAACAATCATCGGGTGATCACTGAGCACAAAATCATTTTGCAGTCACCCAGCAGTCTCTCTTCTAGAGCTCCAGAATTACCAAAATATTCTTGTCTACCAGCAGAGGGATAAAAAAAAAATTGCACATCTCCCTGTATGTTTTTTGTTTTTTTTGTTCCCACACGCCCATGTGATTTCAACTCTGAGGCTGTCCCCTAGCACATTTCCCACCTGGTGGCTGCTCACAGGTGAGCATGAGCAGCAGGAGCAAGGGGCAGGTGCCAGAGGCTGCAAAAGAACAGCTTCTGGGGGGCACCTGGGTGGCTCAATTGAGTGACCGACATCGGCTCAGGTCATGATCTCACAGCTCGTGAGTTCTAGCCCCGTGTCGGGCTCTGCTGACAGCTCGGAGCCTGGAGCCTGGCTCGGATTCTGTGTCTCCCTCTTTCTATGCCCCTAACCCACTCACATTCTGTCTCTGTCTCTCTCAAAGATATATAAACATTAAAAAAAAAAATAAAAAAAACCAGGAGCTCTTCTGGTCCACATCCATGTAGAACCAAAAGCCAAGGTAGGAAATATACAGGTTGATGGGGGGGATGGGGGTGGGCAGGGAGATGATGGGGAAGGTCCATGTGGTGACATCCAGGACGGGGGCTGCCGAGGACAGTGTGATCGAGGCCAGGCGGTGGCACAGGGCAGTGCACCTTCGCAGGGCTGGGTGGGTGACTGACATCATATGGGAGCCTTGGGAGTCGTCTGTGCAGAGGCCCCAGCTCAGTGTGTTGAAATGGGGAAGCAGGCAGGAGTAGAGGATTCCTCCCAGGGGAAACATTCCAACGTCAAGGCTTCAGGTGGCAGCTGGCCAGCCCACGACAGGTGGTGTGGCCCCAACAATGGCCCCGACGCACGTGTCGGCGATGCTGATCCTCTTTAATGGAATACGGCAACAGGTACACAGGAAGATGTGGAGGACCCCCAGCACTCCCGTGAGTGGGTCCACCCCCTCAGGTAAGAAGGGCAACTTCTGGAACAGCACAGCTCGCCACGGGCTCATCCGTCCACGAACCAGAGGTCTGTTTTTTTGTCGTATTCATGTTTGAATCCAATGGCGCTCCAAAAAACTGATCGATGGAGTTGGTGGCACTGAATGCGAGGGCTGTTCCGGTAAAAGTAAGTAGGAAACAGTGAAAAGGTCCTGGAGCCGGCTCAAGTCTGGCTGAGAGCTGTGAGTTTGGCATTGGGCAGTCGAGCCACAGTTCCTGGGAGATCTTCCAGATACAGCTCCGTTTCTCCCCACTGCTTTTCATCTTTGGTCTCTCCCCACATCTCCTGAGCCTGTAGTTCTGGGGGCCGGCCCTAGTTTCTAGCAGTTCTTTCTTACATTTGGCTTTCTGGGCAAAGAAAGGCTGGGATGCGGAAAAGGTCTCCTTTCATAGATTTCTGCTTTGGCCTGACCCAAAGATGTTTTTTTCAAGGAATGGAGATTCCACTGATTCTGGCTTCCATTTTACTTGCTGGCTGAGGCTTCTGTCCAGTTCTGTGACATACATGGGCGTGAGGAAGGTCACCCACTGCTTACTGAGGCTCCTGAAAAGATGCAGACATGGAGGGGATCCCTGCACTGCCCTTTTTTCTAGAGACCAGACACATCCTCCGACCCAACCTGTCCGGAGGCGTGAGGAGAGAGCGTGTGGGGATGTGACTGTAGCGCGTGAGTCTGGCTCTCCCTGGCGTCCCCGTCTCCTCTCTTCTCTTGGCCGCTGGGCACTGAACTTTTTCTTTCAGAATTAATCTTCTGTACCCAGGAAAGGCACACGATGTAGGGGAAACAGCATGAGCCACTGTCCAAAGGCAGGCAGCATCCTGGCCTCTTTGGCAACATTTTCACAAACCATCTGTAGGGTCTGTTTTACCCGTAATCCCAGCCCCCTCCGTAGTGTTACTTTCATATGTGCAGGTGGGGCTGACCCCGGTCCCTACTCATCCTCGAAGAAGCTGGCATAGTGCTTCGAAGAGGACAGTTAGAGGCGGTCACTGGGGCCACTGGCTTGTTCCTTCCTGGAACAAGCATCAGGGACCTCTAGGATCTGCATAGCCACCCAGCTTTACCACGTACCCAAGGAGTCTCATTTCCTGGCAAAGTCAAGGGACAAGGTCACAGAGGTCAGTGGGGCTTAGTGATCAGCAGAGGGTGCATCATTAAACATTTTTTGTCTTGATGGTAGAAGTTACAAAGTTTAATTGTGAGAAATTTTTATTGTGGGAAAAAAGATCAAATAAGGATAAAAACAAAAAGGTGGTATAAAGGGATTCTGGAGGCTTTTCTCCCCAGAAGTAATAGGGTCTTATGTGTGGCTTGGACCCATGACCCTGAGATCAAGACCTAGCTGAGGTCAAGAGTCAGATGCTTAACTGACTGAGCCACCCAGGCACTCCAATAGGGTCTTAACTAAATTCCTCTTCCAGATACTGCTGTATAACAAACCACCCCAGAAACATACTGGCATCAATCAGCCATCTTCTTATGTTCACAGATTCTGTGGGCCAGGAGTTCCCAGACTGGGCAAGGCCATACGGACTGTCTGTGCTCCATGATGTCTGGGGCTTCAGCTAGGAAGACTCAAAAGCTGGCAATAACTTGACTGTTGGTTGGAATCATCTGGAAGGGACTTCACTCACACATCTGATTCTAGATGATGATTCTAGATGTTGGATGGGACCTCTCCCTGGGATTAGCTGGAAAAATACACATATCTCTTCTTATAGACTAGCTTGGGCTTCCTCACAACAGGGCAGCTGGATTCCAAGAGTCAGTGTCCCAAGAGATACGAAGTAGAAACGTGCCAGTGTCTTAAGAGCCTGGACATGGTCATAGTGTCAGTGTCATTTTTGCTGTATTCTGTTGGTCAAGAACTAACCAAACGCAGGTTCGGCATTGACCCTACATCTTGATTTGATGAATGGGAAAGAATTTGGGAGCTCTGTTTTAAAACCTCCACAGTTCCCCAGATGACAGTGTATGTAGCTCAGTGATTAGGAGATGAGAACCTGGGTTCATAGTTCACTTGCATTCTTACTGGCTGTGTGATCTTAGGCAAGTTTATCGAGATAGAAACTAGTGCTCACTAGAATCTATTTCTGTTTTCGTCTTCCTGGGAGCACCAGTAGGCTATGCCCCAGCCTCTTGCATTGAGCTGGGGCTGAGAGGCTCGTTTTAGCCATACTTTAGCCCAGTGCCGTGTGTCACACTGGGTTAAGGGGATAAAGAGCCCCTTGCTCTCTCCTTCTTACTTGCTATCTAGATGCAGGGAATCAAGTGGCAATTCATCGTAGGGGGGAGTCACAATACAGAAGGAGCCTGGGTCCCTGCATGACTGCTACAGTGAGTCCTTCGTTTCATGCCCTCTGCCAGCAGGGACGTGGGGAAGAGGTAGGCTTGGAGTGTGTTAAGTCACTGAGGTTTTGGGTTTTTTGTGATCGTGGTTGGCGTACCCTGACCGATGCGTTACCCAACCTCTGTGAACCTGTTTCCTTGCCTATAAAGTGGGGTATTAACCACGGCTATCTTTGGGTGCCCTGAAAATTAAGTGAAATTATTGTACAGTGTCTGGCACATAGTAAGTGCTCAATGGATGTTAGCTACAGTTATTAAGTGAATGTGACTGCCAGTTAGAAGAGGGGCAGGTTTGTGTGTGGAAGGATTGTGGTCCAGGGGGAGTGAAATGGTAGGGTTGCCATCATCGTCATCTTCATCATCATCATCATCATCATCATCATCATCATCATCAAGATGGCGCCCATCATTACTGAACACCTGCTTGGGCCAGGCTCTGGCCTAGGGATGCTTCACCTGTCTTTATTTCAATTCACTGAGGCAAGATATTTTTAGTCTTGATGTCGGGATGAGGACCTGGGGGCCCAGAGCTTCTGCTAAAGCTGTCTGAAGTCACAGGCAGGCTTGAAACTCAGAGCTCTCTGACTCAAAGCCTGACTTGTTTTACTGCAGGGATGACACCTCATGCATTTTGGGGAAATGTGACACGTATTTAAAGAAAAAAAAATGAGGCCCTGCCTGGCTTCTCACTGGAGAAGTGCTGTGTTTTCCTTTTGAGATTTTGCCTCTGCTTCAAGTTGTAGGGATTTGCTTTTGGTAATTAATCTTTCAGCAGATAGCTGGACCAAAAATGTGGAAGACCCCTGCTTCCTTCACTTCCCCCAGGTCCTCTTGCTTTGCTGTTTTGTTTGAACTCTGTAGGCTCTATGTGTAGTGGGTCAGTGGAGACCGAGACTAGATCTCCAGAACAAAGCCCATGTCTGAGTCCTGAAAGTCTCTCTTCAGCTTGAGGCCTCCTGTGAGAAGAGTGGATGTTTTAAAGTCCTCTCAGTGACATTGATAACCCGAGGTGGGATTATAACACCAATGTGGCTGGCTGCTGGTTCTTTCTTTCTCTCTCTCTTTCTTTCTTTCTTTCTTTCTTTCTTTCTTTCTTTCTTTCTTTCTTTCTTTCTTTCTCTTTCTCTTTATTTCTTTTTTCTCTTCCCTTCCCTTCCCTTCCCTTCCCTTGCCAAAAGCAACTTGCAACTTGTGCAGGAGCTAGATTTACTACATTACCCGGTGATTAATGCCTCTAAATAATCGTGTGTAAATTGTTGCCTCTCTCTCCTCTTTATATCAGTTTTAGTTTTAGCAACATAACCTGCCCCAAAGACCAGTAGATCTATAGGTTTTGATTCAGTCATTGGCATTGTGGGATCTCCCTGGATGACATTTGTGTTTTCATTAAGAAGGCAGTTCTAGGTGGCTCAGTGGGTTAAGCGTCTGACTCTTGATTTCAGCTCAGGTCATGATCTCGTGGTTGGTGAGATAGAGCCCCACATTGGGCTCTGCGCTGTAAGCATGGAGCCTGCTTGGGATTCTCTGTGTCCCTTTTCACTCTGCCCCTCTCTTGCGCGCTCTCTCTCTCTCTCTCTCTCTCAAAATAAATAAATAAACTTAAAAAAAAAAAGAAGGCAGTTCCATTTGCCACTGTTAGGTTGTGCCCACTTTCAGTTGCTGAACTCAGACAGGCAAAGACGAGGGTTTATGACATATTTTACTTGCACTGTTTCTGTTCTGGCTCGGATAAAACTTTAAACACAAGCCATACCTTTCTTCATTTTTATGTATGTACGTATGTATGTATTTATTTTTAATGTACATCCAAGTTAGCATATAGTTGCAATAATGATTTCAGGAGTAGATTCCAGTGATTCATCCCCTATGTGTAACACCCAGTGCTCATCCCAACAAGTGTCTTCCTCAATGCCCCTTCCCCATTTAGCCCATCCCCTTACCCACAACCCCTCCAGCAACCCTCAGTTTGTTCTCTGTATTTAAGGGTCTCTTATGTTTTGTCCCCCTTCCTGTTTTTATATTATCTTTCTTCATTTTTATCTCACAGGTAGTTTTTCTATCAAAGGCAATACTAAGGGCCAGATGGATAAAACCAACATCTACCCTTCAGAGTATCTTTGAAATATTTATAAATGTGTTGGCGGAAAAATTCTTGACCACTCAGTGCTAGAACAATGGGTAAAGTTGATTTCCTTATAGAATATTATTAATATCATATTATTAGTATAGTATTATAGAATATTATAGAAATTCTTCTGCAATAAAACTTAGAAAATGGTTTTGTTCTTTAAAAACGCTTTTAGAGATTAAAACAACAAAAAAAATCTTTGTGGCTATTTAAAAATAACACTAGATGGCGCCAGAGAGCCAGAGAGGACATGGATTTGCTTCCAGGAACAAGATAGACCTGAATGAAAGGGGCGGCCTGTGGGTGACAGAGGTTATTTCTGAGAGAAATGCTGCAAAGCAGGGGCTCTAGCAGTCACTTCTGCACATCCTCGCAGCGCGATCTGTCTTCACCAAGCCTGTGCACAACCTTTTCAGCCCAGGTACCATCTTCTGGCTGAAATGTATGCAAGAGGCAGGTTGGTCTTGAGCAGTGGAGGGAGAATAAAAGAAAAAGGCAGAAGGAGCGGAACCGTGCAGTGAGCATGTGCCCCAGCAGTGCCTCTCGAGGGTGCACGGTCACAGCCAAGGAGAGGGAGAGCTGGATCAGCCATGAGGGAAGGCGGAGACCAGAAGACCAACTACCGGCAGGTGGCTTCTGCTCTCTGGGCCCCGAGTTTTTCAAGGAAAGAATGGAGAACTTGGTGATTAAGAAATTGTGGCAAAATTTACGTAATGTAAAACTTAGCATTTTAACTTTTTTGAAAAACTTTTTCATTATGGTAAAATATGTAACATAAAATTTACCATCTTAGCTTTTTTAAAAAAATTTTTTTAAAGCTTATTCGTTTTGAGAGAGAGGCAGAGAGAGTAAGCAGGGGAGGCACAGAGAGGGAGGGAGAGAGAGAATTGCAGTATGAGCCAGGGGGCTTCATCAAGAGGCAAAGTGTGTCATTCCCTGAGGACAGGGAAATGCGATGTCTTGAACTTCATTCAATGTGCTCGCCCTTTCCAATTTGAACAGAGCAAGAAGGATTTTGCAAGAGAGTACACCAGATGCACCAAGAAGTCAGGAAGCTCGGGAAGAGAGAGAGAGGCTGGGGCAGGACACGGGTCCGCTTTCCTTCCAAGGGGCTGGTGGTGACTCTGCAGGATGACTGGGTTTTGGCTCCCCACCAGGAGTTTCTGTTTGGTATGCAGGAGTGAGCCTTGCAAATGGCGATGGTATCTGCACGGGGCAATTGCCGAGCTGCAGGAACAGGCCGGCTCACCGAGGAGGCTTCAGCTGCCGCTGGTGGAGGCGGGCGCGGACTACGGGGCAGGAGTAGAGGTGAAGGGAAGGAAGGGCAGAGACCAGGCCTGAGCTGCTATTTCAGATGGTTCCAGAGCTGCCAGGGGTGGTGATACTGCAGAGAAATTCTTCCTGGGGGAAGAGTTGCAGACAGTAATTTCCTCAGTTACCTGCTGAGGAGTGGGGCCTGGAAGGCTCTTTCTGGCATGCAACAGAGCACGGTTTATTGAGCACTGTTTTGGTCCTAAAAGGCCCAGTAGTGAAGCACTCGGCCTAGACTCCAGTTGGGGTCATGGGGACTCAGGCAAGCCTGGTCAGGGAGTACAGCCTGGAGGAGGTGATGTGTGAGCTGGGCCTTGAGAGATGCATAGGAGTTTAGGTGAACCATGGGGCAAGGGGCAGAGGTGGGGCAGAGGGCGGCTGGGGGTCTAGGTCTGGGCAGGGGAAATAGGCCTCCAGGCCAAGCTCTGATGGTGAGCAGTGGTATGGAAGGTTCTGACAACCTCACGTGGTGGGAATATTAGGTTGCCTGTGGTGGTTGTGTAGGTATAAGTTGCAGTTGAAGAAGGAAGCAGGGGCCAGATTGTGCTAGGCCTTTTATGTCTTCTAACCTGGTGAGGGAGTTTGAGTTTTATCTTGAAGACTGTGGCAGCCAGTGGAGGGTGTGAAGCAGAGGGGTGACGTTGTAAGACACACCTTTTTGATAAAGGACTCTGTGGAGACTGGATGGGTGGGGGCAAGACCTGAATCGAGTGCCCATAGTGCCCTCCTCCAGACCAGGCTGACTCTATTCCAGGGTAGAAGTGTTGGTCAGAGCCTAGGTAACGGAAGCAGAAAGGAGAGAAAAGGAAAGTGCTTTTTTCCCGCTGTACAACTTTAGGGGGCACCAGTCTCACAGACCATGGTGCGAAAAATAGGCCTTAAATTGGACAGTGTACATTCTATGCAACCCTATATGGCATCCCTGAATAAACAGATTGAAGACTAAAGAGGATCAAGAAGATAAACGATGGTGGTTCATTGAATGTGAGGGAAGGAGTAGAGAGGGTTCAGAGATGACCCCCAGGCTTCTGACTTTGCTATGGGATTAGGGGATATTGGTGTCATTCATTGAGTCAGAGGACACAGAAAGGGAGCAGATTTGGGAGATATGACTGGGAGAAACTGGGAAAGCCGTTGGAAGCAAGAGACTTTATGGGTATGGACACAAAACCCTGGAAAGCAGGGACTTTTTCCACCTTGCGGTTCCTGGCTCCTAGCTGGGCACGTGGGGACCTCTCCTGACTCCCCTGGGGGCTCATCCAGGTTCCTTATGGCAGTTAGCATTAGTGTTATGGTGGATGGCTTTGGGGTCAAGAACTAGTAGCAAAGAGAATAAATGCTGTACAAGAGCCCTCCAGGGACATCCTCCGTTGTCTCCATGGTGACCGCAAACAAACAGAGAACCCAAGAGGGTGCTGGGTCATTATGAGGTCACTCACACCACTTCCAAGACAGATGCCTAAAAGGAAAACCCCAAAAAACCTGGTGGTGGAACTGAACTGAACCACTTTCTTTTATTTATTTATTTTTAACCGAATGCAGTCAATCTCATTTTGTGTGTAGCTAGGCATCATGAGAAGACTCCAGGATGAGCCGCCCTTGTGAGCCTGGGGTTTGGTTTGTGCCTGGGCAGGGTCCCCTCATGAGAGACACAGTTCCCACCTCTTGTTTATTTGTTTTTATTTTATTTATTTTGAAAGAGGGAGAGAGAGAGGGAGAGAGAGAATCCCAAGCAGGCTCCAAGCCGTCAGCGTAGAATCTGATGTGTGGTTTGATCTCATAAACCCTGAGATCATGGCCTGAGCCAAAATCAAGAATTGGATGCTTAACCAACTGAGCTACTCAGGTGCCCCCCCCCCCCCCCAACCTCTTGTTTTTATTCAGGGAATTTGCTCAACCCCACGCTTTCTCCAGGGTCACCTACTCACTGCTCTGCAGAGAACATTAAACGCATCCATGAAAGAGACATGGCAGATTTTGTTGGCCATGAACCTCAAAGATGAATTTTCCTATCACATTTTATGAGTATGGGTTTTAAAGCCTCCATAATGCAGGGCTGCCCCTCTCCAGTACCCATGAACATCCTCTTAAGGTGATGATTTGTGTTGTTAATTTGTTAATTTGGCCAGGAGAAGACCTTGGACAATACTGGATCATGTAGCGTATGGAACTGATAGAGATGATTATCTTTTTTTTTTTCCCTATGGATAGCAAAGGGAAGATTTTGCTGTCTTCCTTGAACTTCTTAGCTCACAGATGGGATCCTTTGTGAGGAGCTTGGGTGGGGATCCCAGGCAGGCAGAAGATAATGTGGTCTCCAACAGTATCCAAAGACCCTGAGGGTTAGGAAGAACAGATTAAGGCATGGATTTGTTAATGATTATTTTTGAGAGAGAGAGACAGAGTGTGAGCTGGGGCGGGGCAGAGAGAGAGGGAGACACAGAATCCGAAGCAGGCTCCAGGCTCTGTGTTGTCAGCACAGAGCCCAATGCGGAGCTTGAACCCACAAACCAGGAGATCATGACCTGAGCCAAAGTCAGACACTCAACTGACTAAGCCACCCAGGTGCCCCATAAGGTGTGGATTTTGAAGGGACCTCCAGGAGCAGTAGGTGGTGACATGAACAGAACCATAGATTGTTGGAGCTGGACAAAGCCTTTGGGATTGTTTGCCCCAGTTTGTTAAATTTGTGGATTGGGCACCAAAGCCTGAGGTTTTACTCAAGGTTATCTGGAGGCCTCTAACACTTAAAAATAATTCTTTAATTTACAAAGCGGAAGGTTTTTTTTTTTTTTTGGTTAAGTGGGGCAGTTAAATGAAACACAAGCCTCCATTTGTGGTCTAATAATAACCCAAAAGTTTTCTCCTGCCCTAAATTAAGAATCCTCATTAACGAATTGGGCTTTTGTTTGCAAGAAGGCACAGAGCATGGCCTGTTTTCCCCCTGCCTAGGACAGCAGCAATTATAGCTCATAGCTTAGACAATGATTTTCTGGTGCCTTCTCTGTGCTTGTAAGAGATTAGAGTCACTAATGAGACATTAATGATCCAGCTCCCAAACTTAACTAGAGTTCACTCCTGCCTTTTCAGAAAGAGGTGACGAGATTTTCTTCCCCCTTTCTCCAACCTGTGGTGGTAAATTCAGGCAAAACCCTGGTGCAAGGAGCAGATTTGCAAAAGTGGGGCCCCCAAATGCCTGACCACTGTGGCAAAATGACTTCTCCAAGCAAGGGGCACAGGACCCTAGACAACGGGCGTGCATTTGATACATTGGAAACCTGGTTCTCCCGCCGTTGGCCTGGCCGTGTGTTTTTCTGTTGGAGAATGCATCACCTGAACACGATCTGCTCAGTCACATTTCTGTTCACCCGGCTTGGCCTCAGCCTAAGAGTACTCTTCTCCTTGTCACCATGGACATTTGTTTTGAAATGCCCTGGGACTTGCTGCCCACCTCAAGCATGCCTTCAGGAGCTTGGTGGGCTTCTACTTGGAGAGTCGAGAAACACTGGTCCTGGGGAGGGGGTTGGTGGCTCCCAGAGGTCATCAGGGGCATGGTGCCCCAAGTGCCCACAGCAACAGCGGCTCGGGGGAGAGTGGGGTCTCACAGAGGCTCTCTCTGAGCATGTTCCATCTTAGGCCTGACAGAACATCTATGACCAACGTGTAAATGGATGCTGTTCTAGAACCTGAGAGCCACAAAATCTGGCCTGGGCGGTGGCTGTCTCACCTGCACGTCTCTGTGCTGATCGCTGCTCTCCCCTCATTTGTCCGCTTAGCCTCCCCTCAATGATAACTGTCTTAGATTGGGCTCCCTCAGAAGGAATTTGAGTCTAAATAGTTTCCTTGATGGGGGGGGCAGACTTGGGGGGTACGAGAGAGAAGGGGAGTGACTCCAGAGGGCAGGCTGACGAGCCGCTGTTGCTGTGGGCACTTGGGGCACCGTGTCCCTGATGACCTCTGGGAGCCACCAACCCCCTCCCCAGGGGCAGAGAAGCTGCCTTCTCTGTCACCAGCTCCTGTCCTGCATTGCTTGAGGGCTGTCCCACATTCAAGGATGGAGTGGGCCCCTCACCCTTGGCAGAGAGCCCAGATAGTCACAGGGGAGAGGCACTTGTGAGTTCCGGAATGGTGGGTGCTGGGCCCCTGTGGCTGCCCCGTGACCGTGACTGGGGTTTGAGCCTCTGCTGTGTGACAGGTGCTCCACGGGTGCACACCTGTCTGACTCTTCTCCTGGAGGAGGAAAGAAGAGAGTCAGCAGCTTGCTCAAGGTCATGCAACTCATACAGCGGCCTGTCTGGCTGCAGAGGCTGAGCTGCCTTGCCGGTGTCTCCTTTGAGGTGTCCTGTCTGGCCTCCGGCTCAGTGCAGGTGGCCTTGGGGACATCTCTCATGAGCTGCTTCCCCGGGGGTGTCGCAGTGCTTCTCACCTTGGCTCCGAAGGGCTGTGTGTTAGACGCTCCAGCGGCACAGGGCAGGGTCCCTGCTAAGCCCACTCTTCTCGTGAGGTCCTCCAAGATGCGAGGTCGAGAAGTCTGCCCAAGCCCTCAGTGGAGCGAGCTCCAAACTCACTTGATTCTCCAGTGCTGTCGTCACTGTGTTGGGGTGTGGTGAGATAACCACTCCATCCACTGCCAGGCGAGTGTGAATCAGGGACATCTCAGTGGTCTACAGTATGGTTAATATCTATCAAAATTACAGATCCACATGGCCACATCCCCAGTAATTCTACTTCTGGGAGGTTATCATGCAGCTACACCTGCAAGTGTGTGAAATGGTGTATACATTTGGTGGGTCCCAGCAGCATGGTCGGTGCTTGTAAAAGGTTGGAAATCGCCTAAATGACCATCAGTAGGGGCCTGGCTAAAGCAGGTGTGGGACATCCATGCAATGAACTCCCAGGCAGCCATGGAAAAATGAAGACGCGGGCTGTGTATTTGTTTGTTAGAGAAAAAAAAAAAACCCAGGGGTGGAACTGTGTGTGCACTGTGCTGTAACTTGTGTGAAGAAAGTGTGTGTATTTGATTGCTTTTGTGTGTCTCTGGCAGGAGACCCAGCATTGATGGCTTCTGGGAGGGGTCCTGGGAGGCTGGAGTCGGGTGGGAAGGAGACTTTTTCCGTCTACCCTTCAGTATCTTCCGAATGTCAAATCATGTGGATATTGGCTGCCTACTCAAAAGTAAATAGCATTTAAAAAATATTTAAAATCAGTGTGTTCTTTTTGTTATATCGCATTGAACTCTGAAATCCCCATCTCCCCATCTGTAAAATGAGAGAAGTCATATTTGTTTTAGAGAGTGCTGACTGCTCTCTACGTGTCTGTTCCCTTATAGTGCTTACCACCGCTCTTATACGTTTAGTTTTAGGAGCGTTGACTTGATCTCTCTTGCTGCTCGAGAAGAATCATAAAGGCAGAAATTGGGTATCACTTGTTTACCCTGCTCTGTCTCTGGGACCTGCATTTGGTGGGAGCTAAACAAAAATATTTTTTGGAATAATAAATGAGTGAAGGCACTCTGTTCATCAGAACATGCTCTTTGTCTTTGTTACTATTATTTGTTGCATCAAGAGGCAGCTGGGCATACAGGCTCAGGTGGTTGAGGTTCAAATTCCAGCTCTACTGCTTTTTAGCTGTGTGACCATGGGCAAGTCCCTTAATCTCTCTGTGCTCCAGTTTCTTCATGAGCAAATTGGGAGCTGTGGAAGGACCTACCACACAGATTGGCTGTGAGGATACATGTATGCAAGCACTTCAAACAGCACCTGGCACTCTGTACATGTGAGGTATTTAAAAAAAAATTTTTTTTAATGTTCATTTATTTTTGGGAGAGCGAGAAAGCAGAGGAGGGGCAGAGAGAGAGGGAGACACAGAATCCGAAGTAGGCTCCAGGCTCTGAGCTGTCAGCATAAAACCTGATGTGGAGCTTGAACTCACGGACCAGACAGCACAGAGCCCGACGCCAAGCTCGAACTCACGGACCGTGAGATCATGACCTGAGCTGAAATCAAGAGTCAGATGCTCAACCGACTGAGTCACCTGGAGGCCCCGAGGCAAAACTTCTTGTAGAATTTGGGAAGACCTTGAGATGAGTAGGAGTACTTGCTTGTTCCCCCTCTCAGTTCTTCCTTTCCAGTAAAGTGGCTCATTCTCTGAGTGGTCTCTCTTATTTTTCCAGAAAGGACCATCGGGGAACAAAGGCTCCCCAATTTAGGGGAGAGTCGGCCTCCAGGTTGTACAGGGATTATATATGTGTGTGTGTGGGGGGCTCTTTTGTTCTTTTCTTTCCCAGCACCTGAGTCTGTACCCAGTCCTCATGAACCCCCTGGGCCCTGCACTAGCCTTCCCGGTGAGGCCACGCCCTCCGCCTGTCCCCCAGGTGCAGCTGGGTGGGGTTTGTGAAAGTCCCAGCTCTGGTTCAAGTGGTTCAGCCTCTCGCTCTGTGGGCCTGGGGGAGTTGAAGTTGGCCCAGGAGGCCTGGAGATCGGCAGGATGCCTTGGAAACCCTCTGCTTTCTGTTTGAGCCGGTGTGAAAAGTGACTCTTCTGCTGCCAGCTTACTGATTATCATTGGGAAAAACTGTGCCTTGAGGCCTTGACGGAGATGCACAAAGGATGTGGACCACTGGGGCCTGACCTGCTCGGGGCATCTCCCTGGGGAGTGGGTCTGGATCCATGGGGAGCTTGGCCAGGCCGATCCAAGTGCATTGGGAGAGTGGCTTTCAGGACATTTTTTCAGCATCTGTCTGCATCCTGATGGGCTCCTCCAGTGCTCTTACCCCTCTCATTCCTGAGTGATCACCCTCCTCTCTGAAAGGTGGGGGAAATGTAGGGGTGGCCTGTTGCCCTCGCCCTCCTGAGCACCTTTCGTTCCATGGCTTGCAGTACAGCCACTGTGCATCAGGGTGATGCTGGAAAGTTCTCTTGCCGCTGGGAGGCTGGGTGCTGGTGGGAGATGGCTCATTAGTGCCAGGCATTCTCCACGGAGTTGTCTGCCCGTTTGAAGTGTCTCCCTGAGATGGTGCTGGCTACCTTGGGTTGGCTCATTGGAACTTGAACAGGTGGCCGTGACAGCCAAACTCGAAAGACGGCAGGAGCGGTGCGCTCCAGTGCCTGGGCTCTGAAATTAATTTCCTTTCTTCTCAGGAATCTCCAGGCACATTTGTTTTTCATCTTGTTTCCTGACACAGGATAGCATCTTATCACAGTAAAATGAACCCTCAGTGTTCACACCCCACTCATTGCTCGGCCATATGGAAACAGCAGTAAACAAAATCACCACTGTGTTTCAAAAACCGAGGACAGGGACAGTAGGTTGACAATAGCCTGAAGAGGAGAGAAGAAGCCCAACCTCTCCTTATCTGCTGGGTCTTGGGGGGCAGGATAGAGGAGGAGCCAGAATGTCTAACCATGCTGTTTTCCTTTGTTTTGAAGTTCTGCATCCTGCAGGGGTCATAAAAAAGAAAGAAAAAATTTCCAGTACTTTATTTTCCAGCACTCTAAAATAGGAAACCAACCAAACAAAAACCCCTCCCAGTCTCCCTTCTCTGCACCTTACCTCCGAAAAAGCAAGCCGGACGTAAAGGCCACACACTGCCAGACTGTAGGCTGTCTCTGGCTTGCTGATGTGCTTTGTTTGGCCCACACAATATATATGTTATTATTATTTTTAATTTGGACCAGCATTTAAACATTGGGGGATTTCAAATAACTATGCAGAAAATCCAGAGTCCCTGACCACACTCAGTTGCAAAACCAGATGGAACCATGAAGTTGCAGGGGGCTCGTCAGGCCTCTGTTGTCTTGGCTGGTCTCTGACCCCTGTAGGCATCTAATTGTACCATTTCTGGTGTAAAACACCTGGCAACCAGCTGTTGTCAGAGTATTTTTCTGGATTAAGCTTTCTGGAGCAGTGGGAGCATGGTGCTAGTGTTCTTAGTTTCTTCTCCAGATTTGTCTCACCCACTCAACTTTCTTGATTGGCTTTATTAACCCAATTTTTCTGTATTCGTGTGAAGCCTGGCAGGTAAGCTTCCATTTGAGTCTCCCTGGCTTTAAGAACTTTGCTATTTGATTTTAACTTAGGAGGCTTTATAAATTTATGAATGTTCTGATTTGAATGATTTTGAGTTAGTGGGAAACTGTGAGTTTCATGTTGAGCCATGTTGACTTAGTAATTTTTTTCCAGGAATGTGTCTATTTCATCCAAATTGTATTTATTGACATAACTGTTGCCCTAACATTTCCTTGTTATCCTTTTACTGTCTGCAGGATCTGTAGTGATGTCCCCTCTCTCATTTCTGATATTAGAATTTGTGGGTTTATTTCCTTGTTTTCAGTGTTCAAACTAACTTAATGATTCTTTTTAAAAAATATTTTTAATGTTTTATTTTTGAGAGAGAGAGAGAGAGAGAGAGAACAAGCAGGGGAGGGGCAGAGAGAGAGGGAGGCACAGAATCCAAAGCAGGCTCCACACAGGGCTCGAACCCATGAATGGTGAGATCATGACCTGAGCCAAAGTTGGACTCTTAACCTACTGAGCCACCCAGGTACCCCTTAATGATTCTTAATATAGCTATGCTTTGACTATGTCCATGTATTATTCTATGCCTGTCTATACTCTTAGATTCCCCAAGTTGCCTCCTTTTTTTCTGAACGCACCAACCACCTCCTGGACCATACTGCAGCCACCACTGGGGCCAACCAGTCACCTGCCCTGAGAGAGCTGGGCCATCCTCTTCCCTGTGCTCTGCAGCTAGGCCAACCAGCCATGTGCCTGAAGTTTTCTGGTTCTTCCTGCCACTTTTGGACTTGGATAAGCAGAAGCTCCATGCAGTTATGGAGTCTGGCATCTGCAGGTTCAGGGGAGGGTCACCCTATGGGGTAAACATTGACTAGTGGGAAACAGGAGATAGGAGTGAGCTTGCCAGGACCACAACTAGGCGGAGTTGAGTAAGACATTGAAGATGCAAAGTAAGGAATTGGCAGATACGCTTCCATCCTTCTTTTCTCCCATGGACTGTTCTTGAGGGTCAGTTTCCCCTTGTAGCCCACCTGTGTCTTCATATGTGGAGTGAATCCACCTGCCTGGTGTCCTGTTGTGTCTCTTTGTGGCTTGTAGTGAACAGAGGCAGCACTCTGTAATGCTCCTCTTTCCTCTGACCCTTTCCCCTTTCCCTTGTTCTTAAAGTCTGTAGATAGTATCCTTCCAGTAGAGTGTAAATGTCCTAATCCTTGTCTCAGGCTCTGTTTCTTAGAGGATATGGGCTAAGATGGTATGAAAGTCTAAAGACAGGACACTAGATGAATTTGACTTTTATTTTGAATTGTCACCCTTTCATGAGTTATTGTAATAGGAAAAAAATCACTTAATTCTGTTTTTTTTTTTTTTTTGAGAAAAAAGAACAGGCCATTCATTGATATTCATAGGCTGAATTTGTTTCTTTGATATATATGTCTCAAAAAGTTGAGCAACCATTTAAGAATCAGGAAATTTTTACATAGGAATACAGATTTTTTTTTTTTTCTTTTTACTTCTTTTGGAGTAGGGGAAAATCTGCAATATAGGCCAGTAATCAGCTGGTTTGGGCATAGGCACACTTTAATTTTTTTTTTTTACATTTATTTATTTTTGATAGAGTGAGACAGAGTGTGAGCAGGGGAGGGGCAGAGAGAGAGGGAGACACAGAATCCAAAGCAGGCTCCAGGCTCTGAGCTGTTAGCACAGAGCCCGACATGGGGCTCGAACCCACAGACCGTGAGATCATGACCTGAGCCGAAGTCGGACGCTTAACTGACTGAGCCACCCAGGCGCCCCTGGGCATAGGCACACTTTAGATGGCACACCGGCCATTTGAATGTGGTCCCAGCACTCCACAGTGACAAATATACTCCTGCCCATGCTCCCCCCCCCCATCTATGGAACGTGCCTGCCTCCTCATAGACATTTGAATTTAAAATCTCTAGGGTAAAGGGAAATTCAGCTAGAAGTCTTGTTGGGATAGGAATTCCTTCTCAGAAGACTTCTATAAACTGTGGCTAATGACTTCTAGATTGCTGAATCATCTGGCTCAGTTAGAAGTGCTCTTTGATCGACGGTGGGAGGCAGATCAAATAATAACGGAACACGTGCCAAGATGGCTCTTGCATATGCTGGGAGAGTTCTCTCTAGCCAAATGACAGTGTTCTTGAGAGCTCCTGAATCATGAACGAGAGGGAACTGTCAGTTTAGCGTCAGGAACACTGTGACGAAATTTGGCAACAGAGCCTCTGAGAATTAGAGTGTGTGTGTGTGTGTGTGTGTGTGTGTGTGTGTGTGTGCGCGCGCATGCGCGTACTATATACTAACATGTATATAATATTATACTACATATTATATAGTATATATACACTGTATCTTACATCTAGAGTCACATATGTCTCTGTGTGTATATAAATTGCATGAATTTTGTATGCCTCTTGGAGGAAGGCAGGGAGCCCCTGGTTCTCGGTGGCGGGTGCTGGTTGTAAATCGCTGGCCAACGCAGTGATGCTTGTTTTGGGATTTGTCAGTCTCCTTCGTTTCCTTCCTCTTCTTGGTTTCATCACTAGGTTCTGGCCCTCTTCCACCTCTGCCAGAGCTCCGAGGAACCGAGCTGAGCTGTAGAGAAACAGCTAGCCGGTTATTCTGACGCATCATCCTTCTCAGTGGCTGCCGCCACCCCCTTGGAGTTGAATGGTTCTTTAATATTTTCAAAGTGTTTTCACATCTTTCATCTCATTAGATCCCTCTGATAGGCATGTGAGGATTTAAGATGGAAAGTGAGTCATAGTGAGGCTAAGTGGTTTGTCCTCTACTGTCAGCAAGGCAGGAGAAGAGCAGGGATTTGGCCCAGGTCTCCAGTGGTTCCCCACTTGACTCCCAGCCCGTCAACTGGCAACATTATCTGGCTTTAATGCTTCAGCCAGACTGATGGAAGCAGTGTTTTTACAAACTGTGGGATTCAACCCAGTTGTAAAATCAGTTTAATGGGTAAAACTAGTTTTTACGAATGAAATGGGATAGAATAGATATCAAAGAACATCACATATAAGGATGAGGGTTGTTTAGTAAAGCTTTAGGTGTAAGTCTGCTGCTATTTGGATTACCTGGGCTCTGGCTGCTGTTTGGTCAAGAACAGATTCACATTCCTTTCCATGTGGATTTTTGGAGGCTGTGATGCCTGAGGTTTTTTGTTTTTTGCTTTTTTAAATTTTTTTAAATGTTTATTTTTAAGAGAGCGAGAGAGAGCAAGAGAGAGCGTGCGCAAGCGGGGGAGGGGCAGAGAGAGAGGGGGACACAGAATCCTAAGCAGGCTCCAGGTTCTGAGCTGTCAGCACAGAGCCGACATGGGGCTTGGACCTGTGAACCGTGAGATCATGATCTGAGTCAAAGTTGGATGCTTAACCAACTGAGCCACCCAAGCGCTCCTTGGGTTTTAAGGAGGTTAGAGTTTAGTGATATTGTTCAGACGTGCTTCCCTTGCACATCTGATAATTCAAGGTAGGAATGCCCCACACAGATGACAGAACTTCCAATGTACATGTGATATTGGACTAAAAAAAACCCCAAAACAACCCCAAACCCCCAACTGGAAGACTGTATATTCCTGCTTAGAAAGGCTACAACCAAAGGCACCTGGGTAGCTCAGTCAGTTAAGAATCCAACTTTGGCTTAGGTCATGATCATATGGTTTGTGAGTTGGGCCCATGTCGGGCTCTATGCTGACAGTTCAGAGCCTGGGGCCTGCTTTGTATTCTGTGTCATTCTCTCTCTCTCTGCCCCTCCCCTGTTCATGTTCTGTCTCTCTCAAAAATAAATAAACGTAAAAAAATAAAAAATAAAAAAAAGAGAGACTAGAACTGAAAGTCATATACCACTAGCTACTGGCACTATGCTAACATACAGTTTCAAAAAAAGAGTAACTTTTTAATATTCTGCTCTGAGCATTTGACAAATAAATGCATGGACCTCAGAGCAAACAGGTGGAAGAAGAGGCTATGCCCAGCAGAAACTCGGGGGCAGGAAGTGGACAGAAGTAGATCTAATTAAGGAAGTAAATGTGACTTACAGCTGAGAAGGAGGCCAAGGTCAGTCCTGAGATGGTGTCTCATGACCAGGGGAGTCGGGAAGGAGCAGAGGAGTGTAGGACAGATCAGGACACAGTGACCACGAAGAAGAAGGGAGGTTATTGAGGAACTATTCCTAACAGGTGTTGCCCAGCGAGCTTACAGGCAGTTTCCATCGAATGTCTGGACCAATGATTACAAGTGTGAATGATTAAGTAGTCAATTTACACTGGGTCATTGAGAAAAACCAATAAAACGGAAGCCAATCAATCAAGAAAGGTGGTTAATAAATAATAAATAGACTTTTAACATGGAGTACTCTAATTGATTGCCTGTTTGCCTAACTTTTCTTGCAGATGTCCAGGGGGAGAATCACATGCTCATAAATCATACTCAGTCAAAGGCAGAATGTTCTTTGAAGGCTATAGTAGCTTCCATCTGTGGTTTTTACTATGTATGCCAAGGTTTTTTCCTCTGTGGGATCATACTTCTGAAATAGCAATGGAAGTCAATGGGAAAATGTGATGATTTACAAACATTTGTTTTACATAAAAAAAACACTCAACTGGCAACCTAAAAAACCAGTGACGATGAAGTCAATAACAATGGAGGAATGATGATAGATTGCTTCTGCGTGTGAAGGAAAAAACAGTAGAGGAAGAGACAGAGTGACTTGGGAGCTCTAGTGAATTGGGGCTGGGGTGTGGAGACAGGAGCAGGCAGGGGAGAGACAGAGACAGACACCTGCAGGCCAGAGAAAGGGCATGACTTCCCAGCACTCTCAACCTTCTTCAGTCCTTCTGGTAACTTTTCCTCCCTCCAGCATCGAACTCCCCTACTTGAAACTCCAGGGCTCCCCCTAAAACCTTGATTCCTCTTTGTCCAACCTGACGTAATAAACCCAGATTCACATAAATAACACTAAGTATTTCTATAGACATGAAATATATTAAAACACATACATAAATATGTACATATAAGTATATAAAATACACAGATGCTCTACAGATCCCAAACCAACCCAGGTCTCTTACCGAAATGACAGTAGTGGTGTTGCTGGCCACATATTCACACGTGGCCCATGGTATCAACCTCTTCTGCTCTCAGTTGTATTTTCTTTCCCCTGTTGACCCTCTGGCTGGCTTCATTTCCTTTGGCTATGCTGAGCCCTCAAGATGATGCTGCTGGAGTTAACCAGGAGAAGGCCATGGTCATGTTTGGACTGGGGAGAGGGTTGGGGGAAGGCGGGGATGGGAGTGTTGAGTTATCCTAACTGGTACAGTGATTATCCTAAGTAATGGACTTTTACTGGAGCGCCTGGGTGGCTCAGTCGGTTAAGCGTCTGACTTCGGCTCAGGTCATGATCTCACAGTTCGTGGGTTCAAGCCCCGCGTCAGGCTCTGTGCTGACAGCTGGGGGCCTGGAGCCTGTTTCGGATTCTGTGTCTCCCTCTCTCTCTGCCCCTCCCCTGCTCATGCTCTGTCTCTGTCTCAAAAATAAATAAACATTAACAAAATTTAAGTATGAAATATTTGTCCTGGGGCTGTGCTTCATCATGGCGTTCAAAGACAAGATAGCTGAGTATGGAGATGGCCAGATTCATGGTCTGTGTCATGTATCCATGCCAACTGTCCCAAATTCTCTCAGCATTCACTGTCTTCTAAAGACAGTGTCCTGACCAAGATTCCAAGCCTCTTTTAGTGAATAGTGAGCCCTTGATGCATAAAAAATGTCCAAGTTAATTTTCTTAACATCTACCTTCAGCTTTCTCAGATTGAAAAGCCATTCCCTGCTGTACAATTCCTTTGGCTAAATTCAAATCTTAGCTTTTATTTTGTTTGCTTCCACCCTTTTCTCGTCAGTTTGGTTAGGTAACTCAATCACTTATGGCTGAAAGCCCTCATTTGCTTGCTCAGAAGGCTTGGAACGAGGGGAGAGAAGAATGAGTCCAGGAACAGTTTGTGACAGGTATTAGACCTCTGAGCTGCACGATTCCAACATTGTTCCCAACAATACAAATGTGGCTCAGTGGTCCAGATACAAGACAGTCTAATCCTAACCTGTCTATGGGGGGATTAATGACTTGGGATGTAGTCTGTGTCCGGTGGTAGAAGGCAAAACTTATTGCCCATGTTCCTGGATGATTCTGTCAGTTATGTGCCTGGATAATGTGCACAGGGGCACCTGCTCAACATAGCACTGGATTCAAGAAGCAGGGAGCTGTTGAATGTAATTCATCCATTTCCCACCCCAATGTGGAGACACCTGCAGAAGACACCTTAACTCCTCTCTCATTTTCCTTTCTAATATATGAGGAGTTGGCTGAGTGAGGGTAGGGCTGGCTCCTGCCCTGGAGCTCCAGAGGGCAGGAGGCCCAGTGAGTCTGGGGTTCCCAGGCTGCTACTACAGAGGCCTGGTGCCAGAAAAGTGAGTGCCAAGGTAAGTCACCAGGGGAGGATTCTGTGTAGATAATGGCATTCGGGTATTTGCAGAATTCAGGCTTATCAATAAAGGTGGGAAGGGTAATCCAGACAGAGTTGGATGCTGAGTAGTTATATGGTTACTTGGTTGTACTATCTCACGTTCTGTATAATTTTCTCTCTGTATAATTATATCTCTCACAAGATTATTACAGTTTTTTTTTTTTGAGAGAGAGAGCATGCATGAGTGGGGCGGATGGGCAGAGGGAGAGAGAGAGAGAACCTTAAGCAGTCTCCACGCTCAGTGTGGAGCCTGATATGGGGCTTGATCCCATAACCCTGGGATCATGACCTAGGCCGAAGTCAAGAGTCAGATGCTCAACTGACTGAGCCACCCGGGTACCCCTATTATAGTTTTGAAAGCAGAGGTCTCTTAGAGTGAGTGACTCTTACTGTTTTCTATGGAATATGCTAGATAAATACATGTACACTGATTGGCCAGGTTTTATTCAGAAGGCAACATGTCCTTCCCTCTGATTACAGTTGACCTTAATTTTGACCTGTTGGGGCCAACCTGCAGCCAGGAACACTGCTAATTGATTGCTTTTCACTCCAATAGCTCCTATGAGATGGACCGGGCACGTTTATCTATTATAAACCAATGTAGAATTCTGCTTCTTTTCACCTTCAGCTGCTGAGCAGTTGTCAGGCGCCACTGACTCCCAAGTCAATTGCTGGGCCTCAAATTTATTGGCTGAGTCATTGGCAACCTCTGGATGATTCCCAGTGAGCCAGTCACCCAGAACATGATTTTGAATTAAAAGTTTATATATTGCTTGGAAGGAACATGGCAGTCATGGCCATAGAGGCCGGGAAGGAGAAATGGTAGAGGTTGGTTTCTGGTGGTGATTGGGGTGGGGCATGAAATAGAAATCTTTCCAGCTAGATGAAGAGCAAAGCTCAGCACATAAATATTTCACTTTGATGCTCATCTGAGATCAAGCTGCAACCTGGAGTTCTCTGGTTCCTGGGATGAGCTAGTAGGTGGTGTGCTTTTTAGTGTTGATATGTTCGATTTAGAAGATGGGGGACCCAGAACACCACTCTGAAGAGTTATGGGCCTATGGGCATATCTGAGCCCTCCTGGAATCATCCTTGCATTGAACACTATTGGCCTTCTTGTTTTAGAGTATGGCACAAAGGGAATGGAAATTTTGGTGGTATGCAGGAATTTCACTTAGTGAAGATTAATTTCTTAAGTATTGGCCACTTTGGAAAGCCTCTCCTGAGGAGACATGAAGTTGTTAACAGAGCTTAGTATCTTTTTTTTTTTTTTTTTTTAAATTTTTTTTCAACGTTTATTTATTTTTGGGACAGAGAGAGACAGAGCATGAACGGGGGAGGGGCAGAGAGAGAGGGAGACACAGAATCGGAAGCAGGCTCCAGGCTCCGAGCCATCAGCCCAGAGCCTGACGCGGGGCTCGAACTCACGGACCGCGAGATCGTGACCTGGCTGAAGTCGGACGCTTAACCGACTGCGCCACCCAGGCGCCCCAAGAGCTTAGTATCTTAAAGTGAATTAACTTATCTGATCATTTTTTATTCCTTGGCAGGGCAAGGAAATGGTGGGAGGTAGAGGGAATGAAGGGAAATTAATATTTATTATGATTTCTGATGTGCTAGGCCCTGTGCCAGCAATAATACCCACGTACCTCATTGAATCCTCACAAATATGTGAAGGACCTTTCTTTGACCTCAAAGGGTTGAGTTAACAACACGTCCTTGTTGGTCAGTGTAATTGTCTTTATTGTTTCAGTTATTTTTATACCCTTTAATCTTACCCTCTATGTCCATTCCCCAATCTTCCTAATGGCAACCATTCTAATATGCTTGACATACGTCATTTTATTTGTATTATTATTTTTTGGTGTGTATGTATGTATGTATGTATGGCGTGAGGGGCAGAGAAAGAGAGGGAGAGAGAGAGAATTCCAAGCAGTCTCCATGCTGTCAGTGCGGTGTCTGATGCGGGGCTTCATTTGTGAGATCATAATCTGAGTTGAAATCAAGAGTCAGGCATTTGGCCAACTGAGCCACCCAGCTGCCTCTTGGTGTTTATATTTTAATTTTACATTAATCATGCAGTATGTATCCTGTTTCATTCTTTTTCTTACCACTGTTTAAAAAACTTTTTATTATGCAAAAATTTCAAACAGTTTCAAAAATTGAAGTGTGATGAACTTCATTGTACCCATCACTCAAAGTGAAGTGTGCAATTTGTACAGAGTCAAGTTCAACTTGTAGCTACTATTGTTTCATCTGTAATTACCACCCATTCCCACTGTTCACAGATTACTTTGAAGTAAGTTCGAGTACCATACTACATACTCTTCCACCGATAAATACATTGTATGTACCTCTAAATTATAATCATTAAATTACATAATCAATATATCATATATATCATATTATCATACCTAAAAATTAGAAATAATCAACTCTTCATTGTTCAAATTTTCCCAAATGTCTCGTAATTTTTAAAACTTGTTTGAATCAGAATTCAAAAAAGGTTTATACGTTGTGATTGGTTGATGGGTCTCTTGTCTCTTTTAACCTATGGTTCTCCCCTCTGTTCCTAAATAGTTGTTTGTTGAAGATCAGAATATTTATCTTCATGAAATTTTCCAAAGTCTGGATTCTGCCAACTGTATCCCTGTAGTGTTGTTTCCTATGTTCCTCTGCCCTCTGTATTTCCTGTAAATTGGCAGTGAGATGTAGAAACTTGATCAGATTCAGGATATATATATATATATATATATATATATATATATATATACATATATATATGTATATATATATATACATATATATATATATGTATATATACATATCTATATCTCAAGAAATACTTCATAGGGGAAGTTATGGACTTCTATCAAGAGGCACCTAGTGTCTGGTTGTCTCTGTGATGTTAGTGGAGTTGATGATCAATGCCTAGGTCCATGATTTCATTAGGGGTTTCAAAATAATGATAATCTAAATCTATCATTCCTTCTTTATTTATTAGCTGGACTATTTCTATAAAGAGAAACTTAGTTGCCTTGAGATACAGTTTGTATAGGAAAAGCAAGACAGTGCTTGATTCTTTCTTTTTATTTATAAATTTTCAAAATAATGAGCCAGTTCCCCTAAAGATAAATCAATAAAGTTGAAAAATACCTTTTTAATATTTACTTATTTTTGAGAGAGAGAGAACACAAGCAGGAGAGGGGCAGAAAGAGAGGGAGACACAGAATCCGAAGCAGGCTTCAGGCTCCAAGCTGTCAGCACAGAGTCCGATGTGGGGCTCGAACCCATGAACTGTGAGATTGTGACCTGAGCCAAAGTCAGTTGCTCAACCAACTGAGCCACCCAGCTTCCCCAATAAAGCTTTAAAAATAAGATTATAAACTCATATATTTAAACATATTTGAGGGGCACCTGGGTAGCTCAGTTGGTTCAATGTCCGACTCTTGATTTCGACTCAGGTTGTGATCCCAGGGTTATGGGATAGAGCCTTGCATCATGCTCTGCACTGATTGTGGGGCCTGCTTACGATTCTCTCTCTCTGTCTCTCTCTGGCCCTCTCTCCCACTTGTGCGTGCTCTCTTTATTTCTCTCTCTCTCTTTCTCAAATAAATAAATAAACACATTTGATTATTTCAGTTGTTTGCAGTTATTTATACTGATATGTTTAAATTGCCCCATCTTTGGCAAATGGGAGCCTTTGTAAGGTTTTATTTTGTTTTTTGGTTATTTTGGACACTACCTCATTAGTCTTTGATAGATAGCTTCCTTGCTTCCTGGTATGATAATATTTTCCTGGATCATAATATATTTATTGCCCCAGACTGGAGTCAGCCATTTCTTTAAGGAGCCCTGGTTCTGCTTAGTGGGAGATTGTATTCAGAGTCCAGAGCCTGGGTGCTAGGAGCACTATGTTTCTACACTTCATCCATATTGCTGTGCACATCCAATCTGCCTTTTCTAAGTGCTGTGCCATATTCCACAGTGTGCATTCTCTACATGGCACAAATCTACTTCTCCAATCTTGGATGGCTGTCCCCTTCCTGCTACCACAAAACACTGAACATCTTTGAACATGTCCCCTCATGGACCCATATGAGAATTTTTTTTTTTAAGGCCAATGTTATGCCCATTTAATTGGAGAGATTGCCAAGCAACTGGGATTGAGAAAGAAAGTGGAGAAATAGGAAAGAGGGAGGGTGCAGAAAGGGGAGATGAGGCCTAAGGCAGAATGGAACAGCTTAGAGACCATGTTCACCTGTGTGTCTCTTGAATGGAGGCTTCTCATTTTCCTGTGGTCCTGGTATCCTGAGTTCTGGAGGAAGGACAGGGTAGGAGATGGTGGATCCACATTCTCCTGGCTCCTCATGGCTGCTCTCCCACCCTTTCTTCATGAGTGAAGAACTCTCAGTACTCTAAAGCTAGTGCCACTGGAATATCTCACAGCTCTATGACTTTGTTTATTGTCTACATTTTGGGGTTTCTTCTACACATACAGTAAGGGCTTTGGTAGGTACCCCAAGTCTTCTTCATTCCACTTCTTGCCATAATCCTGGTTAGCTTCATTATCCATATGGATGATGCATTCTGCACCACAGGCTCTCAACAACTTGGTCTCCTCTGTACCAACTCCATTCCGAGGACAGAGAGAACAACAAGGTCTTGGTGACTAGAAAGAAGGCCATTATGGCTACAGCATGGAATGCTGAACCCGTAATGCTAGATGAGGACCCAGTGCTAGGTAGGAACCCAGCATTCAACTTTGTAGGTTATATTACAGATTCTGGCCTCTGTCCCAAGAGAAATAAGAAGCTACTGAAAGGGTTGTTTTTTTTTTTAATTTTTATTTTTTTAATGTTTATTTATTTTGAGAGAGAAAATGTGAGCAGAGGGAGGAGCAGAGAGGGAGGAGAGAAAATCCCAAGCAGGTGCTACACCATCAGCTCAGAGTCTGATGTGGGGCTCGAACCCATGAACCTGTGAGATCATGACCTGACCTGAAATCAAGATTCTGATGCTCAACCAACTGAGCCACTCAGGTGCCTCCTATAAGATTTTAATGCAGCATACAGGGTGTTCTGGGTTGGTGATGGTGATATGATTAAATTTGTATACTGAAAAGATCTCCACAGCTACTGACTACCTTACAAGTAAAACAGCCAGTTGTTTTACCCACAAATGAGTTTAGCAGAGCAATGTAGCTCAGGACAAGGAAGCTATAGCAAAAGCCATAGGTAAGTCGGGAGATCAAAGGAAAGGAAGGTTATTTTATAGAGAAAAGGAGGAATTTGGATGGGCTATTTTGAATAAAGGTCCATTGAAGGAAAACAAGAGTTCAGGGTTGTGACTGTTTCTCATTGGCTGAATTTGTTGCTAAGCAAGAAGAAATTCTTCCTCCTGCTGGAGAGTGAATTTGACTTCCTTCTTGCTGGGTCTGCAGTTGAGTGGTGGGGGCATGAGAGCTCCCCCTTCTGGCCTCCTGACTCCATTTTATTTATTTTTAAAAATTATTTTCTATTATTATTTAAAATATTTAAATTCCCGTACAGATAACATACAGTGTTATATTATTTTCAGGTGTATAATATAACGATTCAACAATTCTATACATTACTCAGGGTTCAACAAAGTAAGTGTAATCTTAATCCCCTCCACCTATTTCCCCCATCCCCCCACCCACTCCCCCTCTGGTAACCATCAGTGTGTTCTCTGTAGTTAAGAGTCTGTTTTTTTGGTTTGTCTCTTTTTTTCCCCTTGTTTGTATGGTTTCTTAAATTCCACGTATGAGTGAAATCATATGGTATTTGTATTTTTTTTTTAAATTTATCTACCTATTTATTTATTTATTTATGTTGGAAGAGAGAGAATGAGCAGGGGAGGGGCAGAGAGAGAGGGGGACAGAGGATCTGAAGTGGGCTCTGCATTGACAGCAGAGAGCCTGATGTGGGGCTCAAACTCACAAACCTCAAGATTATGACCTGAATCAAAGTTGGGCGCTTAACCCACTGAGCTACCCAGGGCCCCTGGTATTTGTAATTCTCTGACTTATTTTGCTTAGCATTGTGCTCACTAGATTCATTCATGTTGTTTCAAATGACAAGATTTCATACCTTTTTAATGGCTGAATAATACTCCATTATGAAAATACCACATCGCCTTTATCCATTCATCTGTGGATGAACACTTGGGCTGCTTCCATAATTTGGCCATTGCAGATAATGCTGCGATAAGCATTGGGGTGCATGTTTCCTTTTGAATTAGAGTTTTTGTATTCTTTGGGTAAATACCCCCTACTGTGATTACTGGATCATATGGTATTTCTATTTTTAATTTTTTGAGGAACTCACATACTCTTTTCCACAGTGGCTGCATGGCTGCACCAGTTTGCGTTCCCACCAACAGTGCAAGAGTGTTCTTTTTTCTCCACATCTTTGCCAACACTTGTTGTTTCCTGTGTTTTTGATTTTAGCCATTCTGACAGGTATGAGGTAGTATGGTTTTGACTCGCCTTTTCTTGATGATGAGTGATGTTGAGTATCTTTTCATGTATCTGGATGTCTTCTTTGGAAAAATGTCTGTTCATGTCTTCTGCCCATTTTTTAATTGGGTTATTTGATTTTTTTGGTGTTGAGCTTTATAAACCCTTGATATATTTTGGATACTTTATTGGAGGTGCTCCTGACTTCATTTAAATGAAGTTTCCTTTATTTAGTTTCACGCCACCATGCAGAGAATAAGACACCATGTCTGGAACAAGACAGACAGACACAGGCTGGTCAGTGAGGAGGCTATTGCCATAGCCCAGTGAGAGATGAGGGTGGCTTGGGGCAGGATAGAGACAAGTTGGTGAATGTGGGGGATTTTTAGGAGATTAAGGCTCTGGGGCCTTTTGCTGGTTTGAAAATGGAAAGAAAGAGTGAGGGAGCAGTCAAGGATGATACCCAGGTATTTAGTTTACCAGATTGGATAGTGGACGGGCCATTCCCTGGGCAAGACACCGTGTGGAGAGGGCCAGGCTTGAAGTCTGGTGGCATGGAGGGGAGTGCTTAGGGCCTAGGAGACTGTGGGCGCTCTCTGGGATATTTTGAGTGCAAGATGCCTTTGGAACAAGTCATGAAAATTTGGGTGGTGACTCGATGCTCAGGTCTGGAGTCAGAGGAGAGGTCTGGGCTGCAGAGGAGAAGTTGGGCATCAGGAGGGTGCAGGTGGAAATTAAGCTGCGGGCATGGCTGAGGCCGCCTGACGAGAGAGATCGGGTGAGTCAGCAGAGGGTCTGAGCCCAGCCTGAGGACACCTGCACTTTGGGGTTGGGTTGAGGAGAAGGAATATGCTCAGGGGACAGAAGGAGCCACCAGAGATACAGGAAGAGAAGCAGAGAGCAGGGTGTCATGGACGCCACAGGAAGAACGTATTTCAAGGAGGGGATCTCGCTCCACTGGGAGAGAGAGAGAGGTCAGGAAAGATGGGGAATGAAAAATGTCTGCTAAATGTAGCCATGCGGAGTCATGAGTAAGCTGAGAAAGAACCATGTCAGTGAGGGGATGGGCCAGACCTATATGGGAGGTGAGGAGCCCAGACACTGAGAAGATTCTGGAAAGTTGCACGGAGGGTGTGTGACTAGAGTGAGGCCACGTCCTTTTGTCCTGCCTTCGCCCACCTTCCTACTCCCTGCCGGGAATCTGACCATGACTGCTGGACAGCAGCAGTGGCCCCTCAGGACCTCAGTCCCAGCACCCTCAAGCTGCCAAGCCAGTGCCAGAGGGCGCCCCCCTCTGGGTGTTTCTTTGCATGAGGAAAGTACAACCTTATGTGTTGCTCCCAGACGAAGACAATTTGTAACCCACAGAGAGTGTCACCTACATCATCTCACTTAATTTCCATGAGGCCTTTTGAGGTAGTGCTGTTATTCCTGTTTTACAGACAAGGAGACCAAAGCACAGAGAGGCTGAGGAACGAGGGTGACACGCTAAAGTGGCAGAGCTGGGATTTTGTAAAAAATTTATTTGAGAGAGAGAGGTAATCCCAAGCAGGCTGCACTGGCAGCACAGATCCTGATGTGGGGCTCGAACCCACAGACCGTGAGATCCTGACCTGAGCCAAAATCAAGAGTCAGATGCTTAACTCACGGAGCCACCCAGGAGCCCCAGAGCTGAGGTTTGAGGCAGGGTTTCTGACTCCAGACTATACTCTCAGCTACTGTGATGTGCTTTCTCAGTAGCCATTATCGGTGAGTTTGGCATTGTTATTGCTGTTAGCCATCTTCAGGGCCCCTAGGAGATGTCGTGGGGAAACCCTGTCCTCCATGTGTTTCTCCTGCACTCTCACAAAACACCGCACTCACAGCATTTCTGACACCAGATGTATGGGGTTCCCTCCATCAAGCAAGTCTCTGTGACCCCAGTGGGGTGTCTACGATGCAACTCAATCCTGACTCTGTACATCTAGAGACAGATCCCACGGGTCAAGGGCTCAGTCCTACAAGACTGCCCCCCACTTCAGATGCCAATCGAAAGTAGTAAGTGCTGGGGTGCCCGGCTGGCTCAACTGGTTTAGCGTCTGACTCTTGGTTTTAGCTCAGGTCATGATCTCACAGTTGTGAGATTGAGCCCCAAATTGGGCTCTGCACTCAATGTGGAGTCTGCTTAAGATTCTCTCTTTCCCTCTGCCTCTGCCCTTCTCCCTTGCTCACACTGTCACTCACACTCTCTCTCAAATAAAAAATAAATAAGAAAGTGGTATGTCCCAGGTTACCCACAACTTCTGCCTGACTCAGCTACCAGCCAGAGGCCTCCTCCCTCCTCGGATTTGATTGTTTGCGAGAGTGGCTCAGAGAACTCAGGGAAACACTAATGGGTACCAGTTTATTAAAGGACATGATAAAGGAAACAGATGAACAGCCAGATGAAGAGACACAAAGGGTAAGGTCTGGGAGGGTCCAGGGCACAGGAACTCTGTCCCGGTGGATTTGGGGTGCACCGCCCACCCATGTGGATGTGTTCGCCAGTCTGGAAGCTCTCTGAACCTTGTGCTTTTGGGGTTTGACAGTGGCTTCATCACATAGGTATCATTTGACTCTCATTTTCCCTCCCTCCGCCTTCTCAAGAGAATGAAAATTGCAAGCTCTTCTAATCATGGCTGGATCTTTCCAGTGACCAGCCTCCACCCAGGTGCCATCCAGGAGTTCACCCAAAGTTAACCTGGTTAGAACAAAAGACACTCCTCTTATCACCCAGGAAATTATAAGGGTTTTAAGACCCTGTGCCAGGAACCAGGGGCAGAGACCAGTATATGTTTTTCTAGTATCTCACAGGAGAATTAATGATACAATGAACCAGGAACAGGGGCAGAGCCAGTATATGTTTTCTAGTATCTCACAGGAGAATTAATGATACAATGATGCTACGTCCCCTTTCAGTGAGGTAGGCATACAGTAGGTACTGAATACAAACTTTGAAATACCTACCAAGTCTTCATATGCCTCATCCGTGACATGTTTTGTGAAGATGGTGTATGGGGTAGGGATACAGATAGTTGATAGGACAGGCAATTTCTAAAACGTAAATTCTACAGTTCCACTTGAAATGCACTGTGGTAGCTCATATACAAAACAATTTTCCAGCTTAGGATCACAGGGGAAAAGTGCTGAGATCAGAGAATCAGGACAGTCAATGTAGGGAAATCAAACTCCATTTCCACGGCGGTAACCACCCGTCAGCCACAGTGAGGTATGAGCACACTGGGAGGGAATTGTGTTTCTTGCTGTTCAGTTCACCATGATGTCACTAAGGGGGATTGCAAAAGCACCCAGTTCCAAGCAGAATAGAAAAGCTGTCCAAGTGGTGCAAATGTTGTTTAAAATCCTCGTCATCAGCCGTGAGAAATTCCCTGCAGTCACATCAAAGAATAGAATAGTTTTCAGAGATGGTTTTTATTGCTAAGCTGTTATACAAACATGCTTTCACCCAAATAGAGCAAAGACTCGGCAATTTCCTGAAAATCAGAGCTTGGAAATCACGTTCCCCAGAATACTTATAACTACTGTTAGCAATCCACTTATCAGCATTTCAATATGCGTCTGGAGGGGGGAAGAGCAGCCAACCAGCACAAGCCCGTATCAACACTTAGTGGAGCTACTACTTTTTCTCAAGTTAATTAAAAAATCTGACTTAATAAAGAAAGTTGTCTGATGGCTTGTACCTTTTTTAAAGATTGGATTGGGGCGCCTGGGTGGCGCAGTCGGTTAAGCGTCCGACTTCAGCCAGGTCACGATCTCGCGGTCCGTGAGTTTGAGCCCCGCGTCGGGCTCTGGGCTGATGGCTCGGAGCCTGGAGCCTGTTTCCGATTCTGTGTCTCCCTCTCTCTCTGCCCCTCCCCCGTTCATGCTCTGTCTCTCTCTGTCCCAAAAATAAATAAACGTTGAAAAAAAAAATTAAAAAAAAAAAAAACAAAGATTGGATAAAACTTAGAATTTATTTATGCCTTTACATTATCGTATTTTAAGCCCTGACCTACTATATGGAAATGAAACCTGAGATGCGATAAGTAATAGGTGATCGTGTTTTCCTCACCAGAATATTTGGGTTGAATAAAAAAATTGACACGCTGTTATTTTTTTTTCCTGTTTTAATCAACGCCCGTCTGTTTAGAATGTATGAAATTCAGTTTATTCCAGGGTCTCTACCACCATCATGCTCATCATGAGAGCTTGTTTTAGAACATGTTGATAACAAGTTTGCTGACACATTAACTTTATGAAATCAGAGTGAAAAGTTGGGGTGATCTATGCATCTGGTGCTGATACTGCTAACTTGCTCTGGTTATACTTGGTTAATACTTCCAGTGGACAACTTTGCAGTTGGTAGGGGGCTGAAATCCTTTCCACCAGTCTTAAAAATAATTCATTTTATTAAAAAAAAGTTTTAAAAGTTTATTTATTTTGAGAGAGAGAGGGAGTGAGCAGGGGAGGGGCAGAGAGAGAGAAAATCCCAAGCAGGCTCCAGACTGTCAATGCAGAGCCTGACATGGGGCGGGAACCCATGAACCCCAAGATCATGATCTCAGCCGAAATCAAGAGTCGGATATTTAACCGACCGAGCCCTCCATTGTAGATTCAAATAAAAATTACCATCTCTCTACTTTAGATATCCTATGTATTAAAATTTTTTTAATGTTTATTTATTTTTGAGAGAGAGAGAGAGAGAGAGAGAGAGAGAGAGAGAGAGAGATGAGTGGGGGAGGGGCCTCCAGGTTCTCAGCTGTCAGCACAGAGCCCGATGCGGGGCTCAAACTCATCAACTGTGAGATCATGACCTGAGCCAAAGTCGGATGCTTAGCCGACTGAGCCACCCAGGTGCCCCTAGATATCCTATATATTTTAAATGGTACAACTCCCTGTAACAGTGGGATACACAGCATACAAAGAAATGGACGATTCATATGTTTATTAGGGGCATTAGTAAAGCTACATTCTATGCTTTTAGCACCGACTGGGTGCCAGGAACTTTGGGTTTATTATCGTGATCCTCACAAGTCCATGGGGACAGTTTATTGGCTGGGGAAACGGAGGGTCAGGAAAGGAGAGGAAATTTGCCCAAGATTTCACTGCTAAAGTGGCCAGAGACATTATTGTAAGATACTCCTATGCTGCTGTTGTTTGACACAGAGAAGCTACCCATCAGGGTGAAAAGGAAATAAGAGAAGAAAGGATTGGAAAGGAAGAAATAAAACTGTTCACATATGATCTAAATATCTACTTAAATAATCCAGTAGAAGTAATAAGTAGACTCAGCAAGATTTTGCTGGATATGAGATCACTTAAAAGAAATCAATGGTGGGGGGCGGTGCCTGGGTGGCTCATTCGGTTAAGCATCTGACTCTTGATTTTGGCTCAGGTCATGATCTCATGGTTTGTGAGTTTGAGCCCTGGATCAGGCTCTATGCTGACAGTGTGGAGCCTGCTTGGGATTCTCTATATCCCTTTCTCTCTCTGCCATGCTTGTATGCTCTCTCTCTCTCTCTCTCTCTCAAAAAGAATTCACATACGTAAAAAAAACATTAGAGTGGTTAAGAGCGGCACAGGTGTGTGTGCAAGTGTGTTTAAGTAGGAAAAGGGATCAAAAAGGAAAAAAAAACAAGAAAGGGTTTTGCACTAATCCGTGATGATAGTACATCTTAACTGGGGAACCAGAGGGCATTTCTCTAGTTACAGGCTTAGATCTTTGAGACCAGATGGAGAAAGGCCTTGACCCAGACAAGTAGGGAACCAACTACTCTGGAAAGGAGAAGCTTAGCAATATAATATCTGAGATGAGGAAGGTCCGACAAAGCAATCAATTAATCCATTGAGGAATACTTAGAATTTAAAAGAGCCAGAGGGACTGGCCATAGGAAATGAAACCAAAGTTCCTTGACTGTTTTCTGTGTGTCAGGCACTACTAGGCATTATTTCATTTAATGCTGACACTAACCACAGAAGGTGCTAATGTTTGCTCCTATTTTATAGGTGAGAAAATTGAGTTTGGGAAAATGTCTTTTTCACTTAGGATTGGTTTTAGCGACAGGTACCAGTGGCTTGGACCCACAGGACATTTTAAATTTCATTAGCAAGATTTCTAGAAGTAGGTAGTCTCAAGATTGCTCAGAGGCCCAACAAGATCATCAAAGACACTGTCTCTGTCTTTCTGCTGCTGTCCTCAGTGTAAGGGCTCGTGTCCTAGGCTAGTCTCCCATTATACCTTCTGGTGTCCCAGTCTCACCTGAGAGCCTCTAAAGCAAGATGTCAGAGAAGGGGTCAAAAGCTTTTTTTTTCTCACAAGCCCCTCTGTTATCACGGAGGGAGAGAAACCTTTCTGGGAAATCCTCAACGGCCTTTCCAGAACTAGATCATGTGCTCACATTTAAACCAATTGCTGGAAAAAGAGAATACTGGCCATGATTATTTTAGGAATGGGCGTGTGACCTACGTTTATCTAATGAGATACAATTTGGGGACTTGTGTTAGAGCTCTTGGGTACTAAAGAATTGCTCTTCCCATTAGGGTTGCTGAGAGGGTAGGATCTCCCAGTTTGACGCTGGGGCTTTGGCCCACCATCTTGCCACCATGATAAGCAGAGAGAACCTGCCAGAGAATGCATCCAGTGTGCAGGAAAGCAGAGGTAGGAGACAGAGTGGGATCTCAATGGTGACACGTTCCCTCCCTGAGCGAGGGAACTGCTGTCACTTGCTACTGGACTTCTTATAAAAGAAAACTGACTGTGGATATAATCCCATGCTAATGTAATCATAATTATTGCAATACAGGAGTATTGGAAATGAATATCTGTATTAGTTAGGATTCTTCTGAGAAATTAAGATGAGACATATCTTTCCTGTTGAATAGGGCAAGAGAGACAGATTTGTTGTAAGGAACTGGCTCATGACATTGTGGTGGCTGAAAAGTCTGACATTTGCAGGGCAAGCTGGAAGGCTGGATGTTGAGGCAAGAGTTGATGTTGCAGTCTTGAGTCCAAGGCTGGAAACTCAGGGGGAATTTTTGTGTTGCACTCTGGAGGCAGAATTCCTTTTCTTTGGGGGACCTCAGTCTGGACTTAAGGTCTTCACCTGGTTGGATGAGGCCCACACTATGAAGGTTAATGCGTCTTACTCAAAATCTACTGATTTAAATGTTAATCTCACCTAGGGGTGCCTGGGTGGCTCAGTCTGTTAAGTATCCGACTTCAGCTCAGGTCATGATCTCACAGTTCGTGGGTTTGAGCTCTATGCTGGGCTCTGTGCTGACAGCTCAGAGCCTGGAGCCTACTTCAGATTCTGTGTCTCACTCTCTCTCTGCCCCTCCCCCATTCACACCGTCTCTCAAAAATAAACATTAAAAAAAATAATAAATGTTAATCGCATCTAATACCTTCACAGCAACATCTGCACCGATGTGTGGCCGAACAGCTGGACGCCATAGCCTAGTCAAGTTGATGCGTAAAAGTAACCATCATGGGGCACCTGGGTGGCTCAGTCAGTTCAGCGTCTGACTTTGGCTCAGGTCATGATCTCACGGTTAGTGAGTTCTAGCCCTGCATCAGGCTCTGTGCTGACAGCTCAGAGCCTGGAGCCTGCTTCGGATTCTGTCTTTCTCTCTCTCTCTCTCTGCCCCTCCCCTGCTCACGCTCTCTCTCTCTCTCAAAAATAAACGCTAACAAATCTTTTTAAAAGTAATATAGGCTGTTATAGGCTGAGTTGTGTCCCTGCCCCTCCAGCCCCCAACTCATATGTTGAAGTCCTAACCTCCTGTACCTCATTATCTCCAACTGTACTTGGAAAGAATGTCTTTAAAGAGGTAATTTAGTTAAAATGAGGTCTTTAGGGTGGGTCCTAATTCATTATGACCGGTGTTGTTATGAGAGGATTTGGAAAAGACCTGTGCATGCACAGAGGAACAACTGAACCCCAAAGTGAATACAAAGTGAGGAGGCAGCCATCTGCCAGCGAAGGAGAGCAGCCTCAGAAGAAACCAGGCCTGCTGATACCTTGACCTTGGACTTCTGGCCTCCAGACTGTGAGACAGTACATTTCTGCTGTCGAAGCCTCCCACTCTGTGCTACTGTGATACAACAGTGAACTAATATAATATCAGACAGAACTGAGAAGAGCTGATCTTTTATGCAGGATTTCTTGGAGCAGCTATGAGGAGGTGAGGAGAACAGAAAATGGGGTTTGATATTCCAGACCCACTGGGTCCCCTCAGGGGTCCAGGTGACAGGAACTCTCTGCCAGGGAGGAGGGCTCACATTCTGGGGTTTCTGTGAATCCTGGCTGAATGGGAAGCCCCCTCCCACACACCCACCAGGTACTGGGAACCTGGGCTTGGAAAAATCTGGCGTCTCTGGGCTTAAGGCTGGGGCAGCCTCTTGCTTTCCAGAGTGGGAATTGCCTCTCCTTGCTGGGAGCTTAGGAGCAAGGGGCTTCTCCCCAGTCCAGGGCTGACCTTATGTGGGGAGGGACCCAGTAAATATTGCTCTCCCTGCCCACGTTTCCTGGGTGGGATTGGAGTCCACTAATTAGTTTCACATAGGTAAACAAGCATGGCAGACGTGTGTACGTTTGATTAGTCATTTACACCTTACTGAAATAAAAATGCAAATCTAGTTTGCTTAGTTACAACTAGCTAAAAAGTGCACAGGAAAGGAGGGCCTCACCTCCAATGGCCTTGTGATGGGAGAAGTCCCTATTCCTGAGGGGAGCATGCTGTCTCTCTGTGCAGCAACAGGGCCAGCCCTGGGCCCCACCATTCCCCAGCCTCAGCCTGACCCCTCTTGCTCTGTTCCCCAAGGTTCCCCATCTCCCCTTGTGCATCCTGTGGTGAGCTATTCAGAAATCTAGAGAACATTCAGGATGACCTTATATGGACGAAAAGAGGTTATGGGCTGAGGTTAAAAACCAAAGCCCAAAAAACATTCTCCTTCCCGGCTGGCCCAGAGCCCCCTGGGGGGATTTGTGGGAACTCTAATGGCGGCATGGAATGTTCCCTGAGCAGTCCTCGGGAAGGGGCATGTTCTGTGCCTCCTAGAGAGTTCTCATCTTGTTTAGTCTAAGAAACACCTCATGACAACAGCCTTCTTCTCTCTGTTCTGCATTAAGGAACCTGAAGCTCAGAGAGCCTGTGTTCAAGGTCAGTGCCTGGATCAGAATTCTCGGTCGGGTCTGCCCCCAAACCCTTCTGGGCTTCATCCTCTACGTAGAGTTGTTGTGAGAGGATCACAGAGCCACTGGAAGGTGGAGTCAGAGGATGGTAGACCTCAGGAAGGTGAGGTCTGGTGGGGATGGGTGGGGGGGGGGGGGGAGAGAGGGCTCAGTAGTGATGAAGTGACTTGGCCAAGGACCCATAGCTGTTATGTGACAAAGTAGTCTCTACCTGTGTTGACAAAGCAGACTTGGAGCCCAGGGAGTGTCCCCCACTCCAAACTGCTGTTGCTGACCTCTGTATGACCAGGGCAGGACCTGACAGTGCCCCCAGATGATTCCGATCTGTCACCACAAGTTTCCAAACCAGGAAGGAAAAGATCATGGAGGACAGACAACAAAGACTGGAATGATTTTTGTCGTCTCTTAATTAGGTATAAAATAAAGCTAGATAAAACTGTTGATGCTTACAGCTCTTATACACCTGTAACCTCCCCCACCCCGCTCCAAAGTTATAAATTAAAAGCAAAAGGAAGTGCATAGGCACAACATCTAAATAAACGGTATTATTTTGATGGGATTTATGGTCAGGCTCTACTAAAAATAAATCACGATTGCTGGCTTAATAATGGAAAGACGTAGCCTCGGGTCTGGTTTCTGTATTTCCACTTCATATTCCCAATGCAGAGACTCTCTCTTCTCATAAGAATAGTCACAAATGGTATCAGTCGCACCCAAGCTGTATTTGCTAGTGCTGGACAATCAGACACTGTATAACCACCAGTGAGCCAGTGAGCAATTCTCAACTGCTGATGGTAATGAGGTTTTAATGAAGTGAATCATTATTTTAATGATCTGTAGATCACTTACGTTCACTAAAAGATATGGTTAGCCTTACTAAAGTCTATTTTATTTTAGAGAGAGAGGGCATGAGCTGGGGAGAGGGGCAGAGAGAGAGCATCTTAAGCAGGCTCCCTGCTCAGCTCGGAGCCTGATGTGGGGCTCGATCCCACGACCCTGGGATCATGAACTGAGCCGAAATCAAGAGTCAGATGCTCAACCCACTGAGCCACCCAGAAGCCCTAAAATCTACTTTAATTTTTTTTGACGTTTTTATTTATTTTTGAGACAGAGAGAGACAGAGCATGAGAGGGGGAGGGGCAGAGAGAGAGGGAGACACAGAATCGGAAACAGGCTCCAGGCTCTGAGCCATCAGCACAGAGCCTGATGCAGGGCTCGAACTCACGGACCGTGAGATCGTGACCTGAGCCGAAGTCGGATGCTCAACCAACTGAGCCACCCAGGCGCCCCCCTAAAATCTACTTTAAATGGGAGGGGCGCCTGGGTGGCTCAGTCAGTTAAGCGTCTGACTTCGGCTCAGGTCACGATCTCACGGTTCATGGGGTCGAGCCCCACGTCAAGCTCTGGGCTGACGGCTCAGAGCCTGGAGCTGCTTCAGATTCTGTTGTCTCCCTCTCTCTCTGCCCCGCCTCCACTCGTGCTCTGCCTGTCTCTCTCTCTTTTTTTTTTTTTTTTTCAACGTTTATTTATTTTTGGGACAGAGAGAGACAGAGCATGAACGGGGGAGGGGCAGAGAGAGAGGGAGACACAGAATCGGAAACAGGCTCCAGGCTCCGAGCCATCAGCCCAGAGCCTGACGCGGGGCTCGAACTCCCGGACCGCGAGATCGTGACCTGGCTGAAGTCGGACGCTTAACCGACTGCGCCACCCAGGCGCCCCTGCCTGTCTCTCTCTTAAAAATAAACATTAATGAAAAAATTAAATGGGCTTTCTCTACCTAGGGTTTTGGAATGGGAAAAAAAAGTATCCTAAATGTATCTTCAGTGCTAATTAGCCGCTGCGAACATTACGAAAAGCCACACACAAACTGGCTTTGTTTCTACAGCTGATTTGACACTAAGGCTACTTCCTGGTCACTTTGAGTCTGTTTTGCTTCTACTGCCTGGTGCCATAGCAGGACGCAGTTTTCTGCTTTGCTCCCTCTGTTAAGACTATTCGGAATCTGTACGTGTGCATGGCCTTTATGTTACAAAGCACAAACCCGGGCACTCAGTTCCTGCAGTGGGTCTCTTAAGACAGGCCGACCAGAGGATGTGCAGTGGTCACATTTTAGATTATCAGCAAGTCGAAAAAGCCAACAAAGCTTTTCTCACGCCAAACTGGTTGGTCCCTGAGAAGATGTCTGTGGAGCCCCTTTTGAGAAATGCTGGCTGGAAAAGAAAACCATCTGTACCCTTAGGGTAGACACAGATAAAGTGACCTCTTTTCATTTCTTTCTGTTCCTGAGAGATCTTGAAGCTGTGAGGAGGCTGAGGGGAAGGGAACAGCAGGGGCCAGGCCAAGGCTTTAGAACCAGGTAGGGTACCAGCCTGGGATGGGTAACAGGAGATGCCAAGGTCAGCTGGAAATTCTCCAGTTCTTGCCCTGAGGACAAGGGAGGGGGACAAAGGGAATTAAGCCCTTTTGACTGCTGACAACAGCTACATTAGGGATAACTATTTGGAAAGACTCAGCCCAGCAATTAAGAGTTAAAGAGTGAGGAACCTGGTGCCCTAAGGCAGAACTTCTCAACCTGGCCGCCTATTAGAATCTCCAGGGGAGCCCTTTAAAGGGGCTGATGTGCGGATTCATCACTGGAGATTTGAATTAATTGGTAAGGGGTTGGGCATCAGTCTTTGTAAAAGTTCCCTAGGGGGTCCTAATGTGCAGCCAAGGTGGCTGACCACTGTTTTAAGGGCTGCTTTTTTTTTCTGTGGCATAATTACACTTAAGGCCACCTGCATTCATTTATTTAATGGCAGGAAGGGAGCAGCCTTTATTGAACGCACTGTGTTAACTCTTTAAATAATAATACATAGGACAATAGTAATAGCAGTTAGCATTTACTGAAAGCTTGTTATGTGCCGGGAGTTATTTGAACCACTTTACATCCATTTAATCTTTGCAACATCTCTATGAAATGGATATTATTATCTTCCATTGTACAAATGAGCAAACAGAGGCTCAGCGAGACCAAGAAATTTGCCTCGAATCATTTGGGGACAAACAAATAAATATATAAATGAAAGTAATAACTTGCCCAAGGTCATGCAGGAAGGGGGACAGGATTTGAGCCATGGCCAATAGCTCTTCTGCTGCCCCAATTAACTGTTATCTCAGTGAATACGTTTAGCAAATATTTATTGAATATGGACCATAAAATTATAAATGTGCCTGACACTAGTCTAGATGTTGGGGATATGAAGATAAGCAAGACAAAATTTGTGCTCTACAATCTTATCAGAAAGACAGCTAATTCCTAAACAATGTGATCGATGCTATTAGGGTGACCAAACGCCCCATTTGCGTAGGACTCTCTGGTTTTAGCACTAAAAGTCCTGCATTCTTCAAAACCCCTCAGTCCTGGGTGAGCTGGGAAGGTTCATCACCCTAGCTGCCATAGAGGGGTGTAACTGGGCTGTAGTAAGTTTGCATGGGATGGTGGGGGGGGGGTGGTGTGTGAATGAGAGATGAGGAAAAGCTTCACAGAGGAGTCTATGTCTTATTTGTAGAATGATTAGGAGGGGAGAAGGGTAGAGAACATTTCTCCTAGAACTAGAGAATAGCTCAGACAATAGCCTGGAGGGGAGGGACAGCAAGTGGTTTAGTAGAGTTTAGGGTCCATGGGGTTGAGGGTAGATGAAGCTGGGGGTGGGAAAGCTGAGGCCAGGCTATGGGATTTGGTCTCTAGAGGCGGTGGTCTCTAGAGGCGGAGTTCACCTACAGGGTTTCAGCAAAGGAGTATTATGCTCGATTTTGCATTTGTGAAGATAACTCTGGTTCTGAGAGTAGGGTTGAGGACTCACCTGAGGGGAGGAGTCTGGACTCTGAGGGACCAGTTTGGGAGATGATATGACACAGGTAGGATCTGAAGACAGGAAAGAATGACAACAATCATATCTAACGCCTACTGAAGCCTTCACGTGTACCTGGCACCGGGATGAGCTCTTTACATGTGTTTTCTCATTTCATCCTGACAATGAACTCTTGAGTCATCTGCTATTTTTATGCCCACATTAGAGATCAGGAAATTCAGACTCAGGGTAAGTCAATTCAGTTTAAAAAGTCACACAAAGAGTAAATGGCAGAACCAAGACTCAAACTCTTGCCTTCTGAATTTAAATAGATATGCTTAACCACGGTGTTACCTGACATAAACTCAGTCATTATGTATTTGTTCATTCAGTGGAGTGACATTTACTGAATATTCACTCTGTGCCAGGCATATTTCTGTCTGGTGGGGATATAGCTGTGAACAAAACAGTCAGTTCTGATTTGATGGCTATTGCATTTGTGTGTGTGTGTGTGTGTGTGTGTGTGTGTGTGTGTGTGTGTGTATGTGTGTGTGTGTGTGTTGGGAAGAGAGATAAGCAGATGAATGTGGGTGGCTTTGGAACTTCATTTTGAGGGAGTAGAGACAGGGTTTGGCAATGTGGCAGTGAGCAGGGGGAAGAGTATGGGAGCCCCCCAGGTTGCCAGTAGAGCTAGGGCGTTTCGGAGGCAGGAGAGGTTGGGGGTGGGAAGATGAGAATCCAATTTTGCACATTTTTGAGGTTTCTGGAATCAGAAGATCTTTTATTTTATTTTTTTAAGTTTAGTTATTTTGAGAGAGAGGGAGAGAGGGAGCATGAGCGAGGGGGGAGGGGCAGAGAGAGAGGGAGAGAGAGAGAATCTCAAAAAGACTCCACACCATCAGCTCGGAGCCCAACGTGGGACTTGAACTCATGAACTGCGAGATCATGACCTGAGCCCAAATCAAGAGTCAGACCCTTAACAGACTGAGTCACCCAGGTGCCCCTGGAATCAGAAGATCTTAAGAATGGTCATGGGGCACACGGAGAGGGTGGTTTAAAGCCGGGGCCATGGTTGAGGACCCGGGGAGAGGGTGCGGAATGAGGAGAGGTCTCGGGTGGAAGCCCTGAGGACTGAGCTACAGGCAGAGGTGCCGGATGCAGAGAGGGAGACGGAAGGTCACAGAGAAGATGGGACACCCAGAGAGAAAGAGGGCCAGGCCCTCCAGGGAGCAGAGACTTCCAAGGCAGGAAGCCCCAGCATCGTTAAAGGCCACCTAGAGGTTCGGGGGAGGAATAGCAAGAGATATTGAGGGACGAAGGAGACAAGCAAAGTTCAGGGATTTTTTTTTTTTTTTTTTTTCGAAAGCAGGGGTGTCTAGCAGAGGACTGAAGATCCTGGAGAAAGTAGAGGCGGTTGGTGGAACAAAAGCCTTCGAGGACACAGAGGAGACGGGATCCAGGGTCAAGGTGGAGCCCTGAGACCCCAGGGGAGCCCGGAAAGGTGGAGAAGGATGTGGAGTAGCCCTTCTTGGGAAGCAGGTGGCAAAGTCATTTTGGAGAAAGAAGGGTCCAGAGTGGAGCCGGGGAGGCATCCACAGAGGGCTGCAGGTTGGGAATTCGCAGTGTGGGGTTTGGGAGAGATGCCGTCCGGGACCATCTCAAAACTTACCACTTCTCTGCCCCAGTCCTTCAAAGAGCTCTGCCTGGGAATCAAAACATGAACTTTTGCAAACGTGCAACCTAATTCGGGCCTCTGGTGGGAAGCTGATGATGCCAGTTGTGGGAATCACAGCAGGACAGGCCTGGAGGGGTGTCTCTGGACACAGGTGGGTGGGTTGGGGGGGTGGCTCCCGCTTGGAAGTGCAGACCCTGAAACACAGAGACAATAGCTGATGTGTTCTCGTCAAGCAGGCTGGAGTTGGCCTCACGATGTTCGCTATTTATTTTATAAACAGCCCCCCAGAGGGTGAGCTGCCCCCCTCCTCACCCTCCACTTGGCTGGAGAAAGAAGTCTGTGGCTTGTTTAGTTCTGCCCAGCTGGTCTTCCCCTCTCAGAATCTTCATTTTGAGAAGAAAGCGAATGGATGTGACCTTGACGTGTATGAGACCAGCAGGGCAGTGCAAGACGAGCCGTGGACAGACGGTGCAGCCCGGGCTCAGAGGTGGGGGCCCCCCCACATCACGCCCCCAGGGCTTTGTGTCCTGTTGAAATCCCATAGAAAGTTCCTCACTGCGTGGTACCTTCTGCTGCAGCGTGATTGGCCGGGAAGGCGCCATCAGCCAATGTTATGTCATCACTGGTTGTTGGGGGGTCTCCTAGGGGACACTGGAGAAACTTTGATAGAAATATTTCTCTTTGGCAACGGCCCACCGTTTCCATGGTTTGACAATACTAACCAGATGGAGGCCAGCAAAGGAGAAGCCGGCCTCGGGGAGAGAAGGCCCGCAGGCACTCGTGTCCAGCCCCGGGCAAGTTACATGACCTCATCAGGCCTCCGTTCTCTCTCTCTTTTTTTTACTGTTTATTTTTGAGAGAGAGAGAGAGAGAGAGAGACAGAGCACGAGTCGGGGAGGGGCAGAGAGAGAGGGAGACACAGAATCTGAAGCAGGCTCCAGGCTCTGAGCTGTCAGCATAGAACCCGACACAGGGCTTGAACTCACAATCTGTGACATCGTGAGCTGAGCCGAAGCCCGACGCTTAACCGACTGAACCAACCAGGCGCCCCTCTAATCTTTGAAATGGAACAACCATGAGAGCCCCACTTATCTTCCGGTGTTGTGAGAGTGAGTATTACAGAAGTTTGCACAATTTTGAGTTCTTTGGGTGAATCATGGTAAAGTCCCTTGGAGTATATATTTTAGGAACTAACGGAATAATAAACGAAGCAGAACTTAAATGTAATAATGTTAATTTTGCACGGGTCTCGTAAACTATCGTTGGCCGTTTGTAGAGGTCTAACTCATTTTAGTAAAGAGCCCTCTCACCTGATAGTAACAGCACATTTTTAAACATGCTATTAAAACATTTTTATCGCACGTCCTGGTAGCACAGACTGCTGTGTGGGGGAAAGTTGGATGTGAAATAACCTTTGCTTCATTCGTTTCCATAATACTTAATAGATCCAGGCCTATACTTTCATTTTCAAAATGTATCATTTTTATTGTTACAAGGCAATACATACCCATTTCAGAAAGATCAGAAAATGCAGACAAGAAACAAAGATACTTTTTTAAAAAAAATTATGTTTATTTTTGCGAGAGAGAGAGAGAGAGACAGACAGACAGTGTGAGTGGGGGAAGGGCAGAGAGAGAGAGGGAGACACAGAATCCTAAGCAGGCTCCAGGCTCTGAGCTGTCAGCACAGAGCCCAACGTGGGGCGTGAACCCATGAACCGTGAGATCATGACTTGAGTCGAAGTCGGATGCTTCACTGACTGAGCCACCCAGGCACCCCAGCACTTTAGTATTTTAGATTGTTTTCTGTTTCTTTTTAAATAAAAGTGAGATCAAAACATGCGTAGTTTGTAACCTGCTTTTAATATATTTATTATTTAATGTGTCCCTTAATATATCAGGAACATATTTCAGGATAAAAGATTCCTCTACAGCATCATTTCGGGCACCTGGCTGGCTTCTGTTGGCAGAGCATGTGAGTCGTGACCTTGGGGTTGTGAGTTCAAGTCCCACTGGGTATAGCAATTACTTAAAAAAATAAAATCTTGGGGCGCCTGGGTGGCGCAGTCGGTTAAGCGTCCGACTTCAGCCAGGTCACGATCTCGCGGTCCGTGAGTTCGAGCCCCGCGTCAGGCTCTGGGCTGATGGCTCGGAGCCTGGAGCCTGCTTACGATTCTGTGTCTCCCTCTCTCTCTGCCCCTCCCCCGTTCATGCTCTGTCTCTCTCTGTCCCAAAAGTAAATAAACGTTAAAAAAAAAAAATAAAATAAAATCTTTAAAATTGTTACATATTATTCTACTGTCTGGACATTATTATTTATGTTCCCAAGCTGCTATTGTTAGATATTTACGTTGTTTCTGTCTTTTTACAATCACTAACAATACTGCCACAGATGTTTTGGTTGCTAAATACCCAAGCTCATTCTTATTTCCTTACCACAAATTCCAAGAGGTGAAATCATGTAACATTTGAGATGTTTCACCTGTCGTCAGATTTAGAGACAATGGCTTCAGTAGGTATCTGTCAACTCAGTTGCTTTTTCGTGGTGCTGTTGTGTGGATTAAACTTGATCAATGGAGCATATACCATGGGATGGAGTTTAATGGTTTGTACTCCTTTGGGCAGGCTCGAGAGTATCACCTTGCTGTAAAACACAGGATGGTGATTAGTACTTAACAAAACATTTTTAACTTATTTTTTGGAACAAGTAATAAACTCACATGGTTCAGTATTCCAAATGTGTGTAAGGGTATATCGTCACCATTTTCTCCCTCGCCCAGGGTCCCAGTGATCCAGAGTCCCTCAGCATAGGTGGGATGTCCAACTGGTTCTGCTTTGCCTGGGACTTTCTGGCTTAGCCCTGAGAGTCCCGAGTTCCAGGAAAACCCTCAGTCACCAACCGAGTTGTTGGTTACCCTGTGTCACAGGCAACCAACATTATGAGTCTTTGTGTGTTCCCCTGAAGATAATATGGCAAGAGTAATCTTAGTAGTTGAAAGATCATCACAGGTGGCAAAAATAAAGATCTTGTAAAAGACATGATGTCAAGGGGAAGGGAGGACCCATGGTCACACGGACGCCCAAATCTTATTGTCTGCCAGTTGTTTCTAAGCGTTTCCAACTCTGGAAATGCTGTCTCTGCAAAAGAACTCTCCCTGTCAGCCTTGGGAAAAAGGCTCACGTAAACATTAACAATCTGTGGCCCCATTTTCCATAGCTGTGGCTGACCCTAGACTCCATTATCCTTTTGTTTATGATTTATTTTTTTTGTGGAGTTAAAAAAAGCATTTGTGTACCGGGGGCCTGGATTTTATAAATATGCTATTTGCCAAGTTGTCTTTTAGATTTCCCTCTGTGAATGTAACTGATTTGGGAAAGCCCGCATTCAGAGAAAGCATAACACTGCCCTTATCAAGTGTGAACTGAGAAAGACATCGGAAGGCCTTTTCCAGGCTAAAAATAGCCCCAGAACTCGGTGTATTTTAGCTTTGGGACTTTCACAAACTGTCTGGCAAACCAGCACATTATTATTTTATGAATAAGGCACCAACGTTCCTTTTAAATGTTCTGGCTTCAGGCTGTTTAACTTTTCGTGCAAAAAAAAAAAAGATGAATTATTTATAAAAATAGGCATGAATATCCTATGATAATATCCTCATTTCTAGCGGGGAGTAAAATGAGCTGCAGCTGGTGCTCTGTCAGCTCCCCCAGAGAGCTGAGTGGGGAGCAAGTCGAGGATGGGGACCGAGTGCCTGCTTCGGAAGGGGTTGCCCAGATGCAGCATGTTCTCCGGGAGGATGATCAAGTCTCCCAACTCACTCCTGCTCTCTCTCTCTTACCCTCCTTCGTCTCTCCATCTTTCTTACATCTGTTCTCCCCCTTCCTTCCCTCTTCTCTTCCCTCCCTTCCTTCTGTCCAAACTTCTTTCCTTTCCTTCCTTCCTCCCTCCCTCCCATCCTTCCTTCTCCCTCCCTCCCTCCCTCCCTCCCTTCCTTCCTTCCTCCCTCCCTCCCTCCCTCCCTTTCCTTCTTTCCTTCCTTCTTTCCTTCCTTCCTTCCTTCCTTCCTTCCTTCCTTCCTTCCTAATTTCCTTCTTGAATCCTTCTTGACTTTCACCCTCCCTCCCTGTCACTCTGGCAAACTTCAGAAAGCAGAGTAAACTTAGTGGTGGGCAGAAGCTGTTTTATGGAGCTATTTGTATATGCGTTGTTTACCTGTCTCAACCTCAGTTTCCTCATCTGTGAAAGGAGGTGATCATTGTAATTTCTCCCTGGTCCTGTGCCGAGGTTTAAATGACACAACTACATTAAGTGCCTGAGCCCGAGGAAACAGTGATGAGGGTGTTAGCTGTTAGCAAAGCCTACCCTCCGGGGACCACACGGAATGGGGCATTCACGTGGCTGGGAAAGACAAGAGCAGGAGGTCACATTAGGAGAGGTTGGGTGAGGTGACCAACTTTTCTTGGTTTGTCCGGGACTAGCTTGACTTTAAAAGGCAAAATCCTGCCTGCTGAGTGCTCTCTGAGATGCCGGTGCCCTGGAGAGCTGGTCACCCTCCTGCGTTAGTTCGGATGCCCACTTTTATGTGCCCTCTCTTCTCAGCTGGAGAGTGTGGCAGTGCCAGAGCTGTGGCACGCATGCGGCCACCTGTCCTCCTGGTGACGAGGACACTGACTGCCCTGGCAAGTGGAGGGGAGGGGGAGAGCCACCTTGCATGCCCCTCCGTCCCTCCCGGCCACTTGGTTGTGGGGCACAGGGACAGAATGGCTGTGAAGCCAGCTCCCTGTCCCCCAGCAGGCCCTCCAGGCCTCCTAACCCACCCACGAGAAGCGGGAGGAAACCGCAAGAACTCAACGGTGAGAGAAGTATGATCCCTTTTATCACATGGGTGACGAAACTGTGCAGAAAAGAGCTTATTGTTGACTCTGATTTGAGCGTGACATTTACTGGTATTCCAGGCGTGTGTTTTATACCATTGGCTGAGGACTGTGCAACAGGGTTCCAGAAGCTTCTCCCACCACACCAGCATTACTCTCCTAAATGCACTCTGATACTCACAGCACGTTGGAGGCTCACAGGACATTTCTAATTGAGTAACAGACATCTGGAGGGGGTCTCAGACTTGATTAGGACTCGGACAGACCGGGGGTAGGGATCGGGCTCTGCCCCTTGGTACCAACTGGTGTGGCTTCAGACGGTTGTCGGACCCCTCAGGGCTTCAGGTCCCCAGGGGGACCACAGGCCACAGAGGTTGCTGCGAGGATGGAAAGAGGGAGTGTGTGAAGTGGGTCTGGCACACAGCTAGCACTCTGTAAATGAGTTTCCTGTCCAAACTTCCCTAGCAGTGATTGTGTAGTACAGCCAAAACCTATTTATCGACTCTCCCTGACCCCTTTCTCTGAGGTCTGGAAACTTTGTTCACTAGTGATTAGATTAGTGGCCGATAGGTCTTGTCTGCGAATCGGAATGGCTTTCATTAAGGCCAAAGGCCACGTGTCACATGCTTCTTCGCTCCCTGCAGCGCCTAGCTCATAACAGGAGCACACGCAAAAAAATCCATTGCCATGGAAAGAAGCTTCCAGATGACCTGAGCTCTGCTGATGGAATAAGGGAAAGTGAAAGACTGGCCGAGACAGCATGGACTGCTCCCCTGGGTTTCTGGCCGAGGAGCGCCGGGCCTTCTCCAGTCCTTTGCTATGAGTGCCCTTCAGGAGGGTAGCTGGTCGCTGCTTCCCCAGCCTACAGGGGACCCCTCACCAGGCCAGACCTTTCTCCTGCTGCCCGAGAACATGTGTCCCTCTCGAGTCCCTAAATTGAGAAGGCAGATGAGCCCCGGGTTCTTCATCTGTAAAACAGGGGTGCCAATGCTTATTTACCCCCGGGGTTGGATGGTTCGGTGCAGTCATGCATGCAAAGCTCAATAAACAGTGGCCATTCTTATCTGGAACTTCTTCATCCTCATGAAGTCTTTTGTTAAAAATTATTTTCAGTGCGCCTGGGTGGCTCAGTCTGTTAAGCATCTGACGTCGGCTCAGGTTGTGATCTCGTGGTTTGTGAGTTCAAGCCCCACGTCAGGCTGTCTGCTGTCAGCATAGAGCCCGCTTCTGATCCTCCGTCCACCCCTTCCTTGTCCCTCCTCTGCTCTCGCTCTTTCTCTCTCTCAAACATAAACATAAAAAAAATTATCTTCACTAACAGGCACCTGGCTGGCTCAGTCGGTGGAGCATGTGACTCTTAATCTCAGGGTTGTAAACTCAAGGCCCGTGTTGGGTATAGAGATTACCTAAAAATAAAACCTTGAAAAAAGAGAGAGAAAAATTATTTTCACTAAAGAGTGTTGGGGGTTGAGCAGCCCTGAGGTTCCCAAGCCCACCTTTCACGTTTTCCTCATACACACGCTCTGAAGTGTGATCTCAGGTCATCTGCATACACGTGTTCCCAAAGTCATATTAAAAAGAATGATTGAGGGGCGCCTGGGTGGCTCCATCGGTTAAGCCTCCGACTTCAGCTCAGGTCACGATCTCACGGTTTGTGAGTTCGAGCCCCGTGCCAGGCTCTGTGCTCACAGCTGGGAGCCTGGAGCCTGCTTTGGATTCTGTGACTCTCTCTTTCTCTCTGCCCCTCCCCTGCTCATGCTTTGTCTCTCTCTGTCTCTCAAAAAATAAATAAACGTTAAAAAAAAAAGAGTGATGTCTTGATCAGTTTTAGACAAAATCATTAAAATATATAGTGTATATTTTAAATGTAATAAATAATATATGAATACATAATCATATATTATTACACATAAAGATAACAAAATTAATATGTATTTATTTTAGAGACTAGAAAATTCTGGTACGGAAAGGAAGAAAATACAAACGCCCCACGACAACACCCTTAGGGATAGTTACTATTAATATGTTGGTTAAAAATTATATAGATGTATATTTTCCTTCAAACTTTTCTCTCTGGTGGCCTGAGGACTGAGATCTGTCTTCTGAAGGTTTAGGGTACTTGCCTGAGACTCACTGCCTCTGGGCTGATAGGGAAATAGGTGAGAGCAAATAGGTGAGACACGTCCAGAAGTTGTCTTGCTCTGAGGTCAAAGGTGGCATCCATGCTGTTACCTAAGGTAACTAGTTTTGCTTCTTAGCCCCTGACCCTGGAGGTGTCCCCAGCAGGAAATCAGAAACTCCCCTCCTTGGCTATTGGTGAGCCTTGAAGGTTGAGAAAACAATTTTCAGTTAAATATATTCTGCCATGTCAGCGCGCCTAGGTGGCTCAGTCGGTTAAGGGTCTGACTCTTGATTTCGTCTCAGGTAATGATCTCGAGGTTCCTGAGTTTGAACCCCACGTCAGGCTCTATACTGATAGTGTGGAGCCTTGGGATTCTCTCTCTCCCCCTCTCTCTGCCCCTTCCCTCTCTAAATAAATAAATAAACTTAAAAATTTAAAAATATTTTCTGCCATGTCAATGTTCCTTCTTCACTGCTCTGGTATTAATAATGAACATTTCTAGACATTGTGCTAAGCATGTTACAAATACTTTAGTCTCTGTAGTATTCTCATGAGGTAGGTTTTCTTATTATCCCTGTATTACAGATAGCAAACAGAGACATAGCAGGTTTAAGCAAGGGCACACAGCTAGTAAACAGTATACTGGAATTAAATGACTTCTCTTGTGCTTGCTATGAATAAGTAAGTAAGTAAGCACAGCTTTGTATGTATATATAAAGTATGTGTATATAAATTTTTTTTAACATTTATTTTTTTGAGACAGAGACAGAGCATGAACAGGGGAGGGACAGAGAGAGAGGGAGACACAGAATCCGAACCAGGCTCCAGGCTCTGAGCTGTCAGCACAGAGCCCGATGCAGGGCTCGAACTCACGGACCGTGAGATCATGACCTGAGCCGAAGTCGGATGCTCAACCGACTGAGCCACCCAGGCGCCCCAAAGTATGTGTATGTAAGAATCTCATCCGTGTCTGTCTGTCTGTCTGTCTGTCTGTCTCTCTATCCATCATCTGTCTACCTATCTATCCTTGTTTGATCTGAGTTATTTCTGAAGAATTTTCATCTGTTCAAAGGGAGTACTTCTCATTTTTGGCCACCTGCATCCAGATGTCCTTATTTGGGTGGCTTTCCTCCAGGGCTGTGAGTCTTGGTGGAAGGGCCACGCCTCTCCTGTGGGAGCTGAAGGGGGTGGGACATGCCCTCTCCTGCTCCTGACAGTGACATGCGGCTTAGGTAAACCAGTCTGATGCTCCAGCCCGGGACTTTGGATTCAAGTGATGCAACTCAAGGTCACTTTTGCAGCGGCGGTAATGGCAGTGGCATCTATGGTCCAGTGACAAAGGAGACAGTAGTTGTGGTGGAACCAGCAGAACATCTGCTGGACAGAGCCATTGGTTACTAGCTTGCTAGCTGGATCCTTCCTGGGGTCTGATTTTGACCTGGGCACTAGCAGCCCAGCCAGACTCACGTCTCTGTTTTCCTGCCCGTTGGAATGAGAGTTGCAGCCTATGTGGCATCTACTTCTTCCCTTCCTCCTCTCTTAAGAACCTTCCCTCTCCTTTAGTTTTCCTCAAAGGGCTGCCCAGACCTCAGCTCCAAGGCAGGTCCAGTCAGATCAGTGCATGGCATTCCCCTGGTGGGTGCTAACTCATGATGGACTGTCAGACCAACAGGAGGGTTTATATTCCGTGGGCAGCAGAAGGTTTTCTCTTTCTTGTTTCTTCTCTGCTGTATGTGGACAAGAAGACATGCCACTCTGATTGTCACTGTCATGATCTTGTGACCACCTTCCTAGGGTTGAAGCCAAAGCGGTGGGCAGCAGAGCAGAGGAGTGGAAGGGTCCAGGGTCCTTGATGTGATGTAGCTGCTGAGTCAACTAACCTTGGAGCAGCCCCATCTGGGACTTTCTTCATGTGAGAGAAGAGATTTCCTTTTCCTTTAAATCAGTTCAAATTGAGTTTCTTTTCTTTAATGCTTATTTATTTTTTGAGAGAGAGAGAGAGAGAGAAAGAGAGAGAGGGAGAGAGAAAGGGTATGATTGGGGGAGGAGCAGAGAGAGGGAGACAATATGAAGCAGGCTTTAGGCTCTCTCACTCTGATGTGGGGCTCAAACTCATGAACCGGGAGATCATGACCTGAGCCAAAGTCAGACACTTAACCAACTGAGCCACCCAGGTGCCCCCAAATGGAGTTTTCGGTTTCCCATAGCAGAAAGTATCCTAACTGATTCGCTTCTTTTCTCCTCCAGACCTGATTCTCTAAGCTCAGCATTTCTCAAATAGAGTTTTAGTCTCTGAATGTTTTGGTTCCTTCTTGATTTCTAGTCTTAATAAAGATGAAGGACCTTAGAGAGTCTTTGTTCATGTAGGTTATACCTATTGATATTTACTGTATTAGAAGTTTATTGTTTAAACATTTTTAAGCAATTTGTTTTATGTTAAGTAATTTCTACCCCCAGCCTGGGGCTCGAACTCATGACCCGGAGACCAAGAATTGTTTGCTCCACTGAGTGAGCCAGTCACATACCTCATTAGAAATTTAAAATGGAGAAAACTTAAAAATACTTATTAATTCATTTAAAAAATTTTAAAGTTTATTTATTTATTTTGAGAGAGACAGCGCAAGTGGGGGAGGGCCAGAGAGAAGGAGAGAGAAAGAATCCCATGCAGGCTCTGTCCTGTCAGCGCAGAACCTGATCTGGGGCTTGAACCCACGAAGCCGTAAGATCATGACATGAGCCAAAACCAAGAGTTGGACAGTTAACTGACTGAGCCACCCAAGTGCCCCTATTAACTCATTTTAAAAACAAAATTACAAATACATTAATATGTTAACATTGATAACACTGTTATGGAAAAATAACTGTTTTCTCAAAAGTTTTCTCAAAAAATAGAAGAGTGGCATTGTTTAACTTTTTGTTTTTTAATTTTTTTAATGTTTATTTTTATTATTTTTTAAAATTTTTTTTAACGTTTTATTTATTTTTGAGACAGAGAGAGACAGAGCATGAATGGAGGAGGGGCAGAGGGAGAGGGAGACACAGAATCAGAAGCAGGCTCCAGGCTCTGAGCCATCAGCCCAGAGCCCGACGCGGGGCTCGAACTCACGGACCGTGAGATCACGACCCAAGCCGAAGTTGGATGCTCAACCGACCAAGCCACCCAGGCGCCCCATTAATGCTTATTTTTAAAGGAGAGAGAGAGAGACAGAGTGTGAGCAGAGGAGGGACAGAGAGAGGGAGAGAAAGAATCCAAAGCAGGCTCCAGGCTCTGAGCTGTAAGCACAGAGCCTGATGCGGGCCTTGAACTCACAAACTGTGAGATCATGACCTGAGCCGAAGTCAGACGCTTAACCCACTGAGCCACCTAGGCGCCCCAACCTTTTTATTTTTGTAGATATTTTTAATATCTGACTCAATAGAAGATAAATGGATCTTTATATTTGCTTTTGCTTTCAATCTGTTGCGAATCTGAAGAATATGAAGGAAATCCAGCCTTACCCAGATACGTGTTCAGACAAGGGAGGAGAATTTTAATAGTCTTCAAATAGTATAGACATTCTTCTTTGATACTGCATCCGAACTTGCAACTAGTAGTTTTTTTTTAATGTTTATTTATTTACTTAGAAAGAGAGAGAGAGAGAGAGAGAGAGCGTGTGTGCACATAAGTGGGGCAGGGGCAGAAAGAGGGAGAGAGAACCCAAGCAGGCTGCACGCTGTCAGCACAGAGCCTGATGCTGGGCTCGATCTCACCAACCTCGAGGTCATGACCTGAGCTAACACCAAGAGTTGGACTCTCCACCGACTGAGCCACCCAGGCTCCCCACAACTAGTCGTTCTTAAACATCAGTTACAATGTGAAATCTAAAACCATGACAATGGACTGCTGCACTTTGTTTCCTCAAAATCTGTTTGTTTACCTTGCACTTTGAATGGATCTGTTACCCACACGTGATTCCCCCACCCCCACCCCCACCCCATGCATGATTTTGTAACATTGCACATTGGCCGTTCAGAAAAATTGGTTTGCTGATTTATGCAGAGCTTCTAAATGTTGACATATATCATTATATAACATCTAAATTCGAAAGCTAATCAGAAAAGTCTTGAAGGATTGGGAAGTGGTCTAGCTCACTGCAGAGAGCATCCTAATTGACAAGTTTTCTAAGAATTCAAATTTTCACTCGAAGGTTTGAATTTTATCATTGGCTACAATGCAGTCAGTTATTATCTGTGAAGTGACAGGCTCATCTCGTTCATTTTTGAGAAAATGCCTGCCAAAAACCAGGTTAAAAGCACTCTTTTGATTGGAAATGGTATTCCATGAAAAAAGTGGCTTGTTCAGTTTGCAACTCTAAGAATGGCACATGTGCTTTTTCTTAAGACAAACATCATGCTTCAGTGTGCAGCAGAAGTGACTTATTCATACTTTCCATTTCATCACATGTAATATTAAAATGTTCTGTTCCCAAGGGTCAAGATTGAATAATTTCATGGCTATAGCTTTTTTTTCCCCCTATCGCGCATGGTTGTGAAGAATTCAATTACTATGGGTATAGTTTGTGTTGATACATGATAAGACACCATCAGTTGTCTTTTTTTTTAAGTTTTTTAATTTTAGTTACTTGATGTGCAGTGTTCTATTAGTGTTATATGTACAATGTAGTGATTCAACAATTCCATACATTACTCCACGCTCATCATAATCAAAGTACTCTTAATCTTCCTCACTTATTTTACTCACCCCCCCACCCACCTCCCTCTGGTAACCATCAGTTTGTTCCCTAGAGTTTTTTTTGGTTTGTCTCTTTTTTTTTCCCCTTTGTTCATTTGTTTTGTTCCTTAAATTCCACATATGAGTGAAATCATATGGTATTTGTCTTTGACTGACTTATCTCACTTAGCATTGTACTCTCGAGCTCCATCCACGTCCTTGAAAATGGCAAGATTTCATTCCTTTTAATGGCTGAATAACATTTCACATCATATATATATAAAACATTCCATTATAATATTATATATATCACATCTTCTTTTATATATATATCACATCATCTTATACATATCACATCTTCTTGTGTGTGTGTGTGTGTGTGTATATATATATATATACACATAACATATATGTATGTAACATATATATACACACACGCACACACACACGACTCACATCTTCTTTATCCATTCATCAATTGATGGACATTTGGGCTGCTTCCATATCTTGGATGTTATAGATAATGCTGCTATAAACATACGGGTTCATGTATCCCTTTAGTTAGTGTTTTTGTATTCTTTGGGTTAAAAAAAATAGTGTGATTGCTGAATCGTAGGGTAATTCTGTTTTTAACTTTTTGAGGAAACTCCACACTATTTTCCACAGTGGCTGAATTCCCACCAACAGTGCTCAAGGGTTCCTCTCTCTCCACATCCTCACCAACGCTTGTCATTTCTTGTGTTGTTGACTTTAGCCTTTCTTGTGTTGTTGACTTTAGCCATTCTGACCGGTGTGAAGTGATAGCTCATTGTAGTTTTGATTTGCATTTCCCTGATAAGTGAGGATGAGCATCTTTTTGTGTGTCTGTTGGCCATCTGGATGTCTTCTTTGGGGAAGTGAGACACCATCGGTTTTTATCACCATTGTTTTTGCAATATTAGTGCAAATGTTAACTCAGTGAAAAAGTCAAATAATATTTTAGTATTATTATGGCATTAATCTTCACTCCATCAGTGAAATTCCTTGAAAGGATCTCAGAGACTTGAGGGGTCCACAGACCACACTTTTAGAACTTCTGCTCTAGTTACCAGTTGATTCTAGAAGCAACCCAACATGCTTCCAATAAACTCCCCTTTTCTGAAATCAGCCAGAGTTTTCTGTTGCCGGTCATCTGTGTTCCATGTTAAAAATGTCACTGTCTATGGATGGTTTAATCTAAATGTTTAAGGAACTCTAATTTAGGGCAATTTATAAATAAGTCCTTTGTTATGATGATTTGTGCAGCAAATAGGAGGAATGAAAGATTCTAAAGTTTCACTTTACTAAAAATATCTAACATTTATACTTTTTACATCCTTGGTGGTAAGTCAATGTTAAATAATCAAAATAAGTCTACACAGGTCCAGGAATTATAGCAAAAGAAGGATAAGGTACTAATATTTTCTCCTTTCTTATGGATACTTCCAGTGACCTTACTGAGTTAAGTATTATTGTCTTTATTGCACACATTAAAAATAACTTGGATTTGATGGTTAAACACCTTGATCGAGGCCACTCCGTGCTTAAACCTCTCATCCTGGCTGAGAGACTCCAGAGCTCAGGACCTCTCTGCTCCACTACACAGGAATTTCGGATAAGGACAAAAATATGAACGTGTGATGTCTAAGGTTTATGCCCTTGAACGCTGTGCTGTAAAGTCATGGGTGTCAGAGTAAGCTCTTTAAGGAACTTCTTTTTATAAATTCTGTCATGCTGATATGATAATGTTGGCTTTCTACCAAAGCAACATTTCTGACATGCCATAACGTGGCATTTTAGAGATGGAAGAGACCTGAATCATGTGATCTGTCCAAATTTATCACCACTGGGGCACGCCAAAATACTCAACATACATTTCAAATAGTATTTGCTGGGTGATAACCCGATTACTGTTCATCCCACTGAATCAAAATGTATCACATACAGTGGCAGGCATCTTCATGGATGGCCTCGATAATCCCTGCTTCCTGACTTTCACACCCCTGTGTAATCTCTTCCTCCTGAGTGTGGACAAGATTGGTAACTTGCCTGTAACCAACAGAATACAGCAAAGGTGCTGGGATGTTGCTTCTATGATAAGGTTTCATAAGATAGTGACTTCTGCCTTGGTAGTAGACTCCCATTGGCTTCCAAGCTTGTACATTTTGATGAAGCAAGCTGCCATACTGGAAGGGCCCACATGGTAAGGAACTGAGGGCAGCCTCAGGCCATCGTCAGTAGGGAACTGAGGCTGTCAGTCCAACAGTCTGTGAAGAGTTGCTTCTGGCCAACAACCACTGATGGAGCTTGGAAGAAGGTCCCTCTCCACTTGAGCCTTCAGATAAGACCCCAGCACCTGCTAACCTGCATATACCCCTGAGAGATCCTAAAACAGAGGTCTCTGTTAAGCTATGCTCAGATTCCTAGCCTACACAGACTGTGAGATAATACACGTGTGCTGTTTTAAGCCTCCAAGTTTTGAGGTAATTTGTTAGGTAGCAACAGCTAGCTGATACACTGTATTATCTTTATCTGTCTCTTTCTCTAGCAGGACCAGGAGAGAGCTGTTTAAGGTCAGTGAATCCTTGTCGTGTGTCCTTACCTGTTCAACTGCCATTAGAGAGTTTACTGCCACATTCGGTCCTCAAAGTGAAAGGTGGCAGGTCTTCAGTGTAGTTTCTAATGCTCCAGGAAAGCCCTCAGTTCCCACCTTTGGGCCTCACACTGGACCCTCCACAATGATCTTTCTCCACTTCCGCATCATGTAGCTTCCAAACCAGAGGCAGCCAATTACTTTTGGAGCCTAAAACTTTGGTCTCGGAGGAAGCTGTCAATGCCCCCAACTACTGTTCCACAGCAAAGTTTTCAAGGCAGGAACGCACTTTCCAATCCAGTTCATAAGCAGAGGTGCAAAATGTCTGAAAACTGATAACATAAGAAACGAGACACAGAGGGAAATCGGGGAGATACTAAAATATACTGCAACGCATAGGGCATGGGGCAAACCCTTCACTCTGGAGGTCTGTTTCCTCATCTGTAAAATGGGGGTTTACCTCTACGTCCCATAGGCTTTGGTTCTTAGTCTGACAGAATCTGGGTTACTGTGAGCTGGCTCTCTGGGTCCTAAATCAACGATTAAATGAGGATAAAGATTTACCTGCCTCCTAAAGGGGCTTTAGGATTAAATGAAATAAATAAAACGAAAACTCCGAAGCACAGAGCCGGCGCAACAGTAAGCCTGACCGTGATTGTTTCCACGCAGGGGTCCCGGGCTCCCCGGGGTGGGGTGGGGGGGGGATTGAAGCCGCCGGTGAGCGGGGCGCAGCCCGCACCGGGGCCCGGGTGGCCTGCTCCGCCCACGTGGGGCCGCGGCCCGTCGAATGACTCCGTGCAACGTGTTGGTGGCAGCGGCGGCGGCTGCGGCTCGGGCTCTTCCGGGCGCCGCAGCTTCCTGCCGAGCACCGCGCAGCCGCCTCCGCCGCGGAAGCCCCGGGTGCAGGCCTCGGCGCCGGTGCGGGACCCGGGCTCCGCCGCGCGCGCGCCCCGCGGGGCCCGGCGCCGCCCGACCGCACGATGCGCACCGCGCCGCCGCCCGCGCCGCTCCTGCCGCTGCTGCTGCTGCTGCTCGCGCTCCTGGCCGCGCCTGCCGCCCGCGCCCGCAGAGCCGAGTCCGCCCCGGCGCCGCAGCCCCAAGCCGAGCGCCAGCCGCGGCCGTCGCCCGGCCCGGGGCCCGGCAACGCCACCCGGACGGGGTCTGGGGCCGCGGCGGCGGCGGCGGCGGCGGGCGGCGGCGGCGGCAGCTCCAACAGCAGCGGCGACGCCCTGGTGACCCGCATCTCCAGCCTGCTCCGCGACCTGCCCACCCTGAAGGCGGCCGTGATAGTGGCGTGCGCCTTCACCGCGCTGCTCATCGCCTGCCTGCTGCTGCGCGTCTTCAGGTGGGTCCGCACGCTCGCTGTCGTTCCCCCGCGGGCCAACCTGCCCCGCCAACCTGCTGTCACCGCGCGCCCGCCACCCCCGCGCGCACGGCTGCTCCGGGCGCGCGGCTCCGCTCGGGGCCTCGGTGCGCTCCAGCCAGCCCAGCCGAGCGTCTCCGGCCCTACCCGGAGGGCGTGCGCTCTGCCGACCGCCCCGCACCCCCCAAACGTTTTATAAATTTTCTCCCCCCTTTAACGATAGCTGTCGTGAATACTGGATTCCTTTGAACTCTCTGCTAGCGCTTAACGCAAACAGTAGCACTACCAATTCTGGTAATTAATTCAGTATTTATTTTTACACGGAATTTATTTTTACACCCATTTCACAGATGGGGGGAAAAAACCTCCAGAAAAGCGGGGTGGTTTATCCAAGTAAACTTAGTGGTGGAGGTAGAATTTGAGCCCAAGTCCGTCTGCCTTCAACTTTACCCATCTTGCTGTTCTTTCCTTTTTTTGCTTCGGAGGTTCCCCAGTGCTCCACCTGCCCTTTTCCTTTTCCTTCCTTGTGCTACCAAAAAGAAAAACAACAACGACAACAAAAGCATCGAGGATGGAATGCGCCCAGGGCGTGTGTTGGAGGTGACTTTGCACCAGGAATTGGAGCTGGGCACCAGGGTGGGTGCTTGGCGACCCTTGGTGGTCTGAGGGACTTTCTGTCGGGGGATACAAATGGCTCTCCTGTGCTCCTGCCTGACGGGGCTGCCCCAGTGAAGACTTACTAGGGCATGAGGGTCTGGGGGAGGCTTTTGTAGGTTGCTCAAGTTCAGGGGGAAAGTGTATGGGAAATAAGGAAGGAGGACCCTGAGTCCTTGGAGCAGAGATGGAGAAGACCACAGGGAATGCAAGGGGGACATTTTCTCTGAATGCCTGGGAAATCCTGTTTTTGCAGGAAATGATGCAAATGTGTCCTGTTGCTCAGGCGGGCCACCTGGAAATCTGGGTGTGTGTGTGTGTGAGTTATTCCGTGCCCACCCCACCCCCCTTCCAAGTGTACACAGTGTGCTTTGCTGTTTGATCAGCTGTTGGAGGGTTGGGGCCAGGGGCCCTCCTCGGGGGGCTCGTTGGGGCTCTCCTCGGGGGAGCATTTTCAGCACAGGAGTGGAAACCAGACCTGGAAAGGCAGGGTCGGGCTGTCTGTCGAGGTTTGCTGTTGGTGCTGTGCAGCTCTGCGTCAAAGCGTTTCCTTGCGGGTCTGTAGGATTACATGCCAGTGGTCCTGAGAAAATGGACAAAGGGGAATAGTGTTCCCACATCCACCCCCACTCTGTCCCCTGCCCTGGTCCCGGCCATGTTGTTCCTCACTGTTCTGGTCCCCTTGATGTACTTTGGTCATTGAATTGCCCCTCATCACCCCATCCTTTCCACTGCCTTCGCTCCTCTGCTCGCAAACTTCGGTGGCTCCCTGTACTGCTACCTGGGTGTGGCCTTCTGGGCTCTTACAGACTGGCCCCAGCCCACCCGGTGGCCATCAGCCAGCCCTTCTGAGCTTCTCTCCGTCCTTTGCTTATTTCCTTATGCTCCATGGTTGGCCTGTGCCTTCCCACTGCTGCTGGGCCAGCTCCTGCAGCACACCTTCCAGGTCTGCATCAAGCTCCCATGCTCCTTCCTCTGAGTAGTTTTCTGGACATCCGAGTGAGGTCCACTTCCTTTTCTGGCTTCCCCCAGCGCTAGCCTTGCGCATCCTCCGTGCAAGCCTTCTTGCGCAGGGCTGGGTGGCTGGGTTTGCTGTCAAGCTCCCATTCTGAGCAGACAGGCCTGGGAGACAGGGATGTCCAGTCCCCCCTCGTATCTCAGTGCCGGGTGCTGGCCTGGCATCCAGCGGACGCACCAGAGTCCTTCACTGACTCCCTGATCGTTCAGTTGGAGTGAGCTGTTGATGCCCAGACCGGCTCTGAGCACAGAGGTTTGAAACGTTTTGCTCAAAACAGGCCTCTGAGCCTACAAGGCAGTGTGCTTTTTAAGAAGGCATTTGAACTATTTTGCTAGTCTGCTCCTTATTACCAAGGCGTGGGGGAGAAAGGCAGTCAGCATGTGGCCAGATGTGAACTGCCTGTTGCTCAGGCCTCATCTGCTTGTTTGCTTCGTGTAGGAAGAAGGTTCTGATTTTATAGGAGCTGGTCATATATGACTTGCCTCCTCGTCCACGGAAGGTGTCTTTCTTGGGGTGAGTTTGCAGGTGGACCACTGGCATCCCGGTTTCTGATGCCGACAGGAGCTTAAAGCATTGTACAGCTGGGAAGGGCCTTAGTGGTACACAGTCCCCATGTGGTCCTTTGCAGACGAGAAAGTCACATTCCAGGGGGTAGAGTGAGTTGCCCACTAGATTCTAGAATGTGCCATAAATCTGTGGCTGAGGCAGCGCCAGCGCCCCATCTTGCTCGTGGTCTATACCGTGAGCTTTCCTCCTCTCTACAGCCCTTGGCAGGCTTGGTTCGTCGGGCCTCCCCGACCACATGCTGTCCCGGCCGGGTGTCATGCTTTATGTGCTCCCTCTCTCAGATCCTTAGCGTGTAGTCACTGAGTCCTGGCCATTCCACCCTTCGAGTGACCCTGAGGCTATCTCGCCTGTGCCCACATCCCTTCTTGCCCCATGGAGCTTCTCCACCTGCCAGTACTACTACTTTTCCTTCTCCTTCTCCTTCTCCTTCTCCTCCTTCTCCTTCTCCTTCTCCTCCTCCTCCTCCTCCTCCTTCCTCTTCCTCTTCTTCTTCTTTTTTTAATGTTTATTTTTGAGAGAGAGAACGAGAGAGAGAGACAGAGCAAGCGGGGTAAGGGCAGAGAAAGGGGGACAAAGGATCCAAAGCAGGTTCTGTGCTGACAGCAGACAGCCTGATGTGGGGATTGAACTCACCAACTGTGAGATTATGACCTGAGCTTCATGACCTGAAGTCTAACGCTTAACCGACTGAGCCACCCAGGCGCCCCTTCCTGCCAGCACTTCCGCTGGGCTTGCCTCCCTACCTTGTCTCTAAGTCACAGCAGTAACCTTCACACTGGTGCCCCTGCTGCCAGCCTTGTCCCCGCCCCGTCCATCCTCCCTCTCTGGTCTTGTCCTTCCTCTGCCCACCTGTTCCCCCTCTCCCCCCCAAACAAGCTCCTTAGGCTGCAGACTATGTTGGCTCTTCATGAACAGGGCTCTGCCTCTCTCTCGAGTCCCTGTGTCAGCTGTGCCCACCGCTCCAGCCCCGCGGGGCCCCCAGAGGTTCTCCAGAGGTGCCACGTGGCCTGGGACCTGCATGCCTTGTTCCGCTCTGACCCTCTGCCTGGAGTCCCCTCTGCCACTGAGACTACACAGCCAGCTCATGGCTCTTTGCCCTCCTCTGTTGCCTCCTCTGAGAAACCTCCTCCAACAGGGCCCTCCAGGTCTCCCTGAGTACCTCTGGAGTTTGGAAATTCCTACATGGAGTCGAGACAGTCACTGAACGTGACCCTCTGCTTTCCAGCCTGGGGACTCCCAAGAGCAAGGCTGGCCCTTGATCGTCTGTGCCTCTCTGGCACCAGGTAGCCTCCAAGCACAAGCTGGCATCTAATGAAGATGTTGTTAGCAAATGAATGTTGAACTCCTCTAAGTATTTTATATTACTGCTGTTTCTCAAAATGTCCTCTGTGCCCAGATGCCTGGCTCATGCCAGAAGCCTGCGAGGTAGGAATATATTTGGATGGAGACTCTCCATTTCCTTAACAACGCAGACAAGGGAGGAAGAGTATAGTCAGGGTATTGCTTACCAAGCAGCAATGCTAGCCCCTTTGTGTTTTCCCTGAAGGAGCCACCTGGCCAGACAGCAGGAAAAATGTGGAGCCAAGGAAACTGTTAAAATGGAAAGCACAGAGGGGCACCTGGGTGGCTGAGTCTATTAAGCATCTGACTTCGGCTCAGGTCATGATCTCGTGGTTAGTGAGTTCGAGCCCTGCCTCGGGCTCTGTGCTGACAGCTCAGAGCCCAGAGCCTGCTTCGGGTTCTGTGTCTCCCTCTCTCTCTGCCCCTCCCCTGCTTACTTACGCTGTCTCTCAAAAATGAGTAAACATTAAAAAAATTTAAAAAAAGAAAAGGAAAGCACAGAATGTATATTGTAGTGAAATATATAGATACCTTTAATGAAGCCATTCCATTCCCAGGGTACACACATTTTTCACTGTGATCCATCTTTCTTCCAATTTTATTAATTAGAAGAAGCAGCAAAGGTCCATGGGCAGGAAGGTTCAGAGCAGTTCTGTTTGGTAGTAAAAGGATTTAAATAACCTCAGTATTTAACAACTGGGTCTTGGTTAAATAATTTATGGAACATGTGGAATACGGTACAGCTGTTAAAAATGATGGCATATTAAAAATTAAAAAAAATTAAAAAAAAAAGGAAACAGGTGAAAAAAAATGATGGCATTGATCTAATAGCTATTATTGAGTGGGACGGGTTACAAAATAGTATGGATAGTATGATGGCATTTAAATCATAAATTATATACATACAATGAGTGTGCAAAGAAATCTGTGTGTGTGCACATTTATGGATGTGGGTGATTATTATTTTTCAGGTTATGTTTTTACATAACCTGAAAAATAAAAATTTTTACATGCTCTGAGTTTCCTTACAACAGACATATGTTCTTTTCAGCTGTCCCTTGTCTGTGCACTCAGCTTGTTGCTGTGGCTTGGGACGTGTCTTCTCGAGGACCTGTGTGGGGGCATCTGGGGTGTGCACGTGGGGTTTCTGAGCCCCAGGGTGACTCATAGATGATTCTCTGGAGTATATACCAGTTTGCCCTTCCGCCTGTAGTGCCTGAGGGTTCTGCCATCCTATCGAGTATTAGCACCATTTGGCTTTCTCACTGTTCCAATTAGGTGGGTGTAATTGGAATCTCATTGGTTTGTTTTGCATTTTTCCATTTTCTACTGAGGTTGAACAGCTCCCTCTTCCTGGACTTATGAATCGAGCCGATCCTGCCATCTGCAGAATCATTGACACCTTGTTCATGTGTTTGAATCATTAAGCAACACTGTTTTAAGATGAGACAAAATTGGAAGGAGAGAAAGGCAGTGTGGATGCAGGGTGCCTTCACTGTGTGTGTGTGTGTGTGTGTGTGTGTGTGTGTGTGTGTGTGTGTGTCCACACATGCAGTTCTGCCCAGCTGGTAGTGGGGCTGCCTCCCCAGGTCTCTTACTTGATCTGTTTCTGAGAGCTAGAAGAAAAGCAACAAGCAGGCTGTCTAGGAAGTAGAAAACGGCAATTCCTCTAACTTGTGGATGTTTGGAAAGATCTGGTGGGTTGCATGGAGTCAGGGATAACACAACTTAAGCCAGTATTGTGCCCCACATGCTCTCTCAGGTCTGACATTTACCCTTTGCAATCTGGGAGGAATCTGGCTCTCCTCTCCGGTGTCTTATGACCGGGGTGGAGATGAGGCAGAGAAACTACCACCTCAGCCACGACTTTCCTGTCCTCATGGGGATCCTTTCCCCATCTTGGCGAGTCTCCGAGCTCCACTGCCCAGGCCACATTTCTCCCAGATCTCTGCTGGCTGCATTCCCAGCCATTTCTTATTTCAAAAGCTTTGCAAAATCCTCTTATGTTGGAAGGAGGGTTTTGGTGCTTCCTGGAGGACGGGGGAGGAAGATGAATCCTTGGTGGTCTGACACTGCCCGGCTGTCACATTTGCCACAGTGGCAGAGGTGCGTGCCACCACGTCCTGAAGACGTTGGGACCCCAGAAGCTCCGTGAATTTACTAACCCAGGTAGGGGTGCCTGGATGGCTTAGTCGGTTGAGGGTCCAACTTCAGCTCACGTCATGATCTCACAGTTCGTGGGTTCAAGCCTCACATCAAGCTCTGTGCTGGCAGCTGGGAGCCTGGAGCCTGCTTCGGATTCTGTGTCCCCCCCCCCCCCCCCCCCCCCCGGGCCCCAATCACACACTCTCTCTCTCAAAAATAAATAAACATTAAAAAATTTAAAAAAATCTAACCCAGGTCTTTGAAAAGGAATGAAGACTTTTCTGCTTACCCCAGATTCCCCAAATTTCCCATCGTCTGTGTATTTACATTTATAATAAGAACAAATGTTATTTAAGAGAAAACATAGCAGCTTCATACTTTTGGGATTTGGGGAAACTTAACCGTTCTGACATGTTTTTAGTTATTGCTCGTTAGCGTAGGAATATTCTTTTAATAAACTGGGGCTGTAGGCAGAGCATGGTTAGAAAGTTAAGCCCCTTTTTATGACTTTGAGAGAGATCATGCAGTTTGTTTTGCATCAGGTAACTTTTGATTGTTTGACCAAAGTTTTTGAATTGGGGGGAAAAGCTATAGAAGTGAAACGTATTTATCCTAATTTAATCTTAATTTTTTACTGGATTTTCTGTTTCCTTTTCAGTTTCATTGTGATAAAATCGACATACAGCACTGTAAGCTGAGGGTATACAGCCGAATGGTTTGGATTACGTATATTGTGAAATGATTAGCACAATAAGTTTACTTACTCTCTATCACCTCACACAGATACCAAACAAAAAAAAAAAAAAGAAAAAAAAGGTTTTTGTTTTCTTCTTTATGACGAGAACTTTTGGGATCTACTCGCTTAGCCATTCTCAGAAGCACTGTACCACAGTGTGAGCCACGGTCATCATCAGGTTAACATTATACCTTACAGAACTTGTCTTCTAACTGGAAGTTTGCATCCTTGGGCCATTTTCATCCAATCCCCCGCTCCCCCCTTCTCCCGTTTAATTTTATATACCACAGTGAAGAAAGAGTGTTAAATAATACAGCAAAAATTCAGATTAAATTTTTTTAAATGTTTATTTTTGAGAGAGAGAGAGAGACACACACACAGAGATAGTGTGAGCGGGGGAGGAGCAGAGAGAGAGGGAGACACAGAATCTGAAGCAGGCTCCAGGCTCTGAGCTGTCAGCACAGAGCCTGATGCGGGGCTTGAACCCATGAACCGTGAGATCATGAGCTGAGCTGAAGTCTGGCACTTAACCATCTGAGCCACCCAGGTGCCCCTGGAGATATTTTTGATTGTCATGACTTGGGGAGAGGGATGCTAGTGTCATGTGGTATTTCGAGTCCAAGGATGTCCCAGAATCCTCCTATAGCACAGGACAGCCCCTTAACAAAGGATAGCCTGAGACTTCGGTAGTGCTGAGGTTCCCTGACAGTCTGGGCTGGGAGGCTGTTGGTCGCCTCACGTGAGCGGTTTACTGGGCCTTTCTGGGCATTCATTGGAGTACACGCCTCCAAGGCCTGTGGGGATATTTAGAATGACATCAAGTCGACCAAGTCCCTGGCTCCCCTTTCAATAGCGAAGTATCCTCTTGTATTTAAAAATCCGATTCTGAAAACAGATGTAATTTATATCCAACCTTTTGGTCCTGCTTCTGCCTGTAAATGAGGACACAGCCATATGGCCAAAGTAATCAGGCAGGTGCATCTGCCTCTGAGAGCCTCTTTCAGATGTAATTGGTGACTCTAACGTGCGTGAGCCTCCCTGGACACCCAAGACCCTGAGTGGAGGAAGTGTCTCATGGCTGCTTATCCAGTGTGTCTGTGAGGACTGGGCACCTGCCAATGATTTCTTCTCTCAAATCTGAAAGGGAGAAAAATCCCTCTTTAATTTAACCCTGAGCCCTTTGCCTTATATAACTTTACCTATAAACTTTCATGCGCACGTATGCATTGGTTGGGGGGCTGGGCTTTGCAAACTCAGGTCCCTCCTGACACATGAGGCAGGGGTGGGGTGGGTGGGGTCTCCAGTGTTAGTGTCTGTGTAGCACCCTCCTAGCTTTAAGCAGAGAACGCTTGAGGGGTTGAGCTGGTATTTTAGTTTTATGGCTGATGCTTTGGTGCTAACTATTTGCAGAGGTAATTTCTGCAACCATGCATTTGGAATCATGTTGTCATGGTTTCACTTAAAAAAAAATCCGTACTTAATCTAAGGGTGATCTGCCAGGAACCCAGACTTTATTTTCCTCAGGGTGCAGGGGACAGGAAATTCACGTTTATTGGCAGGTGTGGTGCAGGGGAGAGGCTGTGGCAACAGAGAGCTCCCTTGACCTCCCTCCCTTCATACGGATGAGAAAACTGAAGGCCACAAGAGGGGAGGGTTTATTGAGGCCATCCAGTGAGTCTGTAGGAAAAACAGAACTTAAGTGCAAGGAGTTCTGATGCCCAGCTTGGTCCTTTCTGGGCCTCCAGTCTGTGGTGGGCTGGGTTTTGGTCTGGTCCCGCTGTGTCTCCCCAGCATATTCGGCCAAGGACCCAGGAGAAACCATGGTTGAATGGATGGAGCATTCTTCTTCCCAGTGTATTTACCGAGGCCCACTGTCAGCATAGGGGGGACTTACTGTCCAAGGAGCTTCTAGTGCAATCCAGGAGATAGGCTGATGCCCCTGGATGATTCTACTGGGTAGAGAAGAAAGAATCCAGTTCAACTGAGGAATGATATAACAAAAGCCACACTCACAAGCAAAAGCATACACTGCAGAAGGTTGGCCCCAGGGGCTTTGGCCCCAGACTGAATGGTCTGGGAAGGCAAGTGGGGAGGAAGAGGATTTTGCCGTGGGGGGGTGTGAGAAAACAATCACTTGGAAATCATGATGATGACAATAATAGTAGCAACTAATATCCATGAAGCCCTCACTGTGTGCCAGCCTCTGTGCTAAACATTTTCTGTGTTTCCTCATTCCTCCGATTGGTGTGAGGCCAGAGCGCCCAGTTTCCAGATGAGTAAATCAAGGCACAGAGTGATGTAGTCTTGCTCACGGCCATGCCGCTGGTGAAGGGCTGGAATCTGACTTCCGAGCCAGGGTTCTCTGCCTTTCCCTTCTCGCAGCCGGATTTTGGAAGACACCAATTCCAGCTGGAGGATTTGGGGAATTGTAGTGGATGGGAGAATCGTATGGAATGAAATGAAGTGCTGCTTTAATGCTGACCCAGGCTAGGTGCTTAGTAAGTATTTGCTGAGTGACTGAGTGAATAGTGACGTGGCTACAGTGGGGACTCAGGATGGTTGTGGAGACCTGTGGAAGGGGCTGGAAGGACCAGTAGGGAGGGCTGGAGGTCTGAGCCTATGAAGAGGAAGAGGGGGAGGAGAGTGTCAGGAGGCCCTGAAGGACCTGGCGAAAGGGGTCACGGCGGGGTCAGGCAGGGGAGAAGGGGAGAAAGAAGATGATGCAGGAGCACCTGGGTGGCTCAGTCGGTTAAGCATTTGACTGTTGATTTCCGGCTCAGGTCATGGTCTCATGGTTTGTGAGTTTGAACCCTGTGTTGGGCTTTGCACTGTGTCAGTGTGGAGCCTGCTTGGAACTCTCTTTCCCTCTCTCTCTGCCCCTACCCTACTTGCACACACACACACTCTTTCTCTCAAATAAATAAACTTAAAAAAAAAAAAAAAGAAGGTGCTGTATAGGTGACATTTGCTACAGAAATTCCATCCCACACATCTGGACATCTGGGCTGAGCTTCTGTGAGAAGTGACTGCCCCTGAAGTGAGGTGCGGGTGGCAAGGAGTGACATTCCCACGCCTCCCCTACCACGTGGCAGAGACAAGTGGGTGCTGAAAGGGTCATTCATGACATGTGTCCCAAAGCACAGTGACTTCACAGTTTCCAGGCTGTAGTTGGGTCCGCTGGGTCCATCAAAAAGAGTCCCTCTCCGTCATCTCGCCACTGCCCTTGAAACCCATGGAGCTGCCCCTGGAGGCTGCCTGCGTCGCGTTTATGCCTCGCCTCCCTCACCTGGTACCTCATATAAAAACAAAGTGGACCTAGGGGCACCTGGGTGGCTCAGTTGGCTAAGCAACTGACTTCAGCTCAGGTCATGATCTCACGGATCATGGGTTCGAGCCCCGCGTCGGGCTCTGTACTGACAGCTCTGAGCCTGGAGCCTGCTTCATATTCTGTGTCTCCCTCTCTCTCTCTTCCTCCCCTGCTCATTCTCTGTCTCTCTCTGTCTCTCAAAAATAAATAAACGTTAAAAAAAAATTTAAAAAAACAAGGCGGACCCAACCCTTTGCAAACACACCTGGCAGCTGGAGGAACAGGTCTTGCTTGGTGCGTTGGCTGTTGCCGTACCGCACGTGACTCCTCCAACTGGTTAAAGCCGGTGGTGTGCTTATTTTTTGTCTTGGAAGAATGAAAGTTGGAGACAGTCCCCAGGGAGCGACAGACAAACAAGTGTGGAGAGCAGACGGAGGCCAGAAGCTGTGGTGTTACGAAGAAAAGCCCTAAGGCTTGTGATCAAGCTCTTTGGGGTCCTGGGGCCCGTTTTGTATGATCCGTGTTTATATGAACTGTACGCACCCCCGGGGCACAACGCGCAATGTGTGCCGGATGTAGGCATTGGGCTCCGTCAGAAATGACACCACTTCCGTGAACCCCAAGGGGATGGTGCCCAAGAGGGAGGGAGGCAGCTAGGTTGTGTGAATAACAACTGAACTGCTGGGGAGCAGGTATGAGGAAGGCCTTGGTTGAACATGTGAGTCATTCCATCTTTCTGGGCTCATGATTTTTTCGTTGAGTTGTTGAGTATCACTCCTGCTTGGCATCCATGACCATGGCCAGGAGCTAGAGGTTGCAAACTGATGGTCCGCAGATACGTTTTTTGTTTTGTTTTGTTTTGTTTTGATCTGCGCGGTATTTTTGACAACTGAGATGGTTGAGGACACTTACAAATTGGAAGTCTTCATGTGAGAATCGAGGTCTGCTTTTCTCGACAGATGAGAATCCCTGGAAACATAGGGCCTCTGTTCCAGGTGACAGTCGCAGGTAGGCGCTGGGTCGCAGCCATCGCTCTCGGCCGGGGCTGTGAACACCTTGCGTCTCTGAGTCAAAGAGCGTTGGTCGCCGTTTGTCATCCCGTTCGTTCCGATGTTGGTGTCGCACCAGGCCTGCTTCACTGGTTTCCTGTGCCTGCGGGGCTCTGTGGCATTTGCGTTTTTGACGAGGTGCTTTGAGTCACTGCACTTGACCGGGAGCCGGGTGCCGGAGCCGAGGAGCCCTGGCATGGTGGGGAGGGTGCAGCCCAAGGACAGAGAAAGGCGTGGAGGTGCTTGCTTCTGGGTGCATCTGGAAGGCTCTCGAACACCAGTGTTCAGGAGGGCCTGACTGGAGCCATGGTAGAGCTGGGCCGCTGGAGACCTTGAGGCTCACACTGTGCTGGAGGAAAAGCTTTGTCTCATGGACTTGACCATCAGTCCCCAGGTGCCCACCCGGAGCTTAGCACGATGAGGTTCCTGTTGGAGCTTAGCGTGTTTACCTCCTTCAGTGGCTTGTTTCAACTGCTTTAAAAGGAAGGTTTTGGGTGGGGCGCAGGGGCCGGGCCCCAGGAAGGAGGGTTGTACTTGGGAATTGTATCCTGGCCACCGGCCTTAGTGAGCAGTGGCGCTGGCCTTGCCTCCTGAGCTGGGGGCTAATCCTAGACCTATTCTCCAGGGAGAGCACTGTTGTTCCTTCCTGCAGGGAAGCTTGAAGGTGGGTTTTGGAATTGGGTTCTTTCTTCAGATTTACTTAGTTTTCTTTTTTTTTTTTTAATTTTTTAAAAATGTTTTTATTTATTTTTGAGAGAGAGAGAGAGAGCATGTGTACGTGTGCGAGCAGGGGAGGGGCAGAGAGAGAGGGAGATGCAGAATCCGAAGCAGGTTCCAGGCTCTGAGCTGTCAGCACAGAACCCAACACAGGGCTTTAACCCATGAACCGTGAGATCATGACTTGAGCCAAAGTTGGAGGCTTAATCACCTGAGCCACCCAGGCGCCTTACTTTTCTTTATTTTAATAAAAAAAAAATTTATTTATTTATTTATTTATTTATTTATTTATTTATTTATTTATTTAATTTGAGAGAGAGAGAAGGGGAGAGGGGCAGAGAGAATCTTCCTGATGCAGGACTTGATCCCATGACCCTGGAATCATGACCTGAACCGAAATCAAGAGTCAGACGCTCAACTGACTGAGCCACCTGGGCACCCCGAGGTTACTTAGTTTTCTAGGGAAGGCTCAGTAGTTACGTCTTACGCTCTGAGGTTGGAGGTGCAAGGTCAAGGTCAGAGGGAAAAATGGGAAAAGCCCCTGACCCTAGAGCAGAAGCCCCACCAGGCATTAAGGCTGTGTGGCATCTCAGCCAGCTCCCAGCACCTTCTTGGTTCTGTGTCCCCCACCCCATTTCGTTCTTATTTTCTTTATTAATTTTTTTTTGTTTTTAAATATTTTATTTTTATTGAGGGAGAGAGGGCGCAGGTGGGCGAGGGTGGAGAGAGAGAGAGAATCCTACGATGGCGGGGGATGGGGAGTAGAGAGAGAGGGAGAGAGGGAGGGAGAGGGAGAGAGAAGTGGAATTCACCCAAAGTGGGGCTTGAGCTCACCTGAGGCAGGGCTCGTGCTCACTCCATGTGGGACTTGAAACCATGAACCGTGAGATCATGACCTGAGCCAAAGTCGGATGCTCAACAGCTGAGCCACCCAGGGGCCCCTGTTAATTTTTCTAAATGTCAGAGGTGACATGCTCTTTGTGACAAGTAGTGTGGTTTCTGCAGCAAGCTGGTCCTTGAGCTACAGACCTACTTTAATGGGCTTAAAAATGAAATCAGCCAGGGTGGAGGAAAGGTTTGGTTGCTGGGTTTGGCTCCTAAAGTCCCCAGATGAGGGGAGGAAACATGAGGCCTCTGGGCGGAGCAGAGGGGCCCCTGGGCCAGCTCCAAGGGGAGAGCAGGCCTGATGCATTTAAAGTATTTTTTTAATTACTGACTTTGAATTTTACTTCCTCGTTTGTTCCTTTTAAAAATAGATCGTATGTTCACATGGTTCAAAATTCCTGAGGAGCCAAAGAATATATTGTGAATAATGTCCTTCTTACCTCTTGTCCCCTCAGCCACCACGCTTTCTTCTCTGCTTGCCATCAATTTCCTGTGTCTGTTTCCCGGGAGGTTTTAAGAGTAGAGAAATGAGTGTAATGTATGTACAGACACATGTAAATAAATACATATCTTTCCCTATTTTTTAAAAATGTTTATTTATTTTTTGAGAGAGAGAGGGTGTGTGTGTGTGGTGGGGGAGGGACAGAGAGAGAGAGGGAGAGAGAGAATCCCAAGCGGGCTCCGTGCTGTCAGCTCAGAGCCTGATGTGGGGCTCAAACCCACAATCTGTGAGATCAAGACCTGAGCTGAAATCAGCAGTCAGATGCTTAACTGACTGACCCACCCAGGCACCCCATGTTTATGTTAAAAAAATTTTTTTAAATGTTTGCTTATTTTTGAGAGAGACAGAGAGTGTGCGAACCAGGGAGGGACAGAGAGAGAGGGAGACACAGAATCTGAAGCAGGCTCCAGGCTCTGAGCTGTCAGCACAGAGCCAGACGTAGGGCTTGAACTCATGAACCGCAAGATTATAACCTGAGCTGAAGTCAGACTCTTAACCAACTGAGCCACCCAGGCGCCCCTGTCTTTCCCTGTCGTTAGTAACAGCTTTATAAGATAATTCTCATATCCCACAATTCACCCATTTAAAGTGTCCAATTCATGGTTTTTAGTGCATGCACAGACTTGCACACCATTACCCCAATCAATTTAGAAGATTTTCATCACCCCAGAAAGAAACTCTGAGCCCATTAGCAGAACCCCCATCTCCCTCCCAACCCCCAGGCTTAGGTAAACCCTATTTAGGATCAGGTTCCCTTCAAACTCCTCTTTTCCAGAATTTTCCTAGCTATTCTTGTTATCCATTTTTTCCCCCTTCTCTGAGCTTTGGGACTAACTCGTCTAGATCCCCCAACAAAAATCTGTCCATATTTTATTGGATTTCGTTAAACTTGTAGATTAATATGAGAGGCATGACATTGGCGTGGACACTTTGTCGTCGGAAGCACGGCGCGCCCTCCCTTTGCTGGCACGGTCCTCCGTCGGTTGTTTTTCGGTGGTGGAGGAGGCAGGGGGCGACCACAAGAAATTGCAATTGCATTCTTGCTGTCTGACATTGTGGGGATCCCCGGTGTCCCCGGTGCGTCTCCTGCTCTCTGTTGGAGTGTGAAGAGCCTGGGTTCTGGAATGTGGTAGACGTAGCTTTGAGCCCCACTCGCGGGGCAGGTCGCTCAGTGCCTCCTGGCTTTTGTTTCCTTGATTCCACGATGGCCGGAGGCTCCACTAGGAGTACGCAGGTGATGCCTGGCACTGAGTGTTGCCCCGTTGTGGTGGCTGCTATTACTGTCACCCCAGCGGAACAGTGATGCAAGAGGGCCACACGTGGTTCAGAGTCACATGCGGATGGTGCCCCACAGCGGGGGCAGTGTCTGCGAGTGGAGATCACAGAAATCTGAGGCAGCAGGAAAGCTGACCTCTGTGGGGTGTCCTGGGAAGGCCTCGTGGGGGAAATGGGCGTGCTGTGGCCCATGGAGTGGGTGAGGCGGGAGGAACCATGAGGCTCCATCACCAGAACCCCAACTGAGCCTGGCCAGCGGTACCAATGGACATGAGGTTAAGATTCAGGGGCGCCTGCGTGGCTCAGTCAGTTAAGCATCTGATTCGGCTCGGGTCATGATCTCTCCGTTCATGAGTTCGAGCCCCGCGTCGGGCTCTGTGCTGACGGCCCGGAGCCTGGAGCCTGCTGCGGATTCTGTGTCTCCCTCTCTCTCTGCCCCTCTCCTGCTTGCACTCTGTTTCTCTCTGTCTCCCAAAAATAAATAAACATTAAAGTTTAAATTTTTTTTTAAAGATTCAGGGGAGTGAGTCATCCGGAGGCACGTAACAGAGGAATTGGGGAGCCGAGGTCCAAACCCCATCTCTGGATGTGCAGTCTATGGATCTGACTGCTGCGCCCCCAGCTGGATTTCTCATAACAAACTAACCCTTAAGGGTTGGTTTAGTTTTGTTCCTCCTCGCGGGGAAGGGCAGGGACGGAAGGCCCCTCTCCACGTTGGCCCGCTGAGCCCCGATGCTCTGCTCCCCGGCCTCTGTGTTTGCATAAGCGGAACAGCCCCCCCTCACTGGGAAACCCGCTTCTGGGCAGCTGCTGACAGGGCCTCTGCGTAAACAAATCCTCTGGCTTTAGGATCACATTTCAGAGTAAAAGAATCTTGAACTTCTCCTCTGCCTTGTTAGAAATGTGTGTTTTGGCTCCTGTGGAAGGATCCTTTGTCTCTTAGAACTTCTCTGGTCTTGCCTCTTCCTGTGAAACACAATGTGAACATTTACTTAAAGCCACCGCTTGCCATCTCTTCATTGAGGCCATCTGGTTCAAAGGGACCTTGTTCCACGGGCGCCTGGGTGGCTTGGTCAGTTAAGTGTCGAACTCCTGATTTCGGCTCAGGTCATGATCTCATGGTTCCAAGCCTCGGGTCGGGCTCTGCACTGACAGCACGGAGCCTGCTTGGGATTTTCTCTCCCCCCGCCCCCTCTGCCCCTCCTCCAAGCACTCTGTCTCTGTCTCTCTTTCTCTCTCAAAAAATGGATAAATAAAAAAATAAAGGGACCTCATTCACCGAAGAGAAATGGTGTCAACGGGGCCATGCTGTAGAGCACAGGCCAGCTATATCTTTTCCCTTCTTGGATTCTCGAATCTTCTTTAGCTGGAAGTTGTATGCCTGACAGTTTTGGCAGGCTCCTCCCCTGCCTGCCCCCCCCCCCCCCCCCACCGCCCCTGTGTATGACTGTGGAAACAGGCCTGTGTATAGAATTGCTGGGTTATGAACTCAGATCTGACTCTGCACCTGGGCTCTAGAACCAGGTGTCTAGAACTTTCTTCCTCAGGTTGGTGACCGAGATGAGGGCTGTGCCCACAAGCTGACGCACTGTCCCCTGGAGAGACTCAGGGGACTTCAGAGTCTTTGTGGCCATGTGGCCTTGGCCTTTTTCGCAGGCCAGTGTGCTTATAAAACATCCCTGTGGGAAGGAGTCACCAGGATGTTTGTGTTCTTGGAAAACCTGTTCCCCGGTGGCTCTAAGCAGAAATGTTTAGGATATTGTCACTGAGGCACTTTGTATGTATGGGTTCTTTCTTTCGAGAGCAGGGATGAGTCCTGGGGTTTTGAAGGGTTAGAAGAAATGAAATTGTATGTACATGTGGAAGCTTTACCGTTAGCAGGTAGGGAAATCCCAAGATGGTTTGTATTGTTACAGCAATGGTTTCACTTCATGCTGTGCCTGCCTTCGTTCCGTCAGGATCTTGTGACTGTTTGGACTCTCCATGTGGTGTGTGACAGAAACCTCAGCCCAGGCTGGCTTTGGTAGCTGTCAAGGAGGGCTGGCTTTATTTTATTTATTTATTCATTTATTTTTAATTTTTTTAATGTTTATTTTTGAGAGAGAGATGGAGAGAGAGAGAGAGAGAGCGCACGCGTGCAAGTGGGGGAGGGCCAGAGAGAGAGGGAGACACAGAATCCGAAGCAGGCTCCAGGCTCTGAGCTGTCAGCACAGAGTCCGACGTGGGGCTCGAACTCATGAATGGTGAGATTGTTACTTGAGCTGAAGTTAGACGCTCAACCAACTGACCCACCCAGGCGCCCCAAGGAGGGCTGGCTTTATAGTAGATTTGGAACTTGACCTCTCTCCCTCCCAATCTGCCTTCTGCCATATGGGCTTTATTTTCCATTTCTTTTTTTTCTTTTTAAGTTTATTTGTTTATTTTGAGAGAGAGACAGAAAAAAAGCATGAATGGGGGAGGGGCAGAGAGAGAGAGAGAGAGAGAGAGAGAGAGAGAGAGAGAGAATCCCAAGCAGGCTCCACACTCTAAGTACAGATCCGGACGTGGGGCTTGACCCCTGAATTGTGAGATCATGACCTGAGCCACACTCTGACGCTTAACCAACTGAGCTGCCCAGGCACCCCTTTACTTTCCGTTTCCAGAAGGTGGCAAGATGGCTTGCTTCATTTGGGTCTCAAGACCAGTGGATGGAGCATTTTCTGCCCCCGGTCCAGCCTTCCTAGCAAAAGGCCATTGGCTCTGATTGGTCCCCAGTCCCGCCCCTCTTGCCGTGGCCTGGGGATTGCAACACACTGATTGGCTCAGGCTTCAGTCCCACAGCTACTCCTGGAACTGGGGGTGTGGTAGGTGACCAGGTCCCCTCAACCACGGGGGCTACGTGGGAAGGGACTCACCCAGGCCCCTGAAGATGTAGACGCCGAAAGGAGGGAGGAAACGGAAACTGGCCTGCTTTGAACCGACTCACGTCCTGAGGGTCCACGATTTAGAGCGAGTTCATTAGAAGTGTGTGCAGATCAATTTGGAGTAGGAATGTGCGAGCTCTGTTAAGTGGCAGGTTCTAGAAGGGCAGAGAGTTTCTTGGTGTTAACGTGGAGTGGGGGTGGAGTCTGGTGGGGGTGCGGAGTGGGCTTGCGTTTGAGAGTGAGCAGGAAGTATCTAGAGACAGCTGGCGCCTTGCCTCTTGGCAGGCACGGGTGGTTCAAGGTGACCGCCAGGGAGCTTTGTTCTGGGGCAGCCTTTGGCCTTGGCCGTGGGAACATCAACCTCTCTGAGCCCCCTTTTCCTCAGTTGTGAGGCAGGCGGCGGCACCTTATAGAGTGCTTGATAGGCTGTGACACGTGATCGTATGTGTAAACGACTTAGCCCAGCAAGAGCTCACCTGTTGTAGACTGGTATTAATTAGAAAAGACAGGTTAGAGTGTCCAAACTCAGAGAAGACAGAGCAGGACTGGGTGAAGTTATTCGGGCTGGAGAACTATCTGTTTTCTGTTTTCTCCCGTTCTCCCTCCTTGAAGCAGGATGACACTGTTCTCCAGCCCCAAGACCCTTGGAGTCTGCGGGAAATGCTCACTGACTGTTCACGCGTTTCCCTGCTTCTGACTTGGGCACTGCTAGGAAAGGAGGGGTTAGCCTCCTCTTGTGACAAATATGTGGGGAGCCTCCCATCCCGCCCCACCTGAATGCGTGCGTAGCTTGTGCATTGACTGTGACCGCCCCCCTCCACCGAAGGCACTTGTCCCTGGAGGCCTCTGTCCATGCGTCTGGGTCTCTTCAACCTCTCACTGGGTCCCAGTTTCCCTGTTAACACATCCAGCCATGGAACAGTGACATTGCTCCTTGTTTGTGATGTTTCTGTGTCTCAGAGAGCTGATCATTTGAAATGTAATTTCTTCAGCTCATTACGTCAGAACTGGCATTTAAAGCACGCACGAGGGCCCTTGTTAGTGGCCTCTTGTCCCTAGTCAGGGTCCTCCTAGTGAAACAGGACCAAGAGGGTCGATGGATGGGTGGATGGATCGATCTATCTTTCTAAGAGCCATGGAACATATATCAATATGTAACACCTGGGGCGCCTGGGTGGCGCAGTCGGTTAAGTGTCCGACTTCAGCCAGGTCACGATCTCGCGGTCCGTGAGTTCGAGCCCCGCGTCAGGCTCTGGGCTGATGGCTCAGAGCCTGGAGCCTGTTTCCCATTCTGTGTCTCCCTCTCTCTCTGCCCCTCCCCCGTTCATGCTCTGTTTCTCTCTGTCCCAAAAATAAATAAACGTTGAAAAAAAATTTAAATATGTAACACCTGAATTATATTATTAAAACATTAATCACTTGTATATAATCAGTCAATAGATTTATATATATATGTATATATACATGTATACATATACATATATATATATATATATATATATATATTTTTTTTTTTTTTTTTTTAAGTAATTGGCTTACAAGATTAAGGAGGCTGACAAGTTCCAAGATTTGCAAGGAGAACGTGCAATCTAGAAACCCAAGAGCTTGCAGTGGTGTAAGTTCCCATCCCAAGGCTGGCAGGCCTGAAACCCAAGAAAAGCTAGCTTTTCAGCTTAATTGTCAACATAGGGAAGAAACAAACAAAAAACAATGTCCCAGCTCAAAGGCAGTCAGGCAGGGAGGTCAGTCTTTATGTTTTGGTCAGACCTTCAGCTGATTGGATGAGGCCCACCACACCACGGAGAGCAGTCTGTTACTTAGTCTGTCAATTCAGATGTTAATCTTATCCAGAAATACCCTCACAGAAACACCCAGAATTAATGTTTGATGAAATGCCTGAACGCCTTGTGGCAGTTGACATACAGAATTAACATATAGAATTAACCATTACACCTTTGGTGTAATCTTGGGGTTTAAAATTATTTGCTGAGGTCACATGGTTGGAATGGGTGGCGTTAAACCAAGTAGGCCGTGACATTCTAGAAGCTGGTGGTGTTTTCCAGTTTCTCCCCTGGGTAACTGTTCAAGGGTCTTACTTTAAACTAGCTAAGTTAATTTTCTCATGACGAGACTCTATAAACCATCAGGAAGAAGGGAGGTGATTTTAGGGGTGATAGGGATCCACTCCCATGAAGCAGAGCTAAAGTCAGAGCCTCCAGAACCTTCTTCCAGAGTCAGCAGTCAGTCCTGCTCCAGGGCCAATGACTAAATTAGGTTACAAGTTCTGAGTGTACAACGAGGTTTTCAGATCAGATTTCGCATTTTCTAGGCTTCCTTGTACCCGAAAAAGAGCTACAAACAGCACTGTGATTCCTCAGCCCGAAACCATCAGGCTGTCAGTCTCTTTGGGCAAAAACCTTTACAAAGCCAGGCTTTGCAGAGAGCTCTGAACAGCTGTGAGTCATCTGGGTGGAGATGTGGGGCTGTTTTCCTGACAAAGGTGTGGTGTGAGGGTCTGTGTAGATGGGGATGTTGGCCCGTCTTCAGGGCTTGGGGATGGGTGGTTCCTTGTGCCTTTGTCTTGGGTGGCTTGTGGCATCTGGAGCTGTTTCTAATCTCCCCTGTCCAGTATCGGAGATGGAGTTGGTCAAGGATTATGAGTCAGCTAGGGCAGAAGGCAGAGACTTACTTTACTCCTTTGGGGGGAGGTGGATAGAAAAGAAGAGTCTGTTGAGGGTTGAGAATGTAGGACTAGTGGTGTTTACAAGGTTAGTGTTTATACCCTTGCATAAAGCCTCCTTCTAAAATGCCATTGTCCAGGACTGCTGGGGAGGCGACTGGCTGTGCCCCTCTTACCCTCCAAGCTTGGTACTGGTACCATGCCTCATCTCACGTTTGAAATACAAGCAATCACACCCATGCCTCTGTGTGTGTGTGTGTCTGTCCAGGTAGGGCAGATAGCTTTATGGTAGGGTGTGGTGATCACCAGACTTTTTATTTTTAATGTTTCATATCTTTTTGAGAGAAGGCAAATGGAGGGGCAGAGAGAGAGGGGGTGGGGACAGAGGATTCGAAGTGGGCTCTGTGCTGACAGGCTGACAGCAGTGAGCCCGATGTGGGACTCAAACTCATGAACCGCGAGATCATGACCTGAGCCAAAGTCGGATGCTTAACCAACTGAGCCACCCAGGTGCCCCAATCATCAGAATTTATAGCTGGTTTCTCCCTGTCTCTTGAAGTCTCTCCCTGAAAAACCACAAGGAGCAGGTACTAGAGGTTGTATAGGGTGCTTTATGCCGAAGATACAGGTACACATACAGATAAATATCTACTTTTTCTACGTAAGTGACACTTTCATGTTTTTGGTAAATCATACCAGGTAAGACAAGAACAATTTGCTGTTGCTAAGAAATTATGAGAAACCTGACAGTTGGGGCGCCTGGGGGGGTTCAGTCAGTTAAGCATCTGACTTCGGCTCAGGTCATGATCTCATGGTTCGTGGGTTCGAGCCTCGCGTCGGGCTCTGTGTTGACTGCTGACAGCCTGGAGCCTGCTTCGGATTCTGTGTCTCCCTCTCTCTCTATTGCCCCTCCCCTGCTTGTGCTCTGTCTCTCTCAGTAATAAAGAAATAAACTTAAAAAATGATATACAAAAAAGAAACCTTAAAGTGAATTTCTTATTTCATCATTTTACAAACTGAGCAAAGAATTTCTGCATGTGGGGGACAAAGAGGTCTTGCGTGTATCCTGGATATGGTCACCACCTGGGAAGAGCTGACAGTCTGCAGGAGGAATGTGCAGAGTGTACGATTCTTCAGTGCCCCATTTATGATTATTTGCAGGGAGGAGGTTGTCTGGCTTCTCATAGACAGTATCAAATGTAGTCAAAACGGAGAGACACCGTAGAATACAAGGCATTTGGGAAAATAGTCAAGATAGTGGAGAAATAAATGCAAAGAGCATCAGTAGTCATGATAATAGTATTATTCCCAGTGGCATTATAAACTTCCAGCCCTGCCCTGATAAATGTAGCATCCTTCGTGCAGAGTGACTAACGCCAGAGACCGAAGGACGTGTCTTAGCACTTTCCCGGTGGCTCGCGGTGACCCTTTACCATCCCAGAGGTAAAAGCTTCATGTTATAACTCACTGTCCCCATAAATCCTCACGCTGGAAATGATATTGACTTGTTTTTTTTTTTACAAGCCCTTGTCATCTGAGAGAGGCTATAGCACTTCTGTTTGTTTATTATTTTTACTAACAGTAATTTTTGCTGAGAGCCTCCTGTGTGTAGGCTCCTTGAATTCACCATCTCATTTAATTCTCTCTTGGCTGTGAGGGGCAAATACTGTCTGTATCCTATTTTATTTAGGAGGAAACTGAGGCTTAGGGAGATTAACCGACTTGCCCGAGATCACACAGGTGGAGAGTGCCTGAGCCTTGACCCAGATCCCACCTGGTTGGCCTGTCAGTGCTACCTGTGACATCTATGCTTGGGGAGGTGGGGGGAGGGGGCAAGGGGACAGATGTGTCACGCCCATGCAAACCCAGGGCTGGATCCTGTCTTCATTGAACATTTTCAACTTTGGCTCATCGCAGATTTTCTTTGCATTAATTTTGCCCTTTTAAAAATATTGCATTGGGGTACTATTTATTTGCTCACTGGGCTTTTCAGTGCTCAGGGCAGGCATGATCATCTCCACTTTGCAGGTGAGGACCAAGAGGATTGGCGAGGTCCAGAATCTGTAAGAGTTCCCATGGCCGAAAGGGAGGGAGCCTGGACGTCTGCCAGGGCTGCCCGGAGCAAGCGGGAGGGGGCAACGTCACTTACCTCTGGGCATCATAGAGTTCTCAGGAACGTGCCTCCCTTCCTCCAGGTCGGGAAAGAGGTTGAAGAAGACCCGCAAGTATGACATCATCACTACTCCAGCCGAGCGAGTGGAAATGGCCCCGCTGAACGAAGAAGATGATGAGGATGAGGACTCCACAGTATTTGACATCAAATACAGGTACGGGGGTTGGGGGGGCAGCAGCTTCCTCCTTGGGCCCTTGGGTGTTAGGGTGGTGGACGGTTCACCTTGGAAAACAACGCAAAGCCAGGTGTGGCGTCCATGTGTCCTTGTTCTTTGGTTATGTGTTTGACCTTGGGGCGTTCTGCTTATGGGGGGAACCGCTTTGATCCCTTCCTAGAATGCACAGCACCCAGAAAGCTGGCAGAGAAATGGTTATTCCCACTTTCCCCAAATGCGAACGCTGGAGGAATCAGCTTTGCGTGAAGAAAAGGGGGACTGAATATCAGACAACGAGCTTGTCGCGCACTGCCTGCAGGGATCTGGTTCCGGCAGCTGCCTGTGCCACAGACTGCCCACAAATGGACACTTCTCTTTCAGCCACTCTAAAACTGATGGCTGAGAGCGTGGAGTGGGGCGAGGGTTACTCCTTGGCTGGAATTTACCGATGAGAAAGGGAGCCTGTAGGAAAGTCAGAATGACTTTGTGACTTCAGGATTGTAGTTTGCGTTTTGGATTCTTTTGGAGTGTGCTCTTTGGATGTATGAGATTCTCAATGTAGGGACGGGGGTGAGTGTAGATTAGAGATGAGGGCTCAAAGCCTCAGAGAAGAGGAAGTTGTTTGCTTAAGTTTCCAGTTATTGCCGACAAAGGGGAACTACAGGTCCAGGCTGGACCCAATCCTGAGTTTTCCCTGGACAGCTCTCCAGAGAAACAGAACCAATAGGATATGTATCTACATAAAGAAAGATTTATTATAAAGGTCCAAGTCTGAAGGTCTGAGAACCAGGAGAGCCAGGGATGTAAGTCCTATTCCAAGTGAGGGAGGAGACCAGTGGCCCAGCTTGAAAACAGTCAGCAGGGAGAGTGAATTCCCTCTTACCCGCCTTTTGTTCTATTCCGGCCTCCAACTGATTGGACGAGGCCCACCCACATCAGACAAGGCAATCTACTTCATTTGGTCTACTGATAAAATTGTTAATCTCTAGAAACACCCTCACAGACACACTCAGAATGTTTGACCAAATGTCAGGGCACCTTGTGACTCTTGTCAAGTTGACATGTCAGATTAACCAGCACATGCAGCGTTTCCATTCCTGAGAAGGCCAGTCTTCCACAACCTCTCCTGACTTGTTCTTTGTCAGCACAGCTGTTCTTGGCCCTTCTTTATAAATCAGTTGTCAGATTCAACAAAAGCATGTTTGGGATTTTGACTCCGTGCATCAGTTTAGGGGGAAATCAGCCCCTTTGTGAGAATCCTTCCAATCCATGAATATGGGATGACTTTCCATTTACTTAGGTATTTAAAAAAGAATGTCAGTACTTTCAAAAATGTCTCCATAAATGTTTTATAAGTTTCTGTTACGTATATTGCCAGGTGTTTTACAAATATATGTATGTATTTTTAACTTAAAAAAATGCTATTTTCTTGGGGGTGCTTGGGTGGCTCAGCCGGTTTCTTAACTTTGGCTCTGACTTTGGCTCAGGTCACGATATCATGGTTTGTGAGTTTGACCCCTGCATCGGGCTGTCTGCCGTCAGCATGGATCCTGCTTCAGATCCTGTCTCCCCCTTTCTTTCTGCCCCTCCCCCACTCATGCTCACATTTCCCACCCCCCCAAATAAATAAACATTAAAAAAAAAATCACACCTACATTTTATTAAGAATACACAAACATTAAAGCATGGATTAATTATAGTAGATAGCAGAGCAAAACCATTAGCTATAATTTGCATGTTAGGTAAATAGTAGCCCTTTGAGTAGAATGGGAACAGTCAGTGATGTTCATCCATACTATCACATAATATACACGTAAGAAAGTTCATGGTCATACTGGTTTTATTGCTTAGCCATTTCATCTGTCTCATGTTCAATGCACAGAAATAAAACATAACGTGAAGAAAACTCTGTCCTCGTTATTAGTCACAATGAAGAGGGTTTGCTGTGTCCTGCGGGCCTGGAAGTATTCTACAGTAGGGAGCCCTTGTGGGCTTACGGGGCTCAATGTACTGTTTTGATGCTGAGACACTTAAATAGAATCTCATCCATACTTCATGACTGAACTAGCTGTGGAAGCCTTGCATCTCACTAAATAGGAAAAGACCCTAACAAAGAAATACATCAATCAATCTGTCCAGATAGTCTATCTTCAGGCTTGTACTTTAGTGTAAGGTAGGAAAAGGGGCCGTTTCTTTCTTTTATTTTTTTTTAACATTTTTTTAAAATGTTTATTTTGAGAGAGAGAGAAGGAGAGGGTGAGCGGGCGAGGGGCAGAGAGAGAAGGAGAGACAGAGAATCCCAAGCAGGCTCTGCATTCTTAAGCGCAGACCCAATGTGGGGCTCGAACCCATGAACTGTGACATCATGACCTGAGCTGAAACCAAGAGTAGGATGCTTAACCACTGAGCCACCCAGGCATCCCCAAAGGGGCCCTTTCCTGAGCACATGGACACAAGTATTATTGTGGCTTAAAGACTGCTGGATTGGTATTGTGTCTGGTATCATGAAAAGAAGTATTGAAACCACTGTCAGATTAAGAAAATTCCACGGCTCATCTTAGTACTTCAAACAATGGAGCAAGTGCCTCTTCTAGGCTGACCGTACGTGCTGAATTGACATTGGTACTTTGTTAGCAATTTCCAGGTACACCATAAGGCAGTGTTAGCCACAGCTATCCCCAGTACGTATTATCTCTTAACTGGATGCTTGCACCTTTTGACCATCTTCACCCGAGTCCCCCAACCCCAACCCTCCACCTCTGCTAACTACAAATCTGGTCTCTTTTTCTTATGAGTATGGTGTGTTTTTTTTGAGATTCTACATATGAGTAAGATCATGTATTCGTCTTTCGCTGTCTGGCATATTTCACTTAGCATAATGCCCTCAAGGTCCATCCATGTTGTTGCAAATGGCAGGATTTCCTTCTTTTTTATGCTGAATAATATTCCATTACATATATATATATACCCACTACATTTTCTTTATCTTTTCATCTGTTGATGGACACTTTGGTTGTTTCCATGTCTCGGCTGTCATAAATAATGCTGCAGTAAACATAGGAAGGCAGGTATGTCTTCGGCATAGTGATTTTGTTTCTAAAAGCAGATGATTAAATTGAACCCCCTGGTAGGTGTTAGGTAACAGATAATACGTTTTTTTTTAATGTTTATTTTTGAGAGAAAGAGCACGTGTGAGCAGGGGAGAGGGGCAGAGAGAGAGACACACACAGAACTTGAAGCAGACTCCAGGCTCCAAGCTGTGTGCACAGAGCCCGACGCGAGGTTCGAACTCAAGAACTATGAGATCATGACCTGAGCCGAAGTTGGATGCTCAACCGACTGAGCCACCCGGGAGCCTCACGTTTGCTTTTACGAAAGTCTGAGTATGCTCCCTGGTTTGTTTCAAGGGCAAGAACAGGTAAAAAACTGGGTCTGAGGGGTGCCTGGATGGCTCAGTCGGTTGAGCGTCCGACTTCGGCTCAGGTCATGATCTCCTTGTTCCTGAGTTCAAGCCCCACGTTGGGCTCTGTGCTGACAGCTCGGAGCCTGGAGCCTGCTTCGGATTCTGGGTCTCCCTCTCTCTCTCTGCCCCTCCCCAGCTCGTGCTCTCTCTCTCTCTCTCTCTCTCTCAAAAATAAACAAACATAAATAAAATTAAAAAAAAAAAAGAAACAGGGTCTCAGAGCATATGCTGTGGAGTAGGTCATTGGCCACTTTCATAGTGGGTGACTCCAGCTCCACATGACACAGCAGTACTTGGGGCCCCTCAACACGTGGTGACTTTTTAAAAAGATATTTCTTTATTTATTTTGAGACAGAGAGCATGAGCAGGGGAGGGGCAGAGAGAGAGAGGGAGAGAGAGAATCCCAAGCACAGACCCCACTCGGGGCTTGGTCTCCTGAACTGTGAGATCACGACCTGAGCCAAAATCAAGAGTCAGACGCTTAACGGACTGAGCCACCCAGGCGCCTCTGCCTCTAAATCATTGTTAAATAGAAGCGATAGACATTCTGCCTTATTCTTGACCTTAAAGTGTGTGCTTTCCATGCTGGCCACTAAGAGTGGTGGTGGCCGTAGGGTTTCGTAGAATTTCTTTCCTGCAAAGGTTCCCTCTGTCCCTAGTTTGCTAATGTCAAATTTTATTTTAATGCCTTTTCTAGCTCTGTTGAGAGGGTCAGTCATACTGTTTATTAACCTTCCATCTGTTAAGGTGGTGAAATTGTGTCAGATTTTTCTGATATTAAACCAACTTTGCGTCTGTGCAACAAAAGGAGCGTGATTGTCATTGTGTTATCCTGTCATGCACGTCGCTGCCTCTACTTTGATGATAGTTATTTAGGGCTTTCTTTGGTTGTCTGAGTGACCAAGATTGCTTTGTCAGGCTTTGGTAAATGTTTTACCAGTAAGACACGTTTTCCTTATAAAGCAAGGTAGGGTAGGTTCCTTATTTGCCGTGTCTCTGGAACAGTTTGTATCAGATTAGAATTATTTGTTTCCTAAATGTTTAGTAGAACATGCTGAAACTCACCGGATCCTGATGTTTTCTGTGTGCAAAGAGTAAAAAAAAAAAAAACAAAAAAAACAAAAAAAAACTATTGATGTTCAGTCCTTTGAACAGTGATAGGACTACATAGTCTTTGTTTCCTCTTGGGTTAGTTTTGATATGGGTCGTATTTCTGGGATTTTTTTCCACTTCATCCAAGTTTTCAATTATTGTCCCAACGTTGCTCACAGCATTCTCTTACTATCTTTTTAATCTTTGAATCGTGTAGACATGGTCCCCTTTTCATTCTTTTCTTTCTTTCTTTTTTTTGTGTTTTTCAGCCCAACATGGGGCTTGAACACATGACCCTGAGATCAAGATCTTAGCTGAGATCAAGAGTCAGACATGCAACCAACTGAGCCACCCCGGCGCCCCAGTGTTTATTCTGTAACAATCTACTTTAGCTGCCTCCCACAGGCTTTCCTCATCACCAGGCACCATCCTCCTGTCTGTCGAACTTCAAGCAGCTCCTGGTTGTGTTGTTTGTGGTTGAAATGATACCAGGATGTGAGCGAACTTGGAGCTGGGTCACCAGACACAAGACTGCTCTAGCCCTCAGGCCCAGAGATGACCGACCATTTAGGAAGACTGAGAGTGACAGCTTTCCTTATTACAGATGTCATGTATGCTATAGACATTACAGAGAAGAGAAAGGAAAAATCAAATTGCTGTAATCTCACTACTTAACGGTAACCACTAGAGTGTGTGTGAGTACATATCTGTGAATTTTTTTTTTTGTAGAAGTAGGACCGTGTTACACGTGCTGCTTTGGAACAGTTTTCCACCTGGATGGAATGTTACAAACAACTTTATAGGTCAATAAGTTTGAAAGAACACGAATTTTAAGACCAGTTTTATGTTCGGGTTAGTGTTTTTTGAGAACTTCTCTGTCTGCCCCTGATAATCTCTTCACAGGTACTTGTCTTTCCTGTTTAGACCTAGCTCAGCGAAATATTGGGGTTCCCTCTGGGAAACAGACTGCATTTAAATCGATGCAGCCGAATTATGACCTTGGGTTATTTTATGAGTGACTGCAAAGAGGAAAATCGTGTTTTTGGTGCCCAGGGCAGTGAGGCAGTAACTTGGTCCATACTATTACACGTGCTGTTCTTTGATGACATTTTGGGACGCAGAGCCTGGCCGCATCAGCCAGGCAGGAAATGGAGAGAAGGTGGCTAGGGCTTCCTGACTTGTGTGCGTAGCCCTCTTTTTAGGCTCCTGGGCAACTGGTATGTTCAAGTCCATGAGATAAGACCTCCAACGTTTAGGGCCAGATGGGGCGGGGGCGTGGAGGGAAACAAAGTCTGTGGAAATGTGTTCCCCGTTCTGTCCTTAAAAAGGCTAATTAGAAGAAATAAATGACGGCTAACCGGAGTACAGAGAACCCTGGGGTTTTGGAATGGTTCCATGTTTCCAAAGGCGTTTGAACCCCGGCTGTTTGTGCTTTGAGCATGGTTGGCCTGGCGTGCGGCTGTGGCTGATGTTCTGGGTCTTCGTGCATCCCCGCTTTCCTACAGGAGACCCCTGTGACACCCGTTGGGCGTGTCCCCCAGTGGCGAGGCAGGTGCCGCCCTTCCTCCCGGTTGTCTGTAGGTGGTAGTGGCGGCTGTGACACGTGGGGTGCAAAGGTGGGTGCTGGGAGCTGGGGAGACCCACTGCTCCTCCCGCCCAAGCTTGCGTGCTACGTCCCTCTGCTTCTTAGGTTTGGAAAAGATGTGGCCTGTGGGAATCCAGGCATGCATTCTACAAGTGCCCGCCTCCCACCCTCTTGTGAATAGAGCTTCCTGTGGGAATCTCATTAGAAAGCCATGAGCTTTCCGCTGGGATGCCAGGCGCTGTGCCTGGCATCTTGTCTTTGGAACAAAGGGCATTAGGTGGCTGTTTGCAGCAAGAGGCCCCTGGAGGCAAGGCTGGGAGCAGGAGAAAGCAGATTGACTTACTTGTGCTAGACTGAGCCCGGGGCTCAGAGTCCTGGGCACCTTATGGAAGTTGCTAAGCACAGAGTAGTGACTTAAAAAAAATTTTTTTTTAATGTTTACTTATTTTTGAGAGAGAGAGAGAGTTGGGGAAGGGCAGAGAGAGGGAGGGAGACAGAATCTGAAGCAGGCCCCAGGCTCCTAGCTGTCAGCACAGAGCCCGATGCGGGGCTTAAACTCATGGACCGTAAGATCATGGCCTGAGCTGAAGTCAGATGCTTAATGGACTGAACCACCCAGGTGCCCCAGAGCAGTGACTTCTTGAAGGTTGGGCTCAAATGGCCCTTCTGTTCCCTGCTTCCTTGTCTTCTGGAACGAAGGTTCTAGAGTGAGGAACGAAGCTGTTAGGAGCGTCAACATGTGGGCAGCTGTGGGGGCGATGGGGTATGGTGAGCTTCTGAGGCCGGGAAGGAATCGGCGACCCACAGGTTCCCCTGAGGATGCCAGAGTAACCTACCTGGACATCAGACAATAGCAAGGGTCACCCCCCTACCTGCTTGGACGATGCTCTGCCAGCCCTCTTCTGTACAGGCTGAGCCTCTGTCTGAAAGATGGGCATGTCAGGGGACGTTTCTGACAGATGGCGCAGTATTGGCCATCTGGGGGCAGTCCTCTGCTAAGGTATCATGCACCGTAAAACTATTTGAGTTTTAGGTCTCTGAGCAGAGAACCTATACCAACAGGAATTTGCGTGGCGATGAAAATTTACCACGAAGTGAATGTGACTTGTCTCCTGCCTACACACATGTGCACACACACACACATACACACACACACACACACACACACACACACCAGAGCTTATAGGGCTACAGAAGAATCAAGTGAAAAGAACAAAGGAAAAAAAAAAACCCACGAAACAACCCAAAACCTAGCACAAATAATCTTAGCAATGCTTTTGCAAAAGCTGGCCACGTTGTTTGGTTGCTCCTTACTGTGGTTGGTGTCCTGGATGAAAGCGGGAGCACGGTTGACATGCAGTGGTGGTCCTCGCCTCACCTCCCTGAGGTGTCCTGGACCGCTGTGTGGAGAGGTCGGCTGCTAGGTGCTCACAGGTACAGAGATGCAACACCCTGTGTGTTGAGGGCTCTTCTTTTTTAAAATGTTATTTATTCTTGAGGCGGGGGGGGCAGTGAGAGAGGGAGACACAGAGTCCGAAGCAGGCTCCAGGCCCTGAGCTGTCAGCACGGAGCCCCATGCAGGACTCGAACCCACAAACCCTGAGGTCATGACCTGAGCCGGAAGTCGGATGCTTCACTGGCTGAGCCACCCAGGCGCCCCAAGGGCTTTTTTCTGCTGACAGACAAAGCACGGGACACAGACAGGTTGGGACACGCCCTTCTCCTTCTCCAGGATGGTTACAACCCAGTGTCGTTGCACAGGACGCTTGGAGGTTTGAAAGGAATAAGCATGGGGTATGGAGCCCAAATGTGTCTTCACTTCTCAGAGAGCTGCCAGGGAGGGCGGGGGGCTCAGCTCTGAGACTCTCTCGGGTTTCTCTTCTTGATGAAGCAGGAGTGTTGTTAGCAGTTTGGCTGTTCTGGGGGAGAGAAAGAGGCTGAGAGGGTCCTTCTAGAAATCTCTGCGCATCCCCCACCTCTGTGTGTCCGGCTCGCGAGCCTGCTAATTCCATTCACTGTGAGTGAGGTTGGGTGAACCTGGCCTGTGCCCCGGGAGCTTGTGCTGAGACCGGGGCAGGGGTTGGGGAGGGACAGCCAGAAACCTGGGAACCGCTGGGAGGAAAGAACGGGGTGCCGTGGACAGCTAGGAGGGTTACCTCGCCGGGGCAGGAAGCTCTTTCCAGAGGAGGTGAAGCTCATGGTGGGTTTGAAAGGAAGCACCCCAAGGCGGACTGAGGGGCGGGGAGGAGCGAGGGGGAGAGTCGACAGCATGTGTGATGTGTGTGGGTTTCAGCGAGTGGAGGGAGAGCCGGGGGAGCTGCAGCCGTGAGCCTGTCCCCCACCCCACGGGGCCCTCTGGGGGAGAACCCCAAATCTGCATGGCCTTGGGGAGGCAGGGAGATGAAACAGAGAGCTCTAGTGTCCGTGTCCACGGTCTCCTGGAGCTTCCTGAGTCACAGCGTCACCGGAGAGTCTGAAGCCAACCCCACGGCCCAGACTTGCGATGGGGCTCGCCTCCTTCTGGAGAGCTGGTGACCCCCCTGAGGGCGATCGCAGGCACCCAGGGTGACTGCTCCCCTCTGGAGGTGTGTGTAAACTCTTGTTTCCTTTCCCCCCTGTCCCACTGTGCTGTGGAGGAGCTGAGTAGTTGTGCAGAGCGTGGTGATTCATGGGGGGCCCCCTGCGCCCGCCCCGTCCCACTCCGTCCTTCGAGCACATTTATTCTATAAGCATAGGGGTGTTCGCGGCTGCCCGGGGGCGTGGGCACAGACAGGGGCCTGGCGGACCACCCTGGGTGTGGTCTCGCGGCATCCCTGAGATGTATGTCCCCGGATCAGAAGGTGAGTCTCCGTCCTGTGTGCCCTACGTGAAGTCCGTGCCTCTGTGACTCCTCATGCTCTGCTCCTCCCAGATTCAGCAGGCCAGCGCCCAAGTCTGCTCCCCTTCCTAGGCACGGCCGCGTCGGTGGAGCCATTGGGAATCCAGTCCCTTCACTCGGGTCCCTTTCTTGGTCTTTGGAAGCTTTGAAAGCTCGGTCCCCAGTCCCTTGGCCCCCCTACATTGAACCCGCAGTGGATGTAGCCTGACTCTTGTGGGAGGGGGGCAGCCCTGGTGGGAGTCTTTACACCTGAGGTCCTCAGGCTGCATCTGTAGATTGGGGGTGAGCATCTGGGCTCCGTGGATCTCAGTTGGGGGAGATTAGCCCCCACTCCCCAGCCCAAGGGAGGAGGGCGCATGTGGATGCTGGAAAAAAGCCACCCTGCGCAGATTGGACACGGCTGTGGCAACTTGTCTTTTCCGCCCACCAGTCTGCCGCGTAGGGTATCCTAGTGGCCAATATGAGTGTATCTTTGTGTTTTTTCTTTTTTTAAAAGTGTATTTTTTATTTGAGAGAGACAGTGGGGGTGAGGTAGAGAGAGAGAGGAGAGGGAGAATCCCAAGCAGGCTCTGTGCTGTCAGTACAGAGCCCAGTGTGGGGCTCAAAGTCGTGAACTGTGAGATCACAACCTGAGCTGAAATCAAGACTCAGATGCTTAACCGACTTAGCCACCCAGGAGCCCCTGCTTTTTTTTTTTTTTTCTTGAAAGTTTTTGTTAAATAATTTCAAGCCTAAAAGAAGTTGCAAAAACAAAAATAGCATACTCTTTTTTAAAACATTTTTTTGCTAATGTTTATTTTGGAGAGAGAGACAGAACTCAAGTGGGGGAGGGGCAGAGAGGAAGGGAGACAGAGAATCTGAAGCAGGCTCCAGGCTCTGAGCTGTCAGCACAGAGCCCAATGCGGGACTTGAAGTCTCTGTGAGATCATGACCGGAGCCGAAGTCGGATGCTCAACCGACTGAGCCACCCAGGTGCTCCCCAAAATAGTATACTCTTTACCCGAATTTTCCTGGTATAATGTTTCACCTCAGTCGCCTTATGATGGCTCTGTGTGTGTGTACATACAGATTTTTTTTTTTCCTGAACCATTTGAGGGTAAGTTACATATATCATGTTCCTTTCTGGCAAATACTTAAGTGTGTATTTCCTAAAAATAGGATGTTTGTTATCTATTAGAAAATAGTTACCTGATGATGATGATAATATTTATATTTGGGGTCATGTAACATTATGAAAAGAAATTCATTATTTTGTAAATTCTCCTAAATCCCCACTATTTTTACATGTATGATTTTTTGATGCCCATGATCAAAATTGAGCAGAGGACATTGGTGGCTCTGACCTCACAGATTTTCCCTCCTCTCCTGAGTCTCTTTGGATGATGTCTTGAGTGGATTTAGTTTCCAGGCTTTCTTTCACTCCTGGTATTGTGGTTGGTGCCGGGGGTTTAAAGATGAGCGAGCTCAGACATGGGTCTTGCCTACAAGGAGCCCCCAGCCTAAGCAAGAGCCAGACATGAATCAGATAATTGCATAAACCAGGGATTTGCAAACTGTGGCCCATGGGCTAAATATGGCTGTCTGCCTGGTTTTGGTACAGCTCGTGAGCCAAGAATGATTTTTACTGGTTGAAAAAGAATTAAAAGAAGGCTACTGTTTCATGACCTGTAAAAATTTGCAAATAAAATCTCAGTGTTGGGGTGCCTGGGTGGCGCAGTCGGTTAAGCGTCCGACTTCAGCCAGGTCACGATCTCGCGGTCTGTGAGTTCGAGCCCCGCGTCAGGCTCTGGGCTGATGGCTCGGAGCCTGGAGCCTGTTTCCGATTCTGTGTCTCCTTCTCTCTCTGCCCCTCCCCCGTTCATGCTCTGTCTCTCGCTGTCCCAAAAATAAAATAAAAAAAAAGTTGAAAAAAAAAAATCTCAGTGTCCACAAATAAAGTTTTATTGGAACACAGCCATGCTCAAGCATGTTCCTGTTATCCACAGTGGCTTTTGTTCCACAGGGGTGGAGTTGAGTAGTTGCCACAGAGAATGTAGGGCCCACAAAGTTGAAAATGTTTACTGTCTGGATTTCGACAGAAAAATTTTGTGGAGCCCTGGAGTAAACACCAGTAGCACTGCTAGGAAGGAGAAGTACAAGGAGAAAAGCAGCTCTGTACTAGGGGGTCTGCATGGGGAGCTAGGATCCTGAGCGAGGAGCTGAAGGGACAGAAGGAGTTACCTTCCAGATAGCATGTTCAAAGGTCCTGTGGTTGGGTGAGTGTGGCCTATGGGATGGAGACTGTGAGGGTCAGAATGGATGCAGGGTTCTGCCGAGGGCATTGACTGGTTCTTCTTTTTCTTTTAGGTAAAATCTATATCCAGCATGTTAGCATCCTGTGGAACGTTGGTCAGCTGCAGCCTGGGATGTGAAGGATCTGGAAGCTGTCTTGTCTGAGATGTTGAAACCAAAACAAACACTATGAAACTCTGGCACAGTTGTGTGTGTCGCACATCAGCTCAGAATATCACTGCAGGAGAGTCGCCTCTACTACCCTCTGGATGCCCCTTTAAAATGTCACCCTGTCTTCCTCAAGAGGGTTTTTGCCTTGCTACGGGGCAAGGGATAGAAACATTTTGACTTAAAAAAAGTAACTTTAATGCAACTGTTCACAAAAGTAAAGAGATCAGAAGTTAACAGGAACCTAAAAAAAAAAAAAAAAGCCTAGAGGATATTCAGCTTCTAATTTCTGATATTCTGCTCTCCTGGATCTACGACATTCTAGACGTCTGACCCTTCAGTGGTCTTTTGGGCTTGGCCAAGTTCTGGCCTTTGGTGACAGCTATGTGAAAGTTCAAAGTTGAAATGTTTAGAGCCAGCCAGCCCTAGCAGAAATATACTGGTGTTTGTGGCTCCTTTTCTCTCCTTTTTCAAAAAAAGGGCCCAGCAGAATTAGACATAGCTAGTTCACAAAGAATTTTGTGTATCAGGGAAAAACCTATATGTATGTGCGTGTATGCCTACATGTGTGTGCACACGCGTGTGCACATGTGAAATAACTTCTCCCTTTCTGGGAGGAAAAGACAGCACGAGGCAGCCTTTGGTTAGTAACATCCTCCGTGTGTTTCTCTGCCCCGTTCTACACTGTTGGGGCTTGGAAATGTAATTTTAGAAAATCACCGTGGTGATTCAGAGGGATGGGGATTTGGTTGCCTGAAAAAAGCACAGTGTCGGGGACCACGTTTGAAGTTGTTCTAGGCCAGACTGGACCAGACGCCCACCGGGACCCAGGATGTGACAGCAGGAAGGCCCCTCCTGAAGGTGTGGATCAGGGGTTTTGGGGGGGGCTGGCTCGTTTCAGAGCTGTGTGCCCAGACATGTGCTGGCTTCCGGAAACAGGGCCTTGGGCTGACCTCTCCAGTGGATGGAGACCTTCCGCCTTGCTCTTTTCCCGAGGTTGAGATTAGCTGCTTGAGCAGTGCCTTTGGGGCTCTGGGATTCTGTTCTCTCTGGAGAGGGGTTTTGCATTTTCTATCCCCTCTTTTCTGGCATTCTGCAGGGTTCGTGCACTTTGCCTGCTTATGGCCTGTACCACCGCTGTGGGTGAAAACTCTGTAGCCGTTTCTGACTCGCCTGTTCTCAGGTTATTCAGTTTCCGGAGAAGGGCTGTCAGTGCTGCCGGGTCCAAGGGTTCCCCAGGCCCTGGCTGTCGGGACGGTGCGATGGCCTCTGCAGGAGAGAGGGGGGTGTCTGGGGAGACTGCTGGGGCAAGGGCGTGGTGCAGAGCCTGCCTGTACAACCAGCTGTGCCTCTGTTCCCTCTTTCGCACGTCCTTTGTTGACTTTCCTCCTGCTCTTCTCCGCCCTGTTTGTCCCTGGGGCGGGCCTGCTTTACCTCTCCCCCCACAGGGTACTCGAGGGCCAGAGCGGTGACTCAGTGGGACCGGCGCCTAGCAGCTGTGTGTCCTCTGAACCTTGGGACTGGAACCCTGTGCGGGGAAGCCGGATTCTTCCGCCTTACACAGAAACCCCGGTGCCGCCTTCCAGGTGCCTTCCACCGGGCCTGGCAGGCGTGGCCGCCAGGAATGACCTTCCAGATTCCAGAGCTGCAGCGCTGCGGGCTCTTAAATAAAAAAAAATTAAAAAAACAACAAACCAAAAAACGACCCTTTTGGCATGACCCATGCATGCGTCGGTTTGGATGTTTTCTAAGCCGGAGGCCAGCGAGGTGCCTTCTGGTGATCAGGGACGCGGGCACAAGGCCTGGAGGAGGGCAGAGGCAGGGGGCTAAGGGGGAGGCACCTGGTCCTGGTGGTTTAGGGAAAAGCTGAGAACGGGAATGGTGCTGGGGGAGAGGCGGGCGTGCGGTGTTTGTGCACGTACGTGTAGGCACATCTGGTCATTTCCTGGGAGCTGCCGCGGGGATTTTGGAGAATCTTGGGGGTGTCTCCAGGGAAGAGAGTGTCAGAACGTGCTGGCTTGTTATTGCCTCCTACCTACCTGGCTTGGAGGGGCAGGAACGGGCCAAGTCCAGGCTGGGTCCGCCCACCCAAGTGAGCGCCGGGAAGGAAAGCTGGCTATTTGCTTCTGTCCTCACGTGGTGTCCTTAGACGTTCTGGAGAAGCTGGGGGTGGGGGGCGGTCTGCCCTACTCTTCACGTCTCTTGCAGCTGCAGTCGTCCGGGGCGGTTCTTTCTCCCAGCAGGGCTGCAGGGAAGGTGCCGTGGCGGAGGGTCTCCTGTGGGGTAGGGTCCTGTGGGCACCCAGGGAGGGGCCGGGCTGGGGGTGCGGAGAGGAGGCGTGTTCCAGAGTCGGCAGGAGGCCCCCAGGGTTGGCCGACACCTCACCTAACCTTCTATTTTGGGGGATTCAGTTGGGGATCAACCCCCGCAGTGCGCCCCCTTCTACACAAAGCAAACCCACCCTTCCCGGTGTGCCGTCGGTACCTACAGAAAGCATGAAGGGAAAGGAGACTCATAATTATCAACCCCTTCCCTCTACTGCCCATGTGTGCTGTCCTGAACGTAGTCATTATATGGCTGTTCTCACGTTGTGGCCGGGGCGGGGGGGGGGGGGGGGTGTGCGGGAAAGTTTGGGGCATTGATGCAAAATGACGTGTTGTAAGGAATTGGCACATTGTCCCTGAAAGTCTTGTCTCTCCTCCCTGCCCTGTTCAGTGGGATTCCTGTGTTTGGATACCATTTAAGTGCGATCAGGGGGAGAGGATCCAGAAGAGAAAGATCCGAGGGAATAGGGTGTGCCCATGCCCCAGACCTGCGGTCAGACTGTGGCAACCATGTCGGCAGAGTGGACATTGGTGGTGTCATTTCCTGAAGAGGGAAGGGGAGGGGAGGAGAGAAGGGGAGGGAAAGGAGTTGGAGAAAAGGGGAGGGCAGGGCAGGGGAGGGGACTCGGCACCGGGCAGTCCTCCGTGATAGAGCCGCCTGCAGCCACTTCCCCCCTGCACACCTCTTCCCAGGGCCCAGGAACCGTGAATTTGCAGGACCCAGTATTCCGTACATTTCTCCCCACTAACAGTTCCCTGGGTCTTCTGAGGGCTCGGGGTTAGGTCTTGTCTTAGGCAATTAGGTGGTTTCATCCTGTGAAACCACCAGGGCCAGGGGTGAGTGAGCTCTGGGGCCTGGGGAGGTGTCTGCTGCAGCCTCCCCCCCTCCACTGCAGACAAAGGATCTCCCCCAGGAAGCCCCCCAGATGGCTCCTGCTGAGACAGGTGGGGGCCAGGGCTGACCTTGGGCCTGGTGGTGCTGGCATCTTGAAACGTTCTTGTGATTTTATGAGTGAATTCAAGAGCACTTGATGTGGACTCAAGGGCACACACACACAGTAGTGAAAACAGGGTCTATTTTGCATGATTTTGGGGAACCAGACAGACTCAGGTGGTTGTGAGCCATACCCTATATTGTTACCCGAGTCTTTGGTCCACCAAGTAGCTGGCTGTGAGTCTCCTTGTAAAGTATACTCAAAATGTGCGCCTGGTGAGGTGAAGGGCGCCCGGGTGGCTCGGTCAGTTAAACATCAGACTCTTGGTTTTGGCTCAGGTCATGATCTCACAAGTTCACGGGTTCGAGCCCTGCGTCTGGCTCTGCACTGACAGTGTGGAGCCTGCTTGGGACTCTGTCTCTCCTCTCTCTCTGCCCTCCCCCACTCGCGTGGTCTCCGTATCTCTCAAAATAAATAAACTTAAAAAAAACGTGCTGAGGTGAGACACTGTTGGGTCTTTTCTGGGTGTGGTTGGTTGGCTTATCTGCAAGCTCCGTCCTCCTGGGGATGGGCTTTCCAGGAGCTTTGCACACAGGACAGGAGCACAGAGAGCTCTAGGGTGTTGGCAGAGCAGGGGGCCTGGAGTCTTGGCTGCGTTGTTTAACCTCCAGCCTGTCCTGGGAGCTGGGGGCAGGTAGGCGTGTGTGGGGTTCTCCTCAGAGTCTGCAGGAAGACCAGCTGAGGCGTTGAGTGTGGTGTGGCGGGGTTGGGGACTGGAAGGAGGATTGGGAGGCAGACGGACGCACCCGAGTGCGATTCCTGGCCTGGCTGCTGACGAGCTGGGGGATCCTGGCCTCACTCCTCTCAACGGCCATATGAGAGCAAAGCTCCTCTGATTGTTGTGATCAAAGGAACGATCTAGCAAAGCGCACGCTGCAGGTGCCTGGCACAGAGTCACTCAAGACAATGTCGCTGCTGCCAGCCACGTCACCAGAGGCGTTCGAGTCCCTCCTGTGGGCCAGGTGCGCTTGCATCCACTCTCTTGTTCAGTTCTTTGGAGAGTCCTTTCTGCAGGTGTCCTTCCTGGAACCCACTTGGGGTTCCGCTGTCCTTCGCACGGACCCTGGGCTGTTCCCATCCAGAGCCACACCTCCTCCTCCTCCCGGGATCCCCGTTGGAAAACAAGTCTCCTGTTGGCCTAGTGCCTTAACAGCCTGGGAGTGCGGCCAGCCACGTGGGGAGCCTGGGGATGGTCTTGGTCTTCTAGAGGACCAGGATCAGGAAGGTCTTGTCACTGCGGGGTCTGCTGGTTAAAGGGGACAGATCTTGGGCTGTGAGTCTCCTGGGCTCTCTAGCACTTTCCCCTGAGGGAAGGAGGCAGGGAGCTTCTCTTCAGAGGCCATTGCAGCTTACTCGCGGGATGGCCTAAGACGTCTGAGCTCTGGGTCAAGAACACTGGAAGGCACACGTCCCAATAGGCACCCCACACTCTGGAAGGCCCCTTTCTGTCTGTGGCCTCTTCACGGGCCCATGACCTTCCCTTTTCAGATCTCACGGTTGAATTCTCTGCCTGAATGTCCCTGGCTTCCGGGCATCCTGCCTGGGCCCCTGGTGTGCCTACACCTTGGCTGAGCAGCTAGGGATGGGGATGTGCAGGCTGCAGTGTCCACAAGTGTGCACAGGGCCCCTCACGATGCGGACCAGGCGGGGATGCAAGACAAGGGGAACAGGCTGGGGGCCGGGACCCTCTGCTGAAATCCTGACCTGGACGCAGCAGACGTCGGCAGTGGGTGGGCCCAGTCTGGGGGACTGACACCGGCTGCGCATCGGGGAAAACTGTGTGTGTGGTCTCCATCCTTGTTGTGAGCGTTGTTGTGCAACATGAGAACCAATGGCGGGGAGACCAGCGGACGCCCACACGCGATGACGAGCCTGCTCTGGGTGCCCGTGCCGTTAGGATGCACCATTTGCTAGATTGGAGTCGGGTTCACAAGGGATCTTCCCAGTCTCCTTTTTTTTTTTTTTTTTTTTTTTTTTGGAAATCAAAGATGTAGTAGGGTTGTGCTTTGACATTGCCACTGTTTTGAGATAGCGCTGTTTTTCTTTATAATGACTCTCTCACTATAAGATGTGAGACCATTATTGATTCAGCTGGCCTTGACATCAGCCCTTGTTTTCTGATGCCCTCACTCTCCCTCCCAAGTCCCTCGAGGTCTTGGAGGGCAGCTGTGTACTTTTCTCTCCTTACTTTACTTGGAATCACTATCCGTGGAAATAATTGCTGGGCATGTTATGGAATAGAAAGTGAAGAACAACGGAGTTGTATGCTATAGAAATGGGATCATCTCATTTTCATTTGAAAGCTACCCCAGGGGCACATTGCTCTGCCTCGAGAATCCCTCCACGTTCACCCCTCGCTCGTGGAGAGGCTGTAGGGTCAGGCAGGCCAGCCTGGGGGTGCCCAGCACCTAGCTTGGACCCTTTGGCTGAGGCAGTTCTCAGCTGCCCACACCGTGTGTGTGTGTGGGGGGGGGTGGGGGAGGGAGGGAGAGAGAGATTTGAATGAGATAAGGTGCATGTGGTGGGTGCCTGATAAATGTGTCATTGTATTACCTGTGCAGCGGGTGTTCAGGGAGCCACAAGGCACGATGGGGGGTCTGCTGGGCCACGGAGGTGAACGGTCCAGACATGCTTCTGTCTTGGAAGGCTGGTAGAGTAGAAGGAAGCGGTTGGCACACAGAGCCCCACCTTGGCCACCCTCTGCTTTACTAAGACATCTGCAACACCAGAGCATCAGCTACTATTGGTCGTGCTTTAAACAGCTTCTAGACGCCGTCTTGCGAGCTCAGGCTCTGGAGCCAGACTCGAGTCCTGGTTCTAATATTTACCAGCCACGGGACCTCGGGGGCACTGCTCTGACCTCCCCACGAGCCCCTCTGCTCATCTGTAAAAGGGGCACAGTAGCACCCGCCTCATCGGGGCGCTGCAAAGTGGGCGTGTCATCAGCACTAATGTGTTCGTGTGTCTGGCACCACTCAAGTAGCTTCTGGTATCCTTTCTGCTCTACAAGCTAGGAACCCGAAGTATGGTAGTGGACGTGCCCAGGTCCAAAGCCCCGAGTGCTGTGCACAGTGCTGCGTCGCTACCCGGTGCTGGGTCTCGGTCCCAGCCCGGGAGGCCACGTTCCAACCAGGGCCTGCTGCCTGGAGGTCCCGCTGCAGCCACACGGTTCCAGAGGCCCAGAGAGGGTGCGGGCCCCTAGGGCTCTCCTGAGGCCGCTTTCTTTCCCCCTGGGCAGGGCGTTCGTGGCCACAGGTGCTCATGCTTGGGACAGTGGGGTCCACAGGTGTAGCACCTGGGCAAAGGGGAGAAGGGAGGGTGGGGTGGGGACTGGAGGGTCTGTCTTTACTTGGAAAACCCAGCTCCTCCTCTGGGATGAGAGTGATTTCCTAAAAGCAGAATGAGTTCGGCCTTGGGGACACAAAGTAGGTTGGAAGGAAGATCGGACCCGGGTAGGGTGTCTTCTTCCTTAATGTCTCCCTCTCTCCATCCTTGCCATGGGCCTTTCAGAGCAGCCGACCTCAGGGTGAGACTGGCCCATCGTCCCAAGGGATCCCACAGCCCGCAGGGGTACTACTTTCTTTCTCGAGGGGCATGCCTATTCCTCAGATGTGGGGGTCTTGCCCAGAATCCAGCTACTCCATTCCGTATCTTTTCTGAGCATTTGGGAACTTGTGGATCATGTGTTCCAGTATTGGCTCTGGAACATGTGGCCACCATATAGACATCACCTAGCACCAGTGTCTTCTCGACTCACCTAAAATAGGACTTGGAATGTTATGAGAAAGCATTTCAGAACGACTTAAATAGAATTTTGATAAAAAGTAGATTTATTATAAAAGTGATTTTTAAAAAAAAAAAAATGGTGACATTTTGGAAGACAGGTAATTGAAAAGGAGGCAAAATAAGTTAGCCAGAGAATAGTAACCCTCGACATTTTGGTTGTGTTTTCCTCTGAATTTACCCCTGTCTCCTCCCCTCCCCCACTTCTTCCCTTCTCTCTTTCCCTTCCCTTCCTTCCCTTCCTCTACCCTCCTCTTCATTCCTTTCTGGCTCCTCCTCTCCCCTCCCTCCCTCCTCACTCCCCTCTTCCCTTTCCCTTCCTTCCTTCCTTCCTTCCTTCCTTCCTTCCTTCCTTCCCTCCATCCATCATTTATCCACTCATCATTTGCAAACATTTATTGAATGCCCACTTATGCCAGGCTCTGTGTTAGTTGGGAGGTTCAAGAAGTTGAGTCTAGAGAAAGACCAGATGTAGGACTTCCGGGATGATGGAGAAGAAAGGGCTGTGACAGGCACTGGGGGCTGGGGTGGGGACTCAGAAGCCCTGACAAGGGAGGGACCAGCTCTGCTTGGATGATGAGTGACCTCTGGACTTGTGACCTTCACATTCTTCTTTACAACATTGTGGCATAGCACTGGATTTTTGCACTCAGTATTATGAGCATTTTTGGTGCTGCTATTATGAGCATTTCTGGCATCCGTAAATATTTAAGACAATTATTTATTAAAAAAATGTTAATGTTTATTTTTGAGAGAGAGAGCGAGCATGTGCGCAAGAATGGGAGAGGGGCAGAGAGAGAGAGGGAGACATAGAATCGGAAGCAGCTCCAGGCTCCGAGCTGTCAGCACAGAGCCCGATGCAGGGCTTGAATTCACTTGACTGTGAGATCGTGACCTGAGCTGAAGTTGGACGCTCAACCGACTGAGCCACCCAGGTGCCCCTAGACTCAATATGATGAGTGTTTCCGGTGCGTCCGTAAATAGTTAAGACAATTCTTTAAATGGGAGCCTTAGAATTGGATTTTGTAGGATTGCCACCGAGTGACCCTGTCCCTAACCTCCATTGGCTGAGGAGGGAGAGGCCCCAGCACCAGGTACAGGGAGCGAGGCCTCTGGGGTCTGCACTGGCCCCCAAGTGGAGCCCAGATAATGGCTAGTTTCCTTTCCTCCTCCTCTTTCCTCCCCTTTATGCCCCTTCCAACTATTTCAGCCTGGCCAAGAGGAGGCGGAAGCCTGTGTGAGCGTGAAACTTGGCCCACCACTGTCCGTCCTTACCTCTGCGTGACCAGGGGGCTTCGGCTCGCTGCCGGGCCCACAGTCACCACTGGGTTGTGTGTGGTCCTGACCCTCTTCTGTCCTTCCCCTGGTGGACGGCCACTCAGTGGCCATCTGTGCCTCACTGACCGGAGCCCGTGGAGGGTCAGCTGCCAGCCACGTGGAGCCTGCCCAGGGAGGGCTCTGTGGCCAAAGTGAGCTGAAGCCCCCCAACCCCTCAGAGCTCCGCCGGCCTTGTCCCCCTATAGGTATCGCCCCATGAGGAACGTGTGGTGGTTTTGATGTGCATGCTGGGTTCAGAACCACCAGTCTTCTTGGGCTCTGCCTGGCCCTGAAAACAGCTGTTGTGTGAGGTTGGGATTCCATCTTACCTGTTTTCCATCTAGTTGTCCCTCAGCCACTGACTTGAGACAGTCACTTCTGTGGTAGTATATACTAAGTTCTATGTCAAAGTTTTCTGTTGAAAGCTTTTGCTTAGCTTAGCTCCATGGTGTTGGTAATTGTCCTGGTACTAGGTCCTAGGTCCCACCTGAAGTCTGTGCTAGAGGGTCCCGCACTGCGGAACAGGAGGACATGGGGGGATTTGTCACTTGGGGTCATGGAGTCCAGTGTCCTCGTGCTACATACACTTGAGGAGACTTGGGGTCCTAGAGTTTATGGGAATTCCAACTCTTACCTCCACAGGAGGGCAAGCTCCCTCTGAGGCCCAGCTACCTGCACCCAGAGCCCTAAGCAAGACTCAGCAGGAGGCCCCTCCTCTTCTTCCAGTTCTTTCTTCTACACCTGTGCCTCATTGTTTTCCCACCCTGTCCAGGCAAGGGTGCCAGGGTGTGTGTGTTGGGGAGGGGGCGGTCACAGTACACCTGACCCGTGTCCCGACTGGGAAGGGTGTGGCCACTGCACTCGGGGCAGAGAGTGGATATGGGCCCATCTATAAAGAACCTCAGATTCACAATGTGGGGCTACCAAAGGGAAGCACCATAAGATGCTTCCTGAAAGCAGCTCGGTGACCCAAGGGACTCAGGAGTCTGAAAGCCTTGAACTTCGTCCTCAGGGGGACAGAGAAGGACTGGGGAGAGCGGTGGCCCCACCTCACTGGCTGTGGCCAACCATGGTTGTGGCTGCTGGGGCTTGGCGGTGTATCTCTCAGTCTGGGGGCTGTGCCGGAACGTGCCTGCCCTGGGAGGCGGCAGTGCTGGAGCTGGGTGCTCTGTGTGGGGGTGCCAGAGTCCCCAGAGCGGGGAGATGGCAGCCGGGCCCTGGACTGCCAACAGCCAGGCCAGCGGGCCCCCCGGGAGGCCCACTTGGGGACCACTGTGAGGTCCACCAAGGCCAAGGCCACACAGCCTTGAAGACGCATGAGAACTCGCAGGCCTGTGGCCTGACTCTGCATTTCCAATAAGCTCCCCGGGGAGGCCGGAGATACCGGTCCAGGGAACCACGTCCTGAAGAGCAAGGGTTTAGCTTGCTTTTTTCCTGTACCCTGCTTCATTGTCACTCCTCGACTTTCTGAGGTCACCTCTGACCTGCCCCCTCTTCCACAATGGTCCCCAGAGACAACGATGCCCTCTGTATTAGAATCTCACGGAGGTCCTAGCCAGACGGTCCCACGTGCCGACTCCACGGACCATCCCTGATACCGAGGCCCGGCGCCCTGCAGGAGGGCCGGGAGCAGGGACTTGAATGGGGTGATGGCTTCCTTCCCATGCCCACGAGGGCCACCTTGTTTGGAGGAACGGGGTTTCCAGGATGGAAGCCATCCTGGATGGCTGGTGCCAGGAAGATGGCCCTGATGTCTGAGAAGCAGCCCAGTAGGAGGGTTGGTTGCCAAAGCACATGAACATGTGGCTTTTTTTCGTGAGCAGAAAAGACTTAAGAAACAAAACAAAGCCACTATACTACAGTTTCCTTTCCTTCTCAGCAACCTACAAGTGAAAAAAAAAAAAAAAAAAAGCTCCCATTCGGAAGCGAGAAGGTCTAAGCCCTTGGGAGCCCATTGGACACTAAAGGTTGGGTTGTCACAGAGAAGATCTCACCTTGGCGTCCCAGCCGGGTCCCAGCACCCTCCCAAGTGTGACACAGGCAGGTGTCAGGCAAAACGGGCCACGGCTGGGACCTGCAGTCATCGGGTATGGCAGGGACAGATCAGCGCTTTTGTGGGGGCGGGGAATCTGTCAGCGCCGGGGGTGGGGGGAGGCTGGGCTGGGGGCAGGGGAGGATTCAAACGTAAAAAGACGTTGCCAGAAGCTCGCTCGCCTGGGTGGCCGAAGAGCTCACTTTTGGGAGAGAAAGATGGCGAATGGGGCAGTTTCCCACTGTCCAGGGAAATGATGAGCATGGAGAGGAGGAATAGAGCAGAGTATTTGGAAGCTAACCAGGCGGTGACACAAAGTGGCCCGAGGAAGAAATAGAGGCAGAGGAAAGAGAAAGAGAAAGTGCCCGGAAAACTTCAGTCGCAGTAGATAAAAGGTTACAGGTTCGAACTTTGCAAGTGGAGGTAGAGGGTCAGGAGGCTCGTGCCAGAGGCTGGCAAACTTGTCTCTTTGGGAGATCTTCAACATTTTCAGTGTTTTGGTGGGGGAGGGGGGTGGTGGTGAGAATTTCAGACGTTTGCCCCTGGGGTACTGCAGATATATATGTTCAGGGCTTCCTTTGCGCCTGAGTGTCAGAGAAAAGGCAAATGGGCAGACAGTGGGGTCAGGAGGACAGCAGGGTGGTGGGCCCCCGGCCTGACCCCCAGAAGAAGTGAGCGACGAGGAGGGGAGGGCTGCCTGTTTCACCTGCCTGTGCTGCAGGCTGGGTGTGTGAGTGTGCCCAGTGGGCATTTTGGGGCAGCGCATGTCTCTGTCCAGTGAGACGCAGATGCCTTTCTTAGGGCAGGAAGATGGCCTGAAGCCTCTGTGCACTTGAGAAGACAGAGAATGTGTTATGGAAGTCTGCATTTGAGAAAAGCAGTGTGAGTCAAGGTTTCCTTGCCTCCCTCCCTCCCTCCCTCCCTCCCTCCCGTGTGTGCTCACCTGGAGCATTTGCCAGCTGGTGCTCCCCAAGCCCCACCTGCATCTCGCCAGGGTCCCCCGGGGTTCCAGACCTCTCCCCAGCATCAAGGTCGTCCGCATCATCTTTGATTCAGTGTCTGCCCTCCTCCCCTCCTCTTCCCTCCCTGCCTCCGACCAGCTGCTCACTGTGGGTTCTCGGGTTCTCGTCACTTCCTCACCTCCCCTGCCATTGTTGGCCTTGGTGGCCCTCCTCCCCTCCAGGCCCTCCTTCCCACAGTCTGAGCTCCTGTGGAGTCTCCTAGCGGCTCTCTGAGAGACCCCGGGGCAGAGCCTGGGGGGCTAAAGCCCAAACACCACCCTTGGGGGGTGGTCTCAAGCACTCTCTGACCCAAGTGCTTCTGTGGTCAATAAAGCTTCACTGCCTCCCCATTGCCAACAGATTAAAAGTCCAAACTCTTTAACTTAGCTTAGGAGTCTCTCCGAAGTCTGCTCCGTCTTCTACCGTGACCCCCCTTGCCCCCGCCCCCTGCCTGTCCCTGAACAGCCCTTTCGTCAGTGCCCGTGTGCAGCTGTGTCCTCAGCGGTTCCGTGCCATGTCACCTGCACCGCCCCGCACCCCAGTCAAGGTCCAGTTCCAGCCCCACTTTTACGTGGTGCCGTGGCCTACCAACGCACGGCCCTGTCTCCCCAGAGCTTTATTCTCTGAGGTGTCCAGGCCCCGGTGAGATTTAAGATCTAAGGAGCTCAGGCAGGCACAATCCCACCGTCGTGGGCTTTCTTTGGAGGCCTGGGGGCCTGTGACCATGGGGTCGTCTTTGCCTCCTGATTTTTGCCTTCTGTACATCTGCGCTCCCCTCGCCACATCACCCTGGGTGTCAGGTGCAATCAAAACTCTATCACATAAGAGACGTGGAGGCAGCGTTTGGGTTTTCTGGAGGACGTGGGCATGTTCCTGAGAGGCCTTGCCTTGTGCACCGCAAACACATGCACACACTTTTACAAGGGTGCCTTGGACGTTCCTGCCTGTAAGCGTTCTTTCTGTCCCCCATCCCTGCCACTGGAATGTTCCCTTGGCCCCAGGCCAGCGGCGTCCAGCCACCTACTCTTGCCAACGACACTCTTTTTACTTGCCCTCTTGCCTCGCCCTGCTTACTCCTCCCATCCCATCACCCCCCCACAACCCCCAACCAAAAAATCCCAAATCCCCCTGCTTGTCCTGTGCAGTAGTGGGTTCACCCTGTTCCCTGTGCCCTCAGGCTCTGGGGCCCTCACCTTCTACCACAAGGACTGATCAAATCCTTTCCCACGTGCCCCTCCCCCCGCCCATATCATTACTTCTCTAGGGAGGTGTCACAGCTATTCCTGCCCTCCTCCCCCCTCTTCCCTCCCCAGGCACTTGTTGATGTATCTGTGACATCATCAGAGAACACTCACTGGCCCCGCCTTCCCCATGAGGCTCCCTCCAGCTTCCAGGGGGACACAGACTGTTAATTCTCTTTGTGCTCAGTACGGGGTCTCCCACTGGGACCAGTGAGGCAGTGACCACTTTCGATAGCGACAATGACGGTAGTATGAGGACGTTGCCGGTAAATGAATTTGGGAGTGTTTTTAAAATGGAAAAGAGTCAAGCAGCACTGTCCTAGAAGAGTCTACTCTAAAAGCGCCGGAGGACACAAGCGCCTGAAAAGTCTCGTACAAAAGGAGGAGACAAAAGAAGAGGAAAATGAAGGGAGATAAGGAGAAGGGCTCCCAGTGTTCCTGGAGGATGAGGAAGTCCGTCACTGAAGCAAAGGCCGGGGGAAGGCCTGTAGCTGGCTGTTCAGAGTCTCTGGGCTTCACAGGAAATGCTGTGATTTCATTCATTTGCTTGGGGAAAAAATTAAAATAAAAAACCCCCCACCAAAACAACAACAACAAAAAACCAAACGGCTGAGCCCTCCTCTGTGCTAGGCAGTGCTCTGGGAACTGTGAACACCCTCGTGGACATAACAGTCTTGGCTTTGGTGTCTGTGGAATTCGTACTAAGCGAAGTCAGACGTCAAGCGGATGAAAGTCCCCCATTGTTGGAAGAGTTCTAACGGGTGGGAGCGGTGGTGGGCCCTCAACTGGATCCGAAGGGGCAGGAAGGGATGGGGATGGGACAAGGGAGGCCTGGGAGTGAGCCTCAGGAGAAATGGCCAAGGGGTGGGATGTGTCCTGAGCCCATCGAAGAGGGGTACTTTCCTCTCAAAGAGGCCGAGCCCTTTTCCCGGTGTTAGACACCCTCCCCCGGCAGGGCCACATGCTTCCCAAGAAACCCTCCTGGCTCCTTGCAAAGAACACTGGGGGAAAAGATGGTGATGGGTTTTAGTGGTTTCAGTTTTCTAAGTTTTTGCATTTCTCTTATGGAGAAGGGGCCTCCTTCATGCACACAGCTCTGAGGTCAAAGAGAACCTGCATCTGGGTCCAGCTTCATCCCAGAAAAGGGCGCAGTGGGGGCTCGTGACAGCATGGGGAGCGGTCAGGTATGTTTCTGCCCCGTGGGGCGGGCACTCCAGTGTCCTTGTGAGGTGACCTCCATGTCCTTCTCAGGGAGGTGGCCTGCCAGGAGTTCCCGGATTTCAAGGATGGCTCTTCCTGCGTATGAACGATTTGAGGCCTAGGGTGACGTTAACCTTCTTCCAGAGAAGACTTTCCCTGCTTTTCTGACAGACACTTGCTGGCAGTATGAGAGCCGGGGCCACCATCATGCAGGCTCGAGGCCTGGGGTTCCCTGAGTCAACCAGAGGGCACGGAGTGAAGCCACAGGCCCACGGAGGGCTGGCTCAGTTCTGGTTTTCCTTTGCTCTGGGGGTGTACGCCTTCGGGGTAGTGGTTGGCGAAGGGGAGGGGGTGCTCAGTAGGGCCCCAGACTGTGGTGGGCGCTGGGCGGTGACTTTTGCCCACGAGCCCATCGGAATCACAGCTTAGTTTCTAAGCAGATTCATCTGGATCCCAGTGCCCTCGAGGCAAGAGCAGATTTGAGAGCTGGGTTTTGTGTTCTGGGTTTTCTTCTCTGCGACTCTGCTCATCAATTCCTCACTAGCTTGTCATCTCTTTGATGCCTTTAAAAAGAGTCTTTCTCTTATAATATCCTATCTGTTTTTTAATTTAAAAAATAATAACTTTTTTTTGGGGGGGGGGTATGTTTTCAGTGACCTGATGGGCCATTTCCAGACACAGAAGTCTTAGTTACTTCTCTAGGCTCCTCTTTGCCGGCGGGAAGTTTCATCCAGCAGAGCTCTTTGTGGGGTGGGTGCGGGGTGGGGGGGGGGGTGGAGGTGGGAGGTGGGAGTCGGGCGGTGGGGAGTGGGGAAAGGCAGAGAAAGGCCGGCTGGGCTCTAGGGCAGGCAGACGAGGCAGGCGCATCCGGGCCTTTGGAGCAGGAAGAGCTCAGAGGCACAGCCTCCCGTCCAAAGCTCCCAGGAAGGCTTGGAGGGTCCGGCATCTGGGCCACCCAAAGGGAGCCTCCAGAACCGGCACCTTCGTTCACCAGCTGGCAAGTCTGCGTTTCTCTAAGGGGTTTTGGGCATGAGGATCACCCACAAGGAGAGAGGAGGCAGGAGTGCTGGATAAGCCTGCAGACCTTGGGAGGATCCAGAAGAGAGATCGAATTGCATGCAGATACAAAGAGCCCGCATACTTGTAGGGGACCCCTGCCGAGGCCGTTCGGTAGGCTGGTCCACGTTTTTTCTGAACTTAGGCATTGGTATAGAAAAAGAGGCCTAAGTGGAAATCAAATGACATTTACATTTCTTCACATTCGCCTCGATTCTTTTTGCATCCGTGTATGTATTTTACATAGATAAAAGTACATCCATACATATGTATATACAGCGCCTTCTGACAGTGGCCCGCTTCTGCCGTGCTCGTGGGTGCCTGTGCCAGTGACCCCCTATTTGGCCTGGAGCCCATCGCATTTAGATCTCTCTTTTTATAAATATCTAATAAGGAAGAAGACAGAGGCCATGGGGGATGCTGGATCCAGAGGGTCTGGCTGACAGCTGGGTGCTCAGGGGCTGGACATACCCAGGGAGCCCCGGGGACAGGAGCTGAGTGTAGGTTTTTTTTTTTTCCTTCTGTTTGGAGTGGAATGCCATGCGTGCTGCAACGGTAAGCCATCTCTGCAAACCCCTACCCTTCGTGCAAATTTCTAAAATCCTTTGCAGGCATGGTTTAATTACATTTGGAGGCTCCTGTCATCTCTTGGTCCTGCGGCATGCTGGGGGCATAAGTGGTTTTCCTGAGGACCACACTCTCATTTAACCCTTCTCTCCAGGGCGTGTATGTAGCTTCCAAGTTCCCATCATTATTAATGCGTTCAAGAACATCCTTTTTCAGGTGTATTGCAATGCCTCCTGTCATCACTTCTAAGGGTTGATTCCTGGAAGTGGGTCACGGAGGGCAAAGATTCTTGGTATATTTGATAGTCGTTTTTGCCTTTACCAGGAGTTGCTACCAGTCAGTACCTCAAGAAGCCACATACGATGATGTAATACATCTTGCCCAAGTGGCCCCACCCCCCGCCCCTGTTAACGTGCCTTGTCCTGATTCCACACTTCCCAGCCCTAAGGTAGACTCCAGATGCATCCTGGAGACAGCCCAGGAGGGGAGAGGAGAGGTCCAGGGTGATGGAGGAGACTCTAGACCTCAGAGGATCGGAGAGGAGGGGGCAGATAACAGGGAGGTGTGTCTGCAGGACCTGCTGGTGTCCCCTGGGACAGAAGTCTTCCTCTTTTTTTCTAATGATCACCCTTGGCCTTGGAGTTTATCAGTTTTGGATACCCAGGAAAACCAGGCTTCTGAGCTTGCAGGGGCTGGGTTGAGGGAGGTCCTCCACTTTCCTGCTGTCCTCCCGTGGTCTCTAGGGAGAAACATGCACCTTGGTGGTGAGCCAGCTGGCCTTTCTGGCATCCAGCTTGGGCAGCCTAGCTGGCAGGGGCTCTCTTCAACTACATAATTCCACACGTCTACTTTCGGTCAGTAAGGAACCCATCTTGATTCATTCATTCATTCATTCCACAAATATTTACTGAGCACCTACCATGTGCCAAGTCCAATTTTGGGCACTGGGGACACACAGATCTACAAAACACACCAAAAACCCTACACCTGTGTAGGCTTCACAATCTCAGGAATGTTCTAGAATCCCTCTCCTCCCAGTCACCCCCCCAGCCCAGAATCCCTCTCCTCCCAGTCACCCCCCGCACCCCCAGATTTATTTGTTCCTGAACCAGCGCTGTCCCCGCTCTAGGACTTGTATTTGTCAGCCCAGGTGCATGGAGTTTCTTTAACTTCCATCACTAACCTTTTGGGGCTGGGTAGTTCCCTCCGTGGGGCAGAGCAGAGCTCCATGCTGGCACCAGCAGGCTTTTGCCAAAGGAGGAATTCAAGCTGGGGGGTGGGCTACGAGGGGGCCAGATGCAGCCCGTGGCACATTGCCTGGGACTCAGAGGTCAGCTAAGGGAGTGACGGCAGAAGCTTTAAGCTTGAATGTCAGGACCCCAGGTCGTGGCATTGCTGGGGTTTTGAGGTCTATCTTCAGAAGACTGTAGCAATTGAAAAAAGACTTGATCCAGTTACGGTATCTTCTGGATACTTTCATTTGCGTTTTCTTTCCATTACATGGATTAAGAAATGGGATGTATAACATATTTGCATGATTGCAATTTAGCACTTCTCAAAACATGTACGTGACCGAGCTCCCCTACGACGCGCAAGTCACCAGCAGGCTGCCACCATGAATACAGCGGTTAGTTGAGGGTCTTCCCCATTGCGAGCACATTTTGGGATATTTTACTTGGGAATTGGGGAGAGAGTATATATCAGGTTCTGCCGTGCAACATGTCAACAACGCACTTTGCGTGTGCTTAAAAACATAAGCTCTAAAAGCATCCTGGAGGGTTCAGGAAGACATCTTCGCCACTGACAGCCAGGCCTCCGTCCCCAGCCCAGGTACCGCCTTAGGTTCCTACTGGTCATGATTGGTGCTGTGCTGACAGCAGTAGTTTTCTTCCTAAGACACAATTCTCCTCTAAAGGACAATTCTAAGGGTGGAGGGAAAGCACCGTCCCTCCTTCCAGAACACCTTGGGTTTTCTCTTTTAGACACAACATTTGCATGATGTCAGTATCCTCCAGGCCTGCAGAAAGAGCTCGGTAGGTGAGAACCTGTTCGGTGGCTGTATTTGCTTTTCTGGAGCCCAGTAAAGGGGACCGTTGTTTCTAGGAGGCCACTTCTTCCATTTTGTATCCAGCTCCCTTTCTAAGAGGTGGGTTTACCTGGCAGGGGGGACTCTCAGGTATGTTTGTTGAACTGAAAAACAATCCTCAATTAGATACCTCCTTGGAACTGGCTGCCAACTCTGTCTTCAAATTCAAATGGAGATATACAAAGCTAAAGTTGACATCTCCAAAATGTTTTAGGGCAAGTTTATGAATGTGTAACCCTTCATTTAAATTGCCACCTACTTTTCTCTTTCCCTAAGTTATCAATACCCAGAATTGTAAGTAATTGAGTTTCATTAACCATTCTTGAGTCACTTGTTTGACTGATAAAGGAAAACTCAGGTCTTTGAGATTATGTTAGGGTAGGCCAAAGTGCTCTTAACAGATAGACCCAAGATACAATAGAGCTCAAGGGCAAGAGACGTTTCTTTCTTTCTCACCTAATAGTGCAGGCACATGTCCTGGATGGTTGGAGATGGGGCAGAAAGTATACTGCTCTGTGCATTCCTATAGGACCCACATGGAGAGTGGCTCTGCCATTTTCAACAAGTGGCTTCCAGGGTTGCTATTCTGGTCATCATCACTCCAGCTCATGGGATGTGGGAGCGTATAATGCTTTTCTGGGCTACCTGGAAGTCATCCACACCTTCTTTCCACACTGGAAAGAACGCAGCCCCATGGCTGTGCCTATCGACCGTGACAGGGAAATGGTGAGAGCTGGTCAACCAGACACCTGACAGTCTTGGAAATGGAGGATGGATTTGGGAGGGAGTAGAGAGATTCGCCAATCTGGGATCTGGAAGAGATCGTCGGGATCTCCTTGTCTGATGGCCAACCCAGCACAAGCATGAATCTCCCCGCTCACAGAGCTGTGCCGCCGTCATGTATCTAAGCTGACTTTCTGATCTAGGACGTTGAGGAACGCTAGACATCGAGTCTACAGGAAGAAAACAGGAAGGGTCTCTCTCAGACACAGGCTTTTGTCACTTGACAAAAATATGACACGGAGGAGGGAGAAGCGACTTGCACGGGAAGCCCATCTTTTGTGGCCCTGGGGGACTGGGATGGTGCCATATAGTCTTTCCCTTTGGTGTGGCCGCCCTCTCTTCCCCTCAAATTCCTTCTCCCCTCACACCGCCCCTTGTCACAGCACCCCAGTCATCCCGCCCAGCTCCCACCCCCTAGACACCTAGCTTGGCCTCTTGCAGGCACTCATACATGGCTTGGACTGCTGTCTTCCCTGTGGCATTGTAAGCTCCATGAGCATTTGGAATCTGTCTTGTTTCCTTGTTTCCTTGGGCTTGAGTGCAGTGTAGTGAGTATTCTGTAAACACTTGTAGACGGTGGCGTTTATAAGAACTTGGGGGACGCTGCAGTGACTTGGGTCGGATGGAGATGAAAGTGACTCTTGGATGTCAGGGATGGACCACACCCCTCCTGCGGCCCAGACCCTGGTGGCTTGGAGCAGAAGAGGAGAGAACAACGAAAGGAAAGGCTTCTGACCTGGCTCAGCAGCAGTGAACCCAGCTCTGGCACGGTCAGATCCTAGTGGGCAGCGCCCTGAGGCTCGGGGCCGTCTGGACCGTGCCAGGGTGCTGGCGGTCTGAGGGATGCCGCTGGAGACTTGACTGCCATGTTCCTGGAAACACTAGGCTCAATGGTGAGGACAATAGCTTCCCAGAGCTGGGGATGCGAGGCAAGGCAAGGATACTGAGAATGGACCGCAGCCCAAAGCAGGGCTTTGTGTGGGAGGGCTTTGGGGCACTTCACCCACCTTCCCTGCTTCAGTCCCCCAGGGATCTTTCCGAAGATGCTTGTAGGGAGGGGTACAGGGAGAGGGAATCACTAATCTCTTGTAGCCCTTGTGAAAAGATATCAGGTGAGCTCAATCTTGCCCTCTCCCAGCTGGAGTTTAAAGGAGTCCCAGCTGCTCCTAAACTCTGGTCATTTAGGGACGGGTGAATGGAGCCTGGGAGCCCAGGATTCCCCGAGGGATATCCCGTGAGGTAGTCTTTGTCTTTCCCCAGCAGGGAGGAGGAGGGGTGCCTGGCATCGAGAATGGGAAAAGCCTAGAAAATACAGGTGCCTATGCTTCTGCCGTGCAGATTGAGCCCTGACCTGGATATGAGACATACCTCGAAGCAGTTTCCCTCCGAGATTCCCTCTCCACTCCTACCCTTGGCATCTTTCCTACAGGCACCAGCCCGTCACCCCCCCCCCCCGGGCCCCCCTTAACCTAAAAGTGCCAGGTGCTTACTATGACCTAGCACGGAGAAACAGAGAAGGAGGGGAGGCCCGTCACCAAAGCCTCCCAATTCGGATGGTTCCTCTCCAACACCTGATGGGAGGCTGTCAGGGTGCCCGGGGGCCTTAAACTGCCAGCTGCCAGCCAACAGTGAGTCATGAAATGGTTTAGTGGGTCTTGAACAACATCAAAACCGTAAGAGAAAATATCAGTGTGTACTACACATACTGGGGTAAGTACTGTTTTGTGAAACTTACGCTTCCTCTTGGAGTGCACCCGTGGGTGTGATGGGTACCCACATCATAGGCGCTTCTTACTGTGGTCCGGGGTCACTCCTGGAGTGAATCTCAGCTGACCCCGACTAATCCTGGAGTCGTGCAGAGTGAGCCCAGAATGGCGTGTGGGGAAGGTCCCAGAGGAAGGGGGGAGCCTTTCCATCTGCTTCCTGGGCTAGCTGTGGAATGCCCCCGCGGTGCCCCCTCACCCCTCGAACATCTAAGGTCGCTGGACCCAGCCTTTCTGGGCCCGAGGGACCGCCCTGAGCCTCAGGCCCCATCACTTCTTGGAGCAAGTCTTGCCACGTCTACTTGGGCATTTGACTGAAAGGGATTCGGCAGTTAGCTGTGAAAGTATAAACGACATGTCCGGGCTTTTCTTCATCTCTAGAATCCTGTGCATTTCTGAGATGCCCAGACTGGAAGAAGAGGGGTTTGCCTGCTGCCGCTTGGAAGAAAGAGGAGGAGGGGGTTGGCCTGCCCGCCTCCTGCCCCTGCCCCTGCCCCCACCGCCCCAAGCCTCCCTCCTTTCTCCCTCCACAGGCAGGGGCAGATTGGAACAGGGCAGCCTTTTGGGGAGCTGGAACCCTCCTCCGGGTAGGTGAGGCCCCCAGGGGCCCAGAAATATCCTACTGGGGCTGGGAACAGCGTTGGGGGTGGGAGGAGTCATCCAGGACCAGAGTTCATGGTTTCTGTCCGAGAGAGACAGCTGTGGCTAGCCGCAGATACAGGAGTAAAAAAGCAAAAAGGCGAAGTGACTAGAGACGGATCCTCAAGGGAGGGGGATTCTAGGGGTTTCTCTAAGAGTCCAGACTGAGAGGCATGGATCTCCGCCCCCTCGCCCACGTGAGGGAGAGGCAGATGAAGCAAAAGAGAAGAAAAACAACTCCTGAGGAAGAGTCACTTCAAGGGAAGGCTGCCCTCCCTTAGGGGTGGGGACAGTTCCCCCCGGGGGCCCGTGGCTGCCTAGGCTGCATGCACTCAGGTAGATGAGCACATGACGACTAAACCTCAAACTCCTTCTAGCTGCCTCTCGCTGTGGGTGCTTTCTCTGGGTTTAATCTGGGGATTCAGAGGAATGGCAGGGAGAAGGGAGTACCAGTCAGCTGGCAATGCCAGAGAAACTTCCAAGACGTATAAAGAGGAGAAAGTCATCCACAGCCCCTTCCTCTGACATAGCCACCCCGTACATCAGGGTGGGTTTGTTGCCCGTCTTTCTTCTATGTGTCCGTCTATTATATGTGATGGTTCTTTGAAACTCATGTCATGCTGTCAATGTAGTTTCTCACTTTGGCCAGTTAAGATTATAAAACAAATATTTTCCCATCAGGGTTCTTTCCAAACCCGATGGTTCACAACCACACAATATCCTATTCAATGAGGAAACACCGTTAATTCCATCGGTGGTAGTTTCCAAAAAGGTTGTGCTCATTGACAGTCCCATTAGCAGAGTAGGACGGTGCCCACATCACTTCCTGTGTCACTATATAGTGTCTTGAGAAGCAGGCACCCGGGTGCATTTGGATGGGGGTGACGCCAGTGTGAAGGGGAAGGTGAGGAGGGGGGCAGGGCCAGCAGAAGAGCCTTCAGACGGAAATTTGGGAAGGCGAGAGAGGAAAGGGTAGTGTAGAAGTGGCTCAGACCGTGGCATGATTCTAAGAAAGTTTTGAGCAGAGGTAGGGAACCCCCAAACCAAAGTTTCTTGCAAGAATGGGCTGGTCTGAGGACCCTTGTCACTCTCAAGCTGTGGTTGGGACCCTTAGGGGTCACCAGGGGGCAGGCAGCTAGAGCTGTCAGTCAATTCTGCTTCCCAGGCTTCCCAGGCAGGCTCCCTGGAAGGGGACCTGAACAGCCCCACCCCCCCACCCCTCTTCACCTCATCAACTGTGAATATAATTAAAATACACAGTCACTAACTGCAAAAAAGATCTCATTTTGCTGATGTGCCTTTTTCTGATTAACCTTGAGATCAAACATTTATCATGAATTTAGTTACACACTTGTATTTCTTCTAAAAATTGTATGCTTGGGATTCTCTGTCTGCCCAGGATTGTCTTCCTTATTGATGTATAAAAGTATTTGCTGTATTAAACCTTTTAGCTCTTTGTTCATTTCCTTCAAATATTTTTAGCCGATTTATCTTTTCCTTTTATGTTTTGTGCAGGTTGTTTTTGATATGTTTTTAGATAACTCCTTCTGTTCTGATCATCACTTTCATTTACTTCATGATCAAAAAGCTTTTGCTAGGGGCACCTGGGTGGCTCAGTCTGCTAAGCATCCCACTTCAGCTCAGGTCATGATCTCATGGTTCACGAGTTTGAGCCCCGCATCCGTCTCTGTGCTGGCAGCTCGGAGCCTAGAGCCTGCTTCACATTCTGTGTCTCCCTCTCTCTCTGCCCCTTCCATGCTTGTGCTCTGTCTCTCTCTCTCTCTCTCTCAAAAATAAATAAAACATTAAAAAAATTTTTTTTTAAAAGCCTTTCCTCACCTAGGCTTTAATTAAATATACACCAATATTTCCTTTTAGATATTTTTGGATTCATTTTTTTTTACATTTAATACACTCAAATGTTTTTGAGTGTATGTTATGAGATAGGAATCAAATTTGATTCCTTCCCCTTCCCAAACGGCCATATTTTCCAATTTCCCTTTTAGATAATTCAAACATTAACCATTGCTTTCTGGTATTTCATTTCTCAGATTTAAGTTTAAAAAAAACCATATAATAGGTTTCAGGACTGTGTGGTTCCACTTCTTCAATTGATTTGAGTCTTGCAATCAGTAACACACTATTTTAATGACTGTATCAATAATAATATAGCTGGATATCTCTTAAGGAAAGTACTTCCTTGATATTCTTTAAGCAAGTCCTAACTATTCTCCTCTCATCATTTTTCCCCCTTCCAGATCAGCTTTAGAATCTTTCATCAAGGGAAAAAAAAAAAATCCCACTGGAATTCAGTTAGGCTTGCATTTCACCTAACAACTACTTTGGTGAGATTAACAGCATTAATATATTGAATGTTTCAATCCAAGGTTACGTCTTTCCATGAACTTTTCTCTTTTATCAATCTCTGTAAAAGGTTTGTGTTTTTAATATAGGTCTTTGACATTTGTCATTAGTGTGGTTTCTGAGTTTTTTCAATCCTCCCAATATACTCCTATATTTTCTGTTTGTGGTTGGAATAGAGGAAAGAAATCAATTTGGGAGATTTTGGTATATTTGGGTAGATTTAGGTATATATTCCTTAATGTCTTATTAATACGAAGAATGTTCCAATTGATGCTCTTATCTTTTTAAAAAATTTTTTTTTTCAACGTTTATTTATTTTTGGGACAGAGAGAGACAGAGCATGAACGGGGGAGGGGCAGAGAGAGAGGGAGACACAGAATCGGAAACAGGCTCCAGGCTCCGAGCCATCAGCCCGGAGCCTGACGCGGGGCTCGAACTCACGGACCGCGAGATCGTGACCTGGCTGAAGTCGGACGCTTAACCGACTGCGCCACCCAGGCGCCCCCTGATCTTATAATATCTTGATGAATAATCATATTATAGTCTACAGGACTATAGAAAGGAGTTTCCGCCTTTCTAACAGGTGTGTGGCTATTGTAGGGTGTGAAGGCAAGTTGGAGTGTTGTCCTCTTGCCTTGATGTTTGAATTTCCAAGTTCTGGGGTTGAATTTAGTTTGGAATTTCAAGTAACTGTATAAAGGATGGCCGTGATTTGGGGTTGGGGGTTGTCAAAATGCCGAGTGGGTTTAAAAAACTTGAACAGTGCTGTTCTGGAGTGCCAGATGGACAGGTTGGGCTCTATTTCAGGAGAGTCCCCTTACTGTGCCCAACTGATATCCCTGCTGAATGCTAGGAGTATGCTTACTCCAGGATGCTGGCTAGGTGCTTGGAGAGGCAGTGGGATAGAGATCTTCTAGGAAAGCTGAGAATCCTAACAAGGCCACGGGTTGGAAGAATGCGGGGTTGCGAACGCACACACGAGCCAACAGGACCAAGGTTTCCCCTCAAACGAGCCAACCAGCAAAAACCAACCCCAAACACGCCCTTTAGATGCTTTTCAAAGTTCTAATCCTTGTGCCTTTCCATCAGCTGTTCCAGAGGATGTTTCCCCACCGTTGGTTCATGAACTCTGAGAGGCGCATGGAGGAATTAAAGAAGATAAATACCCAATTTTCAAACCCTATAAGTTAAGTGTTTTTGAACAATTCCCCTTTAAGGCCAAGTGTGGGTGCTATGTATGTGTATTGGTCACATCTGTGGGGTAGCTTGAGGAGACTCTCTGAGCATCTTTAAAACTTACGCCATCCTTGGGCGGCCTGGCTCTCACTGCCAGCTGCCATGATGTTTTCTGACCACCAAATAGTCTCAGTTTTTTCCCTTAGTCCTTCGTTATTTGCTTTAGACCCGCTTTGGCCTCGTTAGTTAAAAATGGGGAGCAAAGGGAATCCTGGTGCTGAATTACAAGTTACTGCAGAGCACAAACATGGAAATAATTCTATAGACGTGCTGCAGGATAACCCTTTCCAGGTCCCCAAGTGGTAATCATCTCCTCAAAATCCTCAGTTTGAGCAGCATTTTGAAGGACTCTTGCACCGAGAGGCTTCTGATTCCTCAAACACCATTGTTCAAAAGGAAAATGAGTGTGCATTTCAGGGAGGCAGAAATAAAAGCCTTCGTTTGCTGCAGTGTGATATATGTGGAAGTGTGGAATAGGTGTGGTCGTTCTCTACCCTTCAGAAACAAAACATAAAAATCATGACAGCAAATTCACGTAATTAAAAAAAGTATATCTTTCTGCAGCTTTGATCTATTTTTCAGACTGCGATGGGTAGTTAAATTTCAATTTGTGTTCTATTTTTTGATTTCTCCAAACCAAACACAATAGAGGTTTAAACATACTTGTTGACTGTGCTTTTTCTTTTAGCCGGTATCATTCTGAGAACAGGTGTAACCAGATGCCCTCCTTAGCCTATAAACACATTTCTGAAATTACTCTAAAATGCTCAATTAACTTTGAGCAAAGTAGTTTCCTGTATCTGCAAGAAATGTATGTTTTCTAAAACAAAAAAATAAATAAAAAAGAAATCCATGTTTTCAAAATGTCACCCCAGTAAATGATAGTGTCGACATGAGGCATGAGGATATTAGAGAGTGGGGGCAGAATTTGTAATAGCTGATTGAAAGTAGGGCCAGTTGTCTATCAAGGTATTTCTAATCTTGGCAATGAGGTCATGTTATTTGCATGAAGAAGAGCTCAGCTACAGTGGGGGACCTGTATCTGGTTCACCTAAAAGTGGGTCCAAGTTACTCACAAATATGAATGGAATTTCAGACTATATCCCATATTCTTGAACTGGAAATTCTTATCTGAGAACGACAGTTTCTATATGCCTTGTTTTGATGCTAGAATACAGACTTCCTACATGCATCAGTACAGGTATCTGAACTGGTCTCATTTAGTGTATTTCAAAGCCTTTTTTTTTTTTTTTTAATCAATGGAGCCAAAAATCCACACAAGCTATAGCCTTATGTTGTTCCTACGAGATGTCTCCTTGGGGTGATAATCAGCAAGCTAATTTGTCTCTAGACCACTGTGCTTAAATCCTTGTTTCTTGGGTACAATAGTAGCCAAAGACAGCTATAGTTGGGTTTAATCAAGAAAGAACTGACATTGGAACTTAAAAAAAATTAGGAATTATAAAAGCATGAAAGCGACTGCTTACTGTAAAAATGTCAAATAATCTGACACTATATGTAATAAATGAGTGTTCTAATTTACCTGCTTTCTTCCTTCCTCTCCCCAGTACACCCCACCCCACCAACCCCTCCCTGGATCTCATGGACAGATATGCTGGCCCTCCATCAAGGATGTATATCATCTGAGATTTTTTTTTATGGCAAAGAGAAATTGATAATAATTTGTGAAGATTAGATGTGGTTTCTGACTAGGAAGATTTTTTATTTTTTTCCTGGCTGCAGGCTCGACAGTTCGTCCGAAGCCGACCCCAAAGAGTTCAGTTCGAGGAGCCATCACTTGATAGGCAGCGAGGTAAGAAACCCTCTCTTAGTTGTCTGCTGGACAGACTCGCACAGCTCTGCTACGAAGCAGCATGTGGCCAATACAGCCTTTCACATTTTGGTTTCTAATCATCCCAGTTAGATATCTTAAAAGTTTAAAGAAGGGTGATAAACGCAGCCCGATGTGATATAATCCATGGTGCTGGCCTCTGGTAGAAACGAAGTTAGATTTTGTTTTTTCAGATGTATACTATAGACCACATTGAACACTACCCGTGCTATTTATGAGTCAGGGAGATTTTCTGCTTAGATTAATAATCTGTTTCTAGAGGAACAGCTCATGGGAAAATATTCTCTTTTCCATGTCTAAACAGGGAAGGCCCGTTGTCTGGGCTAAAAAAGTCTTAGAATTTAGGTTTTGATAACTCTTTAGTGGAGTAAACAGAATCAAAGATCATTAGAGGAGACCATAGTCCCCAAGCAGACAGAAAGGACCACACATACAGAAGGAATGTAAAAGTAGCTGCCTTAATTTTTTTTTAATTGAGAGAAGCTAATCTCTCCCCTTTGAAAAACCCACTTGAACGTCCCTCTTTGTTATGTAGAGAGGGCAGTGAGAGCAAGCAGTTGCTTTTTTATGGATTTAGACTGTTATAGAACCTTCCTTGACTTGCGTTCAGAAGTCTCCTGAATGCAGAGCTAATTAGGTGAGGAAGTAAATCTACTTGCATAGGAGCTAGGACCTTCTGGCAAAGACTCCAACCTCTAATTCCTGATATTCAAAGTCCTGAAGTCTTTTGGGATGGATAAAGGTGCGCCACACTCAGGCATAAAATACTACCTTGACTACTGGCCCAGGCTCAATGTAAGGCCACAAGGAGGAGGTCAGTTGGGGGAAGGGATGGGATTCTAGCACACTCTGTGGGGATGGAAGCAATCCTTGACCCAGTCACTCAGGCACGCTGGACGTGCTTTGGAAATAGCCACCGTGTGTGTGTGTGTGTGTGTGTGTGTACACACCCGTGCATACTCGTAGACATGCTCAAAGGTGGGGCCTAGGTTGAGTTTAACACCATGGAAGTGGGGTCACCAGCTCAAGTCCGGGGACCCTCCACAGGGTCAGTGTTCAATGGTGACACCATGTGGCAGTCACACCTGACAGCGAGAAGAACTGGCCAGACTCCACCTTTCTTTCCCTGAGACGTTTGAGAGTCACACAGCACTCAGACAGGATCCCAAGGAGCCAGGGAAGGGCAAGCCAGAGTGGCATCTGTTGAATCCCAGAATTTCTGGACGCCAGACTTTCTGGCCTCCTCCTTTCCTGTCCAAGGAGGTGCTTTCCAAGGACTCTCTCTAGAGAAAGGGTGTTGAGCAAGAAGTGAAGACCAATATTAAGCTTTGCCCACTCTGAGAGGTAATAAACCAACCGGGGTCTAGGCAGGCTGCACACCAGATTTGGCTGAGGGTTATCTGGGGGCAAATGCCCATTTAGATCCGCCCCCGGGAGCATCGCCTTCCTGCTGTGAATTCACCTGTGATTACAAACAAGGAGATTGGTCTACTTCTCAGTGTTCAGCCACAGGTAAGTGGTACAGGCTGCAAACTGGACACTGCGATGCAACTTGAGTCTCTGGAAGGATTTCTGAGCACCCCCTACTTGGGAGGCAAAGGACCCAAGCTTCTTGGGGCAAATGACCCAAGGCAGCAGGGCCTCTCCACGGCGAAGGCACCAGGAGCAGGTACAAAGTGAGTTAAGTTTCCATGTTTAGAACCAGGCTCAAAATCTATCTGGCCTTTTTATTTTATTTTTTATTTTATTTTTTTATTTTATTTTATTTTTTATTTTTTTTTTCAACGTTTATTTATTTTTGGGACAGAGAGAGACAGAGCATGAACGGGGGAGGGGCAGAGAGAGAGGGAGACACAGAATCTGAAACAGGCTCCAGGCTCTGAGCCATCAGCCCAGAGCCCGACGCGGGGCTCGAACTCACGGACCGCGAGATCGTGACCTGGCTGAAGTCGGACGCTTAACCGACTGCGCCACCCAGGCGCCCCTATCTGGCCTTTTTAAAACCAAAGGATAGAGATATGGAACAGAGAAGGACCAAAAATAAGCTAAAATCGCTATCTAGCCGCTCGGCCTTACTGCATGTGCAAGGTTGTCATGTGATTGCCATGTCTCTCCAGCCTGAGGCCTGTGGGAGCAGATCTCTGGGAGCCCCAGTAACCATTGAGACCCTCAGGGCGGCTTCTGGCTGGCATCCACATGGGAGTTACCTGCAGGAGAGGAGCTCTTTTATCTCACCATTTGGAAGGAAGTTGGGAAGAAACCATCATCTGTTTGGAAGTCAGATTCAGCTGGGGCAAGAGGGAACTAGAAATTTCTAGAGGCCTGTTCTCTACTTTAACCTCCACTATGCTTACAGCACCCTGGGCATTTTCTCCCTACTCTTAGAATTGTAAGTACAAACTTGGGTCATCATTTGATTAATATCTGTCTCATTGTTCTAGATCACTGTTTTCCTGGGGGCAGAGATCCTGTCTGTCTGCTAGACACTTTTTAATCTTTATGAAGGCAAGGAGGTTGAAGTGTCCACACAAACTTTGGGGAAGTGACCTCCTGTCAGTATCCAGGCACAGAGTAGGAGGTGGTATCTGGGGCTATCGGGGCCACTTTGTTTTGAGTTGGGATGCTGCTTAGAGTCAGGGGACATGTGCTCAATGGCAGCTTCAAAGCTACTATAGAAAAGATCCCCCCGCCACCCCCCACTGACCCTGCTTTGGCCCCACTGACATACTTCTAAGCTAGTTTCAGGCTGTAATACTTCTAGGCCTTCCTTGTGATGATTGACTGGGGAAAAATGGACAGAAAGAAAGGTGGGGGTCTCCCAGGCCCCAGGAGAGTTTGGGCCAACCTGGGGGACAGTTGCCATGGCTTAAAAACGTCACCCAAACATATAAGCTGGTCATTTGTTTCAGAAGGAACCTGGCTGAAGAGAAGGGCAAAGAATAAAGGGGTAACGGGTGCTCCTTTGGGGGGGTCCTAGGATGAGGGCTGGTAACAGTTTCTGCCACCATCTCTGGTGTCCCTCCATTTTCCCAATGCTGAGAGCACCATCATCGATACTCCAAGATTTCCTGTCTCATCTGGAGTTGGGGCTCCCAGGTGACAGTGCCCATCAGGAAATGGGCGGAGACTCTAGGTTCCAGGAAGAAAGAATCAGTGTACATCAGCCAAATTTATAAAAGTTTCTTAATAGTCAAGATCCTAATCACCTGCAAACCAAAAACAAAGAAAGTGCCAAAGCATAAAGCAAAAGCTAAAAGGGTGTTGGGGCTATGGGGTTGAATTGGGAGTAACATTATTTCCCTCTCTCCCCACTGCCCGATTCGAAAGTCCGTCATCCCATGCTAACCGGGGAGAAGGCAGGGCCTTGGGCTGGCTCGGACCCACCAGGAAAGGCTACATAGTTAAGATTTTCTTGTTTATTTGTTGGTCCATCTCCTCCTACTGAGCCGTGGGCATCTGGAGGTGGGGTCTGCCACGTGTTCCTGGTGTCCTGTACCCACCAGATGCATTTGATCCATGCTTAGGGGTGAAAGCGCCTTCGGAGCGGGGATCCTTCCAGTGCTGTCACCTGGTTTCTATTCAGGCAAATGTTGAACACAATCAGGATATAATCCCCGGGACATGGCACTGGGCCACATCGTGGGGGACTCCCGCCTGCGTCATTGACGTGCAGGAGGCAGGGAAAATTGAGTTGTGGGGTGAAGAAGAAAAAGCTGATGGGTTTCAGACAATCATGGACCGCTAGTACTGGAGGGCCACTTCCAGGCCCCCAAGTTCAAAGACCTCATTTTACATCAGAAGCGACTGTGGCCTGGAGGGCCCTGTGTGTTTCCTTTCCTCAGGCCTTTCTGGGGCTGGGTCCAGGGAGCCTCCACACTGGACAAGGTGTAGCCTGCAGGGGTGGATCCCTGGGGCTGCTTGGTCACAGCCTATAGTGGCTTGCATGGCTTGGGCAGCTGCCCTGTCTTGCACAAGCCCCCTCCCTGGGTGGGGCCAAAGAGGGTTTCACAGCTGAGGGCCCAGGCACAAGGGACCTTTCAACCCAGAGTCAACAGGAGCTGCTCATTTTTGGCGGTGTGACCAAAGTACAGAGGGAAAGATACAGGAGGGCTTACTCCAGAGCACTTGACCCTCCAGAGAATGAGCCCTGGACTAGGGAACCCTGCCCCCACCCCCCAGAGGTCAGGTTGGCCTTCTCCTCTCTGATCATCTTCTGGAGCAACCCCTACCTGATCTCACCCTTGCTGCAAAGTCTGCCCCATCCCCTCCCACACGTAGGAAGTATCAGGGACCACAGACGCTATTCCAGAGGTAGAAGCTGAGGGCCTTAGGAAGCTTTGACAACATCAAAGAGGAGAGAGGAGCAGGGGCCTCCTGTACACATCGAGTGTGAATAGAAATGGCACTTCAGGGGAAATAGCCAGACGTGGGCACCAATAGAAAGTGGCCCTCACGTCTGGGCCCAGGTAGACTTGGCTGTGTGCCTTGTGAGGAGCACCAGTAGATAGATGGATCAGATGGTGGGGAAATAGGATTGGCCTCATTCTTGGTCTAACACACTTTTCTGCAGAGATCCTCGTCACTCTCTGCAACCTACTCGTCAAGAAGAAAGGCCTGAATCACAAGAAGTAGGAACTGGTGGGCCACTGAGCCAACAGAAAGACAAGCGGCACCATTTGTTCCCTAAGCACGAGTCAGTTCAGGGGTCTGGGGGTCTCTAGGCAGCACACCAGCCGTCCTCTGTGAGCTGCCTTCTGCTTGAGTCACCTGGTTGGTGGAACAGCTGGTTGCAAATCTCTCTACCGAGATGCACCAGTATTGCTTAGGGCACGATGACCCAGGTCCAAGGAAAATATTCTCTGATGCCTGAAGAGATGTGGTCTAGGGGTGGGGGAAGAGTGGAGAGGGAGAAAAGACGTGTATAATCAGACTCATCCCTCTGGTGGGATTTCTATTCTGCATCCAGGATATAGTCCTTTCCTATAACCTGACTGCAAATGAACTCTTTGACTGTGCTCTCAAATAATGGCCAGCCCCCCGCTGTGGAACGGCACCCAGTTCTTCCAAACCAGAAACCTCAATGTCATCTTTGACCCCAGCAAAGTCAGTCACTACTCCCTGGTGCCTTCCCAACGTCATTTGCTGACTCGTGCGTCCCCTAAGTCTCCAGATGAGCTCCGATCCTGGCTGCCAGGCACCCGAGCCTGTGCAAACGTTCCCAACTGGTCTCCCAGACTCCGGACACAACCCTTCCAGTCCTTTCCATGCACCACTGACAAGCGATTCTCCCCTGCCACCATTTCCTCCCCGCTAGGCTCACAGAACCTTCAACAGCTTCCCATTGCCCACAGATTAAAGTCCAAACTCTCCAACTTGGTGTGAGTGACCGGACAGTCTGTGGCTCCCTGCCTCCCTCTCTTGCTTCGTCCTTCTTGTCTTCTGCAGATGCCCTCCATCCCTGTCCAAATGTTCCCTCAAATGTTCCTGAGCACTTGGTGTCCCCCCACCTGCTCCCCCTAAGCGTTAAATTTCACTCAGATTCCAGCTGAAACTGGCCTCTGCAGTCACGCAGACTTCTTTAGGAATCTTAAGAACCAATTAGTCCCCCGCCCCCCTGCCTTCAATGGTTCCCTGTATTTGTTCACCTCTTGCTAAAGACACTGTAAATTCCTTGAGGGCACGGATTGGCTTTTATGGTTCCGAGGCCTCGGCCTTGACCAACGGGCCTGAAGACTGTGCCTGCTGCCTCTCCTAGCCCGCGGGCTTACGATGTCCCCTGACCCCCCAGGACTGGGTTCCGGGAGATTGCAGCATGCCATTTGGAGAGGTGCATCTAACTGTCGACGCCGTACTGACGTCCAGGATGGGCTGGAAGAAACTTGGACTGAGGTGAAAGAAGCAGGGAGAAAGGAAGAGAGGAAAGGAGAGTCTGGAGGAGCTCCTTGTGTTCTTGAGGGCAAAGGGGAACCTCTCTGGACCCATCAGCAAGGAATACCAACCCTGCCCCAGCCCCAGAGCGGAAATCACTGTCACTGTGTGGAGCGTTCATCACATCCCTCCCGGACTTCCTGGGCACACACAGATGACATGGCTATAGGTCATTGGAGAAGCTGGTTGGTTGGACATAGTCTCATGGGCGCAACAGATCCATCGCTTTCAGGGGACTGGGCGTCTCAAATGGACACAGAGCGACCCTTGCCATCCAGAGAAGAATGGAGAAAAGAGTGTGGGTAAAGATGCAGGCAAGCGGCTGGGGCTCCTGCTGTGCCCACCCAGGGGGCGGGCAGTGGCAATGTGGGGAGGCCCAGAAGACGACAAATTTCTTCTGTCAACACTAAAAGACTGTCAAGTGATTCCCAAGGTCTCACCCTCTTCAAGCTGGAACTGAACACCGTTCACAGATGTCCTCAAACCCCAGCCATTGGGTGTGTGGGTGGCAACCCACCCTTCTCTGGATTCTCAGGGTCAGGGAAGGCCTGTGACATGGAAGGAGTTTTCTGAGTGGAGAAAAGGGGTTGGGATCTGAAAGATGGGGGTCCTCTGCCTGGCGGGAGAAAGGGAGGGGGGCAAAGGCCGGTGCCCAGGATGTGGTGCCGACAGGCGTCATCCCGGCGATAGGGTGGCGCCTTTTCTTTCTCTGCCTTATGCCCACCTCTCCCTGCCCCTTCCCCTCCCACCGGGGCTCAGCAGCCATTCACCTCAACAACTCATAAACGTCATGGAGAGAGGGGTGCAGGGGTTCAGGGAAGACAGCCATGGAGAGGGATGCAGGCTGGGTCCTCCCACGCCCGGCCTGGCCTCCTTGAGACTTTGCTGGGCGTCCAGCTCCCTCCGCCTCCCTGGGGGCAGAGGGGTGGGGGATGGGGCGGCTCTCAGATCAGTTCAGATTTGGAACTTTCCTTGGTACCCCTTGAGAATAAAAAAGGCTGTCGGGGGCAAGCTGAATAAGGCACATCACCTATCTTACAATAGTGTTTTTCACCCCGTGGGTCACAAACCGTTAGTGGGTTGTGAAATCAGTTTAGTGGTTTACAGCCAGCACTTTAAAACAACAAGATTAAAAAAAAAAAAAAAGCCTCAGTGTATCGTTTACAGAAAAGGTAAGTGGGTTTTTTGTTTTTGTTTTTTTCTGATTATAGGTACATCCATCTGTGCCTATATCTCAATCTAGATTGTATAAAAATATCTGTACTGGGTGGGGGTGAAAAGTTAATTTCTTTCCATGGTTTTGGGGTGAAAAAAAATTGAAGAATATTGGCCTACCCTAGGATGTCACTGTTGGGCCCAGCTGACCCTGAAGTCGTGCAGGGAGGCCAAGTCTGAGGCTCAGGGCCTACTTTGGCCACATGGACTGGACACCCTGGGATTAGGTGACCACTTCATTGGGCCCCATCTCTCCTTGGAGTGAGGACATGTGGGGCAGCTGGACGAGGAAGATTGAAGACGAGAAGCCTCCTTTGGAGGCCTCTGAGTGGCTCTCTCCCCGGTATCTCACCGCTGCGTCAGTGCAGGCATCAGCAAATTAATTAGAGAGGAGGCCCCTGCTCTTGGGCACCCGCAGGAACTTACTCCAGCTCCAGACACACCGTAAACACTTTCATCTAACGGAAGATAAGCTGTGAAATCGGATTTCTGAACCGCAAGACACTTGTGTAAAAACTGCATTCCATGCCAGGCCTGAAATATTCCAAAGCTCAGTTCGCTATCAGCGTCCCAGGTGGTGCAACTAATAAAGAGCTAGCGTGGGGCCACTGGCCCAAACAAGGCAGCTCCTTAGAACCTGAACTTCCTATTTGTTCCATTCCTTGGGTAGATAACGCCTGTTAATTACTCTGGAGAAATTATTTTGGCGAGGAGAGAGGGAAGATGGCGGCGTAGGAGGACGCTGGGCTCACCGCGCGTCCTGCTGATCACTTAGATTGCACCCACACCTGCCTAAATAACCCAGAAAACCGCCAGAGGATTAGCAGAACGGAGTCACCGGACCCAAGTGCAGACGAGAGGCCCACGGAAGAGGGTAGGAAGGGCGGCGAGGCGGTGCGCGCTCCACGGACTGGCGGGAGGGAGCCGGGGCGGAGGGGCGGCTCGCCAGCCAAGCAGAGCCCCCGAGTCCGGCTTGCAAAAGCGGAGGGGCCTGACGGACTGTGTTCCGACAGCAAGCGCGACTTAGCGTCTGGGAGGTCATAAGTTAACAGCTCTGCTCGGAAAGCGGGAAGGCTGGAGGACAAAGGGAGGGTGAGCTGCGGAGCCCCCGGACGACAGAGCTCAGTTTGGCGGGGAACAAAGGCGCTCGCCAGCGCCATCTCCCCCGCCCATCCCCCAGCCAAAATCCCAAAGGGAACCGGTTCCGGCCAGGGAAATTGCTCGCTCCGCGCAAACACCCAACTCTGCGCTTCTGCGGAGCCAAACCTCCGGCAGCGGATCTGACTCCCTCAGGCTGCCACAGGGCCCCTCCTGAAGTGGATCACCTAAGGAGAAGCGAGCTAAGCCTGCCCCTCCTGCCCCCGTGCACCTTGCCTACCCACCCCAGCTAATACGCCAGATCCCCAGCATCACAAGCCTGGCAGTGTGCAAGTAGCCCAGACGGGCCACGCCACCCCACAGTGAATCCCGCCCCTAGGAGAGGGGAAGAGAAGGCACACACCAGTCTGACTGTGGCCCCAGCGGTGGGCTGGGGGCACACATCAGGTCGGACTGCGGCCCCGCCCACCAACTCCAGTTATACACCACAGCACAGGGGAAGTGCCCTGCAGGCCCTCACCACACCAGGGACTATCCAAAATGACCAAGCGGAAGAATTCCCCTCAGAAGAATCTCCAGGAAATAACAACAGCTAATGAGCTGATCAAAAAGGATTTAAATAATATAACAGAAAGTGAATTTAGAATAATAGTCATAAAATGAATCGCTGGGCTTGAAAATAGTATAGAGGACAGCAGAGAATCTCTTGCTACAGAGATCAAGGGACTAAGGAACAGTCACGAGGAGCTGAAAAGCGCTTTAAACGAAATGCAAAACAAAATGGAAACGACCACGGCTCAGATTGAAGAGGCAGAGGAGAGAATAGGTGAACTAGAAGATAAAGTTATGGAAAAAGAGGAAGCTGAGAGAAAGAGAGATAAAAAAATCCAGGAGTATGAGGGGAAAATTAGAGAACTAAGTGATACACTAAAAAGAAATAATATACGCAAAATTGGTATCCCAGAGGAGGAAGAGAGAGGGAAAGGTGCTGAAGGGGTACTTGAAGAAATTATAGCTGAGAACTTCCCTGAACTGGGGAAGGAAAAAGGCATTGAAATCCAAGAGGCACAGAGAACTCCCTTCAGACGTAACTTGAATCGATCTTCTGCACGACATATCATAGTGAAACTGGCAAAATACAAGGATAAAGTGGAGGCCTCTGAGTGTGTCTCTAGCCATAGCCAGATCCCTCAGCTCTCCCTTACTGTGGTTGTTCATGTTAGCTTCTGAGATGTACGGACTGGAAAAAGAGAGCCCCAGAAGAACTGGGTGATGGTGAGGCAGAATGGGAAAACAGGAGTTTGTCAGCATGTGTCAGCAGCCTTCAGGGCCCTGATGCTTATTTGAGCTTAGGGGCTGGGCAGGGACAGGCCCTTGCCTTAGCTAAAGGCATGACATCCAAGATATGGAAGAGTTGGGAGGCCCCAGGGCTGGAGACCTTTGTCCTGGCAGATCAGTCCCAAAGGGCCCCATGGGGAGACCATGAGTGAGAGCACAAGGGTCTGGGGAGGGAGCAGGTCCCACCAGACTCCTCAGAGCGCTCACCTCTGCTAGCTGTGAGCTGCATTGGAGAAAGACAAAAGTGTGTCAAACTTTGATCATTCACTACAGGAATGCTTTGCAAATTACTAAGAATTAGAGACTAGCATCCGGAACACTGAGAGGAGAAAATATTTGAATGTGTATGTGTGTGTGTGTGCACGCACACACACACACACACACACACACACGTGATGCCCTGAGTGGTTGCTAAGGGTGATGGCACGGCTAGGAGGATGTCCTGTGTCGAGCATCCCTGAATCTGGGTGGTAAGAATGCTACAGAGAGAGGTGGCATGTTTTACTAAGGAAAAAATTATGTAGAATCTAGCACACTGCCCTGAATATAGATTACATGCTTAATTTCATTGGGATGATTTTTTACCAAAGATTTCCGAATTATTTGTGCTTGCTAATCACTGTGGAGATGCGGAAGAGGGTGGGTCAAAGTTGTCAGTGCCCAGGATGTGGGCAGCGTGCAAAAATAAAGGAAATTGGGATTCCAGTGTGAAATTAAAGCTTTGGCTTTCGAAGCTTAGAGTGTGCGCTGCTCTTTGCTTCCTTCAAAACCCCTTTTATTTCCCCGCTGAGAGAGAACCTTCTCTCATTTCCCCCCTCCTCCCTTGTTCCTTCGTGCACCCCTCCTCCCTGCTGCCCAGGGCTACCCATGCCCCTGGCTTTCAGGGCACCACATAGAGGGTAGAAAAATGATCTGGGCTAAGAGGAGCTGTGGATTTGGGGGTTGGGTCTAGTCTATGCTACTTTCCAGGTCTGGGCTTCCAGAAGATTGCAGCTTCTGTGTACTCCCATTTGGGAGTACCAATAAAGGATCCTACCCGCCTCGGATTCATTACTGAGCCCACGTGAGACAGCGGAGGCTGTCTGGAAGGCACTTAGCTTGTTATTGTCATCTCCACCATCCCCGGGGACACCCTGAGGTGGCAGTGGCTGTTCATTAGTGGCCATGTCCCACGACTATTTCCACAAGCACTTTGGAGAGCCCCTGTTGGCTAGCGTTGTGCCTGGGGCAGGGTGGGGAGGGGACCCACAGAGGCTGGAGGCCAGAACGTCCGCCCTCCAGAAGGTTCCTGAACTTGTCTGGGTACAAACAGAGGCACACAATGGATGTGAAGGCAATGCCAGCTTGGATGAGTTTGGGAATCCAACCGCCTGAAATGGGATTTCACTGCTATTGTTGCTTTCAAATGGGATGCACGTTGCAGATTGAACTTCCGTGTGAGTGAAAACCCTTCCTGAGGCCCTTGGAAACATCTTCCAACTTCCACTGTGTGGACTTGAGTCAACGAAACTACCCTTTACAGGCAAAGGTTCCCAAGAAGACTTAGTATTAGAAGGTGGTTGGAGAAAGGAAACTCACTCAGAAACCACACGGGCGACAGAGTGACCTTTTACAAAATAAGATTTTACAAAAATTTGAGACCACACACGCCTACCGTCTCTTACTCTGCTAGCAGGTAGTTAAGTACTGCAGGACTCTTAATCCAGGGTTTGTGTCAATTCTGCACCCAGGTGTCCCAGGGCATGGCAGCGAACTCACAAGAGTGCCACAGAATATTTTTAAAATGTTCAAAGTGAACACAGGGACATTTGCCAGGTGCCGTGCTAGCAAGTAGTTTGGACCTAAGTACCTATTAATGGGGCCATCAGGTGTATCTTTTAGCCTGGGGGTACTGCAAAGCATCACTGAGACACCAAGGGCACCTTGAACCAGGAATGTTTGGCAGCCCTTTATGGGTTCGGGTGGCATCATCATGGACACCATCTGATGGACAGAGGGCAGTATGCCGGCTCACAGACATCTCTTCTGCGTATCCCCTGCTCAGGTTTGTCATTGGCCAGCAACTCTGAACGTGCCATTGCTGATTTGTGTCTGTCAAATGGTTGCGTGTTCGGGACAAGCTTGATCGTGATTCATAGCACCCACCGATAGTTGGGCCCTACAGGCAGCTGGGATCCCTCTGCCTTTTGGGCTGAGAAACAGCCAGTTAGCACAGTGGCTAACTGTGTCAAATGGACACAACAGAAGTTGGCAGAGTTTGCCTTTAAGCCATCTGATAACAGAGCCCGCTCCTCCTCCTCCCAGAGCTCGTCACATTTCTCCTTGCTGCAGGTGCCAGCTGGGATCTCTGCTCACTCCTTCCTCCCTCCCATCAGCCTTCTCCCGCAGGCCCTCAAGGGGCCTGTCCCCGCTTAGCACCCCTCCCGGGACTGTGCATTCTGCCTTTCTGGGGCTGCTCTTGACCGTTGCCTTCAACTGCCGTTGGAATCTTCTCTCGCTAAAATTCTCAGCAGTTGGTGTCCCGGTTCTGCAGCCAAGTGGGCTGGACTATCTATCATGCCTCAAGGACGCGGTCCAGACCTTCGAGTGGGGACCCAGCAGCGAGCATGCTGGAAATGCCCAGTGAACTTGTGATAAATGATTCAATTATGAACTTCATTCCCAGCATGGGTTTTGGGCCAGTCAGGGCTGCATATGACACCCTCTTGTCACTGCCTGATGATGGTTTTCCAGGGGCTCTCTCTGCCTTAGCTGAAGAAAAACTTGATGTAGTGGCCTTGCCAGGCCCAGCAGATGAGGTTTTTGGGGCCTGGGAGACTTTGGCCCCCTCGTATTGTCCCTCTCCTGTCCTCCCTGGGCTCTTGTGTGTGTCTTTCCCAGCAGGCACCCGGCCAAGTGCGTCCAGCTCAGCAATGGGGCAGGGCTGTATGGGGATTTGTGTGCTGAATTTATAACCTTTCTGCCTTCTCAGGGCGACAGAGGAAACCAGTATCCCCAAGGTGGAGGTGTCCCCTTCCCCTGGGAGCCCTGCCTCCTCACAGGCTGCCATGCTCTGTTGTCCCTGTGACTCACCAAGTGTGTGCAGAGGCTGGAGGGTGGGCAGGGCCTGGGAGGGGCTGGAGAAGAGGCCGGTCTTGCTTCTGACACTCGAACTCTTCAGAATTGCCACCCGCCCTGTGTGTCAGCACTGAGAGGGCATTTTAGAGATGGACAGAGGCCTGGCCTTTTCCATTTTTTGAGTACCTTGAATATTTGAAAAAAGAAGAAAAATGCCAGAATTGGTACAAAAAATTGTAGGTGGTATATTCTATTTAGATGCTTAATAAAAAAAAATGCTGCTAAACACTTATAAAAATACAATGGCTAGGAGGACCCTCATTTGGAGAGAATGATTCCATAGATCCATAGACCATAGATTCACAGTCTATGATTTGAGGTCGTTTGTGGGTGAGATTCAGAACGCGTGGCTCTCCTGGTCCTCTGCTCCCCTTCACCTCCGTGTTAGATATGGATGCCTTTGGCGGGGTGGGGTGGGGTGGGGGGTCTCCTGCTGGAGGGCTCAGGGCCCCACTCTTCTATGGGACAAAAGCCTTCAGATCAACCTTGTGCCCCTGGGGAGAGGAGTGGTGCCCTCAGGGTGGCCTGGCCTGGGCAGGGAGGGTCTCCTTGCTGGGCTGGGGTGAACAGCAGGTGGAGGGACACAACCTGAGTCATCCGTGGGACACGATGCCCCCTTCTCCTGATGGCCTCCTCCTCCAGCCAGGGGCTCATCACTGGGGTATCTGGGTTACCTTGGTTACAACATGGGAAAAGGAAGTTTTGCGAATGGCTTCTCCTTGGGTGCTTTCAGACTTAAGAAATAGCTCCATCATTTGTGGCCAGCTTTCTGCTGGTTTCCTTCTGTGATGATAGCAGCTGCCAGTTCAACTCATGACATGCCTACATCAGCCAGGCATTGTGTTAAGAGCTGAAAATACAGCGGTTATTCACGCTGGCTGTCCTGGGGGCAGGGGAGCAGACCGTTGATTTGGGAGAAAGGCACAAGTGTGTGAGTCACCTCCATATAATAAAGTGAGCACTCTTCTTGGATTATGACAGAACCATAGAGGAGAGCCGCCCACCCAGGGCGGGGCATTCCTGAGAAGGTTCTGGAACAGAGAGGGAGGCTGAGCTGAATCCTGATGAAGAAAGGACTTAGCCAGGCTGGAGTGGGTTGTGAGAAGATCCAAGGGACGGGGGCACCCAGCTTGGGTCGAGGTACAGAGGTGTGACAGAGCAAGGGTTGAGAAAATGGGGGCCTGAGTATCCAGGAAACAAGTAGGGGTGGATGTGGAGTGGGAATGAGGGGGCAGGGGGAGTCTTATCTCTCAAACTGGTGAGGAGCAAGAGAGCGAGGGGGTCCGGTGGGTGTTTTGGATGAAACTCTTTAGCTGCAGTATGAAGAGACAGATCTCAGTGGGGGAAGGGGGGGTAGGGCTTGACTGGAGGAGGTAGATGATTGTATGTGTAGGGGTGGCCCTGGGGAGAAGCCATCAAACTAAGAAAGTTTGTCACCTTGGGTGACAAGGTGTCTTGTGTCCTCAGGGGCAATGGAAGGGAATGTAGCTGGGCCAGGCTGATGTTGGGCATCAGCACTCAAGACCCTTCATAATAGGAGTGAGGCAGCTGGGAGGGTGAGAGGAGCAGTGGAGAGGAGAAATCCATGGGGACAGATGTGTAAGGGACAGGGGTAGGAGCCAGACAGGGGCAGGGGCTGGGAATGGGGGAGAGGAGAGCTTGCTGGAGAATCCAGAGGGCACGATTGGGTGGGCTGTCCCTCGTGTACCCACTGGGGCATTCTGTTCCACCAGCAAGTGCAGGAACTCTGGGGTCACTGACCTGAGGCTTCAGGGTTGATATCTCCCTCCAGTGCCTGCCTAGCACTGTGCCTGACACACAGTAGGTACTAAATTAATGTTAAGTCCACTGAACACAAATACAGCATGGAGGCCAGTGAGAGGAGGGCTGGAAACATCCAGTGGATTTGGCAATGGAGGCGGGGAATTTCTGGGGAGTATTTCTGGGGGACAGGTGGAAGCGGGAACCAGATTTCTGGGGAGTAAGGGAGGAGGTGGAGGAGGCAATTTTTGTGGGTGGAGTTGGGTGAGGCAAGGGGTGAGGAAATAGAAGACAGGGAGTCTGTCTATTCTTTCTAGAGGCTTGGCCAGGACAGGAAGGAGAGAAAGGGCAAGACTCATGGTTGAAGCACTTTTCAAACATTAACAGTAACTTTCATTGCTTCCCCCATCCCTACAAAGATTGCGCGTTCCTTACAGAAAAGCTGGGAAATGCATATAAGGAGGCAAAAAAATCAAAATGAAAATCACCCGTTAATCCCATCCATTGGCAATATACGCTGTTAAACCTTGCAGTCCTTGCCTTCCAGACTTTGTTGCTGTAGTTTTTTTTTGTTTTTGTTTTTAGTAGAAATGGGTGTCGTGCAGCACATTTCTTATTTTGCGACATACCTTTTTCACGATCTCTTGTATAACTTCCTCTGTCCGAGCTACTATTCCTCCAAAACATCCTTTAAAATTTTATCTATCTACCTAAATGGTCCAAATGGTTCAAACCTCAACACATACAAAAGAGGATTGATTCAGTGAGAAGTTGCCTTTTATTGCCTGCCCCTGAGCTACCGAGTTGGCCTTGGAGGCAACTGGTATTTCCTTCTTTCATCCAATATGGTGATTAGATACTATTCCAATGCATGTGTCTTTCAAAACTTATTTAAACAACTTCTCATCTTAGATATTTAGACGTGACTTAGTTTTATTTTGCTATTATACATCAGGCTATAGTAAGTCTTCTTCTAGCTAAATCGTTGGGCACATACCTTGTCTTCCTAGACTACATTTCCAACAGTGGGAGTTCAGGGTCAGAAGGTAGAATGACAACTACAGAAAACTTTCAATACCAGGTTTTTCCTCCAAGGAAATCAACGTCCATTGGCGTTCCCCTCCGCAGAGCATGAGAGTCTTTCTATCCCCACCTGCCCCTCCACCCGTGTTATTAAACTCACTTCCTCCACCTGTGCCAACTCAGTGTTTTTTGTTTGTTTGTTTGTTTGTTTTTTAAGGTGCACGTGAGGGACTCTAACCATCACTGTGAGTTGCATTTTGGGAGAAACAAATGGCACCATGGGGGACAATAGGGGACCAGGTGTTGCAAAGGCAGTTCTGAGCCTGGAAAGGGCTGACCTGGCGGGAGGGCAGAGAAGATTGAGCTGAGGAGTGAGCTGGCTGGCTTGTCAGTGAGCACCAAGCCCGGGGACAAGGCCCTTCTTCATTTCTAGAACCCCCGCCCTGGCCATGAGGAGCAGGGGGGCCTCCAGAGACCTGGAAGAATTTGTGGGTGAGGTCCAGGGACAACTCGTATATGGTCTGGGCTGGTTTTTGTTCTTCTTTCAAGAGGCAATCCTGTGGGTTCTTTGCTGACAGCATCCGGGGCGGGGTTCCAGGAACAGCACGGAGCGGGGTGCATGCTCTTGGGTGAGCAGAGTCCGCCTCTCCCTTGACTTTGCCTTGGGGTGACTGCATGTGGCCTTGTGCTCCCAGATGCAAGGTTGCATGATTCCCGATTGGGGAAGAGAGGCAAAGGGCTGTTAGAGACACGCACCCAGCTGGAGCGAGCGCGGAGAAAATCTGCCTCACGCTCATTCATACATTCCCGGGCTTGCAAGGTCGGCACTGGGTGTCGGATGGGCTGTGTTTCCTTTTGCATTCACCCTTCCTTAGGGACCCTCTGGAAAGTCCCTGCTTCTCCCATGCTGCCCCCAAGGGGAGCTGCTTCTCTCTGGTTGTTTTGCATATAGCAGACACCAGGCCTTTCTCCAGACTATTTAGTGTGTGTGTGTGTGTGTGTGTGTGTGTTTCCCCAAAAGAGAAAGAAAGAAAATCGTTTGGTTTACAGTCTGTAGTTACTTGTCTCTGGGTTAGGATCGCTGGAGGTTGCCCCCACCTCGCGTCCAGCTTGACTTCCAAGTTTCTGAGGCCACATTTAGCCCCTACTCCCCACCCCTGAGCTCCTTCAAGGACTGTCAACTCCCTTGAAATTGACACCCCAGAGTTGGAATGGGAATCCTCACTCCCTGTAAATTTGGAGTTGTATTTTGTTGCTGCAGCTTGCTCATTTCCTGGTTATTCTCATGGATAATTCCTGGATTATCTATGAATTGGATATATATGTATAGATATATCTTCTTCTTCCCCCCCAAGGCCCTGTTTTTGTGTGTGTCAGGCATCATTTCCAGAAAGCCCACACTCCACCTAGATTCTGTATTGGTCTCTGCATGCGGAGTTTAGGGCCACTGTTACCCAATTACCGCAAACCAGGTGACTTAAAACAGAAATGTATTGTCTCACAGTTCTGTGAGAAGCCAGAAGTCAGGGCATCAGCAGAGTTGGCTTCTTCTGGAGGCTCTGAGGGAGAATCTGTTCCACGTCCCTCTCCTTGCTTCTGGTTGTTGCTGGCAACCCGTGGCTTTCCTTGTCTTGTAGATATATCACTCCAGCCTCTGCCTCTGTCTTCATATGGTGTTTTCCTCTCTGTATGTGTCTTTGTGTGTCCTCTCCTTATAAGGACAAAAGTCACTGGGTTTTAGGGCCCACCCCAATCCAGTAGGATCTCACCTTAACTAATTACATTTGCAAAGACCCTATTTCCAAATAAGGTCACATTCTGAGGTTCTGGGTAGACATGGATTTTCAAAGGTCACCGGTAAACCCACCACAGTCTCTCCACCTTCCGACCCTTCCTTCCACCGATCCATCCCATGCACCTCGCCAGAGCCGTTTTTCTCAAACCTCCTTAGCAGGAGCAACCAACTCTTATGCCAAAAATCTCCAGTGACTTCCCGCTGCCAACAGAATAAAGTCCTATCTCTTTAGCTCAGCTTCAGAAGACTCACCATAGTGTTGCTCCAGCAATCTTTTTCACGTTCCTTTTCTCCACTCTCCTTCACACATTCTCCAGCTGCATCTGGAAGGTCTTCTGTGGTGTGGCACATGCTGTAAAGGGCTCTGGTCTTCTGCTAGGGCCTCTGTCCCTTGCCTAGATGCTGTCCTTTTCAAGCATCCATGTCATGTCATAGCCTTTTTTCTCTGATGAGAACATCCCTGGCCAGTCGAGATCAAGGGCTCAGCGCTGACCACAGACCGACTTCGATGCCACCCCCTTCCTTCCCCCATCCTCAGTGATGACCGATGCTACTCTCTGCCAAGTGAAATTTTTATCCAAAGATAAGCCTGTGTCTAATATGTCTTTGGGTCTTTGGATTGGAAAATGATGCATTGAATCTTGCGACTTCTTGGCAAATGACTCTGGGTGCTGCTGCTGTGAGCACATGAGGGGGATGATTTGAATCTGAAGTGACCAGGATGCTCATGGGTCAGTGCATGAACTCCATGCCTATAGCCCCACTAGGTCTGAAGCAGATGAAGAGCCCCTGTGTGGAGATGAAATGAGGGGAAGGAGAGAATGGCTGCTGTATTGAGATTCAAGGGCAGTGGTCTTTCAAAGGAAGACGTAGGAGAAGCAGATCCCTAAGGTTGGGTACTGAGGGGCACTGGGCTCAGTGGGAAGGGTTGTAGTGATATCCAGCAGGCCCCCTCCCATCCTCCCTGATGGACAGTTGGTGATCAAGATGGCAGGTGGGGCAGGGCTAGGGAGGGAGGTAAAATGGAGACCTAGGGTACAATGAACAGAATGGGTTCCAACACCTTTCACTTCCAGCTTTCACAGATGCCCTGAACACTTGAAAGCAACAAGGAAGTTTTCATTCCAAAGAGTGATGCTGGCGTCTTTTTCTAGCCCCTCCCAAGTGGCACTGATTGACCATTGACAACTGGCTCTTCAAACTCTCTTCCAAAGCATTGCATCTCTGTGGGGACACATGAGGAATGTAGTTCATCTGCAAGTAGGTTTCCTCTAAACTGTCTTGCCTCCCTGTGTTCTGTCTTTTTCCTCTGCTCATACCTCAGTCGCATCAAAGCCCCATAGGCATTGTCCCTGGGGATCAAGAAGCAGTCCACCCCAAGAGGAATAGCAGAGACATAAAGAATTGGAGTGAGAGAGAGTTCTGGGCAGATGCTCAAGGTGTGGGTGGCAGGTTGAGCCCACTGATTTGTGACATTCTGCATTTCAGGTACTGGGACATTTCTAACATCAAAATCTTTGAAGCCACCAGGGCTCTTTCTTGCTGGGTCTTGGCAATACTCCTTCATGTCATAGGTTTAGAAACTCAGGCTAAAGAAAGTACCCAGGGAAAAGTGCTTGCCCCTGGAAATGTTTATGATAGCTCTGCTCCTTCCTCTATTGACTCATAACTCCGCATGCATGGTCTCACCTGGCTGGGTTCAGGAAATAGTTATCTTATTATAAAAACAGTAAACCCTTGACTCCATTAAATAATTATAGCTTCTTAGACATCCCATCTAAAAGGTTTCCCATTTTTCTTCCTGACAAATTGCCAATTTGTGCATTTCGAAGCAGATGGATCTAGTCAAATTTCCTTTGTCAGTAAGTATTCTGTGCAACAAATCTGTTTCCAGGTCCTAAAGGCGACTTTGCTCAGGTTCAAGCCAACAACCTCCACGCCCCAACCAAACAAAAAGGAATGACCCCAGTTTGAGTCAGTCGTATCCATATACATGAAGAATATCCATGACTTTGAAATGTTTTAAGAATCAGGAAGGGCGGGGGAGAGGAGACAAGAGGAAAAGGATGAATTGCTTATGATTCTGCTCTTAAGGAGTGATTTTATGTCACTGCTCCCTGCTACTGGAAGTTGCCATCCACCTCTGACCAAAGTACAAAGAACATTTGACACAACATAAAACATGAAAAGAACTTTCAGTGGCTTAGTGTCCTGGCTGTGACTCAAATGTGTGTGCCCAGGCAGGCTCCACAGTGGATGTCCAGCTCCATTGCTCTACTCTAGGAGGCTGAAGCAGATGTGGTCCATTAATGTCACTGTCTTGCCAATAGCAGTTTCCATCGATGGAAGCTGGACTGATCCAACTGTAGTCTTACTTCTGAAACATCCAAGGATTCTAGGTAGCTGCTTTTGTGTTTCTTTTTCCACCTAGATAGTGAATTCCTTGAGGGAAAGGATAATGTCCATTTGGTTTGCATCTGTAGACATCAGCTCAGTAATTGGCACATAAAGGCACTCTGATAAAAAAATTATTTTTTAATGAAATGGTTTAAAAACAGCAAGATCCTCTGTAAAAGTAGGACATTATACTCCTCTAGTTTTCTACAGAGCATATAAATATTTGATAGGAGGTTGCACCAGGACTGGGATTCTGACTCCTAGTGGTGCCAGGATCTGGGGCTCCGGGACTTAGAGACAGAAGAGATGGAACTCTGGTTCCGTCAAGGACAAAGCTGATGGGAAACTGTGGCATGGGTGTTAGGAGGGAGGGTGAATTAGTTTCCTATAGCTGCTGTAACAAATTACACCAAAAGATGAGTGGGTTAAAACAACACCAACTTATTAGCTTAACCATTCTGGAAGTCAGAAGTTCAAAATGAGTCCCCCGGGCTAAAATCAAGGTGTTGACAAGGCTGTGTTCCCTGGGGAGGCTCTAGGGGAGAATAGTTTTCTTGCATTTTCCCATTTCTAGAGGCCATCTGCATGCTTTGGCTCATGGCCTCTGCCTCCGTCTTCAAAACCAGCATCTTCAAATCTCTCTCTGACTCTTACCCTGACCCTCCTGCTTCCCTCTTTGACTTATAAGGACCCTTGAGATTACATGGGGCTCAACTGGTTCCCCATCTCAAGGTTACCCGATTAGCAGTCTAAATTCCATCTGCAACTTTAATTCCCCTTTTCCATGTAACATAACATATTGACAAATTCTGAGGAGTAGGGCATGGATGGCTTTTGAGGGGAGGCATTATTCTGTTTACCACAGAAGGGCACCTGGGTGGTCATGGAGTCCAGCATCCTTGTGCTACACTTGAGGAAACTCAAGCTCCAAGAGTTTATTGGAATTCCAACTGTTTTCCTCCACAGGAGAGTTAAGCTCACTCTAAGGCCCGACCGTCTGCACCCAGAGCCCTAAGCAAGACTCAGCAGGAGGCCCCTGGCCTCCTCTTCCTCCAGTTCTTTCTTCTACACCTGTGCCTCATTGCTTTCCCACCCTGTTCAGGGGAGGGTGCCAGGGTGTGTGTGTGTGTGGGGGGGGGGGGTCACAGTACACCTGACCCATGTCCAGACTGGATGGAGAGTGGCCATTTCATGGGGTCAGAGAATGGATTGGACCCATCCATAAGAGCCCTGTCATTTTGGCAGAAGCGTGAGCTCTTAGAAGTACAGCTTCTGGAGGGAGGGGAGGATAGGTGATGGGTATTGAAGAGGGCATCTTTTGGGATGAGCACTGGGTGTTGTATGGAAACCAATTTGACAATAAATTTCATGTATTAAAAACAAAAGAAGTACAGCTTCTGGAGCCACTTGCGTGGCTCAGTGACTTAAGTGTCGGACTTCAGCTCAGGTCATGATCTCAGCTCCTGAGTTCAAGCTCCACATGGGACTCACTGCTGTCAGCTCAGAGCCCACTTCAGATCCTCTGTATCCCCTCCCCCTCGCCCCTCCCTCTCCTCTTTCTCATAAACAAATAAACATTAAGGAAAAAAAGAATGGGTGTCTGCATGGCTCAGTTGGTTAAGTGTCCGACTTTTGATTTCGGCTCAGGTCCTGATCTCACGGTTTGTGTGTTCGAACCCTGCGTTGGGCTTCTGTGCTGACAGCGTGGAGCCTGCTTGTGATTCTGTCTCTCCTTCTCTCTGTCCCTCTCTCTCTCTCTCTCTCAAAAGTAAATAAAACGTTTTTTAAAAAAAAGAAAAAGAGGAAAAAAAAGAAAAAAAAAAAGAAGTACATCTGTCAGTTGCCTAACTAGGACACTGAACTCAAGGGACTTGGGGCCTCAAGAATCTGAAAGCCTGTATTGTCCTTACTAGGAAGTCCATAAAAGGGGGAACTAGTGGGTGATCCCCAACTGGCTGGTTCACAACTGACACTGATATTGCTGCTGGGGCCGCTGCTGTGGGTTTCTCAGCCTGGAGACCCTGTTGGACCATGGCCCATTCTTGGCAAAAGAAGGTTCTGGCTGCCGAGTGTCCTTTGAGCAGATGCTGGTGATTCTGGCCCCAGAGCTCAAGTTTAAGGCAGTAGGTGGTCCAGGAGGCACAAGAGCAGGTCCCCAGTCAAGGCCGGGGCCAGAGGAGAAGACACAGGAGGACCTACTGCATGAGACATTTACTAGGAAAGAGCAAACCACCATCTGGGGGAGCAGAGGACCAGGGGACGGGACAGGTCTTATTCCTAAAGTTCCCTCCTTTCATGTCACTCTGTTCTGTGCAGCTGGCCAGCCCCTTTACCTTCACCACAGCCAACAAAAGCCTCTGGCCAAGAACACGAGGGCCCAGGACCTTGCTTGGAATTCCTCAGAACCCTGGGATGCAGCCAGTCTGGTGGGGGGAAGATGGGGTGTCAAGGATGGATGGGACCACTGAGGAAGGCAGGCCAGGCCTCTGGAGGCGGTTGACATGGCTCTGTGAAGCACAAGGGGACCATGGCCCCCTCAGTGTAGGGCTATAGAGTTCCCCATCTGTCCCTGGCAGCTGACAGGTGGAGACAAGAACCCTGACCCGAGAGGTGAGTGAAAAGAGAAGCAAGGTATCTTCACCCAGGGGAGAGCCCATGTCCTGTGGCTGAGTGTCTGGTGAGGTTAGGATCACCATGAGCAAGTTCTACTTTGATTGAGAGCCTCTAACCCAGGATTCTGGACCAAAAACTCAGCATCCTCTGAAGGAGACACAGCTGAGGATCCGAAAGGGCAGAGAGAGCTTGTGAGGAAATGGGTACAGGTGAAACTGGGGAGAACAGGTGGAAATGGGTCAGGGATGTGACTGGGGCTGAGGTTGGTGGTTCCAGTGATGATGGAGGTCGAGGAAGATGACGCGTCGGGGATCAGGATGTGCTTCTGAGACACAATATCGAGGAAGAATGAGGTGGGGGTATCGATCAGTCTGAGGGATATTCCTTCTGCAGATGGGCAGTGTTGATGGAGCCCTGCCTTTTCAGTGGTGCTGAAAACTGGGCAGCCCCAGGGAGGAGAGAGGCCTTATATACTTTGTCTATGCCTACAGCTGCAGACAAGAAGGCAGGGCACCCGCCTTTCCCCAGAAGAGTCAGTTGAGAAGGACATAGCCGCCGCCCCTAGGGAGGCCCCTGCTTCCTTCCCGTCAGGGCCCTCCAAAGGCTGAACAACCCAGGCCCCCAGAAGTGAGCCCCCCTAATGTGTAGTGGAAAATGAATCCTAAAGGAAGGCCAGACTGCCACCTGACGAGCACCCTAGACTGGATGTCACTTGAAGCCTCCTGGGGCTCCGGTGCCCTGTGAATCTCTTCCTCTTGGAACCTGGGCAACAGCTATCTAGTGCCTTGCTGGGCCCCGGGCTCTCCTGCCAGCAGTGCCTGAGATGGGAAGGCTGAGAGCTAAGATTCTCCTTTAGGAACTCAGTGTTCAGTTCAAAAATGTGCCATGACCCATGGTGGCCCTTTTTCTCTTGGGGCTCCAGAGAGCTTCTGAGCTGGACAGACTGGAATAAGAGAACCCAGCAGAAATGGAGGGAGAAGCAAGAGGTAAGATCTCTGGCTGAAACGAGGCTGTGGGGGGGCAGCCTCTAAGACACTCTTCCTGGTGGGTAAGAGCTGAAGTACTCCAGAAAGCCCACCCAAGGAAGTCCCTGACCCCTGGGCACGGGACGGCCCCTTTGGGACTGATGAGTTCATCAGGATTCGGCCAAGTTTGTGTTTCTCAGAGGGACCATGGCCAACCTCTGGTGCATAACTGTCTATGAGTGGAGACTGGATCTTGAGCAGAGAAAAAGTACTGTGGGCTCTGGAGCAAGGAGAACCCCCAAAGATATGGGATGGAGTCCGGCATTTCTGGGAGCTGGAGCAGACCTGGGTGGGAAATGCCAGTGGGTGGCATGGTGTTACGAAGTTACTTCTTCCCAGAACTTGTGAGACATTGAATTCTAGAATTTCTGTCCTAAAACCCTGAGTTAAATGTTCTGTGTTTTTTTGTTTTTGTCTTTTTGTTTTGTTTTGTTTTGTTTCTAACCCAGTTAAGCACAGGAGTTTGATAATGGCCATGAGGTAATGTGTTTGGAAATCTGGTCTGCGAAGACCAACATCATTATATTTTAAAGCGCTGACGTGTATCTAAATGGCTGTATTTTCAGATGAGCTTGAGTATGATTTGTCAAGATCTATAATGTCGCCATGAGAACTGTAGCCACATCAAACCTATGGATTCACTTGGGAAGTGAAGCCATTGTTGTTGGATCTAGCGTTTTCAATTCAGAGCAGCTTGCGTAGAAAGGCAGAAGGTAGTGGTTAAGAACACAACCTCTGAGCCTCGCTGCCTGGGTTGGGGTCTCTACTTTGCCTCTCTGGCCTTGGGCAAGAGCCTTAAGATTTCTGTCCCTCAGGTTCCTCATCTGTAAAATGGGGATTAATCCCAGGGTTATTGTGAAGATCAGGTAAGTTAATAGATGTAAAATATATAGAACAGTGCTTGGCATGTACTAAGGGCTCAAACGTTAGCTACTATTATTATTTCTAATTTTATTTTATTTCAGTTCTTTAAAAACTGCATTCCATTTTTGTGGATTCTGCAATGCTTTATTTTATTTTATTTTATTTTATTTTATTTTATTTTATTTTATTTTATTTTATTTTATTAAGGAAAAATTACTCCTTCCTTTTTTCCTGACCTGACAGCATGCCCAGGAAACAAGGTGGTTTGTTTTGGGGCTGAGGATTCTGGAAAGATGTTAGGAACAATACACGGGAATGTAATTTTTCAGTATCCCTAATCTACGCTCAGCCTTAAGCCCTGTGCCCTTTACAATGGTGTGAGCTTGGTAAATGGTTGATAAATAATTTCAATACATTCACCAAAATCATTTTTGGTTGTTTCTAGGTCCAGAGTCTGGGAAAATGTCATTGGAAAGTAGCTAGCACGGAAATGTGAGTTTCCCTCCCTCTACTATTCTGATATTCTCAGGAGCTGGGAAGCTGGCATAAAAAATAGTCAAGGTTTTAAAGCTGCAATGGACTATATTCTGTTTCTTTCAAAATTCTTTTCACATCCTCCCTGGCAGAGAGGCCTGCCTGCTTTCCTATCAACACTGAAGAATGTATAGCAGCATCTATATATACAGCCTGAGGTGTGCTCCCAGAGCCTGATGGTTGGAGCTGCCTCCCTGGCTCTTTCTTCCAATTGATGGAATGGTGTCTGTAAAAATGTTTTGAAAATATGAAAAGTGGCAAATTGGCCTTCATGACAAATAGAACTTGATGTAACATATTTTACACGTTAAATCTCCACGAACAAAAGCGATCTCTAATGTTTTCTTTCTCAGGGCAAATTTCTAGGCATTTACATACCTTCAGTGTTTTACTGTGATACTGGCTGGTGGCGGGGGAGTTATCATAATAAATAAAACAGCTTTCACCTGTATGGAGCTTATGATTTATCTGATAGCAACCCAGTGTATGTCACCCCCGAGAGAGGTGGGGTGCAGGTGATGGGGAAGAGGTCCTCATGTTGCAGCCCCCAGATGGAACCTGTTTGACTCCCTCCGCTAATCCCCCAACTCCCTGCTCCTCCAAACCCTGGGCTGTTAAGTGCTCCTTTGAAGGAGAGGGAGTCAGAGGTATAAGAAATACCAGCTTCTGAGACTTTGATGGCTGAGCCCAGTATGGTCTGGGGTGTCTCTCCCTGAGTTAATGGCATGGGGACTCCCCAACAGCAGTTGACCCAACTGATCCACTCCACTGTGGGAAAAGTAGGCTCTGCTTCTCCAGTGTCCCAAATGGGGTGTGGGGTGGCAGTGGGCACAGGGGACAACTGTTGAGGCAACTTCGACCCTTCGACACCCAGGGTTGCTTTGGACAGAAGCTGAAAGGAGGAGAATAGAAATGCACCGTGTTTGTGTTTTGCACTCCCCCCACCCCCCCACCCCCATTGAAACAGTGAAATTGGGAGGGGGAGCAAGAAGGGACAGGGGACAGGCTTGTTTATTTTAATTTAATTTTTTTAAGTTTATTTTGAGAGAGAGAGAGAGAGAGAGAGAGAGAACAATAGGGGGAGGGGCAGAGGGAGAGGGAGAGAGAGAGAATCCCAAGCAGGCTCCTCACTTTCAGCCCAAAGCCTGACTCGAGGCTTGATCTTATGAACCGTGAGATCACAGCCTGAGCCAATATCAAGAGTTAGATGCGTAACCAACTGAGCCACCCAGGTGCCCCCACGCTTGTTCATTTTAAGGAGAGTAGAGTGGAATCAGAAAAGATAGTCTCATCCAGATGGTAGTAAACACGATACTGTTTTTGAGTGCTTATTGTCTGCCTGGGACTGGCTGCCTGGTACTCATCCTGGGTGTGGATTTCTCAAGTTGCCAACCATGGCACACATGAAATACTTCCTACAACTTGATTTCTACCCAGAGTTGTCATTTCATCTGGCAGTAGAAATTTAATGATTAATTCGCCATAGTTCAGCCACTCTGGGTTTTCTGAGCATGATTGGAATGTAACAGCTTAATTCTTTCAAAGCTCATCCATCACCCTTATGCCTCCCTCCCCTGGGATTTTCACCCAAGATCTGAGAGCCTTAATGGTCACTGGGGGTGGGGTGGTGGGGTAATGACCAAGGGGAGGGGAGTGGTGGTCTTGGGAGCCATTCCCTGTGGAGTGCCTGTGGGCCTTCTCCCTGACACTTCTGGCTGTGACCCTCTTGGTCTGTCTGCCATCCCAAGCCAGCTCTAAAATGAATGCACTCGTGGTGGGGGCAGTTTGTGGTGCCTTGAGCTTTTTCTTATTCTTCAGTGCTCCTTTAAAAATAATGTATTTTTTTTTTTTTAATAACTAGAAGTTTGTACTTCTTAACCCTATTTTGCCCATCCCTCCCACCCCGGCAACCAGCAGTTTGTATTTAAGAGTCTATTGGTACTTTGTTTTTTATTTCATTTATTTATTTTTAAGTTTTTTAAGTTTATTTTTGAGAGAGAGAGAGAGAGCAAGCTGGGGAGGAACAGAGAGAGAGAGAGAGAGAGAGAGAGAGAGAGAGAGAGAGAGAGAGAGAGAGAGAGAGAGAGAGAGAGAGAGAGAGAGAGAGACTCTCAAGCAGGCTCCATGCTAACAGCCCAGAGCCCCATGCAGGGCTTGAAACTACGAACCGTGAGATCATGACCTGAAATGAAATCAGGTGTCAAAGGCTTAACCGACTGAGCCACTCAGGCTCCCTTTCCATATATAAGTGAAATCATATGGTATTTGCTTTTCTCTGACTTATTTCATTTAGCATAATACCCTCTAGCTTCATCCATGTTATTGCAAATGGCAAGATCTCATTCTTTTTTATGGCTGAGTAATATTCCATTGTATATACACCACATCTTTATCCATTCATCTGTTGGTAAACACTTGGGGTGTTTCCATCTCTTGCTATTGTAAGTAACACTGGAATAAACATAGGGGGATGCACCTATCTTTTTGAATTCATGTTTTCATTTCCTTAAATAAAATTTTTTAATGTTTATTATTATTATTTTTTTAAATTTTTTTTTCAACGTTTATTTATTTTTGGGACAGAGAGAGACAGAGCATGAACGGGGGAGGGGCAGAGAGAGAGGGAGACACAGAATCGGAAACAGGCTCCAGGCTCCGAGCCATCAGCCCAGAGCCTGACGCGGGGCTCGAACTCCCGGACCGCGAGATCGTGACCTGGCTGAAGTCGGACGCTTAACCGACTGCGCCACCCAGGCGCCCCTTTTAATTATTTTTGAGAGAGAGAGCGAGACAGAGTGCAAGTGGGGGATGGCAGAGAGAGAGGAGACACAGAATCTGAAGCAGGCTCCAAGCTCTGAGCTGTCAGCATAGAGCCCGATGTGGGGCTTGAACTCACAAACCATGAGATCATGACTTGAGCCAAAGTGGATGCTTAACCAACTGAGCCACCCAGGTGCCCCTCATTTCCTTTAGATATATCCCCAAAATGGAATTGGTGGATCATATGATAGTTTTATTTTTAATTTTTTGAAGAACCTCCATACTGTTTTCCATAATGGCTGTACAAATTTACATTCCCACAAACAGTGCATGAGCATTCCCTTTTCTTCACATCCTCATTGATACTTGTTATTTCTTGTATTTTCAATTGTAGCCATTCTGACAGGTGTGAGGTGATATTACACTGCAGTTTTGATTTGCATTTCCCTGATGATGAGTGATGTTGAGCATCTTTTCATGTGTCTGTTGGCCATCTATATGTCTTCTTTGGAAAAATGTCTACTCATGTCCTCTGCCAATTTTTTAATCAAATTGTTTGTTGGTTTTGGTGTTGAATTTTAGAAATTCTTTATATATTGTGGATATTAACTCCTTATCAGCTGTATTGTTTGCAAATAGTTTCTCCATTCACTAGTTGTTTTCTGTTTGTTTGTTTGTTTTGTTGATGGTTTCCTTGGCTGTGCAAAAGCATTTTATTTTGGTGTACAAAAGTAAATTTAATGATTAAACTAAAAATCAATCCTCTGTAGACTTCACTAGGAATTTTAAAAACATGCCTCTAAGGATTCAGAAGTCCCACAATTTCTCTGTGCGCACCCTCTGGTTAGACCTGCCTTTCCTTAAGTAACTGTGTTCAAGTTAATAAACGATTTTCTACCCATTCTGTTGTGTTATGACTTAGTTACTAAGTTATTGTATTATTTCCCACTCTTCAAATGCATTGCTGGTGATATTATTAGTTTAGTAGGTTTCTATGGGCTGTACTTGGACACCTACCATCAACCAATTGCATTATTTCTTTGGGAAAATGTATTTTGAGTTTCTCACCCAAAGTATAGACATCTTTTTAGAACTCAAACTAGTTTTGGGGAAACTTCTTATGTACTATATTAAATTTTTGAAAAGTGTTTCTCTGGTGCACAATTTGAGAAAAATGTCATATTTTTATTATTTTGTCCTACGAGTTTAGCTTCTTCAACTATTCAAAATGGCAGGCAGGAAGTTGATACAATAGGATGGATTGTAAGAAAACAGGTTAAGAGACATGGATGTCTTTTCTCCTCCTCAGCCCAGGAAAGAGATGCTGGCATTGGATTTCTTTATTTATCTCCTTTTCCTAAGTTTTTTCTTTAGCAGTGATGATTTGTATTGTGCGTTTTAGGAAGACCAAAGGGCTTAGGCGAAACTGAGCCCCTTAACGGTGAGTAAACGAAGTCCACTTTCAGCAAGTGAGCAAGTCAAGCTGCAGGCCTTTATGCCTCTAAGGCCCCTGGGGGGATTACTGCTGATGGCTGAGGGGTCTGGGATGGCAAGAAGGGCTCAAAGAAGGCTTGATGAAATCAGTGGAGCAACCCAATGACAGTGGGTATTTCCTTCCAAGGTGGGGAAAGAAGATGGTGTCACATTGTAAGACCAGTGCCCAACTGGTTGGGGTTTGGCCACATATTTGGAGAATTTCAGCTAGTGTGGAATTTCACTGTTTTCTCCCAACATTCCTAGATATACTGGATATATTTGATGGGTCTAAGTCACTAAGTTCTTCCTCCCTCCCCCTCATCCCGAGCTGGGGGTAGTAGACACTCTCAATGTATTGCCTGTGTGCCCTGGCATACCTTTGACTGTTTCTGTGCATCCTTCCCTTCTCTCTGGCTTTTGTGTGCTAGGAGTTTACATTCCCCTACCCAGCCCAGAGTCTGACTTGACCCCCCACATTTTTTCCCACACCAACCAAGGATTTAATAGAAATACAACCAGTATAGGAAAACAAACTACATAAACCCAAACCAGAATGCCAAATGGTCAAAGCAAAGCAGAATTTCTGACCCTTTGACTTAGCCAGCACCCAAATAAAAACCCATAAAGATGATGAAGTTAAGAGTAAAGTACTTAATAGAGATCTTTGTCGGGAGCATTGGGAGCTGTTCTGTCTCCAAATGAGGAGACAAGGTCATGCTGTCTTAGTTACTATTGCTGTGCCCAAAATTTAGTGGCATAGAATAACAAGTTATTTATTTTGCTCATTAAGTCTGCAATTTGGGTGGGGCACAATGGGGACAACTTGTCCATTTGTCAGCTCTGATGACTCTACTGGGAGGAAGTTTCACTTCCAGGATGACTTATTCACATAGCTGGCAAGTCGGTGGTGGCTTTCAGTTCTTCTCCTCATGGATCTCTCCATGGAGCAGAGCATGCTTCCTCACAGCGTGGCATCTAGGTTCCAAAGCAAGTGCTCCAAGAGTCAAGAAGTGGAAACTGACATTTTCTTAAGATCTGAGCCTGGAAACCAGCACAGCATCACTTCTGCTGCATTTTATTGGTCAAACAGAGAGTCCAGATTCAGGTGGAGGGGTCAGTATTAACACGTTTTGCTGCCATGTTTTCAGACTTCAACAAGCATCTTCCACCAAGTTGTGACGGCTGACAACCTGAGAGTCATCTTTGTCCCTCCATTTCCCTCACCCCTTATGTTTAATGTACCACTAAGACCTGTTTTTTGCTTCTTTTTTTTTTTTTTTAAATTTTTTTTTTCAACGTTTATTTATTTTTGGGACAGAGAGAGACAGAGCATGAACGGGGGAGGGGCAGAGAGAGAGGGAGACACAGAATCGGAAACAGGCTCCAGGCTCTGAGCCATCAGCCCAGAGCCTGATGCGGGGCTTGAACTCACGGACCGCGAGATCGTGACCTGGCTGAAGTCGGACGCTTAACCGACTGCGCCACCCAGGCGCCCCTTTTTGCTTCTTTTTAAAAAAGTTTATTTATTTATTTGGAGAGAGAGAGCACAAGTTGGGGAGGAACACAGAGAAAGGGAGAAAGAGAATCCCAAGCAGGCTCCATGCTGTCAGCACAGAGCCTGATGTGGGGCTCAAACTCACAAACTGTGAGATCATGACCCGAGCCCAAATCAAGAGTCAGACGCTCAACCGACCGAGTCACCCAGGTGCCCTGAGCCTTTTTTTTTTAGTTCTTTATTATGTTAAAATATACATACTATAAAAAGTATACAATCCAGTGGCATTTGCTACATTTACGATTTTTAATTGTAAGTCATTGCCGATTTCCCTCCCCTCTGCCCCCATCCCCTGGTAATGACTCATCTGCCCTCTTCTAAGGATTTGCCTATTCTGGGTATTTCATATGAATGAGTTGTACAATATATGGCCTTTGTATCTGGCTTTTCCCACATAGTGTAATGTTTTTAAGGTTCATCCATGTTGTAATATGTATCAGTATTTCATTTCTTTTTATGGCCAAGTGATAGTCCATTGTATGAATACACCACATTTTGTTTATACACTTACCGGTTGATGGACATTTGAGTTGTTTCCATCTTTTGGCTATTGTAAATAATGCTGCTATAAATATTTGTATATAAGTTTTTGTCTGAACATGTGATTTTAATTCCTTTGGGTATAAGTCTAGGAGTGGAATTACTGGGTCATATGGTGATTCTATGTTTAACTTATTGAGGAACCTTCATACCGTTTTCCATATTGGCTTCACCATTTCAAATTACCACAAGCAATGTTTGAAGCTTCCAATTTCTCCGCATCCTCACCAACACTTGTTATTTTCTATAGTTTGCATTTTCCTAATGACTAATGATGTTGAGCATATTTTCATGCATTTGTTGGTCATTTGTATATCTTCTTAGAAGAAATGTCTATTCAAGTCCTTTGGCCATTTTTTAAATTGGGTTGTCTTTTTGTCATTGGCCTGTAATTGTTTGTTACATATTCTGAACAGTAGATATTTACCAGATCTATGATTAAAAATATTTTTCTCCCAGTCTATGTGTTGTCTTTTTACTCTGTTTGTAGTGTTCTTTGGTACGTTAAAGTTTTTAATTTTGATAAAGCCTGATTGATTTTTTCTTTTGTTGCTGCTTTAGCTGTCATATCTAGAGTCAGTTGCCAAATTTAAGGTCATGAAGATTTATTACTATTTTCTTTTAAGAGTTTTGGCTCTTATATTTAGGTGTTTGGTCCTTTTTGAATTAATTTTTGTATATAGTGTGAGTTAAACATCCAGCTTCATTCTTTCATATGTGGCTATCCAGTTGTCTAGCTAGCACCATTTGTAAAAAAAATCATTTGCCCATAGATGTATGGCTTATATTCTGGGCTCTAAATTCTATTCCATTGATCTCTATGTCTACCACACTATTTTGATTATTCTTAGCATTGTACTAAATTTTGAAATTGGGATGTGTGTGTTCGCCAATTCTCTTCTTCTTTATCAAGGTTGTACTTGGGGTCCCTTGTAATTTCATATGGATTTTGGGATCAGTTTTTTCATTTCTATAAAAAGGGCCATTGAGATTTTAATAGAGATTGCATTGAATTTGTAGATTGCTTCAGGGAGTATTGCCATGTTAACCATATTCTTTTAATCCATGAACATAGAATGTATTTCCATTTATCTAGCTCTTTAATTTCTTTGAGCAATATTTTGTAGCATTTAGTGTACAATTCTTGTACCTTCTTGGTTAAATTTAGTCCTAAGTATTTTATCCTTTTAGATGCTATAAAAATGAAATGAAAAAAAAAAAGAAAAAAAAGCTTTCTTATTTTCCTTTTCATATTGTTCATTGTGAGTGTATAGAAATACAATAGATTTTTGTGTGTTGATCTTGTATATTGTAACTTTGTTGAATTCATTTATTAACTCCAATAGTTTCTTTGGTGTGGATTCTTTAGGATTTTTTTCTGTATGAGATTATGTCATCTGCAAATAGAGTTTACTTCTTCATTTCCAGTTTGAATGACTTTTGATTTTGTCTCTTGCCTTATTTGCCTGCCTAGAACTTACAGTACAGTATTAAATAGAAGTGGTGAAAGTGGGCATCCTTATCTTCTTATTTCTTAAACATTTTTTTAAAATGTTTATTTGTTTTTTAGAGAAAGAGAGAGACAGAGCATGAGCAGGGGAGGGGCAGAGAGAGAGGGAGACACAGAATCCGAAGCAGGCTCCAGGCTCCGAACTGTCAGCACAGAGCCCAATGTGGGGCTCAAACCTGTGAACCTCGAGATCATGACTTGAGCCGAAGTCGGATGCTCAACCGACTGAGCCACCCAGGTGCCCCCTTATCTTCTTATTTCTAATTTAGAGAAAATCTTTTCCATTTTTCACCATTGAGTCTATTAGCTATGGGTTTTTCATAAATACCTCTTATCATGTCGAGGAAGTGTCCTTTGTTCCTAGTTTGTTGAATGTTTTCATCATAAAAGGGTACTGAATTTTGTCAAAATTATTTTCTGTATTGGTTGATAATCATATTTTCCTTCATCATATTAATGTGGTGAATTATGTTGATTGATTTTTTATGTTGAACTGTCCTTGCATTTCTGGGGTAAACCCCACTTGGTCATTGTGGTTAACCATTGTAATGTGCTGCCAGATACAGTTTTCTAGTATTTTATTGAGGATTTTTGCATCTATACTCATAAGGGCTGTTTGTAGTTTTCTTTTGATGTTTTTATCTAGCTTTGGCCTCATGGAATAAGTTAGGAAGTATTCCTTCTTCTTAAATTTTTGGGAAGGTTTTAAAAAAGATTAGTGTTAATTCTTTAAATGTTTGGTTGAATTCACCAGTGAAGCCATTTGGTCCTCAGCTTTTGTTGTTATTGGAAATTTTGATTACTGGTTCAATCTCTTTACTGGTTATAGGTCTGTTCAAATGCTCTATTAAGTCAGTTTTGGTAGTTAGGTGTGTTTCTGGTAATTTGTTCAATCTCACCTAGGTCACTAATTTGTTGGCATACAATTTTTTCATGGTAATCTCTTATAATCCTGTTCCTTTGGTTTCTTTTATTTCCTTATAAATGGTCTCCTTTAGCTCTTTGAGCATATTTAAGACTTTATTTAAAGTCTTGGACTGGTAAATCCAATGTTTGGCTTTCCTTAGGGATGGTTTCTCTCAATTTCTTTTTTTCTTGTGAATGAACCACATTCTCTTGGTTTTTGTTTGTTTTTGTTTGTTTGTTTGCTTTCTTTACATCTCTTTGTCTCTCTCTCTCTCTCTCTCTCTTTTATTGGAAACCGAATGTTTTGAATATTATAATGTGGTAATTCTGGAAATGAGATTCTCCCCCATCTTCAGGATCTGTTGTTGCTACTTAGTATGGGATGTTGTTGTTTGTTTAGTGACTTTTGTCTTTGATTTTTGTCAAGACCATATTTTTTGTCATGTGTGACCCGTGGAGTCTCTTTTAGTGACTGCTAATACTTTGACAGAGATTTCCTTAAAGGCCTCGAGCAGCAAAAAAAAAAAAAGGGGGGGGGCGTGCCTAGGTGGCTCGGTTGGTTAAATGTCCCATGTCCGACTGTGGCTCAGGTCATGATCTTGCCATTTGTGAGTTCGAGCCCCGCATAAAGCTCTGTGCTGACAGCGTAGAGCCTGGAGCCTGCTCCAGATTCTGTGTCTCCCTTTCTGTCTGCCCCTCCCCAACTCATGCTCTCTCTCTCTCTCTCTTTCAAAACTAAACATTAAAAACAAAGTAAAATAAAAAGAAAACTTTCCCAGGGTTTGCTGGTTGTCTCTGTGTTGGGGCACTCTTTCCATGCTTAGTCAGACCATTTATAACTCTGCCTTAGCCATCACTTCCTGCTTGTGTGGAGCCTAAAGGTTAGCCAGAGGTGAAAGCTTAGGGTTTTAGGTCTTTTCTGAGTGTGGGACACACACACACACATTCCCCCTGATTCTCTGGCATATGTAGAAGTCCCCCAAAGCCCTCATCTCCCCAGGTATCTCCCTCCTGAGCTTCCTCTTCCCAGTCTCCTTAGTCCATCCATTAATTACCTTGTTTGCCATCTTCTGCCCCAGGAAGCTGTGGATAGAACATTTCCTTCAAGTGCTTTTGACAAACGCCACCTGGGAGGCTGCCCTAGCCCTGAGAAAGTGCTAAGACTAATTCCTCAGGGATCCACCAGCCAGGTCAAATCATACAAACACAATTCCTGGAGAATGAAACAAAGATCTCCCCCTCAGACACCAGCCAGCCACAGCACATATGTGGGACACCATCCCTCATCCCTATAGCTGCTGACGAGCTGGCGACATAGCAGGTGGATAAGTTAAAACGCCACAGCACTCTTTTGCAAAAATTTCGTAGTTGCTTTCTTTATTTAACATTCTTCTGGTTGTTAAGTTTTTGATTAGTTTCCAGAGTTCTAAAAAAGTTGGTTCTGATAGTTTTTGCCAGTTTTAAAATTGTTTTTTGGAATTTCTCATTTTTCCATTTTCAGTGACATCATCTGTTGATTTTAGTTCTAAAATATCTCTAAAATATAGCTTCTTTTTATCCCTCCCTACTGCCCTCACTCTGGTCCAAGACATCATCTATGTTACCTCATTGCAATGCGTTCTTAACTGGTCCCCTGACTCCCACCCTTGTTTCCCTATAAGCTAGAGTGAGGTTTTAAAACACAACTCTGCTTATATTACTCATTTGCTTATTGTAACCATTATTTTTAGAACAAAGGCCTAAACGTTCATCTCTTCTGCTCTCTGAGTTTTAGCCCCACTCCCATCTCCAATGGACTTTGGGTGGAATTTTCCTTGTGCACAAAATGCTTTATCCATCATTCCACTTGTTAATGCATATTCACTTTTTAGGTCTCAGCTCAAGCATCACTTCCTAGTGGAAGGCTTCCTTGCTTGGCCCAGGCTAGGCTTCTAGCACCCTGTATTTTTCTTTTCTAGCATTTGAAGTGAACAGTTATTTATGTAATTATTTCATTAACAGTTATCTCCTTAACTAGACTGTAAGCTCCATAAATGCTTTGTTTTGTTTACTACATATATCCAGTGTCTAGCATCATGCCTGCTATAATGGGTTTAATGGTGGTCCCCCAAAAGATATGTCCATGTTATAATCCCTCATAACCTGTGGATGTGATCTTATTTGGAATATGGATCTTTTTTTAAAATTAATTAATTGATTTATTTTATTTTTTTTAATTTACATCCAAGTTAGTTAGCATATAGTGCAACAATGATTTCAGGGGTAGGCCTTTACCCATTTATCCCATCTCCCCTCCCACAACCCCTCCAGTAACCTTCTGTTCTCCATATTTAAGAGTCTCTTATGTTTTGTCCCCTCCCTGTTTTTATATTATTTTTGCTTCCTTTCCCTTGTGTTTATCTGTTCTGTGTCTTAAAGTCCCCATATGAGTGCAGTCAAATGATATTTATCTTTCTTTGACTAATTTCGCTTAGCATAATACCCTCTAGTTATATCCACATAGTTGTGAATGGCAAGATTTCATTCTTTTTGATTGCTCAGTAATACTCCATTGTGTATATGTACCACATCTTCCTTATCCATTCATCCATCGATGGACATTTGGGCTCTTTCCATACTTTGGCTATTGTCGGTACTGCTGCTATAAACATTGGGGTGCATGTGCCCCTTCGAAACAGCATACCTGTATCCTTTGGATAAATACCTAGTAGTGCAATTGCTGGGTGGTAGGGTAGTTCTATTTTTAATTTTTTGAGGAACCTCCATACTGTTTTCCAGAGTGGCTGCCCCAGTTTGCATTCCCACCAGCAGTGCAAGAGAGATCCTCCTTCTCCGCATCCTTGCCAACATCTGTTGTTGCCTGAGTTGTTAATGTTAGCCATTCTGACAGGACAGGTATGAGGTGGTATCTCATTGTGGTTTTGATTTGTACTTCCCTGATGATGAGTGATGTTGAGCATTTTTTCATGTGTCGGTTGGCCATCTGGATGTCTTCTTTGGAGAACTGTCTATTCATGTCTTTTGCCCATCTCTTCACTGGATTATTTATTTATTGTGTGTTGCATTTGATAAGTACCTTATAGATTTTGGATACTAACCCTTTATCTGATATGTTGTTTGCAAATATCTTCTCCCAGTCTGTCAGTTGCCTTTTAGTTTTGCAGATTCTTTTCTTGGCAGAAGCTTTTTATTTTGATGAGGTCCCAATAGTTCATTTTTGCTTTTGTTTCCCTTGCTTCTGGGGATGTGTTGAGTAAGAAGTTGCTATTGCCAAGATCAAAGAGGTTTTTCCCTGCTTTCTCCTCAAGAATTTTGATGGCTTCCTGTCTTACATTTATGTCTTTCATCCACTTTGAGTTTATTTTTGTGAATGGTGTAAGAAAGTGGTCAAGGTTCATTTTTCTACATGTCGCTGTCCAGTATTCCCAGCACCATTTGCTGAAGAGGCCGTCTTTATTCCATTGGATATTCCTTCCTGCTTTGTCAAAGATTAGTTGGCCATACGTTTGTGGGTCCATTTCTGGGTTCTCTATTATGTTCCACTGATCTGAGTGTCTGTTTTCATACCAGTACCATACTGTCTTGATGATTACAGCTGTGTAATACAGTTTGAAGTCCAGGATTGTGATGCCTCCTGTCTTGGTTTTCTTTTTCAAGATTGCTTTGGCTATTTGGGGTCTTTTCTGATTCCACACAAATTTTAGGATTGTTTGTTCTAGCTCTGTAAAAAATGCTCGTGTTATTTTGATAGGGATTGCATTGAATATGTAGATTGCTTTGGGTAGTATTGACATTTTAACAATATTTGTTCTTCCTATCCAGGAGCATGGAATATTTTTTCATTTTTCTGTGTCTTCTTCAATTTCTTTCATAAGCTTTCTGTAGTTTTCAGTGTATAGATTTTTCACCTCTTTGTTTAGATTTATTCCTAGGTATTTTGTGGGTTTTGGTGCAATTGTAAATGGAATCAATTTCTTGATTTCTCTTTCTGTTGCTTCATTGTTGGTGTAAAGGAATGCAACTGATTTCTGTGCATTGATTTTATATCCTGCAACTTTGGTAAATTCATGGATCAGTTCTAGTAGTTTTTTGGTGGAATATTTTGGGTTTTCCATATAGAGTATTATGTCATGCGCAAAGAGTGAAAGTTTGACATCCTCCTGGCCAATTTGGATGCCTTTTATTTCTTTGTGTTGTCTGATTGCTGAGGCTAAGACTTCCAGTACTATGTTAATTAAAATGGCGAGAGTGGATATCCCTGTCTTGTTCCTGACCTTAGGGGGTAAGCTCTCAGTTTTTCCCCATTGAGGATGATATTAGCATTGGGTCTTTTGTATATGGCCTTTATGATATTGAGGTATGCTCCTTCTGTCCCTACTTTCTTGAGGGTTTTTATCAAGAAAGGATGTTGTATTTTGTCAAATGCTTTCTCTGCATCCATTGAGAGGATCATATGGTTCTTGTCCTTTCTTTTATTGATGTGCTGAATAACATTGATTGTTTTGCAGATATTGAACCAGCCCTGTGTCCCAGATATAAATCCCACTTGGTCATGGTGAATAATTTTTTTAATGTATTGTTGGATCTGGTTGGCTAATATCTTGTTAAGGATTTTTGCATACATGTTCATCAGGGAAATTGGCCTATAGTTCTCCTTTTTAGTGGGGTCTTTGTCTGGTTTTCAAATCAAGGTAATGCTGGCTTCATAGAAAGAGTTTGGAATTTTTCCTTCCTTCCTAGTTTTTGGAACAGCTTCAAGAGAATAGGTGTTAACTCTTCCTTAAATGTTTGGCAGAATTCCCCTGCAAAGCCACCTGGCCCTGGACTCTTGTTTTTTGGGAGATTTTTGATTACTGATTTGATTTCTCTACTGGTTATGGGTCTGTTCAAATTTTCTATTTCTTCCAGTTTCAGTTGGTAGTTTATATGTTTCTAGGAATTTGTCCATTTCTTCCAGATTGCCCATTGTATTGGCATATTATTGTTTGTATTTCTGCTTTGTTGGTTGTGATCTCTCCTCTTTCATTCTTGGGTTTATTTATTTGGGTCTTTCCTTTTTCTTTTTGATCAAACTGGCTAGTGGTTTATCAATTTTGTTAATTCTTTCAAATAACCAACTTCTGGTTTCATTGATCTGTTCTACTGTTTTTTTGGTTTCGATGGCATTAATTTCTGCTCTAATCTTTATTATTTCCTGTCTTCTGCTGTTTTGGGATTTTATTTGCTGTTCTTTTTTCCAGCTTTTTAAGGTGTAAGGTTAGGTTGTGTATCTGTGACCTTTCTTCCTTCTTTAGGAAGGCCTGGATTGCTATATACTTTCCTCTCATGACTGCCTTTGCTGCGTCCCAGAGATTTTGGGTTGTGGTGTTATCACTTTCATTGGCTTCCATGTACTTTTTAATTTCCTCTTTAACTTCTTGGTTAGCCCATTCATTCTTTAGTAGGATGTTCTTTAGTCTCCAAGTATTTGTTGCCTTTCCAAATTTTTTCTTGTGGCTGATTTCGAGTTTCATAGAATTGTGGTCTGAAAATATGCACGGTATGATCTCAATCTTTTTGTACTTGTTAAGGGATGATTTGTGTCCCAGTACGTGGTCTATTCTGGAGAACATTCCATGTGCACTGGAGAAGAATGTATATTCCACTGCTTTAGGATGAAATGTTCTGAATATATCTGTTAAGTCCATCTGGTCCAGTGTGTCATTCAAAGCCATTGTTTCCTTGTTCATTTTCTGATTAGATGCTCTGCCCATTGCTGTCCAAGTGGGGTGTTGAAGTCCCCTACTGTTATGGTATTATTATCAATGAGTTTCTTTATGTTTGTGATTAATTAATTTATATATTTGGGTGCTATAGCATTTGGAACATAAATGTTTACAATTGTTAGCTCTTCTTGGTGGATAGACCCCTTAATTATGATATAATGCCCTTCTTCATCTCTTGTTACAGTCTTTATTTTGAAGTCTAGATTGTCTGATATAAGTATGGCTACTCTGGCTTTCTTTTGTCAACCATTAGCATGGTAGATGGTTCTCCATCCCCTTGCTTTTAATCTGAAGGTGTCTTTAGGTCTAAAGTGGGTCTCTTGTAAACAGCATATAGATGGATCTTGTTTTCTTATCTTATCCATTCTGTTACCCTATGTGTTTTGATTGGAGCATTTAGTCCATTGACGTTTAGAGTGAGTCCTGAAAGATATGAATTTATTGCCATTATGTTGCTTGTAGAGTTGAAGTTTCTGGTGGTGTTCTTTGGTTCTTTCTAGTCTTTGTTGCTTTTGGTATTTATTTATTTATTTGTTTATTTATTTAATCTTTTCTCCCCTCAGAGAGTCCCCCTTAAAATTTCTTGCAGGGCTGGTTTAGTGGTCACGAACTCCTTTAATTTTTGTTTGTCTGGGAAACTTTTAATCTCTCCTTCTATTTTGAATGACAGCCTTGGTGGAGAAGGAATTTTTGGCTGCATATTTTTCTGATTCAGCACATTGAATATATCCTGCCACTCCTTTCTGTCCTGCCAAGTTTCTGTGGATAGGTCTGCTACAAACCTGATCTGTCTTCTCTTGTAGGTTAAGGACTTTTTTCCCTTGATGCTTTTATGATTCTTTCCTTGCCTGAGTATTTTGTGAATTTGACTATGATATGCATTGTTGATGGTCGGTTTTTGTTGAATCTAATGGGAGTCCTCTGTGCTTCCTGGATTTTCATGTCTTTCCCCAGGTTAAGAAAGTTTTCCACTATGATTTGCTCACATAACCCTTCTACTCCTTTTTCTCTCTCTTCCTTTTCTGGGGCCCCTATGATTCTGATGCTGTTCCTTTTTAATGAGTCACTGATTTCTCTAATTCTTAAATTGTGCTCTTTTGCTTAGTCTCCCTTTTTTTTTTCCTGCTTCACTATTTTCCATAATTTTGTCTTCTATATTGCTGATTTTCTGCTCTGCCTCATCCATCCTTGCCGCTGTGGCATCCCTTTGAGATTGCAACTCAGTTATAACATTTTTTATTTCATTCTGACTAGCTTTTACTTTTTTTATCCCCACAGAAAGGGATTCTAATCTATTTTTGACTCCAGCTAGTATTCTTATTATCATGATTCTAAATTCTGGGTCAGACATCTTGCTTGTATCTGTTTGTATCTGTGTTAGTTAAGTCTCTGGCTGTTGTTTCTTCCTGCTCTTTCTTTTGGGGTGAATTCCTTCGTTTCATCATTTTGAAGGGAGAAAAGGAATTAATGAGATTAAAAATTTTTTTTAAAAATTAAAATTAAAAAATTAAAGGGGCGCCTGGGTGGCGCAGTCGGTTAAGCGTCCGACTTCAGCCAGGTCACGATCTCGCGGTCCGGGAGTTCGAGCCCCGCGTCAGGCTCTGGGTTGATGGCTCAGAGCCTGGAGCCTGTTTCCGATTCTGTGTCTCCCTCTCTCTCTGCCCCTCCCCCATTCATGCTCTGTCTCTCTCTGTCCCAAAAATAAATAAACGTTGAAAAAAAAAATTAAAAAAAAAAATTAAAAACAACAAACACACAAAAAAATCAAATAAGTGATGCTAGATCCTAGGTATGTTTTGGCCTGGGTGTTGAAAGGGGCTTGATAGATTAGAGAAAAAAAGGGGAAAGAAAAAAAAAGGAAATTGTTTGAAAATTTGAAAAAATGAATACACTGAAATAGAATAAAATGAAATAATGGGAGTAAAATAGGATTTGAAAAATTTACACAAAAGTAAAAAATATAGTAGAAAAAAAAGAAAAATACTTTTAATAAAAATTGAAAATAAAAATAAAATTTTTCTCTTTCTGTATTCAAGAAAAAGAAACGAAAAAGAGCAAAAAAAGGGAAAAAAAGAAAATTGAATAGATGGACCAGCGAACAGACTGAAATATGATTGAAATTACTTCATTTTCCCCTAGAAGTCAAACTATGAAGCGCTTGATAGTCTGTAAACTAAGCAGGCGCAGAGACTTGTGTTCTGAAGAGCGAGGCTGGCCCAGTTGGGCGGGGCTTAGTGTAACAGCTCTGTTCTCCACTAGATGGCGCTGCTTAGCCTACTGGGGAGGATTGTTTCCGTGGCCTAGGTGTGTATGCGCATGCGCGGGAGCAGTGGCAAGGGCGTGTCCCATCTACTCAGTCTCTGTTACTGGAACTCTGTTCTCTCCGATCAGCAATCGCGCAACATCCTTTGTCCCCGGCTTCCCTGCACTGCCCGCTTTTACACCCTCCGTGACCAAGCCGTCAGGTTGCCAGGCGGCACCTCCTTCCTGAGTTTTACCTCTGATGCGGCTGTGTTTCGCGACCCCTCACTTCTGAGGGACCGCGGCTTTGACCCGCTCCGCCCCTCTGCGGGAGGGTCTCACCGAGCACCGGCTGGGTGCCGGCCGCCCCCAGGAATGTTTGTGGGACCCTGCTGCCTACGTCGCCCAGAGACCGCGGCCGGGTGCCAGCCGCCCCAGAAAAAGTTCCCGCGTTTGTGTAGCAGCAGCGTTTCAGGGACTGTGGAAAATCACAACACACACCTGGCACCGGACTTCACCCCAGCGACCTTGTTCCAGCACCAGCCAATGTGGTTGTTCTCCGGGGTCTGCTGGGACCGGGTGGCTGCACGGCCTCTACCGAATGTCCTTCCAGCAGGGGAACCGCTTCTGCCCGGGTGGCCCGAGAACCTCCCCGACCCCACTCTGCTCCTGAGGATCCGCCCTTCCCACCAGAGCACCGCCAGGTAACGAGCTGCGGAGTTGTAGACTCCGCGCTCCCCGTTTATACAGTCTTAATGGGATTCACCCCTCTCCTTTCTCCCTTCTCCTTTTTTAGTTAAGTCTCTGCGGCTGTTTCCACTTTTCCACGTTCTCTCCAGCTGCTTTTGGGGGCGGTTGCTTTTCCCGTATTATACCCCCCAGCCCCGTGCCATCTCCGTCCTCTCTCCACAAGCAAAAACAGCTCCCTGTCTTCCGAGGCTTCTGTCTCCCCAAGTTCATCTTTCCGCGCCGCATACCTGCTGAGTTCTGTGGTTCAGGTTGTGCAGACTGTTGTGTTAATCCTCAAATCAGTTTTCTAGGTGTGCGGGATGGTTTAGTGTTGATCTGTCTGTATTTCATGGACGTGAGACACAGAACTTTCACGCTGTTCCCTGGAATAAGGGTCTTTGCAGATGAAATTAAGATTTTGAGATGTGGAGATCATCCTGTATTATTTGGATAGGCTTAAATCTGATGCCAAGTGTCCTTATAAGGGATCCACAGAGGAAAAGACAAAAGAGAAGGCAACATGACTACAGAGGTAGAGATTTGAGTGATGTGACCACAAGCCAAGTAATGCCAACAGACACCAGAAGCTGGAAGAGGCAAAGAATGGATTCTCTCCTAGAGCCTCCAGAGAGTGTGGCCCTGTTGACACCTTGATTTTGGCCTCTTGGCCTTTAGAACTGTAAGAGAATAAATTTCTCTTGTTTGAAGGCACCCAGTTTAAGCCACCTAGGTTTTATAGCTGCCACAGGAAATGAATACACCTGACATACAGCTGGTGAGCAGCAAATATTTATTGACTGAATACACAAAAGCAGGAAGTGTTTTCATCATTTTGGGGTCATTGAGCTAAAATAAATGTTTCAGGATTCTGAGCCAAATCTAGGTTCCGCAAGAGAAGGTGTTGGAATTATTCGGGGATTGTACTTGTATAGTTAGGCCAGATTAATAACAGGTTACCCCCCCAAGTAGCAGGAGATTAACACAATTAACATCTACTCACGTTCCATGTGCAACATAGATCTGTGGGGGTAGGGTTGAAGAGTGACACTGCTCCAGGTGGTCACTTGGGGATCTTGTAGCCACACCATCTAGAACATGTGGCTTCTTTAGTCACTACAGGGGGAAGAAGCACAGGGGACTTCACATCAGTTCTGTGCTTCAGTCTGGCAGTGACTCACATCAACCCAGTCATGGCCCTTTAACTGTTACTGTCACCTGACTGTGCATAACTGGGAGGCCAAAGCGTCTAGAGTAGCATATGGGAATTGGATAAAGAGCAGGTGTCTCTGCTGTGATGATGTTTGCCAAGAAAGTAATACCTTGTTCTTTCACTCCACATGTATTTGTTAAGCTCCTGTGATGTGCTAGGGCATCGTACCAGGGTCTGAATGGTGCCAGCCATTGGTCATCCATTACCATGAAGATTCAGGAACAGAAAGCATGAGTCTGAACCTCAGCTCCTCCATTAAAGTAACTATTTCACCCTGAACAACTTTCTTAAACTCTCTGAGCCCCCTGGTATTCTTACCCAAAGTGCGCACAGAATGGGAATCTTCTCTAAGCAGCAGAAAGATTCTCTTTTGGGGGGAACTCCCCTCTTCCATGATTCCTCATCGTATTTTGGGTGGGATCACACCCCACTGTCATCTTCAGTGTTTGACTGATCTCAGGCAATCCTTGTAATGTGTTCCTGTGGCCAGAGTGGTTGGTTCAGGGGAGCATGTGATCTAAAGGAGGCTCAGGAGTTGTCCTTAATGGCTGGGGAAAGACGCTCTCCCTGTGGGTATGAGTGAGGAAGCCAGAAGCCCTCTTCCCTCTTTGCCGTTGGCAGTCATCCTGTCAACCTGAGCCCAGCCAGCCTTGAGATGACACTACATGGTGGATGGTAGAGATGGGGTTCTTGGGACATCCCTGAGCCCTAGGATCAGTCCTTGCCGAAGTCTGCCCCACCTCCAGAGCTTCCAGTAACGTGCCAATAAATTCTCCTGAAAGGCTGAGCCAGTCTGGGTTGGGGTTTCTGTTCACTGTAGCTGAAGCACCCTAATGGGTCCACACCTTCCAACGCTGTTATGAGGATGTTTGAGATCTTCCTGGTTTCAGGTATAAGTGATTTTGGACTGAAATCTGGACATTTTGGGTACCACATTGTAAGACTCTGGATCTTATTTAAGTCTTGCATTTTAGCAGCCGCCTCTGACACCCTTCTGGTGGGTGAAGGGGGCACCACTTTGTTCCTGCCAGGCCTCTGCTGATACCTTCCTGGCGGGGAGGGAAGTGGGAGGAGCATCTCCTTACTGCTGCCCATGTGGCCTCCAGTGACACCCTGGGGAGGTGATCTTGTCACCACCGAGCCGTGAGAGGTCCTGGCTCTCCACTAAACATCCTCTGATACCACCACTAGTGGTTGTCCTGGCTGCTCCCACACAGCACCGCAGACGGGGGGCTTGAATATCAGAAATTTATTTTCTCATAGTCCTGGAGGCTAGAAGTGTGAGATCAATCAAGGTGTCACTGGGTTGGTTCCTTCTGAGGCCTCTCTCCTTGGCTTGTACGTGGCCATCTCCTCCTCTGTATGTCTAGACATGGTCTTGTGTGTGTGTGTGTGTGTGTGTGTGTGTGTGTGTGTGTGTGTCTGTGTTCTAGTCTAGTTTCCTCTTCTTAAAAGGACACTAGCCATACTGGATTAGAGCCTACCCCAATGACCTCATTTCACCTTAACTGCTCTTTAAAAAACTGTCTCCAAGGGGTGCTTGGGTGGCTCAGTCGATGATGCCTCTGACTTCAGCTCAGGTCATAATCTTGAGGTTCGTGGGTTCAAGCCCGGCATTGGGCTCTGCGCTGACAGCTCAAAGTCTGGAGCCTGCTTCAGATTCTGTGTCTCCCTCTTTCTCTGCCCCTTCCCCTGCTCACACTCTGTTTCTCTCTCTCTCTCTCTCTCTCTCTCTCAAAAATAAATAAAACATTAAAAAATAAACATTAAAAAATTGAAAAAAAAACCTGTCTTCAAATACAGTGACATTCTGAGTCACCCTAAAGAGGATGAAGTCCTGCTCTGCATACAGTCTTTTATGGCCTCACCCTGGTTGAGAAGGGAGGTGGATGGAGCATCTTGTTACAGCCTTTTGAGGGTGGCTGTCTGGGCTTCTCATGTGGCCTTTGCTGGCATGGGTGGGGTGGGGTGGAGCCACAGGTTTTTTTTTAGGTGTGCTGTTTGGCTGGCCAAATGGGTTATTGTCTGAAAGTTTTCTGTCTTGTGAAGACATCCCTCTCTTGGTCGTTTGGCTAGAGAGAGTAGGCTTTTGTTGGAGTTCATATTGCCTATGGTTAGCATATATATAGGGCAGGGGGAGATCAGCTACAGGACGGTTTTCCTCTACTAAAGGCCACAGCTCAGTTGGGATAGCCCCCTCCTGCAGCTACGACTCCAGCTTTCTCTAGGCTCCAGGAACAATCCCTCCCATGCCCCTTCGGGTCTGCAGTTATGATGGGTCTCTGCTGTCTCTAGCTCTATGCACCACCACCCTTGTGTGTTTCTCTTACATGTACCCACACCTTTGTGGCCGCCTTTCCTAAACTCTCTCCAGTTGCTCTGCTCAAGGGCTGCATCAGTATCTTGTCAGCAAACCGACCAGTCACGTGAATATATTCGTGTGATGTTGGCAAAGTGTCCTGTGGAATTTCCTGTGACTTTTCCTTAAGAGTTAGCCTCTCTCCATGGCCTCTTCTTCCACTCTCTGGCTTGGGAAGTGACACTGCCATCCATCCCGGATGATGAGGCCCAGGGCCACCGCCTAGGATGGCAGTGTTGTGAGCTGGAAGGAGCCCACACAGCCTTGAGGGTTTGGTGGGAAGAGGTGCTACACTGGTCCGGAACTGATGTCGCTACTTACTGGCTGTGGGATATTGGGTCAATTGCTTAATCGTTTTGAATCTTAGTCTCCTTATCTGTGAAGTGGGTTTTAAAACGAGTTGCTCCCTGAAGGTGAAATGATTTATATACAAATGCCTAGCAAATGCATGCAAACAAAAGGGGCTCAATAAACATTGTGAATTTGCCTTTAATGAAAACTCCAAACCTTTATACTCCTGCCGAGAAGATGTACAGCCTATGTTTACTTTCTCCAAGGGAATAATAACACCTTAGATTTGCAGTTTACAAAGCACTCTGACATTCGTTATCATATTTAATCCATGCAACACTTCGGTGAGGAAGGAGGCAACTCAGCATGACTGTTCTTTTTTTATATTAAAGAAGGAAGAGCCCCAGAAAAAGAACGACTGGCAGAATGATACTTACCTAACTAGTTAACTAGTGAGTGACAGAATCAGGCCCAGAATTCTGGCACCCTAGCTTCACCAGAGAGATCTAGAGATATGTCCAGTGGAACATCCCTATTGGGAAACCTTGTTATGTTTTAAATTATTAAAAAATGTCCTGTGGTAAATATCAGGCCTCAGACAAGAGATTATATAAGAGGCAAGTTTGCAAATTGTTCCCCAAGGGAACCTGTTGCGCAGTCAGTATCGGGGGCAGCCGGGGGGGAGAGGGGGCTTCCTGGGACAGGAAAACAGTGGAAGAAATTCACAAGTAATTAGGAAGAAATCAGGAAAGTGCCCTCAGAGCCTGTCGTGCTCGGTATAAAGAGGTCCATGTGGCTGCAATGATTTTTCTTTCTAGTTGGAAACTCAAGAGAAAAGAAGTGGAGAAACCAGAGTGTTGTCATTTGTAGCCAGAAAGGAGACTTTGAGTCTCTCGCTGACAGTGTGAGCCAGGTGATGCCTGTGTTTCAGACAGCAGAGAGAAGTTAGCGCCTGAGCTAAGTGGACTAACAAGCGGACCAAAGGGCCGATACCCTGGAGCCGTGAGCTGTGAGAGAGACGCTCGCCACTCAGTTCTGGATGGAAGACTATGATTGAATCATGACCAGTTTGCAGTCAAGAAGTGGAGGGAGAAAGGGGTGCCTGGGTGGCTCAGTCGGTTGAGTGTCCAACTTTGGACTTTGGCTCAGGTCATGATCTCACCGTTTGTGAGTTTGAGCCCCATGTGGGGCTCTGTGCTGACAGCATTGAGCCTGCTTGGGATCCTCTGTCTTCTCTGTCTCTACCCTTCCCCAGCTCATTCTCTCTCTCTCTCAAAAATAAATAAACTTAAAAAAAAAAAGAATTGGAGGAAGAGGGTTTCAGATAGCACCTGGCTAACTGTCCCCAGAGAAATCTATCCTTACTAAAATATCCAGAAGCTGTGGGAAGAGAAGAGAGCTGACTGCAGTGGAGAAGGCTGGGGCTGGGATCAACCCAAAGGCTGAATTAGGGAGAGCTCGTTGCTAACTGCAAGGCGGGGGGAACCAGCTGGAAAACAGGCCCCTGGTCTCTTGCAGCTGACGGGGTGGATGGAGCCACTGCTCCAGGAGCACTGGTCTGGTTGGAACCTCAGCCAGACCTGGCCGCCGGTTAGGTTTCTCTGCTCCACATCCTCTCCCACCCTACTCGGTGACTCATACATACTGTTTTCACACCCCTCGGACTTCTGACTCAGTCTCTCCTTCATATTCCTCTCTTGCTTGCAACATTTACCCCTATGCCCACTGCAAGCATAAACTTACTGTGTAGGTCACAGAGGAAGAAGTCACGAAATGGTAAATCCCTCAACTTCATGTATCAGACTTGCAAACCCACTTTGCCGTATTCCTGCCTGTTATGAGGGGATGTCCTGTCTCCTGATTGGAAAAGTTCTTCATATTAATGGAGGTAAATTAATCCATCTTATATAGAGTCATATAGGACTATGACTATCAAGCTTACAGTCTATTCTAGATATCCAGGCTGTCCTTTATTTTAGCTTAAGTACAGTTGGCTCTACTTCCCTGTACCGTTAGCCCACGTACCACATGGAATGTTAGCCGTTGTGCAGACTTACCTCCTCCCCTGACTGACCAAATGAAAAAGAATTCTATTATTTAGAACTACATGGACTAAAGAATTTAAACTTGCTTGTGATCCCAGGGAGTGGCTCCCTAAATCACGACATCAGCTCAATTAGAGGAAAACTTTTTGATTGTTCCAAATTCCCCAAATTCTATTCAGGATATTGATATCATTAGGGATGCATTCCACCAATACCTCCAGGCAGAGATATTATTCTTTAGGAATATCTTTTAAGGAGACATAATTTACTGAAGATATTGAGGAGTCATAAACTTGGAATGATCTAACTAATAGCTCCACAGGGTAATTAGCTATGGTCCTTGGTTGGCTTCTAAGAGCCTGATTTTTACACGGGAAAAATAACTGAGGAAATGCACAGTAGTGTCACAGTATGTGGCAAATCTTAGTGGAGCCAAGGTGTTGTCAGGACTATTACATCACTGTTACATCCCAAGAAATTTTACATCTTCTTTTCCAAGCAGAAGTACATTTTTCTCCATTGAAAATGTCTACTAGGACTACTATAATTAGTGAGGTCAGCATAATTTTATGAGTATGGCTTTGGATATTTTTGCCTATTAGGGGATTTGACCTGAAGTATTAACACTAAGGAAACACCATGAGTAGCTATGAAAGAAGGGGTAAAGAAGAGGGCTGGACCAGTTTATATGCTCAAGTTGAGTCATGGCCATTACATAAATATAGTTGTAGCAATCCTATCCTGGATGTTCACTAATAAATATTAGTCTAAAAGCTATTTGTTGATTAGAATATTCTTGAGCAAAATTCTCTTTAGGAGGATGAAGACTGATTGCATGTATGGCTATTATTTGGGGGTTTTTAGGAGTTGGCCACACTGGTAATAACTTAGGAACACTGTATTATAGAGTTGGGGTAATTTTACCTTCATTAAGGCCTAGACAAAGGAAATCATTATTAGTAGGAACAACAACATTGTAGGCTAAGTCCAAAGTGTATGATGTTAAATCAGTAATGAGGAAAAGTATGATCAAAAGGTAATAGAGGAGAGTAACAAAGGGAAGTGTAGCATATAGAAAAATCTTGTTCTAATCATCTTCATGATGGGCATCAACTTGTTCTAAATCCCTTGAGTTAGAAGCCAACTTCTATGGACTGCTTCCTTCTGGAAGCTTTCTTTTTGGGGGAAATCTCAATTTAAGATATTTAGTAGATATAAATTTCTGTTGTGTGTGTGTGTGTGTGTTTTGGGATACCTTTTTTAAATTTATTTTTTTAATTTACATCCCAGTTAGTTAGCATATAGTGCAACAATGATTTCAGGGGTAGATTCCTTGATGCCCCTTACCCATTTAGCCCATCTCCCCTCCCACAACCCCTCCAGTAACCCTCTGTTTGTTCTCCATATTTAAGAGTCTCTTATGGTTTGTCCCCCTCCCTGTTTTTATATTATTTTTGCTTCTCTTCCCTTGTGTTTATGTGTTTTATGTCTTAAAGTCCTCATATGAGTGAAGTCATATGATATTTGTCTTTCTTTCACTAATTTCACTTAGCATAATACCCTCTAGTTCTATGCACGTAGTTGTGAATGGCAAGATTTCATTTTTTTTGATTGCTCAGTAATACTCCATTGTATATATATATCACATCTTCTTTATCCATTCATCTATCGATGGACATTTGGGCTCTTTCCATACTTTGGCTATTGTCGGTACTGCTGCTATAAACATTGGGGTGCATGTGCCCCTTCGAAACAGCATACCTGTATCCTTTGGATAAATACCTAGTAGTGCAATTGCTGGGTCATAGGTAGTTCTATTTTTAATTTTTTGAGGAACCTCCATACTGTTTTCCAGAGTGTCTGCCCCAGTTTGCATTCCCACCAGCAGTGCAAGAGAGATCCTCCCTCTTTGCATCCTCGCCAACATCTGTTGTTGCCTGAGTTGTTAATGTTAGCCATTCTGACAGGTGTGAGGTGGTATCTCATTGTGGTTTTGATTTGTATTTCCCTGATGATGAGTGATGTTGAGCATTTTTTCATGTGTCAGTTGGCCATCTGGATGTCTTTTTTGGAGAAGTGTCTATTCATGTCTTTTGCCCATTTCTTCACTGGATTATTATTTATTGTGTGTTGAGTTTGATAAGTTCTTTTTTTTTTTTTTTTAAATTTTTTTTCAACGTTTATTTATTTTTGGGACAGAGAGAGACAGAGCATGAACGGGGGAGGGGCAGAGAGAGAGGGAGACACAGAATCAGAAACAGGCTCCAGGCTCCGAGCCATCAGCCCAGAGCCTGACGCAGGGCTCGAACTCACGGACGGCGAGATCGTGATCTGGCTGAAGTCGGACGCTTAACCGACTGCGCCACCCAGGCGCCCCATTTGATGAGTTCTTTATAGGTTTTGGATACTAACCCTTTATCTGATATGTCGTTTGCAAATATCTTCCCCCGTTCTGTTGGTTGCCTTTTAGTTTTGCTGATTGTTTCCTCTGCTGTGCGGAAGCTTTTTATTTTGATGAGGTCCCAATAGTTCATTTTTGCTTTTGTTTCCCTTGCCTCTGGGGATGTGTTGAGTAAGAAGTTGCTGTGGCCAAGGTCAAAGAGGTTTTTGCCTGCTTTCTCCTTAAGAATTTTGATAGCTTCCTGCTTTACGTTTAGGTCTTTCATCCATTTTGAGTTTATTTTTGTGAATGGTGTAAGAAAGTGGTCCAGGTTCATTTTTCTGCACGTCAATGTCCAGTTTTCCCATCACTACTTGCTGAAGAGGCCGTCTTTATTCCATTGGATATTCTTTCCTGCTTTGTCAAAGATTAGTTGGCTATATGTTTGTGGGTCCATTTCTGGGTTCTCTATAATGTTCCACTGATCTGAGTGTCTGTTTTTGTGCCAGTAGATAGAACTTTCTGATTTTTATCAGATGGATGATGTCATTTTGATTGAGTAACATGTATCTAAGGATAATTCCTTGTTTGACAGATGCACCAGGAGCTAAGAGCACTTTATAAGGTCTTTTTCAGTGAGATTCAAGGACATCTTTGTCTGATGTCCTTTCCAGGGCTTAGATGACCTTGTTTTAGGTCAAAGAGGGGCTAGTTAGGTCATTGGAGGGGGAATAGCAGCCTATGTAATGATTGGACTGAGTGATTCAGGTTAGGGTTAGTCCCTTATAATATTTAGCTTGATTAGCTTACAAAAAATTGGAATCGAGTATGGATGGAGATACTCCTAGTCACATGGATTTTCCAGTCATCCTTTTACAAGAAGGTAGTGTAGGAGTTCCTGAAGAACAAGAACTCAGGACTATAATACCTAAAGGTGGTGAGGTACTTTCAGTTTTAATATTTAATTTGTTCTTTCTATTTTCCCAGAGGATTGGAGGCAATAAGGACAACAGAGATTTTGAGAAAAGAGCAAAGCTTTGCATAATTTATAATTAACTATTCCAGTAAAATGTATTCCTTTATCCCTGGATGGATTACATAGGAAGGTCCCAAGTAGGTCACACAAAGCTAATAGTATTTTGGCTATGGTGGATCCTAGGTTTGTATCAGAGGAATACTTCAAGTCACCCACAAAAGAAATATACTATTACTATTATACGTACATAACCTATAGAGGAAGGCAATTGTATAAAATTCATTTGGAGATTGTCCAAGTATCCCTTAGGATGTACTTCTGGTCCATATCCCACTTTTAAAATTTTTTTTTTTTCAACGTTTATTTATTTTTGGGACAGAGAGAGACAGAGCATGAACGGGGGAGGGGCAGAGAGAGAGGGAGACACAGAATCGGAAACAGGCTCCAGGCTCTGAGCCATCAGCCCAGAGCCCGACGCGGGGCTCGAACTCACGGACCGCGAGATCGTGACCTGGCTGAAGTCGGACGCTTAACCGACTGCGCCACCCAGGCGCCCCCATATCCCACTTTTACAGTATTCCCTAAATCATGTTGGTTACAGATAAGGAATGAACTGGATAGTCTAGAAGAGTTTCTCAATCAGTGTTTGTTTAATATTGTAGTAGGCTCGTTCCTACTGTGATGAGTTGTTTCATGGTATATTTTAGAAAGTAGCCCTTTGAGGTTGTCTGGTGTTTCCATTCAGCCATCCTGGCCTCACCAGATCTGCCTTTCATGTATCTTCCTCTCCAGGTATTCACAGCATTTGTTTTCCTAGTTGGTAGCCAAATTTTGTGCATCTATTATGGAATTCTTTCTTTCTTTCTTTTTTTTTGTATTGTGGAATTCTCGAACAACTCTATGGATATTTATTTTTTCCTCTAAGAGATTCTTGCATAAGGATGATTATCAGGGCAGCTTGTTTAGCATGATGATGTACTAAAGCATTTCTTCTGATTTCTGTAGTATCTCATTTGCTTTTACAAGAACAGTTACCTTAGGTAGCACTAAGACATCAAGTAATTTATGTATTTGTTGTCCTTTGTTTGTGTAGGAGTGTTTGAGAAGGTTAAGACATTTACTTGCTTCCATGTCATTTCTAAGTCATGAACTACTCCAAAAGCATGTCAGCTCTCTGTGAATATATTTACCCTCATATTTTTTGCAATAAAAATGAACTTAGCTATGCCCCTGAAAGAGCTATGTATTTGATTACCTACACTGATTTGACTTTTAGTAAGGGACTGGTAATGCCTTATGGTATTGAGGTGGTTGTTAAGGGACTTTTCTTTTTTTTTTTTTTTTAATTTTTTTTTTAACCTTTATTTATTTTTGAGACAGAGAAAGACAGAGCATGAACGGGGGAGGGTCAGAGAGAGGGAGACACAGAATCTGAAACAGGCTCCAGGCTCTGAGCTGTCAGCACAGAGCCTGACGCAGGGCTTGAACTCACCGACCGTGAGATCATGACCTGAGCCGAAGTCTGCCGCTTAACCGACTGAGCCACCCAGGCGCCCCTGTTAAGGGACTTTTCAAGGGAATCCGTGATAGCTTTCATATAACCAGCCTGGTCTTATCTCTTCTTATTTTTATTTCTTATTGTGGTAAAACATCTGTAACATAAAATATACCACTTTAGTCATTTTTAATTGTACGGTTAAGCAGGAAGTGGCATTAAGTGGCATTACATTCACAGTGAGCACGCATCACTCTCATGTGGCTCTAGAACTTTTTCATCTTCTCCAACTGAAAACTCTGTACCCAATTAAACGCTAACTCTCCATTCCCTCCTTCCCTCAGCCCTGGAAACCACCATTCTTTTTCCTGTCTCTATGGATTTGGCTCCCCTAAGCAAGTCATATAAGTGGGATCATACAATATCTGTCCTTTGTGTCTGGCTTATTTCACTTAGCATAATGTCTTCAAAGTTCAACCACGTTGTAGCAGGTGTTAGAATTTCTTTCCATGGTAAGGCTGAATAACAGCTCATTGTATGCATATACCACACTTTGTTTATCTCTTCCAGTGGATTCCTGGGCTGCTTCCACCTTTTTTCTGTTGTAAATAATGCTGCTGTGGACATGGGTGTGCACCTTTTCAAGTAAGACCAATCAACAAACAATATGTAGTTAGGATTTGGTGTGGAGATGCCCACGATATGTGTTCTGGGCATGGACAATTCTTTTTTTTTTATTTTTAAAAAAATTTTTTTTTTTTCAACGTTTATTTATTTTTGGGACAGAGAGAGACAGAGCATGAACGGGGGAGGGGCAGAGAGAGAGGGAGACACAGAATCAGAAACAGGCTCCAGGCTCTGAGCCATCAGCCCAGAATCTGATGCGGGGCTCGAACTCACGGACCGCGAGATCGTGACCTGGCTGAAGTCGGACGCTTAACCGACTGCGCCACCCAGGCGCCCCGTTTTTTTTTTTTTTTTTTTTTTTTTTTTAAATTTTGGGCATGGACAATTCTTAAGCAACAGAAACACCATTATAATACTCCCTTTCCTGGGGTAAGGATAATAAAGTTGCCGGGTGGAGTTGTCAGAATAGTGTATGGTTTTATGAGAAGGGAGAAAGTAACAATATTTTTTTTTATTAATAGACTAGAAGAAAAATGTTGGCATTTTCAATTAGCCATGGGGATTGTTTTACGTGTAGTCCCATCAGGTTTAAAGGCAATCCAAATACAGGATCTGAAGTACTTTGTTTAATTTAGCTGAGGGTACACAGTTGCTCTGAGGCAAGTAGGAAAATCTCTAGCTAGCAGACCAAGGGGCCAGATATAATAAGCAAAGGGTCTTTGATGTGAGGAATGTTTTTGAGTTAATACCCCTAGAGCAGGGCCTAACCTTTCAAGCACAAACAAAAGATAAGGCTTATGATAATTTGGGAGATTTAGTTTAGGAGGCTGTCAAAGGGATATTTGAAATCACTGAAGGCCTTTCTAGTTGCTTTTTTATTTTGTTCCATGGGAGGGTGTCTGGTGTTTGATCCTGTCAAATCATATACAGCCAGAAAAACTTTGTGCCCGTTCTCCACAATACCCAGTTAATGCCAGATATCTTGTTTTTTTAGTAGTTGGTCTTGGGTAATTTTGTGCAATTTATAATCTCTCTTCAGATAATGCCTTTCCTGCAGTTGATAGGTCACCGTCCAGACAATGAATTATTTTTTTCAGAATTAGAAATTGTCCCTTACAGCTCTGTGTGCTGTTTTTGGTAGCTCTGTGAGTAGAAGTACAGAGTTGGTTTTAGAATCTTCAAGAATAATGGAACGTAAAAAGTAGTCATCTATACATTGGATCCAAATGGACCCACAAGGAAACAGTATATCCTTAAGATCCTTTAAGACTTGAGAAAAGTAGGTTGGAGCTTTGGTGAATTCCTAGGGCATAACTATCCAGGAGAATTGTTGCTTTTCTGAAGTGAAGGCAAATACATATCAGGCTTCTTCATCACCTGGGATACTAAAGAACATTGAACAAAAATCTATTATAGTACAGAATTTGCCTTCAGGTGGGACCAAGGAAGGTGTGGTATCTGAGTAAGGCACTGCTGGGAAGCAAGCCTATTTTAACTACTCATAGACCTTAGACAAATCTATATGTTCAACTGTTAGGCTTTTAAACAGGTGAAACAGATATTACAGGGACCAGCTCAAAGAGTAATTAATTCTTTTTTTCAGTTGAGCTGGTTGTAATTGGCCTAAGACCTTTGCATTTAGTTTCAGTAGGTTATTGAGAAGTTTAGGTAAAGGTGTAGAAGAATAGATCTGGACCCTTGTGGCTCTGCTCCAACTAGTTTACTTGTGGTGAGGGAGCATAAGGCAGGCTGTGGGCAAAGCACCAGCGAGCACAACCCTCCCCCTCCCCCCTCCTTCCCCAGGTGAGATACCTGGGATATTCCTCAGGCACTCCTGGCTGCCCAAGGACAGAGGAAAGGGAAAAACAAATGGTTAATCGATAGAGATCACAGTCCTGAAGGACCTGAGTCTTCATCAGTTTGCAACTCTTTTAATGATTTATGCAAGAAAAAGCCAATCACCAGAAACCTATAGACTCAGTTTCCTGGAGTCCTGACATCATCTTCCCTTCCACGATGATGTGGGGAACAAAGGCAAGAAGAAAATATAGATCAAATTACATTTCTTTATAACCTGCAGCCCAGTGACAAATACTTGAGGCAAGTACAGAGTATAACATTCCTCCAGGAACTCCCTACTGTCTTAATGTTAATGCCTTACTAGAGGGAAAAATAACTTCAGCTCAACAACAGCAAAGCCTCCAGTATCTGATGAGTCCCCTTTGGCGTAGGAAAGTCCTTTTGTCTTCCCTCTTTCCTTATTCTCCCCCGGCCCCCCCCAACTCCATAGTATATAATCAGTCACTCCTCACAACCCCAGTGAGCTCTTTCCGCCCACAGGTCCTGTCCCCATGCTTTAATAAAATCACCTTTTCTGCACCAAAGATGTCTCAAGAATTCTTTCTTGCCATCGGCTCAGGACCCCCGCCACCACTGATGAAGGTTTTGAGGTGATAGTGGGGTCTGGAGCTGATGGCCAAGAAAGAATTCTTGAAGACATCTTTGGTGCAAAAAGGTGGTTTTATTAAAGCACGGGGACAGGACCCATAGGCTGGAAGAGCTGTCTTGGGACCCTGTGGAGAGACTGGTTATATACTTGGGAGGTGGGGGAGGTAAAGTCAAGGAGAAGTTTCTAGTGAGATTTTCATCTGCTAAAGAAGACTCCCAGGATACTGGAGGCCTAGCTATTGTCGGGCTAATGTTGTTTTTCCCTATAGCAAAGCATTAGCATTAAGGCAGTAGGAAGTTCCTGGAGAAATATTTTACTCTGCTGGCCTCAAGTAGTTGCCAATGGGCTGCAGGTTATAAGAAATTTTAATTTTACCTGCCTTTTCCTTCTTGCCTTTGTTACCCACATCACTATGGAGGGGTGATGTTGGGGCTCCAGGAAACTGAGTCTATAGGTTTCTGGAGATTAGACTATTGATAAGACTGCCTTTTTCTTGTAATTTACTAAGATATTTGTAAGTTGATAGAGACCCATGTCCTGCAGGACTGTGATCTCTATCAGTTAACCATTTGTTTTTCCCCTTTCCTCTGTCCTTGGGCAGCCAGGAGTGCCTGAGGAATGTCACACATATCCCACCTGGGGCAGGGGTGGGGAAGGAGGGGGGAGGGGGAGGGTTATGTCCTTATGTCACCATGTATGGGAGACAAAGAAGTCTATGCAAAGAAATTGCATGGAAGCCTATACCCCTCTACACTCAGGGCTAAGCCTTTTTGAGATCTTAGCCCGCTGAGCCCATGCCGGCATGAATAAAGCTGCTTCCTGGAAAGAACAGCCTTGGTGTCCTGTCCCTCTGTGCAAGACTCCTGTTACACGTAGAGCAGCACCCATGTCAATAATAAAGATGAATTGTTGTCTGTATATATTTATAAACCGTTACCCTTGGGAGTTTAGGTGAAGGGCAGGGAAATAATTGGGTTCTAATCTTTCTCCCAGCTGCAGCACCACTGGGCTGACTTTGGACAGTTCTTTTCTGTTTCTTAACCAACATATGACATGTGTTTTTCCAATGGCCCTTCTGCCTGCAGTATCTACAGGTGTCCTTACTCATAGGCCCTTGGGATTCTCAGAGAATAGAAAACCTCCTGCTTTTGTTTTTATTTCAGGGACCAGTTGTTTAATTGGGACGGCCAGAAGTTTGTTTTCATTCCTAGCTTGTTTATTTTCTAGGGCTTTTTGAAAATGTTAAGCCACATGTTGGAGATCTTCTAAATTGGCAATTTCCCAGTCCAATTTATTTTTCTGACTAAATTTCCTATTTCAGATGTGAACCTATTTACAAAAAGAGAGGGCAAGGCTTCTTTTGCTTCAGCTGCTAGGTATATCTCAGAATATTGTTGAAAGGATTCCTAAAGTCTAGTTTTCAAGTCTCCTATTGAGACATATTTATTTTATTTACAACTTTGAAGTTTCATCCAATCTTCTCTCAAGGGGAAGACTCCAATAAAGGCTGTATGTATTTCATTTCCTATTTTTTTGTCCTCTCAAGGCCAATATCTGAAATATCTGAATTGAGCACAGTTGGCTTATTTAAATCCCATCTTGGCCTTTCCCACCCTATTGCCTTTAATGATTTTCCCCGTGTGAGGGGCTTACAATTAAGTGAACTAGTTGGTATGGACCTGGCAGTCCAGGATAGTAAATAACTGACAAAATCCATAATTCTGCAGATTACTTTTGTCTGTGTTCCTGTGGTTTTGGAATCCTTAATTATAGCCCTTAATTCAACTTAAATTTGACTTCTAGATCAGCATGTTGGCCTGGAAATTTCGAGGGGATATTACAAACTGTGATCCTTTTCTGAGAAAAAAATCTGGGAAAGGACAGTTCATTTAGGAGGTCAGGAGAAGGAGCCAAAGTACAGCTGGGTGTCTGTGGCCCAAAGATAATTTGGAGTAGAGACAAAAAGGTGCAAGGAGAGTAGGTTTCAGAAGGTTGAAATGAAAGTGATTTCGGTTTGCTGGCTTCTGCCAAAGAGTCTTTCAGAAAGGCTATCTTGAAGTCTGTGTTTCATTTGGAGGCCTTGGCCAACCACTGAATGTCTGTCTTTGCTAGTGTGCCTGTTCAATGCATTATTTTTACCACACTGTAAGTTACGGATAGTTGAGGTGGGTAGATCATGTGGTCTTGAGGCTGCCCCTTTCCTGCTCCTTCCAGTGGTGGTGGGAAAAGGGAGTGAGCTGGATCTCAGCTGGGAATAGTGGAAGGGTGAATGTGGGCTGGAGGGAGGAGAGTAGCAAGGAAGGGGTTCTGCCCACCCTGGACAAGATGTCTACCAAGGTGCTCAGCCAGCTGAAGGGATATAAATAGCTTGAGTAAAGTGCAAAAAGGAGAAGGAAATTTTAATGAAAGACTCAAATGTGGAAGAGTTTTATTGTCCTATTACCATCTGTGGACATACCCATGGTCAATTTTATGATCTTATATAACTCTTTAGAATTGGTGGAAAATCAACAAACTAGCTGTTCATGGGATTGCTTTGGGGGTGAGGAAGAAGGCTCAGAAAAGCAGCAGGTTCACCTGTGACAGATTTGTCAGACGTTAGGAAATGAAGTGTGAGTCAGGGGGTCCTAAATTTTGTTCAAACAGAGAAGGTCTCTGGGGCACCTGGTGGCTCAGTTGGTTGAGCGTCTATTTTGGCTCAGGTCATGATCTCATGGTTCATGAGATTGATCCCCTAGTTGGGCTCCTTACTGTCAGCAAGAAGCCTGCTTGGGATTCTCTCTCTCCTTCTCTCTCTGCCCCTCCCCTTCTCTCTCTCTAAATATATAAACTTAAAAAAAAACACAGAGAAGTTCTCTTAAAGGAATTAATAATTTCACACACTAAAATGGGAATGTAACGAAGCTCAAATCTGTCTATCAACCCTGGTCATTCAGTAATTGAATAAATGTACCTCTCTCTTGAGGATCTCCATGGTTAGGATTTTCTGGGAGAACAAAGGGTAGGGTAATTTTCCTAGCACAAGAAACACCTCCACCACTCAGATGCCTGCTTCTAAAGCTTCTATGAAGAAACAGCAGGAGGTCCTCACCAGTATGAAGCGTAGGCAGGTGAGGAGGTTCCCAGATAGCCCCACCCACCCACCATTCTCCACCTTGACTGTGGTCGAATAACCCGAAGAAGTCTAAAACATCCCCAGGCCCAGGCCCCAATCCAGATCAATCAAACTAGACTCTTTGGGATGGGGGCTGGACATCAGTTTTCCTTTAATTCTGATTAAGGAGCAGCGCTCAGATTCTTGCCTCTCAAAATATGGTCCTCAGACCAGCAGCATCAGCATCACTTGGGGCAATTGTTAGAAATGCAAATTCTCAGACTTTAGTCCGGACCTGCTGAACCAGAAATCAGAAATTCTGCAGGTAGGTCCCAGAAACCTGTGGGTTTTTTAAATTCTGTTTTTTTCTTGTGGTGAAATAGACACAGTATTTATCACGTTAACCATTAGTAAGTGTACAATTCAGTGGCATTAAACACGTTCACAGTGTTGTGTATCCGTCACTGTGATATATACTCAGAAATTTTTCACTGTCCCCAGCAAGAACACTGTACCCTCCCCTGTCTTTCCCACTGTCCCCCCACAGCCTGTGGTGACCTCTATTCTACTTTTTGACTCCATAAATTGGCCTATTCTAGGTACTTTCTATAAATAGAATAATGTAATCTGTGTTTCCTTCTGTTTCTGTCTTATCATGAAACCTAATATTTTCAAGGCCCATCCATGTTGTATTTTAGCTTATATCAAAATTTCATTCCTTTTTATGGCTGAGTAATTAGCAGCCCGTGTTTTAACAAGCAAATCAGGTGATTCTGATGCTCACTCAAGTTTGAGAACCACTGACTTAGAGCAATGCTCCTCAGATTTTACCGTACATCAGAATCACTTGGGGGATCTTATTAAAATGCGGGTTCTGATTCATTAACTGACTTACTAGTTGATTCATTAGTGTGCCCCAAGATTCTGCATTTCTAACAAGCTCTGAGTGCATAGGGTCGAGACTCATGCTCTGGAGTCATCACAGCTGTGCCTAGTTCACCCTGAAATGACAGGGTGCAGGTCAGTCTCATTACCAGGGTGGAGTGACAAGGAAGCTGTGTCTATTTCTGCCTCATGGGCTAGAAGACTGGACCTTGAGACCCTGTTGTTCTCTGACTTGGCCTTTCTGGGCTGGGAGACTGTCACGAGTCTTGCAGGGCACTGGATTGGGAAAGGCTGGAATCTGGGAACCTTTGGGGGAACTCAGTGTTAATTACCACACTATAAATGACAACCTGGTCAGTGTTTAGTCCCTGCCTTGAGATTCAGGCCTGGCAGTGCTGAGAAGGAGGGGGTGAGGTGAGGCTGGCTGAGTCCTGGGAGTGAGACAGGATGTCAGAGTAGAGGTTGACCAGCAGGCCTCAGGAACCAGCTGGGGCAGGCCAGTGGCATCACCTCAGGGGCCCCTGCACCAGGCAGGAGGGTCAGTACTTCTGTATTCCTTCCTGATTGATGAAATCTGACGTGGCACAGGGAGGCAGGGATAGAGCGAAGAAGGATGGGTCTCTAGGCCCACTGTTCGCATTGAAATGGTGCCAGATTTGTATTTTCAAAGCAATAGTAATCACCTCTGAGTGAATTCAACCACAGAATATCCTCAAACAAGGACTGTTCAACCTCAGGATATTCCCACAGAGGAAACCACCATGTATCACCCACAAGCTGTTCCAGTCTGACTCCTCAGATGATGCAAGCTGTCACCTGTGTGTGGTCTTGAACTAGGAAACAAAGATAGTTGGGAACATTCTTTTGGAAACTTATCTATGTCATAAGTAGAGCTCCTGCTGCATGGGAGAGAGAGCAGAGAAACACACAATAAGGAAATTATAGTTCATTCGTGTGATGAAATACTTTGGAGCCATTGGAAATGAAAGGAGTTTTAATGACATTGCAAACATGGCCGTGATTAAAAAGGGAAAAAGGCTCAAATAACAGATGTATGCGTATATATACACATATGTGTGTATTCTATGTAAAAACCTTAAACGATACATATATATAAAGAAAAAATGATAGGAAATACATTAAAGGTCACAATGGTTATCATTGGATGGTAGGAAGCCGTGGTTTTTAATTGTATTATTTATCATGTTTGTATTTTCTACATCATTCATCATGAGCATATGACACTAACAAAAAGATATTGAAGCTATATGGTAAGGAAATGATCAAAAATCAAAAAACACAAGTTTTTATCTATTGTTTTTCTTAGTAAGTTTTTAATATTTTTTTTTATTTGAGAGAGAGTGTTAGTGAGTGCCTGCAAGTGGGGTGGGTGGCGGAGGGGCAGAGGGAGACAGAGAGAGAGGGAGGGAGGGAGGGAGGGAGAGAGAGAGAGAGAGAGAGAGAGAGAGAGAGAGAGAGAGAGTGAATGAGAATCCCAAGCTGGCTCCTTGCTAAGTGGGGCTGGAGCTCAGTCCCACAACCCTGGGATCATGACATGAGCTAAAATCAAGAGTTGGATAGTCAAACAACTGAACCACCCAGGTGCCCTGTATCTATTCTTAATTTTAGCAACAGAGTGTTTTAGTGCTTGATAAAATTTAAATATTCAGCTATCGCCCAAGTCCCCTGGAGGATGCCCCCTGACTCAGAGAGAAAGCCATGATCTTTGACCTCACCTCCATAGCCTGCCCTGATCTCTATTCCCAAGGCCCCTCTGACATCTTCTCCACTCCTGGTCTTTCCCTTGCTCCCACCCTGGTCTTGTTGATTTGCATCAAACCCTGGTACTCTCCTGCCCTGGAGCCTTAGCACTGGCCCCATCCTTGGCCTGCAATACTTCCCCCAGCCATCTGCTGAACTGGGCATTTCACTTCTGTCAGGTCTTTCCTCCAAGCTACCTTCTCAGCAGAGCCTTTCCTGGAGATGCTGCTTAAGATCCCCAGACTCCTGTGACATTTTAGATCTCCCTCCTTGCTTTGGCTCTGGTAGGAGTTGTTACTATTTAACATCCTGTATCTTTTATTTCTCTATTTCTTTATGGTCTCTCCCATCCATTATAACGCAAGCCCCACTGGGTCAGACTTTTGTCAATTTTTTTCCACTCCTGTAGCTCCAGCTTCTAGAACATGCCTGGCACTGGCCCTTGAAAATCAGCTGTTGAATAAATGAATGACCAAAACACCCCCTCTTTTTTTTCTTTAAATGTTTATTCATTTTTGAGAGGGGGGGGGCAGAGAGAGGGGGAGGGGCAGAGAGACAGGGACAGAGGATCTGAAGCCTCTGTGCTGACAGCAGAGAGCTCGACGTGGGGCTCGAACTCACAAACCTTGAGATCATGACCTGAGCTGAAGTCAGATGCTTAACCAACTGAGCCACCCGGGCACTCCTATTTTTGACTTATAAAATCATAAAGCTTATAAATATATTTCATCCCTACTAACAAAACCATTCAGAACCAAGGCACTTATTGCCACTTAATGATAGCATCCCATAGTAGCTTCTGCTGTTTCAGTGGTTTATAGATGTAATTTTCAGGAAATATGAATATACAAAGTGGTGCCAGGAATATCATATTATTTGGTGACTATGTGCAAAAAAAAGAGGCAGCTTAATTTTGGAATGGCATTATGACTTGGTGGTCAGAGGTGGATAATAACTTTCTAGAAACCAGTCTAGAGAAAGCTGTACATATCAGCTGATATCCATTGATTCATTTAACATGGATTCATTAAGCATCTATTATGTGATGGGACCTGGGTACACACAGTGATCAAGACATCACTCCTTCCTGGATGCAAGTTACAGTCTAATGGGGGATATAGATGACTAAATAATAATAATGAGATGAGATATCATATGGGAGCACAAAGGAGGGGCAGCTAACCCAGACTTGGGATGGGAGATTTGTGGAAAGTTTCCTGGTGGAAGTAAGCTTTGAGCAGGATAAACAGGAATATGTCTGGGAGCAGGGCTTGGGCTGAGAGTGTTCCAGGCAGGGCGTGGGGTTCTTCTGGGAAGCTGGAAAGCTCACTATGGTTTGAGTGTGGCCATGATCACACTCATATCCTGAATTCAGTCACTTCATATCAGCTCCACTGCCATCCCCTCACCCCACCGTGTCTCACGTAGACCACCGTGTCGCCCCTGTACGTGGACACCCTGCTTCTCCTATGTCTCTGATACTGGGAGAGAGAAAAGCAGTCCCTGGCAGGCAAGGGCTGGCCTGGCACTCATAGCCGGCCGGTGGTCTTCTGTCCCACATAAATGCATCAGAGAACCCCAACAGACAGATGAAGACAAAAACAAGCCCACTTTGTAATCATGCCTGAACAGAGTTGACAACATCCACCATGTCCAGACCACAGAACTGACCGGCAAGCCTTCCGTCCTGGCTGATACGGGTTACTACCACTTCTTTGCCAATCACACTTTTAGCTTCCCTCTGTTCCTCCCTCCTCCAGGACAGATTTATTCAGACATCTGGCCTCAGAATTCCCCCCGCTTCCTGACAACATCTAATCCAGGGCAAACCACACTTCCTTGAACCTTCTCCATAATCACCTAACACAAGCCCCAATCCTATCATTTCTAACACCCTTCAGCTGTGAGGCCCCCACCGTCCCCATGGTGTATGTTCTAATTCACTGCAAGGAATCAGTCAATCCAGCTTGTTTAACCACAGTTGTGTTTCTGGTGATCATGGGCTGGAGGATATTGACAATACACACATCAGGTTAAGGTACTTTCCTCTTTGCTTCCCATGACTCTCAGCATCAAAGTCAAACTCTTTTCCAACACCTCTGTTATTTGACTCTGTCTGCCTCTCTGCCCTCCTTAATTCACCCCACAAGTCCTGTTGAGGATCTGCGATGATCCAGAGACCTTTCTTGGCACAGGTACCTTTCACACTGCTGTGTGAAGAATGGGTTGGAACAAGAAGCTGGAGCAGAGTCGGGACACCCGTTATGAGGATCTTTTATTTATTTATTTAAAAAAAAAATTTTTTTTTTCAACGTTTATTTATTTTTGGGACAGAGAGAGACAGAGCATGAACGGGGGAGGGGCAGAGAGAGAGGGAGACACAGAATCGGAAACAGGCTCCAGGCTCTGAGCCATCAGCCCAGAGCCCGACGCGGGGCTCGAACTCACGGACCGCGAGATCGTGACCTGGCTGAAGTCGGACGCTTAACCGACTGCGCCACCCAGGCGCCCCTATGAGGATCTTTTAAATCAAGCGACACAACTGGAGTGGAATCAGGGAGGGAGAAAGGTGAAATGCAGTGCCCAGAATTATGCTCAATGAGATAAATCAGACAAAGGAAGAAGTGCTGTGTGATCTCCCTTGTACGTGGAATCTAAAACAGAGAATAGACTGGTAGTTAGCATGGGCTGGGGGGAGGAGGAATGGGGAGATATTGGCCAAAGGGTACATGTGTCCAGTTATGAGATTAACACGTTTTGGGGATATAATGTACAGCATAGTGATTGTAATTAATTTAGTTAATAGTTATAATATTGATTTTTAATTTATTGATAATGTATATAGTTAATCTATACTTTAAAATTTTTTTTAAATATTTATTTTATTTTTGAAAGAGACAGAGACAGAGAATGAGCAGGGGAGGGGCAGAGAGAGAGGGAGACAGAATCCGAAGCAGGATCCAGGCTCTGAGCTGTCAGCACAGAACCATCTTGGGGCTCAAATTCACAAACTGCAAGATCATGACCTGAGCTGTCAGGTGCTTAACTGACTGAGCCACCCAGGTGTCCCTAGTTAACCTATACTTGAAAGTTGCAAAGAGAGTAGATCTTAAAAAAGCAATGGTAATTATGTGATGTGATGGAGGTGTTAGCTAACACCACAGTGGTAATCATAGTGCAATATCTAAATGTATCAAATCAACACATTGTACACCTTAAACTTACACAATGCTGTATGTCAATGATATCTTAATAAAGTTGGGAGAAATTTTTCAAATGTAGAAAAAAGACAGGGAATTTCAAAGAATTCTGAAAAGGATTAAATTGTACCCCTATTTTACACCAGTCACAAAAATTAAATCAAAATGGATTAAACACTTAAAAACAAGGCTCAAAACAGGGGCGCCTGGGTGGCTCAGTCGGTTAAGCGTCCTGACTTCGGCTCAGGTCATGATCTCATGGTCTGTGAGTTCGAGCCCTGTGTCGGGCTCTGTGCTGACAGCTCAGAGCCTGGAGCCTGCTTCAGATGTCCAGAAGTCTGCCTCTCTCCCACTTGTGCTCTGTCTCTCTCTCAAAAATAAATAAAAATGTAAAAAAAAACCCCAAAAAAACCCAAGGCTCAAAACCGTAAAACTCTTGAAAGAAAACACAAGGAAAGAACACTAAAGGCACAAACAACAAAATCAAAAGTCAACAAGTAAGGACTGACTACATCAAACTAAAAACCTTCTGCACATCAAAACAAACCATCAACACAATGAAAAGGCAGCCTACCGAATGGGAGAAAATAACAACAAAAAAACCCCCAAATAATCCAATTTAAAAATGCTGGGCGGAGGACCTGAATAGACATTTTTCCAAAGAAGATGTACAAATGGCCAACAGGTACACGAAAAGATCCTCAACATCACTTATCATCAGGGAAATGCAACTCAAAACCACAATGAGATGCCACCTCACAGCTGTTAGACTAGCCATCATCAAGAAGAACAGAGATAGCAAGTGTTGACAAGGATGTGGAGAAAAGGGAACCCTCATGTACTGTTGGTGGGAGTGTACATTGGTGCAGCCACTGTGGAAAACAGTATGGAAGCTCCTTAAAAAATTCAGAATAAGACTGCCATATGATCCAGCAATCCCACTTGGGGGTATATACCCAAAGGAAATGAAAACAGGATATTGAAGTGATAACTGCACTCCTGTGTTTATTGCAGCATTATTCATAATAGCAAGATACAGAAGAAACCTAAGTGCCTGACAATGGCTGAATGGATGAAGAAGATGTGAAACAGACACACACACACACACACACACACACACATGAGTGAAGGAGGAAATCCTGCCATTTGCAAAAGTAGCATTATGCTAAATGAACTAAGTCAGAAGGAGAAAGATAAATACTGTACAGTCTCACTTATATGTGAAATCTAAAAAAGCCACACTCTTAGAAACAGAGAGAATGGTGGCACCAGGGGCTGGGAGAGTGGGGCAAATGGGGAGATGTTGGTCAAAGGGTACAAACTTCCAAATGTAAGATGAATAAGTTTTGGGGATCTAATGTACAGCATGGTGATTATAGCTAATAATACTATATTATATACTTGAAAGTTGTCAAGAGAGTAAATCTTAAGTGTTCTCACCACACACACACACACACACACACACACACACACACACAAAGGAACAGCAATCATGTGACTTGACGGAGGTGTTAAATAATGCTATGGAGGTAATCATTTTATAATATATAAACGTATCAAACCAACACTTTGTACACCTTAGACTTTTCTATGCTTCAATTATATTTCAATAATGCTGGAAAAAAAACCCCCGAAACATGATGCTCAGGTTTCTGGCTTAGGCAGCGGGGACCAGCACAGTATCATTTTCAGCTGATATGTTAACAAGGATTCTGGAAAAGGCTGAGCATCTCATTTGTGAAAAAGGGCCCCTTCTAAGTTATCTTCAGGAAGCGGTCTCCCCAGGTCCTAGAAAGTACTGCAGAATTTTTTGGCTGCCTTTGGCCCGTGGGCTGTGCCTGTCACTGCAAGAAATTGTTTGAATAATGTACCTATTTCAGGTTCTAGTTTATATGTTTAAGGGAGACATATTTCAGTGGAGTCAGTAACTTATTTCTTATGGCCTTCTGGGCTTAAATAAAATGATGATTAGAGTAATTCAGGGTCCATGAAGTAGTCCAAAACAGCCTCCATCTGCCATTGCTCTCATTGGTAACTCATTTACTTCTTATAATGGGTTTCCAGATATATGAATTAAGTTAAAATGTGCTGCTCCTGCTCAGAGGAACCAATAAATGACTTGCTTTTGTGTTACAACTCTCAGAAGTAAATTATTCAGTATTCATTGCTTGTAGGGTTTAAAGAGAAACTAAATTTATTTGGATTCCCCACCCTTCACTCTGGGACACGCTTTAACGTTCCCATCACAGGGACTTTGTGGAATTGACTAATTATGTGTTTTGCATATTTATAAACACTTTGTTATTTATTAATGGGCCATTTCGAGATAAAATTAGCACTTTATTCACACCACAGCCATTTCTCAAAGGCACCCTGACTCCAGCCTGAGGAGTTGAGATCTGAGTGCACACAATGAAAGCACGGGCGATTGTCTTCTCTGTAAATCCCAACAAGGGCGAAAGCTGCCTGTGTGCAATTTATCAGGCTGGCTCTCTAGAGCTGCGCTGTCCAATACAGTTTTGTAAAATTTAAATTAATTAAAGTTAAATAAAATAAAAAAAATCCAGTCCCTTAATCACACTAGCCACATCTCAAATGCTCAAGAGCACATGGGGCCAGTGGCCACCATATTGGAGAATGCAGAGCATTTCCATCATCCCAGAAAATTCTACTGGCCAATACTGCTCTGCACACTTAGTGTGCTGATGTTTTTTTTTTTTTAATTTTTAAAAATGTTTATTTTTGAGAGACAGAGAGAGCAAGAGAGCGAGCACGATCAGTAGAGGAGCAGAGAGAGAGGGAGACATAGAATCTGAAGCAGGCTTCAGGCTCCAAGGTGTTAGCACAGAGCCTGACGCGGGTCGTGGGCCCATGAACTGTGAGATCATGACCTGAACTGAAGCTGGACGCTTAACTGATGAAGCCACCCAGGCACCCTGGTGCTGAGGTTTTTGTATGGCTCCCTGGACTGATAGAATTTGGTCCTTATAAACTGATTGGCCAGCAAGACTGAGGGGTTAAGGCATGCCTGGTGATACTTCAAATCCTGAATATATCCTGAATTTGATTACTTCTTACTACCTACAATCTGGTCCCATTACTTCTGGCTCTTGCCTTTATTTCTAACTTCTTTCCCAGCTTGCATCCTGGGCTCTACAGTCTCTTGTCCACATTTAATAGCCAGAGCAGTCCTGCTCAGAAACTTCCAGTGGCTTTGTGTCTTGCTCAGAGTAAAAGCCAACATCCTTACAATGATCTCCAATGTCCAATATGGCTGACTCCCTGCTGTCCCTCAGATACCCCATGGTTTCTACTCCTCCAGCCACACTGGCCTCTAGGTGTGCTTTCCCCTGTGCTGGTTGTTTCCTCTGCCTGAAGTACTCTCCTCTCAGATATCTGTATGAATTGTTCTTTCACGTCTTTGCTCAAAAGTCTTCCCTGGCCACCCTGTCTAAAATTTCACCGTTCTCTCCCTGCCCCCCCCCCCCACCTCAACAGCATTCCCTATACCCCTTCCCTGCTTTCCTAACACTATCCATATATTTTACTAATTAGTGTTGTTTATTTTCTGATTCTTCTAGAATACAAACTCTGCCATCAGGTTTTTGTCTGTATTGTTCACTACTATCCCCCAATGCTTAGACCAGTGACTGACATATAGTAGGGGTCCAACTGGTATTTATGGAATGAATGAATGTACTTTGTAATCCATGTGTCCATCAAGTGAGTGAATGGAGAGGCATGGGTTTTAGAATATATGAAGCTCTGGCTTATTCCAGATGTGAGACTTTAGGCAAGTCTCTTAATTTCCTCATCTGTAAAATAGAGATCGTAATACTTTCCAGGAAGGATTGTCACTAGGATTTACAAAGGCACTCCTAGCGCATAGTCAGAGCACAATAATGTTATTCTGGGGCTGTGAAATATGGCCCACAGCTCTTCTTCATGTGCCAATATCTATGTGAAAACCATGCCAGCCTTTTCTTTCCCTGCGTATTTTAAGCTGTTGTGCTTTTATTTTAATAATTAAAACATTATATATATGAAAATCTGGATGATGATCTTCTGAGTTTGGCTGTGAGATTACATTGGTGAGACTACAATGTGAGATTACATTGGCTGATTATTACATTGGTTTTTAGATGTGAAAGCCAGCAATCCATGTTCGTATTCTATGAATTAAAATTTCACAGAAATTCAAATAGGGAAAATCAGTGGAAGGGTAGGGTCCTATTGTGTGACATGTGGTGGCATAAGCCTGCCGAACTGAGCAAGAGCATGCACCAGAGGGGGTAGGATTATATTCACATTTCAACAGGGGATTTAGTTCTGCAAAATGATATGGTGCCCATGGCCTAGCACGTTGACTTAATGTTATTTTGAATTTTATTGTTTTTATTGTTAGACAAGAGCCCTGTGCTTATAGAGTTTATACTGGGTTTTATGTTTGTACATATTGAGGAGTGTAGCAGGGTTGACGAGGAAAATAGAAACCACTCCAGATATTTGAGACGAAGACAACGTAACACAGGGAAGTGGTACTTGGGAGCGGAGGTGCAGAGACCCAAATGGATGCATATGTGCTTGAACGCTGGCAACAGCAGGAAGCTCCCTCACCCTGAGGCTGGAGGGTCAAAATGTGGTGGCTTCAGAGCCCAGACTGGGGCCAACAGATAGAAGCTGAGACAACAAAGGGACCAAAGGCAGCTGGAGTTTTGCAGGAGATGCAGCTGTTTCCAGAGAAGCTGCCCAAGGTCAATAGAGACGGGAGGAAATACTATGGTTTCTCCTTTTCCCTGCCTCCATTTCTTCAGTAATGTTTCTCTTTGGCTGAAAACTGCAGAAGCCAGTTGACATAGGAAACTGGGAAATGCATCCTGTAGGGATTAACAGCTCCGTGCCCACCCCCCCTCCCGCCCCCATCCCCAGCATCGCAGAGCAGAGCAGGGGAAGGGTAGAGAAATTATCTAAGGATAAACTCATCATGATTATGTGGATGTGTGGTTGATTCCCTCCATGCGTAGTCTCCCCTTCCACCCTGTGTGGCAGCTAGGTTGATTACATGGGTTCGGTACACCAGCTCCAGGGGTGGGCGCTGATTGGTTTCAGTGTCTAAACCAAGAATGGTAGCTCTACCCTCCTTGCCATAGTGATTGGTTACATAAGTCCTGGCCTAAGATGAACAACTCAGGACATTCCCCAGGCCCCAGTGGTTTAAAGCTAGGCAACCCTGTCTGTCTCCTTCCTATGAACAAAATAACACATAACCCCTAAGCATTCCCAACAGCCAGTCCCTGTGACGGGATCAGAACAAGCCTGAGGGAGAGGCCTAGTGCTGCATGCACATGCATACTCACATGCACACGCACACACAGAGCCAGAGACTTACTACATAATTCTGGAAGTCATTATACCCCAGGGGTCCTCATTCATTTGAACCAGATTAGTTCCCTTTCTTGTTCAAGCCAGTTTGAATCGGCTTTTCTGTTGCAACTAACACAATCATAAAAATAATTTAGATCAACATTGGGAGTTCAAAAAAAAATGTGTGCTAACAGGGATACATACATTGTTCAAACTTGAGAAACACTATCACCTCCCCAGAGCCCACGCCTTCCATTTCTCAACTGAAGATGAACACTAGTCCTGCACAAAGCATGGCTCATGCTGGGTCCCAAGGTCTTTGGAGGCCAAGCTGAGAGCGTGTAATGCTTCTGCAGCAGCAATAAGACACATCCCTGGTTTTGAACCAGGAGAAGGAGCACACAGATACGTAAGTGGTGAAATGAGGAACTCCCAAATGTTGTAGGTGGAATAAACATAAAGCGTGGAGAGCCATGCTCTCCTTTTAGCAATGTGGGCGAAACTGGGGCCAAAGCAAGTAGAAAAAGCGTCACTGCCACCATGTTATTCTCTCTTTACGTGGAAAAACCAAGTGCTTAGAATTTTAGTAGGCTTAAGAAATTATCTCACTTAAGAAGGGGCAATGCTTAGATGTTAAATCTCTTGAAAAGAATGTCTGGCCTGAATTTCCTAGAAAGAAAGGCTCTTTGAGCCTACTATTGTTCTACCAAGAGAGGCAATGGGTCCTGTAATTCCTGGTGAAAGCCAATGGGTTCAGCTCAAGGTGAGGGAGGGAGAGCAGATTTACACATTTTGGAAGCTTCTTCCTTCTGCTGGTTTTTAGCAGTAAAGGATTCTGAACTCCTGGAGGATTCTGAATAGGGGTCTTGGTGTTTCTGCGGACTAATCTTGAAATTGAATTGATCAACCTGAGTATTTTGTCTCCTCCTGAGTTAACTTTTGGTCAGAGGTCAACATCATCGGGCAGGTGAGTCTAGAGTGCACTTTCCCCATCCCTCTGCTCCCCTAGGGCTGTCTACTAACGAGAGTAGAGGATGTGCATTAACATTTACTGCTTCACGCTGGCCAGGCCAGACCTCTGCAGACAGCTGCTGTTTCTCTTACCCAGAATCAAGAGTCAGGTGCTCAACCAACTGAGCCATCCAGGGTTTTTTATTATTATTATTATTATTATTATTATTACTGTTGTTATTATTTTTAGAGAGAGAGAGAAAGAGCATGAGCAGGGGACAGAGGCAGAGGAAGAGAGAGAGAGAGGTAGAGAGAAAGAATCTCAAGCAGGCTCCGTGATGTCAGCACAGAGCCCGACACAGGGCTTGAACTCATGAACCGTGAGATCATGTCCTGAGTTGAAATCAAGAGTCTGATGCTCAACTGACTGAGCCACCTAGGCACCCTGAAATGGAAATTTTAATATGTGTTGCTATGGGAATAAAGTGGTAGCATCTTTGGGAGGGCTATCTGGCAGAATCAGTCAAAATGTAACGTGTCTCCTGTCCATGGTGAAGCATTTCTAACAGGACCCTACCCTATAGGACCCTATGCTTGTGAGTATCTACAAGCATGATTTAAGACGGGAAACCACAAAAGGTCCTAAATTCCCTTCAGTAGGGAATGGTTGGACACGTTGTTATACATTCCCAACCCAGTGCCATGCAGTCACTAAAAAGAATGTGTTTGAGGGACACCTGGGTGGCTCAGTTGGTTGAGCATCTGACTATGGCTCAGGTAATGATCTTACTGCTTGTGAGTTCAAGCCTCATGTCGGGCTCTGTGCTGACAGCTCAGAGCCTGGAGCCTGCTTCGGATTCTGTGTCTCCCTCTCTCTCTGCCCCTCCCCTGCTCATGCTCTGTCTGTCTCTCTCTCTCTCAAAAATAAACAGTAAAAAAAAAAAAAAAAAAAGAATGTGCTCAATCTCACGTCTGTGCTGACATGGAGGTGTCCATGCTACATTGTTCAGTGAAAAAGACGAGTTGCAAACCAAACAAAGACGGCCTGTCCCTGTTAAAAAATGTGGACACACATACATCTTTAGTTCTGTATGAACTCAGGAACAAAGATCTGGCTAGAGTCTATTAGTCCATTAAACTGGTAATGGTGGTTACTTGTGGAAATCAGGATTGGAGAGGTAGGATGTTGGGGACCTAACTTATCACACTAGGGGTGATTTTGAGTTTTTACGCCCTAAATAAAATAATTTAAATAAACTGACCAGCCAACTCTTTTGGGTTAGATTTCATTTTACAAAATTCTGTGAATAATTTTAGGAAAAACACCACTCAATTTTAGGATACACACACTCACATGAATTTACCAGGAAAAGGGTTTATATTTACAACATAAGGGAGAGAACCAGGTCACAGAATATTATGATCCCAATTTTGTCTAAAATAAGTCTATTATCAGTACATATGAATAGAAAAATAACTGGAAAGTTACACAAAGAAATGTTAGGGTTTTTCTCGAATAGTATTGTGGATCATCTTTGTTTTTCTTTGTTTGTCTGTGCTTTCTAATCATCTGTAATGAAGTTGGATTAAAAGTAAAGAAAGGAAGGAGGGAGGAAGGAGGGATGAAGGAAGGAGGGAAGAAGAGAAGGAAAGAAGGAAGGAAGAAAAGGAAAGAAAGCAAGGCAAGCATCCAGAACTGCCCCTGGACAGGGATGACATATGAAGGACGCAGGTGGGCATCTGACAAATCCTGGCTCCTCTGGCCTCGCTTAACCTAGTGCAGCAGAAGTGGCCAGGCTCTCCTTGTTAGGCCCTATCACCTGCACCCTCAGAGGCACGCACCGGCCCTCTTGCAGGGAAAGCCGTGGCCTTGGACATTCCTCAGGCTGCAGGCCCTATGGGCCCAACTTCCAACTCCCAGATGTACAGCGGCCTGGAGAGGAAGCCAGAGCACAGTCTGTTCGGCCCGGCTAAGCAGGTGACACTTTTATTAGCCACAAACCTTAAAAAAAAAAAAAAAAATCCCTCGATCTGGGGAAAGATTTCTATTTAGGGCTGGGAAAACTAGGCCACTTCTAAGATCAGTGACCTACATTTCCTGCTACAGAAATTTAAGATGAAATAGCAGTTGTCACTGCTGCGTGCAGGTGCCGAATCTCCACCAAAGGGCCCGGAGCAGGGGGGGAAGGGAGGAAGACCCGGGAGAGAGGGAGGGAATTCTAAAGCGCCTCCGTATTTGAAATCTTTTTCAGCCAAGCTAACAATATTTAGTAACAGAAGAAAAATGAGTCTCCCAGCTGTGTGTTTGTTTTCCTGGAAGAGCACTGTTTGCTAACTGGTGGCTCTTGCAGCAGGTAAAAAATCCATTCCCACTCTGAGGCCTGTTAGAAAAATGACAGCTTCCCAGGCCCCCACCAGCCATTCACAAAGACGCGTCGTCTTGGTGTTTCATGCTGGCTTCCAGCCGTCTGCTTTCGGTTATAGACTTCTGAGAAACTGTTGGCTTGACCGCATCGATCCGGGGCTCGTTACACCAGACCCCGTGGAGCATCTAAGGTTAATAGGCTCTTGGGACCTGAGTTCCTATGAATCTTGTGGTGGGGGCGAGCGGTTGTCTAGAAGAAGAAAGATAAAAGGACAGCTGTACACAGCACTTCTTATTATCTGTAGTCGCCTCATCGAGGAGTCTGGGCCAATATTTGGATGGCAATAACCAGATGGCTCCTGCCCAGGCCTGCGATCGTTCCATTCATTGTCAGCTCCTATCGGGGTTCTCTGTAATTGTTAAAATGTGGAGGCGAAGAGATGGCAGGATTCATATCCACTGAAGATAGTGCTACTATCCTCCAATATGGAGCTCCTTCCTAATCCTGGTGCATGGGTCAGAATCATCGGCAAGTAGCAGAAGTAACTCACCCAGAGTGAGGACCTCACAGAGCGAAACCTCTCTCCAGACCCAACCCAGGCCGGACAAGGGGTGTGAGCGAGAAATAACCTTCTGTGGTTTTCAGTCTGTAAGCCCGTCCTGGCTGAGGTGGTGTCGTATCAGGTCATTCACGAAATCTGTTATAGTTTTGGTCGTACCACTAAAAAACCAGAACAAAGGAAAGTCAAAACAAAACCCAAGAGATGAATGCACATGTTACTGGAGATACAGCAGGAAGAACTGAGACACTGTCTCTCCTCTCTTGGAGCTTTCATGGGAACATGGGGGATTCACACAAACCGGGCAGTGTTCCTACCCCGAGGCTGCCGTTACAAATGATGACCAAGTTAGCGGCTTAGAACAACAGGAATTGTTCTCTCTCACAGTTTGGAAGGCCAGAGACCAAGGTGTTATCCCTCCCAAGACTCTAGGGGAGAAGCGTCTCTTGCCTTTTCTAGCTTTGGAGAAGCTGATGGCATCCCTGTGTGTGTATCACCCCAGTCTCTGCCTCCATGGTCACATGGCCTCCAAATCTCCCTCCACCCTTCTCTTATAAGGACACTTGTCATTGGATTTACAGTCCACTTGGATAATCTGGAATGATCCCATCTTGAGAGTCTTTTTTTTTTTTTTAATGTTTGTTTATTTTTAGAGAGAGAGAGAGAGAGTGAGTGTGTGTGTGTGTGTGTGAGATAGAGAGAGAGAGCAGGGGAGGGGCAGAGGGACAAGAAGACAGAGAATCCCAAGCAAGCTCCTCACTGTCAGCTCAAAGCCTGACATGGGGCTTGAACCCACGAACTGTGAGAGCATGACCTGAGCTGAAATCAAGAGTTAGACGCTTAACTGACTGAGCCACCCAGAGACACCCCCCCCCCCGCCATCTTGAGAGTCTTAATCACATCTGTAAAGACCCTTTTTTTCAAATAAGGTCACATTTACAGGTTCAGGGTGGACATATCTTTTGGGAGCCCATTCAACCCACCACATAAATATTTTCTCAGTGCCAGCCATTAGGTCAGGCACTTTATGTCCACGATTTACCTGACTTACCTCTCCAATAAGTCTCTGAAGCAGCTATTGTAGACCTGTTTTAAAGACAGTGGAACTGAACTGGCTCTCAGGGATTTTAAGTAACTTGTCTAAGGTCACGGAATAGTGGGAGCCAGAAAATATACTTAGAGCATAAATCTTATTCCTACACCTGTGGCATTTTAGATGTATCCAAATAAGTGTCATTTCCTGTAAACCACTGTTGCTTAAAAGATTTCTGGACCCCTCTGCTTCTAAACCACTCTACAATCCACACAAGAAGGCTGCCTACTTGTATTATTGTCACAGCGTGTATGTACGTGGTTGTAGGCAACTTTATTTTCATATGTCGCAGCACCCAGGTGAGACTCTGCTTGCAGCAAACAGGTCCCTGCATGTGATGAATCACAGCCTATGGATTCCTCAGAGCACTAATGGCTCCAGAGCAAAGTAACCTGGTTAAATCCAGCTGAGGGCTTGACATACACTAGAGAGGACTAGGTGGAGACAGACAATTCGAAATGTCCCCGGTCCCGGATGGGTGGTCACACCGGTGGAACCCCTCTGCCATGTCCCATGATGCCTGAAAGGCACGCAGGTGCGGCCCGTGAACCAACCATAAGCATATGGAGTCCACGTGTGAGCACGCACACACGCAAATACATCTTTCCTTTCCCCACTGTATTCAGCCTGAGCCGTACGATATTGATTCCATCCCACCAGCTGTCTCCTCTGTCTCCTTTGCTGGCAGTGCCCCCTCCCTTTTTTTTGCCAGCGGCCACATGACACCTGGGAATGCAGGGTTGCCTCATCATAGTGGGGAAACAATTGTTGAGACTCTCCGGACGATGAAAGCAGCTGTGATGTGACCAGCTGTGTCCAGAACTCCCTACCTCTGGACTCCCTGCAAGGTAACCAACGCCTTCGTCTGAATCCTGTGCTACTTACACGCTGTCTGCTTAGAGGAGTTACAACAACACAAAAGGTACACTGTTGTACACAACAGTGTGCCCTGGGAACTTTTCACAGGCTATCTTATTTAATTCGCACAACAACGCTATGAGGCAGGTATTGTTACTTTCACTTTGTCGATGAGGAAACCAAGGTACAGAGACGTTAAGTAACATACCCAAGGGCACACAGTAAGTATAATAAAGGTAGGATTTGAACTCAGAGCCATGTGCTTAACCCATATACTAGGCTAACTCTCAGTCCAGTGGGCATCAGGGAACCCTTCCTCTGTCCCCCCCACCCCCAGAAAGCCCTGTTCTATCACTTGCCTTGACAGTTCTTTCTGAAATGGAAAGGGTAAGTTTGCTGGATAAGTACCCTCAGCTCTTAGAACCTTGGGCACAAAACAGATGTTTTCTCATTGGAAGGAGGATAACACATTTGTTATTTGAGAAGAAGGGACATGCTTAGAATGTTTTGCTTCTTGGGGCGCCTGGGTGGCTCAGTCAGTTAAGCGTCTGACTTCGGCTCACGTCATCATCTCACGGCTCATGAGTTCGAGCCCCGTGTCAGGCTCTGTGCTGACAGCTCAGAGGCTGGAGCCTGCTTCTGATTCTGTGTCTCCCTTTCTCTCTGCCCCCCACCTCCCCCACTCATGCTCTTTTTTTCTCTTCTTCAAAAATAAATAAACATTTAAGAAATTAAAAATTAGAATGCTTTGCTTCTTTGGCATCGCTGAGTTGAGAAGGATCCTTAGGCTCTGATCAGATAGTCTTGTCTGCAGGGGCTCAGGCAGGATGAGACATGGTAGGTGTGCTTTGTGTGTCATTCCTGCCCTGGTGAATCACAAGACATTCAATCCAACCGAGAAAAGGATTTATTGATAAACTGGGTAGCGGTGGAGGGAGGGTACTACTTTTAAGTTAATTTTGCCTTAGGTGTTACTCCATGGGTAAATAAAGAGAATGTGTGTTTGGTGCATACGATACAATTGGCAAGGAAGGAGCATCTGTGTGAGCTGGTTTTCCATGTCTCTTGCTGTCCTAACTGCCATATGGCAGGGAAGTCCTGTGGCCATAGGCTAAGGGTAAGCTCTAACTTAGCCCAAAATAAGTGATGGCAGATTGATGATTAATTCATTTTGATCTAATGGGATTTTATTATTTATTGTCTAATGTTATTTCTGGATGAAGGAATTCTGTGTATAGAGGCTTAAAAGAACAATTGACAAATAGCTTAGCCAGCTAGTGGGTTTCTGTTTCCTTTCCGACTCTTGCCTGTATCATTGCTGCCAGCTCTTACCAGCACCTTCCTTGAAACTGTCCTGTTTTATGTGTCCTGGTCATTGAGAGTTATCGGCTCCTTGGTGCACCAGTAAACTGCGGCTCTAGCTGTGGTCATTTTTGTGGGAACAGCTCCTTGAGCAGCTTGTTTGGGGGAAACTCTAAGAATGTGACCTATTTCAGTGCGCTGGAAGTATGTTTCTTGATGGGAGTGTGGGAGTTGGGGGTTGCTGTCAGTCCCCGAGGTGGTTCTCCCAAGACTCACAAAACTATGCTCTTAGAAAGGATAAAACCAGGGAAGCCTGGATGGCTCAGTCAGTTAAGTGTCCGTCTTCGGCTCAGGTCATGACCTTGCAGTTCGTGGGTTCGAGCCCCATGTCGGGCTCTGTGCTGACAGCTAGGAGCCTGGAGCCTGCTTCGGAGTCTGTGTCTCCCTCTCTATGTCCCTCCCTGCTTGCACTTTGTTTGTCTCTCTTTCTCTCTCAAAAATAAATAAACATTAAAAAATTAAAAAAAAAAAGGATAAAATCATATGATCATCAATAGATGCAGAAAAAGCATTTGACAGAGTACAACAGCCATTCATGATAAAAACGTAGGGTTAGAGGTACATACCTCAGCATAATAAAGACTTTATCAGGAAAACCCCACAGCTAACATCACACTCAATGGGGAAAAAGTGAGAGCTTTCCCCCCAAGGTCAGGAACAAGACAAGGATGTCCACTCTTACCACTTTTATTCAACATAGTACTAGAAGTTCTAGCCACAGCAAGCAGACAACAAAAATAAACAAAAGGCATCCAAATTGGTAAGGAAGAAGTAAAACTTTCACTATTTGAAGATGACATGATGCTATATATAGAAAATCCTAAAGATTCCACAAAAAACCTAGTAGAACTGATAAATGAATTCAGTAAAGTTGCAGGATATGAAATCAATGTACAGAAATCTGTTGCATTTCTATATCCCAATAATGAAGCAGCAGAAAGAGAAACTAAGAAGACAATCCTATTTACAATTGCACCAAAAATAATAAGATACCTAGGAATAAACTTAACCAGAAGTGAAAGGCCTGTACTCTGAAAACTATAAAACAGTGATAAAAGAAACTGAAGATGACACAAAGAAATTGAAAGACATCCCATGCTCATGGATTGGAAAACAAATATTGTTAAAATGTTTATTACTACCCAAATCAATCCACAGATTTAATACAATCTTTATCAAAATACCAATAGCATTTCTTACAAAACTACAACAAACAATCCTAAAATTTGTGTGGAACCACAAAAGACCCCAAATAGCCAAAGCAATCTTGAAAAAGAAAAACAAAACTGGAGGTACCACAATTCTAGACTTTATATTACAAAGATGTAGTAATCAAAATAGTATGGTACTGGCATAAAAACAGACACATAGATCAGTAGAACAGAATAGAAAACCCAGAAATAAACCCACAATTATATGGTCAATTAATCTTTGACAAAGCAGGAAAAAATATGCAGTGGGAAAAAAGATAGTCTCTTCAATAAATGATACTGGGAAAACTGGACAGCCACACACAAAAGAATGAAACTGGACCACTTTCCTACACCACACACAAAAATAAATTCAAAATGTATGAAAGACCTAACCGTGAGACCTGAAACTCTAAAAATCCTAGAAGAGTGCACAGGGAATAACTTTTCTGAACTTGGTCGTGGCAGCATGTTTCCTGGGCAAGGGAAATAAAAGCTAGAATAGACTATTGGGACTACATCAAAATAAAAAGCTTCTGCACAGTGAAGGAAACAATCAACAAAAGCAAAAGACAATCTATTGAATGGGAGAAGATATTTGCAGGTGACATATCTGATAAAGGGTTAGTATCCAAAATATATAAAGAACTGATACAGGGGTCCCTTGGTGGCTCGGTCAGTTAAGCGTCTGACTCTAGATTTCAGCTCAGGTCATGATCTCAGGGTCATGAAATTGAGCCCTGCATTGGGATCTGCATTGAATGTGAACCCTGCTTAAGATTCTCTTTCTCGCCCTCTGCCTCTCTCCTGTTTGGTCTTTCTCTCTAAAATTAAAAAAAAAAACACAAAAAACAAAAAACCAAGAACTGATACAATGCAACACCCCAAATAATCTAATTAAAATGGTCAGAAGATATGAATAGACATTTCTCCAAAGAACATATTCAGGTGGCCAACAGACACATAAAAAGATGCTCAACGTCGCTCATCATCAGGGAAATGAAAATCAAAACTACAATGAGATATTACCTTACACCTATCAGAATGGCTAAAATCAACAACACAAGAAACAAGTGTTGGTGAGGATGTGGAGAAGAGGGGAACCTTCCTGCACTGTTGGTGGGAATACAAACTGGTGCAGCCACTCTGGAAAACAGTATAAAGATTCCTCGAAAAGTTAAAAATAGATTACCCCACAATCCAGTAATTGCACCACTGAATATTTACTCCCAAAATATAAAAACATTAATTCAAAGGAATACATGTATCCCTATGTTTATTGCAGCATTATTTACAATAGGCAAATTATGGAAGCAGCCCAACTGTCCGCTGAGAGGTGAATGGACATACACAATGGGTACTAGCCATCAAAAACAATGAAATCTTGCCTTTTAGAATGACATGGATGGAGATAGAGAGTATAATGCTAAATGAAATAAGTCAGCTAGAGAGAGACAAATACCAGATGATCTCACTCATATGTGGAAGTTAAGAAACAAAACAAATGAGCAAAGGGAAAAAAAAAAGAGAGATGAACCAAGAAATAGACTCCTCACTATAGAGAACAAACTGCTGGTCACCAGAAGGGCGAGGGGCGGGATATGATGAAATAGCTGATGGGGATTAAGGAGTGCACTTGTCGTGATGAACACAGGGTGATGTGTACAATTGTTGAATCACTGTATTGTGCACCTGAAACTAATATCACACTGTATGTTACCTAACTGGAATCAAAATAAAATCTTAAACATTTTTTTTTTTTAACTTCTATTCAGTTTTGAGAGACAGAGAGAGACAGAGAGTGAACAGGAGAGGGGTAGAGAGAGAGGAAGACACAGAATCTGAAGCAGGCTCCAGGCTCCGAGCTGTCAGCACAGAGCCCAACGCGGGGCTCGTACTCACAAATGGTGAGATCATGACCTGAACCAAAGTTGGGACACATAACCGACTGAGCCACCCAGGTGCCCCTGAAATAAAGTCTTAATAAAAAAAATGATATGCTCTTAATAAATCAGTGCTATTCCTTTTTCATTTCATTACTGGCAGGTTCCAGGGTATTTGTCAGAGAAGTGCACAGCACCTCCCAAAGGCTTGTCTGAGTCTCTACATTTTCATAAAGCTCCAACTTGTCTGTCTATTTCCTTTCTCTGGCTCCCTTTGCCAAGGACCTTGACAAAATTGGGAGATAACTGATGTTTTTCCTCCCAGCCTTTCCTGCTGTCCCCCTTTGCTCTCTGTGGAAGCTCTCCAAAAGTCTTCTGGGGGAGAGTTTCCTGATTCCGACCACCTTCAATGAGTAACGTCATCCTTTGCAATTTATATTCTGTTAAATTCTCATTTCAGTTCTCTCCAGAAATTGCTATGCTATTTTCGAGATGAGGGAAACCGAGGCTCAGGGAGGTCAGATAATGTGGCTAGTTTTCTGCTGAGCAAGAACTTGCATTCAGTTCAGGGCTGAAGTCCTCCCTGTGGGGTGTGCTTCCACGGACTGCCTTCCACCCACCCCGGTGACCCCCGCTTTCTCTGGCTGCCCCTTACAACATCTGCTTTCAGCAGGCTGTATTTTTCTAGCCATTATCTTTTTGTTCATGTTCATTTTCTATTCCATTATTTTCCTCGATGGCAGGGTGCTGCCTCTTTAAAATACAAATCCCATCACATCGCCCCTTAGCATAAAATTAGTCATGCTTCCGCACGGCTTTCTGGACAGAATCCAAGCATGGCCTCTCAGGCCTGATCTGGCCTTTGCTCTCCTGGCCATTTATTCCTTGCTCTACCCCTGACCCCCACCCCCACCCATTCCACTTGCCCCCTGTGCTCTGCACAGGATCATTGGCAGTGCCTAGGATTCTTGAGTCTCTCTTACCATCATGGCTTTGCACCTGGTATTTTCTCCTTGCCTAGAATGAGCTAGTTTCTGCCCATCCTTGAAGATTCACTCCTCTGGGGAGCCATTCTTACCATGGTCACCCCGCTGCCCTGGGCTATTCTGTGCAGGACCCCTTACAGCTGGACAGCTGAACCCCTGCCCACCCAGTGCCTGCGCCCTCATCTAGACCATGTTCTGAGCCTCAGGGCCCAGGAATATTCTTTGTACAGGGCTCCAGCCTGCTTCCAGGGCCTGAGAAGTTGGGCTGTACACCTCAAGGTCAGAGGGACAGCCATGTTTAGGGAGAGGAGTATTATGTGAATTTATATGTATGTACTGAGCTGGGCACAAATGTTCATAGAGGCCTTTTGTGATGTCCCCGTGAAGTCAGGATAGGAACAGAAAGAGGGTAAGCTAGGGTGGGGAACACTCTTCTCCTGGGTGCTACAGATACTATGCTTAGCCAGCATCCATCCATCATCCTTCCTCCCTCCCTTCCTTCCCTCCCTCCCTTCCTTCCTTCCCTCCTTCCTTCCTTCCTTCCTTCCTTCCTTCCTTCCTTCCTTCCTTCCTCCCTCCCTCCCTCCCTCCCTCCCTCCCTCCCTCCCTCCCTCCTTCCATCCTTCCCTCCTCCATCTCTTTCTCCCTCCTTCCCTTGTTCATTGTGGTACAAAATACATCACACAAAATTTACCATTTTAATACTTTTCTTGTTATTAAGGCGATGCTAACGCTTGAGGTTGAGCTCTTTAATATAAGCTACCCTGGAAGAATTCTGGAGGTCAGACCAGACCTAAGCAGCTAAGGCCAGGGAGTTCGATTTTGGCCGAGAAAGAGTGAAGTCTGGATCGGAAGGCCAGCTCTGGGTGGCAGGAGGAGGAGGACTTGCTCAGAATGCAAGGTCAAAAGACAGTACCTTTGAATTGTTGTCAGCATCTTGAAAAGGGAATTTTAAGTTGGGGTCCAGAAAGGGTTGTGGCCAAATCCTTGATAACGCCCTGCTACTGAGTGCTATGCCAGGAAAATCACCTCCTTAACTGCGTTGGCTTACTTTCCAGGCCTGAACTGGGTATATCCCTGGTCAATACACTTTAAGAGAGGTAGTGACAAGCTGAGGTTTTCAAGAGTAAGGTAAATAGGGGTCTGGATGTGTGCCATAGAAGGAGCTGGAGATATTTGCTCTGAGGACAAGATTCAGGGGACCAAGGTAATTGTGCATATAGTGCAATACTATGTAAATAACTGGGGAAAGAATCCAGTCTTGCACAATTTTAATTAAATTTATTCTTAGATACTGTCTATATGTTGACATATGCTATAAATTGTGTACTGTTCTAAATAGCTTCTTCTGAAAATTACATTTTGAACAGTTATTTTGCTGGTATATAGAAATGAAAAATGTTTTTATATTTTGATTTCAAATCTGGTAACCTTAAACTATCATATTAATTCTAATTATCTATAGATGCTATGTATTCTCCATACCTAATAGTATATTCTGCAAACAATGATAGCTTTGTTTCTTCCTTTCCAATCCTTATTTATTTTCTTGGAGAAAGAAAATTCCTTTTATTATTCTGGGTTTTTTTGTTTTGTTTTGTTTTTTTGAGGCCTCAAGAGCAGAGGGTCAAGTTATTTATGCTTCTTAGTTCATGGTGAATGGTGAATTATCATAATTGATTCATGCAAAGCACCTCTCTTGCATTATTTATTTATTCCCCATTTCTGATACTCCCACTGCCCTCCCCATACTCCAGGGACAATGGCTTCAGCATGTTTAATCTACATGTTTTCCTTTGTATGTATTTTGGAAGATGTTATTGTTTGGTGGGAATACACTTTTAGTTTACATAAATATGTTGTATTATATAGGTCATTAGGTTTCTTTCTTTTTATATTAAACGTTATATGAAGACTTAATCCATAGTTTCTAACTGCTTCATGGTAAATCTATCGTATTTTGCTTCTTCAGTTTCTCAGTAACGCATGCCCAGAAAACCTCTTTGCCACACAAATAGAGCTACAGCAAACATCTCTGTAAATATCTCCTTATAGACCTGTGTAAGAGCATATTTGGAATCCATAGGTGGGAGTGGAATCATGGGCTCTTAATTTTTTTTAAGTTTATATACTTATTTTTTAAAGTTTATTTATTTTGAGAGAGAGAGAGAGAGAGCAAGCTCATGGGGGATGAGCAGAGAGCAAGAGGGACAGAATGAAGAAGGCTCCAGGCTCTGAGCGGTCAGCACAGACCCCCATGCGGGGCTTGAACCCATGAACTGTGAGATCATGACTTGAGCTGAAGTTGACCATGCTACCGACTGAGCCACTCAGGTGTCCCAGTTTATTTATTTATTTTGAGAGAGAGAAAGTGCAAGTGTGGGAGGGGCAGAGAGATGGAGAAAGAGAGAAAATTCCAAGCAGGCCCTGCACACTGTTAGTGTAGACCCCGACGTGGGGCTTGAACTCATGAACTATGAGATCATGACCTGGGCTGAAGTTGTACGCCCAACTGACTGAAGCACCCAGGTGCCCTGCATATTCCTAATTTGATGAAGTCATCTGCATGGGGCTTCAGAACCCCTCTTGCCAGTGGTGTATGGTGTTTCTGTGTCCTCATCTCTTCCAACACATGGCATAGGCCATCTTCCTAATTTTGCCAAGCTAATACATGAAAATGGATATTTCATTGTTATTTTCATTTGCATTTCTTATCCTAATAAGTTTGAGCATCTCTTCATATGCTTTTTGGTTTTGGGGTTTCTTTTTAGTAAAATGCTTGTTTATATTTTCCTCATTTTTCTATTGGGTTTCTGTTCTTTCCTGTTGATTTACACACATTCCTTGTATATTCTAGATATTATTCTCTTGTTGATTTTAGACATTGAAAAATTGTTGATTTTATCAACATGTTTGCCTTATGATTTATACTTTTGAAAATTTGTTTATAGGGTCCTTCCTTGCCCCCAAACCACAAGAATGTTATTGTGCATTTTCTTTGATCAATTTTATGTTCATACTATGTTTCATATTCAGGTCTTTGATCCATCAGAAGTCCTCTAGTAGTAGGTTTAAAATCAGATTTAATGATCCATTCTTTTCGAACTGATTCATGGTGACACCTTCGTCACATATTCAATTCCAATGCATGCACATGTGTGTGCACATAGGCATTTATATGTGTGTGTGTATGCATGTGGATGTATACATAAGGTTAGCCCAAATCTGTAGGTTTGAACTGAGCTCTTCATTCTCTTCTATTGGTCTGCTTAACTATTTTTTCTCTACTGCCAAAATGTTTTTTTATTAATATGTGAATATGTCTTTGTAGACTGTCTTATGTAAGCAAAGACCCTTTATTAACTGTACTTTTTTTTAGGTTTATTTATTTATTTTGAGAGAGAGAGTGAGTGGGGAGGGGCAGAAGGAGAGGGAGAGAATCCCAAGCACAGAGCCTGACACGGGGCTCAAACTCATGAGCCATAAGATCATGACCTGAGCTGAAATCAAGAGTTGGATGCTTAACCGACTGAGCCACCCAGGTGTCCCTTAATTAACTGTACTTTTAAAAAATGATTTACCTACTCACAAATCTTTATTTTTATATGTATGTTTTAAAGTAAATTTATTGAGTTCCTTAAAAAATCGAAACAGAGGGGCGCCTGGGTGGCGCAGTCGGTTAAGCGTCCGACTTCAGCCAGGTCACGATCTCGCGGTCCGTGAGTTCGAGCCCCGCGTCGGGCTCTGGGCTGATGGCTCAGAGCCTGGAGCCTGTTTCCGATTCTGTGTCTCCCTCTCTCTCTGCCCCTCCCCCGTTCATGCTCTGTCTCTCTCTGTCCCAAAAATAAATAAACATTGAAAAAAAAAATTAAAAAAAAAAATCGAAACAGAATTTTGATTGCATAGGATTTATACATTACTGAGGGCAGACTGTAATTTTATAATATTAAGTAATATCATTCAAGAAAATGAAATGCAGTATCTGCATTTAATTAATTTTGAATATTCTTTACTGAATTTTAAAGTTTCACCATAGATGTCTTGTGTGTTCTTGGTGAACCTTTTTCTTAGAAACTTTCTAGTTGTACTGATTTGGGAAATTATGTCTTATTTTGAAGTATATTTTCTTTATGGTTAGAAGGGTCATGTAGAGAAAGTCTCAAGCTGATGAGTCTTATAGGTTATGTCTCTCTTCTGGGCTCTAATTAGATGCATGTCTCTATATTTCTTATTTTTTTCTTTCATACTTACCATCTGTTTTTCCATGTGTTGCCTTTTAGATAATTTATTCAGCTGTAACTTCCAGTTAATTAATTCTCTCTTCAGCAGTGTCTAAAGTGCTCCACCTCTGTAGTGTGTTTTTAGAAAAGAAAAATTTCCCCATGTTATCTTTTTTTTTTTTTGAGAGAGAGAGAGAGAGAGAGAGAGAGAGAGAGAGAGAGAGAGAGAGAGAGAGAGAGACAGGCAGAGAGGGAGAATCTCAAGCAGGCTCCATGCCCAGTGCCAAGCCCAGTGCAGGGCTTGATTTCACAACTGTGAGATCATGACCTAAGCCAGAATCAAGAGTCAGATGCTTAAACTACTGAGCCACCCAGGTGCCCTCATGTTATCTTGTTTTTTAAAGTCAGGTTTATTGAGATATAATTTATAGCCAGTAAAATTCACCATTTTTAGTAGTTTGATATGATCAGTTTTGACAAAATTATACAATAGTGGAATCATCACCACAATCAGTGCATAGAGCATTTCCATCCCCTCAAAAAGTTTCCTCAAGATCTTTCATATTCATTTCTGTCTGTCCTCTCCCAGGTCCTGGAAACCACTGGTTTATTTTCTTTTTTTTTATAGTTTTGCCTTTTCCAGAATGCCATCTAAATGGAATCATATAGCATATAGCCTTTCATGTTTGGCTTCTTTTACTCACTTAGCATGCTTTTGAGATTCATCCATGCATCAATAGTTCATTCTGTTTTATTCCTGAATAGTATCCCTTTGTATGGATGTACCATGATTTATTGATCCATTTTTTTCAATTGATAGAATTTGGGTGGTTTCAATTTTTGGCTATTATGAATAAGAATGCTATGAACACTTGCTTGTAGGTCTGTGTGTGTGGACGTTTGTTTCACTTATTATGGATAGTACCTAGGAGTAGGATTTCTGGATTGTAGAGTAAATATGTTTAGCTTTAAAAAATAGCTGAACATGGGGCGCCTGGGTGGCGCAGTCGGTTAAGCGTCCGACTTCAGCCAGGTCACGATCTCGCGGTCCGGGAGTTCGAGCCCTGCGTCAGGCTCTGGGCTGATGGCTCAGAGCCTGGAGCCTGTTTCCGATTCTGTGTCTCCCTCTCTCTCTGCCCCTCCCCCGTTCATGCTCTGTCTCTCTCTGTCCGAAAAATAAATAAACGTTGAAAAAAAAATTAAAAAAAAACAAAAAACAAAAAAAAACCAGCTGAACATTTCCCAAAGCTTCCATACCATTTTGCATTCCTGCTGGCAATGTATGAGCATTTCAATTCCTCCACATCCATGTCAACGCTTGATATTGCCAGTCTTTTTTAAGTTTAGCTGTTGTAGCAGGTGTGTGGTGTTTATGTAATATATTTGCAATTTCAGTTACTATATTTTTTATTTCTAGAGGTTTTATTCATTTTTCTTCAAATCTGGTTAGTCATTTTTAGATATGCTTGTTTATTACCTGACTCTCCTTTACTTTTTTTATGTTTATTTTTGATAGAGAGAGAGAGAGAGAGAGCGAGCGAGCACAAGTGGGGGATGGGAAGAGAGAGGGAGACACAGAGTCCGAAGCAGGCTCCCGGCTTTGAGCTGTCAGCTTGGACTCAGGAATGGTGAGATCATGACCTGAGCTGAAGTCAGATGCTTAACCAACTGAGTCACCCAGGCATCCCTCTTCTTTACTTTTCAAAAACATATTAAACTTACTTTATATTCGGCGTCCAATAATCGCCTTAGCTACCATATTTTCAGGTCTCATTCTGCTGTTTTTTCAGCTGACTCTTATTCGTGATTTCTCGCTATAGATTGTGAATTCATATTATTTGGACCTTTATCTGAGGAAATGCTCTGAGAGCTGGGTTGAAGATGACGTTTCTCAGGTAGGGAAGGCATCCCTTGCTGTCAGGTGGCTGGGGAATCACCAATCTGGGACTGTTTGAACTGCATTCTCTCCTTGAGGTTCTTAAAATCAAGCATGTGTTTTAATTCAGTCTGTGAACATGCACGAGTCAGATTTGGGATTACAGAGTCTCAGGGGAGATGTTTTTTCTTCTCTACTCACCACAGAGATTTGAGACAGGTCATTTTCCTTGCAGCTCTTGACGGGTGGGTTTCTTTCTAAATCATTCTAACACTAAGGGATGGCTTTTGGGGTCCCAGCTTTTTGTGGAGGGTGTCAAATTTCACGCTCGCTCTACGTTGAGGGAGCTCTGAGCTTTGCTCTGCCATCAGGAAAGATGGGAAAGGAACGGAATTGGGCAGGCAACCAACCCTATGTACTGTAAACAGTATCCTACATGAAAATCACATTAAACACAGCCCGAAGTGAGAAAAAGCAAGGGCCAAGGAGTAGGAACAAAATCCTTACAGGCTTACCTGAAGGCACGGTGTGAGTTGCCTCTAACACCTCACTCCTCTCCTTTTGCATAAAGACTCACACATCATTTTCTCCTTCTCGAGATGAGTTCTTCATAGATTGCCAATAGAGGTCAACCAGCAAAGCATTTAATCCCCTCATTTTTTTTCTTTAAATATGACTAATGTATGGTGGAATAATAAGGTAGAAATTAACACACTCTAAGTCAGATGTGAGAAAACATGTGGCACCATCAGTTACTGCCGATTCTAGAGGAGATTGAGGACGCTTGCACTGTAACAGTGCTCTGTAAGTAGGTTTGTATTGCTTTCTTTCTTGCTGCCTGATAAACTTGTTAGGATAAATTACTAGAAACAGAATTGCAGGCTCAAATGTATGCTGATTTTTTTAAAAACATTTATTTATTTTTGAGAGAGAGAGACAGAGCACGAGCGGGGGAGGGTCAGAGAGAGAGGGAGACACAGAATCCGAAACAGGCTCCAGGCTCCGAGCTGTCAGCACAGAGCCCGATGCAGGGCTCGGACTCACAGACCGCGAGATCATGACCTGAGCTGAAGTCGGCCGTTCAACCGACTGAGCCACCCAGGTGCCCCTGTATGCTGATTTTAAATTTGGAGAGGTATTACCTAATTTTTCCTCAGTTACTGTCTTACCAGCAGAGTATGGGCATTCCTTTTCCTCCATATGTTAGTCACACACCAAATAAAATTCAAAAAAATTTTACACAGTCTTGTAGTCTTGTAACAATTGTCATAAGTTAGTTCTAACTCTCATCTATAAATATCCAATCAAATTCTATGTTCAGCCTCTACTGGGCCAGTTTTTTCTTCTTTCAAGTGCTTTTCTCTATTCTCCATCTTTTCAAGATGGCATCTGGGTGTAGGCATAGGTGTATGTGATTTCATGCCAGTATGCAGGCGACTGGTTCATGGAGGGTCCTTTTGTCGTCATCTGAACTCTTGATGGTCCTACCAGGGTTCTTGTGGGCCTTGCAGATATTCTCTTCACTTTCCATCTGTCCATGGCTTGGGCCATCTCCTTATCAATTTCTGCCTTCAGTGGCACCTTGCCCCTCGCCACTGCAGTCTCATGGCAGGCCTGCTGGCTTACAATGTTCTACTTCCTCCTGCTTTCCTCAGTGGTAAGCCAGGATGAAGGTTCTGGCTGCTCTCTCACTGGGGAAAGACACTAATGTGTCCAACTTATACTCTTGGAGGCAAGGCAGCCGAGTACATAGAGGGTGTAAAAAAGACATCAATTTTCCTTCCCTTCTTTCTCTTCAGTAGGCAATCACAAGTCTGGCTCCGATAGTGGGTTAAAGGAAGGGAAATGGGTCCACTGCTCAGAGATAACCACTTCTCCCTTTCTGATATTTATCCACCTCCAGACGTTTTTCTGTGGCTACATATCTACTTTAGGGTGTGGGTAGAGGGAACCTCCTTTCTCTGCTGTTTGTGGTTCCACATGGTAACACTTGGACTAGAGGAACACTCTAGCCTTTCTCTAATGCTTCATTTAGTCCTCTGAAGAGGAGGGGCTTGGAGATGCTGGGCCTGTAAAAGTCACTACCTCCACTTGCCTGAGACATGCAGAGAGCCTCCATTCTGCCTTGGGGCTCCCTACTGTGAGTCTTACAGGGACAGGATCTGGTCCTGCTGAGGGAGCCTGCTTTTGCCCAATGTTGCCAGTGATCCAGTAGGCAAGGCAGTCAGTGGTGGGGCTGTGTACTGGGAAGCCATAGTCAGTATTTCTCTCTCTCTCTCTCTCTCTCTCTCTCTCTTTCCCTTAATCCCCTATGGATGCATTAAATTGTTTCCATATTTTACTATTAAAACACAGGCTTTGTAAACATTCTTGTACGTATTTCTTTCCTACTTGTCTGATGAACTCGTTAGGATAAATTACTCAAAGCAGAATTGTAGGGTCAAATGTATGGTAATTTTAAATTTGGAGGGGTATTACCTAATTTTTCTAATTACTTAATTCTTTCGTCAGCAGTGTGGAGTTCCTTTTCCTCTGTACCCTCGCCAACACTGGCTGTAATTAATTAAAAAAAAATCTTTGCTCATCTGCTAGCTGAAATATTGTTTTAATTTCCATTCGTTTTATTACTAGTGAGCTTGAACATCTTTTCCAATTTGTTTTTCTTCTTTAATTTGCTTGTGTGTGTTCTCTACAAATTTTTCCATTAGGGTGGTTTTTCTCCCCCTTCTTTGATTTGGAAGAGTTATTTTTGTGTTAGGGATCTCCATCCTTTGTTGATGGCAGATTAGAGTGGTGGCTGAGAGCTTGGGTTTTCGAGATCAAACTAAGATATTTAAATTCTGCTGTCACTTCTTCATCTGTAAATTAGTCCATATTGGACAGGTATAAAATATTAGTCTTTTCCTCTCAACCACACCCCTCCAGGGACAACTGGGAGAGATGGCATTGGTAGCAGCCAAGAGGGTTGGGTCTGTACATAATAGTGACAAATCCAGAGAAGGCAGGAAGCATAAAGAGAAGAATCAATGGAGGAAAATGGAAAGAGAGACGATTGAGGGGAGCAGCTCCACTCTGGGGTGTGGGGAAGATAGATGGGCCAAACAGTTTTTTAAAGAACGTTTTTCTGAGTGTTGTAACCTTTCCTTTGTAGACTCTGGTTCTTCCCCCTCCCTGAGCTTTTTATTCAATAAAATTCTTTTCTTGAGCTTTGATACAGAGCTGTATTTCTTTAGTACTTAGCTCTATGTGACACTGGATTTAAGGAGAGCCAGAAGACTCATTTGACCAGGTTATTAACTGAGATGGGGCAAGTGAGGTGCATTTTGCAAACATTTTCCTTTATCTGTTCTTAGTCTTTATATTGCGTATGACATTCTGCCACGAAGGAAAAAATTGTTTTCATTTTAAATATTTTAAAATACTGTCTCCTAAACTTGTGTCAGTGATGATGTATTTGTCTGCAGGTGACAGAAGACACAATGCAGAGGGGCTTAAACTGTAATCAGGGGTATTGGTTAATGTAAAGGTAGGTCTAGCAATGGGGTGGGCTTCACATCAAGGACTCAGATCTTTCCACCTTTCAGAGTATCGATAACATCTTAAGGCTGATTTCTCTTGTTATTCTAGGACACCTAGAACTCTCCTCTTGTTTCGTGTTCAGGGCAGGAAAAAAGGAGAGAAAGTCTGACTTGCCCTGTGGCTCTATCTTAAGGAAGTTTTATTCCAAAAAACTTTTATCAAACATCTCACTGTATCTCAGAAGGCATAGGTGACCTATCCCAGAAGCCATCATTGGCAAAAAGGAGGGGTATTATACTCTTGGCTTACATCAGGGGTTCTCAAAGTGTGGTCTCTAGAACAGCAACGTCAACCTTCCTTTGAAATAAAAGTTCTCAGGGCCTCACTGCAGGTCTACAGAGTCAGAAATTCTCTGATTTAATAAGTCCTCCAGCTGGTTCAAATGCCCCCTCAAGCCTGAAACCCACTGGCTCAGGGCCCACCACTGGAGCTGAGTGGGTATGTCCCTTGAATCACATAGAGTAGTTAAGGGAGGGATGGACTCCTGAATAAAGCTGAGATTCTGGGAGGCAGGAAGAGAGAAATGAAAGCTGGAGAGGTATCAGCAAAGGTCACTACATGGGACAAATGGCCCATAATTCAAACCCAGATGACCTTTTAAATGCAACTTGTTAAATACAAAAATTAAACAGCACCTGGGTGGCTCAGTCACTTAAGTGTCTGACTCTTTTTTTTTTTTTTTTTTAATTTTTTTTTTCAACGTTTATTTATTTTTGGGACAGAGAGAGAGCATGAACGGGGGAGGGGCAGAGAGAGAGGGAGACACAGAATCGGAAACAGGCTCCAGGCTCCGAGCCATCAGCCCAGAGCCTGACGCGGGGCTCGAACTCACGGACCGCGAGATCGTGACCTGGCTGAAGTCGGACGCTTAACCGACTGCGCCACCCAGGCGCCCCAAGTGTCTGACTCTTGATTTTGGCTCAGGTCATGATCTCGCAGTTGTGAGATTGAGCCCTGCTTCGTGCTCCACACTGAGCATGGAGCCTGCTTGGGGTTCTCACTCTTCTTCTCTCTTCGCCCCTCCCCCGCTTATTCCCTCTCTCTCAAAAAAAATTAAAAAATTAATACATGCACTTAGTAACGTTTTCTAGTTGTGGAAAGGTATAGGTGGGCATACTATACTCATGATTCCATACTTGCTTTTTTCATTCAGAATGCCAGGGAGATTGCTTTATGTCCATAGCCACGAATCTCAGTCTCTCTAAAAGCTGTATATCATTCCATTTCATGAATGTTCCATAATGTATTCCATCAGTCTCCTCTACCTTGAAGTTTTTTCTAATGTTTGCTAATATAAACAAGGCCGCAGTGAACATCTACATCCACACATCTTTGTTTGAGACCAGATATGTACAAGTGGAATTTCCAGCTCAAAGGGAGAGCCATTTAGAATTTTGATAGTTAGGGGCGCCTGGGTGGCGCAGTCGGTTACGCGTCCGACTTCAGCCAGGTCACGATCTCGCGGTCCGTGAGTTCGAGCCCCGCGTCGGGCTCTGGGCTGATGGCTCAGAGCCTGGAGCCTGTTTCCGATTCTGTGTCTCCCTCTCTCTCTGCCCCTCCCCCGTTCATGCTCTGTCTCTCTCTGTCCCAAAAATAAATAAACGTTGAAAAAAAAAATTAGAATTTTGATAGTTATTTGCAAATTATTCCCCATTGGAACGATACTAATTTGCACTGCCACCGAGAACGTATGAGACCCATTCTCCGCCAGCTCAAGGTAGTACCACACATCTAGATTTTTGCTTATTGGAGAAGCAAAAAATTATTACTTTAATGGACATCTTTTTGTCACCATTTAAATTGGCATATACTTATATATAAGGAAGGTTGGGTTAATTTTCCATATTTTCTTATGCTTAAAATGTAGTTTATCACCTTTCTCGAGGGGCCAGCCACACAGACATTCATATTTATATGGTTTCTGCAAGTTCCTGGCTTCAGTGTCATGCAAAGCAGCGTCTTCTGAACTCCACGATTTTGAAGTGACTTTCTAATAGAAAAGAGATTAAATAAAGCATTTCGGGAGTGATAAAGAAGGTCAGTGCTGTTCCATTTGCAAAACTCTGGCTTGTGGAGAACTTTTCAGGCATACATGTCTTAGGCGCACGCAGGATTCTTTACTATCCAAATGCCTGGGTAAAAAAGATTGTCAAACCTTCCATTGAGCAGGGACAGATTGTGGCAAGTCTGAGCTTTCGGTGGAGACCTGAGTCCTCTGTCTGTAGGACGAGGTGTTTACAGTGTTGGCTCTGGTGGGATCCCCCCCCCCAGGACACCCCCTCTGCTGTTGTTTGCTTCCCATTCCTGGTGCCTCGCTGGTCCTCTGCAGGTAGCTTTCAAATACCAGCTCCTCTGGGTCTTGTTAAAATACTTTATCAATGCCCATCTTTCTCTGCAGGGGTGACCTTTAACTCAGCTTTGCTGTCACTACCTGACTTGGATAACCTCCAAAGGAAGGTTGCCATGGCGATCCTGCATTCAGCTCAACCAAATCTGGCTTCTGTATCTTATTAAATGTTCCCTAAAAAGGAAATCACACAGAGACACGGGCGATGAGGGTCATTCACATGTAGCCATGATGTGCTCTCGCCTTGTCTCGCTCCCTGATTCCCAGCCTCTCCTCCTCTGCCATGAATCCGGTCCCTGCCTGGTTCTCCTTGCCCTAATCCCAGCTGTTGTGGTAAATGCTTACATTTTAGGGGGCGAAGGGGTGGGGGATAGTTAGGCAAATGTCAATTTGCCTTTTAGAAGCCATTTTTTTGCAGCTCAATTCGAACATCACTGGCAAATGTCAGAAGTGGATGTATAATGAGGCCGTGTTAGAGACACTAATTGGACGGATCTCCTTTTTCCTCCTTTTTTTTTTTTATTGTGTTTTTCTTCTTTTCCTGGGGACTCTGTGTTCACTGTGACTCTCATTAAATCTGAGGAGATAATCTCCTTTAAACTACAAGCTCGGTGCTTCTTGTAAAGGGAGAGGAGCTGGAATGCACAATGACTGCTGGGGACTTTCAAGAGGTTGTTTTGTATTCACCCCATGGTTAAAAGAAGAGGGGAGAAGGCAAAAAATATGTGACGCTCACAGAGTCTTCAGGAGGATAGATCAGGCTCTCAATCCCTTGCCAACAGTCAGTCTGGCGAAAGGGATGATTGGGCATCGGGGAAGATAAAGGTCGCTCCTGGAAAGGGCACGTGCTGCCATCAGTCTTCAGGTCCCCCTGCCTTTAGAAGCAGAGGCCCCACATCTGCTCTGAGAGGAGGGGAGGCCTGACCCTCTGGCCAGTGCAGAGACGAGGGGCTGGAGATGTGGGCAAACTCTGCTGGTCCTTACCTCCTCCCAGAGTGTCGTCCCCACCCTGACCCCTGTGTTAGTCTGCTATAGGCCTGCCATAATGAAATACCATAGACTGGGCAGCTTAAACATTTATTTCCTCACATTTCTGGAAGTGGGAAGTCTGAGATCAAGATGATGGTACAGTTGTTTCCTTCTGAGGCCTCTCTCCTTGGCTTGCAAATGGTTGTCTTCTTCTTGAGTCCTCACATGGTCTCCCAAGTGAATATCTATGTCCTAATCACTCCATCTTATAAGGACACCAGTCAGATTAGATTGGGGCCCACCCATATGACCCCATTTTACCTCTTTGAAGACCCTATCTGTCTCCAAATACAGTTGCATTCTGACATGCTCGGGGTTAAGACTTCCCCATAAGAACTTTGGTAGGACTCAGTTCAGTCCCAAATAGTCACCTGCTCCTGACCAGTCATCTTTACTGGGCTACCCTTGCCCCCATGCTGTGTTTGTTGAGGAGAATCGCCAGGATTCTGTTCTAGAAGCATGTCTCAAAAGCAAACCGGAAAACTGGTACAGTGTCTGGAACCTCATTTTTACTAGATGTTGGTTGCCATTATGATGAAATGCTAACAAAATTTGATGTTTAAATAATATAATGATCTGCGGTTAAAAATATAATAAAGCATAGGGGCACCTGGGTGGCTCAGTCGGTTAAGCGTCCGACTTCGGCTCAGGTCGTGATCTCACAGTCTGTGGGTTCAAGCCCCATGTCGGGCTCTGTGCTGTCAGCTCAGAGCCCGGAGCCTGCTTCAGATTCTGTGTCTCCCTCTCTCTCTGCCCCTCCTCTGTGGTCTGTCTCTCTCTCTCTCTCTCTCAAAAATAAAATAAACATTAAAAAAATATAACAAAGCATAATCCAATAAATAGGAGTTGTAGGTGAGGTCACTCATTACACTCTCTTTGGGCTCTCGGATCTCTCCTGTTGTACTCCACAGAGCCCTAATTAATACGTTGTGTACAGCATGATTATTGTTCATTCGTTTCTGGTGTTGGAAGCTCCATCCGGGCAAGAACTGTGACTGTTTTCTTCACTCTGTATCCTAACCACTTTACATGGCATGTACTTGAAAATAAATGGTTACGGGCACCTGGGTGGCTCAGTTGTTTGAGCGTCCGACTTCGGCTCAGGTCATGATCTCACAGTTTGTGAGTTCACGCCCCATATCAGGCTCACTGCTGTCAAGCCTGTCAGCACAGAGCCCACTTTGGATGCTCCGTCCCCTTACTCTGCCCACCGCCCCCTTCCCCCCGCCTACTTGCACTCTCCCCAAAATAAGTAAACATTAAAAATGCTAAAAAAATATGGTGAGTCTGGAATATTACTCAGCCATCAAAAAGGATGAAATCTTGCTATTTGCAATGACATGGATGGAGCTAGAGTGTCTTATGCTAAGCAAAATAAGTCAGTCAGAGGAAGACAACTACCATATGATTTCACTTATATGTGGAATTTAAGAAACAGATGAACATATAGGAAGGGGGGAAGAGAGAGAGGGAAACAAACCATAATAGACTCTTAACTATAGAGAACAAACTCAGGGTTGATGGAGGGAGGTGGGTGGAGAATGGGCTAGATGGGTATTAGGGAGGGCACTTGTTGTATGAGCACTGGGTAAGTGACGAATCACCGAATTCTAGTCCTGAAATATTGCACTGTATGTTAAATAACTAAAATTTAAATAAAAACTTGAAACAAATAAACTAAACGGTGAATAAGTAAGTTTATATGCATTCTTATTCCTCCCTCTGTTACAAAACAAATGGCCACAACTCAAGTGCTTTTCTGGTAAGTCAGTGTCCAGCACCCCCACCCCCACCCCATCTGGGAAATCTACCCACAAGTGCTGAAAGGGGGACCCTCGACCAGAGAGGGCTCCCCACCTCCTCTAGCTGCCTTGGCCCAGAGTTAACCACTGACTCTTCCCTTTGTCTTCTAAGAGATAAACACGAACATGGATCTGTTTTAAAAGCTTCATTTGAAGCTTGAAGGATTTGTATTAAAGAGAATAAAACCTTAGAAGTGGTCCTGGGGTTTCACTTCCTCAAAGTTTGTTACCTCCAGGTGTCAGACCTGCCTCCGGCTCCCTCCCATCTCCAGAGCAATCTATTTGCTGAGCCTCAGGCCTGTCCCCAGCTTGTGAGGCTTCTCCTTGCACAGCTGAGTCAATCTGGTGTTATCCACTTAGCCCCCTACCTCGTTCTGGAGCCTCCCCACCCCTGTGCCTGGGAAGGTCAGAGCTGGCATCAAAACTGTCTTCGGAGAGGTATCCCTCACCTTCTGTGAAGATTTCCTGTTAGGTTATCACACCTGGAGACCCACATCCCAATCATAGCATTGGCTTCTGCATTGTTAAGCACTCCCCATTTCAGGACACTTACATAGGGACTTGGGTCTGCACCCTGGAAAATAGCCACTGTGGTGACTTTTCCCAACACCAGGCAGGTCCTGCCCCAAAGAAAAACCACAATTTCTGCCCAAAGCCACTAGAAATTAATGCTCCAGGTTTTGGCTTCTAGCTATCTGAGCCTCAGAGATATTGGGGTTCAGTGTCTGGGGCTCTGGTTTTGCCGGTCTCTTTACCCATAAATTAGGGCCAAGGTGGCACTCTAAGACATTAAGGGATAGTGGGTTGGCCCAGAAAGGCTCAGCTTATAGCAAGGGGCAGTGGAGATGCCCAGGGGGGGTGTGCCTGGCACAGAAACCGCCTGGTCTCTGGCCCCTAATGCTTATCTGGGGGACTCAGAACGTGTCCCCGTGCAGAGTGAAGCCTGAGTGGAGTGGAGAAAAAGAGAGGGTCCCAGAGCCAGTCTTAGGTGGTCATTACCCTTCCCACCCCTTCTCTTAACTCTGCAGATACAGGACAAAATCGGGGCTCACTGGGTCAGTTCATAGAGACAGGTCTTCCCTGGGGTAGAGGTACCTGGGGCTTATGCTTCTCCTCAGAGGAGGTGAGGAGGGGGTCTTGGAGAACCCCTCCCTGGCTCTGCCTGCCCAGGAAGAGGAGTAAGGAGGTGAGCTGGAGGTGCAGCTGGTGATCATGACATTGGAATTGGCTGAACTCTCTTTGTCATTTGCTTTCACTGTGTTCCTGACCCTGTGCCGAAGGATTGCACACAAATGCTCTCATCCCATTCTTACAGGTGCCTTTGAGTTAACAGATAGAGAAATGGGAGACTCCAGGAGACCCAGATCACACTGCTAGCTTGAGGCATGGCCAGACTTTAAACCTTGATTCCCTGATTCCCAAACTGGCCCTGTCCGGGGCTCTGGCCCACAGGTTCTCACTACTCTCTCCTTTAGTGGGTAGAGACAGAACTCTCCTGAGCCAGTTTTGAGAAGCTCATACCTGAGAGGTGGAGACTGACAAATAAAAACGTCTTCAGTGCAACAGGAACCGCAGTCTCAATTCCCTGGGTCGTAGGAAGGACCCCAGGAGTCTTGGGGTGCCCATCCTGAGCACATGGTGTGCGTTGTGTCAGATGAAGGAACACGCCGGCTGCAAACATTCCAAGTTCCTTAGGAGCTGGCCACGTAAGTGGCCGGGAACTCTGGGGGAAGGCCAGCGCCATCTGCACGGGGACATTCCTTCCATTCTAGTTTATAACCTGCCTCATCAGGAGGGGGTCCTGGGTCGTCCCCACCATGACCACAGGCATCCTTGTTTCCCGTCCTCTCAGGCTTGGTTCACCTTTCAAAGAGTGTGGAAAACAGATCCCAGCCCGGGGCTGCTGCTGTGTGGCCACCTGGAAGGTGACAACATATTTAAAAAAAAAATTTTTTTTTAATGTTTATTTTTGAGAGAGGGAGAGAAAAAGAGCACAAGCAGAGGAGGGGCAGAGTGAGAGGGGGACACAGAATCCAAAGCAGGCTCTAGGCTCCGCGCTGTCAGCACAGAGCCCGACTCGGGGCTCAAACTCACCGACCATGAGATTTTGTTGTGTTCTTGTCATTTAACAATCCCTGTCTTTGTCGTCCCTGCCCCACCTCGCTTACCTTGCAAACCGTGGTACCAAGTCACCTCAAAGTAGACAACATCAGTGGGGGCCCACAGGCAACTGCGTTCCAGGGGAGGCAAGAGCCCCAGGCAGCGAGCGTGTTCATGGGCACACCAAGGGTAGAGCCTGGAGGCTGGGTGACTGCCCCCAGCACCCCCTGGCCCCATGAAGAGCGAAATCATTTCCAGACCTTCCAACAGGCATAGAAGCAGTGCAGAGCTGGCCCCAAGGGCATTGAGGAGAGAGAGGGTCAAAGGGAATGTGGGCAGACATCTGGCAGTTGACAGCAAGGACCAGATGGTGACACCGCAGAGGTCCTCAGGATTTGGGGGCCATCACAGGGAGATGAGGACATTCTGAACTAAGTCAGATTTTCTCCCAGCCTTATGGAGCGATGGCTCCAAACAGAACTAAACCCGAGTTACGAGTTACAGAAAGACAAGCAGGTCTCCTTATTTGCACACCGAGTGGGAGACTACAGTTCATGTCTGCCACCCATGTTGCCAGACTTAAAGGCCCTTTCTTCAGGGGGCAGGACTCTGGCCTTTTCTACAGACTGGATGTTGGAGAAGGAAGCAGGGGCTGGTCCTGAATTAGGGGAGGGGGATACAGGCCTGTATAGGAAGAGGGTGAGTGCGGATGGGGAGGGGGCGCTTGGTGTGCGGATGCAATTTTGTGTCTTTGTCCCAGGGGAGGTGGGGAGGGGGCAGAGGCCAGTGTCTCAGCATAACGTAAATTATCCAGACATGGCCACCACAAGGAGCTTTCTTTTGGAGGCAGGAGAGAGCTGGGAGCCTGTGCGTCAGGCCGCCTTCCTGGGCCTCCAGCTCTGCTCAGCATCTCCTACTTCTCGTGCGGCTTCTTTGCATTTACCGGCCCTGTGGTGGCATTTCCTTGGATCAGCTGCTGACAAATAGCGTCTCAATGAATGCTCTGATGGGTGTGTTCTGTGATAGGGAAACCTGAAATAAATTGTGCTAAGCCTTACATGGGGTGTCAAGATGAGGAACGAGAAGGAACCAGAAAAAAAAAAAAAAAAAAACTCCACGATTTTCCAGTAAAAGAAATCTACATTTCATTTTCTCAGAATCCATTCTTTTAAGATTTTTTTTTTTTTCAACGTTTATTTATTTTTGGGACAGAGAGAGACAGAGCACGAACGGGGGAGGGGCAGAGAGAGAGGGAGACACAGAATCGGAAACAGGTTCCAGGCTCCGAGCCATCAGCCCAGAGCCCGACGCGGGGCTCGAACTCACGGACCGCGAGATCGTGACCTGGCTGAAGTCGGACGCTTAACCGACTGCGCCACCCAGGCGCCCCAGAATCCATTCTTTTAGAATGGATACCGGGGAGCTAAAACTGTCTTCTTTTAATTTCCTTGTATCTTTCACTTGGATCTTGAAAACACCAGAAGACACATCACAAACAGATGCAGCGGCTTCTTCTGTGACCTCCTTCCTATCAAGCACCGAGCAAGGCACGGTCACCTTGCACATGATGCTTGGTCTGCTACCCGAGCGAGGGCTGCTCCAGACAGAGGGCTCAGTAACACTCTCTCGGAAATGATGCAGGTGGGGACTCCCTTGAACTCCACCTTCCGTGATCATGTAGGATGATACGGTTCCCTTAATGCACGCAATTATGAAAATGGCTCTTGTTAACGACGAGCCTGGCTGCTTCCCACAACAATTCTGCTTCCTTGCAAAAAGCCAAGAGATGTGTCCATGGCTGGTCTGTCAGGACTCTTACAGGTAGAAGGTGAAAAATGGGTCTACAACTACAGATTTCCAGCAGATTTCCAGATTTCCTTCTTTCAGAGAAGGAAGCCATGAGCCCCCACTCACTTTTCAAATGGAGGGGTTCTCTTTGCCGATTTCATCTGGAGGGGAAAAGGTCTCTGTTGCTGAAATAGGTTTGAAAACCATGTGACTAGGAAGCCCCGAATGGACAAAAGCCTTCACTCCATAGGGAAAGATTGAGTGTGGGGTTTTGGTTACCTTCAGCCTCAATCAGAAGTGTCTTTAAAAAAATTTTTTTTAATGTTTTATTTATTTTTGAGAGAGAGAGAGAGAGAGAGGGAGAGAGAGACAGAGTGCAAGTGGGGGAGGGGCAGGGAGAGAGGGAGACACAGAATCTGAAACAGGCTCCAGGCTCTGAGCTGTCAGCACAGAGCCCGACGCGGGACTCGAATTTGTGGACTGCAAGATCATGACCTGAGCTGAAGTTGGACGCTTAGCCCACTGAGCCACCTGGGCACCCTGTTTTTTTTAAACGTTTATTTTTGAGAGAAACTGCACCTGTGCCTGCACAGGCAGGAGAGGGCCAGAGAGACAGGGGGAGGGACAGGGAGAGAGAGAGGGAGAGGGGTAGAGAGAGAGGGGGACAGAGAGTCCCAGATGGGCTCTGTGCTGACAGCAGAGAGCCCAATTTGGGGCTTGAACTCTCAAACCCTTGAACCCTGAGACTGTGATATGAGCCAAAGTTGGATGCTTAACCGACTGAGTCACCCAGATGCCCCTCGATCAGAAGTGTTTTTTTTTTAAACGTAATCTTTTTAAATGTATATTTATTTTTGAGAGAGAGACACACACACAGCATGAGCAGGGGAGTGCAGAGAGAGAGAGGGAGACACAGAATCCGAAGCAGGCTCCAGGCTCCAGGTCTGACAGTCGCACAGAGCCGGAAGCCGGGCTTGAACTCATGAACCATGAGATCACAACCTGAGCTGAAGTCAGGTGCTTAACTGACTGAGCCACCCTTATATAAGGCGCCCCAGAAATGTCTCGATCGGAGTCATATTACAGTGTTGAGGAAGCCAGTCCCGTCCAGGTGGGAATGACGCCATTGATGTTTTGTGTAGGCTTCTGCCCTGTACTGCTTTGACCAAGGACCATGACTAGGGAGCAGTTGATTTTCTTGTTAGTCCTGGTTTGAGTGAACTGGCACTTTAGGCATGCTGGGCTGTCCCATCACAAGATGCAGCAGCCCACGTGGGTGCTCACAGAGGATGCCACCCCACCTTTTCCTGTTTGATCCCAGCATAGGCTTGGGGCAGGAACACTGGTGTTCTTGGTCTACCGTTCACTAACTCTGTGACGTTGGCAGCTACACTTTCTTCATCTGAAAAGTGGGGAGGACAGAATTTACGAAGTTCTTCTAAAACGGAATCAGATCATTCACATGTAACGCATAGCATGCTGTCTGGCACAGATCAGAATCTCACTGAATTATCATCATCATCATCACCATCATCTCAGGAGTGGATGGCCCGTGGGTCAGTGACTGAGCATCACAGGGGCTGCAGGTGAGCCCTCTGGGATGTGAAATGTGTGACATGGAAGCACAGCGCAATTGTTCAAGGAAGAACTCCAAATTCTCTCTTGCTACATTTAGGAAGGGCAAGTCTGCCCACTGGTCCCTTGAGGATAAGCAGCCCATGGAGTTTTGCTGGAGGGGCATGAACAAGAAGACCCCATGATGCATTTTTGTTTACATTGAAGTAAAATTGGTATACAACATTATATAAATTTCAGGTGTACGACATTATAATTTGACATCAGTAATACTACAAAGTGGTCACCATTAAAAGTCTAGTTACTGTCCATCTGCTATGGACACTCACCCCCTATTTCACTCCCACCCTCCCACCCCAGTCCCCTCTAGTAACCACCAATCTGTTCTCTGTCTCTAGGAGTTTGAGTTATTTTGTTTGTTCATTTGTTTTGTTTTTTAGATTCCACATTTGAGTGATACCATACGATATTTGTCTTTCTCTATCGGACTTGTTTCACTCAGAGTAATGCCCTCTAGGTCCATCCATATTGTTGCAAATGGCAAGATCTCATTCTTTTTTTTTTTATGGCTGATTAGTATTCCATTGTATATATGAAATGTGTATATACCACATCTTTATCCGTGTATCCATTGATGGACATTGGGATTGTTACCATTTCTCCTGGATATTGTAAATAATGCTGCCATGAGTGGTGGTGCCTATATATTTTTGAATGAGTGTTTTTGTATTCTTTGGAGAAATACCCAGAAATGGAATAGCTGGATCATATTGTAGTTGTATTCTTAATTTTTTGAGGAATCTCCGTACTGTTTTTCATAGTGTCTGTACCAGTTTATATTCCCACCAGCACGTATGAGGGTTTCCTGTTCTCCACATCTTCTCCAACACTTGTTATTTCTTCTGTTGTTGACGGTAGCCATTGTAACCAGTGTAAGGTAATAACTCATTATGGTTTTGATATGCATTTCTGTAATAATTGATGATGTTAAATGTCTTTTCTTGTGGCTGTTGTATGTCTTCTTTGGAAAAATGCTTATTTAGGTTCTCTGCCCTTTTTTAAATTGGGTTGATTGTTGTTGTTGTTGAGGTGTATGGGTTCTTTATGTATTTTGGATACATAATCCTTTGTCATATATATGACTTGCAAAAATTTTCTCCCATTCAGTAGATTGCCGTTTCATTTTGATGTTTTTTTCCCTCACTGTGCAGCTTTTTAATTGATGGAATCCTGTTCACTTATTCTTGCTTTTGTTTCCCTTCTCTTTGGAGTCACATCTATAAAAATACCACTAAGACCAATGTTAAGGAGCTTATTACCTATATTTTCTTCTAGGAATTTTATGGTTTTAGATTTTACGTTCAAGTCTTTAATACATTTTTGAGTTTATTTTTGTGTATTGCATGCAATAATGATATAGTTTCATTCTTTTGTGTGTGGGTGCCCAGTTTTCCAAACATCATTTATTGAAAGACTGTCCTTTCTCCATTGTATATTCTTGGCTCCTTGTCATAAATTAATTGCTCATATATGTGTGGGTTTAATTCTGGGCTCTCAATTCTGTTGCATTGTTCTGTGTGTCTGTTTTGATTATTGTAGCACTGTTTTTTTAAAAAGTGCTTTTTTATTTACTTTGAAAGTGAAAGGGAGAGAGAACACGTGTGTGTGTGACTATGGGCAGGGCAAAGAGACAGGGAGAGAGAATCCCAAGCAGGCTCTGAGCTGTCAGCACGGACAGTCTCATGAATTTTGTAGTTCATGACCTGAGCCGAGGTCAAGAGTCAGATACTTCACCAACTGAGCCCAGGTGCCCCATTGATTATTATAGCTTTAATAGTTTGAAATCAGGGTGCATGGTGCCTCCAGCTCTTCTTCTTTCTTAAGTTTGCCCTGCCTATTCGGGATCTTTTATGGTTCCATGCAAATTTTAGAATTATTTGTTCTAGTTCTGTGAAAAATGCCATTGGAATTTTGATAGGTATTGCACGGAATCTATAGACTTTTTTTGGGTAGTATGAACATTATAACAATATTCTTCTAATATGTGAGCATGAAATATCTTTTCATTTATTTGTGTCTTTTTCAATTTCTTTATCAGTGTTTTATAGTTTTCAGTGTAGAGGTCTTTCACTCTCTTAAATTTTTTCCTAGGTATTTTATTCTTTTTGATGCAGTTGTAAATGGGATTGTTTTCTTAGTTTCTCTTTCTGATAATTTGCTATTAGTGTACAGAAACTCAACAGATTTCTGTATGTTGATTTTGTTGTTTTTTAATAAAACATTTTTAAATTTTATTTTAGAGAGAGGGAGAGAGAGTGTGAGCAGGGCAGAAGGGCAGAGGGAAAGAGAGATAATCTTATTAAGCAGGCTCATGCTCAGCATGGAGCCCCATGTGGGGCTCGATCCCATGATCCTGGGATCATGACCTGAGCCAAAATTGAGTCGCATGCTCGGCTGACTGAGCCAGATGCCCCCAGATGGGTCTTGTTCTTGCTTTTTTTTTTTTTTTTTTTTTTTTAAATCCATTCAGCCACTCTGTGTCTTTTGATTGGAGAGTTTAGTGTGTTTACATCTGAAGTGATTATTGATAAGTATGTGCTTATTGTCATTTTGTTAATTGTTTTCTGCTGTTTTTGTAGTTCTTTTCTCTTCCTTTCTTTTTCTCTTTCTTTTCCTCCCGTGGTTTGATGGCTTTCTTTAGTGTTATGCTTAGACCACTTTCTCATTTTCTTTTGTGTATTTAGTATAAATTTTTGCTTTGTGGTTACTGGGAGGTTCACATATAATTTCCTAAGTAAATAAAGGTCTGTTTTGATTTGATAGCAACTTAAATTTGATTGCATTATAAACTTGACATTGCCTCCCATTTTATATTTTTGATGTCACATTTCCCATCTTTTAATTTGTGCATCACTTTACTAATTATTATAGCTTTAGTTAATTTGACTATTTTTGTCTTTTAACCTTCATAGTTGCTTTATGAGTAATTGATCGTACTACCTTTACTATATATTTCCCTTTCCCTTTTCTGGTAAGATTTTTGCTTTCTTGTATTTTCTTATTATAAATTAGTGCCATTTTCTTTAGTCCCTTTACATTTCTTGTAAGGCTGGCTTAACGGTAATGAACTCCTTTAGCTTTTGCTTATTTGGAAAACTCTTAATAATCTCTTTTAATTCCTGAATAATAACCTTCCTGGGTAAAGAATTCTTAATTGGAAGTTTTATCCTTTTAGTACTCTGAATATGTCATGACAGTCTTTTCTGGTTTACAAAGTTTCTGCTTAAAAGTCTGTTGATAGCCTTATGTGATTTCCCTTGTATGTGGTAAGTTTTTCTTTCTTTCTGCTTTTAAGATTCTGTCTTTAACTTTTACCTTTTTAATTATAAAGTGTCTTGGTGTGGCTCTTTTTAGATTCATCTTATTTGGAACTCTCTGGGATTCCTAGACCTGGGGTGTCTCCTTCTTTAGGTAAGTTTTGGGCCATTTTTCTCAAATAAGTTTTCTGGCCCTTTCCCTCTCTCTTCTCCTTTTGGGACCCCTATAATACAAATATTATTTCATTTAGTACTGTCTCAAAAGTCCCTTGAATTATATTCATTTTTTAAAAGTTTTTTTTTTTTTTTTTTTTTTTTTTTCCTGCTCGGTCTGGATGAGTTCTATTTCTTTGTCTTCCAGTTTGTTGATCTTATCTTTGGCCTCATCCAGTCTGTTGAAACCTTCTATTGTATTTGTTAGTTCAGTTATTGTATTTTCAGTTCTGTAACTTCTGTTTGGAACTTACTTATATTTTCTAGCTCTTTATTGATGGTCTACTTGGCTCATCCATTCTTTTCTCAAGTTCAGTGAGCATCTTTATAATCATTACTTTGACTCTTCCTCAGGTAGATTGCTTAGTCCATTTCATTAATTTCTTTTTCCATTGTTTTGTCTTGGTCTTTCATTTGGAACATATTCCTCTGTCTGTTCATTTTGCCCGACTTTCTGAGTTTGTTTCTATGTGTTAGGCAAATCAACTACCTTTCCCAGTCTTGAAGGAGTGGTCTTGTGTAGGAGATGTCACATGGAGCCCAGAAACATAATCACCTCTGACTATTAGAGCTAGTCACTTAAAGGGTATCCCCTATGTGGGATGCACATGCCTGTCTGCTGTGGTGGGGCCACATCTGTGGCATAGAGGCAAGTAAGACTGGCACCTGCTTGGCTGTAGTGTGTAGTTGTGCTGTGGTGTAGGGACAGGAAGGGCTAGTAATTGGCCCATCTGTGACTTGCTGTTGCACTGGGCAGTGTTTTCAGCTGGGTAAGCCCACCACCTCTAGCATGTTGGGGAAATAGTTTCAAAATGGCATGTGCCAGTGCCATCATTGGCAAAATAGAATGAAGTTGCAAATATAGTGCCTTCCAGCGTCTCTGTCCCCAGAGGAAGTCCTAATAGTTTCCTGCCTCTTTGGCAGGTGATTTAAGGTTAATAAGTGGGTCTTTTTCACATATGGTATAGGTGCTTTTCAAATTGATGTTTTGTGCTGAGTCCTAGGGTGAGTTCCTGTGCATGAGCCCTTTAAGACTGGGTTGTTTGTTCCCTACAGTTCTATGATTTCCCTGGACATAATCCCCAGTGTTTTTCAAAGCCTGCCATTTAGGGGGCTTGTTCCTCTTGTGCAGGATCTAAGGGTTGAGATGCCTGATGCGGAACATAAACCCGTTACTCCTCAGGATAAAGTTCTATATTTTTGAGATCCCTCCCAATTGTGGATTGAAATGCCTGGGATGGTTCCCCCCCCTCCCTTTTTTTTGTGACATAGTGTCTCTCTCTCTCCTACCTGTCTTGATGCTATCCTTTTTGTCCTTTGTTGTGGATCCTCTGTTTACTCAGTTTTCTGGTCTTTTTCAGAGGAAAGTATTCCATATGTAGCTGTACATTTATTGTGTCTGTGGGAAGGAGTGTGTTCAGGATCTTCCTACACTGCCATCTTGCACTCAACTCCCCGTTAGGCAGTTTTTAAAAGAACATCTACTTGAATTCTCTCTCCCAACCTCATCTTAGGGAGTTGAAACAGGATCAGCTGTGCCTAGTGTTGTGAACTTCATGAAATCTGGCCTGTTACAGAAGCCAAAATGCTTAGTGCATTTCCTGGGGGGAAACAACACAAAATAACAGAGAGTGGCTTGAGGGAAGGAAAAAAGGCATTTATTCCTTCAAGGAGAATGTCAAACATTCAGTCCAAACACCCCCGTAACTAATTCATTACTTTACACCAAGCAGACATCTTTTAAATTAGGCGGAATACAAATGAGTCTTGTTTTGTGCCATTAATTTCAATGGTTTTACACAATATTTGAATCACTGGTTTTTCTTCTCCTTTGGAGGCAGACCAAGTCAGGCTGAATCTACTCGCATTAAAAGCCATTCATGGGACCCAGCCAGCCCCATCTTGCAGATGGAACGCCATATGTTTTGGCTTGCCCCCACATATGGAACAGTGATATTCAATCCAAGAATAGAATGCACTATTTCTCTACGTCTGCATTGTCGGTCACCTCTAACCCATAAGCACTTTCTGTTCTGGACAGAGGTAGGCAAGTTTATCTGGAAAAGATTCAGAAAGATGCTGAAAGTCTGAAGAGATGGCTTTTGTTTTCTCTGGCTCCTTCTAGACTCAAGACCTCAAATGCAATCAGTTCTAAGAGTTTAGTGCATCCATAATATGGCACTTGGAAGTATTCCATTTTTACTTTTCCAAGAATGTTAGGCCTTTTAACTTGAAAGCATAACATTTGACTTTTTGTTAAAGTCTGAAGACTATAAATAACGAGTTAGCTTGTTCTAGTCCTTTCAAGCACATTTGAACTTAGTTTGATGCTTCTTGGGGTGATCTCAGAATGGAAAAGCAGAAGTACTGTGGCTCAGGAGAGACTGGTAAATATGGCATCTAGATCATATCTACAACTAGAATAAGCCTTGAGTGTTTGGAGAAACTTGACAGGAAAGACGGAGTAAAGGTAGTAAGAAGGAAGGGCTCATTTTCCTGTTTACCCACGTTGCTGCTGACTAGCTGTGTGACTTTGAGCGAGTGCTGGGATTACGGTCCTCACCTATAAAATACGGGAATTAGGTAGAATTGGCAATAGCAAATGGATTTCATCTCTCATGGTATCTTGCACTGGTGGGTACTGGCTGAGGCTTAGTGTGCATGGTGGTGAGGTGAATTAGATGTTCGCTGTGAGCCTGGGGCCTGGAGGTGAGCATGGCCACCACTTACTTGGTTTAGAATTGAATGTCTCCAAGGTCCTTTCCAGCAATAACCTTTTGTAACTATGATTCAGTTTGTTCAACAATTGACCTTGAGGATCCTGGGCACCATTTGGAAACCTCTTAGTGACTGAAGAAGTCTGCTCGGACTTCTTCAAAGCATTCTCGAACATGAGGAATGCCTGTACACAAACCCCTATGTCCATCTGCCCATTGCTGTGAGGTTTTCCTGCCCAGACAGGGAATAGTTCCAACAACAGACCGTTTGATGTCATGGAAACACAGATGCAGCTACTCTGGAATTCTGATTTTAATGAGATTGTAAACCATTAAATAATTCCATTAGATAATGGAATCTCATCTTGTTTCAGATCCCTGAGGTGTGGCCCATCTCTTCTGGTAGCTCTTTGGGTTTCAGTCAGCTATAATCATGGCCTTTGAGTTACCAAATGTCTATTTTCTGGGTCCTTGGAGATTGAGCTTTAAGAAATCTAGGCCCTGAGATTGCCTGACCCTGTAGAACAGGCTTTCAAGCAAGCTGCCTGAACCATTACCTGTAACGGTACATTAAAATGTGACTTTCTGGGGCGCGTGGGTGGCTCAGTTAAGTGTCCGACCTCAGCTCAGGTCATGATCTCACGGTTTGTAAGTTCGAGCCCCGTGACAGCTCAAAGCCTGGAGCCTGCTTCGGATTCTGTGTCTCCCTCTCTCTCTCTGCCTCTCCCCCACTCGCTCTCTCTCTCTCTCTCTCAAAAATAAATAAATATTGAGAAAAATAAAAAAATAAATAAAATGTGACTTTCTATTTCTCTTTTCGCTGAGATGCCACAGGCCAGGAACATGACTCTCGCATTCCAAAGCCAGGAGCTACACATCCACTCAGGACTTGCAAAAGGGCTGACCTAAATCCAGTGTCCTGATCCTTAGCCCATTGCGCATCTCAAGGCCATATAATTGTGGAAAATGGCAATTGGAAAGAGGATATTTGGGGGTAGAGTTGGTAGGTGATATGACCCTCCCCATACCCCAGTCCACACACCACAGGGGAGAGGAGGCAAAAGAAGTAAGAAAGCCTCTGGAGGACCACCTGGAATGCTGCTCTTCCTTAGAATTGGGTGACACAGTGGACTGTGACCTGATACATGTTGGAGTTATTGATTAAGGATTAGAGATGAAGTTATAGATTGAGGCACCAGAGCTGGGAGGATGGAGGCTGCTGGCAGGCAATGTTGTGAATTTTCTGTGAGTCCAATGGGTGTGAGGAGGAGATTTGGTCTGGAAACTTTGCCCAGGAGGTACAATTGGAAGGATGATGGACCCGATGCCTGGTGATCCTTGAATGCTCATGTGTTAGCACTGTGAACGAAAATAGCATTTGAAAACTCGTGTGTCAGTGTATGTGTATATGTGTGTGTATTTGTGTTAGTCATGAGAGACTACACTTATGCTTTTCTTTTTTTAATTTGAAGATCTAATTGGCTTTGTTAAGTAATTTATGAATTGGGTAGTATACCATTCAGCAAGTAGAGGGGAGCTCCCATAGACTTACGTTTGGAAACAATCTCCAGTTCTCAGCCACTTAACAGAACATACTTAGTGAAGGTTACTTTAGAACTCTGCTCTGCACTCAGTGTCCCTGCTTGAGGGAGTTTCCATCATTCTATTGTTGTTTCATCTGGGTCATGTTGTCTGTTTGGGCACAGTACAGGAATAGTCAACCAGATGGCTCTGTGTGTGTGTGTGTGTGTGTGTGTGTGTGTGTGTGTGTGTGTTTGTGCTGGTTCTTATATGTCTTACTCCAGAAGTACTATGCCACTTCTGCCTAAAGTCAATTGGCCATATCTAGTTAGAATTAGGTTCTGCCTCACTGCAAGTGGGCTGGAAAATGTGGGAGAGCAGATGGAATGCTTGTTGACCAGCACTGCCTTTGCCACAAGCTTTTTAACTGTGGGCTCTTGTACAGTGATCTGGCTGGACCCCAGTGTTAATATCTTTCTGTGTTTTTCTCTTGAGATAGTCAGATTGCAAAAGAAGTTCTTCTAATCTCTTACCTATAGAGTGACTCCCCATATCCAATGCTCTGGAAGGAGGAAGAAGGCTAAAATGGGGTTTGTGGAGGGGAAATCTCTACATTTAATATGCCCGGAATCACTCAGTGCCTCTGTCCTGTACCTTTGCCTGGTATCCCCCGTTCTTTGGTTTTATCCTCTCCAGTGCTAGATGTGTGAGGAGCTGTCATCTAGTTTCCCAGAGGGCAGAGGGAATCAGAGGGTTTAATCACTACTGTAATGTGTCTTAACCATTTTTCCTGTTTTTAGCCTCATCTTCACCCCACATTCACAGGCACCTGGTGCCACCTTTCCTATGCCAGCTTACAACGTAGTAGGTCAGTCTGTATTAATCCCTCTGCTTTTCATCTTCCAAATTTCTCTTGTTTTCTTCCCCATGATTTATGTGCCAGAAGATTTGCATCCTTTTTTAAAGAAAAATTTTTAGCGTTTATTTATTTTTCAGAGAGAGAGAGAGAGAGAGAGAGAGAGAGAGAGAGAGAGCACGAGTGGGGGAGAGGCAGAGAGAGAGGGAGACACACAATCTGAAACAGGATCCAGGCTTCGAGCGGTCAGCACAGAGCCCGACGCGGGGCTCGAACTCACGGACCGCGAGATCACGACCTGAGCTGGAGTCAGACATTCAACCGATTGAGCCACCCAGGCGCCTGGATTTGTATCCTTTTTAAAAATCATTTTAATAGGATTTCTAAAGTCAATAGAGGTAAATGGATGCTTTCAATCCCCATCTTTATGCAGAAGACCTGTTCTAACAATTTTTAGAAATTTCCCTTTCTTGTTAAATGACAATTCCTGGACTCTTACATACATCTTATCATTTAAAATTGTTTTTATTGGAACTTGGGACAGCCCTGTCCTACTCCCATTCAGGAAGCAAAACAGGGCACTTTACTCACCCTGCCTTCCTTCTCTGTAGTAAGAGTGGTAAGTAGGTACCTTAGCTTTGGAGTATTTTTGTAGATGACAAACCACAGTTAATTCAAAGGAGCTTGGTAGAGTAGGACCACTGAATGTGGAGAGAGAGTTTTCTTTTTCATTACCTGGAACACAAATTCATCCACCACATATGCCCTCAAGCCCTAAAACTGTTGTGCTGTGACTCTGGTACCATAAACCTTCAGGGTAGCATATTGTGGCTTTATCATGGGCTTTTTCAACTTGGAAGAAGCGTAGTATCTCTTAATGTTTTAAGAGTTTATTTAATGGTTTATGGAAAGCTTGATGAGAGCCCACTTTGTTCTCTTTATAGGGAGTTATAAAAGACCTTATTTCCAGAAACACATCGTAATTTATCTTTTTTTTTTTTTCTCTTGTAGAATATGGCAGAATGAAAGGAGATTTCAAGGGGAGGGGTGGTGTCTGTGGGATACAGAGACACTATATTGAAGGTACAGCCTGAAATAGACTCTCCAGTAGAAATGGGTCATTGTTTGTGCTTTTCAAAGGGAGGATAAACACATGCTTTGTGCTTGGAGTTTGTTTAGAATATGGTTGAGACTCAGCTAATCAACTCTGCTTTTAAACCTACTCTGGGTACATATGAGTCATCCTGAGCCCATCCCCTATCTACAGATTTACATGTGAATATTTGATATTATCCGGTCCCCTGATGTACAGCTAAGGCCCTTCTGAGTGGCAGCTGCCCTGTGTTCAGCATAGGAAACATGAGCTGGAATTATAGAGCCATCTAGGCCAGCTTCCTGTCACTGGCACATGCAGGAGGAAAAATTGGGTTTGAATCTAGTCTATGACTTAGTGCTTCCCTGGGAAACCTCTTTATAATTCCATAATGGAAGTCCCATTGTCCTTAAAATTCTCTCTCATGATTGGCAAAGATAATGCCTGAGTCAAAAGTAGGCAGGGCTACCTTCTGTGCCCCAGCTCTTGAGAAAGGCTAGACCCCACATTGTGCATGCTGTTTTTAAATAGGCTGAGTTCAAAGTCACCATCTGTTATAGACAGAAGTGTAGCTCGTGTCTCCCTTTGGAAATGCAAGCAGGGATGAGCTCTTTTGGCATCTGCGTTGTTGGGTGTGAGGTTGTAAGCACCAGCAAAGCGCCACCACTTAGCCATGTGTCTCTACGTCTTGCCTCACCTTGCTCCTCCTCCTTTTCATCAGTCTTAGTGATTGTCATGTCAGCTTAGTACCTTAAATATTTTGGGAAAAGGTGCCACTTTGTAGAATGGGCTTCTCTTCCGTCCTCCACCACCACCTCCAGATATAATTCAGGGTAGGTCATCTTGTTAATTTCTCCGTTCTTTTTAACCAAGCAGGCAGATTTTGAGGCACCCCGCTATTTACCATGCCCCATTTATTCCTGCCATCCACCTCTTCCTCTTGTAGGTGGGGGCTCAGATTTAGGACCTTGTCACATATCCTTTATGCTCTCAGGCAGGGATAGGATAGCATGTCTCCTGGAGATTCTGGTTAGCTTGGTGGGATCCCGACTGATGACATCATTAGGTGCTGAGGCTGCTCCTCAGATCCAGGACAGGTCTTTTTTTCCTCCAGGGCTGAAGAAAAAAGTGCAGGATCCTGCTCACCCAGCTCAGTGATACTACTTTTATCCTCAGCTCCTCCTTTCTATCTGCTTGACTCCCATTGGTGAGAAGCTGGAGGCCCCTATGTTCCTTGAGAAAGAGCGGGAGGAAGCAGATCAGTGCCTCAGTGGTCTGCGTAGTTTACAGCACTCTTGGGAAACTGTAGCACTTTGGGTGGGCACCTGCTTGCCTTCTCTCCCTCTGGAAAGGCAGAGACCATTATCCACAGATCAAGGGTCTCATGAATCCAGGTAACCTCACCTGGGGCAGCATTTCAATGTAGCGGGGAGGCCAGTGGCAAGGTTTATTCCCTTGGTGGCTTTCGTAAATTGGTGGGGATTGGCAGGAGTGTGGCAGTCCGCTGCCCGAACCTTCCCCTGCTCCTCGCTGCTGCCAAGGAGGGTGGAACCATCCAGAGGGCCAATCAAGAAAGTCAACATCCAACTACCAAAATCCTACTCATTCCTCAAGCCTCAGCTCATCTATCCTCCCCTCTGTGAAGCCTGCCCTGAATCTCTCCAGTTGCTTGGACTGACGTTTCCCTTGTATTTCATTCTGCCATTGGTTGTGCAGAACTGTCCTTCCCATCAGACCTGAGCTTCTGGGGGCAGGTTCTGTGTCTCCCACAGTGCCCAGAGAAAGCTAGTTCATTGCTGGCTCTCAGTGTGTCTGATAATGAATGAACAACTACAAGCAGACACAGGCACCACTTGGGGCCCTCTCCTTGCCCTGCTCCTACTGGTGAGCTCACTGGTGGGGGCCGTGTGCTGTGTATGTGGACTACACCCCCCAACTCCCAGAGCCGGAGGCTCACCAAGCTTCCAGGGTGTGAGGAGGTAGGATCCAGAGGGTCCCAGCCCCCACTGGGGTCCTGTGTCTGTAGAGGAAAGGAGAGTTGTCTTCACAGGCACGAAGACTCAGTCCCTAGGGCGTGTTTTAGAGTTCCACTGCCCCTCCGTAGTGAAGGTCATCAAAGAGAATGGACAAACAGGAGAGGAAGGAGCTGACATGTGCGGGCTGGCAAACTGGCAACAAGGGGAACAGTCACTTACTGTAAGAATTCAAGCACTCCTCATTTGAGAGCTGCCCCTCCAAGGGCCCTTCTCTTTGGTGTGCCTTCCTGCCAGCCAGGTTCCTCCCTCCTTTCTTTCTGCTCTCCCTGGGCAATCTGCTCCTTCCCCTCACATGTACTCTTACAGTGCTGTGCTGTGTGTCTGCCCTCCCTCTGCCATGCCCAACACTGGACTGTGAGCCCCTCCGGAGTGAGCACGGGCTCTTCTTGTGCCCTGACACCCAGAGGAACTCCCCAGTGTTTCTTGAGTGGGTGAAAAGATGAATGAGTGAGTGAGTGATGCATGCATGCATGCATGAATGAATGAGCAGACTCCACCTGCTGCATAGATTAGGGAGGGAGAGATTCATAGAAGGAATTCTCCCTCTGAGTTAGATCCCAGCGCTGCCATACTAGCCATCTGACAGGAATGGGCCTTGGCTTTCTCATCCATAAAATGGGGATAGTACTATTGACCCCAGAGGGCAAAGTGCCCGATGCGGCAATGAGCACATGGTAGATACTCAACAAATGGCAGGTCCTAAGACTACATGACTCGGGGTGTCGCAGGGACACAAAGCCACTTAGAGAAAGCCCTCTTCTGGTGTGCAGTGGGGAGGGAATTTAGGGATTCTGACTGGCATTCAAAACCCATGGTAATCTGCTGCACTACTATGATCCCAGGTGTGGCTGTCAGGTAGAGGAAGGCAGAGGAATGGACCTCTTTTGTTCAGGTATGGAAACCAAGGCTGGGGAGCCCATCTGTTGAGGAGCTGGAGAGAAGTGGTTTCAGGAAACTGGGAAGCATCGTTCATCCATTCATGCCAGGCCCTGCCACTCACTTCTGCAACAGCTAAGCAGACAGGCCGAGCCAGGCGGGGACCAAGCAGAACTCATCACAGGCTAGGCTTCACCCGAGTGGCCTGAGTGCCCTGGAGAAGGCCTCGCTGGCTTTGCGAGGTGGGGGGGGGGGGGGGGGCTCAAGGTGCCTGGTCAGACTTAGTCACAAGGGCATCTAAGCCAAGCGAATTTTCATTTTCCCAGTTTGCTGATGGGGAAACACAGACAGGGGATGAAGTTGCTGGACCCAGCAGCTCAGACAGGACGCTGTGGAGGAAAGGTTGGGGCTGGGTCATCTGGGGTGCCCCAGTTCCGCAGTGCTGCAAAGCAGGTCTGGAGGTCCCTTGTGTGCTGTAACTCAGCCTCGTGTGAATGGTTGTTTTGAGGCAGGCTGTTAGAGCAAGGGTCTTGGCAGGACAGCTGGTGACATCTGGCAGAGTTCACAGGAAAGCTCCATGACCTTTTCCATGCTCTGTCTCTTCTGTTCCTGCTCTTTACCCTCTCACCTCTGTCCACTGTCCCTTTCCAGGCTAGCCTCTGACAGAGGGCGCTTCCACATTTTCCTAGCAGCCTGTGGCTTGGCTGTCCCCCCATGTCATCCCCGGACACGGGCCAAGTGGCTCGGCGTGTGCACAGGGAAATGTCTAGTCCCCGCTTCCTCGCCAAGTTCAAAAAGCAACAGCTGCATCCACAGGGCCCTGTGCAGACAGAGCCTGTCACTGTCACTGTGCTAATGAGCGTTTCCACTCAGTGGGCTGGTGGTGACAGCTGGGGGTCAGCGGGGGCTGGTGGCTGCTACTGGTGTGGGAACAGCACCTGTGGGAAAAGGCTGGTCATCCAGCAGTGAGGCTAATGCAGCCCCCCAGGCCACTGAGATATGCTGACCAAGGTGATGGTGAGGGGCTTCCCGCACCGCTTTGGAATCTGTGGACTTCAGTTCAAATCCCAACTCAGTCACTTCCTGGAATTTTGACCCCTGGCAAATTAATAAACCCTTTGCCTCAGTGTCCTCATCTGTGAGGTGGGAATGATGATAATGTCCACCTGCAAGGAGCACTGTGAGGAGTTAGTCCACGTAAAGCATTCAGTTAGTGGTCAGTGAACCTTGCCTGCCTTTTCTGGTCCTCTGCCAGCCCTCTGTTCCTGGCCCATCTCCCACCCTCCACTTGTGCCTCACATACACTCGTGAAGGCAATCATTTCTTACCACCAGTCCTGGCTGATTGCCCTAAGATGCCTCTCCTGCTTCTTAGGTCTCTTGATGCTTCTGCAGTTGAATTCACCACCCACACTCACATGAGCTGCACAGAACATCTGCTCTGGGTCAAGGGTGTGTCCACGGGAAACAAGAGGGGGGAAAGCCAGCCACCTCTGCAGGCCTGGCTGCCACAAAAACACCAAGGAGAGGAGGCTGTGGTGTCCTGCCCTGTGATCCAGATGCTCCAGCCGCTCTCTTGCCTGGAGGGTCTGGGAGCAGGGGATGATGTGGGAAATGGTGAAGGGCCCCGGGCAGTCAGAGTGGACTCTGGTCATGGTGCTGGAGCATGGCGCACTCGGGAGGGCTCAGCATGGTAGCTCGTAACCAACTGGCAAGGAGGTAGTTTTTCTTCTCTTAATTTTTTAAATGCTTATTTTTGAGAGAGAGAGACAGAGCACAACTGGGGGAGGGACAGAGAGAGAGGGAGACACAGAATGTGAAGCAGGCTCCAGGCTCCGAGCTGACAGCACAGAGCCCGACGTGAGGCTCGAACCCATGAACCGTGAGATCATGACCTGAGCCGAAGTCGGACGCTTAATCAACTGAGCCACCCAGGTGCCCCTTTAATTTTTTTTTTTTTTAATGTTTAAGGAAGTACTTTTAACAGTTGACATTGTTGTGCAAGTGTGTTCTGGGTCTATAGCAGCTGTGCCCATGGGAAGAGCCAATGCAAGCAGTAGGCCGGGAGGGGTCTGGGTGCTCCTGAGCCCCTTCCTGTATGTGGGCTCAGCTTGTGTCTAGAGAGTAGGGGGTTCGAGGGGCCTGTGCTAAGTGTTGGCTTTGGCATCAAACCATCTGCTCATGAGCTTTGGCATCTTGCACAAGTTTTTAGCCCCTGAGACCTTGGTGATCTAATCTATAAAATGGGGGCATGAAGCTCACACGGCTGTTGTAAAGATAAGTGTTACAGAAAGCACAGGGCCCAGCATGCAGGGCCCACAAGGAGAAATGGGTGCAATCTCTGTTCCTCTTCAGGAGGCCCCGGTATTCTTCCCATTAAGATAGGAGTCCTTCCCACTCTGGGGGTCAGCGGGGTGCAAATCTTCCTTAAAGCACTCACTCCCTGCAGCCCGGGCCCGTTTGTTCATTCAGGCCACAAGACTTTGTTAAGTGCCTTCTCGGTGCCAGGCATAGTTCCAGTGCTGGGGATGCTTCAGTGAACATGCCAGGCAGGCCCCGGGCCTCACAGAGCTTTACATTTGGGAAGGGGAGGCAGGTGAGGCCAGGCCTTTCCTCCTGCTGCAAGCACACAGAGATCTCAAACCCTGGAGGTGTTTCATCAGCAGCAGCATCGACAGAACCCAGCAGATGCAACGGAACCAAGCTTGACATCGAGGAAGGAAAACTCCAGAAGCCAGAAACAAAAGAACGACCTCCAACCAGCGGCCTGAGGGAAGTTGCCATGAACTGGTGCAGGGATTCCTGAGCTGGGTCTGGGTCAGCCCTTCCCGTGGGGGTGCACCTCAGTGCCCCCTGGGGGCCTTCTAGAGACGCCAAGGTCTCATCTCAGAACCAACTGTATCAGCATCCTGCTGGGTGCAGGGCTGAGGTACCAGCCATTTGAAAGTGCCCCCAGCTTCTGCAGTGGGATGGGGCTGGGGTTCTCAAGCCTGCTCAGACCAGAAATGAGCTGGGATCCCGGGTAGGGCAGGAGTCGTGAAGTTCTCTGAGTAGGTAAAAAGGGCCCCGGAAAAACTCCACTCCCAACTCAGCTAACGGGATAAAATGCTGGCCACCTGCCCAACTGCTACCCAGCCACCTACGCGGCTGCAGGGGACAAACTGTCGCTCCTGAGAGTGCAAAGCTGGTTTGTGCCTCCTAAGAGTGCCAGAGAACTGGTCACATTGCCAGCCTGTTGCCAGCACCCGGGGCAGACACATTAACAACAATGATGAAGGGTGGACATTTCTCCCTCCCGGGGCACAAGACATTGCTGTCAGAAACGAGTTCCCACTGAACATTCTAGAAAGGCAGGCAGGCAGGCAACAAACAAGGGAGCAAATGCCATTGTTTCTTAATCCTGGCTGTGCACCAGAAGGAGCTTTTAAAAAATACTGACATCCCCGATGAGTTTCCGGAGAAACTGATGAAACTTATCCAGAGTGTGGCCTGGGCATTGGGACCTTTTATGACGTTTCTTGGAGCTGAGAACTACAAGATAAATGAGACAATTCAGAGAGTTTATAGAGGCTACCTAGCAGGATAATGCGATAGGTAATAGAGAGTAATTAGCTGTGGGAGACCAGGGATGGACTCCCCAGGAGGTGAAGTTCAATTTGCAACTTGAAACATGAGGAGGTGGCAGCTTGCAAGGGGCAGGGGAAGCTGTGATCCAGGTAGAGGGAACTGTAAGTGCAAAGTCCCTGAGACTGGAATGAGGCCCGTAAGTTTTAGGAGAAGCCGAAAAAGCTGTGTGCCTGGAATGGCATGAGCCAAAGGGGAGGGGGTTTCAAGCCCCAGTAAGCCGTGGAATTTTGCAGTCTCGGAAACGTCAGCATTTTTTTTTTTCCAAGAGCTAAGGAAAGCCACTAACATGTTTGAGCAGGGCAATGACATGGGGAGATTCCTACAAACTCATAGCTGCACCCATTTCATTTGCTTTATGGCACTGAACCTCCCCACTCCCCTCACCCAGCTTCTCTCTCCACCCCGTTTTTTTTTTTTTGAAAGCTTATTTCTTTATCTTTGAGAGAGGGAGAGAGGGAGAGAGAGAGAGAGAGAGGGAGAGAGGGAGGGAGGGAGGGAGAGAGGGAGAGAGACACAGAGAGAGAATCCCAAGCAGGCTCAGCACTGTCAGTGCGGGGGGCTCAAACTCATGAACCGTGAGATCACGACCTGAGCCAAAAACAAGAGTCAGACGCTCAACCGTCTGAGCCCCCCCAGGCGCCCCTCTACCCGGTTCTTTATATGCATTTTCACAATGACTCGGTGAAAGAGGTAGGTAGGCATCTTCTCCAGTTTACAGAAGAGATGGCGCCCAAGTCGACTGGCTTCATCTTGACTGTGTCTTGCTGCTCTGAGTGCAGGCTTCTGCGATCATCGGGTGCGGGTCCCAGAGCTCTTGCGGGGAGATGGGTTGCTCCTGAGCTCACGCAGCAGCCACAGTTGTTACTACAGTGAGTTACATTCTTGTCAACCCCAGGCCCTTGCAAGGGGAATGCACAATGCTGGCTTTCCTTGAGCAAAGCAGCTTGCCCCAGAGTGGTCTCCTTTGCAACGTCTGCCTTCCAGGAAGGGCTAATTATTCTCATTGCCAGTCGTCTCTTCACAGACTCTCTCTGGCACTCCCCTGTGACCACCTCGTTTTAGAACATGAAGGTGCTTTGAACCAAATCGAAGGGGTGTTTTGTGGAGCCAACCCCGACTTGACTCACCTCCACGTTTGGCCACGGAGTCTGCCCTGCCAGGGTCCACGCGGCCACTGAGCAGCTTCCCCACTGCTTGGCTGTGGGCTCTCATTTTATATTAATTCCCCAAGTTCTGGCTGCTCACAGCTGGTGCTGGGTCAGTTTTGGAGAAACCTCTTTAATATTAGAACATCATGGCTGGAGCATTTGGGTCTTTCCTGACATAGCCCTTGGATCCCCTGGGAGACCCATTTCTCACCCCAGGTTCTCAGGAGGGGGGGGATGGCTGAGGAAATGGAGAGGAAGACTAAGAACAGCCACAGGGGACCCTTAGTGTCCTCATTGGGTGGTTCTGCTGGGTTCTGGATATACACAACGGGGGTGATTCTGGAAACTGGATGATTTGGGGATAGATGGCTCAATGTGTAGTATGTAGAATACGGCCCCACCACCAGGACCACTAATGGTGAAACTCCTGCCCTCACCATGAAGCCCAAGGGCGGTAATTGCTTCCGGATAGACCTCCTTCCGCTGCCTGCCTGTTGCTGTGGATAACCTGCCACTGGAGGAGAATCCCTTGGGATTTTGCTTCCCAGAGAAATGGCATAGGGTGCTCCCCACCCTCCTCCCTTTCTGCCATCCCCCCACATTGCCCCAGTCAGGGCTCAGATACCCGAGAAGAGCTGCAACCCGGCTCCCCAGGCTCACCCTGCTCTTGGTGGATGCCAGAGGGAAGAGCCCTGCTTAGGGGAAGCAGAAGGAGGCGGATGGAGACGGGAAGAGATGATTCCATCCAGCAGTGCTGGTGAGAGACAGGCGGGCTAGGGCAGGCTGTCAGTGTCATTGGGGATGCTATTAAGGGCATTCATGAGGCAGCACACACGTCTGGAGTCCCATCTGACTGGCATCAACAAATGTCCCTGTTCCGTTCATTCTGGAAGGGGGGCTTTAATTAGGCATGAAGAGATTTATCAAACGGCGGCCCCTTGGAGCTGTTGGTCTCTTTGCCATCTGGACGGATGGCTTCGTACCCTGTGACAACAACAGCGGGAATGATTTATGAGGTCCCGCAGGGACCTGGTAAAACCTGAATGGCTTTTGTCCTCCCCCCAAAAGGAGGGAGGCTTTGCCTTTGTGGGTGCAAAATCTGGGGTTCATGTTGAGGTTTATGTTCATGTCTGACTCTGTGAAGGCAATGCCCAGACCTCTGGCAGCCAGGACTGTGATTAAGGTCACTTTCCTGTTTGCAGTGACCCAACCACAAGGATTAACAGAAGATTCCATAAGGGGGTAAGACCTGAGTGCAAATTCTGCCAGTGAGCTATGGGGCTTCATGCAGTTTTTTGCCTCAGTTTTATGACCCATCCAATAGGAATAATGATTTCTGCATCTGCCCAGTTCATATGATTTTTTTTGGAGGTTCTTATGACATTACAGATGCAAAATGACTTCATTAAGTATACAGCCCTCCACAGGCATTCAGGATTTAATCCAACAAACATTTATTGAGCAACTGCTGTGTGCTATGCACCTCTCCTGGTGCTGTGATGGACACAGATGAGTAAAACACAGTCCCTGCCCTTGGCGAGCTTACAATCTAAGAACGGTCATAGGACAAGTGCACAATAACTATAATACAAGGCAGAGTATGGTAAGTGCCATGAGAAAGGTACAAATAAAGTGCTATGGTGGTCCAGCGGAGGGAGAGATCCCAGTGGTTGGTAGATCAGGGAGGGCTTCATGGAAGATGTAGTTTCTGAATGGGCCTTGAAGGGAACAGAAGAAGAACAGCAAGACCAAAGGCACAGAGACAGGAAACCCGGGCACCCCTTCCAGAAGTAGCAACAATTCTAGATGGACCAGTGCAAGGTGTAAAGAAGGAATGGGGTGTTACTGGGTGGTCTGTAGTGTCAGGGTGAAGACTTGTACTTTATTTTGTGGGTCAGGGGAATGTTTAAAGTTTTGTGAATGGCTGGAGATAAAAATTGCCATGCAGGTGCAGGACGCCGGGGGTGTGCCAACGTGCCCAGAGTGAGGGCAAGGGAGCATGCTGCTGCCATTGTGTGAGCCACGGGGAGGCAAGGACAGAGCTGGTGGGGAGGGGTGACAAGGGGACCCCTGGAGAAGAGTCGAAGATGACTTTTGGGTCTCAGACTTGGGTGGTTGAGAAGGTCGTGGGGCTTTTCTCATGAAGAGAGAGGATTGTGGCAGAAGCGGGGGCAGACGTGATAAACTTGCCTTTGGGTGCATGAGGTCTATGGCGCCACCAAGGGGTAGTGTGGGGATGCCACGGAAGGCGCCCATGTACAGAGTGTCCATGTGGTGGGGCAAGGTGGAGAGAAGGAAATGATGGTCTGACCCTCCTCGGGTCCTTTTTGGATCCAGGTAAGGGTGGCAATAAATAAATCATAAATACATAAATAAATAAATACATAAATACATGATGAGGCATTGGGAAGGGAGGAGAGCATGGCATCCTGGGCACCAAGGGGACAGGGGTCTCCAGGAAGGGTCACTGTGGAACCAAGCCATGTGGGGAGCTTGGGGATGACAAGGGGTCTTTTGGTGTGGCCACGTGGAGGGTGCTGAGTTGCAGGTCCCTGGAGCATGGAGGCCAGGTTGGGGGGACCTCAGCACAAGCACCAGAGACCGCTTCCCAAGGCTGGTAGTGATGGGAAGGGAGGGAAGAGGCCGCAGAAGCCGGGATGGGTGGTGTGTGCTGCTGGAAGGGAGGACAGAGGTGGCAGAGGAGTGGCTGGGGAAAATGTCACTGGTCAGAGGACAGAGGTCACTTCCTCCCAGAAATGGGAGGAAGGAGGGGAGCGGGGAGGAAAGAGAGCAGGAGATCTGGAGGAGAGATGGTGTTTTAGATGGCTCCATCAGCCAAGGAGGTGGCTGCTGGAGGGCGGTGGTCATCTGGGGACTTGAGGGGCATAGGGGTCTCGGGGGCTCCAGGGTGGGTGATGGCAGAGTACTGGGGACTAACGGCCAACAGGAGGTGACTGGAAGGGTCTCCTGCTCCGAGGATGGCCATGCCCACTGTCGTCACAAGGTGGTGGACCAGGTGGTAGGGACAGGATGCAGGCTGGGACTCGGGGCCACCCAGGCTAGCTGGCCTGTGCCAGAGGCTACGGTGTCACCTCAGTCAAACTGAACTTCTCTGAATGGGCAGAGGGGGCAGGCTGCCTCCTGACTGTGCGCCCAGCTGGAGGAGCAGGAGCTGGTGGGGGAGCCCAGGCCCCTGGAGCTTCTGCCATCAGTGGCCAGAGCATTTTGGTGGCGCAGGACCTGTGAGCTGGGGAACAGAAGGGTGTGGATGGTCCTGGCTCCCCAGCCCTTCTCTGGGGAGAAGCTGAGGACAGGTTCTCAGGGCTCCTTCTACTTCAACAGCCGCCACTGTCAGTTTAAAGGAGCCACGACAATGGGACAATATGGGACAATGGGGGACAATGCTCAATATGGGACAGAAGGAAAATCATCTCTTCCACGGAGCTCTGGCCGGTACACAGAGCGCGGGGCCAACCCCAGGACCTGGCATCCCAGCTTCCCTAGGACTCACCACTGGAACGTTCTGGAGTCCAAAGCCTTAGTTAATCCGCCGAGACCCAGGCAATTCTGCCTGTTCCCCAGGGCATTGCCAGCTTCAGACATTAAATGTCTTCCAGGGCCTTTGAGATCCTCAAGATGAAAGGCTCTGGAGAAGTGTAAAATATGATACTAATTACTTCCATTTCTTGTGAGGGAGTCCAACCACTCAGTTCCCACAGAGGCTGTTAGGGCTGTTGCTTTTTAAAATATTCATTTTATAATGCAAATCCCAAATCTCAGACTTCAAGCATCAACGGCAAGAACAACAAGGGAAGAAACACAGAGATGCAGGGTGGCAATCGTAGTCGCGGTTTGGAGCTGGGGTATCCACGTGTGGGGGTTGATGGTTCTGGGTACCCTCCCACAGCCTCTCCTTCCCCTCAGTCACGAATTTAGAGCCAACGTCCTGTTCTGAATTGCCGCTGATTAATTATGTCCGGTCTCATGCGCTTGGGAGCAGATCTGGGTTGCTTTTCTTAACTCCCTTCACCTTCGAGATAATGGTTTTTTACTTATCTTTCAAATATGTTTGAAAACACTGTTATTTATCAGGTGAGGGAATACATCTAACTAATCGGGCCGGCTGATGCTTGTCTATATGTGACCTCTGATTCTAGCCCCTAAGTGATTGGCATGGAGCCCAGATTTCCCCAGGGAGATCGTGTCCAGTATTTGGATACTGCATTTGGCTTTGGGTTAAAAAAAAAAAAAAAAAAAAAAAAAAGTCTTAACTATTAATCTTAATAGGGGGCGAGAAGGATCTTCGTGAAATTCTAAAATCATTGCCTCCGTGGGGGAGGGTGGGCCGGTGGGGGTCGAGGTGGAATTGGAACCGCTCCCTGCAGACTTGAAAGCCTCAGTGTTGGAGCTCAGCGCCGGCTAATGTGACCATCAGGATAGGAAGATGATAAGGAAGTGACATTGACACAGGCAGTCTGGCTGCACAGGCCCCCCGAGTGCATGATGCAGAAAGCAAACAGAGCAGTTACAGAGAAATGAAGCTGGGTGCTTAACGTTTTTTCAGGTCTCACGCTCTGGGGCTCTGTGAGGCACCCAGAAAGGCAATCATGTATATTTTAAAAAGGGTGACATTTATCTTGATGGTGCCCTTTCAAGCTTTTGCCATGGCTTCCCCGGTGGCAGAAGGGGACAGTCCGGTCCCTCCAGTGACATTCTAACAGAGCAGGAAGGGGGCTAACCCAGAGGGTGGAATCCCAGGGCCCCTTGCTCCTTGGTGGACTCTACTTGCCTTAAAGAACACCCACCAAACCACCACATTCTGGACACGCTTCTGCCTCACTGTGGGGCGGAGTGCTCCCCTGAGCAGGAGGTCTCAAATTTTGAAAAACGCAAGGCTCTTTAGTGTCATCTGCCTGCTCTGTCCAGGTCCTTGGTGGTTCTTGCAAAGCCAGAATATGCACTGACCATAGTTTCTTCTCTAGCCTTCCCTCCACAGCTGTGGAAGCCTGGCTGGGACAGGTGCGTCCACCGGGGATCATCCCTGGGAGAGTTAAACTCCAAGTTTGTGGAACAAGGCCCACGGCTCTGAAGCGGCTTCTGCTTCCCAGTGTCCCTATACTCCTCTGCCAGGCTGGACCCCTCAATCTCCTTCTCCTCTGTGAACAGCACCATTTTAGACTTGGGTCAAGATGTCCCTTCTGGGTCTTGGCTCACCCAGGATCCACATATCTCAGAGGCTTGGGGCAGCTGCCAACAGGTGGCTCTCCATCCATCCATGAGCCCAAAGATCTCTCCAATCCAGGAAGCAGTTTGTCATCCAAAGTCATGGGACTGGCTTCTTTTTCATGTCAAGTCCTTCTGCCCTTAAAGATGGACCGAGTCTCCATCTGGTTTGGGTGGGTTCTCCACACCTTCTTCCTGTGGCTTATCTGCCTAATGCTAGATGAACACCACACAGTTATAAATACTCAGGTCAATATATATATGCAGGTATAGATATATATATTCTGGTCACTGTTTTACACTTGAACAAAGAAAACCACTAGCCTGCTTGTTGTATGATTTGTACCACCCCGACTCCCATCTGCCTGTGGTGTAGCTGGCAGGAAATGTGAGCCACTGAGTCCCACGAGGTGCCCAGCTTACGTGGCCCCGTCACACTGGCCAACAGTCAGTTTCAAAGCCCCCTGCTCATGCAGGCTCTTGAGGGCCTTGAACTCCAAAGGCATGGTGTGGGGGCTGGCCTGGGAGGTGTAGCCATACTTGAGGCTGTCGTAATAGTGGTACTTGACGGGGTTCTGGTTCTGATCTAGTGGAAAGGGCCAGAAGCCATAGAGGTAGATCTGGTTGCAGAAACGTGTGGCCAGGGTGTACATCAAGAGACCGGTGGTGGGTCTTTTGATGTGGACTTTGTTGGTCAGCCAGTATCTGAAAAAAAAAAAAAAGAAAAAGTGAGAAGAGAAACAAAAAAGAAACGTGAGCTTGTGAATCACTTTTCCAGGAAGGGAACAATTTCTTTATTTTTTTAAGGTTTGAAATGTTAGATTTCCTTCCTTCCTTCCTTCCTTCCTTCCTTCCTTCCTTCCTTCCTTCCTTCCTTTCTTTCTTTCTTTCTTTCTTTCTTTCTTTCTTTCTTTCTTTCTTTCTTTCTTTCTTCCTTCCTTCCTCCCTCCCTCCCTTCCTTCCTTCCTTCTTTCCTTTCCTTCCTTCCTTCCTTTCCTTTCCTTTCCTTTCCTTTCCTTTCCTTTCCTTTCCTTCCTTTCCTTTCCTTTCCTTTCCTTTCCTTCCTTCCTCCCTCCTCCTTCCTTCCTTCCTTCCTTCCTTCCTTCCTTCCTTCCTTCCTTCTTTCCTTTCCTTTTCTTTCCTTCCTTCCTTCCTTCCTCCTTTCCTTTCTTTCTTCTTCCTTCCTTCCTTCCTTCCTTCCTTCCTTCCTTCCTTCCTTCCTTCCTTCCTTCCTTCCTTCCAAGTTAGTTAACATTCAGTGTAGTCTTAGCTTCAGGAGTAGATCCCAGCGATTCATCTCTTACATATGACACCCAGTGCTCATCCCAACAAGTGTCCTCCTCAATGCTCATCACCTATTTTCCCCACCCCCATCAACCCTCAGTTTGTTCTCTGTATTTAAGAATCTCTTGTGGTTTGCCTCCCTCTCCGTTTTTATCTTATTTTTCCTTCCCTTCCCATATGATCACCTGTTAAGTTTCTCAAATTCCACATATGATTGAAATCATGTGATACCTGTCTTTTTTTGACTGACTTATTTCGTTTAGCATAATACCCTCCAGTTCCATCCACATTGTTGCAAATGGCAAGATTTCATTCTTTTTCATCACTGAGTAGTACTCCATTGTATATATACACCACATCTTTATCCATCCATCAGTCAATGGACATTTGGATAGTTCCATAATTTGGCTATTGTTGAAAACGCTGCTATAAACATTGGGGTGCATGTGCCCCTTAGAATCAGCATTTTTGTATCCTTTGGATAAATTCCTAGTAGTGCAATTGCTGGGTAATAGGACAGTTTTATTTTTAATTTTTTGAGGAACCTCCATACTGTTTTCCAGAGTGGCTGCACCAGTTTGTATTCCCACCAATAGTACAAAAGGGTCCTAGGAAGGGGACAATTAAAAAAAATTTTTTTAATCTTATTTTTGAGAGAGAGACAGAGTATGAGCAGGGGAGGAGCAGAGAGAGACACACAGAAACCGAAGCAGGCTCCAGGCCCTGAGCTGTCAGCACAGAGCCCGATGCAGGGCTCGAACTCACAGACCTGAGATCATGATCTGAGCCGAAGTCGGACACTTAACCGACTGAGCCACCCAGGCGCCCCTCCTCTGTGGTTCTTCTGCTTGGTTTTCAAACTCACTGGGGTGTGTGGTATAACCTCTTTCTTTCTTGTAAAAGTTTGTCTTTACCCTAGGCTGAATCCCTTTACATGCAGTACATATGCTTCGGTGGAAAGACAGAATTCCTTACCACCGACTCCTCACGACCATGTGTCCACGCCAGACGCTGACTGTATTTTTCTGACCTCACACCCCATGTGCTCCACCTGCCATTGTGAGACACGTGCACTCCCCAGCCACAGTGCGGCTCCTGATGACACCTGAGCACAGTGATACGTGTGACTGTATAGTCACACACACCAACTGAATTCACGCCAGAAGTAAAAGTATGCCAGGCAGGACATTTACATGTTGCTGGAAGTTGAAACTGCTTCATTAGTCACAGTGGTTTTTAGCTAAAAGCTGGGTGAGCAGGGGGAAGATTTTCTTGAAGCTCAGGTATGCCCTGTCTTTTGCAAGTGGTTCTTTCTGCAGCCCCCAAAGGGAAACCCCAAGACATTCCAGAAAGTTAACCTTAAAATCCTTTTTTTTTTTTTGTGGGGGGGAGGAGGTATTAGCCGTTGGCTCAGACAAGCTTACAGATTCCTAATAACCCATATAATTTCAGTATATCAGGAATATTTGCTATAATGAAACCTATTTCCAGGACACCCCCCACCTCCCTTGGTCCATTCTGTCAGGGTGGGTGATTTGAATCTCCCCTTAGAGTTTGCCGGTGGAGGCTGTGGTCCCAGGTGGCCAGAATCAGAGCAAACATGATTCTCTGGAGCACCGTGTGCTCCGGGGGGAGGCGGGTACAGGCAACTGCTGTTATCTCATGAGCCTGTCACTTGAAGACCACTGTGCTTGGGTCTCTTGTTTCATCCTGTCTGGGCCGAGCAACTTCCCTGTGGCTGAATTTTTCAACCCAGAATCAGACAGGCAGAGAGCAAGACAATGGCTCCACTAACCACAAACACAACTGGGAAAAAATAGGGGGAAAACCTGTGTGGACATCGCGCAGACCTTCATCATTTCTTCCCTGCACGGCTGAGAAGCTTACTCCCAGCTGATACGTGGAGGTCATGGAGCCGGCTCAGGGCGGGCGCTTGGTGCTGAGGTCGAGGCTCACCAGAGAAGGTGTCCTTCCTTGTATGTTCAACGGGGCTGAGCTGAGCTTGGAAGGGCCCCGGGGGAGCGGGGGCAAAAGCAGGGAGAGTACAAGGAGGAGAAGAATCCCAGCAGAGTAGCAGCTGATGTTTGGATCGCCCCACACATCTTTAACAAAGCGCTCATTCACCTTGGCTTCACTACCTCTGATAACAGGGAGCTCTCCCACTCCTGTGCTAGCCTGTTGCATTTTTGGTTCTAACTCGATGGTTTCGACCTCGGCTGTCCACTGAATGGCCTGGAGCTTTAAGAGCACTGAACCTGAATGCAACCTCTAGGTGCAGACTGGACACTGGAAATTTTAAAACCTTCTCCAGTAGTTCAGATGTGCAGCCAAGGCTACAAAGCCCTGCTCTCACTGGTAGGTGGTTCTGCTAAGAGGAAGGTATATTTAGAGAAAAGAGGGGCAACGAGTGAGTCTGAAAGGAATAGTCGTAGAGTTTTAAAGACGATTGAGCCCAGAGAACTCATCTAGCCCGGCAGCCTGGCAGGGGATGTGACAGAGTGAGCTGGGAGCTGGGATGTGTGTAGAGAAAACCAGTGCCCACCCTCAGGCTTGCCAGTGATGGGACTGTGGCATCTAATAGGGCACTCAGTTTTACCATTGTCCAGTATGGTGGTGCTGAATTTTCTGATTTTTTTTCCCAAGAGTATCAGAGATCTGGATTTTTATGCAATTTCTCAAAGCCTTTAAATGTTGGCAACTAATTAAAAAAAACAAACAGGGGCTCCTGGGTGGTTCAGTTAAGCATTCAACTTCGGTTCAGGTGATGATCTCACAGTCCGTGGGTTCGAGCCTCGTGTCTGTCTAAGCACCGATTGCTCAGAGCCTGGAACCTGGTTCAGGTTCTGTGTCTCCTCTCTCTCCCCCTCCCCTGCTCACATACACTCTTTCTCTCTCTCTCAAAAAAATAAAATAAAAAGATCATGTGAGGCCCTATTGGGTGAGTCAACAGACTGTATCTGTGGGTAATCGATGGGTCTCCTAGATTGAACTTGACCTCTTCTTTCAGGTTCCAGGGGAAAACGCAGCAGTCCTAGATGTGCCTGAGAAAAGGTTAGATAGAGCTTAGATAAAACGCTGCTTCCCCACTCCTGGTTTTTGGGCCTCTTCCGCCCTAGGGTGATTCTGAGAGGGTCGAGGCCAGGACCGAGCTGGCCACAGAGGCTGTTGACCCTACCCAGGGGCGTGTGAGCCACTGCAGTGTCCCTGCACGAGAGCATAGCTCCATTTGCTCCCTGAGCAAATTGAAGCCCTAACACCGGCCACATGCCAGATTAAGGGATTTGTGGTTTGTTTATTTTCTGATTGTAAGACCTTTCGCCTGAGAAGGCTTTTGGATATGAATTTCTTTTCAGGACATCAGTGCTTTGCTCAGAGACGGGGAGGGAAGAGTTTGATCAGGAGGAGGTCTGAGGTTACACAGACACATGCTCTGCCCTCCCTTGCAGATGTGACTTTCATCCCCACGTCTCCTTGGTGAACACTGTCTTTCCCCTCCCCTCGCCGCCCCCCTCCCCCAAACTAACCACATGAATCACATCTTCCTGGAAATGTTCTCTTTGTTCCATTCCTTCCCAGTTCCTACTGAGGTAATCGCTTCCACCTATTATGAACGTTGCTCCTGCTTCTCCTGTGGTGCTTATCAATCTGGCCTGATAATTCGCTAGTGTATGGGTTGGTCTCCCCCCCCTAAACAGTGCTGGAATTTCCTCGAGAGCAGAGGCTGTGCCTTATACTCCTGGTAGGAGCTCCAGAGGCACCTGGCTCATTGCAAGGGGCAGCCAGGGCACTGTGGTGAGGACAGCAGCACTCAACAAACACTCCATGTGGCCTCCTACATCTCCCAGTATCCCTTGCAATTGGACAGGAGTCATGTGACCAGCTTTTGCCAATAGGCTGTGACAAGAAATGTGTCCCTTGGGGGCCAATGTTTCTTTTTTTTTTAATTTTTAAAAAATATTTATTTATTTTTGAGAGAGAGAAACAGAGTGCGAGCAGTGGAGGGACAGACAGAGAGGGAGACACAGAATCTGAAGCAGGCTCCAGGCTCTGAGCTGTCAGCACAGAGCCCGAAGTGGAACTCGAACTCACAAACTGCGAGATCATGACCTGAGCTGATGTCAGACACTCAACCGACTAAGCCACCCAGGCGCCCCAGGGCCAATGTTTCTTAAGAGCTGGCCCTCCCTTCTTCTCTTCTGCCTTGGAGAACCTCAAAGCCTCTCATAAAGACGGTGTCAGCCTAAGAAGGAAGAATCCTAGATCCCTGAATCACTGGCTGGAAGAGGCTGGGAGCCGACCTGCACCACACCTTGCACGAATGAGCAATGAGCTTCAGTTGTGCTAAACCATGAAGGGTCTGGGGGTTGTTACTGTAGCACAGCCTAGAACCACTATTATCCTGGCTTCCATTGTGCTCAGCAAACGTTTGACTCAAATGGAACTGGAAAATACAAAGAAGTCAAAAAGCAGAAAGGGGGAAGCCCAGCAGCGCACACGGCCTTGTACTTGTGGCTGGTGGGGCCGGAGATGCCTGCCCTCTCGGGTCTGCTGCCAGCCTTTCCACCGAGAGTCAATCACTGGGGAAGGTGTTAACAGCAAAGGAGGCTCCAGATTGAATCGAGAGCTCAGGGGCACGGAGGGACCCACTTAATTCCCATCCTGCAGCCATGGGTAAACAAGAACACTCCTGAGCGATGTCTGACAGGGACACGGGGGTGCCGTTTAATGAGCAGCTTGTAATAGAAGCTGGCTGAGTCATGTGGGAACAAATCACCCTTGATTTCCTTTCTATCTCCTCAGCCGCTCTGGCCAATTTAGAGACTGTGTGTGTGGCCGACTTGTACACTATTTCCTTCCTTAGGATAACAGCTGGGTGTTAAAACACAAACTAATTAATTTTGCCTTCCCAAATGAGGTTAGCTGGGTGCATCCGGGATGTTGTATTGACAATGCACCTTTAATATCCCAGTCTTGAGATTTTAATTAGAAGGCAAAGTAATCTCAAAGAAGGCAGTAATTATTTTTCAAATTGGTTACCCCAATTGCCAAGACGATTAAGCGCCGTATTTTATGAGCATGGACAGCAATAGATGAGGATTGCCAAAATCATCTCCAAAGCACATTTGTCCTTCTTCCTGGCTCCCTGGGCTCGGGATGTGGCAAACGCAATGGTTGCCACTGTTGGAAAAAGACACCAAAAGGGCTTTCTCTAAGACACTAAAAGCACTTTGTGGGACATAGCTCATGTTGTCCTTAAGGAGCAGGAATGCCTTACAGGTAGTTACCATGGGACACTTGGTGTCACTTTGTGCAAGGCCAGCAGCAAAATAGGGGACAAGACCCTCAGACTCCTGGTCTCCCATTATGCACATCAACAGCTTGGGCCCTGATCTGAGGGCCCACAGCTGTTTTTTCTGACCACAGCCCTCTGCGTAGGGCTCTGGTATCCTGGGGAACATCTCAGGATGAGGCTGCCCAGCTTTGTGACGATGGAGAGCTGGGGATTTTGTCTCAAAATCTGGAAGGGGGGCAGTGCAGAGCTAAGTCCCGTGGATGGTTGAGGCCCATTCCTGGTCCTCAGGCCTCCGTGCTTACCCAAGCCAATGCTCTTCAGTCGAGTCAGCAAGGTTAACCTCAAGTATGACCATGCCACCAAAAACTCCCCAGTGACTCTCGGAGTCCCCGGGAGAATGTCCAGTGGCCTCAGCCAGGCTTGTGAAGCCCTCGTGAGCTGGGCCTGAAATCCCTCCTGCCACCTGGCATACACAGCCACGTGGCTACAAGGTACTTCTTGGTTTCTAGCAGGACATCACCACCTCCCAGTTCTCCTGGCTGGCAATTCCTTCGTATGGTCTCAGCTTCGATGTCACTTCCCGGACCTCCCCAGATGGGTCTGTGCCTGTGTGCTGTTCTTTCCCTAGCAGAGCGCTTATCACCCTATGCTATAATTATTCATTTACTTGTCTTTCTCCTCCCCTACAATTAAAAATTCTGTGAGCAAGTGGACTGACTTCCTGCTTCTTTATGACCCCAGATCCTAGCATAGCTCACGCACAAAGTGGGTGAATCACAAATCTTTATTCAATGAAGCAATGAGTGGAAACGAGCAAGCAGAGGCCAGTGATTCCCTGTGGGGGCACTGGTCAGAGAAGTGAAGGAGGCTGGCCTTACCATAGACCCTTCTAGGCAGCCACCAGGTCTGCACATGAGAGAGGCACGCCAACGGTATGGTGCCAAAAAACATGAGGAAAAATCACGATGCTGATCCCTTCAGGGCTTCCTCCTGCTACAGGGAGGGCCCCTTGGGGAGTCAAGAGACTGTCGCTCATGCACAGGGATCACCCTTTGGCCCAGCAGGGACAGAAAGACCACCTCTTGGGGGCTGAAAACTTGTGGTTGGATCCTGGAGGTTAAACTGACACCACTCCAGACAGGAAAAAAAAATAATAATTAACCTCATTCATAACTAAAGGAATCCAATTTCACACAACAGTCAGATGCCATTTTCCGCTGGATTGGAAACATAACAAATGTTGATAATATACAACGTTGGCAAGGTTATGGAAAAACAGGAATTTTCAATAATTGTAGGTGGGAGTGAAAATTGGTACCTACCTCTAGTGAGGGCAATTTGGTAACCTCTATACAAACTAACAATACCCACATTCATCTCTTTTTAGCGATGGCACATCTAACGAGCAAGCCTATACGTGCATGTATGTGTGCAGGTGTCAGTATAAGATGATCACTGTAGCAGTGGTTATACTAGGACAAGATTGGAAAAACCCACGATGACCACCAATGGCTTCTGCTCACAGAAATTATTGGCCAGACACTGTAAAGGAGAGCTAGGTGCTGTGTACTGATGTGGAACGATTTCCAGAATATATTAAGGTATGGTACTTAAAAAACGCTCCTTTTTGTTTAAAAGTGGCTATTTCTGGAGGAGTATACACAGAAAACCAGTTTAACAGGCTGCCTCTGTGGAGGAAGGCTTGCTTGCTTTTCACTTTAAATCCTTTTAGACTGTTTGGATTTTTCTTTTTACTATGTGCATTTGCTATTTAAAAAATAGAGAGACAGTCTATGAAAAATGACTTAATACCGCAGACCTCTCTCCTTTTCTCCATGTAACGCCGTCATGGAATATACACTCCACGTCCCTGGAGGAGACTGGAACCCGGCTCCTGGACTGGCCCTAGGGACACGTTCTTGGGACTGAGACGGGCATGTGTGGGAGGGGCCACCTCCCAACTGCGCTGGTCTTGCCTCTTATTCTCTGCACCAGGCTTGCTCTCTCACGCATCCAACCTCAGGCTTCTCCAGGCTGCCAGGCAGCAGTGCCCGCTCTGAAGATCTGCTCCAGCCCTGGCTGGGATGCCCGCTGGATCACTGCCATCCTACGGCCTACGTTCAGCACTTTTGGTGCCCAATTAAGCATCAATTCACAGGCTTCCTCTGCACCAGGCCCACGGTTGGGCAGCTAAACGGGCCAGGCAGCAGGCTGCTTTCCTGCCCGAGGGCCACCCTCTCAGTGGGTCACAGGCTTCCGAATTGTTGTCATTGAATCTGAGCCATTCACTACCAGCTGCGGACCAGAGTGTTCCCCATCCTGCAGCCACGTTCAGCTGCCTGGGTGTCCTTCCGCTGGGTTGCTCATCTCCCTTGTCAGCAGCCAGCCGGGGCACTGTGCCACCTGCAGTGTGGCAGAGCCAGAAGCCCTCTGGAAGAGCTGTTCAGTCAGGGGCAGGGCCAGTATGAAGAGTCAAGGGCAGGCTTTCTTAGCACCAGGCTGCCCCCTCCCTGCAAAGCCGCTGCCCAAGGACTACCTCAGATGGGCAAGCATCTGCAGAGTAGCCAGTGGTTAGAGACTCTCCTGGCACAGGTGCAATGAATCAAAGACTCTGAATGGAAAAAGTGACCATCTAGCCCAACTGTTGTGGGCTGAAATATGTTCCCTCAAAATTCGTCTGTGGAAGTCAACCTCAGAATGTGACGTCATCTGGAGATAAGGGTCTTTACAGAGGTAATGAAGTTAAAATGAGGTAATTAGGGTGGCCCTTATTCCAATGCAATGGATGTCATAATACGCAGGGGGGATTTGGAGATACACAGGCACACAGGGAGAATGATGGAGCTGGTCCTCCACAAGAGAGAGGCCTGGGACAGATTCTTCCCTCAGAGCTCTTGGAAGGACTTCCAGTTTGCATATCTGTGAGACAATAATTTCCTGTTGTCAATTTAGGTCACTCGGCCTGTGGTCCTTTGTTATAGCAGTCCTCACAAACTAATACACTAACTCTGCCTGATGCAGGTTTCCCAAGTCATGGCCCACCAAGAGGCATTCACTGCTGCCTGAACAAGAGGCAACCAAGCTCATTTCAGATGACCTTTATTTGTTGGAATGTTCTTCCCAGTGTCCAGATGAAACCTGACTCCCTGTATATCCCTTCTCAACCCTAGTTCTACACCTAGAGCCTCACAGGCCAAATCCTTGAGCCCCTCAAGGGCAAAATCCTTGCTTCATTGACTTTTGTGTTCCCCCAGGACAGGCCTGGAGCCTTCTGGGAGCCTATAAATACTTGTTAATCGGAGAAAGATTGTTCTCATGCTCTTTGGAGACTTCTCTGTCTAAAGCTTTCAACTTTCGAACTTCTCTGCCACCGTGGTCCTTCTCATGCCTGGGCCTGGGACCTAAAACATCTCCAAGTGGGATTTGACCAAAGTCATTGATGACTCCCAGACTCTCGAAATGTTATACATTTTGTATAAGATCTAAGATTTTAGATTATACGGTTGTTTAGAACTTGAGTACAGAATCTCGCATTTATCCATATTAAATTCCTCCCTCTTAGACTGACTGATTGTTTCAGCCCATCAAAAGAAGTGTGGATTCAACTCTGAGCCCCAAATATTAGGAACGTCCCAAAAGTCACGTCTTCTGTGCATTGGCTAAGGAGACAACTGATGCCTTCATCTAAGCCATTGGTAAAAATGGGGATAGTTGGCAGGATGGGAGGCTGGTGGAATGTTCTTAGAGATCCCCATGAAATCAACCTTTAATTAATTAGTGTCTTTTGGGTGTCAGTGGTCAACAGACAGTGGTCAGCCTATCTGTCAAGGACATGAGAGGAGGGATGGCAGTGGAAGAGTAGAGACAACTGAAGCCTATACACATGGGTTCTAGTCCCACCGCTCCTCATCTGAGTGACCTGGGGCGATCCACTTAGCATTTCTGAGCCTGTTTCCTTGTGAGGAAAATGGGGATGAAAATAGCGTGTATCTTACAAGGCTTCTCTGAGAAGAGAGTTAACATTTGCTCCCTTTTACTCCTTGAACCATCCATCAGATCGCAGTTCTTTCTCCATGCTGCTCAAGAAATACTTTGTCAAAGTATTGATCCTGGCTCTACCTGTCTACCATCCTCCTTGGAAAAGCAGAGCAGGACAGTGTGCCCTGGCATCGTCCAGTGAGCACAACTGCTCTCGGTGTTTACTTCTTCAGGTGTTCATGAGCCATTGATTGCACTGCTGACCTTTTTAAAATTCTGGCTTAGGGTTGACAACAAGCCCAGTGGAGTCCATATTTCACCCATGTTTAGAAAATTGGGGCAAGGATGGGCTGTTCCAGACTGTCCTTTTCCAATTTTTGTATGATTTGGAGAAGATCACAGCCAGCTTCTCAGTGGTCTTAGTGTACGATTTCTCCCGGGATGTTAATTGGTCTCGGTTTTGTTGAGAGTAGAGGTTCTCAAACTTACGCCATGCATTGGAATCACCTACTGGGTTTGTTAAAATGCAGATTTCTTGGCCCCAGTCCTACAGTTTCTGATTCAGTAAGCCCGGTTGGGTCCGAGAATTTGCATTTCTAACAGGTACCCAGGTGATGCTGATATTGCTGGTCTGGGGACCATGTTGAGAACCACTGGTTTCAAGCAGTTGGGTGGCATTGTAAGTAATGACACCAAAGGCTTTGTTACACTATCCACAGCTCTTCTTTGCTGAGAAGACAGATGTAGAAGAGAAATCAAGAGTCCAGTTTCCCTCTGTCTTTTGTAGCCTCTGCACCACCTGCCCTTATCTTTTTGGTTTTCCTTACTTGAAACATAAGATGCCCTTTCTGTTGTTCTTATTATTTTCTTAAGCTCAAACTCAGGCTTTGGCCTTCCTGACATTATTCTTCTAGGGCCTCTGTCATTATTCCCTGGTTATTGTAATGGGGCAAATGGATCGGGGGCGGGCGGGGGGGGGGGGGGGTGATCCGGAGCAAGGGAGGAGTCCTGAATCTGTCTCTTGCCAGCCATGGGACCTTATACAAGTTGCTTACCACCCGAGGCTCAATTTTCTTATCTTTAAAATAGGATATTTGTAGTAGCTCTCTCATTACGTGACACAATGCTTAGCACGGTGTCTGGCACAGAAGTGTTAGGGATGGTTACTTGTGGCCCTTGTCTCTTTTCCTACATGTCCTTCTTAAATCTGAGCTCACTGGGGACCTGTTGACCAGTCGCCAGATGCTCTCTGAGTATCAGCACTGTGCAGCAGGAAGTGGCATCACCCTGGCCTCAAGGCACTTACACCTGAAACAATTAGTGACCAGAAGCAGGTTAATAATCACAAATGTGTACTAGGAGATTGTTGAACCAGGGAAACTGAAACCATGGTCATTTGGTCTCTTGACATGGCTCTACCATGTGCCAGGTGTTAGTGCCGGATGGACTTAACACCAGCCGCATTGGCTCTAGAAGTGATTTATATACATGATTTCATGTGGTCCTCACAATAAGCCTATTGGCGGTTACTAGAGCATCCCACAATTTTTTCCCCATGAATGGATGGACTGCGGACACTAAACCAGCCCTGGGAGCACAGTGACTTGCATGTGGACATATCTGGGCATTGCAAGCCACCCAACAGCCAAATGAATGAGGGAGGGCAAAGACCAAGGTGAGGTCAAGGGGCAAACGACACTGAGAGCCTCAACAGAGGGTTCCACAAGACTGTGTCAAGCCTCAGGTGCCAGCGGGTGTTTGGTGGGACCCTGAGGTATTCTCACCTTTTGGTGCATCGTACCTGGTGGGAAAGTTGCCCCATACTCAGAACTGCCCTGTGCACTGCGCTCATATATGCTGCTGCCCACTGTGGTCTCCTAACATCGCTTCCCCAGTGCGGCAGTGCCCGGCCCACTGAGCTCACTGGACCCCCAATCCAGACCGGGCTGGGTGTAAATTTGCTGCATCTCATGCACTGGCTAGAGTGGGGTGATGTGCTTGAGTGCCTGGCTGTGCCTCTCACTGGCTGGGTGGTCTCCCACAAATCACCCAACCCATCTAGGCATTGACTTCCTCATTTGAAGAACGAAGACGCTAGGATGACTCAAAGTTCATTCCCACTTGACATTCCCACCAGCAGGGCACAAGGATTCCGATTTCTTCACATCCTCACTGACACTTGCTATTTCCCACTTTTTCGATAGCCATCATCCTAGTGGGTGTAGAGTGGTACCTCACTGTGGTTTCGTGTTTTCCCAATGACTAGTGATGTTGAGCATCTTTTCATGTGCTTTTTGGCCATCTGGACATCTGCTCTGTAGAAATGTCTATCCAAATCATTTTTAAATTGGGTTGTTTGATTTATTTATGTTGCTGAATTGTAGGAGTTCCATGTGTACTCCGGATACTAATCCCTTATCAGATATGTGATTTTCTCCCATTTATTTTCCCATTTATGTGATTTTCTCCCAAATATTTTCTCCCATTCTGTGGGTGGATTTTTTTTTTCACTCTTTTAATATATTGGCTTTTTGGTGCAGAAGAAGTTTTAATTTTGATGAAGTCCCTTTTATCTGTTTTTTCTTTTGTTGCCTGTGTTTTTGGTGTCATTCTTAAGAAGCCGTGGCTTAACCTAAGGTCATAAGGATTTTCCCCTACGTTTTCCTCTAATAGCCACTTTCTTATAATTGTACACTTAAAAGCGGCTAACATGGGCTACTATATAAAAAAACAAACAAACATAACAAGTGTTATCAGGGATGTGGGAAAATTCAATGACAAATGTCAGTGAAAATGTGGAGAAACCGAGACCCTTGGGCACTGCTGGTGGATTGTAAAATGGTGCAGCTACTATGGAGAACAGTGTGGAGGTTCTTTAAAAAATTAAAAACAGAACTACCATACGATCCAGCAATTCTACTTGGGTATGTAGCTGAAAGAATCAAAAGCAGGGTCTTGGGGCGCCTGAGTGGCTCAGTTGGTTCAGCAACTGACTTTGGCTCAGGTCACAATCTCCCAGTTTGTGGGATCAAGCTCTGAGCTGGGTTGTGTGCTGACGGCATAGAGCCTGCTTCAGATTCTCTGCCTCCCTCACTCTCTGCCCCTCCCCTGCTCTCTCTCTCTCTCTCTCTTTCAAGAATAAACAAAACAAACATTAAAAAAAAAGAAAGCAGGGTCTTGAAGAGAGAGCACACCTATGTTCATAATAGCACTACTCAACAATTGTCAAGAAGTGAAAGAAAATTGAATGTCCTTTGAAGGGTGAATGGACAAACAGAATATTACTCAGTCTTCAAAAGGAAGCACATTCTGACATATGCTACAGTATGGGTGAACCTTGAGGACATTATGTTAAGTGAAAATGAGTCAGTCACAGCAAGGCAACTGCTGTGCACGAATCTACTTGTAGGAAGTATATAAAGTAGCCAAATTCATGGCAAGTGAAGTAGAAAGTGGTACCAGGGGCTGGAGGGATTGGAGAAAAGGGGACTTGTTGTTTCATAGGTACAGAGTTTCAGATTTGCAAGATGAAAAACTTCTGGAGATCTGTTTCCCAACAGTGTCCATATACTTAATGCTACTGAGCTGCCCGGTTAAAACTGGTTAAAGTAGTAAATATTATGTTGTATATATTTTATCACAATGAAAATGTTTATCCCCTCCCACCTCATAAACAGAATTTAATTACAGATTTTTAAAAAAGGAACAAGATTATCCTGTGAACTAGTTTATACTGGAACTTTGAGGTGAAGAACTCCCGACAGGTGACTCTGACTTCATCCATCACTGTACTGCAGGATCCTTTATCAAAATTGAGCCTAATATGGCTCCTTCCTGTGGTTTCACCTTCTGGTCCTACTTCTCCTTCTTCCTTTTAAATATGGTCTTTTTTTTTTTTTTTAAGTTTGCTTATTTGAGAGAGAGAGAGAGAGAGAGAGAGAGAGAGAATGAGCAGGGAGGGGCAGAGACAGAGGGGGACAGAGGATCTGAAGCAGCTCTGCACTGACATCACAGAGCCCGATGCAGGGCTCAAACTCAGGAACTGCGAGATCATGACCTGAGCCAAAGTTGAATGCTTAACCGACTGAGCCACCCAGGCGCCCCCTAACTTCTACCTCTTAAGTCTATAGGTCAAGTCTAATCCCTTGGTGGGTGGTTGGTGGCAGCTGGCATGGTGGCAGGAGCTATGGTTGACTGACTGTGTGTCTCCTTCGTCAGCACAGGACACACACTCAGATGTAGGAAGTGTTCCCCAGCGAAGGGACAGAAAAAACAGGGCTCAGGCAGACAATGGGCCTCTTCAACCGCATGAGTAGCGGAGCCGGGATTTGAAGCCAGGGCTCCCTAACTCCAAAGCCCACAATTTTCATGCTAGACGGGTCTGCCTCTGGGCCAGGTTCCTCCTCAGCCATCTTTTCTGTGATCCCTTGGTCTTTTCTCCTGTGGCTTTTTTCCACGTGCCCCCCGCCCCCACCAGCCCACTCCTCCTCTTGAAGCAAACCCCAGGTAAATTCCCACCAAGTCCAAGGCAAGCCCTCCCTCTCACTACAGATGCTGCCCACCTTTCCTGTAACGCCCTCCTGGACCCCAGACCCCACAGAGGGAGAGGCTCATTGGCAGAAATCCATTCCAAGGCCCCTGAAGCCCTCTCCGCCCCCCGCCCCCCACCTCTTTTTCTTGCTAAAAGCAGAAGGCTGCCCTGTTCTCTCTCCTGCAGGATTTCCTCCCGGGAGTTGCTGCAAGAGAAAATGTTGCCATCCCAGGATTAACAGCCTGTTTGTTTAAAGGGCCTATTACTGGTGCTTAATGCTATTTTGACAGATGAAAGTGAGTCAATTATAGCTGGAAATAGCTCTGGCTGTGTACGTCTCTTCCAGGTAGTGGCCCATTCCCTGTCTAAGGGACTGTTTCTCTTTACCAAGGGGCAGTCCTTCTTCTTTTCTTATCCCGTCTGACCTCCAAACCATGCAAAGAATTTCTTCCTTCCAGGAAGAGGCAACATTTAAGGCCTGGAACCTAAATCCAAGAGATGGGGGCTTCTGGGGGCAAGACCCACGCTGTGACAGGGGTGAAGTGGATGCTGAAGGAAGGCCTGACAGGTGAACCTCCAGGATAAGGGATGTGGCCCCAGTGAGCCCTGTGTCCATCAGGAGTCACTCTGCTCCATCAGCCACGAGCATGGCTGCCTCTTACTGAATGTCTCTTTAGGCCTTTTTGGGGGGCAATGGGTTTCTGTGTTGACACCCACCCTAAAGAGACCAGAGCTGGTCACAGGCTTGGGTGCCTCAGGGGTCACCTTGGTGAGGACAGCAAGAGTCCTTTGATTGGCTAGAGAGTTTCCCAGGGTCACACTGAGTTATGCTCAGGCCCCAGTAAAGAGCATTTCAATTTCACAGGGGGTCTGTACAAGGGGCTCGCTTATGCCCAGGGCAGGACAGTGAACTTCCTGCCACGTGACTGGATGGGCATCTGGTTGTAGGGCCTGACTCAAGCTGCAAGGTCAGGAGTGTGCAGGGGCATGTTTGTAACAGGCATCTCAAGCTTAATATGCCCCAAATCCTTCTTCCTCAATACCCCCAGGCATGCATGGGGTTCTCCCCAGCTCTCCACTCACAGAAAATGGTGCCACTGTCCACCCACCTGCTCAAGCTCTAATCCTAACTGCCATCCTGGATGTTTCTCTTTCTCACACCCTGGAAGTCCTTAAGCAGAACCCACCAGAAAATCCTGCTGCCTCTCCTCCAAAGTATTCAGCAAATCTGAGCCAACTGTTGCCTATCTGCCAGCACTGTCCCAGTCAAAGCCACAGTCAGCCCCAACCCAAACTATTGCAAGAGCTTCCAACACATGTTCCTCCTTCCATCCTTGCCCTTCATGGTTTGTCACTCGCACAGCAGCAAGGGGAGGACCGTTCTCAACACAGCTCTCCAGGCCGGCACTACCGATTGGTCAAAACTGGCATGCCAGATGGAACCCACCTGCCAGCGCCCCTCCTTCCTCCAGGTGGGAAGGCTCAGAAAGGCCGGGGACGTGCTGAGGTCACACAACCAGTGAGGGGGGTAAGCTGGAACGGAAATGCATCTGGGAAAGGAGTATTGCCCACCAAGCACCCGTCATACTCGGTGACGGCCCCCACCCCCAGGGAGAGGCCGCTCACCCGCGGACGGCGTGCAGCAGGCGCAGAGAGGGGTATGCAGTTCGCACGTTGACGCGGTGCTTCAGGATGAGCTCGTTGACCCACTCAACGCGCTCCTTGCCGCCCCTGGCCATGAAGGCGGGAATCCACAGGATGCTGCCGTTGAGACTGTGCAGTCGCTGCAGCAACTTCTCCCGCCAAGTGGCGTTGACCAAGTCCTCAAAGGCCCGTTGGATGACGGAGGGGTTCATGGTCACCAGGTCTGTCTTGAGCCCCACATCCCGGGCATATTCCTGCACGGGGGCCAGGTTGCACCTGCCAGGGAGAAAAGCATCATGGTCCTTTGGGGCAAGATGAGACGCTGTTGCTTGTATTTCATTTTGTCCAACCTTTGCCTCCCCTCACCTCTTCCTCATCCCCCAAGACCCAGGGCATCTTCCAGCACCCACCCGCCCCTCCTGTCACCCGTGCTCCTTCTTCCCTGCCACACGTATTTGCTAGGCTCTTACCACACACATACAACTTTGCTGGTCCCTGGGGCTGTACAGTGCCTGCCTTCTGGAGTTGAGGATGTAGCAGAGGAAGGAGGCAAGTAAGCCACCCTAAGCTCACAAGATGACCATGCTATTGCAGGTGTGACCTGGCCACGTTAGGTAACAGTGAGGGCTCTGAAGGCACACTCCTGCTTCTTACCTGTGTGATTCTGGGCAACCTGCTCAACCTCTCTGTGCTTCCTAAGAGCTTTCCCTACAGCTAAGGAATATGCCCAACGGGTTCTTTAGCTATGATAGAGATTGCAACAGCACCCCATTCCAGGGATTAAAGGAGTCATTGCATATTGAGTACTTAGGACCTGTTGGACCACACCAAGATCTCAGTAAATGCAAACTATTGGCCTATTAATATTCCCATATTAATATGGGAAGGAGGAATGTTTGGTCGTGTTCCCAGAGGTGGTGACCACTGAGAGAAATCTAGAAGGATGGGTGAGCATTAGTCCATTTGTGGATGAGGCAGTTAGAAGAGTGTTTTTCCAGCTTGCCCGAGCAGAGGAATCACTTCAGGCAGTAGTTAAAAATACGGATTCACTGTGTCTCTCACCTGGGCATCCAGGTTCAGCAGGTGAGCCTAGGAATTGATACTTATTTTTACAAGCTCTTCAGGTAATTCTTATAACCAGGCAGTTTGGGAAACATCAGGCTCTGGCATTGTAGGCACAAGAAATGTATGTAAGGGCATAGAGGTGTGGAGCAGTGTGGGTATTAAGGGGAAGGCAAGCGATTTGCCTTCTGGGGCATATTGTGTGGAAGCGATGAATCTAGAGAGGTCAGCAGGGCCTATATGTCAGGGATTTGGCTCCAAGGGCAATAGGGAGTCACTGAAGATTCCCGAGCAGGAGAGTAACAGATTTGCATTTTAGGCAATAGCTAGACAACAATAAGATGAAGTTGTACAGGTATTTAGAGTGGATGGAATTGTATCTAGGAGGACAAACTAAAAGGCCATTGCAATCTCTTGCTGAACAAGCCTGGGACTCTGGGTGGGTGGCCTCTGATATCTCACCAGAGGCCTGCTTTGTGGGGAACTCTCCCACCTTCACGGGTCCAGCTTGCATGTGCACACGGGGGCTTCTTGCCTGTGATGCAAGCTGATCAGACTAGGGTGGCCAAGGGCACTGCTGGGGAGGCCTCGCTGCTGTCTGCCTGGAAGATTTGTTGGTGGAGGAGCCCTTTGACCAGTGGAGTTAAGTCTGAGAAATTAGAGTAAGTATTTATAGAACAGAGGCTAGAGACATGAAGACCAGGGTCACAGGTCATTGCCAAATGATGAGATCCAGAGAGACACCACTTACCCTCCTTTCAAGCCAGGACTTTCTTCCTTCAACGATTGGGGAGAAAAAGTAGGATCATCAGAAAGAAAACTAACATCCTGGGGCTCCGGGTGTTTGTCAGCCCCTGGTCCTTTAACACAGGTCTGCTCATCTTATTCTGGCTCAGTATTAATCACCCTCACTTTATGGATGTGGAAACTAAGGCCCAGAATGTGCCAAGTAACTTGCCCAGAGTCCTAGAGCTAGTAAGGGAATCTCCAGGATTCAGTCTCTGGTGTGTCGGGCTCAAAAGCCTGTTTGCTACTCAGACTAGACCCCCTAAAATGCCCGCTCTCCCCATTCCCACCCTGGCCTTGCTATCGCTGACTGTGGTTACACATTGCAAGGGGGCAGAACTGACTTGAGACACCTTCAGGGGCCCCTGCTGCAGACCTTAGAGGAACAGAGCATCTCATCATGTCCACCAGTTAGAGACAGTTACCCCTATTGTCCTATAGCCCGGCTGAACCAGGCTTCTGAGGGCTTCCTGAAGGCCTGGGGCCTCTTCCAGGCCAACCACCAGGTCCTGATAGCAGGGTCCTCAGTGCAGTTCAGGTGTACTGAGTCTGTCGTGGGCCAGTGAGGGCTGTGGGGGAGGCAAAGGAGGAACTGATGTGGAGCCTGACACCAGGAGGCTTCTGGGGTGGTTAGGGGAGAGGAACCATGGAAGTCCTTACCCAGCTACGATACTGGTCACTCGGGATATCGTCCAAGTAAGGTGCGATAGACTCTGGGGAGCCCTGGGGCTTCAACCTCCCTGGGGCAGGCTCCCAACCTCATTCAACATGGGGCCCAGCTAATGGAAGGTATTCCAGGCAGGGGAAAACTGCAAAGGCTAGGATTTTCCCATGACCATGTCTCAGGGCCACTTCTTGAGCGAGGATGATGGAGACATTAGAGTAAGTCTGCTCAGCTCTATCTTATCCCACAGCAGGCCCGGCCTCCCAAAGCAAATTCTGGGTGGGCTGTGGGTGGGCTGGACAAGAGTCCATCCATTCCAGAAACAGGCATGTCCACAGGCACAGGGTGAGGCCCACAGCCTGAGCCTGGTCCGAGTGTGCCATGGACCTCTGGTTCTCTCAGCCTCAATTTCCTCCCTGCAAAAGCCAGCGCAAGATAGAACATTCCTGACAGGGTTGTTGCAAGAATAAAATAAGTTAGGGGCGCCTGGGTGGCGCAGTCGGTTAAGCGTCCGACTTCAGCCAGGTCACGATCTCGCGGTCCGGGAGTTCGAGCCCCGCGTCAGGCTCTGGGCTGATGGCTCAGAGCCTGGAGCCTGTTTCCGATTCTGTGTCTCCCTCTCTCTCTGCCCCTCCCCCGTTCATGCTCTGTCTCTCTCTGTCCGAAAAATAAATAAACGTTGAAAAAAAAATTAAAAAAAAAAAAAAAAAAGAATAAAATAAGTTAATAAACATGAAGTGCATAGATTTGCACCTGGTGTATGCTAAGTAACTAATGAGCATGATGATAATGATGGGGATTTATCTGTGAAAGGGCGTTTGTTCATAAGACTCTCCCTATTGAAATTGTGTGTGTGTGTGTGTGTGTGTGTGTGTCCATGCGCACACATGTAAATGTGAGCAAACAGTGAAGTTTTGATCCCTAAACATCTGGGAATATACTCTGTACATATATGACCCTGAGTTAGGTAGTCTCTTCAACCTGCCATTGCAGGCTCATGGGGACCCTGTGGGGACCAGCCCTCCTGTCTGGCCCCATTTCCCAGCCACACCCGAGACAACGTAGGCTCACTCAGGCACCAGCTTCCATGATCCATGAGTCTAGCTTCTTGCTTCCATGGCTTTCCTCACACTACGTCCTCATGCTCACCATTTTCATGTGCTAAACTCAGCCACCTTCTTCTAGAAGCCTGCCCTCAGGTCCCCCAGGAGGCTGCGTATTTTGCAACCTCATTGCATTTTGCATGGGGGTGTCTTCCCATGGTTCAGTGTTGAGTTTTCTGAGAGGGGGCAAGGTCTTGATGTCTCCCATGCAGAAGAGGGGCCCAAATGACATAGAGCAAGGCAAAGTGATTGAAGACTTCAATTGATGGAGACAAAGAACATCCCATCAGAACCCTCCAGGCATCTGTTCTCTCAGCAAAGCTGCTCCGAGCCTGAGCCCGAGCCCCTCATCTATGCCAGGCACAGGCTTGGGCTGGCGTTCAGGGATGGACACAAGCAGTCCGCTTTAGGGGAGCTCATGGTCAGTGTGAGGCAGGTGGGGTGGAGACACAGGGTCCACGGAGAGCTCTCATTTGCAGAGGCAAATGGTACAGGAGAGACGGTGTGGAATTGTGGGGTGACCTCCCTGCACCCCAAGGGAAAGGCAGCGGGGAGATGAACACTTGTGCTTTGTTGTGGGACACATGGCCCAGGCACACTCACACGTGCCAACTCAGGCAGTGGCCATAGCATCACACCCCGTTTACTCTTTATGGGGCCTTTGGCCTGTGGGATTCCCCCCGGGGGAGGACACGGGTGATCCTCCAGATGGGAAGAGCCCAGAGGAATGGCCCCACTGGGGCGGAGGAGCCAGTGCTGCCACTCGGCACCAGCAGGGGTCTGTACCCGGAACAGCTTTGTGCTCTTGTCCTAAAAGACCACTCAAGTCCACCCCCCAAACACACAGGTGTGTGAGAGCCACGTGCAGAGTGTAAAGCTCGAAGGACAACTGTGCGTTGTTCTGAGGCGCTCTCTCCTTGGTGCTTCAGCTCCCTCTTTTCTAAGCACGCGTGGACAGGTGTGGACAGGACCCCCAGGAGAGGCAAAGCATGGCCTTCCAAGTACAGCCCGCACAGCAGCAGGGAGGGCATTAGATATGCATGGTCTTAGGCCCCGCCCCAGACTGGATGACTCTGCCCTTGGAATAAGCTCAGGGGGCTCCTGTGAAGGTCAAAGTTTGCCGGGTCTGGCCCAGAGCACAGCCGGTATTCCTAACAGAAGGACCTCAAAGACAACCAGTCCAACCCGCTCCATTTACAGAGGGTGAAACAGAGGTCCAGAAAGGGCAGTGACACACTCCCGAGTCGTGTGACAAAAATGAGCCACAGAGCCAAGATGGGACTCTGACGCCACACTGCTCATCTTGCTGTGTCAGTGCCCACAAGGGAAAGTTCTGGCTGGAATCAGCCGTTGCCTTTGGAAATTGCTAGGGCAGGGCTAGTTCAGAGAGGGAAACCTCGTCATCAAAACTAGTGACAAAGGCATGGCTTATATGTGTGACACCAAATCAGAAAGGCCTCCCTCCATGCTGCCTGGCACCCCTGCTTTTACCCTCCGCCTGCACCTTTAACACCTCTGTCCCCTTCGCTCCCCCCGACCCTCCTTCGGCTTCTGTCAGACATTTGCTCCGCTTTCTGCCTGCCTTCTTCTCCCCCTCTGTCCCTGAGACTTTAGACCGGAAGGACTGAGCCACTGGCTATGCCAGGCACAGACAAAGCCTGGGACACTAACACAAGTTCGGCTGCTAGGTTGCGGTGGCTCTTCCATGAGAGTGGAGGCAGGAGTAAACACACCTTCTAAAATCCCATGTCCCAAGGCCCAGGGAATTCTGTGATAAAGGCCATTTCCCAAAGCCTCAGGACAAGGCTCTCTTTGCATCAGGACAGCCCCGAAGGAAACGTGAGATGCCGTATGCACTTCTGCCAGGGCTGGGGCACTGTTTGGGGACGAAACTCGAGGCTCTGTGTGCCCTACTTCTGACCAGAGGACAGCAAGGCCTTGTTTCCAAGTCTGTCTGGGTTGGGGGTCAGGTATCAGGGCCACTTGCAACTGTGTCCAAATATGTCCCCGGAGACTGAACAATGAGAGCTGATATTTCAGCAGAATGATGGTCAAGTTGAAGCCCAAGTTTCTCTGTTGCCCCTTCACTTTCCAGATTTTGACTGCAGGATAATAGTTACGAGCGGAGCACCACCTTCACGAATACTTAAAAGAGATTTGCAAACTTGAACCAACTGACCGGTCAGCCCGGGCTTTATCTAAGGCTCAGCAAACTTTTTCTGTAAGGACCTGATATAAAGGCTTCTGGTATATGCTCTCTCTGTTGCAACACTTCAACCCTGCCCAACTAATCTAACTTTACTTTGCAGAGAGAAAGCAGCCATTGAGGATATGAAAATGAATGGGCATGACTGTGTTCCAGTAAAACCTTATTGACAAAAGCAGGCTGTGGGCCATAGTCTGCCTACCTCTGTGTCAGATTAGAGATTCTCAACCCTGGCTGTTCACCAGAAGCATTCTGGGCCACATGCCCCTGACCCTTCAGGTTGATTTAATCGGACTGGGGTGCAGTCTGGACGCCAGGACTTTTAAAGGCACCTGAAGAAATTCTAATGCACAAGGTTGAGAATGGGGACAAACCCAAGCAGTGTCTCTGGTTGCAGAGACACTGGGACAAGTGGCCAGGCTCAACTTCAACCTGCCTGTCGCTCTGGGCCCAGAGCCCCTGCAGCCGTTACCTTATGACAAAGCTGTGCATGTCAATCTCCTGCCCGCAGCCGCTGTTCAGCAAGACCCCCGAGTTGCCCACGATGGCACAAGTCTGGAAGTGCTTGTTCTTCAGCGGAGACGTTCTGGGGAGCAGATCGTAGAGGTTCTGGGACACGTTCATTGTGCTGTCACGGTCGAAGATGTAATGAATAATGTCTCCGGGCTTCAGGGTCCCCTTGAGGACAGAAATGTCCTTTTCAGCGTCCAAGAACTTCAAGATCTGCTTCCTACAAACACCAAATACACATGAAGAAAAGGTCTTCCTGTTGTCCTGTTGCCAGTTGCCCTCTGCCCTGCAACCCGGCTTTCCCAGTCCTGTGTCACCCTGTGGCCTGCTGCAGCCAGCCCCCGGGTGAAGCTGAGTTCGGAGGCCCTCTGAGAATGGGTTCCAGGTGGGGAGTATCAGAAATGACCCAGAGGCAACAACGGGCGTGGCCAGTCTGGTTGCTGTGGTTACGCCCTCTTCCTGTGAGAGGTGATAACTGCCCAGAGAAATGACTCCATTAGGACACACTGTGAGCTCATCACAGAAGGCCCTGGAAGGAAGGGTGACCTACTGCTCTGGTTTGCCCAGGACCTGCGTTTATCACTGAAAATCCCACGTGGCAGGGAACCCGTGTCTCGGATAAACCCAGACAGCGGTCAGCATACATCACACTCTCCTCTCAGTAGGATTCGGGGCCATCATCTGACAGGAGGTCCTGAACCAGGATGGCACCTGTCCCTCACTCCTCAGTGGTCTGTTTTCTTCTCTGCGCAAAGGGTTTCCTATGGGGTGAGTGGGAATGGATACCGTGAGGTGCGTCAGCTGCTCTCCCTTTGAGAGACTGAGCATGCCGCCTGATGTCCCTGAGCCGGTCCATTCCACGCAGTGTGCTGCCTGAACCCACTGCTGTCTAGTTTGGAGTTTGTAAATATTGATACCTGTCTTGCCCCTCCGAGCAAGTTCCTTTGTGCTGTTTCAGAACAAAGGTGAGCAAATGACAGCTCTCTAGGCTCTAGGATGAAAGTTCTAGAATCATCTGGCAAAGTACACAGTTGGAACGGGGGATGGTCAGAAAAAGGATAGATGTCCTCTTAGAATCACCTGGGGAGATTTACTGAAACCACTCAGGCCAAGGTAGGGGATCCTAGGTGGGGGGGGGGGGGGGGAGCTGCAGTGACATGAAGAACTGTCTAAATCTCCCAAAAGATCTTTAGAAATGATTCAAGTCGGGGTACCTGCGTGGCTCTGTTGGTTAAGTGTCTGGCTTCAGCTCAGGTCATGATCTCGTGGTTTGTGAGTTTGAGCCCTGCGTTGGGCTGACAGCTCAGAGCTTAGAGCCTGCTTCAGATTCTTTGTCTCCCTCTCTCTGCCCCTCCCCTGCTTGTGCACGCTCTCTCTCTCTCTCTCTCTCTCTCTCAAAAATAAATAAACATTAAAAAAAAATGATTCAAGTAATAGAAAGAAACTTGGTACCCACACTAGCCTAAATGCACTTCATTTCCTACAGCAAACCCCTATCTAGAATAGATACAATGATGGCAGTCTTCTTTCCCACAGAACACTGGAGGGGTAGAGCCTTCCTGCACTTGGCAAAGGTGAGAATTTGCAAGATGGTTGCCCCATTGTGCAGATGGTAACACTGATGCCTGAGAGCCTGTGAGATGTGAGATATTTACAACCTGCAGTGCATCCCAGTAGGGTGCCCACTCAGTCACTCAGGGGACTATAAAGAATTCAGAAGTTCTGGGATCCCACCTGAGAAACCCCAACTCCAAGAGTGGCCCAGGTCCCAGCATGCTTCCCAAAGCTCAGCAGGTGACTCCAGCATGTGCCCAGGGTTGGGAGCCTCTGGAATAGCCAAGGAGTAACTAGAATGCTTGGCAGGGCACCACCTCTCTGCTAGTCTTTCCTGATTAATGACCGGGAACTCTTGCCATCATGCAGGGGAGACACCCTTTGCTGAATAATTTGTATCTCTTGATAGGAAACAGAGGCATTAATTTTATTTACCACCCTGCCCTTTACCAAGGATTATACAATTTGGCAAACTGACACAGTATGGAAATTGCTACAGCCTCTGCAGTCACTTACCCCACAGTATTTAAAACTAAGGAGAGCGCCCCAGAAAGTCCATAAATAAACACCTCTGTGAGTGAATTAATTTATAGCTAATTATGAGAAATTACTATCAATTATTAAACATCATTCCAAATCACTCCCAGCATCTTTTATTAAGAATAATTTTGGTGATTAATTGAAGGAAGTTAAAGGAAATTCTTTTCCCCCTTGGTGAAGGCACATTGCTCCTGCCCGGGTGGCTGTGTGTAGGCTCCCATGGTCTGGTCTTCTCTGAAAGTGAGGTGTGTGTGTGTGTGTGTGTGTGTGTGTGTGTGTGTGTGTGTGTGTAGTGTCCATTTCTCTACGCAGTGGCCGAAAAAGGGCCAGGGAAAGGATTTCACTCATAGGTGGTGCAGTGGGTGAACAGTGCCCACCCGCTAAATATATGTCTGGTCCCTAGCCCTCAGAACCTGTGATGTGGCTTTATTTGCAAAGAGCATCTTTGCAGATGTAATGAAATTAAGGATCTTGAGATGGTCCTGGATTACCTGGCCCTAAATCCAGCGATAAGTGTCTGTACGAGAGGCAGGCTAGGGAAATACACAGACACAGAGAAGAAGACCATGTGACATGGAGGCAGGGATTGGAGTGATGAGGCCACAGGGTGAGAAAGGGCTGGAACCTTCACCTGCCCCACCCCCCCAGCATCTGGAAGGGACAAAGAAGGATCTCCCCAGGGCCTGCAGAGGGAGCATTTGGAACTCTAGCCCCAGAGCTTGGAGAGAATACATTCCCATTGTTTGAAGCCCCCAAGTGGGTGGGAACTGGTTACTGCCACAGCTGTTCTCACTGACTGATCCAAGGGCAAGTGAGGAAGGCCTGCAGCTGGTCCACCCAGGGGGCCCCAGGAGGGGCACTGGTGAGGGTGGCAGGTCGGGGGCAGCAGAAGTCCGTTCCTTCAGATGGCTTCTCAGCTGCCGTCTGGGTCTCAGGCCTCTCCAGCCCCGACACCCTCTCGTGTCCCCACGCAAAACCTTGAGAGCTACGGGGTGGGGGCATTTCCACTTTGACAATGAGCCTACCTGGAAGGGGCCCCCCTGTCTGTGTGGTGACACTTTGGGTAGCTGGGCCCCCTGTTCTCCCTCCCCATGGTGGAAGGCCTGGGAAGGTTGGCCACCATAGTTGAGGCTTTCCCCGTCTGATCCAGGCGACTGTGCCCACCTCACCACCCGTATCCCCCACCTCCTACTGAGAGCTCCAGAGGCACTGAGCGCGAATAGCGGAAGTCAGCCTGTGTGCAAGCGGGACGCAGCTTGGCGTGCCTGGCAAACCCCTAATTACCGCTCAAAACACATTGCTCCTTTCTCTGCTATCCCTCTCAGCTCCCTTACAAAATGAAGTGTGCTCTCTTCTCAGCACGATCTCTGTATTTCCACCTATTGATGAGAAGCAACACCATCTGTGTACGTCACGTGGCCCCGTCCTGTCTGACATTTGTGTCTCCCTGCTAGCATGTCTGATTCACGTTAGCACCCCGGGCCCCCAGCACGATGCTGGGGTTATACTGACCACCCTCTGCTGGGTCAGTCATGGCTACGTCAAAGTCACGCGGTCCAAGTGCTGGACAAGAGCTGCTCTCTGGCTAAGCAGCCTTCTCCCTTGGCAAACAGGTGTCGCGTCACTCTGGGTCATGCACAGAAAGGGGGCCACGGGTGCCAGACTGGCCCAAGCAGGAGACATATCCTGCCAGAGAAGGACTCCTGCCTGTGGTCTCTAGCCCCCAGGCTCCTGCTGCTGCTGGCCCAAGAGCCTCACTCCTTCCAGACCCAGGACCCTAGCTGGGTGCTCCTGCCCCCTCTCAGGCCCCGGTCGCTGCATACACGTGCTGGCCGGCTCGGCTTGTCTCGGGTTTTTATTTCCAATTGATCGCTTACAGATGACACCTGCCTCGGCGGGAGGTAAACATTTTATTTCTATCCTGACTTCTTTAGATGATGGAGAGTGGCAATTTGCTGGCTTGTGCTGAAGAAGGCCAGGTCTGTCTCTTCTCCTATTGGTAATTACCACTACCTGATCCTTAGAGACAGCGTCTGGTTGTGTCTCCACTTGGCCGAGGCGGGCTGGATGTTGTGCTTAATGCTTTCATTACTTCTGTCAACAACAGCTGGCGACGAGGAACCATTTATTACAACTTCAGCTCTGGATGGGAGGGAAAAAGAGGAAGAGGGTAGACATGATGTGTTAGCATGCCGATGACAAGTCTAATAGTTTTGTTTTTGCACGGGCTTGGATGTAAACTTCGGGAGAGCAAAATTGAGGTTATTACCTGAGAAGAGAAGGAAGTCTATTTATCCTCTGGAATGCCCGAGCTCTCTCCCTTAGGTATAAGCTCCTTACGCTTTGGAGACAGGGAGGGGGTATTAAAACTATCTTTCTCCCCACCCTCCGCCCCACCGTCTCCTCCCAGGGAGATCTAGCTGTCACTGTCAGAACGGTAATACGTCTTCTCTCGAGTTACTTTTGTGAAACTCCGCAGTTGCATTAGCAGCTGGGTGTTATACGATGGTCTGCAAACTTAATAAAGAGAAAACAAAAGCTCATGCCAGGGGAATGAGATGCAGCCTGCGGCTTCCCCCACCTCCCCCTTATCTTATCACTGCCTCGTTTGTACTCTCCGATGCCACCTCACACATCCGCCTTGTTCCAGAGTTATCGGTGTTGGGTCTGTCTCTCCCACTAGGCCGTGAGCAGGGGAGCTCCCTCATTCATTTCTTTATTCCCTGATGGTCTAACATAGCAGGTGCTCAATAAATAACCGTTTGTTGAATTTGAGTTTGAATTTCACCCTGGGGGGCGCCTGGGTGGCGCAGTCGGTTAAGCGTCCGACTTCAGCCAGGTCACGATCTCGCGGTCCGTGAGTTCGAGCCCCGCGTCGGGCTCTGGGCTGATGGCTCAGAGCCTGGAGCCTGTTTCCGATTCTGTGTCTCCCTCTCTCTCTGCCCCTCCCCTGTTCATGCTCTGTCTCCCTCTGTCCCAAAAATAAATAAACGTTGAAAAAAAAAATGAATTTCACCCTGGGGGGAGCCTGGATGTGTGAAGTTGCTGGTTGGCCCTGCCTGCCTCGGGGCAAATCACAATTCTGGCTGCGCATGGTCTTTCCGCCTGACGCTGGAACGCCAGGCATTTCGGACCCACTTGAATTCTGAGGGTTGCAATCTATGCTAGTAGGTTTCTAAGAAACTAGGTTACAATTACATCTCTAAAGGCAGTGTGGTAGCCAGCCTGCCTCTGTCGGATATGTACAAATGCAGAATTTCCTTTGCTGTGGATTCTCCCACTTAAGTGGATTCTCCCACTTAGAATAAGTGGGTTTGTGATGCCAAATTTTGGAGCTCTAAAAAATTCAAACCAGGGGTGCCTGGGTGGCTCAGTCGGTTAGGCGTCCGACTCTTGATTTTAGTTCACGTCGTGATCTCACGGTTGTGGGATTGAGCCTCATGTTGGGCTCCATGCTGACAGCCCAGACTCTGCCTGGGATTCTCTCTCTTCCTCTCTATCTGCCCCTCACCTGCTCGCTCTCTCTCTCTCTCTCTCTCTCTCTCTGTCTCTCTCTCTTTCCCTCCCTCTCTTTCTGCCCTGCCTCACTTGCACTTGTGCTCGTGCACGTTGTCTCTCAAAATAAATAAATTAAAAAAAAAAAAGAATTCAAACCAAACATCTATGTCCTCGGCGTTTATCTCAGAGCACCTAAGTTAAAAAAAGCTGCAGGCCTTTTAAGGAGGTATACAGTCAATGCTCTATTTTTCTTTTTGTAGGTAGAGAAGTTGGGGGTGCAAATTTTCTCTGCACGTTCTCCCCACACACCTCCATTTCTCTATATTCCTGACTCCTCTGGATGACACAGCTGGCCCTGGATTCAAACATATGTAACTTTTGCAGAGGACTAGAAAAGGAAACCAAAGACCCGACCCTTGGAAATTTTGCCGTTTTCATGAAAGGGAGCAGAAGGCGTAGTGAAAAGATTTCACAGGCTGTGTGACTGTGGGTAAACCACTTTACCTCTCTGAGCTTCAGTTTGCCCACTTATGGAAAGAAGGTGTGGAAGAGGAAGATATCCACCTCTAAGGTTCTGGAATTCAGTGAGGACCATGGTGTCACCTGCACCTGTCACTGACTGCACTCTCATGAGGTTCCAGCAGGAGCTGCTTGTGGCTGTCAACCTTTGGTACAGCCTACTTCTGCACAGGGCACAGGCAGGAGCAGTGACACTTGGGACCACAGCTTCAGCTGTCACACCCGAAGAGCCCAAGCTTCACTGCAGCTTACATCAGACGGTATCTATGATAGAAACACTTGACTACTTGTGATGGGGAGTTGTCTTCTTAAGAGGCTAGCTGATGTTCTCGTCAGTAACAGGTGACTAGAACCTGGCATCTGTGGCCTAAAGTGGACTCAGTCTAAGGTGAAGGTCCTCAGAAACTGGGGCACATTGGGTGACCCCGGGCTATCTCAGGCAAGAGGGATCTGTCATGGCTGCTTGCCCTGGGGATTTGCTTGGAACACTCCAGAAGGAGTTTCCAGGCTTCTCTGGGACACAGTGTGGTGGAGGCAATAAAGGGAAGGAGATAAACACTGGCGTGGCTGGGGGTAATGTTCTGTTTCTGTCTCCACTTCCAAGTGAAACTTCAGAGGGGACATCGTCTACCACCACCGGCCATGGTCTTCCTGGACTAAACCTGGCTCTGTGGCTATTGAGCTGGGGAACTTGGTCAAGTCACCTCGGGTCTCTCGCCTCTGCCTTCTTCTCTATAACATCGAGGGGATGGGTTAGGTGACCCCAGGAGCCACTTCAACTCACTGGTTTACGTGCTGTATGTTGCACCAACACACCTGGATTGGTGGGTTGTTCTAATTGAGTGAGGAAACTGAGGCTCAGAGGGGAGAGATCATTTGCCCACAGCCCCAGCTAACAAGCATGGGGACTGAATCCAGGTCTGCTTGGCTCCCAAGACTTTTCTTCCCGCTTCTCACGCTATTTCAAGAAAGGTTCTTCCACCCTGAATTTACCATGGGGCACAGGGTTCCCCCTCGGGGGACAAGATCTTTTTTCTCCAATAGGGGACATCTTTCCACAGTAGAAGAGAGAGGAACTTAGGGTCGCATGGCCTCCTTTTTTATTTCTGCGTTTTACCAGGCACAGTATAAGCTTCATCTGTAGCTCCCAGGTGGTTAAGGGGTCATTAGATATCCAGAAGCAATGACATCAGGGAGAGAGGGTCAGTTTCCTGAATCATGTGGGGTCAGGGAGGGACACAACTGATAGGTCTAATAGGGTCAAGAGACCTAAAAAAATTTACGGAAGAGCAAATAACAGACCCTGCTCTAAATAATTTTAGGTCTCTCATTCCAAGACTGACCACAAGGAAGTAAAGCAAGACCTTCATTTTCAGTAGTGGTTGTCTATGTTAAGTAACTTGGCATTCCTTTCTCCCTTCTACCGTTCCTTTAGCTGGAGCTCCTAAGACTGTAAGTCAGAGCTATGGAGCAGTTGTCATTAATGGAGAATGAGGACTCAGAGGCATGGGCCAACCATAGCCAGTGGCAAGTGTGAGTCTGTTGGCTTACAAAACATGTGCTCACGCCTTCATACCCAGCTGCCCCTGGCCAGGGAATCATCACAGGAGAAAATGCTTTTTTGAGAGTTTAGATTGTGCATTCAATAATCAAGGTTAACATTACTGAGTGGGCTCCCTAAAAATTTTAAGAGATCTTTGTGAAGTTCCCAAATGCTTTATTTTCTGTCTTAATCTCTTGGACAAGCCACCTACCACAATGAAATGGAGTGAAAGTCCGGATTCTCTTCAGAGCCTCCACCGTTCAGCAAAAATGCCAAGTTTCTGAATAAGCACATTGACGGCTCAAGTGCTCCAAAGAGTGTGGGCTCTTTTCCAGAAAGCAGCGCTTACCCATCTCAGTTTTCCACCTCTGAAGCCTCTAGACCTTGGGCCATTTCATGGGCTCTTCTATCGACAGCTCCTCCCCAAAAGTGATTAGGGAAATGCAAAGCCAAAGTGAAACAAAACAGATCTATTTGCTAAGGAAGAAGGGCACCATCCCGCAAAGAGGAGAAGCAGATTAATAGCTGCCTTACAGCAAAAACAAATGAACACAAAATCTAATTTACAAACCTATTAGATTTGCTATGTAAGCTGTTCACAGCTGATCTGATTGTACCTCTGCCTCCAGAATCCCTGCAAGACAAAGGAAATGCATTATTTATAAACCCAGCTCTTCTTTGTAAAGCCCTCTTCAATCACCAGGAGATCCTGCAGCCCGCCTGGAGAACTACAGAGGGAGAAGGAGATCTTACTTTGGCTTCTCCAGGATGGGTAACATCCTGGCCCAGCTACAAACCCAAGCATTTTTCAGGGAATGAGGCCTCCCAGATCCTCCCTGCCTCCCACTTGAACACTGTTTGAATGCGCACAAAGATTTCCACTTGAGACTCTCATTTGACTCTTGAGACAAACTCCTCTGAGATTAATCTCCGGTAGTTAATCCCACAGGACAGCTACACCTCAGCATGTGCTCTAACATGACTCGTCATGACTCAGCATGTGCTCTAGTATGACTCAGTATCTGTTCTAGCATGACTCATCATGACTCAGCATCTTTCTAGCATGACTCGTCATGACTCAGCATGTGCTCTAGTATGACTCAGCATGGCTTGGCATTCACGCTAGCATGATTCAGCCTCTGCCCCTAGTCTTCTCTTGCTCTCACTCACATGTGTTAGGATGGTGTCCATCACATTCTTTCCAAAACTGAGACACCAGAAGTTCAACAGAGGCAGCAGTGATCGAGTCAGTCATTGCCTCCAACCGAATGTAATAATGATTTGCTTTTTGGTGGCAGAAAAAATACTAAGCGGTGTCACTTTGTTGGGGGGAGCAGGAGCTGGGGGAATAATGGAGTCCTTTGCTTCTTCTGGCATATCAAGTTTTGGAATAAAAGCTTTCTAAGGCCCTTTCTAGCCCCATGATCCCTTCAGTTCTGGAAAATTCCATCCTCAGGGGACTCTCAGGCCATGAAGTTTCACCCCGCTTTGCGATCATAATGGGCCAGGGAACAGATGAATCCGTCCGTCCCCGGTACCTAGTCCACTTTGCGCTCTGTGTGTGTTTTTAAAAAGTTGCGAGATGAGTTATTTTCATTAAATTAAACAATTTTTCCCCACTGATCTATATAGGCTATGTGGTTTGAAGAGCTATTTCTTCATACTTTTCTCATTTTTTTAAAATTCCATCTAGCTTTTTGGTCAGGGTGTTGGTACAATCCAAAGAAATGATTAAATTACTAGCAAAGCTCTGTGTTTCGAGGGATCCTATGATTTAATGAGAACTCTTTAGGGGATGTTAATGCCTATCTCTATGCTGGCTTTACATCTGAATTTTTCTGTCTGCTTTCTTTAGGGTTAGCATATCTGTAGGTATAAGTCTGTGTGTGTGTGTGTGTGTGTGTGTGTGTGTGTGTGTGTGTGTGTGTCTGTGAAAACATACATGGCTTTTCCTGATGGACTGAAATGTCTTTTTAGCATTACTTGGCAATGGCAATGTCCTCCTACTTCACAACCAGCCAGACAAGAGGAAGCGTGCTATGTCCTACCCAGAGCCTCCTCCCAGCTCTTCCCTCGGGTCTCAGATTTCATCACTTCCTGTCTGGTTCTTGATTACATGGAATATCATTTGTTCTTCACATTTTAAATCAATGTCTCATATTTCCTTTTTATTCCTCCTGGCTTCTCCCTGGGATGACAGATCTTTGGTCCTTGTAACTCAGGGCTCTGGCCCTGTAACTATAGCTACTCAGGTCAAACCCCAAGGGCTTTCCTGGGTGTACTGCTGTCCACATGTCACTGACCTTTCACACCCCCACCCTGACCCTCGTCCTCAAAATCAGTACTCCTTGTGGGGAGAGGAGACCTGCATGGCCAGATATTAAGTCAAATGCAGTAATTCAAACTGTGGTAATAGCTCAAGACTAGTGAAATGTTAATGGAACAAAAAAGATCATCCAAAAAGGCTACATATAAGAATTGATTTACGACTTTAAAAAATCATGATCAATGAGAAATTCAATAAATGGTTCAGAGTAGTTGGTTAACAACCAGGAGGTGAGGTGGAGGGAAGTCAGTTGAGTGTTGCTCTATTCTACACCGTGAAATAAATTTCAAGTGATTTAACTAGTGTTTCCTAAACTTCAGCCATTCTCATACCCCTATCACCAGTTTGCTGGATTTTGTTTATCACTCACACCATTATCTACTTAAGTTTTAAAATGGACTCATCTTTAAAAACTCCTTATCCTAAGCAATGACATCTGTGAAAATACAGGTTTGATATGATGGTTATATATCTATTTGACAACACAAAATCATTAACACAAAAGTATTTATCAACGGAATTCCTAGAAGCATCTTACATTATCCCCAAGAATACTTATAGCACCCTCTGGGAAAGACTGAATTGAATAGTTACATATTTAAGGAGGGTATCCCATAAGAAATTGGTAAGAAAATGGAAGAGAATATTTATCATATACTTGTTGAGGTATGAAGAGTGTATATGAAGGACTTTTTACATTCAGAAGGGTAAGAAGAAATCATGAGAGGAAATACAAGACAGATTTGACTTCATAAAAATGTAAAACTCTGCTTGTACAAAAAACAGTCCTCAACAAACTCCATGCACAGTGTCTTTCATGAGATGGAAGCAGGCACCAGGTGAGAGAGCACTGTCTGTATGAACCCTCTGGTTTAATGTGACCCGAGTTTAGAGAGGACCATATGCCAGACAACAGCTGCCCCTGGTCTTTCTCTTCACCTGCCTCCAGGCCAGGTGCTGAGTGGCACCCAGATTTGCCAACGTGGCACCACACCTCCATGCACTCTTTCTACCAAGCCTTCCTCTACCTCAGGTCTTCCTAGCTTTAGCACTGTTGACATTTGGTTGGGGTATTTCTTTGTTGGCGGGTTCTGGGGTAGGGTGTTTAGCAGCATCCTGGCCTCCATCACTTTCGGCAAGTAGCAGGCCTCCCGCCCTACCCCTTAAGCTTTGACAACCCCAAATGTCTCTGGACATCACCAAATGTCCCCTGGGGCCGTGGGGCCAAATTGTCTCCATTTCAGGATCTCTGCTCTAACTCCTGTTTTCTGCCTGGTGCCCCTGGGAAGATGAATCCCCCACCAGCCAGCCCATCCACATCACCTTCCCATGCTAAACCCCAAGCCAATGCCTGCGCCTTCCTTCTGAACCATCTCCATTTTCATTTCTCCACCATCTTTTCCTTCTCCCAGAGCATTCAATTCTCTTATAGCATTTGTCACCTTAGTTCCGTATTTAATTATATCATGGACTCACAGATGGGAGGCTTTAAAAAAAAATCTCATTTGTATCATCTAAACTCCTCTTCTTAGAGTTGAAATCAGGGACTAGAGATTTGGTCCTGGTTGCAGCTTTCTTGGCGGCTCACCACACTAGAATGTAAGCCCCTGGAGGGCATGCATTAACCACATCTTTTATTTTCTGTGTTCTGATGCTTTGATGTCTGAGGTCTTGTGGACTCTGGAGGGACTGCCCCTCCCAGGGTTAGCCAATTCCTAGGGACAGTAAACAACTCACCTGGGAGTGCAAACCAACCAATCTGGAGCCCACACCCCTGCCACCTCCCTTACTGGAGTCTCATACTCTGGGCTACTATTCCCCTGCCCTAACTACCCCAGAGCTAGGTGTCAGATTCTAAGGACAGCCCTTATGTCCCAGAGCTTGCTGAAATTATTCAAATTAGCCAACCCTCAGCCTGCTTGCCCTGCCTCACTCTTCCTTCTGGTGAGAATGACAGTAAAGGCTCTTGTCCACAGTTTTTCCCATCTTCCTGCCTCCTGAGTGACCTGGCACTCGTCCATGTGGCCCTGCATGGTGCACCATGTCCTCTCCTCTTGGGGTCTAGGAGTATAACCAATATCTTTTTAATGGCAGTTGTCCCCTGATCTGTTGGCCTGACCATATCTAAATAATAATAAAACCTATATTAAGACGGGGGGATCCTGCCTTGTTCACCTTCACAGCCTTACCCAACTGGGGCTCAGTGAATCAAATCTGACTTCAAGATTTAGTGGGACTTTTCTTCCAAAGTCTTCTCTTCAGTGTGCACACTGTGTTCCTGCATATTATTTCCACCTGTACCAGACATAGTTTTACCTCTCACATGTCCATAGAATGGGGCAGACAGACATTCAAAGAAACAGACTGCAGATTTTTGGCTCAACAAGAATCACATGAATTAAGAAGGGATTTTTTTTTTTCCTCATTAGGTTTTGCCTTCAATGTTATTAAAATAAGCTTACATTCCTTATGCTAGGGGAATGCTGATATCTGCTTGGGTGAGTGACATAAGAAGGTGATCAAGTGGGAAAGGTTTGCTAAAGATAATTCACAGTGTGCTTAAGTCATAGAAACAGAGGCGCTTAGATCATGCAAAGGAGAAAATATATGGGAAAGCACTCCGCACACATAAAGAACCCTATAAAACAAGGTATAATACTAGTAATAACCACTGTTCATTTGACCCTGCTAAATATTCTCAGCCACAGCGGAAATAGAGATTGACTGCTTTAAAGCTCTACATTTTAGCACAGTGGTCTCCCTTCCACCACTGACCTAATACTTCCTCTGAGTACAGTGTATGTGGTCAACTAAGACAATACATCAAAATGGCATATTAAAAAAATACATCATGCACAGTTAGCTCTGTTTTTAGTGAAAAGCAATTAGCAAACCTGAAAACTGCATTTCTGTGTTGCCTCTTCACCCAAGCCCAGTTGTTTCTGGGTAAGGTAACACCCGGCATGTTGGGGTCTTGTAGCTGTGTGAGAATCTCCTGTGTTCTCTGTTTTTCACTGGAGAGTCAGGCTCAGTAAACAAACTGTCAGCTTTAATTAAGAGTCTAGACCCAACTTAAGCAATTGACTAGTCTTGAGAATAAAAGATTAAACTAAAGCATAATTCATGAATTTGCAGATGGTTCTTCCTTCAGAGTTTTGGGAGGATATTAAATGTGTTGTTGTTGTTGTTTTTTAATTTTTCCTTAAAACCACTTGGGGTTCCTACTTGTTGACATCCAAGGGACACACTATAAGTATATGGCTCCACAGACGCATGGTTGGGAGGACAGTCACGAAAGGGATGAATCATTTGGGATCAATCACATGGACCGAGCTAGGGCTTCCCTACAGAGTTCAAGAGCAGGTTTCTTAAAAAATATTTTTATTGTGCTAAAATGTGCTCCCATAAAACTCCAATTTTAACCCTTTTAAAGTGTACAATTCAGTGGCCTTAGTATATTCACAAAATCCTGTAGCCATCAGCACTATTTTTCTCCTCACACAGAAACAGGTTTTTGTTTGTTTTTTTATCACCTCAAACAGAAACTCTGTACCCATTAAACAATATCTCCCCAATCCCTCCTCCTCCCAGCCCTTGGTAACCTCTATTCTACTTCCTTTTTTTTCCCCAAACATTCTTTTAATGTTTATTTATTTTTGAGAGAGAGAGAGAGAGAGAGAGAGAGAGAAATAAACAGAGCGCAAGCAGGGGAGGAACAGAGACAGAGGTGGACACAGAACCCGAAGCAGGCTTCAGGCTCTGAACTGTCAGCACAGAGCCCGACATGGGGCTCGAACTCACAAACTGTGAGATCATGACCTGAGCTGAAGTTAGTCGCTTAACCGACTGAGCCACCCAGGCGCCCCTCTACTTCCTATCTTTGTGAATTTGTCCATTCTAGATATTTTATATGCATGGAATCATATAATATTTGTCCTTTGTATCTGGCTTCTTTCAATTAGTATAATGTTTTCAAGATTCTTCCATGTAGTTGCATGTATCAGAAGCCTGGCTTTTGATGAGGCAGTTGTAAGGAGGCAGAACGTTATTGAGACCAGAGAAGAAAAGACCCCTCCAAAGCGTTCATGTCTTGATCCTTGAGCACCTGTGATTAGAATAGGAGCAGAGGTTCTACCGGTTGACCAGTGTTTGAATGGCTTGGGGGCTCTCTTGCCCAGGAGCTTCCTGAGTTTGTTGCCAGAAAATTAAGCTTTGCTGTCCATCTCCTCCTCCATGGAGCTCGTTGTACTTGGCCAAGTGCTCAGATGGGCAAGGGGCCCGGCCTTGTTGATCCACTGCAGATCATCACTATGAGTCTGGCAATAAAAGTATCTTCAGTTGCCCTAGCACAGTGGGAAACATGGCACCCCATCCTTTGGGCTAAGCCAATTTGCATTCCTGAAGATTCTCTGTCACTGGTCTCTGATTCACTCTAAGCAGAAGGTAGTTGCAGGCCTTCTTGTCCATAGGCTTAGTAATCCATTTTGGGTTGGTTGCTGTGAGACCAACCCCTACAACCTGTATACTACCTGCAAGCTTTCTGGTCATCTTGGTCTAAGGCATCTTCAGTAGACACCACTGGGTAGTCCTTGATGAAGTGCTTGCACCCAGTCACCAGCTAGTCAGGAGTGAGGCAATGGCTGGGGTCATCAAGAAACCTGAAGTTCAAGGTCATACTTTCCAAACTCTAAGAACTAGAGGCTATTGCATTCACATCATTCACTACCATGTAAATGTAGCCCCCTTTTCTTTCTTTCTTTCTTTCTTTCTTTCTTTCTTTCTTTCTTTCTTTCTTTCTTTCTTTCTCCCTCTCTCTCCCTTCTCTCCCTCACTCTCTCTCTCTCCCTCTCTCTCTCCCCTCCCCTCCCCTCCCCTCCCCTCCCCTCCCCTCCCCTCCCCTCCCCTCCCCTCCCCTTCCCTTCCTTTCCCTTCCCTTCCCTTTCTTTCCCTTCATAATGTGGGGCCTGAATTCACAACCCTGAGATCAAGAGTCAGATGCTTAACTGCTTGGACCACCCAGGTGCCCCAATGGAGCCAGCCTTTCTAGTCACATTTCATTGCAGCTCCAAGGTTCTATGTTCTCCAGGATATGAGTCAGCGAACTTTTCCTTTGAAGGGTCAGACAGCAAATATTTTAGGCTTTGTGGTCCAAGAGGGAAAATTGAAGAACTTAAACAAGAGAAAAAAACAAATGTCCACATATTTCTCATTGATGAAATAGAAAAAGTAATTGAGTACTTTTTTTTTTTTTTTGGTATAGGTCTGTCAATGAGAAGAATATAGTTCTTTTTGGGGGAGATTAGAATTTGCCTAATTGAGGTTCAGAGTTAATAGTCTTCCTGTATCATTCCTCCACAAAACCTTCCGTTCCCTTGCTTCTCCACCACACTGTTATCTTCCCTCCCATGAACCCACTGGAACATGAGACTCGAATCTCTCAGACTTCTACTCTACCTACCCTTACTCTGTATGGGGATGCGGGTTGAGAACACAGGCTCTGGGATGACTCCCTGGGTCTGACTTCTAGCTGGACTAATGGTTAGTGGTGTGACCTTTGACTATTACTTAACCTATCTAGAAGCTTCCGTTGGGTTCCCCGTCTACAAAATGAGTAACACTACCTACTTCATGGGGTTTCTGTAAAGATTGCATGTGCTAATGAATGCAAGGCTTTAGAACACTGCAGGACATATTATAAAGCACTCGATATTAGTGTTAGACTTCCTTTGATTTTTTTTACCCTGGCTTTTAAAAAATGTCCAAATATTCTTGGCTTGAGGGCCACGTGATAACAGGTAGTTGGCTGGATTATGGCCTGTGGGCCACACTTTGCTGACCTCTGCTCTAGGAAGTCAAGAGCAAAATGCCCCTCATCCTGCACATGGGAGGTGTCTTTGCTATATTTGTTTTTGATGATGTCCTTCTGATTGGGCACAGCTCCAACCAGGAGGACTATGCCCTCCTGCACTGCCAGCTCTTCCCCACCGTGACAACTACCGTGGATCACATAGAAAGCAGGAACTGACCAGTCACTTCTGGATTGCCAGCCAGGACTGCGTGTCACTGTAAAGGTCACAGCAGCTCTGACTTTATAGGCAGCAGGTGACGCTTTGGGCATGGTATTTCCATCAAATTGAGACTTATTTTCCATGCCACCCATGTCTGTCACCAGTTTGTCCCTCCCCTCTTGTTCCATGAACTCAGCTTCTTGCTCATCAGGTAAGCCTAAAGTTTTACTGATGTGCCCAACAGTCTCTGAGACACCTTTTCCTGTACAGCAAGTCTTACTGTACAGAAGCTCTTGAACCTCACAGACACTGAAACACCCTGGGCACAGAGCTCTGAAGACACCTGTGTGGGGTTCCACCTTGATCGTGGTGTTGCCATGGCGATTGAGATATCTGCTGTAGATGCCAGGGAGGAGGGTTATGTCAGCAAGCTCGCAGGTGTCGCTCTTACACCCCTGTGGGTGTCTCTCTTAGGCCCCTGCGCTCTCCCTGTTGGCTACTCAGCTCCCTTCTCTGCTGTCCTCACTTTACATATTAGCTTATTATTAAATTATTAAATTTTATCCATTTGCTTTGATTTCGGCAAACTTTTGCTTGTTACTCAGCTTCTGTCGGTGTACAAAAAGCAACCAGCTCATGGCTCTTCCCTTTGCTCAACTTCAGAAAACATCTGTGTGAACTTAGGGCTTTGATTATGTGCCAGCCAATTTCCCTCATCTTTATATAAAGGTGCGGTGAGGCATCTGCACATCAAAATTCAAGTAAACAAGTCACTCGGATGCCAAACATTTTGTACCATGTTTATTCCTGATCCTTTCTCATCGTCAAACTGTCCCTTGTAATGGAATGGGGTGGGGGAGAGGGGGGCCATATGACTTATCATCCAAACCAGATCCCTGTCAGAGTACACTGAGGCACCGATTACCAATCCATGTGGGACTCATCGATGGTCCAATCCACACCCATGTTATAAAGGCGATGGACTTTATAATAGAAAGACTTCTAAGAGAATGCTTCATTCCAAAATCCTGAGCACTCAAAAACCCAGAAACCAAAGCAGCTGTAAGTCAGAGAGGAGACATATTTATTGTGTCGCTTGAGCTGGAAATAGTAAAGCTGTTGGCAGAGAAGACTTCTGTAAGTTGTTCATGGCTATGGAGGTTTTTCTGAGTCCCCCGGACTCCTGTCCCCATTCTGAAGACCCCACTTTACAGCGAGCCAGTGCACTTGTCCTACTCAGTGTCCTGGTTGTATCTGCACCCAAGTGTTCCCTACCACTTGCAGTGTCGCCTAGCATGTGGCTTTGCCAGAACGCGGCCAAGCATAGGACAAGGTCCTGCTCATCTCCATACTGCGAGGGGTGGGTGTGTTTCTCCTGCACATCAAACATGCTCTGGAGAGTGCTGCTGAATGAATAGATGAGTCAGAAAAGCTAAAAGTGTCCCTCTGCTGTAGAGAAGAGGATTCAGCCTCCCAGAAGCATGGCTTGGGGAAGAAGAAGGGAAATCCCAGCCTCACCTCCAATACTACTGCCCACCTACCCATGTTCCCCCAGGGGTGCTACAGTCCCAGGGCCTTTGCACTGGCTGTGCCCTCTCCCTAGAACACTCTTTTTACAGATATCTCCATGGCTCTCTCCCTGCTAGTTCAAACCTTGGCTCATATGTCACCTTCTCAGAGAGACCTCTCCATCCATCCCATAAAATAGCATCTGCTCTGCTCTTCCCACCCCCCTCCCCCATTTTGGCCCTTCTCACTCCTATCTCCTTTTGTCTTCTTATCACCATGTTTGTGTATTAAGCGCCCTGTCTGCTTCTGCCCCTGGAATGTAAGCTTTGTGATGGAAGTGTTGTGTCTGTCTTGTTGACTGCTGCGCCCCCAGTGTTGGGCACAGCGCCAGGACGTCATCAGGGCCCAATGAATATTTGTAAATAGAAGGAGCCTGCCCCCTCCCTTCCTTTGTTAAAACAGAGAAGCTGGCTGATCTCTTATCCAAACCCACTGCTCCCACCTGGGCTCTGAATTGCATTGCTACCTGCCTTTTGAGACTCTTGTTCTACTATTTCTTTTCCCTTCCTTATATTCAACAGCCTCCTTTCAGCTCTGTAATACTTCTGATATTTATCTTATCCATTCTATATAAGACGACACCCAGGCACAGAGAAGTTGAAATACTTTTTTTAGGGTAGCACAGGGACAAAGTAGGGACACCAGGATTTGATCCCAGTAGACTGGCTCAGGAGCCCAGCTCCTGAGTTACTGGCTAATACCCACTAGCATTTATATACTTATGTTTGCTTTTCTGAAACAAACACCCCAACCTTAATTTGACATTTCCCCTCACTTCTTTCTCTGTGTCTTGCCAGCACTTTGCAAACTTCTTAATGCACTGTCTATACTAACCATCAGTGTTCCTCATTCCATCCCCTCCTGGCATCATTCTCATCTGGTCTACGTCCTCATCACACCATCAGAAGAGCTCTTGTGTGAGTATCTCGCAATGGACGTTACTCATTCCCCGTCTTATTTGAACCCCGTCATTGTGTGACGCCAGTGGCCACGTCCTCCTTCCTGGAGAGGTAAAGAGGTAAAGTCAGGGCTTCCTGGGTCTGGCCATGGGACAGACCTTCTCCCTCTGGAGGAAATATGCTACTAGATAATGACATGATGAATGATCCCCAATGAAGAGATGGGTTAGAGTCCTCAGGGCATCGTTAAGATTCCTTCTGGCTCAGAAAATCCATTATTATATTAAATCATCTCCTCTGAACACTTTAAGGTTCCACTTTACAGTGACATAAAATCCCTCCTTGATTCTCACCGCTCCCCTGACAGGGCACCCCCAATTAAAAGTCTTGATTTTTCTCTATATTCAAACTCAGCAAGGTTTTGTCCAGCAGTATTTTCTATGGTTTTTCTCACAAAATATGAGTTATGTAAAATTTTCAAACACACAGTATAGCAGAATATGTTTTTTTTTTTCCCAAATGAAAAAGTCTCTTTTCCCACCAAAATTTACTTCCTAAGAGTGATGCTTTCTCCAATCCAGGTGATAATCCCTGTCCCAGGTGGACACGTTAATAAAACATATTCCTGGGGCGCCTAGGTGGCTCAGTTGGTTAAGTGTCTGACTCTTGGTTTCGGCTCAGGTCATGATCTCATGGTTCATGGGTTTGCGCCCTGTGTTGGAGTCAGTGCTGACAGGGTAGATCCTGCTTGGGATTCTCTCTCCCTGTCTCTTTCTGCCCCTCTCCTGCTCATGCTGTCTCTCTCAAAATAAACAAATAAACTTAAAAAAAAAAAAAACAACATATTCCTGGGACGGGGATGCAGATTCCAAGAGATCAGTGCAAAATATTAGTAACCTCATCTGCCTGAGCCCACCATGTGCCAGGCTGGGTGCAAAAGACATATTAATTTCCATGTTTTGGTTTTAGAAATAAGATCCACTGGGCCCCAAAAGATTTGGCCCAGTGGAAACACTGACAGAGCAGGCATTGGGATCTCCCGTGACCACAGAAGCCAGTCCCTGACCCCCACCCTTCACCAGCTGCAAGTAAGGATTTAATATATTGTCAAGGGGGCTCCAGGGGGTTAAGAGGAAGCAAAGGTTAGCTCAACAAGTAGTCTTGAGGCAGCTGGTGGGCTAACTGGGGAAATACTCAAGTTGGATTCTTTACCCACAGCGCCCCAGTAAAGACAAAACATGATCCAGCCGTTGGAAGCTACAGTTAGGAATGGTTTTATATGAAAATTCATTCGATCCTACTGTCTGAGTCCGTTTGGGCTGCTGGAACAACACCAGAGACTGGGTGGCTTATAAACAGAAATTTATTGCTCACTGTCCTGGAGGTTGGAAGATTGAGATCAGGGAGCCAGCACAGTTAGGTGAGGCCCCCTCTTTGTTCTAGCCTCGCGTGGTGGGGAAAGCGAGGGTGCTCCATGGGGTTTACAGGGAGGGCACTCATCCCATCCTGGGGGCCCCACCCTTGTGACCTGATCCCCTCCCAAAGGCGCCACTTCCTAACAGCATCACATTGAGGGTTAGGATTGTGACCTGTGAATTTGGGGGAGGACACACGCACTCAGACGGTAGTGCCTCCCCTGGCCAGTTACTTAGCGTCCATCATCGGCAGTCCCTGGGCCTCCTGCTGCAGACGCAGTGTTAAACTTGGCTGTCATTTTTCCCTTTCGCATTGTGTTGGAAATATACTCTTGCAAAACCTGAGGCAAGAGGTTGGCAGCTCTGAAGACTTCTCATTTCATTCATGTGGCCTGCTGTGGATAAATCCGTGCTCTTTAAAGAGAAGCAGAATGCCCGTCCACCGTGCCGTGCTTTGCTCTTGAACCCACCTCGCCAGCACTTGAAAGGCCTCTACCTTAAGCCGGCCTTTCTTCCCCGTCTTTTGTTCACTTCTTGATAGAGCCACATTCAGAAACAGCATCCCCATTAATGCCAGCTGTGGCCTTTTCCCGAGGAAACCCCCCGAGGGCACCAGTGTTACAGAGGACTTTGAAGTCATGTTTTTTTCTGGGTGTCAGATGTGTCCCCACCCTGCCTGCCCAGCGGTCAACAGCAGGGAGTGTTTGTGTCATACAGAAGGAGGACAGCCACGGGGCACCTGGGTGGCTCAGTTGGTTAAGCGTCCAACTCTTGGTTTTGGCTCGGGTCGTGATCTCGTGGCTTCATGAGTTCGAGCCCTGTGTCGGGCTGTGCACTGACAGCATGGAGCCTGCTTGGGATTCTCTCTCCCCCTGTGTCTATGCCCCTCCTCCACTTGCACGCTCTGTCTCTCTCAAAATAAATAAATAAAATTTAAAAAAAAAAGAAGGAGGCCAGCCAGGACCATCATTTAGGGGACTAGGGGTTCTGGCTCCTGATGGTTCTACCTTCGCAGCTCTAGACCTCTGTAGGTCTTGATGCCCTTCTTGATAAAGTGGGGTCTTTTTGTGGGACTGCAGTGACATGTACTGGACACACAGGAGAAGCAGCCATGCCTCACGTTGGCTGGAGTTGGGGCGGGGGATATGCCACAGTCCTCTCCACTCCCCATTGTATTACACTGAGCTGCCTCACTTATGTATGTGTCCCACCTGACTCTGAAGTTTGAGATCCCTGGACCGACTCTTTGTTACTCAGGTAGCAACGTGCACGTCATCTTCTCCATTAACTCCCCTGTAGAAGCCCATCTTATGCCAGGCAGAGTAACCCTGCCGGACCTGATGATGTGCAGGGAGTGGCTGGGGGGTACCAATTTCTTGCTCCTCAGGGACAACTGACAAGATGCTTATTGACCAAGTCAACCATAGACAGAAGAGGAACACCCAGGACCCCAGCCCTTTGCTCCCTGCAACGTGTAGAAGACGAAGCTGCTAGAAAGGAATATCTGGGAGCCTTGTTCTTCCTACAATACAGTGCAAGGCTGCTCCCTGAGGCTCACTGATTGAATCGCCAACTGACAGAACAGTAAGAGGAAGCCAGCCCACACTCCGGAAGGATACTTAGCCCCACTGTCTTCAGGTGACAGTCGTGGCCTCCATCGCCAACCCCGCCCTGTGTTCTGCAGGAGTCTGGGGCTCTGGGGAGGGATTGTGGTGGGGTTCTGCTCCTTTGGTCCTCTCTGTGAGCCTACTCTTGATTGCCTTAGAGAAAAGCCCAGAGATGGTGCTCAGGGTGGAAAACACGACCTCCAGCCATGCTGAGTTAGGGCATGGAAAAATGAGTCCACTCAACAAAGATCACTGAAGCTTGTAGCAGGTGGGGGTGGGGTAGGGATAGGCGTAGGGAGGATGGTGGCAACAGAGGGTGTGTCAGGTCGATCTAGAAACAGGTGTCTGGATGGGGGCTTAAGAAGAACTTTGTGTGGGTGGACAGAGCCCAGAGGAGGGACCATGCAGAGTTACTACTGCTGGGCACCTAGCATGCAGCACTCACAGGCCACGCCCTCGCTGAGGATTTTCTCCTTCCATCTCTATCACAGCCCTGTGAGCTGGACATTTTTAGTATTCCCATTCAGTTAGAGATGGTAAGCATTGAATTCAAGGGTTTACAGCAAGGAGGGGCTGGAGGCAGGATCTGAACCCGGCTTTGTCTGACAGATTGTCTCCAAATCAGGAACGTGGTGTAAAGGGCTGGGGTGAGGGGGCAGGTAAAGCCTGGCAAAGCCTGAGTGGAGTCCAAACTGGGGCTTAGTGTGACCGGAACAAACCCAGAAGAGAATCCAGAGAGCAGGGCCAGGCAGTCGTTGTACCTGGGACACTACACCTGACTCCAGACAGATGCCCAAAAAACGTCACCGGGCAGAGTGGAGAGGAGGAAGCATGAAGCCAAGTCCTATAACGGGTGTGCGCGCAGGGGTCTGGGACTGTCCATCCGACTGGATTCCTACCCTTTTATTCTAGAAGGCTTTGGCCCTCATGCATGGAATGTTTCTAGCAGCTTTTCAGGGAGTTCAGGCTGTGCCTGGTGTCTGTTGTGAATATGCACAAATGAGAGGTGCAACGCTGGGCTAGAAACTAGCCCCTCCTTTGCTTTTCCTCTTGCCCTGAGCCTCAGTCCAGACTTCCAGAGGGGGAGATTGGGGCCTGGGAGCATCACAGTCACAGGCCTGTCTGCCTCCAGCGTCTGGGCTGGTGGCTCTGCATGGTGCTCTGGGAACAGTGGTTCAAGGTACAATTTTGGGCTTTGTACTGGGGCTGCTTGAGAGCACTACCCTCTCCCCACTTCTCCTGCCACCAAATTCCCATGGAATATGCCAGGGAAGAAGCTAGGGTGAAGTGGAGGGGGAGGGGCTAGTCTGCCCCTCCCTGGAGTTGAGAATAATCCATAGGCAAAGAGAATTCCTCTCCATGTGACCAGAGCGGACTGACAAGTGGATGGCGAATGTAACCCTTTTCATGCTCTGGTAAAACACCCTGGCATGTGAAGGGTTTTGTATGGCATGTTTGGAATGGGGAGGAGTGGGGACAGGGCACCTACAACTGCCTGGCATTTTTTTTTTTTTTTTTTTTGTGACAGAAAGGCGTCTTTGATCCAATGCTGTCAAAAAATGAATAGCAAAAGAACACAGGCTTTAGGGTGATTCCCTAGCTCCGCCTTCACAAGCAGAGTATTTAAAACTGAGCCTCCTCACTCCTTCAAGGGAGTAAACTCTGAAGAGTCACTGAGATGGTGAATACATACAAACAGCTTGGCAGATGCTTTGTTTTATTTTATTATTGTTCTCGTTAAAACTTTTCAGAGAGGAGAGGTTGGTCACGGCTGAATTCCTCTGCCTTCCTGTCATTTTGTGCCAATGAGCACGCACTTACTGAGCACCTACTATGTGACAGGCTCCTGAGCTGGGCCCTGGGGGCACAGTGGGGATAGACAGGGAGCTCCCCGTTTGAAGGTGCTTAGCATCTCCATTTGGAGATGGGAATTGCACACATACACACCCGAGGAAAGCAAATGCCCCAGCAAAGGAAGAGTGGCCCTGAGAACAAAACAGGGGGAGTGGTGAGGGGCGTGGATTGGGGGGCGACTCGGCAGTGGTCAGGGAAGAGCTATTGAAGGAGCCGCATTTTGTCAGAATCCTAGAATCTGATGAGGAGCCAGCCTTGCCAAGGACTGTGGGAAGAGCCCCAGGCAGAGGGGTCAGCTGAGGCCAGAGCATGCAGGCAAGAAGCTCCTGATGGGTCAGTGGATCCCGAATCTTCCCTCCTTTAATTTTTTTTAAATCTTTATTTATTTTTGAGAGAGAGAGGCAGAGTGCGAGTGGGGGAGGGGCAGAGAGAGAGAGGGAGACACAGACTCTGAAGCAGGCTCCAGGCTCTGAGCCATCAGCATAGAGCCCGACGCGGGGCTCGAACTCGCGAACCGTGAAATCATGACCTGAGCCGAAGTCGGACGCTTAACCGACTGAGCCGCCTAGGCGCCCCTTCTCTCCTTTAAAATTCATGTTTCTGGACCCTCCCCACTGCAGAATATGGTCTCTGAACCTTCATTCCCACCCCCCCTCTTCCTCCCCACCTCTGATACTGGGCCTGTTTTCACCTCAACATTGTGGCTTTATCGTAGAACCTCCCGTTTCTCCTTCCACTCCTGGTTTCTCTGCCTTATTTTTACAAACGCATTCTTCCCTTTGTAAAATAGTGTCCTCCTGCCTGGTCTCCCCGCCCCTGACCTGCTTCTCCTTCCTTCTCAAACCTCTGGCGCGGCCAGACTGTGATCACTGCTCCTTTGATCAGGGACCTCGTTTTGTTTTGTTTTGAATATAATTTATTGTCAAATTGGCTGACATACAGTGCGTACAGTGTGCTGTTGGTTTTGGGGGTACATTCCCGTGATTCGAACTCTCCTTCCACCTCATCATTGTCTCACAGGTCACCAGGGGCCTGACAACAGCCGAGACACTCATTCCTGTGGTCCTCCTGCCAGGAGCACTCACCTCTCTTGCTCACTGCCTTTCCTTTGGTTCCCCTCTCATCTTTCTGGCCATCCTTCTCCATGGCCTTTGCTGTCTTGGCCTCTCCAAGGGCAATGGCCAAGGCTTAATCCTAGGGTCTCTGCTACTTTAGGGATTTCATCTCTACTCGTGGCTTCAGTCAATGTCTCCCTACAAATGGCTTCCAATTTCCATCTCCATCTTCCATGACCTCCTTCCTAAATATAATTCTCTCATGGATTGGTCCCCTGTTGCTCACCATCTCGGTGACCACGGACAGTCTCTCACCATCTCAGCACCTTTGTGGCCATACTTGAAACATAAAGGAGAATGGACCACCTGGCCTTTTGTCCCTGTGCTCCAACAATTGGTGTTTCAGTTATTTTTAAATGTCTTCATTCCCACATAGATAAACTCCATCTTGTTAAAACCATCATGTTTAAGACCAAGCCATTGTCCCGGCCACTACTGATGGTCCCCAAAGTGCTGTCACTTCTTCTCTGTACCAAGACGCCCTAACTCTGTCTTCCTTTCCATTGACATGACCACACCCCACACCCTCCAAGCTGCTCCTGTAGATGACCTGAGTGGTCTCCCCAGCCTGTCCCCTTCTGAGCAACTCACATATTCTCTGCACACTGCTGTTCAAAACCTTTCAGGGGTCCCCACTGTCCATAGCATCTTGTCTTCAGTTTTGTGGATCCCTTTGAGAATCCTTTAAAATACATGTATCCTTTGCCCAGAAAAATGCCTACAATTTCAGGAGGTTCACAGATCTCCTGAGATCCATCACGGACTCTTTAGAGGTCTTTGGACCCCAGCTTAACCTGAAGTGACTCCCCAAAGAACCAAGTGTGAGTTCCTCAGCACAGACAGCTTGGCTCTGAGCCCTCTGACCTGGCATATTTCCCTCCACCTCCAGGCACCCAGAAGCCTTCACTCCAGCCAAGCCCCTTGCTGTCACTCATACCTTCTTTGCCCTGGGCCATTTTCCCCATCTGGATCACCACCTTCATTTTTTTTTTTTCAGCTAAGTCCTTGGACCCTTCCTGTAAGTCCCACCCTGATCCTGTCTCCTCTAGAAAATGTCTACCTTGTCCCCAGCCCTTGGTGGGGACTCCCTCTTTGGAACTCCTATAGTACGAATCATCAGTACCGTTAGCATAATAATGTCACTTTCATTTTTATTACAAGGCAGGGCTCACGGCTGAGGACAGGCTCTGCCGTTGCACACCCGAGAGGTTGGTTGGTGACGATGAATCTTCCTGAAAACCAAAGGAAGAAGGCTTTCCAAATCCGCCAACCTAGCTATGTTCGATAATAGCTTTTTCGTATTTTATTACACACACTCAGGCGCTTTTCTGAAACATGGAATATTGAGCATAATTTATCTGGAACGCCAATCCTGCCGTAATAGAACGAGTCTCCAAGTGGTGCTGGAAGGTGGGAAACAACAATGCTGCTGCACCTCTCTTGCAAGTTTATCAAGGCGCTTTGTTGAGATGTGAAAGTGTCTACTGCAATGCCTGGCGTGTGGCAGGTGCTCCGTGTGTTAGCTTGCCCGCTCTGACAGTGGCCTTTTTATTCTATTTAATGTAGAGCAGATGGTGGGTGAAAATAGACCAGCACCTATTACTGCCCCGCTCTAAAATTTCAGGGCAAGGAATTCAGAGGCATAGCAAAAGGATTTGCTATTTCCAGGGAGTCTGGACTCCATCCAGCAGGGAAGCTCATCCAGGGAGGCACCCAGTTGTGATGTGTGAGTTCATCGAATGTTCATTGTACAGATGGGGAAACTGAGGCCCAGAAAGCTTAGGGCCTGCCGTTAAGGTAACGGCCCGGTGGTGGCGAATCCACAACCAAAGCCCTGTCTCCAAATTGTTGCTCACTCCAGACACGCCTGTCATCAACCCCTAAGGATTCTCTGCCCCGTCACACCACAAACGCCTTGAGTCCTTTCTCTGTACTGGGTTCAGCTTTGCACGGTGCCAGCATCCAACAGAGGGCCTGTGAGCACCTGTATACACTGAGTCGGATGCATTTTACTCACACAGCTTTGTGATGGCTGCACGGAGCTCATGGTCTCTGTCACAGAAAAGTAGGCACCAAGGAGCCTCCCGGGGCTTTTCTCCAGGGGCACCGTGAACGCCTAGTAAGGCTGCTGTTTCTGCCCCGGCCCCGCATCAGGAGCAGATGGACTTTTCCAGCAGACTGGCCCGTGGCGCATAGCATGCCCTGGTTACACTGAAATGTTGCATGTGAGAAACTGACACTCGAGCCTGTACCGTGTGCCCTGCACTTGAGACACACTGGTGAACGGGACAGAAACGGATCCTTCCCTCACGGAGATCATCTTGTGGCAGATGAAAACAGTAAGAACAAAAGTAAACAGACCACTGCCTCGTCCAGGCTGAACGACCCTCTCTGTGGCTAATCTCCGCCTGTTTCCAAGACAGAAAATAAAAACAACGCTACACAATGGGACTCTGATGAAGACTAAGAAATCCAAAAGTCAACACGTTTTACTTTATTTTCTCTCAATTGATCTCAACTCCCAAATGTTCCAGCTTCAAAAGGTAAGATTAGGTACCATTAAGCCAGTCAGACCAGCATTGATTTAAAAACCCTCCTTGATGCTACAGGATGGAAGAGGTTGCAGACCCTTATTAATCTCCTTCTTTATCAGCTTAATCTCAGCCTGCCAGGAGCCAGCCTGTCTGATTCCCGATTCTGGCCACATCCCTCCAGTCCTCTGGCTTCTGTGTACCAGGCCACGGAGCCGGTATAGAACCGTGAATTACCCTGCAAGGAATACTTTAGCAGGGGGCTGGTCTTTCTTCATGGAATCAGGAAGAAGGAAAGTGGGGCTTCATCTATAAATAAGATAGAACTCTAAGGATTTCACAGAAGACAGTTCTATGGCAGGGGCTCATATAACTCAATACATTTCTCACCTCTGGCCATGGAGAGAAACATATACATGATCTCAGGATGTCGATGTCAGGGGCCTTTCTGAACCCCAAGGAGCTAATTCCCTCCTTTCCATCTTTTTTTCTCCAACCCAGCACTTACTCTCTGCCAGGCACCCTGCAGGGAGCTGGAAGTACCATGGAGCCCAGGTCTGAAATGGTCCCAGCCTTCCTCGGGCTACTGTCTAGCAGGCAAGAAAGATACCATGCAAGACACACAAGACCCATAAAGCCCAAGAAATTGTGCAAAAAAGCAGGAGAGCATGCCTTAAGACGGCAAGATCGGGGTCTAACCTAGTGGCATTGCTGGGGGTGGGGAGGTCTCTCGAGTCGAAATTGTCCGTGTCTTTTGAGTCATTCACAAGATTATTTCATCGGACCATTCCTTATCTGCACGCTGGGCAATTTCCCAGGTACAGTGGGAAAATGTATCTGTCACTAGGTACTTTTCTGGGAAGGTTAACTCACTTCTTCTCTATAGGAATTTTGCAAGGAGTTGTCGAAGGTTTGCTACCAAAGGGGCAGATAGTGACCAGGGGGAAGAAGAAAGACTAGCACGTGGTCGCTGCATAGACGTCAATTGTTTCCGGGATCCACCTTCACGTGTTCTGCCAGCTCCACATTATTGACTTAATACTTTACTTTGCAATGACTCGCTTAAAAATTTAAATGAATTTATCACAAAAGGAATCTTTATATCACTGCCATAAATAGAATACCAATATCCCGTGCCCCGAGTAGAAAGTAACGGCAAAAATAAACGCAGTTAAATTCTCTGCTACCGACCTGCCCAGAGGCTGTCTTTACCTGCAGGAGCAGGTTGGTTCTAAAAGGCTCCATTATACTTGTCTTAGATCGCCCCCAGAGGCCTCCTCCCTCAAATCTTCTGCTTTCCAGAACAGAGCACAGTTTGGAATGAGACTGTAGGCTGGGCAGGTCACCAAAAACACTCGGGAACCCCAAGAACTCGAGGGGAGTGTTACTGCATGTGCCAACTGTAAAGGGAGTGCCATTTGCTGTGTGAATGACCACCTCTCAGTCAAGCTCATGAGGGGGCCTAATGATCCAGTCGAGGAGTGCTCTGCTGTCCAGCTTCTCCAGAAATTTCAATCACATGCTCTAGGCCTGGGTCAAAGTTGTTTCTGGTACAGACCGGCCGCAGCCTCCTTAAAAACTGATTTAGTAAGTCAGTTAAATACTTGATTAGGATTTCTCCTTGCCTTGCCTCATCTGGGAGATGGGCAAAGAGAGAGAAGCAGGTTAATCTCTAGGGCTAAATTGCCAGCACCTGGGAAATGGCCAGCTTGACCTTGAGAAAATTCAGTTCTTTTTTTTTGTGTTTAGTAAGTAGTTACTTTATCTCAGTCTCAGTTTACCTCTCCATAAAGTGGGTTTTGTAGGGGCTTTATAATCAATGTGTGAAATAATGTATGAAAGGCTCCTGGTGCATACACAGGCATCCAGCAAGTGGCTATAATTATAATTAATGTCTTTTGACATCCATTTGAACATAACTCCAGGCCAACTTTGTGATGGGTAACAGGGATCCCCTTGTCTCATGGGCCTACATCACTGCCTTGGGCTGGGACTCTGCAGAAACCAACTATTCCCACCAATGGAAGGAGTGTATACACAAGTTACCTGGGGTCTTGTTACAATGCAGATTCCATTTCATTAAGTCTGGGTCTGGGGTGAGGCCTGAGATTTTTCGTTTTCACCAAAACTCCAGAGGATGCCATGTGGCTGGTCTGAGGACTGCCCTTTGAGTGACAAGGCTCTAGCCCAGTGGTCCTCAAAGGATGGTGCCTGGAAGGACCAAGGGTCCTTGGGACTTGTTCGAGATTTGGATTCTCAGACCCCACTCGGGACCTGCTGAATCAGAACCTCCGGGGTGGGGCTAGCAATGTGTGTGTGTTCTTACACCCTCATGTGATGCTGAGCCACAGCTCTGGCACTTCCCGTCCCTGGAATCCACCCACAGCACTTGCTCATTCCTCTTGTGCTATGGGAACCATGTGGCCTGAGCCTAAAAGGGAAGAGACAGCTGTATCTCAGCCCTTCCTAGGCCAGAAAGAGCCAAGTCTCTGGGGGCTCTTTTCTGTTTTCAGATTCACTGTTGACCCCCAAACACTAGATCAGGCGACCCCAATGCAGGTGGTAAGGAAAGGGGCAGCTAGGGACCTAGTTCTGCTAGGGAGGATGAGTTGGCTGTCCAGCGCCCTACTGTCTTCCCCCACCATTTGGTGCCTTACATGTGGCTTGGGCTTTTACGAGACCTCATGGGCTCCTCCACTGAACGGAGACAGGCAGGCAGACCAACAAGTATTTACAGAACGCCACACACACACAAAAAAATTATGCATTTGCACTTTCCACAATCCTAAATCCCAGGTGTTGGGTATTTGCTCACCTGCAGCAAGTGTGTCCAAATATAACAAACACCGGTTTGTATTTCTGTAAATCTACGTCTACATCCCTTCTTCTTTTTCGCCCTCTACTTCCTCCGCACCACGCTTTTAGTCACTATATTATTTTTTGAACTAAAGCACGTTCCCATTGATGTTGCTCGGTTAATATCGTAACTACCCTCTTAAAATAAATCAATGGGTGTTGAGCACCTGCCAGACACTCTTTCGGCGGCTCGCATCTGTATGTGTGTTTTTAATTGTGGTAAAGTGCGCATAACATAAAATTCACCATCTTAACCATTTTTAACTGCACAGTTCAGTAGCGCTAAGTACATTCTCGTGGTTGTAAAACCAGTCTCCAGAGTTCTCCTCGTCTTGCAAAACTGAAACTCTGTACCCATTAAATAGGAGCTCCCTCCTCCCCCAGCCGCAGGCCACCACCTTGCTACTTCCTGTCTGGATGTATTTGACGACTCTAGGCCCCTCTTGTAAGTGGAATCATACACTATTTGTCTTTTTGTGACTGGCTTATTTCATTGAGCATCATGTCCTCAAAGCTCATCCACGTTGTTTTCTTCCTTTTTAAGGTTGAGTAATATCCCGTTGTACGTATAGGCCACATTTTACTTATCCTATCATCCACCCATGGACATCTTTTGGCCACCGTAAATAATACTGCTGTGAACATAGGAATATAAATACCTGTCCAGGCCCCTGCTTTCGATTCTTTGGGGTAGACGCCCAGATGTGGAATTGCTGGATCGTACGATAATTCTATTTTTAATTTTTTGAGGAACCACCGTCCTGATTTCCATAACGGCTGCACTATTTTTCATTCCCATAGTCCTGTTTTATTTAATCCTCAGAACACGGTGAGTTGGATATTATTGACCCCATTATTTAGATTAGGAAAGTGGAGCTCAGAGAGGTGAGGGCACCCGCCTGCGGTCACACAGGCGATAAGTATTTCTCAAGAGACCAGAGCCTCAATGTTCCCACAGTAACCCTCAGGTTGGCAGCTGAGAGAAATCTACAGGGAAGACCTAAATGAGTTATTCTGACACTGCTAGAGGTCGGAGCTTTGGTGGGCAGCACCAGCAGGCTGGAGAAGGGGCCATGGCGCTTTGGCTGGTTCCCCCCCAAGGCTGGACCACGCGGGCCCATGCAAGGCCGTTTGTCAGCATGCCGTCCTCATGCACAGCAGCACAAGAGGCATCCTACCCAGGGCCAGGATAGAGGCACCATTGCAGGTTTCTCTCTTGCCCTTCTCTTTGCTTCTCCTTGGAACTAAATCTATCCATCAGGGTATAGTCAGACATCACCCAGGGTCCTCTTAGCACCAATTCCCAAATTTTGGGAACTGCAGAGGTTCAATAGGAGAGGATTTGCTTCTCACAGGAGAACAGCAAATGAAAGCCACTGGCCTGATGAATTTACCAACTCATTTTCTCTGGATATCTTCTGCCTCCTCCCTTCATTATTTAAGCCACGGTGGCATTTACCGAGAGAGAAGGTGTGAATTAATCCTGGGTATCGCTCCTCCGAGTGCAGCCAATGTTCTTGTTCTTGAAATCGGAGATGGGTAACTAGCGACACACACCCACGCCTCACCGGGCAGAGTCTGAGCGCGGCTGCCCCTTCCCCCAGCATCTGCCGAAACGGTGCGCCCAAGGGCAAAGGCCATCGCTGCGTTTCGGAGGCTCACCTGCCCTGCCGTGAGTCTAGTGTGCAGTGTCAGATGTCCCCAGTCCACTGTACAAACTGTGTGGCACAGAGTGTACGGAGGAGGCCTCGGGAGCTGGAAGACCAGGACCAGCCGCCTTGTAGTTGCCGTGCACAAAAGCGGCTACAGCCTGCGTGGGCCGTGGAATCAGGCAAACCGGCCTGGAACCCCAGCTCCTCACTTTCCCCACCTGCGTGACCTTAGTAAATCCTGGAGCCTCTCCGGGCCTCCACTTCCTCCTCTGCAAATGGGCAAAGAGGGTGGTTGTGAGGCTTCAGCGGGTGACCCGTGGGGCTCTTGGCAGAACGGGGGGCCCAGAGGCAGTCCCCAGGCCACGGGGCTCCTTGGGTGGGTACCTCCTCCCGGCAGAAGCCTGTCCCCTTCCCTGGCAGCTTCCTTCCTTTCTCGCCAGGCCCCCCCCCCCCCCCCGCCCGGCCTGAGGAAGCTGAAAGCCCCAGCCCTTCTATCTTTCCCCAGAAGAAAATTGCTCCAGGCCTTAATCATTTGTGTTGTTTCTCTCTTCCTTCAGTGTGTATCTGTCTGTCTGGTAATGAGACAGGCAAACAAATGCCGTGCTCCAGAGCCGATGTGATGAGACTCGGCGGGGCAAGCAGGTGGCTGGGGGAGGCAGAGAGACGGAAGGCAGAGCGGGAGCACCGTTGTGCCACAGGGTGATTCGATGCGGCAGTGGTCCTTAGGCTGCAGGATGCTGTCCCGGCCTTGGCACTGGCCCGCCGCCCCGCGGGTCTCTTTTGGCACTGGTGCTTCCCACAGACCTTTGTGTTTCCCAGCTTTAGCCTTTGGAGCAGGAGCGTGCCTGCTTCCCTACTGGATGCTATTTAGCACATCGTTTCTGGATAGTTCTCCTTGTTTCCCGGGGCCTGGGTTCAAATCCCAGCTCTGCACAGCTTACTGGCTGTGTGACTTTGGCCGAGTTGCTCAACTGCTCTGTGCCTCAGTTTCCTCATCTGTGGATGAGGCAGTAACACAGGCCTCACAGAACTTCTGGGAAGGCTACAGGGGTGAAGAAGGCTCATGGGTCTAGAGTATCATTCAGCGCAGAGCAGACACCCACAGGCGATGCGTTATTCTCTGTTGGCTTCAGCCTCTGAGCAGAAAAGATGTGTGAGTGGTGAAGCCATGCTTCCAGAAGCAACCACCTCCCTTTACCTTTCAAGGCAAACTCGGACCCCAGCACGTTTGATTTCAGGGACAGGTAATGTGTCCCCCAGATTGGGACTTGGGGAGTCATAGGGTTATCAACCTCTTTGGCTAAGGAAGACCGTCACAATCACTACCTACTGACACCCTCTTTCAGGGAGGAATACCCCAAAGAAAAAAGGACGTCATCTCTGAACAAAGAAGAGTCATCGTCAGCAATGGTGATGAGCAACTTGAAAAGAACGTAACTGTCATGGATGCATTGTGCTTTTTCTCTTTTTTCTTTCTCTTCTCCCTCTCAGATCACCGCCCGTCTGCAGATCAGCCTTCAGGACCACTGATCTAAGGATCATTTCGACCCCCTAGTCATTGACTAAGAGGCTAGAGGGGAAGGAGAAACTTTAAGCCTCAAAAAGGGGCTACAGGCAGGGCTGAGGGCCTCCATGTTCCTCCAATAAGAACACAAAAGTGTTCGGGGAAAGTCTGGGTCAAAGCAAGATCCTCCTTGTTTGCAGAGCAAAGCAATTTAGGACCTCACACCCACACCCACCCCTCAAGGCGGACCCTGGATTTCCAAGAGCAGCGAATCAGGATTCCAAGTGGACAAGTGTCCGGAAGGGCCGCTCCTGCTGGCATGTCACCAGGATACATGTCTCGTCACAGCCACTGCTCTCTCCCCAGATGGAGCAGTTCCCCTTGCCACTGTGAAGTCTGTGACAGCTGAAGCCGAGAAAACGCGGGGACAAACAGGTCCCGTCAGGACACCGGGCAGCTTCCTAGCCTAGTGACGAATTGCAGGCGACTGGGGAGAATTTAAAACCAACCCAGCTGCCACCCAGGAGAGTGAGTAATCTCAACACTTAAGGAGAAGCCCCAGACCGGCAGTCATTCAGACACAGGAGACAGTTTTCCTGGACCCAGATGGCACCCAAGTGTCTCACCCTGGGGCTTCTCTTGGACAAATGGACCTACCCCATCCCCTGGTAGGAGATGGCCACCTGATGTGTCCACCCCTCCTGCGCCCCCCTCCCCCCACCATGGCATTTATGTTCATTCTGTCTTTCCATCTGCCTCCAGAACTTCCTCCAGAATCTCTGGAGCTTCTCTAGGGTCCACACAGCTGCCACAAGTCTTGACCCATCCATCACGATTCCCTGGTTTGCTCAGTGTTTGAAAATCAGAACACCAGTTAAAAATGCTTAATAACAAAAGTCTTGGAGATCACACACATTGACCTGACCTCACGTCTCTTACCCTCCCAATGTTTCAAACATGCAACTTCCAGCATCCTCTCTGGGGATCAGCCCTTGGAAGGAAATAGTTGGCTCTAAGTGAAGTCTGCTCTTAGCACCCGTATGGAAGCATTAAGGTGATACAGGCGCACAAGGGCTGGCACTTTCTCTCCGGGCAAAAGGACGACGTCTGGCGGCACTGGCACTCTGGGCAGTGGCAGGGCTGGAAGGGGCTCAGTGGAGGATAAAGAGCTAAACAGAGGCTTGGAGGTGGGTCTCTACAGCTATGGTTTTTATCTGAACTGGCAGTTCTGAACATACCACCAGGTCTCCTTCTTTTACAAACTAGAAAGGCTTTTCCATTGGCCCGCCTCCAACATTCTAAGATGATGAACAATGCCCTTAACAGGGCTGTGCTCTCCATGTTGGATGCATATGGTGGAAAAAGCAGGGCCTTCTGACTAAGTGGAGGGTGTTTACTTGTTATTAGACTAGTATAGACCTTTGGGGGCAGAAAGACTGAAAGCTTATTTTCGCCATGTCCTAGGCCTGAACTTGCTCATCCAAAAAAATATATTATGGGCTTTATGCACTAGACCATATGCTTATCACCAGGGGCCTGGGGGCAGGGAGAACTAAAACAGAATCGAGTCTCTCTTCATTGGCGTGGATACTGGCATGACAGCATGCTAAGGGAACACACAGGAGGGGCAGCTACCGTGGACTGTCCAAGGAGGGTCTGGGGTCTGGAAATGCTTTACAAAGGAACTGATACCAGACCTCAGCCTTGAAAGCGGAGGCAGGGGAAGGAAGGATAGGGTGGGGTGGGACTCAGGAGGGCTAGGATGTGCAAGAAGGCTTTTCCAGAAAGGAGAAAGAACATGTGCAAAAGCATGGAGGCATGGAGGCATGGCTCATCCCGGGAAATTGTAAGCAAAACAGAATGGCTGGAACCCAGGGAGGCTGAAACAGGAGGCAGGGGCCAGATTATGTATTACCTTGTACACCGTGCTAAAAGCCATGAGAGCCCTTCTGGAATTCCACTCTCTCTGAGAAGTATTTATAATTGGCAACTCACAACATCCCCAATTTGTAAAACCTAAATAATTTTTAAAAACCTAGCAACCCTGCTTTATAAGGGGAAAGAGGCCCTGAGTGGTGAATTGGTTTCTAAGACGGATCTGTATTTACAATTTAAATTTGATGCTAGGAACAGTTGGCAAGAGGACTTGGAGCAAGTGACTTAAAAACCAGAGCTTTCTCTCTTATTTTACCCTCCAGTCATATTTCTACGCGAGGTGAGGGAAGTACACCATGACTGGGGAGAAGAATGAGCTTCTTCCAAAAAAAAAGAAAGAATGAAAAAAAAAGATTGTATCGTCTTGAGCAAATATGTATGCTTCTTACAAAGTGCCTGCACTTCAAATGTTCAAAGAGGAGAGCTTGTTTTCTTTCACATCAGCCTGGACTCATCCACCACCAAAAGGTGCACCTCACCTCACTCTTGGCTGACGGCCACAGTTGCTGCCTGCTCCCAGATCTGGTCACAGCCAAGGACCAGAGGTAGAACCCCACCCCTGCCCCCCAACTTGCCTTTACTTTCCCCAGACATGGTCTCATGTCTCCCTGAGGTGCACTGGGACCGCTGGCCAGGGTGACTGGATGGCATCCATTCTGACCAGTTGGATGTCTCTTCCAATAGACCCGTTGTTAAATATCTTTACTATCACCCCTGCTCCAGGCCCCTGGATGCCCAATCATATGGCACATAGATGCCAGCATTCTCTTTCAATTGACATCTGAATCAGATTTGCAGAGGGATGAGAGTTTTCCCTCCGGAAGCTTTAGCCAAGGCCCCAGCTGTGAGTCTAGGATGCCCATGCCTATGGCATGGGAGCTTGTCTGGCAAGCCAGGGGGATGGCGCCATTACTGAACTTGACTGGACCAATGGGGCATTTTGGGGAGACAGGCGCTCAGTGCTTCCACAGTCTTCTTTATTCACCTTCCCTCTTTATAAGGTTCTGAGGCCAGACTAGTCTCTCAGGAAATCTCTGGGCCTGTGGAAGATCCCTGGGGAATGGGTTAAGTTCTGAGACCCACTCCCTACTATTGGCACAGGGGGAAAGAACCCACAGGGCAGGGCAGTCTAGCAAGGTGGTCAAGAGCACAGGCTGTGGGGTGTCTGGGTGGCTCAGTCGGTTAAGCATCCGACTCTTGATTTTGGCTCAGGTCCTGATCTCATAGTTTCTGAGGTTGAGCCCCACGTGGGGCTCTGTGCTGACAGTGTGGACCCTGCTTGGGATTCTCTCTCTCTCTCTCTCTCTCTCTCTCCTTCTTTCTCTGCCCTTCCCCCACTCGCTCTCTCTCAAAAATAAATAAAAATTAAAAAAAAAAAAGGGGACAGGCTTTGGCTTCTCACAGAACTAGGGTCACTTGCTTGATCACCAAAACTCTCTGAGCCTCAGTTTCCTCATTGATAATTTGGAGACAGCCACAAGTACCTAGCTTAAGGAGGTTCAGTAAGGATTGAGTGAAGTGGTACTTTAAAGCAATTAGCCCATGTTTGACACAACAGAACTCAACAAATAGTAGCTCTTGTTGCCAGTGGGAGGTGACCACTGGGTGGCCATGAGGATAACATGTATTAACATCTATGAAGCACTTGGAATGGCCTTTGGCTTCTAGCAAGCACTCAGTAAATCAATAAATGCTAATGAGGGGCGCCTGGGTGGCGCAGTCGGTTAAGCGTCCGACTTCAGCCAGGTCACGATCTCGCGGTCCGTGAGTTCGAGCCCCGCGTCGGGCTCTGGGCTGATGGCTCAGAGCCTGGAGCCTGTTTCCGATTCTGTGTCTCCCTCTCTCTCTGCCCCTCCCCCGTTCATGCTCTGTCTCTCTCTGTCCCAAAAATAAATAAACGTTGAAAAAAGAAAATAAATGCTAATGATCATCATCATCTTCATCTTCACCATTATCACGATGACTATCATTATTGCCAGTTACCTCCTTTGAAACCAGAGACTCTTTTATGTTCATGGAGATCCTCTGGGGAGGAGGGGGTTGGGTTGCAAATATGGAGATCTGTGCGGGCCTGGCCTCTCTTTACCAGGTCAGGGTGTGATGTTGGATAGGTGAAGTTGCTTCTCAGGGTCAAATTTACCCTAACTGTAAAAAGGGAGGAGGTTTCCTAGGGGGAAACTCACACTTCCTTTCCATCCTAAGGCTGTGTGGGTGTCTGCTTTGCCCAAGGATGCCATGCATGGCCATCACTGGGCCAGTGCAATAGATGTGTATTGAATGCTCTGTGTGCTGGGTTCTGGGGACACCATGGTGGGCAAGACAGCCGTGCCTCATGCTCCTCTCTTGTGGGTTACATGTAAGACTAAAGCTCAGGGGACAATCAGAAAAACATTGTAGCTTACAACTGGGTCTAAAAATTGGGGCATGGCATGAATCCATGGGGGCTGTTTTATCAAAGCCCCATCCAACGTTGGATGTAGAATTTGAATTTGCTCTTTGTTTGAGTGCTTTGCAGAGAATTCATCTTTCTACATTTCCTTTTCTCTTCCAGCCCCAGGGAGGCATTTTCACAAGTGCGCAAGTTAGAAGTTGAAAACCATCACCGAGGAAAAGAAACGAGTCTCTCAGAAAAAGCTTCGGGAAGAAAATCCTGCCCCTCATAACCCATCATACGATTACTTGGGCAGGACAGGACCTCTGAGACTACCATACCAGAAGCTTCATTTTACAAGAAAGGGGATGGAGAACTTAAGAAAAGTGTATCTCAGTTTTTTCGACCTGATATGCATATACAATTCTCTTTCCTTGTTCACTTCTCATTCCTTAATCCTTTGAATATTTACTCCAGAAAGACAAGTCTTCTTCATTTTCTCATACCTCCCTCCCTCCCACTCCGCCCTGCCCGGCCGGGGCTCCAGGGGAAGGCAAGGAAAGAGGGAAGGACGGTCGACGGAAGAAAGAGCGCCGGAGGGTCCTTCCTTCCTTCCTTCCTTCCTTCCTCCTTCCTTCCTTCCTTCCTTTTTCCCCTTCCTCCCTTCCTTCCTTCCTTCCTTCCTTCCTTCCCTTCCTTTTTTTCCTTCCTTTTTCCCCCTTCCTTCCTTCCTTCCTTCACTCTTTCCTTCCCTTCCTCCTTCCCTCCCTCTCTTCCTTCCTTCCTTCCCTCTTTCCTTCCTTCCCTCCCTTCCTCCCTCGCTTCCTCCCTCCCTTCCTTCTTCCCTTCCTTCCCTTCCTTCCCTTCCTTTCCCTTCCCTTCCCCTTCCCCTTCCCTACCTCCCCTTCCTTCCTTCTTTCCTTCCTACCAAAATCACAAGGTCCCCACTCTTCACTGCCTTCCAGAAACAGCCATCCTTTTACAGAACCATCGTCTTCTCCGGCAGGTAATTTTCCATCTCCCCTAGCATAGGGGAGGTCAAGTTGGGGAAGGGTGGGCATGCCTGGTATAATAGCACCATGGTCTTCAGTGTGATTCCAGGTCCCCCAGGAAGGACTATGATAAGGAAGACAGAACCCTACTCCTGGCGCCCCTTACTGGCCACTGTGCCAGGGCTCTTAAACCACTGAGCCCCTACTGGTTACTCGAAGATGGGCTGGTTCCAAGGGTTATATAGACGACTGAGCTTGAAACCTGGCTTTGAAGCAGATATCAGACCTGTTGGGATTCTAGTCTTCTGCCCCATGTCCTTCTTCCTCCAGTCACGGTGAATCCTAGATACGGCTCCACTCCACTTAAACACTTGTGGGGCAGCCTGGGGGGAGGGATTGAAGTGGGAGGATATTCTCAAGCTTGGGTCACAAGTGGTCTAGCCAGGGGTCACCCTGAGGACAGGGGCACCAAGAAGGAAGGATAATGCCACAGAAGATAACACATTTGACCTGTCTGACAGTTTTCCCCAGGGTCAGCCTAAACAGGGAACCTCCCAATGAAACAGGTCTCCAGGGGCACACGCATAGCAGAAAAGCCCTGGGTTTTAAATATATATGCAAATGTCCTTAGCTCAGGCCTTCTGGCTTATTCCTGGATACACTGTTGGAGTAACCTGATGTGGGGTGTGGGGGCTCTATAAGGCATTTGGCAGGAAAGTGCAGCATTATGCGCAAAGTGATTTCCTGACTGTGTTTTAAAAATTAAAAGTCCCTGGCATGTAGAAGCTATTCAGTAAAAGTTTGGGGAATGGATAAGCCAGGGATGCCTGAATGAGTGCAGCACTCCTTAGGTTTTTATGGTAGAACAATGGGCAGCTGCTGATCTGTCCCTCTCACCTGACAAGGTCAGCAAGTGGTTTGGGCCACGCAAGCCCACATCTGGGAGGAGAGAGGGAGAACTGGGAGGAAGGCCCTCCCCACCGGGTCATCCATCACCCCAAGACTTGGCTTGCCTGATTTCCTTTCCGACCCTGGTTTTTGAGGCGAACAGCTCCGGAAAGTAGCGTGTTCCTCTATCTCCGCTTGGGAGCACGTCATGTATTAACTGAACAGTATTTGTGAAAGTTTGCGGAGCTCTTGGGGAAACCGAGGACGAAGAAGAGGCAGACAGAGGGGTTCTTGAAGTGCTGTGGAGTTCACAGAAGGAATTCTTGGGTTCCTGAGATGGGAAGGCGCAGGGAGAAAAGGAGAGAGCAGGAGGTGGGCGCCTCCCCCGGGGCTGGGGTCTGGGTCCTTAGGGCCTTGGGATCCTGGCATTCCCCTTTTGAGGGACGTGTCGGCATAGCGGGCCCTAAACTCGCTGTGATAATGAAGGCAACAAATGGGACAAAGGAGGAGGGGGCGCGCGCGGCGCAGACTCGAGTAGGGCTCCGGCTCGGCCGTAGCCCCAAAGAAGAGGGGACCTTTTGCCCACTCGGCGACCTCACCTTTTCCCTGCCCTGGGCCAGGAAGCTCTCCACAGGGCCCCTCAGAACCCTAGCTGCCTCCCCACCTGCCCGCCGCGGGTTGGACGCTCTTTGTGGCGCTGAAGCAGAGAGACCGCGAGGAGCGTGCGGGAGGTGGCCGGGCGGGGCGCGAGTCTCAGCCTCCCGGACCCACGGCGGGTGCGTCCCGAGCTGCAAGTGCGCACTCCTGGAAGTCCCGCGCCAAGGGCAGGGGCTCGTGGTCCCTCCCCACCTCTGGAGAGATCCCAGAAAAGCCGGGGCGAGACAGCGCGCCTGGGGGCCCCCGAAGGCCCCCCGGCGACGGTACAGACTTTCTCGAAAGGTCTCGGTCTCGGTATCGGCGCTGGGAGCGCACGGGAACCCGGGGGCGCAGGGGGCGCCGCGGGGTTGGCTGAGCGTCCAAAGCCAGGCGACAGCGAGAGTCTCAGCGCAGCCCCAAGCGCTCCGCCTCTAGCGGTACCAGCCGGCGCCCCAACGCCGGGCTCCCGGGCCGGCGGGAGGATCGTGTGCCAGTCCGTGGGTACTGGGGACACTCCCCTTCCCGGGAGCCAGTGCAGAGCCCCCGCCCTCCGCTCCGACCCGGGGATCCCCTCCCCCAGCGCAGAGATCCCCGCGCGCCCCCTGCCCACTTTGCCAAGGCGAGAAAGCGGCCGAGCTGGAGACAAAGAAACTCCTGCCTCCTCCACTCTCGGCCCCTCCGCCCACCCCAGACACTCCCCGGCGCCCTCCCTCGACCCGGCGACAGCGCCCGCGGACAAGCTAGGGAAGGGGGGTAGGGTGGGCGAGTCTGCTCCCTGACGCGGGCCAGCTGGAGGCTGCCCGTGCTCCCCGCTTGGGGACACCCCACGGCAGCCGCGCCCCCCATCCTCCGCTCCCCAAACCGTCCCGGTCCCCCGGCACCGCCTCCCCGGGCCGAAACCTCCCCCCCACTTCTCCAGCTGAGCGTTAGGGGGGCGCGGCGCACACAAAGCGGGTGTGGGGGGCGGAGTACCGGGGTGGGTGAGATCCCGCCAGGGCTCCGCACGGGCCTGGGCGCAGCTATTTACCCGATTTCTTCTTCGATCTCCGAGATGTCCGCGAAGATGAGGAAGACCACGAGCAGCGTGAGCGCAGCCAGCATCCAGCTCCGGAACTGCAGCTGCATGGTGGGTTCGCGCCCGCCGGGACCCGCGCGGGCCGGCGCGAGGAGCGGGGGCTGGAGGGCGCAGCGGCGGGCGCCGGAGCCTCCGCGCGCGGCGCGCAGCGGGGCAGACACCCTGCGCTCCGGGCGAGTGCGGGCCAGCGGCGGCGGCGGCGACAGCGGCAGACAGGGGTTGCTCAGGCGCGGCGAGCCCGCTCGCTCCCTCTCCGCTCCTGCCCGCCCCTCCTCTCCCCTCCCTTCTCCTCCCTCCCCTTCCCCTCCCCTCCCTCCTCCGCCCCGCGCGGGGCTCTGAGTGCAGTTTGACAGCTTTGGTCCGCGCCTCAGCTCGCCTCCTCCCACCCTAGTCAACTCCAATGTCCAGCCATCCGCCTTTGCTTCTCCCGCCTGGTTCCTCTCTCAGCTCCCGAGGGCGCTGGGATGTGGCCAGAACCTGCCACTCCCCGCCTAGGGAGGCTGGGCTCGGGGCACCGCGGGCGTCCGGGTACCGCGCTGAGCCCAGGGAAGAGCGCGCACCGCCCGGCGTCCCCAGACGGCTGGCAGACGCCCTCCCGCGCTCGCTCTTTGTCCAGCGCCCTCGCTTCCTTGCAAAGTTTTGGCGACACAAAGACCTACACCTGGGGACTGCCCCCAGCGCTCGGCGAGGAGGCGGTTTCAACCAGGCAGATGTTTCAGCAGTTGACGAATTAGGAGGGGTGGTGGGGGAAGGGGAGGAGAGAAAAGATACCTAAGATAGGCTAACTTCGGCGGAGATGCAGATTGCAATTTGAGGGCCAGGTGCTCGGCCCGTGAGAAATCACCCCCTCAGGGCGGTCATCTTGGTCACCACTGATACAGCCGAGAGTGGATCCGGAGAGGCTCCCCGAGTTGCCTGAGGTCACACAGCCTTGGCTAGAACTCGGGGCTCTTGCCGGAGTGGCGGCTCTACCCACAATGGCAGACTCAGCGCCCACCCTGCCTTGGCCCTCGCCCTTCTAACTCTGGGCTGGGCTTCCTCTCCCCAGCTCTTACCCTCTCCTTGCAAAATCAACACCCCCCACCCCCGCCACCCAGTCCTACCTTGATCTAAAGGCCTCCTAGAAAATATGGCTCCCACAAAGGGGTAATGCCCCCCATGCCGAATATTTTTCGCTTCCCCAGCCTTAGACAATTTAACTCAAATTACATTTTGCACCAACCATTAGCCTGGGAAGGGCCCCATTAAGTTTTACTGGAATTAGATAATTACCTAATTTTTTTTTCTTGCACTAATTGTAACAATCCTGAAATCAGGAAATGTAACTTCCCAGAAGTGATGGTCGGGTTTATGAAAGGGTCTTTGAGGTCTGAGTTTGGGGAAAAGGGTCCTGTTCAAGAAGCTGTGTGGAATATCTTAACTGCCTGGAAAGGACCGAAGAATAAAGGGGGGGGGGTGTGTGTGCAGATTGGCTATTTCTTCAGGGCCACCAATTCAGAGCCCATTCTCAGAGGGTTTGGGGAGGGGCTGGCAGTGGCTAAGTCCTTTCAGGGTCACCTTGGGGAGGTAAGAGGGCCTTTAAAGCACTGCTTTTGGCCAGAATCCTGCCTCTTTGTGTTAGGAAGGAGGGACAGGACCAAGGCTTCCAAGCTAGGAGGCTGCTGGACAGCTGTTGTTGATCCTGGAAGTGGAGATAAGTTCAGTTCTGCAGGAGGGGTTCCATCAGCTTGCCTGGAGAGCAGGAAAGGGAAGCAGCCCTTAGAAAGGGGGAGAGCTTTGGTTGTGGGGAGCAGACGTCTTGTCCCCATTGGAGGGGTGTACCAATGCCCGCGGCAGCATTTAATTTCTTTCCCAGCCTCTTGCACCTCCATTCCTACAGCGAGCTTCTCCAGAATACCCCATATTTTTCTTGGAGTGTGATGTTGAGGTACAATGTTGGATGTTCATCTCCCAGTCCATTAGAGGTGGTAATATGCACCAAAAGAGGGCTTACCATCTGTGTGTGTGGCTGGCCACATGGTCTAACCATCGTGTCGCCACATCTTCTGATCGCCTTGATCTTTCCCTCTGTCTTGCTGGATGGGTGGTTAAGGAGTTGTTGAATCGCATTTGTTGTTGTTTTATTTTTCTGAGATGAATGGTTGTGATATCTGAACAGGGAGAGGTAAGAAAAACAGGTTGTACCTGCTACGCTACTCAATATTTCAATCACTTATTCATTCACTTCATTACTCAGCAATGTTTATTGAGCACCTACCCTGTGCTAGCCACTCTGTGCTTCAGGCTAGAGCTATGAAGAGGAGAGAGAGAGGGAGAAGGAGAGAGGGAGGGAGGGAAGGAGGGAGGAAGCGAGAGCGAGAGCGAGAGCGAGAGCGAGAGTGAGAGAGAGAGAGAGAGAGAGAGACATTTCCTGCCCTCTAGTGGCTCATGGTTTAGGAGGAAGACAGATGTAATTATGGTATGGGATGTGAGTGAGCTACACTATAGCCATGGTCTCCTGCATAGCTTATAACTAATTAATAAGATCACACAAGAGAGCAAGAAGAAACTGGCTGGCCTCTCTCTTCTCTGCTCCCTGCTTCTCTACCAGCTACACTCTTACTATGCTGAACAGCATGGAGAGATTATTGTGATCCTAAATTCATCCAAATCAGGGCCTTCCTTCTTTGGACTCACTTGAGACGAGTCATTAGGACCGGACAGGAAACGTGGACACTGTTGGACAGTTCCATCCCTTATAGAGAAATGCTTGTAACCAGACCCACAGAGCAACATCTTCAACTACACCTGCTGGGAAAAAACTGGCTATCCTTGTTATTGAGGCTGTCCTTGTACTGAGAGTTACTGGGACAGGATTTTATTTGGAGGGTGATAGGGAACCCTCATGACAGTTGACTGCAATGCTGTCTGGAGGCAGTTTGAATCTGCATGGCCCCGTGCACACTCACTGCCTCACAGCTGTCTCTGAACACTGAGTTTGTTCCTGGAGTCTGGAAAGAGGGAACATGATTGCATTGGCAGTAAGTGTCATCGCTGCGGATGCTGAGTTAACTGCCACAGGCACACATACTTGGCTCAGCCATCCTGACCGCTCCCCTCTTTCCGACCCCTCCGTTTAAACAAGTCCCTTTTCCTGCCTTGGTCTTTCCAAGAAACTGGGAAAACCCACAGTGATCACATCTTTAGGTTAAGTTAGTATTTGGGTTAAAACACAGGTGTTAGATGGGAGTGACAGCAAATTAAAAGTCTTTACCACACATCAACATTTTAACTCGCATTAATGGTAGTATATTCGTTATCTGGGCAACTGATAAGGCCCTAGGAAGTTCATATTAATGAGGGATAGAGTAACAGGAGGTTCTGCAGAGCCCCCAAGGCACCTAGTGGATTCACACGTAGCAGTTAGGCAGCCCTTCCTTGTCTCTGACTCTGGCTAAGGGCGTGCTTCTCTTTCCAGCTGCTGACCTCAACAGTGGGGACCCCCATCCAGAGCTGAAGTTCATGAAAACCCCAAAACCGTATGTATCACTGACACATCAGCAAACTCTCTATACCGCTCACCCCAGATATGGCGAGTTTCCATCTGAACTACTTCCTGGGGGCAAAAAAGACACCTCTTGGCAATCGTTTTGCACAGGTACCATCATCTTCATTTTACACGTGAGGAAACTGAGGCTCAAAGGAGGCTCGATGGCCCAAGATAGCTCAGTTGGCAGAGAGGGAATCGCAATGCAGTTGGCCTCCTCTGGGCTTCATTGACTTCTGGGACTGTGGGAATGCCAAGGTCCTCTGAGCACTTTGGGCAGTTCTAAATGGATGTATAAGTAGGTAGCATCTTTGATTCTAATGGAATCCCCTTCGGCCTGGGTATGTCAGGATTCAGGGAACAAATTTATCTTCACTCACAGTACACCCTCCATCACTGGTGAGACTGTAATCATAAATCTCAATTTTTATCTCTCCACCCAGAAGAAACCAGTCCTTTTAATCTAACCTTTTAAAAAATTTTTTATTTATTTTGAGAGAGAAGTGGGGGGAGAGAGGGAGGGAGAAAGAGAATCCCAAGCAGGCTCCACGTTGTCAGCACAGAGCCTGATGCGGGGCTCGATCTCATGAACTCTGAGATCATGTTCTGAGCTGAAACCAAGAGTTGGATGCTTCACTGACTGAGCCACCCAGGTGCCCCTTAATCCAATCTCAAAAAACAAAACAAAACAAAACAAAACAAAAACCCACCCCAAACCCCTCAATAATAAATAATAATTTTCTTATCCAGAATTCTGACCCAGTCCTGAACACCCTTGAACTCATTCAGAAAGCAGTTTAGAACGCTTAAGAAAAAATAGAGTGGTAATAGCCTTGTGTTTTCACATCTCTGAAGGAGGAGCTATGAATAGCCTAGTAGAGGGGAGGGGGCTGTTTAGGAGGGGGTAAAGAGTTTAGAATATCATTGTTGGAACAGACTAATAGGCTATTGTATTTCTGCACCTCCCATAAGGAGAGAACCTGCCTTCCCTTTTGAAATTTACACCAAATTTGAATGTTCTCACAAATGCAACATTTCCCCCTTCAAAATCAGAACCCGTTGATAACAATATGGGAAAATAAATGGGCACATTTGCATTCCATTTGTAGCTTTTGTAAATAGCAAAATTGTATATTAGCTAAAGAAAGAAAAGAAATATACCCAGGCAAGTGCTGTAAATGTTTCTGGGATTATCTGCTAGAGACCTTGGGAGGGACTTGGAATGGGCTCCACAGGGGAGCTGGAGGTAATAGCAGAAGGTGAGGGGTGGGGGAGGGCGGTGGTTCAGTATTTTGCTGGGATTTTTCCAAAGTCTTCAGTCAGGATTAAAGGTGGTTTTGAACCAAAACATGAAGTCAAGGACCAGATGGCAGAGATAAATGAAAAGGAATGTGCTCTCATGATTCTCAACAGTGCTTGAGCAAAATTACAACTGGGATGTCTGAATCAGCTCGTCCAACTTTGCCCAAACGCCAGCATGACTCCCTCCCCATGAGCATCCAAGGAAGCTGGCCCTTGTCAGCCATCCCTGGCTCTCCCTCTTGTATCACTTTTCCTAGCCTCTGTTTGGATCACAGACCTCTCCATTGTCAGAGCTGGAAAGTTGGGTAGAGAGCATGCCCCCTGTCCATTCACTCACTCAACAAATATTGCTGCATCACCTATGGTGTGTCTGGAATTATGCTAGAAGCCCGCGCGGCAGTGGTGAACTGCAGGCACAGTTTCTGCCCTTGTGGAGCTCGGGGTCCCATGGGATTTTACAGGTAGAGAATGCTGGGACCCAGAGATCAAGGGACAACCTGCAGGCCCATTGCTAGTTTTAGAGTTTTAGAGCTGAGAACAGAATCCTCTCTGTCTTGTCCCCTAGCTAAACTCCATGCCAGGTGTCCCACACATACACAATTTCATCTCGTTTTTCATGACATTTCGAGGAGATTGTAAGCTACCAAGGGGTAGAGAGCTTTATTCCTCTTCTGGTCCCACATTATCTAGTGCTGTAGAAACCCAATGAATACCGGTTCCCCCCATGGCCAGTTTCAAGCCACCAACATCATGTCATTGAAGGCAATGTTGGGAAGGGTGTGCAGTGGCACACCATGGTATAGTATGTCCATCACATACGTATGATAAATGAAATCATTTCAAGGGCATAGGTAGTAGTAAAAGTTAGAAAATAAAACTAGGAAGTGATGAGTTCTGAGTACGTATGGCTTTTGTGTTTAATAAGTTTATTTAGTGGGAGTTTACATGGCTCTATTTAGCAATCAGCATGGGTCACCGTCAGCACAATACTGGTTACCAGTGGCAACAATGAACTTGGTGAGCATGCTTGGTGAAATACCATTTTTTTATTAAAATTTTTTTTTTTACATTTTTATTTATTTTTGAGAGACAGAGAGAGACAGAGCACAAGTGGGGGAGGGGCAGAGAGAGAATGAGACACAGAATCCAAAGCAGGCTCCAGGCTCTGAGCTGTCAGCACAGAGCCCGACGCGGGGCTTGAACTCACAAACTGTGAGATCATGACCTGAGCTAAAGTCGGACGCTCAACTGACTGAGCCACCCAGGGGCCCTGGTGAAATATCATTTAAAGAAAATTTTTTAAAGTGTTTATTTTATTTTTGAGAGAGAGAGAGAGAATGAGAGAGAGTGATGGGGGGGGGGCAGAGAGAGGGAGACACAGAATCCTAAGCAGGCTCCAGGCTCTGAGCTGTCAGCACAGAGCCCAACGTGGGGCTTGAACTCACAGACCAGGAGATCATGACCTGAGCCAAAGTCGGACACTTAACTGACTGAGCCACCCAGGCGCCCCGGTGAAATAACATCTCTACAGCAAACTCCAGATGGAATAGTCTTCAAAGCGGTGGCAGCATTCAGTGGAATATCGACCTGCTAGGATCTTGGCATAAAGCAGTGGCCAAAGGAGAGTGCCCTGGGACCCAAATGCATTTCTTGCAAAATGTCCCTTTGGGTGTCGTCTTCTACCTCTCCCTGCCTCAGAGTCTTTGTGGTTGCACTTCCTCTCTCCCCAGTTCCCCCAGTCTGGCTGGACAAAGCAGACTGGGAAACTGCAGGGAGATCTAGAGACAGTGGTTTTTTTGGGCTGCATGAGTGTATTTGGATTAGGTTAAGCAGCAAGCAACAGTGAACCCTAAATGCCAATGGCTTATTCGAAACAAGTTTATTTCTCTGTCCTGTGCAAATGCCCAAGGAGGCAGGCAGGGCTGGCTTTTGGCCAGGGTGCTCCTGATGTCCTTAGGATTCAGGTCCTTCCAGCTTTCCCTTCGATGAGGCTCTTCCTCATGGCTCTTCGCATCCAGATTCCAAGCAGTAGAATGGAGGAAGAGATAAAAAAGCAAGGAAACTTCCTGAAACCTACCACACGGTGCTTCTGCTTAGTCCCCTTCAGCCAGAAGAATGCTGTCACACGGCCTCACCCAGCTGCAGGGCAAGCATGAAGCAGACCTTGATTCTGGCTCTCTGGGCGCTCAGCTCAATAGTCCATTATGGAACAAGGGCAGCGCAGATGTGAGGGGTAAGTGCCGGGATCTGCCGCAAAGGCAACGAAGAGACCACTCACCGCAGGGTTTTTCTCTCCCGTCTTCAGCTCTGCACACCAGTCCTCATTAGCCCTGCCTTCAGATAATTGTGCGGACTGACCAGAAATGCCCGAGTCCGTGGCAACAGAGCTGTTTCTGAAGCTGAGTTCCACGTTGTTGATGTCTTCCTGTTTCTCCGCTCCCTAGTTTGCCACATTTATCTCTTTGTTATCGCCCTAGGGAGGCAGCACAGTGATCTGAATTAAGCAGATCTTTCTATTCTAATGCTTTGACATCTACGGCTTCCCTGACCCTGGAAAGTACCCTCCGAGGACTAGTCAATTCCTAGAGATAGTAAGGGTTCTGCCTGGGAGTATGCCTTTCGTATGCAAACCAGCCAATTCAGAGCCCAGAGCCCATCCACCTCCTCTGTGGACTCTCATTCTCTGGGCCACGATTTCTGTGCCCTCATCACCCCAAGGCCTCATACCAGGCAGCCAGAAACAGCCCCTGTGCCCCAGAGTCCCCTGAAATTACACAAACAAGTGAATCCTAAGCCTGACCCACCTGGTCCTTCCCATGAAAACCACAATAAAGGCTCTTGCCCACGTTTTCCTCCCACTCCTTTGCCTCCTGAAGGACGCTGTGGCCCTGTGTGGCACGGCCTGTGCTCTCCTCGCGGGAGCTGTAACAAAGCATCTTTTCGATGGTCACGGTCTCCTGATCACTGGCTTCACCACAGCTGAATTATAATAACACCTACATTTAAAGACATGGTTTGGGGTAGAGCTTCTCAAACTATTAGTGGAACAGGACCGGGGTTCTTATTCACTTTTAAGTGTCATTGATTGCAAAGCACCCACTAGTGGGCATTTCACACCGAGTGCCGCTCACCATGCCTGTCGAGCACCCCTAAACCCTCTTCATCGAGGGGAGTCCCTGATTGCACACACAGATGCTGCAAAACGTGGAACTGCTGTGAATGTTTCTAAACGTTTGTCTTCGGCTTCTGTGCTTGCCTCAGCACGGACCAGGAAGGTACAGTTCACACACCAGCGCTGGCCCCTGTGCCACACCTTGAAAGGTCCTGACAGGAGCTGATTTTGAGATCACACCGATTCCTGTTTGGAACTTCGCTTTTTCCGTGATATTGATCTAAGTTCCTGTCTTCTTGATATTAAATGGGGGAGATAATAACAGTTAGCTCATGAGTTTTGGTAAGAAGGTAACTCAAGTACTTAGGAGGATGCCTGCATAAAGTAAGTGTTCGTTACAGCCGGGCTTTTGTTTATTATTTAGGATAATGCAAAAAGAGAAAAGATACACAGTATGTAAAATGCAAGGCATGGTTATCTCCGGGTGGTGAAATTTGGGTTGCTTTTTATTTTCTCCACACTTTTTCCCACTTTCTACGTTTTCTACAATGACCATAAATTACTCTGTGATCAGGAAAAAAAAAAGTCATTACAATTTGTTGCGCCTATTTTCTCTGCCTTGAATTTTTTTTCTGCCAGAATTTAATATTCTTTCTTAATAACCCAATAGAAACACACGTATTTAGTAAAGAAAATTGGTTTTGCAATTTCTTTCTTTGATGTTTTGTGAGCAGCTGCCTAATATTCATACTGCCGTTTCTGGTGAAGGAAAACACAATCCATAAAACTTTGCCCACCGGCATTGGGAGCCCTGGAGATGCTTTCCTCTCGTTCTCACCTGATGCCACCCGCTCAGCATGGAACCCGGACTTCTCTGTGGCTCTGTGTCACAGCCAAGTCCCAGCTTCTGGACCAAAGGGGTGACTGGTGTGCAGGGAGAGAAGGAAGTAGCCTCCCACCCACACGATGCTTCAAGTCACCCAGCTCCTGGGGCTGAAGGGACTGACTCTCCTCTCCATTCTCACCATGGCTCACACTCTGCCACTGAAGGTTTTGTGCAGGCGACTGTACTGAAGATGTATTAAAATGAGGGGCAGAGGGGGAAAGACAAACACGAGGGACATAATCAAGACATCTTTCCTTTTCAAATCCTCACACATAAAGTCCTTGCATCTCATTGTACACAGCTCTCTTTGAGAAGAATGACCCTCACTTTGAATGCAGCTATGTGACCACTTCCTATTTTGGAATATCTAACCCCTCCCTACTTTTTTTTTTTTTTTTTTTTTTTGGTGGGAAGAAATTTATTGAGATGAAAAAAGAAGGCAATAATTTAAGATCCCCCAGACTTTTTTTTTAATCTGAACAGTAAAATCCAAATTGTCTCAAACTCTTCCAAATTCTAAAGGCATTATTACTACGTAACATTTATTATCGTTAACATTTTTGGGAGAAAGATTATCTTTATGGCTTAGTAGTGTTGCATGTTTCGTTTTGTTTTGTTTTGTTTTGTTTTGTTCTTGTTGTTGTTACAAATATCCTTCAGAGTGCTTTGGGATCCCGTGTATAACTAAAGCTTAAGAGCAGATGTTCACCAACAGGGAGATGATTTTGATAATTTTAAATGATTATGGAGATTTGTAGCTGTGTATCTGCCTTTATATCCACATATTATTGGTAATAGCTAGCATTTGTTTGCTTCCAAGCCCGCTGGTCAGTAACAGAACCCCAGTCATAGCCTTGATCCATTGGAAGAAATATGGTCCATTTTGCAGGTTTCTGGAAATTCACTGACATGACAAGTAAGTTCTGGGTCATTCTTTCTTCTGAAAACAGGTGCGTAAATTTTCCTGAGTGGCCCTGGGAGCAGCCATGGCCTCCAGCCACCTGACATCACCAGAGGTAAATTGGGCACATAACAGCAGTCCCTGTGAGCATTTAAGTTACTCACATACTGAGTCAGAAAAATGCTATGTGATTTTCCCAGTACAGCAGAACATATGTCCAAGAGAGATTAGGAAGGCCAGCTTGATCTTTCAGTTTTATTCCAAAAGGAAAATGCCAGGGTCTCAGATCCAGAAAGGCCCCAGAGAGGCTTATTATACTTCTCTAAATGCCCATAAGATCCTTGGCCAAACTCTCTAAATTTTACCAGAGGGACACACTGGCTCACGTCCATGGATTCAGCTGTTTGTGTGGATTGTGGTTCTTGAGTGCTCGGGGGCGGTCAAAACGGACGACGAACCACTGACAGCTGGATTCAGAACGCTTTCTTCACAATATCCTTCCTTTTGCCTTGTTCTCTGTGTGAATAATCCCTAGTGTGGACCATTTAAGATGAGTCTTGTAGTACTTATTTGACACTTAATTTTGTACTTAAAAGGTATAAAGGGCTTCATCTGGCTTTTTCTTTTACTTTTTTTAAAGTTTATTTCTGTATTTTGAAAGTGAGAGAGAGTGGGGCAGGGGCAGAGAGAGAGAGAGAATCCTAAGCAGGCTCCGTGCTGCCAGTGCAGAGCCCGATGTGGGGCTCAAACCCACTAAGCCATGAGACTATGACCTGAGCCAAAACCAAGAGTCAGACGCTCAACCGACTGAGCCACCCAGGCGTCCCCATCTGGCTTTTTCTAAGGAGCTCCCACATTTCTAGTATTGCCACCCTACCTTTCCACCTGAATTGCCAACTTCTTGGTTCTCTTTTATTTTCTGTAGTGAGGCTCATTTCAAAAGAAAACGTTCTCTCATGGTTCCAGGCCCAGCAAAGGGGGGACACATCTTCCCCTCCTCTTTCTTACTTCCTGTTTGCTTGCCCCAGGGGCAGGCGTCCTCCTTGCAGGATGAGTGTCCTCATGGCTTAGATGGAGCCTGGCCCTGGCAGAGGTGTGTGCACAAAGGAAGAAAATAACAGCAGCACTATATTCATTTCAAGATCCATTAGGGGCATGCATTGGGCGAGGAAACCAATGGGAAAGAGGAAGCTGATGGAAAAGAACTTCTTTTTCTCTGTTTCTAGAATGTAATTGACCACAAATAATGATGTGGTGGAAATCGCTAAGCAGCATCCACTTTAAAAGGTAGAGAAATGTAAAAATCATATCCAACAAACATTTTCGTTGTCATTTCCAAAGCGTAGCTAAAAAAAAAAAAAAGATAATTGCTTAAAAAGATAACTGCCACTTTGTTCCTTTTTTCTTCTCACAGCAGAGTACCTGCTGGGATCCAGGACTATAGCACGCAGCTAGCCATCGTGAGAGCCAGACGCTTTGTGCAAAGCAGGAATTAAGTATCAATAATATTGATGATTCATCATAATTTGCTAGATAGTAGAAAACCATTTTACAGTTTTGCTTTCAGAAGCCAGTAAAGAGAAGGCTTCCGTTGGGAGTGGTTAACCACTCGAAAGTGATCCTTGTCCACTGACAAAACACGATGTAAAAGGTATTTTGAGAGAAGACGTGGAGAAGAGAATAGTTTTGATATTTGTGAAATAGTCTCTGCAGAATCAATCCTTCCTGTGCTGTCATACAGGTTGGGGATTTATGGGCCATTCCGCAAAAGGAGGAATTTATCTCTCTTTATCCCTCATTTGATTTCTTTCATGCGATCAATCCAGGATGTTCTCATCCTCACTCATTTGGTGGACTTTTCTGGGCTTTTGCAATCGCTGAGAGGGGCCACCAGGTGGCGCCGTGCTAGACAAGGGTCTCCAGAAATGAAATGGAATTACAGGGCTGAGCCTGTGCGGGGTGGATCCTGGGCCAGGGTGGGTCAAAAACAGAGATAGAGGGAATGTGAACAGAAAGAGCACAGGAGCACCCGAGGGACAAGAATCTTGCATTTTGCTTATTGACCTGTGTTTGACTCACGGAAGCCAGTTTCCATCAGCCAGTTTTCAAGCTTGTAACTGGGATTGAGATGAGAAGTAGACATAGCATCTCCAGCAATCAGTATTCAAGACAAGCAAAACATGAGATGACCATGGATCACCTAAAACTGGTTGGAAGATCCAAGTTGTCTCTGCAGCGGGGTCCTTTTATTAATGCCCCTTCCAGCCTTGGTGGAGGAAGTAAGTTTGAGCAGTTCTTCAGACAATCCATAATGGAAATCAATAATAGATAGACACTTTGCACTATCGGTGAAAATCAATGCAGTGTCCCTGATTTGGGCACAACAACAGTAGATGTGCATTTCCAGCTATTCAAATTGAAGAGTTAGAAGATATGAAATGTTTCCACTTTCCCAGTTATCCCGACATATAATTAGACCAAGAATCAGCCTTTCTCTTGGTGCCTTTCCCCCCTCCTCCAAGGAGGGTACATAAAACTGCAAATCTGCTCGCTTCCTAGGGAACGGAGGACGGGGGTGATATTAACACGGCATCCATGTCCTTACAGCTCATGCACTGGCCATGAGGCACTATTTGGTATCATCCCTTTATGTGCCCACCACTGTGCCCAGTGCTATGGTATTAAGAAATAGAAATCAGAACTCTTCCCCCAGAGTCTTTGGAAAAGATCCCTGATTCAATTATGGGGTGACGCTTGTCACATGTTGCACAGATATAGCTGCACCCAACCCCTCATTAACTTAATGGATTCCTATAGTCAGTCCCCCAGGGATGTAGAATTGAAGCTACTGCAATTCATGGTGAGTGCAGAGTATTTATAAGTGTGTCTCCCACTGCTCCCAGGTTCTGAAAGCAGGAGAGCTCTGGTCCTGTGGCAGATAAGGAGGAAGTGAACACTGTTCCCACAAGCTGTCACTGTTTGTTCATTCATTTATGCTTTTTATGACACCTCATTTTGCTTCCCAAGAAGAGAAGGCTTATTGATTTTTGCATTTTGTCCATCTTGGAGTTCCTGCTGGCCCATTTTGTATGACTTTTTTTTTTTTTTTTGTAGTAAGGATGTGTGGCTTTTGGGTCACCTATCTGAGGCAGTTGGCTTTGCTTAGGCAATGCTTTTTTTTTTTTTTTCTCTTTCCTTTTTTCCATGTTCAGAGGCAATAACTGTTCTCCACTGTCTTTCTCTGAAGTGTGAATCATGGGTCATAAACTCATAGCCCAAGTTTAATCCGAGCCTCCCAAATATTTTCTTGGACTAGCCAAGTGTTTGAAAATGTTTTTGAGACTGAAAACCTCGAGGGGACCACAGGCTTCCCAGCTCTCAATAGGCTCCACCACTCCCTGTCGTTTTACATCTAGTCTGATTCACACGCTGTGATCTCTGCCTGGCTCCAGGGCCATCTGGGAACTGGATCAACATGAAACCTACATCATTAGGAAAAAGAACCTAGAAAGTGTGTACCTCACTAAGGATGGGTTAGCACCTTCTCACATAATAGATATTAAATGGGGGAGAATCCCCTATACTGTTCAGAGAGGGTAAATTGGAACAGCACCTCTGGAGGCCAATTTGGCGATATATGGAAGCCCTGTTATACGAGGCACTTATACGAGAATTGATGATCAGTGAGAATACAAGTGTGCAGACCCACCAAGAAGGAGGTCTGCACCTCCTGCACAGTCTGCATGCCCTGGAAGCGGTTAGCAGTATGATTTACAGAGAGGAGTGGAGGCCTCTCGTTAACCAAACAAGTCCATTAATTGGAGTTGAAAACATCCCATAACATAACAGAAGTGTTTAAAGAGAGAATTCCCTCAACCTAACAATCCCACCCATCTCTAGAAATTGTTTTCCTTAGGAAGTACATAATTGAATGTGGACACATCTAGACAGATGATGTTTATGACAATGTCATTTATAGAAATGAAATATTGAGAATAACCTAATGGCTGTCAATAGGCCTTCATGAACAAATCATGTGACAGCTATCCAGTGGAATACAATGTTGTCATTAGCAATCATAAATAGGTGATATTTATATCATCATAAATAGGTGATATATCAAAGTTGTTTTTCATTTTAGTAAGTTGAAGATTATAGAACAATATGACCCCAGTTTTGCAACTGTTAACATGCACATAGATGCATGGTGTGGTGAGCATCCTTCAAAATGGCACCCAGGGATGTCTGCCTCCTGGTGTTGCAGCCTTGTATAACCCTCTTCCTGTGAGAAACTTGTTTCTAACCAATAGAATACAGCAACACTGAGGGGATGTCAGTTCCGTGATTAGGCTACAAAAGATTGTGACTTTTGTCTTGCATTTGGGCTCTCTATGCTGCCTTTTTGGCTTGTTCACGTGGTGAAGACAGCCACTATGTCAGAAAGGCCCATCTGGCAGGGAACGGGGTCGGGGGGTGAGGGTGGAGGTGGTGGCTTCTAGCCAGCAGCCAGTGGGGAACTGAGGCCTTCATCCAGTAGCCCATAGGGAACTGAATCTTGCAAATAACCGTTGAGTGAGCTTCCCCTATTGAGCCTCCAGATGAGACCCTACTCTGGACAACATTTTGATTGCAGATTTTGGAAGACTCTTAAAAAGAGGATCCAACTTAGCTGTGTCTAGATTCCTGATTCACAGAAACTGAAATAATAAATGTGTGTTGTTTTGAGCTGCTAAGCTTGTGGTAATTTGTTACGTAGCAATAGATAACTAACACCCCAGGTGAGAGATCTAGAGGTATATATAGGAAAATAGTAGACGTCAATGTGTCTGGATGGCATAAATCCAGCATTCTTAAAACGTTTGGGGGCTACACATCACTTAGATGCAGCACTGACAGGCTTTTATATTTTATTCTGATGAAAACATTGAGATTTTGACATTGTCATTGAGTAAACAGAAGGGTGACTTAACAGTTTACAATTTATTTGGCTGATTTCATATACTTATGACAGAGCTATCATGTCTCTGAGACACACTCTATATTTATGGTGGAAATTGTGATTTGGGGTGACTTTAATTCACATTTCCCCCCTTCTCTTCATTGTAGGTTGGGTTCTCTGAAACAGAGTTTGGTTTGCAAGATGTTCATCAGGTTCAACACCTGTGAAAGGAAGGGAAGGGAACAGGATTGGGCAGAAAAGAGAACTGAATCACAGTGTCCACTAATACAGCTTCATCTAATTGGGGCTGGGAGGACTCTGGAGCAAATATTGTCCATCAGACGTGTCTGGAATGGGACTGAAATGGCAGAGCCTCTATAGCCCAGCTTTCTGGGCCACTGGATGCAAGCTGCCCCCAAGAGGGGAGTGACCTCTGCTTGGGGGCTGTCTGTCCCTGACACAGAGCAGGAAGGAGCTGACACTGGAGCTGCTAACTGCATCTTCTGGACACCATATCTTTCCTTGAATAGGGCTTGGGGCAGCTCATTTCTCTGTGAACCACAGTAAAAAAGAGGTAAAGGGAGCAAGGCTGGGTTGGGGTTGGGAGTGGGGGAGTGGTGCTATGTGGACCTAACAAAAGCTTGGCCAACTACATGGGGAACTCTTGACTATGTTTGGCCAACCAGAGATTTTTTCCCCATTGAGTGGAAAATGACAGATATTATACTCCTCACAATGGGTCATTGGTTGTATTACCCTAGGAAAGACATGCCCTTGGGTGAGGTCACTCTCTGCAGCTGAGAAAACCTGGAGGAGTTGACAGCTGGAAGTTGTCCTCTGAGAGCAATCTTCACAGCTGCAGGAACAAGCCTTCTCTTCCATAGGGATCTTAGTGGATGTCTCTGTGTCCACAGTCCACTATTGGCACCACCAGACTCACTTCTTCACGTACATTCTCAAGCAGCTCTGCCGAGATCCCAGAGTGCTGCTCCCCTCCTGTGGAAAATTTAGGAGAAAAAGATTAGAAGGGCCTATGACAGCTGGTCTTGGGGCCCCACCTGGAACTCATTGTTCTCTAGATTTCCCCCACCATCAGTTAGTACCTCTGCTGGTCTCAGTGGCTTACCTGATAAAGTGGTCCAGAGGTCTGAGTCCCTTGTCGCCGTTCCTTCTTAGGCCAGGGTTGTGCACCATCCCCTCACCTTCACATTTGGAAGGGAAGACCAGCTGACAGGCACTGAGTAGATAACCTGGAGCTCTACCTCTCCTCACATTCAGGGACAGTTTTCTCTGTCAAAATGGAGATTCCTTGCTTTTCTTCTTTGTCTCTGGACTGAAGGAGTTTGAAGTGCCATGTGGCAATCATAACTTACAATTCAATAGCATTCTTGCTCTGCCTCTGGCAAAAGTGTGCCCCTTTTGGCAAAAAGGACCTCTAACTCTGAAGAGCACAGTTACAGGGATGGGAAGCACAAAGTTCTCCAGCAGGTCACTGAGAGGGATGTTAAGTAAGATCATTCCTCTTTCCACCTCTTGGTTCCCAGACCCATGCATTCTTCTCATTAGGCACACAATGCCATATAAAGGTCTTTAATTTAATGTGTATACTGCATCCTGGAGAATGGTACCCCATCCTCATGAAGTATTGTGTTTAAGCGGTGTTTCAACTGAATATTCAACAAGCCATTCCATTGCTCTATAAGGCTGGCAGCTTCTGGGTGGTGCATTATGTAATATGACCAGTGGATTCCATATGAGCCAACTTCCACACCTCCTTTGCTGCAAAGTGTGCCTCTTATGATGCAATGTTATGTAAGATCCCTCGTTGGTGGATCAAACATTTTAAGCCCTTGGAGAGTGGTGCTAGCTGAGGCCATGTGGACAAGAAAGGCAAAACTATACTTGGAATATACGTCTATTCCTCTTAAAAAGGATCTCTAGCTCTTCCAGAATGGAAGAATTTAAGTGGCCAGCTGTATATTCTTTAAACTATATTGCCATATTAGGCACTCAGGGTTTTCTCGGTGGCTGGCAAATGGACCCTCGGTAGCAGCAGTAGTTTACCAACCTTGGTAAGTGGGATCCCATGCTGTTGGGACCATGCATAGCATTCACCCCTCCCTCTGTGGCCACTCTATTCATGTGCCTATTGTATGAGCACTGGGGTGGCCAATAACTCAGGGTGGATGATTCAAATGGCTGAGTCATTTTGTCTTGTTGGTTGTTTTGTGCCTCATTCATGGTGGGTGCTCGTTGGTAGATGTTAACATTTGATGTAAAGATCTTCACACCTTGTGTCCATTGCCATATGCCCATCCACATGCCACTACCCAAATCTCTTTGTTCTCAGTCTCCAAATCTTTGTGTCCAGGCTCCCGACCACTCAGCCAGACTAATCACACTAACTACGAGCCATATATATTCTCACCTTTGGCCACTTATCCTTCTGTACAAAGAGGACACTGAAGCATACTGCTGGAAATGCTACTTGTCGGAAGAATTTTCCTCACCGCTGTCTTTCAAGACTCCCTGGAGTGAGGCTCTAGTGCAACCATCATCCAGTTTTTGCTCACATCTATGTACCAAGCTGTCTTAGTCAGCTCAGACTACTATAACAAAATATTAGAAACTGTGTGGCTTAAACAATAGACATTTATTTTCTCACAGGTTCAGTTCTTGGTGAGAGCTCTTTACGTGGCTTTCAGACAGCTGCCTTTGCTCTGTATCCTCACATGGTAGAGAGAGGAGTTTTGGTGCTTCTTCCTTTTTTATAAGGGCACTTATCCCATCACAAGGGACACACCCTCATGACCTCATCTGAACCTAATTACTTCCCAATGACCCCACCTTGAATACCATCACATTGAGGGTAAGTCTTCAGCGTATGAATTCTGAGGGTATGTAAGCATGCAGTCCATGGTACTGATCCATCTATAAACCAAGGTTTGTTGTTTTCTTCCTTTAACCAGTTATACGTGGTTCCAATACAGCTGCAGACATGAGCTAAGGGAGGAGTCATAGACACCTGGGCAATCTGTTCCTGCAGCTTCCTTGTGCCCTCTGGGCACACTTCTTTTCCGTTTTATGATGGGCTGCTGCTGGGCCAGCCCAACCTTAGGACGTGGTGGGTCTGAGAGACTTAGATCATGATGGAAAGTTCTGGATCCACTCAAAGTATGCAGTGTTTCAATTTACCCAGTCTGTAGGCTGGAACAGTAATGTCAGGTGTGGCATATGATACCTCCAGAACTCGATGAAGCCTACCAGGCACTATGTTTCCTTCCTTCTTCATGGCTGGAGATATAAATGTAATACTTTATCTTTTACTTGGAAGGATGGAAGGAGATGTCTTGGCATGCCCCCGACCACTGTAACCCTAAAAATTGTATTGATGTAGCAGGCCCTGCATAGGCACAGTTTACCTTCCACCATCAGGACCATGTGTCATACCAAAGCATCCAGTGTGCTAGCCAACTCTTTCTTATCTGGCCCAATTATCATAATGTAATCAATGTAGAAGATGTGAGGCTTTGTGGGATGTCCAAATCATCCCTATCTCTTTTATCAGGAGGGTTCCTATATCTCTGGGACAAAATGATGAATATATAGTGTTGCCCATTCCGGGTGAATGAATACTGTTTCAGATCCTCTTTTCATACCATGTACCTGAGCCCATGTTAATTTGCCCTAACAACGTCAATGTATTTGACATGACAGCTGCTATTAGGGGTACTATTGTTGAGTTTGTGGCACTTTATTGTCATTTTTCAGGATCCATTTGGTTTCTGCCAGGAGCCATATTGATGAATTCATTTGAGGTATGATGTGGATTTCATACCCTGCAATCTTTAGATTTTAGCAAACCTTTAAAGTACAAGATAATAAATATTTTAGGCTTTGTGGCCACACAATCTCTGTTATAACTGTTTGACACTACTACTGTAGTGCAAAAACAGCCATAGACAATATATAAGCAAATGAACATGGCTGTGTTCCAATAAAACTTTATTTAGAGAAAGAGGTGGTAGAATGGGCTTGGCCTATGGACTTTAATTTGCCAACGCCAGCTTTAGGTCTTTAAGAGTGTCACTAATTTCTACCATCCTAAAGAAATTTTACTATCTTGTTTTGGAGGAGGGTGTGTTAAACCAAGCAGTCAAGCAGTTCCTAAAATTTGGTTTCTACATTTCCATGAATTTGGTAAGAGAAAAATGAGGAAAAATGAATTTAGACAATTCATTAGTCATGGCACAATGTATTTGCATGGATTCCCATTGCCCCCCCCCCCCCCAAATACCATGGGGTGATGTGGAATGGATAGATGCTGCACACACAGGTCTGTGTCACAGCCAAGAAATATTAAGCTTAGAAAATGCTAAATCTTATAAGGGTTGCTGGCAAACATGCCCATCCTCTTCTCCAGATTAGGCTCATTACTCTGGAAGGTAAGAAAATCCTCTCCTGGGAGGAGGGAGATTTTATCATCCTGGAATGTCTCCTGCAGTTTCTATCTTTAGGGAAACACTCTTTCTAGCTTCTAAGGCTATCTGTTATAGAAACATTCCTACATGGCCTTTGGCTTGAAAGATAAACAGAAATGTCAGAATTATGGGAATTACCTCCAAATGTGAATACCATTCCAGAAGCTTCCACTTGGTCTTCCCTATTGTGATAGTTCTCATCTCACAGATCAAGAACCCAATATGGGGGTTGCATCAACTCCCATGTATGTTAACCATAAATATGCATTTGGGGCCCTGAAGTGACTAGTAGGTGGGCCTATGGACCCAGAGGATCTACTGTAAGCCATGACTTGGCCAGGCTTCCACTTATTACCTGGACCCCATCTGATCCCTTCCCTAACAGAGCAGGAGAGGATAGTGATGCTTTAGGTTTGTAAGTATCTGTGTTAATTCAGACCTGTGTCCAACAGTCCTCCAAACATTTGAGTATTCCCTTCTCTAGGTGTACACCTATGCAAATTAATGGCTGTAGGTCCCTTAGGAAGTGGATATGTCATGTAAAGCCAGGAGACTCAACAAATTATCTAAGGAAGTCTCAAAGATACCATTTTCTAAGACCAGTGGTTCGGGAGCACCAGAATCACCAAAAAGTTCACTGGTTTTTACTCCTCTATAAGCCAGAGCTGGTGATAGGAGAAGCTGTTACTGAGCTGGGCACACGGAGAGCAATAGGGATGAGAGGGCACTGGAACAATGAAGGCCATGTGGGCACATTTATCATGATGAGGACCAGGGCAGGAGTGGAATCCAAGAGGCTTGACCCACAGAAAATTCAGAATGTTCTGGAGACAAGTAATAGAACACAGTGGCAGTAGAGATGAAATATATGGCATCCAACAAGGGTACTTACTGCTCAGCTGTGAAACCAGAAGAAATCAAGGATGGATGAGAAGAAGACTGGGGGCAATCACCTCCGTAAAATATTACATCTCCTTTCCCATATTCTTGGTTTCAGCCAATTTTTGATTGAAGAGGTACCTGAGTCCCAGGAGGAAGGACCCTACACTATGACATGCATACACATTAATGACTCCCACAGTCCTGCCCAATCCAATCTTACATCCGGATCCCTTGATCAAGCACCCATGAATATTTCCCCAGCTTCTGCAGGTGCATGCTGGCTGGGGCTCACAGTCTCCTTGATCAGCAAATAATTGTAAACCTTTGTGGAACCCACTGCTGGCTTCCAGCCTCTCTTGAGTTGACTAAATCAAGTACATTTTGCATCCATACAGAATGAATTCAGATTTAACAGCCCATCTGATGGCCCAGACCCTGGGAGGTAATGCCATCTGATGTCTTTAGGAAGACAGTGAGTGACAGGCAGATCATGACCCCATTTGAGTGTGGCATTGACTTGTCCATTTTGTGCTCATTTTTGGAGTAATCTTTTTTGGCAGGCTCAGATTCATGTGGCCATCATAGTCAATCCATTTGCACAAATTCTGGCTTATTAACCTGAAACAATCAAGGGGAGGGAGTGTGGATCTTTTTTTTTCCTCTCTGTTATATCTTTGAATGTTTCCCTTCTGTGAAAGTACTTATGGGAGGAAATTAGTAGAAGACCTTTGCTTTTGGAGGTACAAAGACCTGCCTGGGGCCTCATCCCTACTTCTCCTAATAAGATCTCTTTTCTGATAAGAAAAGTCCCTTCCTGACAAGAGGCTTTGGAGGATAACTAGAGAATTTAGTTTATTTCTTATAACTGTAGGCGAAAAAACCCAGAGGAAGAAAACATACTGAAAGATTGTGGAGGGTTTATCTGTGCATCGAAGACAGCACAGGATTTGGTGATTGGTCGGCTTCAGGGGTAAATGGGTTTAAATGCCACCTATTTGTATGAGACTTTGGTCATTCTTGGTTATTCTTGATTCTTCTCTTTCCTTCAAGGGTATGTCCAGGATCTACCTAGGCTATTTAGGTAAAGAAGAAGAATTTCAGAGAGTTTACATGACTTGGCCAAAATCTCATGCTAATAGGTGACATTTAAACCTATTTACCTCTAAAGCTGACTAGCAAATCCTAGGCTGTTTTCCTTTCCCATGATAGACCTGCCATAATTTTGAAATTGGGAAAACAAGTTTGTATCTGCATCTCTTTCTCCATGAAGACTGAGGAGGGATCTCTAGCTGAGAGAAGTTCAAGGTAAGAAGTGAGGCGCCCGTATGATGGGGTCATCTAGAGGAACAGGAAGTCATGAGACTAGGAAAGAGTGGTAGAATCCCTGAGCAGGGTCAGGGAGGCTGTTTGAGATTTGAAGCTAAAATTAAAAGGAGTCCAATCTGCACAGGCATGGGATTTTCTTCAGCCATGTTCACACGGGCCATTGTAGCTCTGAGAAGTCCCAGGAGCAGAGTTGCTGAATCAGGGATCATATTCACTTTACATTTTGGCGGCCATTGCCAAAGAGCTATGCAAATATCCTCTTCCATCAAAATGTTTCTCCACACCTGTTAAAATAACATTATATCAAACTTGTTGATCTTTGCCATCTGCTAGGTGGAAAGAAATTGGTATTTTGTTGTTTTAAATGAAAATCATTTCATTATATGTGTGAGTGAACATCTTATGTTTCTTCTGTGAACTGCTATTCATGATGGAAACTAGTTATGAATTTTAGGATAGTTGGATTGAAAGGAAGATACATTGTCTAAGCAGCTTATCAAAAATATAAAATATTAAGGAGTAGGTCCTAATACCTTAGGGTCAAGTCTTCTTCTGCGTTGGCAAGAAACATTTTGGCTGAGGCCACAACTCTTCTCAAAACAACCTCATGCCACCCAGGTCTAAGTAGCAGCCAACCAGAGACTGGTACCCGGATTCCCAACTCCCACTGCTATAATTCCATCTCTAACCACAGGCAAAATTTTGCCCATGACACAGTCCTAGGGAAACACTGAAAATGAAGAAAAAGCAATGAATAAAAGGAAAGGATAAAATAAATCCTCTTCCTTATAGGTTCAGTGGGAACTATGAGTCAGAATTATGCATTCAGCAGCACAGAAATGATGCTAATGAATGCAAAATTTATGAATCATGCACTTTTTAACCTGCTGTACAACTCCTTAAGAGAAAATAAGACTCCTAAATCTAGTAAGTTTGTCTATACCGAGACCCATGGTACATACACACACTGTACCCTTCCAAAATTTTTAACCTGGAGTGTGAAAAGAAATAAATCTTTTGGATTCCTTTTCCTTTTTTTGTGTGTGTGTGTGGGGGTAGGGTTAAACACAAGTGGGAGGAGGCTGAGAATCTAAGTCCATGCTTGGAGTGGGAGGCATGCTATGGACATCGAAGAGAGAACATAGGGCATTGGGATGAGATGGTTGTACAGAGAAAGACACCCGTGCTGAGGGTGTGGATGTGTCACCAGGAGTCCAGGCTTGCCTGAGCTATGACAGTGTCTTCATATGAGTGTGCATTTTGCATTTAGGACCCCTGGAAGTGAGGGTGGGATGACTACTCAGTAGGTGTGGTGGACTTATGCCAGATGAGTGATTTTTAAATGATGTTCTCTGAAGTCCTTGGTGCTACTGTTGATTCCAGAGAGAAATGAGACTCAAATGTGAGGGCTGCCTTAACAGAATGAGCTCTTCCCTTATTATCTGTGTAGATGGTGCTTCTGTCTATGAAGAAAAGTGTTCTGCATCAATAACATATGTGGGATGCTTCCCATGTGCCACGGACTATGTTGCAGTTTTCATGTACTTTAGCTCATTTAACTTGGGGAATTGTCCAGGTCTCCCAGTTTTGCAGGTGACAAAATTGAGACTCAGAAAGTCTCATGGCCTTCCTAAGACCCCCTAGCTAGTAAGTGGTGTGCTTGAGTGTTATTGACTGAATGTTTTTACCTCCCCCAAATTCATATGTTGAAATAATAACCCTCAATAAAATAGTATTTGGCAATGAGGCTTTTGGGAAATAATTAGGTTTAGAGGAAGTCATGAGGGTGGGGACCTTCATGATGGGCTTAGTACTTCTATAAGAAAGGACATCACAGAGTTTGCTCTTTCTCTTCTCCATATAAGGACACAATGAGAAGGTGGCCATCTGCAAATGAGGGAAAAGAGTTTTGATCAGAACTTAATCATGCTGCACCTTGATCTGTGCCTTCCAGCCTTCAGCGCCATGAGAAAATAAATGTCTATTGTTGAAGCCACCAAGTTTATGCCATATTTTTTTTATGGAAGCCTGAGCTGACTGTGACACTGGATTTCAACCTATGTCTGTTTGACCGGAGCACCCATATTCATTCCAGTGTACCCTGCCATCTCTCCAGGATGATCTATGATTCCAGTAGGCCATTATTCTGCTAACATATCATGCAATAGTGGTAAAATAACTCATGACAAAGCACATGCAAACTGCCCTGAGATATCTCTAATATTCTTGGGATAGTTTTTGGTCTTTAAACTTGTCATAAGGATGGTGTTCAAAAAGAGACTTCTAATTCCCTTCCTTTGAAAGAAAGTAATCCACAATCAATAATTCTGCCATCCGTAGAAGTCCACCTATCATATGTGGTCCTGGGTTCCATAAAACTCTGTTTCATAGAATCTATTTAAAAATCCTAAGCAATAAAATTTCCCCTTGAAGATGAGTCCTTCTTTCACTATTTCCCAATTTTTGCCTTTGAAAAGTAGACTTTGTTGAAAGTGCACACAAAGCTTGTTCATGGTTGAGCATCTAAAGGCTGAGCCATATTGAGAGCTTCTCAGGTAACTCATCAGATCCAAAGTACCTAAGACAGAAGGAAATCATGCCTGATATTTTGCCCTGTGAGTGAAAGGGGGCTGAGCACCAAGTTTATTCTCCACTTTCCCTCTGGAATGATCTTGGTTTGGGACACTTGCCTGCTAATAGCCTCAACTTGGGACACTAACTCAGGTTGGTCAGACCACATGGGTCTTTGGCCCTTGCCAGTGAGACCCTGCCTTAATTTTGATGTCATCCATGATACTGTCCAGCCACTCCCCCCCCACCTTTCTCAGTCCATGTCCAACTTCTTGCTTGAAAAACTACTTTCATTCTCTAGCCTCCTCTTGCCTTCCAAAGAACCAAATGAGATTACAGATCAGACATCTCCAGAGCTCTCCTCCCACCTCATCACAGACAAACAAGGTGTCAGCAACTTCCCATTTGAATAACCACATTAAAAAAAATTACCACGTATTTGGAAACTATTTTAAATGTTACTTAAGGGGCGCCTGGGTGGCTCGGTCGGCTAAGTGTCCGACTTCGGCTCAGGTCATGATCTCACGGTCTGTGAGTTTGAGCCCTGCGTCAGGCTCTGTGCTGACAGCTCAGAGCCTGGAGCCTGTTTCAGATTCTGTGTCTCCCTCTCTCTCTGCCCCTCCCCTGTTCATGCTCTGTCTCTCTCCGTCTCAAAAATAAATAAACGTTAAAAAAATTTAAAAAAATGTTACTTAAAAGTCTGTTACTTGGTTAACCACTGTATCATTTTGGTTTAGATTAATACTTTTTCCTATGTACATTAAAAAAATGTAAATATTAAAAAAGCATACATACATGTTTGCATCCTAATTTTTTGAAACATTACAACATGGTATTTCCCAAGTTATTATGGAAACGTCCTAATACGTTTTTAAATTTCTGCGTAGCTAGTGAAATAAGGAGGCTACTTGGTCTGGAGAGAAGACAAAAGGCTCTAGTGTCAGACAGACTTGCCTTCAAATATCTGCTTCCACTTACCAGTTGATGTGAATTATTTGCTCTCTCTTTTCCTTGGTTTCCTCATTTCTAAAGTGAAGTAATATCATCTAACTTTTATAGAGGTATGAGGATTCAATGAAGAAAAACACCTTAAGGATTGGCATTTTATACTTGGTTGCCATTTTCATTATGATTAAAGAGTGGATGCATGATTCTGAGCTATTCTCCAATTCATGGGCGTACCATACCTCTCCTCTTTAAATTTGTTCTTAGCAGGTCCCATGTTTCTCCATGAAACTTTGCTACAGGTTTAAAGAGCTAACAGAATTCTGTTTTCTGCCTACACTATTGCATCTCTGGGCAGTTTGTTCTGTTGTTAAACAAGTAGTGATGTGAGCAAAGGTTCAAGCTCTTGGGACTCAAGGATGAGTTGGCCTCCTAAAATGCTCTAGGAGAGCATGGTGTTGAAAGCATTGCCCCTGGACTCCATTCTGTGATTGGAGAACAAAAGACACCAATTCAGTTTACCTAAAATTACTCCAACAGAAAATACTTATAGAATGCTTTCTATGGACCAGACTTTCCTCTAAGTGGGGAATAAGACTAACCCTCTGATCTCTATGTAGAAGGAAAAGACAGACAATAAATTTCAGTCAAGTTTAGCATATGGTAAGTGATAAAAAAGTGAAAAGAAATTAGGGTGGGCCATCTTATAAAGGTGGTTTATGAAAGCTTCTCTAAAGATATAACATTGGAAAGTAGCCTGAAGGAAATGAAAAAGCCAGCCATGTGAATATTTAGTATAGTAGGATAGACAAACCTCCTTCTGCCCAAGGCTGAGGCATTTCCTAAGAGGTGGGAACTTCAGTGCTAAAAGCAGGATAGTTTTAGGCAAAACAGGATGGTTGGTTACTCTAGTAACAGTGTCCCAGTCAGAGGAAACAGTGGGTGAGAAGGTCCAGTGAGAGGCGAAGAATGTGGTGTATTTCAGGGATGTCCAGGAGGCTGATATAATGAGCACGTGGTAAAGCATGGGGACAAGCACAGAGTGAGAGGAAGGGCCAGGTTACACAGGGCCTTATTGGTTAGGGTAAAGGCAGTTGGATGAATGATCCCCATGTTCTCTGAAGGCCATTCTCATGCCTGCATAAACCCATACTCAAGGTCAGGGTAGGAAAGGAAAGGCCATCTGCAGACACCTTTTTCCAGATGAGGAAACTGGGACCAAGATGAGAGAAAGCAACTTATCCAGTGAAACTCAGGGAGTCAGAGGCAGATCTGGGAATAGACCCCAAAGTGAGGGCAACTGGCTAAGGAATTGGTCTTGACAGGGTTGCTGCAACTGACTTGGCTGGGTGGGTGTTGTCCCTTTCCGTTGGTCTCACTTGGGATGAATTAATAGGAATTTGGTCTCAAGACAATGGAAGAGGCCATCTAATTTATTCCTCTCAGTCAAGGCCGTGGCAGGAGCACTGTGGGATATTGTGGGGGGACCTAGTATTGAAGGGGTACACATATAATGTAGAGTGCATTTGGAGACATGTGGGATGAGATGGTGAGGGGAATTGAAAGCATAGCATGTAGATGACAGTTGGTAGAACAGACAGTATAAAGCTCAGATTAGGAGCTGGGGTTGGCAGTGTAGAACATTGAGTCCAAATATATGAAGGGCTGACATGGACAAATAATGTACTTTGTTTGATTTTTATTATTTTGTCTATCATTAATAATTCTATTGTCATGGTGCTACTATCATGTTTTATTCCAATTATATTGCCCTGTAATTCCTTCATGCAGGGTTAACTGCCTATCTGTGGGGTAGCTTGGGACCTGAATCATCCTTTAGGAGGAAGAATCCAACCCCAGCTGCATATTTTAGGGGGCTTTTTCATTGCCCATTCCCCAACCCAGAAATTATTATTTAATTGCTCTGAGATGGAGCCATGTGATAGTTTGGACCACTGAGCAGAATATTTTTTCCCATCTTGTTGATATCAGGCTTGGCCATAGGACTTGCTTTGGCCAATGGGATGTTACTGGACATGACATAAGCAGAAGCTTTAAATGTGCTTAGTTTGGCTTGTCTCTTGCATTCCAATGATCCGTCATGAAAACATATCCTAAGTAGCCACTGATCTAAGGAGAATGAAATATACTTAGTGCTGACCTCAATGCAACCTGCAGTTTTTAGTATTTGCCCAGCTGAGTCCAGCTTAGGTCAGTCAACTCTAATCCACCCACAGACCTGTAAGTGAGAAATAAATGCTTGTGGCTTTATGCTGTTGAGTTTTGAGATGTTTGTTACACAGCATCATTATAGCAATGTCTTACTAATACAAGGCTTCAGTCCTCAGAGATTATGATTCAGTTGGCTGGAGTTGAGGCCCAGGCATTAGTATTTTTAAAATGCTGTCCAGGTGATGCAACCAAGGTTGATGACTGCCCATTTGGAATTTCTTTTCTGTTCAGGAATCAGGTGATGATATCGTTTCTTGAACTGGTATCTCTTTAAATCTGGCTCTAGAACCACATACACTAGAATCCCTGAGGTAGTAGGCCAGCTCTCACATTAAGAATGCAGATTCCTGGGCCCCTTCCTAGGCTTACTGAATCAGACTCTCTGCAGTAGGCCCAGGACTTTGCATTTTTAACACACTCCCCCTTGGGCACTTTTCAAACACAATGATGTTCAAGAAAGGTTGATTTAGGGATTCTTTCCCATTTCTCACCACCCTGCAATAATAACAGAGTTGATGATAATTGAAACTTTCTTGTTAAAATTTTAAACCATTTGTGCTTGTCTCTATGAACATCTGACTTGAGTCTTTCAAGTCTTTATATTGGAGGTCTCTGGGAAGGGAAACAGTCTCTGATCTGATTTTGATGTAATGGAGGAGGTTGGACTACATTATTTCTTGGGGCTCTGACACTCTGTGGTTTTATACCATTACATTTGTCATTACAATCTGTGTAGCAATGGCATGAAATGGACCAACGCTTAGCTACCAGAGGCAGAATGGTGCCAAAGAGGTATAAATAGGAAATCACAGACATGCCATGGGTCTTGCCTCAGACATTAAGCCAAGCTGACCTACTGGGGCTCCAAGACACCTTAGCCTCCAAGGCTGAGCTGTGGGCCCCACCAGGCCATGGCCCTTGCAGAGGCCACTGTGGGCTCTTGTGGCGCTTGTATGGTTGGCTTTTTTTTTTTTTTTTTTTTTTTTTTTTTTTTTTTCACTGTGCTTCCTTTCTGCCCTGCTTTGAACTCTTCACTTTGTAGCCTGGACTCCAATCCTATTGCTGGTCCTTTGGACTTGAGGTTGAGCCTTGCTCTCCTCTGCTTGTGAAGCTGAGCTTTTTCTTACAGACTCTGATTTAGCTCAAACCTTCAGTCCAGTGGTCTTCAGTCTAATCTAGGGAACTTCAAACAACCTGGATTCAGGCTTCCTCTTTCCCAATCATTCAGTCAGGATCTCTGAGGAGGATAGAGATGTTAGAATTTTCAAATGCCCTCCCCCACCCCACCCCCCGCCCCCAGAAGACTGAACTGGGCAGCTAGGCTAGAGAGAACCATTCTCTGGCAGAAACCACACCTCTCTGTGGCCCTCACCTTTACCTCCATTCCCAAAGCTTTGGTTAAACCTCTGTTACCAGGGTGTTGCTTCCACCAGGAGAGTTTTAACATAGTAACCACGTTGCCATGCAATAAAAGAGCTTTCTTTAATGTTTATTCATTTTTTGAGGCAGGGGGTGGGGAAGGGGGAGAGAGAGAGAGAGAGAGAGAGAGAGAGAGCGAGCTCCAGGCTCTAAGCTGCCAGCACAAAGCCCAAGGTGGGGCTCGAACCATGAACCGTGAGATCATGACCTGAGCCAAAGTTGGTTGCTTAACCTACTGAGCCACCCAGGTGTCCCTAGAAGAGCTCTTTTAATCTCACTCCCAAACTAGTAGTTAACTTCCTCACCCTCAGGGAGTAGAGTTTGAAATATGCCATGATCATCAGGTTGCAGTCTGAGCACAGAGGCAGCTGGCCAAAGAAAACAGAGCGCTCAAATGAGAGAGACACAGACAGAAAGCTGTGGGGCCATGCAAAATAGGAAGCGAAGCCATTCCCTGTAATGAGTAACCAGCGGCAGGCGCTTTGCAGAGCAATACAGTTGATAAATACTCTGTACTTAAAGTGAACTTTGAACAAATGCATAAGCAGAGATTGAGTGTTTTCTGCAAAGAGAAGCAAGCAAGGGCTTCACACAATGAAGCCATGTCCCAGCACAGACTGAAGGGGAATAAGAATGGAGTTGGAGCCTCAGCGAAAGCAAAGTAGCCAAACATAGGCAATAAAATAAATTTCAAAAACCCAGATGAATCAGAGGGCAGGCGAGCTTCTCATGATACTAAAGAGAGGTTGCCCTCATTTTGTAGTGAAAAGAAATTGAGATTCATATCAGAATATCCCTGTGTGTTATGTATAGTTTGCTGTATGCACCATGGCTTAAACTGACTGTGTAATAAGTGGATTATCATTTTTCATTCCATTGGGTGGCTCATTGTTTTCAATTAATTCTTCTGTTGTCTTCACAAAGGCCAGAACTAAGGAATCCATCAGGCCCTTTTGCAGAAACATACCTGGACTCTGGGGTTTGGAGGCCCTGTCGGGGGCAGACGGGATGCTATCTCCCCTTAGAGAATGGGTCTTCAGCATTGGAATGTCTCTCTAGAATGCTGTTTAGTTATGTCCGCACCAGCAGTCCCTAGAAGAGAGAATAAACACTGTCTATGAGAAAGGAAGAATGGAAAAACCCTGGGGATAATGCAGTTGGGACATTCTTCAGCCAAACAGGGAACCAGAAAGATCGGCAACAGGTACTAATTGTCAAACTGGAGAGGTTGAGGGAGTCAAGTGGAACATTTCAGAGCAGCCATGCCTGCTTTTCATTAAGATGGAAAACCAGATAGGTCCTTTCCTCATGCAATGCCAGCTGATCTCAATAAGGCAGCCCAAACTCACTGCCCATCAGTTCTGACAGGAACTAGCTGGTGAGAATAAGATCTGCCTCTCTCCTTTGTCAGGACCGGATATTGATTTGAGATCCTGGCAGGAAAAAAAAAGCAGGATTTGCTTTTTTTCCGTGATTTAAACAGGCGTAATTTAGAAAGAAACATCCGGGCTGAAGGTAGAGTGCTGTGAACAGAGTTCTTTCTCTTCCTGGCCCTCTGGGGAGGCCCCTTTCAGCTCCTCCACTGCTGCTGATTCTCTTTGGAAGAGTTTCTGGAAACTCTGTAGAGGAGATGTTTAAACGACATTGCCATTGAAAACAGATTAAGAGCGAATGATTACTTGGGAGCTGAGCTGAAACCGAGCCCTGCCCTGGCAATATGCTCGTGATAACAGCATGCAGCTACATGGAAGGTCTCCTTGGATTTTCACGGAAAAGGGCAGATTAAAAGCAAACAAAGGGATAAGAAGACCAAACCTTAAATAGCCAGACAGCAGCCGGGTGGTAGGAACAGCCCTTGCCAGGTCCTGTCTCTTGGGGCCTTTGAGGCCAAATCCCATTTCACACCAGATTTAATGGAGAATTCTTCTGAAAGTCAAAATCTGCCCACTGCCTTTGAACATCTTCCTTTAAAAGGATGTTAATGAGCTTGACTTCTTCTGGACCAGGAGACCCCATTGCTTCCCCTGCAGAGTTGATACCTACCTAAACCTAACAACTATCTGAATTCATTCATTTGGAGATACAACTTCTTCACTAATTTTCTTTTTTTTTTTAATTCCTTTATCTGAGAAGAAAAGAATATTTAGACATTTAATTGGCATGTAACGAGATAACTATAACAAGTTAATTAGTTCTCAATTAAGTTGCATTTACCATACTTCCTGAATGTGTTCTTAGCAATTAGGGGCATCTAATGAACTTGCAGTAGCTGCCTGCTTCCCACAGCATACAGAGTGCTGAGAACATTTCTCCTCAGGTCTGAGGCAGCACAGCATTGTCTTCTTGAAAGCCAGAGTCCATGTACATATCCAACCTGTCTTAGGATCCATTGAATGTCACAGCTGGTCAATCAGCCAAACAATAAGCTGGACAAGTTCTATGAAGAGTGGAATGGTAATTGGAATCCAAGTGACACGAGTTTAGGTCTTGACTAATGCTTTCCAGTAATGCGACATTGGGCAAGTATCCCCCAAATTCCAGAGCCTCAGTTTCCCCATTGCTAAGCTGGGCATAAAAAATAGGGAACTGACTAAGGTTGCTGGGTAGATTGGTGAGAAAATGTAGGGAAAGCCTTGTAGGTCCTGTGTATAGTCGATGTTGATATTAGTTTGTAGATGTTTCTCTGTAGGTGCTGTGACTTTGAAGGTTTTGGGCAAAGAGGTTACTTGGCTAAGCACTTTGGGGGTTAATTGTCATTTTCAGTCATTGCAGGAACCCCAAGTCAAACTTCACTATGCTGTTTGTGGAGAAAGCTCCCTGAAAGCATTACCAAAATATTATAGGACAGCCAGGGAATGTAGGTGGATAAGGTTAATTATTCATTTTATCCTGGTGAAGATAGCATTGTTCAGTAAGCTTGAGATAAGAAAAATGATTACATTTATCAGTCAAGCACAGGGGGTCAGTGAGGATGAAACCAGTCCCCTCTGGGGAGCAAGTGAGATGCTGGAGGGGTGAAGAAGGGGGTAAGGCTGTCAGGAAATCCTTTGTCCTGCAGCAGTGAGAGGGGCTCTAGAGTTTTGTCTCTCCCTCTCTATTCCTTCCTAGCTACAGGTTCACCTCTCCTTCAGCACCAGCTATGATTAAAAAGCCATGTTGAGGAATCATCAGAAGGAGGGAAAAAAATTTACAAACTAATTTGCATTTTAATGAATTTTTAATTGAACCAAAATCTGTTGTTTCTGTTTAAAGATGCAGTGCTGACTTTGTGGTCTCTGCTGCTGAGGGCCAAGTGGGAACTTAATGTGATAAAAACAATGATAATGCTAAGCTTAATTAGGTTTGAAAACTTGTCGGGAAAGGCTTCAAGGAATCCGGGAATGGCAAGCAATTTGCTAGGAGCAAGCTAAGAAGCTGAATTGGATGGGTAGATGCCTTCTTTCTAAAACCACCAAGAATGCAGCCCATATCAGTCAGCTGATTTGGCCCTACCCAAGCTGGACCAGGGCATCCTCAAACTGTCCTCTCCTGTCTTCATGCTTTTGGGTTTCTAGGCATGGTGCTAGAGGCCAGCCAGTGGGAGGTGGATGGTAGATTTCTACAATGGCTTTGGTTTTTGTTATCACCAACAGCTTCTCCTTCTGTTTATGTCACTTAGCAAGATCTTATTTTGGGTCACACTAAGACACATAGATGGTGGTCACAGATGACCTGTGTACCCTTTGGGAGAAGGCATTGAAAGGAACTTTGAAAAAAACCTGTCAATGTCTGGGATTTCACCCTACTTACAAGCTATCATGTCACTGTTCTATGGATGCTGGCAAAAGACATGAGACTCCTGGGTCAGAGACAGAGGACTTTATTACTTATGGCAAAGTCTGTGTCAGAGCTTCGTATTTGTATCAGTTCACTGTGACCTTGGTCCCGTGGGGTTTGGGGGAAAATACCAGAGGTACATCTAGATGAATGCCTCATAGGCGGTGGATCATGTTGCAGGAGAGGAACACTGAGCTTGGAGGAGTCATTGCTTTTATAGAGAGGAGAAGAAAGCCTCCTTTGGGGAATGAGATGCTGCCTCTTCCCTCAAGGTTACTTGCTGCAGATAATAACCCTGAGAAGCAGCCCAGGTAAATAGCTGTCAGGGCCTGGCATTCCTCACACACCTAGGAAGAACATGTAGGGATGCTCAGGTCCATTGTGGTTTCCTTTCCCAACAACAGTGCCTATGTACTACTTTCAGTGTCAAGGCCATTGTCTCACTGGACTCAAATGCAGTGTGTACAGTAGGCACATTGGGAAGGGGTTTGGAAAGGAAAGAAGTATTTGTTGAAATTATTACCTAGGTAGTCCTTGTGTTTGAGTATTTGTGCAGTGGAGGAAATTCTGGAATATTAACTGATGAGTCCCTGCTTCCACTTTGAATTTCCCCATTTGCTCCTTAAGGTCATTTTGCTATGCTTCCACTTTTTCTCACATGCTCTTTTCCCCCTCAACCCCAGCAGTTAGCTGTGAGTGCATTTCCCTACAAGATGATGACTACAGTACAGCCAGAGGAAAATATATCACATGGTTGGTTTTTAAAGAGTAAGGAACCACTGCCCAAGAGTGTGGTAAAAAAATTTTGGAAGATTATTTTTCAAGCAGCTCTTTCTCTTCTGTAAACACAGACTAGATAACAATTCCACAGGCTTAGGGGAGGACAGAACAGTCAGAGAGGAAGTGAGAGGTGTATGCCCTTGTGAGCTGTTCTCTCAGGCTGAGTGAGGGGATGCCTGCTTGATAGAACCCTTAGATGAGTTTAGGAACTAACTACAAGATGAGAAAAATGTCCTGGAAAATGTGGTAGAGAGAATCTGAGAAATACACAATGTCTTATGATGTACAACAATAGTTGTATTTTCCCCATGCCCTAAAATCAGCTTCTGCACGACCCCTGCTCATCAGGGTTGACACAGATTTTAGTCTATCTTGTGAATTCCAGTTTGTCCATTCTCTCCCTCATTTTACCTCCATCTTCCCATCCCAACTGCCTGCCCTGAAGACTTAAAGTGCAGCATCAGCTAAGAAGACAAACAGCCTTACAGGGTCTTCTTACAATTGTATAAGACCAAGTCCCTGCTGAGCAGACCTATCCATCCATCTACCCACCTACCCACTCATCCATCTATCCATCCATCCACCCGTCCATCCATCCATCCATCCACCCACCCACCCACCCAAGTGGTTCTGCTTCTCTGTGATTTCTAAAGGTCACTCTCATTACACATACAGTTGACCCTTGAACAATGAAGGAATTAAGGGTGCTGACCTTCCACAAAGTTGAAAATTTGTATAATTTTTGACTCCCCCCAAATGTAATTATGAATAGCCTACTGTTGACTAGAAGCCTTACCAATAACATAAACAGTTGATTAACACATATTTTGTATGTTATATGTTACATCTATTACATACAGTATTCTTAGAGTCAAGTAAGGTAGAGAGGAAAAAATGTTATTAAGAAAATCATAAGGAAGAAAAAATACATTTATAGCACTGTACTATATTGATTGAAAAAAATCTGTGTATAAGTGGACCCATGAAGTTCAAGGATCAACTGTTGAAGAAAACATCTGGAAGGTGGTGGTCCTGTGAGCATGGGGAAGGAAAGCATTCAAGAGAATCTTCTCTGTACATCTGTCAATCACTGAGTTCTTACCTACCCCAAATCCTTTGGATGCCTACATCCTCTCACCTTGTACAAGCTAAGATGGAAGAGGGAAACCACGACATTTTTACTGTTGTATAGGCCAGGGGGCAGGTTCATGTCTGGGACTCCTCCCTGTCAGGGGCAGGAACTTGTCTCAGGCAGGGAAAGCTGAGCAGCCCTTCTCAGCTGACAACTCTTCAAATGCATCTCTTACAATAATGAATCCAATCAAAGAATATGATTCACACCAAACAAACCTAATTATTTTCAGCATCTGTCTCTCTGTAAAGTGAAAGAACAGATATTTGCCATTTTTCAGTGGCCTCCTGGGAATTTTCAAAGACAGGTATGCAAAATATCCTTAACATTTTATTTATTTTTTTCCCAAATTAGTATCCAGTGTAGGGAAGACAAAATATAAAGGGTTTCCAGAGGAGAATTGGACACTTAATTAAGATAGGATCATTGGGTGCCTGAAAAATAATAATTGGCTACCTATTTCTCAAGGTGGCTATTAAATATTTTTTTAAATAATAGACTTATAAAGCATTTTAGCTGTTTTACATGTGATGAACATTTTGTTTTTAATAATCAAAGACATAATAAAGTAAACATAAAGCACAGAGAGAAGCATAAAAATTATTCTGATAAGACAATCTTTCCTATCTAGGCAGATTACATAGATGGTAAAGAATATTCTTTTATATTGTGGATAATGACATTGGTCAGTAAACTGAGGAAGTTAACCCTTCAAAATGAGAGAAGTTTGCCAAAATGTTAACATTTTCATGGCTTCTCTTCAGATTCAGGTATTATATAAACCAAGGCAAATAGAATTCGCTTTCCAGGTTTTGTCCTTCACTTACCCCATTTCATATTCTGGAATAGACTTGCTTGAAAAACAAAAGAACACAGGCACTATGGCTTCTAATATAGTCTCAACCATCCGTATTAATTATGACTTGTAACTAAAGTAACTAACTTCCATTTTACAGAGAAAATTGGGGGGTAGATAATTGAGAACTGTCTGTCATATATGAGCATTTAGCAGACTAACAAAGCTTGTGATACACACAATATAATTTTATTTAGCCACAGACATCACTTTTACACATTACGGTGAATATATTTATTAACATGACCCAAAGAGATAGCTGTATAGCATATAAAAATAAGTAAAAGTACACAAACCATAAGTTATACTTTGTAATTAATGTTTCAGTATTCTATTTTAGAAAATAATCTAAGGATGATCCCTTAATTAACTCAGTTTGATATACTTTTTAAAGTTTTAATTCACCTAAAGATGTTGGAAATTATGTCTAAACTAGTTCAATATAAAATATAATTACTGTTGATACGAAAACTTCATAGGTAATGACTCAATTTAATTGAACACAAATTTACATTATTTAAATAATCTTAAACATCATTGGGTGTAATGTTAGCTTATTTGTTTAGCAAACCTGTGTAAATCTAGGATACTTAAGATTTTTTTTCCTTGCAAAAACAAACCCAAGTAAAATAAAATGTACTACTCATTATACTTAACACTGGTAAATGAAAGAAAAGAGATAGCTGGTTTTTCTTGAAGTAATGTGATTTGCCAAAATATACCATAATTATGTGAGCTTAGATCCTTAGAATGTTTTTGAGCAACAATTTGTGTAAGAATGATTTTGTCATGTCTAGCCTATTAAAGTATCAGATATTCAGTGTTTTAATTTTGTGGGATTTTTAGGAATATTCCAGTTATGTGATTATTTATGTTTATAAACAAGTCAAAAAGAATGCTCCTTTAATTTAAGAAACACAGTTTAATTTGTCAGTGTTCCCAAAAGTAGGAAATCATTTCACATTCTTATAGTGAGATGTCAAGGACTTTCTCAGCTATAGTCATAGGGAGTTTGTAGTTTCAGTTCTACAACTTTAGCCAGAAGTTAAAAATAAATATGAAACACAAGACTTTGCTAGCCTAGACTTTGAAGAGTTGCTCTCCTTCCTTGTGGACATGAAGTTCTTAATTGACCAGAACTTAAAATTAGTCAAAGAGATGAACAAATCAGATAATCTCTCATCTCTTCATTCATTAGGGACTAGATTTCCACCATTCCTCTCCAGAGATTACCACATGGTTGAACCATAAAGCCAAAATCCTCACCATTATTGCTACTCCAGGGGATTAATTTATTGGCTCCAAGTGTACCAGAGACCCAGACAAAGGCACCAAATCAGTATAGCGGAGAAACCTTCTCTTTTTGCCTTCCCTCTTGACTTCCCAGCATGTTCAGGGAAAGCTTTCTGCTACTGTGACCCGCATCACACAGGCAGATCTGCACTAAGCTGGTGGTCCAGCATGGTCCTTTGTGATGGAAGGCAGCACAGTTGATCTGATGCTCTCAGTGTGATGCTTCTAGAGTGACATAGCAAATGCCACCCTGGGAGTTAATTAACACGTATCAGACTTGAAGCATTAGAAAGAGAGCCCATGGTTTTCCCATGATGTTAGGGTTGGTAGGGAACTTTGTTATCTTTGTGTCCAATATCCTCATTTGCCAAGGGGGAAACTGAGTCCCTTAGAGGGCAAGACTCTATTGCTCAGGCTCCCACACTAAGTTATGGGTATAGCCAGGACCATAAAATGTAGGTTTTCACTACAGGTGATGTTCATTGTAAGTTATGTCTTACAGCAGTGTCATTTTTCTGGTGCTGAAAACTCCTAAAAGTTTTCATATGTATTCAGCACCCTGATCAGTTATTTCACTGCTTGTGTTATGATCAGAGCTCTTTGATCCTGTAGAAGTTTTAGAAGAAAGCCAGGTACTGTATGCTCAGAAATGGTCTTTTTTTTAAAAAAAAAAATCAAAGCAAGGTTGATTAGAGACTAGGTAAGCTGATATGTCCCTCATTTTTGACTTAAAAGAGACTATCGATATATCAAAGCTGCTTAACCAGTCAGTTCACTATTCCTTGTGTCCCTAACATGTGCTGGTTTATGTACATAATTGCATGATGGGGTAAGGTGGATGGTGAGGGAAGGGAGCATGAATTAACACTAGCACTAGACACTTCACATGCTGTCTCCCTAAGTCCTTGTAGGAATTCTATCAGAATCCTCATTCTGGTTTGTAGGTGGGGGGACACACATATCCAATGTCACAGGGCCAGCTTTCTGGGGAAGTGGGGTTCAAGGTGTCTGGCTACAAAGCTTGAGCCCATATCACTGCATCACAAGGCAGGCATGGACCTAAAAGCCACACTGGTTGGGAGGATTAAGTGCCCTCTTAGATACAGAAGCTAGGTGTGGAAGGAATGAAAAGGTCCTCTATGGATTCTCACAGCAGGGAAGCTGAATGTATGATTGTCATTTGCCTGTGCTTTGAGTAATGGGAAGGAGTTTTGATTTGTAGAGATGGGGAAGAGAGAGATGCCTTCCATGTGGGAAGTACTTAGAAATTTGGACACCATAGGACAAGTTCTGGAAAAAGGTAAATAAATTGGTTGGAGTGAGTTACAGCAGGTTGGCAAAGGGACTTTGGACAGTTTTCCATTCATTGGGTTCTTTTCTACAGACCAGATATTCTACTCTGGGCTTTACATTCATTATCTCATTGCAGTACTTTGCATAACCCTTCCAGGTAGGTGTAGTCATTGCCATTTATAGATAAGGATCCTGTGGCACAGAATGAGAGAGTGACTAAGGCCAAGGTCACATGCAGTTAAATGTCAGTATTGTGATTTGAACTGGGATCTGTCCGATTCTTGACCCTGGACTCTTAGCACTATTGGAAAAGAATATTAGGTCAAAATTGTTGAAGGTTGTGAACATCAAGTTAAAGGGTCTGGATAGTATATTTTACATAGAACTTGTCCAAAGCTTGTTCTACAAGATGTCGTCTAAGATTTTAGCAGATGTTTCAAGAGGGCTAAGTACATTTCTGTAGCCCAACTTATTGAGAAGATCCAAAAAACACAGGAAAACAAGTCTGTGTACTCCTTTTAATAGGCCACTGTCTTTTGTGAAACACAGAGAGGTCTGGTTTGCTGTACCTCCCCAAACTTATTCAGCCACATTTCCATGTTCAGAATATCATCTGTCTGTGGAAAGACTACAGTAGGCAGCAGCATGATACAAATATAGATCTGTATTTATGAAGGCATTTTAGGAAGTGAACAAGGCTGGACACAATGGTCCAGCTTGGAGACAGGGAGACCAGTAAGAAAGTAGTTAATTCTAGTGAGGGAAAATGAATGTCATTCTTCCGTGTGATAATCAAAAGACTGGACTGCAGTTACCTGGATTACCAGAATGTCTTCAAAATCCTTATCCAATTAAAACGCCATCCTGTCTGAGAGGGCACTATGAAAACCATGAAGAGCTACACATATACACTCACATATACATTAACGAAGGCTGGACATTACAGATGCTATGTGAGCGTATAGATGGGCTCCAGGCTATAGTTCCTCACGTGTAATACTGTGTTGATACTGTATCAACCCTCTGGGTTGATGCTGGTTGAAAACATGCACAGTCCATGGACATGGGCAGCTACTGCATCAATCTGGCCACCAACCTCATGGTGGACATTTACCTGCCTCATTGCTCATGGCTCCCTTCCATGCTGAGGCCAAGCCTGCTCATCCAGGGATGCCATTGATGGACAAAGCATATCCTTGGCACCCATACTGGATGAATTCTGGGAATTTCACTGGGTGAATTCTCCACCCACACTGGAAACATTCAAGGCAGTGAGAGGCCATTGGTTATCACTAGTCTTGCCAGCTCATACCTTCTTTCCTTGTTTCCCTTGGCAGCTGTAGGTGTGCATGTTTTGTTCTTTGAATCTCATTACTCTTTGTTCCCATCATCACAGACCTTGCTGTCCTCTCTGGGTTATGGGCGAGTTCTATTAAAAACACGTTCAATTTGGAACATGTGAATATTTGGATAATTACTTTAAAAAAATTTTTTTAACATTTTTATTTGTTATTGAGAGACAGAGCATGAGCATGGGAGGGACAGAGAGAGGAGGAGACACAGAACTTGAAGCAGGCTCCAGGCTCTGAGCTGTCAGCACAGAGCCTGACGTGGGGCTCGAACCCAACTGTGAGATCATGACCTGAGCTGAAGTCAGATGCTTAATCAACTGAGCGCCCCTTGGATCATTACTTTTGTGATCTCCTTGTAAAGGGTCTGTTAAAACAAACCACAGCAGAGTATCAGGGAGATACCTGGGTGCGCAGTGGAGGGGGACAGACTAACTGCCTTAGAAGCAGATAGTATTGATGGGATTTCTGACTTCATGTCTTGATACCTATGTGACTTTGGACAAGTTACCAGTGCTTTCTAAACTTAGGTTTCCAAACATGAAAAAAAAAAAAAATGGGAATACTGTCATTCTTTCTATAATGGGTGTAAGGGTTCAAAGAAGACAAAGCTCTCAGTAAATGTTAGTGCCCAACATCTGTCCACAGGGAGGACTTGGTGAGAGTACACTGGCTTCTGCTGTTGGCACAAACCTCTTTCCTCTTTCGCTTTGCTTTTGTCTATCACCTAGTGCCCATTCAGGTCCAGCAGTTCTGGTGGCCAGGCAATTGCTCCAATTTTAGCCACATCTGATTCGTATCTCCACTTCAGGGACTTCAATGTAAATGGCTCTACTGTTGCCTCTTAAAAGAATGTGTCAGTTCTATCAACTCTGGGAATTGCTGGGTTCCCAACTCTCCCTCAAGGGAGCCATTTAGCAACATAACTTAGATTATAGTGGAGTTAATGTTTAGTGAACACCTGCTACGTGGTAGGCAGTATGCTCTGTGCTTTCACACAAGCTTTCTCACTGATGTTACAGAAAATGACTATTATTTTATAGAACTGTCAGTAGCTCAAGGTAGCGTTTATACATGCATGTCCAATCCTGGTAGAGCAAAGCTTTTCTTTCCCCCTCCTGGGAGTGATATTCAATATATTTATCAATGAGTATGGCTTGGATACCAACCAAACAGAATAAAGAGAGTGCTTTGGGGGCACTCTCAGTTTACCAGCTGGAATAGAAATATCTTAACAATTCAATTTTCAATATTTTGATAATTGGTATGACTAACCTAGATGAATTGCAAGCCAGTCCTCTTTCCCAGTGGTTCAGACCCTGGTGAGATGGTAAAACAGTCCTTTCCATTCTCCAATTGCTGTTATGGGAAAATGCTGAAGATGCTGCCTTTGGGGCACCAGAAACATAATGAAAACTAGGTCCACATCTTCTGAGATTTGGACATGGACAGAATCTGGGTGGGCTAGTCGAGGCAGGGTAGTATAGTGGTGATGACAGCAGCTCTGGATCAGATGAGGCCTCCCTCCATCACTTACTAGCTGTATGATATTGGGCATATTATTAGGCTTGCTGAGCCTCAGTTTCCCCATTTGTGGAATGGTGATAACAGTACTACCTCAAGGGCTTTTCATGCAGCTTTATGAAACAATATGTATAAGTAACTTTACACTGTTATTAGTTATTGGTGTAAGTGGAACAAAACTTTCAAATTACCCCTCAAAGTTATCTCTCTTCTCAGTAATCCAGTTTTGTTTTTCCTTTGACATGTCTGCCCTTATTGCTTGAGGAAGGAAAGAACAAAGACACAAAGGAGGGAAGATTCATCAGAGAGATGGCTTGTATCAGACAGGAAGGGGAAGAAGAAGGCCCCTCCATTGCGGGGGAGGCAGAGAAATGCAAATCATGCAAAGGGCAAGAGGTCAGACAAGTGTCTTTGCTCCTCCCCCAACTCCTCTTGGAGCCTAAGGAGGATTTATAGAAACAACCAAATCATTTGGGTGAGTCCCAGAATAAGAGAGCTTACTCTTTGTTTCCCAGAGTGTCCCCTGGGAAAACTACAGGTGTCTCTAAGAAGGTCCACTCCTAGGCTGACACTGGTAGAAACGGTGTAGCACGAGTGGTGTGGGATGTTTGCTCCTGAGATAGTGCCCAGTTCTATGCTCACTGTGGCATCTCGGGCCCCAGAAGTTTCTTCATTACCCAGTGCAGGGGGTGGGGGGACACAAAGTACTGAGAGATCCTGGTGTCCAGAATGTTTCCAGGAAGTAGCCCAGCATCTGAGGGCCTCCTGAGTGAAGGCAGGGGACTTCAGACCACCTTGGACCTCAGCAACATACCCAAGATACTTCTCAGGGAGCATTGGCACAGAAGACCCAGTGAGGAGGTGAAAGGAGGGTTTGCCTAGCAGAGGGTATGGGAACCTAGAGGACAGTGGGTGACCAGAAGCCCTGTTCCTCCCTGCTGTGAGGCTATGTCCTCCCCACTTCACACAAGCCTGGGAAGGAGAAGGGAATGAGGAACCCCCTTGAAAGAAAATAAAGGGCTAGATAAGGAGTGAGGAATGGGATTGGAAAAAGAACAGAGAAATTGCTGCCTTGATGATAATACATTTTCCTCCTCCCTGCTCCCCACCCCTGCTGTTTTCAAAATGTGGGCTCAGATGAGGCCAGTTCCAGACACTGACTTCATGCTATGTAGTCTGGATACAGCACACCAGCTACTATTAATGATAGCGACAATAATAAAGCAAGCTTGACTTCATTCACCTCCAACACCATGTCAGGCAATGGTCACGTACAAGGGGAGAACAGCACAGTGTCACAGGGTCTTTGTACTTCCCACCACAGAGGGGTTTCTCCAGCACCACACTGCATCCCTCTGAGCTCAGTGACCACAGTCCAGCTCCTCTGGTCTTTTGGCTTCCAGTCTTCACTCCATGCTTTTGCCTGGACCTGTTTGAATGGCCCTGACAAGACACTTCCTCTGAGTGTATCTCCACTCTGCTTCCATTAGAACCACAGCCCCATCTTGGTTCACATTTGTCACTAGTTACAGTCATTCTCGTTCCCTGACACCTGACCTATGTCCCTTGTCCCTTGTCCCTCACAGCCTCCCATCTGCACTATCCAGCTTCCAGTCCAGGACCCATCCATGGTGCCACTCTCTTGCCAGTATCCCCAACTCAAGCCCTTCCACCTCACCCTTCTGACAAAGACCCAACTCTGTGCCACTTCCATTCTTAGCCCTTTCTGCTGAGCATTGTGGAAGAAAAATATAATCACACAAGTCTGCAAACTGGGGCCATGATGAATTCCCAACATTTAGGCCTGCACGGAGCTCCAGCATGGGCCAGAGCTAGTGCTACTCTTTCTAGAAGTTCTCTATCCCATTCTGCACAGTGGCCTTTACTGAGCACTCCCACCCCCACCCTGTCTTATCAGGTAATCTTATGCACTACCCCCAGAGAAAATTAATACCACAAGCAAACATCCTCAAGATGTCCTCAGGCTTCTGCAAAGCTGCAGAAGGATTAATACTTGAACACTCCCTTTCTCCTTTTCCTTTGCATCCAAGGCCACCCCACCTCCTGTACTTTGTACTTCATTCCCTCCTGCCTCCTAGACAGCCTGGCTTTATCCCCCTTTGCCTTGTATTATCAACTTCTCCTTCAATCCCACCTCCTTTCCCTCCATGTTAAAAGATTCTGAAGTCATTCCCACCCTAAAAAATAAAAACGAATGGAAAACAATCTCCCTTAGGCCTACATTTCCCCTCAGCTATGGATCCCATTCTTCCTTTCCCAGGTCTTGTCAATATTCTGGAAATAGTGCATTTTTACTCTTTGCTTCTACCTCATTTTCATCCACTCCTGGGTCCCTGCACCCCACCATAATCCCACCATCCCACTGAAAATGCTCTTGTCAAAGTCAACAAAGACCAACTGGTCACTATAATCAATGAGCACTTTTCAGACTTTATCTTATTTGACCTTTTAGTAGTATTACTCCCTTTACAAAACATATTGACTCCTTTAGGTGCCATCTCATCACATTTTCCTGCATCTCCACATACCTTGCTGGCTACTTCTACTCAATCTCTTTTTTGGGGGAGGGGCTTCTTTGTCTCTGAAGGCAGTCCTTTAACCTAGTGGTTCTCAAAAATGTTTCCATGCATTCAGATCACCTGGAGAGTTTGTTAAGACACAGATTCCTGGGCCCTACCCGTATAAGTTCTGATTCAGAAGGTCTGGAGTGGGTCCGGAGAATTTGCATCTCTATGAAGTTCCCAGGTGATGCTGATGTTGCTGGTCCAGGGACCACACTTAGAAAACCACTGCGGTAGGTGCCTGCGGTGTTTGTCTTAAGCTTTCTTCTCTTCTTCACACCAATGGTTCTTGACTTGGGTTGTACGTTAATATTGCTCAGGAAACTTTAAAGAAAAGAACAGGGAGGCTGTGTTAGTTAGAAGGAAGGAAGGAAGCTCAGGTATTGGCATTTAAAAAAAGTTGACCAGGTGATTCCAATGTGCTGCTAGGGGTGAGAACCACATGCCCCAGGTGATGCCCCCTATAGTAAGGCTCCTCTTACCCTCCACATGTTAATGACTTGTGGATTTCAGACTTTAGATGTTAGTTATGAGCATCAACCTGGATTTCCAACCACCCACTGGACACCTACTCTCAGATGCCTCACAGAAGAACCCTCACATTCAACATGGCCACTTGAACCCATTGTTTCCTACCTGCTCCTCTTTTGGGTTTGCCATTTCCATGGAGGGCTCTCGCACCCCCCGCTCCAGTTGCCGAAGCTAGAAAACTTGTGGTTAGATTGTACTCTTCGTCTCTCTGCTAATTTCCTATGACTGCTGAAACATATTTCCACAATGTGGTGGCTTAAACAATAGAAAATTTTTCTCTCACAATTTGGAGGCCAGAAGTCCAACATCTGGTATCACTCAGCTGAAACCAAGGTGTCCTGGGGTCATGTTCCCTTGGAGGCTCTAGGGGAGAACAATTTCTTGTCTCTTCCAGCTTCTCGCCAGCATTCCTTAGTTTGTGACCACATCACTCTGAATTCTGCTCCATGGTCACACTGCCTTTTTCTCTGTGTCAAATTTCCCTCTGCCTCTTGCTTATAAAGACACTCATGAGTGCATTTAGAACTCACTGGATAATCTAGGATAATCCCATTTCAAGATCCTTAACTCAATCACATCTGCAAAGGCTTTGCTATAGAAGGTATCATTTACATGTTCCAGGGATTAGGACCTGGTATCATTGTGGGTCATTATCCACTACCAGTTCCCTCACCCCCATGCCTCCATCATTGATTCATATCCAAATCCTGCCCATTCTACTTCCTAGGTATCTAAACATTTGTACTTCCCTCTATCTACATTGTTATGTTGAAATCCAGGTTCCATCATCTGTCTGAATTATACATCAGTCTCTTAATTGATATGCTGTCTGCCATCATGCTACCCTCCAGTCCTTTTCAGTAAAGCAGAATAATTTGCCCCCAATAGTGATAATATTCCTCTGCTTTATTTCCTGTAACGGCTTCTCATGATTTCCAGTAATATCCATTCTCCTGATCCTGGCTTTGGGACTCCACTCTGGCCCATACCTACTTCCCTTCTCTCACTACTCATCTGTGTGTCTTTGATCTTAGAGCCCTATATCATCTTTTCTCTGCCCAGAACAGCCTTCACACTGCACAACCCCATACTGCATCCCTGGGGCAGGTTTCCATGGCTACTCATCTTTCCTCAATCATAGACCTGGCAAAGATCAATTGTAACTAGTTTAATTTTGTTTCCCAACTAGACTGTAAGCTTTGGGATGGGGGGGGGGCAGGCTTATGTTGGTATTGTTCTCCTCTTTCTCAGTGTTTAGTACAGTGCTCACCTCAGAGTAGGCATCAAGCAATATTTATTGGGTTGAATTCCCATGGCCTGTTCCCCAGCCCATTGTCCCTAGGGTCTTAAGGACACCATTTGGACTATTTAGACATCACTAGTACACAGTGAAAAACCAGTGCCTATTCCCAGAAGCCCCAGGTGCATGTTTTTTCACACCACCGGTGGGGCTCACCTGTGTATTCCCTCCATCACATAGTTTCCGGAGAAATCAAATTGGCATGATGCTGGTTTCCTCTGATTGGCTGGAAAATGATCCCACATCTATTCTAAGCCCTGCATCTGGTTCCCACGCTCCACATTCAAAGCTCTTTAGTGGGACCAGACCCTACACATCCATAACCATTAACCTAGACAACCTTGTACCTATAGGATTAAGACTTTATGCCTCTGGTATCTCCCTGCCTGCTGCCTTTCCAGACACTAACTACTGCATGCAGGGATGAGTCAGGGGCACGGGGCAGACGGTCTTTGATAACAAATGAATCTAGTTACAGGTAATTAGAGGACCATCAGGCCATCTCACTGATACAGCATAAGGCAATCATGCAGATAAAAAGCTCTAGGCGAAATAAAGTCCCAGATGCTCTCACCTCTTGCTCAGCTGAACTTCTTTATTCCCATCCATTGTCTCCTTGCAGATCTTTCAACTTAAACTCTTGTTCTTGGCTCCTTGCCCTCTGCACAGATCTCAGAGTTTAGGATTTACCCTCTGCCTCTAGCTAGCCTGGATATAGTATCAAGCATGCAGCGCTTAGTGCTTCATCATCCTACCAGCCTGCCCTTTGCTAGCCCTGCAAAATGGGGATGGGGAAAGGCTGTGTGTGTGTGTGTGTGTGTGTGTGTGTGTGTGTGTGGTGTGACAGAGCAGTTTAATGATTTTTCTCTTTGCTTGTTCGTCTGCAAGCCTTCTCTCTCATTTGTCCACTCCTGCCTCCAGGACTGTCAGCATAAAGACCTTTCTTATCTCTCTACTTCCTTGGCTCATTGCCCTACGTGTTCCTCCACCCACACTGCGTTTCAGGACTCTGTGCTTGTCATGTGCTGTTCCTGTTCCTGGCACGCTATTCCCATTTTCTCTGCCTTGCAAATTCTTACCCATCCATCGGGACCAGCTCCAATGCCCCTTCCTTTCTGAATCTTCCCCACCACCACAAGGCAGAGTTAGACATTCCCTCCTTTGTGCACTCACAACACCCTGTACTGATCTCTATTAGAGCGTTTGCCATATTGCACGGTCATACTCTGTTTACAGGTCTCTCTCTGTCCCCGACTAAGATGTGATCTTGTTCACTAGGTCTCATTCATCTCTAGATTGACTATGCCCCACCTATAATTGGTTCTCTGCATTTGTTACAGTAACGTGTGGACTGAGAGAAGTCCCCATCCAGGAAGACTTGCTCAGCCTCAGGCAAGTGGGGTAAGTGGCCCTTGGAGAATCAGTGGCAGAGGCTTCCCTCCCCGCTCATCCTCTGGCTGCTTCCACTTCTTTTGTGATTTAATTGGGATTTGGCACTTCAGCCTCTTGGCTGGCCCCTTTAGAAAGAGAGTCATCAGTGGTGAAAGCTCTCCACATCAACTCACACCTACAGGGCTTGCTGAAATGACGCCCCTGCCCCTCCTGGCCTCTCCAGCACCTGAGCAAGCTGCCTGGGGACCCCACTATGGTTGGATTGGCAGGCAAAGTGGTTTAGAGGAGTCCCTGCACCTGGAAGGGTATTATCTCAGCAACATTGGAGCTTAGAAAATTAATGAAAAGGGAGGGAAGTCATTGGGATTTTAGACTTGCAATCAGGGGCTCTGCGACCCCCAAAGCTGGCAGTACTAAGGGAGCTAATGTGCCGACCATGAGAGCTCAGCTGGTCTCCATTTGCTGATCTCTGCGTCGCAGGGGGAGCTGGGCACTCTTTCCTCGTGCCAGACAATGAGATGCTGGCAGAGAGGCAGTAGTCACGTTGCTGCAAATGCCAAGCCAGGGCAGCTCTGCCAAGATTTGGAGGCACAGATGATTCCCCGGCAGCCCAAGAGGTTTAACCCATGCGGCTGTCCTCACTGATTCAAAAGGGAATCTGGAAGGAAACAGATACTTGTTGGGCACCGATCATGTGTTCTACACTTTATATGGTTTACTCCAATCTGCCCGACAAATCTGGGGTTTCTGCCTACCATCCCATCAACAGAGGAGAAACCCAGGGCCTCTGAGGTTAAGTCCCTTCTCACAGAAGGACCACCTCTTAAGTCCTATAGGCTGTGTCCCACACAAGGGCACTTGACCACACAGACAAATGGGGACTGAAATGTAGCCACACTTGGGTTGTCAAGCTGTGCCCAGAGGGTGCCTTTACTAATTTGCAAAGGTCTCCCATAGAGTGACCATCATCCTGCTTCACAGGTAGAACTCAGTTTAAAGTTGGGTTGGCCCAAATCCTCAACTGACTATCCTGCATTCCTGTCTATTTCAGTGTTAACTGCAATCCCTAAGGAGCTCAAAACTCAGGTGTGGGCAAAACAAAGTAGGGGGAGACTCAGTGCTGGAAGGAATGGGGATCCAGTGACCTCGTTTCTTCCTACCATCTTATCACTTGTAATCATGACCCTCATTTCTTTGTGGGTTCCCCCCTGCTGCCTCTCATTTCTTTAAAAAATTTTTTTTTACATTTATTTATTTTTGAGAAACAGAGTGAGACAAAGCATGAGTGGGGGAAGGGCAGAGAGAGAAGGAGACACAGAATCTGAAGCAGGCTCCAGGCTCTGAGTAAGTGGTCACCACAGAGCGTGATGTGGGGCTCAAACCCACAAACTGTGAGATCATGACCTGAGCTGAAGTCGGACACTCAACTGACTGAGCCACCCGGTGTCCCTGCCTCTCATTTCTTAGTATAAGCTGCTTTGGGCTGCAATTGAGTAGGGTAAGGAGACACGGACACATATTTTTGCTTTTTTTTTTTTTTTTACATCAATAAACACCAACACGCCTTTAGTATCAGACTTCTGGGCATAGGGCAGCTAGCTTGATTGTTTTGCTCACAGCAGATAAAGATGGGGCTTGGAGGTCAGCATCTTCATGGAATTGCTCTATATAATATAGTCAAGTCAGACCAAACACATCCCAAGTGCTGGTCTTGTTCCTGCCTTCTCACCACCTCAGCCTCTGCCGCGGTCTCCATCCTCTCCAGTCCATTCTACAGACCTCTTGCAGATGAACCTTCACGAAACAGTTGTTTTTCTTACCAACTCAAAAGCTTTCCTGGGTTCCATGTTGCTTAGAAGATAAAGTCCTAACTTCATGCAAAAGTGCTTCTCAAAGTGTGGTCCCAGACCAACAACATCAATATCAGCTGAAAACTTGTTAGAAATGCAAATATTTAGGGCTCCACCCCAGACCTATGGAATCAGAAACCCTGGGCATGGGGTCCGGCAGTCTGTGGAACAAAAACCCCCCAGGCAGCTCTCATTCTTACTAAAGTTTGGGAGCCTTTGGCCTGTCCTAAATCCTGACTTACCGTCTCTTTGTCACTTTCCACTCCAACCAAATTTATTCTCTCCCTGATCCTGGTCATGGGCTGTTTATTTTCCTCTTTATCTCTGCTCCTATGGTGCCCACTGGCAACAGTAGTAGCTGGTTGTCATTCTAACCCCCATCCTCCCCTTCTTTGATAGCAATCCATCTGTATTACAGAGACACTGTTGTGCCTAGATGACCACTTTTCCATTGCAACTAGGTGTGCTTACAGAGTTAAATTCTAGCTAATCATTTTAAGTGGAGTATCCTGAGAAGGAAGGACAGACAGTGGAGTAAGCCCCTTTTTGTCTCTCCATTTTTTCCTCTTCCTCCTGACTGCTTCCTGGAATATGGACATAATGGCTGGAGCTCTAGCAGCCTTCAAGGACCTTTGGGATAACCTTGACAGGGAGGCTATACACAGCCAAGCAGAAAAATAGAAAAAGCAAGGGTCCCATGGAGCTACCATGGCAAGCCTTTGAATCTGATCTCTGAACTTTACAGGAGAAAATCCCTGTGTGTAGAAGCCATAGAAATTAGGTTTCTGTTAATAGCAACCAAAAGCAATTTCTAACTCAAAATGCCTTCCAAATTTCTCTTTATTTATACATATCCAACCTGTTCTTTAATGCCTGATTTGTTCACATGTTACCCATTTAACAAACACTGCGGCATCTATTCTGTGCTAGGCTCTAGGTAGGTCCTGGAGATGCAAAGGCAAATGGACATAGCATCATCACATGCTGGCATGATTGTGCATTTGTCTCTCTTGCCCACTATTTCATGAGCCTGTATGCCCTTTAAGTCCAGAGCCTCTGACTTATTCATCTTTGGATATTCAGCCCTTAATGTGGAACATAATGCTTGAAAGGAGTCTAGTAAAGGTTTATGATCTGCCACAGACATCCCTAGAAGGTTCATCTGAGTTCTTTCATCTGCATTGATCAAAAGGGAAGTGATGTTTACTAAGCACTTACTACATGTCAGTTACCATGTTAGACATTTTTTTCCCACTCAGGATTTTACTCTTTCCTACAGGTCACCCAGTGATATTTAGGTTGTCTTCATTGTACATTTGAGGAAACTGAGCCTTGTTCAGATAAAAATGACTTGCTGCTTTCTAGCAACACAGCTGGTAGCTGATAGAAGTGGGAACCTATTGGGATGTTTTTGGTTGTAAGAAACAGAAAATCCTGTTTAAACTGGCTTAAATGATAAAGGGAATTGACTTACTTCCAAAACCTAAGCCTTCAGGGGTGGGCTGGCTCTATGCAACAGTAGTCCTAGATGGTTCCTTCCTCCACAATTCACAAAATTTCTGAAGTTCACTCTGATTGAACTAACTTTGCTTCCCTTCCCACTCTTGAATCATTGCAGGGTTGATGGTGATGGGGTCTTAGGCTTGAACTAACCTTTATGGCTTCCAGGTGAGCATACAAACACAGGCTTCTAGGTGATAGTCCCCCCCCCCCTTTTTTTGTCCACTCCATGCTCCATCCCATACTGCAAAAGGCTTACATGCATGTAGACAACCCTGCTCTTATCTTCCAACTCCACATGTGATCTAAGTGTGTGCCCACTTAGGGTATCATCTACCTTTGGAAGGAAGAACTGGGAAAGAGGCCAGTGCAGGCCCAGAGAGTGGAATCTGGGTGTGGACAGTGAGGGTGTGATCAGTGAGGGAATGTGCAGACTTCTTGTGGATCTGTTTCCTCACTCAGACTCTCACCCCATAGTGAAATGTGTACTTGAAACAGGTTTCAGAGCTAGACACTCTGAAGTGTAGGGTACAAGACAGGGGCCCTGATTGTAGTTCTGGATTTTGTGATCAGCCTCAGTTAATGGGGTCCATCTACAGAGCTGGAGGTGTTATGGAACCAGGCTGGAACACTGGCGGAAAAACCAAGGGGCACTCGGAGATCTTGGTGGATCGGGGATTTGTTTAACACCAGTGGTCTCAGAGGAGACTGTCTCTCCAAAGGTCTGAGCGCTGAATGCAAGTGGGGTGGGTAATTGACAGTCAGCTTCCATATCTGTGGGGGTTTTCGCGCACGCAGCAAACAAAGGAAGAAGGACCCAGAGGAGGGGTCTCTAAGCTAGAGACCAGAGTCTGTTTTAGCCCCATAGGCCATCTTTGACATACTTTATTCACTTCTCCAACATTCCCCCCATTGATGCCTTTAAAAAAAACAAAGCTTTTAGTAGTCATCACCTTTCAGTTTTACAGGGTGGTACTCTCAGAAGGCTAAGATATGTGCGGTAGTTTGGCAAGCAACAGTGTTTTCAATAAAACGTACCATGGCATTCAGTATACAGGGGCTGATGGATACAAGTAAAATTATGGAGAGGAAGGGCCCCGCCAGGGTGGAAGCCAGGATGCCCAATCCGTAAGATCCCATCCTTTCCATTGATTGATACTTTCCTGTTGTCTACGTTGAATTCTTTCCTTGAGTTCCTTAACTTTAGTTGTAACTATTCCTGGCTGGTTTACATAATAGCAACATTCCTCCCCCAGAAAGATGCAAGTCCCTCCTTTTTCTGAAGTGAGAAGGTCGAGAGCCCGCCTAGTTTGGAGGGTCACTGCCGCCAGAGAGTTTATTTGGTTTTGTAAGGTTACCAGAGAATCTGCCACCCGTTCCATGTCTTCACTTAGGTCTTGAGATAGTCGATGGTATAGTCCTATGGATGAACCTATGCCTCCATTCCAGTTCCTATTCCTGTAGCAATTCCTGTGCCTATCAGAACGGGTAGCAGGAGCTGATCTTCAGTGTATACGGATATCTCTGGGGTTAGGAAGACAGAATAACATAGCTGAGTCCAGTTGGCTTCTATGCATCAGTAGGCCAAATTGGAACACAGAACACCCAGGGGCTGAACATAGGGTTGCATTCCTCTTTAAGGTTATATTTCTTCCACATAGAGAGGTACCATTCATACCTTCAGGGACTATACAGATTAGATTGTCAGTATTTGTGAGATGGACCCCAGTGGCCAGGGGTCCAATTAAGACAGAGGTGTTGGTTTTGAGATTTTTTAGGAACTTCCCAGGTCAAAGGGATAGGAGTGGCTAAGTAAGCCCTCCAGCTGAGGGGCAAGCACAACCAGCAGGTTTGGGTGTGATTATCTATTTTATGGAGGACTTGTTGAGTAGTGTTGGCCCAGTGCTGGAGTGGGGAATTGGTAAGCATCTGATTGAGGGCTGAAAGGTTCAAACCTTGGTAGGCTGCCAGGGTTAGGGTTAGCCTTTATGGCTTGTATTACCCTATCCTGGGTATCCTTTATAACCTTTTGAAGGGCCCTGTCTTGCACCCCTCCCCCATCTGAGATCCCCCATTGAGGAAGGTAAGCATAGCAAGCTCGTTTCCCTCTCTGGAGGCCCTTGTTGTGACATGGGTTCCTGACATTTTGGGTTATCTCTATGGTCCAATACTTAGTCCTTGGGGCACTGGGTGACTGACAGAGAGTGGGTGTTTTTCCCTTGTAGCAATCTTTGTGGAGGGAGGTGAAGACACTGAATGCCCTTGATCCTCTTATTGTCATATAACAGTCCTGGGGGCAAAGTGGGTAAGCGGCAGTTGTGACGGTGAGAGAGGTTATCATAATATACAGGCAATACTTAATAATCCTCCCATCCAGAGGAGGTATGTGAGACCCAGCATGCATCTTTTGCCCCATGTCCAGCTTGTTGGTGCAGTCTCTATCAGTCCAACAGTAAGAAGTAAGATCAGGGCTATGACACCAGTAAGGGGCAAGGGCTGGCAGAGTTGCATCCAAACCCCTGGGCTAGGTTCATGCAATGATTCCTCAAGCTTCTACCATACTCAGGCCAGCCAGCTTCTGGGGTGTGGCTGGAGCAGGGCTGGAGGTCTCAGGGGCAGTTTCCCTTTTGAGGGTCAGTTTAAGTGGTTTGATTGGATTTGGATCACTTTGCCAGGTTTTGGGTTCTTCTGAGTTGGCCTTCTTAACTCTGAAATGATGGACCCATGGGGTGATACCTGAAACTTTAAGGGCTGTAGGAGTTGTTAAAATAAAAGTATGAGTCCCAGTCTACCGTGATCAAAGAGGTTCCCTCTTCCAATCTTTGACCCACACAGAGTCTCCTGGATGAAAGAGGTGAATGGTGGTCCCTAAGGAAATTGGGGCCCTCTCTATGGTGTATCTCTGTAGCTTATTTAGGACTGCCCCCAAGGTCTGGAGCTGTTCTCTTATTCCCTTGTCTCCAATCTGGTGTAGGTATCCTGGGAGTTTTCCTAAACATGGTGGGGGGGGGGTCGCCCATATAATAACTCAAAAGGGGAGAATCCCAGTGTCCCAGGCATGCATTGGGCATGCAGGAGGGCCAGTGGTAGTAAATATGGCCATGGGAGATTAGTCTCTTGGTGGAACTTAGCCAGGGTTTCCTTGAGGGTGTTATTCATCCGCTGTACTTTCCCTGAGCTCTGGGGTCGGTAAGCAGTGTGCAGTTTCCAGGTAATGTTGAGGGACTTTGTTAGGGTTTGTATACTGTCTGCCACAAATGCAGGTCCATTATCACTGTGTATGGTTAAGGGTAGGCCAAACTGAGGCACAATCTCCCATAGAAGAGCTTTGGTCACCTCGTGACTTCGTTCCATTCTGGTTGGGAATGCTTCGACCCATCCTGAATATGTGCAGATTATTATAAGAAGGTACCTGAACACTTTGTTTGGTTGTATGTCAGTAAAGTCCACTTCTAAGTCTTCAAAAGGGGAAGCCCCCATCCTTTGCATGCCAGGTGGGGGCCGAGGGACAGACCAAGCATTGTTTTTGGCACACGTTACACATTGCTCACTGACAGCTTGGCATAATGCCGGCAGCTAGCTGATATAGTTCTTTTTGAGGAGGGCCTCCAGTGCGGTTTTCCCTAGGTGCGTGAGTTGGTGATATTCCTTCACTAGGTGTTTTCCCATAGACGATGGGACAAGGGTGTGTCCATTTGGCATGACCCACCATCCCTCTTTGCTTAGTGTGCCCCCTTCTGTGGAGGCCCAACCTCTTTCTTCATTTGTGTACAGGGGCGGGGAGGCTTCCCTCTGGGGCACAAGAGTCATAGTGTAGGTAGGAGCTTCGCCTGGGTCACCACAGGTGGCCACTCTGGCTGTTTTGTCGGCCAGGCGATTTCCTTGAGTTATGGGGTCATCTCCTTTCTGATGTCCCTTACAGTGTAGGATAGCTACCTTGTCTGGCAGCCATATGGCCTCAAGAAGATTTAATATTTCTTCCTTGTTTTTGATAGTTTTCCCTGCAGCAGTAAGGAGGCCTCTTTCTTTATAGATGGCCCCGTGTACATGCACAGTAGCGAAGGCATACTGGAAAGCAATGTAGATGTTAACTTGTTTACCTTTGCTAAGGATGAGGGCTCGGGTTAAGGCATACAGTTCAGCTCATTGTGCCGACCATCCTTCCGGCAAGGTTTTGGCTTCCAGAACTTCGGTGGTTGTGGTTACCGCATATCCTGCTCTTTGGCTGCCTTCTTGTAAATAGCTGCTCCCATCGCTGAACAGGGTGATCTCCAGGTTTGTTATTGCCTGGTCTTGTAGTCTGGGCGGCTGGCGTAGACTTCATCTTCAGAACAGTCATGGTCGGGTTCTCCCTCCGTGGAAAGGAAGGTGGCCGGGTTTAGTGTTCTTACCGTTTCGAGAGTGACCCTTGGGTTTTCATAGAGAAGGCCTTGGTATTGTGTCAGCTAAGAATTGAAGCGGAAACTATATCCTTGGGTGCTCATGAGGGACATGACTGCGTGTCAGACTTTAACATTAAGTGTTTGTCCCAGTGTGAGTTTGTCTGCATCCTTGATGAGCAGGACTGTGGCTGCCGGCCCTCTGAGGCACGGTGGCCATCCTGTAACCACAGGATCAAGTTTTTTTTTGACAGGTAGGCCACTGGCTGTTGCCAAGGCCCCATACTCTGAGCACTCCAAGGGCTATTTTTGGTGGTGGGGGGCGGATTAGGTCAGTACTTTATTTTTAATTTAATTTTTTTATTTTTTAAAATTTACATCCAAATTAATTAGCATATAGTGCAACAATTTCAGGAGTAGATTTTTTAGTGCCCCTTACCCATTTAGCCCATCCCTCCTCCCACAACCCCTCCAGTAACCCTCAGTTTGTTCTCCATATTTATGAGTCTCTTCTGTTTTGTCACCCTTCCTGTTTTTATATTATTTTTGTTTCCCTGCCCTTATGTTCATTTGTTTTGTCTCTTAAAGTCCTCATATGAGTGAAGTCATATGATTTTTGTCTTTCTCTGACTGACTAATTTCACTTAACATAATACCCTCCAGTTCCATCCACCTAGTTGCAAATGGCAAGATTTCATTCTTTTTGAGTGCTGAATAATACTTCATTGTATATATATATATATATATATATATATATATACATACACATACCACATCTTCTTTATGCATTCATCCATTGATGGACATTTGGGCTCTTTCCATACTTTGGCTATTGTTGATAGTGCTGCTATACACATTGGGGTGCATGTGTCCCTTAGAAAGAGCACACCTATATCCATGGGTAAATGCCTAGTAGTGCGATTGCTGGGTCCAAGGGCTATTTTGTCCTTTTCATGTATGAAGAGTTTAAAGGGCCTTGCTATGTCAGGCAAACCCAGGGCTGAGGCTTGTCCCAGAGCCACCTTTATTTCTGTGAAAATGGCCCTTGCCTCCTCAGCCCATGCAAGGTGCTCCCAGTCTGGCCCTCCCAACAGGTCATAGAGGGGCCTCGCTATGGCTGAGAATCTGGGAACCCAAATGCAACAGAACCCTGTGGCCCCTGAAAATTCACGCAAGCCTCATTTTGTTTGGGGCTGTGGCAGTGTGGTGATAACTTTCTTCATTTCCGGTCCTAGTTCTCTTTTTCCTTTTGTGAGGAAGAAGCCTAAGTATTGGAACCACTGCTGACAAATCTGTGCCTTTTTCCAAGAGGCCTGGTACCCTGAGTAGGATAGGAGATGCCGGAGGGCCTTGGTACCTTTCATATAGTATTCTTGGGTGTCGCTGGCAAGGAAGAGGTCGTCTACATATTGGAGGTGGACACACCTTGTGGTTTCCCTCAGAAAGTCGGCGAGGTCTGCAGCTAGTGCTTCCCCAAAAAGAGTGGGCGAGTCCTTGAAACCTTGGGAAAGTGGTGTCCAGGTCAGCTGCATCTGGCTGTAACGGGCTCAGCCCATTCAAAGGCAAACAATGGTTGACTTTAAGGAGCCAGGCAGAGGCAGATGAAAGCATCCTTTAGGTCAAGGCATGTAAACCATCTGGCTGACCCCGGAATTTGGCTGAGGAGAGTATATGTGTTCAGAACCACTGGGTGTAAGGAAACAGTCACTTTGTTAATGGCCCTCAATTCCTCTACTGGTCGGTGTCCTCCTCCTGGCTTCTTGACTGGCAAGAGTGGGGTATTCCAAGCTGATTGGCATTCAATTAGAATACCTGCTTCTCTATGCTTGGTCAGGTGCTCTTGTATATCCATCCTAGCCTCGAGTGGAAGGGGGTACTGCCTTTGTCTCTGAGGTTGGGCTCCAGGGATCAGGTCAACAATGAAGGGGGCCCGATTCTAAGCTAGTCCAGGTGGGTTATCTTCAGCCCATACTGAGGGGAATGTAAGCCTGAATTCTGAGGGGCTATAGGGTAAGGGCTGGGCACAGAATAGTCTCCATTCTTCTTCCCTTGGCAGGGTAATTGCCAAGACCAGGATTTCCTTCTGCCTTGTATTTAATTGGAGGCTAGTGTCTCCAGTAGGTTCAAAAGTTATCTGGGCCCTAAGTTTGGAGAGCAGATCCCAGCCCAGGAGAGTAATTGAGCAGTCAGGTAAGTAGAGGAACTCATGCCGGACCTTGTGACCCCCAAGTTCACATTGTCAAGCTTGACAGAAGGGCTGCTGCATCGCCCATGTCCCAGTAGCCCCAAGTATGGTTGCCATCTTTTGGCTTAAGGGCATCACCGGGGAAGTAACAATGGAATATTCAGCCCCAGTGTCAATCATGAAATTTATTGTGTGGCTCCTACCTTCATTTCGATTGTGGGCTCAAGGGGGCCAAGAGAGAAAGAGCCTGGTCCCCCTCAGTCTGATTCTACCCCAGCCAGACCAACGAGGTTCTTGCCTCAAGGTTTCTCCCAATATCGGCTGGGTTTTGAGGGCCCCTTCCGATTCAGGCATTCACTCGTCCAGTGTCCCTTCTCTTTGCAGTATGCATATTGGTCCCTTGCTAAGGGGGTATGGGCTTCCCCCCTTTTGGTGGTTGGGGTCTTCCCATCTTTGCAGCATCTGTTTCTTTTAGTGCTGCTGTGAGAAGGGTGGCCTTCTTTTTTAGTCTTCCCTCTTCTTCTCTTTCAGCTGTGACTTCTCTGTTCATGAAAACTTTGCTGGCGACCTCTATCAGCTGAGTGATATTCATCCTGGCAAAGACCTCCAACTTCTGGAGTTTTCTTCTGATATCTGGGCAGCCTGTGCCACAAAAGAGGTATTTACCATCTGTTGACTTTTTGGTGCCTCGGGATCAAATGGGGTGTATACACGGTATGCTTCACATAATCTTTCATAGTAGTCTCTGGGAGACTCCCCAGGGTGCTGGGGAGTGATGTGACTGATGATATTTTAGTCATGTTCATGGGCTTTTGGGCTCCAGCTCAGACTCCCTGAAGGAAGACTTCCTGGTATCGTCGGATGTGGGCCTGTCCTTCTGTGGTGAAATCCCATGTTGGGCATTCTTCAGGTGCAGGAGCTTGAGCCCAGACAGCAGGGTCATTGATCCCTGGAGGTGTATGAAATTCTAGGTACCGTCATGTTTCTCTCATTATTCTTCTTTCTTCTGTATTAAACAGAGTACAGAGTAACTGTTGACAGTCTTCCCAAGTTGGTCAGTGGGTCTGGAAGAGGGACTCCATCAAGTTGACCATTGCTTGTGGCTTTTCAGAGTATGATGGAGTGTTGTGTTTCCAATTGAGGAGGTCTGTTGTAGAGAAAGGTTGACAATACATCATGGAACAGCTGGGCTGGACTGTTCCATCCTCATTCTGTCTTTCAGGCTCTCTTGTCTCCCTTACAGGCATTTGGAGAGTGTTAGGTCTGGGTCTGGGGCACCGTCTGGCTGCTGGCCCCTGTGGGGGAGGATTCTCCAGGTCCAAGAGGGGCAGGGAGATGAGTGGTGCCAACTGTGGCAGTGGTGGCGCTGACTGTGGCCGTGGTGGAGAGACAGATGGGGGAGGAGTTTCAAGCTCAGGAGGTGGGGGGAGGGAATTGATGAGTCATAAGGAGGTGGAAAGACAATATCTTCCTCCATGTCTCATTTAAATATTAGAGGAATGGTGGGTCCATTCTTTGGCTCCCTGGGTGAGTGTCCGGATGAAGTAGCTAAAACCTTTGCCTGGCTCTGCTTGCTAACGATGAATCGCACCCAAGGCAGGGGATTTCGGGCAATTTCAAGCCAGGATCCGATGTATGGAAGTTGATCAGGGTGGCCTGGGTTCCCAGGGACTATTAGCAAACCCGCTGCACTATTTGAGCACGTAATGTCCCTTATGGGGGCCACCCTATATTGAATATGGGCCATTATATTTCACAAAAGGTCCTTAACTTCTTGGGTGTCATTTTCACCCTATAATCACCTGAAAATCCCTTTTTAAGATTTTTGAGCATGACCTCTAAAATTGTAGGCTTACTCTGTTTTCATCCCATTATTAATTTTTTTCTCATATTTGGTGTCACAAAGACAGACAAAGGGAGGGTATCTCCTCAGATGACAGGACCAATCAGATACTCCTCTGGCTGCATTCCCGAGGGAAACTTTAGGTGAGGTTTGGCTATAGTGGACTCGGCTTTGTGACTTGTGATGGGAATCTGATCCGATACCGCCCTAGACCTTATACTCTCACAATGACACAGGGTAGCCCATTCAGACTCCATAGACTTTTGGGGACCTTAAGGGTGCCCGTCCGTGGAGCCACAGACTTGAACTCAACTGGCAAGCCTGGCTGAGCCGCACATTCACACACACACCCACACCAGAGTTTATTATATTCCCTCCCGCAAAATTTTCTACCTGTGAGACCTATTAAAGCCTCTGGGAATTGATCAGGTCCCCCTTCTACCCTTTTGGGTGGGCCTGACTTCTTTGGGGCCCCAGCATTACCAGTTCTGATGTGGGGTCCAGATCCTCACCTACCAGGTCTCTGAGTCCGGCAGGAACAACGGAGTGGGGCCGGCCCAAGGCAACTGAGAAGGAGACTGCCGAAATTCAGGCAGGGTGCACGCCTTCTCCCTTGTGATCCCTCACTCTGTCACCACCTTGCCGTTCTTCCAGACTGGTGGCAACAATGGGCCAGTGCAGTTGGGTTTCCTGGTCAGGGAACCAAGTATGTTGAGGAACCAGGCTGGAATGCTGGCAGAAAAACCAAGCGGCACTTGGAGATCTTGGTGGATCAGAGATTTATTTAACACTGGTGAGCTCAGAGGAGACTGTTTCTCCAAAGGTCTGAGTGCTGAATGCAAGTGGGGAGGGTTATTTATAGTCGTCAGCTTCCATATCTATGGGGGTTTTCACGCGTGCAGCAAACAAAGGAAGAAGAACCTGGAGGAGGGGTCTCTAAGCTAGAGACCAGAGTCTGTTTTAGCCCCATAGGCCATATTTGGCAAACTTTATTCACTTCTCCAACAGAAGTAGCCCTCTCAAAGGGCTACTCACACCCTCTCAAAACCCAGGCATGAGTAAAATAGAGTATGAAGAGTGGGTTCTGAAGGGGTGAACAATATCCCTACAGTGGCCTGTGGCTGACTACCTACCATGCCCATGCTTTTCCTGCTAAACTATACTGCCCATCAGCCCAGAAGAGCTGCAGGCAGCATCTTGTTCATCACTGAATTTCTGTTACCAATTGCAGAGCCTGGCCCCAAGTGGGTGCTCAGTATATATTTATGAAATGCCAAATGAATGAATGAAAAAGGCTACTTCTCATCCTCATCACTCATGACTTTTATCATGTGTATCTTGCACACAGTATAAATTTTCTTGCTTTTGGCCACTTCAAGTAAACTCTCTAGCTGCCACAAGTAAAGCCCTTGAAATTCCTTCCTAAGCTGAGGGCTGGAGGTGGGCCTGGCTAGGTTGCCTCACTCAGAAGAGGAGGCATCAATCGAGGCTTGACCCACAGTTTAAGGTGGGAGCTTAGTGTCTCTCATACATGCTATCTTCAAATGCTGAGTGTATGAATTTAGGGTTTGCATTGCAGTCTGTTTTCTAGACTTCCAAGATGTTGACATCAGAATTTCATCACATCAGAAATATAATTTGGCCAGGCATCATGAAGCATTTTGCTTTTGTCTAATTCACGTTATTAATGGCCATCTATGGAAATAACTACATATACTTTGCTGCTCAAAATAGCCAGCCCTGTCTTTGCTCCCATCTCTACAATCAACAAGGGTCAGCCCTGTGCTCCTTGCATACACCAGCTCCTGGCAGTGCCTACTCTGAAAGGGAATTTTCCTGTCCCTGTGATGAGAACAAAATGCATTTTACCTCCTGCCTTTGAGAGATAACACCATATTTTCTGAAACATGAGTTTTGACCTGTGATAATGGCCATTCTCAGATGATGTCCTATCCCTGGACAGCTGGATCCAGAGCTCCACTGAAACAATTGTGCAAAATACACCAAATGTGAGGCTGCTCTGCAGATGGACTCAATCTGATTATTTTAATTCTTTCAGCAAGTGACTTGAATCAGCACATGCCTAACCCTAAAGGGCGTGATGTAATCCCTGTATCCCAAAGCTCTCATGTAGGTTCCAGGGGGGACCCATGTTTCACTTGACTTGTTCGTGACTTGAATCTCCTTCCTGCTCATTCCACCCACCAATTCCTCCTGAATCATAAGACTGTTATAAACTCTGGGGTATTGGTCAGAGGACTGTAAGTACAAGAGCTGCATTCCAAATAATTCCTCTGTGTGACTGGCCCAAAGAAAGTCCTAATTAAAGGCTAGTAAGTCTCATGTGACCATAAATCCATATCTACAATATTGCCTCTTATCTCTGCAGCACTGGCACAATGGTGGGTGCTATCAGGCTTGTAATTAGTAAGGAATGATTGATTGATTGATTGATTGAATGGAATTCACTAACCTTGGATCCAGTAGGAGGAACCTAACTTTCTCTAGGGCTGATTTCTTTGCTATACTGTAGCCTACCCAGTAATTGCTACTGTCCCTCATGGTTCAAGGGTGTCTCAGCCTCAGAGAATTGTCAGTCCCGACATGTTCAATATTGTCTGATTCAAGGGATTTACCTGTTGCAGGCCCTGGTACAGAAATAAGCACTGTGAGCTGGGCTGGCATGCCTGATGTGCAGTTATATGTAGTAGTGCTGATATTTGTTCTGGTTCTCATCATTGCTGTAGTGGCCAGACCTGGTTGGGAAAAGAGGTATAAAAGTGAGTGTCGGGAAAGTCAAGGCCTAATTTAAGCACTGTGCTTCGAACAAATGTTCTTTAGTTTATTATTGAGGCCCTGTTCACAAAATGCTATTTACAGTTTTCAGTTTCAAAAATGAGGGGGGAAAATCACATCTTGATTGCCATGTCTTACCACTGAGGAGTATAACTCACACAAATTATAGATGACTTTTAATGAACTTCTGACTGATGGCTAAGACATGGTTAATGGTATTTTGAGAGTGACAGGATATGAAGAAGGAGCCAAGGAAAATATTGGAGAGATATTATTCTTGAGTGTAGATGCCCTCTGAACAGATGTTATTGGTAGGTTAATTAATGGTTGCTCAAATAAGTGTGTGTCCTAATCCCTGGAGTCCATGAATGTTGCTTTCCACAGCAAAGGGGACTTTGTAGCTGTGATCAAGTTAAAGATCTTGAATTGGGGAGATTATCCTGGATTATCTGGGTGCCCCTGATGCAATCATAATGGTACTTATCAGAGAGCTGAAGGAAGAGCCAGTCAAAAGAGAAAGTGACATCATGATGGAAGCAGAGACTGGAGTGGTGTGCTTTGAAGAATAGCAAGGCACCACAAGCCAGGGAATCTAGGAGACAACTAAATACTAAAAAGAACAAGGAAACAGATTCTCTTTTCAGGAACTCCACGAGCACCCAGCCCTGTAGATACCTGGATTTTAGTCCAGTAAAACTTTCAGATTTTTGACCTCCAGGACTATAAAAGAATACAATTGTGTTATTTTAAGTCATAGAGTCTGTGTTAATTTGTTATAGCAGCAATAGTCAACTAATACAAATATCAACCATCAACCCTGCATTTGCTAATCATCTTATAATAAGTAATTTCTTGTGGGTCCTCCTGCCAATGGAGGATATACCAGTGAGGAAGGTTCATTTGGTATCAAAGTGACTCGGTGTAGGCCATGTTAATGATCTATCATGAAGATTGAGGGGATTCATGAGGGGGGGAAATTCCATGTTACTAGTTTGCAGAGCCATTTTGCATTCCAGGAACATGAGGAAGTAAATCTCAGATTTGGCAGAGTGATAGCCAAGGGTAGCTTCCACTTCCAAAAAAAAGGTAAGTGAATGGAAATGTGTTCTATGGAAAATGATCTTCCCAAGTTGGACCTTTCTTAATTGTTCACCATAGTCCTTTCAATATATCATTCTAAGTTTCCATAACTCACTTTTCCTAGAGTGGTTAACAGCATGGACTATTAGGTTGGATATACCTGAATTCAAATCTTAGATCCATAGCTCTCCAGATTTGCAACGTGGGGCTAATTAAATAACATCTTTAGGAAATATTCTCATTTGGAAAATAAGGGTAATGAAACTGACTTTATAAAGTTATTTTGCAGATTAAATAAAATATTATATGTAAATAGGTTAGCCTGTGGCTTGGCAAATAACAATCATTCAATAAATGGGCACTAATACCATTCACTTACCATAGAAAAGCCATGACAATCATCTGCATGAATGCCACAAGGGCCAATAGAAATCCATCTTGGGAAGCATTTGTCATCTTTTCATCAGTGTAATAGGTACTCAAGAGAAATAGAGCCAATAGAACTATATCTATCTATATCTATATCATCTATATCTAATCTTATCCGTCTGTCTATCTATCTATCTATCTATCATCTATCTGAAATAAGGAATTGGTTCCCATGATTATGGAGGTTGAGAAGTTCCAAATCTGCAGTCAATAAGCTAAAGACCCAGGAGAGCTGATGCATATTTCCAGCCTGAGTCTGAAAGCCTGAGAACCAAAAATGATGGGTAAATTCTAGTCTAAGAGCCAGCAGGCTCAATAACCAAGCAGAGCTAATTTTTCAGTTTGGGTCCAAGGACAGGAAAAGACTGGTGCCTCAGCTCGATCTGACAGGCAAGAGGAGCTCCCTCTTGCTCAGTCTTTTTGCTCTATTTGTCTTCAGTTGATTAGATGAGTCCACCCATATTGGGGACTGCAGTCTGCTTTATTCAGTCTACCATTCAAATGTTAATTTCCTTTGGAAACACCCTCACAGACACACTTAAAATAATGTTTGACCAAATGTCTGGTTGACACATAAAATGAACACATAATCAGCCAACAAATAAAAGTCAATGGGAAAATTCTTGGTACCGCTTCACAGCTTGGGTTAGACAATAGAAGTGTCTGGTATATCCTGCTCTCTTCCTTGACTCCACAGTAGTGGGAGCACATGTTGAGTGAGTGAAGCCTGTCTTAGTCTGGATCACACAGTGAGTACAATGAACAGAATTCTCTGTTGACCTGCTATGGACATAGAGTAACATAGTAAGTAAGAGAGAGTCCTCAAAGCTTTCCGGAGCACCAGCCTGACATTTAACAGCATAAATTACTCCTTCAGTTGGACCACTCCAAAGGACAACTCCTCAGTAGTGCGAGCACATGTTGAGTGAGTGAAGCCTCTCTTAGTCTGGACCACACAGTGAGTACAATGAGCAGAATTCTCTGTTGACCTGCTATGGACATAGAGTAACGTAGTAAGTAAGAGAGAGTCCTCAAAGCTTTCCAGAGCACCAGCCTGACATTTAACAGCATAAATTATTCCTTCAGTTGGACCACTCCAAAGGCCATCCTAAATTTAACATGTTCACGTGTCCAAAACCAAATTCTTACTTCTGTCTCTCCTCAAACCTGCTCCTATCTAGTCTTGTCCATCTCAGTATGTGGCATCATCATACTTGCAATTGGTAAAGACAAAACCTAAGATCCTTCCTGGATTTTTTCCTATAGTCCCCACATCTTTTCATCCATAAATTTGTTCTATTTCCACAATGTATCCTGATGTTACTCACTTCACTCTGCCACCAATAGTATGACCCTAATATAGGCTGGGACCAATGCAATTGCCTCTTAACTCACTCTTTGCTTTTATACCTGTTGTTTTATAACCCATCCTCTGCATAGCAGCCAGAGTGAAATTTTTTTAAATATGAAATTTATTGTCAAATTGGTTTCCATACAACACCCAGTGCTCATCCCAACAGGTGCCCTCCTCAATGCCCATCACGCACTGTCCCCTCCCTCCCACCCCCCATCAGCCCTCATTTTATTCTCAGTTTTTAAGAGTCTCTTATGGTTTGGCTCTCTCCCTCTCTAACTTTTTTTCCCCCTTCCCCTCCCCCATAGTCTTCTGTTAAGTTTCTCGTGATCCACATAAGAGTGAAAACATATGGTATCTATCTTTCTCTGTATGACTTATTTCACTTAGCACCACACTCTCCAGTTCCATCCACGTTGCTACAAAAGGCATATTTCATTCTTTCTCATTGCCATGTAGTATTCAATTGTATATATAAACCACAACTTCTTTATCCATTCATCAGTTGATGGACATTTAGGCTCTTTCCATAATTTGGCTATTGTTGAAAGTGCTGTTATAAACATTGGGGTACAAGTGCCCCTATGCATCAGCATTCCCATATCCTTTGGGTAAATTCCTAGCAGTGCTATTGCTGGGTCATAGGGTAGATCTATTTTTAATTTTTTGAGGAACCTCCACACGGTTTTCCAGAGCAGCTGCACCAGTTTGCATTCCCACCAACAGTGCAAGAGGGTTCCTATTTTTCCACATCCTCTCCAGCATCTATAGTCTCCTGATTTGTCCATTTTAGCCATTCTGACTGGCATGAGGTTATATCTCAGTGCGGCTTTGATTTTTATTTCCCTGGTGAGGAGTGATGTTGAGCATCTTTTCATGTGTCTGTTGGCCATCTGGATGTCTTCTTTAGAGAAGTGTCTATTCATGTCTTCTGCCCATTTCTTCACTGGATTATTTGTTTTTTGGGTGTGGAGTTTGGTGAGTTCTTTATACATTTTGGATACTAGCCCTTTGTCCAATATGTCATTTGCAAATATCTTTTCACATTCCATCGGTTGCCTTTTAGTTTTGTTGATTGTTTCCTTTGCAGTGCAGAAGCTTTTTATCTTCATGAGGTCCCAATAGTTCATTTTTGCTTTTAATTCCCTTGCCTTTGGAGATGTGTCAAGTAAGAAATTGCTGTGGCTGAGGTCAAAGAGGTTTTTTCCTGCTTTCTCCTCTACAGTTTTGATGGTTTCCTGCCTCACATTCAGGTCCTTCATCCATTTTGAGTTTATTTTTGTGAATGGTGTAAGAAAGTGGTCTAGTTTCATTCTTCTGCATGTTGCTGTTCAGTGCTCCCAGCACCATTTGTTAAAGAGACTGTCTTTTTTCCATTGGATATTCTTTCCTGCTTTGTCAAAATTAGTTGGCCATACTTCTGTGGGTCCAATTCTAAAGTCTCTATTCTATTCCATCAGTCTATGTGTCTGTTTTTGTGCCAATACCATGCTGTCTTGATGATTACAGCTTTGTAGTAGAGGCTAAAGTCTGGGATTGTGATGCCTCCTGCTTTGGTCTTCTTCTTCAAAATTACTTTGGCTATTCGGGGTCTTTTGTAGTTCCATACAAATTTTAGGATTGCTTGTTCTAGCTTCGAGAAGAATGCTGGTGCAATTTTGATTGGGATTGCATTGAATGTGTAGATAGCTTTGGGTAGTATTGACATTTTAACAATATTTATCTTCCAATCCATGAGCATGGAATGTTTTTCCATTTCTTTATATCTTCTTCAATTTCCTTCACAAGCTTTCGATAGTTTTCAGCTTACAGATCTTTTACATCTTTGGTTAGGTTTATTCCTAGGTATTTTATGATTCTTGTTGTAATTGTGAATGGGATCAGTTTCTTTATTTGTCTTTCTGTTGCTTCATTATTAGTGTATAAGAATACAACTGATTTCTGTACATTAATTTTGTATTCTGCGACTTTGGTGAATTCATGTATCAGTTCTAGCAGACTTTTGGTGGAGTCTATCGGTTTTCCATGTATAATATCATGTCATCTGCAAAAAGCGAAAGCTTGACTTCATCTTTGCCAATTTTGATGCCTTTGATTTCCTTTTGTTGTATGATTGCTGGTGCTAGAACTTCCAACACTATGTTAAACAACAGCGGTGAGAGTTGACATCCTGTCATGTTCCTGATCTCAGGGGGAAAGCTCTCAGTTTTTCCCCATTGAGGATGATGTTAGCTGTGGGCTTTTCATAAATGGCTTTTATGATGTTTAAGTATGTTCCTTCTATCCTGAATTTCTCAAGGTTTTTATTAAGAAAGGATGCTGAATTTTGTCAAATGCTTTTTCTGCATCGATTGACAGGATCATATGGTTCTTATCTTTTCTTTTATTAATGTGATGTATCACATTGATTGCTTTGTGAATATTGAACCAGCCCTGCAGCCAGGAATGAATCCCACTTGATCATGGTGAATAATTCTTTATATATGCTGTTGAATTCTATTTGCTAATATCTTGTTGAGAATTTTTACATCCATATTCATCGGGGATATTGGCCTGTAGTTCTCTTTTTTTGCTGGGTCTCTGTCTGGTTTGGGAATGAAAGTAATGCTGGCTTCATAGAATGAGTCTGGAAGTTTTCCTTCCCTTTCTATTTTTTGGAACAGCTTGAGAAGGATAGGTATTATCTCTGCTTTAAATGTCTGGTAGAATTCCCCAGGGAAGCCATCTGGCCCTGGACTCTTACTTGTTGGGAGATTTTTGATAACTGATTCAATTTCTTCGCTGGTTATGGGTCTGTTCAAATTTTGTATTTCTTCCTGTTTGAGTTTTAGAAGTGTGTGTGTGCTTAGGAATTTGTCCATTTCTTCCAAGTTTTCCAGTTTGTTGGCATATAATTTTTCATAGTATTCCCCGATACTTGTGTTTCTGAGGGATTGATGGTATTAATTCCATTTTCATTCATGATTTTATCTATTTGGGTCAGCTCCCTTTTCTTTTTGAGAAGCCTGGCTAGAGGTTTATCAATTTTGTTTATTTTTTCAAAAAATCAACTCTTGGTTTCATTGATCTGCTCTACAGATTTTTAAGATTCTATATTATTTATTTCTGCTCTGATCTTTATTATTTCTCTTTTTCTGATGGGTTTGGAGTGTCTTTGCTGTTATGCTTTTAGTTCCTTTAGGTGTTCTGTTAGATTTTGTATTTGGGATTTTTCTTGTTTCTTGAGATAGGCTTGGATTGCAATGTATTTTCCTCTCAGGACTGCCTTCGCTGCATCCCAAAGCGTTTGGATTGTTGTATTTTCATTTTCATTTGCTTCCGTATATTTTCTAGTTTCTTCTCTAATTGCCTGGTTGACCCATTCATTCTTTAGTAGGGTATTGTTTAACCTCCATGCTTTTGGAGGTTTTCCAGATTTTTTTCCTGTGGTTGATTTCAAGTTTCAGAGCATTGTGGACCCAGTATGTGATCTATCTTGGAGAATGTTCCACGTGCACTTGAGAAGAAAGTATATTCTGTTGCTTTGGGATGTAGAGTTCTAAATATATCTGTCAAGTCTATCTGATCCAATGTATCATTCAAGGCCTTTGTTTCTTTATTGATCCTGTGTCTAGATGATATATCCATTGTTGTAAGTGGGGTATTAAAGTCCCCTGCAATTACCACATTCTTATCAATAAGGTTGTTTATGTTTGTGATTAATTGTTTTATATATTTGGGGGCTTCTGTATTCGGTGCACAGATATTTATAATTGTTAGCTCTTCTTGATGGATAGACCCTGTAATTATTATATAATGCCCTTCTTCGTCTCTTGTTGCAGCCTTTAATTTAAAGTCTAGTTTGTCTTGGGGCGCCTGGGTGGCGCAGTCGGTTGAGCGTCCGACTTCAGCCAGGTCACGATCTCGCGGTCCGTGAGTTCGAGCCCCGCGTCGGGCTCTGGGCTGATGGCTCAGAGCCTGGAGCCTGTTTCCGATTCTGTGTCTCCCTCTCTCTCTGCCCCTCCCCCGTTCATGCTCTGTCTCTCTCTGTCCCAAAAATAAATAAACGTTGAAAAAAAAAAATTAAAAAATAAAGTCTAGTTTGTCTGATATAAGTATGGCTACTCCAGCTTTCTTTTGACTTCCAGTAGCATGATAGATAGTTCTCCACCCCCTCACTTTCAATCTGAAGGTGTCCTCAGGTCTAAAATGAGTCTCTTGTAGACAGCAAATAGATGGGGTTTGTTTTTTTTAATCCATTCTGATACCCTATGTCTTTTGGCTGGAGCATCTAGTCCATTTACATTCAGTGCTATTTTTGAAAGATATGGGTTTAGAGTCATTGTGATGTCTGTAGGTTTCATGCTTGTAGTGATGTCTCTGGTACTTTGTGGTCCTTTCAACATTTCACTCACAGAATCCCCCTAAGGATCTCTTGTAGGGCTGGTTTAGTGGTGATGAATTCCTTCAGTTTTTGTTTGTTTGGGAAAACCTTTATCTCTCCTTCTATTCTGAATGACAGACTTGCTGGATAAAGGATTCTTCGCTGCATATTTTTTCTGTTCACCACATTGAAGATTTCCTGCCATTCATTTCTGCCCTGCCAAGTTTCAGTAGATAGGTCTGCTACTACCCTTATGTGTCTACCTTTGTAAGTTATGGCCTGTTTATCCCTAGCTGCTCAGAATTCTCTCTTTATCCTTGTATTTTTCCAGTTTCACTATGATATGTCGTGCAGAGGATTGATTCAAGTTATGTCTGCTGTGCCTCTTGGATTTCAATGCCTGTTTCCTCCCCCAGATCAGGGAAGTTCTCAGCTATGATTTGTTCAAGTACACCTTCAGCCCCTTTCTTTCTCTCTCTCTCCTTTCCCTGGAATTCCTATTATACGGATATTGTTTCGTTTGATTGCATCGCTTACTTCTCTAATTCTCCCCTTATACTCCTGGATTTTTTTATCTCTCTTTTTCTCAGCTTCTTCTTTTTCCATAATTTTATCTTCTAATTTACCTATTCTCTCCTCTGCCTCTTCAATCCGTGCTATGGCTGCCTCCATTTTATTTTGCACCTCATTTATAGCATTTTTTAGTTCCTCATGACTATTTTTTAGTCCCTTGATCTCTGTAGCAATAGATCCTCTGCTGTCCTCTATGCTTTTTTCAAGCCCAGAGATTAAATTTATGACTATTATTCTAAATTCTTGTTCCGTTATATTGTTTAAATCAGTTTTGATCAATTCGTTAGCTGTCGTTACTTCCTGGAGTTTCTTTTGAGGAGAATTCTTATGTTTTGTCACTTTGGTCCCTGTGGCAGCTCCAACCTGCAAGGCACTTCCCCTGTGCTGTCCAGAGTAACTTGTATTGGTGGGCGGGGCCACAGTCAGACCTAATTTCTGCCCCTAGCCCACTCTGGGGCCACAGTCAGACTGGTGTGTACCTTATCTTACCCTCTCCCAGGGGAAGGACTCACTGTGGAGTGGTGTGGCCCCTGTCTGGGATGCTTGCACACTTCCAGGCTTGTGGTTCTGCTTTGATGGGATCTGGCGTGTTAGCCGGGGTGAATCTGCAAGGTGCACAGGGGAGGGAGGAGCAGGTTTAGCTTGCTTTCCTGTGGGTGGTCCCCTGCCGGAGGGGCCCTGCAGCACCAGGAGGGAGGCAGGCCTGTCGGAGGCATGGATCCACAGAAGCACAGTGTTGGGCATTTGCCTAGTGCAAGCAAGTTCGGTGACAGGAACTCATTCCCTTTGGAATTTCTGCTGGGGGATGGGAGAGGAAGATGGTGCTTGCCAGTGCCTTTGTTCCCCCGCCAAGCTGAGCTCTGTCTTCTGGGGCTCAACAACCCTCCCTCCAGCATCCTCTTGCCCTCCCCACTCTCCAAGAGCAGAGCTGTTGACTTTTAACTTTCCAGATGTTAAGTCCCACTGGCTGTCAGAACTCATGTAGTCTGGCCCCTCTGCTTTTGCAAGCCAGACTTTGGGGGCTCTGCCTTGCCTTGCAAGCTGCCCCTCCACCACCCCGGCTCCCTCCCCTCAGTCCATGTAGCATGCACCGCCTCTCTGCCCTTCCTACCCTCTCCCGTGGGCCTCTTGTCTATGCTTGGCCATGGAGAGTCCATTCTGCTAGTCTTCTGGCATTTTTCTGGGTTATTTAGGCAGATGTGGGTGGAATCTAAGTGATCAGCAGGACGAGGTGAGCCCAGCATCCTCCTATGCCACCATCTTCTATTTTATCAACCCAGAGTGAAAATTTATAAACATAAAGTATATCTTGGCATTCTCCTGCTTAAAACCAAATCATTAATTTACTAAAAACATTTTATTGAACACTTGTTAAGTTCAAGGCACTCTCTGTGTACATTGGGCATTAAAGTTCCCTACCACATGGTAAATAGACAAGCTCATGAACAACTGCTCTGTGTTACATAAGGATAGAAGGGCACAGGTACAGGTGGGTGGTGGGTTTAATGATGGTAAGGTGAAGACTTTCTCTTGGAAAGCTGTGATCCTTAGAGAAATAGAAAGAAAGGTAATTAGCTGGAAGTGAGGCAGAGGGAAAAGGTGTGGTTGGTTTCAGGTGAGAAGAAAAGGTATGGAATGGCTGTCTTGAGGAGAGAGATGATGAGTTGACTAAGGAGCTCAGGAAGGGAAGCCAGCAGTGCTCATGGTCCTTTTAAGGTAATGAGCATAACTTTAATATCAACCATGTCTGCCTGAGTGTTTCTCTTCAGCTACATCCAGCTCTCCCAAGACAAACATGATGTTTTTAAGCAGGATTGGAATTGTTAGGCAAGTGCAATAGCATAAAGAAGGGAAGAGGGTTGAGGATGTATAAAAGAAAGCATTACTAATGATAGATCATGGATGTAAGCTGAGAAAGGAGAGTGAGAACTTGGAGTAGTGGCTAGCAAGAGAGTGGAAGGCTCAATGAGTTGGAAGCTCTTGTGGAATCAAAGAAGTGTTAGAATTAGAGTATTAGGAGTAATGGCAGGAGTGGTAGTGGTGGGTAATTGCCCACAAAGTACAATCCAGATCATGATGTGTCTCCCAACTTCCTCTCAAAACTCTACCTCCTCCCACACTGCACTTTAGTCCTTAGCTCAGCCACACTGGACTCTTCCTTCAACCTGCCTGACCCTCCTCCCTCCATTGTTTTATTCTTTTTTGCCCTTCCTGTTAAATCTGCCTAGAAAACTATTCTCCACCGAAGAGCTTTGTGGCTGGCTCTGTCATATCATTTACACCTTCCCTGACCTCCTACCTAAAAGAGTGACCCACTGCATCCCTCATTGAGGTTCTCTTGATCATATCAGCCACATAGTACTCACCTAAACCTGAAATGATTCTTCTGTCGACTTGTTTATTGTCAGTCTGCTTCTCTATCTGGAAGGCAAGCTGCATGAAGGCAGGGACCTTGTGTGTCTTGTTCTCTGTTGACTTTCCAGCACCCAGAACAGTGCCAGAACAGGGGAGGAGCCCAAGAAAGGATGGATAACTAGACAAAGGCATGAATAAATGGATTTTTTAAACAAACTTCCCCTTTGTCACCTTAAAAATTATTGATCTACAGACATTTTTTTTCCCCCAACTAAGTCTGGTATTTTTGTTGAAATCACTTGGAAACTTTCCAGTAGAGGGAGCTGTTCTCAACTGGGGGGGAGTTTTGTCCTCCAGAGACATTTGGCACTGTCTCCTGATGTTTTGGTTGTTTGATGTACTATTGGCATTTAGTGGGTAAAGATCATGAATACTGTGAAATATTCTACACTGCTTAAGGACAGCCCTTGACAATAAGAAATTATCTGGCTCCAAATGGTAATGCTATCAAAGTTGAGAGCACTGCAGGAGGCTAAAAGTAATCACTCCTTGAGAACTGTGGGCTAGACCCAGCCCTGTGCAAAGCATGAATGCATCTCCAAGGCACCCTGGAGAAGTGGAGCTTTTCCATAAGGTTGGAACTCCTGCATACACCCTGCCTGTACAGTGCATGTCTCTAGAAAGATACAGTGAAGGAGCCACTGTACTGGCAACAGCCAAGATAAATAATCCACAAAACATACCCACTTCTTTTTGGAAAGGACACAACCCAGAGGGTAGACCTGCATTTGTAACTGGTTGTTATCTGCCAACTGGGGCCCTGGAAGCCTTGAAGTGGACAAACATACAATTATGTGGAAGTAAAAGCGCACATTGCAGGCCTTAATGGTCCCAGTACTGAGGGTTTCTAGACTCCCAAAGCCATTCCTATTCATCAGGAGAGACCCCATTTGCAAAACATTTATTCAAGGCTTAATTATTAATAAATCTCTGCATGGAGCCACTCCATTGAAAGGCTGCACAATAGCTTGGCCTGGTAATCAATGCCCCATTCATGCACTAATCAGTGGAGACAAATGGATGTAAGAGGTGTGGGGAGCAGGACCATGAACCAGAAGAGAGACTCTGTTTCCCCTTCCCTTTGGGACTCTTCTCTAATTAGGGCCCTGTTCACATGCTAATCAGTACTGGGATCCCTGAAATTTAGAGAGGGCACTCCCATATTGGATTTGTGCTCTTACATAGGCAGATGCACTAGTTAATGTGGATTTCCTCTAGCCTGAAATATCAGCCCTGCATTAGGCCAGTTGGTGTCCTGAGTTCTATTTTTAAATAGGCTTGGGATTATCCCTGAGCTGCCTTCCACCCACACATGGCTACCATTATGTGTCAGGCCCTGGGGCTGGGCACCCAACATTCATTATTCTATTTAATCATTATTACAAATGTGGGACATAGTTTTATATTATTATCTTGATGATAGAGATGAGAAAACTGAGGTTCCTGAAGTTCCCCAAATCATAAAGCTAGTAAGTGGAAGGGCAGATCTCCACCTCACTAATAAATTAAACATTTATTTTATGCACACATGTGCCAGGTACCCGAAATACAGCTTAATAGGAAGGATGGATACAAAAATGGTTAACTGGCATACCCCACATGGGGGCTCCACTCCAAAACCTAGGGTCTTTCTACTCCCCTGCACTGAGTTATCTTTTATGGGTAATCCAGGTGAGGAATAGTGGTGTGACTTGAACCAGGATATAATGATGAGAAGCCATCAGATTCTTGTAAGGAAAAATGAATTCCTGTATTATTATAAGTTACTCTAAATAAAGACAATAGGATAAAAGAGACTTACAGTCCCATTTCATTTATTAATGTAGATATAAACAGTATTATATAAAATATTAGCTAATTGAAACTAATAGTGTATTAAAAATAATATATAAGGAACCCCTTGTGGTTAAATAAGAAAGCTAGCAACACTAACAGAAAAATAATCAAAACAGTGTGAACATCTAATTTATGGATGAGGAGACCAAATGTATCTGAGAAGATGCTTAAATAATTAATAAGGCAAATTATAAAATAAGATATTACTTTATATCTAGTAGACTGGTGAAATGAGAAAGCTTGATAATGCCAAGTGTTGGTGGGGATTTTGGAATGGATGCCGTCAGGCACTGCTGTCAAGAGAGCAGATGGTAGACATGTACCATAGAGCATAACTGGTACTTTTCTCTTAATTGAGTATGAGTAGGTGGATGCACACAGAATGACTCAGCAATTCTACCTCTGTCTATGTAGTCCAAAGAAATTCTGACACAGCTCCCCGAGGGGCAGGTACAAGACTCTTCACTACAGTATTGACTGTGGTGCTGGAGACCACCTGGGTGTTCATGCATCATCTGGAGATTGGATAGGTGAATTTAGAGGGTGCACATTGTAGAGCAGGGGGTAGCAGTCTAGAGACAACAGATTAGCTGTAGTCATAGCAACGAGGATGAACTTTCAAAAAAATTGTAATTAGTGAGAAAGGTAGGAAGCAGGATGAAATATATAACTCAATAACATTTGTGAGGAAGTTCAAATACATGCATATAAAACAACAACACCATTGTGCAAGAACACACATAAACAGAAGGACAAAAATGCACATGGATGTTTTCCATCGTGGGAAGAGGACCAGAGGTATATAGTGAGGGCTGCAGCAGGAAATAGATGGCACACCCAAATTAAGGTAATTCAAGATATGCTTGTTCCCAAAGGTGTGGGAGGGTGTAGGGAAACCACAAGAGGTAATATAGAAACACAGAGTTAGTGGGTCAACCCAGAGTCAACATGTTACTTCAACCCAGCCTGGAGGGGCCAGCAGAGGGAGCAGCAACTAGGACTTGGAGGAGAGAGACTTGTGAAGGGAGGCTTGCCAGGAGAGCAGCAGTGGACTTCAGCAGCTGAGGGACCCAGACCCAGAGGGAGGTAGGCAGGGATGCATTACCAGGACCTCATGCCCCTCCCTCCCTGGTGCTCCAGTTGGAGCTCCCCATTGGCCTGTTCAACAAAAAGCCAAAAGGCACTGGAGGCTCTAAGGAGAAATGGAACTATTAACAAAACAAACAAACAAATAAACATAAACTCGGCAGGGCTTGCAAGAAAAAAAACCAAGCAAGTAAAGACAGTTTGTTACCCAGGAGGAATCTGGGACCAGTTGTAAGGGAAATGAGAAAATTTTTTCACACATCCTTTTTTTTTTTTTTTTTTGATTCAAGAATAATCATTTTATTTCATTCAGTGTCATCTATGTAAGAAAAAACGATAAAAATGCTAGCACACATTTTTTTTCCCACACATTCTTGATATCCTACCTTGTGTGTGTTCAACACAAATAGATTTAGTTTGTATGTTCACATTTATGATACTTACTATAAAGTTGGGAAGTTAGCACACAAATTAAAGCACGAGTGGTCCCAATAATAGCAAAATTTTGGAAACATAACCTTCGAACGTGCAAGTTTTTATTAGACCTTTTGAGAAACAGATAACTGTATAGAATTTCTGAATCAAATTTTGATGGAATCGTTGCAGACCTGAAGCACCCCCATGGGACCTGAGTGTTTTAGGACCACAGTTTAAAAATTACTGTCTTGAACAAATTCATAGAAGTCTGTGATTATCTAACCCAGGTCATCAATCTCCATAATGTGTCCTCTCTTCCACTTCCTGCCTTTGATTAATCCAAATTTTTCCTAGTTTCTTTTATTACAGAGTATTAATGTTTAAAATACCATGGTCTATAAGGATACAATTAAGTGACCTCTGGAAAATTCCATTCCTTCTTCCATTTGAAAATGAATCTTCCAAGAATGACTTGACCACAGTGTGAGCAGATGATATGCCTCCCCTCCCCCTGCTTTGTATCATAGTTGGAAGTTAGCCGCGTCTCTTATATGCAGCCCAGAAATTTGGTAGGTGAACCACAGTGAAATCTAGGCTTTAAGATAAGGAGTGACTTTCTATGGGGCCTGAAGCAGTGGTGAGCAGCCCTGAGATAAAATGGGTGTTCCCACAGAAACTGGAGGGAGGGGCTCAGTGCTCAGTAAAATCAATAACTTAAAAAGCCTAGCTTTGTTCAAGGCTAGAATTTGGTAGCAGATCAATAAATGTTTCACACAAACAAATACATTGACTGAATGTTCCATGGAGAGGAAAAGACTGTCCTTAGGAGTGGAAGCCATAGTACACAGTCCTCAGGAGGAGGCATGAGGCTTTGTAAAGAGGCAGGTAGACCAGAAGCCAAGGGCTGGGTTCTTTGGAGGCAAATATGAATAGGCTTTAAATACAGAGGTGCTATGGACAGGAGAGCAGCTGCATGGAAATGCTAGGACTTCTGAGGCCACAAGTACAAGCCTGGGGCCCCAATAAGAATGGAAATCAGGCTTGGGAGAGATCTACTTCCCACCAAATTGAGTGAGCACCACCACCTCTGCTGGCTATTGGAATGGCAGAGAAATCTGGGCTTAGGAAAGATTTTCCTTGCCCACAATTCTATCCAGCTCACTTGATTGATCCATGGTTTCCATGACATTCTTTTGTTTTTTCTCTCTTTAAAAATGTTTTTAATTTATTTATTTTGAGAGAGAGTGTGTGAGTAGGGGAGGGGCAGAGAGAGAGGGAGAGAGAGAATCCCAAGCAGGCTCTGTGCTGTCAGTACAGAGTCTGTGTGGGGCTTGATCTCACACCGTGAGATCATGACCTGAGCCAAAATCAAGAGTTGGGCACTCAGCATCAAGGTACCCTCTAGTTTTTTCTTTATAAATCTTAAAGTTTGCATGTCTTTCCACAGCAAGATGGGTATTGATGGGGAGATAGAAACTCTCAGGGGTTCTGCAGGTATGATGATGGAGGGCCCAATAGCACAGAACCCAGAAAGATCTGGGAATCTGGGGACATGACTGTGGAGGCTGGTAGGTTCCCAAGGTAAAGTAGGGCTCTGAGGGGGGACATCCAAGTCCAGCCCAGCTGGTCCTTCTGTAGCTTTGCTCACTCACCAATCATGAGTTACTTAAACTGACAGGTAAGTGTACATATTGCATTTAATTGAGCTCTGCCTGTGAAATATACTAGTGTGTCAGTGGTCTTCACCTTGTCACAGAGGTGGGGTATCTGGAAGTGACAGCATACCTTGGGAGAATCATGGAGTATTCAATTATTCAGGGTACATCTCCTATGGGGAAAGACCGTGTCTGTATTGTGCTGTTAATCTTAGCACAGTGCCTGGCATGCTAAATAGATATCTAAATAATGCTAATATTTAGTACATGCTAAATAAATATCTGTGGAAGGAAGGAAGGACAGAAGGTAAGGAAAGGTGATAACTTTATCAGAAGAAATATTCTCTGGATGTTATTTTCTGATCATATTTTAGAGATTTTCCTTTCTTAGTCTGCCCTTATGTTTAATCATTTTATTGATTTATGAATACTTGCTAGCAAAAGAAGTAAGTGTAGGGAGACAAGTTTTAAGAAAAACTTTGAAGGAAAAATTTAAACCAGAGAAAATTCCAAGTTCCCCTGCAAATTAGAAGGTTAACTTTTATCACTTCAGTTTTAGCTGTGCTTCATTTTGTTTTAGGTCAAACCTGAGTGTTCTGTAGGCAAAGTTGGAGAACTGTTCTTGGTGGATAACCTGACAACTGACTGAAACCACTGCTCAAGTTAAGCCTACTAATATTCCTAATATTACACTGCATGTTAACTAATTGGAATTTAAATAAAATTGTAAGAATCTACAAACATTCATTCGGCACCTATGTTGTATAAGGGAGTGTTGGGAGGAGGTCATCAGGAAGACCTGACCACTGGTTGACCCATGACATGGACCCAGGCAATTGGAGGCTCCCCAAGCCCCCTCTTGTTTTGGAATGTCTGCCTTGCCTGCTTTTCCCACAGTGGGAGCCATTTTCAAGGATGTAGCCTTGAGACCATCTGGATGGTATGCGAGACTGAAACCAATCAAGGCCCTTATATGGACTTTTAAGATTCTGGTGGGTGGGTGTGGAGAACTTGTCTTGTGGCTCCCCAAGACCAGCCTTGTATGTAAGTTCCCTTGTTTATTGAAATTGCCACCTGGCAGTTTGGAGTGAGCTTCCTCTTTGCTCTCTCCTTGCCCTGCGTGTAGGGAGGCCAGTTTAAAAACCAACAGGAGTTGCACTGTTAGAGGTGTGGGGTTAGTACTTTCTTCCCAGTAGTTAAGTCTGGCAGTGGAAAGCAGCCTAGGATTTTTCCTGAGTAACACAGCATCTGTCCATCTTTCCACTTTTCCTTCCTTCCATCCATTTATCCATCCATCCACTTATTTAGTCATTCAACAAAAACTTAGTTTGTTACAAGTATCAAGCTAAGCTCCCAGGATACAAATAATAATTAACCTGAAAGAAGTAGGTAAAAGCTTGAGGTGATCCCAGAACAGGTGTTGTAACCTTAACAGCACACTGGTCTCACCTAGAGGAGCTTTGAAAGTGCTGATGTCCAGATCCCACTCTCAGAGGCTCTGATTTAGTTGCTTTGGGGTGAAGCCTGGGCATCAGGTTTTTTGAATGACCTCCATTTGAGTCTAACATGCAGCCAAGGTCAAGAATCACTGCTTTAGGAGGATGAGTTTGAGTTTGCTGGACAGATTAGGGGAGAGAAGATAGTCCAGGAATGAACATATATAGAGGCACCAAACATACAATAGAGCCAGTTGCCTTCAAGGAATAACAAAGATTAGACATAGCTAGAGAATAAAGGATTAGCTGATTAGCTGGGGTCCCAGGAGAGATGGGCTGAGATGATGTAACAGATGAGAACAAGGTGCAGCAGGAGAGAGAGTGCTGGGTGCTTAATCCTCCAGGCTCGGAGGGTTTGGAAGGACTGCTTAGAGAAGGTTGGAGTTAAGTCCTTCCTTGAAGGACAGCTAGGATTTGACAGGTGGAGAAGGAGTGAAGTTTCTCCAGGTAGAAGGGACTGAATAAATGGGATAAAACTGTGAAATGTCTAGTAGAACTGGAGCCTACAGTTCCCAGGTCGGTAGTGATGGAATGACACAGTTAAAGACAGAAAAAAGATTAAGGTCAGATCTCAGGCTGGGGGTTTTGGATTTTACCCTTAAGGCAGTAGAGATCCATGGAAGGTTACTCTTTGAGGAGGGGAATGTCAAGATGAAGTCTGAGATATGGAACTCTGCAGGCAGCAGGGGAGGAGGGCTGGCAGGTGGGAGAGCCTGAAATGAGGCTAATGGATAATTTCTAGGCAGTAGACTTTGCACGCCTCTAGCACGGTTAATGGGTGCATTATTTTAGTCTAAATGAGTAAGAGACATTTTCTTACCCTTTAAAACTCAGAAGCTGATTTAAGTGAGGAGTCACTGCAAAGATCAATTTTGAAATTGTTGGTAGTGGAAAGCAGCTTGTGAGGGTGGAGATGAGGGTGACTGGGTAGAAACAGAATGGAGTTTTTATGAAAAATCCTGCTGCCTAAAGCTACAAAGCAATTAGCAGAGCATGAGTGGTGTAGCTTCCATGCTACCTGTGCCAGGAAGTCAGGGGCTCTGGAACTCATCTGGGCCTACCCCTCAGGCCTTGTCAGGAGCCCCAAACAGCTACCTGATCTCCCTACACACCTCAGAGCAGAAAACAAAAAGCAGGCAACTCCTACCTTCTGCTTTACAGACTGGAAATTTTAAAGAAAGAACAGAGGGGAAAGGGCTCAGCCCTATCTCTTGGTCTGTGGGCACTGAGGCCCTGTACCTGCAGATTAGGCCTGCTCTTTCCTGAGCCCTTATGAGCAGGACAGCGGCCCTTTGGAAATGTACACCCACAGTGGTGGGGACAGCGTCTGGAATTTAAGTGCACGGCTGACATTTAACCAGAAGGCACTGCTACAGATATGCTAGTTGCTAAAATACTGAAATGCTTCCTTAGGAATTGGAAACTTTCTGCCACTGCCTAAATGGCTTTGCATTGCCTGACTGTCCCACCCCCTTCGCTGGGATTCCTTTGGACACCGAGACCTCTTCACAGTCCATCAACTAAAGGGTTAGTGTTCCTGGCACAGCAGGGTCTCTAGACTCCTAGTTTGGCAAGTTACCTCACTGGTTGACAGATGTTTTAAGCATCACTCTGTGTGTGAGTCTAGGCATCTCTTCTGATAGCCTTGTTTTTGCCCCCTGGTCCCCAGTGGATAGGAACTATCTTTGAAGCCTGGGCCTGATCTATGTGCAGCCCTCCCCTGGCTGATGGATTGCTGTTTGTTTCCCAGCCTCCCCCTCTCCCAACCCTGATGAAAGATTTTGGCTCAAAGATCCCTCTGTCTCTTTCCTCTCTTGCTCATCTCACCTGTCAGACTCAAATTCTGCCCCTGCCCATCTTGTTGGCTGTGGCAGATATGGCTGAGCATTGACCTAGCACCTATTCTTCCTTTCCTACTTATTAGCAGGGCCCTGCTTTTGTTCATGACAGTTATATACCCAGCTAAACTACTTGCTTTCCCAGAGTCCCTGCAGGAGAGGTGGTCAAGAGTTTATGTAGCAAACACTTATGTTGCACTTACGATAGACCAGGCATGATTATAAGCACTTTGCATTGTAGGTCCCATAATATTTATATAAGGTAGGTACTATTATTTAGGCACTATTATTCCTATTTTGCTCATGAGGAAGCTGAGATACAGAGAAGTTAACTAAATAACCCAAGAACACAGCTATTAAATGGTGGAGCCTGGATTCAAACCCAGTTAGTTTATAGAGTCAGTGCTCATAACTGTTATGGTTGGCTGGTTCTAGCCAATATAAATTGGATTTCACAGAAAGCTTGTGCTTTTCTGACATAGCTGTCAACTCCTTCCTTCTTCTTTGTTTCTTCTGGCCAGTAATGCTGGTGGAGCCATCATCTCACAGTCATGAGGTGACAAGCATGAGGAATAAAAGCTACACTTTACAAATGATGGAGCCTGGGACAGCAATGATACCATGGGCTGCTTTAACACTGTTGGACAGCCTCCCCTGGGCTCCTGCTTATGGTGGAAAATAACCTTTTGGTTAAGCCACTGTGGTGGGGTTCCTTTAGCTGAATGAGCAACCTTAACCCTCAGTCTCTGGCAAGGAGGATTGTATAGGGGCTTGCGCATAACAGAAGCTTTTTCAGGACACACCTTGCTTCTAGTGGTCAGGAAGTGACCCCTTAAGAGATACAGTTGCAACACTGCTTGTCTATGCAGTGAGCTGAGAGGCTTGGGGCCTCATCTCAGCCTTTCCCAAGCTCTCTCCACACTGGATGCCAGTGAGGGTAATGGCGATGCTTGATTAAGCCTCTTTGACATGCCAGGAAGATTCTGGCTCTACTCTCTCTGCATCCCTGGCTCTGAGGAGAAGAGGAGCATTGTGTGGTATGGAGAGACTCATTTAAGCAAGATTTAGATGACCAGAGAAGATTCAGGAAGATCAACCTAGAAGAGTTTGGCCAGGAAAATAGCATGGCTTCAAACTTTGTCTCTCAATTACCTAGCATGATGCCCAGTATAGTGTCTGCTCAGTATGTCTTATTCATTCATTAATTTCCATTCCATGGTGGAGGAGGGAGCAGAGCATTCATACATGGGCTTACTAAACAAAACAATAGTGCTACAAACAAAAACATAAAACTCCTCCCACGCCTGATTCTACATCTCTCTCTGTTGCCAAATTTTTGTTTATCTCTTCAGAAATGACCCATGAATGTGTGTTTAATCAGCTAGACTAGAAGAGACCACACTAGCTAATAACCAACATAATAGTGGCTCAAAATTAAAAACACACAAGGTTTATTTCCCAGTCATGCCACATATCCATGATGGGTTGGTAGGAGGCTCTGATCCCAAAAGTCACCACACCAGGGGGAAAGAGAGAACTAGACGGTTTTGCATCAGCAATTAAATGCTCTAGCCTGCAAATGACATACATGAGTTTTGTTCAAAACTCATTGGCCAGACTGAGTCATGCAGCCCCTCCCAAGTGCAACAGAGCCAAGATTCCCAGCCAGCCGTGTGCTCATTAAAGGGAGAACCAGGGGCATCTGGTGAACAGCAAGATGGAGTACCACATGCACTGATTTGCACTTAGTTTTTGAGTCATCTTATATTTTGGAAATATGTACAGTGTTTAGAACAGTGTCTGTCTTATAACCAAATGTTTTCTATTATTATTTTGACTTGTGTTATTTCGTATATAATAACATATATTGTAGTATTTTTACTGATAGAAGCTTCTCATTTAACAGCTGTCCCTTGAATGAGAGAACAGAAGTTAAGCTCTGTTCATTGTGTCTCTGGTGCAGTGGGGAATAAAGAGGAAGGGAAGGTACAGCTTAGGAACTCAGTAGCTACAGTAGACAGACAGCACTACAGAGGAAGTCTGGGTCAGTTCAGGGCAGAAAGATGTGGGTATCTGACTTCCTGGCAAAGTTCCTGCACTGTGCTGGGCCTCAGGACCTGACGCCAGCTCTGCATTTGATGGCCTTCTGGGTCCACATAATGAGGTACACTACTGGGCTGACTTGTGCTGTTTGCCTGGGAAAGGACAGAAGTTGGCGTGCCACCAAAACCCTGGCTGCCTCTTGGATCAAGTTCCTCCATCCGTGTAGGACAACCACACAGAGCCCTTTAAAGGCACTTGTGATGATTTAATTAAATCTGACAGATTAAAAAAACCCACTAACTGGAGACCTCACCCTTATTTCCCATCTATTTTTTTCCTGTTTCTAAAGATTAACAGCAAGCTTAACTCCTTCCTTCACCCCAGAACTGTATTCATAATGAGTATCCCAAGGGAACATCCCTTTCTCTCTCTTTGAATGAAGCTACTTCATCTGCTTTGCTGAAAGAAGGGTGGTATATGCAAGCAGCACCCTGCCATCATCTGGTAGAGAGCTTAGAATATCTCCCAACATCAGCATGAACCTCTGGAGCTAAGGGGCATCAGGTTGGCATTCAAAGGCAAAGACACTTCCATTGCAGCCCAGAATGTCCTTGTCATCAGAATATGACTAACTCTGGGGGGATTCACAAAGCTTCTTGAATAGAGATGCCTGAAGCTACCAGGTGGCATTGGCTGCTATTGATGCCATTGATGGTAGCAATGGCTTTGGGACAAAATTGCCTAATAGGTAGTGGGCCACATATGGAAAAAATGACATAAAAACCATACTATGTCTCTACTGGATTTAGCCTGCTTCCCCCCCTCCCCCACCAGAGACCAGATGGTTAATAAAAGGCTCATCTGAATCAGGAAAGGGGTGAGAAGGAAATTAATAACTTAATATAGAATCAAGCAACTTAATTTAGAACTATTTCTCCTGATCCCAGGTTAATTCTGAATGATCAGCCTCACACTACCTATGACATCACTGAGGTCTAGTTTTCTCAGGGGAGTTCAGCACCATCATGTGGCTCATAAGCAGCAGACTCTAGGCCTGAGCCAGGGCCTTCTGACTACTTGTCCAGCGTTTTCACCACTCTCCTGTATGGTTTCTCTGTCCCTGCTTCCCCAAGGCCCCCTCCACACCTGGAGTATTTGTATGCTGCCCCATATCTCAGCTGTGTTGTGTTGGGGGGCCTCTCTGCCCTGTAGGAGCTCTTTTGATTCAGATTCAGTCCTCCATCCCTCATCACTTCTCAGTCCAGGACCCATTGTCACAAGACCATTTTCTCTAAATCCAAAGGGAAAATCAAGATTTTATGTTTAATTGTTTTTGAGAGAGAGAAAAAGAGGGGGGGAGGGGCAGAGAGAAAGGGAGACACAGAATCGGAAGCAGGGTCCAGGCTCCTAGCTGTCAGCACAGAGCCTGACACAGAACTTGAACTCACAAGCCGTGAGATCATGACTTGAGCCCAAGTTGGATGCTTAACCTTAGCCTGAGTCACCCATGCGCCCCTCCAGACAATCAAGATCTTAAAGCCCTGTGAGTAGTGATTATCATGGAGCAGTGAGAAGGGCACTGTGCCTCTTTGTGTTTGTGTGTGTGTGTGTGGGGGGGGGGGTGGGGGTGGTATTAGAATTCCCAGGGCATAGGGTAGAGACATATAGATTGTAGTCAAAACACTTCTTGTTTTGTCCTTTTTCCCCCCCTCATGATATCCTATTTACTTTGAAATTCCAAATAACTCTAAAGAATGCCATGATATTTTTAGGTTTGTCAAAAGAGGGCTTACATCTGGAAATAGTGAAAAATGTGGATGTAATGATCATTGGGTTTACATGGCTCTTGTTGGTGTCTGTATTTTGAAGAAGAACTCTTGGAGATAGGGAGTCAAACCCCTCAAAATAAACCTCTAAAATTGAATTTGGGGCTCTACTGTGGACAGTATTTTTGTTAGAATGACTCTTGTCCCCTTTTACCTACATCATTGGGTGGGCACCAAGGTCTTTGGATAGAGGTATGCTAAATACAGCTTTCTCACCAACAGTCTGTAAAGCCTTTAGAAGGAGAGCCAGTTCTGCAAATTGGCATGCCTTTCATATTTATCTTCACCCTTTTTAAAAAATAAATATTTATTTATTTATTTTGAGGGAGAGACAGACAGTGAGCTTGCATGGGGGAGGAGCAGAGAGCGAGGGAGAGAGAATCCCAAGCAGGCTCCACACAGTGTGGAGCCCATTGTGAGGCTCAATCTCACAAACCATGAGTTCATGACCTGAGCCAAAATCAAGATTCAAAAGCTTAACTGACTGAGTCACCCAGGTGCCCCCTTTATCTATCTTCATTCTTAATAGGGATTTTTGGAGCCACAAGATCTCAATAGTGGTAGAAAGCTGAAAAAAGAAACAGTGAAAATCAATAAAGACTTAGAAAACGTTTTGAAGTAAACATATATGTGTCAAGATAATGAGAAATATGTGCTTCCATCCATGCCTGTTTCCAGAGGACCCTCTCTCTATTCCTGATTCTGGACAGAAGACCTCTATTCCACCAAGGAAGGGACACTTCAGAAGCTGCAAAACAAAGAACACCAAATTCCTGGCTTTTAAATGAAGCAAACGAATGGAAAACTGCTCTTCATGGCTAAGGGAAGAAGATTCGGTAGGATAGCTACCAAAGGTAGTATTTTCCCCACCTGAAAAAGAGTTTAAAATATCTTTGGTTTACAGAAGAAAGGGTTGGAAATGAAATGAGAGAGAAAGTGACAGGTGATACCATCTGGAAAGGGGCTGTGTTTGTGAGTTAAATTGTGTCTCCCAGAAAGATATGTTGAAGTTCCTAGCCCTCCTGTACTTGTGAATATGACCTAATTTGGAAATAAGGTCTTTACAGATGAAAACGAATTAAGATGAAGTCATAGTAGATTCAGTGACTGGTGTTCCTATAAGAAGAGGAGATTTAGACACAAAGACAGACAGACACAGGGGAGAAGATCACATGTAGGCAAAGGCAGAGATTGGAGTAACTCATCTACTGGTCCAAAAACACCAATGATTCCTGGAAAATACCAGAAGCTAGAAGAGACAATGAAGGACCCTTCTCTAACATCTTCAGAGAGAGCATGGCCCTGCTGCTATCTTGCTGACACCTTGATTTCAGACATCTGGGGCCTCCATAACTGAGTATGTTTATGCTGTGAGCCACCCAGTTTATAGTAATTTGTTACAGCAGCTACAGGAAACTATTATAGGTGGTACTCTGAAACTACATGATTCCCAGAGGAATTTAGGGATCCAGAAGTAAAGAGAAGCCAATGAGGCAGCATCCTTGTACCAGTATAGAATGAGAGCAGTAAAGACAAGGGGGCTATCAAGGTCAGGAAGAGCCCGAAAGTTCTCAGTGGGACAGAAGAAGGAATAAAAATTTTCCTTTGTCCTTGAGAAGGGCATTAGCCAAGACAACAGGTGCTGGCAGGTTCATGGTCATGATGGAGTTTACATCAGCTGACATTGGCTAGTGCCCTCTAGCCAGGGATCAGAGAGGAATACAGACACATCAGCAGATTCCTATATGGACAGACACCACCCATAAGGATTTGAGGGCACTCATACATGACATCCCTGTTTGTCACCTAAGTTCAGAAATAGTTGACACACATGTAAGTCATGCAGTTATAAATCCAAGCATCATCTTTATAAGTGAGAAAGGCAAGGTAGGAGGCTGTTGCTGGTTGGAGTGGAATACCAGTGTTCATGGACTGGTTCATTCACAGAAGGCACAGGCTACCCCAGCCCTTCCCTGGGAGGGGCAGAGTGAAATGGATGCTCTCTGCATATGAATCCCCAAAAGAGGGAGCCATGGAGAAGGGCAGGCCTAGCTCCTTCTCTTAGATACCTCATGGAGGAGAAAGGAAATGATCCTGGAGTATTACCTACAAACATCTCCCCACCTAGAAATGAGGACAGGGAAACATGAAGTCTTTCCTTTTATCCAGGACCAATGCTGTGATGCTGCATGAGGCCTCTGCACTATGATGTCGCTCCTGGGAAAAGAAAGAGGGTGAGGAAAACTTGAACTGTTTGAGTTTAAACCTAGAATGCTAAGGTTACCCGGAATTGACCAAGATGATATTTTCTGCCTTCAAACAGAACAAGGCTTCAAATAGAATTTGAGTTGTAACAAAATAAGGTCATGTTGCTTGCAAACCCAAGTTTTATGAACTGGATTCATACCCACTGCCCAAGCAAATAGACAGCTATGCTGGGGATATGGGGAAGACAGATAAATCACAAACCATGACCTTCTAGGTTTGGTAAACATGGGGCTTCAGGCATTCTGTGCCTTCCAGAACTCTTGGTGCCCAGGGATTTCCTTTCCCTGAGTGCTACTGTGGAAATCCTACATGAATGGTGTCTGTCCTCCTGTTCTTACACATCCTAGAGGAAGTTTTCAAGTTGTCATACCACTCTGCTAAATCATGCCAGTAGCAGCTGGAGGAGCAGGAATCCCCAATTGCACCATCTTTACCTTATACATAAAGCCAAAGGGTATGGTCTAGGAGTTGGCACCTGCCTAAGGCTATAGGGTTGGCTAGGGGCCAGGTTGGAGTTTGGACTCAGGTCTGCACACTCAGGAGCCCCAAGATGCCTTGGTAGGCTGTCAGCTTCCTGAGAGAACTGTTGTTTTGTAGTTCTCCTTTCAAAATTTCCTTGGGGTGCCTGGGTGGTTCAATCGGTTGAGCTTCTGACTCTTGATTTCTGCTCAGGTCATGATCCAAGAGTTGTGGGATTTAGCCCTGTGTTGGGCTCTATGCTGAGCATAGGGTCTGATTGGAATTCTCTCTTTCTCTCTCTCTCTCTCTCTCCTTCTCCCTCTTCCCCTCACCACACTTGTATGTGCTCTTCTGTCTCTCTCTAAAACAAAACAAAACAAAACAAAACAAAACAACAACAAAAACCTCCCCATACACACCTTCCCATGGCAATTCCAGCTAGGTGGAGGCAACCTAGTTGGAAATAGCACTGATGCACCTATGGGTATCTTTTCCAGTAAAAGGTGACAAGCAGAATCTTTCAGTAGGGCCTTGGCATAAAGCCATAGAGATTTGTGTCCATTCTATTTCTACTGAGTTCCATTGTGAACTCTGATTCTTCCATTATGTAGTCTTTCTTTTTGGTGCTAAGCAGTTCATTCCTGCTCCTCATGGACACATAGACTGTTAGGACATGTCTGATATGGGTATTGCCATGTGGCACCCATGAGCTGGTGCCATTTTGCACATTCATCTGTGCCCACCCTCCAATCCTCTACCTTGTGGGTGTAATGTTGTTGTTGACTCAGAAAGGGAAACACTCTTTTTAGGTTCCCACACCAGCTGGTGGATATGGTGTAAGAATAAGGCAAGGGTCCACTTCATTTACACAAGTGACAACTTTTTCGTCTGGGAAGGACACAAAAGAGTCCATTAATAATAGAGTATGTCATCTTTCTTGACCTTTAGAATAAACTCTGGCTTTCATATGGCATTTATTTATCTTTTATCAGGAGACTTGGTTAAATATGAAATTTGTTTATGCTTCCGATACTTTTTTTTTCTGCAAGAGAACAAATCTATACCTTTACTTATTTACTTTTCAGTAATTTCAAATCCTGAGGTGTACAGTATCACACAGATTCTGTGGTCAATGGCTTTAGTGGAAAGGTTGCTTTGGAATTTGGTAGAAACCATGCCACCGTTTCCATGAGCACAAGTTACTTTTCCCCAGATTACTCTAGTTTTGTTCGGTTTGCCACCAGAAGTGTTGGTCTTTGCTTTGTACACACAAGCACATACCTTGCCTAGATAGAATTCAGTTTAATCTTGAGCATAAACACCTTCAATTTTAAGAAGAGTTGCATGCTCCCTTTGGTTCCAGAGACCTCACGTATAGCCCCAAAGAATGGCCTTGAACCACAGCCTTCTAGACATACTTGTCATTTTAGGAGTCCTGTTCCCAGCAGGCCTCTGCAGGTTCCAAGATGGCCTGCTTCTGATACATTTTATCTAGCATTTATGGAGCACTTGCTTTGTGCTAGGTACTTACAGAGCAAGGAGCTGAATGAGTTTTGGTGTCACCTCCAGGAAATTGCAAGAGAAGCCCTCTGCTTGAATGCTTATGATGTGCCTTCTCTGTATATACTGTTCCTCACCTCTGCTTTTGCCAAACAGAAGGTAAGGGCCATGGGAGGTACCAGAGAGGGAAAACAGCACTGACTTTTTCATTCTGGAATTATTAGGAGCCTGAGTAGCTACATCTATCATTGGCCCCCAAAGGGGGAAAGAAAGATTCATGTTACAATCTCTAAGGACATCCTTATTTCCATAGATGGCTTTTCCCAGCCCAAGCTGAGGGATCAGACTCTGAAAATAAGATAAAGGAATCCCCAGTCAATGGATTTGATAGTTAATGCTGAACCCTCGTGCCTGGAAACATTCCTGTTGGCTTTGGTTGATAACATTTATCCAAGGGAATAAGGAGTAACTAACATTTCAAAATTTTCTCTAGATTTTTTTATGCAAGGCACTTTTATTATTACCTAGATAAAATCATAATATATATTCAGAATGCCATAGTTTTTATTACTTACCTAGATGCATTTGTGAGCACTTTCCACATTTACTGGTCCTCATAACTCCTTTTTAGAAGTTGATTGTCAGATTAGTAGGTTGTCTCCAATTTTTCATGAGAATAAATAAAAGGATTAAAGATAGCTTTGTGCATAAAAATTCTCCTCTGGATTTGTCTTTTATATTTGTACGTGTAGTTTTTTTTTTTTTTTTTTTTTTTACTTGTAGATTTTTGATGTAAAGGAGTATTACGTTTTAGGTTGTCATATCTACCAATATATTATGTTTTTAAATGTTTGTTTGTTTGTTTATTTACTTAGAGAGAAAACGCCAGCGGGCAAAGAGAGAGGGAGAGAGAGAATCCAAAGCAGACTCTGTGCCATCAGCGCAGAGCCCGATGCGAGGCTTGATCTCACAAACTGTGAGATGATGACCTGAGCTGAAAACAAGAGTCAGATGCTTAGCCAACTGAGCCATCCAGGCACCCCTCTACCAATCTATTCTTTTATCACTTATACTTTTGGTGTCCATCAGTACTACTCCAAAGGGGGTAAAGCTACCTAGGTCACAGACAAAAAGATGTAAACCACTTCATTTTAATTTCCCATTGGTTGCTAACACCATCTATAAGTATGTTTTATGTCAGAAGTTCCTGTGTGGTTCTGGAATGTTGTTTCTTATCTTGACTTTCTGATTTTTTTTTTTTTTTTGAATTATGCCCTTTTCCATCAGGGAATGAGTTATTGATTTTCACTCAACCTACTTGTGCATAGGGCACTGGTGGAGAGCCCAACCATTTTTGGACCATCTCTCTGTTAGTTTTCCATCACTCTTTCTCATCTTCTTCTGCACTTCTCATGGCACCTTCTTGTTGCCTTTGCCAGATTCCTTCAGTTACCTTGCTTGATACATTTGCTCTCCAAGGTACTCTTTCTAGCAGGAGATTTTTTTTTTTATATATATATATGAAATTTATTGACAAATTGGTTTCCATACAACACCCAGTGCTCATCCCAAAAGGTGCCCTCCTCAATACCCATCACCCACCCTCCCCTCCCTCCCACCCCCCATCAACCCTCAGTTTGTTCTCAGTTTTTAACAGTCTCTTATGCTTTGGCTCTCTCCCACTCTAACCTCTTTTTTTTTTGTTCCTTCCCCTCCCCCATGGGTTCCTGTTAAGTTTCTCAGGATCCACATAAGAGTGAAACCATATGGTATCTGTCTTTCTCTGTATGGCTTATTTCACTTAGCATTACACTCTCCAGTTCCATCCACGTTGCTACAAAAGGCCATATTTCATTTTTTCTCATTGCCACGTAGTATTCCATTGTGTATATATACCACAATTTCTTTATCCATTCATCAGTTGATGGACATTTAGGCTCTTTCCATAATTTGGCTATTGTTGAGAGTGCTGCTATGAACATTGGGGTACAAGTGCCCCTATGCATCAGTACTCCTGTATCCCTTGGATAAATTCCTAGCAGTGCTATTGCTGGGTCATAGGGTAGGTCTATTTTTAATTTTCTGAGGAACCTCCACACTGCTTTCCAGAGCGGCTGCACCAATTTGCATTCCCACCAACAGTGCAAGAGGGTTCCCGTTTCTCCACATCCTCTCCAGCATCTATAGTCTCCTCTAGCAGGAGATTTTAAAAGGCATGAAGCCAAGCAGCTGTTTTGTTCTAACACATGTTCTAACATGTGTTGGGGTATTATTGTAGGGATCATACAGATTCTAGGCCATTTGCTGAGATCTCATTCTCTCAACCCACAAGCAAAAATAGACTTCCCTAGATAAGATAACCACAATAACATATTTCCTATGGGAAGCATTTCTTAAAGTTGTATCTCCAAGGGCCAGGGCGTGTCCAGTGTGGCCATTGTCCTGCTTATGATTCTCTGGACTACCTTTGGCTGAGGAGTAAAATCTAAACCCTTCCCTTTGACATAAAATGCTCTCCAGCCTGGGCCCCGGCTACTTATCTAGGACCCATCTCATTTTCCTCTTCTCATGTTCTACATCCTGGAAGCTCCAGCATGTGATCTACTTTCACATAAGACCTTCCCTTCCCCACCCATGTGAACCTGTGCCCCTGCTATTCTCTCTGCCTGGGTTACTCTTCCCCTACACCCCTATCCATAGAAATTTTACTCACTTCTGTGATGGCAAATATCATGGTGTACTTGGTCATTTAGATATTTTTTCCTTTACTAGATCATGATACTCACAAGGGTATAGACCCTGCCTTCCATGACCTACAGCATCAACACTAGTCTGAGGCTTGCCCCACTGTGGGTGATCAACAAATGTTTGTTGAGTGAATAAAACCATACTAATAAAAAGAAAAGAGGGAGGCTCTGTAGAGAATAAACACACAATTTATATGGTAGAAAAAAGAATGATCTTATAGGAGGTACATATAAGTTTACTATGAGTTATCAAGCATTTTTTGGCATATTTTGCATGTACCACTAGAATCATCATTTGCTATGACACCTACAGTGCCTTGAAATGGAATTAGAAAGACAAGAGGGCAGGCATCTAGCTGATTCTTTCAAATTCTTTTTCCATCACCAGTGCTTAACATGACAGCTTATTTAACCAGGCTCCAGAGAAGGGCTATCACTGGAATTTAAGTAATTCCCATATTTGACCTACTATAACATGTGGTTATCATACCTTGAGAAACTCAATTTGGTAACCAAGACTCTGCAAGAATCTCTCAAATAGCTATGGATATTTGCATAGTGCCTATATACACACAATTTTTGTAATCAAAACAACTCTGGGAGGTTGGAAGGGTGTGTTTTGTTATCATTTTGTGTCTGTTTTATGAATGAGAAAGCATACTTGGTGGTATTAAGCAATTTGCTGAAAGACATACAGCTAAGAGGGATAAAGTCAAGACCTGAACTTGAATCTCTCTGACTCAGATCTACCTACTATCTAACCATGATTAAGAGATGGTAAAGAGAAATAGGAATCTTCATCCAAATGAATGGCTTCATATTAATTTTAAAATGTGCCAGATTCTTGACGGACAGACATTTGTAATCACGTCTAAGTCCACTTCAGCACTTTTCTTCCTCTTGTAGTGAGCAAAGGATTTTCATGCCATACATCATTGACAGTTGGCTGCAGTTACTTGATTCCACCAAAGCAATGCAAGCCATTAACAAGACCAAAGGTTATTTTAAGATGCAGGGAGAAAATTATATCGTTATGAATTTTACATCTTTTGGTTTATGAACAAAAGTTAAATTCTGAAAAAGAAACAAACCAAAAAAAATAACAATGGGCATGTAATGGATTGAGTAGTATCCCCTAAAAAGACATGTAGAAGTCTTAACTCCTAGTAACTATGAATGTGATCTTACTTGGAAATATGATCCTTATGGATATAATTAAGTTAAAGATCTCAGGATGAGATCACCCTGAATTTAGGGCGTGTCCTAAATCCAATGACTAGTGTCCTTATAAGAGAAAAACAAGGTGATTTGAGACACAGAGAGACATAGGGGGGAAAGCCAGAGGCAGAGATTAGAATCAATGCTGCTACAGACCAAGTCACATCTGAAGCTACCAGAGCTGGAAGAGGCAATAAATGATCCTCTTTTAGAACCTTCAGAGAGTGCAGGGCCCTGCCAACATCTTGATTTCAGACTTCTGCTCTTCAGAACTATGAGATAATACATTTCTGTTGTTTTAAGCCACCAAGTTAGTGGTGATTCACTATGGAAGCTCTAGGAAACTAATCCAGATTTTTCTACCAGGAAATAGGGAATTGCTATAGCAGATATCTACCAATATGGAAGTGCTTTAAAAGTGGACAGTGGGGAGAGCCTGG